>NC_072487.1:47279289-49679289 GCF_027574615.1 Eptesicus fuscus | reverse complement strand
TGTCAGGGCACATGCCTGGGTTGATCCCCAGTGTTGGGTGTTCAGGAGGCAGCCAATCAATGATTCTCATCATTGAAGTTTCTATCTCTCTCTCCCTCTCCCTTCCTCTCTGAATAAAAAATATATTTATAAAAAACCTGTGTGGCTGTGTATCTCCACGTAGTATGTGTACCTGCGGCAGGTATGGAATCAGTCAGCGCAGAGACGTCCGAGTGTGTGTGCATAGGTGTGAGTCCACCACCATAAGCACATATTGTGCAAACTGCAGCACTGGGCAGAGCACGGGAGAAGTTTCAGTTCTGTCCAGGCCTTCCACACTCACCCCAACATCCTGCGGAGTGATTGCCCTCATGAGCACAGCCATGGGCGCTGTAGTGGTGTCCTGCAGTATCCCATGTAACTCAGTATGTGAAACCGGGCAGCCGTGTGCCTGACCTTTGACAGGGTATGTTGGTGTGTGGACACAGTTGTCTGTGTGTGAATGCCAGGAACTCACTAAGTGTGGGTGTATGAGCACCCTGGTCCCCAGTCCAATAGCAGTAGATTCCTCATTCTCTTTTTGCACGATTCCCACCTGCTCCCCAGCGCCCCCTCCCCCGAATCTGGCTGTGTGGAAGGTGGGAGACACCTGTTGGGGGCTGGGAGCGGCAGAGCCCACCGGGGCCTCTCTCCTTGCGTCCCCTCCCGCCCTGCCCCGCTCCGGTCCCGCCCCCGCGGCCTCTCCTAGCGAAGCTGTGTGAGCGCAAGGCGGCCAGAGGAGCGCACGGCGGCAGGAGCGCACAGTGGGAGACCCAGCGCGGGAACCGAACGGAGGCAGGGGCCGCCCCAGAGGCGGGCGTAGAGGGAGAGCCGTGGAGACGCCGGGGGCAGCGGGCCGCGCCAAGCTGGTGAGTGCAGCCGCGGGGTGCCAGGAGCCAGAGAGCAGGCGTCGAGACCCCTCCGTCCCCTGCCCACCCTGTCCGGGGCTCTGTGCCCGCCAACCCTCTATTCCTGCGCTTCGACTCCTGGGTTCTAGTTCTCTGTGTCTCTGCCGTGTCTGTTTTCCCTGTGTCTGTCTGTCCCCTCCACTGCCTCGCCGTATCTCTTTTTTAATCTCTCCTGTCTCTGTCTCCTGCAGCGTCTGTCTTTCCCGTTCTCTCTCAAGCCCTGTCTCCCTAATTGTCCCTCTGTCTCTGTCTCTCTCTGTGGACTGTTACTCAGATCTTTGATATTTATCTCTTGCTCCCCTCTTCCTCTTACCTCCCCTGTCTCTCTACCTAGTATCTGTATCTCTGTCAATCTCATCTCTGTCTCTCCATTCTTAAATCTGCCTGATATCTCCATCTTGGTCTCTCTCAGTCTCTGTCTCTTCCCACCTTTGTCTCTCTGTCCCATCTTGATTTCTCTCACCTTGTCATATTCTCTTCTCTCTCTCTCTCTCTCTCTCTCTCTCTCTCTGTCTCTCTCTGTCTGTCTCTCTCTCAGATGGCTCTCTCTCACTGTGCCCCATCCTCTCTCTGTTTCTTGGTCCTTGTCATCCGCTTTGGCTCAGTCTCTGCCTGTCCTCCATCAATGCCCATTCCTGTCTCCTTGGCTTTGTCTCTCTTGCTCTGTCTACCTCTCTGTCAATCTCTGAGAAAGCTATCTTTCTGTCCTTTTCCTTATGGCCTCCCTGCACTTCCCTGAACCCATGACCATCTCCTCTTGTGTTGGAGGTTGCAGGGGCAGCAGAGCCCAGCAACCATAATGCCCTCTCCCACAGGCGGCCCTTTCTTCCGGGCCCCGCCTGGTGCCAGCTCCCCCACCAGCGGGGGGACTGCGCCTGGAAGCTGTGATGGAAGCCCTGCAGAGGCAGCAGGCAGCCAGACTGGCCCAGGGGATGAGGCCATTGGCCCCTCCACGCCCACCGCCACCACAGCCTCCCTTGTCTGGCCCTGGGATTCCGCAGGCCCTTGAGAGGGCCTCGGGGAAGGTTGGGGCTGAGAAAGAGGAGGATACCGGAGAAGATGAGGAGGGGGAGGAAGCTGGAGTCGAGAAAGAGGCAGCTGAGGAGAGTCCTCCAGGAACCCAGGGTCCCAGCTCACCTTCCAACCAGCCCCCTGGGCCTCATCCCCATGAGTGGACCTACGAGGAACAGTTCAAGCAGGTAGGAGCCCCTTAATGTCAGGCCCTCCTCTCTACCTCCTTTCTGAGCAAAAGCAGAGCCTGGTCATTAGTAGCCTACCCACCCCGGCTGCCCTCTGCCCTCTACAGGATGGAAAGACAGAGACAGAGACAGAGACCTGGAGAGAGACAGTGGAAAGATTGAAGGATAGTGACAGGAAGGAAGAGATAGGCACCCAGAGACACAGAAAGAAGTGCATAGGCAAATATTAAGAGGTGCAGAAGACACCCAGAAACATGGAGGCCTACAGATTGGAGGCTTTTGGTGAGGTTAGAAGGGAAAGTGGGAGGGATGTAGGAGCCCTTAAGAATTCTTCTGAGGGTGGGGAATCTGGGGACTAGGCATTCTAATGTCAGCAGCATCCTACTCTAACTTCTCACACACCAAGTCACAAGGTCATACTTTAGCGACCTGTGGGAGTGTGTTGGGCTGCCTACTTCTGTCTTTGGAAGTAGAATGGAGGGTGCCACTCTTTTGGTATCCCCGTCATCTCTTCTCTGTCACATTCCCCCCATCCCAGTCCTCTGACTGCCTGAGTTCTGTGAGTGACAGTTCCCAGCCTGTGATGGCCACTACAGGCGCAGTGTGACTAACGGGCCACTGTGCATCTGGGAACGACAAGATCTTACTCATAGGGCCGTAGTTGAGTTCTTCCTCCCTGCAGAGCCCATCTGGATGTTATTCTAAGGCACTACTCCAGGCTGTCACTGTGAAGTATTCGTTAGGCAGGGCTGTGACTCTAGGTGTGCTATTCTGGTGGTGTTACCTGTAGGGCGAGCATGTCAAACTCGTGGCCAGCGGGCCGCACGCCTCGCTTAGTTAAACAGTATAGGGTGTTAGTCTTGGGTATTTTCCAGAAATGTTCATCTGTGTTTAGTAGTCTGTGGCATTAGTGTATAAAGGAGTGTTACTCAGGACTGTGTTACTCTGAAGATATGGCTCTAGCGACTGTCTCTCCTGGGTATAAATCTGGGGATTATTACTTAGAGAGTGTGTATGTTATTTGTGGGCATCCATCTAAGGGCTCAGTGCTTGTGGGATCATAGATCTAAAGGTGAATCTCTGAGGTTTGTTACTAATGGGGGTTTTTACTGAGTTCTTATTGGGGGATGGAGTGTTACCTATAGGTGTTACTCAGGGACTCTTACTCTGGGGTAAATGACTATTGCTCTAGGGATTGCTCCTCCTGGGTGGTATTTGGGAAGTGATATTAGAGGTGAGGCTCCAGGTGACTGGGAATGTGTGGGATTACCCCCTGGGCTTTTCAAGTCCTGACCCCACCGGTCCTGGGTGGTGCAGGGCCATTGCCTCTGTGGCAGCTTCTGTAGTGGGAAGGTCACTGTCCCTGGAAGGAGATCAGACTAGATGGTGGGGGCCCTAGCTTTCAATCCAGGAGCTTCTGAGCATCCATCCTTCCTGAGGGATGGGAGAGAGTCATTATCCCCAACTCTGGCAGAGATGTGAAAGGCAAGAAGCCCTTGCAGGAATGACCAAGAGTGAATGAGTGCCTCAGATAGATCTGTCAGTTTCTGCAGTGTGGAACACAGCTCCAGTTTGACTCCCTCCCTGCACTCTGTGCACTCCGGGGAGGGCAAGCCGAGCCTCCACAGCTTCCTCTCTTCCCCTCCTCCCCAGATGGGTGTTGGACCTGCCCAGGGCACTAGCTATAGAGGGCCTCTGCACCCAGGGAGAGAGAGCCCAATGTCTGGGAGTTCACATTTCAGATCCTACTTACCCCTTCAGCTCGGGACCCTTATTCAGGGTACAACCTGGGTTGGGGTCACAGGGGGAGGGAGGTTAGCAGAGCTGGAAAATGACCTCAGTCCTTCTCCCAGCTGTACGAGCTCGATGCAGACCCCAAGAGGAAGGAATTTCTGGATGACCTGTTTAGCTTCATGCAGAAGAGGGGTGAGTGTGGTGACGTAAGGGAAAGACCTCCTTTTACCAGGTTTGAGGATGGGAGACCTCAGGGTTCAGTCCCGAGCCTGGGTCCTCTCTGCAGAGGCCTGAGCTGGGCAGCACCTATCCTTTGGGCCCTCAATAGCGTCTTTAACCTCTGACCCTGCCCTCCTCCTCCAACCAGCAATTAATTAGTGGCCAGCCCACTGGCAGGTTAATGAGTGTGGGATCAATTGGGAAGGTGGGAAGGGGAACTGGTGGGGGGCTGGCCTGATTGGAGGGGGGCTTCCCAGGACTAGGGGGCTGGGAACGCCTTGGTCCTCTTTGGCTGACCCTTCTTCCAGCCTCGTCTCTCCCCAGTTTCCCCTTGCTTCGGGCAGGGGACACCCAGTGTGCTCTGCAGCAGAAAGGACTGGGATTAGACTGCAGGAAGGACTTCTCAAGGGGTAGGCTGAGAACCGTGTGAGTTGGGGCTGTGGAGGAGGAGGAATCAGGGTGGGTGGCAGTCCATCACTTAGGCTTCTCCCCAGATTCATGGGTCCAAAGACTGACTCATTATCTCTCTCTACAAAGCTAATTAACTCACTCCGAGCGTGGCCTGATAAGCTGCTAATTAACTGGCTGCACGGAGCCCCCCTCCCCAGTGCAGAAGCTGGCCAAAGTCCCACAGGCCCCCACCCCAGGCCCAGCACCCCTGAGGGTTCATTCCTAAGGAGGGACCCTCACTGGGGCCCAGATCCTTTTGTCCCCAGGGAGGAGACCTAGTCACTGTGGTCCCAGTGAACCCTCCCTGCCCCTTTCTTGAGGTCTCCCCTCCACTGGGGTAGGCTGGTCGGAGCAGACCCTATCACTTCCCCCACCAGGCCCAGAGCTATGCCTCCCTCAAGTCTTCCCTCCCTCGAGTCCTGCCTCCCTCCGCTCCCTCTGCAGGGGGAGGGGGTCTCCCGGGGCCGATAATTTCCCCCCATTAATCAGGCCGCAGCTAATTGTTCGGGTCCAAAGGCGGCCGCGGAAGGGGACGGGATCGGTAAGGAATTAACTGGGGCCCATCGCTCAGCGCAGACAGGCCCCTTTGTCAGGACTGGCCGGCGGGGGCGGCGCGGGCGGCGGAGTTGGCCAGCCGAGGCTGGGGCGCTGCTCCCACCCACCATCCCTCGGCCTCACCCCCGCCGGCCCCCGCTTAGGGGAGTCGGGCTGCTCAGCACCGTCAGGCGGTCCTTCTTACGGTCTACTCCAGGGGTCGGCAGACTGAAGCTTGGGGACCAAATCCAGCCTCCCGCGAGTTAAGAATGTCACTGCATTTTTAAATAGTGTAAAGACCTAAAAGACAACACTCCCAGACGTGTGAAATTCGAATTTCAGAGTCCGTAAAACGACGTTTTATGGGATCACGGCTGCACAGCTGCTTTCAGCTACCAGGCAGGGCGGAGCCGTTCTCAAGAGACCGTCAGGCCCCTAAAGCCTGAACCTTGCACGTCGGGCCCTTTACAGAAGTTTGCCTACCCCTGGCCTAGCCTCCTGCTCCTCCTCGGAGCTCTGCGGGCTCTGCCGGGCATACCACCTCCCTCCCACCTCTCCTTCTCCCTTTCCTTTCTCGAGGTCCCGCCCTGTACCCCGACCTCTCCCAGCAGCTTACTCCTTCAGCCACCCCACCCCCCCCGCAGGATGCCCGTAGGCAGGGTCTTCTCTGGGGGCCTGACTCTCCGCTCACCCCCCACCAGGGACGCCGGTGAACCGCGTGCCCATCATGGCGAAGCAGGTGCTGGACCTGTACGCGCTGTTCCGCCTGGTGACGGCCAAAGGCGGCCTGGTGGAAGTCATCAACCGCAAGGTGTGGCGGGAGGTCACGCGCGGCCTCAGCCTGCCCACCACCATCACCTCCGCCGCCTTCACGCTCCGCACCCAGTGAGGCCAGGCGGGGCGCCCGGCGGGTGGGGCGGAGGGAGCGCGGAGGGGGGCGCCGGGGAGGGGCGCGAGGCGGCTCCCGGGGGGGGGGGGACGTCGGGGTGCAGGTCCTGATCCCCAGCGCACACATCCATCCCGCCCCCTGCCCCCAGGTACATGAAGTATCTGTACCCCTACGAGTGCGAGACGCGGGCGCTCAGCTCCCCCGGGGAACTCCAGGCCGCCATCGACAGCAATCGGCGCGAGGGCCGTCGTCAGGCTTACACCGCCGCCCCGCTCTTCGGCTCCACCGGGCCGCCCCCTCGGGGCACCCCGGGCCCCGCCTCAGTTCCCGGCTCCGCCCTGCCAGCGCCCGCGCCCGGCCCCCGCCCCGCCCAGGTCTCCGCCTCCAGGCTGCCGGCGCACGCCTGCGCGCAGCTGAGCCCGAGCCCCATTAAGAAAGGTGTGAGGGGGCGAGGGGCGGAGGTTTAGGGGTCTCTGAGACCCAGGGGTACGCTGAGGTATAGGGAACATTGAAATAGGGGGACAGTGAAATGCGGGAGGCATTGAGGTATGGGGCAGTAGGGACTGTTGGGGCCCTGAGATTTGATGCACTCTAACTAACCTTAGGGGTCCTGAGGTTTGGGGTCAAGGAAGCCTTGGGAACCCCGGAGTAGGGGTTACTGTGGTACGCGGCTGAAGGTCCTTTATCCAAAGCAATTCCATTTTACACCTGTCCACCCAGGGTTCCTATTTGCACGTGGTTTGTGCCTTCTGTGACCTGGATTATTTAACAACTGAGAACAGGAGATCCTCCAAATTTTGGACCAATTTAGACATATATTGGCCCTTTGGGTCCTGGCCGATGTGGCTCAGTTGGTTGGAGCGTCCTCCCGTACTCCAGAGGGTGGTGGGTTCTATTGCTGGTCAGGACACATACCTGGGTTACAGCGGCAACCAATTCTTTCTCTCTCTCTCCCCTCTCCCCTCTCCCATCTCTCTCTCTCTCTCTCTCTCTCTCTCTCTCTCTCTCTCCCCTCTTCCTCTCTCTCTAAACAACAACAAATCAACATAATGGCCCTTTGGGCTCTCCAGTTTCAGAGCCTCTAGGCTGAGACTCTGGATGGGAGTGGAGATTGAACTTGGTGCTTGAACTTGGGTGACTGACCTCCCTTGGTGCCAGGCCTGGGGAGAGAACTAAATGCAGATAGTGACTTGATTGGGTCAGGGGAGCTGAATTACCTGTTTTTCCAGAAGAGAGTGGAATTCCAGCCCCTCGACTGGCACTGCCTGTGGGCCTGGCTTTGGGACCTGCACGGGAGAAGTTAGCACCAGAGGAGCCTCCAGAGAAGAGGGCTGTGCTGATGGGGCCCATGGAGCCACCTCAACCTGGCGCACCTCCAAGTTTTCTGCCCCATGGCAAGGTTCCCCTAAGGGGTGAGGAAGGGCTTGTTGCTGATAGGGTTTTGGGCCTGTGCACTGTGGGAGGTCAGACCCATTACCTGATAGGCATTGGAGGTGGGGCAGACAGACTCCTAAATAGACAACTGTGTGATTACAGGTGTGAGGCTGAAGTCGAATGGGGGGTATCGATGGGGATGGAGGGGGGAGCTTGTAAGTCTGAAGTGTGATTCCCAAAAATGTGACTCCCCTGCCCCCTCCTGGACAGAAGAGCGGCTGGATGGGCCTCTCAATCTGGCAGGCACTGGTATCAGCAGTATCAACATGGCCCTAGAGATCAACGGGGTGGTCTACACAGGTATGGGTACTGCATGCTGTCTGCACTGGCATGAGGGCAGGGGTATTTACATTGGCATGGGGATTTTAGACTTTTTCTACTTGCATGAGATTCAGGGATATCCAAACTTGCATGGGTAATATGGGGTTCAGGGGATTGCTACATGGCATGGGGGTCAAGGCATGACCCCTGTATGGGTACAATGGGTACCATGGGATGTCTGCCTTGTCATGGGCCTATATATCCGTGTAAATATTGTTTACCTGTTCGAGGGTATCTATGTTAGCATAGAAGTCTCTGACTGACCCAAGGGGTTTGTCCTCATTGGTTTGTGGCAGAGGTATGTGTGTGGTGTAGCAATCAGGTCACTAACTTTCGTTTCCTTCTTCTGTTTCCCTGTCATTCCCTCTCCTGCTTGTATTTTCCCTCTACCATCTCCTCACCCCTTTGCCAGGCATCCTCTTTGCCCGCCGCCAGCCTGTGCCAGCTTCCCAGGGCCCAGTTAACCCTGTACCCCCAACCCCTACAGGGCCCCCTTCCAGCACCTCACCCTGAGACCTCCCACTTTGAATGAAGAGTCCTAGCCCATTGCTGGGAGGGGGGGGGTGACACCCCCTCCACCTTGATTCTTCCAGAGGGCCCAACCTAGGACCCAGACCTGGGAGGTGACCACTCCCCCCACATGCCATGTGGACTTGAAGCCAAAGAGTTTTCTTTTGATGTTATATCTACCTCATTGTAAAGGGAGGGCACTTCCTCTCTGGCCAACTCCAGCAGCATCTACCAAAGAGTCCTGCCCCTAGTAACCCCCATCATCGCCTCACTTTGTCGATGTCACGTCTAGGACTCTACCTTTTGGAGTCAGACCTGCTTCTTCTCTTCAGGAGCCATATGAAGGGTTGGATTGGGATGTTGTGAAGGAGATGTCCCTCAGGTCACATCTGGATAATAAAGCGGTAGTCCATCCCTCCCTCCCCAGTGCCTCTTCTTATTTGTATCTGGGGGTTGGAAAAGGAATTGTGTGGTTTACAGGCTGCATTGGGCCAAGGGTTCTCAGAGGGAAGACAGAACAGCAAAGGCCTATGAGGGACAGAACAGCAAAGGCCTATGAGGATAGAAGAGCTCGGTCTCATGAGTCAGACTGCCGGAGTTCAAATCCTGATTCTGCCACTAGAGTACTGAGTGGCCCCATCGTTTGAACCTTATTAGACTCTGAAAGATTATGGTATCTATTGATCTATACTAGGAATGGACCAATCCTGGAATAATGAGTGTATTTACATGTGCAACTTCGGGGAATGAGGTGGAGAAACCTCTTTGGTACCCTGAAACGAGAAGAAGAAAGGTAAAGGTTGTCTTGACAAACAGGAGTGGCCGTTGCCTAGGTAACCAGACAGCTTTTGACTCTTTTCGGCCGGCCCAGCCGGCCACTTCCGGCACTGAAGGCCTGTGTCGTGACGTCACTTCCTGAACGGAGGGGAGCCCGTGCACTCCAATTGGCTAGCCTTCTCTATTTGGACGGACGTCCCGCCCTCCAGCTGTTCCCCGGCTGAGGCGGGGCGGTAGCTATGGCGGCTGTGACCGATGTGCAGCGGCTGCAGGCCCGGGTAGAGGAGCTGGAGCGCTGGGTGTACGGACCGGGTGGGTCGCGCGGCTCGCGGAAGGTGAGCGATTTGGGTCCAGGGGTCCCTTCCTGAGGCAGAGCAAGGGCGGGCTGCTGGCCTGTGCCTCGGGATGGATGCCGTGCCAGCCCCGTCGCCCACAGTCCGGCCTTTGAAATAACAAAGGTCCGAGACCTCCCGGAGCATTTTGGACCCTTGGGGTCTGTGCCCATGCAGGGAACTGCGGGGTATTAGGCCCGTCTGAAATGGGCTCGGGATGAACTGTGACTAAGACTCTGCACCTGCCAGCTGGGGAGACCTGACACACTCGGGAAGCTGACTAAGGAGAGTTTCAGTAAGAGCTGCAGTCCACGAAGCCCTTTGTCACGAAGCCCTGTGTAATTAATAGCTAAGTGAATTGTGCAGAAGGAGGTCCATGGGATTAGAGGAGGCAGAGCAGAGGTGCTTACGGAAGGCTCCGGGGCGCGGGAGGGTGTCGGGGCGGGGCGACGGGGGGGGGGGGCGGTAAGAGATGAGGTCTGAGAGGACTGGGATGAGGAGGGGAAGGGATTGGATACTGGGTTTTTCGATATGGACTGGCACTTCTTCACACCAGTAACTGAATTTTGACAACTGTGAAGCCCAGTTGTCCTCTTACCCCCTTTTTACTATGGGAAGACCTTTTCCCGAAGGTGGAGGGTCATGGACATCCTGGATTTAAGTGCATCAGAGGTAATGATATCTGTACACCCTTGTGGAAGTAGTGGGTGCTAGCAGATTGTGCCCCATTCTGGGACTGACTTCTCAAAACATTCTCTCCCTTTGACGTCTTTGATGCTAACCCTCATGGTGTTCCTTCTACAAGAATGGCTGTGCTGCTCAGTTTTATTTGCCTCCCCATATATTTGACCCTTGAATTTTGGGTGAGATCATTCCATTGCCTCTCCCATCTATTCAGCCCTTTAATATTGGGATTCCTCATCCTCTACCCTTAAAGTCTAGGTAGGTTCAGTCAGAGAGGTGGGAACCAGAGAATATACACTGAGTGGCCAGATTATGATGATCTCTGAACACATAATAATCTGGCCACTCAGTGTATATCCTATATAATAAAAGGCTAATATGCAAATTGTCCCCTTGACCAGGAGTTTGACCAGCAGGCAGGCTGGCCAACTGCCCATGTCCCCTCCCCCTGGCCAGGCTGGCCGGACCCCACCCATGCACGAATTCATGCACCAGGCCTCTAATATATATATGTATATGTATATGTATATGTATATGTATATGTATATGTATATGTATATGTATATACACTGAGTGGCCAGATTATTATGTGTTCAGAGATCATAATAATCTGGCCACTCAGTGTATAGTATATGCCAGTGTCCCATAAACTGTAAAATAGTTCATTATCTCCCCAATCAAACTAGAGTACATGATTATCTCCCTGTTCACACTGAGGATTCCTGGAAGGTAGAGTTACATCTCCTTTAATACAAGAGAAAGTGACCAACCTAGGTTTCTGGGGCAAAGAGGTTTGGGAGTCTGAGGGAATGAGGGTTCTTTATATCTTCCAAGCCTTGAACCAGGTGGTGTATCTTGGAAATAACTTTCACTCCCCTTACAGGTGGCTGATGGCCTGGTCAAGGTGCAGGTAGCTTTGGGGAACATTGCCAGTAAGAGAGAGAGAGTGAAGATTCTGTACAAAAAGAGTAAGTTTCTGTCGGGTGCCTGCCTGCCTTCTTCTTTTCCATGCCTGTACTTCCTGAGGACCGGCCTGGTTCTCCAGCCCGTTAGGTCACTGGAGTTGCCCTTTGGGGATAGAATGTGAAGACATTTCCCTGCTGAAATGGTGAATCGGGGTATGCTTTCTATTTTGTGGTAAAACTTCAAGCCCATGACAGTGCCCCAGGTGATGGGATAAGAGCTCTGTCTGAGAGATCCCTTTGGTGAAGTATGGAGAACAGGTATGGGATTTCCACAGGCAAGGTCCTGAGGCAGGAAATTAATTAGGCACCGGAGTCCTAGCCTTGGCTCAGCCATGCCTTTTTGGTTGTGTCAGAGCTGGCAACCTGCTCCGTAATTAGAAATCCAATAAAGCTCTGGTTGTCTTGGTGGCACTGAGGGGCAAGGGGCCTTCCACCCTTGGTGAACATAGGTCAGTGGGAATACTGAGGGCCCCAGGATACTCCAGGCTCTACAGTTTGAGGTCGGCCAGCAGGTGATCAGAGGGGAGAGACAGGGAAGTAGGGGTGGGAGCCCTGGTGGAGGCCTGCTAACAGACACTGTAGGCATCAGCCCCTCACTGAAGGCTCTCCCCAAGGTGGACCATTCCCCCAATATCCTTCATAAAATAGACCCTCACTCCCCAACCCTAATCCATTTTCCATCTTGCTACTTTCCTAGTTGAAGACCTGATCAAATACCTGGATCCTGAGTACATTGACCGCATTGCCATACCTGATGCCTCTAAGATGCAGTTCATCTTAGCAGGTATGCATGTGCCTCTGGGGATGTGGATTGTGGGGGGAATTTGGGCACAGAGATGGCCTCCCTGCCAGGGCTAATGGGTAAAGCCCAGGAAACTGCTGCCTGGAGTTCTGGCCATCGTCTGGGCTGCAGCTGAGGTGGTCCCGTGGTTCTGAGTCGCTCTGGATGTGGTACACTTCTGAACCACCTGGAGGCCATGGTGCTAGCCACAGTGCGAGTGACTCCAATGTTCTACCAGTGGTTTACCTCCAGGCTTTTCCTTTAGAGTCTTTCTCACTTCTGCTCACAGAGGAGCTTCTAGGAAAGGGTAGGAGCAGAGAGCATTGCATTTGGGAGAGGAGAATAGTGGCATGAGTTTCTACATCTTTTTTTTTTCATATGAGAAAGCGCTGGGATTTCAGAGTTCTAGGCAGTGTCTGCTCATCAGATAGTCAACCACTCCATGAGGCAGAGTTTGCCAAGCACCTGTGCTTGTTCATTCATTGAAAAGATGTTTAATAATCATCTACTGCATCAAATTCAGGAAATCTTCTCTTGCACTAACTTTTTTATTTTTTTAAAAAATATATATATATATTTTTAAAAATATATTTTATTGATTTTTTACACAGAGGAAGGGAGAGGGAGAGAGAGTCAGAAACATCAATGAGAAACATCAATCAGCTGCCTCCTGCACACCCCCTACTGGGGATGTGCCCACAACTAAGGTACATGCCCTTGACCGGAATCGAACCTGGGACCCCTGAGTCCGCAGACCGACGCTCCATCCACTGAGCCAAACCAGTCAGGGCCTCTTGCACTAACTCTTGAATCCAGCCTCTCCATCCCTCCCTTTGGCTGCTGCCTCAGTGTTTCCCCACTCACACATGAACTGTTACAGTTTCCCAAGTCCTCTTCTTGACCCTAGCCTTCCCTTCTTGCATGGGGTCCAGTGTCATCTTTCCAAAACACATTTCCAACATGCCACTTGGTCTGCTGAGGAACGTCAGTGTCTCTCTCTCTCTCCTTGCCAGGATAAAGTCCTAAACCCTTAGCCTGCCACTCCCAGCCTTCTGCAGTTTGCTGCATCTCCCCTCCCATCCAGCCCTGTTTCCTGTGCTCTCCTTTGGCCAGTTCATCAAGTTAAATTCTTTCTCCTCTACTAATTGACAAGCACTCCTGCCTCCAAATGTTTGACATAACAGTCCTCCCTTCTTCGGTGCCCTTCCCACTCTTTGCAACCATTGAAATCCCCTGCACAGGGCCATGCTCCTTATTGGACTCTTCTGTTACTGCCCAGTTCTTCAGAGCCACTGAGCAGAACCGGCCTGGCAGCGGCCACGTCTCCTCTTTCAGACCTTCCCTTCCCAGGAGCCCTGAGTGTGGGGTCCTAAGTCTGAGGTACTTTGTCTCCTGTGGCCTCAGAGGGGCTCACTGAATTTGTTGAGGCAGAGGCCTTCAAGCTAAAAATTGGAGAAAGGTTGGATTTGGAGAAACTTAGAGGCTCCTTGGGCTCAAGATGGGTCAGACCAGAGGCATTCAGGGCGGTTGGGGGCAGAATGGGGGAATGTGCATCTTGAGAAGGGGGCAGTGTCTCCAAGCTCTGGACCCAGCCATCTCCCCTGCCAGGATCTCAGCCTCTTGCATTGGAGTGGCAGTGCCTAGGCTTGCCTCACTGCCACTGTCTTGTCTGTTTACACCTCAGAGGAGCAGTTTGTCCTCTCCCAGATTGCACTTCTGGAGCAGGTGGAGGCTTTGGTGCCCATGCTGGACAGCGCGCATATCAAAGGTACCCCTCCACTCTTCTGCTTGGGGCGGTGGGGGGATGGGCAGGACTTCCCTGTGCCTCAGGTCCCCTGGGCTCAGGCTAGGTCTGCTCCTTGTCTTTATCTTTTTTTTTTCCTCCCATTTTTAATCCTTATCCAAAGATTTTTTTTAAAAATTGATTTCAGTAAGGGAGAGGGAAAGAGAGAGAAACATTGATTGGTTGCCTCCCATACACACCCCGACCAGGGATTGAACCCACAATCTGGGTATATGCCCTGACCAGGAATTGAACCCATGACCTCCATGGGATGACACTCCAACCAACTGAGCCACACCACCAGGGCCCTTATCTTTATCTTTAACCTGGGGGGTACTTGCCTTCTGCATTGGGATTAAAAATTGCCAAGGCAGAGAGCTCAGTTTCAGAACCCTGAGCAATTTTGGCCTAAGGATAGCAATGTAAGCCCAGCAGCCCCAACTCTGGGGATTCCTTCTGCCTTTTATCCCACCTCTCAGCATCTGTCTTTTAGGGTGCTGCAGAGCCCAGATTTTACTGTCAGATTCTCTCTGCCAGGTATGTGAATGTGTGTGAATTCTTCCTGCCACACTGCTGAGAGCAGTCTCTATGCCTGGGTTTTGACAAGCAGACAGTGACTTTAATTGAATCCAGATATCCATCCTGTCTGTCTCTGGAGGTATTTTTCCCAGCTCCCCCTCCCCTACCCCTGATCAGCTACCTGCTGAGCATCTAACAGCCTTAAGCTTTGGGCCTAGCATGGTGGCCAAGGCTTTGGGTATTGGATTTCAGGTGGCCAGCTTAGGGACCTGCATTTATCCTCAGCCCACCTGCAGGCACCTTGTTCCCTAGGTCAGGCAAACCTGGTCCCACTGGCCGAGAGCAAAGGGACAGAGTCCATGATAGGTAAAGCTCTTTTTACCTGTCACTGCTTATGATACTGGAGTGGAGGTATGGGGAAACTCTGGGCACCCCAAGGTTTTGTCCTCTAGGGGCCTGTATCTTCCCCTCCTTTTTGGGTCCTAGAATATGACTGGCGTGAGCAGGGAGTCCTACCACCTCCTCTAGCTGCAGCGGTCGATGAAGCCTGGCGTTTGTTTAGTTTCTCCACTCAATACTCTAATCCTGCCAAAGACCTAATAGACTATTGAGCAGTCTCGGGGGAAGGCACAAGCATCATCGGGCAGTGTGCATTGTGTTTTACAGCCGTTCCTGAGCATGCCGCCTGCCTGCAGCGCTTGGCCCAGATCCACATCCAGCAGCAAGTATGGGAGGGGAGAGAACTGGCAGGTGGTGAGGCTCCTAGTCCCCACCCCAGCCGCCTGGGGAAACAGCCTCAGGCTACCCTGATATCAGCTCCAGGGGAAACTTGGGGGTCTGTCCTTTATTTTCCATCAGCCTTAGAGAGGGGAAGGGACTTGCCTGGAGCCACATCCAGGTCTCCTGCCTCCCAAAATAGGGTTACTCTGAAACACCAAAAGGTTGAGTTGGGAGGTACCCAAGAACCCCTGGGGATGGTGTATCCTTGACTGTGGGTGGAGAAGCTGTGTGTGTGTGTTTCACTATTCCCAGGCTCTGTTGTAAATTCAAAAAGGGTTCAGAAATAGGGGAGGGGGTTAGGTGATATATACTAGTGGAAATGTTTCCTTATATGTGCGGTCCATTCCTCCTTCCATCAGCTTTCAAACTGCTATTTGTGTACCCATTTTGGAGCCTCCGAGTACCCCTTTAGAAATTTGCTTCTTTTGGATCTGGGGTTAAGCATCACCTCTATGGGGGATGAGGATCCCTGATGAGGCAGAAAGGTTGATGGGAAATGAGGGCTTTGTCCATCTCCTTTCTTTTCCACACCTTAAACCCACAGGACCAGTGTGTGGAGATCACTGAGGAGTCCAAGGCTCTCCTGGAGGAATACAACAAAACTGTATCCTTTCTGCTCAGCCAGGCCCCTGAGGAGTTGTCCAAAGCCCTTCCATCTCTAGCTCTGTCTCTCCTCCCATCCCAACCAGCTCTATTCCCCTGCTCCCCACATTTTTGGCAGATGCAAAATATCTGCACTACCTCACTCAAACTCCTGTTTTCACCTTGACCTGCAACTAGACAATGCTTCTCTCCAAGCAGTTCGTGCAGTGGGATGAGCTTCTTTGCCAGCTAGAGGCCGCCAAGCAAGTGAAGCCAGCAGAGGAGTGATGGCTGCTACCCATCCCACAGTGGGCCAGGGCAGCCAGGCTCTGGGGCCCTGTGCCAACCTCCCCTTCTATTAGGGCAGAGGCAGCTCTGTATTTATTGGATTCACAGCCTACCTGTCCGCACTCAGGTGGGGCCCTGAGGTCACAGGTCAGGCTACTTTGCATACCCTCCCTCATCAGTATCCTATTCCAGTGACAATAAACTGTATAGATCACTGGAGGAGTGTGCCGGATTCTTGGTCTAGGATGGGGATGGGATGAGGATGGGGGTGATGGAGGGCAGTGTTGTCAACCTTCCTAGTGGTTGAACCAGGAGCTATACTCATCCAGGTCTAGCTTTCTGGGAGGTGTAGGGCTCTCAGGACAAATGCTCTCATTTGATTGGTGTGAGTGGAACATTCACTTACGTATCCATTTATCCCACATTTCCCAATTATCCCCCTTTATGTAAGATTCCATGCCAGGTGGGGAGGATACAGTTAGGGTCCACCTGATCTCTGCTCTGCACAGGCTAGCTGTGAGATAGTCATGGAAAAGGGCAGTCCCATCAGGTGGACACAGAAGAAAAGGATGGAGGAGGCAGCCTTAGGCGATATGCAGGGTCTTTGAGAGCCCAAGGAGCAGCAAGTGCAAAGGCAGAAAAAGCCCCTAAGTTTCTTAATTGGTAGCCTTCTTGGTGCTATTAACCGACAAGGGGAGCACAGAAGAGATTTGGACCCATTAAGGAATGAGAAGGACACATGAGAAAGAGCAGAGATTAAAATTGTCACCTCATTCCACCAAGTGTTTGCTGCCCCCTTGTGGCCTCAGGGAGTGCTGTGGCTCCAGGCTCCTATTCAAAGGCCTGCCCTGTCATCCCACCTGCGCCGTCTCAGGCCTCTCAAATTCAGCTTGTCCGAACCAAGTCTGAAACTGGGAGTCCTCCTAGACCCTTCCCTCCTCTGTCCAAAACGTCGCCAGCTTCTCACCGTGCGTACCTCCTAATATCTCCCAACTTAATCTGCATTTCTCCATTCCCACTGCCATTTCTCTGCTTCATTCACTAAATAATTTAACAAACATTCGGGTGCCTGTTATAAGCCCGGCACGGACGTGTCTCAGTGGCCACACCCCCAGGACCCAGGGGCCTGTGAAACACTAGCGATTGCGGCCAGATTTTCGCGCCCCCTCCTCCCCGCCCCTTCGCTGCAGCCAGAGTGAGCTGTGCACACGAGCTATTTTGACTGGCCTCTGAAAAAAACAAACCCGTGGCCCGCCAGTGCCCACGGAATGAGGTCAAAGCGCAGAACTCGGCGACCAAGGCTCCGCCCGCGCAGCAGCCACTCCAAACGGAGCCTCGTGCCCTGTCCAAAGTGAAGCCCGCAGCTTCGCCTTTGCTATTGCGGTGTGCTCAACTAGCAACGCCACGCCTGCCGTCGAGCAAGGGCCAAGCCCTTCCCGTCCTTCGGGCGCGGGACACCTCCGACGGCCCCTCCTCCCGCCCCAGTAGGAGTGCCCCTTCCCCAGGCGGGACACCATAGACGGAGCGTGCTTTGGGTCCCCGGCGAGCTCACTCCTACACTTCCTGGTCACCCAGTTTTCCCGCGGAGGCTCCGCGGGTCCCGCCCCTCAGGTCCCGCCCCGCCCCAGGTCCCGCCCCCAGACCAAGCCCCGCCCCACCGGCATGCGCGGTCCCGCGGCCTCGGCGCGCTCCCGGCCCGCGCGCCATCTTGGCTCTGGATCGAGCTTGAGGCGGTGCAGTTACGGCGGTGAGAGCCGGAACCTAGCGGGTTGGGGGTCACCCGGAGGTGGGGGGCGGGCAGGAGAGGCCGGCTTCGGGCCGTGCGGCCTGCAGGACGCTGGGGCGACCTGTGGCGATAGAGGCGGCCGAGGCTGGCGGGCCCGACGCCTGGAGTTTCCCAAGCAACCGTCCGCGCCCAGCCGCTCTTCCCCTCATTCCACTGGGTTAGGGGGAACGACTGGGAACCTCGGGGTGAGGGGTGCTCGACCCTCTCCTGGGGCTCTCGGTGCGACGGAGGGGTTAGTTCTGTCTTTGAGGGGTTTTTAAAAAATAATTTATTGTTGAAAGTATTACCTCTGCCCCCTGTTTCTCCCCATTGACTCCTAGCCCGCCCCGGCCCCAGGCCTTCCCCACGCTTTTGTCTGAGTTATGCATATGCACACACAAGGTCTTTGGTTGATCTCTTCCCACTCACCCTTGAGGGGCCTTTTGACCTGGGCTCTGGTCCCTGCCTCGGAGCTTGAGGGGATTTGGACCTTTCTTAAAGAGCCCAGTGTTCTGGGAATTTGGTTCAGCCTCGGGCAGAGGGAGGGTTGTGGCCCTGTCCAGGGTAATGGGGTGTGTGAGGTACAGCCCTTCCCTGTTGTCCTGTCCCTGGAGATGGGGGATGAGGAGCAGGGCTGTGTCTGGGAGAGCCAGGGCACATTGCTGAGCATTCATCTGATTCTTCCTTGCAGTGGGCAGTGAGATTCAAGGCAACAGCCAGCAGGATGGAGCACTACCGGAAAGCTGGCTCTGTGGAACTCCCAGCGCCTTCCCCGATGCCCCAGCTACCTCCTGATACCCTGGAGATGCGGGTCCGAGATGGCAGCAAAATCCGCAACTTGCTGGGGCTGGTGCTGGGTCGTTTGGAGGGCGGCAGCACAAGACATGTGGTGTTCTCAGGTTCTGGCCGGGCTGCGGGGAAGGCTGTCAGCTGTGCTGAGATTGTCAAGCGGCGGGTACCCGGCCTGCACCAACTTACCAAGCTGCGCTTCCTGCAGACTGAGGACAGCTGGGTACCAGCCTCACCGGACACAGGCCTAGATCCCCTCACAGTGCGCCGACATGTGCCTGCAGTGTGGGTGCTGCTCAGCCGGGACCCCCTGGACCCCAATGAATGTGGCTACCAGCCCCCAGGGGCACCCCCTGGCCTGGGCCCCACGCCTAGCTCCAGCTGTGGCGCCCGACCCCGAAGAAGGGCTCGAGACACGCGGTCCTGAAGACCAGCTGAGCAAGCTGTTCTCCAAGCCTGAATGTCTAGGATGGCTGTGCCTTCTCTGAGAAGCCTCTGTAACTGCTCAGCATCCCCAGCAAGACTTGAATCCACATAAGTGGGCCTCCCTGTTCTGATTCCCCTTCCCTCTGGCATATGGAAGGGGGCTGCTCCAAAGAGTGACAGGTGTGGGGTCTCAGCTGGGTTCTGGATTGCTTGAGAAGGGCTTACTCTGCCTTCCATCGACAGTGCCTCTGATCTGCCTTCAGACAGAGGTCCAGGGAGTGGGTTAGGAAATAAAGGTTCTGCCGTTTGTCTGTCTGATGAGCCTCCCTCTGCTTGGTCTGCTATGTGGAAATGGGGTTCAGGGGGTGGGGGTCCCTGCCCTTGTCCCCCAGGAGCTCACAGGCCGGACGGAGGCAGGAAGAGTAGGCTCAGGCTATTGCTGGGAGGATCCAGAGTCGTTAACAAGCCTCAAACAGGAACCTGACTCTATCTAGATCTCTGGGTGGGCCTACTGGGTGCTTTGGGCTGGTTTACGGACTCTGCCAGGGCAGGCATTTTTCTCCGTCTGTGGCATATATAATAGTGGTTATGATTATGGTCCCAGGCACTAGACTGTCTAGATTTGAATCCTGATTCTGCCTCTAGATTATTAGTAAGTTACTGCTTTGTGCCTTAGTGTTCTCATCCATAAAACAGATATAGTGCTTACCTCATAGGGTTTTTATGAGGATTGAATGTAGAAATACACACATGTAACTCTTAGATACTACCTGGGCATGTAGTGCTATGTAAATATGAATTGCCTAATTATTAATGACTCAGCTCACAAATGTGCTTTTTCCTATTTTAAAAACATACCTTCATCTCATATCTCCCCTCCAGGTTTCATCTTTGCTTTTTTACCCCTGGCTGCTCCTTTTCTGTCTCACATTGGCTTTAGACTCTTAGATTCACCATGGTCAGGTCAGGGGCATGAGGGAAGAGGTAAAGATTGCAATGGTGGTAACCAGGGGGCTGCAGGGACCAGAGCAGGATTGTGGGCAGTGGTGGACTTAGTGAAGAGTTGATGTTCAAAATATTAGTTTCAAGTATAAAGCTTAGTGGTTAGACATGACTTAGGAAGTGATCCCACTGGATTTTGAGGTCTCCAATGTGTCTAGTAGTCTGGGTGTTCAGTCACCAGGAAAGCACAAAGTTAGGGTTCTTCTGGGCTCATGTTGTAGCAGGGTGGGCTCAGCCATTTGAGTATTGAAGTGATGTTTGGCTGAGTGCGGGCAGGAGGGGTTGAGATGTTGGTGAAGACAGAGTTGGGGGACTTGAGGCCTCAATAGGGCTTAGAGCAGGGATGAGGAGACCACAGGACCAGCAGGTTGTGGTCAAAACCTTGACCACTGAATCACCCTTTGCTTTCCGAGGTATGTTCCCAGAGTGATGTGGAAGACGCTGAGGGAGAGGCAGGTGATGGAGATTCAGGGGTTATTAGGAGAGATGGGGGAAACTCAGCTGCCTGGCCAGGCCTCTCAAAGGTAGAGGGTCATGAGGCACCCAGTACACCCCTAGGGACTGTGGTGGTGACTCCGGTGTCTTGCTACCGGCAACTGCCTGACTTCTCCCTATTCTCTTTGTGGCTAATTCAGGTTTTTTGCTTCCTCCCAGTTTCTGCATATTGTCTTTTCTCTGAGCACCTCCACTGGTGTGTCTTCTACCATCAGCAGCTCTTTGAGTGTCATTGGTCCCCAGAACTTTGGGACCAGGCTACTTGCAGACTGTTGATCTTTGGCTCAGCATCCCATCCTGATCCACCCTACTGTGGCCAGAGTGGAATGATCGTGTGGAATAAGCATGGTGACCTGTGCTGAAGGAATGATTCAGTAAGGTGGCATCACAAGCTCTGAGTGTTTTAGGAGGGGGTCCCAATTAGGTAGCTCCTCATCAGAGGACCACCTGGGATCTCCAGGGTGATGGTAGGGGTAGTGCGGAGAGAAACTGAGCTGGGGTCAAGATCTCTTGGGAAGAATAGTGTCTGCAACTCAGAGAATCAGGAAATAGGCCACAGGCTGAGGAAGGGATGGCTAGTGATTCTGGGGCTTTTTCTCTCCTTGGCCTTTGTAGAGCCCAACGGGGGCCTCGAAAAGGAAATGTGGGGAGGGAGCAGTGAGAAGTGAGGCCTTCGGAGGTCGGAAAGAGCGTAGGAAGGAGCTGGAGTTGTGTATAAGTGCTGATTCAGGTATTTGGGGTTTTGTGTTTTGTTTTTTACTTTCTACTCTATTGTTAAGCCACTGCAGTATGGCATTTGCCTCCATTTTTTTTTTTTTTTTTTAAAGAAAAGGTTATGCATGCCAGCTGGCATGGTTCAGTGGTTGAGCGTCAACCTAAGAATCAGGAGGTCACAGACACATGCCCGGGTTGCAGGCTCAATCCCCAGTGTGGGGTGTGCAGGAGGCAGCCGATCAATGATTCTCTCTCATCATTGATTTTTTTTCTCTCTCTCCCTCTCCCTTCCTCTCTGAAATCAATAAAAATATATTTTTTAAAAGGAAAAGGTTATGCCACTTCTAAACAGCTCTTTCAAGAAGTTGGATTGTGAATTAGTGGAGAGAGGTGGTAAATAGACTACAGAGAATTTTATTTTTAATGAGTTGGCAGAGATTTGGACATATTTGCAGGCTGATGGACAAGCTTCTGATTTTCCTTATCCTGCTCCCCCCCCCCTTTTTTTTTTTTTTTAAATATAATTTACTTCTTTAGTGTTCTTCTTTATCTGTCTCCTCCTGATGAGAATGTTAGCTCCAAATGGGCAGGAATTTTTGCTTTGTTGAGTGACGTAACCTAAGGATCTTTTTAAATTTTTTTGTTAATCCTCACTGGAGGACATTTTTTTCTGTAGATTTTCAGAGAGAGTGGAAGTGACGGAGGCTGGGAAGAGAGACACAGAGAGAAACATCTGTGTGAGAGAGATACATCCATTGGTTATCTCCCGTACATGCCCTGACCAGGGAAGGGGATCGAGCCTGCAACCGAGGTATGTGCCTTTGACTGGAATCGAACCCAGGACCTTTCAGTCCACAGGCTGATGCTCTATCCACTGAGTCAAACAGGCTAAGGCTAACCTAAGGATCTTGAACATAGTAGGTGCTTGATAAATGTTTAATGAGTGAATGAATGAATATTGAGCCTCCACATATGTCACCACACCCAGATCTCATCCCATGCCCATTTTAGAGGGCAAGATCCAAATTAATTCACTGGATAGCCTTAAAGGATCCCCTTGATTGGTCACTGCCATGGCTCAGCTCATCTTTGGTTTGATCCCCTTGGACCCTGGGCTCTGGTCACATTAATGCCTCACTCTTCCCACGTGACATGAGATTTTTCTGCCTCTTTGCTCTTCCCATTCTGTCTGGAACTCATCAAGAATGTTCAAAGGATACCAGTGCTAGGCTTTGAGCATTCCTCAGGGCCTACCTCCCCTTCCCCCTCGGTTTGTCTAGATCACCAGCCCGGAGCTCATGGATCAGGCCTAGTTCTAGTATAGGCTATCTTATCTCCAGCTCCCACTTGGGTGTTTGCACTGGGGTCATGTCTGGTTGCGCTTCTTAGTCTGGCCACGAGGTGGTAGCATTCTCAAAGGGATAGCCCATCCCTTCCCTTGGCTGTCTGCAGAGGTCCCCAGGAATGTCAAGACAGAGAGGATAGTCTAGGATTGAAATTTGGCCTTCAGTGGGCACAGTGACCTCTCAGTTATTCAACAAATAGTTAATGATCACCCATAATGTAACAAATATCACTGGGTTTGGAACCTCCAGTCCCATGAAGACTAGAACCACATATACTAGTACAGATAATTTCACTATTGGTGTGATGAGTTCAGAGATTAGGGAAGTTCATTAGACTTCAATGGTTCAGAGCCCCTTGTCCAGTCTTTAGAGACAGGCAAAGAAGAAGAGGAAGTGATGCTTGTATAGAATCGGGAGGAAGAGAGAAGTGGAAAGGGCATTCTGGGTAAAGTGCAGGCATGAACTAAGACATAGAGGTGAGAGGAGCATAGAAGTGATCACTGGAGTTTGAAGTTCAAGGCAGGAGCTTGAGGAATGAGGCTCAGACGTGAGTGGGGACCAGACTGGAAGGGCCTAAGTGCCTGGCCAAGGAGCTTGGACTTTTTCTTTAGGGAAATGGAAAGTCACTGAAGGCTTTAAGAAGGAAGTGATGTCAAATATAAGATTAGTATTAGATAGCTCTGGCTGCTATAGTGTGGAAGGTGGATTGAGGGCACAGGGCAGGAAGAGCAGTGAGGAGGCTGTCATAGGGATCCAGGGGGAGATGGTGAAACCAAAATAGGGCTGTATCAGGCCCCAGAGAAGCCCCGCCCCGCCCACAAGAATTTTCAAGACCTGGCACTTTGAAAGGATTTTTGGCCCAGCACCCTCTCCCCCACCATTTGAGCCACCGCAGTCCTTCTGTTCTTGAGGCTCCTTTTGGCTCTATTCTAGCTCTGATTATTCTGGCTAGAACCCGGGGCTGTCAGTTTCCATAGGGAGGCCACAGTGCTCAAGGCTGACAGATCTACAGAGAGGAACCTACTGGGTTTGTAGATCTATCAGCCTTGAGCTCAGCCTATACCCCAGTGATCCTTTCATGCACTCTCTTCTTTGACAGAAGCACCCAGATAGATGTGTGATTTAGGAGCCTCTTCCACCAGGGAGCCAGGGTGAGCATTGGTCACTCCCTGCACCAGAGTTCATGTGTACACACATGTGAGTACATGTGAGTGAGTGCATGTGTACACACATGTGAGTACATGTGAGTGAGTGTACCATTGGCAATACTCATGCTGAGGGAAGGGCATCCCAGGCAGGCAGAGGGGCATTACCTGAGGAAAGGTGTGGAGGTAGGGGAGTGCAAGGCATTGCTTGGGGAGTGAGGGGGAATGCTGTTAGCAGGGTCTGGCAGGGACAGGTCAGAGCCTGTGGGGGGTGGGGCGGTCTGGAGCCATGGCCACGTCCTACATGCAGGGAGCACCAGAGCCAGGTTTTGAGCAGGGACTGGGAGAGTCACCTTCACTCACAGTCTCATGAATATGCACAGAACCTGTTGAATTATGCAGAAAGAAAGGATGTAAATGTATATGCAAATTTGGTGCTGCCCTCCCTGTTGCTATGGAAACCAAAGAAAAGCAAGGGGGGCCCAAACCCTGGGGAAAGGGGGCTGGAGAGACTGGAGGAAAGGAGACTCGCCCCTGTCCTTCGCTCTTCCCATTCCTGCTGTTTTGATCTCTTTCTTTGCCTGACTCTGTCTTTGTCTCCCTTTGCCTTGCCCTCTCTCCATTTCTCTGCCTCTATGGATCTTTCTGTCTTTATTTTGTCTCTGTCTCTCACTGTCTTCTCCATCTCTATTTATCTCTCCTGTGTTTTTATGTGTGTGTGTGTGTGTGTGTGTGTTTTGGGGGGTGTTTGTTTGTTTCTCAATCTCTGTCTGTGTCTGTATATCATTGACTCCATGTCACTGTTGTTCTGTGACTCTGAGACACTGTGTTTCTCCCTGACTTCAGGTGTCTCCCTGTCTCTGTGTCTAGTCCCATGCGTCTCCCTCCTGCATCTCCCGGTCTCTGTGTCTCTGACTCACATCTTTCTTTCTCTGTATCTCTATTTTGGTACCTGACGGTCTCTGATTGTGTCTATTTGTTGGTCTCTCTCCCAGGTTCTCTTGCCTCTCTTTTGCTCTGACCTGTCTCTTTGAACCTCGTATCCCAATGCTTGTCTCTAACTGATGGGAAGACCAGGAAGCTGCATATCTGTCCTTGCCTGATGGGATGCTCCACCCCGGGCACAGCTGCCCACATGCTCAAGGATTCCTTGGTACTATCCCCACATAAAATCCTGTTTCCGGTCTGGCCCGTCACTGCTGTCACAGGAACTCTGTGACGGGTCCCGGCTGGCTGCCAGGACACAGGGCTCCTGTCCCAGCCTGGGCCTGCTGAGTGACCCTGCCTAGTGTTTCTCCCTCTCTGGATCTGTAGTCTCAGCTCTCTCCTTGAAGTTGGTGAGCACCTTGAGGCAATGATGCGTAGGGAATGGGAACTGAGAGACAGGTCTTCGTGGTTCACACATCTGGCCCTTTGCCCGAGGGCTGACGTGAGGGGTCTGGCTGGGGCCCAGGTATTGGGGTGTCTGGGGCTAGTTGAGACCAATCCTGGCCCCCAGAGAAGACTCTTTGCTGAGCAACAGAGTCAAGCAGGAGTCTTCCCACAGTCTATCCATGCTCCTGCCTGCTATAGTCTCAGCCATCCAATTCCCTATTTGAGGCCTTTTGTGTGCCTGCCTTCATTTTCTTTATAGTTCTAGAGCACCTATTTTGTTTTTTATTTTTTCCATTGTGAAGATATTTTTCCGTTAATTTTTTAGGGAGAGGAGAAGAGAGAGGGAAAGGCAGAGAGAAACATTGATTGGTTGCCTCCTGCACGCCCCTGACCATGGACCATGGACCATGGCCCAGGCCGGGGAGGAGTCTGCAACCAACGTATGTGCCCTTTGGTTCACAGGCTGATGCTCTCTCCACTAAGCCAAACTGGCTAGAGTACAGAGCACCTGTCCTACACCATCCTCTGCCTTCACAGGTCCACAGTGATATAGAAACTACATCTGGACTTTCCATGTCCCCCCTCCTCCACAAGAAGAGGCTCTTTGGTCCAGGCGAAGAACACAAGATTCTTCAACCCCATAGTTTCCTATTCCTGGCAGCCTCAGTTTGAAGATATAAAGCATATGCAGCTGCCAAAGTTATGGATCAAAGTTAATAGAGAAAGAGATAGAGGGAGAGGTAGATAGAGAAGCTGGATCTATGGAGGCAGCATGCCTCCATACAGGGTTTGGGATGGGGTCTGGGAAGCTCAGAGCAGGACTTGGGGTGAAGATGGGCCAGACTATTTTGAGGGCAGATAAGCCACCTTAGGTAGAGGTGGAGGGCTTCTCCTTTTGGTTCTGGACTCTGGGCAGGTTGCCTTACCTCCAAGCAGGCATTAGACATGGGGGGTCTGGCTTGGGCCCAAGTGTGGGGGCGGTCAGTGCAGTCAGGGCAAGTCCCCCTTCCTCCAAGAGGCTGCCAGGCTGAGCCCCCAGCTTTCCTCCCCTCCAGAAAGAACACAGACACAATCACTCTTCCCATCGACTGTGATTCACCCATGTTCAGGCCCAGGCGTGATCTTGCTTCCAGGAATTCCATGTTTGAATTAAAAACCTCCCAGACATCCCATTCCACCCCACCTGGGCCAGTTGTGCCAACGGGGGTTGGAGCAGGGTCAAACAGGGCTTTCTGGGGGTGGGTGGTGGGCCTCACACAGAGCCAGATGCAGGGAGAGAAAAAGGATCAGGAGAAAGGTGGAGAGAGAGACAAAGACGGAGAGGCAGAGGATAATGTAGATAGAGAAGATGGGGAGAAAGACAGAGAGAAGGAGAGACATAGAGACATCAGTGGGGAGAAAGCCAAAGCCTGCAGATGAAGGAGACTCTAGTACCCACCAGGCTGGTGCTAAACACTTGACTGGATTACCTCATTTAATTGAATCTTCACAAGAGTCTTGGGAAATATGCACTGTTATGATGCCATTTTACTCCTGAGGCAATTGAGGCACAGAGACATTACATCACTTGCCTGAGGCCACAAAGCCCGTAAGTGGTGGAGTTAGGTATTGGAACCCTTTGCTCCACTGAAGAGCCAAGGCCACAGACAGATACAGAGATAGAGGTGGGGACCGATTCTCATACCAGCACTCCTGGGGACTCTGGAATCCAGGAATCATCTGGCAGGGGGAGGGCTTTCCCACCAGGCCCACAGACATGAGGCTTCCTGTTCTCTGTTCTTTCTGTCAGAGAGACACAGAGGGAGAGAGACAGAGAAAGACATCAGAGCCGAGAGAGAGAGAGAGAGAGAGAGAGAGAGAGAGAGAGAGAGAGAGAGAGATGGCAGGGGAGCTCCAGGCCTCAGAATCCCTTCCTTCTTCCTGCCCAGAGAAAGACATCAGAGCCGAGAGAGAGAGAGAGAGAGAGAGAGAGAGAGAGAGAGAGAGAGAGAGAGAGAGAGATGGCAGGGGAGCTCCAGGCCTCAGAATCCCTTCCTTCTTCCTGCCCCGCTGGCGTGCAGCCTGTCCTGTTTGTGCTTCGGACCCGGCCCAGCCAGCACCTTGTTCGGGTGGTGCCCAGGCTTTGAGACGCACTCTTTCTTCCCACACATTTACTGAGCACCTGCTCGTTGGGCGGTACTCCTGCCCTACATCTCCTACCCTTCTCTTCCCTTTCTCAATTGAAAAATCCTTTCCATTGTCTAACTTCAACCCCCTGGGATACGTTCTGCAATAAAAGATTAAGATTAGAATTTGGGGACAACTCGATATGGGGGGTGGGGATTAGTCTTTCATACACTGAGGTTGTCTGAGCACAGAGAAGCGGTCCCGAAGGCTGGCTTTGGGTACCTTCTGGTTTGGAGGCTCCTTCTCATTGGTTTGGGGAGAAGGGTCATTGGCCCAGCTGGTGGGGGCCTGGAGAGCTGAGCTGTCAGCAGCCGGGAGGATGGGGGAGAGAAGAAAACCAGGAGCTATCCTGGGGGAGCTGGGGAGTCCACGTTATGGTTTCTAATGTCTTAGTCCTGGTTTCAATTACCGCCAGGGCCCCCAGGATTCCCTGACCACTGTAGGCTCCCAAGCTAGAGGAAGGCTCAGGACCCTCCTGGGAAGGCCGGAAACCAAGGCTCAGGGATGGAAGACTGGGGGCAGGGCAGCTTTTTTCACCCTTTTCTTACCTCTTGGTCTGAGAGAGGACCCCAGACCAAGAAGGGCTCTGGGGACAGCAGGAAGGCTGGGGAAGGAGGGGCCTGCACTGTGCTCGTAGGCCCCCCCCCCCCACCTCCCCAGCCGGTGGAGGGTATACATCAGCCAGCTCCATTGCACCAACTCGGTCCCACTGGCCCCATCTCACTCCTAGCTGCTAAAGCCCAGGGCCCATTTTGGCCTCACCTGGCTTCTTTTTGGTCCTGTGACAACCCTGACTCCTGGCTCTCCTTGAGCCTCTCTGTCTTCTTTTTTAAAAATCCTCAACCAAGGATATCTTTTCATTGATTTTTAGAGTGATTGGAAAGGAGAGTGAAAGACAGAGAGAAACATCGATGTGAGAGAGACACATCAATTGGTTGCCTTCCACACGCACCCCAACCAGGGTTGGGGATCAAGCCTGCAACTGAGGTATGTGCCCTTGACCGGAATTGAACCCTTCAGTCCATGGGCCGACGCTCTATCCACTGAGCCAAACTGGCTAGGATGAACCCCTCTGTCTTTTAATCACAGTTCCCAGGATTTCAGCTGCAACCTCTTCCTCCCCTCCCTTTCATCACACCCTCTCCCTGCTCCCAGCATCTGCATGGTGCCCAGTGTAAGACTTTGATGAATGCCCATGTAACCAGCACTAGTACAGAGGGTACTGAGGGCACTGAGAGCTGTTGGACAGGGACAACACACCTTCAGCCATCCAGTGAGCCCCTCAGCTTCTCTGTTCTTCCCTCCTTGCCCCTTCTGGCCATCACCCCACAGACCCTTCAACTGGACATGTCAAGCCCCAACTCTCTCTCCAGCTCAGTGAATGGCACTGTCATCTCCTAGTCTCTCATGCAAAAACCCGAGAGTCATCTGTGCTTTTGTATACAATGTTCCCTCTGTGCCTGGCGCACAGTAAGTGCTAATAAATGTCTGTTAAACTGAATTTAATTCTCTTTTCTCTTTTGGACTCCCTGCCCGCCCCCCCCCCCCACCCCAACTCCCACCGCCCATCTCTATCTGTTTCCCTGGGCCTGGGTATCTGTGGCATTGTCTTCAATTCTCTAATTTTTCTCTGTCTAGCAAAACACAGAAGTTTGAGTTTCAAGGTGGGGTGGGGTGGATTGAGAACCTCTTTTCTTCCCCCCACCCCCACCCCCACCCTCCAACCCCCTCGCCCCAGGAGAATACAGGCTGGCTGGGAATGGAGCTGTGAAGGACGAAGGGAGGGAACCAATCTTGGGGCCACATGGCCACCAGTTCATCAGTCCTGTTTGGAAATCCCAGCCCCGTTATCAGGGAGGCAGCTTTACAGCGCAGGGATCAAGACCAGACTCTGGGCTGGCACTGGAAGGGGACAGTCCTTTGAAGACATATGCCTCCTCCATGAAGAATGGGTAGTGAAGGAGATCAGGGCCCACTGGGGTGGGAAGGGAGGGAAAGAAGGAGGGAGAGAGGGGGAAGGGAGGGACTTTGTGCTTCTGAGCAGGGAATTAGTTGCATGCAAATTTTTGCAACACAAAATGAAAAACTGCATCTGTGATTTTGCAAGTCTGTGTCTCTGTTCCCACCTTCAAACACACATACTAGTAGGCCCCTAGTTTCCCCATCCTCCCTTGTGCCTCTCCTCCTCTGGATCTCTACCCCTCCTCTGACTATCTGCTTCTCTTTCCAAACTTAACCCAGACCACAGGCTCACCCAGGAGGAGGGTTCTTGGGAGAGCAGACAGAACTAAGTGTCTTGGGGCCTGTTCTCTATGTAAAGAGTGACACGGGGTTCCTCCAGGGTTCATGGCAGCAAATGGAGACGATGAATCTGAGTGCCTCCTGTCCTCTGTCGTGAGCCCGATGGCCCTGCCCCAGGTCAGGCTGGAGGTCTCTCGCCCATGGGTCACTGCAAATACCTCCTCCCTGGCAGCCGCACTTCCAGCCTTAGCCTTTCTCACCACCCTTTCTCAATGTTCTCTCTAAAACAAAAATCAGGTTCCACTCCTCACCTACTTTATGCCTTTCCAGGCCTGCGTAGCCTTGGCAACAAAGGTGCTTCAGGATGTGGTCTCTGAGCCACTCAGCCTGCCTTCTGGGTCTCTGTTTAATCCCGGGCTCGATACCAAACCCTGTTTCCCACCCCTCGAGGCTGCGAAGCACCCAGATGGGCTTCCTCTCCGTGCCCTGGGACTTGACTCCCAGGTCCATGTTGTCCTGCTTGCTTGCTTGCTTGCATCATTCATTATCTGTTTAAACCTATTTTCAGTGTCAGGAGTCCCTGTTCTATGGCAGACCTAGCTCAGAGGTTTCAGAAGATGGAGCTCACAGGCACCACACAAGTCACTAGGTAGCTAAATGCCATACTGCTATAAGGAAAGAGTATGGCGCTATGGGGGAGGACAAAGGGGCTTCGCCTAGGCTTCTCTTAGAAGACATTTAGGCCGTCGCCTGTTGCCTGAGGGGGCTATGGAGTTAGCCACTGCATTCTCACATGGATGAGTTATATACTCACCTATTTTGGTTAGTATATAACTTATCCATCTTCCCTGACTTTCTAGTGAGTCCCATGAGAGCAGGGGATTTTAAAATATTTTTTTAGGCAAAAAGTAAACAGCAAAATGCACAAAATTGAAGTGCACAGCTCAAATTTTGACATATGTTGTACACTGTTGCACGCCCTCCCCCCACCCAAAGATAACTGCAATTCCAACTTCTATCACCATAAATGAGTTTTGCCTGTTTTTGAGCTTTATATAAATGAAATAACTCAATATATATTATTTTATGTCTGGTTCTTTTTTTCCCCATTTGCTTAACATTTTGTCTGTGAGCTTTATCCAGTTTTGTTGTGTGTAGCTATAGTTGATTCTTTTCCATTGCTGTTGTTATATCACAATGCATGCATCCATTTGAATTGTTTCCAGTTTGAGGCTATTATGAATAAAACTGCTATGAATGTTCTTTGTGAATGCTACAATAATTTCTTTTGGGTATATATCTAGGAGTGGAATTGCTGGGTCATAGGGTATACATATGTTCAGCTTAGCAGATCTTGACAAACAGTGCTTCAAAGTGGTTGTAACAACTTATACTTGTACCAGCAGAGTGTGGAGTTCTAGCTGCTCCACACCCTTGATAGGGCAGGGATTTTTTATTACTTCAGTGCTGTACCCAATCACTTAGATCAATGCCTGGCATTTAGTAGGTGCTCAATAAATATTTATTGGCTTCCTTATGAAGCGGGGAGCCATCAGCATTCCTGGGGTCCTGCTCTGGCCCTGGCACTAACTTGCTGTGTGACTCTGGGCAGGTGACTCTCCCTTTCTGAGCTGTTTCCTTATCTGTAGCTCCAGGAGATCAACACTAGAGGCTTTGCCTTCCATTGCCAGCTGTGTGCTGTGAAAGCTAGATACCTGTTTATTCATTCACTCCGCTTGTGTTTATTAAGGTCCTACTATGTACCAGGATGGTGAGGACAGGATCTGCGACAGCCTCTTTCAGGTTAGCCAAAACCAGGGGTCACTGTCCATCTTGTCCCCAAGTCATCCTCCTGGAGCCTGCCCCACCTTCTTCTGTCCAACCCTGACCCCAGGGGGAGGGGGTCTGGAGCAAGCTTGTGGATGGAAAATGTGATTAATAATCAAAAAAACATCCAAGAGGAAGAGACCAGGAAAACAACTTGGAGAAGGCTCCTTGCCCAGGGGAGGGGGGCCATGTCCTGGGCCTTGGGACAGCTCCGGCCGCCCTTCCTGCCGCCCTTTCTGGGAAGCTGCCACAGGAGTGGGTAATTTTAGCCAAAAGTGGGGGAAAAAAAAGCGACCCTAATTATTTATGAAAAATATGCCCCCCATGTAAATTATGCTTCCCCAGGGGCTATCCCCTATTCTGTTATTTCCATCCTAGTGGTCCCCCTGCTTGGGCAGGCTGGGGGACCCTGGAGACACTGGGCTGGGGGCAGAGGAGAAATTTCAACATGAAATGTTTTGTTCATTAACAGAGAACTTAGGGGGAAATTCCCTTTTTGCCTGGGCCTCAGCAGCCCAGGCAGATACTCAAAAGCTATTATATTTGAAAAATAAAAAAGAGTCTGGGCTGCAGAGTGGGGTGGGGGCTTATGCTGGGGGGCAGGCATAGACGTTCTCTCCCCTCCTCTTAGACTCCTGACTTGCAGGGGTTTCCAGAGGCTTGATCCTTCCTCCTTTCGGAGATTTTTATCCTCAGTGTCTCAGGTTGCCCCTCAAGCTTCCTTCTTTGCAAAACAGAAGGAACTGGGGTTAGACTAGAGTTAGAACTTCCAGCTAAGGAGGGAGGAAGGATGTGAAAGAGAAGGCGGGGAGGCCTTGGATCTCTCAAATAATTTGGAATTCTGAGAGAACATCTTGGGATCCGTTGGCAGCAGATCTGAGGGGGGGGGGGGGCGGTCTGGAACAGGGGTGAAATCACCTCTTTCTATCAGGGTGGTTTTAGAGGTGAGGAGGGAAGAGGAGTCAGCTCCAGGGAAATTAGGGGCAATTCCAGGCTGGCTGCTGGCATTCTCCCTTATGGCGTTAGCCCTCGCCTATCCTCTACCTTGAGGGAATCTTTGCTGTTTTCTGGTGCCAGAGGTTGGAAGGTCAGGGCACACTTAGGTGGAGGCTCAGATGATTCCAGAGGATGGGTGTGTTGTGAGTGGGCCCGAGGTGCTGTCCCTGGCTGGTGCTGGGAGCCGTCTCAGGATGGAAGTGAGTCGTCCCAGTGGGGGCGGGGATGGGGGGGTGAGATGGGCTGGACCCTGAGTGTGTGTGTGTGTGTGTGTGTGTGTGTGTGTGCGCGCGTGTGTGTGGGTGCTCTGGGCCCCCCCTCCCTTGCTCGGCCTAGGGCTGTGTCAGGATCGGATTTCTCGGCGCCTGGAGCCTCCGAGAGGCCGAGCTGTTCCCGGGCCTCGGCCAAGCCGCCCCGGGCGCTGGCACTGCGTGAGGAAGCAGGGGGGTGGCGAGGAGGAGCGAGGGGGAGCTCTGAGGGTGTTTACGTAACCGCCTCCTGGAGCCCGCCCCAATCCGCCAAACCCCGGCGTGGGACTCTGTGTGACTGAGAGAGTGTGTGGCTCCGCGTGTGCGCCTGTGTGACATGCGGTGTGCATGGCTGTGAGTACGTGGCTGTGTGACTGTGTCTCTGTGTGCGCATTGAGGATACGCGTGGGGACCGGGGAGTTTCGCCCTTCTGGGACCTCCAGCTCCCAGCCCCAAGCGGGGGACCCTGACTCCCAGGGTGCCACGTCGAGGTTAAATACAGGCGTTTGGCTCCGTGAGACTGGGCGTGTGACTCTACCTGAGGATGTGCTTGACATTCGTAGGAAAGACACAGGGCCTATGCGTGCGTGTTTGTCACTGGGTAGCCAGGTATGTATGTGCCCCAAGGCACAGCAGGTTAGAAAGAAGCACCGTTTTGGAAGGAGAACTGGAAACGGCAGACATGGGAGGAGGGGCTCTCCTTCCTTTGGGACACACATCAGTAGGAACGAAGAAGGGTCCTTGCTACCCAAAGGCTTGGGGTGGCACAGTTGATTCCTAAGGGGGGGGGGGCGGTAAGAAGTTGATTCCTGAGGGTGAGGGGTGAGAAGTGTTCTAAATTTAGGTCACCTGCCAGGGTGGAGACAAAAGTCCTGCCACAGAGCCTTCTTTAATGGTGAGTATAAAACTCCAGAAATTCTGAGTCAAAGAGAACTTCCCCCAATTTCCCAAAGGCCTTCTAGGGTTATCAAATATGAGACCCCCATCACTTGCAGGGCACAAGGGCTTCAAATTGGGGGCGTTATTTCCTGCTGCCCCTTATGGGAGGGGCATGGTGAAGATGGGATGGGACTGGGGGAGGGTGTCAGTTAACTGGGGTTTGGCTTGAGGATAGGTAGAGAAGGGGGCTGGTGCAAAGCTGGGGAGGCCGGGGATGGGGGCGCCTAATAAAGCTGGAGAGGAGACAGGACCAGATCCTGCCAGGGCTTTTAAGCTCCGCCTAAGAAGCCTGGCTTTGCCCCCAGGGGCAGTGAGGTCCCCGGAGGGTTCAACAGGGAGGTTTAGGAAGCTCAGAAGCTCGTGTGCAGATAAGTCACTGGAGGCGGCAGGAGCGGAAACCCAGGAGTGATCTGTTGTCCAGCTCAGGTGGGAAGAGGATGGGTTGTAGGCCTGGTGCTGGTGGCGAGAGGGGCGCGGGCGGGGCGGGGGGGGGGCGGGGGGCGCACCCTGGTTGTTTCATAGGTTGGCTGTTGCCTCTGTGCAGGAACCGCAGCCAGAGGGGGAACGCGCGTCCGGCACCGCCCGCCAGGTGTCGCTGCGCCCCTGGGGAAGCGCGCGGTAGCGGCCGCGGGGTGCTGCGCTGGGAGGAACTGCGGCTGGACAAACGCCCGGATCCCGTTCGACCTGCGCCTCTAGTCCCGGCCAATCCTCGGACACACCTACATGTCCGGCTCCCGGCCCCCGGTTGCCCCGCGCGGGCCCTGCCCCGGCACCCACGGATTTAGGCACTGCGGACGGCAGCCTTCGGGTCCCCAGGCGGAGACGGTCGGGGCGGAACTCGCCACTGCTCTCAACCTGGCAGCAAGAGGCAGAGTCCGGGACCTGGAGGATCCCGAGGTCAAATCAGCCCACCAGCGACCCGTGGGTCGCGACGCCTGCCCTCCCTCTAGGAGAGGGCAACCCCCTGCGCACCTCGCCACGCCCACTTTCGGTGCAGGGGAAGGGGCAATGTCTGACCCCCAAAGATTCCGTCGCCTCCGCTCCTTCCTGGCACCCACCACCTCGTCCCGGTCTGCGACCCAGGGGCCTGGAGGCCGGGGCCCGGGAGAGACCGGATAGGGGACACCTAGTATGGACGGGGGTGGGCTGGTCTCAGCTGGGCGCCGCCATTCAGGGCGCTGTGTGTCCTTAAAGCCCAGCCGGCCCTCTCTGAGCCCTGACGGGTTGCATCGAGGGGATTCTGCGGCCACTGAAGTGAAAGTGGAAAGCCCGGACGGTGGCAGGAAGAAGGTTTTTTCCTCTGCCATGGGAGTCCCTGAGGCATTTGTTGGGAAAGGGCCCGGGCGCTCTGGGCAGCCTGCTGGGGAAGGGTGTGAGGAAACGGCGAGATCGTTCTTTCCCCTCTCCCGCCCCCAGCCCGCGAGCAGCTCCCCGGAGGTGCAAGGCGCAGGGATTATGGGTCAAAGGTCAGGTGAAAAATCCGTGGGGTGGAGATGGGAGTGGGCCACTCGTACTCCGCCTCTGGCATTCCCCCTTCCTGGCGCGTTCTCTCGTGGCCTCAGAAGTTGGTCGGGTTGTCTAACCTAATCCCTCCCCCCACTGCTGTACCCACGCGGGAGGCCCGGGGGCCAGTGAAGTGAGCACGCCGGCCCCTAAGAGGCCCAGGCTGCAGAAGGAAAACTCGAGCCCCTTAATCCCAGTGGAGGTTTCTCCCCAGGCCAGGTGTGGGGTGGCGGGGGTGAGGAAGGAGAGGGTGGTTGTGCTAGTGTCACGGGAGATTTGGTGGGAGGTGAGGACCTGGACTCCCAGCCTAGTCCCTGAAAGATTACGGGAGCATAAAGCCCCCTCCCCGCCTCTCGAGGGGAGTGTGTGTGTTGCCGGGGCGGTAGGAACAGGGGAAGGGCGGAGACCAGTGGCCTCCTCTGCCCAAAGTGGGGCCTGGGCGCTCTGGCGCGCGCCCTTCCGATGGAGATGCCGGCGGGAGGGCCCTGAGAGTTGGCTCGGTGTGCCAGGGTGTCGGTACGAGGTAGTCAGGGCCTAACCGTGCGGGAGTGTGCGCAGCAGAGACCTGGCCAAGGCTGAGCGAGGAGTGTGAATGAGCGACCCCGGGGGATGGGTGCGCGCCCGGCAGCCCTAGGGAACCCAGCGGAGTGGGTGTGGGTATGTGCGCGCGCGCGTCTTTGAGACCCGCGGTCGGGGCTGCGCGTGAAGCGCGGGGGGGTCACAGCGGTCTGGAGGGCGTTCCCGAGAATGGGCGAATGTGAGGGGGCCACGCGTGCCAGTGCGGGCAAGTGTGTCAGCGGGGTGGGGGTGGCGTGTGCCAACTCGAGGAGACCGGGAGGGGGCTCACAGGCCCGCGCAGAATGAGTGTGCCCGCGCGAGCGGGCTGCGCGTGCCAGGCACGGGAGCGGGCCAAGGTGGGAGCGCGCGGGGGCCGTGGCCAGGAGGGGGTCGTGGCGCGCGGCCGCGGAGGCGCGGGGAGACAAGGCGGGAGGGGGAGGGGAGCGAGGGCGCGCGCGGCCGAGCGGGCGCCCGCGGTCACATGGGCGAGGGAAGGAGGGAGGGGACGCGCGAGGGAGGGAGGAGGATGGGGGGGTTAAAGCGGCTGAGCGCCGAGGAGCCGGTGCAGAGCGGGCGGCGGCAGCGGCGGCGGTGGCTCCAGCCGGCGCGGTGCAGGGCTCGGCAGCGGGATCCGGCAGCGGTGTTAGCTCCGCGCTCCCTGCCTCGCTCCCTGCCGGGGGCGATAGAAGGACGAGGCGCCGAGTCCGGGCTGTCCGAGGGCGCGGTGAGTATCCCGCGGCGGATCGAGCGCGGCCGAACCCTCAAAAACCCTCGGGCTGACCGACAGACCCGCGGCTCTTGTGCGCGCGGGAAGAGGGAGGGACACGCGTGGGCCCTCAAACGGGTTGGGGAGACTGGAAAGTTCACAGGAAACTTTGCCCGAAAACTCGGGGGCTGGGGTGCCGGAGAAGAGGCCCCCCCACGTCCGGGCAAGCAGGGGGGTTGGGCGTGGTGGTAGTGGGGGCGGACAATCGGCTTGGGGAAGGTGGCCCGGGTGGATTGACCTAGCGCCCCTGTTCTCCCTCACCCCTCAGCAGAGCGCGCGGGGTCTGGGAAAATTCCCGAGCGGGGGTCGCAGTGACCCCCGCGCGCCCGGAGGTAGCTTCCTTCTCCGGCAGAAATCTGGACCTCGGAGCGTCTAGTGGTTTGAACGGACGCGTCTGCCAGTGTCTGTGTGTCCGTGTGAATCCCCGGGTGTGTGTGTCTCGGCATGAGCCTCTCTCTGTGGTTTCCCCGTGAGTGTGCCTGGATGTCTCTCCACGTAGTGGGTCTCCTCCAGTGCCTCTTTGTAAGTCCTCCAGTGTGGCGTGTCCGTGTGAGTCCGTTTGTGGTGTATTCGCATCTTTGTGAGTCCGCCGGTGTGTGTCTCCTCCAGGGCGGCTCTGTGGGAGCTGGCCTGAGTGTCCCTGTGTTATTCGGAGTAGTGTGTCTCTCGTGCGTGGGGGCTGGGCCGCAGGGAGGTCACCAGACGGACAGCTCTCCTCTCCGGAGCCTCTCCTCCTGCGTCTAGCTCTCGCGCAGCTCGCTCCCTTGGCCCCCCTCCCCCCTTCAGTAGCTTCAGGCGGGCAGGACTATTTCACGCCTTGTTGAAAATTCAGGATTTTCTTTCTCTTTCCGACTAGTCTCTCTTTGAGAAGCGTCTGTGTGTGTCTGTGTGGCTGACAGCTTGTCTGAAACACTGGGTGTGTGTCTGCATGCCTCTTTAGGAGTGTTGCTGTAACATTAGTTATTTTGCCTGTAATACTTGCTATAATTGTGTTTGTGTCAGGAAGGGGTGTTTGGGTGGCTGTGATCAGTGAGGTGGTGGGAGTCCAAAATGCTGGGTGTGTTTGTGTATCTATAATTGCTGTATGTCCAGGGGCTCCGAAACAGCCTGTTTTTGTGTGTCTAATTCTGGGTGTGATGGCTACCATTGCATGTGTAAGGATGGGGCTTGAACAGTTGTATAGTCCTATGTCTGTAGGGCTCGCCTGGGCTGGGGGTGGGGGTGGAGGGGCCTGTATGTCTTCAATAAACTAAGCCTCCCTGTTGCCACTGTCCAAACCCACACGAATCCTCTGGTGGTTCTTGGGGCTCCTGGTCAGGATTTGTGACAGGGAACTAAGGTTCACACTCCATCAAGGCTAATACTCCACCTGGGACCCTAGCCTTATCCAAATACTAGGAATTTAAAGTTCACATTCAAGACTTCTTGGGATTCTGGAATTCATACTCAGATTCACACTGGGACTCTTAAATGCACATGACTCACACTCAGAATGACACCAGGACAATGGACTCACACTCGGATCCACACCGACATTCTGGGGTTCATATCCAGCTGTACCCTTCAGTCCTGGAGGTTGCAGTCAGACTCACATGGGGACTCTATGTTCACACTTAGGTTCACATTTTTATCCTAACTTAGCTTACAGACTTCCATGGAGACCTAGAGACCATGCTCAGAATCTCACTGGGGTCGTAGGGCTCACAATTGGACTCTTGCTAAGACCTTGGAGCTTACTCCATTCACACATCCTAGGGCTCACACTCGGAGTCACGTTAAAACTAGGGGCCCAGTGTTATTGACAATAGCTAAGCTCTGGAAACAGCCCAAGTGCCCATCAGTAGGTGAGTGGATTAAAAAAGCTGTGGTACATTTACACAATGGAATACTATGCAGCTGTAAAAAAAGAAGGATCTCTTATGCTTTGTGACTGCATGGATCGACTTGGAGATTACGCTAAGCGAAATAAGCCAGTCAGAGAAAGACAGATATCACATGATTTCATTCATATGTGGAATCTAAGGAACAAAATAAGCTGATGAACAAAATAGGTTCAGAGGCATGGATGTCTGGAACAGACTGACAGATTTCAGAGGGGAGGGGAGGGGAACAGGAAGGGATTGACTAAAGAATGTATATGGACACAGGCGGCCTGGAAGTGGGGTGGGAGCTGGGTGAAGGGGGGAAAATGGGGGACATCTGTATTACTGTCAACAATAAAAAAATTACTACAAAAAAAAAAAAAAAAAAGACTAGGGGCTCACACTCAGACTCATATGAGGAACCTGGGGCTCACATTTGAACTCGAGGCCCCACATAGGGCACGGGGTCAGACTCACACTTCCATCTTAGAGCTCACACTCAGATTCAAACTAGAGCTCTAGTGATCACACGCAAGATTCTCACTTCCATCCTGGGATCCCTTAGGGACCGAGTGTTCACACTCAGACTTACAGATGAACCCTAGCATTCACATTCAGAATGCCCTTGAGACTAGGGGCTCCACTCACACTTACTCTAGGACTCTAACGCTTATCTATACTGACTTGTTGGGAATCCTGGAACTCACACTTGAGTCCTGCGGCTTGGTGTCAGAGCATACCGTGACTTGGGTTCACACTCATACCTATATGTCCATCTTACAGTTCACATTCAGACTAACACCCCTGGTGGTTACATTAAACTCACCCTTATACCCAGAGACACACTAGGGCCCCAGTGCTCATACTGAGACTCACTGCTTCCATGTTGAGGTTCTCATACTCACATGGGACCTTCGGTTCACACTTAGAATCATATCCAGTCACACTTTTATCCTGAGGCTCAAACATTCAACTGCACACTGAGACTGTGGTTTTCACACTCCCAATGGAATTTAGAACTCATATTCATACACAGCCATGCTTTCTTTTGTTTTACGGTGTATATCAGGGCAGTTGGGGTGAGAAACCGAGACTGCTACAAGATCTGTCCCCTCCAAAGGTGGGATAGGGAGGGCAGGGATACATGTGTGGTCACATCCCTCACTTGGGAAGCGGGCTAAGGGAGAGGGTGATGGGAAAATGTTGGCATGGTAGCTGGACGGCACAAGGTGTTAGACGGGTAGGATCAGACTGGACCTGGGTTCAGCAATCTCAGTACTTGAGTTCTGGCTAGGAAAGAATTCAGAGCCAAGACTCCAACAATTTATTTAGAAAAATCACAGAGGTGATTACAGAAGAAGTAGTTTGTAGAAGACATGGGTTTAGGACACAAGTTATGGAGGCAAAGGACAGGCCTTTGGAGCTTAGAAAGTGAGGAAGATAAAAGGTGAAAGGGGCGGGAAAGAGGAAGGGGGAAGGGAAAGGTGTGGGCATGCTCCCAGGAGGGAGAGCGCACTGGGTCCTCCATCCTAAAAGCTTTTAACGGCGGAAATCTTAGGGGAGGTCCCATGGGAGGATCTCAATAGAATATTCCTTTCAGGGTCAGGGTCTCCACTGATGGATTGGTCTGCGCTCCCCGGGGCAGGGGGTCATTATTCAATGCCGCTGGTCCTGAGGTCACCCTTGGTGTCCCTTGTCTGGTTTTTCTGCTTTTCTGAGCCTGGAGCTGAAATTCAACTGAAGCCTGATGTTATCTCTAAGGAGGAAAGGTCAGGGGGTCTAAACTCAATGACCAGTGACATGCTAGGGGAGGAAAGGTAACCCTGGGGATGAGATCCCCCACTACAGTTATCTGTTGCTAGGCATCCAGGGGCTTTTCACCTGGTGACCTTCTGTACCTGGCCCATCGTCCTTGCTCTGCTCATATCCGTCTAACCGCCGACCCCAGAAACACTGACCCAGTTAAACCGTTCTGTCTTTACTTCCCCAAGGAGGCTAGGCTCTTGGCAGGAAGGTCTGAGTAGCTTTTTGGTAAAGGGATGGTATGTACTCTTAGAGTCTCCCCTGTGCTTTGTTCATGCACATCCCTTCTGTGTGGAAATAAGACTCATGTCCTCCCACGACATCTCCTCCATCCCAGTCATACTTATCATGGGAGGGGTACGATGATGATCTGGTGAGGGGGTAGGCCTCTGGCTCCGTGGACCCTCTAAGGGTGTTGAGTTTCTGATTCTAAGGGAGGTTGTAGCCCCTGAGAAAGTAGCTGGAGGAAGACACTAGATTGGAACCCACCCTCTCTTCTCTGCCCTGGCTGAAGAGGGGCAGGGGCCAAGTTATGTGATAGCACACAATGGCTCCTGGAATACCTGTTGGGCCCTTTCCTTGTCTCCAGGGAATGCCCAGGGTTCTCCTCTCTACCCCTCAGAAGAACAATAGCCCTAGAGGATGGGGGGGCTGTGTTGTGTTGGGCTAGGTCGCAATCAACCCTAGCACTCTACCTGCCCTGGGAATTCTACTTGGCTTTACATGCCCTCCCACTATGGGGCCAGCGGGTGGGGTACCTGAGAGGTATTTTCACCCCACGGGAGCCCCGGAAGTCAGGACCTGGCCCTCAGGCTCAGATGATTGGGCTATAACAGCTCCTGTCCCTGAAGGGGACACATGCTCTCCAGCCCTCCTATGAGGGTGGGGGGGCTTGGAGGAAAGGCGCCCTGCTCTCTGCCCCCCCATGGTGAGTTGAAGTGTAAATGAATCGGAAACATATGGAGTGGATTTTCTTTGAAATGCAGATGGGTTGTGTGGGGGGGGACCATGTGTGCCTGGTTTGTAGGGGGGTGTCCCAGAGAGCATGGAGGCTGAGAAGAGAGAGCTGACCTCCTCCTCCAGGCCAACTGTGGGATATCAGCTGTGTAAACTCCCGTGGCCCTGAGTGACCACACCCACCAGGGCTCCTGGCTTCCTGTGGGGAGGAGCTGGGAAGGCAGGTGGTCCCTATGGGCCAGGAGCACTGAGGTGATCACCCCCCACCTCCTTTGCCTCTGCCAAGGGCAGAGAGGCCCCAAAGAACAGAGCCATGCTGGGTTGGGGGTCATCAGAGGTGGGAGCTCTGGGGGACGCAAGGGATAGAAGGAGGAACTGGTGCAGATGTGGGGACAGATTTATACCGGGCCACTGTGGGAACCAGCTCCCAGAAGCTGGGGCTAGAGCTATAGTGGAAGGAACTGAAGTTAGGTTATGGTGGTGACTTCTAGTCAGTGCAAGGGCTGGTCCTGGGGTTTAGAAGTGGACAGAAGAGTCCTCACTCCTGCAGGAGGATTGGTTTTCCCCAACCAGAGCAGTCCGTATACTCCACCAGACGCTGTGCCTTACCCTCACAACACTCAGCAAGGTTGCATGGTCATTGCCTGTGGGCTCTGTGGGACCCAGGGACTGGGTCTGCTTTGCTCCCCTTGGTACCCTGCCCCTGGCACAGACCTGGCACCTAGTAGAAGGGCTGTGTTGATTAAACAGCGCATCTTTTTCTCTGCCATCAGACTGAGTGCTCCTCATAGGCAGAACTGTAACGCCAACCCCCAGCATAGTGCCTGAGAGGGATTAGGTGCTCAATAAATGTTGAGGAATGAACAACTGTTGAGTGGGACAGACCACAGGGAGGTGCGGGGGGGGGGGGGGGGCTCCCTGGGGTTTCTGGCTTGAGACATAACAGCCTCTCAAAGGACCCCTGAGTAATTTGTAGGCTAGTCCACAGGAAGGACTTCCTCGTTCTTAGGGAAGGAGAGCAGAGGAGAGGCAGCTTCTTCCTTGAAAAGGTTTGGGTGATGGGGAATGGACAGGGCAATGACCCTGGTTTTGTGGCCCAGGTCAGAGGCCACCTCTGTTCTTCCCCATGTTGTTGTGAGCATGTCCCGTTCTCTAGGTCTGGGTGTTTGGACTCCAGCCGAGGCAGTGGACCCCATCTCTGAGCTTCTGAGGCTGGGCTTTGAAGTTGTTAAGCTGTTGCGGGCACCACGGACTGTCTGTATTGGTTATTAACGGCTGTCTGAGAACACAGGGTTCGGATCCTAAAAATATCCTGTCCAGCCAGAGCCTAGGAGTTGCCAGTGTTGGCTGGTGTAGCGATGGCTGCATCTTGATCAGAAAGACACAGGGCCAGGAGAGGCCGGGAGAGTGGGGAAACTGAGGCAGCCTGAGCAGGAGGGGCACAGGAGACGGGATCTTTGTTTTATATGGAACAAAGATTTATAAAATTAGTGATGCCATTTAGTCAAGTTACGGGTAATCTGTTATCCTACACTGCAGAGAATTTCCTCCTGAGATGTATCAGAAGATACGTCTGATATCAGATATGAAAATCAAGTCGTCAACAATAACCGTTTCAAGTCCAGCTTCAGGATGTTCCAAAATAAGTGTGTGGCAAAGAAAAAAAATCTTCTCCAAGTTGACTTTTCTTTTAAAAGATGGTTAAAATTGACTTTTAGAGAGAGAGGGAGGGAGAGAGAGAGAAACATCAGTGTGAGAGAGAAACATGGAGCAGCTGCCTCCTGCACGTCCTAGGAATCCAGTGGCAACCTTTCAGTGCACAGGACGACGCCCAACCAATTGAGTCACACCGGCCAGGGCCAAGTGACTTTTCTGAGCGACTGTCCCCATCTCTACCTCCTAGAACCCTCTCTTACAGCCCAAGTCCTAATAAGGTTCTTGCAGCACCCCCCCCCCTCTGGCTTATACGCCCCCTCTACCGGACCTCTGACTCTCAGGCCTCTGTGTAGCGCCTCTCCCCTGGAGAAGGGAGCTGCACAGTGGTCCCACAAAGGCAAAAAGAGCCCAGCTCTGGAGGCAGATGCCCTGTGACCTTGGTCCTTGAGCTGACCTTTCTGGGCCCCTTAGTGGAATCATGGGATGGGGGGCTGGGCCCTGGCCCAGGCCCGGAGAAAGCGCTGTTTTGGCATCCATCCAGGCCCCTGACGTCAATGACTCTCCAAATAATGGAATCAATATTGGGTGGGGTGGGGGGGCAAGCGTGAACCAGGCCCCAGCGATTAGAAACAGATCAGCACAAACCCGCAGCTGATTCTGATAGAGCTGCCTTGGAGAGCTAGGGTGGGAGGCCTGGGCGGAGGTGGACCTGGGTGGGAAGAGGGGGGCTCAGGAATGGGAGGCAGAGCCCCCGAGTGTCCAGACTGTGAGGATACACTAGTGGACAGACTGGAGCTGCTTGGGTGGGAATGATAGGGTGGGGATTCCTGTCCTGGCCCCTTCCTCCTCTGAGCCTGTGGGGTTCCAAGGCTAGGGGAAGTTTGTGAATGGAGACTTCTTTCAGCCAGTGAGTGATAAAGAATGGGCAAGGGAAGTTCAGAGTTCATCTTTCTGCATCCCAGACTGGGGCCCCTAGACTGGATTGTATTATGGGTCACAGGTTATATGCCGAGGGTAGAGAGAGAATTCTGAGTGAGACCTATGGGTGATGACCTTTTGCTTGGAGGCAGAAGGCATTAATCTAAGGTTGAGAAATGGGTATTCCCCCTCAGATTGGGAGTGTGGCCTCCTCCATCAACTCATGTCCTCTCAGCCTCCTAGAAGGCAGCAGGTGAGGATGGAGGGGCCACAGGGTCCATAGAGGGCTGGCCTGGCGGCAGCTGACAAAAAAACAGGAAGAAGGGCTGGGGGAGCAGCTGTAATTATGGGGCATTTATTATTAATCAGATGAAATTGCTGGAAGCAGCTGGTGTAATCTGCGTAGCGATAGACTCTGCATGCTCCCCCCAACACACGCGTGCCACACACAACCTGAGCCTTGTTTGCTTTCACAGATCTTTTCTTGTGAAGGTTGGATGGCTCTCTATGTGTCTCTGTGTCTGTGTATGTTGGTATGTATCTGTCTGCATTTTTTCATGTCCACCTGTACCCTGCTCTCCCTCTATTGTCTTTTTTTCCCAACTACCTCTGTCATTCTTTGGCCTGATGTGTGTCTCTTTGCCTCTGCCTCCCTCTCTTTGGGCCTATCTCTTGGTATGTCTGTATCTGTTACCACCAGCCAGCCTGTCTCTTAACACCTCATTTTAGTTTCTGGCCATCTCTCTCTGGTTGGTGGTTTCTCTGCATCTCTGGGCAGAGTTGGATGACACGGAATCCCTTTCTCATGAGTATGTGTTTAGGCACCTGATCATGCCTTTGGGGCCAGTTTTGGGGGAAGAAGAGCAAGACCCAAGGATCTCCTAGGGCAGTGGTCGTCAAACTCATTCGTCAACAGAGCCAACTATCAACAGTACAACGATTGAAATTTCTTTTGAGAGCCAAATTTTTTAAACTTAAACTTCTTCTAAACGCCACTTCTTCAGCATAGACTCGCCCAGGCCGTGGTATTTTGTGGAAGAGCCACACTCAAGGGGCCAAGGAGCCGCATGTGGCTCTCGAGCCGCAGTTTGCCGACCACGGTCCTAGGGTCTTGTAGAAGGTGAGGGCTCTTGTTACGTGGCTGGAGCCTACAGAAGCAGTGATGACTTTTAAGATAGTCCTGAGTGCGATGCCAGCTGCCTTACCAACTATAAGTTGTGTGACTTTGGGCAAGGTGCTTTTGTTCTCTGAGCCTCAGTTTCCTCACCTGTGAGATGTAAAACAGAATCACCTCCGAAGGTTATTCTGATGATTTTGTGCAAAAACGTCTGTTAAGTACTTATCCTGGTATCTGGCTCATTAAAGAGCCTGAACAATTGCTAGCTGTTACTGTGTTATTGGAAAAGGCACCGAGCAGGTAAGAGAGATCCTCAGAGACAAACTGGTATAGAAGAAAAAGTCTTCATTCTGGAAGGAAGACGCAAATCTGTGTTCTGGAACTAATCAGCTATGTGGTGTTGGGCAAGTTCCTTAACCTCCCTTTAAATATCAGGTGTGTTTTTTTTTCAACTGTCAAATATGAATAGTACTATAACCTACCTCATGAGAAGTTTAGAAAATTAAATGAGATAATGCATATAAAGTGCCTAACACTTCCTGGCACATAACAAATGCTCAATAAACCAGAGTGGTGGCGAGGCAGAGGAAGAGGATGGTAAGATGGTGAGTGTGTATGCCCTGCCGGCGGCCACGTGTCTCTGTGTGAGTACGCATGTGAGAATGTGTGTGATAGGGAGGTACTTATGCCTGTGAACTGGTTGTGTGGAGATTTTGGGGTGTCTGGGTGAATATGAGAGTGTATATCTATCTGTCTGTGGTGTCAGCCACTAGCTTCTGGCCTCCCTCTGTCCCCGTGGTTCAGAACCTAAAGTCAGCAAGGGGTGCCAGACGGACTTGGGGCTACTCCCAGCTTTTCTTCTTCTGGATGCTTCTGCTGCCTGCCCGAGTCTCCCCTTCTTACAGTGGGGCTGTGAGTATAGAACAGACTCTGAGTTGGACTGAGGCCTGTGGCTCCTCTGTGACCTCTGATCTGTGCCCTTTGCCCTTCTAGAATTCAGCCTTGTCACTTCATCCGCCCCCTTGGTTTTGGAAGTCTCAGGAAGAGTTGGGTCCGGAGGAGGAGGACATTGATGTGCTCGGTGTGTGGCCGGTGGTGAAGAGGTATGTGCTGGGGACCCAGGGGAGGAGGTCAGTCTCGGGGCATCGGGCAGATATGGTAGGTGGAGCTGTAGGTCAGGGGGACGCCAGTGCAGGAGGGCCTGAGATCCCTTTCTTCTTTTCCTCCGTCTTCTTCCTCCCGAGGCCTTTCATGCTCTCATCACAGGACTGAAAAGGGGGAGAGACTTACCCACAATCACACAGGCGAGAGCGCAGCCCGTACAGAAAACTGGGTTCTGCATGAGGGGACTGAATCCCGGATGTGGGAGTATGTTTTTGTCTCATTGTCAGGCTCCCTCTCTGCCCCCAAAGCATCTCTCTGGCTTGATTAGGGAAGCAGCTGGGTTTGGAGGAGATGGAATGGGGGTGGGGTGGGGGGGGTCAGAAAGTCTAAAATATTCTGGGGCCAGCCATAGGGCTTGGGTCTAACTCTTCCCGCCTTTCATTCAATCCAGGCGAGGCCCCTGGATTGGCAGCCCGGGGGTGGGGTTGTCCAAGGAATTGAGGCACTGGAGCGGAACGGACGGGCCTATTGTCCAAAACCCGCCAGAAGCCCACAAAGGCCAGCCGGGCTTTTCATCTCAGCTCCCAAACAGACTGGCCATTTTCCCGGCTCGGCTCGGGAGTGGCGGGGACTGGCCCCTCAGAACTAGGGCTGGGGTGCTGTTCAGTGTGGGGTGAGGTATCCCAGACACATGGCCGTTAAAGAGACTTAAAATGGAGCTGGGGTTCTGAACAGGAGGAAGGGAGGCTCCAGAGGGCTGTAGAGAGGTAAGCTTCCATCTTCACTGTTCCCCAGAGGACCCAAGGACATGGAGTGGGGTGTCTGAGAGAAGTTCAGATTTATTAATAGCTAATAAATATTTATAGGGGACACACCTGGGAGGAGTCTGATGGCTTGTTGGGAAAGTGAGCTACTGAGCTGTGAGGGCACATAATCCACCCCCCCACCCCCCACCCCCCCTTAGACTGGGAACACCTTAGGGAGCTGGAACAGGAGGTGGAGAACGCAGGCTAGTGGTCAGGCAAGAGAATGGGCTTCCTGCAGCAGGAGGGATTGAAGCCAGACAGTAGAAAGGACTTCCTGCCAGTGAACAGTAGCACCGATGCCCTGACCCTGTCCCCAGGGATCCCAGAGGATTACAAAGAGCAGGGGAGCTGGAGAACACCCCTGGGGGTGGGGGTGGGGGGTAAGGCTGAGGCAGCTTCTGTGAAGGCTGAGGAGGCTGGGAGGAGGACTTGGCAGTTCTGTCCACCCTCCCCCCGGCAGCACCTCCAGCTCCACGTTAAAAACGGCGTTTTAATTTAACAAAGTGGATGAAAAACTGTTTTTGGAAATAAAAGATATCTGCTGTCTCCCAGGCTGGACTCAGCCCTTGCAGAGAGCCTCTCTCTGGGTTTCTCCCACCACCAGTGGCTCCTTTCCTCTCTCTGTCTCTGTCTCTATTTAGTTTTTTCATTTCTGCTCCTGGGCCCCCTGGCTTTCCTTGGGCCTCCCAACACCCATCTCCCCCATTTTAGCCTCTGTGGGCATCTCATCCCCAGGTGCATATCTCCATGTCTCTGCATCTCCTTCTGTCTTTCTCCCAGTCTCTCTCTTCTGGAGCTTGTCTCCCCCCTGATTTGTCTCTGTCTCCCTGCCTGTCTCAATCTCTCTCCCTTCCCCCCTTTCCTTTCTCCCCCAACCCCTGCTCTAAATGGGTCTATTTAAAACACCCGACGCTGCCAAGTCAGAAAAGCGTCTCCTGATAAAGCGCATTAGGCAGAGGGAGGGAGGAGGGGGGAGGAGGGAGCAGCAGGCGGACGGATTGATCCAAGCCCGTAACCCCATTAATCAGGCATCGTGGATCCCCCTCCCTCCCCCAGCTTCAGCCCCTTCAGAGCTAAAAGCCCCTGAAATATTTATCACCCCTCCCCCATGGGGACGAGGGGAGGGGTGTGTGGCCCTTGGTGTGAGCATCCCCAGCTGCTCTCCCCCCCCCTCCCCGTGTGTATATGCACATGTGTGCATGTGCTCATGTCTGCACGCCTGGGTGTGCACACCTGACAGGCCCAGGGGCCAGCTGCCTTCTAGGCACCCCCAACATGGTTCCCTGGGCAGCCCCTGGAGACCCTAGAGTCTGGCTGGGCTCCTGCCCTGCCTGAAAGGTTGGGCATGCAGAATAGGGAGACTTCAGGGTCAGGTGGGGGTCCTCATGCCCCCCCCCCCAAATTGTTGTAGGACTGGGTAGCATTGCACTGTCCTTCTCAGGTGAGCTTGGGGTTCAGCGCTCAGATTCCCCCACATTTCCGGTGTGAGAAGTAACTTGGGGAATAGAATTGGGGACTCCATGCTTCTGGATGCACGAAGGGAACTTGAAAGGCTAGTGGAAGTCCCCCCTTTATCCTCAGAGGGCGGGAATATGAGGCGAGGTGGTTTGGGGGTCTCCCGTTACCCTAAAAAATGCAGGGAGGTGACGTGGGCCTGGGAGGGGTCCTACCATCACCCCAGAGAGTAAGAAGGCGGCCACGCCGGCACTGATGTGGAACTGGGTCCCACGTTCAGGGCTTACCGATTCCCCTGGCAGCAGAGGTCAGTCCTGAGACAGGCAGGGGTCTGCCCGAGTTGGCCCCCGTCAGCCTCGCCTTGGGCGGGGTCCCGGAGGCCCCCCGCTGCCCCTGGGTTCGATCAGGGGCCCCCCAGCCCGGATCCGGGAGGGTCCCTTCCCCCTCCCATCTCCCCGCATCAAGTGCCACATCTCCTCCTGACTCAGACAATTAGATTCAAAGGATGACCTCACTGCCTGCCGTCCCTCACTCGCTCACTCCGCTCGCTGGGCTCGCTCGCCCGTTCGCTCGCGGCGCGCTCCTTCCCCCTCCTCCCGGCCCGCTCGCCGCCCCGCTGGCTCGCTCGCAGCTCGGCGTGGCCCCTCGCCCGCCCGCCCGCCCGCCCGCCCGCCGGGACTCTCGGGAGGGGGGCGGCTTCTGCCTCCCGGGCCGCTCGGGCCCCAGCCCCGAGCCCGGGGGCCCGATGCCCGCGGGGGGCCGGGCGGACCCCGGGAGCGCCGGAGGCACCGACGGGGCGTCTGCGCGGGGACACAGGTCAGGGGCCGCGCGGCCACAGGGCCACGGAGCTGGTCACCTCGGCTGCCGCCGCCGAGACGCCCCCGCCCGCGCCTGCCAGCCAGCCCGCCTCGGCGCTTCCCGCTCCTTTCCCGGCCCCCGCCCCCCGCGGCTGCTCCCCGCGCTCCCCCTGCCAAGCTGTCTCTCTTCTCTCCGCTTTCTCCCCCCAGCGCCCCCCTGCCTCCCTCCGCAGCCGGTGGGAGGGACCGGGACTTCCTGAGGTCTCAGGGATGGGGCCGGGGGCCGCCGGCTGCAGCCGGCCCAGGCCTCGGAGGAGGGGGCTCCGACTGTGTCCCTTGGCCTGGGGGAGGGGACCACCACCTGGGTGGGAAGGGGGCTACTGAGGGAGAGGCCCGGGGTGGGGGGGTGACATCTAGACCGAGGGTTGAGCTCCTGATACCTTTCTTTTCTCACGGCCTGCGGGCCTCTTGCCCGGCTTCATCTGTTCCCACCTCCTGGCTCACTTTAGTCCCCACTGCCTGGCTTCATTTGGCCCCCGCAGCCCGTGTTCTTTTGGGCCCCGTCACCTGGTTTACCCTGAGACCCTGCTGCCCGCCTGCTTTTGTTCCTCCTGCCTGCTTTCCACAGGTCTCTGTCACCTATGGGATTGCCCTGCCTTTTTTCCTGAGGTCCCGCTGCCAGGTGTTTGCTCCCCTGCCTGGTTTCCATGGAGCCCTCTCAGGCTCCCTGTAGGATGGGGATTCAGGGTCCAAGCTATGCCTGGAGTGGCAAGTGGTGAGGATGTCATCAGCGTTTCCAGTGGTTCCCTGGTTGGGGCCTGGCCAGCACAGCCTAGATTCCATTCTGCCTGGACAGCCAGCCACATGGTGTCCTTTCTTGTCATGGGGGGGGTGGGGGGTGGGGGGGACGGGAGGCAGGGTCCAAGGACATTTTAGGATTCTTGTCCTCAGTGTTACTTAGAGGAGTAGGGGAGTACCAGCTTGGCCAGTGCCATCCCCATCTCTCTTTGGGCCTGACAGTGATGACAGTGCTTTGGCTGGGGATTGAGGTTGAGGCCCCATCTCTTTCCCCTTCCTTCCCCTCCTGCAGCCAGGCCTAACATTCCGTGCCCTATAGACAGTTGTGGGCATACAGCTTTTGAAAAATTTGTTGACACGATTACAGATGTCCCCCCCCCCCTTGGTCTCCCCCAGGCCTTGCCATGTTATTGTCTGTGTCCATGGGCTATGCATATATGCACATGTTCTTTGGTTAATCTCTCCCAGTCCCCCCCCCCCCCCCAATCCCCTTCCCTCTGAGATCTGTTTGAAGGGGCCTGGGATCACACAGCCTGTAGCTAGGCTGAGAGCTGCTGCTGATTCTCATCCTAGAGAAGAGGGGGTGAGGAGGGAGACATAGGGGCCTGGGGAGTAAGCTGGTTTCTGGGGTTTTCTGCCTCCTGCTCCTACCAGTGCAACCATCTCTTCACCCAGGGGCTTCTTCCCTCCTCGTGTTTGGCCTGGAGGTGCCCTCACTCCCAGATGCTGGTGAACGTGGGTGGGGTTAGGGGCGGAAGTAGCTGCCTAGGTCAGCGATCTTCAACCGGTGTGCTACGGCACACGGGCGTGCCAAAAAACACCTTCAGACATGCAGTACCTGACTATTTAGTCCGAGGCGCTGACGTTCCCCCCTTAGACCGTCAAATTAAAAAAAAAATAATGACAAAATAGCCAACACAACAATAGCCATCCGGCATGAATGAATCAGAATTATACCTACCGGTATTTCTTTTGTCAGATTGGCAGAAAATAGATATTTTGGAGTTCTGCAGAGTTTTAGTAATTAGTTTCTGTGTGCCATGAGGTGAACTAGGTTGAAAATCGCTGGCCTAGGGAATAATCAGTTATTTCCTTACTTTTCAGGGACCGATGAAGGATTTCCCTTTTCCTTCCTGCCTTAGCTACCCTGAGCTTTACTCTCTCCCCCCAAGTGCCGCCTGGGCAACCCGAGGCCCCAGAATATAGAGTCACTGTTCTGAGTGTGGATCTCTGTTTCCCACTGCCGGCTGGAGGGGTGTGCGAGGCTGGAGGTCACTGGGGTGGGGCGGGGGGCATCTGGAGGTGCAATGGTATCTAAGTGGAAGATCGACTGTTCTGAGTGTGTGATGGTGTCCATATGTGAGAACATCACTGTTCTGAGTAAGCGCATGTGAGAGAGTCTGTGTGTGCGACTGTCATGTGTGTGTGCACGCACACCAGCGTGTATGAGGCTGTGGCAGCGGGTGTCCATGTGGGAGGCCGTAATGTGTGGCCATGATGGTAGACTCTGAGTGCCAGTGTCTGCAAGAGGCTTTCGGGTGTGTGTCTTTAAAAAGCTCTGGCTGTGTGTATGCGGAGGTGGGGACTTTGGGGAGGTCTGCCAGGTGGTCGTGAGAGCCCACGTGCGTGCTGGGACTCCGGGTGAAGTGAGCACTGGGTGCCGTTTGACCCTGAATCGCTGGTGTGTGTGTGAGCATGTGTGTGTGCGTACTCATGCCTGTGTTTACCCATCAGGAACAGATTGCTCTGGCTTCCCCACTGTGAGGAGGGGAGGAAGGGGGAGGAAGGACGGCTTGCTTTTGCCCAGCAGACCAGAAGCTTCCTCAGAGTGTGCGCAGTGTACGTGCATGGTAGGGGGGTAGGGAGAACAGGACACTGTTACACGAAGACAGTCGAAGTTTCTGTCCGCCCCCCCCTACCCCCCATCTTCACTTCACGTGCACTGCCTCCCTAGCCCTCGTGTGTGTGTGTGTGTGTGTGTGTGTGTGTGTGTGTACACACAATCTTACAAACATAGGCTTCTGTGTATGTATTTGAGTGTATCTGAGTATGTGTCTGCACCATAGCAGTGATGGGGCCAGGGGTGCGGCGTAGTGGGAGACGCTGAGGCAAATAGGTCTTTGTTCCAGCCCCGAGATCTGGAAAGCTATTCTGTCCATTCTTCTGTCTTCATGGAAGGCCCTGTAGCCTCCATCCTGCCCCTGCCTCCTTGTCTTTCGAGCCCTCTCCCCATCAGCCAAGAGACGTCTCATTCAGCCCCATGGGGCCTGCCCATCGCCACCTTTCATGGAGTTCGTTCTTCCAGCTGTCCAACCTGCTGCGGCATTCTGTCCCTCCAAGAGGAGCAGTCCCTACTTTCCACAGAATTAACCTGACTGGTGTGTGGGCCTTTTCGAGGTAGAGGGATCCTCCTCATTCTCGTAGAAGCCAGAGGGACTCAGGGCTGGGGTGAGGGGATGGGGGATTTGGTGCTTGTGCCCTCAGGTTCTGTGATGCTGTCCAGAGCTCATGTGCCCAGAGGGAGGATAGGAACTTACCTGTCTCTATCTGCTCCCCATTTCAGAGGCAGGACCAGTTGACTTTTATATATATATTGATTTCAGAGAGGAGGGGAGGGGGAGAGAGAGATAGAAGCATCAATGATGAGAATCATTGATCGGCTGCCTCCTGCACGCCCCCTACTGGGGATCGAGCCCACAACCTGGACATGTGCCCTGACCAGGAATCGAACCATGACCTCCTGGTTCATAAGTTGATGCTCAACCACTGAGCCACACAGGCCTGGCTGGACCAGTTGACTTTTGAGGGAAAAAGCCCAGACCTTTTGCACCTAGAGGGCTGCATAAACGCAGGCCTACATGTATGTGCATCTACAAGCCCATGCCCAGGTGGCCAGGCAGCTCCCATCTGGAGCGGAGCTCCACATTCGGGCACAGGCTGGTGGGATTTGGATTCCCACCTCTTCAGCACACCTCCCAGCTGCCCATCCAGGCTCATCATGGGAGGGCCCCAGGTTTCCCCCACAAAACACCCCCACACACGTGCAGCAGGGCATGCACATGCTGATCTCAGGGTCCCCATGGTGCAAGAGGCTGGGGGTGGGGGGTTTGAGCACTCAGAGTCCAGGCTGCTGCCAAAATCCATCAGAATCTTGTCCCCCCCAGGCCCTCATCTCTGGCTTCGGAGGTCACAACAGCAGGTGCGGATACACCCCCCCTCCAACTCACTCACATTGGGCTGCCTCCTTTTCCACAACCTCAGCCAAGGGCTAGAGCTGGGGGACCACTCCCCCTGCCTCTCTCCTGGCCCCCCCCTCCCACTGGTGCTCAGCTTCTCCTGCCCCCTTCTATGGGGGGGAGGGGAGTCTATGTTTGGGTGGGATCCTTTCCCCTGGGGTTTGCCCCTGGCGTGAGTGGGATGGTGGTAGCCTAGGAAGAGATAAGGCATGAATCCTGAACCCAGACATGGCTTTTTGTCCTATGCTCCTTGGGGTGGGGATACTGAGAGCTGAGAGGAAGGCCAGGTCTGAATTCAGAGCAAAAGGAGAAAGAGCCAGAGACAAGAGACTCAGACGGGAGGGAGCGACGCCACAGGGAGTGGGAGCCTACCCCATGGCCAGCCGCCCCAGCCCAGAAGCTGGCCCCTGACCCGGTCCGCCCCCTCCCTGGTGGGGGGCCTGCAGCCAGCTGCCAGGGGCCAGGCCTCCCTCCATGGCCTCACCCCCGCCCCCAGCCTCTGGACAGCTCAGGCCGCTGCCCCCGCCCCCACCGCCCACGCTGTCCAGGCTGCCTAGGCCTGGTGGGATCTGGGGGCCTCCTGGCCTCAGCCCCTCCTCCCGCTCCTGGAACTTCCCGCCAGCCAGGACTGTCTCTCCCAGGCTCCCCTTCCGCCAGTACTATTCCTCCCTGCCCACCACATCCTTGTCCTCGGTCTCTGCCCCTGCTCTGTCTCTCATTTCCTCTCCATCTCCAAGTGTCTCTCTCTCCCTCACTCCACTCTAATTCCTCTTTAGGTCCGAGGCCTCTAGAAAACCTCTGACCTTTGCATTAGTTCATGCTGTGTCCTGTCCTGAGCTCTTGCCTCATTCAGGACGGGGCCTCTAGGGCTGCTGTGGCGGGGAGTCCAGGCCAGTCAACTTCCTTGGATCTCAATTTCGTGGAGGTACCACATGAGGCCTCCCTGCTCACTCACTGTCCAGGCAGATCGAGCCTATCTGACCATCAGCACACCCACACCATCCAATACCTGGAAGCTCCGAACACAGTCTGTGGCACATCAGCACATACACCGTTAGAGCTGGGTCAGTGGCGCTAGGAACTTCCTATCTTGGGTTTGTATAATCTGACCTGTCTGCTTCTGCAGGGAGGAACAGGGGCTTTCCAAAACTCATCCTTCCCCTTCCTCAGGGTCTGCCTTCAGCTGGGCAGGGGCTGAGGGGGGCGCAGGGCAACTGGGACCTTGCTGGGCCTGGCAATGCTAGAGTAGGCAGATAGGAAGATATGAGCTGGGAGAGGCAGCTGGGGCTTGGAGGAAGTTGTGGGAGATGCAGCAAATTAAAAATACACGATGGAGGTGACAGGCCCCTGTGTGAGAAGGAAAGAGCCCCTGTAGGGTGTGGTCTAACCAGTGGCACAACCCCTGGCGAAGGAGCCTTATAGTTTGAAGATATATTTTTTGAGACATGAGGGAGGGGATGACTTGCTCCATGACTAGGGACGTTCCAGCCTGGGGGTATAAAGCGTCTAAGCTCCCAAATACTGGGGCACTTGGTTATCTCTGGCCAGAGACCACCCCAAACACGGCTGGATCCCACGCCAGACTCAGATCCTAGGTCACCGAGGTTCCTGATCTGGAGTCTGTCGTTGTATCTGTCATTGTCACTGCTGGTGACTGTCAGCCTCCACACGGTGTAGACTATTACTGAGTCTTATTAACATCCCTGTAGCACTGTGAATGTCACCATCATTGTTGTTCTATGTGACTGTCAGTCTCATTGCATTTTTTTATTTTGAGATTCCTGTCACTCGTACTGTGTCAATGTCAGCAGGTATTGCCTTGTATGTTGGTGTCATTGTATGTGACTGTCAACACCTGTGTGTCATTGTCAACTACGTAACTGTGTTATTTATACTGGGTGTTGTTAAATGTGTAATGGTGTCTTTGTGTCACAGTGGGACAGTGACAGTAAGTTGGGGGCCCAGGATTTGTCTCTCTCTCTCTTTTTTTTTTTTAAATCCTCACCAGAGGATATTTTCCCATTGATTTTTAGAGAGAGTGGAAGAGAGAGGGAAAGACAGAGAGAAATATTGATATGAGAGAAACACATCGATTGGTTGCCTCCTACATGCACCCCAACTAGAACCCAGGCCGGGGAGGAAGCTGCAACCGAGGTATGCGCCCTTGACCGGAATTGAACCCGGGATCCTTTGGTCCCCAGGCCGACGCTCTATCCACTGAGCCACACTGGCTAAGGCCCAGGATTTGTCTCTTGACGTGTCACTTGTATGTGTGTATAACGATGACCCTGGGGCTGACAAAGGGTTTGGGCTGCTGGCATTCGGCTCCTTTCTTGCTACTGGTGTGCCCTCTGTTCTCTTCTCATTCTGGGGCTGGGGCTGGGGCTGGGGCTGGAGGCCCGGCTGGCCGCTGAAGTGGTCTGTAGGGAGCCTGGGTCAGTTTGCATGGCCCTTATCTGGGGCTTTGTGGGATTTATTCTCCAGATCTATCCCAGAGCCATGGGTGTGGACTTGGAAAATTCCTGGGAAAGATGCTCTTTGGCCTGGGATGGGTGGCCTGAGGTGAGCGAGGGCAGGGTGGAAGTGTAGCCTGGATGCCTCTGGCCTCAGCTTCCCTACCTGGGAATGGGCCCAGCTGGGACTTTTTGCGGAAAGGAGAAATGAAACTGGCCTGGGGTTTTCTGGGTTTATGGGACAGAGATCCCCTGGGGCCTGGGCTACTGGACCCCCAAAGAGAAGTCCTGCCGTCCCCAGGAAGGCCCTGCTCCTGACGCACGTTGGCCAGGACTGCTGCCCTGACACTGCCCCTCCCACTGGAGGAGCTGGGCAGGTGTGGAGAGATGTTCTAGGGTGGCACAGGGACCCTGCCCGTGTCTCTGTCATCTCTCTCGGTCTGTCTCTCCTTCTGCCCTTGAATCTCTGCCCATCTTCTATTCCCTTCATCTCTCTTTCTAAGTCTTTCCTTCCATTTCTCCCTATTTTGGTCCCTTCTTGTCCCTCTGGGTCTCTGCTCACGTCTTTCCTTCTCTCCCTGCCTCGGTGTTCCCCCCTCCCTTTTCTGGGTACCCCAACCTTGCAGTGTCTGTCTTGGTGCCCCATCCCCCACTCTCTGCAGTGCGCGCTCTCAGCAGCGCCCGTCTCCCATGGCTGCAGCCCCGTTGGCCCAGGGCCCGGCCCTTACAGTAACTCATCGGGCTGATGGAGACGACTTTGATGAAGAAGCCACCCCTCCCCCTGCGGGGATCCAAGTGTGTGTGTGTGTGTGTGTGTGTGTGTGTGTTTGCTTGTATGCATGACACCCATGCTAGGCCCTCTCTTCCCCTTTACGATCCCCCCAAAACTGGGACCAGGAAGGAGCTAGGAGCAGAGGGCCACCCGGTCCCTCTCCTCCCACCCTGTGATCTAATCTCCATCCACTCCGCCTGCCCAGCTGCCTCCCCGTGCCAAGGTTCCTGCTCCATGTGGTGGGCAGTGGGTGGCACTGAGGTGGAGTATTTTCCTGGCTGTGAGGAGAAAGACGGGCAGATGGCAGAGATGGCAGGGGTGAGTCTGAGGGCTACCTGCAAGGGGGGAGGTGGGAACCAGCTCTTGTCTCTCTTTCTCTAGCACCACCTATACATTCTGACAGTTTGGGGTTCGTTTCCTGGCCTCACTACTTGCTGACTGTGACTTTGGCCACCGTCTCCTAGACCTGAGGAGTAACTGAAGATGGGGGAGTGGCTGAGGGTCAGGAGCCAGGCCAAGTGGTAGCTGAGGCACAGCCAAGGCCACATGGGGCCTAGAGAGATGAGCTGCGCCAGGGAGGGGCAGTCAGAGCACCTATGACCGTGGCTGGAGGAAAAGCAGGGCAGATGGGGGACTCGCCTGGTGAAGGGCAAGTCTAGCAACAGGCAGGCAGGCACCCTCTCCCATTAAGGAGCCCCACCCACGGGTTCAGGCTCACACCCACGTTTGTCTCCTCCTGCTTCAGCTGTCTGCAGTGTCTCTGGCAGTATTTCTGACGGTGGCTCTGGCTGTACCTGGCAGTGTGTCCGACTGTGTGTGTGAGTGTCCCTGGCAGTGTTTTGAGCGGTGCGGATACTGGCTGAGCATCTGGCTGTGTCTCTGGTTCTCTCTCTAGCTGTTTTTCTGGGTGTTTGCCTGTTTGTCTCTATCAGTTTCTCTGGTGTTTCTCTGCTTGTGTGTCAGGCGGTTTCTCTGGCCTGGTTTCACACAGTGTCTCTGGCTCTCTGGCTGTGTTGCTGGTGGTTTCTCCGCTTGTACTTCTTGCTCTTTCTCTAGTGCTCTGTTGGCTTGGGTCTGGCTGAGTCTTTTACCCTGTTTCTGGTGGGTCCCTTGGTTATGTATCAGCTGTTCTCTGGCTTTGTCTGATTCTGCCTCCCAGTCTCCCAGGACAACTCCGACTGTGTGGAGTTGCTTCTTTGGGGTTCTGTTTAGCTGTTGTGGGCAGTGTCTCTGGCCAGCGTCGTTGCTGTGTGTCCGGCTGCACCTTTGACAGTGTCTGGCAGTATTCCTCTCTGGGTTTCTACTTCTGTCTAGTTGACAGTCCCCCTTCTCCTCAGTCTGGGTTGGGAGAATCATAGTTGGAGCCATTTCTGCGGGAAATAGTTCTTTCCCTCAGGTGTAGACGCTCTCAGGTGTAAGCGTTTGCTGGGGTGGGACAGCTGGACCCATTCCAGGAAGCAGGACAACAAGTAGAGGGGCCATGGGATTCTTCCTGGGTTCTGGGGACATGTCCTGAGTGTGCTTTATGTACCCACATGGGTGTGTGTCGACACTGATGCACATCTGCTGGGCTGCAGGTCCCCGACTGCTGGGGCATGTGGCTAGGGTGAAGGATGGGCTGAGATCCCTAACAAGGACCTCTATGTGAAAACCTCTCATTCTCCTCTTGATCATTGCTGCACACTAAAGCAAAAGCCACATCTGACCTTCGTCACACTGGACCCGTCTGCTCTGAACTTCCCAGGGCCAGTGGCAAGGCTCACTGGTGGGCAGAGCTGAGGGCTCCTGAGCATCCAGGTTTTGGGCTCTCTCCCCAGGAGCACAGCAAGGGACCTTCCATTCAAGTCAATTTGGAGAAGTATAGACCTCCAGCTAAGTTAAAACATCACCCGTTCATTTTGCGACGTTTATAGCTAATTAGCCAACCTCACCAGTAAAGTTATTATTTTTTTTAAAGAAAAATGGTTCTATAACTCATCCGCAGTTGACTACATCCTGCAGCCAGCAGCCTTAATCAAGCAGCAAACTGCTGTAGATTGCCTTCTACCATCTTAGCAAACTTTTGCGTACAGATGCCAATAATGTTTTCTATTGCTCGAAAGAGGATCCTGAGCCCCATTAAGAAGGGCATTTGGGGTCAAGGTGCCCGGCTCTAGGGCTGGGATTTCCTAGTCTTGCCTGAGAAGTGGGGGGCTCCTAGGAGGTTCCTGCCTGGGCTGATGCTGCCCCTTCCTCCCTTCCTGCTACCCCTGTTTCTCCCGACAGATGGCTGTTCCTGTCCCGTGGGCCTGCTGTGCTGTGCTTGCTGCCGCTACGGCCGTTGTCTACACCCAGAGACACAGTCCTCAGGGTGAGTGCTGGCGGGGGGGGGGGGGGAGGTGAGGGGGGGAGAGTGTTCCCTGCTGACCCTCTCCCAGAGCTGAGGATGAACCTCCCTTGGCAGAGCTGTATGCACTCACCTGAGAGCCACACACTGGCACGTGCTGGCATCATCACCCATGAGCACCCAGAAGGACGTGAGTTATATGACACTGATGTGCAGGGGGACCCACTGATGTTGTATCATAGGCATGGTCCTCCAGTCCCTCCTGGGTAGTCTCATGTTGATGGTATCTCTGGCTTGAGATGATCTGTCCCTCTTCCCACAAGGACGGATGTAGGGTACAGACAGGTGGGATGGAAGTTGGGGGCAGCTAGCGCCAAGGCCCCCGTATAGTATCTGGTGAAATGGAGTCTCCTGGGGCCTTTTGGGACAGGCAGCAGGAGAGAGACAGTGGGCAAGGGACTTTGGAGACAGAGATGGTAGATGGAGAACAAGAAGGGGGAATGGGCAGGGTGACAAGTGGGAGAGGCTGGCACGCTGTTAGGGGACTGGTCAGTCAGCTGGAACAGAATGGCTGGAGGAGGCAGGTATTATTCAGGTGGCACCATTGGCAGCCTCCTGCCCGCCCCCTACCAATGGCCAGTGGGAGCTGCTGGGAAACCGGCGCCCTCTTAGCTTGAACACGGGCCCCTCCACTGCACTTGAGGCAGCACCTCAAAGAGCCACATCAGAACAGGGGCTGATGCCGAAACCGGTTTGGCTCAGTGGATAGAGCGTCAGCCTGCGGACTGAAGGGTCCCAGGTTCGATTCCGGTCAAGGGCATGTACCTTGGTTACGGGCACATCCCCAGTGGGGGGTGTGCAGGAGGCGGCTGATTGATGTTTCTCTCTCATCGATGTTTCTGACTCTCTATCCCTCTCTCTTCCTCTCTGTAAAAAATCAATAAAATATATTAAAAAAAGAAAGAAAGAAAGAAAGAAGGAAAGAACAGGGGCTGCCCTTGAAACTCCTCAAACAAGGCTCCAAGGATGGGGAGCTCCCCTTTTGGAGGTGTCCTGCACCACCCGCCCCAACCCCAACTGGCTTGGGTAGAATCAGAGAAGTGGAGGGCATCTCTGAGGCCCAGGCCAGAGCTCTGCCACCCTCAAGGCTATGGGTTCAGGGAGGGCAGTAGGTCGAGGCTACTGTGGTCTCTTCCCTGTGAGACCAACACTGGATGAGACCCAGAGAGCCCAGCCTGCCCCAGGGCTGCTCCCCAATGGGCAGGGACCAGAGGGACCACCGCCAGTCCAGCCCCTCGACCTCCCGCCTGCTCTGGGCTCCTGTGCCGGCCTGACTTGCCGGGGCCTGCAGCGGTCTCTACCAGTGGCCTGGTCCCTACCCTTTGTATAAAGCAGAGCCACGTGTGACCAAGGCCGCCTCCCTGCACCCGTGTGAGACTGTTCTTGTGTGCTCGGCTGTGTTCTTGTGTGGGAGAGACCGTGTCCCTGTTTGTGTTTCTCTTCGCATCCTTGCGGGCTGGGCCTCGGTGTGACATTGTCTGTGCGTGTGTGGCCCTGCCTTTCGTGGGTCTGTGTCCTTGCGGTTGAGACTGTAGGATAGCCTCTCTCTGTTTCTGCCCGTGTGCTTGTGCCCCTGTTAAGCTGTCTCCCCGTGTGTGAGGCCATGCCCCCACATACAGTATGTATAACCGTGCCTCTCGGGCATGGTGCCCTTCCTGTGCGTGCACGTGATCTTGTATCAGGTGTTACCATCCCTGAAGTGGACACGTCTCTGTGTGGCCTTGACCTTGTGGACTGTTGTCCTGCTGCGTGCGCTTGTTCTTTGTGGTGATTGTCCTCGTCCTGTGTGTGTGGCGATGTGAACTTGCTTAGGGCGCCCAGGGAGACTGTTTCCGGCATGTGGTCCCCATGTGAGCCTGTGTGCGCAGGTGTGAGGGAGCCCTCAGCTCTGTCCCTCTGTGTTCTCTGTGTCCATGACCTCATCCTGTCTCTGTCTCTCATCCTGGCTTCTAACAACCTTTTCACAGCTGATTCCTTTGGAGCATTTGTCACCGCGTCAGGGCCAAGAACCTCATCCTCCCCCTGCTGCTTGATTTAATTTCTGAAATGGACAGCACATCAGTAGGGACACCCATGGGGTGGGAGGAGAGCTGTCCAGAGACAAAGGATTAAATCACTGCCATGTTTGGAGCTGTTGCATGGCTGTGCGTATGGCCATTGCTGTGTTACCGTAGCCGTGTGGCACCGTGTGATTGTCATGTCACGTTGCCCCCCCTCTGCCTCTGCCTTGTGGCCTGTAGTTGTCTTCCGACATGGTCGCTTTTCATTCCTGTCCTGCCCTTACGTCGTTGGTTTGTCATTGTCGTTGGGTTGTGCTTCCGTGCCCTCTGGGAGGGGGACAGGGTGCAGTGAGGAAGTGTTATCCCACTGCCACTGAATGTGTTGTGCTGATGGGTTCCAGTTTCCTCATCTTATAGCTGTACCTGCCCCCCCAGATTAAAGGGCCATCCTGGGTCCATGTTAGTTCTGAGCTGCTGTTGGTCAGTGTTGATGTGTTGCTGCTGGGACCATGATGGCCACTCCCCCTCCCCATCGGTCAGTTTTCAGCCTCCTCCTCAGGCAGCTGGACGCAGAGTCTCTGCTGGGGGGTGGGGTGCAGAGAGAGGGGCTTGGCATGTTTCCTGGAAGCTCCAGGTTTTTGGAAGGGAGGATGGAAGGGGGCTCAATGGCTAGGGCTGGTGGATTTGGGGGGGGGGTGCTCTATGGCTTGAGCCTTGGACACTGGGCCTCTGGTCAGGGGGAGGCCCCCATTCAGTCTCTAGTCCAGCCTCACAGCTGTGGCCTCCAAGGCCCCCAGCCGCCGCCCTTCCGCCCCGTTCATCCTCCGTTCGGCTGGTCCCAGGCCCCACAGACGAATGGTCAGGGCTGGCTGGGTTTCCTGCTTCCCTCTCCTCCGACAGGGCCGGGGAGGCTCAGAGAGGGGCAAGACGGAGACAAGCAGCGGGGGAGAGACCTGGAGCTATGGAGAGACCCCAGCACAGGGAGGCCGACAGAGGCAACAAACAGGGACAGATGTTCCAGCAGCACAGAGAAAAGCAGGACGGGGAGGGGGCTGCGATGGAGGGAAGGGGTGGCTGGTGACATAGGGGGATCCCTACCCCCTGCGGTCCTGGTGGTGTTAACAAGTCTAATTAAGAGGCCACTGGCCCAACTTAATTGGCTCGTTAACAGGAGCTGCCTCTGAAAATTTCCTAACTCAGTGGGGTAGCTCTCTGAGGGGAGACTTGAGCGAGTGTTAACGAGGGATCCCGCAGCCCCCCCACCCAGACTCCTCCCCTTCCCCCCCTTCTTCTTACCCTCACTCCACAGATCTGGCTGAGACCAGGGAAGCATCTGTCCTTCCAGACTTGGGGGGCAGGATGCAGAGAGTAGATTTGCATCTCCCGGCTAGGCTCTCGGTGCCTGTTTCTCTGCTGGTGTCTGTAGATGGGTGTCTGGGACTTCTCTGTCCCACATGCCTCCCCCACCTAGCGCTGCCTCTCGACAGGTGCTCCCTCCCGCCCTTCCACTCCAGTCTCCTGGGCTCTGTCCATCACGCCTGGGTTGCTGAGGCCAGGGCTGGGGTTTGCTTTTGGCTCTGACAGGCCCCTCCTGGGGGCAGGAGAGGAATGGTCAGAGAGCTCCCTCAGTCCCAGCACTCCCCCACCCCCACCCCAAGCAGTTCCTGCCTCATGAAGTTGACAGCTGCCAGGAGTTCCCTAGGGCTCCTGTCCTCCACCCAGCCCATTCTCCCTTCTACTGCTGCCCAAGCCCTGGATGTCTGCTTGGGGGTGGGGAGGTGGGGCTTGTCAGGAAGGCCAGAGGGGGAGAGAGAGAGAAAGGCAAGACAGAAAGAGATAAGGATGGGGAAGAGAAACAGATGGGGAAAGACAGAGAAAGGAGTCCAGGAATGGGGCCCCTCAGCTCCAGCTTGCCTGGGTAGCAGATGTCAGTGACTGGGGCTGGGCCTGTTGGTGGTAAGAGGGTTAGGGTCATGGGGTCAGGAAAATTTTTTAAAGGACCTAGGGACTAGAGGTGAACTGGGTTTTCACTGAGTTCTAAAATACTTCCCAGTACTCTACACAATCTCTCTCTCTCTCTCTCTCTCTCTCTCTCTCTCTCTCTCTCACACACACACACACACACACACACACACACACACACACACAGAAAATCACTCATTCAAACACAGTTTTGGAGACACTCACATACCTGTGCACTTGCCCAGCCTTGGAGACATTCTGCACACCACTCCTCTCCCCAAGACGCTCACGCCGTCAGACCCAGAGCGTCTTGGCCTGGACTCCTCACTCGTGCACATTCACGGGCTCTCACCTGGGCACGGCTGTGACCTGTTCCTTTTGCTCTGTGTCCCCCCCACCCCCACAGAGGCACCCCACGTGCAGTACGAGCGCCTGGGCTCGGACGTGACTCTGCCATGTGGGACAGCCAACTGGGACGCAGCTGTGATGTGGCAGGTAAACGGGACAGACCTGGCCCCTGACCTGCTCAATGGCTCTCAGCTCGTGCTCCGGGGCCTGGAACTGGGCCACAGCGGCCTCTATGCCTGCTTCCACCGTGACTCCTGGCACCCGCGCCACCAAGTCCTTCTGCATGTGGGCTGTAAGTGTTGCTCCCAACCCCTCATCCCATCTCCTACTTCACTCACACGGGTTGTCAGTGAGGCCCAGACCCTTGGCGTAGATCAAGTCCCCTTCCTGTTGGTGAGGGGAGGAGGGCTGCCACATCCTGGCCCTTGCCCTCTGATTCCATCCCAGCCTGTTCTTCTGACTCTGAGCCAAGTCTTGCCCACTGAGTCCGGACCCCTGGCTGTTTTGCACATGTATCTCCCCCCCTGACCCCAGAAGTCTTTGAGATCCTGAAATCCTGTTCCTATGTCAGGATGGGTAGAGGAGGGCTGGTAGGTCGTGGCCCATTTGGGGCCTGGTGGGGAGTAATCCCGGGGTCACAGCTCAGAGCGGGAGCAGTCACATTGCACTGTATGCTCTCAGGGGATGGCCGTGAGAGCCTTACAGAGGGAAATAGGGCCTGGGGTTATACAGGTATAGTTACGGGCACTAGGGGAGACCCGGGAAAGGAGGAGTGGAGGTGGGGACAGGAGAGCAGAGCAAGAGGAGTCAAGACAACTGGCGGTACCAATCACTGCAACAAAGACACAGTAGGAGGGTCCATTGGAGCAGAAGATAGTAGGTTCCGTTTGGACAGTGTCTCTTGGTTTCCCTGGAATCGGCTCCCAAGATGAGAATTCATATGCCAGTAGTTTGTCAGGTGACGGAAACACCTGAGGGCAGTGGTCGGTGTCATACACTACCCTTTACCTCTTTGCACACAATATGCCACAATTGCCTAAATCCTCACAGCTTCCAACTACACGGTAACATTTAGTCTAGTCCAGTGGTCGGCAAACTCATTAGTCAACAGAGCGGCAAACCGCGGCTCGCGAGCCACATGTGGCTCTTGAGCCGCGGTTTGCCACCCACTGCCTTAGGGGAATGGGAAAATGATAGGACGTTAAGTTAGTCACTAAAAAGTTACCAGCCACGAAGTCTGGGCCACTGGAGCTTAATCCATTGGGGGAACTCTGGCCGCCCAGGCAGAACGTGAGCCTCGGAGGTCTCCTGCCAGGGGGCTGAGGGAGCTTGGGTGCTTACACACCAACTCCTGCCCATCCTTGGTGGGGGATTCTCCTGGGGTGGGGGGCGGGGATGCCGTCCATTCTCCAGCACTTTTGGCCTGGTGCATCAGCAGGCAATGCAGGCTTTGGTGGCCAAAGAAAGCTCTTAGGCAACTAACTGCAGTAGCACCGCGTATGGGTGAGGGATCTGTGGCACCGTCCATACCCGCTGTGGACACATGTGTTGGGGTCCTTGGGCGACAACCAGGAGTTGATGGCTGGTCGCCAGTGAATCTAATGGTCTGGGATTCAAGGGAGAGATCTGGGCTGGAGATGGGAATTTAGGGAGCTGTCAGCGTGCAGGCCATGGGAGGGATGAGGTGGCCAAGGGAGAGATTGTGGGATGTGGAGAGAAGAGGACCCAGAATGAACCCCGAAGACGATCACGGTGCAAGGTGTTGATGGAGAGAAATGAGCCACAAAGAGAGAAGGAGCCAGCAGGCAGGTAGAGGGAAGCCCAGGTGAATGGGGTTTCGCAGAAGACTTTGGAGAAGTCGGAAGGGTGAGGTTATCAGTGTTGCTGAGGGTCAGCATCGAGGTCCCAGCTAGAGGCTGTCATGGACAGAATAACTATGTAGAAACAGCTTTATTTATTTTCTCCTTGAGCCAAAGATTCAAGCTTCTCTGGCCTCATGCCAATTGGGTGACGCCCCCTCCACTGTAAAGATGGTTTCTTTACCCTCCCTGGCAGCTACTGAGGGGAGGAGATGCTTGAGGGTCCCGGGAGCAGACCCTTGCCCCCTGTCAGGAGATCGGTGTGGAAAACCAGGGGGAATGTTAGATTGAAGGGTTGCTCAGGGTCCTCCACAAAAACACGGACCCCCCAGTAGGGCTAGAGGAGGGGTGGAATATGTTTTGGTGGGGATGTTCCTTTCCTCACAAAAGCCTTTGTTTGATATGTTTAAACTCTAGAGAAGGCTTTCCTTGCCAAACAGCTTAGTTGTAAGCCAGGAGTGGAGTGACCCCTGTTGTCCAGACCTAGAAATGCAGGACCAGCCTAGAGGAGTCCTCCACGACCCACCCGACCCACCCCAAGTGGAGAATTCAGCCCCTCCCCCACCCCCGCCCCCCCCCCCCCCGCCTTGCTGGAGGTTGGGGTGGGGAGGTTGCATATACTGAGTGTGAAGCAAGAAGGATGAGGCCAACTTGGCATTGTCACTCACACTCCTGACTTCTCAGTTGATTTCCCCCAAGTCTTCAGGATGGACAAGGCTGGCAGTCATGGCTGGGCCTTGGGTGACACTGGGCCCCCATTCCTGATGACTTGGTCTTCTTTGAAGGAATTGGTCTAGAAGTCATTACTAGAGTCCGTACACACAGAACATGCCCACAGCTGCCCTGTTGTGACCAGAGCCCAGACTTTTACATATAGTCCTGACCACTCCCAGGCCCTGCCTGTCGGAGAACAGCTGGCCGTGAATTGGCTGTGGCATTAGTAACAGGTACTTATCTCCCATTGCCTTATTTCCTCCTAAAGAGCTGGCCAGAGGAATAGGGGACATTAATCATGATTGTCTCAGTCACTTTCTATTAGTAACAAGAGACTGGGTTTGGCAACACTCAATATCAAATTATCCTTCTTGCCAGCACTCAGAGAACAGGACACATTTACCCCTGATTTGTGGGTCATTCAAAACAAAAATTATTTAATGTTTATCCTAAACATACATGATTTTTAAGTCGCTATTTCCACAGGAACCTGATCATAAAAATATTTTGTTGAGTCCTGGGCGGTTTTGCTCAGTGGATAGAGCATTGGCCCATGGACTGAAGGGTCCCGGGTTCGATTTCAGTCAAGGGCACGTACCTCGGTTGCAGGCTCGACCCCCTGCCTGGTTGGGGCACGTGCAGGAGGCAACCAATGGATGTGTCTCTCTCACATCAATGTTTCTCTCTGTGTGTCTCTCTCCAGCCTCCCTCCCTTCCACTTTCTAAAAATCAATGGAAAAATATCCTTGGGTGAGGAATAACGAAAACAATAAAATAAAATATCCTGTTGAAAGTCCTCTTAATCAGACTGATCCCTGAATTGCTTTCTCTTGATCCACCTTCCTGCCCTCAGGTGGATCCCCACAAACAGCCCTGGGGAGTCTCCTGCCTAGGGCAATGAAGGCGCCCCCCTCCGCACTCCCCCCATTAGTAAATAGGATCACAGGGTTCCCTTTAATAGTCTTTTGTTTACTAGACACAGCTGATGCAGTGTCATTCTGTTTTTAAGCTAAAACAAATCCAAGATTAATCCGCCAACTTTAAATTGGACAGTTCCTTATCCAGTTTTTTAACATTTGTGTTTGATTGGTCAGGATGGAGGCTCCAGACCCCCTTTTCAGCATTACTTTGCCCTCAGCCCTGTTGGCTGGGAAGGAAAGAGCAGCCTGTGGGAGGTGGGGGGGGAGGGGGGAGCATTTGGGAGTCCAGAAGTTGGGGTATATCAAGGGATGCCACAAGATGAGGTTGGGACAGGCCATGGCCCTTGAATGCCAGGCAGGAGGAGTGTGGGTAGGGCCTGGGCAGGGCTGGAGCTGGAAGGGTCCTGCCCTGCCCAGCCTGATCTGGGCTGGCCAGGGTTGTGGGCCGCCTGCCCCTCCTTCCTCTCTGGGCCTCGGGCAGGCCTCGTGCATGCCGGGGGCTCCAGCCCAGGCGGGCTGGCGAGATGAGAGGAAAAACATGCGGTTTGGTGGGCTGGACATGGAAAAACAAGCCAATTAGGAGGAAAACAAACAAAGCCCGGGCCAGCGAGGGCACACGCACACACACGCGCACGCACACAGAGCCCCGCGTGGGACCCAGGGACACCCTGCCACTTGGACGGCATCACTTGGACATCTCAGGAGTCCCCACAAGAGGCAACGCGGGATGCCTGGGCATCCGGAACACGCCCAAGCTCATAAGATATGTATGCATGTGAGCTCTTTCTAGCACGCTCTCACACAGTGTTCAGCTCATACATGTGAACACACTTAGAATTCTGGGCACCTTCCCACACCCAGTTTGAAAAATACATTCAGGCTTAGACTCCATCTTGCATACAGTGTCTCAGGTATGCAGTCTTGCTGTCACTGTGTTCCAGACCTGGCAGCACATTTACACATGCACTTGCAGGGTGCCCCCTGCACAGCCTTACACACATAGACGGTCTCAAACTCGAGCAGCCTTTCCCTGAGTCACACACACAGCCAATCACACAGTTCCACGACTGCCCAGCGTCTCAGTCACACACATGAAGCCTCTCAAGAGTTACACACACAGCCTCACGACTGCACTGTCTTAAAAAACTGCACTCGCAGCAGGCCTCCTGCTCGCACACTGTCCCACAGCCTCACACTTGGTCTCTCGCAGCACCCCCACCTCCGCCCACCCGGCCCCTCAGCTGGGCTCCAGCTGCAGCAAGTCACTCCTTTTCTTCCTTTTCTTTGTTTTTCTTTCCTCCTTTTCCCTCTGAGAAACCTGGTCCCTGTCAGGAAACCCAAGCCCTTCCCTACTCAGGGCCCAGGGCCAGGCAGGAATAGCCAGATGACAGACAAAGCCCTGCCTGGCCCCCCAGCCCTCCATGACCTGCCCAGTTAGAGAGGGAAACTTGTTTGAGGGGGAGGCTGGTTTGAGGGGGGACGATGGTCTGAGGAATGGGAGAGGCTGGTCAGTGGGGAGGCTGGCCGGGGGAGGGGGCCTGTGAGGCCAGTGCCATGGCCCGCGCTGCCCTCCCGAGAGTCCCAGGCGGCAGGGAGCTAGCTGACTCTGCAGGCTTCAGTCCCCACCCCCCCACCCTCCCCCCCAGCGCCCTTCTCCTTTGAAGCTGGGGGTGAGGGGGGGTGGCGGCAGAAGGGAGGAGTGGAAGCTTTTCAGCCGACCTCGGAATGTCCTTTCCTCCTGGGGTGGCTGCCAACTCTGGCCTGGCCCACAGGCCCCCACAAGGCACTTCCTGTGTCCTTGGCCGCCCCCCACCCCACCCCCACCCCACGCCTCTGTGCCCCTGGGCAGATAGGGAAGGGATACGAGAGGCACACAGTATGAACATGAAACAGACATGAGATGGACACGGGGCCAGGAAGGCTTCCGGGGGAGGCAGACAGCAGGGAGCAGAGTGCAGGTTGCCCCTCGTGGGGGCTCAGCTGGGCTCCGGCTTTCCCTCGCGGGCCTGGGGCGTGCAGCTGCCTCTGCCATGGCATTGCCCACTCCACCTGCGACACCGGAGCTTCCCGATGCCTCTCAGAGCCCCTCCTCTCTCCGGCTGCAAAGCCAGACGGGGCGCCGGGGGGTCAGCACAAATACATACGTACATACTCACACATGCTGGACATGTATGTACACAAAATCACACTGAGTCACTCACGGTCACGTGCACACTGTGGACGAAAGCCCACAGTTCCCCATGTGTCACCGTGGCCACTCAGCAAGCATAGGCATGCACTCCCCCTCACCGCCCCTGGCTTATTGAACTGCCCCCTCCTATTTCCTGTCCACCTGTCAGGCAGGGGGCGGGGAGGGAGGGAGGGGGCACGGCAGGGAGGTGTCAGTGTCCCTGGAGCCACTGAGGACATTCCTTGCCTGGGTCGGATCACAGAAGCTGCCTCCTTCCAGGAACCTGAGCCGGCTGTCCTCACGCCTTGCCCAGTGCCGGAGGGTGGGACAGCTGGGCTAAGTGCTCATGGCATCGGAGTGTGGTTAGACAGCAGAAAAGACGCCCCAAGTGTATTTGTGTGGTCCTGTAGGTGGTATCCCCATCCGGGGGTACAGGCCCAGCTTTGACTTGCTGTGTGACCCCAGGCAGGTCCCTCTCCCTCTCTGGGCCTCCCCTTTTCGAAGTGAAGACAGCTGCTGACCATGTAAAGGGCTTCTTAAAGGGTCTCTGATGGAGAAGCCAGGGCGAGGGCTGGGATGAGGTCCCCACCAAGGGAACAGCAGCTTCCTCTCAATAGGCAAATGCACACATGCAATCATATGTGGGCACACTGAGAGCCATGCACATAGGTGCTCCTACACGTGTACCTACATCCCGTCACGGGTCACTTGTTCGTGTCATACATGGAACACATGCCCACGCATGCAGACACGTACAGATACAAACGTGGGCAGCCACCCAATGCTGTTCTTCCTGTGGAACCACCAGGCCTGTCCTCATGTTTCTCATTCTCTTCTGAGAGGAAGCCTGGGGTGTCTTCTCCAGGGAGTGCACCCTGATCATCCCAGCAACCAGGCTCCCTCCGGCCTCTGTCACCCAGTTTGGGGATGGACACAGTGTGGCAGGAGATGGGGTTGGTCTGATTCCCCCAGACATCACCTCCATCCTGTGATTGATGAGCTGAGGCCCGCAGCCCCCTGCTCCCCACAGTTCCCGCCTCCATTGAGCAGGTGGGGGGTGCTCCCTCTCCTTACAGCCCTTGTTTTTCTTTAATTAAACATCTGGCTCTCTGTGGCCTGGGAAGCCTCAGACCCTCGCTGACAGTCCCCCCGCCCCAACCTCTGGCATTGCTGATGGGTTGGAGGGGGAGAGCTGGGGTTCTGGGGCCCACCTGTCCCCATACCAGTCCAGGGGGCTGGGGGCTCCAAGAATGCCTTGACCATGCTGTCTTCACCCCAGTGCCGCCACGGGAGCCCGTGCTCAGCTGCCGCTCCAACACTTACCCCAAGGGCTTCTACTGCAGCTGGCATCTGCCCGTCCCCACCTACATCCCCAACACCTTCAATGTGACTGTGATGTGAGTAGACACGCCTGCGACCCAGTTACAACCCTGACCTCTGACCTCTCCCAACCCCCCCCACCCCCGCCCCACCTGACCCTTGATTTTGGTAACAGTGCCTGGGCCTCACACCCCCCCGCCCCGCCCCAGGCACGGCTCCAAAATCATGGTCTGTGAGAAGGACCCAGCCCTCAAGAACCGCTGCCACATCCGCTACATGCACCTGTTCTCCACCATCAAGTACAAGGTCTCCATAAGTGTCAGCAACGCCCTGGGCCACAACGCCACAGCCATCACCTTTGACGAGTTCACCATTGGTACGTGGGAAGAGGGGGTCCCCGCTGCCTACTTCAGTGGGAGTGTGTGAGTAGGTATGTGCCAGAGGCATATATGAACATTGGTGGGATGTTCACACTTGCACACAGGTCTATATGGTATATATACACACGTGTGCATATATGCGTGGCATGTGTATATACCTATAGACATCGGAGTGAGTGTCCTTTACCTGCAGGGGCCGAGAGACCTCTCCAGCAACTCTTCCCATCATCTCTCTGGCTCCCACAGCATTCAGGAGGGGGAAGGGGGGGGGCTGGGCCAGACCCTTGTGCAGCTGCAGCCTCCACCCCCCCACGCACACACTAATAGCTTCCTTACGGCCTGTGATGAATGAGGTGTCAGAACAGGAGACAGGAGTGGGACAGATACTGCACTCTCCCCAACCCCCATCCCAGCCAGACCCTCTGCCTATCTCTGCTCCATCCCGGACAGACCTCCTGCCTTCTCTTACTGCTAGCCAGACCCAGCCAGACCCTCTGCTTGCCTCCCCACCCCGTGGTTGGGTCCCCAGGCAGACCGTTTCTACATGAGCTGGGCCCTTATATGCGCCCATCAAATCCTCAGCCTACCTCCAACCCAGATCTGCACACCTGTGGACTGTCTTTCAGCCTTGTCCCACAGAGCAACTTCAAACCCAGACTCTTCTAAGGGAGGCCATGTCTCAGTTTGGAAATGGGAAAGTTGAAGTGAAAAGCCAGGCTTGGGGGGGAGTGTATGATGCCGGTGCAGAAGGGGGGTGATCCAGGTGACGATGGGGGTGCTGGCAGAACCATCATATAGGCTTAGTAATTGGGATACTGGTCATCATAAGGACGGGTGGGGATGATGGAATGAAATTTGGGATGTTGACATCATGAGCTAGTGACAGTGACTATAATACAGTCATGTGAAGTGAAAGGAATGAAATGGCTGTTAATGGTGTTGCCAGACTTAACAGAGAAGAGGGATGGCAACCGTGATGATGATGACGGTGGTTGGTGACGTGAGGTGGCGGACATGGTGGCCGGGTCGTTCTCAGAGATTAGTGTGGTAACAAAGCTATGTCTCCTGAACAGTGAAGCCGGATCCTCCAGAAAACGTGGTAGCCCGGCCGGTGCCCAGCAACCCTCGCCGGCTAGAGGTGACATGGCAGACCCCCTCAACCTGGCCCGACCCTGAGTCCTTTCCTCTCAAGTTCTTTCTGCGCTACCGACCCCTCATCCAGGACCAGTGGCAGCATGTGAGTGCCCTCCCCTCCCCTGCCCAGAACCCATGTGAGTGCCCTCCCCTCCCCTGCCCAGAACCCATGTGAGTGCCCTCCCCTCCCCTGCCCAGAACCCATGTGAGTGCCCTCCCCTCCCCTGCCCAGAACCCGAGTGCCTGTATCCCCCCTGGTAACTGTTCCAGTGTGAAGCCTGAGGGCAGTCAGAGAGGCTTTCTGAGGGGGGAAGCCACCAGGCGGGCCTGGGAGGGTGGATGGAGCTGAGGGAGGTGTCCTCTCTACGGCCCTGAAGGGTTCCTGGTGGCTCCAATGAGATGGGAACACGTCTGTCTTTGTGGCTCCCTAGGGTTGTAGAGAGAGATGCTGGAAGGGAGGTGGCAGGCAGGGCAGGCAGCTTCCTGACTTCTGGCTCTCAGCCCTGACCAGGCATCTCCCTCTTACACTGTGGCCCAGTCTCTGGGCCTGTGCTGGACCCAGCGTCCGGGACAGCCCCGTCCTCAGGACTCACAGATGGGCTCAAAGGGTCAGAATTAGGCAGTGGAGTCAAGTTTGGTGCAGGGTGTGAGTTCAGGCCGTGACTAGTGTCAGGACTCCAAAGTCAGATTTAGCGTAGGGGTCAACTTAAGGTTATGGGGCAGAAGGTGGCCTGGGCTGGGAACTAAGCAGTGGACAAGGGATAGTGTGGGTCAAGCTGTGGTCTGGGATGTTAATCAAGCTATGATGGAGCGCTCTGGGGAGCAGACAGGGGGTTTGGGACATACTTGAGGTTCTTTCTCCTTGAGAGCCCTGGGTCCATCGGGTTGTGGGCGCTGTGTTTGGCCCACGAGGTCCATGCGCTAGGACTGGGGCTGGGAGGGTGCCCCATGGGGCAAGCCAGGCTGGCACCTGGGGGTCAACTTGTATCCCCACCGCATCCACCAGGCTCCAGCCCCATCTCCTCATGCCCCGCTCCCAGCTAGCCTTTAAAGTGCGTAATTCGATTCCAGGATGCCTGTCCGGGTTGCAGGCCTGGCCCCCACAAAGGCTGCTCACACGCTCACATGTTCCCTGACAGAGTCCGGAGTCCCTCCCGCCTGGCCAGCTGCCCAAGCCTAATGCATTGCTAATAACCAGGGTCTAGTTTCACAAGCCCCCCTCCCCGGCTAACGAGCTACAGGCAGCAGCCCCGCGCGCGTCGCGGCGCACACGCCTTGCAGTGGACCTGGCATACTGCCCACCACACACACGGGAACATGCACACACACACGTGGTCCTCAGGAGGAACCACGCTGCATACATGCATGTGACTAACACTTCAAAGCCGCGCACTGGCTTGCACCATGGGCAGGGTCGACCCCACACGGAGGTGGGCAGAGCAAAATGCGTGGGGCTCTGTGGCACGAGTATGTGTGGCCTGTGGCACATGCTAGCCCTATTCCACGTCTCATTGGCATTGCGGTTGGCCAGATTTATGGCCTTTTTGAACTTGCGTTTTGCTCTGAATAGGATCTTCTCTCCCCGATTCTTGATCTTAGAGAGAGGCAGGTGTATAATTGGGGGTGGAGGGTGTGGAGGGTGTGGAGGGGGAGAGCAGAGAAAAACATCACTTGGATTTTCAGGAGGAAATGAGAGATACAGTCCAGGAATCCATGGGCACCATGAGGCCTGGCAGGAGCTGTCCTGCCCGTGGACAAGGGGGAGGCAAATACTGGGACCCAGCTTGGGTTTCCCTTCCCAGTGTCTTCTGCTCTGGCCCTAACTCGGCAGGGAGGACGGGAGACTGGATGGAGGACTCAGGGGTGAGGCCAAAGCCAGCTACTGGAATTCCTGCCAATTGAAGATCCATTCTCTTAAGGAGGTGGATTAAGGGATTAGTGACAACCTAGCAAGAAGGGCCCAGGCCTAGGAGCTGTGGCTGCTGCAGGGCATTGGGCTTCTGGGACACATTCCTAGAGGTATGGTGCCCACCATGGGCCCACCAAGGGGTAATTTGATCTGCTCCCCATGGCTCTTCCTTTGGGGAAAGGCAGATGTGGAGGTCTGGGAGACAGTCAAAGGAGGGGCTTGGGGGCTGAGTCCGGTTAAGAGGAAGGAGGAGCTGAAGGAGCCGGGGCTGCTCAGCCAGAGGGAGTCTTTGCAGAGCAAAAGGGGACTGGGGACCAGGGATGGAACTGGAGCCCAACTCCAGGAGAGGAGGGTCTGGGGGGCCCACCTATCTTCCAGAGCTGGGCGATGGACTTACTAAGCCCAGATCTGGGCCCAACGTGGTTCTCACCCTGACCCTGACCTTGACCAGTGCCTCTTGCCTCAGGGCCACAGGCTCAGAGGGAATAGGAGGGGCTTCCCACTTCACTTGGACTGAGCTGCACACACACAGATACACATACACACGCATGCATGCATGTACTCACAGCCTCTTAGGGCAGGTAGCACAGACCCCAGTTTTCTAGGATGGGGTGTAGCGGGGGTGGGGGTGGGGGGTGGGAGGAGATTCGAAGGGGGACCAAAGAAGCCCAGAGGCCAGACGTGGCCCAGAGCAGCCCCCTCCTCCGCCACCCCCACCGGCTGCCCCTGTTTACGAGGCGGCTTAATGAGGCGGCGGGTGCCGCTGAGATGAACCAGAGCTCCGCCTGGGCCTGGGAGGGGCGCTGGACAGGCAGGCAGGCCGGCCTGCAGGGTGGGGATGGGGAGACCTGCTTGATAAGGCCGGCTGGGGCGGGGGTGGGTGGTGATGCCTCGAGGAGGAAACGGAGCAGCTGTCCTGCTGTCCTGCCACCCTGGAGCCGCCCCCACCCTTTTCCGCCTCAGGCAGGGCCATAACCACATTGAGGCCTTCTGGAGGGGAGGCCAGATGGGGCCAGGCTGGTGGGTGCACTGGGCACTCGTGACAGAGCTGACGGAAGTCTGGTGCTTCCCATGTGCGTGAGTCCTCATTACAACTCTGCGAGATGGGTCGTTAACACCGTTTTACAGATGAGGACCGAGAGGCCTGTGGAAGTCAAGTGGCCTATCACCTAGCTGGTAGGGAACGGAGCTAGAATTTGGACTGAGGCAGCCTAGCTCCTCATCTGTGTTTGTGAACTGCTCCTTCCTCTGAACTGCTCCTGGGTGGGAGCAGGCAGCACAGTGCCGTCCTGCCTCACCCTGTCACTCTCGTCACCTCCAGGCTGGGACTGAGGACAGGTCTCGGGCGGGGGTTTGTGACCGAGCTGGGATGACCGCAGAGCCCAAACACCGATGAGAGTTCCCCTTTATTCTCCCCTAGGGGTGCTTCCAGTCACCCTGCAGATTTCCTCCCTCTCCTTCGGACCGTCTTCCCCCCTGGGGGTCTCCTCCTGAGGTGTCTTTATTCTCCCGCAGGAATATTCTCAATGTCCCCTCACTCTCCCAGGGGAATCTTCATTCCTCCCGGGGGTGTCTTCACTCCTCTCCCCAGAAGCGTTCTCACTTCCTCTGGGGGTGCCTCACTCTCCTGACTCCCAGGGGTCCCTCCCCCCACCCCACCCCCACCCCTGTGGTCTGGCTGCAGGTGGAGCTGTCGGATGGCACAGCACACACCATCACGGATGCCTACGCTGGGAAGGAGTACATCATCCAGGTGGCAGCCAAGGACAATGAGATCGGGACATGGAGCGACTGGAGCGTGGCGGCCCATGCCACACCCTGGACCGAGGAGCCACGACACCTCACCACGGAGGCCCAGGCTCCCGGTGAGCCTGTCCCCACCCCCAGCCTGCACTGCTGCCTGGCTTTGTCCTGCTCCCTCCAACTCTTCCTGGGCCTTGGACCCTCTGACCCTCAGCTGTGGCTGCCACATTTCCACTTGTCTGTCCAGCCCCTACTGTTCCTGGTTCTTTTTTTAAAAAAATAAATAAAAATAAATAAACACACACAACACACACACACACACACACACACACACTGAGTGGCCAGATTATTATGATCTCTGAACGTATAATAATCTGGCCACTCAGTGTATATCCTATATAATAAAAGGCTAATATGCAAATTGTCCCCTCGACCAGGAGTTCGAACAGCAGGCAGGCCAGCCAACAGCCCATGTCCCCTCCCCCTGGCCAGGCTGGCCAAACCCCACCCATGCACGAATTCATGTACCGGGCCTCCAATACACACACACACACACACACACACACACACACACACACACTGAGTGACCAGATTATTATGCATTCAGAGATAATAATCTGGCCACTCAGTGTGTGTGTGTGTGTCTGTGTGTGTGTGTGTAACTGATTTCAGAGAGGAAGGAGAGGGAGAAAGAGATAGAAACATCAGTGATGAGAATCACTGATCGGCTGCCTCCTGCATACCCCCCACTGGGGATCGAGCCCCCAACTCGAGCATATGCCCTGGACCGTGACCTCCTGGTTCATAGCTCAATGCTCAACCACGGAGCCACACCGGCCAGGTTGTTCCTGGTTCTTGCTGTCTGGACGTTCTTGGTGGAGGCCGTTGGGTAGAGGGATCATCTCTAAGCCTCGGGGAACCAGAATCTGCCTGATGGGGGAGGCAGGGGCGGTCTGATGGGGAGTCAGCGCTGGGGTGATGCCGGAAGCAGGAACAGAGCTCCTCACGAATCTCCAGCCCCGGCCCTGCCCTGAGTTTCCCCCATGTTCCCCAGAGACCACGACCAGCACCACCAGCTCACTGGCACCCCCGCCCACCACGAAGATCTGTGACACCGGGGAGCTGGGCAGCAGCGGAGGACCCTCTGCACCCTTCGGGACCAGTGTCCCTGTCACTCTGGCCCTGGCGGCCGCTGCTGCCATCGCCAGCAGTCTCCTGATCTGGTGAGTGAAGGGAGGCTGGACAGCGGAGGGGAGCCCACCCCTCCCTCATCCCTCACAGCCCCGCCCTGTCTCCCCAGAGCCCGGCACCCTGTGAGGACACGCCAGCGCACCTGCAGAGGAGCAGGAGGCCGGAGCTGAGCCCGCAGACCCCGGTTTCTATTTTGCACACGGGCAGGAGGACCTTCTGCGTTCTTTTCAGACACAATTTGTAGAGACCCCGGCGGGCCCGGGCCTGCCACCTCCCATCCCTACCACACCCCACCGGCCCCCGACTCTCCCCCAGAGGAGGAGGGCCACGCAGCTAACCCACCCACCAAAGACCACCTCACCCCGACCCTGCCCCCTCGGGCTGGACCCTCCAACGCCAGCGACTCCCAGGAGCCCGTGGGGGCCTGAGGGGAGCCCCTCACATCCACAGTTTCTCCTCCTGCTCCAGCCTCCTGTCTGTCCCAGGGTCTCTGTTGCCACCATCAGATTATAAGCTCCTGACACTGGGGGGGCCCAGCCATCCCCCTCCCCCCAGCGCCCATACTTTTCAGTCTCCCACCTCTACTCCTGTTTTGTACAACCCTCCCCTTTCCCTGCTCCGACCCCACAGTATTTAATGCCCTGTCAGTCCCTTCTAGTCTGACTCAATGGTAACTTGCTGTATTTGAATTTTTTATAGATGTATATACAGGGGAGGGGAGTGGGGGGGTTCTCATTAAACGTCACCATTTCATGAGTCCTTGGAACAGACCTGCTTTGGGAAGGTTTTCCTCTTCCAGGGACCCCTCCTCTCAGGCCTGGAGGAGGAAGAAATTACAGTTGGGGAGAGACTGCTTCTCTGTAAGGTATGGCTCCCTGGAGGTCAGGGGCAGACTTGTGGGGAATGAGGGGTCGAGAGAGGCAGGTACCATATGGTGTCCAGTCAGTCCTGGAGGCTCCTGGGTCCTGGCAAGGCAGAAGCCTGTCAAGGGTCGTCTCCAGAGCTGCCCTCCAGGAGTGCCCAGGCCTGGGCGTGACCCACTGGGGCAGAGAAGCAAGGAGGTGCGGCTGTCAGCCCTGCATCCAGGAGACACAGTCCAGAGGTTCTAGCGGGTCAGGCCTGGGGCTCAGCCAGGCCACAGGGCTCAGCGTGCAAGCATCCTGGGCCTGGGCAGATGAAGGCGCCACTGGAATGTGACCAGGGGTCAGACCTGTGCTTCAGGACGGGAAGTGTGAGGACAAGGTTTACCCGGGGTTAGATGTAGTGAGGCCACGGTGTGAGCCCGGGGCGATCGGGCTTTGGTTTTACGGGGTGCCCAGTCCATCTCCACAGCCTGCCCACACCCTTCCGGTTCCCAAACTGGGACTCCTGGGTCCCTTGATTCCTCAGAGGCAGGCCCCTGGCTGCCACAGGCCTGGCCAGGTCTGGCCCCTCCTGTAGAAGCCGCCTCCCTGTGGACCCTCAGCTGAGAGTGCCCCGGGGCTGGGGCCGAGTGGGTGGGCACCTCTGGCTGGGTGGGGGCAGTGTGAGACGAGAGCCCTGGTCTGGGGAACGAGGCATGGCTCTGCTCTGAGTGGCTGGAACAAGAGAGAAGTGGGATCAAGGCCATGTGCAGTGAACCTGGGCATACACTGCCCACAGCAGGTACGGACACTGCACTCCAAGCTTCGAATCCCCTGTCACCCCCTCCCCACCCCAATTCAAATCCTTTTCCTCCGACGGGTTCAAAAATGGACATTCCTTACCGGCCTCGCGGGCCTGCCTGGGATCGTGCTCTGCGAGGACAACCACGGTCCTGAGCACTGATGAGCCGGGCTGGACAGGGTTTGGGGCCGGGCGAGGGTCTCACGTGAGGTGGCTGGCTCTCCTACGGGACTAGAGGAGAGGGGTGTCCCAGGCGGGAGACCCCATGGAAAGCAAAGGCCCGATGTCAGGGTAGAAAGGCCTGTGGCTCCTCAAGTGGTACAGCCCCAGCGATGGGAGCACATGGCTTCTTGTTCACAGAGAGAAGCTTCCAGGGTGGACATCTGATGAGTGGCTGTGGGCCTGCCTCTGCACCCCAGACCCCCAGTTCTGCCTGTCTGTGTGGTCCCTGCGAGGTGTGGCTCAGGTGTGAACCTCAGGCCCAGTAGCAGTGGAGGGAACGGGGACCACCAACTCTTGCCAAGGACATTGCATCCTGGGGTGGGTCTGAGCCTCCCTCTTCCCTGTCCTCGAGGTAACGGGGCTGCATTCGGGGGTCTCTGGCCTGTGCTGCCTTCCTGCCTTGAGAGCCTGGGTCAACCCTGACCCACCAGCCGCCCACCCAGGGCTTGGGCATCAGCAATCTGGCCTCCATTAGCAACATGGGAAAGCAATTATGTGGGGCCTGGGGAGGAGGAGGAGGGGAGGGGGCCTGCTGGAGCCTTGGAGGCTGATGGAAAGGAGGACTGGGGCATCTCCCTGCCCCCAGCCCCGAGAGAGACCAGCCCCTTCTCACGCCTCAAGGTGGCTGGAAGGCCAGTGTCATGCCTCTGACCAGACCCGGCCTGGGCCTGGATGACCCGTCCTGCCCTTGACCTCCCAGAGGCTGCTGGCCTTAGAGGGGCTTGACTGCTATCTGCTGCTGCCTCTGAGTGCTCTTCCTTCACATCCAGTATTTCCCATGGTGGTTCTGGGGAGCGGGGGTAAGTACAGACATCATTTTTTTGGAGCTAAGTCTGAGTCTGAGAATTAAAACTGCTGAAGAGGGCTGCTGGGGAAGGGTTGGATCCCAGGCCCAATGTGCTTAGCAGCCCAGCCTCTCAGCTCACTAGTTCTTGTTTTTGCTAGGTGCTCTGGGAATGGGGACCCCCACCCGTCTATGCCCCATTCCTATAATGCTAATTTGTATCTGCCCCTTTCCTATCCTCGCTGAATCCATTCCTATCTCTGTCTCTGACTCTCCCATTCCTACCTCTGAGTATGTCTTTTTCTGGTCCCTATTGTTGAGTTTCTCTCCTTATGTCTCTATCCCATCTCTATCTCTGTCTCCATCTCCTATCTCAGCTGTCCTCTTTGTCTCTCTCTAGCCATCTCCATCCCTGTCTTTGCCTCTCTGTTGCTCCTCTTTGTTTCTCAATCTTCCCTTTTCCTGCCTTTCTCCCTCTGTCTCTGTGTCCATCACCATCTCAGAGTCTCTGTGTCTCTGTCTCTTGCTGTATCTCCATCTACATCTCTGTATCTCTGTGATTCTGTCAGTCCCTCCCTCTCTTTGCCTTCCTCTGTGTGTTCCTGCGCTGGTCCGGACCCCAGCCTATGGCCACTGTGCCTCTCTGACCTGAACTGGGGGCTGTACTGGCTTCTGCTGCCCCCTCTCGGCCACCTGCCTGCCCTTCATTCCTGCTCCTGGACAGGCCTCTATCCACAGGCCCCCCACTCCCACCCCCGGCCCCCATCTGCCTCCCAGCAGCCAGCCAGGAGGAGGAGGAGGTGGTCGGGAGACACTAGGCAGGAATCCCTCCTGAGTAGCCTCCGGCCCCCGAGAACACCCCAGAGCTGCTGAGCTCACTCACTCCCTAGGCTGGGACTCTGAGGAAGTTCACTCTCACGTGGAGAGAACGGAATGTTTGGCTCCAGTCCCCAGCTCTGCACCCTGCACCTGTGTCTCTGTTTTGAGGCCCACATGTTCACTATGCCCACAGCCCAGAGCTACTGAACCTGACCCTCCGATGGTAGCACCTGTTTGGGGGGTGCAGGGCTAAAGCCCTGGGGGCAGAAAGGGTGGGGGTGATCTTTACACCCTTCCCTCTCCTGGAGGAGGGCAGAGGCGGGGAGGAAACTGGGGAGGGGGGGAGAGAGCCAGTCTGAGGAGAGAGGCCGGAGGGGACCCTCTCTGACAGGGTCACTCTGATGAGGAAGGCTAATTTGAAGGTGAGTGGGCCTGAGAGGGCCTGCGTGACACGATGCTCTGAAGGGAGGCTGGTCTGGGACGTGCTGCTGAAGAGACCTTGTTTGGGAGGGCCAGTCTGAGGGCTAGGCCCATCTGGAGAGGGTCTGAAGGGTCCGGTCTGAGGAGAGACCGCTCTGAAGGCACATGGGTCTGAGAATAGGATCAACAACTAGTCCTAGCTTGCCAGGACTTTCTCGGCTTTAGCACTGAATTCTCAAGTCTTGGAAAACCCCTCGGTCTCAGGCAAACTGGGAGAGTAGGCCACCCTATTTGAGAAGGCCTTGCCTCACAGCACCGTCTGATGGGGGAGGCCGATCTACTCTGTTCAGGGGGTCCTGGCCTGACAATGCCAGTCAGAGGGAAGAGGCTGTTCAAAGGTGGAAGTTCCTTTGGGCAGAATCAGGCCCAGAAGCGGGTGGATAGTTAGGGTCCTTCCAGAAGGGCAGTGGCTTGGGGAGTGGCCACCAGGGGGCAGGGCAAGCTCTCAGGAGAATCAGAGGCCAAGGCCCCAGAGCAGGAGCCAGACAGTGTGCCAAGTGCGCCTGCAACCGCGTGTGTCACTGTGCTGTCATGTGCTAGTGTGTGGTGATGGTATACAACTGTGTAATTATGTTTTTGCGTGACCGGGTGACCAGGGGCACGTCTGTGGTGTGTTAGTATGTAGCCTGTGATGGAGAGTATACCTAGTGTGGTCATGGCAGAGGCCTTACCTGTGGCTCTTTTTTGTTGTTAATCCTCACCCGAGAACATTTTCCCATTGATTTTTAGAGGAAGTGGAAGGGAGGGGGAGAGACAGAGAGAGAGAGAAACATCGATGAGAAAGACACATCAACTGGTTGCCTCCTGCATGTGCCCCAATCAGGCCTGGTATCGAGCCTGCAACTGGGATACATGCCCTTGACCGGAATCAAACCCAAGACCCTTCGTCTATGGGCCACTGAGCCAAACCAGCCAGTGCTTTTTTTAAAAAAATTGATTTCTGAGAGGAAGGGAGAAAGAGATAGAAACATCAATGATGAGAGAGAATCATTGATCGGCTGCCTCCTGCATGCTCCACACTGGGGATGGAGCCCGCAATCCGTGCATGTGCCCTGACCAGGAATCGAACCGTGACCTTCTGTTCATAGATCGACGCTCAACCACTGAGCATCTTGGGAAACCAGAACAGGGAGGCAGTGGAGGTGAGGCAGTCAGAGAAAGTTGAGGGGCTGAGATGGAGAGGAGAGACAGGATTCAGGCTTCCTTACCTATGCCTGCCCCTGACTCTCCCTGAGTCCAGACCAAGAGCTAAGTGCTTTGCTCACACCAAGGGGCAGCCCCAGGCCAGTCTCCATGCCTAGGCCCTGCTTCCTCCCTCTCCAGCTTCTCTCCTCCCTTCAGCTGGCACTCCTCCAGCTGAACCCCTCCTCCCCCGCCTTGTTCCCCTATCATTGTTCCTATCTCTCCTACTTCCACACCCCCGTGCCCTGCCCTCTCCTGTGAAGCTTTTGAGGTCCCTCTGATGTTGCCTTCATGAAACACTCCCTGCTCATTCCCTCTTTACCATGGACTGAACACCCACTATGTGCTGAGGCCTAGTCCTGTGGGCCTCTCTCACCCCAGGGACTTGAAAGGGCTGAGGACTGGGAGCTCTTGTCCATAGGAGGGTCGGAGAGGAGAGGTGTGGACCAGCCAAGGCTAGGGATCTTTGGGTTAGGACAGCAAAGTGAAGCCAGCACAGAATCACTCCACCCCGACCTACCCCCACTAACAAAATGAAGAATAGCCAAACAAAACAAAACAAAACAAAAATGTCCACCCAAACAAGGAAATTCTTTTTATAAACCTTAAAAATATGATAGCCAACCCTGGTCAGGTGGCTCAGTTGGTTGGAGCCTTGTCCCATACACCAAAAAGTTGGGGGTTTAATTCCAGTCAGGGTACATACTTAGGTTTTGGGTTTGATCCCCAGAAGGGATGTTTCTCTCTCTCTTTCTCTCTCTCTCTCTCTCTCTCTCTCTCTCTCTCTTCCTCTCTCTAAACATATCTTCAGGTGAGGATTAAAAAAAAAAAGTGCCCAGCTGGCATGGCTCAGTGGTTGAGCATCAGCCTATGAACCAGGAGATCATGGTTCGATTCCCGGTCAGGGCATGTGCCTGGGTTGTGGGCTTGATCTCCAGTGGGGAGCGTGCAGGAAGCAGCCAATCAATGATTCTTTCTCATCATTGTTGTTTCCATCTCTCTCCCTTTCCCTTCCTCTCAGAAATCAATTAAAAATATATATTTTTTAAAAAGACACACTGCCCTGACCGGTTTGGCTCAGTGGGTAGAGCATTGGCCCCTCTGACTGAAGGGTCCCGGGTTCTATTCTGGTCAAGGGTATGTACCTTGGTTGCAGGCTTGATCCCCAGTAGGGGGCGTTCAGGAGGCAGTTGATCGATGTTTCTAATGGATGTTTCTAACCCTCCCTCTCTGTAAAATCAATAAAAATATATTTTTTAAAAATACACTGATTGCCGAAACCGGTTTGGCTCAGTGGATAGAGCGTCGGCCTTAGGACTCAAGGGTCCCAGGTTCAATTCCGGTCAAGGGCATGTACCTTGGTTGCGGGCACATCCCCAGTAGGGGGTGTGCAAGAGGCAGCTGATCGATGTTTCTCTCTCATCGATGTTTCTAACTCTCTATCCCTCTCTCTTCCTCTCTGTAAAAAATCAATAAAAAATATATTTTTTAAAAATACACTGATTTCATTACCAAACTTTGAGGATAAAATAAGAATTTGTTTTTATGCCTAGGTTTAGGAACCTAGGCATAAAATGCAAGTCACATACAGGGGGAAATTCAATCTGATCTCAGATTTCTCCAAGGTAACATTCAACAAAGATAATGAAGAATCTATCTATCTATCTATCTATCTACTATCTATCATCTATCTATCTATCTATCTATTCATTCATCTATTTCTTTTGGTTTAAGGCAAAATCACTTTAACTCCATGAGCCTCAGATTCCTAATCTTCATTCTGGGGGTAACAAGATTTACCTTAGAGGATGATTTGAAGATGGTGAGATAATATGCCATCCCCCCTTGTGGTAGGCTAAGTAATGGCCCCCAAATATGTCAGCATACTAATCCCCAGAACTTGTGAACGTTAATTTATATGGCAAAGGGATTTTGCAGCTGGGATTAAGTTAAGGATCTTGACATAGGAAGATTAGCCTGGATTATCAGGCGATCCCAATGTAATCACAACCAATCTAATAGAAAAGAGGCCAGAGGAGATGATGGGATGATGGAAGCAGAAACTGGAAGATGGAAGAAGGGTCCGAAAGCCAAGTGCTAGAAGCTGAAAAGGCAAGGAAATCAACTCTCTGCTCAGAGCCTCCAGAAGGAACCAGCCCTGCCCACACCTTTACTCTGGAACCCAATGAAACTGGGCTTCAGACTGTAGAGAAGGAATCTGTGTTGTCTGAAGCCAATAAATGTATGGTAACTTGTTAAAACAGCAACAGGCAATTAATACTTACAATTTCCTAGGAGCTGTTCTCTTGGCCCAAGTTGACCTCCCCATCCATCTCTTTCATTCCAACTCCTACTTGTTCAATATTTGATTCAAGTTTCCCTGACACCACCTACCTTCCAAGGCTGCCCAGAGGTGGATCCCCCATCACAGCGCTCACCACCCTGTGTTATAGTTGCTGATGGGTAGGTCTCTTCCTCTCTGTCTACCCAGCCCAGCAGAAGACCCAACTAGTTGACTGTTAAATGAACAGATGAGTAAATGAGGGCTGGGTAAGTAGTTGCTACAGTATAAATAACTATTTCTCTCCTTGATATCAGGATCTCTCCTCCCTCCCTCTCTCTCTCTCTCTCTCTCTCTCTCTTTCTCTCCAGCATGTCTTCCACATATACACACTCCCCCGTCTCAGAAAACTGATGTGTCTTTATCTCTGACTTCTTTCTTTAGTCATTGGTCCAAAACATTCACTGTTGTGTAAGTCTGTCAGTACGTTTCCCTGTGTGTGTGTGTGTGTGTGTGTGTGTGTGTGTGTGTGTGTGTGTGTGTGTTATGGAGACCTACTTTATGTGTATTTTCTGGGATATGTGACATGTGTGTAGTGCGTGTTAGACATGTGTATCTCTATGTGTGTGTTTTCATTTGCATGCCTGTGTCTGTGGGCAGACTTGTTCCTGTATACATGTATCTTTGCTTGTATGTATGTGGGTCCGTGCCTTGTGGCTTATGTGTATGCAGGGTAGTTTGTGTCTATATATTCAGTGAAGGATACCTTTTGATTTCCGCCCCCAAGGGATTTGACCGCCTGAGGCAGGAGTTGGTGTGCTGGGATAACTTCCTGCCAGTCTTCCCTTTCCTGTCTCAGCTAGAAGGCTGGGCCTTTTTCCTCCCTCTTGGGATGAGGATCTCAGGCCCAAGGCAGAATCAGCCACAGACATCTTTCTGATTCTGGCCTCTGGAAGCCTAAGCTTCTTGAGGGGATTATGCTAAGGATAGGGGACATGTGGCAAAGCAATCAAGAGAGTCGCCTCAAATGAAGAGGGGGTATATCAGGTAGGATCCACAAATATTCCCTAATGGTGTCCTAGGAGTGGGGGCAGGGTGGGCTTGGGAGGGAGGATCCTGGACATTGAACTCCCAATCCGGGCATCTGAGCAGGGACCATGTGAATCACAGCATAAAATGCCCAGGACTTCTGCACAGCTCGGGAGGATGGGGTGAGGAGGAGCCCACAGAAATGACCTCCTTGCTGTCTTCGGGACCTGGGACCTGGGAAAGGAATTATACTTAGTTTTGTTTTGCTTTATTATTTTAACCATTTTTAAGTGTACAATTCTATGGTCCTAAGTATATTCACATTGCTGTGCAATATACATTTATCTAGCATGTATATTTTTTATAAAACAGAGAAACCTGAGCACACCCACCACTGGGCTCAGTGTCACTGGAAAAACACACACCAGTGGGTGAGAGGGGGCACTGTGGAGCGGCAGAAGACACCTGCGCCTGGGGGAAGAGCAGGGAAGGATGGGAGGAAAAGCAGGAAGGTGAGGGCTTTCCTGTGGTCGGTCCTACACAGTGGCTGCAGAGGAGGTGGGGCCAGGCAGTCTGGGCTTTGAAAACCAAGGGCTCCTGCCCAGTGTCAGGGGGCCTCCGGGAGCTGGGGACACCTGGTCAGATTTGTGTTTGGGAAGATGGTTCTGGGCGCTGTGCAGAGGAGGGTAGGGAGGGAAAAGAATGTGGAACGCTTGGTGGCTGAGAGTGTGAGCAGGCCTGAATGAGGTGCTTTTAATGAACAACGTGGGAGGCCTGAGAGCAGGTAGAAGAACTAGGGCCGGGGCAGTGAAAATGGTGCTTTTTCAAGCACATAGTCACCAAGTCTTGATGAATGTGGGGTCAGGAGAGAAGAGTCTTGTACAACCCCTGTTGACTGAGAGATGGTAGGACTATTTATTGATCTAGTTAGCACAGGAGGACGGCAGGTTTTGCAGAAGTTTATAATGACCATGGCTCAGACATTCAGTCACTTGCCTACAATCACAGAGCAAATAAGGGGCAGATGCTCTCAGAGGTAGATGTGTCAAGTGTACCTCTCGGGGCACCTCTTGGTGGAAGTCATCTGGTCAGTAGTTAAAAGAATGGATGCTGAAGTCAGACAAACCTGGGCTCCTGTTGACTTGGGACAAGTTAATTAATCTAAGGTTTAGTTTCCTTAAGTGGAAAATTGGAAGACAGTACCTACCTCATAGAGTCATTGTAAGGATTAATGAAATGATATATATAAAGAAATTAGAGTGGTGCCTGCCATGTTGAAAACACTCCATAAATCTTAGCTCTTCCAATAACCATAGCAGCAGCAGCAGCAAATACCAGTCTGGGACTTGGGACTGAACTGAGGTCTGGGTTGGTGTTAAAGCATTGTCAGCACAAAAATGGGCACTGCAGCCACAGTGCAGAGGAGATCACTTAAGGCGATGAGAGAAGGTGGGTGCAGAGAGCACAGCCAGCGAAGAAGCCGAGGAGGAACCAGAGAGGTAGAGACAGACAGCGTGCTTGAGTTAAGGGCATTGCAGCAAATCTGGGTTTTAATCCAGATTCTATCGTGGCTGCTCTGGGCACCTTAGAAAAATGCCTTGAGCCCAGCTGGTGTGGCTCAGTGGTTGAGCATCGACCCATGACCCAGGAGGTCACAGCTCAATTCCAGTCAGGGCACATGCCCAGATTGAGGGCTTGATCCTCATTAAGGGGCGTGCAGAAGGCAGCCAATCAATGATTCTCTCTCATCATTGATGTTTCTATCACTCTCTCCCTTTCCCATCCTCTCTCTGAAATGAATAAAAACCTTTTTTTTTTAAAAAAAAAAAAGAAAAACGCCTTGATTGCCTTGAGCCCAGATTCCTTCATCTGTTCCATGGACCTGTCTTACATGCAGATGAGGAATATCTATGATGATGTAAAACTCTGACAGGCAGTTAATAAACAATAGTTGTTTTAGAAGGAGAAATAAATGTTCCCAGAGAGGGTGGAAAGCAAGGGAAGATAGAATTTCAAAAAGAGATCAACAGCCTCAATGCTATCAAGAAGTTAACAAAGGTAAGGCTTAAGAAGTATCCATTGGATGTGACAAGGAGGTGAAAGTGACCTTGGTTATCCAGCTTCAGGAAGGGTGAGAGCGGAAGGTGGAGGCAATGGCTGACGAGCGGTGGGAGGTGAGGAAGTAGAGAAAGGAGGTGACAGCTTTGCAGGGATGATGAGGAGTGAGCACGTGGGCAGGGGCAGGGACAGGCAGTTTTGAGATGGGGAGATTGACATGGCAAGTTTGCCTGTGCCAGGGTGTAGCTGCTTTGTGTCCACCCTGCCCCCACCTGCCAAGGATTGGCTCCAGCCCTGGGACTCTCTGTTCTCCACACAAGGCCTTTCTGTCTAGGGATAGACCATGGTGCAGTCCCAGAGCCCTGGGTCACCCAATGCCGAGGCCGGCACCTCCTCTCTCTGCCCTACTTTCCAGTGTGGCCTGGGAAAAGTTGAAACGTTTCACACCTTTTTCTGAGGCCTCAGCTTCTGTCCCTCTCCTTGCCTGCCTAAGTCTGCACAGCTCAGGGGAGATGGACAGTAATAATAAAAAGAGCTATCAATTATATTCTTTCTCCTGGTTCCTTCCCGTCAGTACTTAAATATGGCTACATAAGAAACATATAAGAAATTTTTAGAAGTGAAAAAACTTCCTCTGACTCCACCTTCTTCCAATCCTTCCATATTTATTCTCCTTTCTCCTAATTAAAAAAAAAAAAAAAATATATATATATATATATATATATATATATATATATATTATTGATTTCAGAGAGGAAGGGAGAGGGAGAGAGAGATAGAGACATCAATGATGAGAGAGAATCATTGATTGGCTGTCTCCTGCATGCCCCCTACTGGGGATCAAGCCCACAACCCAGGCATGTGCCCTTGACCGGAATGGAGCCCGGGACCCTCCAGTCCGCAGGTCAACATTCTATCCACTGAGCCAAACCAGCTAGGGCGCTATATTACATCTACTTTTTACTCCCTCTTGAAACAACTAAAATCTGGCATCTACCACATACCCATCTCCATTGCCCACTGGAACTACTTCTTGCCAAGACAATCAACAAGCTCCTTGTTCTTAAGTCCAGTGGTCCCTTTTAAATGACACTACTGGACCTCTCTCTGACATTTTGGATTGCTGACCCCTCCCTCCTTGAACCCCTGTCCTTTCTTGGCTTCCCTGAAACTATGTTCCCTCCCAGTTTTCCTTCTGCCTCTCTGACAGCTCCTTCCTTATTTACCCCGCAGATTTATCTTTTCCCCTGTGTCCATAAGGTTAGCAGGGTAGACTACTTTATGCCTGGTTTGAATTGCCCTCCCTTCTGGTGGAAACTACTTTTCATTCATATGATTATCATGGGAACCACTATCTTCTGACCCTCCCCTCCCAACACGGATCATTGGTGCAGGGAATGGCAACTGACCAAAGTCAGGCTGCTGAGAGCAAGTCCCTAGGAATTTTGGAACCGGAACTGAGAAGGATAAGCTGGAACTAGAACTGAAAGAGATGAGCCAACACCTTGTTGGGTACCTGGTTGAAGCTGTAAAGTTAAGAATCATCAGAAACTGGGTTAATTACTGGGGGGACTGGAGAAGCATAGGAAGCTCGTCTGGAGAGAAGAAAAGGAGAGAGAGGAGGCAGGGTGGGGACAACAAGCAGGGCTTCCTAATCAGGCCATCAACAGAGAGCAGCCAATAAACTCAGCTTCTGCAATTCAGCAAGGCACCTATCAAGACTGAAACACATTTCCTTATCCAAGTTAAATATTTACTCTGTTGTCCCCTCACTGCTTACAGACCACCCATTTGGATGTCCTACCCTGCCAGGCAGATGTGATGGTGTCTCCCATCGTAAAGTGAGTGAGCTGACTGGAATGTGAGTGAGGCAAGGGCATCATTCCAGGGCAGGTTGAGGAAAAACTACCAGCCCTGTCACTCCAGCCAATGATTTCCTATGAAGCCAGAAGGCAGAGTCAGAGGGATTGAAAGAGCCCCTAGACATAGTGCTTAAAAAGAAAAATCAGTCCTCCGAGAGCTTGGGCAGGCCCTGTATCGTCTTGGCAAATCTGGAAATTCAGAGAGCATGGTTCTACAAAATTCTAGTGTTGATTATGGTAGTAGAAATAGACTGTATTCATGGATGTCCTTCACCTTTTAAATAGTTTTCCTATAAGGGAAAATTCTCATTTTAAAATCCAGCCTCCTCAACCCTGGCTGGTGTGGCTCAGTTGGTTGAAGTGGAGTCCCAGACACCGGGAACATCATGGGTTCAGTTCCCGGTCAGGGCACATACCCAGGTTGTGGGTTTGATCCCCGGTTGGGGTGTGTACAGCAGACAAATGACTGATGTTTTCCTTTCTCTCCTTTCCTGTCTCTCTAAAATCAATAAAAACATATCCTTGGGTATAGATTTTTAAAGAAAAAAATAATCCAGCCTCTTCAGTACAGAAGTCAGAACTAAAGTTCCTAGCATCCCTTGCAGCTTGTTTACAGGCATACTACTTCCCCCAACTGAAACGTGAATGCAGAAATGAGGAATACGAGTGGAGTAAATATTGCCAAAGTTCACCAGTAAGGGCTGTAACTGCTATGTTACCTAGCTAATCCTGACTGATAGGAAGGAAGCAGGTTGGACATAGGGCTTTGATTTCTGCTCTTGCTGGTAGTACCACTACTGTTGGGCATGGTAGTGGTAACAGCAGTGGTTTCCCAGTGGTTGCAATATTGAGTTCCTCCCACAGAAGTGCCATAGAGCTTGTAAAGTTGGCAAATTGAACTCTTGGTAATTATTTGGAATGGCAGTGGTGTGGTTTCCTCATCAGGTTGTGTGGTATGGTTTGGGTATTGTTCCTAGAAATTTAGCCTCAAGTCCCATTTTCCCAGCCCTCCTAACAAGTCTGAGCTAAGTAATATCTTTTAACAAATCCCTTTTAAGCTTCAACTATCCAGAGTTGATTCTATTATTTGTAAAAAAGAACTCTGACGGGTAAAATTACTATATTTAAAAAAATCTCATGTTCCATCAATTATAAGAGTCAAGTTATTTTATGAACTACTAAGGAAAAACAGGCTAAAAAAACATTACATGCCATTCATTGAAAGACATATTCTGATTTCAGAGTTGTTTAAACTAGGGAAAAAATGTGCTTTAGGGCCAATGAAATATGTTATTAGCAAAAGGAATTCTCCCCCAGATGAAACTGACAGCTGATTATGGTTTCTTTCTTTCTTTTCTTTTTTTTTTTTTTTTACTATGGTTTTAAAAGAACTGTATCATCTGGGAGGAAAAATAAAACCACACCCAATCCTCATAAATGCAGAGATCTAAGTTTGCTCAACCCCAGAACAATCTCTAAAACACCATCAGGAAGTGTAGTACTAATCAGTACAGTGCCCCACAGAGAAATCCTCCACAATGGAGCTCTCAGAACACTGGAGAAGGGATCTCATCCTTGCGGGCAAGACCTTGGGGCAGCCAATCAGAAACTCCATCGCCAAAGAAGTATGTCAACAAGCAGATGCCCGGAGATTTCCTAGTCCCATCATTTTCATTGTTATTTGTGGTCAAAAGACTAGAAATGATGCTTGGGATCAGTGACCACTGTACAGTGCTTTCTTTTTATTCCATTTTATTCTCTATTTCTTCCATCTCTAAATATAAGGAGGTTTGGGTTGGTTTGTTTTGTTGTTTTTTTGTTTTGTTTTTTTTTTTGGGGGGGTTGTGGTTTAAAGTAGTTCAAAGACATTTTAAACAAAGGTAATAGGGTTATTAGAAGCCATGTTCACACCTTGTAGAGATTAAATTATAATTAGAGCACAAAGGGACATTACCCAGAGAACCTATATTTGAAGAACAATGTCCTATGAGATAACTTCCAGAAGCAACAGCTGGATGTGTCACTGAACTGCCCTCGTTAGGAGAGGAGGTGAATTTACTGGCATATGTATATAGGATAGTTGGATCATGTATGTAGGTGAAGGCATTTTTTCAATATATGTGTTGGGCAAAGGGTGAGCCACAGTGAACACCTGCCATTCTGCTTTTTGAGGATCTCTCTTCTCCTGGGAACCCCACCACCACCCCAATGTTTCATGGGCTTATCTTGTGGGCCCTGTTAGGCAATTTGATCCTCATTCATTCCTTGACCACAGTTGATTGGTCCCAAGTTGGTCTAATTAAGCTGAGCCAATCAGAGGAATTTGCAAACTGCAATCAAGAAAAAAAAGTGAGTGTCTGGTTGGATACCTCAACAATAAAATTTTAAGCTTTGGGATTGTTTGAAGTCAAGATTTTCAGCCTGTGGAGCAGAAGAGCATTGGAAACCAGTCTGTGGGTAGGGATGACAGGGGCTGGGGTGGGGGCAGGAGAGGAAAATGAAGGCGACAATAAATAATAGAGATGACAGGTGGAGAGGAAACCTAATGGCTTTTAAGTCTATTAGTTCCAGTTGTTCCTGAGGCATCCCTGTCTTTAGGTTTCAGTATCTGATTATAAATGTACCGTTTTTGCTTAAACCAGGTCTTACTTCTCCTGGGTGAGCTCATCTACTTTTCTGGTTTGACTACTACCCTTTGCTGTTAACTCACAAAATGTTAAATTCAGCCTGGACCTCTCTCCTGAATATCAGACCTGTTTGTCAAAATATCGATTGAACATCTGAACTTGGGTGTCCAATTGGTACCACAAATTCATCATATCCAAAACTGAATTCATCTTCCCTCCTCCCCCAGCCCCTGATGAAACTCACCCTTCTCATGTTCCCTATCTCAATAAGTGGCATCACAGTAACTCTAATCATCAGTCTGGGAGTTATCCCACATTTTCCCGTCCTCTTACCCCCATATCCTATAAGTGTAGGTCTCTAAGTCGTGCCAATTGTAACTCTCAAATCTCCACAATGCTCTCCTGTTCTCTCCATTCCTACTCCCCTGCATCATTTCAGTCCCCGTCATTACTCATTGCCTTCACTCTCAAATGCTTTCAATCCTTCCTTCCACAGAGCTGCTCAAATCATCCTTCTAATTTCTGGATATGATCACATTACTTCTCTGCTCAAAATTCTTCAGTGGCTCCCCACTGTTTTCAGTATGAAATCTGAACTCCTGCAGCTGGGTCACAATTTCACTCACATTATACTCAGATGTACAATGATATAAGTCTCCTCTGTTTCCTAGAACGGATTTGATCTTGCTCACAATGCCCCCACCCTGCTGGGTAACAGGGGCAGCAGAACTAAAATTAATCCACTCTAGTGAACTCAGTGGGGTAAAAAAAAAATTTTTTTTAGACAGTCTCTAATTCAGGTTTGGATGACTCCATATTTCAGGTTAGTTTACCCTTCCCATTCTCATTTTCAAGATAGCATTTGGATTTATAGGAATCTCATGTGAATTTCATGGCATTTGGGGAAGGGGTCCTTCAGCCATGTAGTCCTTGGGGTTGTATCAGTTGGCATTTACTGAAATGTGGTTGGTCTGGTGTATCTGAATTAGTGAATTACAACCCTTATAGGAGCTATTATTATAACCATTTTACAGACGAGGAAGCTGAGTCTAAAAGAGGTTAACAGCCTTGGCCAGGTATCTGTTGGTTAGAGCATAGTCCCAATACGCCAAGGTTGCAGGTTCGATTCCTGGACAGGAAGCAACCAATGACTGCATTAATAAGTGGAATAACAATTCATTGTGTTTCTCTCTTTCTGTCTCTCTCTCTCTCACCTCCCATTTCTTTCCCCCCTTCCTCTTTCTAAAATCATTTTTTTTTAAAAAAGGTTAATAACTTGTCCAAAGTCACAAAGTTGGGTAAGTGGCAGAACCAGGAATCAATGCCACCCTGATTCTGGTAGGCACTTGCATCTGAGTTTAGAATTCCAGAAATAAGTTAAGCTGGATTTGAGAGCACTATCTTCATGGTATAGCTTCAGGGATTTGCTCATCCATGAAGAATATGTAGAATGGGGTTGAGAAGAGGGTCCAGTTCAGAACACTTAGGATTGTGAGGTAGGGTAGGAAGGCATGCCTGATAGCGCCTAAGCTGATCTTTCCCTCTGGACAGGATCTAGGATGGAGTCATGCCTATTCCAGCTGGTGCTGAGCCATTCCCTCAGAGTACTCCATTCCTCTGTCCCAGGCTCCCCCACGGCAGCGCAAAGCACACACCTCAACCACTACTGGGTGGGAATTCAGTGAATGTGTCCAAAGAACTTCTGTTGGACTTGAGCTGCTCACATCCCTCTGGAGTGGGGGGGCAGGTTCCACACCCAGGTGTGGACGTGAGGGACCTTAGGGAGTCTTCAAGATGAGGAGGTTGTCTCTTCCCAGCTGTGGGGAGGCAGAGACCTCTACCAAATGTGGAAGGGGGGGGCCTCCTCGGATATGGGGTCCCAGAAGCTTTGGCCTTTCTCAGATGCTGGGTGTGGAAGGTGCAAGTCCCGGCAAATAGGTGGGCCCCGCCGCCCCGCCCCGCCCCGCCCCCTGGGGAAAGGATGGGGCAGAATGGCCCTCAGCCCCCGCCCGCCCCGCCCCGCCCCCCGCCTGCACCAGGCCAGGCCCGCCCCAGCGCAGGGCCAATGGCACGTGGGCCTGGAGCCGCCAGCCAATTGAATGGCGGCAGCGGCTGGGGATGGCGGCGTCCCCCACAGGCCGCCGGCCGCCAGCCTCCCGGGAGGCGGGGCTCTCGCGGTTTTCGCCGTCCGCCGAGCCGGGCCGAGCCCGCCCGAACGCCGTGGAGCCCAGCTGGACCGCGTGCCCGAGTCGCCGCCGCCGTCGCCCCGCGAGCGAGCGGCCCCGCGGAGGAGGCGGCGCCCCAGGGGGAGGAGGCGCCCGCTCGCCGCAGACCGCCCGCGGCAGAGGCCACCGGGTCGCGCCGCGGCGGGAGCGGCCGGCAGAGGCTGCGTGGCCGAGGGGGAGGGTCGGGGGAGGGAACGTCGCCCCGACCCGCCTCCCCCACCGGCCGCCCGCAGGCTCTGAGCCTCAGTCGGCGCCCAGCATCTCGCTGCCCTGGACCCTGCGGCGGGCGTGCACCGGGCTCCACTCAGGTAAGGGGGCCCTTCTCCCACGGCCGCGGGGGCCCAGACCCGGAGACCCAGAGACGGAGGTAAAAAGACCCTCACAGAGCACAGAGACAGACACAAAGACACAAAAGAGACGCACGGAACCACAGAGACAGACCCCACAGAGAAAGGAAGAGAGACACGTCTGCAGGGACAGGGGGACACACAGCCATGAAGAAAGGGAGAGACACGAGACACACACAGAGACAGGGAGAAAGACACACACAGTCTGATGCAGAGATACACAGAGAGACAGCCTGGGAGAGAAACGAGGCATGCAACAGACACTCACAGATGAGCACACACAGACACATAAATAGAGAGGTGGGTCTGCAGAGGCAAACACACACAGACACACACACCTGACCTGTAGAGACAATCCCACACAGAGGTCACACCTAGGTACACAGCCTCGGATACACAGCCCCACACACCCCTGCCAGGGCCTCCACCAAGTTCCCTCTGTGTGAGCTGGCGCCTCCGCACGCCGTCTCCTGGGCTGGCTGGCTGGCTGGGGTCCGGAGCGTGGGGAGGTGGCTAGGCCCCACTGAAGCTGATCAAGGCCTGGGCTACCTGGGCACACCCACTCACAGTGCTTTAGAGGGCTGGAAGCTGGGTGGGCAGGGCCAGAACATGCCCACCTGTTCTAAGGAGAATGACACAGGCTGCCTACTCCAGCTGCCCCACTGTGGCTACACCCCCCTCCAGGTGCCCAGAGCCAGGCCTGAGCATGGGGTATCGGCTCTATGGAGTATTAGGGCCTACTGGGACCCGGTCCTCTGCCAGGGAGCCAGAGGTGTGGGAGGGGGCTCTTTTGTCTCCTTTCTTAGGCATCACCCTGTCCCTTCTCACCATCCTTTCCTTTACTCTGTACCCCCCACAGGCTCAGCACTGTAGGTGGACATCTCTACTGCCCAGGAATCATTGAGTGTGTGGACAGGACAGCCTCCTCAGAAGACCGGCTATACCAGAGTCCCGCCTCGGCATGGGCCTTGCCATTGAGTCAACCCCGCTTTTGGCTCCGCTGTCTGTGCTGGTCTGAGGGTGCTGCCCATCATGGGGGCAGCCATATCCCAGGGCGCCCTCATCGCCATCGTCTGCAACGGCCTGGTAGGCTTCTTGCTACTGCTCCTCTGGGTCATTCTCTGCTGGGCCTGCCACTCCCGCTCTGCTGACATCGACTCGCTCTCTGAATCCAGTCCCAACTCCAGCCCTGGTCCCTGCCCCGAGAAGGCACCCCCACCCCAGAAACCCAGCCATGAAGGCAGCTACCTACTGCAGCCCTGAAGGCCCCTGGCCTAGCCTGGAGTCTGGGACCTAAGTCCACCTCATCCAGAGCCTGGAATCAGGATCCCAGGATCCAGCCAGCCTGGGGTCCAGAACTCAGAGTCCAGCCTGTCCGGAGCTGGACCTCGCAGCCCAGAGTCTAGCCAGCCTGGCTCTAAGAGGGGCTCTGGTGGCCGTGGGTAAACAGGCCCAGGTTGGGGGTTCATGAGTTGGTGCTAGGGCCTGGGCCATCTGGACTCTGTTCCATCTCAAGGGCCAGGGGCTGGGTCCACTCTCTCCTTAGGCCTAGTGCCTCTAGGCCCTCTCAGTTGGGAAAGCAAACTGGAATCCTTGGCAATAATGGGAGGGCGTCCAGGCTGGGCCCCTCCTCTGGTCCTCCCACTGTTTGCTGGATAATAAATGGAACTATGGTTCTACCCTGAGATGTTCTCCTCTTCCTGAGGGCCCTGCATTAGCAAAATTAAAGGTGGGGGTGGGTTTCCAGACAGGTTTATTTGTGCAAAGTAGGAGTGGATAATGGTGAATGAGGGTCAAGTCATGGGATGAGGTGCTGGGACCAGGGCTGAAATGGGGACCTGATCAAGGGTGGGGTCACACATTAGGTGCTAAGGCTGGACTTGGTACCAGGGTCAGGGGCTACAAGTATTGGGTTCAAGAAAAAGGACAGGGACCTTAGGTTTTGGGTTTCACTTCCCTCACCAGGTTCAGCAATTTGTCCAATTTTGCGATCTCCACAGCTGGACCCTTCTGCACTTCCTGCCCTTTCTTTTCCTGGGGAGAAGGGAAGTACACGGGGAGGAACGGTGAGGGACGGGCCACCTCTCTCTGGGTCCCAGCAATGCCTCTGCCCAGCCCGCCCCACCTGTGCCTTGCCCCTCCCCTGCCCAGTTAGAGTCTAGATCCTGCCTTCCCCACCCCTACCTGATCCTTCCCCAACTCAAGATAGGTGACACAGCGGCCCAGCTGAAGCTTGCAAGAAGCATCCAGATCTGGCTCTGAACCTCACATAGACATAGGGTCTCAATGTTGGGGGGAGTGGGGGAGGGTGTCCACCCACTGACCCTCAGAGGAACAAGCGTTTAAGCCAGGGGGAGCTGAAAGCCTGGGAAGAGGTAGAACTTATGACTATTGGGACTACCCTTCCCACAGGAAGGTCCCTGCGTTCGGACATGGAGCTAAGAGGTGTGTGTTTGAGGGAGAGGGGTGTGAAAAAACCACAGACACCCTTCACCTAGCATTCTAAGCCAATACTTTAGGTCAGGTTGGGAGTGGGGTGCTATTTGGAGCCAGGCCTGCTGTGTCAGACATACCCAGGATCGGGGGAAGGTATCAGGAGACCCAGGAGGGCAGTTGGAATATGCCATATGATTCTAGATGTCCTTCAGCTGAGACTTCCCCAGAGAAGCAGATCCTGGGTGTATGACCCCTCACCCCTTCTACAGAGCACTCTAATGCTTTAGCTGGTAAGCTGAGCCCTGAGAAAAAGAGTTGGGACACTGGGGTGTGTGTCACTCTCAGGCCTCGAGAGGTCCTTGGCAGACGAGCACCAGTCCTATCCTTTCTGTCCAGAAAGTGGGGTGTGGGCTAGGCTGGGGCTGCCATTTTCTGCCTTCCCTCTGCTCCAAGCCCCTGCCCTCTCAGCCACCTGTGCTCACTGGCACCTGCCCCGGCCTTGCCTGCTGAGAGCCCCGCCTGGATCTGGCCTGGGCTGTGAGGTGGGAGAGAGTGCAAGGCCAGCAGCCCCTTCCTGGCCTCATCCTGGCTGCTGACACCATTTGGAGCTCTGATTTCCTCCTGGTGTGACCCCTGCACCTGCTCCCAAACCTGTCTTCCCTCCCCTTGCGGGCCACTGCCTTTGGTATGACCCAGTTTACCTCTTTACTCTCAAGGCAGAGGACAAAGATGTCTTTTTCTCTCCTTCCCACACTCCCAAATTAAGTTCATGTTCTCTTCTTGGCCTCATCCCATCCCCTGGGAGGTAGGGGACCTGGCTTTAGTTCCAGCTTTGCCATTAACCCCCTACATGACTTTGGGCAAGTCCCTTGCCTTTCTAAACTTCCATTTCCCACCTATACATACAGTAGTTAGGGCAAGATAGTCCTTGACCTTTGACAAGCTTCCCATGGAAGCTCCCTGGGCCAGAAGTTGGGCCTGTGTGGCCAGTCCTGCTTGGGAAGGGCAGGGGGCTGCAGCCCCAGAGGAGGGTCAGGAGCAATGACCAGGGGACTTCTGTCTGCACCAGTCATGTGGCTGCTGATAGGATGGCAGTTTCACAGGAACCTCCAGTCCACCCAAGTATCAGCTCTCAGTTGGCACATACTCAGGTCCTCTAATCCCAAGGTACCCATGTTCTCAGGTCACCAGATACACAGAGCCCAGCTCTCCCAGGCATGACACGCTTGCTCTGAGAGGAGTTGGATCTGACTGGGAGATCCTGGCCTCTCTGGGTCAGAGTGGGCAGAGCAGGTCCCACCCAGATCTACCACCCTCATCTCATGAGGACTGACCCCCTACCCCAAGAGATGACCATCATGTCTCTCACAGGCTGTCCAGCTCTGCCAGCTCAAGCCCGGGTCTCTCTCCTCAGTAAATTAAGAGCAGATTTTATCTGTTCCACTAATTGTGCTGCCTCCTTCCCTCTCCTTGAGGCCAACTAGCTTGGGCTCAGCAAAGAACTTGGCCACACCCGACCACCCCACCCCCAGCCCCAGCCCACCACAGCCTCTGGGCCACAGCTGCAGGCGCTTAGCAGCCTTCTGAGTATTTATAGCCAAGTCCAGCCCCTCCCCCAGCTGGCTACAATTACAGGCCGGGCCAAACTTCCAGCCCTTGCCTCCCTGGCCTTGGAAGGGAAGAGAACAGGCCAGCACCAGAGGGATGGTGCAGTGGCCTCTGGCTTGGTAGGGGTGCAGAGGGGCAGGTGTCAGTTGTTAAAAATGACAGGCCCCTGCCCTTGCCTCAAACTGCAGTAAATGCCTCAAATTGCAACGACAAAGTGTAGTCATCAGGGCAACTTGGCCCAGCCCTGGCTCACCTCTGCTCCTGGCCCAGAAAACAAGCTCCATTTCCTCTCTTAGCAACCAAGTGGGCAGGACTGAACTCTGAGCTCCTGAGCTTTGGTTTTTAAGTTGGGCCCTTGGGCTCTGGATTCTAAGCCTGGGTTCTTAAGTCTGAATCTGGACTTTGGAGATCTACCGTAGACTTGGAGATCAGGGCTCTGGGCAACATGGCTTGTATTTGGGGCCCTTGGGCTCTGAGTAGGGTCTCCAGATCATTAGATATCTCGGAAAAGAACCAGAGCTCAAAAGGAGGACTGGCTGGCTGCTGACCTAGTTATCCTCCTCATGGCTCATTTCCTTCTTCCCTGTGTGGTCCCACAGTTCCCAGCAAGGGACCGCTGGAGCTGAAGCCTGTGTAAGCCCAGCCAGTGACTAAGCCCCAAGCACCCTGCCTGGGTGACCTGGTCTACACCAAACAAGCCGACGGTGCCCCTGTGCTTCCTCCAGGCTTCAGACCCACATGGTCACCTACTCACTGGATCTGCACCTGGGGCCCCACAGGAAACTCAGGTTCAGCATGTCCAATCATTGTCTCCCCACAAACCTGTTTCTCCTATGCTCCTCATGTGGGCTGTGGCATCACCCTTACCCTGGGTCTCTCAAGCCACAAACCTGGGGATCACCCCCTGGCTCCTCCCATTTCTCCCATCCCCCACTGCCCTGGAGACTATTTCTTTTGGTAGCCCAAACTTCCCAAGCATACCTTTGGCATCTTGCGCAGATTGGGTGAGAGTTTGAGGCAGGTGACATGCCCACGGTCATCGCCCACAATGATGATGGGGTGGACGGGATTGAACCGCACATGGGTGATCTTGTTCTTCTTTTTGGCCACCACAGGCTGATTGCAGATGGCCTCGTACTTGTTGATGGATAAGTCAAACACGTGGGTCTGTGGAGAGGTGGGTGTCAGCACACTTAGGGCTAATGGGGCTTTAGGGGCTCATGGGCCTGTGTGGCCAATCCTGCTTGGGAAGGGCAGGGGGGCACCCCTGGCCTTTGGGGAAACAGGATAGAAGCCTAGCACACTAGAGCTAGAAGCTGTAGAGAGGGAATTTGTGTCTCTTTATGTTTTTCCTGTGGTTGAGGAAATGAAAATAAAAGTTTAGGAGAAAATGTAAGTCTATGCAGAATTAACAATAATAGCAGCTACCATTTATTTATTGAACACTTACTATGTCCTAGACTCTGGGTAAGCATGGTACATGGTTTGTGTTATCTAATAATCCTCACAGCCACTCTATAAGGTAGATTCTGATATCTCCATTTTATAAATGAGGGGATAGAGGCTCTTAAGGCTAACTTGCTAGTAAGTAGCAGAGTCAGGGTTCATACCAGTTAATATATGTAAGGTATTCAGATAGTGCTTGTCAGATAAGTGCTCAACAAATGTTTGCTCTTGTTTTTACCAGGCCCTATGTCCAAACCATTAGCACCTTCTGCCTGGACAGCTGTGGCAGTGTCCTAACCGGACTCCCTGCTTCCACTCTTGCCCTCCTACTACAATCCCATCCTCCATGCAGCTGCCAGACTTACCGTTATAAACAATCTAAAATCCTCCAGTAGCCTCCCTTGGCACTATACATAACATCCAGATTCCTTTCTCGAGATCCTCCACTCTCACCTCATACTCTTTCCCCTTTGTTCACTAGACCCCAGCCACACTTGCCTGCCTATTCCTTAAGCCCCTCAAACGCATTCTCACCTCAGGACATTTGCACTAGCTATTCCCACGTGTGGGATACCGCTGCTCCTCCCTTCCCCCATCTGCATGTGGCTGGAGCTTTCTTGTTATTCACCTCTCAGCTTGAATATCACCTCTCGGAAGAAGCTTTCCCTGACCACTCTATTTAAGAGACCACCCAGTCCTTTTCTTTTACATCACTCTCTTGCGAAAACATAACAGCTTTATTGAGATATAATTCACCCATTTAAAGTACAGAATTCTTGCTTTTTAGTATATTCAGTTATGCAGCCATCACCACAACCAATTTTAGAACATATTCATCACCCCAGAAAGAACCCTTGTGCCCATTAGCAGTCGTTCCCCATTTTCTCCCATCACCACCCCCAACCCTAGACAACCACAAATCTACTTCCTGTCTCTATAGATTTGCCTATTTAGACAAATATAAATAAAATCATATAATGTGTGGTCTTTTGTGACTGGATTCTTACATTAAGCATATTTTCAAGGTTCACCCAATATTGTAGCAGGTCTTGTTATTGCTGAATAATAATCCTTTTGGATATACATTTTGTTTATCCAGTCATCAATTGATGGACATTTGGGTTCTTTCCACCTTTTGACCATTAAGAATGCTGCTATGAACATTTGCATGCACATCATCCTCTTTTAATTTCTGCCTAGCACTTAAGGCTATGGGAATTTGTTGTTGCTTTTTGTCTCTTCCCTTCCTTAGAATATACGCTCCATGAGAGCAGGGACCTGATTCACCAGGCCCTGGCCTGGAGTGGGACGACAGAGTTGGCCCTTAGTAAGCATCTGTTCAGCACACAGATGACTGACAGACTTTAACAGGATGCCTTAATCACTATATTCTTCCCTTGGGTAGGTGCCTCTCAGTTTATATTAAAGTCCACAAGGGAAATGGGACTGCATCTCACAATTTTCTTACAAAGTATTTTTTGCTGAGCTCTTACCAGTTCTCGGTGTTGAACTCCCATCTCCCCTTCTCAGACTCAACTCGCACACTTCCAGGGATGGGGACTTACCACCTTTAGACACTATTTTAATCACAGGTCAACTCTGGCTCGTAAGTTTTTCCTTACGTCAAGCTGGTACTTGCCATCTGTAGCTCCCACCCAGGGGCCTCAGAGAAGATAACTGCTCCTCATGGCATCTCATTCCCCAGAGTCCTCTCGCCTTCAAGATGAATAGCCGCATTTTCTGCTCGAGGCCTCATGGGATGAAGTTTCTCTTCTGACAGGGCCCTGGGTGGCCTGGCCCTTGAGTATACACAGATAGTCCTTCCATCCTGTCTTCCCCGACCTGGGCTGGGCACAGAGTGTGCTCCCAGGAGGAAAACCATGGGATACTTCATCCTATCTCCAGGAGCGGCTCAGCAGGTCAGAAAGAAGACACTCACCTTCCCATTGGTGCTGACTGCAGCAAACACAGTAGAAGAGTATGGTGCCCAGGCCACATCACCCACGGCTGAATTTAGGTCATAGATGAACATGGGGGTCCTGCAGTGGTGGAGGGGTGGAAAGTCCATGACACAGAAGGTTCCCACTGCCAGAACCCATAGGCCCCAGCCCAGGGTGGAGCCTGAGGCAGGGCACGGCCAGGGGCAGGCCCCTCACTTGACGGTGTGGTCCCAGATCTTCACTGTCCAGTCGGAGCTGCAGGATATGAAGACCTTGCTGTGGTATGGGTTCCAGGACACAGCATCCACTGCCATGTTGTGGGCATCATAGGTATCCAGGAATTGGCTGGAGTAGGATTTCGAGCACTGGGGGTTGAGTAAGGGGTCAGGGGTCAGGTATGAAAGAGAGGTCAGCAGCCACACTTCCTTAGAGTCCCTGGAGGATCAGAACCTGAAACTTCTCCTGTCCTTATCCCACCTCACTATCATAGAGAAGCTGGGGCTAAGCCCTAGCTGCTCTTCTCACCCACAACACATCCCAGAGAAAGAAGGGGCTTAGCGGCCTGTGGGTTGGGGTGGGCGGGGGAGCCTTCCTGGAGGGTGGGGGAAAGTGCTGTGTCTGCCCAGCAGATTCCAGGCCAGGAGAAAAGGCCTTTTTCTCTGAGCCAAGGCAGAGTAGGTCTGGAGGTCCTGTGTCCAGGCCAAGGCCTGTGGACAGACAGAGCCCTGGGTTCATCCGCAGCCCACAGACAGAATCCTTCAACAATGACAAACCTCCCACCTTGCCCAGGTAAGAGCAGGTGCAGAGACAGGAACAGATCCCCATTTCATGATTTCCCATTCCGTTTCTTGCCCTGACCAGCAAGTCCCTAGACCCTCCCTCCTGGACATGTGACTGACTAGTCTCATTCCCTCCTGGGCCACCACTGGGAGGGGTGGAGAGGGGGTGGGGACCTCTTTTGCATTCAGACCAGCTCTGGCTGGGCCTCAGGGGCTCCCGGGAGGCTGCCTGTAATTAACATTCTGGTCTCTAAGCCTAAGGAAAGCTTGCAGTAGAGTTATTTCTGGATGGATGGAGAGGTTCAAAGGATGTTCACCTACTAACACAGACCTGCGGAAACTGGCCATGAAGTTTCATCCTGGCGACTGGGACGCACCCGATATTCAGAGATAATTTTTCTTGTTACTTGGCCTTCAAAGCTCAGCTCAAGTTCAGATCTACGCCAGGAAATCTTCCCAGAATGTTCTACTCCCACTCCCACCTCTACCCCTTCAGGAAGGGAGGGCGGGCCCTGAGGGAAAGATGCTGAGCTGGGCTAAAGTCACCCCGGTTCTTCCTCCCCTTTCCTGCAGCCAGTCCTTCCTGCCACCCAATCAGCTCAAGAAATACATTCTCTTCCCCCAAGAAGCCTTCTAGAACTGATGAGCACGGAGATCTGTCAGAATAGGATCTGTTGAGAATGTTAAGCTCCGGGAGTATTCAGGTTTAAGCCACCCTGTAAGGAGCTGGCACAGGGGCCAGAATGCCTCACCTTGTAGATTTTTCCCTCCTCTGTGCCCACTAGGAACATGTAGTCGATCTCTCTGTGGAAGTCAAAAGCAGTGCCACAGCCTTGGGAAAAGAGGAGCAACCTTAGCCGGGTCCTGAGCAGGAGGCACCTCCCCTCCACAGCAGGCTCCCAGGACAGCCTGAGCCAGCCCCTGTGAGGCTGTGGCCAGCAAGGCAAACAGAAACCGGCCCTCTGGCCTGCTGCTGGTCCCAAGCAGTTGGGACTCTGCAAACGGCCAGGACTTCTGCAGACAGGAATGGGGCCTGGGTAAACAAGGCAGGGATTGAGTTTAACAGGGTCAGGGTCAGGGTAAACAGGGACAGGGTCTGCAAACAAGGACGTTGTCTGTGCAAACAGGGATGTAGTCTGCATAAACAGGGTGGGGATTGAGTAAACAGAGACAGAATCTGGGAAAACAGGGGCCTGATCTGCATAAACAGGGTTGGATCTGCATAACAGCACCTGATCTGCATAAACAGGAACAGGGGCTGCAAGCAGGGATGGGACCTGCATAAACTGGGAGGGTCTGCAAACAGCCAAGGCCTGGGCAGACCAGGCCAGGCTTCCCATTACCTCCAGTCCTAGCTCCAGCTCAAGTGGAGGAGGGAGTACTCAGTACTGGGGAGGGCCCCCGTCACTGACCGGCCTGAGTGCTGTGGCCAGGCCTGGATGTGAGTGAGCTGAGGCTCCTACCCACTGTGTATAGCTGTAGCCCCTCTGGACCTTCCAGGGTGCTGCCCTCCACCTTCAGCTTGATGACATCTGTGTGAACCAGCTCACTCTGCAGTCACAGAGAGGATGGGGAGGGCACATAGACAGGGATGGATCAGCAGGGTTGGGGGGTATCCCTTTTCCAATCAGCTCCCCTCCCCCATTCCCCATCCACCCCCGCGTTACCCCTTCTGGGAAACAGGCACCTTCACGAGCGTCCAAGACACGATCCTGCCATCAGATGACACAGAGAAGAAGTTAAGGTTGTTGTCCATGTCATCCTTCTGCCACTTGACCTGAAACATTCAAACTGTGAGCTCTGGGACTCCGAGTGAGTGTTGTGTTAGGCCTGTGAGCTGAGCAGGGCTCCCTCAAGAACCTATCTGAGCTTCAGAAGCAAGTTCTGGAAGCCCATTTCCCAGCGCCCCACGATTGGCCCACCCTCCCTCCTCCCCATCCCTGTCTCTCTTATCCCTCTCGCCCTGACTATCCCGGGGCAACAGTGCCAAGTCAGGGCACTGGCCTGTCGGTGGAGGTGCCCGATTCCTCCCTGGGTTGGTTCAACCTCCTCCCGTAGACAGGGCCTGGAAAGGACAGGGCCCCCGCCCAGTTTCCTCATTTTTGAAACAGGAACCGTAACAGCACAGGTTTATTGTAAGGAAACATTAGATAATAAACGTGAAGCCCTTAGGTCAGAACATGGCATATATTAAGTGTTCAACAAATGTTAGCTGATGTCCTCATTATCATTATCATCCTAGGAATTGGGGTGCAAATGTTCTGCAGCTGGCTTCCCCTGTTTCCCCCTCCCCGATCTCCTCTTCCAGGCTTAGCCTTTTCTAGGCAGTCTTTCCTCTCTTCTCACCTTCACTTCACCACTAGCTCCTGCTCCCAGAATCTTTCTCTCAAAGCTCAGATTTGAGCTGCATTTCTCCATCTGCAAATTGGGGTTAATAATCCTGCCCCACCCATCTTCTCAGGGCCAGAAGCAAACATATGGGAAAGTGTTTTGGAGACTGAGCTGTTGTCTTATGAAGATGACACGCTTGAGGCTCAAGTTTCTGTTGCCAGATGTGGAGGCTGGGCTAAGCCATGTCCCAGAGGGCTGGGGAGGGGCCGGGTGCCTGAAGCTTTCCATCCTCCTGCTCCCTCCAGACCTCCCATGCTGGGACCATGGTCCCTTCCCTTGTCTCAAGCAGAGGCCCAGTGAGGGAGGGCAGGAACCCAGTGCCATGCTTGTAACCACAGCTGTCACCATGACTGTGGAGGGGTACTGACAGGGGAGAAGGAAGGGACTGCGCCTCCACAGCCACTACCCAGGCCTGGCTGATCGGAGCTGCAGAAAGGCAGCCACTCTTTTGCGCTTTCACTGTGGGGCCTAGAACACCACAGAGCCTGTGAGCCACAAGTCAGAGCTAGCCCTGACGCTGAGACCACTTCCCCTCTGTGTAAAGGTAGTCTCTTTAAAGAGGGGAGGGAATGGGGGTGTCAAAGGCCAGGCTGTAATAGGCGCTAGGGAGCTGCAAAAGGAAGTGTTTAATGAGCAGCCGCCAGCATGCATGGAAATTGTATTTCACACCCCACTTAGCAGCCTGATGCCCAATGGGGGGTGGTGTGTGCATTTGCAAGTGAGTGTGTATGTGTGTAAGTGTGTGCAAGTCACACACACACTCCTGGGGTAGAGGTGGGAGGGTAGGAATAAAGTGTGTGGGGGTACAGGTAGTGAGTGGGGTTAAGAGAATGAATGAATGCCCAGGAAGCAGGTGGTAGGGAGGAGATGGAGGCTGCTTAACAGCTTCTTTCTCTTCTGCCTTATCTGATTAGGGCAAACCTGCTTGACCCCAATTTGTGCTCATTTATCCTTTTTACCACCTTCCCCAGTGCTGTACAGAACACACACATACACACACACCCAGCAAAGTGTGGCTAGTTGAGGCTTCACAGTGGGGCATGAACAGGGCTGGGCTATTCAGGCGGGCTCCCCAGGGAAGTAGCCTGTGTCATGAGACAGGAACCCAGTCCTCTTTAAATGGACAGTTTTCTTCCTGGCTCCAAAACCTTCCATGACTCCCTGCTGCCAACAGAACAAAGTCCATCTGCCCCAGCCTGGCATTAGAGATCCAAAATAACCTCCTTAGTATCCCTGAGACACAGTCCCTTTGAGAAGGACCTAGGCTCTGATGTCTCTTCTATCTCACTCACCAGCCTGGCTCTCCTTCAAGCTCCAGGTTCATATGGCCAACTGGCTGTAGGACCCCTCCTCTGGCACCTTGTATTAACTTCTGGCCAAACCTGTTCCTCTTCTGCATTTCCCACTTCTACAGATGCCATACTGGGCACCCCAAACCAAGTCCTGGGCACCATAAATCAGAGCTCCAGGCAGCATCACCAATTCTTCCCTTTCCCATATGAAATCAGTTGTTTCCTTCTATTGGTTTTACTGCTTCAACAGCTCTGGACTCTATCTTCTCATTTCTCTCTGCATTGCCTCTGTCCTAGCTTGGGCTTCAAGATTTCTCATGCAAGAGCCAGAGGAAATCTCCCAAACTCAAACATAACTGCATTACTCCTCTGCCCAAACTCCCCTGATGGCTGGGCAGTGATTTTCAAACTGTGTTGGGGGGAAATCTCAGGAGTCTGGGGAAAGCACCTCAGGGGACAGGGAGTGACAAGGGGCCCTCAAACAAGTGGGACCCTGATCCTACCAGTGCAGCTCCACTCTCATCTTTTTAACATATTGGGCTTCCGTACAAACACTTCATTTGCAACCACCAACATGCAAAGTCCAAGGTTCTAACCTGCCAGAGAAGCACACTTGTGGATGGTATCTGTGCTTGTCCCAGGTCCTGCTCCCCGTCCCTGTCTCTCACACGTGCGCCAAATGATGTGCTGTTGTCCAGCAGGCCACTCTGCTTGATGCCCCCGTGTCATTGCACCTGTGACCCCTTTGTATCCTTCTTCATCTTACTAATACTTTCTCATCCCTCACAATTCCGCTCAGGTGTTGCTTCCTCTAGAAAGACCTCCCTGGCTCTCTTGGCCCTGCTCCCCATCCCGGACAATCTGAGTGCCCCCTCCTGTCCTGCTCAGCCTGTGGCTATGGTTATCTACCCACTAGGAACTCCAGAGAACAAGCCCTTAAGCATCCTCAGCTCCCAGAGGAGCAAACAGAGAAGAGTTACCAAATGGATGAATGAGGAAGGCTGCGGGGGGGGGGGGGGAGGGGGGGCGGGGGGGGGGCATGCTGGGAAATGAGGGAAAGAAGGAAGCAGGAAGTGAGTAAACTAGTGAGAGACAGGCAGGCCCCTCCCATGTCCCAAGCCATGATTCCAGCCAAGAACTCTGAGTCTTCAGTTTTGCAAAGGCAGCAGCCCTGTTTTCCTGACAGGATGGTGGGAGAGCTGAAGGCCACCCTCTCCAGATGGGTTCCAGTCTCCCTGGCACCTGCCCAGTGAGAGGGAGAATGTGGCTTCTGCATGCCCCGTTTCTTTCCCCAACCTGCTATTTGACTTAGAGAACATAGCAGAGTGGGAGCAGGGTGGTTGGCCTTGGCTCCTGGCCTTCTCCTTGGCTTGAAGAGGGTGGTCAGGCCAACCAGAGATGCTCCGTGCTTAGCCCTGGACTATCTGAGAGCATAAAAACCCTGCAGACATCTCTGGATGGAGACAATGAACTGGGAGGTGCGTTTTTAATAGAGAAACTCCGAGGCTGCAAGCTCTGCACCCCTGGAGAGTAGTGCGTGTGTGTTGGGGAGTATGTAGTTGGGGGGGGGCATTGTTTCCCTCCCGCTGCCCCGGCTCTGGGTGAAGGATGAAGCTGAAAGAGCACCATGTCCTGTGCCTGGACAGTCCTCCCTCTGCTCAGGCCTGTCTGAGAGCTGAGAGCCAGTACCTGGAGCAGGTAGGTGTCCACATGACTCAGGGAGCTCAGGGCCAGAAGAGGCAGGGGCGCAGAGCCTGACTGCAGACTGTGTCAGGGCAGGGGGCAGAAGAATATGAGAAGACGGAGTCCCAGCACTGTCTGATGAGCCAGAGGCCTGGGGCAACTTGAGGCAAAAATCTATCCCCAGATTCTCCCAGACCTGCCCATGAGGTCAGGGTACACAGCCTCAGAAGGAAGGGGACCTTGGAAAACAGTGAGGAAGGGCCTGGAAAGCCAGAGCCATGAGAGCAAAACCATGAAATGAAATCCACTCCCAGTGTAATAAGATGGGGTGAAATCTAGACCCCATGTCCAGGTAATGGGCCCATTCTATGTCTGTCTGGAGAAGTGTGGTGCTACAGAGAAGCCTCAGGGTCAGACCTTGCCTACCAGGCCTTATAGTCCCACTCAGAGGGTGGGCAATGGGCAGCACCCACCCCTGTCTGGGAGTTCCCCCAAATCTAGCCCAGATGGCAGAGGAGAGCCTTGTGGGGAGTTGAGGAACCCCACAGACAGGGAACTGGAGCCCTAGACATACTCAGCAGAGGCCTGTCAGGCCCTGGAGGCTTCTAGCCACAGGCTCTGGTCACTAATCACCATACCTAAGACAACCTTAGCAGACAGATGGGCCCTTTTCTTTTTAAATCCTCACCCGAGGATATTTTTTCCATTGATTTCTAGAGAATGAATGGGAGGGAGGAGAGGGAGATAGATAGATAAACATCAGGTGAGACAGACATATCAATTAGTTGCCTCCCACCCTTGCCCCTACCAGGAACCTGCACCCATGACCGGGAATTGCACCCATGACCCTTTCGTCCGTGGGCTGATGCTCTAACCACTGAGAAAAACTGGCCAGTGGATGGCCTTTTTGATGGGAGCTCTGGGGCAGCAGACACAGCTCTTACTGCAGACCCTCTTACCTTGTGACTCTCACTTCTGCCCTTCTTTGCCCCTTCTCACACCCTTGGCCTCTGTTATCCCCACCCCCTTGTCTGTGGCCCTCTCCTCCCCAAAGTCCCTTCTTCAGTGGTCCCCAGGCCCACACACTACTCATCCATACCCACGTCTCCCCTCCTGGTCTGAGACTGACCTGCCATACAGGGTCCGTGTGCTTGCCAGACTTGGCCGAGCTGCGGAAGATGGGCTGGGAGTGGGGCTTCTTGAGGTTGTAAATGGCCACGTTGCCGTCATAGTGGCCCACCACCACCAGGTAGGGGTGGTCCATGTGCATGTCGAGACACATGATGCCGCTCTCGCTGCTGAAGGTGTATTCAGGGAAGCTGGGGTTCTTCATGCTGTAGAGCAGCAGCATGCCCCGGCTCTGCTTCATGAAGTCATCTGTCCCGGGGAAGATGGGCCTCTGCGGTTGGAGCATCCAGCTGCCCTGCCAGGAAGCCCCTGTGCCCCTTCCCCACCAGATGGACAAGCCTTGCCCTGCTCTGCCTCTCCAGAGAGTGGGCTTCTTCTCTGGCTTCATCTTCTCTGTCTGTGAAATGGGATCATAAGACTTGCTCTACCCTTTCTCAGGGTTCCTGGGAGGATCTAACGACCAGTAAAGGTGACCAAGCTTATCTGAGTGACTGACCGTCATTCTCCTTATTGTCCCTGGGGTACAGGAAAGGATGCAGCTCAAAAAATTGCTACATGATGAATGTGGGCGGGTTTGGGAAGGAGCAGTATCTTCAGAGCAGGTTCAGATGCCTTAGGCAAGGGGCAGGCTGCTGTTCTTAGATGCCTGCATGATGCCTATGTGGCTCCCAGACCCCCAGCCAAGGACAGGGGTTCAGTTTGGACTAACATGGAATTGTCTATAGATGTCTCAAACTAGCCACCTCTGGGCATTTCCCCATACCCCCTGGCCCCATAATCCCCAGTTGCAGCCTGAGCCCTAGCTCTAGGCATGCTCCCAGAATCAAGAAGTCCCAGACCAGCCAGTTTGGCTTCCACAGGCCACGGTGCCATCCTTCTGGCCTGGGCACAGCTTTTGGTGGTCAACCATGGACCACTCTGCAGAGTTCCTCCTCCCTGGTTGCCCCATGTCAAGGGAGAGCTTCCCACTCTGTCTTTCATTCTTTGCACACTTGGTGCCCATCCTGACAGTGCAGTCACTGAACAGAATCCAGTCCCAAGCCCTCAAGTCCAGCTCTCCTGCCACCAGCCCAGGACCCTTTCCAAGCTCAGAAGAGCCAGAGCTGGGCAGGGGGAAGGCTAGAGCCACCCTCCATCTTGGGGGCCCTATGCTAAGGCAGCCTTTGGTTGAGAAGAGGGCCCTCTCCCCCAAAGGACGGAGTAAACATGGCCTGCCAGGGCCCAGCAAGCTTGCTCTCTCCAGGGGGAGGGTTGCCTCCTGCTAACCCTGCTCTGCTGGGTAATCTCTAAGGCCTCTCTAACTTGGTCTTCAATGATCCACAAGATTTGGAAGAGGAGAATCAACCACCTTCTAGCACAGTGATGGGCAACCTTTTGAGCTTGGTGTGTCAAACTTCGCCAAAAAACTGAGCATAACTCGGGTAGTGTGTCACTTTGAGGAAAAAAACTAACTCCAAGACTCTAGTCGCAAATGTTTCATCCTCAGGAGCAGCAAATGTTTCATCCTCGGCATGCGGCCGCGTGTCATCAGAAATGGCTACGCGTGTCAGTGCTGACATGCGTGTCATAGGTTCGCCATCACTGTTCTAGTGCCTCATCTGGCAGTTCTCAGAAAGCCATAGCCTCAGGGGAGGGATAGCTTAATTCCACCATAGACCTCTCACTGCCCTCAGCTCCCTCTGCTAGGGCCCAGTGAGGAGCATGGATGGATGACTTCTTGAACTGGCAATCACCAGTGGGGGCCTCAGCCCCCCAGCTCTATCTTTGCCCTGCAAGTAACCACTCTACATCGTAGAGAGTTCTGGCTGTCAGGAGAAGCCTGGGCTCCTGCTCAGGATTCAGGGAGAGCTGGACAGGCAGAGGGCATGTTGGCGCATCAGGCTAAAGCCAGGTCAGTGAGCACAGGGAAATAGATGACAAGCTGTAAAGACAAGGATACTGAGCCAGCCTCAGACAGCAAACCCCCTCCTCTCTTACGTGGCCTCCCATTCAGGGCTGACTCTAAGGCAGCAGCTGTTTAATGACTCCCTTTAAAGTCATACAAGTGGCACATGGAGGGGGGCTGTGGTAGGCTGCATAATGCCCCCCAGAGATATCCATGTCCTAATCCCCAGAACCTATAAATATGTTACTTTGTACAGTAAGTGATTTTACAGATGTGATTAAGTTAAAGACCTTGAGATGGGGAGATTATCCTGGATTATCTGGGTGGACCGAATGTAATCACAGGGGCTCTTATAAGGGAAAGAGGGAGGCAGGAGAGTCAGAGAAGGAGATGTAACAACAGAAGCAAATGTCAGAATGATGCAATTGCTAGCTGGAAGGGAGCCACAAGCCATGGAATGTGGGCAGCTTCTAGAAGCAGGAAAAGGCAAGGAAATGGATGTTCCCCTAGAGCCTTCAATAATGAAGCCCTGCCAATCCCTGATTCTTGTTCAGTGAAATCCATTTTAGACCTCTGACCTCCAGAATTGTGAGATAATAAGTTCATGTTGTTTTAAGCCATGAGGTTTGTGGTCATTTGTTATAGCAGTAATAGGACACTAATTCTGTAGGCATTTGGGGAAGGCCGACCCAAACCCCACTTTTAAAAATCAGAAGAAGGTGCCCCCATAGATGGCACCTTTTCCTGGGGTGTTTTGGAAGCTGTCCCTCCAGAAGTCAGGAGAGTGGATGCAATGATCCTCAGCACTTCCGATGACAATAATGAAATCCTCCCTCGGTTTCCTACACCCCAGCCCTGCCACCTTGGACTTCAGGAACAGAAATGCCCCTTGGGTTTCATAGTCCCCAAAGGCAGGGTACCACCCCAAGGCTGCCCCAAGAAAGGACATCAGTGCGAGAGGGTTCCAACCCCCCAGCATGGCGCAGAGGCCATGGTGCCAGGCTGGGCTCAGCATCCCAGGCAGCTGGGCTTCTCCAAGCACTCTCATCCAATTAGAATTCATATTTAAACAGTGTGGGAAGTAAGAGCAAAGCCTTGGAGACAGAATACATCAAGCGGGACATTTAATTTGATTTAGGGAAAATGAGGCAAACATTTGAGAACCTAAATAACTAACCAGTAATTAAACTAACAACAGCAATGCCCTTGCACTACAACCCAGCAAGCACAGTGGCCTTTATGGACTGTATTTACAAAGAGACCTGACAACATAATTAGTCCTGTAAATTTTACGCAGCCTGCAGCCGAGGAGTGATGGATTTTGTGTGTGGAGGATGAACAGGGAGAAATGAGGTGGATGAATTTCCATTTTCAGTAAATGAAATTAACATTGCTTAATTAGTGAAGCTGACAAATAAATGATCAGGCAAGATTTAAATCCCTACAAGTGTATCTTTGGCCTGGGCAGGCGCAGGGACAGGCCGGGCGTGATGTGACTGAGTGGGAATGGGTTTAGTGCTGGGACTCAGGCCTGGCTTTAGCTCCTTTTGATGGTGCGGCCCCCAGAGGGAGGCTGGGCTAAGGGACAGCTGGGAAGTCAGGACCACACAGAGTTCCTAAGATCTGTTCCATCGTCCCTGCCTGACAGACCATAAGGAGTCCCCATTCCCGTGCCATGAACTGGCTAATGAGCTGGAAAGGACCCCATCAGTGCAGCAGGCTGACATAATTGCAACCCAGCTTTGCCCCTCTTCCTGGACTAGCTTCCTTTGCCCTCCAGTGTTCCTCCATCTGCTTTCACTTGCTGATGCCTCTTTCTCACTCTGCTTGGAACATGGAGCCTGGCCCTAGGAGGCGCCCGGGCTCTGCCCTGTTCGCAGCCAGGCATGACCTTCACCTGGCACCCAGCAGCGCCAGAGCGGAGGCAGGTGCGGATGCTTCTGTGCTGCTGCAGGCAACCCCTTTCCCCACCAGCTTACTCCCGGCCTGGCTCCAGGCAACCTGCCCTGTCCCCCAAATGGGGGCTTGGCCTCCGTCCTTCCTTGGGTACGTGGCTACCCCTGCCAAAGTCTTATTTGGCTGGGTCAGAGAATAAACGTCCGGGAATTCCAGGCAAAAGGAGGCCGGGGCTGAGATCCTCAGGGTCAAACCCAACGACAAACCCAAACGTTCACTCCTGTGTTTGTTCACATGAGGCAAAATCTGATGGCGGAAGGCTGGCAGTGTGATGGATGCTGGGGAGCCAGTTGCTCCTCACAATGACCCCGTCCAGTAACTGGGGTGCCTTTGGCCTGCCTCAGCGTTGCCTTCTTTCTTTCAGGGAAGCACCTCTTTCTTTCAGGGCACTCAAGAGCATGGGACTCCCGGGGCAAACTCAGGAGTGAATGCGGGGGCCCTCCTGAGTCCCAGCCCAGCGTGGCTCTGCTCAGGCCTCTGCAGAGTCGCCTAGGACATGCGGGCTCTGGGGAAGGATGCCTGTCTGAAAGCTGGTCAACAATGGTGCCAGCAGCATCAACAGCAGACGCCAGGCTGCCACCAGGCCCTGCTCTCTAAAAGAGAGGCAGGGGTCGTCTGAGTCCCCTCTGTCCCCACAGCCTTCTTTCTCCTGAGGGTCCGATAGGAAAGCTGAGGGAAAGACCAATAGACAAATCAACATGATTGTCCTTTGCATGTGGGTGGTCCCCCAGCTTACAGGGCACATTTGCCCCCCTTTTTACAAGTGTGCCTCACAGTAGCCCTGGGTTGGAGGGCCGGCAGGCGTCAGGCTCTCCCTGTCACCAACGGGAAAACCAAGGCTCAGAGAGGCTTCTGCTTCCAGGTCAGTCCACTGGAAAGTGATCCTCCCGCAGCTGAGTGGCACCTCCCAGGCATGTGGATGTGGCTGAAAGGACCAACAAAGGACCGAGAGGCCCTCCCTGGTGAGTGCCTGTCCAACGGAGGCTGCTGGGCCTGTTGGACTTTAGGTCACCTATTCCTGGGGGGTGGGTTACTCTCCTCCACTGCTCCTGGCAGAGGCAGCCTCCATGGACAGTCTCCACAGGACTCTGAGCAGCCGACCCTGCTTCTGGCCCTGGGTGGGAGGAGGATGGGGCTAGAGCCCAAGCAGCTTCTCCTCCCACCTGCTGGGGAGCCCCCCACACCCCCACCTCAGGCCTGGGCAGAGAGCCTGGGCTGAAAGCAGCCTCATACCCATTCATGTCCACACCCACTCCTGGGAGGGCCTGCCCAGCCCCCCAGCCCTGTTCCAGGCCCAGTAGCTGCAGCAGAGAGGGAGGAATGTGCTAGTTCCCTGCCAGAGGGGGAGGGTGCTTCCAGCTTGGCAGCAGCCCACCCGCAGGAGTAGGGACACAAAGCGGGCATTTAGGGCATCCTCAAAGGCAGCCCCAACCATGAAACTGGGAGCTGCTCCAAGATCTCCTCCCTGAGAGGAATGACAAACACCAACTCCTCCTTGCCCTGCCCGCCCCCCAACTCCCCACCCTGGTCAAAGAATGGGCAGACAAGCGGTCCGAGGGGCAGAGACCAGGAACTTGTAAGCGTGCCAGCCAACAGCAGCTTGGAGAATGGAAAGGTTTTCCTGTTCACAGAAGCTGATCCTCCCAGCTAGAGAACAAGCTGTGAGCCTGGGAAGCTGCAGCTAACACGAAGTGTGGGGCCCTCTCCTGTTAGGAAGGGGGAACGTCCAGTCCAGCAAGGAGGTAGGGGCTTCTGCAGGGACCCAGGAACATGGAGGGGAAGCAAATTACCGAACAATTACCACACAGTGCAGTCTCCTGCTGGGGGGGGGAGTGGGAGGAGGGACAGGAGCACCTTGGAAAACAGTGCTCTCCTAAACATTGCCCCACCCCTGCCTGCTCCAGGGTCTGGTCAGGAACACTCCCCTCCCTCAGCTCCCCTATCCTATCCTTCCTGTCCATCCCATCCTTCCCCAGGTCTGGTCCAGTATGCCTTCTCATGCTTTTCAAGCCTGCTTCTCCATTCCCACTCCATAGTCATGGTTCAGATCCTGCACCAGTCTCTTAACTGGTCGCCCAAATCCAGTCTCACACCTGCAATTCCACCTACACTGGTCGTGTCCCTGCCCTTCTCAGCTTCCTTCAGTGGTTTCCCTTGGGAGAAGGTCAGAAGACTGTCCTCAGGACAAGAGCCAAGCTTCTTGGAATGGCTTACCAAGCCCTTTCCCCCAAGCTGACCCTGCCCCCCTCAACAGCTTCATTTCCTGCCATATCTCTGGTGCCTCCAGACCTTTGCACATGCTGGTCCCTCTGCCAAAAGTGATCTCCCCTTCTTTCTTCACCATGACAACTCCTTCAAGCCTCATTTGGCATAATTCTTCACCCAGCAGCACTAAGTGCTGGTGTGGATTGTCAGTCTTGAGACAACTGACTATGAGCCCAAGGGCAGTGACTGTATCCTAGTCATCTCTATCTTTCACACTTGGCAAAGAACTCTGCACTGATTAGGCACTTAGTGTTTGCCAGTTAAGTGAGCAAATAAATAAATAGCCAGATTACTTACAGGAGCCATGTCCCACTGCAAACAGATCCTTGTACTTTGGATTCCTGCAAAAGAAATATGAACCCATTGACCCAGGAAATGGACATGACTCTCACATGGACACAAGATTTCCCATGAACACTGGTACCTATCTACACTGCAGACATCTACTGTTGAGCTTAGAGACTTGGTCTTATCCTACAATCCCATAAGAATCCCAATCCCATTTTTTCTCATAATGCTGCATGTCACCCTCAAGATGGCTAAGCACAGACGTGAGCTGCTTAGGGCTTGGCAACAGGAGGCACTCAGGGGCTCTAGGTTTGCTGCAATGCCTACACTTACCAGCAGAGGGCGGTGACGGCCAGGCGCTTGGCTTTGTCAGTTTGGAACTTCCAGAGAGGCAGCAGCGTACCCTCCTGGTCCCGGTATTCATCAGCAGCATCCTCATAGTACTTAAAATCTTAAACATACACAAGTTGTCAGCCCTGGGACTGCCACTTTATGGCAAATCCAGGTCCACCACCTTCTATCTGTACCTCCTTGGACAAGCAATTAACCTCTGTTTCAGACTGGGAATAGTAATAGTACCTATCTCAAAGGACTCTCCTGAGAATTAACAGTAAATATATGTAAAATGCTTAGGAAAAATACCCTGCACATAGTAAGCTCTCTATCTGTGTTACTGTTATTGTCACCATTGTTGTTGGAGATAAATTACAATAAGGTGGCCAGGTCTGCACGGGTAAAATCCCAGGTTTGCCCATCTTAATAGCCACGGCCAAGCCCCACTATAGTGAAACTGCCCGGATCCCTCAGGGGTTCTCTGAACTGAATTTCATCTCCTGCCCTAAATTATCCTGCCTCTCCTTTCCTCTAACTTATGTAGAAGTCCCATCCATCCTTCTACTTGTCTAAATCAGAAACATGGAGAATCCTTGACTGATCTCTTTAATCTCTTATATTTTCCTTCTGATTATCTTTTAATCCATTCACTTCTCTCCAAACCCTTAGCCACTGTCTACGTTCAGGCCCCAATAGCTATCACCTGGATCATCACACCATTTTCCTAACTGGTCTCCCTACCTCCAGTAACTCCTCCTCCAGCCCATGTTCTGCAGAGCTACCAGGGTGAGAAGGAATAAATCTCCTCACCATACACCTCCTTCAGCCCCACTGAGAACTCCTCAATGGCTCCCCTTGCACAGGGGCTCCTAGTCAAACCAAGGCTCCAGCCACTACTTCCATGTCATTTCTGGCCCGCTGTTCACGTATCCTCTATATATCAAATGGTGACTAGCATGTCCTACTCCTCTGTCTTCCTGGAAAATTCCTACTCACTCAAGATCCAGATCAAACTGCTCCTCTGCTGTGAGGCCTTCATGTTCTTGTTGAGCAGAGTTCATTTCTTCCTCCGTTCTAGCCTGTGCTTCTCTACTGAAATGTCTGACACACTATGCTGCCTCTGTTATCCTTGGCCTGTCTCCCCACGAGACAGCTTCTAGAGAGCAGGAAGCACGCGATTATCAACTCTGGATCCACAGTGCCTCACAGGACCAGCCACAGAGCAAACAACCAAGGACCGTTCAAAGAATGCAATGGCATAAATCAACAGAAGTAAATGGTACTCAGTCTTCTCTCCAACCAAGGGTGACCTATGAGAAAATGAACCCTTTCACTCAACATGGTCAAGGACATGCTCAGGCATGGCCCCAACTTCTTTCACAATGTCCACACCTTGAGACGGAGACTACATTCAAACCCCAAAAATGTCTCAGAACAAAAAAGATTGGAGTGGTCAGAAGCATGAGCCTCGATCACATCAGAGGTCACTGAGCTTAGACTATCTTTGAAAATGCCTCCTTTCAGAGAGGCTAATTGGTAACACTTCTCTGTTTTCACTTCTCCTTCATGATTATACTTTCCCAGAGGGAAAAGAGTATGCAATTAAAAAAATCAGAGTTCAGTGCATTGTTATGTTACTGTGTTCTCATAAATGAAAAAGGTTCACCAGGACCAATTTATCCACGGATATTAATCATGTTTGCCGCCCTTTGGTGGGCTAGTTGCAGAGACTGGGTTTCAGGAAGCCAAGCTGTGTGAGTGACAAACGCATTCAGAGCTACTGTGTACTTTGACAGCTTTGAAAAGCACTCAAGGTCACTTTCCGGCCTGAATGATAACAAGGGGGCTTGTTTAGGCTTCTGGTCTTGGCAGCCCTGGTTTCTATGTCCCATGGGTGAGCAATGAGCATCAAGTCACCAAGAGGAGCCCTAGGCTGTCAGCAAAGGAGACCAGCCAGCAGCAAGAAGCTGCCAACTCTGGGGACGCAGCTGCTCCAAATAAATGCACAACCTCTTAGGGAAATACAAGCCACTTGGGAATGTGCTGTACATGCCCTGGGAAGGACTCTGTTTTCCTGGCTCTGTCAAAGACACAAGAATTTCCCAGGCCCCCAGGATTTAGGCGTTTCTGAATCAATCTCTTTCTTCACCTCATCACTAATTAATCACCAGCATAGACCTATTGAATGTTTATTTGAAATGTCTCTTCCAGCTCAGTGGCTCTGTAGTCTCGTGCTGAAGTGCTTAGGCTATGGATCCAAGGGGCCAGTGTTTAAGCCCTGATTGCACCACTCATACTTCACACTAGCTGTGGTTTTGAACAAGTGCCAGTAATACAGCCTGAATTTCTCATTTATAACATGGAGATGATAATGGTATTAACCTGAGAGTGTGACTGTCAGGATTAAATAAAATAATACATGTAAATAGCACAGCATAATGCGTGGCACATAGGCCATTCTCAGGGATTGCTGGTGCTTGTTTTTTTGTTTTTATAACTGCTCCTTTTGCTCCATCCCCTTGATGCAGTCTGGGCAAGGTGTGGCGAGGCCCACTCCACCCCACACCTGAACCTCACCTTAACCTCTGTCTCTGTATCCTGCCCAATCACATTCTCCCCCAGCCCTGCTCTCATCGGGCTGCATCCCTGCCTGGATAATATCTTTGAACTATCTGCAGAGAAAGCTCAGATTCCCTGTGTGACATTCAAGGCCCTCCATTAACTGGCTCCAACCACCTTTCCAGCCTGAACTCTCATCACTTTCCAACAAAGCCCCTATTTGGTCACTGAGCCTGCTGCCCGGTGTCCCCAGAGTCCATTGCAATTCATTTTCACTACCAAGTCACTGTTCATGCCATCCCCTGCCCAGAACATCCACCCTTCTGCTGATTTGCTACTCAAACTCTGCTTATCCCTGGGCATCTAGCTCAACCCTCCCTGAAGCCTGCCTTGACTGCTGCCATTCATCCCTTACTTCCCTTCCTCCATGCTCGAGGATCCCCAGAGAAGTTTCTGTCTCTATCCTAGCATTTATATTGTCCCCAAGCAGGACAGAGTAGAGAACAGAGCACAGAATTAGGAATTTCAAGGCCTAGTTTTGGGACCTCTCTGCCATTCACTAGTCAGGTGGCCTTGGCTTGAACTCCCTCATGCATGAAGTAGGGTTAATAATCTTGGCTCTGCCTGCCTCCCAGGAATTCCTGGAAGATGACATTGATTCACTAATGTGCAGGTGTTTTTTGCTGCACCATTGTCAGATCTCATAACTACACACATTTTTTCTTATGCCATTTTCATGGCTGACCTGTTTAAGTCTTGTCTTCCTAGTCATATTCAGAGGAAAGAGGGATTATTTGTTCTCCTCTCGCAACGATGGGACCTACCATAGGACACTCAAATACTGACCTTGTATGAGGGATTTTTCATGCAGGCTATAACAGTAGTTGCCAGAACTTCAAATCTTACCCTGAGCAACGTCATCATATGTGTTCTGGTTGACCATCCGCTCTACGATTTTAGCAGCTTGCATCACTTTGGTGATATCATCACTCTGTGGAGAGGGAGAGGCGACAGGTTCTCTCATAAGCCAGCACATGAAAGGTCATGCCCTGAGCCATGGCCCAGACTAGCAATTGGGTCAGCAATGCCTTTCTGACACCACTTACCCCAGTTAGCTCTATAAAGGCATCTCTTCATGCCTTAAGGCCCAGCTCACCCCATCACAACCCCAACCCCATCACATCCTTCTGGAAACGCCTAGCTCACAAGTAGCACAAGGAGTCTACACTGCCACACCTGGCTCCTGGGCAGGGCCTGCTTTGTGCTCTTTCATTCTGAGCTTATTCTGGGTAAGGAATATCTTTGAGCACAAGACATGGTCTTGAAGAGAGGCCAAGAAGGGTACTAAAGCGGAGAGTGGACAAGGCCAGGTGGGAGGCTTCTTTGCTGGGGACAGAGATATCTCACCAGCTCAGGCAATGACAAAGAGTCCCATTAAAGGCCTCAGAGATTTAGTCAGAGTTGAGGAAGACACAGAGGTCAAGAAAGGGGAGAGAGACATGCTTGTACACAGGGAGTATCAGGCAGAACTGACGCCTAACCCAGGGCCTTCTCCACTGCCCACACCAAAAAGAAAGCAGGAAGTTTCATGTCAGAAAAAAAAAATGACTCATTTTGAACCAAAGGACAAGATCATCATTCTGTGGAATTCCACAAGTCCACAAGGTGAACCACCTAGCAGGTTATTAGAGGATCAAAGAGTTTGGGGCTGGCAAGAAAAACCCAAGAATTTAGGGCAGGTGGTAGGAGTGAACCAGCTGAGTGGGCAGTCCTCCAGAGTGGCTCAGGAGGGTCAGACCCCTCTCAAGGAAGAGATTTCCCAGGAGTGGCAGTATCAGGAAGTGGTTATTAAGAGAATAGGTTCTGGAGCCACTCAGACCTGTATTCCCATCCCATTCCATGGATTAGAAAAACCCAACTAATAAGTGACAAAGCCAGGATATGCACTTATGTCTGTGGAATCCAGTGCCTGTACTCTCAGCCCCACACAGAGAGCCAGTTCCTCTACAAACTGACCACCTTCCAGTTAAGGTTTCTATAACCATGGTCCCAGCACAGAGCCCATAGCCAAACCCCTGATGGATCTTCAAGTAAACCCTGACCCAGGCCAACAGGCCCTCTGAAGCCCCTAACCTCTAAGGGAATGGTGCAGGGGAAGCCAAGGGTCTGGACAGGGAAACCTGAAGGACAGGGGCTTCATCTTTCACCTCCAGTATCCAGCATGGTCATAATCACCAAGTACTTGGTCTATGGTTGAATGAAACGGAATTGGGGAAGTTTATATTGAGCCAAGGCAAGGAATCCTCAAACTTCTCCTAAAATGTGTTTTTTATCAGGATCAGAGAATTGAGGTGGAAGTGGGCATACATCAGACAAAGGAAGCAGAACTTCCCTTAACCAATCTGGCTTTTCTATTCTGGGGTGGAGCAGAGCCACTTTTTCCCAGGGCTTTCTGGGAGCTCTCCAAGGTCCTGAAACCAGATCAACCAGATCCTAGTTTCCTGTGAACCTTGTTCTTCTCACCCTATTGCAGGCCAAACTCATCCTGATTTCCATACTGGGCCCTGTACTGGTGAAACTCCTTGCAGTGGCCTCTTACTGTAACTCCCAGGATGATGGCTAAACCTATGCTGGCTACATCCACAGTGAGCCCCCTAACCATGACCTCTGTAACAACTCCTACATGGCTCTTCATGGTAAATCCATCCCAGAGTGGCCACACCCATTGGCCTGGATTTGCTTGTACTTTCAGGACCTCTGACTGGCTTCTGGTCCTGAAGACTCACCTAATAATTGAGTGCAAATATGCCCAAGGACCAAAAGTCAAAGAGCAAATCACTGTCCAAACCCCATGAGCCCCTGCCCATGAAGAAGGTCCCCTATTCTCACATCCCACCTTACCCTGGGAAAACTCCCCAGCTCTTCCAGGGTGTACATCAGGTTTTCAATAGCATTTCTATCTTCTGTTGTCCCTTAGCCCGACAATACTGAATCTCTCCTAACCTTCAGATCTATATAAAATTTAGGGAAGGTGTGGAATGCTGGAGGCAGTTGTAGCTCTCCTCACATCTTCTCACAAGGAAAGAACTATTCATACTTCAACATTAGCCCCACTTCTTTGCCTGTCTGTGAAGTCCTCCCAGATAGCCAGGCTTATGTTTACCTAGGGGCCAAGGTCCAACTGAATCATTCTCTAATAGAGCCATGGTAACCCTCACCAAACCTGGGACTCCATAGATGTCATCTTCCTCATGGCTATCGTCCCCATTTTTTTAGCCACTGGTGTCTTTGTCTTCTCCTTCTCTTTGGTCTTTTCCTGCTTCTCAAGTTCATCTATGTAGGCATCATAGATCTCCCACTAGGCAAGGGCAAAATGAGAAAGATCAATGCAGGGCAAAAACTTCAGCCAGTCAGGTCCTATTCAGCCTTTAGGTCTTGAGGAATTGATCACACCAACCCCTGTCACATGCCTCCACATGTTGGCTCACTGTACTTGGCCCACTGTAATTATATATTCAACATCTGTCTTCCCTTCCAGCCTAGGACAGGAATGAAGGAGCTCTCAGGACATCTCTGGGCTGGGCTTTCCGTCCTGCGGCCCAGGGGCTTGGTTGTCAGCTGGAGATCAGTATTGTTCCAGCCTACAATCCCCACCAGGCAAAACAAATGGGCAAATATCAGGCTAGCTCACATTGTTCTTGTTGATTTATACAACTATGAACTAGGAATTTTTTTTAAAAAAATCCCCCATGGAGATGGGATAAACTTATTGGCTCAGGCCGGCTGTCCACAGCACTGACCATACCTTCTCAGCATAAAAAAGATAAAGAGTTAGGGAACCACTGCTAATTGTATCTGATAGGAAGAGAAGCCCAAGAATAGTAGCAGAGGAAGCAGCAAGGGCCTGAGGCTGGGCAAATGGCCTAGATCACACGGTGTGCTCTCCAGAGTTGGGCCATCACTGCCACCTGGAGGCCAGATAGGCACACCTTACATTTAATAATTCACCTACGGCCAGTACTCTGCACTGCCATGTACTTCAATGATATCTCAGTCTGAGCCCTCCAACAACCCTGTCAGGCTGCTTGTGGTCCTCATTCGACAGAGAAAGAAACAGGCATTAAGGATGACATGGTTTGGCCAGGATCTTACAGTATGAGAGCAAAGTTGGGACCTGAACTCAGTTCTCTTGGCACCATATCCTGCCCAAATCAGCATGCCTATCCAGTAGGACTTGGGGGAGGTGGGGACAAGGGTCAGCAGGAACACTGACGTTTGTTGGAAGGGCAGGGTTAGACTGTTAATGCTTCAGTCAGCCACGGGGTGCCATGGGTTACAGAGAGCCCATGGGAAGACATGTTTTCCCTTGGTCTTAGAGGAACTTCCAGAAGCCATGCCTCCTTCCCCCTTGGTTAGCCTTGCCCTGAGGGGCATGTGACTGATCCAGGGCTCACTGTGTGGGGATCTACTGTCTGATCTAGAGATTGCTGGGTAGGAGCCTAGTGTCTCATGTGCATGGTGTTCAGAGACTGAACAAGGAGCAGGAGGTGGATGGATGAGGAGGGTAGACTTTTTGTTGCCAAGCCAGACAAGTATGCATGGGCAACAGGGCAGGGGGGACAGGAGAAGGTGATGATTTTTAGACTGGTTCAGGGTCTCACCTGATTGGCCGTGGCTGAAAAGTTTGTCCTGGGAGGAGGTTCCATCTGGCATTCTCGGTCCTAGAGAACAATGACAACAGGAAACCTACAAGAAGCCCTTAGCTCCTTCTCACTTATTTCAGTGAGACCCAAATATCCATGGGTGAAGCATTTCTGCTGGAGCTGAGGGCAGGGTAGGACACAGAACAGGGGAAGTAAAGAGGGCCAGGGCCAGAGCCAGGGAAGTAAAAAGTACCAAATGATGCAGTGAAAGCCTACATTTTCCACCCAAGCCTCCTTCAGAAGAAGCCTAAGCTAGAAAGCAGGGGTAGTGAAGCCTGATTGTGCCAGTTTCAACCAACAAAAACTCCAAGCAGGGTATGGACGGACCTGCAATAAATCAGGCCTGTGGCAGCTCCAGACCAGGACAAAGAGGTCTGCCTCTGGCATGCCGTTGGGCTAATTAATAACCCTCACCCTGAGAAGTCTTCTCCCTAACACTGGGGTCTCTGGCTCCACCAGGAAAATATACTCCCTCCCATTGTGTACCACCTAGATTTCCAAGTGTCAGCAGAGGGACTACAGAGAGTGATTAAGAGCTGCCAAAAACCCACCCTGTAGACCTCTGGCCTCCACTCACAGACTCATTTCTGTAGAACACTGCCTTGCACATGTGAATCTCTCGCCTGAAATCCTGAGAGGTTCTTTCATCCTGGTGCTCAGGGCCCTCCTCCTCCTCCATGCTTACGAGCCAGGGAACTTGTCTAGCCCTTTGCAGCTAGTCTATCACAAAGACTCAACTTTGGTCAAACTGGCACCTAGCCTCACCTCCTGGCACATCTGGCCTCCTGTCTCTTCCCCAGATTCTGACCTCTTCAAGGCCAATTCAAGTTTCACTGTCTTCGTGGAGGGCTTCAGTCTCCTTGTTACTCCCTCTGAACTCCTGCCTGGATGACTTATAGACCTAAACACATGTTCCCAGCTCTTCTTGGAGAGAGTAACCATGGTGCCTACCCTGTCACCCTGCCAGGCTGAAGTTGAGGCTGGGGCCAGGCCTGCTTCTTCCCTCCCATGCACAGTGCAGAGTTGTGAGATAAAGGGGCCGGGGTGGGGGCTGTACCCGGAGAGGGTTGTTGAAGGTCTGGGAGGCTCTCTCACTGAAGTTGAACTGGTTGGTGAGCTTACTCTCCTTGGGCTGCTTAGGAGTCATCAATTCTTCTTCAATCACTTTTTCAGATGCCTGGCGGGGGGTGAGGAGGGAGAGACCCACAGGATCAGGACTTAGCCATGAGAAAAAGGTGGCAGAGAATTGGGAGTGGGGAGAAGTCATATCCTAGAATAGGATGGTAGTGGGACAGGGTGATGATGCCAGAGGCACTGGTACTTGCAGCCTCTGACTTCTCACTTTCAGCCCCACCCGCAATAAGTCAGCCCTGAAGCCTCCATTACAGCTGGAGCGGGAAGGGGTAGGTAGGTTGGAGAGCAATACTACACAGTGTACCTCAGTTGCAGGAATATCTGTTTGACTCCCAGCTTCAGCTTCTCCTTCCTTGGTCTCTTCTTCTTCTTCAAGGTTTTCTGTGTCTGAAAACACCAACCTGGCAGACTCCTGAGAACCTTGGTAGGATAGTGGTAATGAGCTCAAAGTTCAGGCCCACTTCCCCATCCCCTTCTGGGTTCCTGCCTTTCAGACCCCACCTGCCCCAGGGTTCTCCTCGGCCTGAGCCTCATGGGTTAGCTTCCAGACCTATCCAGGGCAGCCAGCTGTTGGATTTTACATAAGTAGATACTCTGAAGATTTCTGATGTAGTAATGTACTCCCTAGAGGAGCCAGAGAAAGGGGACCAAGCTGCAGCCTCAGGCTGCCCACAGGCCTACCTGTTGCTAACTCATCCTGGTAGTGCTGCCGCCGTCCTTCATCTGAGTCTTTGGGGATCAGGTTCCCCACGTGGCTGTAATGAACTGCTAGTTGGTTCACAAAACCAATAAGCTTATAAGTGCCTTCCTAAGAAGAGATGGGGCTGAGTCAGACCAGGTGTCCTCAAAAGGGCTGGAGTCAGAATGTAGTCTGCCTTCATTCTCTAAGGCCTAAATCAGTTTGTTAACAGAGCTATAACTCACCAAATCCTCAGTTAGCCTGAAGTTGTCACTGCATTCCAGTTTAAAGAAGAGGAGGAAAATGAAATAAAGTTTGCTTATTTTTTTAAGTTCTCATTAAAGATGTATTTTTAAATATCTCTCCTTCCAACTTTGAGCACTTCTGGATTTAACTGTCACTGGTTCCTACATCTATGCCAAGAGACCTGCTTCACCACATACCTCAGGTCACTCAGTCATCAAAAACACCTGGCCTGGCCTTCTTTCCCCTGTATTTAGTGGATGCCCGGGGTTGGAAAGAACCTTTGAGACACCAAATCCCTAATTCCCCTTTTGCATAAAAGAGAACCAAAAAATTGTAGAAAAAGTTGGGGTTTGGCACTTGTTCAGGTCACATAGCAAATTAGAAGCAGGGCTAAGCTTAAAGCTCAGGCAATCTGGTTCATTCCTTTTTCAACAAATAATTTTTTAAAATATATTTTATTGATTTTTTACAGAGAGGAAGGGAAAGGGATAGAAAGCTAGAAACATCGATGAGAGAGAAACATCGCTCAGCTGCCTCTTGCACCCCCCCCTGCCCCCCCGCCACCACACATACACACTGGGGACGTGCCTGCAACCAAGGTACATGCCCTTGACCGGAATTGAACCTGGGACCTTTCAGTCCGCAGGCTGACACTCTATCCACTGAGCCAAACCGGTTTCGGCAACAAATAATTTTTGAATAGATACAATGTACCAGTAGTTTCTAGGTTCCAGGGATATAAAGCTTAGCAAAAGCAGACGTAACCCCTACTTTCATAGAGCCTATAGTCTCGTTCCTCTAGATCAGCGATTTTTCAATCTTTTTATCTATGACACACATAAACTAATTACTAAAATTCTGCCACACACCAAAATTGGTTGTGGTGATAGTTGCACAACTTGAGAATATCCTAAAAGTCATTGAATTGTACACTTTAAATGGATGATTGCATTGTATGTGAATTATATCTCAATAAAACTGTGGGATTTTTTTAGAGAAAAAAACTATTAATAGTGGTGGTCTCTAGAGAAAGGGACAGGATTGGGGAAGGTTTAGTTTTCATTGTACTTTTGAATCTTTTGAAATTCATACCATGGGTTTCTATTATGTATTCAAAATAATTATAGATATATATTTTAAGAAGGAATGTAATGTTGCTTTAGAGTCAGACAAATTAGTTCAAATCTTGCTTTGAATCCTGGTTGTATGACTTTTGTAATTTGTTTTACCTAGATTAACCTCAGTTTCCATAAAATAAAGATAAAAAATAGTTCCTGCCCTGGCCGGTGTTTCACAGTGGTTAGAGCATTGGCCTGCACACCAAAGGGTCTCAGGTTAAATTCTCGGTCAAGGGCATGTACCTGGGTGTAGGTTCCATTACCAGCCCATATAGGAGAGTGCATATAGGAAGAAATCAAGAAATCAATTGATGATTTTTCACGTCTCTCATCTCTCTCTCTCTCTCTCTCTTTTCTCTCTCTCTCTCTCTCCCTCCCCCCCCTTCTTTCCCTCCCTCCCTCCCATTCTCTGGTGAGGATTAACAACAATGACAAAAAGTTCTTATATTAAAGGAACCTGAGGATTATTTGAGATATATGTAAAAGATCTAATATAGCACCTATCCCTAGCACACGGTAAGTATGGAACAAATGGATCTTAAGATAATAAAAAACACACACACTTCCACCTTAGCTCAGATTGTGCTTGGAAGTTTTCTTCAGTCAGTACTCACAGGAGCTGACTTTGCTAATGGCTGAAAACAGTGTTGTCCCCCTTAAAGATGTGCCACATAAGTGTCCACTAAGTGAGAATGTGCCCATACCACATGCACCAAGGGAAGGCCCTGATGGAGTCAGCTGCCTACCTGGATGAGATGTCAGCAGACACTGAGAACAGAGCCTACTGGGGCTTTCTCCCAAGCAGGAATGCTGGGGGCAAAGGCCAGCTCCTGTCCAGAGGGGAGCTTGCACTCCACCCAGGTGTCTGGCTGGAGGACGACTCAGCTTCCAAAGACCCAGTAGTTGATTTAGTGGGAAATGTATTATACACATTGGAAACATATTTTTCTAACCAAATGATTGACTTCAGGCTCCTTGAAAAAAGTGGCTCTACAAGGTGCTTAAGACAATGCAATTAGCAAGACTGCAAGGGAGCTTCAAAAAGAAATTTCAGACATCTCTGGAAAACTCCCTGTAAAATCTCAGAGTTCCAGCCAAAGAGCTCAGTTTAAAGCCAATCTCTCTAACAGCTGAGAGGCTTTCTCAATGCAGCAAGTCACTGGCAACCAAGGAGCACCTAGAGGTGCCTGCCCCAGAGGGATGACTTACTTTAAAGCTGTACCTGACGATGTTCTGGGGTGCATGTGGGTTGTTGGCTGTCAGAATTCGGGTAATCTCCTCCTTTAGCTCCTAAGGAAAAGAAATACCAAGAGGGTCATACATGGAGGGCCCCACCCCGCTCTGAGGCTTGGGAGGACCCCCCAAGGGGGCGAGCAGACATCTCACACCCAGGTTCTGCGCAGGCTCATAATCAGTATTATGGAACAACACACTCTGAAGCTGGAGGAGGTGGAAGGAACAAGAGTAGGATGCTACTAACTCACCGCATCAGTCAAATCCAGCTGGTCAGGGGGTCTGATCGTGGCTTTGGACTGGGCCCAGTCATCTGTCCCTTCTCCCACATCAGTTCCTGAATCTTCATCCTGGACAAAAACCTCATGAGGATCAGGAATGCCCGATCTGCTTGGGAAAGTGAGCATGCTGCAGGAAGCCCCTCATTCAGAAACCCCAGAAGCCAAGCTCTGCCCTGCTACATAGAATACAAAATATACAACAGACCACTCATGAAAGAGCCCAAAGCAAATGCTCAGGCCAGAGTTCACATTGCCTTAAAGATCATGGCCACCTCAGCCCGAGGAGTCAGGGCTTAGTGGTGGGCCCTTGGCCCCCGTGGTGGACCAGAAGAACTGGCTCCTCCTTACTGTCTCCCACACAGCCCAGAAGTTGATGGCCAGGATAAGCTGCCAAAGACAGGGCTTTATCCAGTATGAAAGGAAACCGAGCTGTTCTTTAAGCTACTTCAACTTTCATTCCTATTTTACCTTCCAATTTGCCACCTTAAGGTTACTCTTACAGCAATACTTTCAATACTTGGTAACTTTAAGCCTCATCAGATCCTTGGAGCAAAAAAATAAAAAATAAAAGAAATAAAGCAAGGACTAGAAGTTTTTCCTTTCCCTGATAGACAGTTGAACGCCTTGCCAAGGTGGTCCACGACATAATAAAAAATATTCACTGTCACAAGCAATTAAAGATGTACAAAATAAGATAATGCAGTTTTTAACTATAAAACTGGTGAAAACTAAAAATGAACACCAACCAAAAAAAAAAAGAAAAGAAAAGAAAACCAAACAAACAAAACTAATATCCAAGGTTGGTGAGGCTGTGAGAAAATGAGCACCCATAAATTATCACGCCCATAAAAGAGCAATTTGGAACTACTTATCAAAAGCCCAATAAGTGTTTATACTCTTTAAGTCAGATTTCTATGCATAGAAATGTATATTAAATAAATAACCAAATATATGCCCAAAGACTTAAATGCATGAATGTTTGTTGAAGGATTGATTGTATTAGTGAAAAGGGGGAACATCACATGGATGAACTGATTATGGTATGGCCTTAAGGAATATATAATGAAATACTATGCAGTAATTTTAAATGATGCTATAAAAGTATATTTATTGGCAAGGAAAGGCACTCTAATATATCATGTAAAAAGAAGATTATAAAATAACATATACAGTTTGAAATTCTATTTAAAAATAAATACATGTAATTTTATATATGCATGGAAATATCTGGGAGAATATAATATCATATATTAACTAAGAGGTTCCCGGGTGGTAGGTTTAAGAGTGATTTTAATGTTCTTTTTGCTCATTTGAATTTTCTAAAAAATATATAGTGCTATTTGCTTCTTGTTGAGAGATTGTGATGGTTTCAGTACTTACTCTCTTCCTGGATCCTTTGCCCGTAGTGATGCTCTGAAAGAAAGAAAACAGGAAGTAAGTCATAAGCGAATCTCCCAGGGGGTGTCAGAGACAGTAATACAGGGAGGCTTCTGCCCAGGGACCTTGCAGAGAGGGGACACTGAGCTTTTCCAAATCTCAAAAACAGTCCTCTCAGTGGCAACATGTGCTTCTTAGCCCAGCCACGGAACCCTTGTATCTCAGGCAACCCCATTCCACTATCAGTGGGACTGATCCATGGAGAGCAGCCAGGTCACTTAGCACTGGGCACATCTTACTTGTAGCTACAGTTCAACAAAACCTTTTTTTAAGCCTGTTTTAAGTGCTCAGCTCTGTACTAGGCATTAAGGGGATTTTTAAGGGAAGACTAGATTCCTAAACACTTGGGATGATTGTAAGTTCTTTACGAGCATGGACTATGTTTTGTACACTGCTGGCTCATAATATAGTAGGTGTTCAAAAATACTTGTTAAATAAATGAATGAATGCCATCAAGCCCATTAGTAATCATGATCCTGAAAAAAAAAAAAATGTTTTTCCTCTCTGGGCCTAAGTTTCCTTATCAGTAAAGTGCATGGGATTGGATGTGATGACCTTCCAGTGCTAACGTGCTCAATTTTTATGTTCTCAAGAGCAGCTCGCTCAATTCAGCTTGCTAAACATTTGTTTAGCATCTATTCATGTGTCAGGCACGAAGCTAAGCAGTGGGACAAAGACGAAGAGAGATGATGTCCCTATCCCAGTTTGCTCAGGGTCTGTGGAGGGCAGAGTGCTCAGCATTTACTTACTCACTTACTCATTCAGCATATGTTCTTTTGGAAGCCTGCTCTGTGCCAGTAATAGAGATATGTACGCACAGCGTGCTGTAGGGATGCATGGAGGCACCTACCCAGCCTTAGGTGCACAAGAAAGGCTTCTAGAGGTGGAAATTTCTTAGCTGGGTATCAAAGAGCAAGTAGGGGTATCCAAGTGGAGAAAACGTTTTTCAGAAGGGCTTTTCAGAAGAATACAGCATGTGAAAAGTCAAGAGGACGACAGAGATAGTAAAAACAAACAAAAACCCTGCAGTAGCTACATAGAACAATAGGTGTTTCAGATGATCCAACAAGAGGGAGATCAGTGAAGGCTGGAAATGTGAGGGAGGGGCTCTTGGAAAAAGCCAGCCCAGAGCACTGGGGGCAAGGTAGCAGAGAAGCCAAAGGGCACATGTTGGTGGCAGCAGGGAAAGAGACCTCTGCTCCCAGCTCTCTGACTACCTGTCTGATCTTGGGGAAGTCTTTGGGCCTCAGTTTCCCAAACTGTAAACTGTGGGCATTTGACTAGATGGACTCTTACAGCCTTACATGCTAGGGTCTGTGGGAGAGGTTTTGGTGGTGGAGGGGAGAAAGAGGATTCCGGGGGGCAGGGCCGGGGGGGGGGGGGGGCGGGCGGAAGTAGAGTATGTCTCAGCTTGAGCTGAGATTGTTGCTGCTAGGGCAGGCAGCAGGATTCAGATTTCTGCCAGGTTACCAAGGTTTCCAATGATGGGAACCCTTCTCTGAGGCTAAGCTGCATGAGCCAGAAAGCTGCTTTCCCTGGAAGGGCCTCTGATCCCTACAGTAACGAGATGGAAGCGCCACAATGCCCAACAGCTTTCTGGCCCACATCAGAGCACTGGAGGGCCAATCCCAACCCAAACTGCCAGCTTTAAATAGAAAACGAGATCCAGTTACCACTGCCCCCATAAATATGTCTGTAAAACATTTATCTGGCAATAAAAGAACTGACAAGGCAATTTGAGTGTAATTGTTTTTGGCAGTTGGACATATTTCAATTAACACACTATAAAAGCCACACTATAATAAATGCAAAACAGGCCAATGAAATCAGCTACAGCCCTGACTTCCCAACCATGGCGGAGATTGAATGTCAGGCTGCCACTTTGGGCCCTTGGTCTTCAGAAGGAGAAGCCTGAGACAGACAAGCCTGAATTCCTGAGGAGTTTTTGATGATTCCTCCCAGAAGCCATCAAACCACGGAAGAAGGAAGTCCAAACTCTCCTCAGAACTCTACCATCTGGCCACAAGTCTCCGTTCCAGCCTGCTCTCCCACCCTGCATGTGCTAGGACTTGAAGATGCCCAGTGAGGCTGCTCACATTTCCTAAGCTTGGCCTGTGCTTTCCACCTCTATACTTTGCTTTGACCATTCCTCCTTCCTAGGAACGCCATCTTCCCCCTCCCCCTCCCTGCGCCCACTGTCTCTGCCTAACAAAACCCTACCCAACTAGCCTCTACTGTCCTTCATCTAACCCTGACATATTATCACCTTCCTCCTCCCTCCCTCTACTCCTCCCTTCTCACTTTGAGCAAAGCTCTGCCCCACCTTCCATTACTACCACAGGAACTGGTCAAATAGACATTCTGTTGTCTCTGGGTTTTGGTCTGCAAACAGGGACCATATTACAAAAAGGATCACAGTACTGCAGTATTATGTATAGACGGAAGCTTGGAAATTCCAGCAAGGGAGGTCCACCATTCTATACTATTAACCAAAGAATTCCTCTGCTGTTGGAGAGATCATTCTATTTGGCCAAGGAGTGATGCAGGAAGAGGAACCATGCCCCTCCACCCCTCTCCCCCACCATGGCAGCCAAATGAACCCAAGTGATCAATGGGATAACAGATGTCCCAGCCTGAATTCCTTCTTAGTAGAGCATTTATTTTTCTATTCCTGTGTGAGCATCCTAAGGGCAGCAATTGGTAACAACACAGCTGCCTAGTAGTCACTTCTCAATTCTCTTACAGGATCTGACATTGCTGAGTGCTCCCTCACTCCTTCTTGAAACTTCTCCAACTTTGTTTCCATGTCACTAACCTCTCCAATAGTTCTTCTCAACATCCTTGACCCCTCTAGGAATATGTGCTTGACCCTATAGTCTTCTTATTCTACACTCTCCTCTCTTGGGGAGTGTGTCGAATATTCCCACCCATAGCTTCATCTTCTACCTTATGGTAAAGCTCACATCTATTTCTGTAGCTTGGATTTCCCAGAACCTCACATTGAAATTGATGACAGAGTATTCAAACTCAATATCTTAAAAACTGACCTTACTATGTTTTTTATCCACTCCAATCATCATATTCTTTTTTCACCCCAAACTTCTATTTTTTTCTAGTATTTCCCATCTCACTCAGCACACCACCATCCATTCAGTCACCCAGGTTGGAAATTGGGAGCCATCAAAGAAACCTGCCTTTTCCTCACCCTCCCATTAGCATCAGATTTCAAAGTCTAACAATTCTCTTTTATATCTTTCCTAACTATCTTTTCCAGTTATACCCCTCTTAATTTAGGCCCTTACTATCTCTTGCCTAACTACATTTGATTTCCCCGACTTTAAAGATAATTATATCATTATCATCATGCTGAGCTATTGGGTACTTATTCTGGGACAGTCACTAATTTATATATTTAAATTATCTCATTTAATCTTCACAAACATCCTATGGGGCAGGAGCTACCATTATTCACATTTTACAGATGAGGAAACTGAGGCATAGAGAGATCAGGTAACTGACTAACAATAACCAGGATTTGAACCCTAACTAATCACTATTTATAAGTGATCTTTCTAAAACAAATCTGATCATGTCACTCTCCTGATTTAAAGCCTCCAAAGACGCCCTCAGTCATGAGATGAATCCCAAGTTCCCTAACAGCATCCACTTCACCTCTGACTCTTTTCTTCCCACAGCAGTGGGAGGATGCTATGGAAATAAAAGTTTTGGTCAATGTAACATGATTATTGTTGCCACCCATTGGGCATTTACCTGCACTTAGAGCTGTTTTGGTATATGACTCATAGACTAGTATAAGCAACTCATTTGTCCCTGAGCATATTTTAGGGGTAAGGAAATAAAAAATTCTTAGCTGTTCCTAATCATGAAGATTTATTTTTTTAAAGTAGGTGTACCCATGAAGCCCAAATGTGGGCTTTGAAGTCAACTATACTAGGGTTTGAGTCCCCACTCTGTTAGTTCTATGACTCTAGATTTGCCTTCTCTGAACCTCAGTATCCTTACCTTTAAAATAAGCATCATAATGACACCCTTTCAGACAACCATAGGCTTGTTAGAAGGATTAAATGAGTTGATGCACAAAAAGTTCAGAGTGTTGGCTGACCAGAGTTTGTGTCCAGTACATGATAGTTGACAGCATTATATTTCCATTTTAGGCCCTCCCTGCTCTGCCCTCAGCCACACAGGATCTATGTGGCCAGTACCCACCATAGGGATGACTAGACCCTTCACCAGTTCACATCTCCACGGAAGAGTTCAACACTGAAACATGATTGTTCCTGGAAAGAGGGGCTCTTCGAAGCATGTAAACCCACAGACAATGCATCCTTCTGCCTGGAGCCCAAGAGACTTCCTTTACCATTTCAGTTGTCTTGGTCCTTATTTTAAAACTCACTAACAGGTTTCCATTAAGCTAATTTGAAACTAAATACCTCACCAGCTTGCAGTTTCCTGTTTCTAAAAGGGTAAAAGCTCTTAGTCCCAAAGGAGCAGTAATTCACCAACAGATCTTCCTCTTACTAAACAAACTGCATTTCAACTTTCTGAGCCTAGTACAGTGTCTAAAGCACACAGAAGGCACTTAATAAGTGTAGTGGGAAGAGATCTCTAAATTTTAAAACACTTTGAAACAGGCACCATCATACACTATTTTGGAGGCGCCAACTGACACAAACTTTTTATAGGGTTATTTGAATACCTATTAAGCTTAAATGCAGATACCCCTGAACTCAGTAATTCCACCTTCTTGATATTTTTCTGTAGAAATATTCATACATATGCATAAGATATATGTACATAATTGCTCACTGCAGAATGAGAGCTTTGCAGGGTAGAGTAATCTTGGTTGTAGGTCCTTACCATTCATCACTTTGAATGTTTCTTGCACTCGCATCTGGCCTGCAAAGTTTCTGTTGAGAAATCAGCTGACAGTCATATGGGTGCTCCCTTGTAGGTAACTAACTGCTTTTCTCTTGCTGCTTTTAAGATGCTCTCTTTTAACCCTTGGCATTTTAATTATGATGTGTCTTGGTGTGGGCCTCTTTGGGTTCCTCTTGTTTGGTACTCTCTGTGCTTCCTGGACTTGTAAGTCTATTTTTTCACCAGGTAGGGGAAGTTTTCTGACATTATTTTTTCAAATAGGTTTTTAATATCTTGCTCTCTCTCATCTCCTTCTGGCACCCCATAATACAAATGTTAGTACCTTTGAAGTTGTCCCAGAGGCTCCTTACACTTTCTTTATATACTTAGATTCTTTTAACTTTTTGCTCTTCTGATTGGGTGTTTTTTGCTTCCTCATATTCCAGATTGTTGACTTGATTCTTGGAATTCTCTACTCCACTGTTGAATCCCTGTAAACTGTTCTTTATTTCATTTGGTGTATGCTTAATTTCTGATTGGTCCTTTTTCATGTCATTGAAATTCTCACATAGCCTGGCCGGCATGGCTCAGTGGTTGAGCATCGACCTATGAACCAAGAGGTCATGGTTTGATTCCTGGTCAGGGCACATGCCCAGGTTGCAGGCTCAGTCTCCAGTAGGGGTCATGCAGGAGGCAGCCAATCAATGACTCTCTCATCATTGATGTCTCTCTCTCTCTCTCTCTCTCTCTCTCTCTCTCTCCCTCTCCTTTCCTCTCTCTCTAAAATAAATAAAAACATATATTTTTTTAAAAACATAAAAAGACACATTATGTTTTGTTTTTTTGTTTTGTTTTTTAAATATATCTTATTGATTTTTTTACAGAGAGGAAGAGAGAGGGATAGAGAGTTAGAAACATCGATGAGAGAGAAACATTGATCAGCTGCCTCTTGCACACCCCCTACTGGGGATGTGCCCGCAACCAAGGTACATGCCCTTGACCGGAATCGAACCTGGGACCCTTGAGTCCGCAGGCTGACGCTCTATCCACTGAGCCAAACCGGTTTCGGCAACACATTATGTTTTTTTAAAAAAATCTCACTAAGATCCTTAAAAGCCTCACTAAGTCCCTTGAAGCTCTCATGAAGATCCTCCCCAGTCACCTGACCTGGGCACTCTAGGTACGCCCCTGTGTGGACTGTGTGCACAGCCTTGTAGTTGAGCCTTGATTGCTGTTGGCAGCTCTGGGAGGGGTTGATCTCCAGGCCAGTTGGCTGTGAGGACCATCTGCAACTACAGTGGGAGAGCTGCTGTGCAGGAGGTGAGGACCCGCTGTGAAGCAAGGCAGGCTGGTGCTAGAGCCTGGTCTTGGGCCTTTTATTGATAGGTTTGGGGCACACTGTCACCGGCTGCAGCTTGAGATTTTAGCAGTCTGAAGCTTGAGCTAGGACAGGCCATTCATATGGAAAAGCTGCTGCAAACGGCTTGGGCAGGGCTGCAATTTGGATGGAGCGGGGTCTCAGGGAATCCCCAGGGTGGAGCTAACAGTGTGCTCCAGGCAGATTGAGACTCTGATGTGGCTGCCAGTCAGCCCTGCAACAGGGGAGGTCTCAGCACAGGAACCAGGACCCTTGTGAGCACCCCTGTCTGGGAGAAAGCCACTCCTGAGTTCCTCCCCGATGCCAGACACTCCAGTTCCTCTCCCAGAGCTGCCTGGTGCTGGAGCTCAGAGGTAACAAGTCTGAGTAAGTTTGTGCACCGGCCCTTGAAATGGAATGCCTGGGTCTCCAGCAGCCTTGTGTCAGTCAGCCACAATCCCTGCTGGTTTTTACAGCCCATAGTTGCAGGGACTTCTCTTCCCAGTTCTGGAACCCTGGGCTGGGTGTCTGGTGTGGGGCTGGAACCCCTAGCTCCTCACGTGCAGCCTTTGCAGAGATGATCTCCCTCCTGATTGAAAAAGCAGCATAGCCCTAACCGGTTTGGCTCAGTGGATAAAGCGTCGGCCTGCAGACTGAAGCAGCATAGCCCTAACCGGTTTGGCTCAGTGGATAAAGCGTCGGCCTGCAGACTGAAGGGTCCCAGGTTCAATTCCGGTCAAGGGCATGTACCTTGGTTGCGGGCACATCCCCAGTAGTGGGTGTGCAGGAGGCAACTGATTGAAGATTCTAATTCTCTATCCCTCTCCCTTCCTCTCTGTAAAAAAATCAATAAAATATATTTTAAAAATCCCAACCCCTCTGACCAATCCAACAAAGGTAAACTGCATTTATTTTTTTAAAAAAAGCAGCACACATGGGTGTCGGGCCACCCCATTCCGCACCTCCCACTAGTCTCAATGTGCTTTCTTCGTTACTTCTCTAGCTGTGGGACTTCTAGTTAGCTTTCAGGTGGTTCTGAATGATAGTTGTTCTGTATTTTAGTTGTAATTTTGATGTTATTGTGTGAGACAGCGAGTACAGGCGGTTACCTACACCGCCATCTTGGTTCTTTGTCCTATTCATAATATTTTAAAATGTAAAAGCACAAATACTCATCAATGGAAATCTAATTAAATAAATTATTATGGCATAGAATGGATTATTATGCATATTATTATTTTTTTCCTTATCCTCACCTGAGGATATGTTTTTACTGATTGATTTTAGAGAGAGAGGAAGGAAGAGAGAGGGAGAGAGAGAAACATCGATTACTTGTCTCCTGTACATGCTCCGACCAGGCATCAGGGAATTAACCCATAACCTTTGTGTGTATGGGACCACTGAACCACCCAGCCAGGGCTTTTATGCATATTTTAAAAAGAATGACATAAACTTGCATGCATTGTTATGGAAAGCTCTCCAAGATGTATTATTAATTTTTTAAAGTGACAGGCATAGACCCATCTGCTTACTTTAAAAATGTGTGTATGCCTGTTGAAATGGCTGTCTTCAACAAATCAACAAACAAGTGTTGGCAAGGATGTAAAGAAAAGGGAACCCTTGCGCACTTTTGGTGGGAATGCAGATTGGTGCTGGGAAAACTGGACACAACAGGGGGATGACAATAGAAATACTTTCCAGTTATACTGGTATAGCATCTTTCAGTTTACTAAACATTTGCAAGTATATCATCTTATTTGACTCACTAATATTTTGTGGATTAATGTTGAATTTTGTCAAAATTTTTTCCTGAATCTATTGAGATGTCATCCTTTTTTTCTATTAATGTGAAGCAGTACCTTGATTTTTTTTTTTTTTAATGTTGAGCTAAGTTTGCGTTATTCAGTAAACCCCACTTGGTCTGATATATTCTTCTCTTTATAGATTGCTGGAACAGATTCACTAATATTTTGTTGGATGTTTTACATCTATGTTCATGAGGAATATTGGCCTGTCATTTTCTTTGCTTATAATAGCTTTCATTTTGTCATCATCAAATGAGTTGGGTCTTGTTTAGTTCTCCTCCACTTTCTGTGAGACTTTGTAAGATTAGTGCTATTTATTTCTTACATATTTGATACAATGAAACCATTTGGGCCTGGAGTTTCTTTGTGGAAAGGTTTTAAATTATGAATTCAATTTTTTAAAATAGGTATGGTGTTTTCATATTTTCCATTTCTTTCTGTGTCACTTAAGGTAAATTGTGTTTTTTTAAGAAATTTATTCATTCCATCTAAATTTTTAAATGTATTGACATAAAGTTGCTGATAATATTCCCTATTAAGGATATTAATCCTTTTTAATGTCTGAGGATTTATAGTGATATCTCATTTTTCATCCCTAATATTGGCTGTTGTACTTTCTTTTTTATCTTGATAAGCCTTGCTAGGTTTTACCAATTTTATTAATCTTTTCAAAGAACCAACTCTGGTTTTGTTAATTTTCTCTATTATTTTTCTCATTGTTTCTATGAAATAATAAAATAAGTGAATAAGTCAATAAAATAAATGGAATTGATTAAATAAATCTTGCTTTTATTACTTTGGATTTAATTTGCTCATCTTTCCCTATTTTCTTAAGGTAGAAACTTAGAACATTAATTTTAAATATTTCTTCTTTTCTACAATAGGCATTTAAAGCTATATATTTCCATTAAGCACAACTTTTGCAGCTCCCCACAATTTGTGATGTTATATATTCACTAGAGGCCCGGTGCATGAAATTTGTGCATGGGTAGGGTCCCTAGGCCTGGCTGGCGATCAGAGCCTCTCCCGCCTCCACAGTAGCACTAAGAAGCAGTGAGCAGGCAGGCAGTAAGAAGCAAGGGTCCTGAACTGCAAGAGGGATGTCTGACTGCTAGCTTAGACCCGCTCCCCATGGGATTGAACCCGCAACCAAGGTACGTGCCCTTGGCTGGCAATCAAACTCATGACCCTTCAGTCTGCGGGCCCAGGCTCTAACCACTGAGAAAAACTGTCCTAGACTGTAGTATGTATCTTTTCATCATTCATTTATTTACTCAATAAATTCATTCAGTCATTACTCATTCATCCAGTATTTATTAGCACTGACTATGTGCTAGATACTAGGATAATAGCTAAAGAAGAACCAAGGTTGAGTTAATCCCACTTCAAGGGTTCTCAACCTAGGAGGTGAGATAAATGGAGCACATAAGACCACCATACAAACCAGAATCCAGTGACTCCATAGTAGGACAAAGTATTGCGAGACACAAAGCAGTGAAACCAAAGTTTGATCAGTAATTGTGTCCTTTGCTTGCTTCTTCCGTACAACTCTGTCTCAGCAATTGGGAAGACTGAGTACTCCCTACAACTTCCTAAGTGACAGAAAACAATTTCATGTGGCTTGCTCACAGCTGAAGCCAGAGAATCAAAATTACTCTTCAGCATTAGCTTGCAGGCTGCAAATCCCAGGGATAAGCACAAGAGCTCTCTGCCTTTATTATTTGAGTACCTGGCATGCACTGAGTACTAACAATGTACTAGGCTCCACAGCAAACAGGGGATGAGACCAAGTTCTGGCCTCAGATGCTCACAGCTGTTTTGTAATCTGATAATTGTGCATGACAAACCTCAGACTGTAAATCTGAAAATAGCATGACTGTAATCATAACAAAATGGAACAGCCATTGGCAAAATTTGTTTTCTAGTTATCACTTCCATAAGGAATTCCATAACACTGCTAGAGGAAGAGAAGAAAAAACTCTCAACTTCCTGCCACCAAACCTCTGAATTGTCATCGTTTGCATGCAAACCTTTCTCCGTTCTCCTCTCCTGTTACACTGTTCCACCTTCTGTCCATAACTCATCCACTCCCACCTCCTCAGAGACTTGGCTCTACCCATTATTTTATCTGTCTCCTTCATCTTGAACATCTTCAATCTATGCCAGGGTTCTTCCCCTTGGCATTTAACATATTCAAGTTTCACTTTCATCTCTAAAAAATCCTATCTACGTGGTCTTTACTGCCTTTTTAGCTCAATTCAGTCTGGCTTTTACCTCTGAAATTGTATTTTCCAAGTTCCCCAATAACTTACTAATTATTCTATGCCTAGTTCTTAGCTTCCTTGAGCCCATACTGACCACATACTCTATAAACACTATAAACTCATAAACATGCTCTTCCTTAGGCTTCTAGAACATTTTTCTTCCTTTGTCTTCTAACTTCTATTCTTACTCCTTATCCTACATTTTGGACTCCTTTGTCTTTCCAAACCTTCCATCATGTCATTCCTCCTAGAAGTATTCCCTGATTCCCCCAGAATCAGTGTTAGGACCTCCTACCACATGCTTCCATAGCACCCTATGCTACTTCCCCAACCACGGTCCATCATCCATTCAATAAGCATTCATTGAGGTTAATGTGATGGCCACTGTGCTAGGAACTAAGAATACAGATGTGAGCAAAAACATCCACAGGCCCTGCTATCAAGGAGCTACAGTCTAATAAGAGACACATACAGTAATAATTACACAAACAAGTGAATAATTATACACTGTGATGCATGCTATAGAAGAAAGGATCAAGAGCAATTAGACTATATAATTGAGGAACCTTAACCCTATCATCATTAACAAGGCAGAAGGCACTGGAGTGGGTTGTAGAGATTGATGTGTGGGCTGAAATCTTAGGAGTGAGTACCTGTGTAAGGGAAGGTGTGAAGAGTGTTTCAGAAAGAGGGAACAGCACATAGAACTGAAGTACAGCGATCATAGGGAAAAGTGGTACAAGTGAAGGCTGAGAGATCCAAGTAGGCCTTGGCCCATATAGGCACCTGAAGAGTTATCTAAAAAGTTAGTCCTTGTCATAAGGGCAATGGGAAGATACTGAAGGGTTCTGAGGGAAAGATGACATAATCAGGTTGATAGTTTGAAAATATCACTTGATGCAGTGTAAAGAATAGATTGTAAGGGGTGTGAGTGGGTGAGGGGAATACCAATTACAAGGCTTTCACAGCACTCTGGGTGAGAGATGATTGTAGGTTGGGCTAGAGGGGTGGCAATGAGTATGAAAAAATTGGTTTAATTCAAGAGATATTTAGGAAGTTTAGGGACAAAGGTTTCTCTTTAGGACTTGAGAAAGGAGAGAGGTATAAGGATAATACTAAAGAGAAAAGTCACGAGAGTGAGGATATCATACTTTGGACATATAGAAACATATCAACTTCTCTTAGATTCTGCTCACCCTCTCCTGTCCTCTCTTCTATGGATCCCAGGCCTAGTCACCAGATTCAAAATCTCTGAATTATCTAATACTCTCTTTTGGCCTTGTATCTATTCTTGGCCACTCGCCCCTACCTAGTCAGCCCTCATCAAGATCAATAGTACTACAAGTATTGTCTCAGAGGGGTCTCTGGAGGGACAAAATGATCCAAAAACGTGAGTCTTTTCTTTAGCTCTTACAGGCAAGTGATGCAAAATTCTAGACTTTCAAATTTTTTATGGTAACCAACTGAGTTATAAAGAAGTACTAAAATTTGTTAGTCATAAACTAAAATTAGCTTTTAACTGGAGTTCACAGAAGACTCTAATTCAGTTCTCTACTAAGAAGTCTGGCTGCCAGGCACTATTTGGCAACTTTGCAAAGTTCCTCCTATACATACACACATGCAGCTAGTTAGAATTCTCGCAATTTTCAGGAAGGACACTTTGTTATTGGGGCATTACTAGTGATGTTTTGAGCTGGTCATGGTTTATGGTGCTTGACATTCATGCATTTTAATGACACATTATTATTCATGGAGCTTCATCATGATCAATTTAATATGCCATGAGTTATTTGATTAACCCTCTGGGGTAGAGGGATACACTTCTCTGAACTTATTTCCTGCCACTTCCCTCCTCCCATTTCCTTGCTGATCCAGAACATGTGTAGCAAGCTCCTATCTCAGGTTCTTTACACTTGCTGTGCCCTTTGTCTGGGATGCTTCCCCCCCAGATATCACATAACTAACTCTTTAATTTCCTTCAGTTCTTTCTCAATGTCACATGTATGAGGCCTTCCCTGACCACTATATTTAAATCATAATCTTCTGAATCCCTGAACTTCCTAGTCTATTTTCCTGTTTTATTTTTCTTCTTGACACCTACCACACCATCTGACAAACTTTATATTTTACTTATTTGTTTATTGGCAACTTACCTCCTAAAAGTTAAGATCCATGAAAGCAGGGGTTTTTGATTCTTTTGTTTGTTGCTCTATTACTAATACCTAGAACAGTACCTTGTACATAGCAGCACACCACAAATAATTGTTAAAGGAGAATGGCTATTTATCATCAGAATTTCTGATCTCTTAATCTCCGACACCCAACTTTTAAGGCATGGGTATATGTGGTTCAAATATTAACCATCCATAGCCCTGTCAAAGCAGATATTAACATGAACCTGGAAAAACATGCTTCTGCTGTGACATTCCCTTATTATCTCTCCCCACTTGTCTCCCCATCCCAGGTTCATCCCTTCCTATCCTTCAAACACTCAGAGCAAAATTTCCAAACAATGGTTTCCAAATTTTCCAAATTAACTCATTTTCAGAAGTTAATATATTCCAGGCATTGTGTTAGGTTCAGGAGAATGAACATGAACAAGACAAACATGATCCTTGTCATCACAGAGTTTATATTCTAGGGGGGATATTACCTGACCCTGCCTCCTGAAAGGGTACTTAATCCTTTGTAGGAGAATATGGTGGCAAACCTGAGACCTGATATATGAAGAGGAGATAAAGGAGAGATTTGGGGTGCAGTGGCATGGAGCAGGTGGTAACAGACAGAAAAGATTGTACCAGGCAGGCAGACAGACAGAGGAAACAGCATTTTCAAAGGCCTAGAGGAGAAAGAGTGGATGGCACTTTCCAGAAAGTGAGAGCAGTTCAGTGTGCTGTGGCTGTGGAATTTTCACAGAGCTATGGTGAGACCTGAAGTAGGGTAGGTAGCGAAAGCTAAACCTTGCAAGGCCTTGCAGACCATACAAAGCAAGCTGGACTTTTGGGACTTTTTCCTAAGAGCAAGAGGGAGCTACTGAAAGGTCTGATCAGTGGAGCAACAAGAACAGTGTAGTCTAAACACTTCTCTGTCCCCTAACAAACCCAACACTGATCTTCCCTCTCCACTGCAGGCATCCAAGTCATAGCTGCCTCCTTCCTAAAGCTTTTCTACTGCTCCAACCTGCATGTCTCCCTCCTCAGCTCCAGGGATCCCACTCGCTTATATTTGTATGCTTGGGTTCTGTCTCCCCTCATTAGACTGATTTGCTCGTCACTGACCCAGACTGGGCTTTACTGAAACAAGAAGGTGATGAATACAACCTCGCACAACCCAGCCTTTTCTCACACCTCACCCACCAATATTTACATTGCACTAAAACAGCTATTGAGGGTGGGGGGAGGGGGATGCATTGGTGTTTGCAGGGCCAGGTAACCTAGGTTTCTCTGCTTCCTGTCTGCAGCCACTTCTCTCTGCTCTCAGTGTAATTAGCCTCTAATGTCTCCCCTAATGGGCTATAAAAACTCATCCCAAGCTTGTTCAAACCGCAAGTGCTAGAAAAGACAAATCTAACCTGTAGTGACAGAAAGCAGATCAGTGGTTATCTGGGGTGGGGGGTTCAGGAGAACTGACTGTGATGAGGCACGGGGGAACTTATCTGGGTAGAGGAAGTGTCCTATATCTTTATTGTAGTGGTGGCTCACAAATGTACAAATTTGTCAAACCTTGTCAACATGGACAACTAAAATGGTCCATTTTATTGTATGTAAACCAGACCTCAGTAATGCTGAACTTAAAACAAACTGGACCCAGACAATAGTGTGGGGAAGGCCTGGGGTAGGGTGAGGGCTGGGTGGAGGGGGGAAAGGGGGAATAATGGAGGATATCTATAATAATAAACAAATTAAAAAACAATAAGTAGGCCCAAACACAGTACATATATGAGCTTCGAAACAAAAGTTCAGCCCTAACCGGTTTGGCTCAATGGATAGAGCATTGGCCTGTGGACTGAAGGGTCCCAGTTTCAATCCCAATCAGGGGCACATGCCCAGGTTGCAGGCTTGATCCCCAGTAGGAGGCAAGCAGGATGCAGCCAATCAATGATTTTCTATCATCATTGATGTTTCTATCTCTCTCCCCCTCTCCCTTCTTCTCTGAAATCAATAAAAATACATTAAAAAAAAAAAAGTTCAACCCCAACATAAGACTAGGGCATAGCCATATGGGAAAACCAGCCTCCTCATGGTTGCAGAAATCTAAGAAATATGAGTCCACCTGCTATGCAAGCCCAGGTAAAAGATGCAAGGAACAAAGACTAATATGGAGGAGGCCAGACCAAAATACAGTATGGACAAATATTTTCTCTCCAAACCTCAAAATACTAGGCATGAGTGAGGGAAATCCTATCTAATAAAAGATTAATATGCAAATTAACCATCACTCCGCTACACCAACAAGCCATGCCCATAAGCCAATCAGGAGTGGGTATGCAAATTAACCCAACCAAGATGGCTGCGGCCACGGAGCGAGCAGGAGGTTTGGGTTTCCTGGCAATGGAGGAAGCCAAGCTTTCTGCACACCCTGGCAGGCCTAGGCCTCCACTCAAGGCTACAAAGTTTCAATTATAGAAGATAAATAAATCCCAACAAAAATGGCAGCAGCCAAGGAGCTGGAGAGAGCAGGAGGCTTGAGTTGCCCCGGCGATGGAGGAAGCCAAACTTTCGCAGCCCTGGCCTTCCTTGGCCTTCTCCACTCAAGGCTACAAAGTTTCAATTATAGAAGATAAATAAATCCCAGATACCAGGGCTTCCGCTTGGGTCGCCAGAGGGCATGGCTGGCCTGCAAACCACCACAGGCCCCTCATCCAGGCCACCCCATGCCCCAAGGGAGCCCCCACCCTGAATCCGGGACACCCTTCAGGGCAAACCAGCTGGCCCCCACCCATGCACCAGGCCTCTATCCTATCTAATAAAAGAGTTATATGCAAATTGACCATCACTTCAACACACAAGATGGCTGCCCCCATGTGGACACAAGATTGGCCAGCAGGGGAGGGCAGTTAGGGGCGATCAAGCCTGCAGGGTAGGGCAGTTAGAGGTGACCGGGCTAGCAGAGGAGGGAAGTTGGGGGTGACCGGGCCTGCAGGGAAGGGCAGTTGGGGGGGACCCAGGCCTGCAGGGGAGAGTTGGGGGGACCAGGCCTGCAGGGGAAGGCAGTTAGGGGTGACCAGGCCTGCAGGGGAGGGCAGTTAGGGGCAATCAGGCTGGCAAGGCAGCAGTTAGGCATCAATCAGGCTGGCAGGGGAGTGGTTAAGGGGTGATCAGGCTGGCAGGCAGAAGTGGTTAGGGGCAATCAGGAAGGCAGGCAGGCGAGCAGTTGGGAGCCAGCAGTACTGGATTGTGAGAGGGATGTCCAACTGCCAGTCGGACATCCCTCAAGGGGTCCCAGATTGGAGAGGGTGTAGGCTGGGCTGAGGGACACACACACACACCCCTCCCCTCCCCCGTCATGCACAAATTTCGTGCACCGGGCCTCTAGTTTAGAATAAATACGTAGAAGTCCTGCCTCACAGAGCCAGAAACTGCATATTAGTATCAGGGTGTTAATTCATAAAAGGTTTGGGAAAAGTGATTTTTTAAAATACATTTTATTGATTTCAGAGAGGAAGGGAGATGGAGCAAGAGATAGAAATATCAATGATGAGAGAGAATCATTGATTGGCTGCACCCCACATTGGGGATCAAACCCACAACCCAGGCATATGGCCTGACCAGGAATGGAACAGTGACCTCCTGGTCCATAGTTCGACGCTTGACCACTGAGCTATGCTGGCCAGGCGGGAAAGGTGATTCTTGAAAGATCGAGTACCTTCACCACAGAGGGCTCCTCGAGAAGCTAGGCCTTACCTCACCTTCTAGGTGATGCTGGGGAGGAAAGCTCTCTGTGCTGAGTGGGTAAGGGGGGTGACTCTTAGGTTTCCTGTCAGAAGGTATGACATCAGGCAACAAGAACACAAAGTTCACACAGCTGGATGGACCAGGGGTTCACAAGGAAGAGAGTCATATGAGGCTCCAGAAATAGTTGGGGGGAAATGTTTGGGGTATGCAATGTGTGAATAGGGGCAGGGATGGGAAAGAGGTCTCTTTCCTCTTCCTCTTTACCTGACCTGTCTCTCTTCACAAGTCTCCCAGCACAGAATATCTAAACCAAACTCTGGTGCATAATCTGTCCTGTGTCTCCGGTACAGTTCTCTTATACTCCCTTTGTGGGCTCCCACAGGTCTGTGTCCACACACAGCCCAGCACTGGTTCACACAGCAAAGTGCTGGAAAAATAATTTCTTTGGGACACGAATGTGAGGGTAATAGTTGTACATGTTGACCTAGTAGTGGGAGTGGGGGTGGGGAGTTAAGGAGGATGGGCTGGTCAGGATGGGTCAGTGGAGTCGAGTGAGGTAATGGAATGGTGAGGGAGGACAAGTGAAATGTAGGAAACAGTGGATCAGTGGCAGTGTGGGAGAGAAGGCTAGGATTAGTAGGAGAGAACAGGAAAGGGTCAGAGATCCTGTGGGGACACCGGCCAGGGGTCACAAGGAGAGAGAAGGTTAGGGGTCAACAGGGAAAGGAATTTGAGGGACCAGTAGGAGAGGTATGATCAGTAGTCACTGGCGGCGAAGGTCAGAGTTCTCTCGAGGGCAAGTTGGAGTGTTACCGGCTTACGTGGCTGCGGTTTGTAGGGCATCTTCAAAGACGCAGGTAGCACCTGAACACTTGGAGCGTCTACAAAACGCGCCCTTTCCTGAAGACAGGAAGCTTGTCCGTCCCCTCGACCACGCACGGGAAATCCGGATTCACTTTCACTTCAATTCCCGGTCCCAGGGGTTCTTTGGGGGGGGACAGCCGTCGTTGTGGGTCTCCCCACCTTTGCCGGAGGTAATCGGCTCCTCCCTGACGCGGTTACCTAGCAACCAACCGGCAGCCAGGACGCAGGCGCTTCTGACGCCCCCTAACGGCTTCAGGGGGTGGAGGGGCCGGGCGTGCGAGGAAGCTCAGCTCCACTAAGTCCCGCCCCCTCAGAATGACAGGACCCGCGGCCGCGCGCTTTAGTAACCCCTGCATGTGGGAGGGGCTGGGGCGCCCAGATACCGCCCCCTCATGAATAATGCACATTCAGGCGGTGCCCGGACCCGGAAGTGGAGTTGCCGAGTCACCGCAGTGGCTGAGCTGTTGACAGGAGGCGGTGGCGGAGGAGGAGGCGAGGCCCGACCAGCGGCTCTGCCCCGCCACAGCCGCGGTAGTGCTAGGCAAGCCCACGGAGCCACGCGGGCCTCAACCCGCCAGCGAAACTCCCGCCCCGCTCCCACCCGTCGGTCTGCTCGGCCGCCCGCCCGCCCTCCTCGTCCAGGGCGGCCTAGTCTGCACCACCCAACCGGCTCCTGGGGCTGCCGCCCCGCGCGGTCCCGTTGGCGTCCCTGGCCGCGCCCGGCCTGGGTTCGCTCGCTCGCCGGCACCATGATGGAGGAGATCGACCGGTTCCAGGTGCCCACCGCGCACTCGGAGATGCAGCCGCTGGTGAGGGGGCGGGCGGCGGGCAGGCCAGGGCCGGGAGGGGGCGCCGCCTGAGGAGGAGGAAGGGAATCAGGCCTCGGGAACTAAGGGAGCGCCTTCTATGGGGCAAAGAGAGCCATGAAAACACATCACTGGGGAGGGTGACCTGCAGGACCTGAAAACCGTGGGAGAATCCGCGAGGTGACCGCAAAGGAGCCTGTAAGGGCGGGGGGCACAGTCTGAGGAGGCAGGCCGAGGGAGCTACGGGGAGCTCTGTCGGGTGGAACCGAGAGGGACACAATGGTGCACACCAACGGAGGCCCGTAGCTGGGAAAGAAAGGGAACTGTCATGGAGCGCCGTGGGCGGCAGGCCCGGTAGGCTGGCTTGAGCGATGGGAAGGCGTTTAGCCCTGGAGGCCTGTGATGTTCAGAGCGGGGGAGGGGACTGGAGAGCAGTCGGCTGAGTGGTACTGGGAATAGGCTTGTAGCGGAGGAGGGGCCGGCCCGCCAGTTTGCTGGATGTGGATGGGAACGCGGGGGCAGGGATCCGTAGGGGCAGAGGTCGGTGCAGGACCCGGGAATTCCCTTTTCCGGAGGAGAGCGCAGGTAGTCTAAGCCGGCGGCACGGCAGCCGGGAAGGAGAGCGCGCAGAGACGTGATGGAGAATCTGAGGCGCGGATGAGAGGGGCTCCCGAACCGACAGGCGAGGAGGGGACAGGGCTGCGCTGGGGCCGTTTGGAAGAGCCCCCTTCATCCTAGGCCTCCGTGTTTGGAGCCCTTGCTGGGCGCCGATCCGCCCGCCTGTCCGCGATCCCGGAGTCTGGGAGGAATGATGTCATCGCTGCCGGCGCAGAGGGGATGGAAGGGGGAGGGCAACGCGGGCGCACCGCGGCCAGGCCTAGGGCAGACCGAGCCCGCTGCCCACCGCGGCGGGGGGAGAGGGGGAGCACCTGACTGGCTTGCCCGCCGCCTAGTGGAAGAGAGGCCTAGAGAGAGAGAGAAAGAAAGAGAGCGGGGATCCAGGGAGCGCCCTGGCTCTGTTCTCAGTTCGCTTTTCCTTCTCCTTTCCCCCTGGAGCCTTAGGGGGAGCTGGAAGGAGTCAGGGCAGGCCAGACACCTAAAGGTTGGGTGCCCTCTTCTCTGAGTTCTACTGGAACCTAGCAGAGCTCTCCAAGACTTGCAGATATTGGGCTCCCTAAGGCTCCTCCCTCTGTGTTAGGCCAGGAGGTGAGGAACAGGTTCTATGCTTGGGCCTCTAGGCCCCTGGCTTACAGATGGGCTTTGTGGCTTCCTGAGCAACCTGCCCATTACACCAGCCAAGACAGACGGTGGTAAGAATCCATGACCTACTCTAAGCCACACTTTTTGGGAGATGGTAGAGAGAATCATTAGAGGCTACCTGGCAGGAGATAAAAGTCACTTTCCCCCTTTTGTGACTACTTAGACAGTTCCAGAAGCCAAAAGAGAAGCTGCACAGAAGTGTACCATATTAAACTGGGGAGAGAGATGCTAGCCTGATGCCATCATTGGATTAATTAGGGGGTCAGAAAAACTTGGTGACAAGTTTATCCCATAATATTGAAGAACTTTGGGCTGGGTTAAGAGGACTTTCCTTTCTGGATTATTTTTCCAGCCAATCTGGTTTGTCAAACTAGATTACCTAAGCATCTAATCAAGAACCCAAAGGGAGGGTGGATGAAGGAGGAGGAGGAGGATGTCCAAGTGAGTCAGAAGAGTGCAATGAGTTGGTTCTTGCCTCCCATCTGGGGCTCCTGAAAAGGGAGGCAATAACTGTCCAGGGAAAGGGGGGAAGGAATCGAATCACTAGGCTCTCTCAGTAGTTCTTGGTGCCTCCATCATTGCCTAAAGTTTTTAATGATGGTTTGAGTGAGTAGTGGTTCCGGAAGACTCCCAAGCTGTGGCTCTGGAGTAGAAGTTCAAGGAGACATTTATCAGAAAAACTAATTGCCTTTGGACCTTTTTCTTGAAGCCTAAAGGAGTCCTTCTCTGCTAGGGGCTGCCTTGTTGCAGTTGAGTGAGAGCCTTAAGGAAGTAGCAATACAGCCACCCCCCATTTGAGGGCCATAGACATTGACCTGCAGATTTCTGTTACTTGATCGTTGTTCCCAGGTTGAAGCCCAAAGGACTCCCAAAACTCCTTAAATGCTCTGTATGTTGTTGAGACCAACAGGACTTTGTGTGGCGTTTCCCCAAGAACCCTCATTTCAGGGTATAAGGAATCAAGATGGTATACCATAGAAGAGAAAGGCAAAATGGCTTGTTAGGAGTATTTGGGTGGACCATAAAAACTAGCGTCCCAGGCTTGAACTCAGCTGTGACCAATTTTATTTCTTGCCATTATTTATTGAGACCTCTATCTAGGAAGTCTCTCCTCTTCTTCGGACTTAGTTTTCCCATTTACTAAATGAAGACAAACGATCTCTTTAAAGTTTAAACAATAGCTCCTCACTCTCTCTTCCAAAGAATCTCATAGGGACTTGATATTACTGATTCTGAAAATTCATCCCCCTTATATTTATTGAGCATCTGCTCTGTTCTAAATACTACACTAGGTGTTAGGAACACAGTGGTTAACAACAAGATGCAAATATGGCCCTGCCCTCCTGAAGCTCACAGTTCAACAGAAGTTTATTGTTCTTGCTTACTCCCTCAGGGTCAGCCTCTCTGAGGGCAGAATGGGGGCTGTCTCCTTAAACCCTAAAGGAAATAAGGCAATGCTGGTGTCAGGATCATTCCCTCTTTCTAGACTAAGCTGTACTTGTATAGTATAGGCCTGTCATATGGGCTCGATCATCAAATAAACCTCCCCTACTCACAGTAGTGGGAAGAATCCAGAGGCCATCCCTCACTTGGAAAAATGAGCTCTGAGGGGAGAGTATCTTTATTTTTTTTATCATTTACTTGAAAGAGAAACTTGAGCTTAAAAAGGAGGCCTAGAGGAGTGGCATGAGCTGGAAGAGAAGGCACAGCCAGCAGATCTGGGTGTTTCCAAGGTGCTAATTTAAGCATTAGTTCTCAGTTTAGTGGGAAGAAGAGATCCCTGCCCTGTTCATGTTGCAGCTGCAAGGAGCCTTCCTCTGGGATAGGAGTTGGCCTGAGGGCGTGGCCTCCCTCTTTTCCCCATCACACCAATTATTTAATTGGCCTGGCGGCATCTCAGCAGCTGAACCAGGCCTGGGCTTATCTCTGAGAGCTCCCCAGGGTCTCTTCCTGTCTCCTTATGAAAGGAATGAGAGCTCCTCTTGGAGACGCAGTCGCTGGGCTCCACTCCTGCTCTCTCCTAGATAATCCTTAGTGTTTTTGAGCACAGATTTTCCCAAAGAAACTGCCAGGAATAGGCACATCTTGTATGTCAGTTCTGTGTCCAAGCCACATAACTCACTGATCTGGGGACACACCCATCTGTCCAAGGCTCTCTGTTGAGCAATTGGGTTGAATTTGGCTATTGTTTGTGGCTCTATTGTCTGTCTGCTGGGCTGGTTGGTGCAGTCTCACAGTCTGTCTTCTACTTGGCTACAATTGGAGAGGAAGAGATTTGTGGAAAACAAAACACACAACAAATGGAGCTTTTAAGCACTTAATTGTGTTGTGCAAAACCCTGTCTCCTGTGCTTTCAGAGACCAAAAAATGGCATATGGCACCAGACAGGGTCTCTGTACACTTGACCGAAATGCTAGCCTGGGCTCCCTGAAACCTAGGTTGTCTGTTAACTCGTTTGTTTGATTCATGAGCATATGCTCAGTTCCAGGTACTTTAAGGACTAAGACAATGAGATCTCTCCAGTGGTTGGCCAGAAGGATGGGCTCAAATGGCTATAGGAAGGTTTTAGGTACATGCCAGGAAAGAATGGAGATCAATGGAGAGTGCTCCTGAGAAAGGGTGATACCTCCCTTGGGAGAAGATGAAAAATGCTGAAGTTCTGATCCTTTGACCAGCTGAGTCTTAAAGTAGTTTCAGACTCCTCCTGTCTCTGACACTCAGGGGTGGGGATGGTCAGGACATTAATTTAGTGAATGGACCACAACAGCTCCTGAAAAGTGGCGAGAGCCACTATGGAAAATTAACCTACATGTATTATGTGCTCAGGGAGCCTTAAATTGCCTCCTGGTGGTCAGATGGCTTTTCAATTTAAGGGTGGACTCTTCTAATGGGTCCATATGGCTTATGACCTAGTAGTATTTCTCAGGTTCTGGAATGAGGCCCTTTTCTCTTTTCCTGTATTGCAAAGTGAGGATCAGGTTTACTTAGGCCTCTATCTCATCCCTTACTACTTTACTCATCACCTCAATCAACAAATACTAAGAACCTACCTTCTGCCTGCTAGATGTTGTGCTGGGCTCCATAACATAATTTTGCTCCAGGGATGTGCATAATCAAGATGGGTTGAGGTACAACAGAGTAATGAGCACTGCAAAAGGAAGAACCAGGTCCACCAGGGCCAAAGGAAAACAGGAAGGGCTTCCATTAAGTGGTCAGAGAAGGCTTCACAGAGGAGTCATTGCTGAACTGACTTTTAGAAGAAGTGTAGAAGGTTGGCAGATGAGACGAGGTCAAGAGTTCCAGGCAAAGGACATGGAGGAAAAAACAAAAAGGTGCATTTAAATGATTGAAGGGTTTTTCTTAAGGGAATAACATCATCAAATTTGAGTTTAGGACTAAACTTCAGTAGTGGATAAGAGATTAGACAAGGTAAGATTGGAGGTCAGAAAACAAATATGAAGGTGGGTACAATAATAATCCAGGAAGAAATTATTTCAGCCTAGAGCTAAAAAAGAGGAAAGGACACATCTATATATACAAAAGCCTAAGCGACTGTCCAACTGTCCGACCAGACGCTATGATGCACAATGACCACCAGGGGGCAGATGCTCAACGCAGGAGCTACAGAGCTGCAGTGACTTGGCAGCTGCATTTCTCGGGTGATGCACCCAGAACCAGAGAGGAGGGAGCCCAATTCCAGGGTGCGTCACCCGAGAACCGCCCTCTCACAATCTGGGACTCCTTGGGGGATGTCGGAGAGCTGGTTTCGCCCGATCCCCGCAGGCCAGGCCGAGGGACCCCACTGGTGCACAAATCCATGCCCCGGGCTTCTAGTATACAGATATTAATTAAGTGGAATAGGCAGGATGTAGTACCTATTTGAAGGTGGGATGGAGAGTTTGGTAGTGAAGGATGCATCCCAGGTTTCTGGCATGATATCTGGATGCCAAGAGGCACCATCACCACCTCCAGAAAACTCAGAGGTTTGTGTATCTCTTGGCTTCAGGGACTGCTTACATGGGAGAAGGTTGCTGTTTTCCTTTGCTCTGTGGTTGGAGCTGCATTCTTGGGGCTATGGGGGACTCAGAGTCCTAGAAAGCCAAGGAGCAGAGTGAGACCGGTCCCACAGCTTCAAAAAGGATACAGAGAAATGCCTGCCAATGAATACTTTTCCCCTGTGATGAATGCAAGTGAATTGGTGACAGCAAGGAGCCATGGTGTTTTATTTTGTTTTTGTTTTGGTTTGTTTTTCTGGCAGCACTTTGGTAAAGAAAAATAAAATCATTTCTTGGCTAAGAGAATGTTTTATGCTTTAGCCTTTTACCATCATTCTGGTCAAATCTACGGTTTTCTGACTGATTGGCTGAGCTGGGCCCTTTTACTGATTTCTTCTAGAATGAATGTATGAATTACTGCTTCACCTGCAAGAGTCAGAATGGAAAAGGACACATACCTTCTTTCTCTAAGACCAGCCTGGAAAGCTTCAATTGGGATAGAAGTAGTGCCCAAACTGCTGTCTTCAGGCAAGGTGTGCCAAGGGAGCAGACTTCTGGGATAGATTGCTCAGAGGTGACTTGGCTATTTAAAGGCCCCTCTGTAGTCAGGCACTTCCATGGTAGCTGGGAGTCAGGCTGAGTCATTTCCATCCTGGAGCTGGCCGCTGCCTCCCTGACTATAGCCCAGAGTGAACAGAAATGTAAATCAGAGCTTTCTTCAGTTGAACCTGATTAGCCCCAGGGACTCTCTCCCCTCCTTGAAAGGGCAAATGGAGCCTTGTGTCTGGAAAGGGAACACGGGAGACTCAGCTTCTTGGGCTCAGCAGGCTCTCAAGGCATTGTTTCCTAAGGAGACTCTGGTGGGAATCTGGCCATCAGGGCGCGAGAAAGGAAGGAAGGAAGCAGGCGGAGCTGGAACCAGCTCTGATCTGACTCTGCTCTGGAATTCAGAAGCTGGAACTTGACCAAAGGCCTCACTGTGGGGCAGCCTAGTGAACTAGGGAGGGACTCTGGAGTAGTGAAGTAGTGGAGGAAGGAGGCCTAGAGAGTCTGGCCTGGGGGAAGGGTAGATGGGGATATGTAGGAGTTCCCCCTTTACATTCTTAGAAGCCAGTTCAAGCAAATATGTACTTGCATTTGTTGTTGTTATTCAAAGATATCAAATTGAGGATCAGATGGTTGTACTTTCTCTCTCTCTCTCTCTCTCTCTCTCTCTCTCTCTCTCTCTCTCTCTCTCTCCTCTCTCTCTCCCCTCTCATCCTCACCTGCCAATATTTTCCATTGCTTTCAGATAGAGAAAGGAGGTGGGACTGAGGGAGAAAGAGAAACATCGATGTGAGGAGACACATCAATTGGTTGCCTTTGATCAGGAATTGAAACAGCCACCTTTTGGTGCACTGGCCGATGCTCTAACCACTGAATAAACTGGCCAGGACTAGTTGTGCTTCTTGAGGGTCAAGTTTCTGTGATGATGATGATGATGATGATGATGATGATGATGATGATGTATGAGAGTGCGTGCACAAATAAGAGGGCAATAATGGCCATAAAGGGTGTTCTCTGAATGACCGTTCTAGCCCTGAGAAGTATAACTTTGACAAGAGGCCACATCCAGGCAGAATGAGTCCAGCTACTGTGGTTCCTGGCCTGATTTTGCCTGTTTTCATCACCAGACTCTTGGCCGTCATAACCAGAGTCCGCCCCATCTATCTATTTAGAACAATACCTGAAGGGGCACTTTAAGATTTATTGTATTAACTGTACCCAAACTGTGCAATGGGAACCATATATATTTTACTATGTAGTTAACTTAAACATAATTATGTACAAGCTATAAATTATTTATATTTCCCATATTAATTTCTAGTTTTAGCTTTATAAAGGAATTGGTGAAGCCCTCAGCCAAGCATGGCTTAGACCAGTATTGCCTGTATTATATCTTTAGGAATATTGTTCCTTTGAGATACTTTATGGGAGAAAAAAAGAATCTGTAGACAAATTCCTTTGGGGAACACTACACACTATCCCATCACAATGTTTACTAGCATTTTAAAGGCTCTGAGAAGTTCTTCAGTAAAGAAACCTTTCCAGCTTCATTTAACCCAATGTTTCCCAAGATTATGTAATCATGGAAATGTTTTTCATGTTATATCTATTAATATCTTACAGAACCAATGTGTTTCAATGTGTTTTTGGGAAACTCTGTCTTAGAAATTAGTGTTTCTTCTGATTCAGTCTGGAATTATAATCTTTTAAATTCTTTTGAGCCTCTTTTATAACCCACACCATTTTCCCCATGCTAGTCTCTAATGTGATGTTGCTGCTTTGCATCAGGGTCTGAACTATTGCCATCAGTAGGAAAATTTTAGTGAACTTTGGTCAGGTGCAGAAGCCAATACTAAGTGCCTAGTTTTTCTCAAGATATTCTTTTTAAGGGGGTTTATTTCCCTTCAAGTTCCTCTACTAACTGTTGATGTGGCAGCATTTTCACCATTAACTTTTTTTGACAGCTTCATTGAGATATTATTCATATACTGTACACTTTACCCATTTAGTACTTTGAGTTCTAGAGTGGCTGCTGCATGCCTCAGTTCTGTTTCTCCTTTTTTACCTATGGGGTATGCTCTGCCCTTTTGTGTTCTGCTAAGGAGGAGAGAATATAAAGATTATAGTCCAAAGCTCTCATCAGGAAGAATCCATCTTAGTTGGAATTTAAACTGAAAAATGGATTCCCTGATTAGGGTTTCTCAGTACTTCCTCTGCAGTACTATTAAATGTCCCCGCTGATCACAGCAGCTCAAGAGGCATTCCTGCATAATCATTTTACATATGTAAAACGTGGCCTACTTCATGGGCTATAAAAAGCATAGGTGATAAGCAGATTTCATTCCTTATGCCAATGCCCATTGACCAGTAGTGGCTGCCTGGAGCATGTATTAAGGTGGATTCTGAGGCAGAGTCCTGGTTCAGTGAGGAAGAATGACATGGTTGGTCTTCCATGTCTTCATGGTCTTCGGCAGGGGAAAATCACTTCTAGTACTCTGCTTGCCATCCTGGCAGCCCTGAATCATCATAGTTATCCTAGGCAAAGAGCATAGGAAAGAAAGACTTTAGGAGATGTTAGCTAGCTCAGCTTCACTGAGGGGCTATACTCATGATGTAGCTCTTTAAGAAACGAATGGAGAAATGATCTTTCCTGCTCTGACATTCAGCATGGGTTTTTGAAATATTGACTTGATACAAAGTTAATCCTATATAATAAAAGGCTAATATGCAAATCAACCAAACAGTGGAATGACCTGTCCCTATGATGCACACTGACCACCACGGGGCAGACGCTCAATACAAGAATTTCCTCTGGTGGTCAGTGCACTCCCACAGGGGAGCACCACTCAGCCAGAGCCAGGCTCACGGCTGGTAAGCGCAGTGGTGATGGCAGGAGCCTCTCTTGCCTCCGCAGCAGCACTAAGGATGTCTGACTGATGGCTTAGGCCCACTTGAGCGGGCCTAAGCCGTCAGTCGGATATCCCCCAAGGGCTCTCAGACTGCAAGAGGATGCAGGCCGGGCTGAGGGACGCCCCCCCACCCCCGCCAGAGTGCACAAATTTTGTGCACCAGGCCTCTAGTCTTTCATAAATAGATAGGCCAGGTAAGAGAGAGTATCTTTGACTCTGCTTTATACTGTACACTTTATCCAGTGGACCCTGCAGAGCAGATAAGAGGGGGAGAGAGACAGATTCAGGAAGAAATCTCATAAATATCACATAAGTGGTTAGCCAAATTTAAGGTGAAAATATAAGCCCTGAACAAAGTGACAAGAAAAAGGAATAGGCTACTAGAGGAGACCCTTAAGCCAGCAGTTACTGGAGAGGAAAGGCCCAGCCATGGGCTATACAGCCTTAGCACTCTTTACCCCCACCCCCACCCCCAGGCTTAAACAGGCCCTGTTTTTTTCCTCTACCATTTTCTGGGAGATGGGTTTCCAAATCCCCAGTCACCCTGGCTGCTCTAGTGGGTACTTTTGAGTTTCTCACTGCTGGAACTAGACACAGACCTCTCCATGTGACTTGATCAGCCCAAATTACTGTAGGACTGCCATTCTCTATAATAATGGTATTGTACTTCTTCTATTGTCAGTTGATGTTTATGATCATATTTAATAACTGTACCTATTGTTAGAGTGAACTTAGGGCACATCTGAAATAGGCAAGAACCTGGAAGGACATCTTGGATTAGGCTGGCTGCTAATACAAGTAAGGGTCCACTGGGGATAGTGAGGTGGTGAATTCATACTTATTAGAAACTATGCCACTTGTGTGTGTTTTGGCTCTTATTCTCAGAACAGTAGCTGGCTGAATTCAGCAATGGAATTTAAATAAGAATCTAGGTAAAGCTATGTGGTTGGGCAGCCTACAGTAGACCTTCAAAGAGAGGTGTGTTTATATGGACAGAAAACTTGCATAAGTTTACTATATGACATAGGCTCCAGAAAAGTTAATGTGCTGTTAGGCTGCATCAATAGAAGTATAAAGTTAGGTCCCAGGATGTGATAGTCCTACTCTACACTAGTCAGCGTTATCTGAAGTCCTGCACTCTATGCTGATGTCATCATTCAAGAGAGGAAGTGACTGGTATGACGAAAGGAATCAAAACCATATCGTGTATGGGGGGGATCATATCATGTGAGAACAGTTGGGAAAACTGAGGCTCTTCAATCTACTTAATAAAACAGTCTCAGGGAAAGCATTTTATGGTTTTTAAATGCTTACAAAGGACTGGAGTTAAGAAAGGAAAGATGGCTAGACTTTTTATTACTTATGGCTACACAGGGAGGAACCAGGGCCATTGGATGGGAGTGTGAATATGCTTTTACCTCTGAACTTCATTGCTTCCTGTTCCCTGTGGTAGCAGTTTTTAAACTGAGCTCCTGCAAAGAGCCACGCTCCTTCTAAAGTAGGAGCTAGGAACAACATTTTAGCAATAAACATTGCTTATTATGTATGTATAATATAAACATGTCAAAATATCCACTGTGGAACTTAGTATTGGCACCAAAGGGAACCAGTCAGGAACTAAGGTTTGGCCACCAATCAGCCTCCTTTAAAACTTCCTGATAGAATCTCATGTTTCAGATCCTTCATTTAGTCAGGAGCTGAACTACAGGAGTGAGGCAATCTCTGGGAACTCCCATGAGAGGAATTCATTTGAGTATCCATGAAGGGGTGTGGAGATCAGGGTGAACTAATGAGGGGCATGGGCCTCAGGGCAGGAAGGGGCTGTGTTCTGTGGTTGTAGGAAGTTGGCTAGTACATTCTAGGTCTACCACTTTTGTTCTGACCTTTGTCCAGGCTCCTAACCTCTTTCAGGCTATTTATAAAATAAATAAGATCATGTAAGTGAAAATGAACTGCAAATTACTGTATCATTTCTGATCTAAGGGTTGATCCTGTTTAAGGGAATAGTGATTTCCATTTCTATTTGTTTGTTTTTATTGTCTAAAGTTTTATATATGTCTCCCTTCCCCCCGCCCCCCCCCCCCCCCCCCGATTGCGCCCGCCCCCCTTGCCCGCCCCATTTCCAATTTTTGTCAGTGTTTCCCAATGGAGCTTTTATGGGGAGAGGGTAAGAAGATGGTTTATTCTTCTCATTACCAAATGAGAAGAGTCCTTAGCCTACTTGATACCACCATGATGAGGCTGGGCTAGAGATGGAAGTGCTTTGTGTTTCCATTGATTCCCAGAGGGGGTTCCATTGAGTGGGTCTGGATTGGAGGAGGCCTTGTCCCTGCCCCTTCCTGCCATGGCTGTTTCAGAGTCCTGTTGGAGTGGAGTCTTCCTGAAGCACCCCACTCCTGATGCCAGTGGAATATGTCCTTCTGCTGTTACTGCTCCCAAAGGCCAACTCTCATGGCTCAAGAAACATTTGAAAAAGTCCACATTGCTACTATGGCTACTACCCTCCCCACAGAATAGTAGGCTAGAGAAGGAGGCCATTTCCATCCAGTCTCAGACCTTCTTCAAAATTTTGAAACATTTTGTCATGGAAAATTCTAATGTATACAAAGTAAAGAAAAGATGAAGTGAACCCCCTAGTACTCATCACCCAACTTAGACTTATCTTGTTTCACCTCTACCCCACCTACTGGATTACTGTGAATAATTACTTCATCTGTAGTTCTCTGTCTAGTGTATTTTTTAAAAAAATATATTTTATTGATCTTTTACAGAGAGGAAGAGAGAGGGACAGAGAGTTAGAAACATCGATGAGAGAGAACCTCTTGTACACCCCCTACTGGGGATGTGCCCGCAACCAAGGCACATGCCCTTGACCGGAATCGAACCTGGGACCCCTCAGTCCTCAGGCCGACGCTCTATCCACTGAGCCAAACCGGTTTTGGCTCTGTCTAGTGTATTTATGCAAACTGCTAATTAGATCTCAGGGTTTGATCAGATTCAAATTTAATTCTTATGTGAAGAATACTTCTGAGTGTGTCCTGTGTACTTCCTATTGCATCACATCAGGAGGAACAGGACATACGTTGTCCTACTTTTTGTGTTGTTCAGATTGATTAGTGGTGTAGTTAGCCTGATCTCTTCATCACAAAGATTCCCCTTCAGTCTTTTCTAATGTTTTAGCAGCGAGGGATAGTCATTGCCTCAATCCATTATTTCATCAGGAGTTCCCTTCACATTTAGACAACAAAGAGCCCCTTTCAATATTCTGCCTTCATCCCTCAAGGTATCACATATATCTCTAGCACTTTCTCCTTGGGTCTCCTTTTTCTATCACTTCTTTTATCCTATACCATCATTTCCTTCCTTATCAACCCAAGATGGCCCTAGAAAGTCTTCAGGCCACATGTACCCACCCTGCTTCACTGCAGACCTGTGTTTCTGAGGGGGAGAGGGTGTCCTTACTTGGCATCTTTTGTCACTGAGACAGCATTATGTCCTCCATGAAGCTCTTGGTTCTGCTCTGTGAATTCTGCTAGGGCCGTACATGACCATACTGGGGAGTAGTGGCAGCTCTCCTGGGAAAGAGTAGAGATTTTTCTCTTGTGGGAGAAAGTGTAATAGGGCCTGGGTTTATTTTACCTTCCCAGGGATTTCTGAGCAGCTTTCTTCTATGCTGAAGAGGGTCTTTCTCACTTGTTTCCTGAACTTTCTGCCCCAGCAGGAGCCCTGGCAGGTAGCCAAGCCCGGTTTCCTGTTTAGCGGGGCTGTGGTCTGGGAGAGGTTGGAGGAGGGGTGGGGTGGGCAGCTCTAGCACTCTTAGGTCCTTTTCTCCTTCCAGCCAACTTCAAAAACCTAGGAGGACTAGGAAACAGCTGCCACCTTCTGGTACTAAAATTTAGCATTCCTGTGCTGCCCAGGATCTCCACTCCTAGTTTCTGTCTTCACATAGGAGAGAATGTGGAAACTATGGCCTTCTGTGTGTGCACATGCCCCCAAACAAACAGTGCATGTACCAAGGGCACTGTGAACCAGCTCACCAGGAAGGCACACAGAGGCTGAGTGCTGCTTCCTGCAAACCTGAAGCCCTCCCTCCCCCCGACCCAGGCTCTGTGTCTGCCCACAAAAGTGTTGCACCTCTATCACCCCAGGCGAATAGCTGTTAGTCCCCTTAGTTATTATGTCCAATGCACTGAAGCATCTGAAGGGGCAGGAAGTCTGAGATGTGGAGGCTGACTAGGGACTGGTGCTGCACCTAAAAAACATTAGGGGTTTTATAGTTACAGCCCATCACCCAGTATAGGATTTCTGATCAGAGCCTCACAGCCCTGGATGCCCCACTTGCATCCCTCCACTTATCTAATTCTTCTTTGGGTAATGAGGATGCCAAGGGACTCATTCTGTTTTTGGAAGAGACCTGTTGTAAATTACTTCTTTGTTCCCCTCTCTTGGATGGCCACAGCAGAAATTGTGTGAAACCCTCTCCCATTCCTTCCCATGAAAGGAGATATCAGAGCCTAACTGGTTTGGCTCAGTGGATAGAGCGTCGGCCTGCGGACTGAAAGGTCCTGGGTTTGATTCCGGTCAAGGGCATGTACCTTGGTTGCGGGCACATCCCCAGTAGGAGGTGTGCAGGAGGCAGCTGATCGATGTTTCTAACTCTCTATTCCTCCCCTTTCCTCTCTGTAAAAAATCAATAAAATATATTTTTTTTAAAAAAGAAGAAAGAAAGGAGATATCAGAGCAACGTACTGCCAAGTAGCAGGGATGCCCAGTGCACCCCCTTACATTTCAACAGCTGCCCCCTTGCTCTTGTTCTAAAGATTCTAATCCTTAACGTGGCCTGCAAGGCCTTATGTGGTCCAGCTCCTGCCTGCCTGCCTACCTCTGCAACTCGGTTCACATCACATTAACCCCCATCACTGCATCCAACCTTACTGGCTTCTCCTCCACTTCTCTGATGTTCCAGGTTCCCTTCTGCTTTAGGGCCTTCCTTTTTTCAGTTGACTCCTACCCATCTTTCAGATCTTAGCTTAGCTAGAATTTCATCACAGAAGGATTCCCTTAAACTCTAGACTTTGTCAGTAGCCTTATTCCTATTGCACTTTCATATTTATCATTTTACATATGCTTGTATGATTAGTCTACTCACATGGATACTTCTGAAGGCCAAGTTTCATGAAGGCAGAGACCATATCTATTTTTACTTCCTATTATGTCTCCTGTGCCTTATAAGGTGCCCTATGCATAGTAAACCTTCACTAGACATCTATTAAATGAGTGAATGAATTAGCTGAATAAATTCAATCTTTTATCTCCTTTACTTGGTAACTCTATGTCATATCTACCATATTCAACCATACACCCTACAGATGCGTGTCCTGTTTATAAGCACTTACTGTGTATCTGCCACCAGACACACATTCATTTAATCCTTTCAACAATATGAAGATGGCATACCCTTAATCAACAGAGAAGGCAAGTGACACCCAAGGTCATGCAGCTAGTAAGCAGCAAAGCCCAGTTTCAAGTCCAGGTGTGTGGAGTCTAGACTCATGTTCTTAACCATAACACTACACTGCCCCCTTTTGGCAGTTTGGAGAGTTGTCCCTGGAAGCCTTCTGTCACAACCTTGGTTAATTTCATCCCTAAATCAGTACTTTTTGGAATTTAAAGCTCCAAGAAGCCATGATCCAGTTTCAGCCCTCCTGGTTTTAGGAGGGACTGTGGAAAGACACAGGGAAGGGAATTTAACCGGGACTCGCCAATGTCCCAGGGTGCATGCGTCTCAGGGTCTGCCTCCCATCTGTTTTCCATGGTCCCTTTGTTGCCTTCAGGGCTTAATGAAATGTCCTGTTTTAAAGACCAGAACATTTCACTGTTGAAATGGCCTGATCAGCAGTGTACTGGAGAGTAAGAATGGCCTGATTAAGATCCTAAGAAAGATCATTGAGAGTGGGAGAGTTTGTCTCTGTGATTTAGTCACTAAAGATAGAGCTCTGGAAATTGGCTTCAGTGCTTTCCTGGGGAACTCAGACTCAATAAGGGCAATATCTCTTGCTGTTGGTTAGAAAAGCTCTTTTTGGTGGCTAGAGAATTTGGGACTGATGAATACTTTAGACTGGATGGAAACAAAGTAAATGAGGAGAGAGCAATATAAAACAAAAAACAGCTACCATTTTGTTGTGTCAGGCATACTGCAAAGCATTCTACATATATTATTTCATTTAATTCTAATACTAGCCCTGCAAAGTAGACAATGTTACACCCATGGAAAGGCAAGAGACATTAACAAAGATAAACTGCCAAAAGTCAGACAACCAGCTGGCCTTTAGAATTAATCCAGGTCTTTCTGACTTCAAAATTTGAATAACCCCTCCCCCTCCCAATTTGTGAGAAATATAGTGTCCCCCAAAAAATTTATATATACACTTTGAATAATTATAAAGGCAGTATTTATTAAAATACATTTCATTTTCAAAATTGAACTATCAGCTGTTAAAGTGTGTATACATTTTTGGGGGGCACCCTGTACATTGCCACATCCTCTCTGGAAAGAAAACCAGAAACAGAATGTGTGCATGCCCATTGATCCCCTCAATGATTCCACTTCTAGGAATTTATTGATCTGAAGAAATTGCCAGACAAGTGTATAAAAACTTTTTAAACTAGACATAATAGCTATAAATAAATATGCTACAGTGTTATAACATTATATATATATTTTTTATATTTTATTGATTTTTTACAGAGAGGAAGGGAGAGGGATAGAGAGTTAGAAACATCGATGAGAGAGAAACATCGATCAGCTGCCTCCTGCACACTCCCCACTGGGGATGTGCCCGCAACCAAGGTACGTGCCCTTGACCAGAATCGAACCCGGGACCCTTGAGTCCGCAGGCCAACGCTCTATCCACTGAGCCAAACCGGTTAGGGCTACAGTGTTATAACATTATAATAGTTGCAACATCATGATAGTGAGAGGGGAAAAAGCAAATAATATAAATCTCCATCAGTGGAGACTGATTAAATAGGAAGGCTTTTTTTAAAAGTCCTCATCCGAGGATATGTTTATTGATTTTAGAGAGAGAGAGAAACATTAATCATTTGCCTCCCATACATGTCCAACCAGGGATCAAACCTGCAAGCTGGGTATGTGCCCTGGTCAGGAATCGAACCCACCACCTTTCAGTGTATGGGACGACGCTCCAAACTGACTGAGCCACACTGGCCAGGGCCATATAGGAAGCCTTTTATAAGGAGGAGGTAAAATCTAATATAGATATAAAAAAGGTGTTCAAGATATATATTTGTTTTTTGTGGTAAAATGCATGTAACATAAAAGTTATCGTTTTCACATATATTTCTGATTCATCTATGCTTAAATTTGTGTATATAAATATACATTTTAAAAGTCTGAGAAGATATAATAAACGTCATCATTCTGACTTACAGGAGAACTTTCATGTTATTTTTTGTATTTGAATTTGTTTACCTCAAAGTGTTTGAATTTATGACAAACCAATATTATGTTTTCTCTAATCATTTTTTCCATTTTAGGAAACAAATGATCAAAAATCATGCTCTTTCTACTGTATCATGCCTACCCAGGAGATAGCTTTTGCCTCATAATTCCCATATTTTTCAATCAGGTATGCACACCAACAAATTGGCAAGATGACTTGGCTATGGAAATGCTGCCAAATACCTGTATGTCACTTGTCTGGCCAATCTTATTCCTGCTGGGCACCACCAGTGGTGACTGGCCACATCTGACTCAATTCTATTCACTTCCTTCTCACGTCTGTAGAACCCTGTAGCTTTGGGAGGCAGGACATTTCTTTGCAAATAGAAAGCCTCCACACTGATCAGATACATTCCTGTCTCTTATTTCCTATTTAGAGATCTCCTGCAGTCTCACCTTCACCATAAAAGAGAAGCACAGGGACAAAATTATTCTCACATTCCCTGAGGCAAAGCCATGGCCACTGATGTGTCAACGGTCTGAGTGATTCCCTTTGGCTCTGACCTCTGCTATTAGTGTTGCTGCTCACTGCGTTATGGTTTTCAGTATGGCCTTTTTATGTGGTAAAGTAGGAAAGGGATCAGGAAACTTGGAACCAAGACCTGGCTAGGTGAGGGGAGCTGCTCAGCTTTATAGGGTATCAGCTTTTTACTCTGTAAAACTGGGATAAATAATACATGCTGGATGTTTAGGACAATGAAAATATTCTGTATGACACCATAGTGATGGATGCATGTCATTTTACATTTGTCCAAACCCATAGAATATACAACAAACACAAAAAGTGAATCATAATGTAAACTGTGGACTTTGGGTGATTGTAATGTGGCACTAGGTTCACCAGTTGTAACAAATGTTCCACTCTGGTGGGGAATATTAATAATGGTTGAGGCTGGCTATGCATATGTGGATGCAGGGGGTATTAGGTAAATCTCTGTACCTTCTCCTCAATTTTGCTGTAAACCTAGAACTGCTCTTTAAAAAGTTTTAATTGAAAAAGAAGATACTATTTCTCTCTCTTAGGATTGTCAGAGATTAAATGAGAAAATAATAAGGAAAAGGCTTTGAAAATGTAAGTTACAAACATAAAGATCTGTTTTTCTGAACTTAACCTTTTATGTATGATTTGCATTACAAATTCTTTTTTTTTTTAAATATATTACATTGATTTTTTACAGAGAGGAAGTGAGAGGGATAGAGAGTTAGAAACATCGATCAGCTGTCTCCTGACACCCTACTGGGGATGTGCCCACAACCAAGGTACATGCCCTTGACGGGAATCGAACCTGGGATCCTTCAGTCCGCAGGCCGACGCTCTATCCACTGAGCCAAACCGGTTAGGGCTGCAATACAAATTCTTAAGTCAAAAAGCATGTCTCAAAATCTGTTGCTATGATGTAGTAACTTAATAGGAGTTAGGAAAGATACTGAAAAATCTGAAAAGGTCACTTCATTCTTAAAACCAACCTGAGGAAGGCAGGAAGAGGAGAATCAGAGACTTATTTTCTGTATTATTTTAATTTATCTCATCAAATATGTATTAATTTTGTAAGTTAAAGAAATCAAGAAAGATTTTTTGCAATATAGTCAAAACTAGAGATAGAAATTGGAAGTTATCTGCATATAGGGCTGAAAGCTGGAGCAAAGAGAACAAAGGTTATAGAAAGACGATCAATTGAAAAAGCAGCCAGATTGGCAAATTGGAGCCATGTTGTTAAAACTATTGAATGTCAGATTGAGTTTTAAGTGGTGAGAGCCATTGAATGGTCTGGAGCAAGGGATACTGTAATCAGAGTAGTATTTAATTCACAGGAGAGTAATTTAAGAATAATGTACAGGATGAGTTGGGGGAAGAAGAGGCAAGTTGGAGAGATGAGAGCGTTACCACTGCGGGGGTCCTAGGACATGTTACTAAGGACATGAAGCAGGATGCTGGCTGAGAATATGCAAAAAAAATAATTAAATGATAAAAAAGATGAATGTCAGATATTTTGAAGAAAGTGCTACCATAGGCTCATGATTAGTTTACCCGAGGAATAAAGGGGAAAGAGGTAGGTCAATAGGAAACAGAAGCCAACTTGAAATGGCTCCCAGAGGCCAAAGCTGGAACAAGTTGAGCAACTTATCAGTATGATAATATTGGATTATAGCCCTAAAAGAAAATATACATTAATCCATACTGATATAAATAAATGACTGGATAAGTGAATAAATTAACTGGAAAGAATGGACAAATTATTCATTAGAATATAATTTTTATATATGAAAAGTTACTTATTAAAATGTATTTAAAAGTTTTATTTGTAGAAAGAATGAAGTAAATTTAAAAAATAGCTTTAGAACATCATAGTAATAATTGCTGCTGGCAAGACCCACTGAATGCCAAAGGGCTGAGGCCCAAAGCTCAAGAAGTAGAGAGAACCTTGACCAAAAGGAGGGCCCTGCCGTTTTCTGGCTGCAGAGTCAGCCTAAAAGCTGGACGTCCTGAGTCAAAGGTTACTTTTTTTCTTTCTGAACTAGGAAGACATTCTGTTTTCCAAATCCCACTGTGGCCTAGAAAGTTAAGCCACACAGAAAATGAAGTAAACTGAATTTATTTATCCTGTTTTCAATTTTTATCTGAGATAGAGAATAATTTGTGCATTACAGTTAGGCATTAAACAGCATTACAGAATGATTTCTATAGGGTATACAGTATATATGTGTAATAAAAGCTACCCTTTATTGACTACTTACCATGTATCAGGGACTGTGTATATATTATGCCATTTAATCCTTCCAAGAACACTATAAGATGAGTACTATTATTTTCCTCATGTTAAAGATTAAAAAACAGACCTAAAGAGATTAGAAATTTGATCAAGATCACACAGATAAAGGGGGAAGTGAGGGGTTTCAGTAATACTGACCAAAAAAAATCACACAGATAAATGGCATAGTTAGGACTTACTCCAAAACTCATATATATATATATTTCAGAGAGGAAGGGAGAGGGAGATAGAAACATCAATGATAAGAGAGAATCATAGATTGGCTGCCTCCTGCACACCCCCACTGGGGATCAAGCCCACAACCCAGTCATGCGCCCTGACCAGGAATTGAACCATGACCTCCTGGTTCATAGGTCGATGTTCAACCACTAAGCCATGCCAGTCAGGCCAAAACTCACTTTTAACCACTGCTCCATACTGCCTCTTACAAACACTCACATATGTGTGTGCACATGGACACACAAGAACCTGGCTATGTGCCAGGAGGTTAACATGAGATATAACTCTGGATGGTATGACTAAGGGTGTGGTTTTTTAAATATTCTTTTGTTCTTATCTTGATTTTTATGGTAAATGTATTCCTCTTGAATTCATAAAAATAAATCAGTATTTTATTTCATTTATGTAAGTTTTAAGTTCGGGTGCTCTTTGCCAAAATTCTGTAATACCCATAATGGGAACAAAGCAGGTGCATTCTGCTCAACTGCAGACAAAGGAGACTCTACCTTCTCTGCAGCAGTACAGGCTCTGCAGTGACAGGACGGAGAATCTGGCATGTGTGTGTGCGTGCATGCAGGTGTGTGTGAGTGCAGCGGCTGCGGAGGTAAGGGAGGAGCTCTCTGAGGATGTGCCAGAGGATGTGAGGAAAACTCTTTCCTTCACCTACAGCCACCTTGTCCCTGAGCCAGGCCCATTTAGTCCTGAGCATCCAGGGGTACTGGAGATATTTTTCACACATACCAAGATCCTCAACTTTACCCTATATTGAAAATCTGGCCAGGGAGCCAGGCTGCTGGCATAAAGCACAGGCTGCAGCCATAGTGATTGGAGTCATTCTGGAGCTACTTCAGGCCATGCAGGATGTGATCCAAGCAGGCAGTTGGTATTAAGAATGGGCAGAGAGGAACCAGCATCATTTAAGGTTGGCATTAACCAACAGGTGAAGCTCTTGTCCAAAGCTGCCAAGGTCTTCAGGTGGAGACGATTCAGTACCCTGGATAGCTCCTGGAGAGGGGTCCAGTCCTTGCCAGGTCTGAAAAGCCTAACTGCCTGAATTCTTAAGGCCCTTGCTTATTTAATTTTAAACAGCCTTCCTGCACATGTCTCTAGCTGTGAAATGGCCTGCCCTCCTCCCTTTTGAATAAGCCCTATGGATCCAGGGACCCCCCCCCCTCTTTCTCCCTCTAGCCTCTGTCCCACCTTCCCTCACAAACAGCTAGTCTGACTGAGCTCTCTGTTGAGGTTACCATCACTCTGAAGGTGAAATAAGCCTTCAAGACAACCATGTCAACTCCTGAGGTGTGCTTAGCCAGGGCCTAACACCTTGATACCTCAAAGCTGTGAGATTCTGGGGGTCAGTGTACATTCCTGATAACCTATAATTAAGTCACTACAAAAAAAAAAGATTCTGGGGAGAGGGTAAGAGTAGTGGAACAAGGGAATGTGAAATGGGTCTTTGTCTTTAGCGCCCCTGCACTGCCCTCTTCAATGTAAGAATGAGGAGTATGAGGCAGGGGAAACTAAAGGGAAATACTGAGCAAGTTTCAAGGCCTGAAGCTACAACTTTGCATCACTGTACCGTTGGCCTGACATTGGGAATACACTTGATTTAAAGACATCATTTTCAGGGGAAGGACATTGAAAATAAGGTGGAAGGTGGTAGATGTAGCAAGTAGAAGCAGAAATTAAACTGGTGAGTCTGGAGCCTCACAACCTGCCACCTCCTCCCTAGCCATGCACATGGTCCCTAGAGAGAGGAGAGTTAAATTACCACTGTAGAGGGGTTCTCCCCAATTCCCCCAAATCATCTAGAGGATAAGTGTGTGTGAGGAGTCTGGAAGGGCAGAGGAATCATAATCATTTACCAGGGATTTGATTTTCTAGTTGAAATTTCCTCCTCTACCTCCAGGCCTCTTCCATGGCTAAATGAATCGGAACCAGCAAATGAAATTACTATGCTCTCACTTTGATTGTCTGCCTGGTGAGTGAGGAGGAAGGTAAGTCTGCCTAAATTGAAGCTGAGTGAAAAAACTCAGGTTCCCATCCCTGCCAAGCAGCCCTGCTCTGGGCCTTGTGCAAGGCTCTTCCATTGCTTTCTTTGCCTTTTAGAGGCTCATGGATCCCTTATTGAAGGCAATCTCTGAGCCCAAAGGCCATTTGACATGCCTTATACCTCAAAGAACTTTCTGGCCAAAGAAATGGATGTTAAAGCAATAGTGAAACTGCAGGCAGGCTCCCTCTCTTAGCACCAGCCAGTCATAGTGGGACAGGAAAGAGCAGGGAGGAGAAAAGAATATCTGGTGTTTCCTAAGCTATGAGTGGACCTATCAGAGTTTGAGCTGGAAGGACTAGGGTTGCCCCTACCCCTGACACACCTGGAGATGGGAACATTAACAATGTAGTAACTAATTTATTGATGGAAAGATGCTAAGAGGATCTGGATCCAGACTGTATCTCAACCTAGCTCCTCTCTTGCCTCTAGAAATAGTGTATTCCAGCTTCCAAGAGAGGCCCTTACTATGGAATCAAGCACAGGGTTTTTGATATACAAGGAAGCCTGGAGAAAAAAAAAGAGAGAACAGATGAGGACTGTCAGATTCCCAAGAGAGTTATTTGTGTTGGTTTTTGTTAAAGTAGAACAGGCCTAACCTGATCCACAGCTTGTTTTGGCCTGTTCTCCCAGGGGCAAAGGTGCCCACCCCCTCTACATCCCCCATGTTTGCCTTCCTTACAGCGGATGCTCTGGAGTCATTGTTTTATTTAGGAGCAGTGATTATGTGACCACAAACCTTACTAAATTGAATACAATCCTGAGCATTCAAGAGAAGAAACATTTCAGGACTCAGGGGAGGGAACAGCTGGCTGGAAAGAAGGGCCCATGAATTCTAATCCCAGGACTGCCATCTGGCATTGACCTGGGACAACTCATTTACTTTCTGCCCTGGAGGCTCTTTCTAGAATCTCAGGGTGTAAATAAAAACAGACTTGTGAGCTCAGAGAGTGAAATGATCTGTCTAGACTCTCAAAGTCAGTGCCATTCACAGGCAAAACCGGAATACACAGGCCTACTCTCTAGCCAGAGGTTTTGTTTACTGTTCAGGGAGGTTTCTTCTGTTTTCCTTTGCCATCACCTTATACCCTTATACCTGAACTCCCAAGGGCTTCCCTGCTTCATAAACATGGTTGCACATCCCACACTGTCAAAAAGCTCTTTGAACAAAGGATCAGAGCAGCCCTATTTCTCTATCCCTCCAAAAGATTTCCTGATAGTTTACTAGTAGCTTCCAAGTTGGCTGCCCACTCCTCTAATACTCAACAATGAGTTAGGCCTTACTCATATAAAGGCCCAAGTAGGAGTCCATATCTGATCTGCAAGCAAAATCAGAGCTTGGCCTTTGAGTCACAGAGAAAGCTCTGTCTGCTCAGCTGGTGATTAGTCCTGAGAAGAAGTTTACCTGGGGTTGAGCTGCTGCTTTGGCCATGGACCTTAAGTGGGGTTTAAACTAGGCCAAAACCTCAAGTAAGCAAGTGAGTGAAGGTTTTGAGGACTCCTACTTTGGCTGTTCTCCAAAATAATTTCCTGGAAAGTAATCTTTCAGCCCCTAGCCAGAGGCTTACATAGATGAAGTGGCACTACCAGAAGTACACAATGCAACATCTATCTGGGACACCATTAGACAAGCCCTGGCGCAGCCTGGCAGGCCACTGGCTTTTCACCACCTCTCTGTTACAGGAATATCATTGCTGTGGCTTCAAACAAAGTAGAAGGAAATCTGTTTATCTGTCAAGATTATGGCCCTTCATTCTCTATGCTAGGCACTGGGGGATACAGTGAAGAAAGGCATGGACCCTGCCTTTATGAAGATTTATCCTGTATAATAAAGAGGTAATATTCAAATTAACCCTCACACCCTCACAAGATAGCTGCCTACGACCAGGTCGGCAGGGGGCTTAGTGAGGGACGACCAAACGACTGAACAGCAGGCTGTGTGGGGTGACCAGGCCAGTAGAGGGCCCGTGAGGGGGACCAGGCCAGCAGGAGTGGGCAGTTGGGGGCAACCAGGCCATTAGAGGGCGCAGTTGGGGGCGACCAGTCTGGCAGAGGAGGGCAGCTGGGGGTGACCTGGCCATCAGCAGGGGGCAGTTAGGGGCAATCAGGCTGGCGGGGGGGTGGTGCAGTTAACGGCAATCAGGCCAGCAAGCAGAGGCAGTGAGGGGCAATCAGGCCGGCAGGAGGGGGCAGTTAGGGGCAACCAGGCAGACAGGCAGGCAGGTGAGCAATTAGGAGCCAGCGGTCCAGGTTTGTGAGAGGGATGTCCAACTGCTGGTTTAGGCCCGATCCCAACTCGGACCTAAACCGGCAGTCGGACATCCCCCAAAGGGTCCTGGATTGGAGAGGGTGCAGGCTGGGCTGAGGGGATGCCCCCCCCCCCCACCCCGTGCACAAATTTTATGCACTGGGCCTCTAGTTAAACAAATAATTATACAAATAATCATTTAAGTAAAATTTGATACATGTATGAAATAAATGTATCGGAGGGAGGGGCTGTGAGTAGTATATTATAGAGGGGCCTGGTATTGATGGGAAACTTCTTTTAAGGGGTGATGTGTCACCCAAGGCCTGAAGGATGAGTAAGATCTAGCCATGAGGTGGGAAGGTTATCTACCAGGAGCAAAGAAGACTGGTGATAGAAAGTATACGGAGGTGGGGGAAGAGTGCAGGAGATGAGGTTGGGGAAACAGAGGGGAAGGCGAGTGACTGCTTCTTTGCCACTATTCTTAGCTTAGTTTGAATGACTCCTTTCAAAAACAGGGCTAGTTGAGACCCACTTAAAGTGCCATGACATGCCCTTGCGGGAGGCTGGTGCTTGTTCTGTCTCCATAGCACAGGGGACTCTCACAGGAATGCTCATGAGAGACACTTCTAGCCTCTACCCCCCCCCCCCGCCCCCCCACTCCCCCCCTCCCCCCCCGCCTGGGGTTCACACAAATGGAGTGGTCCTCACCTGGCAGCACAGCTCAGAGGAGGGATGAGGGAGGAGGCAAGAAAGACTAGGTACTTATTTTCCCTACAATTCTCTCTGTATGTTTTTCCATTGCTTTGAACTGTTTATTAATACATGAAATAAACCACTTCCCTATTTAAATGGTTCCACTGGGAATTCCAAACCATCGCACCCCCTCCTGAGGTAGATAAAAAATGTCAGCTTTCAAGATTTTATACTTGGATTTCAGAAACTAAATTACATTACTGCGTCCGGTGAGACGGCGCCATTGCCTGTTCCTATCTGCATGCTCCAGGCACTGTGAGTCCGATAACATCAGTGTGTCGAAGCAGCTCGATCCAGACAATCTGCAGCTGGCTGGAGCCAGGCCAGGGAGGGGTGGGGGTGGCAAAATTCTTTCAGAATCCAGAGCAGCCCAGGGTTGACTAGACTGGGATCCGTGAATTTTCAGGTTCTTTCCATAGACCATCAGTTCTCTCCTGTCTGTAGAGAAAGAACTAGAATAAGTCCTACCTAGATGAACAAGGAGTTGAAAATTACTCTCCTAAACACTGGAATAAGATAAAATCACCGAGGATCCAATGCTCAGGTGTTCATTGAAGTGAAAGATAGGAGGGGAAAGTGGAAGTTATCAAGTGAACAAGGCAGGTTTCTACTTCCTGTGAAATTAGGTGTTCATATAAAAGCCAAAATATGAACCATGCCTGGAAATGGTTATTCTGTGCTTCTTTGAAGCCCAGATGTGAGGCCTTGTAACTAACCTTCTGACTGCTACAAGGCTGTGGAGTGAAGAGAAAGCATTGTTCCCCTGCCAGGAAATCCAGGAACTTTTAAAGTTTCCTTTCTAATTGTAACCAAGATTTAACCCTACAGAATGAGCATCCTTTCACAGCAAAATTTTAAAAATAATAAAATAGGGGGGAGGGGGTTGATGACAAATATGTGATACCTTAATCAATAAAGTAATTAAAAATAATAATAATAATAAAATAAATGAGCTTATTTCAAGTGCATCAAATAGCATAAAACATTCATTCAATTCCGGCAGCATTTTCAGACCTATTTTTGTAAGTAGCCAAACACAGTCTCTCCATCCCCAAAACATGTTTTCAAAAAGCAGTAAGCCCCCAAGGTCAAGATTTTGAGAGTGGTCAGTCTGACCTCATTGAGGTTTCCAGTCCTCTGCCCTAATGCAAACCTGGATTTAATATACCTCAGTGTCCTGCCTGCTCACCTGTAGGTTCTAGCGTTTGGATGCAGGAGACAGAAGAACTAGGATCCACCCCAACTTTAACTGCATGATTCTTAACTTTTCTCACAGTGGAGTAATGCAGTTACTGACTCCATTACTACACCTGAGGGATGGATTCATAATGAAGTGTTTCTTCAGTTTTACTTTGTTTTTACAGAAAAATATTATTGAAGGTTTTTAAAGTGAGAAATCATAATCATCACATAATTATAATCACTTGGAGTATAGGTTCCCAGGTTGAGCCTCTGCTGGATATTCATAGTTGGTGGAACAGGTATTCAGGGTTCTAGAAAAATCTAAATGCAGCCTGCTTTACTGTCCTGGATTCCCAGGCTGCTCCTGCTAGGTCTGTGTAGGCCTCCTGCCCCAAGAATTAGAAGCCCAGGGTCTTTGCAGGCTTTTTGCCATTGTCTGGGGTGGATGATGCAAGGCTAAGTCAGGGGACTGTGATACAGCCAGAATTTGGGGCAATTACTCACCTCTCTTCTTGCTGTTACTTCAAGGTTGGCCAGGCCCTGGTCATCCTCCCTTGCCTTCAGCCCACCCTTGCCCACACTTCTTTATATATACTCCCTTCCTTCTCCCTTCCTCTCTGAAATCAATAATATACATATTATTATACATATATACATATTATTGATTTCAGAGAGGAAGGGAGAGGGAGAGAGAGATAGAAACATCAATGATGAGCCCTAACCGGTTTGGCTCAGTGGATAGAGCGTCAGCCTGCAAACTGAAGGGTCCTGGGTTTGATTCCGGTCAAGGGCATGTACCTTGGTTACGGTCACATCCCCCGTGGGGGCTGTGCAGGAGGCAGCTGATCAATGTTTCTCTCTCATCCATGTTTCTAACTCTCTCTCCCTCTCCCCTCCTCTCTGTAAAAAATCAATAAAATATATATTTTTTTTAAAAAGAAAGAAACATCAATGATGAGAAAGAATCATTGATTGGCTACCTCCTGCACGCCCCCTACTGGAGATTGAGCTCACAACCCGGGCATGTGCCCTTGACCAGAATTGAACCCGGGACCCTTCAGTCCACAGGCCAATGCTCTATCCACTGAGCCAAACCAGCTAGGGCTTGCCCACACTTTTTAAGAAATAGCAGACCTGCCATGATCTCTGGACCATGGCTGGACTTATCTACTGAATGGCTTCTCTCTGTGGAGAGTCTCAAGCCTCCCAAGGATCAGACCCATAACTCTTAAGAACAAAATAAAATTCTTGCTAAAAACTCAGCAAACTGGAGAACAGTGTGTCTTGAGTTCTTTTACTTGATGTCTTCAAACATCTGGTCCTTCTCTGCTGGTTCTTTCCCCTATGCTCACCATCCTCTAGTTTCTCCCATCATGAGTTCTTTCCTCTGACCCTTCATATCTATAGACATACACATACCCCTGCACAAAACAAAATCATTAGAACTTGCTCTTACGTCTGTTTCTCTCTCTTGTTTGGTGGCATCACAATTCACCCTGTCACCCGAGCCAGGAGGAAATCTGGGAGTCATCTTTGCCTGGGTCTTTACCCTCAAACCCAGATCTAATCAGCCACTGAGGCCTGGCAGTGTGACTTCCCCTTTTTCCAAGTCCACTGACTCTGACTTTTTAAAACTTTTATCACCTCTTGCAATGCCTCTTATCTGGTCTCCTGCCCACAGTGTAATCATTCCTTCCCATTCTCTTCACATGGCCCCCAGAGTGATCTGTCTATAAAAAGCTGACAATGAAAAAATATCTGACAATGGGCTGAAAATCCTTCAATAACTCACCATTATTTCCAGTTAAAGTCCAAAGCCTCAGACATGACTTATAAAGCTCTTCATGGTATTAAGCCTTCCTCCTGTTCTAGTCTCATCACCTTGCCACTTTACCCACTACCATTCCAGCAAAATTGAGCTATTCCTCTTGCCAGCTGTATAGTCATGCATGTCTTCCTCCTCAGTTCTTTCTTTTCTTTTTACTCCCTTTTCCTTTCTTCTTCATCTGGTTCATTTCTACCTTCTACGCATCCTTCATGCCTCAGCTTTCTTTGAAGAAGTCTTCCCTAATTTCCCAGGATAGGATAGGTGTTTCTGTCCTGTGCACTTACAACACTCTATACAAACCTGTGTTCTAGCACTTGGCATATTATTAAAATTACCTGCTTATTCATTTGCCCTACTCACTGGTCTATGAGCTCTTCATGGACAGAGATCATATTACCTTTGTATCCACACCATCCATTATGGTGCCTAAAATATAAGTGCCCCTGAAATATGAGACCAGAACTGAATTTTGGTGGATGAAACTTTTTATCTCCTTTTCTTGTACTTCTCTCTCTCTCTCTCTCTCTCTCTCTCTCTCTCTCTCTCTCGCCTTCTTGAGTTGACTACTTCAGTGGCTTCAATATTTCCTTCCTATGGAGAATTCATTGAGCAGAAAGTTGGTGAACAGAAAGCATCCATGTCATTTTCTAAAGTGGAGCTCTATGTGTGTGTTGAACACTGAAGACATAATTAGACTAGTAGCAGCCTTCAAGTACCTGCTTTACAAAACAGCAGTTCTATAGTTGTGTAGTTCTGATATGCTATTAAGCTCATGACTTTATCCACGTCTCTGAGGAGGGAACAAGAAATGAGCAAATTAGATTCAAATCCTAGTGTTATTACCTTCAAGGTGTGACTTTGAATATATTACTTTATACAACCTGGTTCTTCACTTTTAAAATGGGAATGATATTTACCTTACTTAGTCTTTTAGGAGGATTGAATGAGAAAATATATATAAAGCACCCAGCACCATAGCTGTACATATAGCAGGTATTCAAGCAATATTATCTAAATGAGTTGATAAATTCTGGAAGAACCACACCGGGGCTAAGTTGTTTTGAACTCTTCCCTTCCTGGGCCCAGCCAGAGCTCTTAGCAGAGCTGCCTCCCCAACATGAGCTTTGGGTGGTCTCCCTACCTCCCCTACCAAACCATGTCCTCTTTTCACAATAAGGATATAACCAAATTAAGGTTGGGGAAGAGAGGTCTTTGAGGGGCTTGTCTGGGATGGTGTGGTTGTAGAGGCTGGCCTAGAGCCCTGCCATTCAAAGTGTGGTCCCTGTGCTGAGAGCATTGGGCCAGCATTGAGCTCCTATGAAATGCAGACACTCGGGCTCCACTCCAAACTTACCGAATCAGAATCTGCATTTAAACAATATCCCCAGGTGACTTGTATGCACATTAATGTTTAAAAAGCACTATCCTAGAGATACATAGAAAGGCTTAGCAGGTGCGAAGTGATGCAGGCTGTGCAGGTGTGTCAGAGCTGTCTAGAAGTGAAGGCAGCACAGGTGGGAAGGACCTGGGTGGGGATGTAGTCAGAGCAAAGGAGGTATTCCTCAGAGGTGTGGGCTGCTGAGCAGTAGGGGAGCTTTTTGGGTGGGTGTTGGTTATTGGTTGTTCCAGGGCCTCTTCCTATGGATTCCTCAGGAATGAGGTTGTACCCTTGAGTTAGCCAGTCAGTGTCACTGCACCAGACAGAAAGTGACAGGTGGGCAGGGAAAGGCTCTCTATCACCCTGAGTCCGGGACCCCAGGACCATCTAGCTTAACAGATGAGTATGCTTGGAGAGATGCATAGCTTCATGGCTAAAAACTTGCCTTGAACTTGTGCTAGGCTAGAATCTCCCTTCCCCCTACTCTTCCCTCACCAACTGGCTCCTCTCTCTCTCTCTCTCTCTTCTCTCTCTCTCTCTCTCTCTCTCTCTCTCTCTCTCTCTCTCTCTCTCAAACACACACACTCACAAACTGACCTCTTGGTTAACCCTCTCCAACCTCCTTTACTTTTGGACTGAGCCTCCAGGGGCCCTTAGCATTGACTTCCCTGCTAAGCAAAGCAGGCCCTGGTGACATTGATTGCTGGCCCTAAGCTTAGCTGGATGCAGTGAGAATTTGTTTCAACAGAGCCACATATCTCTCTCTTAAACACTGTAGGACTGAATCCCTATTTGCCTTCCCAATCAAAACACTTCCCCAGCCACCCACCTAGAGCCTCTTAACCCTTCTCTGTGGGTGGCTTGTTGGTGTATCTCAGCGGTAAAGGAAAGCCCCTGCTGCACTCTGCCCACCCTTGTGGCAGAGTAGGGGTTGTAGCAGCAGCAGCAACTAAAAGTAGCAAAAATAGAGTCTGAGCCCCAGAGCTGAGCCAGTCATTGCTCTAAATCCTCTTGCCAAAATACCCAGTTACCTAAGGCCCAGAATTCTGGTTTAACCAGGCTTCTGCCCAGGCCAGACCACACTTCATGCATTCCTGCCTCTCACGCTCCTTCTCCGCCTTAAATATGCTAGTTTGTGTGCTTATCATCTCCCACCTTTAGACTGAAGTCTCCTTGGCAAGAATCAGGTCTTGATGTTTTTCTCTCCCCAAAATACATTGTGCCCTGCCTGTCCCTTATTGGTGTTCATGAATATCAAGCTTTTTTAACATGCGGCAAGCTCACCAATGTTTAATTATTGGGATGACAAAAAGGGAAGAATAGGAAGCTGCTCTGGCCAGAGAACTGAGCTTTAGAGCTGTCTTTGTGAGCAAAAAGTGGGGCTTGCCAGGCATAATGGAGGTGAGAATGTTAGAACAGGCTGAAAAGGAGAGGAAGAGCAGGAGCAGGAAATGCCACAGGGGAGAAGCTGTTCAATACCAGCCCTCCAAGTCCATGGTTCATTGAAGACAAGTAGCTCTTTACTCTTCCAAGGCCAAAGGAAAGGGATCCGAGATGGCAGCTCTGCAAAAGCATCCCATAGACTGCCTGACTCTTACTTTGCTTTCTTGGGAAATCAAGGAATCTAAAAGATTAACGAACCAGTGCAGGCCAGGCATAGTTCTGTGAGTAATCAAAATGACCAAAATCCTCACGTGGAATGTGGGACCAAGATCTAGACAAGGATCTATAAGTCAGTCTAGCCCAGATCAAACATTAGTGTCTACTGACATTTCTCCTGCTTCAGCTTCCTACCATGCACAGGGCTGGGCACCAGTCTCAAGGACTCTCCAACCAAGTACCCTTTATTGATTTCTGTATAGCACTCTGCTCAGTGTCCTATGTCTCCTTTCTTACCTAGGGAAATGTAATCCACATCTTGGAAGGAAATGGAAAGATCCTCTGGACAATGCTCCCTAAAGCTCTGTTAGCCCTAAACATCTGGTTCCCTTCTTCCCCTCCTCTGGGCCCTGAGTAAAAGGCCTCCAGAAACTCAACCCGGAATCCCCCAGACCCTCCAGCTCCCTTGATTTTAGTATAATTTCCCCTCTCTTATGAAAGGCCTCATCCCCAAAATCTGTGTAAGCTGAACCTGAATAAAAAAGAGGAGAATGGACTGCTTTCTCCCCACCACTCATCCACACATCATTTTCTCTTCCTTCAGGCCCTGCCAATTAATTTTTTTTTCATTTTTTTATTGTGGTAAAACATACACAAAATAAAAATTACCATTTTAACCATTGTTGATTTATTTTTTAAAAAAAGTTTACCTAGCCATTTGGCTCAATGGATAGAGCGTTGGCCTGCAGACCAAAGGGTCCCACGTTTGATTCTGGTCAAGGGCACGTACCTTGGTTGCAGGCTCCTCCCTGCCCTGGGCCCTGGTTGGAGCAAATACAAGAGGCAACCAATCGATGTGTTTCTCTCACATCGATGTTTCTCTCTGTGTTTCCCTGTCTCTTCCATTCTCTCTAAAAGATCAATGGAAAAATATCCTTGGGTGAGGATTAACACACAAAAAAATTTTATACCTTCATCCCTTTGTCCATTAAGTGATATGGTCTTTTCCTAAAGAGGTTGAAATGGGAAGAGGGGGCTGAGTGGCAGGATGTGGGGCTCAAAAACCTTTTAGGTCACAAGATTATATAGGCCAACATCTATGTCTCTAGCTGGTCTAAGGTAAGGCAGGAGCCTCCTCAACATCTGGCTCAGTAGATGAGCTTAAGGGTGGGAATTGAGGGGCTAGGTTAAGCCAGGCCTCTCAGAGGAACCAAGGTTTCTCAATTTATTGCTCTGGCTCCTGCCACCTGGGTCATAAGACTTGTCTCCTAGGCCTTTATGCACAGGCGTCCCTCAAGCCACAGCCGCTACAGTGGGGATTCCTGAATTGAAGTATTTGTCCTATATCCCAAACGAAGGCTTCCTGGTTATAGGGATTCCCTGTGGGTGGGAACAGGAATGAATAGCAGAACATCAATCTAGAAAAGCAGTCCTACCCATGAAGAAGGCAGAACAGGATTCTAAATCTCCTTTTTTACAACTCACTGGTATCTTGTCTCCCTGTTTCTTTTTTTTTTTACAGAGAGGAAGAGAGAGGGAATAGAGAGTTAGAAACATCGATGAGAGAGAAACATCGATCAGCTGCCTCTTGCACACTCCCTACTGGGGATGTGCCTGCAACCAAGGTACATGCCCTTAACTGGAATCAAACCTGGGACCCTTGAGTCCGCAGGCTGACGCTCTATCCACTCAGCCAAACTGGTCAGGGCTGTAGCGTTATTTCTTATAGTGAAATTTGCAAACAACCTGAATGTCCCAAATAAGTGAATGGTTAAAAAGTTATTGTATATCCCTTCTATGGATTTTATGCAGCCATTAAACTGATGCTTACAAAATTATAGAGAGATGATTATTTTCTAATACTAATTTTTAAAAATACATAATGTGCCGAAACCGGTTTGGCTCAGTGGATGGAGCGTCAGCCTGTGGACTGAAAGGTCCCAGGTTCGATTCTGGTCAAGGGCATGTACCTTGGTTGCTGGTACATCCCCAGTAGGGTGTGCAGGAGGCAGCTGATCGGTGTTTCTCTCTCTCATCAATGTTTCTAACTCTCTATCCCTTCTCCCTTCCTCTCTGTAAAAAATCAATAAAATATATATTTTTTAAAAACTCACCTCTCATCTACTTTTAAAAACAAAATACATAATGCAAGATAGAGTGTGGTATATTTTTTAAAATGTTCTGTGTACATGTATTAGTTGATACTCTCAGGTTACTGGAACAAAATCCAACTCAATATAGTTTAAGCTACAAAGGAGACTAGACTATAAAGACACGAGTTTCTCATAGTGTCTAAGGTCAGGCTTGTAGGCAAACCTTGGAAGGGTAGGGCAAGCTCTAGAACCAGAGCCTAAAACCCAGTCTGGAGACTGATTGGCTCCACCTAGTCCAAGCTGGGGTGGGACCACATAGAACCAACATGGTACCTGGAGGTCCACCTCTGTGACCACGAGGCCCACCACTGGCTCCCAGAGAAGGGAAACCCCAGTGTGTTGCTATATTAGCACACACACAAGACTCAAATACACTAGGACAGTGGTCGGCAAACTGCGGCTCGCAAGCCACATGCGGCTCTTTGGCCACTTGAGTGTGGCTCTTCCACAAAATACCAAGGCCTGGGCGAGTCTATTTTGAAGAATTGGCGTTAGAAGAAGTTTAAGTTTAAAAAATTTGTCTCTCAAAAGAAATTTCAATCGTTGTACTGCTGATATTTGGCTCTGTTGACTAATGAGTTTGCCGACCACTGCACTAGAACATTAACAGAGGTTATGTCAAGGTGGTGAAACTAAAAGTGACTTTTTAAAAGTTTTAGCACGTATTACTTTATAATAGATCTATTAAACTTGCTGTGCCTAGAGTTGATTGTTAGTAGACCTGGGTGAGCAGCACCTTCCTCCATTTTGGTTTTCCCAATAACAAGTCACCACAAAAATACTAAAGCTTGGCTGAAGCCGGTTTGGCTCAGTGGATAGAGCGTCAGTCTGCGGACTGGGGGGTCCCGGGTTCGATTCCGGTCGGGGGCATGTGCATTGGTTGCGGGCGCGTCCCCAGTGGGGGATGTGCGGGAGGCAGCTGGTCGATGTTTCTCTCTCATCGATGTTTCTGGCTTTCTGTCCCTCTCCCTTCCTCTCTGTGAAAATATCAATAAAATATATTTAAAAAAAAATACTAAAGCTTGGTGGTGCTTGTTTTTAGTAGTGAATTCTCTCCTAGGAACTGTTTAAGGACGCAGAAAATCCTCAGCTACTTACAGGGCCAATTATAGTTCTCAAACTCCATGCCAAGCATAAGAATCCTTTTTACTTCTTTTTGACAAACTTTACTTTGTCCCAAATGCTCTGCAGAAGTGTGGTATGTATAAAGAAAGAGTGCTTTCCTCCTCTGCATTCTGCTATCAGCGCCCAGCCCAGAGCTGGAAAGAAACTGGACACTGGTGTTTTGAGTTTATTTGAATTGAGTCTTCTTTTAGAGAAAAGCCTAGAAGATTGAGGAGATTTAGATTGATGAAAGTGCCCTAACTGGTTTGGCTCAGTGGATAGAGCATGGGCCTGCGGACTGAAAGGTCCCTGGTTCATTCCAGTCAAGGGCATGTTCCTGGGTTGTGGGCTCGATCCCCAGTGGGGGGCATGCAGAAGGCAGCCAATTAGTGATTCTCTCTCATCATTGATGTTTCTATCTCTTTCTTCCTCTCCCTTCCTCTCTGAAATCAATAAAAATATGCTTAAAAAATAGACTGATGAAAGAGGCCTCCCTGAGCTAGGCAGGATCCTCTGCCTCCTCTCCCAAATTCAGGCTTCACAGATTTTTCTCCAGCTCTTCTGTTTTTGTTTGTTGGTTGTTGTTTTTGTTTTTGTTTTTTGTTTTTCAGAGAGGAAGAGAGAGGGAGAGAGATAGAAATATCAATGATGAGAGAGAATCATTGATTGGCTGCCTCCTGCACACCCCCAACTGGGGATCGAGCTCGCAACCTAGGCAGGTGCCCTGACTGGGAATTGAACCATGACCTCCTGGTTCATAGGTCGATGCTCAACCACTGAGCCACACCAGCTGGTCCAGCTTTTCTGTTGTTCTTCCCCTTTTTGTAAGAGCCACTAACATTTGGAGAGACTGTATCCTTTATGTTTCCATGATTCTCCTCCAGACCTCCCCCCAAAGACCTTCCCCTTGTGAGAGGTCTTTGTACTTCCCTATAAGTGGGACCCCTAAGACTCTTAATATGCCCCCAAGGGATGCAAGTCCTGGCCAATTGCCTGGCACTGCAGACAGCTCCTGGAGAAGGGGAGGTAGGAAAATAATAGTGGGAGTTGCCCAACAGTTAGACTCAGAAAACGGGACTCAGGACTTCAGGTCATACTACAGAGTAAGAGCTGTCATTGTCCAAATGATTCTCATGTTGAGGTGTGGAGTCAGAGACAGATGGGAATTCCTTAGAGGCTGAATGAACAGCCATCTTCAGGAAAGTAAAGAGGTCTAACCAATGCCTACATTGCTACTGAATATTCTTGGACAGGAGATTAAGATTCTGCCCAGCCATGGACATTGGACATAAAGGCATTGTATATCTCTCTAAAACATGTTTTCTAAACATGCTTATCCCCATCCACTGCCAAAAGATATTTTGGGAGAGTGACATAACCCTGAACAGAGGAACCACAGCCCCAGGTAGTTTCTGAGCTGACCTCTGGACAAACTGTGACAGAAACAGAGTCAGTCTGTGCTCACCTGTCAAAGAGTGGTCTGAGCTCCTGGTCTTACCTGCTTTTCCGGTTCCTTATCAGCACTATCTGTCTTCCTGGCCCTGGTTATGCTCTAAGTCTGTCCTACTTCCTGCTTATGCCCAGGGGAACTGAACAGGCTATAGACATGACTCTATTCTAGAAGTAGCCTTCCAGCATTTCACAACTCCGAACTGCCTCTGCTCCTAAAACTAGAGGAAAAGTCATGTGTGTTCAGCAAAGAAAGGTTAGATAATGTTTGTACAATTGCTCTGCCTCTTCATACTTCATTTTAAATCCATTTCAATTTCCATCACCCTGAGAATTAGTGCTTGGAGGCTAGGACAGAGGTTGCCTTTCCTGTGGGAACGCTAAAATGGAGTCATGTCTCTACCCTGAATCATTCACGGTCACTCCACAAAACAAAGGCAGAATTGTTCAGCACCACGGAGAGCATCTTTCATCCTGTCGAAGATCAAGGGTGGGTGAAAGATGAGAATTTGTAGCTGGGAGCCCAGCCAGTCTGATCTTCCATTCCTGGCCAGCCACCAAGTATCCCTCTTTTTCCATCCCTGTAGTATTCAACTCCTTCCTTTACCTAACTAGGCTTTTAGGAATGAACGCCCTTAACCTACCCCCCATCTTTCCGCCTCCATATTATCTGCACCCCCCACCCATCTTCACCTCCCTTCCATTTCAGTGAGGAGCCTTCCTCCTCTGATCCATCTCCTCTTGTTCTTGTTCCATCTCCTCTTGACTCTTCAAAGATCATTTCTCATCAAACATCTTTTCTACCCAGCTTCTTTCCCCTCAGCCCAGCACAGTGGTGTTCCATGGCTCCAAAGAAATCCTTCAACTCCAAAGCCTCCTCTGGCTGTTATTCATTCTCATTTCTTCACTTCTCAGTCTGGTTGAAAGAATAGCCTGTGTTCCATTTTCTACTTCTTTATCTCCCATTTCCTCGTAAATCCCCTATAATCTGGACTTGGTTTCTACCCTTTAATTAAAACTGTGCTTGCTGAGGCCATCTATGGCTTTGTTATTTCTAAATATTGTCTTTATCTTATAGATCCATCTGTTTATTTGACACTGCCGATTTCTTCCACCTTGAAACTCTACTTAAATGGCTTCCTAGCTGTTTTCCCACACCTCATCTTTCTGCTTCTACTCAGTCTCCTTCTTCCACTCATTCCCTAAAGTTGGATATGCCCCAGAGTCCCATCCTTGATTCTTGTCTTTAATCACTCTCCTCAGTCTCTCTGAGGTGGCTTGTTCTCCTTTGTGGCTTCCATCACCAGCAGCCATTATCTCTTTTCTGAGATCCCAAACTTCAAATGCTACTGACTAATGATACCTTCTGATGTCCAAAAGACACTTTTTTAAAAATCCTCACCTGAGGATATGTTTTTTAAATTGAATTGAGAGAGAGAGAAAGAGAGAGAGCAAAAGACACTTTAGAAATCAACATGTCCCAGCCCTGTTGGAAAGAGCATCGGCCTGTGACTGAAGGGCCCTGGGTTTTATTCCAGTCACAGGCATGTCCCTCAGTTGCAGGCTCAATCCCGGCCCTGGTTGGGGGCATGTACAAAGGCAACCAATCAATGTGTCTATCACATTGATGTTTCGCTCTCTCTTCATCTTTCTCTCCCTTCCACCCCTTTCTAAAAATCAATGGAAAAATAGCCCAGCCCGTGTGGCTCAAGGGTTGAGCATGAACCTATGAACCAGGAGGTCACACGGTTCAATTCCCAGTCAGGGCACATGCCTGGGTTGTGAGCTCGATCCCTAGTGTGGGGCGTGTGGGAGGCAGCCAATCAATGTTTCTCTCTCATCATTGATGTTTCTTTCTCTCTCTCTCTCTCTCTCTCTCTCTCTCTCTCTCTCTCTCTCTCCCTCCTCTCTCTCTCTCTTTCCAAAATAAATAGGTAGATGATAGATAGATAGATAGATAGATAGATAGATAGATAGATAGATAGAAAAATATCCTCAGGTGAGGATTAACAAAAAAAATTTTTTTTAAACTCAACATGTCCCAAACAGTATTGTTTTCTCTACTTTTGTGTAAGTTTAATAAATTTCTATAATGAACTCATCTGATTTTTCCTGGCAGAGTAGCTATGCCTTCCCCTTCATTGTCTGTCTTACTAATTAGTATCCCTTTCCCAATTACTCCAGGCAGAAAACTAGAAATGTCTGGACTCCTCTTTCTACATTTTATCTTGAAAGCCCACCAATTTTACCCTCCTTAACATCCTCCTTTCTGTCCTTTTATCTTCTGCTTCTGCTCAGTGCAAGTCCCTGCCATCTTTTGTTAGCACTGTTGCAATAGTTTCCTAATTATCCTTACCTCCAGTCTCATTCCCCTGCCATCCATCTTCTGCGTGGCGATCAGAGGATCCTTCTACATCTCAAATCTGATCATGTTACTCTCCTGCTTAAGGCTTTGTTGGTTTCCCGTTATCTTCTGAGTAAAGAACAAAGTCAGGGCCCATCTTCCACTTCCATCTGAGCCCTCCTGACACCATGACTTTATTTCCTGCCACTTTTCATCATACCTCTAGGTTTCAACTATAACAAACTGACTTTCCTGTGAATATGCAATGTTAGTTCTGCCTCAGAGCCTTTGCAGATGTTTCCTGAATGTCCTTTCTCCTTCCTCTTAAGCTAACTGGTGAACTAATGTTTTGAGAACTATTAAAGTGGCTTCCTCTGTGAAGTTTTCTCTGATCACCCTGTTTGTTACTTTCCTCTACTTTTCTATGGCTTCAGTTGCCTTTATTGATAATTACTGGGAGCTCCTTAAGAATGGGCCTATTTTCTATTTATCTTTATGAACCCCGGGCCTGCCATTGTTAAATAAGTGAGAGACAATTGCAGCATAGTGGAGTATGGAGAGAAAGGAGTCAGAATGCCCCCTTAGTTAGGCCCCTCCTCACCCTGTGGGGAAAACACCTTTTCCACAGATACCTTCCCACATAAGCCAGGCCCCAACCTATGTGGTGCCAGGGCTGCAGCTGTGGGCAAGTCACTCCCAGGGCACACTGTCCGGGATTGTGTGGGCCAGCACAGATGGAGTGCTCGGTGTGTACTATACTGAGTGCTATTCTAAGTGCTTGCATATATTAACTCATGTTAGCCTCACAAGAACCTTTGGCAATGGCATTAGAATTAGTACCATTTTAATGATGAGGAAATTGATGCCCAGATCACATAGCTAGTAAATGGAGGAGCTGGGACTTATAAAAAGAATGGGTTGCCGAAACCGGTTTGGCTCAGTAGATAGAGCGTCGGCCTGCGGACTGAAGGGTCCCCGGTTTGATACCGGTCAAGGGCATGTACCTTGGTTGCAGGCACATCCCCGGTAGGGGGTGTGCAGGAGGCAGCTGGTCGATGTTTCTCTCTCATCGATGTTTCTACCTCTCTATCCCTCTCTCTTCCTCTCTGTAAAAAATCAATAAAATATATTTAAAAAAAAAAAAAAAAAAAGAATGGGTTAAGTTGATATGTGTTGAAGCTAAGGATAGTTAACCGGAATCTCACTATACAGTATTGTTTTCTCTACTTTTGTGTAAGTTTAATAAATTTCTATAATAAAACATTTTTTAAAAACTAGATTGGATTAAATCAGTGGGTTTTAACTTTTTTTTTTTTTTTAAGCAACAGAACCCTTTCTGCAACCAAAATCCTGTGGAAAGGCTGATATGTAAATGAAATAAAAGTAGATCTACTCTGGTTTAAGAGAAGCCAGGCCACCTCCTATTGGTCCCTTCTTGCACTCAGCCCCTCCCATGGCACAGTGTTAGGGAACATAGTTTAATGAAAATTACTGGACTGAACTAAGTCTAAGAATTCTTCTGGCACTTTTGCCTTCCTGTAGTTATATTGGCTCTGCACTGGCCATTAGCCTATATATATCCCGTTCCAGAAACAGTAAGACAGGGCTATTAATCATTTCTATAGTCGGTGGAGAATTTGAAGGGTTGCAGAAACATGGGTTGCTATTAGAGATGAATTTCAATGTCTGTCTCTGCTGAGTGTTTATTAATAATCTTGCTAATCCCCACTCTGGTTCCCGGATCTAACTCCTGTCAGATGTCCTTGGGGACATTTTAAATTCTCCCTGACTTCTTGGAGCCAGATGCTTCCTTCTGCCTGGGTTCCTCTCTGATACTTATATTCATGAATATTTCACATTTAATCTCCCTGATTACATTTCCATGTGATGATCATAGTGCATTGGCTACATCTCTCAGGAAAGACATACAGGAAGCTCACAGTAAAGGCTTGAGTTTGCAGGCACAGTGCCCAAGATCTTTGTTTTTGCCACTCAGATGGCCTTCCATCATGGACAGTGACTGGGAGACGCTGCCTGGTGGGCTTTGCATGTGGCCTCTTGGTCTAGGGCTTTGCACCCTGGCTCATGACCTAAAGGGACTGGCATTATCACTCAGGGATCAAATGGCACCAGGACGCGCCCAGTGTCCTCGAGGACCACATGTGGGTCCCTGTGACCAGAGTTGCTCAATAGCTTCCCAGCCCCCAGTCAGGCCCCATCCTTCCTGCAATGTTATCATTGCTGCCAAGTACCTCCAGCCTGAGAGAAGAAACTGATGAACTCATCTGTACTGGGGAGGAAAAAAATAGCCCCAAATGCCCAAAGGCTTGTGTTTTAAAAGTCAGCCCAGGGAAACGACAGTGAGGCTTAACACTCTCCTGGGATGGATGGGGTGGAGGGTTATGGAGAAGATGCATGGTTGGAAGGCTATAGATTTAGAAGTCACCAGTGTAAACATGTTAATCCAAACTGTAGGAGATATCAGGGTTCCCCAGAGAGAGAGAGGAGGACTGAGGGCAGGACCCTGCAGAGGAAGCAAAGGACTATGGGATGAGGTAAAAATGAGTGCCCTGAAAGCCAGTGAAGGAAACTACTTCCAAAAGGATGTGGTATGTGTGACAAGTGACAAATGCTACAGAAAAAGGAATGTGACTAGGAAAGTGTAAATGTGCCAATGCTTCCCTGGTAGGGTCCCACAGTACCTTTGAGAAGCCTCCTCAGGTTGCTTTGGGAGTGAGCCCTCCCTGTGGCCTGAAGGGAAAGCCAGAGCCCAAACTGTCAGGTCTCCATGTTTCCTACCGCTAGCCCCTGCCAGGCTGTTTGGCTGCAGAGAGGCATGTAAGGGCCACTAGAGGCCTGCTTCTCCAAGGCTTCAGGGAACGGGTGCTGTCGGTAAGAAGTCTCCCAAGGAGGAGCTGAGCCACGGAGGCAAAGGGTGAAGGATTGGGAAGGTGTGTGGCATGGGAAGTTTCTTGAGATGCAGCCACTGCAGCACACAACCTTTCCAGCACAGAGCCTCCTGCCGGGTCCACCTCAACCACAGCTAAGGGTTGGCGGTCAGAGCAGAGGACAGAAGCCCAGGTTCTGCCCTCAGGAACTTGTGAACACAGCCCACCCAGGGCCTTGTGCTCTAGGTGCCTTGAAGGAACACAGATAAGGTCAGGATTTCCCTCCCAAATATTCCTGATATCTCCTACAGTTTGGATTAACATGTTTACACTGGATTTCCCTTTCCCCTTGGTGACAAGCATGTTTTCGTTTCCACTGCCTCATTCTCAAGGGAACAGAAGCTACCATAATGAGTATACTAGGTATACTGGTTAATAATGCAGATTTTTTCAATAGATGGAGTTACACATATGTTGATATATATATGATTTGATATGTATGCTATTTTGTTGTATTGACAACAAGCTTCAAAACTTCCTATGTCAAATTTTCTGAAGGTGTGAACATCATAGATATTTTTACACTTAAAAATGTCGAATTTCGTGCCAAGAAAAAGAGCACTTGTGGGAAGTTTTAATTCATTACTTTATTTTGAAGAAAAGTGCTGCTGAAAGTTATCGTATACTTTGGGAAGCTTATGGTGAACATGCTCCATCTCAAGATACTTGTGAATGCTGGTCTAAACGCTTTACAAGTGATGATTTCGATGTGAAAGACAAAGAACGTCCAGGTCAACTGAAAAAGTTTGAAGACCAACAATTACATTATTGGATGAAGATGTGTGTCAAACTCAAAAACAACCTGCAGAAAGATTAAACGTTGCTCAGCAAAAAATTCCCGATCGTTTACAAGCAATGGGAAGGATTTTAAAGGAAGGAAAACGGGTGCCACATCAACTGAACAAAAGACAAATGGAAAACCGAAAAGTCATCAGTAAAATGTTGCTTCAACGGCACGAAAGAAGGTCTTTTTTGCATCGAATTGTGACTGGCAATGAAAAGTGGATTTATTTTGAGAATCCCAAACGCACAAAATCATGGGTTGATCCAGGTCAACCATCAACATCGACTGCAAGGCCAAATTGCTTCGGAAAGAAGACAATGCTCTGCGTTTGGTGGGATCAGGAAGGTGTGGTGTATTATGAGCTTCTAAAACCAGGTGAAACCGTTAATACTGATTGCTACCGACAACAAATAATCAATTTGAACTCCATCTATTGAAAAAAATCCAAATTATTAACCGGTACACCTAGTATATCCTTCCCTTGCTGAGTCACCAGTAGCCACTCAGATCTCTGGGCCTGACACTGTGGGGCTGTCCTACAGCATTCTACCTGCCTCTCTGTCTGCTCTCTGCATCCCCAGAGACAGAACAGGCACAGCCTTGGATCCACTCTGCAGTCCTCAGATTCTGTAGTTCTAGGCGGATACCTTGGATGGCAGTACTCATATCCACAGGTCATCAGTTTCTCATGGAGAACGTGAATGACTCCTTCCAACTGACTGAGGCAGGGTGGGCCAGGGCCCTGGATCTTGTAGCAGAGGTTTGTGGTGTTTTGGAGGGAAGAGTGAGACTAGATTAATGAGCAAGCAACACAGGACTAACTCACCACCAGCTGATTTGTCAGTATTTGTCTTCTCACCTACCATACACAGCCAACGTTTTAGCTTTCGAGAAGACATTTTTAGGACTCATCTGTGAAACAGAGAAGTCCTCATGAGAACTCTTTTTTGTATGGCCTGGTTGGCCAGTCAGTTCTCTGGATCCTGTGAAGGGACCTGACCAGTGCTAGAGGAAATGGGTGGGGGAGGGGAGGTGAAGGCCTGTCTTAGGGAGGAGCTACTCTGACCTTAATGCAGACTTACTCACAGGAACCTAGAAAGACCTTTCCAAACAAGTACATGGGAAGGGCCCTGGGGTACAAGCAACTAGTATGGGAGGTTGGAGAAGGAGATCCTGTGGGTTTCAAGAATTGCGGTGGGCTTTCTACAGGAGGCCACATTACCCAGGACTTTGAAGATAGACATCCAGGTGAGTGTAAGTGAAGCCAGGATCCTTGGCTCTTCTACCCAGTTCAGGGTCTTCCTCTCAAGGTGGACGGGTCTGCCTCTCCCTGAATCTCCTGCCTGCTGTCAGGGGCAGATGCCCTCAGAGGTCCAGGGGTCAGGTGGGAAGGCCAACTTCAGGGCTGAGAGCAGCAGCCTCCTGTGTTCACTTCCTTAAACTTCCTGTCTCTCTGCTTTCTCCCTGCCAGGACCCAGCCGCCGCCTCCATCTCAGACGGAGACTGTGATGCCCGGGAGGGTGAGTCAGTAGCCATGAATTACAAACCATCCCCGCTCCAAGTAAAGCTGGGTGAGTGGGTCTGGGGGGTGAGAGAGATGCGGGGAATGGACAAGGTGCTCTGGGCTGGGTCTGCAACATGGTGCCACAAATTAAATCACCTAGAGCCAAATGGTTCCAAGACTCAAGCCACCAAGTCACTGTCACTGCCAGGTACCTTATTTCTTGCAAGGCAAAGAGGGACGTTACAGTTCTCTGCAGGACCCAAAACTCTAGGAAGCATCTCTGAGGCCAAGATGGCTCCAGTTATTTCAGGGGAGAGCTGTAGGGATAAAGGCATGGCAGTCCCATTCAACCCTGAACCAGGCTAAGAAGCTGCCTTAGAGGTGGGGGGCAGTTGCTATGTCTGAGGGGTAGAAAGAATGAGGATTCCAAAGCCTAGAAGCTGAGCCCCTCACCCCATTCCATCCTCGGCCCATCTGGACATCTCAGAGCCTAGTGGGCTCCAGTTTTGGGGAGCTTTTTCTTAGTGTTTTTTAGTAAACTCAAATATCTCTCCCCCTTTCCAGGGTCACCTTTCCCTTGGGGTTTTTCTCATGTCCATTCTGAAGTCAGTTGATGCTACAGCCTGCTCTTTGAAGTCACTTGGATCCCAGCCACTGCCCATAGCTCCAGCAGCTGCTGTTCTCACTTCACCCTAGGCCGAACACTGCCCCTCTCTCTTCAGGGACCAAGGCTGCTTCATATAATAGACTTTTATTTAAAAAATTGGTTTGTTAAGAGAAATTACAACACAGTACATCCAGGAGAGTTTACAATTAAATGCAGGTAATCACTAGCCTTCAAAACTCCTCTGCCATTCCTTTCTCCTCAGGCTCCAGCTGCCCACTGAATAGTGGACCCCTCAGCAGTCCTAAGAGCCTAAACCTCCTATCCTAAACCTTCTCCCCCTGCAGCTGCCAGGACTCCCTTTGCACGGAGTTCTGTTCTTTTATTTTTTTTAAAAAAGTTGTGTGTTTTTTACCTTGCTTTTCTCCTTCCAGACCACAGCTAGAGAACCCCCAGGCTGTTTTTCTAAACAAGAGAGCAATTCTCTCAGTGGAATTTGTTCCTCTTCCAAAGATATCAGACTCAAAGTACAGCAAGTTTTGTATATTATTGTTTAATTTAACAATACAAGTGTTTTAACAAGTATAACTTCTTTTACTCTCCTTATCACATCTCCTCCCAAGATAATCATTCCAAGTTTTACTTTAAAAAAAATATAATATATATATATACTTTTATTGATTTCAGAGAGGAAGGGAGAGGGGGGAAGAGAGAGAGAGAGAAACATTAATGATGAAAGAGAATCACTCCCCCCAATGGGGATGGAATATGCTCTGACTGGGAATCCAACCATGACTTCCTGGTTCATAGGTCGATGCTTAACCACTGAGCCACTCCCGTCAGGCTGTCTTTTAGTTTTTGTTGTATTTAACATAAGTGGTACCATACTGTACACATTTTCTGAAACTTCTTTTGTTTTTGTTTTCCACTTAATGTCTTGGAACTTCTTCCAATGTCAGTATATAGAGAATGATTTCATTCTTTTAAGTAGTTGCATAATAGACTGTAGTTTGGTTTTGCCAGTTTATTCTTTGCATTTTTTTCACTTTCAAACATGCTTTTAAAATAACAATTTTTTCCTTTTCCGTTACATTACCACCAAACTCCTCATTAAAATTCAAAACCTTGCCCAGTAGCACTCAGGGGAAAAAATCACCACCACCACCTCCAGGAATTTTAAGGCAAATTGCACCCCCTAGAGGCTTGGAGTGGTAATGGTAGCTGCTGCCTGCTGAAAAGAGGCTGGGGAGAAACTGAAGGAGTCAGATGACCGGTGGCAAAGTAAAGAGGGTCAGCCACCTGGAGATGAGAGAGTCAGAGGCATGGCAGTCAGAGGAAATTCCAGAGTCACAGTTGCTAGCAATGCCCACCCATCCTTCCTCTCCAGAGCTGTGGTTATTTTATGAGCGCTTTCCCCTAGCATCCCTCTCCACCCAACAGTCCCTTTCCCCACATCTAAGCTCTACTTGAGATGAGTAGAAAGGGGTAGACAGGCCTCTTCCAGGGCCCCGGCAGATTGCTGGTTCCTGGTAACAGTGCCACACACCAGACAGTAGGTCACCTGGTGGCCAGCCCCATGAATCTGGTGGGCTCTGGAGCCTCAGAGAACTCAAGAGGCTAGAGGAGAGTCAGAAGTATAGCCAGAGGGGCTCCTCCAGCCTCTTGCCCCTTCGCCTGCCAGCCCCATTCTGCCTCTCCTATTTTATAACACTTGGTGGCTCCTTTTCCTTCCACATTAATCCCAAACCCCTCTATCTGGCATTCAAGGTCATGCCCTGAGCACAGGTCCTGGGATTGGTGACACAGATGTTGTTAATAAACAAATGACTGAATAAATGTATCTTACTTTTTCAACCTGTCCTCCATCTTCACCCTCCATCCCATCCAGATCCACACTTCCTATGCTCACTTCTACTGTAGATGCACTTTTGTAGACACTATCCCTCCTTCCTAGAATGCCCTGCTCTCTCCAGTTCAAGATGTCATCTGTAGGAATCCCTGACAGCCCCAGCCTTCTGCTCCATCTCTCCCTCTCTAACCTTTCTCTGGCATCGAGCACACACTAACTGCTCCACATGGGAGTACAGCTCCTGGAAGACAGGGGTCAGCTTTCCCCTGTTGCCCCTCACTATATGTCTAGGTTGTGCAGGGCCAAGTAATGTCTCTACCGAGCAGCAGAACCTGAAATTAAGATCCCTGCCACAGTTCTTACAGAAGCAAAGAGTTTCCCAATGGAGGCCCAGCCTAGGCTGCCCTGAGCAGTAAGGTAGGGTGGTCCTGGGGGCAGGACACAGCTTCCTTCCCATATTCCCCTGCAGAGAAGCAACGGGAGCTGGCCCGGAAGGGCTCCCTGAAGAACGGAAGTATGGGTAGCCCTGTAATCCAGCAACCCAAGAAGAACAATGTCATGGCCCGGACAAGGTAGACACCCCCACACACACACCCCACCTGGACCCTGCCAGTCAGCATCTGTCCTGAGCCTTTCCCTCTTCCCTCCTTCCTCAGGCCGAGCTCCTCTCTGAGAGCAGAGAATCTCAACAGAATCCAAGGGGGAGGGGGAAGGGAAGTGGTGGGGCAGGGCCCAACACAACTCCTCACCAGGCTTGTATGTTCCCGTTGCCAATCCAATCCCCCAAATTCTCCATCCAGGCTGGTCGTTCCCAATAAAGGCTATTCCTCGCTTGACCAGAGCCCAGATGAGAAGCCACTGGTAGCCCTTGACACTGACAGGTGTGTACGGGGATGTTGGGGCAGCTGGGAAAGCCACAGGAACCTGTGTGAGCATACAGGTGGACTGTACAGGCCACACCTGTTATAGTGTCAGAATTGAGATATTCCTCAGACAGCCAGGAACTCTCCGAGGATGAAGCCCCCAGGGACTGGAATATTTTACCTGGAAGTGGGGAAGAGCAGAGAGAGGAAAATGGGACTGGTACAATCTATTGCTATTCTGGGACAACTGATCCAATGGCTGCCCTGAGAATGGGCACTGATTCAATGCTGAATACCCTGCCCCCTGCAAGGGAGCAGCCCTATGGCTGGGAACACACCTGGCTAGACCTGGACTTTGGGAAAACTCAACAAGCCAGGGTGATTTGAGCCTAGATAAAAAGGGGGAGGGCTGGGGGGAAAGGAATAGCATCTCCACTCAGAGGTTAAGGGTGGCAATTTATTTAGCAAGGTGGGGCTAGGGAACTTGTCTTAAAACTGCATTTGTACAGCAAGCAGTTTTCATTTAGATTGTGCTGTTTATTTGGAAGTGTGGGAGAAGAGTGGGGTATTGACTGGTGGGGGTTAGGGGGGCGGTGCCGGGAGTTTTCTATTTAATTTCCAGGAATCACTTCCCTCTGTCTCCTTTTCTCCATGGCCAGCGATGATGACTTTGACATGTCCAGATATTCCTCTTCTGGCTACTCCTCTGCTGAGGTGAGGCCCCAACCTTCCTACCCTAGACACACCCCTCCAAGCAGGGATGGGCCAATGCCAAATCACACCTGAGGGGTGCTATGGGCAAAGCTAGGCAGAGCCGCTGTGGGGTGGGTCCTAAATGGGGCAGGGCTGAATAAAGGTGAGGCTGTTAGACCTTGGCCTCAATTTAGGGGATCCTGGGATTAGGGGTGGGACTTGAACCCAGGGTTGTCACTTAAATAGAATGCAACGTGAAAAACAGACCACACTTTATGGGGATGTGCCTCAAGTAGGAGCAGGACCCTAATAGAGAGAGGGCCTGAGGTGGGAAGTTACCTGTAGAATGGATAGCGGCGGCGGGGGGGGGGGGGGGGGGGCGGGGGGGCGGTTCTGTCATGGGACAGAGCCTCACAAGGAACTGCCTGTAAAGAAAGTGAGGCCAGAACTGAATTAGGGGTGAAGCCAGGGGTTTCTGGAGAGGCCTGGGATGGGACAGATCTGGGGGAGGCCTGGGGATGTGGTCAGGCTGTGGGTGGTGCCCTGAATCCTTGGAGCCTGACCTCCCTCCCCTTTGTCTACAGCAGATCAACCAAGATTTGAACATCCAGCTGCTGAAGGATGGCTACCGGTTAGATGAGATCCCCGACGACGAGGACCTGGACCTCATTCCCCCCAAGTCCGTGAACCCCACTTGCATGTGCTGCCAGGCCACGTCCTCCACTGCCTGCCACATTCAGTAGTGGGTGGGGCCGCCGCAGCCAATGGAGCCGGGCCACCGGGGTCCAGGTTAGACAGGGCAGGGGCGGACCCCTCCCCAGCTCTTCTGCCAGCCCCCCGGCCCCGCGTCCCCTACAGCCGCCAACCTCGTAAAAGTCATTGCTTCCTCCTATGGTAGGACGTGTACCTCTGTGTGTTCATGGAGCCGGAGAAACCAAAACCGGGTCTCTCTCTACCCCAGAAACTGAGGAGGGGAAGGGGCTGTTTGTTCAGTTACTTGGGGGACTTTGCCCAGCACCTTTTTGCTCTCCCCGAAGCTACACTCCAGTGGGAGAGTGGGGGACTGGACAGCAGGGAGGCCAACAGTAATGAGTGGGAGGGATCACAAAGCCAGGGGCTTGGCCCCACCCCATGAAGCCATGAACCCCCAGCCCAGAAAGGAAAGGGACTCTGAGGTAGAAAGGCCCAGTGGAGTGGGGTAAGGTCTAGGACCTTGGAGCCCCTCCAGCAGCCCCTTGGCCATGTACCTATTTGCATTTCTCCCCTCATCTCCAGATGGGAAGCCTGGCAAAGTTGCCCAGTGGAATGTTGTCCCCTACCTATCGGATCACTGCCTACTTCCTCCTCTTTGCCCCATTCACCCCTTCCTTCCTTCTTCCTTCCTTGTTCTCTGAGTTGAGGGTAAGAGGCCTTAGAGACAGGCCAGAGTTTGGGATGGTTGGGATGGTATGATCTGTCCTCACCTGCCCCTAACCAATGTATCTCTCTGCCAACCCCTACACACACACACACACACACACACACACACACACACACACACACACACACACTCACACTCACACTCACACACAAATGCTTCTGTTCATTGGTCTCTGTCCCAGGCTAGAAGCAGGAGGTAACACTAGCCTCGAATGTCCCATTCCCATCTCACTCCAGCCCAAGATTTCAAGTCCTTCTTCCCAGTAAGAACCTAAGAACTTTCAAGGGAGCAAGCTGAGGAGAATGCTATGGCTGCCTGTGTATGGTAGGGAGAGCGTGATAGGATATGTGTGTGCCTGAGGCTGTCAGGGTGTGTGTCTGTCTCTGTGTGGGCCTGTCTTTTTAGATGGTGAGGAAGTGACTATGTGTTCTGTTAACAGTGTGAGAGGCTTTTCAGCAGTGCAGTGGACTGAGAGCCCTGGCCTGGGACTCAGAGCCTGGTTCTAGCCCCAGCTCTGGCACTGCCCCCGTGGTCTTCAACAAGCCACTGTGTTCCCTGGGTTTCAACTGTCAAATGAGCAGCGTCTGAAAGTTCTGAAGAAACTTTTTCATAGGAATTTCTGTGGAGGTGCATAGGGAGGTCTCTGTGTGTCTCTGAGTACACCTAGGAGGCTTCCTGAGTTGTATGTCTGTGTGAAAAGGAGAAGGGGAAGTTCCTATGGGACCTGTGTATGTTTGAGTGCATGTAGATCTATTTGGGAATACATGTGTGTGTGTCTATGAATGTGTATGTGTGTGAGTATATATTGTGTATGTGGGTGTATGGGGTGTCTATGAGTCAGAATGTATGTACTGCTGTCTCTGCTGCAGTTGCTGGGGTGGGGAAGATGCCAGAGAAGCTGATGATGAAAGTCAGTGTCCTCCCCTGGGACTGGGCAATGTAGACCTGCCCCATGTAAAGAAAAATGAAAGCACAGTTAGCCTAAGACTGTTCTGGTCTATGCCCCAACATCCCCCATATCCCAGGGCCATGGTGTATACTCTCCAGTCTTCCATGCTGCCACCTCACAGCCCATTTCCTGGGAGGTGGAGCTGGAAGAGGGGAGAGGGTAACAGAGAATAAGGCTGCTAGCTTAGGAAGGGTAGTAGCTCTCCCTGTACTACACCCAGGGGCTGCCAGCTCCAACGTGCTAAGGTGAAGCGCTCCAACCCCCAACCTACCCCTACCTCCTCTGGTACAGGGACCCTTGTTAGATGATGAGAAAATGCCAAAGGAGCAAGGACAGAGACAGTATCTTCAGGACCCACAAGGCCCATACCAGCCCCCAACTGTACCCATTTCTCCTACCAAGGTCAGATCCCTACACCCTGTCATCTGGGCCCAGAGCCAACCCTCCTACTACTATCACCACCAACCTGGGTTTCTTGACTCACTCTTCGAGAACATGGGTACTTCCTCTTTTCCAAGTAGGGCCCCACCAAGGCTCATTTAGACTGCTACCTTTGCTGCTGATTTGCTGTGTGACTATAGCCCACTGCTGAACCCCTCTGGCCCTGAGGAACCAGGGAAAAACTCCCTCCCCACAGGACATACCTTGTTTCCTGGCAGGCAAGGACTTCCAACTGAGGCAGTGTACAAGTGGCGGAGAGAGGTAGGAAGCTGGCAGCCAGCACCTCTGGGTCTAGGAAGTGTGTGGTTCCTTCCTCCCCTGTCTGGGAGGATGGAGGGGAGGAATTGAGGCCTTAGCTTGCCCCCTGCCACTCTTCCCCCTTGTAGATACTGCCTTAACACTCCCTCACCCCTCAGCTCTGGCTGCCACCCAGCCAGGTTTCTCCGTGCTCACTAATTTATTTCCAGGAAGGTGTGTGGAAGACATGAGCCGTGTATAATATTTTTTTTAACATTTCCATCGCAGTATTGACCATCATCCTTGATTGTGTATCGTGTAACACAAATAATGATATTAAAGGCATCAAACAAGCCAGCCTCAGCTCCCTACCTGGGGTGTGGGCAAGGGGCAGGTGGGCTGGAAAGGGGAGAGAACGGATCCTCTGAATGCACATTTCACTCTACCTCCACTCGTGGGTTCCCAGGCCAAGCCTGCCACTGACCTGCTGCATCATCCTGGTGAGTCACTTGACCCCTGGGAACCTCCACTTCTCTTCATCCAAGTGAGAAGGTTGGCCTAGAAGATCTCCAGCGGCCCTCTGAACTCTTGGAAACTGGGTTCTTTTGAGAAACTTGAGGGAGGAAAAGGCTGGAGTAGGAAGAGAATTGGACCTCCTCACTTCCTCAGGGCTGGGACTAAGCCAGGTGATATCATAATGGGCAGTGCCCATCCTGGAGGAGGTAGCAGGGTGGGGTAGGAGCAGGAAAGCTGTGAGAGAGGGAAGTTGAGAGTCCTCCCATAGAAGGGGGAAATCACAGCAGCTAAGGGCACCTGCTGGGCTGGAGGTGTGGGCGATCTGGGAGGGGGGGATCACTGATGGTTTGCAGGAGTCCTGGGTAGGTAGAGCCCACCTGGGCATTCCCTAGACCCCACTATGTTCCTCTTCTCCCGAAAGACCAAGACCCCCATCAGCACCTACACTGACTCCTACAGGGCTCCTACCTCCATCAAGAAGGTCTATAACGACCCACCTCTGTGGGCCTGGGAACCCAACAAGTTTGTGACCCGGGTAAGTAGAGGTTGGGGTGGGGGACAGGGGTAGGCTAATGTGTATGGCCATGCATGTCTGGATGACTGGCAGTGTGTGGTTATAGTTATGTTTGTAATTATTTGTAGCGTTGCATGTGTGTTTTTTATTCTTTTGCCTAGGTGTGGAATTTATAATGATATATAAAATGCAAGAGCCCGCTTTCATGGTGCTCTGCTACACCAAGTTAGGAGATGTAAAGAGTTAGATAAGTCAAGAAATAAACAAGACTTTTATGCTATAAAGGAAGTAAACAGGGTAGTGGAAATGGAAAGTAACCAGAGAGAGTTACTCAAATAGAGGTCATAGAATACCTAGATGAGAGCCAGGTGAAGAGCTGAAAGAATAGGGTTCCAGGCAGCATGATCAGAACGTGCAAAGGTCCTGAGACTGCCTTGAGGGATATGCCAGAAAATGTCAAATAGTCATGTTTTTTGTGCATGCATATCAGTCTCCTTGTATCTGTCTGTGCCACTTGCACAAAATGGAGAGATCTGTGAGTCTAATTGTGACTGTCTAAGGGAATTTATCTGTATGCACCACCCAACAAACTTCGTTGGGGATCTACATGTGCCAGGCTGTCTTTCAGGAGCTCTCCGCAAACAAGTGAATAAAGTAGGGTTGTGCTGTGTGGAACATGCCCCAGCAAAGACATGGGCACTGGTCCAAGAGCCGGAAAGAGGAGAGCATTCCTGGGACTTTAGGGCAGGTCTACTAAGAGATTCGGGGGGAGGAGGTTTCCATAGGGCAGCCTGGGGGCAGGGGCCCACCAGGGACTGAGAACTACTAGTGCAGAGGGAGAGGCTAGCCCTATGGTAAGAGAGGAGCCTGCAGACATGAAGGGCCTCCGGCTGTGTTAAGAAATAAGGACATAATGCTCCAGCTTTTTAAATCTGTGAGTGTCATGATTAGATTGTGAGTTATGCCACTCTGGCTACCGTGGCAGGAGATTGAAGGGGTTGGGGCTGAGGGCAGGAAGCAGAGTGAGATGGCAGAGGATGTATGTGGAAGATAAGGATAGACTGTGGCAGAGAAAAGGGGAATTTGTTGCTTAATGCAGAAAATGGGGATAACTCAGAGGCACAAAGAAAAAAGGCCTATAATCTCACTACCCCAAATAACCACTGTTAATTTATTATTATATGCCCATTTAGGAAGCAAATATATTTTATGAAAATTGTATCATATTGTATACTAATATTTTGAATCTTGCTTTTTTTGTATAGCCATATAGCAGGTCATTTTCCTTGTGAAACATAATTTTAATGACTCTATACTATTTTATTTTATGAATGTACCAAGAAGTCATATGTTATTGGAAGTTTAGATTATTTATAAAATTTTGCTAATATTATTCTGTATATATCTATCTTTTTATGCATCAACTGTTCCCTAAAGAGAAATTCCTAGACATGAAATTGTTAGGAGAAAGGACATGCACGTTTAAAAAACATTTGATATATACTTCAAATTTCTATAATAAGGTTTGTAATCATTTACATGCTGACCAGCAAAATATGAGCATGCCTGCCTGCTTTTCCACACTCAATAGAAAAAAATTTTAAGAAATAGATCAACATGTCTTGGTCACCATCCGTATATAAAGAAGAGGGGAGAGATTAGGATGATTCCTGGATTGGGGGCTCTGGCAACTAGAGGAATGGATAGTGCTACAAATTGAGACACACACACACACACACACACACACACACACACAGGATTAATGTATGTATCTCTTCTATGATGAAAAATATTCTCAATGCATGTTTCCAGGTATCCTTTACAATAAGGCCAATCAAATCTGAGCTCAAGAGATATAAGGAAACAAACCACCATGTGACAGTCAGCAGAAACAACCGACTTAAACCTCCAAGGACTTCAGATATTGAAATTAATAGTTAATGAATACAAAATAATTATGAATTTGTAAAATAAAATGTGATATTATTAAAATGAGCAAACAACAGGAGATTGTATTTTTAAAATATCAGACAAATGTAAGAAAAGAACTGAATAGGAATTTTAGAAATGAAAACCATATGTGTTAAAACCAAATATTCATATTGGGATACTGGATGAGTTAAAGAACAGATTAGACACAGCTTAAAAGCCTCACTGGAATGAAAGATAGAAATTTTCCAGAATGCAGCACAGAAAGACAAAGAGATAGGATATATGAAAGAAACATTAAGCAGTATGAAAGATAGGAGAAAATTCACACACATCTACTTGGTGTCCTAAAAAAAAGAGGGGGAAAAAACAGAAAGAATAAGCATTATCTGAAGAGGGAAAAGCTCTGAATTTTCCAGAACTAATGAAAGAAATGAATCCACAGCCACAGAATAAATAGAAGGAATTCCACATTGAGATGCCTCGCAGTGAAACTGCACAACACCCAGACTTGGGTGACATTGCAAATCTGTGGGGGAAGATAGATACTTAATGGGACCACTGGTTATCCATATAGACAAAAATAAAATTGATCCCTAAATCACACCAAACCCCAAAAGCAATACCTCACAGATGATTAAAGGCTTAAGGAAAATAAACTGTGGCTTATATTAGAGGAAAATATATGACATTATCTCCATTATCTTAGAGTGTGGATGGATTTCTTAAACAAATCACAAAAGCACTACATAACAGGTTAATAAATTCAACTATGTTAATATTAAGAACTGTTGATCATCAAAAAAATACCACAGAGAAAAATGAAGATACAACAAGCCAAAAACTGAGAGGAGATATTTGCAACATGTGACTGACAAGGAATTAGTATAAAGAATATATAAAGAATCACAGTTTTCTGAGTTAAAATTAAACACAGGCTGTGTACAATCTGAAGAAAGAGGACAGGAGCTTCCAACTCTGTCCTTCAGAACCACCAAGTCAAAAAAAGGACAGAAAGGAAAACATCAGAAAACCACTCTGTCTGAAGTCAAGTGCCTGGCTCTAAGCCCTAGTCTTAGATGAAAAGAAAGAAGCAAAGGGCAATTCAAATAAGAGAACCATTCAGAGGGGACCAAGGCTGGCGTGGGAATCCTCAGGCACAGGTGGTGGTTTTGAAATCTCGGACTTTTTCTGATTTATTTTTCTTACTTTTGGGGGGAGAGAATATTCAAGTGTTGTCCTGTTTTTTTTTTTTTGTTTGTTTGTTTTTGGGGGGTTTCTTGGTAGAATTTAATTATTTTATACACACATTCACCAAATACCTTGGCATTTCAAACAAAGAATTTTCCGTAGCTTTTTAGTTTGCCTTTTGTTATTTCTAATATATTTTGTCCCTGATACTCATCGTGCATGGCCAAAACTGTTTGGTTTATTAAAATGTAGCAACTTTTCAAAGTAAATAAAATTTTAAAAAGGGAGGCGGTTGGGAGACCCACCTGGGCTGACCTTCTCAATAGTGGCTGGATCTAAGTCCAATGGGACTCCAAAGCTGGAGTCTCTGTGCACTTAGCCATTTCCTCCCTCTCCCCTTGCACAGGGCCTGCCTAAGACTTTTCAGCGCAATGTGGATCAGGAAGCCCTAGAGAAGATGGTTAAATGTGCTGTGCGGGACTACACCTATAAGAGTTCCATACCAGGCCACCCCTACTTGCCTGAGAAATACTGGCTCTCTCGAGAGGAAGGTAGGGCCTCACCCCTTGCCCAACTCTGACCCTATTTAGTGACCCCAACAATGACACTCCATCTGAACCCAACTTAGATCCTGACCTCTACCCCAATCATATATCAGTCCTATCTCCCCCATGACCGGGGCTTCTTCTCTAACTACCCCCACTCCAGCTTGACTCCCAAACCACTTGACCTGACATTAACCTTGGAGGAGATTCAGTCCTGTCTTTTGGGAGCTCCTTGTCTATGCCAAAGAACTGGAACAGGCCTAGCTCTTATCCCCAGAGAGACAGAGGAAGTATTAACCTCCTCCAAACAAATCCAAGTGCCATCTCCTCCCAACTTCTTAGTGACCCTTTTTCATCAAGCTCCCCACCTCTCCTGCATCCCTCTGCCTTACCACACCTTTCCCTTCCACCTGGAAGTCTTTTCCAATCTCTTCCTGCCTAAAAAGTCTCTCTTTCTTCTCCCCTTCACAACCAAGACTTTCAGAAACAGTCTATACTCACTGTTTCTATCTACTTCCTCACTCCTTCTTACACCTTATGAGAAATTACCTTTCTCATTTGATGTTAATGATCTGTTGCTCTGTACATTCCAAAAGAGCAGGGAGTCATGTCTTAATCACAGCTGTGCCCCCTCCACATAAAAAAAAAAAATAGCACCAAGCTGAAACCGGTTTGGCTCAGTGGATAGAGTGTCGGCCTGCGGACTCAAGGGTCCCAGGTTTGATTCCGGTTGAGGGCATGTACCTTGGTTGCGGGCACATCCCCTGTGGGGGGGGGGGTGCAGGAGGCGGCTGATCAATGTTTCTCTCTCATCGATGTTTCTAGCTCTCTATCCCTCTCCCTTCCTCTCTGTAAAAAATCAGTGAAATACATTTTTTTAAAAATAGCACCAAGCTTCATAAGTATTTGTTGAATGAATTGATGACAAATCTTCGTCCAGTTGAAACTGGGCCCAGGTCTGCATCTTCTACACTCAAACATTAAAACTGCTCTTATGTGGTTCTAACTACCACATCCAAGATACTCTTCAATCTTTACCTTATGAGACCCACCTTAGCATTTCACTCTCTGACCACTCTCTACTTCTTGAAACTCCTTCCTTACCCAGCTTCTCTCATGCCTCAACTTCCTGGGTATTTTGTCAACTAGCTCTGGAAAAAATTGGGTCCCTCCGAGTGCTAATCTGAGCCCTCTTCTCTCCTTATTCCTCTTCTGTGACCCTTTCAACATCTTTACTGCCAACTCCAAGTCTTTATTTCTAGCCTCGACCTCTCATCAGAATTCCACTCTCCATCTGACTATGGTCACCTTTACAGGAATGTCCCAAACTCAATATGTCCAACCCACCAACCCAGAACTCCAAATCCCAATACCATGCCGCATACACACACTTGCCCTTTCTCTAGGGCTCCTGCACCTCCTTTCCTGATGTCTCTCATATGTGTTCTTTCAGACTGTTAGGAGAGCGGATCACAGAGGGCCTTGTTGGACAAACTTAGGTGATTAGGTGAATAGGGCTTTGAAAGGTTTTAAGTAGGGAAGTATCTTGGTCAGAATTACAACTGTAAAAAAAGTGCCAGAGCTTTTGTGCAGAGATTGGATTGTGGGATTTCAAAAATGAGGTAGGGAGACCAGTAGGCTAATAAAATAATAGTTTTCTAAGTTCCAAGTATTTACATATATTAATTCATTTCAATCTCAGAACAACCCTATAAAGTAGACAGTACTATTACCCCACTTTAAAATTGAGTAAACAGATACAGTGAAATTAACTCAGTCAAATTAACACACAGCTAATATCTGGCAGAGCTGAGATCTGAAGACAAGCAGCCTGTCTGCAGAGTTCATTCTATTGATCACAACATGGTATGGTCTCTGGGTTAAGGCACTGCAGAGACACCGAGAGATCATGGGAGACTGGAAGAGGGGATAGATTCAAGTGGTTTTAAGGAAGCAGAATAAGCAAACTTGGGAAACTAAACGTGGAAGATGAGAGGGAGCAATTGGAGAGAGGCCCAGTTTCCAGATTGGCTCATTCCGAAAGGGTTGTGCCAAGATAAAAAGCAATCAGCTCAAAGCACCCAGACCCACGTAGAAGCAAGCGTGAGGTAGAAAATGGGCTGCAGCCCTAGCTGGTTTGGCTCAGTGGATAGAACATTGGCCCGTGGACTAAAGTGTCCCCGGTTTGATTCCAGTCAAGGGTCAAGGGCATGTACATGGGTTGCAGGCTCAACCCAGGTTGGAGCACATGCAGGAGGCAACCAATTGATGTGTTTCTCTCACCACAATGATGGTTCCTGTCTCTGTGTCTCTCCCCCTCCCTTCCATTCTCTCTTTTAAAAAAATCAATGGAAAAATATCCTTAGGTGATTAACAAAAAAAAATTAATTAATTAAAATAAAGAAAATGGGATGTATCTCAGTGTCTAAGACAATTATGGGGCCAGGCTGGGCTTTGCCTGGCCTGAGGGAAATCAGGGAGAATCCAGTTTTGTGCTGGGGATCAAAGGAGAAACATTTAGGAAGTCTGGGATCCTGGGGTAGAATGAGGAGTAACACTGTCTTACGTCTCCACCCTTATAATCCAGCAGACAAATGCAACCCCAACTATTTGTGTAGTGACTGGGGTAACTCATGGAGAATGGGGCCTTACTGCTGCACTGGCTGGAACAAGTGTACCACATGCCTTCCCCGGCTGCCTAAGGTATCTACTGGGCTCAGCACACATGGTGTCTGGGCACACGCACCTCCACCTCCCAAACCACAGTGACATGTTTCACATTGATTACTCATCCCTTTCCCATCAGCACTGCTCCAGGTCTCTCTCCCGTCCATGAAATTGTGAAACTAGGGTTTGTATTTTCCAGGAGACAAAGGAACCCAGGAGTGGAGCTGTGCTAGGTTCACTGGGTCCCAATTTCTGCCTGGGTTCTATGGGGATAGGCTAGTGTGCACTCCTTGACACTATACTCCGGAAGCTTGCTGCTTGGCTCCTCCCACTCGTCTGGCCAAGGAGGCAGTGTTAGGGTGTCTACCTGCTCTCCTCTGCCCTCCTTTGTGATGTCAGCAATGACAAAAGGAGGGAAAATAAGGCCCCTCAGAGGCAATGCAGATAAACATAGGGGAGTGACCCCAGGAGAGAAGGAGGAGTCCACGGCAGCCCCGGGTCTGAGGGAGCGTGGGAGACTCTGAGGCCTCTGAGGCTCTCGCTGTAGGCTGATGGCTGACCTTGGGTTGACTGAACCCTTTTGAATCAGAACTTCCTCGAGAAGCAGAACTTTTCACAAATCCCCAGGGGATTCTCATGGGCAGGCAATATTGAAAACACCCTGTTAGAGAGACGCAGAGACATAGCTAGACAGCGTCAGCTAGACAAAAAGGGGTAAAATCAAAGGCAAACGCTGAGGTAGGGTTGTCAGACGCTCAGGTGCCTACCCGGTCCAACTAGTTTCCTTCCTTCCTCCCTCTCCTTCCCAGGTAGCGGAGTAAAGGCGAAGCCCGGTGACAACTCCAAACAGGGCGGGGCAGAGAGGGGAGCGTCTGGAGGGCGGGATTAGGCGGGGCCTGGGACTGGCCTGGGGTGCTGGGAGGGAGGACCCCAAAAGGGGGTCCTTCCAGGTCAGAGCTTGAGTGTGTGCCATTTCCAGGAAGCCGGGATGGAGACAGCAGTTCGAGGAATGCCCTTGGAGTACCCTCCTAAGCCGGAGCGACTCAATGCCTATGGTAACGGAGGGGGGGTGGGGGCGGATGGGAAGGGAGAGGAGAGGAGGGGGGACGGGTATCAGGAGGCCATAAAGAGTGGGATGGGGACCTGTGGGACGAGGTGGGGGCCGAAGGCCCTGGAGAGGGTGTAACCCTGTCTCTGTCTGTCCCTATTTTTGTCTCTCTCTATCTCTGACCCTGTCTCTTCCCATTCTTGTGACTCTCTGTCTGGGTCTCCCGGGCTGGGGACCTGCGGACCCAGAGCGCGAGGTGGTGGTGAACATGCTGAACTCGCTGTCACGGTACCAGACGCTGCCGCAGATCACGCCCCGGTGCGGGTGCGTGGACCCGCTGCCGGGCCGCCTGCCTTTCCAGGGCTATGAAAGCCCTTGCTCGGGCCGCCACTACTGCCTGCGCGGGATCGACTACTGCGTCACCGGGGCACCGTGCACGGAACGCCGCCTGCAGCCTTTGTGCCCCATGCAGCCCACTGTAAGGTTCGCAGGGCCCCGCCCAGTTCAGCCGGGCCCCGCCCCCAAACCAGCCGGTCCCGCGTCCAGCCCTCCCCGCGCGGCCAGCGCTCCGTCCCGAGCCCCTTCCAGCCTCCGCCTCTGCGCCAGGCCCCGCCCCCTCCAGCCCGCTCCGCCGCCCAGCTAGACCCCGCCCAGGCCCGCCCTCGGGCCCCTAGGCTGGAACCGACCGCCGAAGCGGCAGAACCTGCGCGAAGATTCCCCCGAGGTTCCGATCCTGTCCCTCCGGAACTGTGACCGAGGTCACCCTAGCTCCTGTATCTGTTCTGGAGGGTTCTGTTAAGAACACCCCCGCACACCAGTCGCATCCCCTTCCCATGCCCGCCAGCCCCACTCCCTACCTGGACACCCGCTCCTGGGGACGTGTTCTCAGAAGTGTCCTCTATTCCTGGGCCTCGGGTCATCGTCAGTAATGGGCAGGGTTATTGCTGAGTGCTCAATGGGCGAGGCAATGGTGACCGGGCGACCAGGAGGACCCTGGCCGCCTCGGAGCCCTGCACCGCCTCCGGAGGTAGACAACCTTGTCTGTCCCTGCAGAGTAAACTGAGGCCCGAGCGCTCAGCCGCAGCCCAGACTGTAGTGCAGTCTTCTCTCCGCACCGGGCGGCCGACAGGGCGGGCTGAACCTGGGAGAACGCCAATGTCCCCATCCGTCTCAAGAGCTGTGCAGGGGGTGCTCTGCACCCTGTCCCTAAGCCCCTGGTGATCCCCTCCGCCCCTCCCTTGACAGAGAGACTGATTCCTTGAGTGAGACTGGGTCCTATCCCTTACAAGGGAATGGGGGGAGAGAGCAAGTTCCTGAGGCTCAGAAACACCACTCCCTGGATCGATAGTGTGGAACAATTGCCGTCCCATGGCGAGGACCCCGGGACTCCCAGGCCCGACCCTCGCTAGAGTCCAGGTGCTTCCCTCCACGGCGCAACTAGGCTGCAGAAACGAGGCCTTTACAGGGAGGGGACTTTCGGGGGGCTTCCCAGAGGCGATGCTCCGACGGTGTCTTGAAGGGCCAGGAGACCTGAGGGGAGGATCTCCGAGCCGTAGGACTGACACCCGAGGCGTCGACCAGAGTCCCGGTCTGGGCTTGGGGGTTAGGGGAAAATCAAAAGGCCCAACCTCTCCCTGCCGGCCGCTTCCTCCTCCAGGAGTGTGTCGCCCTGCGAGCACCGGCCCGGGATGCACTGTGCTGTAATAGCTCCCCGGCGGCCGTACTACCCTTGTCCCAACCTTAGGTAAGTCTGGCGCGGTGGAGAACCCGGGGCGAGCGGGGGTGTGGGGGTGTGGGGGGGGAGTTGGGGGTGGATACTGTCCGCTGCGATGCACTGACTGAAAGATGCCACCAGGAGGCGCTAGTGCCATGGGGAAGTCAGGACTAGCAAGGAGATGGAGGACTCCATGAAGGCGTGGAGGCCAGCACGGAGGGGTTACAGATTGGCAGGGGGTGGGCATAGAGTCAAGATTTTCAGCGTATTAGGTTCAGGGATTGAAGTAGAGGGTAAAATGTCAATGTTAGGGACTGGGTATTGGAAATAAAAAATTTGACCATAGAACCTGAGGTCAGTGTTGGAGCCTAGGGTCAGGATTAGGGGCAAAATGTTGGGATAAGGTTAGCATTGAGAATTGGAATCAGACGGATAAGGGTCCGAAAGGGCTGGCCCATCTCTTCCCACAGGTGGGACACAAGTCACTTTAAGAAGACTGGTGGCTACCAGAGAAACAACTATGTTGTCCACCCTGAGTTTTTGTCCGAGAATTACCCTGGCTACCCCTACTGGTAGAGCGGGGACCAGGCCAAGGGAGCTGAGCAATAAATAAACTTTTCACCCCATAGGCTGCCTTTGACATTTCCACATATTCCTCTGCCTCCTGTGTCCTCATCCAGCAAGATCTGGCAATGAGGAACCAGTTACTCAGGCCTCTGCCAAGTCCCCCATGCTAAGATGCAGTTTCTCAGAGCCAACCCGCCCTGAGCCCTCCCCACTCCCATTACCTCAGCATTGCCCTCCTGACATAAAAGTAGCCCTAGGTCCACCTGGTGTCCTCCTCCCCTCCACCCCAGAGTCCAAACAAATGGGTCCACCTAGTCATGCAGAAAGGGCCCTCCAGCTAACATTCCTCTAGTATCTCCTAAACTTAGATGCTTCTCACCCCAGAATCCTCCATTCTGCAGTCAGAGCCCTGTCCCTATACCCAAAGCTCTTGATCTCTACTCCGGGAGTCTCCATCACAGCCTATGTTCTTACTGTCCTTTCCAACCCAAGTGAAGGGGCCCAAAACAATTTTGGAGGGTTTTATGACCAAGGAAGTTCAAATTACAAAACAAAGCCCTGCTTTTATGTCCCTCGGGGAGCAAGGAGTGGGGTGTTCTGGAATCTCTGGGATCTTCAGTATTTTGCACCCCATTCCTCCCTGGGGCAGGGGTATAGCGGGACACGCTCACTTCCTCGTAGTACAGACATCTCCAACGCCTGTCACTGGGGAGTGGGGGGTGCGGGGACGCTGCAAAATACTCCGGGGGAAGCCAGTCTTCTAGGTCCCTGACCTCCATGCTGTAGGTCTGGACTGGTGGGAACCGACAACTTGGGCCTCCCTGCTGGTGAAACCAAGGTCCCTCCGTGGAGTCCTTGATTGGATCCGCCTTATATGGGGCCGCTGAGATTCTCCAGGAATTCCGTTACCATTTTCCCATATATGAAACTTTTTTTTCCCATATGGGAGAGCTGGTAAGAGCGTTATACCGAGACCACCTCCACTTGCCCAAATCTGGAGGGGAACGAATCCCTCATACACATCCCAAATTTAGCTTGGAGGTGAAAGAAGCCTAACATTCTTCAGCTGCTCCTTCCTCCAAACCTACATTTCCCTGCAGACCTGGAGCAGACCCTCCCTCCTTTCTCCCCCTTCCCCCCCCCCCCCCCCCCCCCCCCGCAAGCGGGTAAGCAACGCCCCAGTGGGGCGGGCCTGCAGGCGAGGGCGGAGCCGGGAGGCACTGGGCTTGCTGCTGGCCTGAGATGCCGGGAGCTGAGCCCAGAGGAGTAGGAGGAAGGTAGGGGCTAAGGAGCGGGGCGTCAAGTCCGCGTGACGATGCGGGAGGAGGGGTCCGGCGTCTGGGGCGGGGCTGGACTCCTAGGCCCTGGGCGAGACCAAGAGACCTGGGCGTGGCCAGACAGCCAGAGGGCGGGGCCTCAGCTGTCCCCTAACTGGGCGGCGCTCCGCTTTGCGCGGTGGCAGCTCAACTCTGGCTAGCGTGGAGATCTGCAGGAGCCTACCTTCACCCCCACTTTTGGGGTCACTGCCGTGAGTGAGCCCAGGGGGAGGGCCTTGGGGAGGGCGGGTTCTGAGGAAGCACACTTAACTTTTGCTCCTATTGCTGAGTGAGTGAGGAGAGTCTGGACACCTGAGTCGCCTTGGTTTCCAGTGGGAGACAGGCCCCTTGACCTCAGTCTGTCCCTTTGGACTTTGCAGCTGTTGGGCGGGTCACTGAGGGTGGGGGTGGAGCATTCCAGGCTGTAGGCCCGGTCACTCGATCTCCCGGATCCCTCCGCTGCTGAGCAGGGAAATGGGCCGGATCGAGTTGCCTTTGACATTTCCACATATTCCCCTGGGAACTGTGTTGGAGAGAAACGAATCCACTTGGAGTGGCCTCCCCTCAAATGGGCCTGTCGGGTGGTCCTCCTCATACCCGACTAGGGGCTGGCAGCCAAGATTGAGGTTGACCCTAGCCAAGTGGGGAGAAGTCTTGGCTAGGGACAAACCCACCTGCCAACATTAGCCTGTGGTTGGTCTGGCGGTGGAGGCAGCAGATTACAGGAGTCTGTATCGCCACCGGTAACACTGGAATCACTGTTCTTCCCCCATAGCCCCGGTACCAGATGCTATTAAAATTGCCCCTTTCCCACCCTCAAGAATCCTTCCTGGAGCAAGCAGCAGCAGCAGCCCTTGGGAAAACAGGCCTCACCGTGCCCACACCCACTTGATAGAAGCCTGTCCCAGCCTCTTGACCACAAAGCTCCTTTCCTCTGCTGCCTTCAGCCTGTCAGACCATTATGTCCTGTCTCCTAAAACTGAGGCTGTGGAGGATTAAGTTGACTTTTTGGATTGAGGCAACCTACTGGGGTGACTTCAGACAAATTCCTTTTTTTTTTCTGATTTGGCCACTGTTTCCTCATATGTACAACGGGCACTGTAGCTATGCCTCTTTTTTGGCATTACTGTTAGGGTGGGTGCTCTGCTGGCATTTGGGAGACCAGCACAGGGCCTGCATGGAGTGGGTGCTCAGGCCTGTAGGCTCCTGTCCTTCATCAAAGGACCTCCAAATCCTAGGAAGTTATGCTTCTCAGAAATTAAGTGTTGGAAAAGGCTTCTAAGGTCACTTTGGTGGCCTCGCCATGCCTCCAGGGGTCATGAAATGGTCTGATTTAATATGAAAGTTTTGAGAATGAGGGGGCCCTATCCAGCTGTGGACCTTTCCCTTTTATTTCCTTAGTGCCCAGAATGGGGCCTTGAATGAATGAATGAATGAATGAATGAATATAAATATATAGCAGCTCTGGCCTGGGCCACCTAAGACCTCCTTTGGGTTTTGTTTAGCTTGAGGTCATCAGCAAAAGGTTACTGCCTGCATTTCTCAGGAGAACTTCTCTAATTTGTACCTACAGGAAAGGGAATCCATACTGGGGTGGGGGGTTTGAAAGCTAAGTTAGGGGGGCTGAGAGGAAGGGAATAAGAGGCTCTTCCAGACCAGCCAGAACCAACTAGCTTAGGGCATTGGGGGGCAGAGAGCACAGAGAATGAGGCCCTGAGACAGCACAGTGGGGAGGGGCTGTATATTGAAATCTGGGATCAAAGTTCTGATCTGTAGCTGGCAGTCTCTTCAAGAGAGTGGTGCGGGTGGTAAAGGTCCTGAACAGTTCTGACATCTCCTGGGGGACTTAGAAACAGACACTGGCATCTGGGAGGAGACTAATTACTGTTTGCCAGTCTCCCTCTCTCCTTTCCCCTCGCTGGTGCAGCTGGCTGGCTGGCAGTGTGTATGTCTGTGTATGCACCTGGCTAGGGCTATTTCTTTGTTGGACTTTGTCCTGAGGGCTAAATCAGGAAGAGTCAGTGGCCTTGAGCAGCAGATTGCAACACACACCTCCCCCCAAGTCTACGTTTCCCAGTCATATCTGGGCGTTTAGCATACAGTGTGTGAGAGTATATGTGTGTAGTTGGGGAGGGGGGCGCATCTGATCCCTGGAGAGCTGGTAGGTTGGGGAGAGAGATGTTGGCCCACAGTGGATCTGTGAAATCTCCTAAAGCAGGTGGCCTGAGGGATTTAGGTTGGAGGAAAAATGAGCTTGGTAGTCATAAGACAGGCCTGGCTGGACACGGAATCAAAAAGGCAGATGAGACCATATCAATGCCTTGAACCTCAGTTGCAAAATTTGTGCTTCTGAACTTCATCCCAGGGGTCATGAGAAGCTCTGTAAACTAGGAGGAGATGTGGTCGGATAAGTTGGGTTTTTTTTTTAATCCTCACGCAATGACGTGCTTCTATTGATTTTGGAGAGAGAGAGGAAGGCAGAGGGAGAGAGAGAGAGAAACATCAATGTGAGAATGAAACATCAATGGGTTGCCTCCTGCATGTGCCCTGAATCCACCCTGACTGGGATTCCAACCCACGACCTTCTTGTGCACTGGACGACACCCCAACCAACTGAACCACACCTTCGGAAGGATCGCTATGGTTGCTATAAGCAGAAGGCATTGGGGGAAAGAAATTAGGGCATGGAGGTCTATAGGGGAAGTATTGCAATAATACCAGGTACAGGGGAGAAGAGACAGTGTCCAAAACTAGGGCAGGGGCATTGGGATAGTGGCTGAGTGGCCGAGACAAAGCTAGGTGGCAGCTGGCCAAAGCTGTGGTGCTGGGAGCAGAGCAGGGAGGTGGGCAGGGAAATGGGTTGGTGAACAATGGCTGAAAGCAGAGTAGAATTTGAGGACAAAGACGGGAAGATCTGAGAAGCCAGCCACCAGGCTCCTGACCCCAGCCCTAATGTCTGAACCCAACCCTGCCTCCCTCCAAACCAAGCCCTAGGACAGAACTAATCTCCAGATTCAATCTGGCTTCTGATTAAATTCCATGCCTGAGCTGTTTCTTTCTTCTTGCTCTCTCCTCTCCCCTTCTGGGGACAAGGAAACTCATCCTACTGCCCTATGATGCCTCCCCTCTCCCACCATGGCACATCTCTGGGGAACCATTCCTCTCCAGATCCCTCCCCTTCCCTTCAGCTTGAACTGCTCCCATGTGTGATCCCATGAAGTCTGATAGTCTGTGATCTGGACTTCTCCCTGACCCTGTGTGGGTTTGTTTCTTCCCCACAAAGATGGGATGCATGCCATCTGCCCCTCCCCATTCAGAGTCGTGACTAATGTCGACAAACATTAGGGCCCTTGAGAAAGGGTAAGATACAAATTGTCCTCGTCTCACCTTTGCCATTTCTTAAACCCTTATGTCCCCGAATGCACCTTTCCAAAGTGTACACCTCTTCTTTCTTGCTGCAGCAAATGGAAATACTATGGCGTGAGAAGGTCCATTCCGCCTCTCCCCCTTCCAGACTCTGGCAGGCCAGGTTCAGATGGGCTTTGTCAGGTGCCCACTGCCCGCTCCTTCCTTAACTGAGGGCTGATGCCCCAAAATCTGGAGAAGAGCCAGGCCTACCCCCGCCGACGCCCTGGGCGCCACACAGGCCTTAAGAGCCCCGAGGCTGCCTCAGCCACAGCCATGTACACCTTCCTGCCTGACAACTTCTCGCCTGTGAAGCCCAAAGCATCCAAAGAGGTGAAGCCGCTGCTGGGCTCGGCAGTGCTGGGGCTGCTGCTGGTGTTGGCCGCGGTGGTAGCCTGGTGCTACTACAGCGCCTCCCTGCGCAAGGCTGAACGTCTGCGCGTGGAGCAGCTGGACCTTAAACTTGGAGGTTTCTCCATCCGCAACCAGAAGGGCGAGCAGGTCTTCCGCCTGGCCTTCCGCTCCGGTGCATTGGACCTGGACTCCTGCAGCCGCGATGGCGCCCTGCTGGGCTGCTCTCGCACGGCGGATGGGCGCCCGCTACACTTCTTCATCCAGACGGTGCGACCCAAGGACACCGTCATGTGCTACCGCGTGCGCTGGGAGGAGGCGGAGCCGGGGCTCGCCGTGGAGCACGCCATGTTCCTGGGGGACGGGGAGGCGCACTGGTACGGCGGCGCCGAGATGAGGACCCAGCACTGGCCCATCCGGCTGGAAGGCCAGCAGGAGCCGCAGCCCTTCGTCACCAGCGACGTCTACTCCTCGGACGCAGCGTTCGGAGGCATCCTCGAGCGCTACTGGCTTTCGTCGCGCGCGGCCGCCATCAAGGTCAACGACTCGGTGCCCTTCCACCTGGGCTGGAACGGCACGGAGCGCTCGCTGCGGCTGCAGGCTCGCTACAGCAACACGCCCTACAAGCCGCCCGCCGGCCTTCCCGCGGCTCCCGAGCTCAGCTACCGGGTGTGCGTCGGCTCCGATATCACCTCCATCCACAAGTACATGGTCCGGCGCTATTTCAATAAGCCGTCGAGGGTGCCGGCGCCCGAGACCTTCCGGGACCCCATCTGGTCCACGTGGGTGCTGTACGGGCGTGCGGTGGACCAGGACAAGGTGCAGCGCTTTGCCCAGCAGATCCGACAGCACCGCTTCAACAGCAGCCACCTGGAAATCGACGACATGTACACGCGCGCCTACGGCGACTTCCACTTCGACGAGGTCAAGTTCCCCAACGCCAGTGACATGTTCCGCCGCCTGCGCGACGCCGGGTTTCAGGTCACGCTCTGGGTGCACCCATTTGTCAACTACAACTCGTCCTCCTTCGGCGAGGGCGTGGAGCGGGAGCTGTTCGTGCGCGAACCCACGGGCCGGCTGCCGGCGCTGGTGCGCTGGTGGAACGGCATCGGCGCCGTGCTGGACTTCACGCGCCCCGAGGCCCGCGACTGGTTCCAGGGGCACCTGCGGCGGTTGCGCTCGCACTACGAGGTCGCCTCCTTCAAGTTTGACGCGGGCGAAGTCAGCTACTTGCCGCGGGACTTCAGCACCTACAGGTCGCTGCCGGACCCCAACATTTGGAGCCGGCGCTACACGGAGATGGCGCTCCCCTTCTTCTCCCTGGCGGAGGTGCGCGTCGGCTACCAGTCGCAGAACATCTCGTGCTTCTTCCGCCTGGTGGACCGGGACTCCGTGTGGGGCTACGACCTGGGGCTGCGCTCGCTCATCCCGGCCGTGCTCACCGTCAGCATGCTGGGCTACCCGTTCATCCTGCCGGACATGGTGGGTGGCAACGTGGTGCCGGAGCGCACGGCGGGCGGCGGCAAGGTGCCGGACCGCGAGCTCTACGTGCGCTGGCTGGAGGTGGCCGCCTTCATGCCCGCTATGCAATTTTCGGTCCCTCCCTGGCAATACGACGCCGAGGTGGTGGCCATCGCGCACAAGTTCACCGCCCTGAGGGCCTCGCTCGTGGCCCCGCTGTTGCTGGAGCTGGCCGGTGAGGTCACGGACACGGGCGACCCCATTGTGCGCCCCCTCTGGTGGATCGCGCCGGGCGATGAGACGGCTCACCGCATCGACTCGCAGTTCCTCATCGGGGACACGCTGCTGGTGGCACCAGTGTTGGAGCCTGGCAAGCAAGAACGTGACGTCTATCTGCCCGCGGGCAAGTGGCGCAGCTACAAGGGTGAGCTTTTTGACAAGACCCCAGTGCTGCTCACCGATTATCCCGTCGACCTGGATGAGATAGCCTACTTCATCTGGGCCTCCTGACCCAGCCCAGAACCCCAGGACCCCACAGCTCTAACCCGTCTTTATGCAGGCCTTTTACCCTCCGTCACAACCACCCCGGGTATCCCCAGGAAGTCCCCACCTCTGTTCCACCCACTCCTGCAGGACCAGAGGAGGGGCACGGAAGCAACCTCCCACTCCTGCGCACAATCCTAACAACCCCCTTCCCTCCACTCACCCTTGTCTACAGAAACCTCCACTCACCCTTGTCTATGGAAACCTTCCTCTGGGGTGGGGGGGTGTGAGCTCCGAGAGAAAAGGTCAGTTCCTGTTACACATGGTTGGATTTTTAAAAGCACAAAGAAAAACCTCACTCTACATTCTGGCCTGAGTGGCCATCTTATCCTTCTGAAGTGGGGACTTGATCCTCTTTCAGGTCCCAAAATAGCCCCCTGCCACACTTAGAAAGGAGTTGGAAGCCAGGTCCTGAGTTCTCAGCCCTGGCCTGAACTGTGACTGACCTGGTCCCACTCCAGCTGCTGAGAAGAGATGGGGGTACTTGGCCAACTGGAAGACTTGATTCAGCACAACGCTATCATCATTGTCCCTTATTTGTGAAGAGACTCCTAACACTGCACTAACCCATCTGTGTGCACACATGCACTCAGCCTTGTGCACACATATGTGCTCAGCACAAAGACTTGCAAGACCATGCAGGCTAGACTTGGTGCCTTACCCCAAGACCCTGTGTGTGTGTGTGTGTGTGTGTGTGTGTGTGTGTGTGTGTGTATGAGAGAGAGGGCGAGAGAGAGAGAGAGAGAGAGAGAGAGAGAGAGAGAGAGAGAGAGAGAGACATCATGTGTCATCCCTGGATCTACAGAATGAACACAACACCCCTGAGACTAGGTAACCCTTGGAGGTAGGGGGCAGGGAGCTAATTTGAGGCTTTGATTGTTGAGTTGGCCTCTTCCCAGGCAATGTCCCTGGAACTCTGGTAGGAAATAAACATCCCCTTCAAGATTGCTCAGCTGCCTCACTCCCTGCACAGGTGGCAGGGGTGTGGCCTAAAAGGAAGCCATAGTCTTACTCTGGTGGCGGTGTGCTTCACTCAGCACACGCACCGCACGTGCACATCTCTGCCTGCAAATACACATACAGGGTAAGGTCTTTCATTTCAGCCATTTTTCCGTCCTAAGAAGATCAATCTCAGCCAGAGCATTTTTTTTTTCCTGACTTTTCAGCTAAGTCTGGAGAAGTGCCTTGCCAGAGCCCGGAGGTGGGAAACAGGGCAGGACTCAGCCTCCTTCTACAGCTTGGACAGCAGAACCAGTCCCTCAGCCCCTAGAGAATGCATCTCTTTGCCCAGCCCTCCATGCCTCTATTTTCTCAATGTGAAGAATGCCTAATACAATTTTAAGGGAACTCACAGATGCCTATCTCCCATGCTGGCTCTACCACTCTTCAACAAGCTGTGTGACCTTGAGCAAGCTGCTTAACCTCTCTGAGCCTCAGTTTCCTCATATGTAAAATGGTGATAATAATGCCTAACTCCCAGGTTGTTGTTGTGGAATTATAAGTACAGATGTATGTAAAGTGCCTGGCACAAGTAGGTGCTCAATAAAAGATAGCTATTATAATACTATTTCTTGTCTTCTTTTTTATAAATGACAAGGATTTTTCCAGGTCCCAGCTCCCAGCCCAACTGGCTTCCTCTGGGCCTGCAGGTGACATCCTCTTCCCAAACCTCTGTGCATAGCATCCATTGAGGTGAGTTTGTATTCCAAAGGACACTGTCGAGGAGAAAGGCAAGAGAAGAGATATGTGAAAGTAGGATGTTGGAAGACAGGATTCTGGAGTCCCCAGATGAGAAGTAAGTGGAATTAGCTTCCTTCTCCTTTTTGCCAAGAGCATGTATTAACCAGTACCCAGTGATGAGCCTCCCTGGACCCTGGTGCCCAGCCATGTGCTATGGAGTGATTGTAGACTCAGACTGCATCCTGGAAAGTTCCCTAACTGGCTGGAGAGCATGACTACAGCTTGACTGGCCCTCCAGCTTTCTATGCAACCTAAAGCCAGTTTACCCAACCTCGCAAGCCTTCATTTCTTCATCTTTAAAATGGAATTTCTAGGATTCATTGAGATGTGTCAGTAAAGCACTTATGCAAAAACTGGCAGAGTAAATGCTCAATGAATGGTAGCTCTTATCAACTCTTATAAAAAAGACAAAAAGGAACAAAGCATAGTCCTGCCTAGAATCTGTGCTGTCCAATATAATAGCCACTAGCCACATGTGACTTTAAAAATATATATATATTTTTATTGATTTCAGAGAAGAAGGGAGAGGGAAAGAGAGATGGAAACATCAGTGATGAGAAAGAATCATTGATCGGCTGTCCCCTGCATTGCCCCACCCTGGAGATCAATCTACAACCTGGTGATTGAGCCAGCAACCCGGGCATGTGCCCTGACCAGGAATCCAACCGTGACGGCCTGGTTCACAGGTCGATGCTCCACCACCGAGCCACGCCAGCAGGGCGCCACATGTGGCTTCTTAAATTTAAATTAAGTAAAATGAAATATCATTTAAAAAACATTTCTTTGGACATACTAGCCATATGTCAAGCATTCAAAAGCCACATGTGACTAGTGGCTAACATAATGGACAGCGCAGATTACAGAACATTTCCATAGTTGCAGAAAGTTCTGTTAGAGAGTCCAGGACCAAGCAGTATGTGCTATCTGAGAGGGAATAGGGAGGGATAAAATAATCTGTAAGGCCTTCCTCCCTGGCAGGGAGCAGGAGGAAGAGCCCTTGAGAAGAGCATTGAGAGCAGGCAGCAGTATTTTACAGCCTTAGATGGGGGAGGGGCACACTGTGCACTCACTGTCTGCGGGGGCACAGCCAAAGGGAAGAGTGAGTGCCCTTGTCTGGCCATTACTAGCAAACTGGCCCTTGGCTTTTGATCTGGTTTCTAGTCTGGCCTCTGCCATTGGCCTGGCTATTCACAAAAGCACAAATGAACAAACTGAAGCACTAAGAGAAGAGGGCATTGGCCTGAAGTCACACAGGAGATTAGTAACCAACATTGATTGGAACCTGGTGTTCTGCATCCAGATACCTAGAACCTCCCATCCAGCATTCCCCTTCCAACAGCATGGCTCAGCCCTGGCCTGTATACCTCCAAGGGTGGGAAGCCAGCTGAATGTGTGTGTGTGTGTGTGTGTGTGTGTGTGTGTGTGTGTGTGTGTGTGTGAAGCTGCCACCCAGTGGGCCTGATTCTAGGCCAAGAAGTGTTTTCCCTTCCCTCATTGACACCATAAAAGAGGGATTCAAGAAGTTGAGGTGGGGGTTGGAGCTGGAGTGGCAGAAACTGTGAGAAAGAACTGACTCTTGGGGGCAGGATGAGGGGAGGGAATTAGGCTGGAAGCAACTGCTACCCCTATTCCACAGGAACGCTGGCCCCTTCCGGCCTTGTCCAACCCCCCTCCCTGCCAGCACCTCTTGTGCATTCCAAATTTCTCTCTCTCTCTCTCCACATCTGGGTTGGGGCGGGGGCTCCCCCTCCTCCAATGGAGATTTCAGCAGCCTTTTATTTTTTATTTTTTTTAAATATATTTTATTGATTTTCCACAGAGAGGAAGGGAGAGGGATAGAGAGCTAGACACATCGACCAGCTGCCTCCTGCACACCCACCACCGGGGATGTGCCCGCAACCAATGTACATGCCCTTGACCGGAATCGAACCTGGGACCTTTCAGTCCCCAGCCCAACGCTCTATCCACTGAGCCAAACCTGTTTCAGCTCAGCAGCCTTTTAATGGCCAGAATTCTTCATTGGTCTCCCCTTTACCTCTGGGCTGATGGGGAGCGGGGCTGGGCTGATACAACAAAATGGGAACTCCCTTCTCCAGAGGTAATGGAGAGGAACTGAGTGGCCACTGAAGGAAATCTAGGGCTGGGGCCTAATATCCTCATTCTGCGGCCTTATGCGCTGTGAGAGTCTGACTCAGTGTCCCGTCCAACACCACATGAATCAGCTGAGCCCTGGCTAAGCCCTTTCTCTGAGAGCAAGATGTGAATTTTCTGGAAGGGTCTTTGCCCTTGTTCCTCCAGATTTGGGTAAAGTATTTCTCACTCTAGCTAACTCCAGAGCAAGTCTTCTTCTGCTGGTTCCCCCCAATGAGTTTTCTGGTCCTTTCTCCCCTCCTTAAGCTCAAGGTCAGTGTTGACCTCTCTATCCCCTGGTCACTACCCCACATCAAACCTTATCAATTCTAGCCTGGACCACTGCAGTGGCCTCGTAACTCTTTCTGCTCCATGACCCTTCAACTCAATCCACATAGTATCCAAGGAACTCTTTTTGAAATTTAATTATGTCACATAGGCATTAAATCAAGCTCTGGTGTTCAAGGCCTCTAAGATCTGAATCCTCACCTCTTTTTCCATTTTGCGCGCGCGCACACACACACACACACACACACGAACATATTTTGAAAAGCATTTGAAGAAACACTACCTTCTGTTTTTGGAATAGCTCCATAGTACATCCTAGCAAGGGGCGGCCTGCCTAGACCCAGCCTTGAAGAAAACCGCAGCGGCAACTGGGTGATTTCCTTTCTTTTTTTTTTTAAATTTCCTTTCCTACCATTGTCTGACTCAGTGGGACTTCTACTGACACCCTCCCGCCCCTCTCTGACACACCCCAGTTCCCAAGGAACAACCTGGTTTTTATCTTAAGGCTAGTCATTACTTCATGATACCCAACAATCTTTCCAGCAGCTTGAGCGGAGGGGAAAATTCTTTTTTTTTTTCAATGTACTTCACCATTTTAATAGGGGAAAACAGAGGCTGATATCTCTGTTAATTGAGCTATAATTGACATAACATTGTATTAGTTGCAGGTATACAACATAAGATTCAATATTTGTGTATATTACATTACTACAATAAGTCCAATTAACATTTGACAAGAAAAAACTTTTTTCTTGTATAAAGAACATTCAAGCCCTAACCGGTTTGGCTCAGTGGATAGAGCGTCGGCCTGTGGACTGAAGGGTCCTGGGTTCGATTCCAGTCAAGGGCTTGTACGTTGGTTGTGGGCACCTCCCCAATAGGAGGTGTGCAGGAGGCAGCTGATCGATGTTTCTCTCTCATCGATGTTTCTAATTCTCTATCTCTATCCCTCTCTCTTCCTCTCTGTAAAAAAAATCAATAAAATATATATATTTTAAAAAGAACATTCAAGATCCACTCTCCTAGCTACTTTCAAATATGCAAGACGGTATTATTAACTATAGCCACCAGGCTGTGCATTACATCCCTATGTCTTACTCATTTTATAACTAGAAGTTTGTCCCTTTTGACCCCCTTCACCTATTAAGGGAGGGGAGAATTCTTGGCCTTATGTGGCAAGCCCTGACTTTGGCTGAGGGTGAGGTTAGGAGAGGAATGGGAAGGAAGAGGGGGAGACCCTGTCCCTGGAGTTCCTGGTCTTAAGAACAGGAAGAGGTTGTGTCTCTGTGTTTTGTATCCTTGTGCAGTTTTCCCCTCCCTAGCCCCCTTTCCCCTCCTCAGAGAGCCCAGTTGGGAATTTCCTATTACATAATTCTGAGCAGGAGGTGGAATGGGAGGGGAAGGGAAGGGAAGCAAAGCAAAGCAAAGCGGGAGGGACGGGGGCAAGTTGGGAGGAAGGGAGAGAGCAGGTCTCTCTGGGCACCTATAGCACAGTGGTAAGGTAGCAGCAGCCTGGCGGATGTGGCTCTCCTCTACAAAAGAAGGCAGGCTGGGCCTCAAGCTGGACCCATGGAGAAGTCAGCTTCTTCTTTCCAAACGTTTGGAAAGTCAGCAAACAAGTGCCTACTGTGGGGGTGTGAGGTGTTGCTTTTGGGAGGCAAGAAGGCACTTTGGGTTTCCAGAGCCTCTGTTAAACCCCCCTGTTAGAGGGGAAACTTAAGACCACCCTAGTGGGGATAAGTCTATTAGCTGCTTCTACACCCTGGGGTGGTGGCAGTGGCTTTGGGAACAACAGGTGGAGTTCCAAGGGGAGCCTCTTTGGGTGCAGGTGGGGGAACTAGGATGGTATTTATGGGGTTGGTGGTTATTAGGAAAAACTTCCAGAAGGAGATGCGCTGGAGCTTGGAGGGCCTCAGATTAAAGGAGAAATTGTGACCTCAGACTCACAGCTCTTGAACAAGCCCAGCTGGCGAGAAGCAAAGTGGTGCTGACAACAAAGCCGACTCCCCTGCCACATCCGTCTCAGTTCCACTCTCTCCCACCCTTAATCCACCTCCCACAACTTGCCTAGTCCCATGCTGTTAATTCTTCCTGCAAAGTGAGCAAATGAATACAATTTAAGGCCTCCCCTTTCTCCAAAGAAGCTGTGTGTTGTTTTGTTTTTGTTAATCCTCACCGGAGGATATTTTTTCCATTGATCTTTTTAGAAAGAGTGGAAGGGAGGGAGGGCAGAGAGAGAGAGAGAGAGAGAGAGAGGTGAGAGAGACACACAACTGGTTGCCTCCCACACATACCCTGACCGGGTCAGGGATCAAGACTGCAACCAAGGTACGTGCCCTTGTTTGGGAATTGAACCGTGACCCTTTGGTTCATGGGCTCACGCTGTAACCATTGAACCACACCAGTCAGGGCCAAAGTACATGTGTTTTAATGGACAACTCTGTGAGGCCCAGAGGAATGACCCCAAAGCTGTACAAGATATTCTAAAGCAGTTTTTCCTCTGGCACCCCATCCTCAAAGCATACCTTCTTAAGCCTCAGTTTTCCCAACTATAAAAACAAGCAGCAAAATCAGGTCATTTTCCAGATGCCTTCCAACTCTGACAGATGAGGTCTTAGCATCTTGAAATTCCACAGCCTCCCATGCTGAGAGCACAGGGCCGGCCAGCCCTTGTTAGGAGGCAGCTAGTCTGTGGTTTGGCACCACTGCCCAGCAAGGCATTTATTAAATCAATGGGATGTGGTCCCTGCTGGCCAAGAAAGAGAACATTAAGCTCCAAAAACTTCCTGCAGCAGGCCTCCTTCAGAGTGCTGCTCAGAGGGGTGAGGAACAAAACCATTCAGGTCCCTGGCGGTGCTCCAAGATCCTGTTCACTAATACTTTTGCCCTGTCTGCACGGAGAACTGGGGACTGAAAACATCTGGGAGCCGCTTAAGACCTGGGTGACTTCTCTTTCCTTCCTCTAGAGGTGGTAGTTCTTGACCCTGGTAATCTGGGTTGACCTTTGCCAATGACCCTTCCCATCCAATCTTCTGAACTTCGTTGGGCAACAACCCTCTAATAAAATCCACATGAATTCAGCTGCTAACAGCTTCTGGAAGGGCTATAGGATCTAACACCTGCCCCACATTCCTTGAGCCCTAGTAGCAAAGGAAAAGAGGGCTGAGACCCAACTCTTGCACCTCTGGGTCTTACAGTTGAGTTGTGGAGAAAGGGAGTAGGAGGGAAGAGAGAAAAACTGATGATGAGGGGTTGCTAAAGGTGGGGAAGGCAGCTGCAGGCGAGGAGTGCACATGTGTAGTGACAGAGCTGCTGGGTAGCACAGCAGAGTCCCTCTGGCCTGGGTGTGCTTCTTGCCAGTGACCTCAGTCATGCTGACAAGGCCCATGCTGACTCTGGGAGGCAGGACTGGGCCAAGAGGTTGGAGTGCATGTGTCACTGATGTGGTAGCCCAGAGTTGACTGTCCCTCTTCTCCCTGCTGTGATCTGGACTATGTCCCCAAGTTGCTTTGGTCTCTAATTATTCTAGAAAAAATTTACTGAGCACCTACAACATGTGTGACTGGTGCTGGGTGAGATACATGAGTGAGCCACACAGACCCCGTTCTTGTGCTCTAGTTCCACTCACTTGCATATCCCATCCGACTACAGGTAGAAAAGTCTCAGTGGAGGTGGGGTGAGAGTGCTTGGAGTTCCAGAGGCAGGAGAGCCCCACTCCCTTAGCTTCTCTGGGGTACAGTGCATGGATACAGGGTTCCTTCTGGCTAAGGCCAGAGCTCCAACTCACTTTAGTGTTTCTCCCACCAAGAGCAAGAGTCCAAGAAATAAATACAATAGCTTAAAGGACAGATAGGCTGCTTAAGGTTTATTGTGTACAAGGATGCCTTTTTTTAAAACTCCTCCTTCACCTTCCTTTCCACCCAGCTAAGATTTTTGCCTGCTTGCCTCTGTGTGTGCTCAGCTGATATACTAACCTATCTGTTCTTTGCTATGATGAGCCAAAGACCAGCACAACCTTCCCTGGAGCTGAAGGTGAGTTCATCTCAGGAAGGCCCTCAAGGATCCTACTGAGGCCAATGACTGTTTCAGCTCAGGCCACTGTGGAGCAGAGAAACTGGTGTCCTTCTTGGAGCAATGCCTCCATATCCTTGAACTGAGCCAACTGGCAGGCCTCCTCCAGCCCCAGCCAGCGGTAAGCTTGGTGCTCATGGGAGAGGCGGATCTCTACGTCATAGTCCTTCACCTCTGCCAGCCAGTAGATGACTGTTTTAGGCTTCTTCCTGGCCACATAATTGAGCTCCCTTCTGAACCCCTCAATGATGGTCAGCTGGCTTGCTTTTAGGCCTGCTTCCTCTTGAGTCTCCCGCAGGGCTGTTTCCAATTCATTTTCTCCGGGTTCCACATGGCCTGGTTAGGAGAAAATAGAAAGAGGAGGGGGAGATCGTCTTCAACAAAGCTGGATTTTCCAGGTTAGATGATTTAAAGATGGGATCTTTGGTGACTTTTCTAGCTGTTGCTAGGCTAAAGGAAGTCTAGAGATTGGTAATATCTGAACATGCCTAGGAATGGGGTGCAGGGCAGGCAGTTCAGATATTTGGCTCTGCAGTATCTGGGAAACCCCTCCTCCTCACCCCATCTTCTCTACAGAGAGTGAAACAGACCATGTGCTTGGCAAGTCTGGTCTAGAATACTGCTCCTTTGATGGTGAGAGAGATGGCCTCCCTTAAACTTCGGCTTTCTTATTCTTTGGAGCTTTCCTCATCCCATATTCTTAGGGAGACCTTTCCCTTGGAGACCTTAAAGTGATTTTCCCAAGGAGGGGCAGTCCCTTCTTGGCAGATGGGAGCTAGCTGAGAGTGAGCACTTTGCCTAAAATCCACAGTGAGGAGTTAACACTGTCTGCAGTTGGTCTCTAAAGTCCCAGGGCCAACAGACAGGCTCAAAACCATGCACTGCAGCATCAGCAGCTGTTTCCAAGTAGCTATCAAGGCTTTTCCAAATTGTTTTCATCTTTCTAACTGAGCAAGACCAGATTCCAGTTTCACAGGGAAAGTCCTGATGGGAACTTAGACTAAGGACAAGCCGAGAAACAGTTCTAAGAAAATTTGTTGGCAAGACCTAAACCCAAGCAGACAGCTGCCAAGAAACTGTTGTAGGAGAACTTGAAGCTCTGCAGACTGGGAGCAGCCCTCAGCTCTGCCGCTAGGCCCTTCCTGCAAATTCTCAGTTTGCCCAGAAGAGCCAAGGACTGGGGAGAGTCTGGCAGCCTCTGTCAACACATGGCTCCAGCAGTTGCTGGGGGCCTCCTGGTTTAGGAGCTCATGGGGAGCAGGAATTGTTAGCTGTTCCCTTCTTGGTTCGGAGACAGGGCTATCGTCTAGCCTTCCTCGTTCCTAGGGTCCTCATAGCACTGCCCTGAGTCAGCTGCCGCTGCACAGCTCCGACAGAAAGCAACCAGCCGTTTGGACTTAAAGACCATTTGAGCTCATGGCTTCTGGAGAATTTTCTCTGTGTGGCACCTCATATGGAGTCATGCACACAAAGACAGGGAGGTAATGCATCAAAGGACGAAGGTGAGAGGGGTGCTGGTGGTGGCAGAAGTGACTCTGATCCAGGATGTCTTACCTTCCCTCAGAAGTGTGTGGGAGTCTCTAAGCACACCTTCCCAACATCAGCTATTCAGCATTCTACCCACCAACATTAACAGGGCAACTTCTCCCCCAGGCCCAAGCCTCTCAAAATTTGGAGGGTTCCTTTGAAATCTTTCAGTGTGACATAGGAGATCAGGAGACAAATGTGACTATTCCAATACATAGTATTTGTAACATTTCTTTCCCTTTTTGTCATCTTGTCTTTCCTTAGTGAAACTTAAATGTGCAAATTTTATTTATTGTCCCCATTTCCTTGTTTTCCTCCAACCATGGATTCTTTTTCACCTCCCCCTCCACTACCCAATTCTCCCATCCTGCTCCCTTCTGTCTAGGGTCTGTTCACTCGGAGCTCCTGACCTGTAGCCCCAAGGACCTCAATGCCCAGCCTAGTGCCTTTCCTCCTTCCCAGCCATTCATCAGCGTCCTGGCGCTCTGGTGAATGATACTCACACAAAAACTAGGTGCTGCTTCTGTCCTGGGCTTCAGTCACAGAGTTCTATTTCCAGCTCTGCTCTAACCTAGTATGGAGACCTTGTTTGTAGAAAGGATCAGGGGCTTCTACCCACCTCACACCCTCCTGCTGCACAGTTACTGGGAAGCAAGACTTGTATGGAGCCTAGCAAGGTGGATTTCTGAGTAACACTTGGGCATTTCCCCAGGAGCTAGCCCCTCTGGGTACTTGTACCTTTAGGAGGAGTCCAGTGATGAATGCCATCTGATGCCTGCAGCAGCAGAAACTCAATTGAGGTGTTGTCTACCTTGGGAATGAGGCGTCTTCGGAAGATGATCAAGCCACATGCTCTCAGGGCCATGGTCTGTTTGAGAACTTAATAAAGAAGAAGGGGACATTGGGAAGTTACACAAAGCCGGAAGATCCATTCTGGGGGAGCAGCATTCTGGTGCTGGGGAGTAGCACAGACCAACTAACAGTGACCTCATCACCTACAGAAAAAGGCAGAATGCCAAGAGCCAATGGGGGGAAACCAGGAATCAGAGATAGGCCTTTGTGTCTAACTGCAGGACGTTGGCCCTACGCTGTCAGTGTGGCTCTATCCCAATTCCTCCAAGTCTCCCTGCTAAAACACAGGGCTGGCGTGTGTGTGTTAAGAGACTAGAGGTCCTCGGAAGCAAACCCACTGAGACTGGAGAGATGCTGGGAATGGGAGAGATGCAGTACAATATTATCATCAAACCCATAATCCCATTCTCCTCAGCCTCCAGCCTGAGTCTCTGGAGCAAAGAGATCCCAACAATGTGTTATCTGATGGCTTAACGGGGGTCACTTAGGAAAGGTAGGTTGGTGTACACTATTTTTGTCATGGATTTTTTAGTCTTTTATCCATGTTTTGGAATGTTATACATTCACATGGTTCAAAATTTAAAGTTCGAAAAGGGCACACATAGTAAAAAGTCTCTTTCCCACCTCATCAGAGGTAAAACTAGCACGGTGGTCAAGAGTGAACCTAGAGCCTGGGTTCAAGTTCTGACTCTGCCACTTATTCACTGTGCAGTTACCTCCTAAGCCTCAGCTTCCTCATCTGTAAAACAGGATGATAATAGTTCTACCTCAAGGGTTGCTGTGAGGACTGCATGACTTAACTTTTGTAAAGTGCTTTAGAACAGTGCCTTGGTATGTACATGAATTTCAATATGCATAGAAAAATGTCTGGAAAGACATCATTAACAGTGTTTTCTGGAGGATGAGATTATGAGGAGACTTTCATTTTCTACTCCACATATTTCTGTATTGTTTGGAAATTTACAGAGAACATTTACTAATTTTATAATAAGCAATCAATAAAAACTGAACTTTTTAGTCTTTTCCATTTCATGTAGTCTTTTTTTCTATTTCAGAAAAATATGTCAACAACAATAAAAGGAAGGGAGAACAGTAGAAATATCTGCAGAACTGAAAAGAAAAAATCACCATCTGAAGGGGAACATGTAATCAAGGTAACAAAAATTTTTGGAAGATGTTTTATGTAAGGCCCTGCTAAGAAAAATCTGTGTCATTTGTTCATTCAACAAATATTTATTGAGTACCTACTATGTACTTACTAAGTACTATTCTAGGCCTTTGCCCTCATGTAGTTTATATTCTAGTGGAAGAGGTAGGCTTTAATTAAATAATTAAGCAAATTAAAAAATAATTGCCAATGAAGTATGTCCTACAAAAGAAAAATGTATGATGGGCAACCTGACCTTGTCTAAGGGATCAAGGAAGGATTCTTGGAAGAAGGGATGTTTGAGCAGAGAAGTAAATGAGGAGTAAAAGATAAGCTGGCAAAGGGAAGGAGGAGAGAGGCATGCTCCAGGTGGAAGGAACAGCATAGACAAAGGTCCTGAGGTGGATGGCAGAACTGAAAGAAAACTAGGTGTCTCAAATGCAGCGAAGGCCTAGGAGAGTGTCCCATGCAGGATGCGGCCTGAGTCAGAGGGCCTCATCTGCATGATTCCAGGGCCAAAGAAAGAGCTGGTGCTCACAGACAGCGGAGCTAACTGCAGAGAGGGCAGCTGGGGTAGGAGCTGATGGTCTTATAGCCCCTTTGTTGGTGCTTAATCAAGATAAGCTTGCATCTATCAAAGGCATAAAAATCAGATCCAAACTAAAACCTGTTTCAGGGTAATTCTTAGGACTGCCAACAGATGGTAATGTTACTCTAGGGAACAGCAGTTCCTTACCAGAAAACCAAACACACCCAACACTGAGACCTTTCCAAACCTGTAATGAGCGTTTTAAGGACTGGAACCAATCTCAAAAGGGCTTTTTTTTTTTTTTTACAACTATTTTTTTTATTTATTTATTTTTCTTTTTTTTTTTTTCCAAATTTTTTAATTAAGGTATTATATGTGTACATATTTTACCATTGCCAACCCCCACCCCACTCCCATATATGCCCTCACCCCCCAGAGTTTTGCATCCATTGGTTATGCTTATATGCATGCATACAAGTCCTTTGATTGATCTCTTATCTCCCCCACCTCTCCCTAACTTTCCCCCTGTAATTTGACAGTCTGTTTGATGCTTTACTGTCTCTGTATCTATCTTCTTGTTCAAGTTTATAATGTTCTTTATTACCCATAAATGAGTGAGATCATGTGATATTTTTCTTTCATTGACTGACTTATTTCACTTAACATAATGTTCTCCAATTCCATCCAGGTTGCTGCAAATGATGAGAATTCCTTCTTTTTTATGGCAGCATAGTATTCCATTGTGTAGATGTACCACAGTTTTCTGATCCAGTCATCTGCTGACGGGCACCTAGGCTGTTTCCAAATCTTAGCTATGGTGAATTGTGCTGCTATGAACATAGGGGTGCATATATCCTTTCTGATTGGTGTTTCTAGTTTCTTCGGATATATTCCCAAGAGTGGGATTAATGGGTCAAATGGGAGTTCCATTTTCAGTTTTTTGAGGAAGCTCCATACTGTTCTCCACAGTGGCTGCACCAGTCTGCATTCCCACCAGCAGTGCACGAGGGTTCCTTCCAAAGGGCTTTCTAAAATGGCCTCTGCTATAATACACTGTTGGTGAGAGAGTAAATTAGCATATCCTCATAGGAGGGCAATTTACTTATGAATATCAAGACATAGCATATTCCCTTAGACCCAGAAATCCCATTTCTAGGCATCTGACATCCAGAAATATATGTTTAAGATGCACACACAAGGATGTTCATTACAACTTTGTTTGTAATGTCAAAAAGAAAAAAAGGCAAAAACAAATATCTATCAATAAAGGAATAATGAGATAAAGTACAGCATATCTACATGATAGACTCTCTTTTCCAGAGCACACCCCTGCCTCTCCTCCCTCTTTCATCCGTCAAGGTGTATATCTCTCTCCCTCTTTCTCCTAAGCTCCAAGGGCCCTTCTACTACCTCTGTCACCTTCTAAATAAACTTTCCTTTATAGTTTGGAAGAAAATAAGAAAATTATGAAGCCATAAAAAAATGAGGTAGAGCCAATGTGCTGCTTGTAAAGGTTTTTATTTTTTTTTTATTTTTTTTTTTTTGTTTTTTGTTTTTTTTTTTTTTTTATTTATTTATTTTTTTTAATATTTTTATTGAGGTATTATATGTGTACATATCTTACTATTACCCCCCACCCCACACCCACACATGCCCTCCCCCCCCAGAGTTTTGCGTCCATTGTTTATGCTTATATGCATGCATACAAGTCCTTCGTTTGATTTCATAACTCCCCCACCTTTCCCAAACTTTCCCCCTGTACTTTGAAAGTCTGTTTGATGCTTTACTGTCTCTGTATCTATCTTTTTTGTAAAGGTTTTTAGACATACTAAAAAAATATATGTTTTAGAATAGTATGTATAATGTGATTCTGAGTTTAAAAATTCATTTAAACTGAAAGTGGGTTTTATTAAGTATTGTGTTCTATTTCCCTGGTCTCCCCATTTATGCTGAGAACTTTCCCCATTCTGGAAGCCAGAAATAAAGGTTTCAAATTACTGGTTCCAGGTATAGGCAGAGACAGGTGTCTGATCCCATTCCCTGTCCCCTCTCCCCCAGGGCCCATCAAGATGCTTGGAAAGTATTAGCAAGTTATAAGTGCAGGTTATAAGTGTAAGGCACCTTATGCCTGCCTTGGGTGGATTCCCATGGAATAAATGTTAGAATCCCTAGATAAGCTCTGCAATCCAAGACTACAGGGCACAGTCCCCTCCCTGCCTGGGACAGGAAGCCCCAGAGCATTCCTTCACACCACGGCCATCCCAGCACAGCCTCGGGAAACAAAGATGGAGGAGCCAAGAAAGACAGGCCTGGCGTGGCCTCGTGGAGCCAACGAGGAGAGGGGAACAGGCCAATGTTTTCCTATGGGGAGGGGACTTAGAGGAGTATCAAGGGTGCACCCTAGCAAAAACGTATCTCAGTAGGTACCATTGCGCAGGAGTGATAACATCTACCAACAGTTCATCTTAATGAGACCAGAAGAGGTAAGATCAAGAGCTAGGATTAGATGTTCTATTTCTATCTATGCTCTCGACTCATGGAGGAGGTATGAGACAGTTCTAGAAAGGCAGAACTCCTATTTTTCCTTTCAGTTGCTTGGCTTGAGCCAACTTTTCTCTGGAATTTCTCCCTCCTTTTCCATACACGTAACCTTCTGCTCATTCTTTCAGAAGCAGCTCAGATGCCACCCATCTTTTGGGCCCTTCGCATGGCTTGAATAAATTTCTACTATAGGGTTTGATGAGAGAAGCCAAACACTATGAGCAACAGAAAATTAAGGATTTAGTATAGGAATTAGACCTTGTTCAAGTATGGAAGTTGAGGGAGAAATCCATGCAGTGCTGCTGCATCTGCATCTGCTGTTGGGCCTGAAGTCTCCATAGGTCAGCAGGCCAGCAGCTGGGAAGGGAAGCTGGCTGTGGAGGAGAGCAAGGAAAACTGGAACCTGTGAGAACAAATCGGAACTAAAAGGACAAGTGGAACTCATGAGGACAAACTGAAGCTTGCAACTTCCTTTCCCCATCTGCAAGCTCATTGACGCAGGTGACTTGCAGAAGCTGGAGCTCTTTGCCACAGAGCTGAGCGTACACCTGGCCCAGGCCTCAGAGTAGCTGAAGGAGGGGATTCAGTGGAGTTGCGGAGCTGCAGGCCTCGGTGGGTGGCTGTGCATAAACAATGTGCACATCAGTGTCAAGGGTTATGCACTGCCCCCATGCCTGATATCCTGCTCTGCCCCCTTCACAGTGTACTGGGAGCTACTTCATTTCAGCTTTACAAATCTCGAATAAAATTTTCTTGAGGTCAACCCTAACCTGGAACCACACAGAAAGGGAATCCTGGGAAACCTACTTCCAGCTTAGCTAAGTGGACACAGTACAAAGCCACAGGCATGCATACCTAGTAGGGTAAATCTCTAGCTCTAGCAGGGAAGAGCAACATCATGAACTCTGTCTCCTTGGGACGTAGTGGAGCAGCCCTCAACAGATGTTCATTGATTCACCAGAACTCTCTCTCCACACCTCTCAAACAAATGCTCAGGATATGTTCTGGGAATTTGGGAAATAGCCCAGTGTTTTTCTAAAGAGTGCCATTTACATAAAAGTCAATGGAGGTATTGTTGGAGGTTTTCTGGAGTATACTGAGCTGAAACTGTCCTGGGGTTTGAAAGCATCTCTCTGTCTCTCTCTGATACACACACACTCCAAATGATTTCAAATCTCAGGAGGTTAAAGAACACAGCATCCAATATGCAAATATGCCTGCAGCCATCACTGAGGTGAGAACGCCAGGCCAGAACAACAGCAGGCAATTCACACTTCAGAAAAGTGGCAAAATGCCTTAGGTGGTTAAAATAACCTGAACAAAACCAAAAAACACCCCTCGATGTCACTAGAAGGTTCCAGGAGCTAAGGAAAAGTGCCTTGGCTTTCTCTATATATACAACTCCTTCACACCTAGGAGGTTCAGGATTTAGGTGCCAAAAAATAATTTACAGATAAATGGCTATACTGATGTGCTGTGTTTCTGGTTTTTGTTTTTGTGTGTATTTTTTTTCCAAATTAATCAGAGTGCTATTGCATAGCTCAACCCCAAAGCTCTCAAATATGCCCTTACATATAGAAAGAGCTCCCCAAATCCTCCCCCAACCTGTATTTCATAGCCTAAAATCCCTTTAGTAGAAATGTTTCATGCCACTACCTTATCAAGTAAGCATCTACACTGTGTCAACTACACTGCACCTGTTTTTTTATATGAATCTTTTTAAAAAATATGTTTTTATTGACTTTAGAGAGGAAGGGAGAGGGAGAAACATCAATGATGAGAGAGAATAGTTGATCGGCTGCCCTCCCGCACACCCCCCTCACTGGGAATGGAGCCACCACCCGTGCATATGCCCTGACTGGGAATTGAACCATGACCTCCTGGTTCATAGGCAGATCCTCAACCACTGAGTCACACTGGCGGGGCTACGTGTATCTTTTTTAATGCTCAAAACAACTCTTCATAATAAGCATTACTATCTTCATTTTATGATGGGGAAACTGAGATTCAAAAAGGTTAAAATACTTGCCCAAAGGCATACCTGGTCTGTGAATGGTGGGATTTGAATCCAAGTAAGCCTAACTCCAAAGGCTATATTCTTTTTCCTTATACCGCACTCCTTACCATGAAAGAGCAGGGTTTGGGGCAAAAATGGCCCTGACAAGAGGATATGCAAATGACTTATAAAAATTACTTCCAGTTCCAAAATTCCCAGTCTTTGATCTATATTCATATGGAGAATTTTTAAGATGCCTGGCTGGAATCCTTTCTACAGAACGGGTTTTAGTTGGAAGGGTATGTGAATGAAGGGCCTGGTGCCCAAAGACAACCCTGGAGGGGTAGTGTAGCCTGAGGTACCTAAACTTTGCCTCTCTGATAAGGGTTTCTTTGTCTCTTCTGGCTTTTCCCTGGGAAATAGGAACATAAAACCACATGTTCAAAACCATACCCAATAGTGTGGGGGTTTCCAAGTACCAAGTGTTGGGAACACCCTTGATGCTAGCCTTGGACAAGCACACAAGCACCTAACTTACAATGCTAGTGTCCAGAAAATTTGCCCAGGCCATTCCACTGTGAGGAGGTCCAACTAGGCTGGCCCACAAGCAGCTCTGTGACTGCTCAGCTTCCCCTTATTTTCACCATCATAATGGTCTTTTCTCTGATTCTCCAACTCCCTTCTTCCCTTCCAAAGGAGTGGGCAGAAATGAGCCACCCATCTATGAATCAAGTTCTCTCTTGTAACAACAACAGCAAAAAGAGAAAAAGAAAACAGAAAAGAAAAAAGCCCCCAACCACCACGATGAAATTGAGACAATGAAAATGTTCCCACAACTGCACCTTTCCCTGGACATCTGCCACTTTTTCTTCTCAGAGACCAAGCTGCTGAGTCATCTTGCTATCTTTGCCGTTTAGCTGAGGGAGGAAAAAGGAGGTTTCACCTGCAATGACATGAATATTGGCTTCCAGGATGAGGACAAAGTCAGACAAGGTTGAGACAAAAATCATTCCTAGTGAAGGGAATTCGTTTAGTGGCCTATGAGTGCCATCTGCTGTACGATTCTGGAAAGCAAGCACGGGGAATTTTAATATTAGCCTGAAGGGATTTGTTTATTCATCTTACGTCTGTTGAGTATATCCCATGCGACAGGCAATATAACAGGATTGAAGAGTAGATATGGAGCTGAATACTACAAAACCCGTTTTCTAGGAGTTCACAGCCTAGTGAAAGTGGAAGGTATTTAAACAGACAAGTTACCAGTGTATTTTGTGCATCATAGGGGTATATGTAAGATATCAAAGAAAAAGGAGTGATTATCTTTAGGCCAAAGGGGTACCTTATAAGGATTTTGAAGGACGGCTAGGAGTTGATCAGAAAAATAAAGGTGGAGGTAATAAAAATACAGGTAAAAGGGGTGAGGGCAAAGACCCTCAAGCACAAGATGGCATTCCATTGCCAAACAGCTAAGTGTATATTCTGTAGGCAATGAGGAAGCCTTTGACAGCAATGACAGCTATAATATGGTCAGACTGACATTTTACAAAGACATTCTGGAAGCGTGTCTGGAAGCAATGAAGGTGGAAATGAATTGCAAGGAAGGTAGAAATGAATTAGAAGGGAAGATTAGAGGCAAGATCAATTGGTTACAAGTCCGTTGCCAACAGTCCAGATGACAAATGATATAGAGTTAAATTAAGGCAGAGGCAGTGAGGAGAAGGGATATATTTGAAAGATATCTCAAAGAGAAAATCAACATGATTTGATGTTTCATTGTTCAACAGAGAGAGGGGGGTGGCGTATGGTTTGGGTGACTAGATAGAAGAGAAGTAGGTAGAGTAGGGAGTAGAATGTAAGCTAATGATTTCTGTTTGGGACAAGTTGAACTTAAAGTGTTAAAGATTAACCACAAGGTAAAATGACATGGGTCTAGAGTTCAGTGATTCTCTGATCCCATCTCTTCATTTCCCAAGGTGGAAATTTCCATTAGAGAAAAATTTTGCTCTCACTGTAGGTACCTTTGTAGCCCACCTCACTCCATTTATGTGAGTCTGCTTGTGCATCTGTTATTCCAAGCATTTTCATCCTCTCTCAGTCTGAAATAGCATGGCACAGCACAGGAAAGCATGGCTGTCTTTGCAGTGAGAAAGACCTAGCTCTTTAAACAACTGTGTTACTTTGAGCAAAATACTTTAAATTCAATAAGCCTCGTTTTCTCTCATTTGTAAGATGAAAATAACTCCTACTTTTTTCTTCTTCTTTTTTAATATATTTTATTGATTTTTTACAGAGAGAAAGGGAGGGGGATAGAGAGCTAGAAACATCGATGAGAGAGAAACATCGATCAGCTGCCTCCTGCACACCCCCCACCGGGGATGTGCCCGCAACCAAATGTACATGCCCTAGACCGGAATCGAACCTTGGACCCCCCAGTCCGCAGACCGACGCTCTATCCACTGAGCCAACTGGTTTCGGCTAACTCCTACTTTTCACAATTGTTGTAATTCAAAATAATGTATACAGAGGATCTGACACATCAGAAGTACTGAATGTATGTGTCACTCTTATCCCTGTATCATAAAAGATCATCAGAAAGCTTTTTTATTTTTGTTGGTGTTTTCTTAAAGGTTTTGTTTTTAATCCTCGTCCAAGAATATGCTTTTTTTGACCTAAGGGGGAAAGGGAGAGGGGGAGAGACAGAAACATTGATGTGAGAAACAGCAATTAGTTCCTCTCCTATGCGTCTTACTGACCAGGAATCGAACCTGTGACCTTCTGGTGTATGGGAGGACACTCCAACCACTGAGCCACACCAGCCAGGGTTTATGGTGTTTTAATGGCATGCTCTTAGCTTTTATTGACAGATGAATAAAGAAATGGCTTTTCAGCTTGGCAGGTGTGGCTCAGTTAGTTAAGGACTGTCCCATGCACCAAATCAGGAGGTTGCCAGTTGGATTCCTAGTCAGGGCACATGCCTGGGTTGCAGGCTCGATCCCCAGTAGGGCATGTGCAGAAGGCAGCTGATCAATGTTTCTCCTCTTTCTGAAATCAATAAACATATTTTTAAAAAGGCTTTTCATATTTTCTGCAAAATTGCTGGGGAACACACTGTTCACCACGCTATGTATATTCCTTATGTAAAAGATCCCACAAGCCTGGCTAGTGTAACTCAGTGTTTGGGCATCGACCTATAAACCAGGAGGTCGTGGTTCCATCCCCAGTCAGGGAGAATGCCCAGTTGCAAAGTGGAGGCCAATCCCCAGTGGGGGCGTGCAGGAGGCAGCCCATCAATGATTCTCTCCCATCATTGATGTTTCTATCTCTCCTTTTCCCTTCCTCTCTGAAATCAATTGAAAAAATAGTTTATAAAGGTCCCACAAGATAAATCCCTTTCAATGTAAGTACTATGAAGAAATTTCACGTTTGAAGAGTGGATTGTTTCGATTATTATTTCTTTAACTGACAAGTTTTGAGCTAAATTGGGTACTCAATTACAGTAAGTCTAATGGCCCATTGGTTCGTGTATTTCTTTGTTTCTATTAAGTTAACAGCTACCATTTTTTGAGGAGTTACTACTTGCCCAGCATTGTGCGAAGTGCTTCACCTTCATTATTTCAATTAATCTTCACAACTCTCTGAGGCATTACCAACATTTTTCAGAAGAAAAAGGAAACTATGACTCAGAGAAGTGTCTGAGTAGTAATTCAAAATCAGGTCTGTCTGACTCCCAATATCATTGCTCTTTACCTGAACTCTACACTAGTAGTCTACATTTGGCTATTTGTTTGCATTCACTTTACTACACACACACACACACACACACACACACACACACACACAAGTTCATAGGACCCAAACCTTGCCTGAACAAAGAAAAAGTGATGTTTTAGGTAATGAGACTCTGGTATGACTTTCTTTACTTCCTCTATCATTGTCACGATACTTTCCATTCAATAAATGAAGCGATTAGAAAACATAAAATCTCTTTTGGGAAGGAGGCAGGGTTTTAAGTTTAACAACAAGGTTAACACTGAGGCCCAGGGAGGGGAAGGTAGAACGAGATCGGGGCGCTGGGCCCTAAACCCAGGAACTTTGGGATTCCCGAGGACCCATCCTATCACCACTTGCAAGGGGGCAAGCAAGACTCAACGGGCACTGAACCCTCCCTCTCTGTGTGCACATAGGGAAACTGAGGTCCTGCGAGCGTCTGGGGTTTGGCCTGCCCACGCCTCACTGACAGCTTGGCGGAGCGCGCGTCCACCTTTGACCCTGCAGCTACGCGAGACTAGTCCGTTGCTGAGCTGGAGCCTCCGTGGATCCGCAGAGAACTAAACCCACTTGGGCCGCTCTGCTACTCACCCCAAGCAGGAGGAGGAAGTTGGTGGCTCGTGGACGGAGACAGGGAGTACGTCGACCAATCGGGAGAGCACGACTGCGCTTTGGGCGACCAATAATTTGAAGGGAAAAAAATTCTCGACCCGCCTCAAAGCTGCCTTTCTCTCACTTAGAACATCGCGAGATCATCGCTCAAGTGGAACGATTGGTTGAAAGACAGAAATTGAGGGTTACGCCCACTGTTTTCTCCGATTTCTGATTGGTCTTCTAGAGGAGAAGATGGCCAACGTCAGCGAGTTCTCTGGATGCCCATTGGAGGACAATGCGGGACTGCCAGCGCCGGGCACCGGCGCGGGCGTTCGAACCCGAGTTTGGCGGCGTTACCATGGGGATGCGGCCTGGCTGCTGCCTCCAGCTCTTGCCTAGACACCTTGGTCGCCACCCTGGGGCCTCTCTCCTGCCGTCTTCTGTCCTTAGACAGGGCTGACTGTGGAGAAATTTGGAAGCCTCCGAGGTGAGAAGGGGCTGTGAGAACGGGGGCGGGGTAGACCTGGTTGGGAGCCCTGGCGCCTGCCCCGCGGGAGAGGCTCGGCCGTGAGGTGGACGCCCGCCGGGCGCGTGAAAGCGGCGGGCGGTTGCGAGTTGGTCTCTCCGGGTGGCCCGAGCGCACCCCCACTCTCCTTACCCTTCATCCCCAGAGCTTCGCCTCCTCTTCAGACATTATCTCGAACTCCACTTCTGTGAAGCCTTTTCTGAGTCTGGAAGTCCTCCTACCTTTGAACCCGTAGCCCCGTCTTAGAGGCGCTTCTATTCCTCCTTGGCTTATTTGTGTACTTCCGCGAACCCCATTTTCCTTCCTTCTCCCTTGTAATTCTGAGGTCTTTGAGGCAGGCCAGCATCTTTCACAATGTCTTACAGACATAATTCGGCGATACTGCGGGCTGAGTTCCAGACCACCGCAGTAGGAGTACCGCAATAAAGCGAGTAGTAATCTGCTGGTGGAGCGTCTTGCCTTCAATTTGTAAGAAACGCAACCCATTGCAGCGTAACAAAGCGAAGCGCAATAAAACGAGATATGCTTTAGTAAAATTTGCAGGAAATGAGTTAAACTTACCACAGATAGAGGATTCCCCTCTATGCCATATCCCCAAAAATCCCATACAGAGATTTTTATTTTTTTTATGGGAGTAGGGGGTGGTAACCCCAATCTCATATGCAAAGGACTTGAAAGTTCAAGGTTGGTCTTTCCACTCTGAAAAGGAAAACTTGCTACAACTCTCCCCAAATTGTGGCTTTTAGTCTTGATTTCCCAATGCTTTTATTAGACTCCCTCCCTGTTAGTCTTTGCTTAAAACAAACCATTCTGTTGTTGCTATATGCCAAGAGAGTTTGTCTCGATTTCTTAGTGAACCACAGCTGTTGTCACATTTTAAGCGTGTTTCAGAAAATGCTTTAAATCATTTTCTCCTTCGTGTTTATTTTCTGCTTGTAGTCTCTCTACTTAAGTGCATGTAACAGCTACTCTGGTAACTGTCATTCATCAGGTGTCCATGATAGAATTGCATTATCAAAACTGTTTCATTGTTAACTCCTAAGACAATATATACCCAATCGGCCTTGTCGATGATTCTTATATTAAAATCATCGCTCAAGAAGACTTTAATAAGGGACTGAAAAGTCAGGTATAGCAGCTATGTTCCTATTACCTTCTTATAAAAGTTTGAACACTACCAAACTGAAGATCTGTGACATGTAATGGAAACCAGACTGGGGATTCAGGGTTTGGTCTTGGCTGGCTTTGCAAGTCACTTAGCCCTTTTAAACCTCTCTTTCCATCTAAAAAAATAAAAGGGTTGAATTCGGTTCGAATTCCTGTGGCTCTACTATCAAGTTAAGCAAACAGTTGATGTCAGGTAGACATCACATACTCAGCCTTCCAAAGACCATACAGGTGGAAGTAATAGTTACCATTTATTGAGCATTTGCCCTACGCAAAGCACTATATCAGAGGCTTTATGTAAATATTATATCTTCTTAGCATTAGTACATTAATGTGCTGCCCATATAACATTTCATTAAAAACTTTTGTTTTATGTTGTTAATGAAAACTAGGGCATGATCCTCTCATGTTCCAGTTTAGGGAGCAGTTTCAACAGAAACAGCAGTTTCTTTCTGTAGACTGCAGTTTTGTTGTTCGTAAAGTGAGAGGTTGAACTCTTCTCAGGTCCCTTACAAATTAATTGATCTATTAATTCGGTTTCTCATGCTGACTTAGCAACAGCACTGGCTGCGGGTGCAAGTAGGGCCGGCACCAACAGCAGGTGTGAGCGCTGGGTGGGACCACAGCGCGCAGGAGCAAAGAATTTTCAGTAACCACCAGAGGCTCGCCCGATGACAGCAACCAGCATCCCGCCTTGGTCTGGTGCCCCTGCTCACCTGCTCCACCATCCCGCCACGGCCAGTGCCCACCATGTTCCACATACCCCCCTCTGGTGGTCAGCGCACATCATAGCAGCCGGTTGCTTGGTTGTTCCGGTTGTTCGGCCGTTCGGTCTATATGCATATTAGCCTTTTATTATATAGGGAGATTTTCTGTAGGCATAAACTAATAATAATAGGTACCATTTGTGTTGGAAAAACTGTTTTCCACCTGTGTGTCTTTTTCCTTTGTAGGGGGAAAACCTCAGTTCTTTCCCTTCTATATGTCTCCTTTAGTACTCACAAAGAACACTTCTAACATTTCTAGTCACCAAATGGGGGGTGGTTCCCCCACCAAACAAATCTCTGTGACACCATGTGGGTGTCCAGCAGTTTAACGCAGTCTATCTGGAGATAGTGTCAGATCCCACAGGTTAAGGACTCAGTCCCATAAGACTGTTCCCACTCCACTTTACATGTCAACTGCAAATATTAGATCCCCAGGTTACCCACAACTTTTGTCAGATTTGGCTACAAATTGGAAGTTCCCAGGATCCCTTCCTCAGGTTCAATTAATTTGCTAGAGTTACTCACACAATTCAGACAAACACTAGAATTACACTTATGAGTTTAATAAAGGATATGATAAAGGGTACAGATGAAGAGATACATAGAGTGAGGTCTGGGAGGGTCCTGAAAAAGGAGCATCTGTGCCCCTCAAGTTGGGGTGCGTCACGTTGTAGTATGGATGTGTTCACCAATCTGGAAGCTCACCAAACCCATACTTTGGGAATTTTTATGGAGGCTTCATCATATAGGCATGATCAATTACTAACTCCATTTCCACCCCTCTGCTCTCTGGAAAATGGGAGGTAGGGTTGAAAATTCCAAACTTCTAGTTATGTCTGGGTCTTTCTGGTCACCAGCACTCATCCAGGAGCCCACCCAGAGTGACCTCAGAACAAAAGATGCTCCAAGTTTTAGGAGCCCTGGGTCTGGAACCAATGTATTGGTTCATGTAAATAGACCAATGTATGTTTCCTATTACCTCACACCATTTTATTTATTTTTTAATTTTTTCCACACCATTTTATTGTTCAGTACTTATGTATCAGATACTGAATTAGCACTTTACTTATATCCCAATTAATTCTCACAGAAGCAAACATCTTTTCCAAGTCACTATTAGTTTTTGCCTGTTTAACTGCAGTAGCTTCCTAAATGATCTTCCTCTGCCCACCTTCTATAATCCATTCCCACAGAACTGGCCGAGTGATCTCTACTAGTAAAGATCATGTCCTTTCCCCACTTAAAATCCTCCAATGACTTCCATGGTGTCTGGATTTTAACTTACAGTGAAAATCCATGGCCCAATGGACCCTCATTATCTGGCCCCCACCTTTCTGTCCTCATATCATACAACTCTCCATCTTGCTAAAGCCAAATTGGTCTTTTCTCATTTGCTTGATCATGCCATGCTCATTTACACTTTAGGCCCATGTGCTCTCCTGGAATGTTCTTCCTGATCTTTATGTAAATGACTCCATATTATTTCAGATTTCACCTCAAATGTTCCCCTCTGAATTAGACCTTTCTGATCAATGTGAAGTAGACCCTTCACCTTGCTTTATTTTATTTTTTAATATATTTTTATTGGTTTCAGAGAGGAAGGGAGAGGGAGAGAGAGAAACATCAATGATTAGAGAGAACCATTGATCGGCTGCCTCCTGCATGCCCCCTACTGGGGATCAAGCCTACAACCTGGGCATGTGCCCTTGACCAGAATCGAACCCGGGACCCTTCAGTCCGAAGACCAATGCTCTATCAACTGAGCCAAACCGGCTAGAACTGCTTTATTTTTTTATAGTACTTATTACTATCTGAGATTATCTTTTTTTATTATCTCCTCCCACTAGAATAATAGGACAGTCACCTTATCTGTTTTGTTCACTGCTATATCCTCAATGTCTAGAAGAGGGTCTAGCTCATAAAAGATTTTCAAAAACTACTTCTTGAATGATTGGGTGAAAAATTCTGGTTGTAACTGTGACCATAGCTGTGTCCATAGCAATTCATTTGAGCAATACAACCTTGTTTCATTTTGTTGCCTAGGAGCAGTAAGTCAGGGCACCACCAACTCTACAATCAAATTACCCTGATACCAAAGTTCCTGCCACCTATAACTATGGATAGTATCAAATGTTTTTGTATATTTTTAAAAATATTATAGGGATATTTATTCATTTATTTATTAAGTAATTATGGAATGTTTATTATTTCCAGACATTGTTTTAGGTACTGGGGATGAAAAGATTGACCACAAGAAGATCATATTCTAGTAAAAGAAATAGACATACTTGCCGAAACTGGTTTGGCTCAGTGGATAGAGCGTCGGCCTGAGGACTGAAAGGTCCCAGGTTCGATTCTGGTCAAGGGCATGTACCTTGGTTGTGGGCACATCTCCAGTAGGGGGTGTGCAGGAGGCAGCTGATCAGTGTTTCTCTCATCGATGTTTCTAACTCTCTATCCCTCTCTCTTCCTCTCTGTAAAAAATCAATAAAATATATAAAAAAAATAAAGCAATAGACATACTCATAGATAATTATTACAGAATGTAACTGCAGTGATAAGAGATAGGCAAAAGGTATGATGAACACAGAAGGGACATCCAACCATATCTGGGAGATGATGAAACATTTTTTAGTGAGGTTTGGTGAGTGGGAGGAAGCCATTTAAGAGTACAACGTAAATAAATACACAGAGAAGTAAAATTGTCTAACAAGTTGACTAAACTGGAGAGAGAGAGAAGAAAGGGCTAGACTTTGGAAGGCTTTGTAGGACATGCTAAGGATTTTGTCCTTTAGAGAGGTGATAGGATGTCACTGAAAGTTTTTAAGGGAGCAGCATGGTCATACTGTGTTTTCAAAAGAATGATCTGGCTCTGTAGTGTGGAGGATGGTTTGGAGGGGGCAAAACTGGAGGCAGGCAGAGCAGTTAGGAGACATGTAATGATCAAGGTAAAAGATACTGGGGCTGAACCACCAAGGCTGTGGTGGTAGTAATGAGGATAGTAGAGGGGAAATTTGACAAATATTTAAGAGATTAAATTGAGTGAACTTGTTGATTAGATTTGGAACGGAAGGGAGAGGGAGAAGTCTAGGATGCTTCTCAGTTTAGCTCTGAGTTAATGAATGGTATTGTCACTCACCCAACTCTACTCCCTAAGGAACAAAAAGGTGGAGGGGCAGCTTTTGTGGGGAGGTAATTAGTTTGGTTATTGATAGATAAAATGCTCAATCGTGGGGACATTTTGATAGTGATTCCTGCATAGTTTTGCTGCTAGACATCCTTAACATTGTCAGTTTTATTGTGAGGTGTGCTAAAGTCACACTGGAATTCTGGAAGTACCCACTTGATAGTATTGCACAGTGTCCAGGCCAAAAAGACTCTAGTTGAGATTTCACCAGCAATGAGAAGCTGTCTATTATGGTCTTTTAAATTAGTTACTTTCTTATGTTGTGATTTGATTCAATAAAATCAGTGGTATCGAATCATGTAGCTAACATATGGATATCTATGCACTTTTTAAAACAAACACATAGAGTTGTTTTTATTTTTATTTTATTTATTTATTTTTAAATATCTATTTTATTGATTTTTTACAGAGAGGAAGGGAGAGGGAGAGTTAGAAACATTGATGAGAGAGAAACATTGATCAGCTGCCTCCTGCACACCCCCTACTGGGGATGTGCCTGCAACCAAGGTTCATGCCCTTGACCGGAACCGAACCTGGGACTCTTCAGTCCACAGGCCCATGCTCTATCCACTGAGCCAAACTGGTTAGGGCTAGAGTTGTTTTTAATGAATTATCTATGATTTGGTTTCTCTTTATTTTTAAAAGGGAGATGATGATAATTGACATCTATTATAAGTCTTAGAAGATTAATCAAGTAGCACAATTACATATTAATAATTTAGATTCCAGTGAATGTAATTATAGTTTTAATTCTTTGCTTTCTCAGCATTACTCCTTTAGAAATAATTCCTCATGCCATTTTGGCAGCAGTTCCCAAACGGATGTAACCCTGAGTAAAAGAATCTGTATCATCTAAGTAATTTATAAAAACTGATTGTCATAGTTATTTTTCCAACTAAACATATGTAATATATTTTTAATATATTTTTATTGTTGATCATGTGAGATATATTTTGTAGAAAATATTTTATAACTGCAAAAATGGCAAAAATCTGCAAATGATAACTCTGTAATTGGATTAGACCACAATTTTAAAAATAAAGTACTGCATTCAAACTTAATATTGTTTACCACCTGTTACTGGTGGTAAAATTAAACCTTTATATTTAGAGAAATACTTGCACTGTTTTAAGATAACTGGGCTCAACAATTTTTTAATGTTTATTTTTAGGTGATTGCTTTTCACCAGATTTAGAAATTTAATAACCTCATAATGGGGCTCTTGGAAAGAATTGCAGTACTTGCAAGCATTAGCTACTTAACTGTAAACAAACTTGAAACATTTTTTAGTTACAAAAAGAACCTCTTAAAAACTACTTTTGTGTCTAATTCATGATTGGTGTCCCAAAATCCACAACTAGTCTTAAGAATTCCATTAAGTATCATATATTCTCATTCCTTCGCAGCTGTTATTTTAAGCAGTTGTCTAGTATCACTTGTGTTCTGTTGAGATCAGTAGTCTATAGATAGAATAATCCCTGGAGTTTGAAATTTTCTTGTTGGAGAGAAACATATATATTACTCACCTTTTAATCTCCCACTGGTAATACTGAATTTCTTGTGTTCTTAATTAGAGACCTTATGCCTAACATTTTAAGGAAAATTGATTAATAATGTTGGGTTTGTATTGTACCCATTTTTAAAATTATTTTTAATATATATTTTTTATTGATTTCAGAGAGGAAGAGAGAGAGATAAAGAGAAAGAAACATCAATGATGAGAGAGAATCATCGATTGCCTGCCTCCTGCATGCCCCCACTGGGGGGGATCGAGCCCGCAATCCGGGCATGTCCCCCCGGCCGGAATCGAACCTGGGACCCTTCAGTCTGCAGGCCGACGCTCTATCCACTGAGCCAAATCAGCTAGGGCTGTACCCATTTTTAATTTTTATTTTTTATTTTTATTGATTTCAGAGAGGAATGGAGAGGGAGAGAGAGATAGAAACATCAATGATGAGAGAAAATCATTGACCAGCTGCCTCCTGCACGCCTCCTACTGGGGATGGAGCCTGCAACCCAGGCATATGCCCTTGACCAGAATTGAACCCAGGACCCTTCAGTCCGAAGTCCGACACTCTATCTGCTGAGCCAAACTGGCTAGGTCTGTACCCATTTTTTATAGTAGAGTGGACCTAAGGATTTTGTTAGTAATACCTTAAAAAGTGATTATTGTTAGTGGTTGCCCAGGGCTAAATGGGTTAGGGGTTTAATATGTGAACATACTAAAAGCCATTGAATTCACTTTAAATGGATGAATTGTATGGTATGTGAATTATATCTCAATAGAGCTATTCTATATATTTTAAAAAGTGGTCATTGTCACAGTGTAGAGGGACTCAGATGAAATATTTCTTGGCAGTCAGAAGCTATTTTAGTCCTTGTATTTTTATACTACTTATATAATAATAATTAGAGTGATTAATATGATCTAATGTCTACTGATCTTCCTGTGTAGCCCCTTATTTTCAGGAACAGCGTATTAATTTAAAACATATAATTGAGCCTGGCTGGTGTGGCTCAGTGGTTGAGCATCGACCTATGAACCAGGAGGTCATGATTTGATTCCAGATCGGGGCACATGCTGGCTCAATCCCTAGTAGGGGGTGTGCAGGATGCAGTTGATCAATGATTCTCTCTCATTGCTGATGTTTCTATCTCTCTCCCCCTTCTCCCTTTCTCTCTGAAATCAATAAAAATATATTAAAACATATACTATAATTGAGTGCACGTGTGCTCTCTCTCTAGACCCGCCTGTGCCTTCTTCCTTTAAGTGTGCCTTGTTGCTTTCTTTCTCCTAAGCTCCAAGGGCTCTTCTTTTGCCTCTGTAACTTGTTTCCTGAGCCCACACAGCCCATCTGGCTCACTTCTTCCACAGCTCACTTCTTCTACCTCTGTGACTTTTAAATAAACTTTTGCTTGTATTTGAAAAATCCTACCTAATAAAATGGTAATATGTAAATTACCATCACTCCGCTACGCCCATGATTGGGCCAGCGGGAGGCGCAGGGGGCGGGACTCGGGGTGGCTGGGGTAGCCGATTGGGCCAGCGTCTGCGCCATGGCTGTGCTGCGGAACAGAAGGGGCCTTTGGGGCAGCGAGCTCACGTCCCGCCGCGGACCATCAAAAGCGGGGGAGCTGGGTGCCTGTCTGCACCAGCGGACAGGCACCCAGCTCCCCCGCGATTGAAAGCGAAAGCGTGTAGGGGACCCTACACGTGCATGATTCAATCATGCACTGGGCCTCTAGTAAAACTTATTTTTTATTATTTTTTTTTTTATATTTTATTGATTTTTTACAGAGAGAAAGGGAGAGGGATAGAGAGCTAGAAACATCGATGAGAGAGAATCATCAACCAGCTGCCTCCTGCACACCCCCTACCAGGGATGTGCCCACAGCCAATGTACATGCCCTTGACTGGAATCGAACCTGGGACCTTTCAGTCCACAGACTGACACTCTATCCATTGAACCAAACCGGTTTCGGCTCTAGTAAAACTTATAATTGAGTAAGTAGAGAGTGGAAAATAGTAAGATGTTTGAAAAGGTCATTGAGATTTAGCCTACCAAAGCCATGTGACCTTAGACAAGTCAATCATTCAAAGCCTCAGTTACCATGTAAAAAGCCTCAGGGTGTTAGACCTGATAATGGTTCTCAAACTCAGATGCTCACAGGGCCATCCAATTAATATAAATAAATAAAGCTGATTGGCAATAAAGGAATCAGGAGCAGGGGATCATGGGCAGGTCTGGGGAACCTTTTTTTAAGAAAGCAGAAACTGGTTATTTTTACTTGCTCCTGATTTTTAAATATTGTAACTAATTTTAAAAAGTATAAACACTATACAAGTCAAACTGCAAGGTATGAAGGAATACCAAATATTATAGAATAGGTCAGCTATAGACTAGATCAGTGGTCAGTAAACTCATTAGTCAACAGAGCCAAATATCAACAGTACAACGATTGAAATTTCTTTTGAGAGCCAAATTTTTAAAACTTAAACTTCTTCTAACGCCACTTCTTCAAAATAGACTCGCCCAGGCCGTGGTATTTTGTGGAAGAGCCACACTCAAGGGGCCAAAGAGCTGCATGTGGCTCGAGAGCCGCAGTTTGCCGACCTCGGGACTAGATGATCTCTACTGACGTAACTAGAAGGACATTTTTTTCTCTTATACAAATATAATGTAGTACATACTAAAGAATATACTACATACTATTAAACGTATGTAAGTTATACAGCCTAAGACAAAATGAATATATACCCAAGACCTAGCACATAACTTCCCTACGTTCTCCTTCTGTTCCTCATTTCCCTGCTGTCCCTTTAGAGCAGGCGTCCTCAAACTATGGCCTGCGGGCCACATGCAGGTGTTTTTGCCGTTTTGTTTTTTTTACTTCAAAATAAGATATGTGCAGTGTGCATAGGAATTTGTTCATTGTTTTTTTTTAAACTATAGTCCGGCCCTCCAACCGTCTGAGGGACAGTGAACTGGCCCCCTGTTTAAAAAGTTTGAGGACCCCTGCTTTAGAGGTAACCGTTACCCTGAGTAATACATTGGCTTTGCTTGCTTTGAGAGTTAAAGAAATGTGCATCATTTTCTGGAATTTGTTTTTCTCCTCATGATGATTCTGAGATTTGATCAGTTGTTTAGGGTAGCTGTTAATTTGTTCTGTTACCATTATTATAAAACATTTCATTATCTGAATATGCCAAATTTATCTATTCTCCAGTCATTTCAGTTTTTGGCTCTTATGAATAGTGCTATGAACATTTTTGTATGTGCCTCCTGAAGCACATGTGCAAAAGTTTTTCTCAGATTAAGTTGCTAAATTGTATGATACATGAAGACTCAATTTCAAAGATAATGCCAGACTGTTTTTCAGTGTTATTGATTTAGTCCCATGTCCTTTACTCTGAAAGTTCTCCATAACTCTGCCTTCTCTAATTGAGAGTATTTTCTTCTTCCACACCTTTTTTTCTCCTCCCTTGGTAAAGATAACCCTCTGCTTCACTGCCCTTCATTTTCTTTTTCTAGAAAACAGTATGTTCTCTGCCATTGATGTGGTGGTTACATTAGTAAATATTTGTCAAGTTTTCATATAACAGTATGCTTAAAATGGGTCTAGTGTATTATATATAAACTAGAGGCCCAGTGTACAAAATTTGTGCACTCAGGGGGAGGGGTCCCTCAGCCCAGCCTGTGCCCTCTTGCAGTCCAGGAGCCCTTGGGGGATGTCCGACTGACAGCTTAGGCCTGCTCCCTGTTGAGCGGGCCAGGCGGCAGTCAGCCGTTGGACATCCTTAGCACTGCTGCAGAGGCAGGAGAGGCTCCCACCACCACCACTGTGCTCGCCAGCTGTGAGCCCGGCTGAGTGGCCCTCCCCCTGTGGGAGCACACTGACCACCAGGGGGCAGCTCCTGCATTGAGCATCTGCCCTCTGGTGGTCAGTGCATGTCATAGCAACCAGTTCTGCCATTTGGTTGATTTGCATATTAGGGTTTTATTATATAGGAAGATTATACCTCCGTGAAGTTGAATAAAAGAAAAGACTGCAGCCCTGACCGGTTTGGCTCAGTGGATAGAGCATTGGTCTGTGGACTGAGAGGTCCCAGGTTCTATTCCGGTCGAGGGCATGTACCTTCGTTGCGGGCATGTCCCCAGTAGGAGGTGTGCAGGAGGCAGCTGATGGATGTTTCTCTCTCATCGATGTTTCTAACTCTTCTATCCCTCTCCCTTCCTCTCTGTAAAAAATCAATAAAATATATTTTTTTAAAAAGAAAAGACTGCAAAAAAAAGACTGCATATATACATGACTGTGTATGAAACATTGGTCTTTTGATATGTAGCACCATCTATTTCCACATTATATATGCTGATCAGACATGTATGTCAACTATTTATGCCAATGAAAGAGAGAAATGTACTTGTGTAATTGTCATTAATGAAACAGTTTTAAGATAATTGAAGCTTACACATAGTGTTACTATTAGTATAATTTGCTAGTATAATATACCTACTTCAGCATGTCTAGTTCCTTATCTTTTGATTCTGTGTTATATATTCAGCCTTTCATCAAATATGGCAGGTCCTTGAATAATGTTTTATTATAACACTGATGAGATGCCATAGGAACTTACCTCTTGTTTTTTTGTTTGTTTGTTTTTGTTTTTATTTTTTAAATATATTTTATTGATTTCTTACAGAGAGGAAGGGAGAGGGATAGAGAGTTAGAAACATCGATGAGAGAGAAACATCAATCAGCTGCTCCTGCACACCCCCCACTGGGGATGTGCCCGCAACCAAAGTACATGCCCTTGACCGGAATCGAACCTGGGACCTTTTAGTCCTCAGGCCGACGCTCTATCCACTGAGCCAACTGGTTTCAGCTTACCTCTTGTTTTTATCAATTAGTCTATATAGTAAAATTGATTTTGTTACCTGTCATTTCACTTAGTTACAGAACCTATCAACAGTGTTAAGTGGGGATTTACTGTAAAAAAACCATCTTTTAATAGTGTTAAAAGTCATTTATATCGCACATTCTTTTTTCCTAAAAGTAATTCAGTGACCCAATCCTCCTATATAATAAAAGGCTAATATGCAAATTGTCCCTACGGGTGGGAGTTCGACCAACGGGGAGTTAGATGTGCACTGACCACCAAGGGGTGGCACGGAACAAGGCAGGCATTGGCAATGCAGCACTGGCAGTGGGCAGCAGTGGAGGCGCTGCCGGCCCAATGGGTCCCGACGAGAGCGGAACACGGCGGAATGGTGGAGCAAGTAAGCAGGCAGCACCAGGCCAAGGCGGGTGCGAAGGGAGGCCTGGGCCAGCAGCCGCTAGGGACCCTACCAGTGCACGAATTTTGTGCACTGGGCCTCTAGTGTTGAATAAGAGAACATGGCCCCATCCTTATGGAGTACTTTATAGTTTCAGCTTAGTTTTACATAACTGTCTTACTGCATACTTTGAAAGAGGGAAATGGAAATTCAGAGCAACTAAGTGATTTTGCCCAAGGTCACACAGCTAAATGGTATATTATCTGGTTCCAAGTTCAGTGTCAGGCAGTTTTAGTGGATAGAGTTACCTAGTTTGGATAGATAAATGGAGAGTTTGAGGGAGCATATTAAATAGTTGGATTTTTTCCACATCCTGGAATGTGAATAAACTTCCTTAATTGTGTATAAAGTTTCATGTGTTCCCCCTCCAGTTTATTTTCTCTGCCACCAGGATAAGAAAATTTGAACTTCTGCCAACTGGATTTCTTCCAATACTATTTCTGATTATTACTCCAACAGCTGAGACCTAGCAGTCTCTGGATTTGTCACAAAGGTGAACTCTACATACTTGTGGTATTGAATGTAACTGGACCCTACATGTAAAAACCTGATCATCTGTCCGCCATTGTATTTCGCTGATTGCAGGGCATTTTCCTGGTGGTAACAGCTGTGATATTCCATGCTCCGCACAGATCTGCAGGAGGCAGCCAATCTACTGAGCTGGATAGATAGTGGGCCTATTAGGGGGCCTGGCAATGGTGCTATCTTTGCAACTACTTCTGAAAGAGGCAGCATAGTGAAAAGAACATGGGATTAGCCGTGAGAAGACCTAAGTCTTCTCTTTATTCTGATCTTTCTCCTCCTAAGTAAAATGGGTGTGTGTGTGTATGTGATATGTACATCATGCATAAGTCTCAAATCATTGTGCTAACTGAGAAAAGCCAGATACAAAAGAGAATAAATGGTATAATTCCATTTATATTAAACTTTTAGAAAATGCAAAATAATGACAGAAAACAGATCAGTGGTTGCCTAGGTCCAGGGGCAGCAGGAAGGATGGATGTAAAGAGGTATGAGGAATTTTTTGAGGGTGATATTCTGTATTTTAATTGTGGTGGTGGTTTTACAACTGTCAAAACTCATGGAATTGCACAGTATTGTGCACATACACCCTCCCACATAAAGGGACATTCTAAAGCTGTTTTAGAGTTTATTAAGAACGAACATTGAGCCCTGGCTGGTAAGATCAGTGGTTAGAGCGTCAGCCCACGCACCAAAGGATTGCGGGTTTGATTCTAGTCAAGGGCATAGTACCTGGGTTTCAGGTTCAATCCCCAGCCCCAGAGATTGGGGCGCACGAGAGAGGCAACCAATTGATGTGTCTCTCTCATATTGATGTTTCTCACTCTATCCCTCTTTCCCTCCTCTCCTCCCCCCCCCCCCTTCTACTCTAAAAGTCAATGAAAAAAATATCCTTGGGTGAGGATTAACAAAACAAAAACAAAAAAGAAAGAAAGAAAAAAGGAGAAAGGAAGAACATTGAAATGGATTTAGATTATTTACTCTGGATATGGGAAGAGAAAAAGCAGCACAGATATGTATCGATAGGCTATGTATTTGCCCTCTTTCTCTAAGTTACCCAGTGAAATTAGAGCTATGATAGTAGGAATGCTCAAATAAACCAAATTAACAATCATCAGCCTTGGCATTTAACTCTTCTTTTACTCATTTGTCATTTTTATATGAATCTTTACGAACTAGTAGTGGTAGAAGACATTTGAGATCAGACAAATTTCTAAAATATTTGAAATGTATAATTCACTATAAATTTTGGCCCTATGTTCCATTTGTCTGGTTGTTCTGCTTCTTAATGATTATTATAGCCTATCTCTTTTATGATGAAGAACTCTATTTACATCCTTTTAGTCACAGTATGACAAAAGAAGGGCACTAGAAATAAAATGGAAATGAATTGATACCCTCCAGCCCCAGATTCTCATCCTGTATTCTATTAATGATTATAAATGCCTCAAAGTCCTTCTCTTAATAAGTCCTTCCAGAAGCCACAACTTATCGTTTGGAGTTTATACGAAGTTGGAAATTGACCAAGAAAGACTATTCAGTAACTCAAATATGAAAGAAATAAATGACCTTTCTGGATTAGCTACTTGTGGTTGTAGAAGAGCTGTTCCTGATCTCCAAAGGGAAGAGAAGGGCCAATGTGGTTGTGCTCATTCTTTCCTTAATCCCCAAGCCCTCTCCACTTTCTTTATCCTTTCTTGCTAGGAATGCATAACCTTTAGCTGGATGTGGGACAATGGGCAGCTGCTTCTAGTTTCCTGGAGGAAAGCCAATTTTAGGTTTTGGCTAGGAAATATACAAGATGAAGATGTCAAAAGACTTCAGACAATTAATTGGAATACATGAAATATATAAAAACCCATGAGTTAATAAGGAATTTGACACCCCTCCCCCCCCCAAAAAAAACACCTGAAAGTTCTCATGAACTTGAACTTAACAGTGGTATGGAGAAACTCCTCAGGGTCCTGACTTTATTAATAGACCAGGATTATATGTTATTACATCATTTGTTAGTATTTAATTAAATACCTTGGCATATTAAGCATTTTAATATGCAGTCATCTAAAATCTTGACCATAGCCCTCGCCGGTTTGGCTCAGTGGATGGAGCGTTGACCTGTGGACTGAAGGGTCCCAGGTTCGATTCCAGTCAAGGGCGTATGCCTGGGTTGTGGGCTTCGATCCCTAGTGGGGGGAGGGGGCGTGTGGGGCGTGTGGGAGGCAGTCGATCAGTGGTTCTCTTCATTGATGTTTCTATTTCTCTCCCTTCCTCTCTGAAATAAATAAAAATATATTTTAAAAAATAAAAAAAATCTTGACAATAGTATTAATTTCCTAGGTAAACGCTTATTTATGTTCTGTACAGGTAGGCATCTACAACTACCTACCTTTTAGAATGATCTGCAATCATGAATCAGATTTCAAATTGATGGTGTTTTTACCTCTTTATACAACTAACTTTTACGTACTCAGCAGATACAAATGTGATTTTCTCAGAGTTACATTAACTTGTAATCCTCTGTCGTTTGCTATTTAATTCTGCTCGCATTCTAAAAGAGTTCTTAGCCTTTGTTCATTAATCATGGAAACAGTTGTGCAACATGCCTTGGAGTTAACTTGAACATCTAAAATTAGTCCTGCTACAATCATTGGTTGGGAGCAATGTTTCAGTAGTTTGTGGCATGTGTGAAGTAGACATTGCAAGGTTGGAAAGAACTCCCTAGAAGTAAGTAAGTTACTTGTATAAAGTGTGTGTGCTTGTAGCTATGTGTATGTACAAATGAAAGTCTCTTTTATTAAGCAGATGAAAAAATTATATCTGTTAACACAAATGCATCATAGGCATCTTTGTTTATGCCAAGGATGGGGAACCTTTTTTCTGCCAAGGGCCATTTGGATATTTATAACATCATTCTTTGGCCACATAAAATTATCAACTTAAAATTAGCCTGCTATATTTGGTCAAACATTTAATTAACGCACCCCTAATACCTTGTCAGGGCCAGACCAAATTATTTCCTGGGCCCAAGGACCAGATATTCCCTAACCCTGTTATGTATATGCTGTTTAATCAGTCCAGAAGAAAAATATATTTGTTGAAAACTTGTATGCTAGAATGGATTTTTCTGCATGTTTTGTGGTTTTTGTTTTTTTAAAGAAATAAATTGTATTATACTAGTATATACTGTATTTCAAATGAATGACTTGTGTTGTTTTTTTTCTTTACAGTTTATAGAAACCTATTCACAAAAATGACATCCTGGTTGTATGAATGTCTTTGTGAAGCTGAACTTGCACAGTATTATCCTCATTTTACTGCCCTTGGCCTTCAGAAAATAGATGAATTAGCAAAGGTTACAATGAAGGACTACTCCAAATTGGGAGTCCATGACATGAATGACCGAAAACGTCTTTTCCAACTTATCAAAATCATTAAGATTATGCAAGAAGAAGATAAAACAGTCAGTAGCCCAGAGCATCCTCTTCAGACAAGCAGCCTGTACAGCAAGCCTCGGGAACCCAGATCTGGACCTCGCAGACAATTGCATTTTGATTCTCCTGCTGACAACACAGACAAAACTACCAGCAACTGTGGGTTTGAAATGTGCAATTTATCAGATTTTTCTGCAAATGAACAGAAGTCTCGTTACCTAAAAGTGCTGGAGCACGTGCTACCAGATGATTCCCATTACCAAACAAAAACAGGAATTCTGAATGCCACAGCTGCTGATTCCTATGGGCAAACAGAAACTAACACTTCACTCTTGTCATCAAATCACTTTTCTCCAATACTGGGTGATTGTGATATTCCCATTATTCAAAGAGTCTCTCATGTTTCAGGGTATAACTATGGAATCCCTCATTCTGTTATCAGGTAATAATTTGTTTATTTGTTTGTTTGTTTTTGAATGTGGGGAGCTTCAGGCAAGGGCCTCTTCATGACCAAAGGAGTGCAACCAACTCCTCATTTACAGAAAATGATAGTGAGCAGCGTCTGCATTGATAGGGGAAAATTAATGTGGACTTGGGACTTTCCAGATGGGAGAAAGATGATATTGTTCACGTACATCAAGCATCTGTTACTTGCCAGGATCCACTATTATTCCTATTGCAGATCTATTTCTATAATTTATTATAGTGTAACATGATACAATACATCTAGTGCATCCATTAAGGCCCAATAGTTAACTAGCCTTATACAGTGGGGGGGAAATTACACAATCCACAGGATATATATATTTTTAAGGCTATCAAATTCACTTCAACCAACCAGGAGACGTAAAGGTTATTTAAAAAAAAAATAGTGTGTAGTTTCATTAAGTAGGCCTTTGGAGCAGTTAGTTTTTTGTTAGAGTTTAGGGTTTGAGAGCCTGGGTGACAATAAGTTATTTTCACCCAATGCTTCAAATTAGAATTTTAAATAAGGTTCCTAAAGAGGTGATAATACTAACATTGGCATAATAGAAAAAAAAAATTTTTAAATAACAAGTATTGCATGTTTTGTTACTTTAAAACTTTAGATGGTGAGTTATGGAGAAAGAAAATACTTTGTTAAGCCACATTTCCTCTCTTTTTAAAGCTATTCATGCCTTAAAACAAGATATTAGTCTTATATTGGCTAAGCTTTCAGAGGATCTCATAATCAACCAGTTCTTTTATTTAAAAAAAAAGAAGCCTCATTGTTAAAGATAAAAGTACCTTTAATAATTTGAAATACATAAGTGAATTTCATAGTGTTTCTGAAAACTTTTGGGAGGGGTTGGTTTAGCAGAGCATAGAACATAAAGTACTGTTTTCTTTCAATTGTGATAGGACTAGATAGTCTTGTTACCATAAAAAAAATTCTTAAAAAAACACACACAAAAATTAGTAATAAAAATATATATTTGTTCTTGGTGAAAGAATTATTTTCTTGGCTATTACAGTCTTTTGTTGAACAACACATAAAAATCTAAATTGGGGTTATTTACAAATAGATTAAAGATACCACTTTGCATTATTAATTTGGACAGAATGGATATTTTAGTTTAAATACTAGTGGCCTGGTGCACAAAATTCGTGCATGGGGCGGGAGGTGTCCCTTAGTCCGGCCTGCACCCTCTCCAATCCGGGACCCCTCGAGGGATGTCCAACTGCCGGTTTAGGCCCGATCCTTGTCGAATCGGGTCTAAACCAGCAGTTGGACATCCCTCTCTTAATCTGGGAGATTAAGCAGATGAACAGATTATATCTGTTACTACAGATGCATCATAAGCATCTTTGTTTATGCCAAGGATGCTTAAATTAAAAATTTAATTTATTTGGCAAATATTAAATACCACCTCTGCTAGGCTCGATTCTGGATATAAAGATTAGGATATCTGTAGACTCTTAATCTCTTAGGGGGGCAGGGTAAGTGGGAAGACAGACAACCAACCATATGGTGAGATAAATGCTATTATAGAGGTTGATATGTGACAAACCCAGAGTAAAAGCTGTTCAATTGAACTTTCTCATCTTTTATATTATTATTACCTCACTCTTCCCATTCTTTATTATACAGAATGGGATAATAAAGGGTGGGATTATGTCCTACCCATTATAAGTTAAAAATATCACACAACACAATATCCAAAAAAACAACTGGCAATGCAGTACACTATAGAACAGTGATTTTCAACCTTTTTCATATCATGGCACACATAAACTAATTACTAAAATTCTGCAGCACACCAAAAAAATCTATTTTTTGCTGATCTGACAAAAAAATAGGTATTATTTTAATTGATTTACACACAAAAAAAGTTATAGTAGTTACCTACCCTTTTTGCTCCAAAGTGACTTTTTTTTAAAAAAGTAGGTGCCTATACTTGTACATAAGGATTTCTGGTACCAAGAATTAACCAATCAGATACAACCTTATTATGTGATGTGACTAATAAGATGTAATTCTGTTATATGACATATATTTATGGTTCAAGACAGGGCATTCACATCCATCGGTTATTGTGTTGGCTGTTGTCATTTTTAAATTTGAAAATCTAAGGGAAAAGAGGTCAGTACCCTTGACTAAATAATCAGGTATTACATGTTTTAAAAATTCTTGCGGTACCTGTTGAAAATTGCTGATGTAGGGTATCAGTTGTTCACCTTCCTTCGTGGTCGGCAAACTGCGGCTCGTGAGCCACATGCGGCTCTTTGGCCCTTGAAAGTTTAAGTTTAAAAAATCTGGCTCTCAAAAGAAATTTCAGTCGTTGTAATGTTGATATTTGGCTCTGTTGACTAATGAGTTTGCCGACCACTGACCTTCCTAATCACTTGCCTGACTGGGAGCTGCAGTTCAGTGCCATTGTCCAGCATCATGAGGGAGTATCTTACTACATATCACTACCCTGGGAAAAGATCAAAATTTGCAGTGCAGTTTCTACTGAATGTGTATCTCTTCCACACCATTATTAAGTCATAAAATAATAAGTTGAATCTTTTAAGTCGGGGACTGTCTGTATTAGAGAAATAGAGATAAGAAAGTACATTTCCCCCAATAAATCCTCAATATTGCTTTCTCACCCATACCCCAAGTAAGAGACAGGGTTTCAGAACCCTGAGAAAATCTCTCATCAGGTTAAGGCTTATTGTTAGGCATTCTTTTTGGGTGCCTCAACTCAGATATATTAAAAATAAATTGCTGCGCCCTAACCGGTTTGGCTCAGTGGATAGAGCGTTGGCCTGTGGACTGAAAGGTCCCAGATTCGATTCCGGTCAAGGGCCTGTACCTTAGTTGCAGGCACATCCCCAGTAGGAGGTGTGCAGGAGGCAGCTGATCGATGTTTTCTCTCTCATCAATGTTTCTAACTCTCTATCCCTCTCCTTCCTCTCTGTAAAAAATCAAGAAAATATATTAAAAATAAATAAATAAATTGCTGGCCTCAGAATTGTAATAAAAGTCTAAGGTATTTAGAGAACTGGTTGCCTTGACTTAAGACTTGAATAGATATAACTCCAGCTGTCTTAACTCTTTGCCTGTCAAGCAGATGTAGTTTATTTCTTCTAGGGAAGACTGGGCATTAAAACCAGAGCTTTTAAAAATATATACATTTTTATTGATTTTTAGAGAGGAAGAGCGAGGGAGAGATAGAAACATTGACAAGAGAAAAACATTGACCAACTGCCTCTTGCACTCCCCCTGCCAGGAATCGAGCCTGCAACCCAGGCATGTGCCCTGACTGGAAATCGAACCAGTGACCTCTTGGTGCATAGTCGATGCTCAACCACTGAGCAACACCAGTCATGCTAAAATCAGAGCCTTTTAAAAGAATATTCATTCCTTTTCTCCCTTGAACTTGAAAACTACAGTCTTTTTGTCTATATGACCCATCCTAGAGTCCCTGGTCAATTTTGAAAAGGACATTTTCTGTCCTGTTTAATTAGCTTTATACAAGTAGGGCATTAATACTCACCAACAACTAGAGACTTTGACATAAAGCCCTTGTTAAAATGATGCAGTGCGCCTGGCCAGTGTGGCTGAATGGTTGAGCATCAACCTACGAAGGTCACAACCTACGAAGGTCACAACCTACAAAGGTCACAGATTTGATTCCCAGTCAGGGCACATGCCCGAGTTACAGGCTCACCCCCCAATAGGGGGCATGCAGGAATCAGGCAGCCAATAGATGTGTCTATCCCTTCCTCTCTAAAATCAATAAAGACATTTTTTTTAAAAAAAGACACATTAAAATTTTGCTTTTTTACCAATGTCACTCCAGTAAATTCAATAAAAATTTAAATGTTTTTTGCTTTTTCTTGTAAAAAATGGAGCATATGCAAAAGAAGGGAGAATAGAATAATGAACCAGCATATGCACATCATCCACTTTTAATGATTGTCAAGATTTTGTCACACTTTACCCCAAAATGATATGTTTTTAAAAGTATGCTATATGTGGTTAAAAAACAAAATATGTCTTAAAAGCCTTGAGTAGTTCTTTTTTTTTTTTTTTGAGTAGTTCTTTATACATTATATTATAAATTTATTTGCTACTTTTTACTAATTTAGATCCTTTCAAAAAATCATTTTCTAGCCAATTTGAGGGCTCATAAAAATTGAAATTGACATGAAACAATTATATAGTGAAATATCTTATTTAAAATCTATATATATAAAAACCAAGCGATCAGAACAACTGGAATGACTGGTCGCTATGATGCACACTGTGGCCAGCCAACGGGTGATCGGGGGATGGCCCCTCCCCCTGGCTGGCCCCGCCCCTGATCGGTCCCCCCAATCCCGATTGGGGGCGAGGCCAGCCGGCCAACTGCCTGTGGCCCCTCGCCCCGGCTGGCCCCACCCCTGATCAGGCCCCGATCAGGGGTGGGGCCGGTGGCCAACCTCATGAGGCCACTATCCCCCACTGGCTTGGCCCAATTGGCCCCCATTGGGGCAGGCTGGCCGGCTGGACTCCACCCATGCATGAATTCATGCACCGGGCCTCTAGTACATTATAAAAGGCTTTTTAGGTGTTATTAATCAAATTCCAAAGTGCAAAAGAAAGGAATCATTTGTCTTGCTAAGACATTCTTAGTATATTCCAAAGGCATTGTTCCTTGTAAACTCCTACTTTCAAGAATCCTATTTTCTTGTTACCTAGCTTAAGAGGAATTTATAGGTAAGTGGTCAGTTCTTAGATATATACATGTATGCCATCATTAGGCTCAGCAAGTAAACCTGATGAATTTTGTATCCCTAACCCAAGGGACTATTTGCCTCAAATATTCTAGATATAAAGATTGATTAGAGCCCTAACCAGTTTGGCTCAGTGGATAGAGCGTTGGCCTGCAGACTCAAGGGTCCCAAGTTCGATTCCAGTCAAGGGCATGTACCTTGGTTGCGGGCACATATCCAGTAGGGGGTGTGCAGGAGGCAGCTGATGGATGTTTCTAACTATCCCTCTCCCTTCCTCTCTGTAAAAAATCAATAAAATACATTTTTTAAAAAAGATTGATTAGTTAAAATAAAATAAATTTAAAAAATTAATAAAGTGTTTCTGTCCACCACTAAATTCATTCTTCTATTCAGATGCACTGAAGAAATGAATCTGAATAGAAGAATGAATTTAGTGGTGGACAGAACCAGTCATAAAATTATCCTAGAAAGAAGAAGTGTAGACTCATGTTCTAAAATAAATACATATCGCCCTAGCTGGTTTGGCTCAGTGGATAGAGCGTCAGCCTGTGGACTGAAGGGTCCCAAGTTTGATTCCGGTCAAGGGCACATGCCCAGGTTGTGGGCTCGATCCCCAGTAGGGAGCATGCAGGCGACACCTGATCAATGATTCTCATCATTGATGTTTCTTTTCTCTCTATTCCTCTCTAAAATCAATAAAAATATTTTTTAAAATAAATACATATCAGGGTGGGCAGAAAGAAAGTATGAGAACAAGATAGGCAGAATATATTTGGGAGGAAAAACGGAAAAGTACATAAAAACATACCACCTAATTAATTCAAGGTAAATTCAGGTAAGGTTAAAAAAACAAATTATATTGAATGATCAAGAAAACAGTAGATGTACAAGAATAATCGGATTGAAAGGAAACAAGGGTTCAGATCTTATAAAGGCCTTGGAAGGACATATTGCATTCTGTTTTGAGGTTTTGATAGCCTGAGTTTTGAGGGCATAAAGAAAGAGCATCCATCATTAGAAACGTTTTGGAAGACCACATCTGGAAGCCAAACATATGTTTTAGAGCTAAAGCATACTTTTAGGGTTTTGTTGTTTTTTCAGTAAGGACAAAGGGTGGGGTGTAATAGGGATAGAGAAGTAATCAGGAGGATTTAGCTCATAACTTTCTCAGTCTTGCATTCCTCTTTTTCTTTGGTTCTTTAATATACAACCATATGTGTGTGTGTGTGTGTGTGTGTGTGTGTGTGTGTGTGTGTGTGTGTATGTGTATATATATATATATATTATGTTTTACAACAAAATGTTCTGATACTTTGCTCTCTTAAGTAGCATTATCCTATTATTAAAAATTAAAGCCCACTATGAACATATTATATCAGACAGAACACCTCAGAGAAAGAGAATCCTTGGACTGAGATGGAGAAAATCAGAGTTTGTGTTCGAAAACGCCCTCTGGGCATAAGGGAGGTACGTCGTGGAGAAATTAATATTATTACTGTAGAAGACAAAGAAACTCTACTTGTTCATGAGAAGAAAGAAGCAGTTGACCTCACACAATATATTCTGCAGGTATGATGCTTTCCTTTTGTGTTTGGAACTAATATTATCAAATACGTCAAATTTTTGCTTTTTGTTTGAATAGCAGCATACAAATTCTAAATTCCAGTTTCTGGTTTGGGTATTGTCATTCATCCCTGATGTGACAGTGCATTAAATCATTGATACCCTGGACCTTTACTTTTTTTTAATATCATGCAATGGGGGATACTAAAACATAATTTCTCCACTCTGGTGCAATAAGGTTGTATCATACATCCACTTAACATGCTTTATTTGAATTTAATGATACAATGGAACCTTGTTTCCTGAGCTTAATTCGTTCTGGAAGGCTGTTAGAAAACTGAATCATTTTGCCGAAACCGGTTTGGCTCAGTGGATAGAGCGTCGGCCTGCGGACTCAAGGGTCCCAGGTTCGATTCCAGGTCAAGGGCATGTACCTTGGTTGCGGGCACATCCCCAGTACGGGGTGTGCAAGAGGCAGCTGATCGATGTTTCTCTCTCGTCGATGTTTCTAACTCTCTATCCCTCTCTCTTCCTCTCTGTAAAAAAATCAATAAAATATATTAAAAAAAAAAAAAAGAAAACTGAATCATTTTTTCCCATTAGAAATAATGTAAATGGAATTAATCCGTTCCAGATCCCCAAATGGTTCCCTGTTTTCACCTTTCTTTTTTTTTCTTCTTTTTTTTAATTTTAAATATATTTTATTGATTTTTTTACAGGGAGGAAGGGAAAGGGATAGAAAGTTAGAAACATTGATGAGAGAGAAACATCGATCAGCTGCCTCCTGCACACCTCCTACTGGGGATATGCCTGCAACCAAGGTACATGCCCTTGACCGGAATCGAACTTGGGACCCCTCAGTCCGCAGGCCGGCGTTCTATCCACTGAGCCAAACCGGCCACGCCTGTTTTCACTTTTCTTATATACAGTACATGTCTATTGTACTGTTTAATCTATAAATAAACACAATAATAACAAAAAGACATGAAATGTAAATGAAAATTTAAAAATTATAAGCAGCAACAAAAGCAAAACCCACAAAAATATTCACAATAATACTGAGATTTTAGCGGTGGTAAACTGACTCATATTCCCACATTCTCTCCTTTTTTTGTCACTTCACAGTGACATATAGGTTTAAGCATGAAAGGGTTGTCAGGTTGAGAAGCGAATTGTTTGAGATGGGAGACATTCGAGAAACAAGGTTCCACTGTACATATTCAGCAAAAGAGGGGGAATGAAGGGATAAAAAGAATTTAAATAATTAATTGGTGATAGGACTAGTCACTGAATATACACCCCAAAGTTATTATGAGGTGGTTACACATTCTCAATTCTCACCTGTCTCTCAATGTGAACTCACTCTGTTGAGTGTGAGGCTGGAGTTTAATAATAGAGGATATATTTTCAAGCAACAAGGCCCTAGATTGCAAGCCAACTGCTTATTTTTATTCCCAACTGTCTTCAAATTTAGACTTAATTTGGTGGAAATTAGGCTCTTTGAGCATACCTCTTTGTACTGGGTAGTGGGTGAACATAATCCAGGGATATAATTTTGCATGTAACATATAAGGGTTTAAATAAAACACTAGTTGCTCAGACACACACAAAATGTTCAGTCCTTGCCAGAATGATCATGAAGAGTCCAAGGAGAAAGGATTTGATATTGAAATAAGTTCTAAACTGATAACTCTTCAGTCTCATAAGGAAGCAGCAAACGCCATAGATGGAAGATATTGTAACTTAGGTACTCCTAAAATTGTGAAGCAGTTGTGAATCATCTAAATGGGGATTAAGACTTTCTCTTACTCTGAATATGCCTCCCTATGACATTCATATTATATTCATTCTAGTCTTCTCTTTGCTCTCACACTCACTCTCTTGCCTCAAAACCCAGTGATTGGTAGAAAGAAAAAAGTGGTAAGTAATCTGGTAAGCTAGCAGTTCACCTTATCCAACTGAAATCTTACTCTACTGGAACAAACCCTTTAACATTGAAGTCAAATTGTTACCACTTTCCCCCCTTTTACACTTGCATTCTTCTTCTTTTTCTTTGGTTACCAAAATTGGGTTTAAAAGTAACATTCAAAATAATCCACTGACTCTTTCTATGGGCACTAAATTACTAGGCCACTATATAACTAACCCAGTCACTTTAATAGCTTTATCGATTGCTGATCAATGCACAGTCTATTAGGTTTAGGTGGGAGGTATTTATTTTGAAGATGGTCCAAATGATCAATTAGTTATAATGATATCTAGTTCCATAGCTACTTTCAGCCATAGTAATAGCCCTATCCAATCACTATCTACCCAAGACTGCCTTAATGATGCTCCTGTCACAATAATTCCCTCTGGGAGGTATCAGCTTATCTTTTGTATTTTTCCATTATCCCAAAACACAATAACCTTACTTCTTTGTTATTACCATTGATCAATATTTATTGAATACCTATAGTTTCCATAGCACTTTCTCTGCTGTTTGAACTTTGGACCTTTGCTCTCATAGGTCAAAGTCCTTACCTATCAATGCTATAATATAAAAGTGTTGAGAGGGCTCCCTCACCTTTTTCCTTTCTTCAGTAGAGAGAGAGAGAAAAAAAAAGGTTTATAGCAAATAAATATTGATCCAAGATTCTTAGTGTTTTATTTTTAAACTTATTTGGGAATTAAAGCAATATGTTTGAGTTCGTTAAATATTCTAGCCTTTCACATCTTTTGTGACTTAGTTTATATGATCATATACATGTAGTGTGCTATACTGCTTACCATTAAATTTTATTTCAACATAGTAAGTGAAAAAACAAGGAAACAAAGCTGTATGTTTCAATCTAATTTCTTTTATTTTTGTTTATTGATTGATTTTTTTTTTAGTGAGAGAGAGGGAAACATCAGTTTGTTGTTCCACTTATTTATACATTCATTGGTTGATTTATGTATGTGCCTTGACTAGGATCGAACCCGCAACCTTGGTGTATCGGGACAACACTTCAACCATCTGAGCTACCCAACCGGGGCTCCAATTTCTTGAATAAAGAAAAAATATTAGAGGAAAAAAAGATGGGTACTGAAACATATCAAAAGTCAATAGTGGTGAGAACATTTAAGATCTTGCTTCCTAGCAATGTCATCAGTTTGGCTGAAATAAACTCTTATAAAAAAATTTTTTTTAAGTCTGCAGTGGCTATCTCTGAGTAGTAAGATTTACAAATAACTTTAATTTCTTCTCTATTGTTTCCCATGTTTTTTGAATCTAGAGTTGGCTGTGTTATTAATTTTATGTGGACAAAGAAAAATTTTAGAATATGATAGATTCACCTATTTCAAAATTAAAAGGCACAAAAATGTATGCAGTGAGAGAGTCTCTCTAATCCCATTTCCTCTTTGAAGGCAACCAATATTACCTGTTACAAGATACAAGATTACCTGTATCTTCCCAGAGATATTTTATAAATATACATTACTTTTATAATCTGAAAAAAAAACTTACTTAAAACATAAACTATGGAGCTCTGATCATATCAAGGCCAAAGTGAGTGTAAATCCACTCTCATTGATAAAGTATGATCAAATGAAAGTATATGTGATGCAAAGGACTTTATGAATTATAATCATCTTGCATGTTCACATATCCTTCATGAAAAATACCTATAAAAGTACTGGAAAACTTGATACCTAAATTCTATTGAAAGGTAAGATACTAATCCTTTTCATCAATAAATGCTTTTCTAAGGTGTTTTACTCAAGATCTAAAGTTATTTACTAATACTTAGAGAAGAAAAGGAAAATCAGCCATTAAATAAAAGCCAAAAAAATGTATTCTCACATTTACTTCTGTTCATTTGTTTCTTATTTTCATGAGAAGTGTCAAATATATAAAATGTATTTTGTTTTTTATCTCATACTTAACTATAAAGATCATTGATGATATTTGAGCAATGAATGGATTTGACTCCTTGCTTAAAGACCAGTTATGAGTTAGATATAAATCATGTTCACTAAAGCCAGATTTTAGGTATATATTTTATTCTTTATTATTGCCATTTTCAAGCTTAATCAAAAGTATAATGAACCCACATATACCCTATCACCCAGATTCAACAATTATGAACATTTTACTGCTCTTGAAATCATACCATATTTTCAAAGTACTTAAAGTTCACAGATCTCTCTTTTTTTTATTGTCTCTTAAATACTTTATTGTTTATTTATTTACTTTTTTAAAATTTTATTTACAGATCTCTTTATCCTGCTGCACAGATTCATTATTTTTTCACCTCCCAACTTTTGGAGATTTTTTTCCTGATAAATTCGGCTTTGTGGCCCCAGTTTCTTCTTAGATGACCTAACAAATTTCCCTTGTAATGTAATGTAATGTAATGTAATGTAATGTAATGTAATGTAATGGTACATGAAACAGTATTGAACCTGAGGTAGAGTCACCCACAGTAAATTGACCCAAGTTCACTTTTCTGGACTTGGCCATACAATTTTTCCTTAACCAGATATTATAGCAGGTCCAAAAAGTAGCAGAGAGTAGGACCTCATATCTCATTCATTATGAATGGACAGCCATTATGATGCTGTCCATTCAGGCTTGAAATTTGGGAGTCAGTCATCTTGGATTCCTTTCTCCAACTTCTCACGTCCAGTCAGTTGCCAAATTTTTCATGCATTCATCTCCTTTATTTCCATTATTATCATCTAATTTAGATCCTTTTTACCTCACCCTAAACTACCTAATGTTCCTGTTCCCCAGTCCATTCACAGTGTGAAGCCAGATTAATCTTCCAGTAAAATGGCTCAGATCATGATCCCTCTCCCTTGTAAAGTTTTTTTATTGTCCTTTTTTATTGTTTGCTGAATTAAATATGAACATTTCACACACACCCCTTAGTCCTAAGACCTCTACAGCATAGTCGTAACTCATTATTCTAGTCTTCTTTACTTTTCTACTTACCAAGATCCTATATTTCAACCACATTGAATTCTCCCTGTTCCCTAAACATTCCTTGTGCTTTCCTGCCTTGACTCTGCTCATGTTCCCACAGTGCTTACTTAGAATACCTTTATCTCTACCTCTCAAATTCCTCTTCTTTCCCCATGGCTCATTCTCAGTAGTCTTTCTCATAGTCTTTCCCAACCAGAAAATATATTTCTCCTTTGAATTTCACATGTACTTATCTTTCAAGTTTTTTCTACCTTATAGTAATCTGTATTAACATCTTTAGGTGGTAGAGTGGGGTAATGGCAGGTAATATCTTTATCTTTGGGCTCCTTGAAGTGCCTACTGTAATACACATGCTACCAGAAGAGCAGTAAATGTTTATGAAATTAAAAGTTAAGCTATATAGCCCTGGCTAATGTTACTCAGTAGTTAGAATGTTGGCCCACCCACCAAAAGGTCTCAGGTTTGATTCCTGATCAAGGGCATGTACCTGGGTTTCAGGTTCATCCCCAGCCCGGTGCGGGGAAGGGCATGCAGGAAACAACCAGTCAATGTGTTTCTCATGTCAGTGTTCCCCCCTCTCCTTTCCCCTTTCCTCCCTCACCCCCTCCTGCCCTCCCTTCCATTCTCTCTAAAAAAATCAATGGAAAAAAGATCCTCGATGAGGATTAAAAAAAAAAATGTTGAGCTATGTATTCCTCCATAATTTCTCCCAAATGTCAAATACATTAGCAGTAGCTGGGATATGAGGATAATCTCCATAGAATTCAGTTTCTCCTGGATCTACAGAGGATTGGCTCACTCTTGTACTCATCAATTTAATTTACTTCACTTAAGAGAACAAAAATTGTGTGTCTTCATTTTTTACATTATAAGGACATGTCTAACAGAGATGTCAAGTAAAAGAAGATCCTGTCACTTGACAGTTATTGATTGCTTGTTTATTCCTAAGTTTGTCACGGTCAGTTACTATTAGTTTAAAGATGTATTTATGCCTTTATCATGTGCTAACTAGAATAGTGGTGAAGAAAATGTCTCTTTCTATAAAAACCAAATTTCTTTTTCAGCATGTTTTTTATTTTGATGAAGTCTTTGGTGAGGCATGCACCAATCAGGATGTATATATGAAGACTACTCACCCACTCATTCAGCATATTTTCAATGGGTATGATAGTAATTTTTTGCTTCTCTTGCTTTTTATTTTCTATTTTCCATAAATTATATTTTGAAAAACAAATATGAGCTATGCCTTTTTGTTCCTTTGAATTAAATATTAATTTGTGTTTTGATCTTACAAATTTAAATTACTCTCTTCTGAAAAATTTTGTGTCTCTATTTATAGAATTTACCAAGCATTTAGGGATTTTCAGCAAAATTTTCTTTTACACTGATGATATTGATTCTCTGTGCTTAGTGGAAAAATATAAGCTGATAACAATATAATTTCATCAAAGTCCTCAGAATAAAAAGGTTTTAGTGGTCATAGTTAGTTTGAACTTTTGATACTAGGAATTATATATTCTGGCTATTAATTTTTTCCTTGGAGTAGGATAGGTAAGTGACTATCAGTTATCCACCATTCATAAATATATTTTTTAAAATTTGAAATAATTATTTACACTTAGTAAATATTAAGGTAGTAGGGGCTTCTGTTATATATTTAAAATGTAGGCATGTATGTCAAACAATTTGCTAGAGTCACAGATTTCAGAATATTTTCACTTTTATTTTTTAAAATAACTTTTACAATATTTAAAAAATTGAAGTGTAATTTATATGCAATAAGATACACAGATCTTAAGAAGTATTCAGGTTTGATGAGTTTTGATAATTGAATACATCCAACTAACCAATACCTGGAACAAGATACAGAACATTTCCACCACCCCAGAAAGTTTTCTTGTGTCCCTTTTAGTTAATTCCACACCATCATCCTCAGGTCTTGTATAACCTCGGACCTGCTTTCTGTCACTAGAAATTAGTTTTTCTTGTTCTAGAATGTCATAGAAATAGAAATAATGTATTTTTTGTATTAGTACATCTTGTTGCATGTACCTGTTGTTTTTACTGCTGGGTAATATTTCCTTCTATGAATATACCAAAATTTGTTTATTCATTTTCCTGTTGATTTACATTTGGGTTGTTTCCATTTTTTTACTATTATGAATAAAGCTGTATAGACATTCTTATACAAGTCTTTTTGTAGACATCTTTTCATTTATCTTAGATAAAAAGCTAGTAATGGATTTGTTGGGTCATAGGGTAGGTGTGTTTAAAAAAGGTCAAACAGGACCAGCTGGTGTGGTTCAGTGGTTGAGCATTAACATATGAACCAGGAGGTCACGGTTCGATGCCCTGTCAGGGCACATGCCTGGGTTTCAGACTCAACCCCCCAGTAGAGGGCACACAGGAGGCCCTCTACTGGAGGGTTGAGTTTCTGTCGTCCCTCTCTCTTCCTCCCTGAAATCAATAAAAATACTTTTTAATTAAAAAAAGTCAAACAATTTTCCATGCATTACTTTATAGTCCCAACAGCAATATATGAGAATTGCAGTTCTGCATCCTCACCATATTTGGCATTGTCAGCCTTGTTTATTTTAGCCTATCTAATTGGTATGGAACTGTATGTATCTCATTGTGTTTTTAATTTTAATTTCCCTATTGCCTAGTGATATTAAGCATCTTTTCATGTGCTTATTGGTCATTTATATATGTTCATTTGTTCATTTTTATTGTCTTTTCATTATTGTTTTGTAGAAGTCATTTACATTTTTTATAATTATTTGTATGAGTAGGCTAAAAAAGTAAAATATCGTTCAGGTTCAGTTTCTTATGCACCAAATCTGTTTGAGAGAGTAAGTTTTTAAAATAAGTTAGAATTTGAATGTTAACCACATTACCAATAAAAAATAAGAGATTTGTGCATGGTACAGATCTCAGAGTGATTTAGTACTACATAGTTTGGTCCCACAATACTCAGGTAATCTTAGCCTCCAACTCTTCTTAAAATATACTATGACTAGAGGCCCAGTGCACGAATCGTGCAGCAGTGGGGTCCCTCAGCCTGGCCTGCGGTATCAGGCCGAAACCGGCTCTCTGACTTCCCCTGAGGGGTCCCAGATTGTGAGAGGGCACAGGCCAGGCCGAGGGTAGCCCACCGGTGCATGATCAGGGCCGGGGAGGGACACAGGAGGTTGGCCAGCCAGAAAGGGACCATGGGAGGGCTCCAGGGCATGTCTGGCCTATCTCGCTCAGTCCAGATCAGCAGGACCCCAGCAGCAAGCAACCTACCAGTTGGAGAATCTGCCTCCTGGAGGTCAGTGCATGTCATAGCAATTGTTCAACCGGTTGACTGTCTGCCCCCTGGTGGTCAGTGCACATCATAGCAAGCGGTTGAGTGGCCTTAGCATATCATTAGCATATTATGCTTTGATTGGTTGAATCGCTGACTGGACACTTAGCATATTAGGCTTTTATTATATAGGATTGGCAGGTGGTCTTTTAACTATCCTTTCCACCTCTTATTCTGTAGTTCTTTACACTCAAACAGAGTGTATACACACATCTATCCACATGCAAGTATAGTGATTCTCACTTAGAATCACAGGACATCAGGGCTAGAAAGGATCTTAGAAATCAAGTAACCCCGCAATTTATTGCTAAAAGTGAAAACTTTATGAGTTCTTACTCAAATATTTTTCTTACATTGATTTCATCTCTGCCTAAATGTCTTTAATATTCGTATGAATGGTCACTACCATCATATTTTTCTTATGATCTATTATTTATTGATTTGATTCTCATTACTTTTTTCACCAAATTTATCTTTCCAGATTAGCACAAAATCATGTCCTCTGGGAGCCTCTAAAGCAGCGGTCGCCAACCTTTCGGATCTCACGGACCACCAGTGGTCCACAGACCACCAGTTGGCGACCACTGCTCTAAAGCATCTAGCAGGAGTTCTTTTTTCCTTATCTTCCAGAGTTGTCCTATGGTCTTACCAGTTCCATAGAAAATTCCTGTCAGAAAACTGATGTGCTGCTTTGAAAATTATTTTTCCTCTTCCTGTGTTTTTATCATGTAAAGCCCTCCTCTCTTTAAAGGATTGTATGTTTATAGCTGAATTTTGCCCAATATTCTTTTTCAAGCTGACTTTTGTCATTAAAAACCTATGGGTAGATCATTATTTCTCTCATATATTAGTATTACAAATTATTCTTCCCTCAGAGGCAGTGCCACTTGCTTTGCATATGGACAGACAGGTGCTGGAAAGACCTACACCATGATAGGAACTCATCAGAACCCAGGACTGTATGCTCTGGCTGCGAAAGACATCTTCAGGCAACTAGAAGTGCCCCAGCCAAGAAGGCACCTCTTTGTGTGGATCAGCTTCTATGAAATCTACTGCGGACAGCTTTATGACCTCCTAAATAGAAGAAAAAGGTACTGGATATGAGTGGGAAACTGTGAATCTGTTCATTATTGTTTTCAGCCAGAGTCCACTGAATCATGGTATTTAATGACAGTGTTTGGTACATTAATGCCCTTTCATGAAATGAGAGTCTCCTGAATCAGATACATATTTTTTAAACGGTCAGTTTAGCTAGAGAAAGATGTGAATTAGCCTTTTATTGGTATTTTTTAAAGTGATCAATCCTACCTAATAAAATAGTAATATGCAAATTGACCGCACCTTCACCACACCCAAGCCATGCCCACCAGCCAATCAGGGTGAGTATGCAAATTACCCAACAAAGATGGCGGTTAATTTGCATAAACTGAGGGAGGGAGGAGTGAAGACTGAAGACAACTTAGAAGGAAGAGGGAGGAAAAGCGGAAAGCAAGGTGGCTGCCAGAGGGAAAGCCCAGGCGGGGCGGAGCGGGGCGGGCGGCAGTGGCACGCAGGTGCCGGTGCAGCGGCCGCAACGGCAGCAGCAGTGGCAGTGCACGCGGCCGCTTGCAGGATTCTTCCTGCAAATGGGCTACTAGTATCCTAATATTTACCCAAAGATTATCCCTTTTATTTTGGTCTATGAAGAAGATCTAATTTCAGGAGGTCAGGAAATCAACATATACGTAAATCCCTTTTTATTCTTTTGACCTATTATTACATTGGAAGAACTATAATGTTTTCCACTTTCTCTTGTTTTTCCTCCTCAGTAATCTTAGGGTAAGCTTTGTGATAGTTCTCCTAAATCAGTAAAAAGAGAAGAAAATCGCTTTACTTCACATTAGACTTACAACTCTTTTTTTTTAAAATATATTTTATTAATTTTTTACAGAGAGGAAGGGAGAGAGATAGTTAGAAACATCGATGAGAGAGATACATCGATCAGCTGCCTCCTGCACAGCCCCCACTGGGGATGTGCCCGCAACCAAGGTACATGCCCTTGACCAGAATCGAACCCGGGACCTTTCAGTCCACAGGCCGACGCTCTAGCCACTGAGCCAAACCAGTTTCGGCTAGACTTACAACTCTTATAAAGCTTAATCTATTGCCCTTGCAACATAATAGTAATTTAGAAAGTATTCAGCAACTCTGATTTTAAATCCCTATTGTATTTTGATGGCCTAAAATTTTTATTTTAGGCTGAAACATGACTGAGTAGGAGGCAACAAAGTTGTGAAGGTATCTACTGGGGGGAAAAAAGGGAGAAAAGAAGTAGGGGAGATGAAGGGATAAAAGTTTGTCATAACAGAATTAACTAGACAAGAGACATGTTAGGAGTAGAGTAGCGACACGAAGTGGAGAGGAGTGAGTTGAGGCTGAACATGGTAGAAGGCTGGGGAAACCAAATCAGTGAAATAGACTAGCCCCACAGCAAAGGTTTCTAAAAGGACATGAAAGTTCTGTGTGCTCCAGGCAAGTAAGTACTGGATGGGAGGGGAGGTGGAGGAGCCGCCCCAGTTCAGTAGTGGAAGCATGCTAGGGTCAGCTCCCATTGTAGAGGGGCACTAGAACATTGAGTAGCATAACCAGAGAGGCCACTGAGTGGGTTTAGGCAAGCCACGGTCCTGTGGACTCTTCCAACAAAAAGGGATGGGTATGCCACAATCAGAAAATATATAGATTTTGGTGGGTCAGCTGTGCCAGATTAAGCAGGGTGCTATTCTAGGGCTGCTTTGACGAAGAGTTGCCTTTTTTTTTTACCCTCTTTGTTTTGGTTTTAAAGCCTCAAGTTAGCTTAATCACAGCTTCTCTCCCAAGTCCCAGCAACCTTATTAGGGGCTCTTTCCAGTCAGAATGGCTACTTCCTCTAAACAGTAGTTGGCATGAGAATAAAAGCCACTGTTGTGTTGTATATGTGGTTCATTTGTTTGTGTGAAGGGACAATTAGATTATTCAGCCATTGTGAGTGTGATTCTTTAATGAATGACCCAGGTATATTACCCTGTATATTTGCATTCTTTGATTATAGCCAAGGGGATGGGAATATGCTTAGTTCTGGGTTTAAGCTTCTCTAGGGCTCACCCAGACTTACTCTACAAGTGTCTTGTGCTGTGAGGTTTTTTTGTGGTTTTTTGTTTGTTTGTTTTTGTATCTCTGGTTAATTAGCTAATATCTCTTTGTTTCCTCCCATTCTCGGACTTCTAAAATGTCCTGGTCCACTGATGGCACCCTTTCTTGTTTGTTTAGAGCTTTTTAAATTTGTCCTGTTGTTTTTTTAATAAAATATATTTTCTATACTAATAGTCGGGCTTTGATAAATGTAGATAAAAGTATATATGCTCAGTCCACCTCCTAATCTAGAAACCAGAGTTTAAGGATCTTTAAATTAACTCTTAAATATAGAGGACAAATTGTTTTTATACCCTTGAATAAAAAGTGATAGAATCTTGCTTATAGGATTTAAAAATCTAGCAGTATATTTTAGGCTGTCCATTAGTAACCTTTCTAGGGGTGAGCTCAGGGCATAAGGCCTGGGAAGTATGTTCAGGAATAACATGTTCTTGCCTCTGCAGGCTCTTTGCAAGAGAAGATAGCAAGCATGTGGTACAGATCGTGGGACTGCGAGAGCTTCAGGTGGATAGTGTGGAGCTCCTCTTAGAGGTAACTCTCCCTTCTTCACTACACCACTGTAGCAGCCTAAGAACAGGGAAGAATTCATTTTGCTATCTAGCAAGTATAATGGACTCAGATTTAGTTAGAAAAATGTCGCTTCTTTCTCTAAGTTGGTTGTCTCACTGCCATGGTAGTGGGAGGTAGGGCATGTGAGAGAACCATATCATAAGAGGATACTCTTGGGCCAGTTTCAAAGGCTGCTAATGAGTATTTCTCTGGTAGTGGGCTCTAGGAAAAGCTGCTAGACAGAAATATTCTTATTTTAAATAAAAATTTAAATAGGTAATACTTTCACAGGGGTTCAAAATTCAAAAGGTACAATGAAAATATCCCTTCCATTGCCTTTTCCTGAGGCAGCTAATTCTGTTTTAATTTTTTTTATATTCTTCCAAAGGTATTTTAAAATCTTCTTTTATTAAAAGTTACCTTTTTATTATAACCAAAGTAACACTTGCTCATTATTACAGCTAAACATTAAAAATATGTAAAATAGAAAAATAAAGTCTCCTCTAACTTACTGTACATTCTCCACTGAGATATCCACTGTTAATAGTTTAGAATAGTTAGGTTTTTTTTTTTCTATTCTGGAATTTTATTAACTTATGTACATGTATTTCTGGTGAATCCTCCTTTAAGGAAGTAGTCCTCAACTTGGCTTTACATTATATCATCAGAGGGATTTTTTTTCCTTACTTAAAAAAAATGGTTTAACCTTTTTTATTGTGGAAACTAGTACTATACAGAAAAGTGCATAAAACCTATATGTGTACAGTATAAATAAACAAGTGCCCTCATAATCAACTATTCACATTAAGAAATAGAACATTGCAGCACCCACAAGAACCCAATCATACTCCGCTATGTTCCTAACTTTTATGCTAATCACTTTCTTGTTCTTTGTTAGTTTTACCGACTATTATCCATAGATAAATTCAGTTTTCACCGGTTTTTTTTTAATTTGTATGAATAGAATCACTATGTATTCTTTTGTGTCTTGCTTCTTTTGCTCAACATTATGCTTTTGAGGTCCATCTATGTTTTTGCATATGGCTGTAGTTCATTTTTATTTGCAGTTAGAACTCCATCATATGAATGTAGCATAACCTATTTAATCATTCCACTGTTAATGAACAATTGGGGTGGTTTCTACCTGGGTCTCTTCTGAGCAATGAGTCTGTCAATGTTCTTACTCATATATTTCAGTACCCAGCATATGAGTTCTCTAGGTTATGTTGTGAAATGCACATCTTCCACTTCACTACATGATGCCAACTGCTTTCCAACACGGAGTACACTCCCACAAGCAGTATATGAGCAAACCCATTGCTCTTCATTCACCTAAGAGCCAACACTTCTTTGATTTTTTAATTTTTGCCTGTTTGAAAATGTTTAATTATATATTTAATTTGCATTTTACTGATTAAGAAGGAAATGGAAGAACTTTTACTATTTTTAACTTACCTTTTTAATTTCCTCTTTTGGGAATGCCAGTTCGGATTTTCCCCCTCATTTTTGGGTTGTCTGTCTTTTACTGATTTATATATTCTGGATATGAGTCTTTTGTCAGTGTTGTATGTCATAAGCATGTTGTCTTTTTCTATGGCTTGTCTTTCTAGTTACATCATGTCTTTTAATTTTGCTTGAGTCCATGTGAGGCCAGTTAAATTAGAATTTCTCAAGGGTGAGGCCCAGATGTGTGTATTAGTATTTTAAATTGAAATATAGTTCACATACCATAAAACTCACCTTTTTAAAGTGTATGCTTCAGTGGCTTCTTAATGTAATTTTCTTATTAAGATACTAGAGCCGAAACCGGTTTGGCTCAGTGGATAGAGCGCCGGCCTGCGGACTGAAGGGTCCCGGGTTCAATTCCGGTCGGGGGCATGTGCCTTGGTTGCAGGCACGTCCCCAGCGGGGGGTGTGTGGGAGGCAGCTGATCGGTGTTTCTCTCTCATCGATGTTTCTGGCTCTCTGTCCCTCTCCCTTCCTCTCTGTAAAAAATCAATAAAATTAAATTTAAAAAAAGATACTAGAGGCCCGGTGCACAAAATCTGTACACTGGGGCGGAGGGGCGTGGTGTTCCTCAGCCCAGCCTGCACCCTCTCACAGTCCGGGACCCCTCACTCCTTACTGCTCGGCTCGCTGCTCCTTAGTGCTGCCACGGAGGTGGGAGAGGCTCCCGCCACTGCCACTCCGCTCTCAAGCCGTGAGCTGGGCTTCTGGCTGAGTGGCGCTCCTCCTGTGGGAGCACACTGACCACCAGGGGGCAGCTCCTGCGTTGAGCGTCTGTCCCCTGGTGGTCAGTGCACATCATAGCGACTGGTCATTCCGCCATTCGGTCAATTTGCATATTAGCCTTTTATCATATAGGAAGGATTGATTTTAGAGAGGAAGGGAGAAGAAGAGGGGGAGGGAGAGGGAGAGAGAGATAGAAACATCAATAATGAGAGACAATCATTGATCAGCTCCCTCCTGCACACCTCCTACTGGGGATAGAGCCTACAACCAGGCATGTGCCTTTGACCGGAATCAAACCTGGGACCCTTCAATCTGCAGGCCAATGCTCTATCCACTGAGCCAAACTGGTTAGGGTGAACTTTTAAAATAATACCGACCTTGCCCTAGCTGGTTTGGCTCAGTGGATAGAGTGTTGGCCTGCAGATTGAAGCATCCCGGGTTCGATTTTAGTCAAGGGCACATGCCTGGGTTGCGGGCTCGGTCCAGCGTGCAGGAGGCAGCCAATCAATGATTCCCTTTCATCATTGATGTTTCTATCTCTCTCTTCCTCTCTGAAATAAATAAAAATAATATATTTTTAAAAGTTCCCCAGGTGATTCTAATGTGCAGCATTGTAGTTATCTTATAGTATATCCAACAAGCTTGGTTTAGAGTCAGGGAGAAGGCTGGAAGGACAGACTGGGTACTTGACAATACTTACCTTTAGAACAGCTTCACAATATACCTCTCCACAGACTTGGGTACATGAAATGGGAGGGTGGCCTGCCAATGATATGTCTTTTTCTAATAGTTTCTTTTTTTTCTTTTTCTTTTTATTTATTTATTATTTTTATTTTTATTGATTTCAGAGAGGCAGGGGGGAGAGGGAGAGAGAGAGAGAAACATCCATGATGAGAATCATGGATGGGCTGCCTCCTGCACACCCCCCACTGGGGATTGAGCCCGCAACCCGGGCATGTGCCCTTGACTGGAATCGAACCGGGGACCCTTCGGTCCACAGGCCGACGCTCTATCCACTGAGCCACACCAGCCAGGGCTCTAATAATAGTTTCTTTATCCTGGGACAAATAGGCAAATTTGTTTAAGGGATGGGGCCTCATACTTGTGTGATTATTAGATTTCTGAGTCCTGGGATCCAAAATCTGAGGCTAGCATCTGAGTGTGGCTGTTTTAGAGGACCACCTAAGAGCCAAGAGCCCCTTGGATTGCAAAGGCAGGCACAGAACAAAAGTGTGTGGGATGTGTTGAAGAGGCTCCCCTGAGACTGTGACCATTCTTACCTGTCTAGAACTCCCTCCACTGTGGAGTCCTAAGGAAATTGTTTCTCATATACCTGTTCCCTTGGTCCCACTTTCCCCAGCCATTTGTTCTTTTGCCCCAGAGTTTCAAGAGATTTGGTCCTCATGATGTGTTTGTCCCTGGAGATTAGACCAATTCAGTGGGAAAGGAGAAAACACTAAGAGGAAGTCCCCTTTCCTTTGCTATGGTGTCAAATCACACTCTTCACCCTGAAAGAGTATATGGCACTGCTCTATCCTAAGGTATGTTTCCTAAGAAAAGCAGAAAGACGTTTCTTGTTAGTCAACATATTATTGCCATTGATACACTCCATCGGTAGTACATACGAAGTTGTACAAGAAGGAAGCCCAGCTGAGATCAAAATGGAAAGTTGGTATAAATTATGAATATCTGACACAGTTACCCTCATAAACATTTATTGACTCGAAACAACAGCACTTGCAAACTCAGATGTCACACTTGCACTGTCTCTCAGGTGTCATGCTAACTCAAGTATCACCTGTGTGTTTGCTCAAGTGTCACTCTTAGGTATCATCTTCAAGTGTTATCCTCAGAGATCACTCTCGGGCTCACTCAGATATGGCCACCTGTTACCTGTCTCACCACTGGCAGCTGTATTTTATTTTTTATCATTTCCTTGGCTATGATAGGTAGCAGAGGCCACATAACAAGAACTTCCCCTAGATGAGCCTCAGTTGTATATACATTGCCTATCTTACTGAAGTACTCATGGGCCTTCTTTGATATTCGTGCAGGAAACTTAGTGATTAAATCCTTATAACCAGTCAGAGCTGGGTCCCAGTGCCATGTATCCTTGAGTATACCTTTACTTTCCTGAACTTGAAATATATGATAGTAGATGACTGGGTCTAGTAATAGACAAGGAAATTAGATAACATACATAAAATGCTTACTGTGATGCTAGCTCAATTTGTCATATCTATTATTCTTATTAATAAATCACTGAATGTTTCCAGTACCACAGAATTCAGCAGTTGCCTCTACTTTTTATTGTAGCAGGTCCCCATTTCACTACTCACACATGTTTTATTTAAAGGACCTAGATTTAGAAACTTGTACCATAGACTTCAGTTACTATAAATACTTTCTTCAGAAGAAAGAATTTGAGAAGGGGGGCGGGGAAGGGAACCTAGTATTTTTTAAAGTGATTGCACTAATTTTGCTCCTGGACTTTTTTAAAAATATATTTTTATTGATTTCAGAGAGGAAAGAGAGAGAGAGAGAGAGAGAGAGAGAGAGAGAGAGAGAGAGAGAGAGAAACATCAATGATTAGAGGAATTGAACCTGGGACCCTTCAGTCCATAGGCTGACGCTCTATCCACTGAGCCAAACCAGCTAGGGCTAGACTTTTTTTTTTAATTTGTTTTTATTGATTTTAGAAAAAGAGGAAGTGAGAGGGAAAGAGAAACATCAATGTGAGATGAACATCAATGTGAGAGAAATATTGATCAGTTGCCTCCTGCATGCCCACTATGGGGGATTGAGCCCGCAACCAGAGCATGTGCCCCCACCCAGAGTCAAACCAGTGACCTTTTGTGTGTGTGTGTGTGTGTGTGTGTGTGTGTGTGTGTGTGTGAGTGTGACAACCAACTGAGCCACACCGGCCAGGGCTACTCCTAGACTTTTATTTCCTCCAAGTAAATTGTCTTTTTTTCTCTCTCTCTCCCTCCCTCACTTCCTTTTCTTCCTTTTTTATTTTTTTTTTAATATATTTTTATTGATTTCAGAAAGGAAGGGAGAGGAGAGGGAGAGAGAGATAGAAACATCAATGAGAGAGAATCATTGATCACCTGCCACTGGGGACCAAGCCTGCAACCCAGGCATGTGCCCTGACTGGGAATCGAACCGTGACCTCCTGGTTCACAGGTCAAGGCTCAACCATTGAGCCACGCGGGATAGGCTTTTTTTTTCCTTTCTTCTACTGGGGAGTCCATGGAATCTCATGTTGATCTATAAAACTCTTATTTCCCCATGAAACTGATTTATTTACATTTGTGAAAATAGTTTAAGTTTTGGAAGTTTGCATGGAGATGTTAGTTCTTTATAAAGTATCTTTTAAAAAATGAATATTTATTGAAAACTTACTATGTACCAATCATGGTACTAAGTGCTTTACATGTATTATCTTTTTAATTCTCATAAGTAACCCATGAGATTACCATTTTTATAGATAAGAAACTGAGACCCTAAAAACGTAAGTGATTTGCAAGTGTTCATACATTGCAAAAGTTCACACAACCATGTGCCAGAGCTGGCTTGTGAACCCAGATAGTCTAACTTAAGATTTCAATCTCTTAACTACTACACTTGAGTTGTATGTCATTTACAAAAGTTTGTCTGATGATCTTCACAAACTGCCTCATTTTTTTACTCCTTAGAGCTCAGCTGCTTTATTCTACAGTTTCTGAAAGTCATGATGATTTCAAGCTATTACTGAGGAAACTGGACCAAGGACCAGAAATTCCTTCATGCCTTCCCTAAAAGGCATTTAGCCAGGAAAGGTTGCCTCAACATGTTAGATTTTCTGAGACATACTCATGGGTACCTAGTACCTCATGGTAGACAAAGTGCAGTGAAAAGCCAAGTATAAAACTCTGTAATAGAACCCAGAAGCCAGCCTTTCTTGACTCCTCTGGGGGTGAATTTCACCACAGAGCTATCCTTTCTGCTTCCTGTCAGTATCCACTGCTCCTGACCAGGTATAGCCTTGATGCCTCTCAAAGTTCTCACTAGGTCCCAGCAGAAGTATCATCATTACTCATATGTGGCAGAGGGCACCTGGCTTCTATCCCTAGACTGTATTCTACCAGTATGACCTTGGATAAGTCACTTAACTTCTCTGTGATCCCTCCCTTATCCATCAAGCATATTGCTCACACAAATGTGGAGATTCAAAGGATCTCTCTTGTCTCTCTCATGGTGCTTGTGAAAAACAGAATAAAATGGTGAGAACCCTGAAACTCTAGGAGGAAATGAACCAGAATCTTGTTAACTCTGGGATTATGGGTGGTATATATTTGCCTAGTTTTCCACAGGAAGCATGTCTTAATTTTCTAATGAAAAAAAAAAAAAAGAAAAGGAAAGGAAAGTTGATAAAAAGAACAATACAAATCTAAGATGATCCATCATCATTGTATTGTTACAGTCTATGTAAGCATGAAGTCAAGGCAATAGGGAGAGGCTAGGATGAAGAAGTGCATTTAAATTCGGTGGTTTGGGAACAGATAGGCCATAAGTGAACTAGTCAGCATTCAGTACTTTTTTTTTCCCCTTTGGCACTTATTACACTCAGTGTAAGGGATCACTGCTCTAACTTTTCTGATTTCTGATTAGCAGCAACTTGCTATCCATGTAGTTGATAATCTAGTTTTATAAATTAACTAGAGGCCCGGTGCACAAAATTCATGCACGACAGGGGGGGTGTCCCTCAGCCCAGCCTGCACCCTCTCCAATCTGGGACCCCTAGAGGGTTGTCCGACTGCCCGATCCCCCCAGTAGGATCGGGCCTAAACGGGCAGTCGGACATCCCTCTCACAATCCAGAACTGCTGGCTCGCAACTGCTCGCCTGCCTGCCTTCCTGATTGCCCCTAACCGCTTCTGCCTGCCAGCATGATCACACCCTAACCACTCCCCTGCCAGCCTGAGTGATGCCTAACTGCTCCCTGCCAGCCTGTTTGCCCCTAACTGCCCTCCCCTGCAGGCCTGGTAACCCCTAACTGCCCTCCCCTGCAGGCCTGGTCCCCCCCAACTGCTCTCCCCTACAGGCCTGGTCCCCCCCAACTGCTCTCCCCTGCAGGCCTGGGTCCCCCCCAACTGCCCTTCCCTGCAGACCCAGTCGTCCCCAACTTCCCTCCCCTGCAGGCTTGATTGCCCCCAACTGCCCTCCCTTGCAGGCCTGGTGCCTTCCAACTGCCCTCCCCTGCTGGCCTGATCACCCACAACTGCCCTCCCTTGTAGACCTGGCCCCTCCCAACTGCCCTCCCCTACTGGCCATCTTGTGTCCACATAGGGGCAGCCATCTTGTGTGTTGGAGTGATGGTCAATTTGCATATTACTCTTTTATTAGATAGGATAGAGGCCTGGTGCATGGGTGGTGGCCAGCTGGTTTGCCCTGAAGGGTGTTCCAGATCAGGGTGGGGGTTCCCTTGGGGCATGGGGTGGCCTGGGCAAGGGGCCTGTGGTGGTTTTCAGGCCGGCCATGCCCCCCGGCGACCCAAGCGGAGGCCCTGGTATCTGGGATTTATTTTTCTTCTATAATTGAAACTTTGTAGCCTTAAGTGGAGGCAAGACAGGCCAGGGCTGTGGAAGCTTGGCTTCCTCCATTGCTGCGGGCAACTCAAGCCTCCTACTCTCTCCAGCTCTGTGGCTGCTGCCATTTTTGTTGGGATTTATTTCTCTTCTATAATTGAAACTTTGTAGCCTTGAGTGGAGGCCTGGGCTGGCCAGGGTTTGTGGAAAGCTTGGCTTCCTCCATTGCCGGGGAAACCCAAGCCTCCTGCTCTCTCCGTGGCCACAGCCATCTGGTTGGGTTAATTTGCATACTTGCTCCTGATTGGCTGGTGGGTGTGGGTTGTGAGTGTAGTGGAGTGATGGTTAATTTGCATATTACTCTTTCATTGGATAGGATAGGTTCTTTTCATCACAGAAGGATTTATCAGATAGTCCCTTGAAACTTTTAGCAAACTGTTTATAAAATTAGTACATTCACAGTATGACTCTAAATTTCATTCTAAAATATAATTCTAAATCTCACACACAGTTAATCTTTAAAAACATTAACTATTGCTCAGACCATTGAGGAACTTAGTTAAAATTTTTAAATGCATAAGCCCCTGCTTGTTAAGATATTTTTGGCCTATTGTGGAAGTTTGATTGTTAACTTTTGGACTCTTAATTTGGAAACTGTAGCTATATTCAGTATGATATAAATTAAAATTATGAAATGTGCCTCGCTAACATGGCCAAGGGTGAACCTGAGGAGGGGCGGTGAAGGACTGAAGAAAAGACAGACAAGAGAATACAGCAGGGGCTTGGTGGATCTCCCGTGCCTGGATGAGAATACAAAAGACCCAGCCTGCAAACCCATGCTTTATTTTATAGTCTGATTAAAACAAGGGTAGATTAACATGTATACAAATGTTCTTGTTTTGGCAACACCTGCTGCACCTCCCACAGCCCATTAGCTACTTAGGAAGGAATTAGGGAGGCCTACAAGGTCAGGCTTAATTATGCTAGAGAGCTCTACGCTCCAGGCTGGGACTTGTTTGTGGCCCTGCCACAGGTCAGCCCAAAGCTTGACCCTAGAGCCGCTCCCTACAATGAAAGATTGAGAAAAAATGAGATAGGACTTTCTTACCTTTAATGTACTTCAATATAATAAATTTATTGTCAGTGCCCCATAGTGTAGTAGAAACCACATGGGCTTTGGAGTCATACATACTGAAATTGGAATTTGGTTCTGCCACACAACAGCTGTTTGTGAGGAAATCAACCTCTGAGTTTATTCCTCAACTGTAAACTGGGTCTAATAATACTCATCTCACATTAGGCTGTTGCGAGGATTCTATCAAATAATATATTTAAAGTTGTTCACCTTTTTTTTTTTTTTTTTTTAATATATTTTATTGATTTTTTACAGAGAGGAAGGGAGAGGAATAGAGAGTTAGAAACATCGATCAGCTGCCTCCTGCACACCCCCTACTGGGGATGTGCCCGCAACCAAGGTACATGCCCTTGACCAGAATCGAACCTGGGACCCTTTAGTCCGCAGGCTGACGCTCTATCCACTGAGCCAAACCGGTTTCGGCTTGTTGTTCACCTTTTGAATCTCAGAAATTAATACCCCTTCCCCTATCCAAAATAAGGGCAGCATATTCATATATGGCTGTGTTTTCAATGGCTAGAGGCCAATCCTGAGAATTTCCCCATTCCCTGTGGCCAGAGGCACCTAGGTTAGTCTTTATTCCTAATTGGGGGGGGGGGGGGGGGGTTGGGCATTGGTCTCAAGGGAAATCATGGGCTTATGGCAAGTGCAATAACTCATCAATTCCATGTTCCCACACATCAAGCCTGACTCCCTTTATGACTACATATTGGTGAAACGGGTGAATGTGATCAGTCATTCCATGATGCACATTTCTGTCCTTTGCTTCAATTACTAAAATAGGTGGGAATTATGGGACCTTGCTTTGGAACCAAGTTATGCCCTAGGGATTTTTGTCATGCTAAATCCATCAAAGATATTAAAAAATATATGAGATCAAGAAGTATTAGCTTTCGAGCTACTGAATGTTCTCCCCAAGATTAGTATTCCACGTTATTTTCATTGGGTACTTACTCTGTATGATTTAGTGTTTGGGTCCCTTTCAACATGAAGAGGGAAAAACTGCAGTGTACTGACAAAGTTACATGTCTGGTCTCTTGGGAGCCAGAGGGCTTTGTTTACTCCTTGGGGAAGTCACTCTATGGACTTTATTTTTTAGGTGATTCTGAAGGGCAGCAAGGAGCGGAGCACCGGGGCCACTGGAGTTAATGCAGACTCCTCCCGCTCTCATGCTATCATCCAAATTCAAATTAAAGATTCAGCCAAGAGAACATTTGGCAGGTGAGCTGGAAATATTCAGGAATTGCATTGTCTGCCTTTTCCTAATGTGACTTTGAAATATGTGTTATCAACAACAGGACACCATGCCACCACAGAGTTCTTTATTTCAAGGATAGAGTAGAGTTCTTAGCCCTGAAATAAATCATTGTACTAAAGTGCCATCAGTTGATTAATCATGAAGTAATGGCCTATTGTTGGTCAACCCTAAGTTATTAAAAGGAACATTGATTGCTTCTAATGTGAAACACAGTATCAGCAGAGGAACAGCAGAGAATGCATCTCAGAGAGCTTACAGGCCAAAAAAAGAAAAAGGAAAATTAATCCATCCTGCTTGAAAGAAACCATAAGACAATTGGGTACATTCATTGCTTCTCTGGTGCTATCTTAGCAAACTCTGCCACACTGATGGATGAGCCTATCTCACCTCTGAGTAATGAGTCTTTTTTTTTTTTCCTTTCTTTCTTCCCTTTTTTTTTTTTTGGCTGGAAAGCAGCCCACAAAAGTTTCTGTTTAATTATCTAAGTGGTCCCCTAAGTGATTTACATTGTGGTCATTTAGCCTTATGGGAAGAATGTTTTATTAATTTCAATCATACTTTCTCACGAATGATTAAAACCAATGAAAGTGTCGGGTTGAACAGTGCCAGCAGCAGCAGACCGATCAGAATCTTGCAATACTTTTGGAAAGCTGACAGTAATGTGTGTGTTTTTCTGAGTATGGGCCAGTGTTCATTTCTTCCGGCTGTCACAAAATGCTGACTGATATAAAAATAAACCAAAGCTCCATAGAAATCATCCCTGCTGTGTCTTTTCTCTAGGATCTCTTTCATTGACTTGGCTGGCAGTGAAAGAGCAGCAGATGCCAGAGACTCAGATAGACAGACAAAGATGGAAGGTGCAGAAATTAACCAGAGTCTTCTGGCTGTAAGTTGTTCTAAAGCTTTCATCTAAAAATCATTCTTGAGAGATTTTTCCACTCTTTACATGCAGCCAGAGTGGGTAAGGGTGGGATGGAATCAACAGAGCAAGGGCATGCTTTTATCTGGCAGTGAATTCCAGGAATGGAGATGGAGGCTGCCCAATCAGATTCTCAGCAATTCTAGGCAACTCTTCCCTATTCTCTCTGTCTTCTCTTCCTCTGGTCACTCCCTGCCAATTAGGAATAGAGAAGTATTTCTAAAATTACTGAATGGTTAACTTAGGTAAGCTTTCTCCCTCATCAAGTTTTAAAATTGCATTAATTTTGCAAACATACAAAACTAGAACAATAGTATAATGATCTCCCGAATACTTGTCACCCAGCTTCAACATGTGAAAAATCTACCCAATACTTTTCCTTCCCCTAGTTGCATTATTTTAAAACAAGTCCTGTCATCAAATTATTTTTCCACAAATATTATATGAGATAATATTTTTAACATAATTATACCAGTATCATACCTAGAGAAATAATCATTTAATGTTATCTATTATCCATTAAGTAGTATAGTTTCTCCAGTTATCCCATAAATGTCTTTTTATAGTTGGTTTGTTCAAATCAGTATGTAAACAAGATACTTTGATATGTCTCTTTTATTTCATTATCAGTTCTCTCTCTCTCTCTCTCTCTCTCTCTCTCTCTCTCTCTCTCTCTTCTTATCCTACCTAATAATAGACAAATATGCAAATTGACCGTACCTTCGCTATGCCCATGATTGGCCAGGAGGCGCAGGGGGGCGGGACTCGGGATGGCTGGGGTAGCTGATTGGGCCGGCGGGACGCTGAGCTGCGTCGCCAGCAGAGGCACGAGCTCAGCGTCTGCGCCATGGCTGTGCTGCGGCACAGAAGGGGCCTCTGGGGCAGCGAGCTGACGTCCCGCCACGCGGACTATCAAAAGCGGGGGAGCTGAGTGCCTGTCCACTCAGGCACTCAGCTCCCCCGCAATCGAAAGCAAAAGTGTGGGAGCTGGGTGCCTGTCCGCTCAGGCAGCAGGCCTTTCAGAAGCCTCCGCCATGCCAGAGGCTTCTGAAAGGCCTGGTGCACCAGCGATCGAAAGGAAAGCGTGGGAGCTGGGTGCCTGTCCAGAAGGCACCGGAAGCTTCTGAAAGGCCTGGTGCACCAGCGGACAGGGACCCAGCTCCCCGCGATCAAAAGCAAAAGCGTGGGAGCTGGGTGCCTGTCCACTCAGGCACCAGACCTTTCAGAAGCCTCCGTGGCGCCGGAGGCTTCTGAAAGGCCTGGTGCACCAGCGATCGAAAGCAAAAGCGTGGGAGCTGGGTGCCTGGTGCACCAGCGATCAAAAGCGAAAGCGTGGGAGCTGGGTGCCTGTCCACTCAGGCAGCAGGCCTTTCAGAAGCCTCCGGCGCCTGGTGCACCAGCAGACAGGCACCCAGCTCCCCGTGATCAAAAGGGAAAGCGTGTAGGGGACCCTACACGTGCATGATTCAATCATGCACTGGGCCTCTAGTATCAATATATTCATTTAAGAAAACTGGGTCATTATCCTACAAGATTTCCTACAGTCTGGATTAGGTTGACTGCATCTCCATGTTGATGTGTAACAGTACTATATCCTTTATCGTTTCTATAAAGTGGTTAAGATCTATATTTGTGCTGTTCAGTATGGTAGCCACTAAGTTACATGTGCCATTGAGGACTTGAAATGTAGTGAGTCTGAATTGAGATGTACTCTTAGTGTAAAATACACACTGGATTTTGAAGCATATAAAATAACTATTTTTTCCATGTTGATTACATGTTGAAACAATATTTTTGGATGAATTAGATTAACTAAAACATAATTAAATTATGTATTTAATATTATAATTAATATGTATTAATGTGGATATTAGGAATTTAAAATAACATATGTTTTATATTTGTAGCTCACATATTTCTCTTGTGAAAGTGCTGATCTAGAGGACTGATCAGATTTAGGTTTTATTTTTTTTTTTGGCAGAAATAATTCATGGGTCATTCTTAGACTTCCTATAGGAACACATCAAGAGGTACAGAATGTCTGGTTGTTTCTTTTTGTGATTTTAAGAATTAAGAAAGATTCAAGTATTGTCAGCCTATTTCCTCCATTATAAAGTTTACCATCAGCCTTTTTAACCTAATGGTTTTAGAGCCCTTGATGTGCATCACTTATATCCATTGTTTCGTTAGGGATTACAAAATGGTGATATTCTAATTCTAGTATTCTTTCTGTATTTATTAGCTGGAAAGAACTTTTTCTCAGCTCTCTGATTATCCTGAAATATAGTTCATACAGTGGAGGCAAGATAAATGCTAGATTTTTTTGCCTTTAGTCACCAGTTTTCAGAATGAGTTGGTATCCTGGTAACCTAAACATGACCAATGAGTTTGTTTACTTTTTTGTTGGTTTTTGTATTACTACTAGGGGCCCAGTGCACAAATTCATGCACCTTCAACGGCTGCTTGTGGGCACAGGGGTGGGTCTCAGCCCATCCTCTGCGCCCCTGCCCAGCCCCTCCCACTACAGCCCCCAGTCCCCTCTCTGCCAGCAGTCCTGCTCCTGCTGCCGCTGCTCCCACGCGCTGATGGCACCAGCCTCTCTCGCACCCCCTGACGGCACAGAGCAATTGGGGCCGGTGCCATCAGTGGCTGCGAGTGGCGGCTGCTGCCCCGATCGACCCTCAGGAGCAGGGGGAGGTGGAGAAGCCCTTAGGGGTGATCGGGGCTGGCAGCCGCTGCTCGCCCCCACTGACGGCGCCAAGCGATTGAGACTGGCGCTGGGTGCCGGCAGCAGGTGTGAGTGGGGCCAGTGCCAGCAGTGGGTGCAAGCGGTGGCTCTGGCGCCTGCAGCGGGTATGAGCAGGGCCGTTGCTGGCAGTGGGTGCGAGAGGCGGCTGCCGGCCCCGATCACCCCTCAAGAGCAGGGGGAGGTGGAGAAGCCATGAGGGGTGATCAGGGCCAGCAGCAGGTGCTAGCGGTGGCTTCGGCGCCAGCAGTGGGTGCGTGCAGGACCACATTGTGCGGGAGCAAAGAATTTTCAGTAACCACCAGAGGCTCGCCCATATGATAGCGACCGGCACCCCACCTTGGTCTGGCACCCCTGCTCACCTGCTCAACCATCCCACCTTGGCTGAAGCCCGCCATGTTCCGCGCTCTGCCACCCACTGCCAATGCCCGCCATGTTCCACGCGCACCCCCTGGTCGTCAGCACACATCATAGCGACCGGTTGTTCTGTTGTTTGGTTGTTCCGCCTTACGGTCTATTTGCATATTAGAACTTTATATATACAGATAAACTCATCATAATCATTATTCTTTTGCTGCTTAAATTGTGTATCTTTGGCTAGTGAGAGCCTTTTCAAGTACCGTACTTTCCGGCGTATAAGACTACTGGGTGTATAAGATTTTCCTGGGTTAAAAAGTCATCTTATACGCTGGAAAATACGGTATATTGGACTATATTGATGGGATTAGATATAATGGATTAGATATATTGGACTACCGTATTTTCTGGCGTATAAGACGACTTTTTAACCCAGGAAAATCTTATACACCCAGTCATCTTATATGCCGGAAAATATGGTATATTCCTGTGTTTCTTTGACCCAACCCTACTAGTCCCTGATTGCTTCTTGGCTTTCTGTTCTAAGCTCATCTTGTACATTTCCTTCCCCAGGTTTGAATCAGCCATTTATTCATCAAGCCCAGTGTTTTAGAGGAAAATGGTATTTAGAGACTATTTAGGGGTGCTTACTACCATTGGGTTAGTCCTTGCTTCTAGATCTTTTTAAAAAGATGGACACAGCTAAGAGATAGATAATCTTTTTGAAAGAGAAAAATATATCAGGGATTATAGGGTTTCCCCAAAACACTAATTTGAAAGAATATATATACCCCTATGTTCATTATAGCATTATTTATAATACTAGAGGCCCGGTGCACGAAATTCATGCACGGCAGGGGGGGTGTCCCTCAGCCCAGCCTGCACCCTCTCCAATCTGGGACCCCTAGAGGGATGTCCGACTGCCCGTTTAGGAGGATCGGGCCTAAACGAGCAGTCGGACATCCCTCTCACAATCCAGGACTGCTGGCTCCCAACTGCTCGCCTGCCTGCCTTCCTGATTGCCCCTAACCGCTTCTGCCTGCCAGCATGATCACCCCCTAACCACTCCCCTGTCAGCCTGTTTTCCCCTAACTGCCCTCCCTTGCAGGCCTGGTCCCCTCCCAACTGCTCTCCCCTGCAGGCCTGGGTCCCCCCTCCCCAACTGCCCTTCCCTGCAGGCCTGGTCGCCCCCAACTTCTCTCCTCTGCCAGCCTGGTCACTCCTAACTGCCCTCCCCTGCAGACTTGATCACCCCCAACTGCCCTCCCTTGCAGGCCTGGTCCCTCCCAATTGCCCTCCCCTGCTGGCCTGATTGCCCACAACTGCCCTCCCTTGCAGGCCTGGTCCCTCCCAACTGCCCTCCCCTGCTGGCCATCTTGTGGTGGCCATCTTGTGTCCACATGGGGGCAGGATCTTTGACCACATGGGGGAAGCCATCTTGTGTGTTGAAGTGACAGTCAATTTGCATATTACTCTTTTATTAGATAGGATAGAGGCCTGGTGCATGGGTGGGAGCCAGCTGGTTTGCCCTGAAGGGTGTCCCGGATCAGGGTGGGGGTTCCCTTGGGGCATGAGGCAGCCTGGGCAAGGGGCCTGTGGTGGTTTGCAGGCCGACCACGCCCCCCAGCGACCCAAGAGGAGGCCCTGGTATCTGGGATTTATTTATCTTCTATAATTGAAACTTTGTAGCCTTGAGTGGAGGCCTGGGCCCGCCAGCTTGTGTGGAAAGCTTGGCTTCCTCCATTGCCAGGGAAACACAAGCCTCCTGCTCGCTCCGTGGCCGCAGCCATCTTGGTTGGGGTTAATTTGCATACTTGCTCCTGATTGGCTGGTGGGCGTGGGTTGAGGGTGTAGCGTAGTAATGGTTAATTTGCATATTACTCTTTTATTAGATAGGATAGCTAAGATATGGAAGCAACCCCAAGTGTCCATCCATAGGTGAGTGTTTTAAAAAGGTCATGCTACATATATACAATGGAATATTACTCAGCCATAAAAAAGGATAAAATCTTACCATTTGTGACAGCCTGGACGAATCTAGAAGATATTATGCTAAGCAAAACAAGCAAAATTGAAACAGACTCATAGATACAGAAAACAGACTGATGGTTGCCAGTGGGGAGGACTGAGTGAAAAAGGTGAAGGGATTAAGAAGTACAAATTGGTAGTTTAAAAATATTCAGAGGGATATAAAGTACAGCATACGGAATATAGTCAATAATATTGTAATAACTATGTATGGTGCCAGGAGGGTATTGGAAATATCAAGGAGAACACTTTTTAAAGTATATGATTGTCTAACTATTATGTTGTATACATGAAACCAATATAAAGTAATATTGAATGTAAATTTCACTTGGAAAAAAAGTTAAATAAAAAACTATATCGAGGATAAGTAGCAATAAAAAAGATTATAGTTTTTGCTTAATGTTTTCAATTTATATTTCTTTACCTTTTCTATTATGCTAGAATTCTTAAATTCTAAAACATTACTTAGTGTATTTGTTCTACTTCAATATATATGTATTTCAAAATAATGCTATTATTACTCATAATATGATTATTGAATTCAGATTAAGACTTCTTTGCAGTTTCCTTTTTATCCTTAGGTTGTATCCCACTGGGGATATATAATCATAATATTGTGTTGGGAAGTCACTTGTAATAATTCTTCTCTATGTGTTTAAACTTATCAGTTTCATATTCACTTAAAGTAAAAATTGTAAAACAAGCCGCATTCAGAGAAGTCTAGTGTCCACCCCTGTCCCCTTAGCTCTTATTTTCCTCCTTTTTTATAATTATTTATATATATATTTGTATTCACCCCTTTTTCTCAGAAAAAAAAAATGGTAGCATACTGTAAACACTGCTCTGCACTTTGCTTTTTTCAGTTAACAGTATCCTAGAGCTCACTCCATAGCAGTTTATAGAGATCTTTGTTGCTTTTTCCAGCTATAATAGTGTTGAGATCTTTGTTACTTTTTCCAGCTATAATAGTGTTGCCTGTGCCCCATTATTTAAGTCCTTTTGATCAGGACTGAAGTCTCCAGCTAGGCACATTATTTCCAGACCACATAAGGGGTAAATTGGGAGGCTATGAGAGGTGAGAGAAAGACTAATTTTAGACTTACAGAAAAAGTTGCAAAAATAAATACATAACGTTCCTTCACCCAGCTTCCCTAATGTTAGCATCTTACATAACATAGTAAAATTATCCTAAATCAGGAAACTAACATTGCTGTAATACTATTAACTAATATACAGACCTTGTTTTAATTTCACCACTATTCCCACTAATGTTCTTTTTCAGGTCCAGGATCCTATATGTAATACATTTAGTTGTCATATTTCTGTAGGTTCCTCAGTTTTTGTCATTCATGGCCTTAACCTTTTGCACTAGGATGTCGAGTGTGACTCGACATGGTTAGCATTAGAATAAAGGAATCGAGAAAAAAGCAAGCGAGTGCAAAGGGTTAAACCTTTGTATAATGCTGGGCAGTTGTTTTGCAGAATGTCTCTGAATTTGGGTTTGTCTGATGTTTTCTTATTATTAGATTTAGGTAATGAATTTTTAGCAAGAATTCCACTGAAGTTGCATCCCTCTCAGTGTATCATATTACATGGTGTGTGAAGTCACCACGTCTTATTACTGGTGATGTTAACCTTGATAGCCTAATTAAGGTGGTTTAGGCTGGGCTTTTCCACTGTAAGGGTATAATTTTCCCTTTGTAATTAATATTATGGGAAGATATTTTGGAGCTATGCAAATATCCTGTTTACAGCACACTTTTGCTGCGCAATTTTAACATCCATTTCCTGTGGTGTTTACCTGATGGGATTCTCTGTTCCCATTATTCTTTCTACATTCATTAGTTGGACTTGCTGTAAAAAAGAGCTGTTCTTTCCAATTTATTTATTTATTATACTAGTGGCCTGGTGCACAAATTTGTGCACATTGAAAGGAAATTAATTAGAAGAAATATTTTAATATCGCTATTCGCCCCTTCTCTATAATAGAAGAAATATCTTTAAAATCACTATTTGCCCTTTCTCTATAATAGAAGTGTAGCAGAGGTACGGTCAATTTGCATATTTCACGATGGACATTGACAGATCGAAACACATGCGTGCGATTGGCGCCAGCGAGAGCTTTATATGTATCGCGCATGCGCAAGTCAACTTAACCTTTTATAGATATAGAATAAACTTGCTTAATTAGACCTGCTTTCTGATTTAGCTAAACTTTTTCCAACCCAGTGAAGCACCCCAACTTCTCTTTCAGGTAATTGTCAGCAACACAGCAGTAAATATCAACATGAAACAGATTATTAGTGTAGATCATGCAGGGAAAACAAAGGGTAAAATATTTAACTGCAGCAATGTTTGACTATATTCTGCACAGTGAAAAAACCTCAAGTCATTTTCAAGGTCCACCATTTCTTCTTTTCATTCGGGTCAAGTTTCTAAGCTTTCTAAATCTCCGTTTTCTGGCTAATGAAAAGAAAATTGGATTCCACCGAGTCTCCTATCTACCTACTACAGGAAGGACTTCTATGAAGAAACTCCAAGAAGGCTGGTCACTAGGGAGAGGAAGCTGGGCACTGCTACGTGCTGTCATTACCCAGCACCCACAGACACCGTTTTCGGGCTGGGCTGGGCTGTGGGCCGCATTTTGCACCATGGAGTCTCTGTATCAGCTGCAATTTGGTGGGGTGTCGCTCCCGGGTGGTGGTGGGGCCTGTGTCCCACTTGGGGGAAGCCGAGTGTTGCTTTGTGGGCACCAGGTTCGCAGTGCTGTTTCTCTGTAAATTGTCAGTGCGCGAAGCTCCTGCATTGAGCATCTGCCCCCGGTGGTCAGTGCCCATCATAGCAACTGGTTGGACAGTCAGACACTTAGCATATTAGCCTTTTATATATATACTAGAGGCCCGTTGCAGGAGGATTCCTGCAATAGGGCTTCCTGCGGCGGTCTCTGCCGCCCCGCCTGCTTCTCTCCCTTCTCCCCCTGCCTGCTTCACTCCCTTCTGCAGAGCTTGGCTTCCTTCTACGCTGTCTTCAGTCTTCGCTCTGTGCCTGGATATGCAAATTAACCATCATCTTGGTTGGGTTAATTTGCATACTCTCCTGATTTGCTGGTGGGCGTGGCTTGTGGGAGTAGCAGAGGTACGGTCAATTTGCATGTTTCTCTTTTATTAGATAGGATATAGATTACTTATAACAGCAAATAGATTTTTTTATTGCTAGATTATAATCCATTTCTATCATTACTTATTTTGTTGCTCAAATTATCCCAGATTTGACTATTGCAAATTTTTTCAAATTGGCTCCTGTGTCCTTTTGACATGCCCCATCATTATTTGAGCATCTTCTTGCCTTTTGGTACTACAAGATGTCACACTCTTACCTTGTACTTTCCTAGCCCTAATGCTGAAGTCAACCATTTCTCCAAGGAACCCCAGAACCAATATATTTTAAGCACTTACTATATGCTAGTCAGTTTAGTCTTCACAACTCTGTGAAGTTAAGCAAGTTCTCTTATCCCCACTTTATAGTTCAGGATTCTGAGGTTCAGGTGGATTAAGTAAATTAGCCAAGGGTCCACAGCCTCTAGCTAGAAATCTTGTGATTTTCATATTTAAAACTATGGTCCATCCCAGCCAGTGTGGCTCAGCGGTTGAGCATCGACACAGGAACCAAGAGGTCCCTGATTCAATTCCTGGTCAGGGCAAATGCCCAGTTTGTGGGCTCGCTCCCCAGTAGGGAGCATGCAGGAGGTAGCTGATGGAGGATGATCCTCTCTCCTCAATGTTTGTTTCTTTCTATCCGTCTCCCTTCCTCTCTCTAAAAATCAATTAAAAAAATTTTTTTAAACTATGGTCCAGGAATCAACTATGAAATTGGGAAGGAATATCTATGAAATCATACAACCCTTTGGGGCTTGACTATGCCTATCTCACATGGGCAGCAGCATGTAAAGGGCCTGGGAACAAGCCATTTAGAATAGGACAAAAAACTTGTATTCTGTGAGACGCACAAAGGTGCCCCTTGTTTCTTTCTTACTTTCCTTGGATAGTCTTGGTGTTTAGTAAAATCTACTTTCCATTTCCCAAAGACTCATAGGGTTTGGTGGCCACACTTAAACTTGAGTATTTAAGGGGCAGGTGAACTCAGGGGCATGGTTTGGTTATCTGTTCGTCCATTCTGAAGATTCTTCCCAGTGCTAAAGTTTGGGTATATTGAACTAATTTGCAACAAAAGAGGACATTGAGACTCCCTTATACTTTCTTATACCCTGCAGCTTCTGTGATAGAGAGGGGTTAGCTGCAGGCATCTATGGTTGCAATCACAAACAGCCACAGCAAAAGCTACTTACTTACCTGTTCTCAGTGAACTCCCAGCACTGGCACTTCCAAGGGATTCCTTCCATTCTCTTTCCTCCCTTCCTTTTCATTTACTGCCTTTTAGCCTCAGTGCATGACTCAGAAATAGATCTCTCCTCCCTTGATCCCCACCCTTGCTCTATCTGTTGCCCCTGGAGGTCTGCATATCCAGGTCTCTGCTGGCACTAGTGATGTCCTGTGAGCACTTCTCTGACAGGCTAGTCCCAGGAGCAAGTGATTTGCTCTTACCTTTAGGCCACAGTCCCTGCTTTTTTAAAATGAGGAGGTAGACCTAGGTATTCTCAGTTCCTTTCGAGCTCTGACTCCAGAATTTTTCCTGCCCCAGGAAAAATATAAGTTGCCTCAGACAACTTATATTTTAGTCTACACTTGAGGCTACATTTATAGGTGTGTACATGTGAGCTGGGAGTGGTATAGATATTTTCTCTAAATGCTTCTGCAGTTGGGGGAGAGAGGCAGCTTGCAAGCCGGAACTGCCACTATATAAGCTTAGACTCAGGTCCTGTGGGAAGGGCTGTGGGTTTGTCTGTTCCATGCTGTCAGGGCTATTTACTGCTTTTAAGTTGGGGGCCCTTACCTAGGCACAGCCAGCATAATGTTTCCCAGTCTAGCTTGATTTTTCTTGTTGAACAGGAAACGACCAGGGCATTTAACTTTTTTTTGAGAATTGACTTTCTTTTGAATATAAGAAAAATCTGATCTGTTACTCTCTCTTTGCATGATGTTTGATGTGCTTCTTGTTTGCAGCTGAAGGAATGTATCCGAGCACTGGATCAGGAACACACCCATACTCCCTTCCGGCAAAGCAAATTAACTCAGGTAATGTTAAATGTGAGTTTTGAGTTTGTTCTGATTCTCATTGTTCCTTCTTCCATTCATCTGTTCATTCAGCAGAGCATCCACTGTCAGTAAGGCATGATGCTAAGCATGGCAGGGGGTGAGAGAGGAGGAGTCATGTTCCTTCCAGGAGCTCTCATGTATAGGAGGAGAGGGGAGCATACTCAGGCATAGAAACTTGGGGTATGAGGTAGCCAGGCTCCCATGGGGGCAGCAAAGCTCTTCCATCATCCATCAGCTTTCTGCTTATTTCTAAGTACTTAGGGGTACTTTCTTAGCTGTAAGACTTAGACCAGTGTTTCAATACAAAAACTAATGGCTGCAGTTAAAAAGAATGATAGATTTTTTTTTTTACCTGTACTGATAGGAAAGATGATCAAGATCTGTAATTTAAAATATGAAATGAGAAAAAACTATACAGAAAAATTGTACATTTGTTAACTGATTATTCTGAGTGGTAGAACTATATATAGGTAATTTTTTCTGCTTTTTTTTCTGTCATGAAAAATGTGTTCAGACTTATTAACAGAAAACACCAATAAGACAGCATCTGTAATTGCTGCAGAAGATGGCCCATGGAGGAGTCTGCCTGGTGCAATCACTTGTGAAGACAGTATGGGTGCCCCTGGTTCCTTTCTTCACCGAGTCCTATGCACACTAGAGGGCAGACTAGGTAGAGGGCGGTTTAGGTGAAGATTGTTGTGTTCAGGGAGAAGTTTCAACTAGACTAGCAGCTCCACAGGGGCTGGAGCAGACCCTGTAATAAATAACATAGCTACTTATTAGGCAGAGTTGGTGATTTAGGATTCGATTGTGTCTTACCAAACATTTCAACTAGGGACCTAGGAAACCCTTCTTAAAGGTGATTAGTCCTCATCTCAGAAAAATGTGTTCCTATTTAGTTAAAATAATAATAATTCAAACAGTACATACAAGTACAAAGAAGAGGGGGAAGGGTACCAGAAAATCCCACCTCCCAGTGACAGTCACTGCTGTATTTTGGTAAACATCCTCCCATGCATCTCTCTGCGCTTGTATATGAAGATCCACCTGTATCCCTAGCCAGTTCCTCAGTGGTTAGAGCATCGGCCCTGAGGACGGACAGGTTGCGGGTTCGATTCCGGTCAAGGGCACATACCTCGGTTGCAGGCCCGTCGTGGTGCATGTGGGAGGCAACCTGTCGATGTGTCTCTCTCACATCAATTTTTCTCTGTCTATCCCCTTCCCTTCCACTCTCTGTGAAAATGGAAAAAATTTCCTCCTGTGAGGATTAACAATAAAAAAGATCCACCTGCAGAGTTATTGAATCATACCTTTTCCCTTCTATAATAATTTTAGGTGTTTCTGTGTACCTAAGTACATAATTATTTTAAATCATTGTATTGAGTTTACAGTTATCTAGTTTGTTCTGTTTATAAACTCTTCGATTTGCCAAACCAGTGTGTGCATTTTTTACATTTTCATACATATTGCCAAACTGCTCTCCCAAATGCTTGTACCAGTTCATGGTATACAGTACATTGGCAGTTTAGCAGTTTATAAGAGCCCATTTCCCTAGGCCCTCAGAAGGCAGGGTATCATGAGTCTTTCTTAATCTTAAAGGTGAAAAGAATATTAGTTTTTTATAATGGTTTATTTGCTTTTCTTTTTTATTAGTTTTTTTAAATATTTTTTTATTTCAGAGAGGAAGGGAGAGGGAAAGATAGAAACATCAATGATGAGAGAGAATCATTGATTGGCTGCCTCCTGCACACCCCCAACTGGGGATTAAGCAACCCGGGCCTGTGCCCTGACCAGGAATCGAACCGTGAACCCCTCGTTCATAGGTCAAAGCTCAACCACTGAGCAACACTGGCCACGCTGTTTGCATTTCTTTGATTAATGATGGAGTAACTTTTTTTGTATTTATTATTTGTGTTTCTTTTGTGAATTGCCTTTTTGTAGACGGGAACTGTGGCCCAGTGTCCTGCATACAATCGTCAATATGCCCTTTGTTAGTTGACTTCATTGGCCTACCTTCTGTTTTGGACAGGTCCTGAAAGACTCTTTCATCGGCAATGCCAAAACCTGCATGATCGCCAACATCTCACCAAGCCATGTTGCCACTGAACACACTCTGAATACCTTGCGCTATGCTGACCGGTGAGTCCTTCTCAGGTGTCAGGTCATGCACACATGCGTGCGTGCCTCTGTGTGTGTGTGTGTGTGTGTGTGTGTCTGTGTCATACATACACAAAGATCTGACCTTGAGGTCCACAAGTCTGTTCTTGGGGAAATGATACTAACATCAGGGATTGTGCCCTTGGTCATTTGAAAAATGTGATCAGGTAGGCCCTGGCATTTTACAAATGTGACTGTGACAAGAGGAAGGTGACACATTCCCTTGTTCAATAGTCTTTAAATGGCTAATGGGAGATGAAATATTTTTCTGGAGTAGAATCTTCTCACTAGCCTCTGCCCTAATTATAAGAGATATAATACACTAGAGGCCCGGTGCACGAAATTCGTGCACGGCAGGGGGGGTGTCCCTCAGCCCAGCCTGCACCCTCTCCAATCTGGGACCCCTCAAGGGATGTCTGACGGGCAGTCAGACATCCCTCTCACAATCCAGGACTGTTGGCTCCCAACTGCTCGCCTGCCTGCCTTCCTGATTGCCCCTAACCGCTTCTGCCTACCAGCCTGATCACCCCCTAACCACTCCCCTGCCAGCCTGAGTGATGCCTAACTGCTCCCCTGCCAGCTTGTTTGCCCCTAACTGCCCTCCCCTGCAGGCCTGGTCACCCCTAACTGCCCTCCCCTGCAGGTGTGGTCACCCCTAACTGCCCTCCCCTGCAGACCTGGTCCCCCCCAACTGCTCTCCCCTGCAGGCCTGGGTCCCCCCCAACTGCCCTTCCCTGCAGGCCCAGTTGCCCCCAACTTCCCTCCTCTGCTGGCCTCGTCACCCCTAACTGCCCTCCCCTGCAGACTTGATCACCCCCAACTGCTCTCCCTTGCAGGCCTGGTCCCTCCCAACTGCCCTTCCCTGCTGGCCATCTTGTGGTGGCCATCTTGTGTCCACATGGGGGCAGCCATCTTGTGTGTTGGAGTGATGGCCAATTTGCATATTACTCTTTTATTAGATAGGATATTACTTGTCAAGGCAGAAGCACTTAGAAGAAACCAACCCAGACGTTATAGAAGGATAAACTGAGGCCCAGAGAAGGGCAGGAGCTGTTGGCAGACCTAGTACCTCTTACCCTGTGGACACGTGTTTCCTATGGGAGGTGAAGATGCTCTCATTACCATCCTCTCCTCTGGCTGCTTTGCTGCCTGGTTCTGTCTTACATCCTTCTCTTTAGTCTCTCAGGAGTTGTCTCCAAGATTAACAAACTATTTGAGGGAAACCTATTATTTTATTACTATTGAACAATCTTTAATATCCATGGCATTTTATGAAACGCATTGAAAAGATGAGCTATCATTTAAGTTCCATGAAAACAGGAAGGACCCTTACCTGTCTTTTTCTCCCACTCTGTCTCTGTTGCCCATACAATACTTGCTTCCTAGCAGATACACAACAGCCTGATCACCCCCTAACCATTTGTGAATGAAAGGAGGCGCTCCTCCTGGGTGTCAGGGCTTGAGTGAGGCCTTCTGTGTACTTTATCTCATTTAAATAGGAGAGACCATTTACAACATGGTTACAACACTGGGCTCTGGCGTCATCCTGTCTGGGCCAATACCCTGCCTCTGCCACTAGCTAGCCTGGGACAAGTTTCCTTCCAAAAGGAAATAATAATGCCTACCTCACATAACAGTTATGTGGAACCAATGAGGTAATACGTATGAAGAGCTTAGCACCATGCCCAGTAGTGAGGACTCAGTGTACGTTAACTTTCGGTAGTAATATTAGTAGGTCCCCCAAATAAGTTTCCTGAAGGAGGTTTCTTTTATTACATGGCTTTCCTAATGCCAGCACACTAGCCCTGCTAGAAGAAAGTGGCTACTTCACAAACTGAGATCAGATAGAAGATGCGTGATAATCCAAAATTGTTTCCATAAAACCACTATGGCTTGAAGTTCTTCTCCCCTTGTTTTCATTACCCAGCTTCAACAATTATGAACTCTAAGCTGATCTTGTTTCATAACTCCACCCAGTCCCCAAATCATAGACATCATATCAATTGCTTGAACTTCATCATTAGGAACAGACATTCCTCTCAGTGCTCAGTAAAGGAAGATGGAAATAACCCTTTATCATAGGGGATGTACTGAGTACAATTGAGAAATCATTTGAAATAATTTTGGTTAAAAAAAAAAGAATAGAAAAAGTACAATAGAAACAATGTCTCCCATTCAAAGTAGTCTGATAAATTATTGAAAATAAATATGAAAGCCATTTGTTTTATATGCTCAAATGAGGCCTAATTTTAAGTAATAATCTATGCACACATAGAATGAGAATGATTTTATTTCTTAAAATTTCCTCTCTGTGTTTTAAAATTTTCACCTCTCCACATACTAGAAAAATGTTGCTAAGCAGTCCAAAAATAAAGTTCCAGCTGGACCCCACAGGTATATCAGAAGAGAGCTCTGTGACAGGAGTGACTTTGGTCACAGAGTATTGGAAGCATTTAGTATCGATGACCAAATTACCTATAAGATTCCTTCTGGCACTAAGGTTTCTAGAAATATTTCCTAGGAGGAATTTTGGTTTCTCTCTTAATGAAACTAAAATAGCTCAGATTTTAATAACAAGAAGTAATTTGGAACCATTTAGACTTGCTGTGGCACCTGCCAACCCATTCTTTGTACAGTATGCATGCCCTACTGCAACACCTAAGCAAAGGTCCGTCCATCCATGGACACAATTCATGTCTTGCTACATCTCTTTGCTTAGCTGTGTTATCTGCTAGCCTTGCTTCTCAGACTAAAAGGAATATTTAAATCAAGTTTCAGTGTCAGATTTACTATCTTGGTTTTCAGAAATGGTCAGAGGAGTCATTTAGCCCCCATTGAGGATTGTATTAAAATCAAAGCAATGGAAAAAACATTTTCCAGGAGCCCCCAGGCAGAAGTACTGCTCCCTCTTAGGAGATTTTAATGCAGAATCTACAAACCAACCACAGGAGAGTTACATTTTTACTTGAAGTCTCCTTATAATTCCTAATTTTTATAGTGTTTGTGTTAAGTATTACAGAGTAAGAGACTTTAATCTTGGCAACTGAATCCTAGCAGAGAGCTAATTCTGGGTTTTTCTATGTTCTCCTAAATTTCTGTGTGGAATAGAGCATGGTTTTCTATTTCTCTCTCTGGGGGCGATTTTGACTCCCTAGGAACATTTGGCAATGTCTGGAGACCATTGTGATTGTCGTACTTTGGGAGAAGTGCTACTGGCATGAAGTGGGTGGAGGCCAACGATGCTGTCCAACATCCCACAGTGCACAGGAGAATCCCCCCACACCCCCAACAGAATTTCCTGGCCCCAAATACCTCTAGCGCTAAGGCTGAGAAACCCTGGGAATAGACAGGTATTTCCCCCTTACTGGTATTAACACAAGCCTGCTTATTTCCCTAAGGCTTTTGCTTCCTGAAGTGTCCAGCAGGTTTGAGGGAACTCGTTTTCTCAGAAGCCTGAAAGTAGATGGTTTTCAGGAAAAGAGGGCCCAGTTTGTGGGGGAGTGGGAAACATGAAGCCCCTGAGTTGGCCCACCTTCAGGAAGCGTGGAGTGGGCCCTTGTGGGGAGCCGGCTCAGCCATGGCACACTCAGCCCCAGGGCGCCTTATATGCAGCGCCAGCTCCGCCAGGTTCGGTGACCCAGAGTGGGGGCGGTGAAGGCTTAGAAAAGACAGACAAGAGAAGGAAAGCTGGGACTCGTGGGACGATGCTTCCCTGATGGGGACCCCAGCAGCGCCGTGGACTACAAGCCGCATCTTTATCGCCAGATGCCACGAGGCAAAGTAAGGGCGTGGTCAAGATGTTCACAGCATTCTCGTGGGTTTCAGTCCTACTCAGCTACATGCACCTGATCAAGCTTTGTTTACTTGCAGCCTATATCACTTAGGCATGTGGGGCCACGTGTTCGGACCAGAGGTTCAAGCTTACAACTACAGCTGTTGGCTATAATTGTGCTGGGAAGGCTCTGCCCTCCAAGCTGAGACTTGCACGTGGCCACGAAAGGACTGTGTCCTCTCATCAGGCCAAGGCTTGAACCTGTCCAAACACTGTAGCTGCGCCCCACAGGCCCTGCGTGGATGTCGTGAAATTCTGACTCTAGCTCCTCTGGCCTGTCCGTGACGTGGGACTGTGGTGATTTCTAAAACTTCTGATTATGGAATGTTGGGTGCATGTTTATATCCTTAGAGAAGACATTGATCTTTTTTGTTCAAGTAAAGAGGGCTCCCAGTCCTTGTAATTCTTTGCTTTGGTTTTGTTTCCCTGAATGTTGTAGAAAAGGAATTATAGAACATTGAAGAATCACACTTAACATAAAGTGGTCCTTTACAGGGTCAAAGAACTAAAGAAAGGCATCAAATGTTGCACTTCAGTTGCCAGTCGAAATCGGACATCTGGAAACTCTTCTCCAAAACGAATTCAGAACTCCCCTGTGGCCCTGTCAGGGGATAAGTGTTCTCCCAAAAAAGTCAAGCTGGGGCTTCAGCAGTCACTCACAGTGGCACCTGGCTCCACAAGAGGGAAGGCCCATCCTCTGGCCAGCCACTCACCCAACATCCCTTTTACTTCTGTACCTAAAGTCCCTGGTAAAAAGGGCAGTTCCAGAGGGAGTCCTCGAGAGTGGGTCATTCAGACTAGCCCTGTCAAAGGAACTGTGCAGTCTGGACAGTCAGCCAAAAAAAAGGAAGAAGAATCAGCTTCATTGTGCTCTGAGAAAAATCAAAACGGCAACAAAACTGCCCTTGGGTGCGGAAGCAGGGCCCCTGGCCCAGGACACGACCTGGTGCATGGTAAGCTGGCCAACAAGTGCAAGAAAGTGCAGACTGTGCAGCCAGTGCAGAAGCAGCTTGTGTCACGGGCTGAGCTCTCCTTGGGCGATGTCCACCACTTAGCAGAGTACAGTCAGGGCGACACGCTTCCTAGGCCTGCCTCTGAAGCTTGGACCAACATCCCTCCACATCAGAAGGAGAGGGAGGAACATTTGCGCTTTTATCACCAGCAGTTCCAGCAGCCACCACTCCTCCAACAGAAGTTAAAGTACCAACCACTGGAAAGGCTTTTATGCCAGTACAGGCCCCAAGAGGGGCAGCTCCAGAATGAGACCCCTCCTCCCTTGCACTCTTATCCTGAGAGTCATGATGGAGCCCAAGCTGAGGACCTTGATGACAGCGATTTCAGTGAAGATTCTTTCTCACATATCTCCAGTCAGAGGACCACGAAGCACAGAAACACCCTGGAGAATAGCGAAGGTTCATTCTTCCTTCATCAAAGAGAACAAGGTCCTGAAAGGCGGCAGAGTCTGCTTTTTAGCCCCAAGTTAGATGGTGATGAGAAGAATCTAACTGGAAGCTGGATGTACGCCAGGAATCCCACAAGCCACAGAAGAGCAGCAGGTGATCATGGCCACAGCCCAAGTAAAGTGCCCTTGGACTGGAGCAAAGAAGAGGACTCTACCTCCTCAGGGCCTTCTCCCAGGGACATACTGGCAGAGAAGCCTTACTGCTCACAGGTAGACTTTGTTTATAACCAGAAAAGAGGCAGTGGCTCAGCCTCGGATTTCAAACAGGATGCCTTCAGAAGTGATGTTCCTGGACAGGCTCAGGGCAGCTCACCATCCCTGAAGGAAGAGGATTTCACTTCCTCACTATCCCTCATTGCTGTTGCTGGATCCCCAGACCAAAGAGACACAGTCGGCACACCTCTGAAGGAACTCGGTGAAGGCAGCCTAAATGTGGCAACCAGAACCATGAAAACCAGTCATCCTTTCCAAGGAGAAGACTCTCAAGAGGAGTTGGGCATGTGCTCTGAATCTGCTTCTGGGCTGATGGCTCCCCTCACTGTGTCCCTCCTGGAGAACCCCGACGATGAGGGCCCTCCTCCCTTGAAGCAGCCAGCCCAGGATGGGGCTACACACAGCCTAGCGGGCACAGAGGGGCCAGCTGTGGGCCACACAGTGTCATCTGGTGATCAAGAGGTAGTCCTGCCAATGTCTCTGACAAGTGGGCACCTGTGGCGCTCATCATCTCCCCCTGACAACAAGCCTGGTGCTGATCTGCCAGCCCTGTCCCCATCACCCATCCGTCAGTACCCACCTGACAAGCTGCCCAACAGGGAGGCTGACCTGGGAGAGGGCAACCAGAGCAGAGAGACTGCACTTCTCTCCCTGAAGCACGTGGCTAGTGAACAGTATGATGCCAGTGCTGAGGAGACAGAACTGAACAGTTCCCAGGGTTTCTCAGGAAAGCCCTTCCCCACCATTCATGCAGGAGGACCCTACTGTGAGCCTGCACCCACCCCACAAACAGGAAGCAGTGATGTGGCTGAGCAGCCCTGGGTTCAGGAGAGAAAGCATCTGGCAGGGCTCGGTTGGCAGGAGCTGGATTTGTCCATAGACTCCATCAAGTTGCCCTGTTACAATGAGGACATTGCTTGGCTCAAACATAGGCCAATCCAAAGGTGCTTAGCAAGGCCAGGCTCTCCCCTGGCTCCCAGCTGCTCTCCCAAGACTGCCGGGACACTGCATCAGCCCACCCTGGGGCACGCACAGTAAGTTGGACTCTCTCCCTGAGACTTGAGCTCCTTTGGCACCCCTCTCCCACCCAGTTTAATGTTTTACCTATTCTGGGAATGGCTATGGTTAGCTGTGTCAGAGCTATACTGCAACCAGAGAAAGGCTTTGTTCAGCTTTTCAAGGAAATCTGTCTAGATGCACCTGATATGAGTAACGGATTGGAGCAGGCCTACCAGGGTGGGTGGACCCTCTGCCTGGGAAAAGAGATGTGAGAAGGGAGGACCTGTCCCCATAAGCAGGCCTATGACCTCTGGTGAGATCAGAATCCTCTTCATTCTGTTGGGTCTGGGTTCCCAGCAACCCATTAGCTTGGTGGTGTGCCCTCAAAGCTAAGGTTGGGTACCTCCCAAGATAGGCAAAGTAAAAATGGGGTGGGGCTGTCATTGTGCTGCTTGCCCCAAAGGATACTGTGTGTGGACGGTGCAGCAGAGATGAGATAGCAGCCTTAGAGGATGTGAAAGAAAGGAGGTGGAGTATCTAGCAGACCCCCTCACAGTATCAGAAGCCTCAGAGCTGGAGGGCAGGGTGAACAAGTACTTCCTTTATGAGGCTACAGCCCTTTTTGGGTCTCCTGTTACCTAGGCCAGCTGTCTGTCTGCTACTCACTGATGCTCAGGCCAGGGCTGTGGACAGAGGCATACAGGTGAGGGGGGGCCTGCCTCTCCTCGGTAGACAATCTTGTTGTCTCCGTGGTCTCTACCCATCAGTAGGGTCTGACAAAAGGCAGATCCTCTGGCTTCTAGGTCAAATATCCATGTTTTGGTCCTGGACCCCCCAGAAGTAGAAATGACAGCAGGCTAGACAGCAGGCTCTACCTTGTGCCAAGTATGCCAGCTGGAGTGGCACTGCCTTGCCCCTTTCTGCAGAGAAGCTTAGTGTACCTGGGGAGGTAGGGAACAGCTCTAGAAGCCCCCATCTCTCACTGGTATTTCCTAGTCTCTTGACAAATCCTGAGAACAGGTGAGGGGGAAGGAGGTTGGGTGAGTTGGTCCTTGTCAAAGCCTTGACCACTTTGGGCAGAGCCAGCTCCTGGCTTGGAAATGGGGCTCAGTTCCTAAAAGCTACCCAGGAGAGATGGGAGGCCCAGAGGTTCACAGCATCCCCTCTGGTGTTCCCAGGCAGGTGGTCATCCGAGCACACCAGGAACAGCTGGATGAAATGGCCGAGTTGGGCTTCAAAGAGGAGACACTGATGAGCCAGCTGGCTCCTAATGTAAGTGGCCTTGGCTGGACACTCAGGGGCTGTTGGCAATTAGTCTGTAGTAGCAGGATGGTCAGCTTTGTTTGCTGTGGGTAGGTGTGGGGTAAGGGTCTGCGCCACACGCTAACCATGGTTGAGGCCTTGGGCCTCCTCTTGCACTCCTCTGGGATAGCTTCAGGGAGTACAAGGACAGGTGGGAGATGGTTCTCCACTCCCCACTCCCAGACTAAAATGCTTCTGGCCTCTATCCTTCACCGTCTGCCTTCCCAGCGGTTTACTACAAAAACACCCCCTACCCTGAAAAATACGTCTATATATAAAGTGTCCCAAATGCAGAGAAGTGGGACCCACCCTGGGCCATAGTAACTATGCTGCAGGTTTTCCAGCTGGATGGCCTGGGCTCTGAAGTTTTCCTGCAAGAAAAAAGCAGGTCTGGGAGAGGGCCAGCAACAGCACCATTTGTCCTTTGTTTCCTATCTCAGGATTTTGAAGATTTTGTCACCCAGTTGGATGAAATCATGGTTCTGAAGTCCAAGTGCATCCAGAGTCTGAGGAACCAGCTGCAGCTATATCTGACCTGCCATAGGCTGTCTGAGGCCCCTGAGAGGACAGTGGTGTCTTAGAGCAAGATCCAGTATGGGGTGGTGGGGGCAGCGCAAGAGCCTGTGCTAGGTTCTCGGGTTGGAGGGGCTTCTGCCAGATCATCCCTGCGGATATCAGAACTCACTCCCTGGTCCTGCCCATGCTAGCCTCTCCACAGCCACACGTGGCCTTGGCTGGGCCCCAGCTCCTCTCTCAGGGACAAGCCTCTATCCTTCAGTTCCAAGTGCAGGAGCATCTTAATGTGCCCCTCACTTTTCTTTGAGGCTGGAAGAGAATTTGTCTTACTAACCCGTCTGTAGAAACACACGTGACAACCCTGTAGATGATTCTGAATTGGAAACTAAGAGTATGGGTAGTCAGTGGAAACCTACAGGCCAGAGGTTACAGGCTGGGGAAGATAACATGCTGAGCCCAGGAGCTTTATCAGGTGGATTCTATGCCTGTTGTTGAGCCAAAAACTAAAACATTGATGCTAGTGGGGCAGGGGCAGGGGCCGGGTGAGCTCTGCCCCATTATTTGGGGCTTTAGGTTGGCTTTTGAAATGTAAAATGAATAAACTGACTTGCTATGTCTTTCTTTAACAGCAGAAGATGTGAGACAGACTTTATGCTTTCAGTTCTCCCTTCCTGCAATCCAGTTCTTTGTCCATCTCTGCCTTTTGCTGGGATGATCAGCCTTTTACAAGCCCCAAAAGCCCTCATAATCCTGTTGGCATTTCCTGGCTCCAATCTGAGACTCCTCACCCACCACACCCACTCATGGAATAGTTGAAGAGCTGGTGGTTCTCAGGCAAGTCCATCTCCTAGCTCACCTTCATCCAGAAAACCCTGTCTATTCCCCCTTCTCAAAATAGCCTGTGTTCAGTATCTTGGCAATGAGTATTTTAGTCAACAGTCTGAGACTCTGAAGCAGAATTTTTACACACAATCTTCTGCTTGCTATCATTTTAGCAGGAAGAAGCTTAAGACAAGAAATGCAAAGTGGCCTCCAGGTGGCCATCATTTACCAAGGCCACCATGGGTCAAATCAAGATTCGTGTGTCACAGCCTTGGCCCTGACAACCATTATACTGTGAAAGTTTTAGTTGCCTACAGGTAAAGAATAATTTTTAATGGCTTTAAAAGGGGGGCTTAATTAATTTTAAAGGCCAAAAGAAGAGAGGCTAGCTGGCTTTCTGAGACTATAGCCCTGCTACCCTTTGTCAACTTTTGTCAACCTCTGGCCACGCCTGATCTGACCACGAGGGGGCAGCCTCTTTCCACTTTGGTGCTTCCTGGCCCAAAGGCTCTGCGGTCCCTTAAGTGATCACTAAAAGAATTAAACCCACCTCTACCCAAGAGCACAAGAGGGACTATAGGACAATATTAAGTATAAGGACAAGAAACTTTAGGGATAAATCTAGTTCTATCAGCTACAACAGCACCACTGAGAGAGCTGGTCAAGCAGTTTGCATCTCCAGTCCTACCTGAGGCACAGAGTACATAAACGCCTGGGATCACAGGAAGAGGGACTTCTTCCTCATTTCTGGGTAATTACCCCAAAGGCCCAGCCTGTCTCACCTCAACAGCCAGTCTCACAGGAAGGCATATGTCCTTGGTCCAGAGACCAAGCTAGGTCAGGTTTAAACAGGTCTTCCTCTTGGCCTGCCTTTGTGAACCAAAACCAGGGCAAACTGGAGGGCCAGCTCCTGGGTCCCACAGGCCTAGAGTAGGAAGAAAGTATTGAAGTGACAAAGTGGTTAGGTCCTATTTCATCCCCAGCAAGCAAATCCAAGCAGGAAATATCTCTCACACACATAAAATAGCCCTTGGCAATAAAGGAGTTGATAGCGGGACATATCTTTTAGATTTTTATTAGTTTTCTCTGAAGAATCAAAATAGTTATTAGCAAATTACTTTAGATTCATCAAGACTGTATATCTTTCGTATTTAGATATTTAATGATGTACAGCATAATACAAAACAAACCAGAGACTGATTTCTATGACTAGCTGTTATTCATTGTGTCATCCTAGAGCAGGGGACTGGTGGGAGAGGCTGTTCTCCAAAGAGAACTGAGGTGGAGTTAGTGCTGGGCAACTAAATCATAGCCTGTTTCTCCCCAACTCAATGCTGGGAAGGGGCCAATGATTTCTTAATGTGACAACTGTTTCCTAGAGCAGGGGGCTCTAAAATCCTGGTAGCCCCCAGAGGATTGTGGTCCAATCCAAGCCGAAAGAAACAGGCTGGGTGGGGAAGCATGGTAACTGCCTGGCAGAAGAGGCAAACTCAGGGCCCCATGGGGAAAAGGGCATTCTTTGCACCTCAGTGACATTGCAGAACCAGTGTAACACTAAGAGACTTTGTTAAAAGGGGGGAAAATAAAACCCTGGAAAAACCTTTCAATTGCACTCAACCTGTATTACAGTTCAGTCCACCAATGCAGGGGAGGGAAGCAACTAGCCCCAAAGCAGCACTGAGTCTGGGCCTCCTGCCGCTTCTCCCTGGCTCCTTTTGGCAGCCAGCCCAGGTCTCAGCTGAGGACATGCCCCAGAAAAACCAGAGACATCTCTGGAGGGCCAAGGTGGGAAGGACACTTCTCAAAATACAAATACATTTAATACGGAAGGAGCCAGGACAGTTCTAAGGGCATTCACATGCCCAAATCTTCCCCCATTTCTCCCCAGCTCAGGGCCTAGGTTCATAGAGACTGGCAAACAGTCTCCACACCTGACCTTCCACCCCCAAAAGGAAATCTGGACGTGTGCCCCTTCTCCTTCCCCACAGGTGGGCTCCTCAGGGCCTCCTGCAGGGGTGGTTCCGTGGCAGGTTTAGGCAGGGCCTGGTCTCAGCTGGCTCCGGCCCGAGCCATGAGGTCTTCCAAAGCATTGTCCTGGTCATTGTTGTGTAAGAGCAGAACTTCCTTAATGTCTTTCAGTTCAAAACCCATTTCCTTAAATTTGCTCATTAACTGAAGAAACTCCAGCATCTAAAGGACAGAAGAGAGTACAGATTAAAGGAAGGGGTCTGGCCACACAGCTGAGTGGAGAAATATATGTGTAGGGGGCTTCTTGGGGGGGGGGGGGCGCGTCTGTATCCTTCGCCAGAGCCATCTGTGCCTCTCTGAGGTCCCCTAGCACAGTGGTCGCCAACCTTTCGGACCTCACGGACCACCAGTGGTCTGCGGACCACCGAATGGCAACCGCTGCCCTAGCAGAGTAGGGCTATGGAAGAAGCTGGGACCGACAGCTTGATGCCACAGCGCCAACTCTTACTAACCTTTGTTCCAATCCCACCACCCACATTCACACTTCCACCAAGGCAACTGACTGAACCCAGAAGCAGGCTAGGCAAAGTGACTAACAATCTTCCCAGTCATCCAAAAGTACGCTTTGTAAGTCCAGATCATTTTCCCCTTCCCTTCTCTGGAATTCCAGATATCGTCTTCAACCCAACGTTTCACCTGAGCCAAACACACCCAACGTATCTGGACATTTCGGAAATTCTGTGCTTCAACTGTCTCTGCTTTCTCTGGTAGGGAAAGGGTATTGTGGGTCAGGGGGAACCCCAGATCACATTGTTTTTTCTTTCCAGAGGGCATGAAGGTTCCTACCTTTTCCTCTGAACACTGATGCATTTCCAGAGCCTCTTCCACTAAAAGAGGGTCGAAGCCCTTCTCACAGAGCTGTCCATGTACAAAGAGATAGTCGAGAATCTAAGAAAAAAAAACACGAGGTCTAAGCACCTACTGCCACTCCTATCTGTTTCCCAAGAGTCTTACACAAGCCAGCAAGTGTGACATCTGCTCCCAGACCTGGCTATTAGATCCTGGACAGGACTTGATTTTGTGCCTTGAACTGTATCCAACACAACAGGACCTCAGTGACTATCTGCTGAACAGACAGGCACACCCTCCTAAACATGAGTAGCCATTTTTCAAAGGAGTTCCTGTCAGAGCTGACTCATATCTCCTAGAACAGTGGTCGGCAAACTCGTTAGTCAACAGCCAAATATCAACAGTACAACGATTGAAATTTCTTTTGAGAGCCAAATTTTTTTTAACTTAAACTTCTTCTAACACCACTTCTTCAAAATAGACTCGCCCAGGCCGTGGTATTTTGTGGAAGAGCCACACTCAAGGGGCCAAAGCCGCATGTGGCTCGCGAGCCGCAGTTTGCCGACCATGGTCCTAGAACATTAACTCCACAGCCTGGGCAGGGTATTCCTCTAAGAAATAGCTAGAGTCATCGTATGTGGAATCTAAGTAACAAAATAAACTGATGAACCAAGTGGATCCAGAGATAGGGAAGTATGGAACACAGTGTGGAATCTCAGGGAGAAGGCGGGGTGTTGTATCCATATATGCATGGCCCCTGAACACAGAAAATGGGGTGGTGAGGGCCTGGGGCTGACTGTAGGGGGTCAATGGGGGGAAAAGAGGGGGCATAGAGTAATCATTTCAATAATAAAGAATTATTTTAAAAAAGAAATGGCTCAAGTCAGAAAATGCATCTAAGGTTTAAGACTCTGGTACCCTATTTTGGAACTCCCTGGGCAGCTATGACAGGATAATTTCTGGAAGAAATCTGACCATACCGCAACCCTAGGATGTGCTCTCAGGAGGGGCAGAAGTGGGAGAGTAGTTGGATAACAGTCCAACAGCTCCAATACTCCCAAGGCTTTCCTTCAGCCTAGGTTCCAGAGCAGCCCCAAAGCAGAAACACTGCTGCTGGTTTCCCCCAAGAAAGTGCCCGAGTCCCCCAAACTCACAGGAACAGACATTGATGCTGTAAGTCTGAGGGGCTCCAGGATAGAGGCAGGATACTACTTCAGCTCCAGAGGACTGGAACCTCTCTGGCTGATCACGCACCTCCCCCACTTCCCCTCCCCACCAACCAAATGCTCACCTGCTCAATATTCTCTCCTTTCTTCTTCATGGCTCTCAGGACACACTCATAGGAGTAGCCCATGTTGACCACTGTCTCCACACACTGCCGCTCCCTGGGGGACAGCATCTGCAGTTCAGAATAAGCCTGGGGACAGCTGGGAGTGTTGGGCACTTGTGACACTGAGAAATTAGGAGGTGTGGCCTAGTGGTGGAGAAACAAGAGGATCAAGGCAAGAAGATGTGGACCCCAGAAGACATGTTATTCAAATGACCGTTTAGGTGTTTGCCATTTTTGACACTAATCAAAGCCCCAGTCGAAGCAAGTCTACCGGGGAGAAAGGGCCAGGTTGCTGGCCAGACATCCTGAAGAGGAATGAAGAGGGGTAGGGGAGCTCCAGCTAAGGAGAGAGAAGCTGGGAAGATATCTCTACAAGTGTGGCTGCCCTCTACCTCAGCCCACCTTGCAGAATGAGAAAGCACCACAAGAGCTACATGCCCTTCCATGCCCAAATCCCCCAGGCTTGAAGTTCTGAGACTGCCCACAGGACTGAAGCCCAAGCTGGCTGCTATGATTTCCTTCCAGAGCTCCATTATCCCTTTCTTAGGTTGTGAAGGGATCATTCACCTCAAACACCCCAAAGTCTGGAGCTGCCTCTTCCAACAAGGTCTCTATCCTCATTTCTCTCACTGGGCTGCCCACTCATGGCCAGCTCAGGGACCCAGAGCTTTGAGGGTACTCCATCTTTGCCCCACACTGTGCTTCGATTCCCTGCTACAGCTGCTGTCCTTACAGAGCCAGGGCTGAAGGAATATTAGCCACACCAGGCTGTGCCTCAAGGACTGGAATGTGGAATGCACTGGCTATAGGCAGCCTGCTCCCTGCCACCCATTCTTACTAACCCCAGTCTTGGTTGTTGGACAGAATCCCATAATTAACTCCTCCCATCACTTCTGATAATGACTCAGGCCCAAAGCATGAAGGCCAAAGGACCAAACTACCATGGGAACAAGGTCACTAGCTGTTCTGCAGTTTGGCCCAGCTCCCAAGAACCAGGAAAAATGTTTCAACAAATTTTTCTTTATTTTTTTATGTGGGCATGGGGTTAGGAGACAGGGAGTCTGCTGTCCTACAAGCAAGTTAAAAATTATAGAGCTAAAACCAGATGCTCTCCTCAAAGTCAGCTGGGAAAAGCCAAGATTACAGGCCTCAAAATCCATTGTTTCCACTCAAGCATTTAACCCACAGGCACAGGGCTCAGTCATTAGGATACAGGAGTCAATACACAGATCATGGGGACTGGATCACACTAATCGGGCCACTTTGCAGGCCCCAAGATTGTCTCTCCAGGGTCAGACTCTGCCTGGGCACAAGAATACCAACAGTCAAATAGCATTTTGGTCACACTGGTGGCACAGTACTTTTCACATCGAAGTATATTAATGTGAGCTCCTAGAGCAGCGGTTCTCAACCTGGGGGTCGCGACCCCTCTGGGGGTCGAAAGACCCTTTCTTCACAGCGGTCGCCTAAGACCATCGGAAAACACAGATATTTACATTATGATTCATAACAGTAGCAAATTAGTTATGAAGTAGCAACAAAAATAATTTTATGGTTGGGGGTCACCACAACATGAGGAACTGTATTAAAGGGTCGCAGCATTAGGAAGGTTGAGAACCACTGTCCTAGAGGTTAGTATATGGGCTTGACACAGGGTCTGATCATCAGTTGAAAAATGGAGGTCTATTAGCATTTCAAAGGGGGAATTTTATTTTAGCACAGCAAACTAACACTGATTCTCCCCAAAGCCTACTAAAATAATAAAACAATGAAAACTATTAACCTTTAAGGTCAAAGAAACGGAACAGCAGGGGAAAATCTGAAGCTAAGAGGCAAGGTAACTGACAAGCAATGAAATTACAAGTGAGAGACAGGAGAGGGGTTCAGTATTTGGAAGCAAGAGGTACTGATGGGATAAAGCAAGAGCACAAAATGAGTGCTCAGAGCAGTAAAAACCTCAGGCAATAAATACCTTTCCCACCCATCTTCACCCTCCACAGGAGGCAGAAGGTTTAGTCTCTAGAAAATGAGAACCAAACACCAAAAAGGAGGTTAAGACACCAGGCATAGCATATAGCAGAGAGACAAGAACCAAACGGGGATTAAGTAAAAGTCTATAGAAGCCTTACCCAAGCTTCCTTAGCCCTCAAGCACAATTCTCTGGAGAAATTATAGCAGCCACAAAGACCTTCACATGTTGACATTTTGCAGAGCTCCCCTCAAAGCCAATTAACTTTCAACCTATCGTGAAGTTTAACTATCAGCAAGCATAGTGGGAAGAGACACTGGCTAGAGTTAAGTCAGGCAGTTTTATACTGGACTCAGAATAAAGGCACATTATAAGATTGTTCTCTCAAGATGATCCCATGGATTTCTCAACTATTAAGATTAGTTTATATAAACACTAAAACATGAAGTCAGAATCTGAAAACTAAGACCCAAACACTGGGCCTAAAATAGCCAACAAGAACCAAATTCCAGGAATACTTCCCTGGGAGTTCCTAAGTGAAGTGTGTGTACAGCCCTGCTGACCACACCACCACTTCCCTCTGGCCTCAAGTCACTGTCTTAGGGAAAAGAGCTTCTCTCACCGAGAAAGGTTCTCACTGTGGGTTTCAAACACTCATACTAAGAGAGAGGGCCAGGATGGAAACTAGGCTTTGCTCCCTGAGGGTAAGGGTCATGACTTCCTTAGAGAACAGTTCTGTTTCTATGGGCCCTTGAAGGCAGCAAGTCCCCAGGCCAGCAAGAAACAGTGCCCCTCCCACCCTAAAATGAATGGATCCAAAAGAAACTTCACAACCAGGTGGGTCGGAGAATGATGAGTGTTCTGGTTTGAGAAAGAGCTGTCATTAGTTCATCTAAATGGTTGCTATAACTTTAAGGGGAGTCAGGCTGGGGAGGTAGCTGAGGAACCCTAATATTTCCCAGAGTGCATTTAATTTCTAAAATATACAGTATATTGCCCTAGACAGTTTGGCTCAGTGGATAGAGTGTCGGCCTGCAGACTGAAAGGTCCCGGGTTCAATTCCGGTTAAGGGCACATGCCCAGGTTGCAGGTTCAATCCCCAGTAGGGGGTGTGCAGGAGGCAGCCGATCAATGATTCTCTCATCATTGATGTTTCTATCTCTCTCCCTCTCTCCTTTCCTCTCTGAAATCAATAAAAAATTTAAAAAATTTTTTAAAAGAAATACTGTCCTGGGGAGCCAACAGAGTGCCCCCTAAAGTCTCCCTCTGAGGAACTGATTTCTCTTTAAATCTCACACACACACACACACACACACACACACACACACACGAGTATATCATGAAGGAGTACCCTGCTGACCACAGCCCAATAATGAACCAGGAGGAATTAGGACGAAAGCCCATTCCTAGAAGGCAGCACCAGAGTACTTAGTGTTGTTTTTCTTTTTGTGTGAATCCTCACCAGAGGATATTTTTCCATTGATTTTTAGAGATAGTGAAAGGGAGTGAGGGAGAGACAGAGAGAGAGAAGCATCAATATGAGAGAGATACAACAACTGGTTGCCTCTGCAACCGAGGTTATGTGCCCTTGACCAGAATTGAACCCGGGACCCTTCAGTCCAAGGGCCGACAATGAGCCAAACCAGCTAGGGCCCATGGAAATTTAGAAGCAGCAGTGAGCTGACAACAGAAGCACTGACACAGAGACAATAATTTACCAAGAATGCTATTGCTGGGACCTTACTCTCACTGTGCAGGCCAAGGCTCATCCTTTGACCAACTAATAGCAGGCTTCTTATGGTGTCTGAGAGAGATCCCAACAACCAATCAGGCTCCTTTCTCGCTCTAAATACTGTGTTTGATAGGCTGTCATTTTAAGAATCTGTGGACTGGTACAGCAGAAGGTTCTTGGACTTCCATGGCTTCTATCCTAGAATGCAACAATGTATTATTCTGTGTTGCCCAAACAACCACATCAAGAGCTAAGCATACACTCCGTGACAAAGCTCACCGCACATGCAACTTTTTTGTGTGTGGCAAAACTAGATTTTCTAAAAGATGATACAAGATGCACCTCTTTTATCAACCCATACTTCAACATTAAATCCAAATTCCCACCTTCCCTCTCCCTCCCTTTGGAGAAAACTGCAAAATTCTTAGCGGAGAGAGAAAAAAAGGAATTACACCATTAAAACCAATGGGTTTAAAGTGACAAATTTCTATGTTTTCTTGGACTTCCAATACAAATGATCTCCCAGGTACTGAAGCACCACCCAGTCTGAAGAAACACCACAAACTGGCAGAACCATGGTACACACACATTTCAAGGCAGAATGAGGGAGAAGATATAATGAAGAGACCAAGCAATCTTAACAAAAAACAAAGAAGGCAATAGGAAACAGTTAAAGGGTACAAAAAAAGAAAGCCTTTAAAAAAATGTAAACGCCAAGATATGCAGCACAGAAAAAAAACTGATTAGGCAGGAAAACACCAAAATATGCAGGCAGGAACAAGCCAACATCAATCAGGGTCGGTGGAGAGCTAATAATCCTTGTCCTCAGGAAAAAACCAGAACTACATATAGTATAAGCAAGGTCAATTTGGCCATGCCCATCTTGCCCTACACCTTGAAAAGAAGAATGTGAGGATGGCAACTGCTAAGTAGAATTTAAAACTCTTTGGAGCTTTAACTTGGGATTTAAAAGGCTTACCGTGGAACCTGTATTTGGAGGTGACGATTCTTCTGTGCACACAGACAAGACAGAGAGGGAAGGCATCTGGGATATCATATCAGAAGGGGTCAGGGCTGGCACTTCTGTGCCACTGTCCAAGTTCAAAGTTGAAAGCCCAAGACTCTGATGCCCACTGAGCTCACTGGCACTGCTTTGGGTGGAAGGCTTTGGGGAATTCTGGAACGTGCCATTGCGGAGGCAGGATGTGCTATGGAAAGTGCTTGCCAGCTTGGCTGTCTTCTGATTGCTGTCATCAGAGTCAAGTTTGGGGAAGGACAGGGATTTGATATTGCTTACTGCAGGAATGGGGGGGAGGGACACTTTGGAAGACAGCGACATCTTTTCACAGTTGCCCAACTGTGGTAAGGTTATAAAGCCATTGGGTTTATGAAGAGGCTTGAAATCTAGTGTTGCCCGCTCCAAGGATGCCAGGACTTCTTCATCCTGTAACACAGACCCAGAGCCGCCTCTAGGCAAGTTACTGTCCAATAACTGAGCCATAATGGGTCCAGTGGTTCCTACCAGAATGTTTCTCAGTTCTTCCTTCTCATCAATAGTTTTTAACTCAAGATTATCAAATGGGTCTTCTTCACACTCAAAGTCAGCAGGGTTGAAATCTGCCTTTGTGTGGGGTGGGCTGAGAACTTTCTGTTTCATGGTACTGCTGCTGACCCGAGTCGGGGTGAGAATGCTGTTGTGCTGTAAGGTGGCAAGGATGGGGTTAATAGGAGGTGGCATTGTGGCGGTACTGTGAGTCTTGGAGAAGCTCATTTTGTTATCGCCCTCTGGGCCACTCGTAGAATTCACTTGAGCTTCTGCTTCCTCAGCCTTCCGCTCTGCTTCCCGCTGGGCTTCTTGGATTTTCTTAATATCTTCAGCCCACTCAATGGTTTTCTTTTCCAAGGAGAAGTCATACTGCAAAGATATATGAGAGAAAGAAGATGTGAACCTAAGTGGCTGCCCCTCCCAATGCAGCATTCAGGTGTACTGGATGATCTACACTCAAGAAGACTAAGGCTTCCTAATCTTATAGGATTTAATCAAAGTATGCTCCCAGATTACTTTTAGAAATTAACTACAAAGAGCTCCCACCACCTCAAGTCCTATGCACCAGGCCAAATGTTACAGTGACATGCCCTTGCTTCTCTCCCCTCAGGCCATGTCCCTTCCTAGATTTCTTCATTGGTGGCTCCAAGCTCAGCCAACCTCCTCTATGATGCTTTGCTGATGACCTATTCCTTCCTCTGAAGTCTTACAAAGATCTGTCTCTATCATTTGATGCAGAGCACATGTGACCACAATAGCTTTAATCTTTCTCTAAACCAGGGGTAGGAAACCTTTTTTCTGCCCAGGGCCATTTGTATATTTGTAACGTCATTCGAGGACCATACAAAATTATCAACCTAAAAATTAGCCTGCTATATTTGGTCAAACATTTAATTAATTCCTTGGCAAGGCCAGACCAACCAAATGATTTCACAGGCCTTCTATGGCCTGCAGGCCAGATGATCTCACCCTTGCTCTAAACACTTCCCCAACAATATCACATGCCTCTTATGGGCAGCAAACTGGGCTTTAGGCCTTAAGGTCTCTACTATCTAGCACAAATGTCCTAATAGATCATGTGCTGGATAATAATAATCCCTAACATTTAAGAAGCACTTACAAGGTACCATGCATGATTTGAAGCAGAGTTTATATAATAACTCTAGATTTTCTCAACCCTTTAAAGTAGGTACCACTGCCCAAGATAATAAAGCTGTTAAGAGGTAGAGCCTGGATTTGAACCCAGGCAATCTAACTAAATACTCTATGCTTCTTAAACCACAATCAACTTATAATGAACAGATTGTACTCTAAGTGCAGGAAAACTGCTTATTAAATCTAGACATATTCAAATTAAGACTTTACAGAGCAAATTGCATAAGAATTTACTTAATGGGTCCTTAACAATACCTTAAAGTATACAGCTCAATTTACAAAAATTTCATTTGCACACCTGAAAAAATACACTTTATTATGTGAAACTAAATCCCCGCAGGAATAGGAGAAAAAAACCTTCGATGCTCACCCTAAAGCACCAAAGCTAATCAATGTCTTGTGTGTATGTTCAAGGTTGAGACACATTAAGAGTGAAAGAAGGGGAAAGAAGAGAAAAGAGTAGAAGAAAACTCTGGTCATTTCCAAGCTTTCAGCTTCAAACAACACAAGAGAAGCCTGGAAATGCGCCTATCAAGTTCACTTACACCCCTGAGCCAGCTGCTGGGCATCAGAAAGACACCTGGGGATGACAGTGCTTCCTTTCTATCACTAACAGCAGAGTAAGAAAACAGCACTTGGGCAAAGACTGCTGCTTATAACTGTGGAGGAAATCCAATTTTGCAAGTGGTTTCCTCCACCAAAAACTGAGGCTGTAACCAACTTCCTGATGCCTGTGAACACAGGTGTCCGATGTTTTATTCCCAAAAATAATTGGAAATGTCTTTCCTTTTTATTAAAACCTTTACCGAGCTTTTGGTTTTTAATTACTAAAGTAATGTAGAATACGTGGAACATAGAAAAATACAGGGAAAAAATAGCAGAAATATTACAGTGAAAAATAAGTGTGTGGTTTGAGTGTACTATAATAAATAGTAAAAAAAAAAAAATTATGGAATATTAGGAACCAGAATAAGCATTATAAGTGCATCATTTTGTTTAATCCTTACAATAACTTTAAAAGCTAATTATTCCCATTTTACAGATGAGGAAATGGAGGCTTGAGGAGTTTAAGCAATCTGTACCAGATGACACATAGCAATTCCAGCCCATGATTGAGTGACACCAGAATCCACTCTAAACCTTTACACTAAGGGCCACCCCCACTGCTGTGGCTACCACTATCACCACATTCAATGAAAGCTTTCTGGACCCTGGGTGCAAGGGTTATGTATGTTTTTTCCACTGGCTCCCCTTGATGAATTTTCAGCTGAAAAATGGAGTTCGTACTACCATGTAAGAGCAAATAAGGCAAAGTTATAGGAAGCTTCAAGTTAGCCATCTATGGCTCTAGGTCTGATTCTTCTCTGTATTGGGAGGGATCTAGCACCAATACCATAGCCAAATTCCCCATGGAGACCCCATGCAGTCAAAATTTAATGCTAATCTGCAAATACAGAACAAAAAAATTTCAGCTGGCCCACATTGGAATAGAGCTCAGAGCCTAGATTTCCCTTTTTGGTACCACTGGGTGCTATGAGTATAGTGAACACTGATCAAATAAACAGAAAATTCACAGCATTCAAAACAAGTTTTCTGAATGGGTCAACGAAGTGGTGAATAATCCTATCTAATAAAAGAGTAATATGCAAATTGACCATCACTCCAACACAGAAGATGGCTGCCCCCATGTGGACACAAGAAGGCCACCACAAGATGGCCAGCAGGGGAGGGTAGTTGGGAGGGACCAGGCCTGCAAGGGAGGTCAGTTGGGGGTGACCAGGCCAGCAGAGGGAAGTTGGGGGCAATCAGGTTGGCAGGGGAGCAGTTAGGCATCAATCAGGCTGGCAGGGGAGTGGTTAGGGGTTGATCAAGCTGGCAGGCAGAAGCGGTTATGGGCAATCAGGAAGGCAGGCAGGCGAGCAGTTGGGAGCCAGCAGTCCTGGATTGTGAGAGGGCAGTTGGACATCCCTCAAGGGGTCCTAGATTGGAGAGGGTGCAGGCTGGGCTGAGGGACACACACAACACCCGTGCACAAATTTTGTGCACCGGGCCTCTAGTATGAGAATAAAAGGTGGAGGTGTACACCCTAAGTGCCCATCAGCAGATGAGTGGATTAAAAAACTGTGGTGCATCTACACAATGGAATACTATGCTGCTGTAAAAAAGGAGGATCTCTTACCATTTGCAATAGCATGGATGGACCTGGAGAGCATTATGCTAAGCAAAATAAGCCATTCGGAGAAAGATAAATATCACATGATCTCGCTCATTTGTGGAATATAATGAACAACATAAACTGATGGACAAAATAGATCCAGATACATAGAAGCATCAAACAGACCATCCAACCTCAGAGGGAAAGCGAGGGTGGGGTGGGGTAAAAGATCAACCAAAGGACTTGTATGCATGCATATAAGCATAACCCATGGACACAGGCAGTAGGGAGGTGAGGGCATGTGCTGGGGATGGGAACAGCTGAGAAGAGGTTAATGGGGGGAAAAGGAGACATATGTAATACTTTAAACAATAAAGAATTATTAAAAAAAAGATGGAGGTGTTTTTTAATCATATTGCTAATAGTATCCTATACACAGAGAGGTATTTACCAAATATTTGTTGTTGCAAATAAAAGTCACCAGGCAAACAAAACAAGGTAAAACATTATAAGGGAAATCTATATCTTTTCTGGTCCAATAGTCTCCAAACACAAAAGGAATATCAATCAATTCAGTATTCAAAAATATATAAGATACTCAATATCATTAGTAATTAGGGAAATGTACATCAAAACCACAATAAGAGACTATTATAGAAGGGTGTATAAAGACAGAATATAACAAGAGTTGGCAAGGATATGGAGGAATTAAAACCCTCATGCAGTGTGGGTGTGATTATAAAATAATGCAACCATTTTGGAAAACAGTCTGGCAATTCCTCAAAAGGTTATAGTTACCATATGGCCCAGCAATTCCACTCCTAGGTATATACCCAAGAAAACTGAAAGCCTATGTTCACACAAAAACCTGTATATAAATGTTCATAGCAACATTACTCCTAATAGTCAAAAAGTGGAACCCATTAAAATATGTATCAGCTGATGAATAAAATATGGTACTGATACAATGGATTGTTATTCAGCCATAAAAATAAATGAAGTACTAATATTTCATTCATACAACATGGACAAACCTTGAAAACATTATGCTAGGTGAAATAAGCCAGTTATAAAAGGCTATATGTTATATTACTCCATTTATATGATATATCCAGAATAGGCAAATTTATAGAGACAGAAAGTAAATTTAGTGTTTGCAAGGGGCTGGGAGACAAGGGAAAACAGGGAGTAACTGTTCATGGGCACTGGGGTTTTTTGGGGGTGATGAAAATGTTCTGAAATTAGATCATAATGATGGTTATACAACTCTGAGTATACTAAAAACCACTTATTTGCACACCTTAAAAGGGTGATTTTTATGGTATGTGAATTATATCTTAGTAAAGCTGTTATTTTTGAAAACATAACTGAAATATTCCCACTATGATTACTCACTGCATATAGACTGAAAGATACAACAAAGAATCCTTTTTAGAATGACATGCTAATGCCTTATTAAATCCCCCATAAACAAAACAACTTTGAAAAAAAAGTGTATTTTAAAAAATCTTAAGTCACAGGAAGAAGTGTTTGAATGAGTAGTGTACTGTTTTTCCACTTGACTCCTTCTCTAAACTGTAGCTCCTTGAGGACAGTGATTAAGGCATTTCTCTCTATCCTCAGGCTAGCAGAGCACCACTCAAAGGCAAGCATTCAATAAATGTGTACCGAAGGAAGAAAGGAAGTCGTATAACATAGGTCTCTTTGCTGTTTTCAAGAATTCTATATATACATTTATATATAACTGAGCTTTAAAGATGAGAGGGTTGAGAAAGAAGCTTTCGAGAAGAAGGCATTTCAGCACAATTCTAGAAGAGCAACAGCTTTTAGTACGGTGAGAAAGAGAAAAATACCCCAAGTGGAGATAACAGCTCATGAGAAAAAGCATTTTATATACACAGTATGTTCAACAAATTGCTAGTAACCTAGTTTGGAGGGAACATGAATAGACTAGACAGTAATGGGGAGATACAACAAAGAGAGAAATGTTATCTAACTCGAGTGACAGAGAGATAATGAGGATATTAATAAAGAAAAGGAAAATAAGTAAATAAGTAAGATAGGCAATGGGGATTCATTTTAGACAAGGCACAGAATTCCAGGAATATACAATCTAACATATTACACAAGATCTGTAGTAGATACATAGACGTGTGTGTGTGTGTGTGTGTGTGTGTGTGTGTGTGACACACAATGTAAGCCAAGCAATAACAAGCTATAAAAAATACAAATAAGAGATATGAGAATGGGGTTTTTTTCTATTTCACTATACATCAAATTCTTACTCATTAAATTTTTAAATGCACTAAACTTTAACTAAATATCACCACTTACCTGTACTTCTCTGACAACCTGCAAACAATCAGGCAGGGAGAAGCCAATAGGTAGACCAACTTTAGCTGGTGTTTTGAATTTGTCTCCTATCTTAAATGGGACATCATCAAGGTAACTGAAAGTCCCTACAATCAAAAATAAAGTAGAAAATATCAGCAAAAATCTTATTTGTTTTGCTATAAACTTATGTCTAGGATATAACATTAATATATGCTATCCTAAGACTAGAAGTTCCTTCTCTGACTGCTTACCTTCTCTCCTGACCCCAGATCTCTAAAGAAAAATCCTACTTGATCTTATTAGGGTTTATTTTCAATTATACATAGTGTAAAAGCCAAAGTACTAGAGGACTAAAAGGTCTCCTCAATGCTCACAACCTCTCTCTCTTCAATCCCGAATAGTCGCCTCCTAGCTCACACTCACTAAGTCACAGTCACAACTGGTTCAAATGCAAGTCACAAATTCTGCACTGGCTGCTCTATCTGGGATGTTCTTCCCTCAGATATTGATGTGACTTATCCCATTATCCCTTTAATGTATTTGCTCAAATATTACTCTCTCAGTGAGGTTTCCCCTGACCACCCTATTTAAAATTACTACCACACCCTTACCACAATACTCCCATGTTACCATCTATCTTTTCCCCATAGCACTTACTCCCTTCTAACATACTATATAATTCACTTTATAATTATACTTATTGTCTATTTTGCCCAATGAAATATAAGTTCCTTGTAGGCAAGTATTTAAGATGATTTTACTCACTAGTCTCAAAGCCTACAACATTGCCTGGCACATATTGGGCATTTAGTAAATACTGTTGAATTGATGATAGAATCTCCACAAAAGAACCTCTTAGATTAGGATTCTCTACTTCAGTAGAAATCACTTTTTAATTACTATAAAGAATTACTGCCGAAACAGGTTTGGCTCAGTGGATAGAGCGTCGGCCTGCGGACTCAAGGGTCCCAGGTTCGATTCCGGTCAAGGGCATGTACCTTGGTTTCGGGCACATCCCCGGTGGGGGGTGTGCAGGAGGCGGCTGATCGGTGTTTCTCTCTCATCGATGTTTCTAACTCTCTATCCCTCTCACTTCCTCTCAGTAAAAAAATCAATAAAATATTTTAAAAATTAAAAAAAAATTACTCTAGTTTTTTTGTTTTCAAGGCTACATTCTGGATAGATGTGTAAACATTTTAAGCACAGCACTTACGAAAAAAGGAAAGCCCTGAGCAATGTTGCTCAGTAGTTAGAGTGTCTGCCCACATACCTACGGGTCACTGGTTCGATTCCTGGTCAAGGGCACATACCTGGATTGTAGGTTAGATCCTCAGCCCCAGTTGGAGCACAGAGGGAAGGCAACCAATCGATGTATCCTTCTCACTGAGATGTTTCTGCCTTTCTCTCTCTCTCCCCCTCCCCATTCCACTCTCTAAAAATCAATGGAAAAAATAACCTCAAATAAAGATTAACCAAAAAAACAAAAAAGGAAAACCACAGGCATCAGATTAGGATTATCTTTAACTCCCTAAAGGTTGTCTGCCAACCTGGCCAGTGTGGCTCAATGGCTGAGCATCAACCTATGAACCAGGAGGTCACAGTATAATCCCCAGTCAGGATTCATCCCCAGGTTGCTGGCTCAGGGTGTGGGCTTGGCGGAGGCAGCCGGTCAATTATTCTTTCTCATCATTGATGTTTCTCTCTCTCCCTCTCCCTTCCTCTCTGAAATAAGTAAAAAAATATCCTATAGCTCTGGCCGGTTTGGCTCAGTGGATAGAGCGTAGGCCTGCAGACTGAAGGGTTCTAGGTTCGATTCCGGTCAAGGGCACGTACCTTGGTTGCGGGCACATCCCCATTAGGGGGTGTGCAGGAGGCAGCTGATCAATGTTTCTCTATCATCAATGTTTCTAACTATCCCTTTCCCTTCCTCTCTGTAAAAAATCAATAAAATATATATATTTTTAAAATATCCTATAATATAAAAGGGTAATATGCAAATTGACTGAACGGCGGAACAACCGGTCACTATGACACGCACTGACCACCAGGGGGCAGACGCTTAACACAGGAGCTTCCCCCTGGTGGTCAGTATGCTCTCACAAAGCCAGGATCACGGCTGGTGAGCCTCTCCCACCTCCGCGGCAGCGCTAAGGATGTCAGTCAGACATCCCCCGAGGGCTCCCGGACTTCAAGAGGGCGCAGGCCAAGCTGAGGGACTCCCCCCTGCCCCCAAGTGCACAAAATTCGTGCACTGGGCCTCTAGTATAAATACATAAATACATACATACATACATACATACATACATACATAAAGGTTGTCTATCACAGCTGAATAATACAGAAAGACCAGGACACCATCACAGATTTATATAGTCAGACAAAATGAGAGTGCCTCTTATATGATTCTCATTACCTATACCAGGGGTGTGGAATGTCTGGCCCACAGGCCATACAAGGCCCACAAAAATCATTTGGTCTGGCCCTGCCAAGGCATTAGGGGTTAGTTAATGAAATGTTTGATCAAATATAGCAGGCTAATATTTAAGTTTATGATTTTGTATGGCCCATGAATGATGTTATAAATATACAAATGGCCCTTGGCAGAAAAAAGGTTCCCCACCCCTGATCTATACACTCTAAACTGGACAGTGGGTTCTTTCCTGGACCAGGTTTGTGGCTAAGTTACTGGTAGACCATCACAGACAATGAAACATACTTGATAAAATGAATTTTGGCCCTAGCCAGTTTGGCTCAGTGGGTAGAGCACCAGCCTGTGGACTGAAGGGTCCTGGATTCAATTCCGGTCAAGGGCATAGGCCCAGGTTGTGGGCTCGATCGCCAGTAGGGGCCGTGCAGGAGACAGCCAATCAATGACCCCCAATAGGGGGCATGCAGAAGGCAGCCGATCAATAATTGGAATATTAGCAGCTACTAAAATAAGGTTTATTTCTGAGCCTCACACTAGTGTATTTTCTTGAGTACTAACAGACAGAATAAAAGACAATATACCTCTTCCATGAAGATGACTTCTTTCCCTTTTAAGAACCCTACAGATTTAAAGACCTAGCAAGGTCAAGATGTATTTGTAATCTTGTCATCATATCTAATCTTGTGTAGGTATTGGTCTGATACACCTGAAACCCTCCATCAGGAAGAAGACCCCTGCTCCCCCCCTCCCCACAGCTGGAATCAAAACATTCTGTCACTCAGCTTGCAAATTAAATCCATAAGTATTCAATTTAATAATTTTTCTGGGGCATAACCATAATTATTAACACTAGGAAAATTTCCAAGTTGGTCATACCCTTTTAAGTGCTGTTTTCTCAGCTGGCAATACCTATCACATTCCCACCCTTATTTACTTGATTAAAAAATTTTAGTCCTTTAACCCTTTGCACTCACTTGCTTTTTTCTCCATTCCTTTATTCCACTCAGGATTTAATTTTTTAAATACCCCAGATTTTACAAAGCGCGGCAGTAGAATAAAAAACTGGAGTTTCTTTTCATACAAACTTATTTATTTGGATTTTTTTATATTTAAAATTATTGATACATTCAATACATTTCGACATACAAGCTGCTACCGATGCACCTCCCTTCTCAATCTCAGAATACCTAATTCACACCACCTCTGTTATTAATAGTTCATTTCCATTGATAATATTTATCAAATTATGAGAATCATTGATCAGCTGTCTTCTCCACGCCCTCTATGGGGGGGGTCGTACTTCCCCCAGAGACTATAAGTGATAATTTGAATGTTCCTTAGTAAGAGATAAATGTCTCATCTCTACATCCCCCAAGTTCAGTATAATGTCCGGCAGATGAGATTTGCTCAATAAGTGAAGAACAAATAAAGAAGACATGGTCTTCTACTTCTTTCATATTTAACTCTCAACCCCACACTAACTCACATTCAATTAATATTAAAATTCAAAATTATTTACCTAAAATGGCAAAACTAGTCATGAAAATGTTTTAATAGAGTACTCATACAAGACACAGCACGTTTATAAGATTCTGGATAAAGTCACAAAAATGTAACAGGTGGAAAAAAAATCACCTAGCTTGCCAACAAAACCAAGTGCTGGTTACAACACTAAAACCTTCTGCCACTTATAAAATCTTTATGTTATAGAGGTTAAAAACAAAGCTCTTTTTAATTTTAAACAATTTTTATCTGTCTTCCATGAAAATGAGTGCTCAAATGTTCCTGAAAATTATATTCTATCTTTGGCTAGTACCCTGATTAATTGGAAACAAAGCTGAAATTAGCATTTTCAAAGCAGTACTGAAAAAAATAAAATCAAGTTAACAATAAAAAAATTAAGTATTTTGTTTAAAATATGATACATATTACAAAAAACCCTAACACATGCCTATACAATATACAAGTATAAGAAAATCTGTCAAAAAAAAAAAAGAAAAAAAGAAAATCTGTCCACATTAATCCTAACAGAATTTTCTTAAACAATTCTATTATATGGTAATGAAAAATTTGGGGGAGGGGGACTATCTATAAAAATTACTAAAGATATCTGAGACTGAGAATATCTCTCAAGAAAGGTGTTCAGTTTCCTTGCCTACCTTTCAGTTAGGAAACTATAACTGTTACATACACCAATGACTTAATATTCTATAGATGGAACTAGGCCCTGGCTTAGGGACAGACAAGATCAACTAGAACACCTTTAAACATCTAAATTAGCACCAATTACAGATATCTGCTTTAAAAGTAGTTTTAGCCTGGCCAGCATGGCTCTGCATTTGAGCATCGACTTATGAATCAGAAGATTATGGTTCGATTCCTGCTCAAGGCACATGGCCAGGTTGCAGGCTTGACACCCAGTGTGGGGATACCCAGAGTGAGGCGTGGAGGAAGCAGACAATCAATGATTATCTCTCCCTCTCTGAAATCAATAAAAATGTTTTAAAAAGTAAATAAATAAAATAAAAATCAGTCTCATTTCACTAACGAAGTCAATGCCATGGTGATTTAGCACATCCCCTAACCTTCCCTTAGTCCTTTAAACTTTGTTAACTAGGATTGAACGTTGTGTGATTATTGGGAGGAGGGGATAGAAATAAAGAACAAAAAGGCATTTAAAGAGATGGCAACAAAAAAAGCAACCTTTTGAATAATGGACATTTTGAATAATCACAATTCTGTGAGCATTACAAAGAATATATTTTGCAAATATAACCATGCCTTAGGAACTATTTTTTTTCAATATATCAGAATATCTATTTAAACACATCAATTTCTCTTTTTTTCTCAATACATTTCCATTTTTAAATAGATTCAATAAAAACTCAACCTATATGGACCAGAGAATTAAGCATTATGGCTAACAATTTCCTGACTCACCAAACACCTTTAGTTTCAGTCTTTATTACTGAAAATCTTTCTAAAACATCTGAGCCCATTTTCCTATGTTCAATTTAGAAAAAGAAAGTGTATCTCTGATAACTGGGGCTATGGCAGTCCTTTAAGTCAGGTTCTGCACATCACTTTGCATTATATCATGTGGTGGAAGAGACTGGGCTGCATGTGTAATGAATGACTCATTATAAATTCTGGGAAGACTTCATTCTGTTCTCTTTCTTTCTAAATTGCTAATATGCTTATGATCTTATGACCTATTTGTTTTTCTGAAAAAAAGGCTACAATTCCATGTGGAAGAGAAATTCCTAATAGAAGGAAGCAAATGGATTATGCTTAATTCTGGTTTTACTGTTAATTCAAATTCATTCAAACAGGTTTTGAAAAAGAACAGATCAAACTTAAAATTAGCCCTAACCAGTTTGGCTCAGTGGATAGAGTGTCGGTCTGCGGACTCAAGGGTCCCAGGTTCGATTTCGGTCAAGGGCATATACCTTGGTTGCGGGCACACCCCCAGTGTGTAGGAGGCAGCTGATCGATGTTTCTAACTCTCTATCCCTCTCCCTTCCTCTCTAAAAATCAATAAAATATATTTTAAAAATAATTATGTGGAAAACTGCAATTTCATGATTGGGTATCACTACCTTAAAGGCTAAATCAAGTAACACTTGCAAAATCTGATAGATAGACAGACAGACAGACAGACTCTCTCTCTCTCTCTCTCTCTCTCGCTCTCACACACACACACAATTACATAGAGATCTGCTAGAGAATGTGAAGTAGGAAGGAAATGTTACTTATACCCTAACAAAACAAGCCAGATAACCTGCAAAATGAACTTTTTAATATACACTATTAGGTAAAAAATAAGACACACAAGCAAGAAAACATGATCCATCAAGAAAGGAACCAGTCATCAGACTCAAATCCAGGGATGGCTAAGAAATTGGAATTATTAGAGTTTTAAAATAACTCTAATAAACATGTTAAAGGATCTAATAGAAAAGGTAAACATATGTGAGCAGAAGGGGAATTTCAACAGAGATGGAAATATAAAGAGACAACTGGAAATGCTAGAAATTAAAAAATGCAGTATCAGAGAAGAAAATTTTGATAGTTCATAAGCCAGGCTATTCACTAATCAGATGATAATACTCAGCAGAGGAAAGAATCACAGAACTTAGGTAAAAAAAAAAAAATTTTTTTTAACTGAATGGTGCCTGGCCAAGTGGTTCAGCTGATTGGAGCGCTGTCCCATACACCAAAAGGTTGTGGGTTCTATTGTCTAGTAGGGGCACGTTCCCTAGTCAGGACACATACCTAGGTTGCAAGTTCGATCCCTAGTAGGGCCATGTTCGGGAGGCAACCAATCAGTGTTTTTCTCCTTCTCTCCTTCTCCCTTCCTCTCTCTCTAAAAAGCAATAAAAACATATCACTGGGTGAGGATTAAAAAAAAAGAAGAAATTAACTGAATAGAAACACAAAGAGGAAAAAAAAAAATCAAACAGAACCTTAAGAGATCTCTGGAACATTATCAAACAACCTAATACATATATGTAATTAGAGTTTCAAAAGGTTAAGAAAAAGATAATGGGGCAGAAGAAATATGATAAGAGATAATGGCTGCAAATTTTCCAAAAGTGATTAAAAAAAAAAAAATCAACCCACAGATCCCAGAAGTTTAGCTAACTCTAAGCAAAATAAATAAATAGAAATCACACCAAGGTACATAACAGTCAAAATATTGAAAACAAAAAATAAAAGAGAAAATCTTGAAAAAAGGGTGGCAGCATATGACATACAGGAGAACAATTAAATGATGGTCAACTTCTCTACATTAACACTATAAAGCATTAACAGATGAACATTTAAAACCTTTTTCTATAATATAAAATACCTTTTTTATTACTAATCAGAAAAAGTATTTCAATATCTTAGCAGAAATTAAACCAAGAGCAAAACCTCTTTAGAGGTTAGCTAAATGGTCATAAATTGGACAGCTTGGCCTTTCAAAGGAGGAAGTTTACTTTTATTAAGTCCAATTTATTATAGAGACATGTTTTCCTAAATTAGAATCTCAAGATATTTTTTTCAGATATTAAAAAAGTACTTTGTTGAAATATTTTTTAGAATCTCTTAAGTCACTTCTGGAAAATAACTTTTTTTTTCAGATGAAACAAGTAGTTAATGAACTAAAAATTAAAGAGGATTGCCCTAGCTGGTTTGGCTCAGTGGGTAGAGTGTCTGCCCTCAGACTGAAGGGTGGGAGTTGACTCGGGTCAACAGGGAATACCTGGGTTGACCTGAATCAACCCTGGATCCCAGCCCCCACTGGGGAACGTGCAGGAGGCAACCAATCAATGTGTCTCTCTCACATTGATGCTTCTCTCTCTGTCTCTCCCCGTCCCTTTCACTCTCTCTAAAAATCAATGGAAAAAATATCCTCAGATGAGGATTAGCAAAACAAAAAGTGAAAGAGGATTGACATTTTAAAGCACTAGAATCCGCCCTGGCCGGTTTGGCTCAGTGGATAGAGCATCAGCCTGTGGACTGAAGGGTCCCAGGTTCGATTCCGGTCAAGGGCATGTACCTTGGTTGCAGGCACATCCCCAGTAGGGGGTGTGCAGGAGGCAGCTGATCGATGTTTCTAACTCTCTATCCCTTTCCCTTCCTCTCTGTAAAAAATCAATAAAAATAAAAAAAAATAAAAATAATAAAGCACTAGAATCCAAGAAAGGCCTGATTTAAACTAAGCCAAGGGTTTGTAATGTACATAAGGACAATATTTTTAAAGGTCTTTGAAAAGTAACTGTTTATATCTCTCATTGTGCTATTTAAGAACACAGTATATGGTTATTAATGACAGTGGAAGAAGTTCAACCTTGATTGGAAAGAAGGTAAATCAAATGAGTCATAAGACAGCGCAGCACAAGAGTTGATCAGCCCAAATATGTAAATAGAAAAAAAAGCATTTTCATGAGAGCAGTTATCTCCTTGTCCACACCCCAAATGCCCTAGAAGACTTACACACACACACACACACACACACACACACACACACACACACATCTCCAAAGTCAGAGAATATCTAATTTAGGGGGATACTCTAAATTTTTATCAGATACTCTCTTGACCAAAAGATACAAGTCTAGCTATATGATGCTAGCCACTAAAGGTGAAAAGATCAAGTGGCAAGACACAACATAACTGGGGTGCCCATTTTGACCTGGTGCATTCTACACAAGTAGGCCAAGAAAGCAAGTCTATGTAACAGAAGAATTAAAATGGATCACATTCACAAAGAAAACAGTGAGGAAAGTCTATTTAGCTTTCTGAGAGATGGAGAAAATAGTTTTCTGGTTTTCTAATTTCAGCCTTATAAGACCAGGATGAACTTGATTTCCTGCATTCAGATATCTACAAGATTGCCAATTATTCTCCAATTATTACATTTAATTTCTATTTCTTAAACTACATGACACCTAAAAATAAGATTCTTAATCTAAAAACCCAACCAAAGTCACTGAAACTCAAGTTGGAGCTCAGCATATTAAAGCAGAAGAAGCCAAAGAGAGAAAGAGAAAATCTTTTCTCAAATTTTACTCAGGTAGAATGTTTCATTCAACAATAAAACTCTGGTTAGGAATGTAAGAGATAGAGGATTTTCTAAAAAAGCCTTTATTGATTAGACAAACTCAGATTATAGTCTCTCTAAATGGTTTAACGGAAACACATAACTTGGGGTCCAACTTATTTTCACTCCCATCAAAAAAGGAGTTCCCTAAGGTTAAAGATAGAAAGCTTTCTTTTTAAAATAAGACTCTAAATTTAAATTTTTAATTTTTGCTATTTCCTCTCACAGGGCGTTTGCTCTCTGTCCTTGGCTCTGTCCTCTCTTTTCTCCTAAAAAAAGGATGCCGAGGCAACTTCAGATCTTCCTCTCTTATCATTTAAATACAATCACAGGTCACTTAACAACAGAGATACATTCTGACACATTGGTAGGTGGTTTCATCACTGTACAAACATCATAAAGTACACTCACACAAATCTAGATACTACAGCCCACTACACATATAGACTATATTAGTGGCCCAGGGCACAAAATTCGTGTATGGAGGAGGGTTCCCTCAGCCCACCCTGCACCCTCTCCAATCGGGGACCCCTTGGGGGATGTCCAACTGCTGGTTTAAGCCCGATCCCACAACGGGCCTACACCGGCATTCGGACATCCCTCTCACAATCTGGAACCGCTGGCCCCTAACTGCTCACCTGCCTGCCTGCCTGATTGCCCCTAACCCCTCTGCCTGCCTGCCTCTAACTGCCCTCCCCTGTCGGCCTGATCTCACCCCCAACTGCCCTCCCCTGCCGGCCTGATCTCGCCCCCAACTGCCCTCCCCTGCCAGCCTGATCTCGCCCCCAAATGCCCTCCCCTGCCAGCCTGATCTCACCCCCAACTGCCCTCCCCTGCTGGCCTGATCTCGCCCCCAACTTCTCTCCCCTGCCAGCCTGATCACCCCTGCCTCTGCCTGTCTGATCAACCCTAACTGCCCTCCCCTGCAGGCCTAATCTCACCTCCTAACTGCCCTCCCATGCCAGCCAATTTGGTTCTGATTGGTTGGTTTCTATGCCAGTCAGTGTCTCTGGGCTTATCTCCAGGCCTGATCAGAGAGGTGGGAAAGATCAGCAGCCCCCAGGAGGCCCAGAGAGAAACAGAGGCGCAGCTGCTGGCAAAACCTGGAGAGAAAGAGAGAGGCAACAGTTGATCAACAGCTGCCACAGAGGCTTCAGATCAGACCCTGCCTCTCTCTTCAGGCCGGATCTGCAAGCCCCCTCGGCAGTCAGTGCTGGGTTGCCATGCCCGCACCGGTGGCAGTCAGTGCTGGGTCGCCACGGCAACCCAGCACCAACTGCAGGACTAACTTCTGGTGTTCAGTCAAGCCTTCAGTTGGTCGTTATGGACCCTGGGTTTTTGTATATTAGGATGGTATAGCTTTATCACTCCTAGACTACAAACCTATATGTATAGCATGTTAATGCACTGAATACTGTAGGCAACTATAGCACAATGGTAAGTATTTGTTTATCTAAATGTAGAAAAAGTACAATAAAAATATGGTATAAAAGACAGAAAACGATACACCTGTGTAGGGCACTAACCATGAACCAAGCTTGCAGGACTGAAAATTGTTCTAAGTCAGTGAGTGAGTGGTGAGGGAATGTAAAGGCCTAGGATATTTCTGTAGAATTTGTAGACACTGTACAGTTCATTTCAAAATTTTTCTTTCTTCAATAATAAATTAACCTAGTTTTACTGTAACTTTTTAACTTTATAAACTTTGTAAATTTTTTAACTTTTCAACTGTCTTGTAATAACACTTAGCTTAAAACACAAACACATTGTACAGCTGCACAAAAATGTTTTATTTATATATCCTTAATTCTATAAGCTTTTCCCTATTTAAAAATTTTTTAATTTTATTTTTTTATTTTGTTGTTGTTGTTAATCCTCACCCAAGGATCCATTGATTTTACAGAGAGTGAAAGAGAGGGAGGGAAGGAGGCAGAGAGAGAGAGATAAACAATGTGAGAGAGAGACATCAATTGGTTGCCTATTTGTTGCCTCCCGCACGTGCTCGTCAGGTTTGGGTTAGGGTTAGGGTTAGCAACTGCAGCTGGGGATCAAACCTGCAACCCAGGTATGTGCCCTTGACCATGAATCAAACCTGAGACCCTTTGGTGCATAGCTGATGCTCTAAATATTGAGCCACACCAGCCAGGGCTTTTTTTTTTTTTTTTTTTTTTTACTTTTTAAAATTTTTTGTTAAAAACTAAGACAAAGCCTAGCCAGCGTGGCTCAGTGATTGAGCATCAATACATGAACCAGGAGGTCACGATTCGGTTCCTGGTTGGGGTACATGCCCGGGTGGTGGGCTTGTCACGAGTGTGGGGCATGCAGGAGGCAGCCGATCAGTGATTCTCTCTCATCATTGATGTTTTCTCTCTCTCTCCCTCTCCCTTCCTTTCTTAAATCAATAAAAAATATATATTTAAAAAATACAAACAAAGAAACTAAGACAGAGTCCTGGCTGGGTAGCTCAGGTGTTTGAAGCAGAGTATCACACATCAAAAGATTGGGGGTTCAATTCCCTCCTGGTAGAACTCCTACAGAAGGCAACCAATTGATATTTTCTCTCCCATCAATATTTCTCTCTCAATCTCTTTCTCTCAAATCAATTTTTTTTTTAATGAACATATCCTCGGGTGAGGACTAAGAAACAAACACTAGCCTACATAGTGTCATCAGGAGCATCAACATCACTGTCTTCCACATCCACATCTTGTCCCACTACAAGGTCTGCAAGGGAAATAACATGCATGGAGCTGTCATCTCCTATGATAAGTGCTGACTTCTAAAATACCTCCTGAAGGATCTGTATCGGGCTCTTCTTGAGGAGGTGTCAATCTTCAGAAAACATGTCCACGGGGTTTGCTTGGTTCTTTTTTCCATCAGATTTGCTTCTAAGCAGATACTGCACCATAAACATTCCTGTTAATGAAAGTGTTGAGGTCCATATTTTGAACTTTTTAAGGAACTTGTTAAGGTCTACAAAAGCTTTTGCTAAACCCTCCATTGTAAATTTTATTGGGGGAGGGGGGGTCGTCTTCTTTTTCCTCTCCTGCAATTTTGCTTTCTCTTGCCTCGTTTTCAGCTATGTGTTCCGGTTCCCAATTACAACAACTTCTCATTAGTCAATTACTCAGAAACCACCTTTAAGTGCTGCTCAATGTCATCCTTATCCAGACAGGTTCAAGTTGTTTGCCATCTTAACCACAGCTTGTTGATTTCTGCAACCTCCTCATGCTTGGCAAATCCTCTGAAGTTACACATGAACCTCTTGAATGTCTGTTTCCAGATGCCATTCATACACCCCTTAATGACACCACCCTAAGCTTGAGCAAGGTTCTTGTTGCAGTCATAGATGTTATAATCCTTCCAGAATTGCATCAGTGTCTTCCTCAGCTGCAGCAAAAGCCTGGGCAAAGGTCCTCCTCCAGGTGGTAGGCCTTAAAAGCTGCTATAACGCCTTGACCCACCGATTGCTTCAAAGAGTGGTATTTGAAGGGAGATTTGATTTTGGGATGAAGATCACCAATAAAAAGAGAATGTCCAGGAACGTTATTAGCAATACACAAAATCTTGAAAGGTATGTAATTTTCAAAATAGTACTTCTCCATTTTGCTAGCAAAGCAATTCAGGAGAGCGTCTTGGAAGAGGAGCTTGGTCATCCATGACTACTTACAGTTTCTGTGGTATACTGGCAGTGTGTGCTTAATGGTATGTTTCAAGATACTGGGGTTCTCACTGTGCCAAATCAAAAAGGGTTTCAAGTTGTAGCCTGCAATATTGCTCTCAAGCAAGACTGTTCTGTTCTTAAAAGCCTTGAAACTTGGCACTGATTTAGCCTCCTTAATAGAAGAAAGTCCTTTAGGCATCTGCTTCCAGATTAGGGAGGTTTCATCCATATTGAATATTTGCTCTGGCAAGTAATTTTCCTCCACAATCAGCATATCAAGAGTTTCCAAAATTTCTTCAGCAACCGTCACATCAGCACTGTCAGACTCACTTACCATTCACTTTTTCATATGTAATGAATAACAATTCTTGAATCGTTTAAACCACCTAGAGCTACCAGTAAATACAACATTGTAGTCAGGTCCAGGCTTTTCTTTCAACATCGCAAACAAACTTCTTGATTTGCCCATGATCATCACAGTGCTGAGAGGGTAGATACACTTATATGTCTGGTCATTAGAAGTTTCTCCATGTCTGTTTCTCCCTTCTCAACTTTTTGTTAGTCTTATTGCCTTCAATAACATAGATCCTTTACAACTTCTATCACTTTGTTCTTTTTCTTCAAGATTATAATATGATCAGCCTGGTCAGTGTGGTTCAGTGGTTAAATGTCAACCCTATGAACTAGGAGGTCAGGGTTCCATTCCCAGTCAGGGTTCCATTCCTGGTCAGGGCACATGCCTGGGTTGCAGGCTCAATCCCCAGTAGGAGTGTGCAAGAGGCAGCAGATCAATGATTCTCTCTCATCACTGACGTTTCTCTCTCCCTCTCCCTTCCTCTCTGAAATCAATCAAAACATATATGTATATATAAAAGATTATATGATCACTCAATTTCATTTCTAGAGCAATCACTCAATGTGGCTGCTTAGTGACAACATTAGCAGTGGATATTTGTACATTAGAGGCCATGATGAGCAAAACAACACAAGATTAAATCAAGCACTAGAGAAAATGATGCAATCAAGAGATGCAGCCCTAGCTGGTTTGGCTCAGTGGATAGACCATCAGCCTGCAGACTGAAGGGTCCCAGGTTCAATTCCGGTCAAAGGTACATGCCCAGGTTGGGGGCTTAATCCCCAGTAGAGGGCATGCAGGAGGTAGCCAATCAATGATTCTCTCTCATCACTGATGTTTCTTTCTCTCTCTTCCTCTCTGAAATCAATAAAAATATATTAAAAAACAAACAAAAAAAGAGGTGCAATAAACATGAGATGTCTAAGTCTGTCCCATCATAACAGGGCATACTGTGCTATGGCAAACTTTTTTTATATAAATACAGTATACTCTAAAATAATAAAAAGTGCCCTGGCTGGTTTGGCTCAGTGGATATAGCATCGGCCTGCAGACTGAAGGGTCCAGGGTTCGATTCCGGTCAATGGCACATGCCTGGGTTGCGGGCTCGATCCCCAGTGGGGGGGGTGTGCAGGAGGCAGCCGATCAATGATTCTCTAACATCAATGATGTTTCTATCTCTTTCTCCCTCTCCCTTCCTTTATGAAATAAAAATACTTTTTTTAAAAAAATAAATAAAATAATAAAAAGTATAATACAGTAAATTCATAAACCAATAGCACAGTTGTTTACTATTTTTTTTTTAAATATATTTTATTGATTTTCCACAGAGAGGAAGGGAGAGGGATAGAGAGTTAGAAACATCGATGAGAGAGAGACATCGACCAGCTGCCTCCTGCACACCCCCTACTGGGGATGTGCCCGCAACCAATGTACATGCCCTTGACCGGAATTGAACCCGGGACCCTCCTGTCCGCAGACCGACGCTCTACCCACTGAGCCAAACCGGTTTCGGCTGTTTACTATTATCAAGCATTATGTACTGTGTACTAGTATTATTATGTGCTATATATTATTATAAAGTGTCTTGCTTATACCACCATCACCACAAACACAAGTAATGCATTTTTGTCCTACATGATGACACAGCTATCACATCACTAGGTGATAAGAATTTTTTAGCTCCATTATAATTTTATGGGACCTCCATCCTATATTCAATCTGTTAACTAAAACATCATTATGTTGCACTTTACTGTACTTTGAAGGAGCCCTGTAATAATCCTTACACAGGATAACTTACCTGGGATATCTGATGGCTGACCTGTATGTAAAATGCAAATTCCAGAATTTGAATTACTTAACCCCAAAGGGATTTAACAAAATATATGCAAGTAATGAGTGTACATATATGTACAATGGTGATTCGAAATATTAAAGCTGTTGTCTAGTGTATATAAGCAAGTTGACAGCGCAGTACCTGCTGTACCACCCTGACTAAGGTCAATCATACAATCAAACAACTTCATAATCAGAAGAGCAGACCAACACATGTTGCCAAGTTGTCTAGCAAATCATTCTTACAATGACATGATTTATAAAATGGAAGATCAGTTTTAAAACCCTTTTAAAAATAATTGTGTTGTTTGGATATTTTTGTTCTTGGATTCTTATCTTCTACTATATGAAAAGAGTTCTTTAATTATGACTTCTTAGGCACCTCCATTCCTCCCAAGTGCAGATAATGAAGTTTACAAATGCCATATCTTAGAAAAAGATGGTAAACTATTAGTCTCTAGTACAAAATTGTAATTACTACTATTGATACTTCTATAATACATTGATCTACTGATCATGGTTTATTTGCAGTATATTACTACCTTTTGGGGAGGGGCAACTAAATCAAAATATCAGCTAAAGGTTTAGAATTTTTCATACCTGAGATGGAGAAGAGCTATGACCAGGGAATGATAAATATTTCAAAATACTGCCAAAGAACAACGAAGCCCTTGTCACTGTGGCTCAGTGATTAGAGAGCCCTGGCCCATGCACCAAAGGGTCTCAGGTTTGGTTCCGATCAGAGCACATATACCCAGGTTGTGAGTTCAATCCCCAGTTGGGGCGTGTGCATGAGGCAACCAATCACATCAATGTTTCTCCCTCCCTTCCTCCTTCTCTTGAATCAACAACAACAAAAAATCCAACAGTGAGGATTTAAGAAAAAGAACAACAAAAAGAGGCAGCCTTCCTAACCAACTCTGGTAGTTTCAAGTATAATAACCACAGAGAGACAAACTATGCATTTGAGGAACTACTTCAATATTAAAGCTATCTATAGAAACAGACTCATAGACACAGAGAACAGACTGACGATTGCCAAAGGAAAGGGAGGTTGCCGGGGGGAAGGCTGGATAAAAAAGGTGAAGGGATTAAGAAGTAAAAATTGGCAGTTACAGGATAGTCCTGGGGATGTAAATTACAGCATCAGGCATACAGTCGATAATATTATAATAACAATGTATGGTGTACTTGAAATATTTGGGGGACCACCTTGTAAAGTTTACGATTATCTAACCACTATGCTGTACACCTTAAACTAATACAGAATACCGAATGTAAATAGTAATGGGAAAAAAATTCCGAAGTAAAAAAATATATGTATTAAAGTTATCTGAAGTCCTAGGGAATGTATATGCTACCTTGTACACTTTTATTTTTCTCAAGCTGCTCATTTAAATAAAAAGGAGCACTTAAGTAAGTGATTTCAAATTTCTGATCAAATCAAAACTTAAAGCATAATATCTAATAGTCTACTTACCATGAAAATCTGCACCCAACTTCTTAGAAGCCATTTAGAACCTGAAAAACAAGAAAATACTTCTTAGACTCATGATGTCTTGAGAAAATATAAACAAATAGTTACAAGAAAAATGGCTGGGTGGCTTAATTGGTTAGAGCATCATCCTGATATGCCAAGTTTGTAGGTTCAATCCCCGGTCAGGACACATACAAGAATCAACCACTGAATGCACAAATAGATGGAACAACAAACTGATGTTTCTCTCTCTCTAAAATCAACAAAAATAAAAAACTTTTAAAAAAACTTTTTAAAAAGAAAGAAAATTGAAGCTATAAACAGGAAATCAGAAGACTAAAAGGTAACAGGACTGACATAGTCCTCAAACTTCTCAGTTCCAAAGTCTTAAAAAAGAAAGCAGAGCCTGGCCAATATGGGTCAGTGGTTGAGCATCCACCTATTGGCATGGTTAGAGTCCAGGTCAGGGCACATGCCCAGGTTGCAGGCTCAATCCCCAATAAGGGAAGCGCAGAAGATAGCCAATCAATGACTTTCTCTCATCATTGATTTTTCTATACCTCTCTCCCTCTCCTTTCCTCTTTGAAATCAATAAAAACATATTTTTTTAAAAAAAAGACTGAAATTTCTGAGGTGGGAATGAATGACATACAACCTTTGTACTGTTTTAATTTTGTATACATTTTTTTTAAAATGAAGGGGGGGAAAAAACATAAAACCACACATCTAGCTTAATATTATCTTTGCACTTTCAACCCCTAGATAAGTAAGTAGGTGCAAAGTCTTTTCTTACACAAATACTCTCAGCTCTTCAACCTAAAGTTTATCTCCCTCGATATGGTATGGTGTTTACACCTTTTATTTACCTAAGACATAAGCAGAAAAAAATTAAGGCTAAGTATATAAATTTATGGTGTGGTATCTATTAGCCTGCACTATAGTATATTGCAAGGCATTGTAGTGAAAACATTTTTATTTCCCACTGTAAGCTTTTTTAAAGTAAATATACTGCAACTATCTTGTAAAAATTACTCAAAACAGAATTAAAATCTGAAAAGGATCTTTTTTCTTTTTTTAAAATCCTCACCCAAGGATATGTTTTTACTGATTTAGAGAGAAAGGAAAAACATTGATCGGTTGCCTGCAGTACTCACTCTGACTGGGGAACAAACCTGCAACCTAGGTATGTACCCTGATAGGAAATTGAACTCGCAACCTTTTGGTGTACGGGATGACACTCCAACCAAACTGAGCCACCTAGCCAGAGCTGGGATTTTCTTTTTTTATAAGAAACCAACAAGTTAATTTTAAAATTTACATGGAAAGCCAAAGGAAATATAATAGCCAAAACAATATTGAAAAAGAAGTTGAAGAATTTACCATCAACTTAACTATGAGGCTGCACTAATTAAAAAACTATGGATCATAAAAAACTATGGAAATGGTATAAGGATATATCACATAGACTAACAGAACAGAGTCCAGAAATAGACTCATACACATATAGCCAAATGACTTTTTTGTTTGTTAATCCTTTCCCAAGGATATTTTTTCCACTGAGTTTTAGAGAGAGTGGGAGGGGGGAAGTAGGAGTGGCGGGGAAGGAGAGGGAGAGAGAGACACACGGATTGGTAAGCTCCCACAGGTGCCCCAACCGGGGCTGGGGATCAAACCTGAAACCCAGGTACATGCCCTTGACAGGAAATCAAACCTGCAGCCTGAGACCTTGCAGCGCTCAGGACCACAGGACCAGCCAAATGACTTTAAACAAAGGTACAAAGGAATTTCAAAGGGGAAAGGTCGGTCTTCTCAAAAATGGTGCCAAAACATTCATATGCAAAAAAAAAACAAAAACACCCACCCTTAATCCATACCTTGCACTATATATAAAAATTGACAGAAGGATGGAAAGATCATAGGAAAGGGCTACAAGGGTTCTTTTTGGGGTGATGAAAATGTTCTAAAAGTGATTGTGGTGAGCCAGGCTGGTGTAGCTCTGTGGATTGAGCATCATCCCATGGACCAAGAGGTTCTGGGTTCAATACTCAGGTTGCAGGCTCAATCCCCAGTAGGAGGCATGCAGGAGGCACTTGATCGATCGATCGATCGATGTGTCTCTCTCATCATTGATGTTTCCATCTCTCTCTCCCTCTCCCTTCCGCTCTGAAATCAATAAAATATATTTAAAAAAAATAAAAGTGATTGTGGTGATGATTGCACAACTTAATATTCTAAAAGCCACTGAACTATACATTTTAAATGGGTAAACTAAATGTGGTACACTGATACACCACACCATGGGGATGAATCTCAAATGTATCATGGTAAGTGAAAGAAGCCAGACTCAAAAGGTTACGTACTATGTCATTCCATTTATGATATTCTGGAATGGGGGACAGAAAAGTAATCTAGCTACCAGGGACTGATAACGGAAGGAAATGACTATAAAAGGGAACACAATAATTTTTTTAGGTTGATAGAACTGTTCTATATTTTATTGTATTACTGCTTACATGACTATACACATCTATCACAATTCACAGAAAACAGGACAAATTTTACATGTAAACTGTACTTCAATGTTTAAAATATATATATATATGTTCATCACACTGAAATTAGATAAAATAGAATCACTGAATAAATACTAGTAATATTTTAACCCATCCTAGTGGAAGGAAATTTCATTTTTTAAAATGCCAGAATTCAAAATAACAAATTATACAGCTGTATCAAATTCTATTAGTATGCTTTCTCACTGATGGACAAGGGTTTTCTACAATGACATATATGGTTTCTAACAATGGATTTCTTCCCTATTTAAAAGCAAAACAAAAATGTAAGTCGAAGTAAATCAGTTTATATCTTCCTTAGCTTAGGAAAAGACAAAATACAAATAATATTATTTTAATATTACGTCTTTAGCTGGTAAAATACCTTCTAAATTTAGCATACATAGAGCAATGCTAAACCGTTTTTAAAATGTAGTCACCATCACTAGCAGATTTCTCTATGGGTTGATGAAAATGTTCTAAAATTGACTATGATGATTCCAAAACCCTGTAAATACACTAAACATTTTTAAAATATATTCTTATTTATTTCAGAGAGGAAGAGGGAGAGATAGAAACATCAATGATGAAAGAGAAGCATTGATTGACTGCTTCCAGCATGCCCCGACTGGGGATCCAGCACATAACCCAGGCATGTGCCCTTGCCAAGAATCGAACCTGGGACCCTCCAGTCCGCAGGCTGATGCTCTATCCACTGAGCCAAACTGACTAGGGCTAAACAGTTTTTTTAAAGAAAGGGAAGCACTTACCAACTCATTTTTTAAATTGATTTTAGAGAGAGGGAGGGAGGAAAAAAGAAACATTGATCAGTTGCCTCCCACCCACGTCCCAACCAGGGTTTGAACCTGCAATCTGGACATGTGCCCTCACCAGGAATCAAACCCACCACCTTTTTGATGCACAGGACAACACTCCAACCAACTGAGCCACACTGACCAGAGCTAAACACTATTGAATTGTATTTTTTAAATATATATATATATATATATACATATATATATGTATATATATGATACATATGTGTATATATATGTATATATATATAATTTATTGATTTCAGAGAGAAAGGGAGAGGGAGAGAGAAAGAAACATCAATGATGAGAGAGAATCAATGATCGGCTGTCTCCTGCACAACCAACACTGGGGATCGAGCCCACAACCTGGGCATGTGCCCTAACCCGGAATCAAACCATGACCTCCTGGTTCATAGGTAGATTGCTCAACCACTGAACCACACCAGCTGGGCAAATTGTATTCTTAAATGGGTGAATTGTATGACATATGGATTATATCAATAAAGCTTTTACCAAGAGAAAGTAGCTCTAAATTTGGTAAGCTGTGCAACTAAAGAATGATTATTTAGGTATAGAGAAAGGAAAGAAACAAATGAATAACATCTTTTCACTTTCACAATGGCTATTATGAATGAAAGTAGGGACCCGCTGCAGGAATATTTCCTGCAAGACTTCTGGCGGGCTTCCCTCCCGCCCCCGCCACCTCTCCTGCTGCAGCGGGCGAGGCGGGGCAGGGCGGGCGGAACGGGCGGGGCACCTCCCACCCATTCCACCCACCCAACCCAGCCCGCCGCCACCTCTGCCTCTGTGGCCTTGTGGGGGACACAGCCGCTGCCGCTGCAAGCCTCGCCCCACACTCCCGACCCTCCGTGCCCGCTGACGTAGCTGCCTCTGTGGCCGTGCGCTGCCACGGCCTCTGACCACCCCGACCGGCCACGCAGGTTGCCACCGCCTCCTCGGCTGCTGGAGCTGCTGCTGTGCGCCCCACCCCGCCCACCGGCCCTGCCACGCGCAGCCCGCCTTGCCACGCCCCTGCCCGCAGCCACCACCGCCTCCGAGGCCACCACCACCTCGCATACCGCCTGCCACGCCCCGCCTGCTGCCTCCACTGTGCGCCCCGCCCACCACCACCACCGCCACCACTGCGGCCATGCGCAGTCGCTGCCGCGCACACTGCCTGCCACCGCCTCAGAGGCCACCATGGCCGCGTGCTCCACAGCCGCGCTGCCGCCCGCCCGCACAGCCACCTTGCTTTCTGCACTCCTCCCTCCCAGTGTATGAAAATTAACCGCCATCTTGTTCGCTCTGATTGGCTGTCGGCATAGCGAAGGTATGGTCAATTTGCATATTACTGTTTTATTAGATAGGATAACTAATAATTTTACTTATTGGTAAAATAATTTTATCCATTAATTTTATAATCTGTAGGATAAATTAATTCTCTTCAGTTACCAAACAAACAAAACAAACCACTTCAACAGCCCATTCCTGATTCTAACTTAGCCAAGGCCATTTCATAGAGGCATTTCCCTAGCTTATTTTATATCTCAACTTATCTATCTGTTCCATTTTAGGCAAAAAGTCATAACAGTAGCAAGAGGCATATATTAGTCCTAATGTCCAGTGAACTCTGAAGTGTAGATCTTTCATATTAAGGCCTATTAGCCAGCAAGTGTCATTCAAGGATAGTTTCAAGTGTTAACAGCAAACAATTATGCCATTTTTATTACTCACAGATAGTTTACTGGTTAGTAACTGCTATGGACTTAACAACAACATTGAATAAAAGACAAAGACTATACCCAACCCGTTTAAGGATAAAAAGTATTACGTAAAAAGCATTCTCAGATTTCAAATGAAACAAGCCATGTTTTAAAATTTGTGAAAAGAAAAAATCAGAAAAGTGGCTAGCTCTAGGTGGTAGGACTGAAAATAATTCATAACATTTTTCTATATATTCTGAACATTATATGGCAAACAAGTATTATTTTATAATTTCTTTAAAGCTTTACTTTAAAAGATTCTGTTTCCAGCATGATGTGGGGATGAAGTATTCTGGCTGATAATTTAGTTAGTGGAAAATTATAAAGTACATGGTTCATCAATTTTCAAAGAACCAACAAATCATAATGAAAATGATTTAACCTTTTTATATGTGAAGAAGACATTTCATAGGCTCTTACAGGCTCTAGAGTCATAATCCTATATAATAAAGATGTAATATGCAAATTGACCATCACCCCAACACACAAGATGGCCACCACAAGATGGCCAGCAGGGGAGGGCAGTTGTGGGCAATCAGGCCAGCAGGGGAGGGCAGTTGGGAGGGACCAGGCCTGCAGGGAAGGGCAGTTGGGGGGAACCAGGCCTGCAGGGGAGGGCAGGTGGGGGCGACCAGGCCTACAGGGGAGGGCAGGTGGGGGGGACCCAGGCCTGCAGGGGAAGGCAGTTGGGGGGGACCAGACCTGCAGGGGAGGGCAGGTGGGGGGGACCAGGCCTGCAGTGGAGGGCAGTTAGGGGCAACCGGGCCAGCAGGGGAGTAGTTAGGCGTCGATCAGGCTGGCAGGTGAGTGGTTAGGGGGTGATCAGGCTGGCAGGCAGAAGCGGTTAGGGGCAACCAAGCAGGCAGGCAGGCGAGTGGTTGGAAGCCAGCAGTCCTGGATTGTGAGAGGGCTGTCCGACTGCCCGTTTAGGCCCGATCCCAGGAGGGCAGTCAGACATCCCTCAAGGGGTCCCAGATTAGAAAGGGTCCACTCATCTACTGATGGACACTTGGGTTGCTTCCAAATCTTGGCTATTGTAAACAACGTTGCAGTGAAATAGGGGTGCGTATATTTTTTCCTCTCGAATTAGTGATGGAAAAAGTAAAATAAAAATGATTTTTTAATATATTTTATTGATTTTTTACAGAGAGGAAGGGAGAGGGATAGAAAGCCAGAAACATCGATGAGAGAGAAACATCGACCAGCTGCCTCCTGCACACCCTCTACTGGGGATGTGCTCGCAACCAAGGTACATGCCCTTGACCGGAATCGAACCTGGGACCTTTCAGTCCACAGGCCGACGCTCTATCCACTGAGCCAAACCGGTTTCGGCAGTAAAATAAAATTTTTAAAAAAAGAAAAATATAAATAGAACCAAGATGGTGGAGTAGGTAAATGCCTGTACTCACTGCCTCCCACAACCACATCAAAATTACAACTAAAATACAGAACCACCATCATTCAGAACCACCTGAAACCTGGCTGAATGGAAGCCCTACAACTAGAGAAGTAAAGAATAAAGCACACTGAGATTGGTAGGAAGGGTGGAGTGGGCTGGCCCGACACCCACATGTGCCGTTTTTTGTTTTTTGTTTTTAAACATTTATTTTATTTTTTTAAATATATTTTATTGATTTTTTACAGAAAGGAAGAGAGAGGGATAGAGAGTTAGAAACATCGATGAGAGAGAAACATCGATCAGCTGCCTCTTGCACACCCCCTACTGGGGATGTGCCTGCAACCAAGGTACATGCCCTTGACCGGAATCCAACCTGGGACCCTTGAGTCCGCAGGCCGACGCTCTATCCACTGAGCCAAACCGGTTTCGGCTGTGCCGTTTTTTTTAATTGGGAAGGAAATAGTCTCTGAGGAGGTCACCCATGAGAAACAAGAGGTCCCAGCCCCATACCACACCCCCAGCCCAGGGTCCCAGAGCTGGGAAGAGAAGTCCTCGCATCTACAGGCTGTAACAACCAGCAGGGATTGTGGCTGAGTGACAAGGAGGCTGCTAGAGACCCAGGTGTTCCATTTAAAGGACCCATGCAAGAACTTACTTGGACTCCCAGCACGAGGCGGCTTTGGGAGACCCAGACACATATGGGGAGGAACTGTCTGGCATTGGGGCAGGAACTTGGGGGTGGCTTTATCCCAGACAGGGATGCTCACAGGGGTCATTGTTCCTGTGCTAGAACCTCCCTGTCACAGGGCTGACTGGCAGCCGTATCTGAGTCTCCATCACCCTGGAGCACACTGTTTCCTCTGCCCTGGTGATTCCCTGAGACCCTGCCCCATCCAATTTGCAGCCCCACCCAAGCTGTTTGTAGCAGCTTTTCCATTTGAATGGCCTGTCCTGGCTCAGGTTTCAGACTTTGCTAAAATCTCTCAAACAAGCTACAGCTGATGACAGTGTACCCCAAACCTATCAATAAAAGGCCCAAGACCTGGCACTAGCTTTGCTTCACTGTTGGGCCTCCAAGTCATCCACAGATCCCTTTGTAGCTCTTGCCAGGTGGCCCCAGGCAGTGGCTGACTTTGCACCTCCCTGGAGGTCCTAGAGCCAGTATACCCAGTGGACAGCTTCAGACCATACTAAGTTACAACTCTACACATCCACAAGCGACACACTCAAGAGGCAGACTCAGTGAGCACCAAAGCCCCACTGAAGCAAGTCCTGCTCCATGTCTTTGACATTCTCACTAAAATCCTTGGAAGTCTCATGACAGGTCATAAATTGAGAGGATATTTGCAACCCATAAATTTACAAATAATTAGCATTCAAAGTATATAAAGAATTCTTAAAAATCAATCAGAAAAAGAAACAACTCAATAAAAACAGACATAAAACTTCACAGGAGCACAAATGGCCAATGAACACATGAAAAGATGCTCAACTTCAGAAAATGCTAATAAAAACGTAATAGATACCATTTCAAACCCACTAGATTAGAAAAAAATTTTCAAGCCTGACAATATCAAGTGTTAGGGAGGAAGTGAAGCACCCAAAACACACACTGCTGGCTCTTAACTCCATAAGCACAATATTCACATTTACCATGAGCCAATTCAATGACTCAAAAACTGGAAGTGTTTGGTAAGTATTAAGCAACTGATAATGACCAATCCAGAATTCTGAGAACATGTTCGGAATACTGCCAAATACAAATTTTGGCCCTTAATGAACTGGGTCCAACTTGACTCAGCAATACAAATAAGAAAACTTTTAGTCCCTTATCCAGTTTCTCTAGCTTATTTTGTTAAGTACAAAATAGTCATTTACTCCTAGAATACTGATGATATCTTAATTGACTAAAATTTTAATGAAATATTTATCATTGCAGTAATACTTCTATTTCAATGAGAAGAAGTAGTTTTAAATGACATAACTTTAAAATTAAAAAGTGCTTACACTTTAAATTTGACAGGAATTAGAATGGCTCTGTGACCACTTAAGAGGGACAAAATGGTGTAATAGATGGGCATTAAAGTTAGAAAAATCTAACCACTTTATAGCTGTAACCTTAAATTACTTAACTTCTCTGATCCTCAACACCTAAAAGGATGCATATCACAACCTGCCTACCTGATCAAACTGTAAGGATTAAGTTAGGTTATGTGAAGTGTTAACAATGCCTAGCTCATTAGCATATACCCAGTGTTAGCACCTTTCCCTTTGTAAATCTTGCTACCTTCACCTAAATTTTTAAAGCCTGAAATAACTATCAATTTATAGGAAAACATTACTCTTACATTCAAATTATTTTCCAATAATACAAGAAATTGTGTGCTACGGGTTAGAATCTGCTCCTTACTTCTTTCTCTAACTGAAAGGCTCTTTCCTATAAGCAATTAGATTCTGGAAAAGAGGATAGATTTTTCACTTATCTTCATGATACAGAAGTAGGGATTCTCATGCTATATGAGAAACTAAATCCAGTTAATTTCTAAACTTCAGATATTTTTCCCCTAAGAAAAAGCTTATTTAATACATTAAGATACTACACAATACCTTTTCCATGTATTGAGAAAGATTGTTTAAAGAAAATCACCTGGCCGAAACCGGTTTGGCTCAGTGGATAGAGCGTCGGCCTGCGGACTGAAAGGTCCCGGGTTCGATTCCGGTCAAGGGCATGTACAGTGGGGGCTGTGCAGGAGGCAGCTGATCGATGTATCTCGCTCATCGATGTTTCTAACTCTCTATCTCTCTCCCTTCCTCTCTGTAAAAAGTCAATAAAATATATTTAAAAAAGAAAAAAAGAAAATCACCTGGTTAATGATGAACTGATGGTTGTTTGTTTTTTTTTGGTCTGTGGGAAAAAGTTTACACTAAAATAATCTACATGTGAAAAAACTCCAAACGTTTAACAGTATAATCAGAGAACAGGAAATATTTATCATACTGACATCTACACTCTGGGCTAATGAAAATTCATCTATAATGCAGAAAATACTTGAGAGAATTTTAGTCACTGAATTAAACTTTGAAATTGCATTTTAAATACCTTACTCTAGTCAAGACATAAAAGAAAAGATAAACAAGATAAAGTGACATTTGCCAGTCCTAGATAAATGTGCTATAGCAACCATTATTGAGAATTATTTACAGACCTAATATTATTTTATCAGGATACTATGACTGTCTTCTTCAAAATCAAAATGAAAAATAAAATCTCTCAGATATACATAAAATATGCCATAATGAGCCGAAACCGGTTTGGCTCAGTGGATAGAGCGTCGGCCTGCGGACTCAAGGGTCCCAGGTTCGATTCCTGTCAAGGGCATGTACCTTGGTTGCGGGCACATCCCCAGTGGGGGGTGTGCAGGAGGCAGCTGGTCGATGTTTCTCTCTCATCGATGTTTCTAACTCTCTATCCCTCTCTCTTCCTCTCTGTAAAAAATCAATAAAATATACTAAAAAAAAAAAATGCCATAATGAGGTAGTGATCAAATACAAAAGAAAAATTCAGAAAGTTCTTTTATTCATACTTTTTCTTCCTGTCTTTATTTCTAAAACTAGAGGCCCAGTGCATGAATTTGTGCACAGGTGGGGTCCCTTAGCCTGGCTGACTGTGGGGCCGATTGGGAAAGCCGGCCAGCCATGGGGAGGGACCACGGGAGGTTGGCTCCAGCAGCAAGCTAACCAACGGTCGATTCCACGAGGAATCGGGCTCCCTCCTCCCTCTTGTCCGGGTCCGGGGTCCAGGAGAATCAGATTCGGGGCTGTCAGGGCCCCAGCAGCAAGGTCTGGGTCAGTGCGCATCATAGCTACCGGCCAGTCATTTGTTCGGTCATAATAGTTGCTTAGGCTTTTATATATATAGATAACACTTTATCTTCCAATGAGGCCATAGCAAGTTATTTGCTACACAGTGATAGAGATGCTCATTAAAGAAACAAACTTTCCTATTTCCATAATTATAATGACTTATTAATGTAACAATAGGCATTCAATAAATGTTAAATAAGTAACAGAAAGAATAACTAGGACAGAAAAAAAAATGAATAGGATGGGTTAGAAACAAAAATTTAATTTATAAAATTCCACTTAAAGCCCTGGCCAGGTAGCTCAGTTGGTTAGAGCAGTGGTCAGCAAACTCATGAGTCAATAGAGCCAAATATCAACAGTATGATTGAAATTTCTTTTGAGGGAGGAGGGGGGAGAGATCAACCAAAGGACTTGTGTGCATGCATATGAGCCTATCCAACGGTTAAGTTCAACAGGGGGTGGGGGCATCCGTGGGGAGGGGTGTGGGATGGGAATGGGGGGATGAGGACAAATATGTGACACTTTAATCAATAAAGAAATTTTAAAAATATATATAAAAAAATAAAAGAAATTTCTTTTGAGAGCCAAAATTTTTAAACTTAAACTTCTTCTAACGCCACTTCTTCAAAATAGACTCGCCCAGGCCGTGGTATTTTGTGGAAGAGCCACACTCAAGGGGCCAAAGAGCCGCATGTAGCTCGCAAGCCGCAGTTTGCTGACCACGGGGTTAGAGCATCATCAAGATAAGTCATGGTTGTGGTTCATCCTGGTCAGGGCACATACAAGAATCAACCACTGAGCCGAAACTGGTTTGGCTCAGTGGATAGAGCGTCGGTCTGTGGACTGAAGGGTCCCGGGTTCGATTCCAGTCAAGGGCATGTACCTTGGTTGCGGGCACATCCCCAGTGGGGGGTGTGCAGGAGGCGGCTGGTCGATGTTTCTCTCTCATTGATGTTTCTAGCTCTCTGTCCCTCTCCTTTCCTCTCTGTAAAAAATCAATAAAATAAAAAATAATAAAATAAATAGGAAAAAGGTTTGATTGAAAAAAAAAAAAAAAAGAATCAACCACTGTCCTGGCCAGTGTGGCTCAGTTGGTTGAGCACCGGGTTCAATTCCCGGTGAGGGTACATGCCCAGGTTGCGGGCTCTATTCCCTGTGGGGGGCTTGCAGGAGGCCGTCTAGCCATGTTTCTTTCTTTCTTTCTTTTTCTTTCTTTCTTTCTCTCTCTCTTTCTTTCTTTCTCTCTCTCTCTCTCTCTCTCTATCTCCCCCCCCTCCCCCCCCCCCCCCCGGTTCCTCTCTAAAATCAATAAAAAACGCCCTAACGGGTTTGGCTCAGGAGATAGTGTCAGCCTGCGGACTGAAAGGTCCCAGGTTCGATTCCGGTCAAGGGCACGTACCTTGGTTGTGGGCACATCCCCAGTAGGAGGTGTGTGGGAGGCAGCTGATCGATGTTTCTCTCTCATTGATGTTTATAACTCTCTATCCCTCTCCCTTCCTCTGTAAAAAAATCAATAAAATATATTTTAAAAAATAAAATAAAAAACATAAAATAATCAACCACTGGATGCATAAATAAGTGGAACAACAAACTAATGTTTCTCTCCCCCTTCCTCTCTCTAAAATCCTATATAATAAAAGCCTAATATGCAAATTGTCCCCTCAGGCGGTCGTTCAACCAGGAGTTTGACCACTCACTATGACGTGCACTGACCACCAGGGGGCGGCGAGGAACATGGTGGGCATCAGTGACATGGCGCTGCCAGCCCCGATGGGCCCCAAAGAGAGCAGGACCGTAGTGGGATGGTGGAGCAGATGAACGGGCAGCGCCAGGCCAAGGTGGCTGCGAGCAGGGGCCCGAGTGCCACACCGATCGATCACCCCACAGAGAACGACCAGCAGCAGCAGCAGCAGGGGGCCTGGCCCTGATGGATCGCCCCGCAGGTGGGATAGTGGAGCAGGTAAGGGGGCGGCGCCAGACCAAAGCAGGGTGCCAGGTGGGACTGTGGGGCTGCAGGGCTGGGGGGGGCGCAAGCTGGGGCCTGATCTCTGCAGGCCACCCCAAGGAACCCCACCCATGCACGAATTTGTGCACTGAGCCTCTAGTCAATAAATAAAATTTTTTAATTCCACTTAAAAGTAAATAATGACAAATTTCAGAGGGAAGGGGGGGCAGGAAGTGATTAACAAAAGAACGTCTATGCACATATGCATAATCCATGGACAGACAATAGTGCAGTGAAGGAGGGGGGAGGACAGGAGTGGGATAGTGGGAGTCAATGAGGGTAAAAAAGGGGACAACTGTAAGACTTTCAACAATAAAGATAAATAAATAAAAAAGTTAATGCAGACAATGTAATTCTTTATAGACTTTGGACACTTGCAGTCCAAAACATTTGCTATAAAAATTCAGAAAGTTTCAGTTTAACTTGTTTGATTAGAAAGAGCTAGCTATCACTAAAGACTAAGTGCCCTGTTTTCCCCACCACCCAATCTAATAAAATTTCAAAGAGAAACATCCGTCATATCTAACCTAATTCTCAAATACTAATACACGACTGAGGAGTGGACTAGTAAGTGGAGTTAGAACAGAATTATTTAATAGTTCACTAAATTACCAAATCTGGTTGGCAACAAATGGTGCCTAAAAACTCTCAACATGTTCGGCTTAATATAAAATCTACTTTTATGTTCAGTCGTACTTTAAGAGGCTACTCTGGAACGCAGTCCATGTGGCGAGAACACAAAGGCCAGAGAGCACTGATACAGATCAAATAAATGAACTATAACTTGATGTTCCGCAAGAAAAGATCTGCGGTTGTTTCAGAGGCCCAGGTGGACGGACTGTACAGGTAAGTCTCCACCCAAGAAATAACAAGAGGCGAAGTAAACACACCCGGAGAAGGCCCGACAATGTCAACGGTGTCCCCAAAGATCACTCCCCCCACGTCTGGTCTACTCCCTTTCTCCCAAACCTCGTCACCTCAGGAAGAACGAAATGTGCACCTCGCGTCCCCAACTCACCCTCAACTCCACATCACTTACCTTCTTTACGAGAACCTGGCTCCACCTCCTCGGCACCCTCTACTTCCCACCGAGCTCTCTCTCACTCCAGCAAGACAGACAGGTGTCTACACAGCCTACCTCCCAGCAGTGTATCAGTCCCCTTCGCCCGAATTCATTTCCCCACAACCCATCTGCCCTCCGCCCCTTCAACTCTGGCCCCCTCACTCCGACCCCTCTCCCCGAACCCTCCCCGAGTCACGGATCTCGGGCCTCCTCTCACTCCTACACCCTCAGCTGCATTTCCTTTCATCCAGCTGGGCCTCTAGCCTCTCCCCCGGGTTCCCTCCCTCACCCGTATCCCGGTCCCGGCGCCCTACCCCCAATCCCACCCCTCCTCTCCCGGCCCCAGAAGGAGGCGCCTCCCCCCTCACCTGAACACCGCTGCCGCCGCCGCCGCCGCCGTCCCAGAAGCCGAAAGGTGCTGGCGCCGCCGACCTCCCACGTTCGGTCCCCGCGGACGGCTCCTAGGGAGAGCGAACACCGCCACCTTCAACTCTGTTCGCCCCAGGCCGGGCAGTCACCGTAGCCGAAGCCAGTACCACAGCCGCCATGTTGAAGTCCTACTTCCCTCCTCCTTCCCCTCACCGCCCCGCCCCCTTGGGCGTCTGATGTCATGACGCCTCGCTCCACGCCCCTCGGGCCAGTGGGAGGGACCGACGTGACGTAACTAATCTCCCTTTTAGTGCCAAACAACCCCTCCTACCCGGAGCGTTGCCCATTGGAATGGGTGAATCCTGCTGACCCTAAGGGAGGGCGGGAGGAGAGGGTCACGGGGAGGGTAAGGCGTGGAAGCGGATTTAGGGAGACGGGTCGGAAAAGCAGGGACCAGAGTTAAAGGGGCAGAGGGCAGCTGAGGTGCGACCTCTGACCTCTTCTCGCTCCTACACCCTCAGCTGCATCTCCTTTCATCCAGCTGGGCCTCTAGCCTCTTCTCCTGGTTCCCTCCAAGTAAGGGGATTAAGCCACTGCTGGAAGATAGGCATCTATCTGGCGGGAACCGAGAGCCTTGAAACACGAAGGGAAGCAGAAATATTTACCAACGAGACCTACTTGGGAATCGGGATGTCTCGCTTCTGGTCCCGGGTCACTGACCTGGTACAAGACTGAATCCTTTCTGATCATGGCTTCACTTTCCTCATTTATAAGTGAATAGGTGGAAAGGCGACCTCTGAATCCTCCAATTCTAGCATTCAACCAGTTTAATCCAATCCCAAACCTTTACTGCCCTGTGCGTTTATTGGATGTCTTCTGGAATCAGGTTCCCAAAAATTCCTAAATGGTGGGAGAAATAGAAGCCTCTCCTCTCAAAGTAGGAAAAGTCAGAGAGTAATAATGATAGCACATCAATGGATCTGGAAAACTTGACTATTGCTAAGAGATTAGGAAAGATTTACATCTCCACTTTCTGGGTACGGAAAGAGTGTGCACACTCTCATGTTTAATTCTCCAGCCCTGTTTTCTCTTCAGAACTCCAAAGGAGATAATATATGTACTTTGAACGTGCAGCAATTTTTAACTCACAATGACAGAGTTCCAGAAGGGGGGTGTTAGAATAAGCAAACAATAACAAATCATGAATTCTATATTATTTGCCTACTTAAGTCAACAGATAATAGACAGCCATAGAAGATTTGTGGAGAGAGCAGTGAACTGATCAAAGCTCTTCATCGGGAGAATTAAAATGGCAGTAGTGAATAAAATGGAGAAGACATGGTAATCTTCTGCATTGAATAAGAGACTCATACCTGAACTAAAGCAGAAACAGTAGGGATGGAGACAAGGGGAAGACTGGAGCAAGATTTATAAGATTGTCTCAACAAGATTAAGAGACCAGCTATATGGGAGAAATCGTGAAAAGGGGACACATTTTTTGGGGTCTCATACTAAAAGAAACAAGAAAGACCTAAGGTGCCCGGCCAGCGTGGCTCAGGGGTTGAGCATCAACCTATGAACCAGGAGGTCAGGGTTCGATTCCCGGTCAGGGCACATGCCCTGGTTGTGGGCTCGATCCCCAGTGTGGGGCGTGCAGGAGGCAGCCGATCCGTGATTCTCTCTCATCATTGATGTTTCTCTCTCTCTCCCTCTCCCTTCCTCTCTGACATCGATAAAAAAAGAATTAAAAAAAAAAAGAAAGAAAGAAAAACCTAAGATTTACTGAAGCCCTATGGGAAATAATAAGGAATTCAGCTGGTAAGGAATTCAGCTGGCCAAAGAGGGCAAATTTTCTGGAGAGATGTTCAGGAGGGAATGTGAGTTTCTTTTTATTTATTTATTTTTTGGGGAGAAATGTGAGTTTACATGTGTACTGTATTGGTACTCTGAGGATATATTTTTATTTATTTTTATAGAAGAAGGGAGAAAGAAAGAGATAAAGACATCGATGTGAGTGAAACATCAATTGGTTGCCTCCTGAATGTAACCCAACCGTGGATCAACAAACACACAACTTAAGTATATGCCCTGACCCGAAACTTTTTGGTGTGCAGGATGATGTTCCAACTAACTGAGCCACCTGGCCAGGGCCAAATAAACTTTTTATTCATTCATTTAATAAGTAGTATTGAGTTCCTGCAATATACCAGGCATTGTTCTACACACTGGGAATACAGCAGTATATAAAAGAGACCCTGCCAAAAAAATCCCTGCTCTCACAGAGCTTACATTCTAGAAAAAATAACATAATAATGGTGATACTGTTAAGAAAAGGAATAAAGCACAAGAAAGTATCCATGGCTGAAATTTTTTTTCTTTTTTTAAAAATATATATTTAAAAAAATTATAATATATATATATTTTATTGATTTTTTTACAGAGAGGAAGGGAGAGGGAGAGTTAGAAACATTAATGAGAGAGACACATCGATCAGTTGCCTCCTGCACACCCTCCTCCTGGGGATGTGCCTACAACCAAGGTACATGCCCTTGACCGGAATCGAACCTGGGACCCTTCAGTCTGCAGGCCAACGCTCTATCCACTGAGCCAAACCAGTCAGAGCTCCACGGCTGAAATTTCTTTTTTTGTGTGTGTTAATCCTCACCTGAGGATATTTTTCCATTGAATTTTAAAGAGAGTGGAAGGGAGAAAGACAGAGAAAAACATCGATGTGAAAGAGACACATCGATTGGTTGCCTTCGCACACATGCTAGCCTGCAACTGAGGTACATGCCCTTGACCAGAATCAAACCCAGGACCCTTCAGTCCCAGGCCGACACTCTTTTCACGGAGCCAAACCAGCTAGGGCCATGGTTGACATTTATAAAGGATGGCCAGGGAAAGGTGACACTGAGTGAAGACCTGAAGGAAGTGAAGAGCCCTGGCCAAAAAGAAAATACCTGAAGGAAGTGAGGAAATGAGTCATGTAAATATCTAAAAGAAGAAAATGCCAGGCCAAGGCAAGGGAACAGTCGGTATAAAGGCCCTGAGGTGGGAGCTCACCTTCTATGTTCTAGGAAAACTAAGCATTCCAGTGTGACTGGAATGGAGTGAGCAAAGAAAGGAATAGTAGGAGATGAAGTGACAAAGAGGTAACAGTTGGCTACATCACATAGGGTCTTGTAGATAGTTTTAAGGACTTTGGCTTTTACTCTAAGTGAGCTGAAAATCATAGGAGAGTTTTGAGCAGAGAAGGGAAATAATCTAACTTTTTAGCAAAATCACTGTAGCTGCTATACTGAGCAAGAAGGGCAAGTGTGAAAGAACATTATGGTTATTGCAGTAATCCGGGCAGGAAATGATAGTACTGTAGAGCAGAGTGATAGCAGCAGTGAAAGTGTTTAGAAATGGTCAGGTTGTGGGTACATTTTGAAGGTAGAGCCATAAGAATTTGCTCACATTAGCCCTGGCTGGGTGGTTCAGTTAGAGGATCATCCACACACCAAAAGCTTTTGAATTCAATTCCCGGTCAGGACACATGTTTAGGTTTTGGGTTTGATCCCCAGGCAAGGCTTGTACAGGAGGCAGCTGATAGATGTTTCTCTCTCACATTGATGTTTCTCTCTCTCCCCTTCCTCTCTCTCCAAAAAATCAATAAACATATCCTCAGATGAGGATTAAAAAAAAAAAAAGAATTTGCTCACAAATTAGTTGCATGGTGTGAGGAAATTTAGTTGCATGGTATGAGGAAATGAGAGGACTCAGGATGACTTTAAGGTTTTTGACCTGAGTCAAATTCTTGAAGGTTTGGCTAGAAGAATGGAAATTCAGATTAATGATAACTTCTGAGGATAGAACCCTTTAGAGCACTGACAAGTAGGGCATGGGAAGAGGAAGCAGAGAAAAGGGTGGAAAAGTAGTGGCCAGAGAAGCAGAAAAAGAATCAGGAGACTATGGTGCCAAGGAGGAATAGGAAGGAAAAACCTTTGGAGGGTTGGGCCTGTTCCTCTCCTCTAGCTTGTCCCTGAGTCTAGAGACAAGCCTCCCCCATCAGACAGGGGCTTCCTGAGATTCCCCATCAGCCTAAGTCTCCTGATCTAATAATATTTCTTTCTCTGCATTTTTGCTTTAAGTGGGGACCAGGTTTCTGTGCCACCCAGCCACATGGAGGCAACCCATCCTTAAGAAATAACGGCACGGGGCAGGGTGGGGAGGGGGGAGACAAAGAAATAGGAAGGAAGTGGGGACATTTCCTGGAAAATCAAATATTTCTTCACCTTCCTAAGGAGTGGCTCATATGTGTCAGTTTCCAGGTATTAATCCCAGTAGTAACTCAACCTGTGACCAGAAAAGGCTGAACAGGATGCCAGTCATCTACTAACCCTGCCCTGTGTCTGTTTCCTCCCAGTGCAACTAGAAATTGGTCTACAAATAGCATTTCAGTCCAAGGAACACTAGCTCACAACCCGCCCCCCCTCTTTTTTCTACTCTTTCTCCCTCCCTTCATACACCTCTAGACTTTTGGGGAGTCTAAGAGCAGAGGCAGGAAAGATATAATCAGCTCTACAATTTTTTATTCATTTAGCCATGCAGCATTGGCTAAATCCTACCAAGTGTCAGGCACCATGAGTCTACAAAGATGCTCTGAGGGAAGTCAAGTGAGGGAATCAGATATTTAGTTGTACAGATAATGACAGTACCTGGCAGATAATCATCTGAGTAACACATTCCATGGCTGAAGAGTAGAGAGGAAAGAGTATTTAGGTGGACTTGAGAAATCAAGGAAGATTTCATGGAGAACTGAGGCATTTAAGTTAGACCTTACAGAACAGAATGAAGGGTGCCCAAAACAATTAGAACAAAGTAGTTTGAGCAAAGGCATGGATGGAGGAAAGTTCCTGGAAAATAAGAATAAGTAGAGCAAAGGGAGCAGAGGGAGATAAGGTTGGAGTGACCAGGAGGGAAGAGGCTTGGCTTGGGTTTAACAGTTCTAAGGCTGTAGAAATAAAGTCGCTGGCATCTTCTGTGAAATCCAAAAGAAAAGTCAGGATGAGTCCTGAAAAACTTGGAGGTCAGGTTGAAACCCTTTATGCTTTTTCATAAGCTCAAGGTTACAATTAAGGACTCAGGTTTCTGGGTCACCTCTGAAGTTTCTTAAGATCTTCGTAATGACCATCAAATGAAGATGCAATTATCCTAATGATCATGAATGGATAAAGATGATTTCAAATTCCAAAAGCATGAAAACATAAACACAACAACAACTCTAAAATATTAGAATAGAATGTTTTGAATCATGGGTGAGAATAACTTTTCTAATCATGACACCAAATTCAGAAGCCCTAAAGGAAATGGTTGACAGATTTGATGATGGCAAAAGACCCCATACACAAAGTGAAAAGATAAACTGGAAGAAAATATTTGTGACCCTATAACAGGAAAAGGACTAATTTCCCCAATACAAAAAGAGCCCCTACAGATCAATAAGAAAAACAGAATGATTCATGGAAAAAAATATAGATGTAACTTGTTCAAAAGGCAATTCACTAAAGAAGAAACAAATATCTAGTGGACAAAATAGCTAGTGAAAAAAATGTTCAACATCACTAATAACTTTTAAAAATTAAACAAGTCCCCATTTTTTCACTTCACTAAATTGGCAAAAGCTAAAAAGGATTAATTATATTCAATGCTGGCATGGATGGAGAAATAATGATTCATATCCCTGCTGATGGCAGTATAAATTGGTGAAAGCTTTTTGTGGAGCAATTTGTCAGTGACTATCACAATATATTGTGAAGTAAAAAAGCAAATTGCAGGAAAAAGCCTATTGTTCTCATTGTAGAAAGAAAACAGCTACATAGATAGATGTTGATATATACAGGGTGTCCCCAAAAAATGTATACATGCTTTAACAGCTGATAGTTCAATTTTTTTTTTGATAGTTCAATTTTAATAAACACTGCCTTTATATTCAAAGTGTGTGTATGCATTTTTGGGACACCTTATATACAGAGAGAGATATATATAGATACTAGAGGCCTGGTGCATGAAATTCGTGAATGGGAGGGGGTGTCCCTCAGCCCAGCCTGCACCCTCTCCAATCTGGGACCCCTCCCCTAAATGGGCAGTTGGACATCCCTCTCATAGTCCAGGACTGCTGGCTCCCAACCGCTCACCTGCCTGCCTGCCTGATTGCCCCTACCTGCTTCTACCTGCCAGCCTGATCACCCCCTAACCACTCTCCTGCCAGCCTGGTCATCCCTAACTGCCTTCCCCTGCCGGCCTGGTTGCCCCCAACTGCCCTCCCCTGCAGGCCTGGTCACCCCCAACTGCCCTCTTCTGCCGGCCTGGTCACCCCTAACTGCCCTCCCCAGCCAACCTGGTCGCCTCTAACTGTCCTCCCCTGCAGGTCTGGTCACTCCCACCTGCCCTCCCCTGCAGGGCTGGTCCCCCCCAACTGCCCTCCCTTTCAGGCCTGGTCCCTCCCAACTGCCCTTCCCTGCTGGCCTGATCACCCACAAATGCCCTCCCTTGCCAGCCATCTTGTGGCGAGCCATCTTGTGTCCACATGGGGATGGCCATCTTATGTGTTGGAGTATTGGTCAATTTGCATATTACTGCTTTATTAGATAGAATAGATATATTCAAGTATAAACAACTAAAAGAATACACACCAAACTATCAACTTTGGCTCTGGAGAGAGCAGGGCTTGACTGGAGTGAAATGGACAGCAGGACTTGGGTCCAAGAAAGGAAGGGAAGTAGAAACCATGTAGAATATGGTAGCCACTGCTGGAATATGCTCCCACAGTGATAATAAGAAAGAGGAAGCCAAAACCGGTTTGGCTCAGTGGATAGAGCATCGGCCTGCGGACTCAAGGGTCCCAGGTTCGATTCCGGTCAGGGGCATGTACCTTGGTTGTGGGCACATCCCCAGTAGGGGGTGTGCAAGAAGCAGCTGATCGATGTTTCTCTCTCATCGATGTTTCTAACTCTCTATCCCTCTCTCTTCCTCTCTGTAAAAAAATCAATAAAATATATTTAAAAAAAAAAAAGAGGAAGAACTACCCTGACCTCTCTTTCTCCCACCCTTCATTCTCCTGCTGGTGCCTCCCATTGACAATCTAGCTAGTATCCAGTTGGTAAACCAGATGGGAATCATAGTTCTGAGAAACTTGGAGGTCAGGTTGAAACCCTTTATGCTTTGGTGGCCATCTTGTGTCCACATGGGGGTGGCCATCTTATGTGTTGGAGTATTGGTCAATTTGCATATTACTGCTGTTTATACAGAAAAAGAACAGGGAATGGGCATGAGAACAAATATGTAATGACCAATTCAAAAAGTTATTGGGTTGTTTACAGAATCAATGAAGGAGAGGGAGAAAAACTAGTAAAGGGGAGAGAAAGAAACAAAACAAGGAAAGGGGAACTTAGGGGGGAAAAGCATAGCAGAAAGCTTGGTAAGAGTCATCCTGTAGGTGTAAAAAATAAATAGTCACCCTGGCCTATGTTGTTAAGTGGTTCGAGCATCGACTTGTGCACCAGAGGGTCTCAGGTTCTATTCCAGGTCAAGAGCACTTGCAGGCTGAGAGGCAACCAATCGATGTGTCTCTGTCACAATGATGTTTCTCTCTCTCTTTCTCTCTCTTTTTTTTCCATCTCTTTCTCTCTCCACCTCCCCACCTCTCTTTCACTCTTTAAAAAAATTAACGGAGCACAGCCGGTGTGATTCAGTGTTGAGTGTCTACCTACGAACTAGTAGGTTACGATTCAATTCCCAGTCAGGGCACAATGCCCAGGTTGCGGGCTCCATCCCTAGTTGGGGGCATGCAGGAGGCAGAGGATCAATGATTCTCGCTCATCATTGATGTTTCATCTCTCTCTCCTCCCTTTCTCTCTGAAATCAATATATACATTGATGTAAATTAATGGAAAAAATATCTTCACCCCTCGGGTGAGGATTTTTTTTAAAAATTAATTAGTTAATAGTAAAAGATAATTTTATTTTTTTAATGGTATGGGTAGAATATCCTTGTCCCTAGTAATATATTGAGCTAATATACTAAGGTCTACTATACATCTCTCCCTGTGCTGCAATGGGAATAAAGATTAAGTAAGACCAGATTTCAGTCATCAAGAACCTTAGGAGGAAGACAAACATGTAAACAATTACAAATAGGGTTAAATAAACTCCAGGACAAAGCCAGCCACTACGCTAAACTGTGCCTTTGTGCAATATAGAAAAAGGCACCCTCTCTGAGGGGATGCAATGCCAGGGTATAAAGCTTGGCAAGCTGAGTGAGGCAGGATTTTGCCGTCTCTGGACCCCTCAGCCAGGCACTTTTGTGCAGAGAACAAAGTGCACATCCATGTATGGCTTGGCACCTATGGAAGGAGAGTAGAGATAGTCTGTGAGGATGTGCACCTGTGCAGCAGGAAGCCTTCGGAGCCCAGCCTCCTAACCAGACATCATTAAAACTTCAATAATTTAATTTGCTTCTGGTGCTGCTATGACAAGGCCTTGGCAAGGAGAACCCCCAGAAATTTGGAAAGACTCCTTTGAAAGGAGAAATTGACAGATGGTGTTTAAAGCTTTGCTTTGGTTCTCCCAACAGAGGGAGTGCCAGATGTTTTCTTCTGATTTCCAAGGTAGTGTGTGAGATCAAAAAAGCTCTTTTGCCCAAAGATAATGAAACATTGAAATACAGAGTTAAGTGTGAGCCACATGGGCAAGTGAATCCTGTTCCATGTCAGCAAAGTTTGATTTGCTCCTATTGTGAATCTAAGGTTTGTTGTTACCATTCTGGTCTTTTCTTTGTCATGTAACAGCATTAGTGGATTCATTCTGCCACAGAACCCAACATTATACAGCCATTAAAAAGAATGCTATAGCCGAAACCAGTTTGGCTCAGTGGATAGAGCGTCGGTCTGCGGACTGAAGGGTCCCAGGTTCGATTCCAGACAAGGGCATGTACATTGGTTGCGGGCACATTCCCGGTAGGGGGTGTGCAGGAGGCAGCTGGTCGATGTTTCTCTCTCATCGATGTTTCTAGCTCTCTATCCCTCTCTGTAAAAAATCAATAAAATATTTTTTTTAAAAAAAAGAATGTTATAGCCTAGCCAGTTGGGCTCAATGGATAGAGCGTTGGCCTGCGGACTGAAGGGTCCCGGGTTCAATTCTGGTTAGGGGCATATGCCCTGGTTGCAGGTTTGATCCTCAGTGGGGGGTGTGCAGGAGGCAGCTGGTCAATGATTCTCTCTCTTTATTGATGTTTCTAACTCTCTCTTCCACTCCCTTCCTCTCTGAAATAAATAAAAATATATTTTAAAAAATGTTATAGCCTGGCTGGTGTGGCTCAGTTGGTTGAGCATAGTCCTGTGCACCAAAAGGTTGCCAGTTTGATTCCCAGTTAGGACACATAACCTAGATTGCGGGTTTGATCCCTGGTTGGGGCACATACGGGAAGCAACCTAATGATTCTCTCTCTCTCTCTCTCTCTCTCTCTCTCTCTCTATCTCTCCCCCCGCCCCCACCCCGTTCCCTTCCTATCTCTCTTGAGTCAATAAAAGACATATCCTCAGGTAAGGATTAAAAACAAGGTTATAAAAGGCAAAATTATAGACAGTAAGTGGTTACCAGGGGTTAGGGAAGGGGGATAAACAGGTGAAGTATAGAGCATTTTTAGGACTGTAGAACTATTCTATATGATACTGTAATAGTGTATACATGACATTATGCATTTGTCAAAATCCATAGAACTGTACAACACAAGAAATGACCTTAATGTAAACTCTGGACTTTAGTTAATAATAATGCACCAATACTGGCTCATCAATTGTAACATTAAATGCACTACATTAATGCAAGGTGTCAGTAACAAGGGAAATTGTGGTGGGGTTAGGAGAATATGGGAACTCTCTGTACTGCTTGCTCAATTTTTTCTGTTAATCTAAAACTTTTCTAAAAAATTTTTTTAAAAAGATGTTATAGAAGTATGTAATTATGAAAAGGTGCTTATAAAACATTGCTAAATTTAAAAAGAGTCACTACCAGACATGTGCCCTGGCCAGTGTGGCTCAGTTGGTTGGGCATCATTGCATGCACGGAAATGTTACCTAGTGGCACATACCCGGGTTGCAGGCTTGATCCCTAGTAGGGGACGTGCAGAAGGCAGCCGATTGGTGTTTTGCTTTCCTTTCTCTCTCTCTCTCTCTCTCTCTCTCTCTCTCTCTCTCTCTCTCTCTCTTCCTCCCTCACTTCCTCTCTCTCTAAAAATCAATTTTAAAAAGAGTTTCTAACAATACACAGAAGATGGTCTCATTTTTGTAAAATTATACATAAACAGTAAATTTTGAATTTGAAATTCTGAAAGGACATATGCCAAAATAGTTACACTGGTTATATTGAAATTGTATTTTACTACATTGTGGTGAGCTCCCCAGATCTCCGCCCTTCAAAACTGGAACATTCATTCCCCCAGATGCTGAGAGTGTTAATGGCTGGTAACTTGCAATTAAATACCCAACACAAACTTACCTGAGAAAAGCTGCTTCATTTAAAATCATGTCTTCTTTCCCAGGGCAGTCCACATTCAAAGACCCAGTTACCCCGGCCCCAACTAGGGACAGTTCTGTAGGGCCATCCTAGCTTCAGCATTCTGCATGGAATAGACTGGCTTTTTTTGTGGGAACGCATTGCATAACTCCTTCCGCCCAATCCTGCGTCCTTCCCTCTTCCAGAATGATCTTGAAAGCATTCTCCAATAAGATTTTGGGATTCAAATCTCTGCTTCCTAGAGTACCTGATTAACAATAATTGGTGCCAGGAGTGAGCCAAGAAAGCAAACTCTAAAATGGGATTTGTGACTTGGATCACTCACCAACCTGTTAGCAATGAGAATACCATCTTTAGTGGTACAGAGCAGTTAGCCTCTAGCATGTGATAGTAATGCAATTGCTAAAATGTTCACCAGTGGTAAATTGGGATGTTTTACCCAAGGAAAGGAACACTTGGGGGGTGGGGAGAAAGAACACAATGTACAGGCTTTTGAGAAGTAATAGGATGTTTGTTGTTCAGAGTAATAAATAAATTGGAGAAAGACTATAAAGGTTAAGTGTGTCAATACATTCAACAAAAAGTGGGGCAGGGGGAAGACTAGGTGTCAAAGTCAAAGGACTTTCTTAGTAAGATATGAAGAAACTATCATCTCCTGCATGCCACACAGCAGAAAAACCTGATGATCGGGATCAGGCCCAGGACTTCATAAGATTTGCAGCACTCTAGAGAAGTTGAGCCGAGACCGGTTTGGCTCAGTGGATAGAGCGTCGGCCTGTGGACTGAGAGGTCCCAGGTTCGATTCCGGTCAAGGGCACGTACCTTGGTTGCGGGCACATCCCCAGTGGGGAGTGTGCGGGAGGCGGCTGATCGATGTTTCTTCTCATCAATGTTTCTGGCTCTCTATCTCTCTCCCTTCCTCTCTGTGAAAAATCAATAAAATATATATATTAAAAAAAAAAAAAAAAGAGAGAGAAGTTGAATTCTCAGCCATTATAAACTGGCTATACCCAGGTTAGAGTCCTGATTGGAAGGATTGGAAACGGGGGATATGGAATGGTAATATATGGGTCTAGCTTCCTGAAAATATTAAACCTCCAGTTTTCTCTGTACTTCTAGGCCTTCATAAGTTGCCCATTTCTTCTTGCTAAAGATTAGTTCTCCCTTGCTTGAAGATGATACAGAAATATCTGGCTTATAAGAAATGTGCCTCCCCTTTTGGATTTAACCTACATCCCAACCTGGCCAATAGACCAATAACTAGGATTAAGTAGCAACACAAATAGCCAGGACCTGATAAGGAAGGAAAGAGACAATACAACCAATATGTACTGACAGAAGCCAAAAGAATATGAATGGACTATATTATGAGAATTCTGAAGCTCAATCTAAGTGGGGAGAAGTTGAACCTAAAATTTGATTGGGAAAAGGTTGTCAATATGGGGTAGTTCTCCTGGGACACATGAGAGGGTGCAAGGACCCTGAGAGTGTTAACACGTTGCTCAGATGGTTTATAAGAGCTTGGAAAAAGCAAAGGGTCATAATATGTGAAATAGAAGTGTCAGGATTGCTATGGGAAATGATGAAATTAGGGATCAAAAGGTCAGAGAAGAGGAAAGTTGAAGTGGATATAGGATGTAATACCAGCAAACTCACCAAATGACGCTGCCACATCAGGGCCCTAAAGGAAGCTCTGGGGAAAGGGGCATTACCAGCAAGCTCAGTCATGGCTGTCCCTGCACTTTTAGAACAGGGCTCCTAGAAAGCAATGGAAATAGACCCCAGAATAATAGAGGCAAGATGGCAGCACTTAACCACCAGAAGCAACACAGATGTAATTATCATAATGAGCTATGAGTTTGGAATGGCAGCCAGAAAGGCCTGACCTGCAGAGAGCGATGGAGATGACTAATAGTATACAATGTTCCTAAGGTAAAGATGGCCCGCCTAGCAATCAAAAGAAATCAAGGTTAGAAGATCAAGGAGCTGAGTCATGATTCATTGCCCAGTTTCTGGGCCAGAACTAGCTTTCAGGCATAGAATCCAATGACTGAAGGAGAGGCCAGGTCTCCAGGAGGAAAGACCCTGCAACAGCATGGCAAGTGTCTATGGCTATGATAGTCCCAATCCTTCCACAAAGGTGTCTACTAGCATTTACTTGGGCATTCACAGACAGGAGAAAGGGGAATATTATCCAAGCAATTCAAGGACTATTGGACACAGAGCCTGAGATAAATGGAACAACAAATTGGTGTCTCTCCCTCTCTCTCTCAAACCAATAAATAAAATGAAAAACAACAACATCATTATAGTAAGTGGCAGTGATCAGTGATACTCTTGAAGATTTAAAGAATACAGAAATAGTGGTCCCTATCATATTTACATTTGATTCAGCAGAATCCTAGACAGATTCTGGAGGATGACAGTGGTCTATTGCAAACTCACAAAAGTAGTAGCTCAAATTGAAGCTTCTGTACCAGACTTAGTATCTTTGCTAAAGCAGATTAACATTGCCTCAAATACATGGTATGTGACCACTGATCTGGTGAATGTATTATTTCCCATTCTAATCAGAAAGGAGGATCAGAACTAACTGTCATGTGGTCAGTGGAATGGACAATAGTATTCATTTATAGTCTTGTACCAGAGTTATGTTACCTTTCATGCCCACTATCATAATATATTCTTTTTTATATATATATATATTTTATTGATTTTTTTTATAGAGAGGAAGGGAGAGAGATAGAGAGCTAGAAACATCGATGAGAGAGAAACATCGATCAGCTGCCTCCTGCACACCTCCCACTGGGGATGTGCCCGCAACCAATGTACGTGCCCTTGACCGGAATCGAACCTGGGACCTTTCAGTCTGCAGGCCGACGCTCTATCCACTGAGCCAAACCGGTTTCAGCAATATATTCTTTTTTAAAAATATTTTTTAATGATTTCAGAAAGGAAGGGAGAGGGAGAGAGAGAGAGAAACATCAATGAGAGAGGCACATTGGTCAGCTGCCTCCTGAAAGCCCCCTACTGGGGATCGAGCCCACAACCCAGGCATGTGCCCTGACCAGGAATCAAACCCAGGACCTCTTGGTCCAAGAGACAACACTTAATCCACTGAGCCACAGCAGCTGGGCTATCATAACATATTCTGAAGGGTCTTGAACCCTCTGGACACACCTCAGAACATCACATTGGTCTCAATATTGAGGACAGAATATAAGTCTGACTAGATGTATGAAAAGGGGAAAATATGTTAGAAATTTTTGTAAAGGTCTCCATGTGCTTTCAAGGGTGGGATAAACCCAAGAGCCCACCACAACAATTAATTTTTGGGGTGCTTCAGTGGTCTGAAACATCCCCTCCAAAGAAAAGGACAAGTTACTGCATCTCTCACCCTCCTGTCCCCCAATTAAGATGACTTTTTTTCTGGAAGCAGAATATTATTCCTGGGTTGAAAATACCACTCCAACCCATAGACTGGGTGACACAAAAGGCTGCCAGCTTTGAGTGGGGCCCAGATCAGGGAAGCTCTCAGCAGCAAGTCTAGGCTGGGGTGTAAATGGCCCTGCTGCTTGAGCCATACAACCCAGCAGAACCTATAAATTCTCATGTGGAATTTATGGCAAACCCCTGTAAGAAAATCACAATCTAGCCCAGGCCAGTCTGGCTCAGATGGCTAAGTGTGCTCCCATGCACCAAAGGGTTGTGGGCACGACCCCCTGGTGTGGGACATCTAGGAGGCACCTGATACATATTTCACTCTCACATTGATGTTTTCTCTCTCTCTCTCTCTCTACAAATCAGTAAAAAAATATTTTTTTAATTTAAATCACAATCTAGGCCACTGGGTTTCTATTATAGGGCTATGAAATTTTGCCAGAAGTGTGATAATTTTTCTTTTTCTTTTTAATCCTCACCTGAAGATATATTTTTATTTATTTATTTATTTATTTATTTATTTTTAGAGAGAGAGAAAGGAAGAGAGAAAATCAATTCATTGCATCCCACAGGTGACCCAACCAGGGATAGAACCCCAAACTTTGGGTGTACAGGATGACTCTATGATACTCCAACCAACTGAGCCACCTGACAAGGGCTCCAAACCACTACACAGCAAAACCCATTTGGAGTTCTCTTGCCTGTTTTACTCTGAAGTCTGAGGACTGACACTTTGCCAACCCACTCCTGCTGAGAGGAGGTGGTCTCAGTTTCCTCACCTACATAATAAGGGAGTTGAATTTGCTTATCTCTGAGGCCCCTCTAACTCTGATTTCTGCTTCCACTGGCAAGGCAAAGAGCTGAGTTCTGTGTTAAGCAAGGAGATGAATTGTTTTGTCCACTGGCTAAAACGATTGCTTAACACTGACGTTACACAGTGCTGTTTCAAGTGCTTCAGACACTCAAGTGCTTGAAGTGATTCCTCCCACCTTAAAGGTCCTTGCCCCTGTACCTCCAGGCTCCCAGAACCAGCCTGTCGTCAGGTGACCAGAACTCTAGTGATTCTATCTCAGGCCAGAAGCTTTACAGGAAAAGGAGAAGCATTTCCAACTCCTGGGAGAGAAAGAAAAACTCTGAGCTCATGCTGATTCCCCGGGGGTATCGCACTCAGAAACACAACAAGGTTCTTGTAAAACACGGACAGAGGGGAGAACAAGATCCACTTAATGGACTGTGTACAGGACCAGTCCCAGCCCTGAACCAAAAGGTGTCGCTTATTCCAGTAAGAAGGGGACGCTCTGGAAGGCTGGTGGTGAGGAGGTGGGCTGCAGATTAGTCTGAGAAATGACTGGGTAAAGTGAACAATGATAAGCAGGAAAGAAAAGTTGATAAGAAAAATAGGCAACTTCCCTCTTTTCTACTCCTTTTGTTTCATGTTTAGCTCTGTTTTATTTCTCCCCCATATTCTTGGGAGAGTCGGGAGGAATAGATGAAATGAAGCTGAAGGAAAATTGCAGCTCAATGGGCAGGGGAGGGAGAAGCAATAATTTAAACCAACTTTCTCCTCTTCCCAAACAGCTCACCAATAGTCTCATTCTAGATGATAAGATGGGAATCTGAAAAATCCATTATTGTTCATGATATTTCATTATAGGAAATAAATTATTTTAACCAGATCAATATAATAGCATTACTAAAATTCTGCTATAATGTCATGAGCCTGTATTTAAGTATAGAAGAGATATTCTCATGCTCACCCTGATGACTCAGCTGTGAGCTTAAGTCAGGTCTGCAAAAGGGAGATAAAGCTGCAGAAGTCTCCATGGAGAGGGGGTGAAATAGTCCTTTAGCCAGAGTAGGCTTCCACCCAGATGCAGTACTTGGATATTGGTTGGTGGTCAGGAGTGGGCTGTGCTGGTTGGGTATCGTCCAATGCACCCAAATAAGGCTATGAAATTTTGCCAGAAGATATATTTTCATTGATTTTTTTTAGAGAGAGATAGAGGAAGGGAGGTTTCATTGATTTTTTGAGAGAGAGAGAAAGGTTCAATTCTTGGTCAGGGCACGTGCTGGGGTCGTTGGTAGGGGGTGTGCAGGAGGCAGCCTATCGATGTTTTACTCTCACATCAATGTTTTTCTCTCTCTCGTCCTCTCTAAAAATCAATAAAAATACTTTTTTTTTTTTTTAAATTGTGGGCTGATGTCAAATGGTCCTCTGATGTTTGCCAGTCCCCATAGTATCAAGGCAAAACCGGGTAGGGAAAATTTCTAGAGCTCCATCTCCCAGCCCTACTCTCTGACAAAAATGATCCCATAGCCAGATGTTAGGAGGTAAGGAGTGGGGACAGCTGTCAAAAGGGAGAACTGACCAGATTAGCACATGGTTCCTTTGTCAGAGCAGTGGCTCATGCATCAAAGTAGGGCACAGATGGGCTTCTAAGTAATTAGAGAAATTAAATCCCCAGCATTTCTGTTGTTGTTAATCCTCACATGAGGATATTTTTTCACTGACTTTTAGAGAGAGTAGAAGGGAGAAGGAGAGAGAGAAAGAGAGAAACATCAATGGGAGAGAGAGATACACCCAGACTGGGCCCGAGGATAGTGCCTGCAACTCAGGTACATGCCCTTGACCAGGAATTGAACCGGGACCCTTTAGTCCATGGGCCAACACTCTATCCACTGAGCCAAACCGGCTAAGGCCCCAGCATTTTTTAATCCCTATACAACCAGACTGCTAAAAAAATAAAAATAGGGAAGGAAAGAAGGAAGGAAAATATGAAAGACCTTTGCTTGGGCAAAGTGCTATATCTTGACATTTCTTCCCAGAAATACTAGGATTCCTCTTCTCCCTCTTTTATAACTTCCTGAATCATGTTTCATCCTTTGCCTCTTCCTCTGGCCCCCACCATCTCCCATCTGGCTCATATATTAAGGAGAATCCAGCTGAAATATGATCTCTTGACTGCAGCCAGAAATGTCTCTCTTGTGGTTTCTTGCCTATTATTTCAGCTGAATTCCCATTAATGGTAGGAAAAACTCCATTGTCAACATGCTCATTAATGTTAAGACTTGATCTGGGAGCCTGGAATAGTGATTACTGCTTGATTCTGACCCCATCCTTAACTAGTTGTTGAGGGTGAGAGAACCATTTGTCACTAGCACTGACTGTACCCTCATAGTGACAGGTGTGCAAAATCTAGTGTAAGAGATACCCCTTGGCTCTGACCAAGGAGAGGGAGCTTTACAAAGGACTAGAGGGATAAATGACTTAACAGAATTAACTGTGCCTAGAGTTCGATGGGCCTTTGTGTTGATCTCCCCACTACAGAGGGTAAACGATGTCCCTAACAGTGTAATGTAGGAGAAACACTGTTGGATTGGGTGGCAATTAATATGGTTTTAGTCCTGCCTCTACAAGTAATTTGCTATGTGGCTTTTGCAAGTTGCCTTACCTCTCTGAGTCTCAAATTCCTCCTCTATAGAATGGGGATGATACTGTCTATTTCTCAGGGTTTTTGAGAGACTCAAGCATAACAGTGCTATGATAGAGTTTTAAAAAGCATAAAGGGTTATAAAGTAGAATAGAGTATGAGGTTCCCAGACTAAGTCATCAGGGTTGACTTCTGTCTCTTGGTCTGTTTTCCTTGGTGTTGACTTTATTCTTAGATATGCTCCCTTCATGGAATGGCAAATTGATCCCAGCAGCTCCAGCCTTATATTCTCCTAGTGTAGTAACCCCATCATTTTACTTTTTAAAATACATTTTTATTGATTTCCGAGAGGAAGGGAGAGGGTGAGAGAGATAGAAACATCAATGATGAGAAAGAATCATTGATTGTCTGCCTCCTGCATGCCCCCTACTGGGGATCGAGCCTGCAACCCAGGCATGTGCCCTTGGCCGGAATCGAACCTGGGACCCTGCAGTCTGCAGACCGACGCTCTATCTACTGAGCCAAACCAGCTAGGGCTAACCCCATTATTTTAAAAGCATTTTCCCCCCTAATATCTCCAGCTTTAGCCAGAACTAGATTATGTATTCAATCCTAGAGTCAAATGGCAATGTCAGCCCCAAGCCAAACCACATGAATTCAAATTAAGAGTAAAATTAAATTCAGTGACCAAATGCATGGATACTAGGAAGACTAAAACAGTACTTACAAATACCCTGTAAGGTAGTGTAGAGAAACTAGAAGTTTTGATGAAAAGGGGAAACATAAGGTATTTGTGATTGCCCACATTGAAGACTTCCTCAAAATGCCCTTTTATGGAAAGAGAGAAAGCTTCCCAGGAACAATACAACTCCTCTATTCCTTACAAATCCTATTGTACAAAGAAAACAATACCCTCTGCCCAGTGTGACCAAAGAGATGTGCCTGTCCACAGCTTGGTCAGATGCCTACTGCCTCACTGTGCTCTGGGGAGAGCCTCTGAGGGAGCACATGATGTCCATCTTCAGGGCTGTTTCACTGGTCTCTGGGTTAAGCAGGAAAAACAGCACAGAAGATGAGAGTCTATTAATATATGGAGCTAAAAATCTGGAACCATGGCATATGAAGGAGCGTGTGTGTGTGTGTGTGTGTGTGTGTGTGTGTGTGTGTGTGTGTACATATGTTTACAGAAAAAGGAGAATAGATTAGAAGAGAGGCAGTAAAGAAGAAAAAAGAAAAGACAGACGAGTTTGACTTTTTAAGTAGATTTCACATCCTCATTGCCTTTTTCTCGACTATTAGTTAGGATATTGAGTAGGTGGAGACAAATATATCAGTGGCTTAATCAAGATAAAAGTTCTGTTTTTCTCCCAGGTAAAAGTCTGAGCTGTTAGACCATGCAGGACTGGTTAGGGGCTCTGTTCCCTGAAACTCAGTTCTGTCTAACTTGTTACTCCACCCATGGTATTACATTCAGTCCATAGGGTCAAGGTTAACTCACCATTAATACACCGCAAAGAGGAAGAGAGGGTCAAGCAGCTTCCTATTAAAGGTGTTACTTGAGATTTACCAAAATCACTGCTGCTCACTTTCCTTTTGGCAGCCAGAATGTAGTCACATTGTCATATATATCTGCAAGAGAGGTTAAAAATGTAGTATAGCTGCCCAGCCATTGTGGCTCAGTTGGTTGAGCATAGTTTCATGCACCAGGAGGTTGCCAATTTGATTCTGGGTCTGGGGCCCTTGGGCTTGATCCCTCGTGGGGGACATTTGGGAGGTGGCTGATCAAAATTTCTCTCTCATCTCTCTCTCCCTTCCTCTCTCTGAAATCAATAAAAACAGTAGTATAGCCGACTGCCAAACACCCAGCTAAACATAGAGAGGAGTCCTTTAGTAACTGATAGATGGGTATATAGCAATCACTTTCCTTTGCCCTTCAAATTAAAGTCAGCTTCTACTATCTTTCTTCCTTGAAACTCCGCATCCTTCAAAAATTGGCTTCTGTTATCTATTTGAAAAAGTCATTTATTTACCTCTTCCTCCACTGATGATTTTGTCTCCCTTTCTTTCATTCTTAAAAAAAAATAATAAAATAAAATAAATCAATAAATAAAATTTAAAATAAATAAATTATAGCACATTCTTTTGTTGAATTAGTTTCCAGCATTAAAAATCATGTTTTGAAAAGATATATAAATAACATGGGAAAGTTCTCATAATATGTTAAATAATAGGGAGAATTTATGTTTGTGGTTTTTTTTTTAAATAAACACATCCTTACATGAAAGAAATACACATGCACACTACTGGAAGGAGAATCACAAGTATATTTATGGCATTTATTTCTTGGTAATAGTTTTAAAAATAGAATTTCTGTACTCAAACTGGTTGATGTTTTGGATAAAACATTTCAGACACTGAAAAAAGAGAAAGCATGAGAGTACTAGAAAAATGCTAAAATAAATACTACTTGCAACTTCAAATGAACCCAGATCATTCATGTGACAGAGTTGAAAATAAGGTAGACCAGAGGCCCTAAGTTCTAGTTCTCAGTTATTTGCTGTCTGACTGAATGACTTGACTTTTTTTGACCTCAGTTTTCTGTAAAAGAATGAGTTCTACTTTTAATAATATATGCCCCAAGACCTGCAAAAGATTTATACAGTGGGTGAAATAATTACCATTCACATGTCTCAGAGAACTCTAACATCTTCACATCATAAGAAAGCACTTATTAAGGGCTTATCATCTATGCCAGTTCATGCTCCTGTGTTCTCCAGGTCTCTTTTCTTCCTATGTTTTTATTATGGTTTACATAAATTAAAATCCCAAGTCCTTTTTCCTAACAGAAATGCTTTCCTCCTGAGCCCTTAGCCAACAAGGACAGTTAATTAGCTCTATCACATTAAGGCCCATCACATTAAGATCACAGAGAATTGTGGCAACCTCTGCTTTGTTTGTTTAGAAGAATCTATGCAAGCAAACAAGAGAAATTACTGTTATTAAGCATGTATGATACAATTCGACTTGTCCAAAGTATTTTATAGTATTTCTTCTTTTTCTCCTTTTTTTGAAATGTAGACATTTAATGATATTAAGGAATTATTGACTTTTTCTAGGTGTGAAAAGTTTTGTGATTATGTTTTAATTTTCTTTGTGTGTGTGTGTGTGTGTGTGTGTGTGTGTGTGTGTGTGATTATGTTTTAAAGGGCCCTTATTTTGAAGAGATGCATTCTTAAACACTTACAGAAGAAAAAAAACAGAGATTTGCTTTTAAAAAAAATCACAGGAGAGCCCAGCTGCGGTTGAGCGTCAACCTAAGAACCAGGAGCTGATGATTCCATTCCTGGCCAGGGCACTTGCCCAGGTTGCAGGCCAGATCCCCAGTGTGGGGCATGCAGGAGGTAGCCAATCAGTAATTCCCTCTCATCATTGATGTTTCTGTCTCTCTACTCTCCCTCTCCCTTCCTATCTGAAATCAATAAAAAAGATATATTTTTTAAAAATCACAGTAGAGGACAGGACTGGTTGTGAGCAATTGGTGATCAGAAATGGGTGGGTACATGAGAGTCACTGCACTATTCTGTGGACCCCTGCCATATGTTGGAAATTCGGCTTTGAGATCTTGCTCCGTGGCATATGTCATCAGTTTGGTTCAAATAAACTCAGAAAAGCCCTGACCAGTGTGACTCAAAGATTAGAGCTTCAGCGGGCACACCAAAGCGTCATGGGTTCAATTCCTAGTCAAAGGTACATACCTGGATTTGATCCCAGCCCCAGTTGGGGCACGTGTGGGAGGCAACCAATTGATATGTCTCATATATATATATATATATATATATATATATATATATATATATTTTATTTTTATTTTTTTTTACAGAGAGGAAGGGAAAGGGATAGAGAGTTAGAAACATCGATGAGAGAGAAACATCGACCAGCTGCCTCCTGCACACCCCCCACTGGGGATGTGCCCGCAACCAAGGTACATGCCCTTGACCAGAATCGAACCTGGGACCCTTCAGTCCGCAGGCCAAAGCTCTATCCACTGAGCCAAACCGGTTTCGGCGATGTCTCTCTCATATTGATGTTTTTTTCTCTCTCTCCTCTCTCCCTCCCTCCTTTCCACTCTCTCTAAAATCAAATGGAAAAAATAAACTCAAAAAAATTCTCTGCAGGTTTAGACGTGTTTCTTATGTCAAAATGACAAAAGGAAACTAGATTTTGCATGGTGAGCATGCAATGGAATGTACAGATGTTGTATTATAAAGTTGTATACCTAAAAGTTAACCAATGTTACCCCATAAATTTAATTATTTACCAAAAAAAAAGTTTGCTGTAAAACATATGCCATGTTATATCTCTTGATTGCATCATATCCCCTTGTGCACGATTTAATTTTGTGTTGTTTGGCTTGTCATGGCCCCTAAGTGTACAAAAATCCACCACTAATGTTACCAGTAAACAGCCACATTAAGTGATTGATCTGGAAAAGAAATTAAGAGTGATCAAGGACTACAAAGATGGGAATCAGTGATGATTATTGCTCACCAGTCAGGCATGTCTCATTCCACCATAGATAATAATGTTGAAGAACAAGAACAAAGTGACGGAAGCTGTTAAAGAATCTGCTTCATTGAAGGCAATAAGATTAACAAAAATTTGAGAAGGGCTTATATCAGACATGGAGAAACTTCTAATGACCAGACATATAAGCATATCTACCCTCTCATGGCCAAAAGCAAAAATATGATCATGGCCAAAGCCAAAAAATCTGTGATATCGAAAGAAAAGCTGGGACCTGACTACAATGTTGAATTTATTGCTAGCTCTTCGTGGTTTAAGTGACTTAAGAATTGTTATTCATTACAGAATAAAAAGTGAGTGATGAGTCTGACAGTGCTGATATAAAGCCAACCAAAGAATTTTTGAAAACTCTAGATGTGCTGATTGTGGAGGAAAATTACCTGCCAGAGCAAATGTTCAATATGGATGAAAACTCCCCATTCTGGAAACAGATGCCTGAAAGGACTTTCTTGTACTGAGGAGGCCAAGTTAATGCCAGTTTTCAAGGCTTTTAAGGACAAGACAATTGTATGCTTGGGGCAATGCTGCAGGCTACAAATTGAAACCTTATGTGATCTGGCACAGAGAGAACCCCAAGGCTTTCAAGCATATCAATAAGTACACACTACCAGAAATATTAAGGACGAGCAAGGTCCTTTTCAAGATGCCTTCTTGGACTGCTATACCAGCAAAATGGAAAGTACAATTTGGAAAATAGCATACCTTTTTTAAGATTTTGCCTTTTTTTTTTTTAACATGTTTTTATTGATACGAGAGAGAAACATCCATGTGAAAGAGAAACAATGATCAGTTGCCTCTCTTACACACCCCAACCTGAACCTGCAGCCTGGGCATGTGACCTAATTGGGAATCAAACTGACGACCTTTTGGTGTATGGGATGATGCTCAACCAACTGAGCCACACCAGTCAGGCCAGATTTTGTTTATTGTTGATAACACTCCAGAACATTCTCCTTTTATTGGTGATCTTCATCCCCAAATCAAATCTCCCTCCGAATACCACTCTTTGATGCAATCAATGAGTCAAGGCGTTATAGCAGCTTTTAAGGCCTACCACCTGAGGAGGACCTTTGCCCGGGCTTTTGCTGAAGCTGAGGAAGACACTGATGCAATTCTGGAAGGATTATAACATGTATGACTGCAACAAGAACCTTGCTCAAGCTTGGGGTGGTGTCACCAAGGGGTGTATGAATGGCATCTGGAAGCAGACAACTTTAACCTGGGTGTGGATAAGAATGACATGGAGGAGCTCCTAGAGGTGGTTCCTGAGTAATTGGCTAATAAAGGTTTGTTAGAACGAGAACAGGAATGCATAGCTGAAGAAGAGGCAAAAGAAAGAGAAACTGCAGAAGAAAAATAAGAACCCCCAAGAAAATTCACAGTGGAGAGTTTAGCCAAAGCTTTTTTAGACCTTCGTAATTCCTTAAAAAGTTCAAAACATGGACTCCAACACTGCAAGGTTTTCATTCATCAGCATATTTATGATGCATTAGCTGGTTAGAAGCAAATCTGATGGAAAAAATAAGCAAACCAAGCAAACACCCATGGACACATTTCTAAAAAGAGTGACACCTCCTGAAGAAGAGCCTGAGGCAGGTCCTTCAGGAGGTATTTTAGAAGGCAGCACTGTTATCATAGGGGATGACAGCTTCATGCATGTTCTTTCTTTCCCCTGAAGACCTTGTAGTGGACAAGATGTGGATGTGGAAGACAGTGATGTTGATGCTCCTGATGATACTATGTAGGCCTAGGCTAATGTATGTGTATGTAACTTAGTTGTTGTTTTTTTTTTTAGAACAACAATCTTTTTTTAAAAAAATTATTTATTGATCAGAAAGAGAGAAACATCAATTTGTTGTCTCACTTATTTATGCACTCATTAGTTGATTCTTATATGTGCCCAGACTGGGCATCAAACTTGCAACCTTGGCAGATCAGATGACACGCTAACCAATTGAGCTCCCTGGCCAGGGCTTGTGTCTCAGTTTTTGTTTTTTAAAAGATTTTTAAAAATTGATTTTCGACCCTAACCGGTTTGGCTCAGTGGATAGAGCGTCAGCCTGCGGACTCAAGGGTCCCAGGTTCGATTCCAGTCAAGGGCATGTACCTTGGTTGCGGGCACATACCCGGTGGGGAGTGTGCAGGAGGCAGCTGATCGATGTTTCTCTCTCATCGATGTTTCTAACTCTCTATCCCTCTCCCTTCCTCTCTGTAAAAAATCAATAAAAATATATTAAAAAAATTGATTTTCGGAGAGAGAGAGAAGGAGAAGGAGAGAGAGAAACATGGATATGAGAGCAAAACGTTGATTGGCTGCCTCCTGCACACCCTCTACTGGGGATCCAGCATGTACCAGAAACCTTTCTGTGCATAGGACAACACTCAATCAACTGAGCCACATGAGCCAAGACATGTCTTAGTTTTTAACAAAAAAGTTTAAAAAGTAAAGAATAAAATTTTTAAAATTTTAATAGGGAAAAGTTTAATAAGTATATAAATGAAGAAAACGTTTTTGTACAGCTGTACAATGTATTTCTGTTTTACTATAAGTGTTATTACAAGAGAGCTGAAAAGTTAAAAAAATTAAAAAATTGGCCCTGGCCTGGTAGCTCAGTTGGCTGTAGTGTCGTCCCAATATGCCAATGTTGCGTGCTCCGTCTCTGGTCAGGGCACATACAAAAGGCAACCAATGAAAGCATAAATGAGTGGAGCAAATAAGTGCTGTCTCTCTCTCTCTCTCTCTCTAAAAAAATAAATAAATAAATCAAAAATTTTTTTCAATTTAAAAAGTTTATAAAATTAAAAAGTTACAGTAATGCTAAGGTTAATTTATTATTGAAGAAAGAAAACCATTTAAATACTAGAGGCCCAGTGCATGAAATTCATGCATGGGTAGGGTCCCTAGAGGCTGCTGGCTGCCGGCTGCCGGTTGAAGGCTGGAGCCTTCCTTCATTCAGGTCAGTTGAACTCCCAAGGGGACACTTTGCATATTAGGCTTTTTATATATATAGAAGTTAAATGCAGCCTAAACATACAGTGTTTATAAATTCTACAGTAATGTCTTAGGCCTTCACATTTATTCACTACTCACTCATTGACTCATCCAGAGCAAATTTCCAATCCTGTAAGCACTATACAGGTGTACTGATTTTTATTTTTTATACCATTTTTTTACTGTACCTTTTCTGTGGTTAGATATGTTTAGATACACAGAAACTATGAGTTGCAATTGCTTACAGTATTCAGTACAATAACATGCTGGACAGGTTTGTCTCTAGGAGCAATAAACTATACAATATAACCTAGGTATGTAGTAGGCTATACCATCTAGGTTTGTATAAACCCACTCTATGACATTCACAAAACCAGGAAATCAACTCAGAATGCATTTCTCAGAACATATCTGTCATTAAGTGGTGCATGACTGAACTGTAGTATACTTACATTAACTGCACAAATACTACATATACAGCTTGATGAAATTTTACATACGGATACACTAGTATAATCACCAGCAAGATCAAGATATAGAAATTTCAGCCCTGGCTAGATAGCTCGGTTGGTTAAGAGTGTCATTCAGATACATCAAGGTTGCAGGTATAAATCCCTGGTCAGGACACATACAAGAAGCAACCAATGAATGCATAAGTAGAACAACAAAATAGATATATCTCTCTCTCTCTCTCTCTCTCTCAAATCAATAAGAGAAAAGAAAAAAGATATAGAAATTTCCAGCACACCAGAAACCCCCCTGGCTTCTCCTCCCAGTTAGTAACCACCAAGGTAATCAGTAAGTGATAAAGTTGAGAGGAGCATCTTTTGGTATTTATAACAGGTCCCTTTCAAGGATACCTGAATTTCTATTAATGTAGTGACCCAAGATGGGCCCATATTAGCTTCAGAATGGGAGCTGGTTGCCAGAGGAATCAATCATATAATTTGAGGGTTGGAACTTTCAGCTCCCAGCCAACCTCTGGGAAAGAGGGAGGGACTGGGGATTGAATTAATTACCAATGCTAATGATTTGATCAATTGGGCCTATGTAATGGAACCTCCTTATAAACCCTGAACTATGTGGTTTGGTGACCTTCAGATTTGGTGCATGTATCCATGTGCCATGAAGGAGGTGCACCCCAAACTCCTGTGTCAGGACCCTCGTCTCACCCTATGTATCTCATTCTGGCTATTTACTTGTATCCTTCATAATATCTTTTATAACAAACCAGTAATAGTAAGCAGAGTATTTTCCTAAGTTCTGCGAGCCACTATAGCAAATTATTGAACCTGATGAGGATGTCATGGGAACCCAAATTTATTTTTTCTACTATTAGTTAACATTTGAACTATTTCCAATTTAGGACTATTCTGAATAAAGCTGCTATAAATACTCTTGTAAAAAAAAGTTTAAAAAAATACTCTTGTAAGTGCTTTTTGTTGGATATAAACACTCATTTCTATTGGATTTATAACCAGAAGTAGTATTGCTGGATAAGGTACACATGTTTACTTTTAGTAGGTACTGCCACAGATTTTTCCAAATTGTGCCAATTTGCATGCCCACTAGCAATGTATGACAGTTCCAGTCGTTCTAGTTCCTAATACTTGCATTATCAGTCTTTTAAAAGCAATTGTTAACTTTTAATCTTCCAAATGAATGTTCATTTTATCTCCACAGAAATGGTGAGCTCTGCTGTGAGGGGCAGAGAGAGTTATTGGGATGTCAAGGCGAAGTGTATCAACCTCAAGGATGAGCCTACAGCCTCTGATAGGAGCAGAGGAGACCGGAATCCAAGCACAGACCAGCAAGAGCCTAGAGATTCTCAAGGAATTCCAGATTCTTGCTCAACGGACTCCTGCATTCAGGGCATTGTGAGGCAAGACAGAACTAGAACAACAGGCTAAAAAACAAAAAAAGGAAGCTGACCCACTTCTGACCCATTCACCGTGTGTATGTCTCTAAAGGAACAGGCCTGACCAAGTGAGATGAGGCTGCCTTTCCCAAGGTGGCACTAGGGGTTAGTGGCAGTGCTGATCTGTGATGGCGAAGGATCCTATCTCCATCTGGTCTCTGGTCTTTGGTTCAACTTGGAAAACAAACCCAAATCTCTTTGGAAGCAGAACTTCAGATGGGCCAACAGAGCTCCCTGAAGGTATGAGGCCTGAAGCCTGAAGGGACCAGCAGGTAACTGGGCATTGCAGCCTGAGTCTGGTTAGCCACAAGAAAGCATTCCTGCTTCCTTGCAGGGTGTTTTTTTGTTTTGTCTGAGGAATGTAGAGGCTGGCCTCAAATTCCTACAGGATCTTCTGACAATGGAGGCCAGGATGATCCTGAAGAAATGCCAGCCCTAACTGGACTGAGAAGCCAATGGCCACTTTCTTCTCTATGGCTCAGAATTTGACCCAATCTGCCCTGACGGAGATAGAACCTGGGCCCCCAGAGGGAGGCAGGCAGTGGCCATCCCCTATTCCAGTCCTCAGTTTAGGACTGCATTGGAAATGTAAGAAACATAAATTATGGGGAGAAGCCTATTTTTAAAAATGCTTTTTAATTTAATTTAATTTAATTTATTTATTTATTTATTTATTTTTGAGAGAGAAACATCGGCACGTCCCCTACTGGGGATCAAGCCCGAAACCCGGCCATGTGCCCCGACCGGAATCCAACCCGTGACCTCTGGGTGCATGGGACGAAGCTCAACCAACTGAGCCACACCGGCCAGGGCGGAGTGAAGACTATTTCACAAAACACAAAAGACAATGTGGCCGACAAGTCAAGGGACTCTAAAGGGAGGCGAGGTGACAGAGGGGTTGTTACCGGTTGGTTAGGGCTGAAGAGAGGGTAGGCGGGGGCGGGGGCTCGCGGGGTGAGGGCTCCGCCTGGGTTGGTTATACCGGGCAGGGCAGGTTTCTGCAGAGGGAAAGTATGACCTTACTGGCAAGGATTCTGGACTGAACTCCACCTAGTGAGCATGGAGGGGAGAAGGTTCTGTCTCCTCCCACACGGTCCAGCCCTTCGGCGCCCGGGCTCGGCGTGCCCAAGGCTCGGGGAAACCTGCGGCGCTGGAAGGGAGATAATCAGTGGTGGCTGCCGGGTAAAGGCGGGTGCTGGGAGGGGTTCCTTCCCTGGTGGGGGTTAGTTGTCCTCACTTCCGGGTGCATGAGGATGGGCGGGCGGGGTCTGAGGTCGGCGGCGGGAACCCAGATTCCTGTGGCCTCCGGTCGCCTGCCTCCTGCGGCCACTTTACTGCCGTTAGAAAGGGGCGGTCGGCCGCCGGGCAACACCGGCGAGCTCTCCTCCGAGCTTTAAGCCCCGCCCCGCTAGTCCCCGCGGCGTCTCCATGGCGACGCGCTGCGAAGTGCGGCTGCGCAAGGGTGACGGAGCGCGGACGAGGGGGAGGGGGTGTTTTGGTTCTAGCCGCTCGCCGTCCTTTCTAGACTGGGTCGTCGGAAAGCTTCTTGTTCCTGCTTTCTTTTCCTTTTCCCTTTCCCAGCCTCAGTTCTCCTTCTTTCCTTCCCTTCTGCCTGACTCCCCTTTTTCTATTGACGCCCCGGGTCCGGGCCATTTTCCGGGCCGGGCACACTAAGTGCACGGCCCCGGGGGCCCAGTATATGACCCGCCGTCTGGCTACCCCTCGCTTCCCCCGCCCCATGTGGCTGCGGGGCCGCAGCGGCGCTGCCCACTATGGCCCGGAAAGCAGTTAGCAGGAAGCGGAAAGCGCCGGCCTCGCCGAGAACTGGGAGTGACGCTCAGGGCCCGCAGGTGAGGGCTGAGAGGGTTGGGACTCGGGTGGTAAGGCCGAGGCACCCCGAGGGGGATAAGGTTTGCAGATTGGGGAACCGGTACCGGGATCCAAGGTCTGTAGTTAGGGATGGGATGGGGGGAGTGGAGCCCCGACCTATAGAGTCAGGGCTGGGCCATTAGGAGTTCACTGGAGAGCAGGGAGGCCGGGGTGAAGAGCTCAAGGGGAACCTCAAAATGGTGCATATACTGCGGAAGGTCTGCAGTCGGGAATGAGGCTTGAGAAACCAAATCTGGGCTTTGGAGGAAAGAAAATCGAAGTCGAGGGACATCGGGAACAAACCTCCCAGAAAACTGGGGGATGGGAGAGTGAAGTTCTTACAAGGGCCCCGGGAAGCAGGGATGATTGCGTTTCTAATATAGGAAGGAGTCTCGCTATAGATACACAAGCCCTGAGCTGGCCCTTGAATCCTTAGAACAAACAGCAGTTCCTAGGTATCATCTCTATACCGCCCCCTTTGGAGGGGAAGACCTTGTTGGACGCGTATTCGGACTCTGATTTCCCGTGCTTCCCACCCCGTTGGTGTCTGATTTTGGAATTCTACAACTGCCTGGAGCGTGGGGCCTCGTGACATGGGGGCGGCCATTAATAGTGCATCCTGGAAGACCTGGGACCCTAAATCTGGCTCCTTGGGCTGCATCCTTCATGCTCCGAGGGGAGTACAGGCTGAGAGGGAGAAGGGGGCTGGGTAGAGATGCAGCCCAGGTTACTATGGTAATCATTCAGCCCGTCATTCCCTTCCCTATCAAGGATAACTTGAGGGACTCTGAATCTTTCACTCCTAAAAGGCCTAGTAAATCTTTTGTCCTTGTTGGTCTCCGCTTCCATTTCCTTGTCTCTTCATTCCTCCTTTCTCATAGGTAGGTTTGACTATGAGCAGCATCTTTTCAGTGTTGGAAGAGTTATACTGAATAGTCTGGGTTGAGATTCCTGTTCTTATATTTCTGTTGCATGTAAATCCTGCAGGATGAGTTCTTGGTGATTTCCTTAATACAGTAGGATCCCTTGTTCTGAAGGAAGGTAGCCAAAGCCCTGATTTCTAATATTGCTTTCCACAGTTTGGCTGGGATCACTCCCTTCACAAAAGGAAAAGACTCCCCCCAGTGAAGAGATCCTTAGTGTACTACCTGAAGAACCGAGAAGTCAGGCTACAGAATGAAACCAGCTACTCTCGTGTGTTGCATGGCTATGCAGCACAGCAACTTCCCAGTCTCCTGAAGGAGAGAGAGTTTCATCTTGGGACCCTTAATAAAGTGTTTGCATCTCAGTGGCTGAATCATAGGCAGGTGGTGTGTGGCACAAAATGCAACACGGTAAGTGTCCGGAGGATGCGAACTTTATCCTAGGCCCTGGATATATGGCTCTACATGCTCTAGAACCTCTCATTGCTCATTTTCCCCATCAGTTTCTCTTGGGGGGAGATTGCTTTACTCTCCTTTACATTTCCTTCTATTTGTTGGTGATTTCTTCCTCTCTTTTTCTGTTCCTTTTCCAGTTCTACATTTCTGATAAATCTTTAGAGGAGGCTATTTCTGTAGGCCTCTTGCCATATAGTTATGCCAGTGCTTCTAGATGTTTTTTTGGCTTCATTTTTAAATTTATGTTGCTTTTTAAGTCGGAGGCCTCAAAGGAAAGATGGAGGAAAGACATCTCAGAGGAAAGACTGAGCATCATTCAGTATACATGATAGTGAAAACCTGCTAGCCTAAAGGCATATGTAGAAGCATTTAAAATAGCACTTGGCAAACATTCACTTTTAGGGAATAGAATCGAAAGATGTTTATCTTATAAGAATAGGCAGGGAATGTGTGTCTGGTGGTATCTTTCAGGATGTACGTGTTTTCTCTCTGCACAGTAGTCTCAGAAGAGAAAAATTAAGTGTAAGGAGAATATTTTTATATAGAATGACAGAAGACAATTATAAGTGAATGAAGGGAAACATTTATCAGTAAGCTATATAACCAGCACAATTACAGACATGGATAAAATAAGTCAATCTACGATTGGGTATGGTGGATATGATTGGAACAGAATGGCACAAATAGTATGATGTCAGATGATTGACAAGTGAAAAGAGGCAGGGCCTGGCGGTGGGAAATGATTCTGAATGAAGTGTGAGAAAAGATAAGATGAGATGAGGCCTAGCTGCTCTCTCCATTTTCACCTCACTCTATGTGAATAGACAAGTAATGTCATAATGGTTGGGTAAATTTACCCTGGACAGAAACATCTTGATTAATTGGAAGAGAGATGGTTGCTGTAAATCAAGAAAGTCTTAAGTACTAGAAGTGGTTTTTTTATAAAGGATACTAGAGGCCCGATGCATGAAAGAAATTCCTGCAAGAGTAGCCCCCTCACCCCCTCCGGCTCCTGGCACCCGGGCCCTGGGCTTCCCTAGCAGCCCTGACTTGGTCCGGAAGGATGTCCGGTGTGATTAGCATATTATGCTTTTATTATTATAGATAGGCAAAGATTTAAGCATGAGTTTTAAGGAAGGAATTACTACCATGGTGGTTGGGGCCAAGCTTTCATTTCCTCTTCTGTTGAAGGCTGCTTTTCATACAAAAGCCCTTCAAAACTATGTAGTTGCGGCAAGCCTCTACAAAACTTCATTTTTCTAGTCTCATTGTCACTCGGAATAGAAAGAATATCTTATTTGGAGAAATTAATTCCATTTTCCACACATACCATTATAGTGTTTTGCCCAGCAAATGTTGCTGAGTCGTAAATTAAAGTAATCATCATAGTGTCTTGCTTCTGGCACTTACTATTTTGAAGGTGGGAATAATAGTAAGTAATAATTTAACCTACTGTTAATAGGGATGATTTCTGTCTTCCTATGTCCTCATGACCTTAAGTCTGTTTTCTTTTTTATGGTTAGGGTTTTTTGTTTTGTTTTGTTCAGTTTCCAGAAGCAAAGCAGGGAACCAGGAACACTGCTTTTCTCTGAAATTTGTGACATTTGGCCAATGATTCCCTTAGCTGTGCCTTTGTTTCCCTCTCTCTAAAATAGATATAGGTGGTGTGGGCATCTTGGGAAATACTTCAGGTGAAAAATATCTTATTCAAAAATAGTATTAGTGATAGTGTCCAAAGTTTTTCCAATGCTCTTGGCAAATTCCTGAGACTTCCCTCAGTTTGAAAGAAAGGAAAATTATTTAAACAATTAGGACTGTCTTTGGATAATATGTGAGAATTTGGGATAGGGGGAAGAGTTCAAGTTTGATTCTCAATAGTAAGTTAAGTTTCAATGTCTTGAAATTTTATCATCAATAAAATGATTTAAATGTATTCAGTAGGAAAAATATGCCACAACCATTTATATTCTAAAATCACCTATTCATATGTACCTAAGTTTCACCAGCACTAAACTGAGGGTACACAAATGCTAAAAAGCCAGGTCCTTTCCTAGTTACCTGACTTGGGGTTATAATATTGAAATCTCTGCTGAGGCAGTGGGTCTTCCTCTGTGGTAAAGCAGCGGAGATATTTTGTAAAGTTTTCTGTAGCCTGATTCCTGGGGTGGGAATTGCCCTGTGCTATGGAATGACATGCAAACTGGAAGGCCAATAAGCTCAGGAATAATAGCAGAGATGGCCAGCCTATGTTTTAATCTTTAATAACATTAGTACGGTCATATTTTTACTAAATTATTTAAAGAAGGAGAGGTAGTATAAACTTAATTGGATCATGGGTCTGACAACTAGGATGTGTAGGTATATTTTCCTGGTTTAGGGTTACTAATTCAGATTGTGCACAAAGTCAGAACAGCTAAATAAAAGAAGCCTGCCAGGCACAAAAATAAGAAGTAGTGTAGACTGCAAAGAGCCAAGAAGGAATTCTTGGCTCCAGCTAGTTGTAGCCATGTAGCAGTTTGAGCCTAGCATTAATAGATTTTTGTCCTTTTTAAAGATAAACCTGAAATCTGTATTTTTATGGGGGAAGGTATCAACCATGTATGAGGAATTTTAAAATTTTATTTTGAGAGTATATTTATTAAATCTGGAAACAGTGAAATAAGGAAGGGCTTAGGATTGAAGAAGCAACAGGAGGGAGCCTTGGCGGGGGTTGCTTTGTCTCTAGAAATATTATAGGAAAGAAATGAGCCTGGGCCCGGCTGCCTTGGTTCACTGAGAAGTCAGAAAAGGAAGCCCTTAGAGACAGGTTCAGGAGATTAGCCTCTGCCCATTGTTCCTCTGCCCATTGTTCTAGTCTCATGGGGTGTCTTGACATTTAGGATGTGCACTCCAGTGGGGAAGAAGAGGGAGAATGGGAAGGAGCATGGGCCTGCTCCCTGAAGGAAAAGCACTATGAGAAATATTGAGAATCTGGTATGACAAGAGCTTTATGTGTCTAGAAGAGAGTTGTGAAATTAAGGTTGGAAAGATTCATTAGGATCAAATTATGGAAGCCCTTGAATGTCAAGCTAAGATTTTATTCTATGGAGAATGGAGAGACAAGACTCAAGGATTTTTTTTTTTTTAATATATATTTTTATTGATTTCAGAGAGGAAGTGAGAGAGAGAGAAACATCACTGATGAGAAAGAATCATTAATTGGCTACCTCCTGTACGCCACCTACTGGGGATTGAGCCCACAACCCAGGCATGTGCTCTGACCGGGAATGGAACAGGGACTTCATGGTTCATAGATTGATGATCAACCATTTAGCCACACTGGCGGGGCAAGACCCAAGAATTTTTAAGCAGGGAGTGACGTCATTGGAGTAGTGCTTTTAGGGAGAGGAGTTATATGATGTTAGTACTATGGTTATGGATGAGAGGTAATAAGCGGCAAAACCAGGCCAGTAATGGGGAGAAGGTGAGGAGGGGACAGGGGACAGATAGGACATCTTAGAGGTAGAATTTATAGATGATGATGATAACATGCTCATATTTAATTGATTCAGAGCAATAAGTCAAAATTGATACTGATGTTTCCAACCTGGATAACTGGGAAGATGGCAGGGTGAAAATTAAGCAGATGTGAAGAGAAAATGAATTTAGTTTTATGCTTTCGATTAGTTGAAATTTGGGAGGGGGTAAAGATTGAAGTTAGTGGTTTGGGAAAAATATATGTATAAGGGATTATTGTTAACATGGTTAGAGAAGGCACACTTGAGTTCCATAAACCTCCCTAAAATTGCAAATTTTTCATTATATGTGTATTTTCTGGGCATGATGCAGGGAGGGTGGTGTGGAAAGCAGTTCATAGTTCTCATTAGATTTTTCAAAGGAAATACTGTGAACTAAAAATGGGTAAGAACCATTGATATTTTTGAAAGAGGGGCTAAGAACAGAACCTTGGAAAATACCTATATTTATGAGGCAGGAAGAACTGCTACCAAGAAACTTGGAAAATACCTATATTTATGAAACAGGGAGTTCAGGAAAACCAGGAGAGTACCAAAAACAATTCAAGATAGTGGATATTTTCAGAGGGGATGGTTTGAGGATAAAGACTGTATAGGCAGAGTGATACTGTATGCAGAGTTTGAGGTATTTAATTTTAGATATATGCGTATTTTCTAAACCACACTTGGCACAGGTGAGGGCATCAGACTTATTAAACCTGGAAGCATTTCTTTGTAGGCATCTTGGTTAATATCCATTCAGCAGCCAGTAGGGTTTAAATCTTATTTCTGCATTTTAAGGATGCCTTGATAAGTGATTTTTTTTTCTTCCTGTTCCTGGTCTCATTAAAAGGCAGAGATTTGCCCTTTTTTGGTTTTGTTTTGTTCATCCTCACTCAATATTTTTACTATTGATTTTTAGGCAGTGGAGGGGGGTGAGGGAGAGAGAGAGAAACATCAATTGGTTGCTTCCCGAATGCACCCCGACCAAGGCCAGATAGATCTAGCCTTCAGTCGAAGTCAGAATCAAACCTGGGACTCTTCATTCTGCATGCCGACACTCAAACCACTGAGCCAAATTGACCAGGGCTGCTCCCTCCCCCCCCCCTTTTTAGGTCAGATCTTAGCTTAGGCCTTCAGTTTCTAAGTTTTTGTTTCTTTTCTAGAAAAGTAATATGTAAACATATATCAGAAATATCTGCATTTATACCAACACATTTGATTAAGTCTCTTTGTATTGTATATTTGGATTCAGAAATTTGTGGGTTGAGTCTGGCTCCCATTTCGTATTAGCTTTATGCCCTTGGATAAGTAAGATACAGTAGAACCTCCATTCTCGAACTTAATTCGTTCCAGAAGGCTGAGAACTGATTTGCTCCCATTAAAAGAATGTAAATTGAATTAATCAGACCCACAAATGATTGCCTTTTTTAGCCTTATATATAATACATGTGTCTTGTACTAGTACTGTTTAATCTATAAACAAACACTTTCTTTCTTAAACTTATCGAACCACCCCCTGCTGCCCTTAAAGGGATCACTTTCAGCACTCCTTCCAGGACATCCGGATGTAACCTCTTTGCTTTTTCAGGTATCACTGCCTTGGAAATCCTGTCACCAGCTAATTGCTTTTTGTTTATCCAAATCAACCACAGTTTTTCTACCTCTTCAGTTGCCTGTGATGTGGTTTTGTGAGCACTTTCACACCGTTGGCAACATTAGCATTCTTGATGGCCTCTTTATGTTTTAAAATCGTGCTAATCCTTGATGCCAGTGACAAAAGCAACAAAAGCGTTGTCACATCCTTTGGTGCCTGAGAGAGAAGCTTTTTGTCCTGCTGAGGTATCAGATGAAAGGGTTGTCAAGTCAAAAATCCAAAGTTTTTTCCCACAACCTAGACATTTTTTTTCTGTGAACAACTTGGTTGAAAACTGAATTGTTTGAGATGGGAGATGTTGGAGAACCGAGGTTTGAATGTATATTCTAAGACTTCTCTTACCTTTAAAATAAATGGAGAAAGTAGCAGAGTTTTGAAAGATTAAAGTTGGTGGTATGCAGGCAGGCTAAATAGCCATCTCAGATGGTGATTTAAGAAAAATCGAATTTAAGGTAAAGGGGATGGGGGATGGGATATCCAAAGGGAAGGGCTACGCCGAGAAAAGGGGGCCTTTGAGACAGACTCAGGGCCTAAGCCCAGGACGGATGAGCTGCCATTGCTCATTGCTCCCTTAGTTTCAAGTCTCATGGGATCCCTTAGAGGTTAGGGGATATGTGCTTGTGGGGGAAAGATAATAGGCTTGCTCCTTGGAAGGAGAGAGGGCTGGGTCCTTTGTCCTGAGCGTTATTTACTAAGTATCTCTTTCTGGCAGGGGGAAATCTTAGGGGAGATCTCAGGGGAGGCTCTTAATAGAATATTCATCAGCTTTCCAGGTGTTCTGTTTCAGGGTCCTGGTCTCCACTGATTGGTCAGTGCCAGGGGGGTCATTAGTCAACGTAGCTGGTCCTGAGGCAGCCACAGGCAGAGTCAACTTGTCTGGTTTTGCTGCTTTTTTGGGCCTGAAGCTCAAATACAACTGAAGCCTAGATGTTATTTTCAGGGAGGAAGAGGTCAGGGAGTGTAAACCTGACCAGTGATGTGCTAGGGGAGGATAGGTTGCCCTGGGGGCCACGTTCTTGTTTTCCCAGTTTTGTTCCTCGCTAGGCTTCGGGGCTTTCTGCTCTGGTGAGTTTTTGTGCCTGGTCCATTGTTCTTGCTCTGGGGGGTCTAACAGTCATGAAGAGAGTTAATGAGATGTTAGTTAGCACAGTGCCTAGAACATGTGCTTAATAAAATTGTTGATGGTGGTGGTGAAAGAGGAGGAAGTGTGGAAGTGGTTTTATGATTGTAGGTTCTAGGTGGATTTTTGGCCAGATTCAGGTACATTTAAGAAGTGACCATTTCTCTACCCTATAAATGGCTGTTTTCTGTATGTCATTCACATCCCAAATAGCTTAAACATTTAAAAATGATTCATTGAGATATAATTGATATAAGAGGATGTACAATTTGTAAATTATAGGAAATTGTATTTAAATTTCATTATAGAATGAATATAGATAAAAGGAAAATATTTTTCTATGTGTAAATTAGAAATAAAGTAATATTCAGGTTTTTTTTTTGGATTTGAGAGAGAGCTTGCATAAGAGAAGGTAGAAACATTGATTTGTTGTTCCACTTATTTACGAATTCATTGGTTGCTTCTTGTGTGTGTCCTGAGCAGAGATCAAACCTGCAACCTTAGCTTATCTGGATGATGCTCTGACTGACTGAGGTGCATGGCCAGGGTAGTAATATCCAGTTCTGATAGAGATGTGGTGGAACAACAATGTTGCCACTAAAACTCTTTTTTTAAAGTAATTTGGGCCGAAACCGGTTTGGCTCAGTGAATAGAGCGTCAGCCTGCGGACTGAAAGGTCCCAGGTTAGATACCGGTTAAGGGCATGTACCTTGGTTGCGGGCACATCCCCAGTAGGGGGTGTACAGGAGGCAGCTGATCGATGTTTCTCTCTCATCGAAGTTTCTAGCTCTCTATCCCTTTCCCTTCCTCTCTGTAAAAAATCAATAAAATATATTTAAAAAAAATAATTTGGCATTATGCTTCAAAAGCCTGGTACATGTCATGTGTTGAATGAAGAGCCTAAAAATATACCCTTTGACCTAATATTTTCAGACTAGGGAATTTATCCAAAGGAAAAGTTTTTTTAACAAAATAATTATTAGAAGCTATTTTAGCTAAATGCTAACAGTAGAATACTTGAGTAATTTATGGTAAATCAAGTCTGCATGATATTATGCAGTTATTAACATAATTATAAAGAGTAAACATGCAGCCGAAACCGGTTTGGCTCAGTGGATAGAGCATTGGCCTGCGGACTCAAGGGTCCCAGGTTCGATTCCGGTCAAGGGCATGTACCTTGGTTGCGGGCACATCCTCAGTAGGGGGTGTGCAAGAGGCAGCTGATCGATGTTTCTCTCTCATCGATGTTTCTAACTCTCTATCCCTCTCTCTTCCTCTCTGTAAAAAATCAGTAAAATATATATATATTTTTAAAAAGTAAACATGCAAAGCATTTGATATGTTAAATGGAATGAAATAAAATGATCTCTGCTGATTGTAGCTATGCACAGTTATACATGCATGTGGTGAAGGACTAAACAGAAACTTGACAAATGAAAACAGACTTTACAAAAGAGCACTATGAGTGATCTTTTTCATTTTTTATTTCTATTATTGCTGATACAGTATTATAAGTGAACTCTCATTTTTTAAAAATGTTACTTCAGCTAGATAAATCTTGTTTTTTCTTAGCCTAAAGAAACAGTGAAAGTAGCCTTGACCAGTTACCATTCATTACTTGTCTTGTTTACTGATAAAAATTGAACACAGTTATGTATTATACTAGAGGCCCAGTGCATGAAATTCGTGCATGGGGGGGGTCCCCCCAGCCCAGCCTGCACCCTCTCCAATCCGGGACCCCTTGGGTGATGTCTGACTGCCGGTTTAGGCCTGGCAGTTGGACATCCCTCTCACAATCCAGGACTGCTGGCTCTTAACTGCTCACCTGCCTGCCTGCCTGATCGCCCCTAACTGCCCCCCCCTGCCAGCCTGATCGCCCCTAACTGCCCCCCCCGCCAGCCTGATCACCCCTAATCGCCTCTGCCTGCCAGCCTGATCACCCCTAACTGCCCTCCCTGCTGGCCTGGTTGCCCCCAACTGACACCCCCCCCCTCGCCAGCCTGGTCGCTCCCAACTGCCCCCCCTGCCAGCCTGGTTGCCCCACGCAGCCTGCTGTTCAGTCATTTGGTCATCCCTCACTATCCCCACTGCTGTCCTTGTTGCTTCATGCAGTCTGCCAGCCTGCTGTTTGGTCATTACTGTTACTGTGATGTTGTCCCAGACAATTTGCATATCCCTCTATTATTAGTATAGATATTTTCTCTGGGGAGAGTGAAGTAGGGGTTTGAAAATATAGTGATAGGATATACAGCAAAAGGAGTTTCCCTTTTTGGTCACAAGGGAGGTTTTTGGAGCTCAATAAAACTAGAGAGTCCTGACTGGTGTGCTTCAGTTGGGCATCATCCTATGTACCAAAAGGTTGCTGGTTGATTCTCAGTCAGGGCACATATGCACATACCTGGGTTTAGGGCTTGATCCCAGGTAGGGGTTGTGTAGTAGGCAGCCAATCGATGTTTCACTCTCATCGATGTTTCTCTCTATCCCTCTCCCTTCCTTCCTCTCTCTCTCTGAAATCAATTAAAAAAATAAATAGCACCACCTGGTCAGTGTAGTTCAGTGGTTGAGTGTTGCCCTATGAACCAGGAGTCAAGGTTTGATTCCCAGTCAGGGCACATGCCCAGGTTGTGGGCTCAATCCCCAGTAAAGGGCATGTAGGAGGCAGCCGATCAATGATTCTCTCTCATCATCGATGTTTCTATCTCTCTATCCCTCTTCCTTCCTCTCTGAAATAAATACAAATATATTAAAATAAATAAATAGCACCTAGAGAGAGATCTTGTTTCTCAGTGGGCAAATACACAAACCATATTATCCTTATGTCTTTGTGCTGTATGTAATGCTCAAGAAGTAAGAGTGTGTCTTTACCCAGTTCCCTGTGGTGTTTCACTAGTTTAAAATTGCTGCACTATAATTAACACTGTTTACCTGTCATTATTTCCTTAGCATAAATTCCTGAAATTGGAACTGCAGAGTTTACACATTTTTAATTTTTGATACATATTGTCTGACCATTTCCTGTTGTGTTTCTTGGTCTTAGGTCTGTTTTGCTCTCCCACATTTTCTGGGTTTGAAATAGGAAATGAATTTCTCTTCTTTGATTTTATTGTCTTTCCTTCCCCCAACTTTCAGCAAACTTAGGCTGCCCACTTGCCTTTTATTGTCTAACTCAGTAGACTTTATCTTGATGTCTGTGTGACCTATGTGGATTTGCTTTCCTTTCTCTGTTAGGCTTCAGCTAAAATACTCTTGAGTTTTAGAAACTTTGTGAGTCTACCATTTTACTAAGCCACCTTGATCTTTCTCGGTACACACATTTGCATGTGTCTACAAACATGCATACATGTAGAGATATACTCACTAGTCTTATAATCTTCCTGATTGTAAGGCCTTTGCTTTCTTTTTCCTTCTTCTGTTCTAGAATGTAAAGTACAGGGAGCCATTGAACCTCCAGTTTACCTTGCCATGCAGCTAGTTTCTGGCAGGTATCCCAGTAGGTTAATGCGCAGGAAGTGTTACAGGAGCTGCATGAAGCCTTGGCCCCTTGTCAGAGAGATTCTGTGGCAGCTCCTCCACATCATTGTCCCTTCCTTTGAAGAAGAAAAGAGCTCTGTCCTTCACATGGTGCTTTTTCTTTCCTATGCAAGAATGAGGTGAGATTGGGGGTAACTCTTGGTTCCCTAGGCTCTCTGCAGACCCAACTCTTACCATTTTCCCATTGCCCATGTACCAAATGTTTTTCATATAGTATAGAAGCTTTTCTTATAACCTGCAAAACTAAACAAATATGAGCATAGTATATTACTGTTACCTATCACTTGTTAAGCACTTATTCTGTGCTGAGCCCTTGCTAAACACTTTACATTTTATTTGATTTCTTAGCAACCCAATGAGATAGATAATATTATTCAAGTTTTATAGATAATAATATTCAGAAAGATTAAGTGACTTGCCCAAATTCACACAGCTAATAGGTAACCAATTTGGAATTCAAACCTAGATCTTTCCTGACTCCAAAACTGCAGGGGTTGGACTTTAGACTTTCTTGGATATGAATAGATGGAACTTCTTTTCCTCACCTTTTTGGATGGCAGTGAAGAGAATGGCAAAGGAATGGACTAAAATAATTCTTAAAAATTATAGCCCTCCCTCAAATTCACAGGAGAAACTCAGATCTTTGCAGGTTGCAGTTTAGTTTACTCTTGTGTTTTATCAAACTCATTGCCCTCAGTGTACACAGTGCATTCTCTTCATGTCAGTGCATCTCAAACTTCAGTGGACCTAGAGATCTTGGGAAACTCCAGAATTTGATTTAGATCTAGGGCAGGGCTTGTTTCTAACAAGCACCCAGGTGCTCCTTTCAATAACAAGTGTCTAGATCAGTGATTGTCAAACCTGAGCAGTAAACAGTGTCCTGGAGATTATTGGGAAAATACTCAGTTTTAGTGACCTCAAACTCAGTGATTTCTATTTGGAGTTTCATGGTAAGGCCTGGGAATTGTGTGTGTGTGTGTGTGTGTGTGTGTGTGTGTGTGTGTGTGTGTTTTGTTGTTGTTTTTTGGGGTTTTTTGGCAGTATTTTGTAAAAAAAAAAAAAAAAAGAAAAGAAAAGAAAAAGAAAATTCCCCAGGTTATTGTAATTATCAGTTTGGGAATCATTGGTCTAGCAGCTAATGTGTTACGGATGCATTGTCCCACTCAACACAAAGGTGTAAGTGGACAGTTAATTTTGCTTCATTAAACATTTGAAGGATTGTGTTAGAGATTATTTATTTAAAAGGATAAGAAAACCTATTTTGGAAGGGCTAGTTCACAAACCCCAAGAGCAGGAAGTATTCCTAGATCTAAGGAGGAAACTAGGAATTGGAAAGCCACAAGGAACCAAGGATGGCCATACTCCATCTCTTCTGGAGAGGAAGATGTTTTTTTCTCTAGAGAACGGCCACCCAAACAATCTGTCACCAGCCAACTCCACATTTCTGAGAGAACTTGAATGACACAGTCTAATGTAGCCTTGACCAAATCTCCCTGGGCAGTGCTGTGATCCGGAGATCACAGCTACAGAGCCCCACTCTGAATGCAGAGATATGGGGGCCCCCTGATATCACTGAGCAGACCTCCTGAAAGTGACTACTGCACATGCTTACTATGTAGCCTTGCATTTGTTGGGGCAGGATTATAGAACCAAATAGGTAAAATTCACTGCTTTTGGAATTGGGAGTGCCTTATTAGCTTAATGGAGAAGCGAGGCAAGATTTTAACTTAGTATGATATAGTCTAAGTTGTGGGTAGAGGGCTATCCTGGGAGCCTACAAGAGAGGAACTTGCCCTGGCTGGGTAGTTCAGTTGGTTTGAGTGTCACCGATTCAGCAAGGTTGTAGGTTTGATCTCTAGTCAGAGCTCATATTAGAATCAACCACTGATTCTAATTCATAAATAAGTGGAACAACAAATAAATGTTTCTCTCCCTTTCTCTTCTTTTCCCTCTCCCTCTCTTCCTCTCTAAAATCAATAAATAAAAATTAAAAAAGGAGAGAGCCTGGCTAGTGTAGCTCATTGAGTGTCGATCTGTGAACCAGGAGGTCACGGTTCGATTTCCAGTCAGGGGACATGCCAGGGTTGTGGACTCATTCCCCAGTGTGGGGTGTGCAGGAGGTAGCCGATCAATGATCTTCTCCCATTATTGATGTGTCTGTCTCTCTCTCCCTTCCTCTCTGAAATCAATAAAAATATATACATATATATACATATGTGTGTGTGTGTGTGTGTGTGTGTGTGTATATATATGTATATATATATATGATATATTAAAAAAAGAATAGAGAAAGAGAGAGGAACTTAACAAGCTTAGAAATTTAGGGAATATTCAGAGAGGACATGTCTGACCTGAATCAATGATAAGTCGATGTGGGCCAGGTAAAGAAAAAAGTAGGGGAAATTATTTCTGGCATTGTGAATTGCGTGAGCATAAGACAAAATAATTTATTTCATTGAAGACTTTTGCATGAATAATAATAAGCATACGGTCAACAGCAGGATGTGAAAGTAGAGCAGTGGTTCCCAACCTTTTTTTGGCCATGCCCCATCTCTAAAAATCCTGATTCCTCCCTGTCCCCCCACCCCCGTGACATATAATTCTTTTTTCTTTTTTTTCATATATTTTCATTGATTTCAGAGAGGAAGGGAGAGAGAGAGAGAAACATCAATGATGAGAGAGAATCATTGACTGGCTGCCTCCTGCATGCCCCCTACTTGGGATTGAACCCATAAACTGGCATGTGCCCTTGACTGGAATCGAACCTGGGACCCTTCAGTCCGCAGGCTGACGCTCTATCCCCTGAGCCAAACCAGCTAGGGCAATATAATTCTTTTTTTTATTTTTTATAGAGAGGAAGGGAGAGGGATAGAGAACCAGAAACATCGATAAGAGAGAAACAGATCAGCTGCCTCCTGCACCCCCCCCCCCACTGGGGATGTGCTGCAACCAAGGTACATGCCCTTGACCGGAATCGAACCTGGGACCCCTCAGTCCGCAGGCCGACGCTCTATCCACTGAGCCTAGAGCTAGGGCAATATAATTCTTATTCAAAAAGTGAACTCCTGTTCACATGGAAGAAGCCTAAAAGGCCATTAACTTGGTCTAAATAAGCTTCCAAAGAACATGGTATCCATGAAAGAAAAATAAGAGGAAAGGACAGTTGAAGTACTAAGGAAGAAATCACTAAGAAATTAAAAAATAATAATATGAAAAAATAGCAAATAAAGTTTCAAAACATACTAGAGAACTGAAATGCACAAATATGTAATAATATATATTTATATACTGTATATGAGGCCCCTAGAACCATAAATTCAAAAAATTCACTGTTAATAACTCATTCTCGAATTGTCCCCCTTAAAAATCAAATTGCCCCCTTGTGCCCCACGTTAGGAACCACTGAGCTAGAAAGATACAGGTAGGGGCCAGATTGAGGAGAATCTTTATGCCACGCTAAGGCGCTTGGATATAGGTAAAGGGGAACTGTTGGGTATTTTTTTAATTGACATGGGAGGATTCTCATTTTTATGAAGATGACTGATTATGGAGAAGAGTTTTTTTATGGTGGCCTTGCCTGGAAGCACAAAGACTAATTGCAATTGTCCAGGAGAGAGGTGGTGAGAGAGAGGAAGGAGCCAACTGTAAGAATATTTAGGGAGGTAGATTTGGCAGGACTGGATTGGATGATAAAATGAGGGAGAAAGAGAATTCTAGAATAGATCCCAGGCTTGGGTGACTGGGTGGATTGTGGCATTAGATGAAATGAGCAGTTTGGGGAGGAAGATAGTTCCTTTTAGACATGTTGAATTTTAAAACGCCTGTGGGACACACAAGCGATGGTTCACGTTAGGCAGGGCATCTCCCTTATATAGTCTGCCTTAGAGGTTATGTCATCCCCTTCCCCCCCCTCAACTCCACTGCCTTTGTAAAAAATTTCCTCAGTCCTCTCTGCCTGGCACTCTTGGTCCAGCTACTTTCCTTTTCACATTTTAAGTTCAAGGTTTATCTAATTTCTCTTTTCATACTAGTAGATCTCCTTCTGCACATGCAGTAGATTACTTTATACAAAGATTTGACGTGGTCTGGCTTTGGCACAATTGCTGACAAGATTTTAAATCAACTTCTGAAACTATAAGATATATGAGGGCAGAGATTATTTCTCTCTTACTCATAGTTACTTTCTTAGCACCTAGAATATATGAGTGAATGAAGGAGTGAAGCATTAAGTCACATAAAGAATTGAATAGTAGACTTTCTGGAGTGCCCTTTTTCTAAGGCTGATCTTATCCATAAAACATTTCTCGGAGTTGAAAATCTTGGAGAGGGAAAAAGGGTTAGATTGGTAAATGGGGTAGAGAAGAGCATTTCAGGCAGAAGCAACAGCATGAGTAAAGGCATGGAGGCACAGAACAAAATGGTGTGTGATAGACATAAGCAGTGAGATATTAACAACTTTTACTTTGTTATATGTCTTAGGTCACTCCAGCAAACGTAGTAGCATTTATAGGTATGTTTAATAGTGTTTGTGATGTGTTCTGGGAATTGTGATTTGTTTCTAAGTTTCTATGCATGTGTAGATAGAAATTTGATATTGAAAATATGCCCAGATAGGCAGAAAAACCTTTAGTCAATCAACTTTTTTTAAATTTAATTTTACAGAGAGAGAGAGAGAAACATCAACTTGTTCCATTCACTTATGCATTCATTGGTTGATTCTTTTATTTGTCCTGATGGGGGATCAAACCCATAACCTTGGCATATCTAGATGACTCTCCAACCGACTGAACTGCCTGCTAGGGCTAGTCAAGTTCTTTAGGTCCATAGTCTAATGCAAGTCCTCTTTGAAGCTGTCTTTGAATCCCAAGCAAAATTTACTGCTTCCTAATCTGTGTGCATGTAGCATATTATACTTGTCTCTTATATTATCTTCATGTTTCATATGACTGGTAGCGCTGCTGGTGCCTTTAATAATTCCCAGTATCTAGCATGTAGTAGGCATTAATTAAATGTTTGATGACTAATGGATGTTTGTACCCAGGATTAGCCACATTAAAGAGAAATGACTTAGCTTATATCCCTTTTCTCTTATAGCTCTTTGTAGTGGATATCCAGACAAGCCAGATTACCAAGATTCCCATTCTGAAGGACCGGGAGCCTGGAGGTATAACTCAGCAGGGCTGTGGTATCCATGCCATCGAGCTGAATCCCTCTAGAACACTGTTAGCCACTGGAGGAGACAACCCCAACAGTCTTGCCATCTACCGGCTGCCTACACTAGATCCCGTGTGTGTAGGAGATGTAAGTTTCCCCAATAACTGGAGTTAGAGGTAGTCTTGTTTTTTTCAAAGAGCCTGCTAGGTCACATTGACCCTTCTCCCACAGCCCCCTGGTGGTAAGGTGTGGGGGTAAGATTTCAGAAATAGGGGCGACTCTCCATAGGGAGTATCAGGTATAGTGACAGAGTGTATTTGTTTGATGAAGGGGCGAGCAGCGTACCTCAGGAGCCAGCAGCAGTTGATTAGTGTTTGAGTCCAGTTTCCACACACATCCCTACTGCCCATAGTCAGAGAGCAAAAGTTATTAAAGCATTCATTCAGCAACTATTTATTGAGAGCCTTCTATGGCCAGGCATTATTTTAGACACTTGGGGTTCAGCAGTAAATAAAACAGATAAAACCCCTATCCTCTTGAAGCCTGCATTCTAGTGAAGGGAGGCAATATATAAACCAATAAATACCAGCAGAATGTCAGAGTTGATAAGTACCATGGATAAGGCAGGCTAAAGCAATAGAAAGTGGTAGAAAAATGCTATTTCAGAAGATGGCCTCATTGATAATGACATTTGACTTGACATACAAAATAATATTGAGTGTAAACTGTAATTGAAAAAAAACATTGTACATCAACTATAATTGAAAATTAAAAAAAATATATATATATAAAGAAAAGAATGACATTTGAGCAGGGAGACTTAAAGGAAATGAGGGTGCAAGCTATATTGATGTCTGGAGGAAGAGAGTTTCAGACAGAAGGAACAGCCAAGAGGTCAGTTATAGCTGTTGTCGAAGGGAGCAAGGAAAAGACTGTATGATGAGGTTGGAGGGATGAGAGGTGAGTGATTATATGTAGGAGCCCCAAATAAAGACATCCAGAGAATGAAGGCCAGAGCTGTGTGTCGACTAGACATGCTTATAGTTCACAGGAATGCCAGTTTTATTCTAGCCTTGCACCTCCAGACAGAAGTTAAGAGATTATGAGATCATGCCCTATGGGTTGAAATCACCAGAGATAGAGTTGTAATTTTTACAAAGATATTTTCAGCCAGACTTGTGTGCTTCTCAAGAGTGTGCATTGTAATTCTTATTTTACTAATTTCCTTTTTTTCTCCCTCCCCTCTCTGTATCTGTCATTTCCTCCTCCCCAAGGATGGGCACAAGGACTGGATCTTTTCAATTGCATGGATCAATGACACTATGGCTGTGTCTGGTAAATTGCCTTTTTGTAAGGATTTTTGGTGTGGCTGGGAGGGAGGGAAGCTAGAAATTGAAAAGGAATAATGTGAATGAAAATAGACCAGTAAACAGAAAATCAACTAGGGGTCAGGAGATCTTATTTATTATTCATACTCTGTCGTGTTCCAAAAAAGCATGTGTGATGGCATATTAGCCTAATGTTTTTGTTGGGCTTCATTAAAATAATGGTTGTTAACATGTTTTGGAAAAGTTGACAAATTCTATAAAGTATTAGGAGCAATAACCATTTTTTGTACAACTAACTATATAGTGTTAAGTTTCTTATTAATAAAAGCTATATATCATTTCTTTCCCAGTGGTAGGTCAGAAAAAGATGTATGGAAATAAGTGTAGACAAGATAACCTAGAGATATACAAATGCTTTCTAGATACCCACAGTAGCCTAGAAGGTAGGCTCAGAGTGCTAACCTTTTTTACTAGGTACTCATGTGTAAAAATATAATTACCTACTCCAGATCCCCAAATAAAAATAATCTTACTAGTTGCTAATGTAAGTACTTCACATATGTTATATAATCCTCAGAACAGTACTAGAGGGTCTGCATTACTAGACCCATTTAACAAATGAGAAAATTTAGATTCTTAGAGGTTACTTAATTCTTTGCAAGGCAATAGAACGCAGGCAAGAGGGAAAATAAATCTAATAAGCAAGCATATTCACAGATCAAAATTACATTAGCAGTAGTTGAGAAGTTTTGGGATTCCTTGTTATTTGTCTCCCCAAGGAATGAGAGGGCTGAGGCGGTCTTGTCACCTCTATAGGGACTGTTTATATGTCAGTAACCTGCACTAAATTTGGTTGGTGGAAGCCAGGACTTGTCTTTGTTTGGGCTCCACCCCTCTCTTCTTTCAGATACCCTGCCAGTGTCATGTTTTCAAGCTGATAACGCCCAAGTATATATTTCCTGAACAATAACAGCAGGTTTTAAGAACATTACCTCTACTATTAGAGACCTGAATTTGAATCCTGGTCCTACCACTTATTAGCACTATGATCTTGAGCAAGTTACTTAAGCTTTTTGAGAGAGACTTGTGTTTCCTCATCTGTAACATGGGTAACAATTTTATATAATTTAGAGGGTCACTGGGAAGATTAAATGAGAGAATGAATGCATAGTGGCTGCCATTTTGAAAATGTTTAATACTTGTTAATTAGTGCTAATGTTCAGACATGATGATGGGCATCAACCCCTGAACATTCCACCTCAAAATCAGCATATTCAAACGCACAATCTCTCTTCCAAGACTACCCCACCCCTGCCTTCACCTCACTGACATATATTGGTGAGTGCTCCCATCTTCCACCCGATTGCACAGCTAGGGAACTAAGACTCATTTTAGGCTCTTTAGTTTCCTTAGATTACCGAGCCATGTTGATACTGTTTTCTAAAATATCTCCATCAATTTCTTTTCTATTTTCTATACTCTAGAGCTCATCATCCATCTCTTTTTTTTAAAAGTGTATTTTTGCCCTGGCCGGCTTGGCTCAGTGGATAGAGCGTCAGCCTGTGGACTGAAGGGTCCTGGGTTCGATTCCGGCCAAGGGCACATGCCTGGGTTGCAGGCTTGATCCCCAATGCGGGGCGTGCAGGAGGCGGCCAATTGATGATTCTCTCTCATCATTGATGTTTCTATCTCTCTCTCCTTCTCCCTTCCTTTCTGAAATCAGTAAAGAAATATATATTTTTTAAAGTGTATTTTTATTGATATGTATATATTATATATAATATATATAATACACACACACACACACACTTATATTTTTTTATTTATTTTTTTAAATTTTATTGATTTTTTACAGAGAGGAAGAGAGAGGGATAGAGAGTTAGAAACATCGATGAGAGAGATACATCGATCAGCTGCCTCTTGCACACCTCCTACTGGGGATGTGCCCGCAACCAAGGTACATGCCCTTGACCGGAATCGAACTTGGGACCTTTGAGTCCGCAGGCCGATGCTCTATCCACTGAGCCAAACCGGTTTCGGCAATATATATATATATATATATACATATATATATATATATATATATATATGTTTCTTTTTTAGAGAGAAAGCGGGAAAGGGATATAGAGATAGAAACATCATTGGCTGGCTGCCACCTACACTCCCCCTACTGGGGATTGAGCCTGGAACCTAGGCATGTGCCCTGACTGCGAATCAAAACAGTGACCTCTTGTTCCTGGGTCAACACTCAACCACTGAGCCATACCAGCCAGGCACTCATCATCCATCTCTTGAGTTTCCCAAGTATCCTCCCATATTTTCTTTCTGCTTTTAGTCTTGTCTCCTCAAATTTAATCTTCATGTTGCTGTCAAATTAGTTCTTTAAATAATTTTCCTTATTGTAAAATTAATACACATAAGAAATGTTTTTTAATCCTTACCTAAGGATATGTTTTTTGATTTTTTTTTTTTATTTTAGAGAGAGAGAGAAAGAGAGAAACACTGATCAGTTGCTTCCTACACTTGATCTTAGCCAAAAGGCTGAGAAGTGATATCATCAGTTGCTTCCTGTATGCACTTCAACTGGGGATTAAAACCTGAAACCTAGGTATGTGCCCTGACTTGGAATCGAACCTGCAGCCTTTTTGGTGTATGGGATGATGCTCCAACTGAGCCATCTGGCCAGGTCTATACGTAAGAAAATTTTAAAATACAGATAAAGGAAAGAAGACTTACTCATATCTCTACCCAGTGATAATCACTGTTAACATTTTGAAATATATCTTGCTAGGGTTTTTTTAGTACATATTTTTTAGTTGGTTAAAATGGGATCATATAGAGGGATGGATATATGCATAGATGTGATATATCAAGTATAATAAAATGTTGATAATAGAATATAGGTGTAAGTATGCAACTGTAAAATTCTTTCAACATTTCAGGATGCTTGAAGTTTTTTATAATAAAATTCGTGCAGTTTTACCCCAGCTGGTTTGGCTCGGTAGATGGAATGTCGACCTGTGGACTGAAGGGTCCTGGGTTCAGTTCCAGTTAGGGGCACATACCTCAGTTGCAGGCTCAATCCCTGGCGCTGGTCGGGACAAATGTGGGAGGCAGCCAATTGATGTCTCTCTCACATCAATGTTTTTCTCTCTCTCTTTTTCCCTTCCATTCTCTCTGAAAATCAATGGGAAAATGTCAAAAAACAAAAACAAACAAACAGCCTTGTGCAGTTTTATTTTTAAAATTTGCAAAATAAACCCCGTGAAGTTCTCCAGATGTTCCCTCTCTCTGGCTTTTTCTAGATTTCACACATGAATTGAATATTTCTGCTATGTTAGACAATTTTTACTACAAAGCAGTCAGGAGATTTAAATATGGAAAGGGCACCTTCTGGTTTCCAAGGAGAGTTGGCAAATAATTTTACTGGAAAGGAATTTTAAAACCATGATTTTTTTTTTAGTGGTTCTTGATATTCTGTTCTATAACTATATCATAGCTATACTGTTGGACATACAGATTGTCCTGAATAAACATCTTTAATCTTTATTATGACAGAGGATTATTCCTAGATGGGAATACAACCTTATGGGTTTTGCTGCAGATTGCTCAGTTGTAGTCTAGAAAGATGGTCCCATTTTAGCTTACCACCAGCCATCTGTTTAGGTCTCAATTTAAAGAAAAATGTTCTTTTTTAAAAAATCCTCACCTGAGGATATTTTGCTGCCAAATTAGTTCTTTAAATAATTTTTAGAGAGTGGAAGAGAGAGGGAAAGACAGAGAGAAATATTGATATGAGAGAAACAAATTGATTGGTTGCCTCCTGCATGAGTCTCAACCAGGGCTGGGGCTGGGGCTGGGGAGGAGCTTGCAACTGAGGTACGTGCCCTTGACTGGAATCGAACCCAGGACCCTTTGGTCTGCAGGCCAACGTTCTATCCAGAGCCAAACCAGCTAGGCTAAAGAAAAATGTTCTTAGTTTTTTAAGTGCTTCATTATTGTTTACTAAGGGAAACTGTCTTTTCAAGCATTCATTTTATGTAGAACAGTCATTCTTAGTACAAGGATTGTGGTCCCTATGGGCCCATGGAAAGCCTTTAAGAGGCCCATGAATTGCCTTGAAAATAAATGTACAATGTGGTATTATATATTTTTCTAAAGAAATTCCTAAGTCTCTTGAAGGATCACAAGACTCAGAAAAGATTAAGCAACAACTGATGTAAAGTGGAGATTCCCAAACCCTATTCCCCAGTAGAAATCACTTGTGTGTGCATGCCCAAGTGACCTAAAGATTTGGCTTGAAAAATTACTGAGCTTTATCAAACTATGTTTTTAAAAAATTCATCAACTGTGTTATGCTTAAATGTTATATTTTAAATCCTAGACCTTAGCCTTAGCCGGTTTAGGTCAGTGAATAGAGTGTCGGCCTGGGAAATGAAAGGTCCCAGGTTTGATTCCAGTCAAGGGCAAATGCCCGGGTTGTGGGCTCAATCCCCGATAGGGGGATGCGTACAGGAGGCAGCCGATCAATGAGTCTCTCATCATTGTTGTTTCTATCTCTCTATCCCTCTCCCTTCCTCTCTGAAATCAATAAAAATTTATTTAAAAATAAATAAATAAATCCTAGACCTTAGTCAAATCACTCCCTTGGTGTAGCTGTTAAAATGCATATTGCTCTCTGTTTTGAGGTGGGCCACCTGAACAAGCACCAGTACATATGAGGATGATGCACAAAGAGCTAGACTAAAATAGCCCATCTTGGCTTCTGTTGGACTGTCCTTTAGAGAGTTGAGTATATCTGACATTTGTGGTCTCCTTGACCTGCAGGCTCACGTGATGGTTCTATGGGACTTTGGGAGGTGACAGACGATGTGTTAAACAGAAGTGATGCAAGGCACAGTGTGTCACAGGTCCCTGTGTATGCTCACATCACTCACAAGGCCTTAAAGGACATCCCCAAGGAAGACACAAACCCTGACAACTGCAAGGTCCGTGCTCTGGCCTTCAATAACAAGAACAAGGTATGAGCTTGCCAAAGGTTTCCTGAAGCCCATTACTCTTCAACTTCTTGGCTTATGTCTTGGAAGATGTACTTTCCTTCTCTCTCCACAAGGCAGTGCTTGCTGCATAGTTTGGTTCTGAGCCCACAGAGCACCTCTTGAAGGCTAAGGGATGCTGATGAGAAATTATAACAGGTTATGAAACCCATCCTGTGTATTGAGCTCTGCTGTATTTCTCTGGATGGTCCATATTTGTGGGTCAGCCTCTCAAGAGTTTCCCCAGGATCACTATGCCTTTGCAGGGGTTTTTATCTCTTTGGTATTCAGTTTCTTTTCATTCTTCACTTCCTCTTCTGAACACTGCCACCAGATCTTATCTAATCATTGCATTAGATCTCCTCAAACTGGGGTATTCAGTAGTGTTGGGATGGAGAACCAGAGCCTGAAGAGGAAAAAGGCTTCTCCCAAAATCTGAGTCAGGCCACAATGAAGGGTAGTTCTCTTAGCCTTCTATCTCCCTTCCATACTTATGGCTTAGGGGTAGACTTATCTCTCCTAGCTTAGACCCTCCACTTACATTAGTAAAAGCTCTCACACTGGACACAAAATTGTCCTTCATGTGTGTGCTCTGCTCTGTCAAACATGATGTCATGGGAATGATTGTATAGTAAGGGCTTTATGTTATTACTAGAAAATGGAATTACTTGAGTTCTTTTAACGAGAAGCATCAGTTTAATAAGCTGTCCATCTGCATTTCATAGGGCTGATAATGAGATTATACTCCCTGGCACCAGCTGGAATCATCATGGGATAGGAATGAAGAATGGGAGGACCTGAACTTTAAGACTTCTGCTTACTGTTGTATATTAGTTGCTACAGATTGGAATATAACCTGTTTTTCATTGTTCTTGTAGGAATTGGGAGCAGTATCTCTGGATGGCTACTTTCATCTCTGGAAGGCTGAAAATACACTGTCTAAGGTGTGATGAGCATGACTTAATAATTTTACCTAAAAATTCACCATATGTTTAAAATACTTTAATTCTCTCTAAGCCTTTTCCTTCTTGTCTAAAGCACCAATCAAGGGTCTGGGCATGTGGTTTCATGGTGCATGAAATCCTGAGTCTGGCCTGTCTCTCCTAAAAGTCTTTAAGCCCTAGCTGGTTTGGCTCAGTAGATAAGAGCGTTGGCCTGCGGACTGAAGGGTCCCAGGTTTGATTCTGGTCAAGGGCACATGCCCAGGTTGCAGGCTCAATCCCCAGTAGGGGGCGTGCAGGGGTCAGCTGATCAATGATTCTCATTGATGTTTCCCTCTCCTTTCCTTTCTGAAATCAATTATACACACACACACACACACACACACACACACACACACACACATATGTACATATATATTTTTTAAAAGTCTTTTTTAAATAATATATAAAAATATATATATATATATATGGCACTTTTTTTACTTTGCAAGGGCTTGCTGAGAGATTCCTTTAATAAGCAGTCCCCAATCCACAATGCATTTAAACATTTGCTTATGGATTGTTGACTCTGGCATGTTGTGAGTGCAGGAAAGCGTAAATGTTAGGAACCACTGGCAACTGAAGATGAATTAAACTAAGATAAGTCATTTCTGAAATAATCATATAAGGTAATGAGAATATGGTTTGATTTATAATGTTTACAAGCAAATTTTGCATGAAGTTGAGCCTACCTTGGATCCTTTGCCCTTTTCTCATCCCAGAGGCCTTTGCTACTTGTTACCTCTGTGATAAACTCTTTTCAAGAAGAATCAGAGTCTCAGGAATTATTGATTCCTTCATATCTTAGTAGTTTTTTAACTCCACTTTCTTGGTGCCTTACATGCAGTAGGCACCCATTGAGAATTGGTTTAACAAGGACCAGGGTTAAGACAGATTGGACCCTAGCTGGTTTGGCTCGGTGGATAGAGCATCAGCCTGCGGACTGAAAGGTCCCAGGTTCTATTCCAGTCAAGGGCACATGCCTGGGTTGCAGGCTCAATCCCAGTGGGGGGTGTGCAGGAGGCAGCCGATAATGATTCTCTCTCATCATTGATGTTTCTATCTCTCTCTCCCTCTTCCTTCCTCTCTGAAATCAATAAAAATATATTAAAAAATAAAATTTATACACACACACATACACATATATATATATATTTATATTTATTTTTTAAAGACAGATTGGGGTTACCTGGGGTTGAGCCAGTCCTATGAGTGTGTTTTCTATAGTGTACAACCCCCATACAATTGGGGAGTTAGGCTGAGGGTAGCCAGAATTGAGCCTCTTTGAAGAGCAGTGAGAAAGGTGGAGAACAGAGTGGGACCTTGGTTTTAGAGCCCTGGGGTTATCCCATGAAACCACCTGTAGGTCTTGGCCTTTCTCTCTACTTCTGATTATTTAATTCCAGCTTGAGTTTTTCCCTAACCCATCCTATCCAGTACCTGTATATTGTTTATTACAGTCATTCTCTTACATACCTAGTTGTGGAACAGGGTGTTATTTCCTTAATTGGGGCTTGTCCTTTTGTCTCTGACTTTGTGTCCTTGTATATGAGGGAAACCAGAGGTGAGCGTCTAAGAACAATGCCCTGCTCTATGCTCTCTGGTAATGCCATGGGTGCATCTCTTTTCTGTGTTTTCAGCTCCTCTCCACCAAACTCCCATATTGCCGTGAGAATGTGTGTCTGGCTTACGGAAGTGAATGGTCAGTATATGCAGTGGGCTCCCAAGCTCATGTCTCTTTCTTGGACCCACGGCAGCCATCATACAACATCAAGTCTGTTTGCTCCCGGGAGCGAGGCAGTGGTAAGAGTCCTGGTGTTTTGGATTTGTTTGTTTTCAATTATAATTAAGATGTTCACATTTCAGACAGGGAGAATAGTGTGTATAATGAGAGTAGAAAGGGAAAGAATAAATAGGCTTTGCTGCAATGATGCCTACAATGTGAACAGTTTTTAAGATATTTTGATTACTGTTACAGGAGTAGACTTTATACCTAATACAGAAATACTGATTATACAAATGTTATCCAGCAGCTCTTATGTGCCAAAAAAACATTTTTTTTGTTAATCCTCACTTGAGGATATATTTTTTTCATTTCTTTTTAGAGAGACTGGAAGGAAGGGAGAGGAAGAGAAAAACATCGATATGAGAGACACATTGATTGGTTGCCTCCTGCACTGGCGCCAGGGATGGCGTTAACATGTCCTTGAACGGGAATCGAACCATGAACCTTTAGTCTGCAAGCCTGTGCACTAACCACTGAGCAACTGGCTAGGGCTAGAAGGAAGTCTTAATATGTTTTTTCCCCCAATTGATTGCAGAGAGAGAAAGGGAGAGGGAGCAGGAGATGGAAACATCAATGATGAGAGAGAATCATCAATAGGCTGCTTCCTGCACACCCCCTACTGGGGAGTGAGCCTGCAACCTGGGCATGTGCCCTGACTGGGAATCAAACCTTGACCTCCTGGTTCATGGGTCAATGCTTGACCACTGAGCCACACTGGCCTGGCAAGGAAGTCTTTATTAATGTAATGATTTGTAAATAATGCAGGTCTCAGTTTCAGTATAAGTTAGAAACATATAATGGAGAAGAGCTTAGAGTTATGAATGATGACTCCAGACTGAGGATAGGGGAGGCAAAGAGGTTCAGAGGCACTTACAATCTCAGGCCAAAAGCATCTTGGGCATCATCAGGTGTCTGGCCTTTCTCTGAGGATTATGGGAAGTTTCCTGTTAGGTATATGGATGGCAGTGTGGCATCAGGGTTCTTCAGCTTTCTCATGAACTATGCCTGCCATAGGAAAGGCACTGCCTGGTATTTGGGGGTACTATGTGAACTCAGTGTCAGAGAAATTCAGATTAGCAGATTTAAGTGCATGTTCCCCCTTTACTTTTTTAAGTGCCCTTTACTTTTCTCTCTCAGGGATCCGGTCAGTGAGCTTCTATGAGCACATCATCACTGTAGGCACAGGGCACGGCTCCCTGCTGTTCTATGACATCCGAGCTCAGAGATTCCTAGAAGAGAGGCTCTCGGCTTGTTATGGGTCCAAGCCCAGATTAGCAGGGGAGAATCTGAAACTAACCACTGGCAAAGGCTGGCTGGTAAGTAAGCCCCTGCCCGACATGTTTACTAGACAGAGACAGAAAAATTGTCTTTGCTGTACTACCCACTCCCACTCTCACTGACACACCCTTACCCACATACTTTTGCACAAGTAAGAGACACTTCTTGGACAGGAGGTACTTTTACGTCTGCATATCCCTGAGAAAACAGGCCCAATAAGACATACTAGTTGACATAGGGTTTCCCCCTAAGTCAGAGGTGGGGAACCTTTTTTCTGCCAAGGGCCATTTGAACATTTATAACATAATTTGCGGGCCATACAAAATTAACTTAAAAATTAGCCTGCTATATATATTTGGTCAAATATTTAATTAACTCACCCCTAATGCCTTGCCAGGGCCAGACCAAATGATTTTGCAGGCATTATACGGCCCACGGGCTGGACGATCCCCACCCCTGCCCCAGGTGATAATAGAGGAGGAAGGAGAAGGAACATGCTGCTGAGACTGCCAGGGCATTAGGGGTGATTTCTTAAAGAGTTTGATTCTAGCTGTCTTGAGAAGACCTTCGGTTTGTATAGCAACTCTTCAGCCTGCTCAGTTCCTCTTTAATGTTCATTTGGAAAAATGAGGTCCCTATTCACATAAGCATCAGTCTCCTGACATCAGGTTACAGGTACAGGACTCTCTGCTCTTAAAGAGACCAGAAAGCATTCCTGTCCATTCCTGCCCCATGACCTAGAGGTGCTAACAGAGTCTCTTTCTCTTCCCATAGAATCATGATGAAACCTGGAGGAATTACTTTTCAGACATTGATTTCTTCCCCAATGCTGTTTACACCCACTGCTACGACTCATCCGGAACAAAACTCTTTGTGGCAGGGGGTCCTCTCCCTTCAGGGCTCCATGGAAACTATGCTGGGCTCTGGAGTTAATGACAACTAACTCTTTCCCAAAATGCAGAGATTTACACTAACTTCCATCATCTGTTTCCTTGTTTCTTCTTTTGATTTTTTCCAGTTGTTTGAGACCCTCATATTTTAGTGGGAACACGAGTTTGCCTATTATTTAGGTTCTTTGACAGAAAGAAGCTCGATATAGAAATCTGAAGGTTTTGTTTGTTTTTCCATTTTGGTGATCAGAATTTCACTTTATGTTTTTTCTTTCTGGCTTCTCACCCAAACATTTTAAATCCCTATTTGTATTTTTTTTCCAGTGACACACACTTTCCCCTCTGTGATTTCTTTAGGCTGACATAGTCACTCTCACCCTGAGAGGTAGGGCTCCTTTACAATTATGTGGTTGCTGTCAGACTTTCTGTGAAAGTTTGGGGGCTATGTGTTCATGTGTGCATGTGAACTTGTGTACCTGCAAGTACTGTGTGTTACTGAAATTACCTGGAGTGAGGATTACTTGTAATTAAAATATTTATAAAAGAAATAACTTTGTTCACAGAGTCCAGCTTTGGGACTAGTCTTTATCTTGTTTTTTAAAGTCTAATAACACTGATTATAAAAAGTAAAAACAAAGAAAAATCAGGAAAACCTTTTGAGTTAGATTGCAGACTTCCTGGGGACTCTTGTGCCAGGACTCCAAAATGATCCATCCCCTACCTGTCTTTCCATCTGTGTGTCCCCCAGGTGAGAACACTTCTGTTGATGCATCACTTCCACTTCAACTTTTTGTCTGCTTAGCCAGTGGCCATGCCCCTAAAACCTCAGTCTCCATCCATATGCAGCTCTGGAGGCTGCAGAAGGCTTGATATAACTTGGTAAAGAGAATCCCCATCCCAGCCTCCTTTGCCCTCCCCTCAAACAAGACCTTATCTGGTGTCTCAGGGGCCTGGAGCTGGAGGCCTCAGGTCAGCTAAAAGTAGCATACTCAGTTCCCTTGGCTTTGAGGAGAAACTACTTTGCCTTTCTTCTGGTCTTCCCAATGGGTTTTACTTTGTTTTCTAAATTGGGTTCAGTCCAGGAGGGGAGGAGTGAATAGGGCTTTTATCTGTGTATAGAGTGTGCTTCATGTGGAACGTTTGTTAATACAGTAGGGCTGAGGTTGAAGCCACCTCTTCTACTTTGTTGGCTCAGCCCTGGGGTGCTGATGGGGTGGCCACCAGCCACAGCATTGTGCATGTTAAAAGCTTTGATGTAATTAGTAATTTCCTCCCTTGAACTGTCTAGTCTGAGGTTTTTAAACTTGCAGGCAACTGACTGAGCATGATGTCCAGTTATTCCCTGCCTTTTATTCCTGCATCATGTTGCCGCTAACAGCTGTTTCCACCCACAAATTCCTCTTCCATTTGAAGTACATACTTGGCTTCTGTCAACAGCCTATTCTGGGGAAAGGAAAAGTCAGATTTATTCCTGCACTCCAGGTTCTAAGTTGCTCTCCTAGTCATCCCTCTTTGTTCCAGGTGTAAGTGGGGAGATTGAAAAGAGTGTCTTCTTGATGATGGGGGCTGGTGGGAGGGAAGTCAGCAAGTCACCGTATCTTGGTGGTACAATACATACAGCATAGGTTCTAGAATTCTCATCTTCTAACCTAGAGAAATAGGTGCTATAAACGGGGAATTAAGCAAAATGCTAGATGCTGTAGGTCTTTTAATTGTCTTAATTTTTTTCTATTAAACTACAGGCTGTAGATTTCTTAGTTCTCACAGAACTTACATAATTTTAAACCAACTTGTATATATATTAAAAAAAAAAAAATCTTGAGTTCTTAAGTAGGATGTTTTGTACTGTTGCCAGACCCTCTGCTGTGATGGGTAATGCGTTTGATTGAGTTTTTTTGTTTTAAAAAATGTAGCACTTGACTTTTTGCCAAGTAAAAAATAAATATTATTTCAGTGCAAAGTGGTTTGCGTGAGTATGTATAGCCAAGAGGCAGCAGGGAAAAGGCCCTAAATTATTGTTTGGGGTGCTAGAATTGTTTAGAGCAGAAGGGAAGTGCAAGTGTTCACTCAAGGTTAAAGGAAGGTCAAGTGCAAACACACAAACACTAAGACCTACTTGCTCTTGCCCCCCATCTGTATCCAGTTGAAGGTGGATATACCCACTGAAAGTACTTTGGTGCTTGAAAAATATATATAGGCTTGGCCCTGGCCAGGAAAATCAGTGGGTTAGAGCATCATCTTGACATGCCAAGGTTGCAGGTTCCATTCCCGGTTTCGACATACGTAAGAATCAACGAATGGATGCATAAATAAGTTGATCTCTCTCTCAAATCAATTTTAAAGATTTTGACAAAAAAATACAGGCTGACTTGGAGTATGCTAGTCCTTGCTCCTAATTACTATGGATTTGAACAAGCTGACCTCTTATATACCGGGTTTGTGATAGGCGCTAGGTATTTGGGTGGAAGGTGTCATGAGAACGACTGTGAAAGTGGGTGCACAGTGTTCTGGGAAAAAGACATCATTTTTTTAGACTGGGACCACAGCTGCCCTTTGTAAGAAGACACAGTGAATGCTGCTCTTCCCAGGGCTTGTTGAGGGCTGTAGCTAAGAAAAGGACGGACTGCTAAATCATACCACCCTCCTCCGCCATCTCTGGAAGACCATCAGGGCTGGGCCACAGAGCAAGCAAGGCAAGGCAATACCTGTTTCACATGGCACTTGTTCCTTTCCAGAACAAGCTGGATATAGCTGCCGTTGCCCCTGCCTTTAAGAGACTGGTTCCAAACATGACTCACACAGGCACCTACCTATATGATTAAAGGTGGCAAAGTAGGAAGGGGGAGGCGAATGAATTGAATCAATTGAGAGGGCTTCCTAGAGAGGAGTTATTGAAAGGGATTGGCATTATCCTTTGCCAAAATGAGGATTTTTAGAATTCCCAATCTATGGTACAGTCATTGGTGTTTGCAAAATGTTCCATGGTCAAATTATTTTGGGGAGATACAGATTATGGTCAAATTATTTTGGGGAGATACAGATTAAAACAAAGATATGCTTCACAACCTCAGGGTTTTTGGTTACTATGGGATGCATGTTCATGGAACTTGCTCAGAAAAAGGTGACGGTATGTGGGGTGGGCCTGGCCTGGGCCTCTGGCCTGCATGGAATCTTGGCCCTGCTCCCATTTTCCAGTGAGACTTTCCAGCAAAGTATGTATCACAGAAGGGCTTTGTGGATTTTATGGGGTCCCTCCCTTTCCTGCCAGCAGTTCCTACTCCCAGGCCATGAAATAACTTCCTTGTTCCCTGTCAGGCCACATGACTCATTCCAAATAGCTTACTGGCTCCTCAGGTCATCCTTTGGGTCCTTTTGCAGAGGCTCTGGAACCTCATTTTTTGCTCCAAGTTCCCTGCTTCTACCACTCCAAGAATTGATTAGTATTGATCTGGCCCTCGGTGTTTCTAATAATGCTGAATACTCCCAGTGCAGGTCTCCCTGGAACCAGCTGCCACCCGATGTTCCTAAAGCAGGTACCTAGAAATAGCAGTCAGGGTGTCGAGACCCTTTGCTTAGCTTTCGGATTTATGTTTTGTTGTTTTTTCTAGTAGCTGGTGTCTGGGAAACAACAATATGGGAGTGGGGTGGTGGAATTGAAGAGGTGGGAGAGGAAAGATCACTCAATGTTACTTGCTTTTAGACATATTTCATGCTAGTATGCTGAGTTGGCTGGAAGCTTTGAGAGGGTAGAAATAGAAACATGGGCTTTTAATTCTGGAACTACTTTGAAGACAAAAGAAAGTTTGGGTTTCTAAGCTTGGTTCTTTTGCCCTCGCTTCATTCAGCTCCTCCTAAGAATAATCCAGAGACACAAATGTGAGAAATTTATTTCTACAGTACCACTAGAGAGAGGGGTGTAAACTGAACTCACAATGGGTGGTAAGCTCTTGTGATTCAACTCTCCAAAACAGGTATGAACTATCCTCTCAAATTCCTCCTGAGTTGAGCCTCACATCTGAACACTCCTCTTGATAAGTGTGTAATTGCCCAAGTCAGAATTTTGAAAGGATAATAATACTCATTAACGGAGCACAGAGTTAGATGTTTACTGCATTTCTTGTTAAGCAGTATTCAGAGCTATAATTAACATCCCTAATGCTATGGACAGGAAGAAAACAAATAATCAACTCCTACCTCAAAGAACATAAATTTTTTTTAAAAAGTCCTTCCTAATCAGTTTGGCTCAGTTGATAGAGCATTGGCCTGCGGACCAAAGGGTCCTGGGTTCAATTCCGGTCAAGGCACGTACCTTGGTTGCTGGCTCCCCCTGGCCCAGGCCCTGGCCAGCCTTGTGCAGGAGGCAACCAATCAATGTGTTTCTCTCACATCGATGTTTCTGTCTTTCCCTCTCTCTTCCATTCTCCCTAAAAATCAGTGGAAAAATATCCTCTGGTGAGGATTAACAACAACAAAAGACAGAAAGAAACGTGCTTCACTCATAGATACTTTTTTCTTAGCTGGTGGTAGCCTGGACAGAGAATGAGGCTTCTTTGTTCTCCAGGGCTAAGGCCATTTGCAGATTGCACAAAACACTGTGGTGGGTATCATGGCCTGAAGTTTGGTGGTTTGGGCCCTGCAGTGTGTTGCTTACTTGAGAAAGCCCTCATCTTCACTACCCCTACCCCTCTGCTCTTCTAGGCCTTCTGCTAAGCAAAATTATCATCCCAACCACCATGCTTATAAGTTTCACCATAAGATCATTTTTTGCTTTCTGGGGGTTACGGGAATGTTATATTACCTGATTAAAGATACTACTGTTGCCCAGCCAATATGGCTTGTGGTTGAGCATCGTCCTGAGAACCAGGAGGTTGAGGTTTGATTCTTGGTCAGGGCACATGCCCAGGCTGCAGGCTCATCCCCAGTGTGGGGCATGCAGGAGGTAGCCGATCGATGAGTCTCTGTCATCATTGATGTTTCTCTCTCCCTCTCCCTTCCTCTCTGAAATCAATAAAAAAAAAATTTTTTTTTAAAGAAACTATTGTTATTCCCTGAAAGACAATACATGCCACTTTCCCAGTGCCAACCACTCAAAGTATGGACTAAAGGGGAGGATATGGGTTCAGTTCTAGTTCTACCACTGTTACTCATGGCTATAAGACTTGGGACAAGTCTTTCTGGACATCAGTTTTTTCATCTTATACAATGAGGAGTTCAGATCAGACATTTAAATGTTAACATCCTCAACTGTACTAGGGAATTCTAAGAATAAAGACTGAATCCTGTCTTCAAGCAGTTTGTCTTTCATCCAGATAAATACAGCAGGTTTGATAAATTTTTTATATGTGAGTCTTATTTTCCTAGTGGCTTCCAATAAAATGTTGGGAATTGTAGTGGGTTGAGTAGTGTCCCCAAAAGTTCATGTCCACCTGGAACCTCAGAAAGTTATCTTATTTGGAAATAGGATCCTTGCAGATGGATATAAGGTAAGAATTGAGATGAGATTCCAATAAGTGTCCTTATGAGACAGACAACGGCATACAGGGACACACAGATAAGACGATTTGAAGATAGAAGCAGATATTGAAGGGATGCATCTATAAACCAAGGGATGCCATAAACCACCAGAAGCTGGAAGAAGCAAGGAAAGATTCCTTGAACCTTAGGAAGGAGCATGGTCCTGCTGACACCTTAATTTTGGACTTCTGGTCTTCAAAACTGAGTTTCTGTTGTTTTAAAACCAAATTTGTGGTAATTTGTTTCAGCAGCCCTAGCAAACTAATATAGGAGTATTCTGAGGAATTTTTAAATACCAATTTTTATAAAATCACACTTGAGATTTAATAAAAACAATTTAAGCCCTGGCCAATGTGGCTCAGTTGATTGGGCATCATCCCATGCACCAGAAGGTTGCTGGTTCGATTCTAGGTCAGGGCACAGGTTGTAGCCTTGATCCCTGGTGGGTGACTTGCAGGAGGCAGCTGTTTGTTGTTGTGCTCTCATACTGATATTTCTCTCTTCTCCCTTTCTAAAAATCAATAAAATATATTTTTAAAAAGAGAGTCAAGCCCTAGCCGGTTTGGCTCAGTGGATATAGCGTTGGCCTGCAGACTGAAGGGTCCTGGGTTTGATTCTCGTCAAGGGCATATGCCCGGGTTGCGGGTTCGATCCCCAGTAGAGGGTACACAGGAGACAGCCAATCAATGATTCTCATCGTTGATATTTCTCTCTTCCTTTCTGAAATCAATAAAAGTATATTTTTTAAAAAGAGAGTCAAGCTCGGCTGACGTGGCTCAGTGGTTGAGCATCGACCTATGAACCAGGAAGTCATGATTCGATTCCCGGTCAGGGCACATGGCCCTGTGTGGGGTGTGCTGGAGGGAGCCGATCAATGATTCTATCTTATCATTGATGATTCTGTCTCCCTCCCTCCCTTCCTCTCTGAAAAAAAAAAAAAAAGTCAACACTTATGGACTAGTTAAAGGAGTTGGCCAGATCTCATCTTTATATTAAAAAAAAAAAAAAGATAATACAAAGATGAACTATACTCACATAATAGAGCTGAGACTGGTAATAGCAAAAAATTAAACTCAGAACATTTGAACTGATTCTGCCTGGGAAAACCTGTCTCTTCTGGGACCGAGGCAGTAATCCCCCAAACTGCCCACCTCCATTGCTTTTTTCATATTGTAAGCTCTCAACATTTTAACTTTCATTCTAGCTCATCTTTTTACAATGCCAATTGTAGAATCTTAGGATGCTTTCCCATGTGAATTTATTAGCCAATAGCATGTACAGTTAACTACCTGCAGTCCCCCTTGATAGTAGGAGATAACAGGAGATCTAGCTAAGGCCTGAGATACCTAAACTTGCTTTACAGGCCTGGAATTGCTACCAGGATGTGAGAAGGAACCCCAAGGATCGAGGCTGCATAAATAATCAAGGATGAAGGATAATCAGATAAAGTCAGCATTGACTTTAGTGTTCCTAGGCTACTGGTTTATTTAACTGGTGGCTGTGGTTTCTGTTAGGAACCCTTAGCCTATCAAAACAGTACTTATTGTGTTGAAAACATATTGATTATATCCAGTGACCCAGCAGTTTCATTGTAAAAAAGGATCTATTACCCTTTGAGACATCATGGAGGGACCTGAGATGATTAAGCTAAGCAAAATAAGACAGAGAAAGACAAATATCACATGATCTCACTTATATGTGGAAGCCAATGAATACCATAAACTGATGAATAAAATAGAACCAGAGGCATGGAAACAGACCAACGAATCTCAGAGCCGGGGGAGAGGAGGTGGGAAGAAATTAACCAAAGAACTTATATACATACTAGAGGCCCGGTGCATAAATTTGTGCATGGGTGAGGTCCAGCCAGCCTGCCCTGATTAGGCAGATTGGGGGTGGGGCTGGCTGGCCCCGCCCCCTGGTCAAACTCCCAGTCAAAGGGACAATTTGCATATTAGCCTTTTATTACATAGGATATGCATTGCCTATTAACACAGACAATAGGGAGATGAAGGCCTGGGGTGGGGTGGGAACCAGATAAGAGGGAGCAGGGAGAAAAAAAATGTGGATATCTGTAATAGTTTCAACAATAAAGATTAAAAAAAAACACGGTACTTACTGTGTTGAAAACATATTGATTATATCCATTGAGCCAGCAGTTTCATTTCTGGGAATTTTAGAAAATATTCTAGGCAAGCATGCAAAGATAGATGTACAAGGATAGTTGTCATATTATTAATTAGCACAAAAAAGCCCCAAACAAACCTGGAAGTGTCTAGTAATAAGAAAATGACTAAATGAAAATCTAAAATATTCATGGGGCGAGTTTATCACAAAGAGAGACCGCCATATATTGTGCTTCTTGATGGACTGTAATAGAAAGTTAACAGCATTACCTAAGAAGTATTCTTGCCAGAAAATCAAACTTGATCTGAACAACCTTTTAGATGTATCAATTCTCAGAAAATACAGTGGATAGAGGAACATATTAATGGTATAGCAGGGATACAAACAAACCCAGAATGTAGGGGAAATGACCTGTTTTTTTCCAACAAATAACAAGAAAAAAAAGAACTGTTATAACTTAAAAAGGGAGATTTGAGACAGGCATATCAAGCAAATATAATGCATGCATGGTGTTTATATCCTAATTCAAACAATGCAATGGTTAAAAGATAATCAGGGAAAATTTAACACTAACTGGATATTAGAAAATAGAAAAGTATTGTTACTTTTTCTAGACATTATGATGATGATGTGGTTATGTTTTTTTTAAAAACCCTTAGCTCTTAGAAATTTTTTTGTTTACAGATGCAAATAGCATGTCAAAGATTTATTTAAAGTAATCCAAAGAATTACATTTTATTTATTTTACTTACTTAGTTAAATACTCACCAGAGGGTATTTTTCTCCTTTGATTTCTAGACAGAGTGGAAGGGAGGGACAGAGAATAACTTCAAAGTGAGAGACACATCAATTGGTTGCCTCCTGCGCACCCATACTGGGCTGGATGGGACTTGGACCCAAGACCCTTCAATCTGAAAGCTGACACTCTAACCAGTGAGCCAACCTAGCCAGGGCAAGAGTTACATGATTTTAAAGCAATCCTTCCTCCTATATAATAAAAGCCTAATATGCAAATTGTCCCCTGGACCGGGAGTTTGCTCACTATGACGTATGCTAACCACCAGGGGCAGCGCAGAACATGGCAGGCGTTGGTGGCACGGCACTGGCAGCTGGCAGCAGTGGAGGCGCTGCTGGCCCTGATGAGAGCAGGACCGTGGCAGGATGGTGGAGCAGGTGAGCAAGCGGCGCCAGGCCATGGCAGATGCAAGTGGAAGCCCAATCACCCTGCCAATCACCCCACAGACGACGACCAGTGGTGGTGGTGGAGCCGCTGCCCGGCTTCCAGGCACTGATGGAGCCGGGCAGGGCCTGATGACTCAGACGGAGGGGGGGGGGACGCGCAGGGCCCTGGGGGCCTAGGTGCTACCCAGGGCCCAGAGGTCAGCTGGGGCCTGCCCTTCCACGCCAGACGCTCACATTTTGATCGTCAGCCAGGCCTAGGGACCACACCTGTGCACAAATTTCATGCACCAGGCCTCTAGTATGTTGGTAATTGTTGAAGCTGGTAAATGGGTATATGAGGGCTCATTATACTAGTCTCAAATTTTGTAATGTTGCAAATTTTCTTCCTTTTTAATATATTTTTATTGATTTCAGAGAGGAAGGGAGAGAGGGGAGAGAGAGAGAAACATCAATGATGACAGAAAATCATTGATTGGCTGCCTCCTGCACACCCCCTACTGGGGATCCAGCCCAGGCACGTTCTCTGATTAGGAATCAAACCGTGACCTCCTGGTTCATACTAGTAGGTCCACACTCAACCACTTGGCCGGGTGTTAGAAATTTTCCATAATAAAAACTTTATTTTCTTTTATTTATTTATTTTTTATATATTTTATTGATTTTTTACAGAGAGGAAGAGAGAGGGATAGAGAGTTAGAAACATCGATGAGAGAGAAACATCGATCAGCTGCCTCTTGCACACCCCCTACTGGGGATGTGCCCGCAACCAAGGTACATGCCCTTGACCGGAATCGAACCTGGGACCCTTGAGTCCGCAGGCCGATGCTCTATCCACTGAGCCAAACCGGTTTCGGCCATAATAAAAACTTTAAAAAATGGTACATATATATATTTACTGGTAAATATATATTTACTGGCATATAATGATTGCTAAGATATAGTATTAGAAAGACTCATGGACACAGACAACATATGGTGATTGCCAGAGGGAAGAGGGGGTAAGGGTAGGTAGAAGAAGGTAAAGGGGGGATAAATGGTGTTGGAGTGATAAACACACAATACAATATACAGATGATGTACTGTAGAATTGTATACTTAAAATCTGTATAATTTTATTAATCAACTAGTAGCCCATATGCAGGAAAATCCTGCAAGCGGCTGTTGCGGCTGCATGCGCTGCCGCTGCCGCCGCCTTTGCGGCCACCGCGCCTGCACCCGCTCGCCACTGCAGCCCGCCCCGCTCCGCTCGGCTCTGCCCTGCCCGAGCTTTCCCTCTGGCAGCCACCTTGCTTTCTGCTTTTCCTCCCTCTTCCTTCTAAGTTGTCTTTAGTCTTCACTCCTCCCTCCCTCAGCGTATGCAAATTAACCTGCCATCTTTGTTGGATAATTTGCATACTCGCCCTGATTGGCTGGTGGGCGTGGCTTTGGCTGGTGGGCATGGCTTGGGCATAGCGAAGGTGCGGTCAATTTGCATATTACTATTTTATTAGGTAGGATGCCACCCCAATAAATTCAATTTAATAAAGAAAAATAAACATGTAGTATAATAGTGTGTACAAACCAGCTTCTAAAGCAGGATATCTTGTAAAATTCACATATATCTATATTTAGGTCTAGGAAAAACCTAAAATGTTATCACTAGAATGTTAGTAGTCTCTTGGCAGCAGAATGTCAATGGTACTTTTTTATTCTTTGGCTTATCTGTACTTTCTAGTAGTGTCACTTAAAATGCTCCCTTCCCAGTTATTCTTCAACATGTGCTGGCAGTAAGAAATTAATAATAAAGGAGGGAATAATAATAATAATAATAAGGAGGGTATAATAATAATAAATAACAGAGAATCTTGATTGCTCCTTTACTCAAAAAGCCTATAACAAAAATTTCTCACTTCACTCTCCTTTGTTAAAAATCTGCTTAGGTCTCCTCTCAACTCACACTCTCATCAAAATTGCTTTCAACCAAAAAAGAAATTACTCATAACCAATTCTGTCAAAAAATTTTAAGGTATAGCTCAGGTCCTAGCTTTTCTAGAAAGTGTCCCATGATCATATCCTTCCTCAGGAAGTCCTGCTTTCCAGGGTCTTTCCAAGTACTGGCAGGTACAGAGTTGTTGGGAGAGCTGGAGAGAGTCTTTTGGGGAGTCAAGTCCTTTAGGCCAATGAATCCATCCTACACCCAGCAGGGGGAGCCAGAGCTTAGTTCCCAAGCTCTGGAGGTATTACCCCTGCATAAACAAACTCCATATGGGGTGTGATCAGGTATGCAGGAAGCCTGTTGTGTTTTGCCTTTCCTTCCCCACCCCAGTATGTGCCCTGACGAGGAATGGAACCTGAAACCCAGATATGTGCCCTTATTGGGAATCAAACCTACAACCCTTGGTTGTACTGGACACTCCAACCAACTGAGCCACACTGGCCAGGACTGAAACATGTTTTTCTAAGGGGGTAGGGGAAAGGGAAGTCAGAGCCATAAGGTCAGCCTTGAAGGAGGTAGTGTTTTTTTTTTGTTTTTTTTTTAATATAATGAACTTTTCAAAGTGGCAGTCCTTGAACCAAACTTGCCTGTATATTTATGTGCAGATCTGCTTTACAAAAATATATGCACAAGACTTCCAAATATCCAAATATATATATGCACAAGACTTCTCAAAAGTGTGTGTGGCCCTGGCCCTGGTGTGGCTCAGTCAGTTGAGCATCATCCACGCACCAAGAGGTTTCTGGTTCCATTCCAGGTTAGGATATGTGCCCGGCTTGCAGGCTCTATCCTCAGTAGGGGGTGTGCAGGAGGCAGCTGACAGATGTTTCTCTCTTTCCCTCTCCCTTCCTCTCTATTTATTTATTTATTTATTTATTTATTTATTTATTATATTTTATTGGTTTTTTACAGAGAGGAAGGGAGAGGGACAGTGATCCAGAAACATTGATAAGAGAGAGACATCAATCAGCTGCCTCCTGCACACTCCCCACTGGGGATGTGCCCGCAACCAAGGCACATGCCCTCGACCGGAATCGAACCTGGGACCCTTGAGTCCACAGACCGACACTCTATCCACTGAGCCACACCAGTCAGGGCCCTTCCTCTCTTTTTAAAGTGTGTGTGTGTGTGTTGTTTAAAGTCAGATATACCTTACTGTGCAAGGAATGAACAGGATGTTACCATTGGGTCTCCAAATTCAATAAACTGAGCAATGGTTGGAGGAGTTAGGTAGGAGTCAGTTTGGAGAAAGAGCACTGGATCTGAGGTTGATGTTTCTTTTTTTTTTTAAGCAAAAATGAACATTTTATTTTATGCTTTTATAGGATAACAAATAAAAAAGGATACTTAACCAAGCAGTATCTGGTTTTCGACAGATCAGGGTACAGATCGTATGACATCATCTCCACAGGAGTACAACTTAATCATGAGGTGCTATGACATCATGAGGTGATTGAAAATATATTTGGAAAAGATCTTGAACTTGTGTGCCACATACAGAAGGAAGCAAATGCATTTTTGAATCCCTGGAAAAAGATGGAAAGGAAATTGCTAGATATATTCCTTTGAAAGCAATCTACAAAGAAACAAAAACAATTCTATGAGATTAATGTTTTTAGCTAAATCCTGTCTAATTATTAATCAGCTGTTTTACTTTAGGCTGTTGAATCTATCTGGGCTGATTGTGAACTTCTGCAATAAGGGATGTGAAAGTGCTTTGAAATAGAGCATAACTGTAAAGCTTTCTTAGGGCTCAACAGGTTGAGCCATCTGTTGAAATTTCACAGTTCCACGGAGATGGCAGATCTCCCTCACTTAAACTCAATCCAAATAATTGTAACTATGGGGCAGCCAGGAGCATGGGAACTAGCTGGAGTTAACTTTGACAAAAACCTCCAAGCTTTTTATTTTTTTAAATATATTTTTATTGATCTTAGAGAGAGAGAGGGAGAGGGAGAGATAGAGACATTAATGAAAGAGAAACATTGATCAGCTGCCTCCTGCATGCCCCCCTTCTGGGGATCAAGCCCGAATCCTGGGCATGTGCCCTGATAGGAATCGAATGCCCATGCCCACTCTCACCACTCCTGTTTGACATAGTACTGGAAGTATTAGCTATCGCAATTAGGCAAGAAGAAGAAATAAGAGGCATCCAAATTGGAAAAGAAGAAGTGAAGCTGTCCTTATTTGCAGATGACATGATATTGTACATAAAAAACCCAAAAGATTCCATCAAAAAACTAATAGACTTAATAAATGAATTCGGCAATGTAGCGGGATATAAAATTAACGCCAGGAAATCTATGGCTTTTCTATACACCAATAATGAACTTACAGAAAGAGAGACTAAAAAAGCAATCCCATTTACCATCGCACCAAAAAAATTAAGATACCTAGGAATAAACTTAACTAAGGAGGTAAAAGACCTATACGCAGAAAACTACAGGACACTGAAAAAAGAGATAGAGGAAGACGTAAACAGATGGAAGAACATACCATGTTCCTGGATTGGTAGAATCAACATCATTAAAATGTCCATACTACCCAAAGCAATCTACAGATTCAATGCACTCCCCATCAAAATACCAACAGCATATTTCACAGACCTAGAAAGAACTCTCCAAAAATTCATCTGGAATAAAAAAAGACCCCGACTAGCCTCAGCAATCCTCAGAAAGAAGAATAAAGTAGGTGGGATCTCAATACCAGATTTCAAGCTGTATTACAAAGCCACTGTTCTCAAAACAGCCTGGTACTGGCACAAGAACAGACATATTGATCAATGGAACAGAATAGAGAACCCAGATATCGACCCAAACCACTATGCTCAATTAATATTTGACAAAGGAGGCATGAACATACAATGGAGTCAAGACAGTCTCTTCAATAAATGGTGTTGGGTAAACTGGACAGATACATGCAAAAAAATGAAACTAGATCACCAACTTACACCATACACAAAAATAAACTCAAAATGGATACAGGACTTAAACATAAGACGGGAAACCATAAAAATACTAGAGGACTCCACAGGCAACAAAATCTCAGACATATGCCAAAAGAACTTCTTCACTGACACTGCCCCTAGGGCAATGGAAGCTAAAGAGAAAATTAACAAATGGGACTACATCAAAATAAAAAGCTTTTTTACAGCAAAAGAAACCATCAACAAAACAACAAGAAAGCCCACCGCATGGGAAAACATATTTGCAAATGCTACCACTGATAAAGGTTTAATCTCCAACATCTACAGGCAGCTTATGCAACTTAATAAGAGGAAGATAAATGATCCAATAAAAAAATGGGCAACAGACCTAAACAGAATATTTTCAAAAGAAGACAGAAGGAAGGCCAAGAGACACATGAAAACATGTTCAAAGTCACTTATTATCCGAGAGATGCAAATCAAAACAACAATGAGGTACCATCTCACACCTGTCAGAATGGCTATCATCAACAAATCAACAAACAACAAGTGTTGGCGAGGATGCGGAGAAAAAGGAACCCTCGTGCACTGCTGGTGGGAATGCAGACTGGTGCAGCCACTGTGGAGAACAGTATGGAGTTTCCTCAAAAAACTGAAAATGGAACTCCCATTTGACCCAGTAATCCCACTCCTGGGAATATATCCGAAGAAACTAGAAACACCAATCAGAAAGGATATATGCACCACTATGTTCATAGCAGCACAATTTACAATAGCTAAGATTTGGAAACAGCCTAGGTGCCCATCAGCAGTTGACTGGATCGGAAAACTGTGGTACATCTACACAATGGAATACTATGCTGCCATAAAAAAGAAGGAATTCTCATCATTTGCAGCAACCTGGATGGAATTGGAGAACATTATGCTAAGTGAAATAAGCCAGTCAATGAAAGAAAAATACCACATGATCTCACTCATTTAGGGATAGTAAAGAACATTATAAAGTGGTGAACAAAAAGATAGATACAGAGACAGTAAAGCATCAAACAGACTTTCAAAGTACAGGGGGAAAGTTTGGGAAAGGTGGGGGAGTTATGAAATCAAACGAAGGACTTGTATGCATGCATATAAGCATAAACAATGGACGCAAAACTCTGGGGGGGGAGGGCATGTGTGGGTGTGGGGTGGGGGGTAATAGTAAGATATGTACACATATAATACCTCAATAAAAATATTTAAAAAAAAAATCATGATTATTTGGATTGAATTTAAGTGAGGGAGATCTGCCATCTCCCTGGGACTGTGAAACCTGCATGGAAGGATGCTCAACCAACTGAGCCACAGCAGACAGGCTCCGGCCAAGTTTTCCCCCAAGCAGGAATCAGGAGCCTCTTTATGCCTCCTGGTTGCAGCCTCCCCTTTTAACCACAGAGAGATGATAAGCTTGGCCAGGCTGCCCATACTGGAGGAAGAAGTCATGTGTGGCCTTTCCCCCTGACTCAGGGACCTGAACAACATTGGAGAGGAGCTGAAAGCTGGGCTACCTACGAGGTAGAAGTCATGTGTGGCCTTTCCCCCTGACTCAGGGACCTGAACAACATTGGAGAGGAGCTGAAAGCTGGGCTACCTACGAGGCTGGGAGGCAGCTTCCAGAGAATACTAAGAACTCTGCTAGGAGTTCAACTGGTAAAATGGAGCAAGAAAAGAGGTGCTGGTACTTGTAGGAAATGCCCTCTCTGGCAGAGTGGCCACTGCTGATGAGGATTAGGGGGTGACAAACATTAGCTTTGCCCTGCAGACAAGACCCCAGCATCCACAGGGCCAGTTTGGGTCGATCTGTGTTTGTAATCAGGTGCTGATTTTGTTTTCCCTGAGATCTTTCCCCTCATCAGGTCTTTATCTGCACCATGGTAGCTGGCTGTGGGGAGAGTGGCAGTCATTTTATGTTGGAGCTATTTTTCAACAGGGCACATCCAGGAACTGGTTTAACCTGCTTCTGAGAATCTGGACTCCACCTCATTCTCCTTTGGCTTCAGAAAAGGGAGGTGGAGGTATGGGGAGGAGGAGATGGGATTTAGCCAAAGGAAACTATGAAGTCAGGAGATTCCTGCAGAGGTAACTTTGAGGGAGGAAAGGGCCCCAAGGCTTCCCTGAGCTTCCACCAAACTATCTCCTCACAGATCATAGGCTAGAGACCCCGGCCCCTTTCTGCCTCTCTTATAGTTAGTATCACTTTTGAGAGAAGTCTTCCCTGCTCATCAACATCTTGCAGGTCTCCAGGTGCAGTCACCCATGGCAGGCCTCACCCTCTGTAGACCAGACTTAGTTCCTTGAGGGCAGGGCCTGAGCTGTTGTCTGAACCTCCACCAGATCTATGTGGAGTCAGTGTTGGGCTGAGAAGCAGAGCAGCCTCTGGAAACTTCCATCGACCCATCTAGTCTTCTGCTTCCATCACTATATGATAGCTCAGTGCCCTAACTTGCAGCTTTCTTGACTCCTATTGTATCTTCTGTTTCTGGAAGCTGGCTGTGTTGCACACTTTAAGGCCAAATTATAGGGCATAAACAGCATTGTTTGAAATTTCAGTAAATAAAATGCCGATAGGTATGTTTCCTTGTATGCCTCCAAATCTGCTTTCCTCCCTCCTCAGTACCTCTGGTCTCTTAACAACAGGCTTCTTTGTCCTCTGGTTTCTTGTTAAGTTCAGCCAATAGGGACTAGAAGGAGGGAGGAGAGAGATGTGAGATTGTTTATTGGCCTTCACACACCCCAACTTCCTAAAAGCAGGGTCTCTGCAGACCCCTGTCCAGTGGCCCTTTTCATATACTCTCTGCTCCCTCCTGTTGTCCCCTCAGGTCCAGTAGTGATCTGGTTTTCCCATTGTCGCTGGCTTGGGGGGTTTGCAACATTTCTTGTTGCCTTTTCTTTATTATACTCCCCTCAATTACCCATTCGTTTCTTTCTGGGACCCTGAAAGATAATACAGGTATCACTAGATATGTGAATCACCTAACCCTAACATAGGTCTGTCACTTGTCTGTGGGAACTTAACAAGTTACCTAGCCTCTCTGAAGCTTGGTTTTCTCATGTCAAACACTGTAGAAAGAGGAGTGCTCTGAGGTCACTTTCAGCTCTTAGAATCTTTGGTTTTAAGTGTAGCTCCTATAAAATTCAACCAGAAGAATATGGGCCTGAATGGAAAAAATATACATATAATTAATTCCATTAGGCACTTGGATGTAGAGTTTAGGGGAGTTCCCCAGAGTTAAGAGTGAGTTAGTAGGGCCCTGGCTAGGTAGCTCAGTTGGTTAGAGCATCATCCCCATATGCCAAGGATGCAGGTTCATTGCCCAAAAACAACTCGATGTTTTTCTCTTTAAAAAAAAAAAAAAAAAGCCCTGGCTCGTGTGGCTAGGTTGGTTGGAGCATCGTCCTATACACCAAAAGGTGGCTGGTTCAATTCCTGGTCAGGATACATACTTAAGTTGCAGGTTTGATCCCTGGTCAAGGTGCGTAGGGGAGGCAACCGATTGATGTCTCTCTCACAGTGATGTATTTCTCTCTCTCCCACTTCCTTTTTCTAAAATCAATTAAAAAATTTTTTTAAAAATATATTTTTATTGATTTCAGAGAGGAAGAGAGAGGGATAGAGAGCTAGAAACATTGATGAGAGAGAAACATCGATCAGCTGCCTCCTGCACACCCCCTACTGGGGATGTGTCCGCAACCAAGGTACATGCCCTTGACCGGAATCGAACCCGGGACCCTTGAGTCCGCAGGCCGACGCTCTATCCACTGAGCCAAACCGGTTTCGGCTAAAAAATTTTTTTAAAAATATATTTTTATTGATTTCAGAGAGGAAGGGAGAAGGAGAGATAGAAACATCAATGATGAGAATCACCAACTGGCTGCCTCCTGCACGCCCCCTACTGGGGATCGAGCCCACAATCCAGGCATGTGCCCTTGCCTGGAATCAAACCCGGGACCCTTCAGTCCGCAGGCCAATGCTCTATCCACTGAGCCAAACCAGCTAGGGCTCTAAAATCAATTTTTAAAAATCTTTTTAAAAAAAGAGTTAGCAGGGAAAAAGGCAAGAAATACCTCCATCTGTGCTGCATGTGTATTTATTTTAAACATGGTCCTTTCCAAGGCATTCTCCAGATGTGGTAGGAATGAGTTTTTATTTTATCTGTATTTGTCTGTTTGTTTTGTTGTTAGAAAATGTAGGAAAAATCTCTTTCTCCTGGCGTTTCTCAATCTATTTCTATTAATCTACTCTCTTTGTATTTTTCTTATTATTTCTGTTTCTCTCCATTAAAACAAAGAAAAGAAAAAAGGGTATTTCCTTCAGAACCTACAGAGCAGGGGAGAATCAGAATGTTCCTAACAAAGGCGCCTGGCAGGGATAAACGAGACGGCCAGAACGGACAGGCACCTGGAGCTGTCAGTTAGAAGGAAAGAGTCCCAGATGCTGGAAACTTTTGGCCATGGACAAGTTTTCCCAAGCTGAGACCAAGGCTGACAATTAATTTTAATTTTGTACTTTGGACTGAATCCACTTTGGACAGACTCTGCATGGCTGTCTCTTGCACCACTCAAATGCCTTATACCTGTGATTTCAGGGAAAGCGCTTAAAAATCAGAGAGGGAGGCTGAGATTTCTCTATAACGGGAAGGACTTTGATAATGCTGGGTTCTGCTCTAAGTGCTTTCCACATATTCACTCAATCTTCCTAACAACTCTATGGAGGAAGCAGTATTATCTCATTTTACAGATGAGGAAAAAGGCCCAGAGAGGTAAAGAAACTGGCCTGCACTGGAGTCTGGTTCTCCACTACTTCATTCTACCACCTTCAGGATTACAATGTAGCTTTATATATCCTGTAGCTAGAAACAGGCTATGGTGGGAGTATTTATGTCACAAATTAGCAAATGCTACAAATCAAGGCTTGTTTTGTTGATTGTCAAGGCTTAAGAAAGAGATGAAGTTGCAAAGGCACAGGGAAGTAAATGCAAGGACCTCATGAGAAAGATGGATCACCCTCAAAAACAGCCTTGGACTCAACAACTTCCAGATAGACCCCATTCCCATCATGTATAACCTTTAAAGATCCCCTTTTTAAAAAAGAATTTTTATTGATTTCAGAGAGGAAGGGAGAGGAAGAGATAGAAACATCAATGATGAAAGAGCATCTATGATCAGCTGCCTCCTGCATGCCCCCTACTGGGGATCGAGCCCGCAACCCAGGCTTGTGACCTCCTGACTGGGAATCAAACTGTGACTTCCTGGTTCATGAGTCTATGTTCAACCACTAAGCCTCACTGGCCAGGCAGTTCATTGAGTTTTGACAGTGTATACACCCATCCAACCACTCAAAATAAGACGTATTTCCATCACCCCAGAAAGTTCATTCAAACCTCAAACCAATAGATTTCTACCATGGCTCCCAACCTGCCCGCCCCCAACCACTTTCTGATTTCTTTCAAGTAAATAGTATTTTAACCTTCCAATTGCTCAAGCCAAAACCTTGGAGTCATCCTTGATTTTTCTCTTTCACCCCACTTCTAATCTATTAGCATTTCCTATGAAGTAGATTTCAAAATACATCTAAATTCTAACTGCTTCTTATCAACTCCACTGCTTCCTCTTTGGTCCAAGTCACATCCTCTCACCTCCTGACTATCTCCAGCTTCCTCACATTCACATGGTCACTCTCCTATAGTCTGTTCACATGGCAGCCTGAGTGATCTTTTAAGCATGTAAGTTGAGATCATGGTCCTGGCCGGGTAGCTCAGTCAGTTAGAGTGTTGTCTGAATATGTCAAGTGGCAGGTTTAATCCCCAGCCAGGACACACACAAGAATCAACCAATGAAAGCATAAATAAGTGGAACAAAAATCTCTCTCTCACGCTGAAACAAATTATTTAGCTCAGAAGGTGTGGCTCAGCATTTGAGCGTTGACCTATGAACCAGGGGTAATGGTTACATTCCTAGTCAGGACACATACCTAGGTTGTGGGTTCGATACCTGGTCGGGGCGTGTACAGGAGACAACTAATTGATGTTTCTTTTCCTCTCTGTCTCTCTCTCTCCCCCCCTTCCTCTCTGTCTCTAAAAATCAATTAAAAACATATCCTCAGGCAAGGATTTAAAAAAAAGTATGAGTGCATATATATCTATATAGTTTTATTTATAAATTTACTGATATAAAGGATGTATAAAACACAATTTACGCCGAAACCGGTTTGGCTCAGTGGATAGAGCATCGGCCTGCGGACTGAAAGGTCCCGGGTTCGATTCCGGTCAAGGGCATGTACCTTGGTTGCGGGCACATCCCCAGTGGGGGGTGTGCAGGAGGCAGCTGATCGATGTTTCTAACTCTCTACACCTCTCTCTTCCTCTCTGTAAGAAATCAATAAAATATATTTAAAAAAAAAAAACAAAAAAAAACACAATTTACAAAAAAATTTAGTAATAGATATATTTATTATAAATTCCATATTCTCACTAAATGCTTTTGTTGACATTTGCAAACTCTTGTATTCATAGCTATTCTATCTTTGCAACTGACTAAACAAGTGCGGTTCGAACATAAATGCTGGCTGATATATTTTCATTGATAGGTGGAGTGTTTTCCAGTACCACCAGGCAATTATCAAATTCTCAGGCGGCCTTAGCCGGTTTGGCTCAGTGGATAGAGTGAAGGGTCCCAGGTTCAATTCCGATCAAGGGCACATAGGTTGTGGGCTCAATCCCCAGTGGGGGACTTGTGGGAGGCAGCCGAACAATGATTCTCTCTCATCATAGATGTTTCTCTCTCTCTCTCCCTCTTCTTTCCTCTCTGAAATCAATAAAAATATATTTTAAAAAATTTTTTTCAGGCAGATGCAGACTTGGTGGCCTACAATTTAACTCAATTCTGATGCTATCTACCTGCAGGTAGGGTCAGATCCCATAGGTAAGGGCTCAGTCCTGAAAGACTGCCCTCACTTCCGAAGCTAATTGCAAGTCCAGATTGTCACTTCTGCTTCTGACTGACTAGCTGTAAATCAGAAGTTCCTATAAGCCCCCTCCTCAGGTTTGGTCATATGTTAGAACAGCTCAGGCAAACATTTACTTATGATTACCAGTTTATTATTAAGAATATTATTTTTTCTTAAAAAAGGATATTATAAATGATACAGATGAACATCGAGATGAAGAGATACACAGGACAAGGTCCAGAAGGAGCCCGAGTGTAGGAGTGGAGCTGAGGTTTGCCATCTTCCTTGGGAGATGGATGCATTTACCAACCCAGAAGCTCATCAAATCTTCCTGAGTTTGGTGGATGGGGCTGAGAGTTCCCACCCTCTAATCACTGAGTCTTTCTGGTAACTAACCCTAACTGAGCTACTAGGTTCTCCCCCTGCACCCACTTCATCTCATTAGCAGAAAAAATCTCAGGTGGGAGAGGAAGGGATTGTCATAAATAACAAAGGGCTATAACTTAGGGACTGGGCACCACCATCTTGTGGCTGTGGGTGCTGCCATCTTGTGAGGATGTGACAGTCAATTAGCATATTCCCTCTTTATTGGCTGTGGGCTCTGCCATCTTGTGAGGGTGTGATGGGACAATTAGCATATTCCCTCTTTATTAGATAGGATAGAGTAAGGCAAGTATAAGAACTTCACTCATTCATCAGTGAAGTGAGCAACTTCCTTGCCAAACTGAAAAACAGCATTTGAATGCTGAAAAAATATATTTTTGTAGCATTCAAAATGTAACAGCTATAGCTATGACACACTTTTTTAAAAAAATTAATTTTTTAGAGAGAGAGGAAGGGAGGAGAAACGTCAGTGTGAGAGGGAAACATTCATTAGCTGCCTCCTCCATGCACCCCAACTGGGGATCAAAACAGAAACCTGGGCATATGTCCTGACTGGGAATCTAACTGGTGACCTTAGGTGCATGGGACAATGCCCAACTAACTGGGCCACACTGGCCAGGGCAAGAGTGGCTTGAATGAGTGTTGTCCCGTGCACCAGTCTGATCTCAGGTCCGGAGACAACTGGTTGATATTTCCCTAACATCGATGTTTCTCTTTCTCTCCCTCCCTCCCTCTCTCTAAAATCAATAAAAATAGTGTGTGTGTGTATATATATATATATATATATATATATATATATACATATCTATATATTTTAACTAGTGACCCAGTGCATGAAATTCGTGCACATTAAAAGGGAATTAGAGGAAATATTTTAATATTGCTATTTGCCCTTTTTCTATAATAGAAGTGCCAGAGATGAAAGAAAATTAGTAAAATGTATATGAAAATCTTCTTCCTGTCAGAGTCTGGGGTGTGCCACGGGAACCAGAGTCAAGACCCCGCCCATCCACGTGTGCCTTGAAATTGCGCAAGACCCAGACCTGGCTGGCCCCACCCCCATCAAGCCCCACCAGGCAGGGGCACAGCCTCAGGTCCCCAGACCTGGTGCCGGGGCGGGGTGCGTGGCCTGAGGTACCCTGGCCCAGGTCAGGGCACGCCTTGAGGTCCCCATCAAGCCCTGCGGGCAGGGGGCACGGCCTCAAGTTCCCCATCAATCCCTGCATGGTGGGGGATGTGGCCTCAGGTCCCCTACCCCAGTCCAGTGCCATGCAGCCTCAGGTCCCTGCTGATTGCTCGTTAAGGCTCATTACGGGAACTTGGCCTCCGCTGTGGGCACAGCCATCTTGTGTTATGGAATCCCTGCCTCCACCGTGGGCGCAGCCAGCTTGTTATGGCATGACTGTCAATTTGCATATTCCCTATTTATTAGATAGGATAAGGATGTTTTGGTGGTTGAACATTGACCTGTGAAACAGAAGGTCACAGTTCAATTCCTGGTCAGGGCACATGCCCAGGTTGTGGGCTCAATTCCCAGTGGGGGGCATGCAGGAGGCAGCCGATCAATGACTCTCTCATCATTGATGTTTCTATCTCTCCCTCTCCCTTCCTCTCTGAAATTAAAAAAAAAAATATATATATATATATTTTTAAAAAAGATGTTTCCTTACCTGTCAGGAAGCTAAAGACGAACTCACAAGTCATTTCCCAGATCCATGACCTACTTAACCATTTTCCCTAGAACAGAGCCCAGTACGAGAAGCATTGTGGCAAAAGGCACAATGCCTTCAACCAAGAGGCATTTGATCTTTAAGAAGTCAGCAGGTGTAGCCTTTCTGTCCCTGCAAAAAGCCATAGTGAACTATCTTTGGCACGGAACAGGGCCCAAGCTGCCGGGAGATTATCATTTGGCAGGGAGAATGTTAGGGGAGGTCTGAGCTGACAGGTTGTTAAACCCTTTCCTTCCCTCCCTAGTGTGCTGTGTGTGTGTGTGTGTGTGTGTGTGTGTGGCGGGGCGTGGGTGGGTGGGTGGGGGCTGAGGGGCATTTTCTTCCTCAGGCAGGCTGGGAACCGTTCTCATCCTCATTAGAGCAGATTTTTCCTGATGGCTAACTTGAGTACATTTTTCAAAGCTCAATAGAAAAGTTGTGCTTAAATTTATTCAGTCACTTAAGATTGATATGCAAGTGAGTGCTCAGTGAAAATATTCTTTCTTTAGTGATCACAGCTGGCCCACTCTCAGTGGCAGAACTGGCACCATATCAGCAGATCTGAGGGGGTGGCCTCATCTAAAATATCCACCCCTCCACCTGTCATTCCACCATTACAGCTTAATTCCTCAGGGTCTCTAAGGAGGCTTTGCTGCTTCTAGAGACATTCAGTTTCTATTGACATACAAATTCCTCCTCAAAAAGCATTTTAGCAAGGATTAGTAACAGGAAGAAATAAATTCCTTAGCCTAGCAGTCAAGACACTATACAATCAGATGTTACCTCTATAATTTTCTCTTCCACTACACTGAACAATCCCTTCAACCAGACTGGTCTTTGAGCTTGCCCTGCATTTATTGTTCACACAATTTCCCCTGCCTGGAATATCTGGCCACCCACCTTCCCCTAGTCTGTCTCTTCTATTTTTCAGTAGCCATTTATTTATCATCTACTATAGTAAAGCACTATGTCAAGGATTTTTTTTTTTAAATCCTCACCTGAGGATATGTTTATTGATTTCAGAGAGAGAGGAAGGGAGAGAAACATCAATGTAAGAGAGAAACATTCATCAGTTGCCTCCTGTAGGAACCTAGGTACATGCCCTGACTAGGAACCAAACCCACAACCTTTTTGGTGCATGGGACTACCACCAACCAACCAACCAACTAAACAACCAGCCAGCCAACTGAGCCTCCAGGCCAGAGCTGTCAGGAAATTTTACATTTTAATTAGTTAATTAATTAATTTTAAAAGGTTTTAATTTATTTTTTATTTTATTTTAGAAAAACAGCAAGGGAAAAGGAGGAAGACAAACATCAGAGTGAGAGAGAAACATCGATTGGTTGCCTCCCCAATGTACCCAGACCAGGAACTGAACCTGCAACCCAGGCATGTATGTGCCCTGACCAGGAATGGAACCGGTGACCTTTCAGTGCACAGGACAATCTCAACCAACTGAGCCACACCTGATAGGGCAAGATTTTTAAAAAATATGTTTTTATTGATTTTTTTAGAGAGAGAGAGAGAGAGAGAGATAGGAAGGGAGAAGGGAGAGAGAAAAACATCAGTGCAACCTTGGCATGTGTCCTAACTGGGAATTGAACCAGCAATCTCTTGGTGTTTGGGACAATGCTCAACCAGCTAAGCCACACTGGCCAGGGCAGAGTTTTTTTTTTTTCTAACATTGCTTTTTCAGAGAGAGTGGGAGGGAGGGAGGGAAAGAGAGAGAAACATAGATGTAAGAGACACATGGACTGTTGCCTCCTGCACACCCCCCCCTGGGGGGTGGGGAGCTAACCTGCAACCCAGGCGTGTGCCCTTGGCAGGGAATCAAACGAGCATCCCTCTGGTGTGACATTTTAACCACTGAACCATGCCGGCCAGGGGGAGACTGGTTAAAAATTTGTTCACAACACCCAGAACAGAGCTGGGCACATAGTGGGCATACAATAAAATCGAGGTCAAACTTGTCTACTATTCTTTCCATCTCTAAAATTTGCTAAGTTCTAATTTGGATATGTAGGTGTGTATTGCTTTCTGCATTTCTCTTGTAAATATAGAGGGAATTTTGAAAGATAACTACTGAAGGCATCACTTTTCATTTAAAAAATATTTATTGAATATGTTTACTATGAGCTAAATCCTGTGCTAGGTGCTAGAAATACAGACATGAAAAGACAGAATTCCTGCCCTCGCCAGTTTGGCTTAGTGCATAGAGTGTCGGCCTACACACCAAAGGGTCTTGGGTTCGATTCTGGTCAAGGGCACAAACCTTGGTTGCAGGCTCCTCCCCGGCCTGGACTCTGGTGGGGCTCTTGCAGGAGACAATCAATTGATGTGTTTCTCTCACATCGATATTTCTCTCTGTCTTTCTCTCTCTTCTACTCTCCCTGAAAATCAATGGAAAAATATTCTCAGGTGAGGATTAACCAAAAAAACAAAACAATACAAAACCATAGTTTCTGTCTCAAGAACGTATAGTGCAGTGGGGGAGAGACAAGCATAAACACTAATAATGCTGGAGAAAATAAAGTACCATGTTTGGAGTCAGGGATACCTGGGATTGAATCCTGACTCAGTATGATTCTTTTAAATTGTTAGTTTAATTAACACTTTATTTTCTTTCTTTTTAAAAAAATATATTTTTATTGATTTTTAAATATATTTTATTGATTTTTTACAGAGAGGAAGGGAGAGGGATAGAGAGTTAGAAACATCAGTGAGAAAGAAACATCGATCAGCTGCCTCCTGCACACCCCCTACTGGGGATGTTCCTGCAACCAAGGTACATACCCTTGACCAGAATGGAACCTGGGACCCTTCAGTCTGCAGGCCGATGCTCTTATCCACTGAGCCAAACCGGTTAGGGCAGTGGTCGGCAAACTCAGTCAACAGAGCCAAATATCAACAGTACAATGATTGAAATTTCTTTTGAGAGCCAAATTTTTTAAACTTAAACTTCTTCTAACACCACTTCTTCAAAATAGACTCGCCCAGGCCGTGGTATTTTGTGGAAGAGCCACACTCAAGGGGCCAAAGAGCCGCCGCATGTGGCTCGCGAGCCGCAGTTTGCCGACCACGGGGCTAGGGCAACACTTTATTTTCTTAAAAATTTTTTTATTTTATTTTAGAGAGGAATGGAGAGAGAGGGAGAGAGAGAAAACCATCAATTTGTTGTTGCATTTATTTATGCATTCATTGGTTGTTTCTTGTAAATGTCCTGACTGGAGATTGAACCTGAAACCTTGGTGTATTGGGACAACGCTTTAAACAACTGAGCTACCTGGGCCAGGGCAAAAATTTAATTTCTCTATGCATTTAAAATGTACTCACTCTGTAAAAGATGTATATACAATCATCTTTAAAGGAAACATGTGTTAAGTAGGGTCTTTGACCTTTAGGACCAATGAAAAGTTGGATACAGGGTGATCAGACAGTGATGGCCTAGGTCTGTCTACTTCCCAAACTGGAATTACCAGAATGAAAATAATCTCTTCCTAAAAGAAAAGAAGGCAATTCTTTGCCAGCCCCTATTCTTCATGCTTAATAGGACTGTTAACATCCCATCTGTATTAATTTGCTAGTGCTGTTCTAAGATAGCACCACCGACTGGGAAACTTAACAGAAATCTCTTTCTCACAGTTCTGGAGGATAAATGTAGATCAAGGCATTGGCAGGATTGTTTTTTTCCAGAGGCCTCTCTCCTTGGTTTGTAGATAGCCATCTTCTCCCTTTGTCTCTTTAAAAAATAATAATAATTTTTTTTATTGATTTCAGAGAGGGAGGGAGAGGGAGAGAGTGATAGAAACATCAATGAGAGAGAATCATTAATTGGCTGCTTCCTGCATGCCCCCTACTGGGGGATCAAGCCTGCAACCCGGGCAGGTGCCCTGAAAGGGAATCGAACCATGACCTCCAGGTTCATAGGTTGATGCTCAACCACTGTGCCACACCACGCTGGCTGGACCTCCCTTTGTCTTCACATGGTCTTTTCTCTGATTCCCTGTGTCCTGACATCAATCATATTGGATTACTGTCTACCCCAATGACTTTATTAAACCTTAATTACTTCTTCAAATACTTTATCTCCAAATACAGTCACCTTCTGCATTACTAGGGATTAGGACTTCAGCATAAGAATCCCCCCCGCCTGGCTGGTGTGACTTAGTTGGTTGGAGTGTTGTCCTGTACACCAAAAGGTCTCGGGTTTGATTTCCAGTCAAGGCACACACCTAGGTTGAGGATTTGGTCCAGGGTTGGGGTGAGTATGGGAGGCAACCGATAGATGTTTTTCACATAGATCTCTCTTACCCTTACTCTCTCTAAGATCAATAAACATATCCTAGGGTGAGGATTTAAAAAAAAAAAAAAAAAGATTTTTTTTTTTCCAAATTGTAAGAAAAAGTTTATTTATAAATTTAGAGGTAGCAAAAGTGAGCCAGCTGGGCTGCAAAGGCTTGGGAAACAAGTTAGGGAGGTAGAAGGGCCTTTGGAGCTTAGGAGAGGAAAGGCAAAGGTAATGTGCCTAGGGGGAAGAAGAGGAGGAAAGGAAAGGTGCATGCATACTCCCCTGAGAGGGAGAGCCCACTGAAGGGAACATAAATCAACCATAAACCATTTATCTAGAAATTTCAGAATATTACAGAAATTTCAGTATTATCAAAAAGGGTAAAATCTAAAACCAAAACCCAACATTATAACTGACCTAGAGGCCCGATGCACGAAATTCGTGCAAGAGTAGGCCTTCCTTCGGCCACCTGAGCTTCCCTGGCAGCCCTGCTTCGTCTGGAAGGTCGTCTGGTCTAATTAGCATATTACACTTTTATTATTATAGTTTCTTAACCTCTAGACAATTCACTGGTATAGTTATTATTATCCCCATTTTGCAGATGAGAAAACTAAGCGGGATAAGATGGAAGTACTTTGTCTAAGGTCATACATTTAGATTCTTCTAGAATAGGGGTTGGCAAACTTTTGTGTAAAAGGCCAGCATGTAAATATTTTAGGCTTTCTGGGCCACTTGGTTTCTTTAGAAACTCTGCTATTATATTGTGAAGACAGCCATACACAATACATAAACAAATAAACATGGATGTGTTCCAACAGAACTTAATAGATACTAAAAATTGAATTTCATGTTTTGTGTGTCACAAAACATTATTCTTTTGATTTTTCTTTAGCCATTTCTCTCTCTCAAATCAATCAATCAATCAAAGAAATAATATATGCACCCTTTGTTCATTGCAGAATTATTTATGATAGCCAAGATTTGGAAGTAGCCAAGTGCCCATCAGTAGATGAATGGTTAAAAAAGCTGTGATACATTTACACAATGGAATACTACTTGGCCATAACACATAATGAAATCTTACCTTTTGCCACAGCATAGATGGGCCTGGAAAGTATTATGCTAAGTGAAATAAGCCAGTCAGAGAAAGACAAATACCATATGGTTTTACTTATATGTGGAATCTAATGAATCAAATAAACAAACAAAATAGAAATAGACTCATATATACAGAGAACAAACTAATGGCTGTCAGAGGGGAGAGAGTGGTGCGCTGGATGAAATAGGTGAAAGGATTAAGGGGAAAAACACAGGAAAAAGACAACTGTATAGACACAGATACAAACAGTATGGTAATTACCAGAGGGAAAGGGGGTGGGGGAGTTAGGAGAAGGGAAAGGGGTAATAAATGGTGATGAAAGGAGACATGACTTTGGGTGGTGAACACAATACAATGTACAGATGATGTATTATAGAACTATTCACCTGAAACCTCTGTAAGTTTATAAATCAATGTGACCCCAATAAATTCAATAAAGAAAAACCCCCAACACTTTCTCCATGTAAATAATTAAAACATTACAGATTAGATTGATTATAGTTCCTTTTGACTAGCACCCTCAATCACAAACCATTTTTCCCACTATTAACAAACAGTTACTGTTATCAGGTTTGTATATATCCTTTCAGAATTGTTTTTCCTGTGTTCTTGCTATTAAGTTTTTACCTCTCAAGGGTAGTTATCTTTGACTCTCCCACACATTTCTATAAAGCAGTACTACAAAGAGGAGGAAGACTGTACTGAGCAGACACAATCCTAGCTCACTGTCAAAAGGGGAGAGATAAGATACATCTACATATGAATAAGTTCTGTTTGTTAAAGGCACAGTCTGAGCATTCTTTGATCAATTTGGATGAGGAACAAAGCCCTCACTTTAACTGGGCTGGACTGTTAAGGTTTCCATTGTTTTTATCAAGTAATTTAACCTATAACTAGTCTATTAGTAACTAGCAAGTTAGTAGTGTTAATTCCCTTACCTACCTCACTTAGTCCTGTTGTGTCCAAATGGTACAAACGGGGTGTGAAAATAATTACGAATATTTATTGAGGATTTACTATGTGTGAAGCAGATACTTTATATATCTCATTTAATTTTCACCACCTGGTGAAGCAGTGTTATCACAAAGGAACACTTGAATTGAGAGGTCAGGCCTGCTGGACTCCAAAGTGCATGTATCTAATAGTCTGGGATACTGCCTTTGAAGATCAAATAAGCCAGTAAATGAGAAAATACTTCAAACTGCATAACATTGTACTACAATTATAAACCATTATCTCCTTCATTATTCTTTTTAAAAAAATTGATTTTAGAGAGGAAGTGGGGGGGGGGGGGGGGTGAAGAGCGAGAGGGGAAAACATCGGTTGCCTTCCCTCTGGCGCCCCGGGATCAAACCCGGAACCTAGGTATGTGCCCGGACCAGAATCGAACCGTGACCTTCCGGTGCCTAGGACCACGCTCCTACCAATTCAGCCACAGCGGCCAGGGCTCCATCATACTTAATTCGTAAAGTTAAAATAGGTGAGATAGTTTTGAGAGGATTATTCATTGTTTGGAAAGGGAAAATCTTGAGTATGAGGCAGGACACAGCTGAACCTCTCTAACCCCTTTTTCATGCTTAAAACGGGAAATCCCTTTATCGAAGGGTTTACATGACTTCATAACAGTAGTATAAACGGCTGACATCGAGTAGGCGTTCAATAAATGTTCATCTTTTCACGCAGAGGAGACTTGGGAATGTAGAATTCGATCCCACATTTAATAAGAAAGAAAGTTCCGTTTGAAGCCCGCTTGGTGCCGCCGGTACCGTGACTAGCCGTTGGCGTTTTCCCGCGCAGGGAGCGGGGAGGAGCGCGAGCTTGGGCTGTGGGTGTGGAAACCTTCTCCCGCCGGGACTGTTCTCGCAGCAAGAACCACGTTCAGCCACCTGGCAGGAGGCACCCACTGGTATTAGTCTCAAATGATAGCCCTGTCCGCTTACCCTTTCGGCCTTCGCTCTGTATTAAGTCTTAGTCGCATCGCCGATGAACCTGCGGGGAAAAGGCTGCACGGGTGGGGGCCTATGCCGCGCAGCAAGCTGGGAGTCGTAGTCCCCTCTCGCAACGTTTGTTGCCCTGAGTGGTTGGAACGCGTCACGTGATTCGAGCAGGGGAGCGACGTGGGAGGGGTTTGCCTTGTGAAGTCATCACAGCGCGACAACGAGCTGCAGCTGTGGGCATCCTGGGTGCTGTGCATAGTTCGCTCCTGATAAACCTCCCTATGTGCTCCATCCCCGCGCCTCCCCTGGCCTCGGCGCTGTGGACCTTCCCCGGGTGGTGTTGGGGGCCGCAGAATAAGCGATGCGCTCCACCCGCGGGCTGGTGAGCGGCGCGTGGTGACTCCTCCTTCGCCCGTGACGTAGAGGTCACGTGACGAGACGCGCTGCCTCTGCTGCCGCCGCCGCTTTGTAAGAGGCACATTGGCAGGTAACGAGCGGCGGCGGCGGCGGCGGCGGGTGCCGAGTCCAGCGAGAACAGCAGCGGTAATTGGCACCCTCTCTCTCTCTCTCCTTCCCAGTTCCAGGCCCTTCACTGCGCTTTTTAGCGTTGAGTTCAGGTCTTCTTTTCTTTAGCCCCGTTTATCCTGCCCCAGTGCCCACCCGTGAGGACCGGGCCGAGCTTCCTTCGTCGGCTGTAAGCGTCCTCAGTATGCCCAGGCCCGGGCGTCCTCCTTCCTCTTCCCATCCTGTTGCCCCGCGCTTCTTCCTGCCTACCCGAGTCCCGGTCGGCCCGGCCCCACCCAGCCTCAGGGGGCTCATTCCCCTCCCCCCTGAAGGTTTCTGCCCTGGAGGGTGTGGTTTTTTCCTCCTACCTGAGTCTCTTCCTGTCCTCTGGAGCTCCCGCACCACGCTGACGCTTCCCATCTTGACCATCTTTCCGTTTTCACGACTGTCGCTCGCTAGTCCTGGGACTGGACCTCTTAGAGCTCAACTTCTGCGCTCTCGAGCCTTTCCCGGCTTACTCGGAGGCATAGTTCAACTCTACTCCTTTTTATTCTGGAAGGCTTTGGTGACAGTCTCTTGGGACTCAGTTTTCTCAGTCCCAGTTCCTGTGGGCGCTTTGTAAACTAAAGCGCTTTCTGTTATAATACCAAAAATGCCTGAGTGCATTACATCTTTTTTGCCTCTGAATCACTTTCTCACTTGGCTGCCCCACCTTTCCCCGTGGGTTTTCAATCTAATTAATTGCCCAGGCATCTCAAGTGCCACCACTCTGGCCTCTTGTCCTTGTTTTCCCTGAGTTGATGCCATCATCATTCCTGTTATTTCCTGTTAGACATAATACTGTAGTTTACTACCACCTCCGTTGGATAGTGTTTCTACTTATATCCAACGTATATTGTCTGCCAGTATTTAGGGTTACTGACTTCTTCAGCACCTGTGTGTCCTAACAACTGAGAGCTTTTTAAGGTCTACATAAGGTATCCAAAGATCATCTTATTTGAAGGGCATATAATTAAAGTTTTTTTGTGTGAAACCAGATCTTTTATATTTTCTATTATGATAGTACTTTTTAAACCAAGAGGTATGTGAGTATTGTGTTCCTCACTTTTTTGCCATGAGATGTACATTCTTTTTTGTGTGTCAGTTTGTTAATAAAAGGTGGTTGGAAAATGGACATAATACCTAAGAGCTCCTATGTCCTAGGCATTAGGTGCCTGGATTGGGTTGGTTCCTGTCTGTCTCAGGAAGGGGAATAAATTTCACTGTCTTTAGATGATAGGGTCTTCCAGTACACCACATCTCTTACTTTCCTGCAAGGACCCCTTGGCTTGGGCTGTCCTCTCATTACTGTGAAGGCTTCCCTTATCTATCATTAGGCAGAAATGATTAGTTTCCCATACTGCTAGCTTAGTGAGTTCCTCCTAATCTCCCCTCCCCCTTACAGCTAGTTCACATGTGTAATGAGATTTCTCCCCCTATCCTGCTTGTTTCCCACAGCTCTGATTTCCTCTTTTTGCTTCCTTGTTGCCTCTGACCCTCAATAATTAAGAAACAATTCCGAGAAGGGGGATTTGTGTTAAGATTGAAATGTGGCTGGAAATGGTGGCATGGGAATGAGGCCATGGGAAAGGTTTGCGGTAATTGCCTCTCCTGCCTGTTTCCTGCCGCTCTGGTTTCTTCTGGCCTCTGTCTTTAAATGTGGGCTGGACCAGCAGTAGTCACTTGGAGCTGCCTTTAGGAAAAGGCTGGAACAATAACACCTCTGCTTCCCTTTCCTGGTAACTGGTGCAGCCAGTGCACTGCTCACCAGAGTGTCTCATGGTTATTAGCCTGAGTGACTTTTATTGTTTGGAAAGAAATAGTAGTAGAACATGAAGAAGAATAGGTTTACTTCAGTACACGCTGTGTCTTGATAGGAACTAGTTAATATCTCTATTGCCTTAAGTATAAACTACATGTAGAAAATATAAAGCAATCTTGAAGATTTGAACTGGTCTGAAGTGAAGCCTTTACTTTTGTAAGGGTTAGTCTTTTTGTTTTAAGTATATTTTTATTGATTTTAGAGAGGAAGGAAGAGGGAGAGAGAGATAGAAACATCAATAATGAGAGAGGATCATTGATCAGCTACCTCCTGCATGCCCTCCACTGGGGATCGAGCCCACAACTCGGGCATGTTCCCCCAACCTGAATCGAACCCGGGAACCTTCAGTCCGAGGCCAACGCTCTATCCACTGTGCCAAAAACGGCTAGGGCTGTAAGCGTTTGTCTTGAAGTGTTGATTTTCTAGACCTTTTTAAAAATGATGACTTTAAGCCTTAACCGGTTTGGCTCAGTGGATAGAGCGTCGGCCTGCGGACTCAAGGGTCCCAGGTTCGATTCCTGTCAAGGGCATGTACCTGGTTGCGGGCACATCCCAAGTAGGGGGTGTGCAAGAAGCAGCTGATTGATGTTTCTAACTCTCTATCCCTCTCCCTTCCTCTCTGTAAAAAAAATCAATAAAATATATTTTTTCTAAAAAAAAAAAAAAAATGACTTTAAGATTTTTGTGTGTGTTATAAGACACTTCCTTTTTGGTGTAAGTGTATTGTGAAGGATTAATACCTGCTCAAAAGAAGCTGTCTGTGTGAATTCACAGACTGAAGTTCCTTTGCTCTTAAACATCTACCTTATTTTTCTTTGTGAGGTATCCTGTAGGTCAGCAAATACCAGTTCTTAATTTGAGTAAATGGAGTGTCCTTTAAAAGTTGAGTGTAATGGCACCTGTGGTGTTGACTGATGAGGTGGTGAATCGATGATATATTTTAGAAGCAGCTGTTTTTTTTTTCTTTTCACCCCACCCCCACCCCCAGAAAAAGAGAGTGGGGATTTAACTTGGAGGCAGAAAGAGGGAAGATTTTTAGGAAATATCACCAAGTAAGCCTGTGGTAGGTTTTGAAGTAATTTGACTCAACTATCAAATATGTAGGAATAGAATCCTTTTTTTTTCCCTTTTTAAGTTCAAGAACCAAATTAATCAGTTTTGTTTAGACAATTATAATGCAAATTGCATATGCTGATATTTCCCACTTTTTTGTTGTTGTTTTCTTGACTTTTATTTCAAAGATGCTGCATTCCTGTACTTTTTAAAGAAAGTATATTTTAGTTTTGAAATTTCTTCCCATGGATTTTCAGGCCAGGTTTGTGAATTTCTGCCTAACGTAGAGTGAATTTCAATTTTCAGGTAACTCATTTTCACACTAGTATTATGAAGTACATTGAATTGGAACCCAGTTAACTCTGTGGAATTAATTTATGAAATTCGGCTTGGATTAAGGAGTGGGTGTTTTATTTACGACTAGGCAGTGCACTCTACTTTTATTTTTTTTTATTTTTATTTTTTTAAATATATTTTATTGGTTTTTAACAGAGAGGAAGGGAGAAGGGATAGATAGCTAGAAACATCGATGAGAGAGAAACATCGACCAGCTGCCTCCTGCACACCCCCCACCGGGGATGTGCCGGCAACCAATGTACATGCCCTTGACCGGAATCGAACCTGGGACCCTTCAGTCCGCAGACCGATGCTCTATCCACTGAGCCAAACCGGTTTCGGCTGCACTCTACTTTTAAAAGTTGTTGGGAATTTGTTGCTTGGTTTTCTTCATTTGGAACCCTAAAGGTAATAGAACATATATTTGATTGGGTCTAAAACTTTAAAAATTTATGTTATGAAAATATTTTCAAAGATAAAGGATAGCATTTCATTTGGTTTTACACCTGTTGCTGTAACTTTTTTCTTGCTATTATGGTGTTTCTTTTTTTTTTTTTTTTTTTAAATATATTTTATTGATTTTTTACAGAGAGAAAGGGAGAGGGATAGAGAGTTAGAAACATCGATGAGAGAGAAACATCGACCAGCTGCCTCCTGCACATCCCCCACTGGGGACGTGCCCGCAACCAATGTACATGCCCTTGACTGGAATCGAACCTGGGACCTTTCAGTCCGCAGACCGACGCTCTATCCACTGAGCCAAACCGGTTTCGGCTGCACTCTACTTTTAAAAGTTGTTGGGAATTTGTTGCTTGGTTTTCTTCATTTGGAACCCTAAAGGTAATAGAACATATATTTGATTGGGTCTAAAACTTTAAAAATTTATGTTATGAAAATATTTTCAAAGATAAAGGATAGCATTTCATTTGGTTTTACACCTGTTGCTGTAACTTTTTTCTTGCTATTATGGTGTTTCTATTAATCTGTAAGATGTCACATAGGAACTTTCTCATTTCTCACTGAAAGTTACATGTACATACATAATCCAGTAATACTTAGTATGATATTTACATTTTTTATTTCATCTTATTAATTTTTAGAGAGAGAGAAACATCAACTTGTTCTACTTATTTTGCATTCAGTGGTTGATTCTTGTATGTGCCCTGGCCGAGGATCAAACCGCAACCATGGCTCATCGGGAGGGCACTCTAACCAACTGAGCTACCCAGCCAGGGCGATACTCAAGTTTTTTTACATGTAATCTCAATTTTCTCATCAAATCACTCCTAGATATTATGCCAATGAAGACTTTTGGAAGCTCAGATTTGCTTCTTGTTAATGATGCCTTTCTCCTCTCCTTTCTCTTATTCTATCCCTTCCTCCTTTCTCTTTTATTTTTCTTTCTCTTTTTCTCTCCATTCTCTTTTCTTGCCTTATTCTGTCCCTTCATCCCATATAAAAACACTCTCAACACTGTCTCAACTAGGAGATTGTAGGCGTTTTTATTCTACTTGCCACCGTAATATGCTGCTTCCCAAGCAAGCAGATGAAAAAACAAACAAACTTTGCAACCACATGGGCTTGGGGCAAGGTGTATAGTGCTGTCTGTGTTGTGTGTGTGTCTACCCAACTTGAATGTCTGTTCTTTGAAGGGTGGGATTTTTCATTTGATAACAGTGTTTGGCATTGGCAAATCATTAAAGGAGAGAAATGGGCTTAAAAAAATACAAATTTAACTGAAATAGGGTTTAGAAAAAAAAAAAAAGAATGGCTTTAGGATTGATAGATAAACTTAAGTTTAAATTGTTTTTTTAAACCAAACCAATAGCCCCCCCCCCCCTTTTCTCAAATTAATTTACCAATTTCCAATTTAGAATAGGTTTTTAAGATTTTATTTAAAAAAATATTTTCATTGATTTCAGAGTAGAAGGGAGAAATAGAAACATCAATGGTGAGAGAGAATCATTGATTCCTGCCTCCTACACACCCCCTCCTGGGGATCTAGCCCGAAACCTGGGCCTGACTAGAATTGAACTGTGACCTCCTGGTTCATAGGTTGAAGCTCAACTACTGAGCCACACTTGTACGGCTAGAGTAGGTTTTTGGGTCACGTTGACTGAAACTATTTTACCTAACAAAATACATTTAAGAAAGTTAAGGGGGAAAAAAAGTAAAAATAACTATTGGCTTAACATTTTAGTATAAATTCTTGCTCTTTTTTTTTTTTTTACATAAAGTATATAATTTTTAAAAAGTCAGAGAAGAAGATATATGCGGTATAAAAGCATATGTAGACTTTTCAAAAAACAAGAATAAAATGACCAACCATTAGAAGGAAAACATTATGGCTACCTAAAAGCTCCTACCCTCCCCATGTATGCCGTCTCCCAAGGCATTCCTTTCCCTCTTTTTCAGAGGTAACCATTACTCTACATTTTGGGTTTATGATTTTTTAGAATTATTTTTATTTCATATATGTATATGTTCATAAACCGTATATAGTGTATATTGCCCATTTTCAATCTTGATCTAAAGGGAATTGTATGATTCTTCTGATACTTCCACTCTTACATGTTTTATTTTTTATTTTTTTTAGAATGTCCATTCTTTTTTTTAAAAATATATTTTTATTGATTTTAGAGAGGAAGGGAGAGGGGAGAGAGATAGAAACATCAATGATGAGAGAGAATCACTGATTGGCTGCCTCCTGCATGCCCCCTACTGGGGATCAAGCCCGAAACTGAGGCATGTGCCCTTGGCCGGAATCGAACCTGTGACCCTTCAGTCCCCAGGCTGATGCTCTATCCACTGAGCAAAACCAGCTAGGGCTTACATGTTTTATTTTTATTATTTCACTCTTAAATGTTTTAGATTCATCCATAGTTGATTCTTACAGCTAGCAATCACTTTAAGTAGTATAGTAGTTCATTGTAAGGATATGCCACATCCTATTATATTGTCACTAGTAGCCCTGCGCACGAATCCGTGCGCCAGTAGCTTGCCAGTAGCTCGCTGCCACCTTCCAGAGACTCTCCGTCTGCTGCCCCGCCCTCCTGTAGCTCCCCTGCCCCCCCCCATAGCTTGCTGCCCTGCCCCCCTCCTGTAGCTCTCTGCTGCCCGCTTGTAGCTCACTGCCCCACCCTCCTGCTGATCCGTGATCCGATTGTTAAACTTCACGGTGTATATGCATATTACATCTTTATTATATAGGATGGATGTTTGTCTCATTTCCAGGTGTGTGTGTGATTACAGATTATAGTTGTCTCCTTGTGAACATTTTCACGCTCTCTCTCCCACCAAAACAGATTTCTCAGGATTATATATATAATTGGGAATGGAAATTTGGGGCTGTGTGTGGAATATGTGTAACTTTACTAGGTAATCCCAAACTGTTTTCCATAGTGTTGTATAGTCATTCTTAATTAGGCTTCTCATCAGAACACAGAATATTGAGTGACCCTTAGTTCTCTTGAAGGTGTTACATAAACTGGTATCATTCTAGAAGTCTAGGGAAGAAGTTTTAATTCATACATATAATGGATACCTTAGACATTGGAACTTAATTTTCAAGACTGAATAGTTAAGAGTCCCACATCCTTGCCAACATTTGATAATGCTTTAATATTTAGTTTTAGCCAATTCTAGTGGGATGTTTTAGATACATCTTTTATGAATACCACACAGCTGCATTTTGCTTTGTTAATACAACCTGCCAGCTTCTCCTTTAATTGGAGCATGAAGATCATTCACATTTATTATAATTATGGATATTTTAGATATATTTCTGCCATTCACATTTATTATAATTATGGATATTTTAGATATATTTCTGCCATCATAGTCTTCTGCTTTCCTGGTCTTTATTGTTTTTCTGTCCTTTTTGCAGTCTTGATTTCTTTCTGTTTAGTTTCCTCCTCCAGGTTTTTAAAAAAAATATATTTTTATTGATTTCAGAGAGGAAGGGAGAGGGAGAGAGATACAGAAACATCAATGATGAAAGAGAATCATTGATCGGCTGCCTCCCACATGCCCCCTACTGGGGATTGAGCCTGCAACCTGGGCATGTGCCCTTGACCAGAATGGAACCCAGAACCCTTCAATCTGCAGGCTGATGTTCTATTCACTGAGTCAAACCAGCTAGGGCTCCTCCAACTTTTTATTTATTTTTTAAATGTATTTTACTGATTTTTTTACAGAGAGGAAGGGAGAGGGATAGAGAGTTAGAAACATCGATGAGAGAGAAATGTAGATCAGCTGCCTCTTGCACACGTCCAACTGGGGATGTGCCCGCAACCAAGGTACATGCCCTTGACAGGAATCGAACCTGGGACCTTTCAGTCTGCAGGCCGATGCTCTATCCACTGAGCCAAACCGGTTAGGGCGGCTCCTCCAACTTTTTAAAAATATTTGATTTTAGAGAGGAGAGGGAAAGAGAGAGAAAGAGAAAGAAACATTGATTTGTTGTTCCACATATTTATGTATACATTAGTTGCTTCTTGTATGTGCTTTAGCTGGGGATCAAAACCCCAACTTTGGCATATCAGGAGGATGCTCTAACCAACTCAGCTACTGGCCAGGGCTGGTTTCCTCCAACTTTTTAAGATTTTCAAATCTATACAAGCTGAAAGAGTATAATAGGGAACACACGTATACTTACTTAACATTTTGACACATTGACTTTTCTCTATACTACACATGTTATCTTTTTTTTTTTTTTTTTTTTTAAGAATTTTAGTGAGTTTATTTGAGCCAAACTGTCGACATATGCCGGGAAGCAGAACCTCAATGAATTGAGATAATGCTCCCTACACATGTTATCTTTTAAGGCTAAGTAAATGAAAAGTAAAGTGCAAACATCTTCATATTTATGCCCAAATGTTTCCTTAGTAAGCATCTGTTTACAATAAAGAGCTTCTCTTACAAATAACCTCATTATCACACCTAGGAAAATGAATAATTATTTAATAATATATAATGTATAATACCTATAATTACATTTGGTATAAGTTCACATTCAGATTTTCCCAATTGTTTACAAAATGTCCTTTTTTAGTCTCCCTTCCTGTCCAATCAGGGTTTCTGATTCACTCTATTTATGCATTGTCACTGAAGTACAGAACTGAATGATAATCCATGTCTTAAATAATTATTTTTTCAGATGTAATTGCCAGTTAGACGATCTGATAAGTAATACATAACTACTGCTATTACTTAGTTGAGTATATTGTAATTTATTTTAGGATAAGTGTAACTTTCTTGGGCTGTTGGAAAGACTAAAAATATTCTATGTATCCAGTTAACTGCTGTGCACACTCCTTTTATCAGTTTTGAAACACTGATTAATGATCCTTTTGATGTGTGAGAATGTGGCCAAGCTGTTACATTAATAAAAACTTTAAATAGTTGCCCTAGCCTGTTTGGCTCAGTGGATAGAGCATCAGCCTGTGAACTAACTGAAGGGTCCCAGGTTCGATTCCGATCAAGGGTGCATGCCCGGGTTGTGGGCTCAATCCCCGGTGGGGGGTTGCAAGAGGCGGCTGATTGATGATTCTCTCTCATCATTGATGTTTCTGTCTCTCCCTCTTCATTCCTCTCTGAAATCAATAAAAATATATTTAAAAAAACTTTAGCATATTCTCATGGCATTTTATTTTTGTAAAATGCTTAGAATGTAGGTTAATTCAGATTAGGTCTGAGTGATAGTTTTTTCTTTTTTGTTAATATGTGCTGTACAGATGTTCACTTGAACAAAGATTCATTGTTGAAACTTGTTAGCAACTGTTAGATGTTACAAATACAGATGAATAATGTAATCAATAATGAAAAATCAATGGAATAAAATATCCGAGGGTAAGGATTTAAATTACATAACACACTTTGAATTTGCTGGGGTTTTTGTTGTTAATCCTCATGCGAGGATATATATATATTTTTTAAATATATTTTATTGATTTTTTACAGAGAGGAAGGGAGAGGGATAGAGAGCTAGAAACATCGACCAGCTGCCTCCTGCACACCCCCTACCGGGGATGTGCCCGCAACCAATGTACATGCCCTTGACCGGAATCGAACCTGGGACCTTTCAGTCCGCAGACCGACGCTCTATCCACCGAGCCAAACCGGTTTCGGCGCGAGGATATTTTTTACATTGATTTTTGGACAGAGTGGAAGAGAGGGGGAGAGACAAAGAAACATCAATGTGAGAGCCTGCAAACTTCAACCAAGGCACACACCCTTGACCAGAATTGAACCTGGGATCCTTCAGTCCATGGGCTGATGCTCTATCTATTGAACCAGATTGGCTAGGGCTATAGTAACTTATTGAATGTCTCAATTCTTTTCCTCCAATCAAGATCTCATTTTATTTTTATTAGAAATTTCCTGGTATAATATTGATTACTTAGTGAAATGCTTCTTTGAATTACTGGAGACCAGATGGCCTTTTGAAAATTCAGCTTCTTTATTACCTTTCATTTTTATTTTTTTAAAGATATTTTTATTTATTTCTGAGAGAAGGAGAGGGAGAGAGAGACAGAAACATCAATGATGAGAGAGAATCATCGGTCGGCCACCTCCTGCAAGCCCCCACCGGGGATCAAGCCCACAACCTGGGCATATGCCTTTGACTGGAATTGAACCTGGGACCCTTCAGTCTGAAGGCTGACGCTCTATCCACTGAGCCAAACCAGCTAGGGCTATTCTTTTTTTTTTTTTTTTTTAAATTTAAAAAAATATATATATTTAGTTGATTTTTTTACAGAGAGGAAGGGAGAGGGATAGAGAGTTAGAAACACCCATGAGAGAAACATCAATCAGCTGCCTCCTGCACCTCCCCCCCCCCCCCCCCCACCGGGGATGTGCCTGCAACCAAGGTACATGCCCTTGACCGGAATCGAACCTGGGACCCTTTAGTCCGCAGGCCGACGCTCTATCCACTGAGTCAAACCGGTTAGGGCATTTCAAAAATATATATATATCTTTATTGATTTCAGAGAGGGAGGGAGAGGGAGAGAGAGAGAGATAGAAATAGAAACATGATGAAAGAGAATCATTGATTGGCTGCCTCCTGCACACTCCCCACTGGGGATCTAGCCCCCAACCCGGGTATGTGCCCTTGACCGGAATCAAACCTGGGACCTTCAGTCCACAGGCCGATGCTCTATCCAGTGAGCCAAACAGGCTAGGGCAGGCGATTCTTTATTACCTTTTAAATTCCTTGTGATTTGAAATGCTGAGGTAATGACGGGGGGAAAAAATACCCGTGTATTTTCAGAAAAAATCTAGATGGTAGTTAAGGAATAAAAACCTTTTTATTTTTAAATAAAAAATATTTTTATTGATTTCAGAGAGGAAGGGAAGCGGGGGAGAGAGAGAAATATAGAAATATCAGTGGTGAAAGATAATCACTGATAACTCCCCCCTCCCCCCCCTTCCCCGGGATGGCTCAACCTATACCCTTTCAGAACCTTGGGGAACTGAACTGAGACCTCTCGGCCCATAGGTGGATACAACCACTGAGCCATACCAGCCTTGTTAGTTAATATAGGCCATTTACTATTTTATTATCACAGAAGAGCTTGCATTTTTTTTTTTTTTGAGATAATTTGAGCTATGTAATTGTAATGCTTATCTCATTCACCGAAAGATCCCAGCTGTAATGGGATGTAGCAAGCACACGATAAACTAGTTTATATGCTCTGATAGTCTAGCCATCTGCGGGACAAAGAAACGACGAGTGTTACAAAAGGTTTTATTGGAGTGATAGTTGGCCAGTGGGTGTACAAATTGGTAAGTGCTAAAAATCATTGAACTGTATACTTAAATGGTGAACTTTATGGTATTCACTATATCTCAGTAAAGTTATTTAAATTGATTGGAATAGATAATATTTTATAATAAACAGCATTAGAAAAAAGTGGTCAGAGTATGTTAATCTTATAGTTCCTACCATTTATGGTAGCTATTGGGATCTTGGCTAAGCACTTGTTTAGTGCTCCACACACTCGTGAGGAAGAGTAAAGTACTTGATCAGGGTTATCTAATCTAGTAACTTGGGGAACTCAGGTCTGTGTGATTTCCAAACCTGTGCTCTTAATCGCAATACCTTAACTACCTGCAATACTGCTATCTGGGAATACAGTCAAGTGCTAGCTGATAAGTCAAACAGTGTCCACATTTGTGGTACATAAGGCTGGGATTTTGCACTGGGTGGGAAAGTGGGGTGGATATGCAGATGGGGCCCTTGAATTTCTTTCTGTGCTACGCTGCTCTAGGCCCATTTCTATAATTGAGGCCACTTTTATCTATTTTATATATTGGGGTTTAGTCAGAGGTTTGGTTGAACTTGATTTTTGCAGTTAAAAAACAAACCTACCTTTAGTTTTTCATTCTGATTTTCTTAGCTGTTCTAATCAGTATGGTGAGTTGGTCTCTAAGCCCTCTGCCAATTTAGGTGCATCATATGAGGAGGTCAGGCATACAACACCAAGAAGTGACGATAGAGAAGCAAGATGGAAAGCTACAAAGTTACACATAAGAACTCAAGCTGCTGTTAAGTAGCGCTATTTAGTGTATTGTTAAGTGTCCCTTAAATGCCACAGTTACTATGGACATCAAGTAATTGCTCTTTACATTGAGGGACAGAAAATGAGTAATGGGGGGTATGTTCTGTGTGCTGTTGAGAAAACATGCTGGTGGAAGGTGGAGGCAAAAGAGCGGGTGCAATTTAGGAGTAAGGCAGGGCCAAATTGAACCAAAGTGTAGGGATCAGAAAGAAATAGCTGTATTTTGCCTTAACCTTTTGCACTCAGATGTCGAGTGTGACTTGACACGGTTAGCATTAGAATAAAGGAATCGAGAAAAAAGAAGCGAGTGCAAAGGGTTAACTGGTTTGGCTCAGTGGATAGAGTGGCAGCTTTTGGAGTGAAGAGTTCCGGGTTCGATTCCTGGTCATGCCCAGGTTGCAGGCTCAATCCCCAGTAGGGGGCATGCAGGAGGCAGCCGATCAATGATTCTCTCTCATCATTGATGTTTCTCTCCCTCCCTCTCCCTTCCTCTCTGAAATCAATTAAAAAAATATATATATATTTTAAAAAGAGCTGTATTTTATCGAGGCATTTATGGTTTGTTGATGGATTTTAGCAGTATTCTAGAACAGTGGTCGGCAAACTGCGGCTTGCGAGCTACATGCGGCTCTTTGGCCCCTTGAGTGTGGTTCTTCCACAAAATACCACGTGTGTGTGCGTACATACAGTGCGATTGAAATTTCTTGGCCCATGCGCAGAAGTCGGTTTTTGGCCTGGGTGAGTCTATTTTGAAGAAGTGGTTCTAACGCTGAGCCACACTCAAGGGGCCAAAGAGCCGCATGTGGACCGCAAGCCACGGTTTGCCAACCACTGTTCTAGAAGAATAACAGTCCCACTTTGGCATCAGTTTCACAATTTACATAGTTCAGACAGGTAAATAAGGGCATGAAGTTTCAGTGAACCACAGAGGAGGCAATTATTGATACAGTAGTTAATAAAGATACCTTATAACTGCTGGGTTATATATGTGACGTATTCACATATCAAAACTAGTACTGGACAAGGGTTACCAAACTTACTCCTAAAAGATGAGGAGGTGGTGGCTTTGGTACAATGACCCTTAATTCAGATACCTATACTAAATTGATGGCAGAGAGAATGTAAAGGAAGACAGATCTAATGCCTTAAATCCTTTATGACAAATGTATGTGTTAAGAAATGGTAACATTAGCCCTAGCTGGTTTGGCTCAATGTATAGAGCGTCGACCTGCGGACTGAAGGGTCCCAGGTTCGATTCCAGCCAAGGGCACATGCCTGGGTTTCGGGCTTGATCCCCCAGTAGGGGGCATGCAGGAGGCAGCCAGTCAATGATTCTCTCTCATCGTTGATGTTTATCTCTCTCTCCCTCTCCCTTCCTCTCTAAAGTCAATAAAATAAATAAAAAAAAGAAATGGTAACATTAAAAGAATGGCTTAAAGGTTTTGAGTTCTGAAACATTTGAATATATTCGTCACTTGGAAAATTTTGGAAGTTTTCAAGTGAGGTTATTTTGGATGAATTTCATTACAGGTGTAGGTATCTATCTAGTAGGCAGATGTGGGCTGTTTCTGGAGAAAGACAAGGTTTTTAGCTTTTCCTTTGAAGTTGGATGATACCAATAGTAACATTTCTGTAGGAAGGGAGAAACGTGATAAAGAAGTTAACAATTTTATGTTTCAGGAGTAGAAGGATGTGCTGCTGCTGAGGATTTGAGCCCAGAAAACCAGGATGGTGTAGTGTCTGAAAAGCCAAGTGAAGAAAGTGTGTTGAATGCCAGAGACAGATGAAAGAATGAGAACAGAAGACAGATGTAGGAGATTTGCCATTCTCCCAAATTAGGAGGAGGTCAGTGGTGACTTGGAGAAATAGCATTTTTTTCCTACTGTTGGAGTGATAGGGTGATGGAAACCAGACTGAAAGTTAAGTGGATGTTTAGTGAGGAAATGGAGGAGGAAGTAAGTGTATTCTTGAACTTGGTTTTCTTTCTTTTAAAATATATTTTTATTGATTTCAGAGAGGAAGGGAGAATGAGAGAGAGAGAAACATCAGTGATGAGAGAGGATCATTGATGGGCTGCCTCCTGCACACCCCCTACTGGGGATTGAGCCCACAACCCGGGCATGTGCCCTGACCGGGAACCAAACCATGGAACCATGACTTCCTGGTTCATAGGTCGATGCTCAACCACTGAGCCACGCTGGCTGGGCAATAAGTGTATTCTTTTTGAAAAATACCATTTAAGTGTTCATTGTTTATACAATCTACATGCAGTTTCCAAGAGTTCTTTGAAGGTAATTGTTTTAAGCCTTTGTTTTTGAGATTAGTTTGGATGTAGAGAATAGTTGAGCAGGTTTCTATACACATACTTGTGGGAAGGAAAAGGGTATGGGATATTTTCTTAATAGTGGTAGGAGATTTACTTATTAAGTAATTTTATATTTGGTATTTGAATGAAAATTGACCGTGGTCCATAAGTGATAGGTATGTCAATGTTTAAATGGATTACATGACTATGTTTTTAAAAAAGTTGTTCTTGGCATGAGTGAAATAGTAATAAATATGTCATTAGAATTAAATATGCTTAAAAAAACTAAGATTTTATATCATGGAATCATAAGGAAAGTTAAAGAACTGTAATGAAAAACTATGGGTCTGAAGTACTTTTAAAAATCAGCATTTCTGTTTTTGATTTATAGTAATTGCTAGACATGATATAGTTATCTTGGAAAAGCTTAATAAGAGATACACTGAGCCTTTATAAATCAGTTGTGAAATATTAGTGTATTGTAACAATTGAGAAGCAAATGGTTCATGCAGAGATATGAAAAATGAAAATAACCTGAAATATTTTAGGTCATCTGTCTTTAGCAAGAATTGAAGGCTTGTAAAGTTTTATTGGTTATGAAAGAATAGTTGGGATTTGATAACTTTTTAGCAGTAATATCCAATTTACTATATTACAGTGGATAGCAGAGATACCAATTTACCCCAAAACCAAGATAACAAATTAATGTGAGATGAAGTAGGTAGCATTTTTTTTGGTTTTGTTAATCCTCACTGAGGATATTTTTCCATTGACTTTTTTAAGAGAGGGAGAGAATAGAAGGGAGGGTTAGAGACAGAGAGAGAGAGAGAGAGACATAGATTTGGTTGCCTCCTGACCAGGGCTGGTGATCAAGCTTGCAACTGAGGTATGTGCCCTTGACTGGAATCTAACCCAGCACCCTTCAGTCCGTGGGCCAGTGTTTTATCCACTGAGTCAAACCGGCCAGGGTGATAGTATTTTTTAAAAAGGTAGGACTTAAACTTTACATTGATTCCTCTCCCCCCCCCCCCACCTCCCCACACACACTCATTTATGTATTCATTGGTTGCTTCTTGTATGTGCCCTGACCAGGAATTGAACCTGCAACCTTGGCTTATCTCCACGATGCTCTAACCGCCAAGTAGGTAACATTTTAAGTGGTGTGTATAAGAAATATTTTCTGAAGTTTTTTTCACACCTTGGAGGTTGGAGGTTTTACCTGTTTTAACTATTGTTAATTGCTTTTCTGTGCTTGAAAATAAAGAAGCAAGAGTTAAACTGACATTATGATTTAGATAATGTTTTTTGGCCTAGTATCAAGAATCTCTGATTGTGACTGGTTGTGATCAATATGACTTGAATAAAAGAAAGATTTGGCCTGTTGAACTTGTGATCCTATGAATGGTGAGGCATTTGCCTATAGTTTGACACCTTCCTTCCCCTTTCTGACTGGGTCTTAGGAAGAGTAAAGAAGCAAAAGGAAGAATGTTGACTTCTCCCTGCTTTTATCCCCTTTTCTATGAAGGCTTTGGGACAGAGCAACTAGTGAGAAGTTAATTTTGCTCTGATGGATGCAGAGCTGGAAAGGGGGGTTGCGAATGGGAGTGAGGGTGGGAAGACAAAAATTTATAAAAATATGTCTCAGTCTTTATCACAGACTAAGACTAATGTTCGCATTGAATTTATCCTGTTCTGATGACTCAGACTTTACTTGATTCCCTCAAAAGAGGGTAGGTGAGGGACTAATGTAAGTGAACATGGTTGGGAAAGAGACACATTAAACTAGGATTTAGGAATAGGATAGGGGAATTTGAGATGGGGACATTTCGTTGGCAATTTATTATCACTTTTTGTTAATATCCATGAAATAAGTCTTTTTATTTTTCCATTGATTTTTAGAGAGAGTGGAAGAGAAAGGGAAAGACAAAAATATTGATGAGAGAGAAACACATCGATTGGTTGCCTCCTGCACATGCCCCAACCAGGGCCAGGCTGGGGAGGAGCCTGCAATCGAGGTGCATGCCCTTCACCAGAATCAAACCCGGGACCCTTCAGTCCACAGGCTGATGCTCTATCCAGTGAGCCAAACTGGGTAGGGCATAAGTCTTCTTTATTTATTTATTTTTTTTAATTTTTTTATTAAGGTATTATATGTGTAAAGTCTTCTTTATTTTCATTTCTCTCCCTTGCTTTTTCTTTTGGTGCCTGATAAAGTGCAGGCTAATATTGGTGGGTGATTGCGGGTTGGATAAGATTATTTCAATCACTCAAGCTAACATCAGAAATCATTCTGCCACCTGCTGAAAATAAAAAAATGTTTGAGGGCTTACTCTGTAAGGCTTGGGATGGAACCCTCTTCCCACAAAAATGACAGTGATTAAATACAATTTAGATGATATTTAAAATAAATGACAAGTAAAGAACTTGAAAGACTGCATTGACCTTGGGTTCAGAAATTTGTTTTGGAAAGCAGCCATACTATGCTGCCCAGAAGTCATGCAGATACGTAAATGCTGCCACTTTTGAGAAAGAGACCATGGACAAGAAAGAAAACAGTGATGTGATGAATTTATGTAGGAATGCAAGTTCCTAGGTACATCTTGGAATTAGTATGATTCATACTAAATTCCCACATCCACCAGTGGTTACAATAACTGATGTAGAATCAGAAAAAGATAAATCAGTTTTATTGTACTGTATTTGCCACAGAAGAGAAGTATGTATCGCATTTTAGAAAGCATTTATATTAATAAGGGTTGAAACAAAAAACATGTTGGCCTCAAAGAGTTTTCTTTATATTCCCACTAGAGGCCCGATGCACGAAATTCGTGCAAGAGGCTTGGCCCTCACAGCCGAGGCGGCTGCCTCAACTCTCACAGCCCCTGGCTTCATCTGGAAGGTTGTCCGACTGTCTGGTCTAATTAGAATATTATGCTTTTAGTATTATAGATAATGTTTGATTCCTGAGCTGAACTTGATAATTGAGGTGTTATAATGCCACCTTGCTTTTACATAAAAGCAAGGTTATCACTGAATTTGTAAATTTTAATGTTCAGTGATAAAGCATGGCACAGCCATTTCCAGTGGATCACATGATGCAGTGTTTTTTTTTTTTTTGAGGCGGGGGCAGTGAAACTATATAGGTAGTGTTTTTATTTTCTTTCACTTCTCAGGTTTTTTTTTTTGAATTTTGTATAATGACTATTACCTGGGTAAAATAATGAAGGTGAAATGCTTTTTGCAACTTTCCCATCTTTCCGTTTGAACTATACAGGATCAAAATTTTCATCTACGGTTCTTTGAGGACAGTGATTTTCAAACCTTATTGTGAATCACGTATTGTTTAAACAGAAGTTCTGATTCAGTAAGTCTGGTGTGATCTTGATAATTTTTATTTATGACCAGTTCTCATGATACTGCTTTTACTGGTCAAGACACCACACTTTAAGAACTACTTAGTGGTTTGATATTCCAACTGCACATTAGAAATAAAGACTGTTTCAAAATATTTGAGATATAATTCGTATACCATAAAATTCATCCTTTAAAAGTATTCAGTGAGTTTTAGTATATTCAAAGGTTGTGCAAGCATCACTATCTCTAGAATATTTTCTTTGTTTTACTTTTTCCATCTTCATTTATCCCCTGTGCCCTCTTCCACCTCCATCTTCCCCCCACCCGCCTACAATCACCACACTGTTGTCCATTAGCTAGAATATTCCCCACCTCAAAAAAAGGCGCACACGCACGCGCACACAAAACAACCGATGCCCATTATCAATCACTGTCCATTCTCTCCTCCTAGTAGCCCCTGGCAGCCACTATGATGCTTGGGTGGTTTTTTCTATTATGAGTAATGCTGCTATGAACATTCATCTGCACCTTTGTGGGTGAACATGTTTTTATTTCTCTTGGGTATGTACCTAGGAGTAAAATTGCTTGGTTATATGGTAACTCTATGTTTAACTTTTAGGAACTGCTTGGAGAACTTTTTATTTTATTTTATTTGTTTTTTTTATTGATATGACACAGAGAGAGAAACATCAGTGAGATAGAAACATTGATTGACTACCTGCTGCATGCCCCCTCTGGGGATCCAGCCTGCAACTGGCACATGTGCCCTGACCAGGATTTGAATCAGTGACCTCTTGGTTCATGGGATGATGCTCAACCAACTGAGCCACATTGGCCAGGGCTGGTTGGAGAACTTTTAAAAACTATTGGTGGTGCCCTGGCCAGTTTTGCTCAGTGGTTAGAGTGTAGGCCCTCAGACTGAAGGGTCTTAGTTCAGTTCCTGGTCAAGAGCACGTATCTCATTTGCTGGCTTGATCCCCAGCCCCTTGTCGGGGCTTATGTGGGAGGCAACCAACCAATGTGTCTCTCTCACATCAGTGTTTCTCTCTGTCTCTCCCCCTCACTTTCACTTTCTTTTTAGAAAAATCAATGGAAAAAATATCCTCTGGTGAGGATTAACAAAAAACAAAACAAACTATCGGTGTCTGGGTCCTATTCTGATTTTAATAGGACCTGGTTTCATTTTTCAGAAGTTCCTCAAGTGAATGTACTGTGCAACCAGGGATGGTGACGGATGGTGATCCTCTATTCCAGTGTCTTTATCTTATGATGAGATTTTCTTGTTTCTGGAGATATTGTTACTTCATATTTGGACATGGATAGAATGGTACAATTAGCTATTGCATATGCTGACAACCAGGGTTGAGACTCTCGTGTTTCAGGAAGTAGTGGTTTTTCTGGGCTTCTCCTAACTTGTTCTTACTATTTTATTGGTTCCTTGGGCCTACTGTGCCACCACAGGATCAGAACACGGCAGGAGATAATAGCATAATTATTCAGTGCAGGCATACCTTGTTTTATTGAGCTTCACAGGTATTGTGTTTTTTACAAATGGAAGGCAAAACCCTCCACTAGAAAAAGAAAAAGATGACTACTCACTTTATTATGGTAGTCTGGAGCTGAAACCACAATATCTCCCAGGCTGGGTCCGGCCGAGACCAAACCAGAGAGAGTCGGACCTCCGTTACCACCATTTGTCCACCATCCAGAGCTGAGGGGTCAGTGCTGACATGTACACATAAGGAACTGGTGGACATTGAAATTGGGTCTCAAAAGAACTGTTGGTCCAGAAAGAAACTCACTACAGACTGATTCATTTGCCTGTCAGCATAACTATTATTGCTCGTCTCACATTCAGTTCTTATAAGTATATCTCTAGTGACACATGATCTCGCTCATCTAGGGGAAATGATGAACAACATAGACTGATGAACAAGAACAGAACCAGAAACAAGGAGGCATCGATCGGACTATCGGGCCTCAGAGGGAGGATAGGGGAGGGTGGGGGGAGGGGTGAGAGATCAACCAAAGGACTTGTGTGCATGCATATGAGCCTAACCAATGGTTAAGTTCAACAGGGGGTTGGGGCATCCGTGGGGAGGGGTGTGGGATGGGAATGGGGGGATGAGGACAAATATGTGACACCTTAATCAATAAAGAAATTAAAAAAAATAATAAAACAAACAAACAAACAAAAACCAATATCTCCCAGGGATGCCTGTAATTCCTTGTTGCCAGAGCCTGTGAGGAACTTGGAAGTTTTCAGAAATGGAGCGTTAAAGCAAAAGCAGACTATAGTTGTACCACTGTATATGTGGGTGGGTACAAATTCTGGAGGAGCAAGACTAGAGAATAATACATAGGAAGGTAAGCAGAATTTGATAGAAGCAGAGAGAAAACAGAGACGTTGTTTAACAAGAATTATTACTGGATTTATGAGGAAGTCAATGTTATATTGTAAGTGGGTAATTTATAGAAATTCTTTTTTAATTTGGCTAGTCAGTTTTTAATTAAAACATTTCTTTAAATTTAAAAACAGACCCTTTACTAGTCCTTGTCTGTGAAGTAGTAACCCTCTAATAAAGGTGCCATCTTGGTATTATTTGGTGGGTACTTATATTAATGTAAGCTAAATAAAGTACAGTATTCCTATAATTTGATAGGTCTTATGAAATGCTATCTAGCTTAGGCCCCCCCCCTTTTAATTAATTAATTAATTAATTAATTTCTATTGATTTCAGAGAGGAAGGGATAGAGAGAGATAGAAACATCAATGATGAGAGAGAATCATTGATTGGCTGCCTCCTGCACATCCGCTATTGGGTGGGATCATGCCTGCAACCGGGGCATGTGCCCTTGGCTGGAATTGAACCTGGGACTTTTTAGTCCGCAGGCTGACACTCTATTCACTGAGCCAAACCGGCTGGGGCTATTTTTTTTTTTTTTTATAAAGAGAAAGTACTTTAGAAGAAGGGGTAAGACTGATCATGAATAATGAGAGACTTTTCAAGGGATAAAAGGTCAAAGAATCATAAGGTAGCTGCTGAGCTAGAGTTTTTGGATAAAGACTGGGTTTAGAGCCAAGAAATTAGCAGAGCTGGAGTGGACAGATGTCTGGAAGCCACCATAGTCAATTACATTTCCTTCCTGACTTGAGTTAACCTGAAAGAAATGTGGATATACCAAATAATTTTTGATGTTTGTAATGTTTAGGAGTTCACGAGCACTCATCTTTTTCATGGGCAGATTATATACACAGAATAGCAGATGACATTGTGGTTTCCTTGTCAGCCAATCCTGGGCATAGGGGAATTCAACCTTGTCCACCAGCTGCTTGAGTCCTGACCCTGCTCTCAGCAGCTGTGGAGAATAAAAGTATCAGCTTGGTCAGCTCCTGGCATGCAGGGCACAAGCAGTTGAGCTGCATAGATTCGAATCACACTAGATAGAGTTCCTTGACGCTCTAGCTGCCTAACTCTCTCCGGGTTGGGGAGGTAGACTTCCTCTTGCTGGCTGCTTTGGGCCTCCAGAATCAGTTGAGGTTCTTAATCTAAACAAATCCTGTTCTCTGCAGGAATGAATAAGTGAATTTTCTCTGTAGAGAAAGGATGAGAATAATTAGTATTTTCTGTTATCTTTTCTTAGGAAAATATTTTTCAGTTACAGTTGATATACAATATTATTAGTTTCAGGTGTACAACTTATGGGTATTTAAAAAATATGTATTTTTTTTATTGACTTCAGAGAGGAAAGGAGAGGAAGAGAGGGATAGAAACATCAATGATGAGAATCATTGATCGGCTGTCTCCTGCACGCCCCCTCCTGGGGATTGAGCTCACACCTGTCTATGCGCCTTGATCAGGAATCAAACTGTGACCTCCTGGTTCATAGGTCGATGCTCAGCCACTGAGCCATGCAGGCAGGGGCTCTGGGTATTTTATTATTGGGAAAAGCAAGAACACAGATTGGAAGTTAAATAAAAATAATAAAACAGAACTGGTAACAAAAACATGACAATATAGAGCCAAAGGGAGCACCTATGGGTATCTTAAAGGCTGGGATGCTAGGTGAAATTCTGACTCAGAGACAGATCTTTCACATCAGATATGAACTATTCAGTGATGCTAACAGCAGTTAGGTGGTCTTGAAGAGGAAGCTGAATTGGAGTCTTTTTATATATCTGTAATTGAACAATTAGCCTTGTAACCTGGCATAGCGGGTATGAGCATAAACTGTGGAGTCAGAATGCTGGGTGTAAGTCTTGGCTTTACCAAATAATAGCTGTGAACCTCTGTATGTGTTAGTTTCCTGTTGTACAATGGGAATAATAGTAGTATGTACTTCAGAGTGTTGTTGGGAAAGTTAATGACTTATACTATACATACTAATAAAGCACTTCATTGGTGCCTGGCACATAGCAAACAGTATGCTGTTACTATTACTTATTGGATTTAGGCTTTTGGGAATGAGTAAATAAGTCCTTCTTATAGATGAAGGACCACCTACCTGTTCTTGCCAGATAGGCCCAGCACCATTGGCTCTAGTACTGCGTGAACAGCATCTCTGAGCATTCTTTTTTAAAATTGATTTGAGAGAGATAGACAGATGTCGATTTGTTGTTCCACTTATTTATACATTCATTTGTTTATGTGCCCTGACCAGGGATTGAACCAACAACCTTGGCATACCCGGATACCAATTGTGCTACCTGGCTACGTCCTCTCTCATTATTCTTGGTGGAGACTTGCTTCTTGAACATAAATTGTATATTCTGCTTTTAATGATTGAGTCTATAGCTGAAGAACTATCCTATATAATAAAAGCCCAATATGCTAAGTGTCTGGTTGCCTGGTTGTCCGTTCAACCAATCAAAGCGTAATATGCTAATGATATGCTAAGGCCACTCAACCGCTTGCTATGATGTGCACTGATCACCAGGGGCAGACAGTCGACCGGTTGACCAGTCACTATGATGTGCACTGACCAGCAGGGGCAGACTCTCTGACCGGTAGGTTAGCTTGCTGCTGGGGTCCGGCCGATTGGGACTGAGCGAGATGGGTTGGACACACCCTGGAGCCCTCCTGTGGTCCCTCCCTGGCTGGCAAACATCCTGTGTCCTTCCCCAGTCCCAATCGTGCACGAGTGGGGTCCCTTGGCCTGGCCTGCGCCCTCTCACAATCTGGGACCCCTCAGGGAATGTTGGAGAGCTGGTTTTGGTCCGATCCCGCAGGCCAGGCTGAGGGACCCCACTGGTGCACGAATTCGTGCACTGGGCCTCCAGTTTCATATAATCTGGATTGATGATACTCTGTTTGAAAAAAGACATTCATTTTGCTTTTTCTGGAGTATAAATTTATTTGATGCAGAAGATGAGATACTTGGTTCCATTGTGTGAACCTTCTGGTTTTAGAGGTATCTTCCAATGCTGACACTTCATGACAAGTGACACTCTCTTAAATAAAGTCCTATGGTTCTTTCACCAAAATATTCACAGTTCTTCGGCATGTTATCAACAAGTGTTCTGTAGTTTTTCAGAATGATCAAATGTGCCCTTATGTTTTTTTGGGGGGAGGTGTATGATATTACATGGTTTTTAGAAAAAAGTTTTAACTATGTTTTTCTGTGTCTTAAAGTTAGAGTGAACTATGAATTAATAGAAGTTTAGGTGGATGTTAACGCAACCATTTTCAGTTCATTCTAAACTCTGAATCACTTGAAAACTCAGCTGTTTTATTACAACTAATTTAGGCCATTATTGCACTTTAAGTAATCTAGGAAGCTTTATACAGTTTTTTTGCTGATTTTGTTTTTAAAGAGGTTAAAGATAAGAGCATTTGAAATCTTGCTCCCCTGGCATGTTGTCAGTTTAGCTCAAATAAACTTATGAAAAATTTAAAAAAGAGGTTAAAGATGTGTATAGTAGCAGTTCTCACCTGTGTTAAAATCTGTCACATCTTTTTAATTTAGTTTGAATGAGGTGAGATGAATGTGGGTTTTAAAATTTGGTTGGGTAGGTTGAAATAACCTGGTACTTTCTTTAACTCAAGAACCTGTGATATGTATGTTTGAGATTCTACTGAGTTATTTTTAGAATCTCTTGCTCTTGTCTGTTTCTATTCTAAGAATTCTGTTGGAGCCTGTTCTAGGGTAGTAGAAACTCTTGGGAATGGAGAGTGATGGAAAACAAGTGGAAACTGAATTCCTATGTTTGGCAACTGGGTGCTTATTGTAGAAGCCTTACTTTTTACTATATATACTTCTGTTTCCAGAAAAGAAGTTATAGAGTTTTCCCATGTGACAGTATGTTAGTTAAAGGTACTGATTTTTATAGTCTAGTTTCCATGCCATATTCATTTTCACAGTTCATTGGTGGCAACAATTTTTAAGGGTGTTGATAATTTTGGTAACTTATGCTCTTATGAATTTATGAATTCACTTGTCTCTAGAAGTTTTATGTAAAATTAATATATGGCCCTAGCTAGTTTGGCTCAGTGGATAGAGCGTCAACCTGCGGACTAAAGGGTCCCAGGTTTAATTCCGGTCAAAGGCACATGTCCAGGTTGTGGGCTCAATCCCCAGTAGCGGGCGTGCAGGAGGCAGCCAATCAATGATTCTCATCGGTATTTCTCTCACTCTTCCCTTCCTCTCTGAAAAACCAATAAAAGTATATTGAAAAAATAAAATAGAATTAATATAGAAAATTTGAAGCGCCCCCCCCCCCCGTGCTTGCAATGTAAACTCGCAGTTTTTTTGCTAAATATCTTAAGCATTAACACTTTTTTATGAATAGGAATTAAGCTATTCTGACATTTCAGTGTTAGTGTGGAGAACCATGTTGACAGAAAATAAGCTAGACTGAATTTGTTCAGCAAGCATCCTTTAGAAGCATATTCTGGGGTCATCATTATTTAAGGTGTGTTTTTTTTAGGATTGCATTCTCAATATTTATGCCAATGGCCTTTTGTAGTAACAATTTATGAATATATAACCCAAAGCAATGAACCTTAATTAAAAGAGAAACATGATTATTCCCCCAAAATAATAATTACATTTAAAGTATGCAATGTACTTTTCATGTTTCACAAGGCAATTGTCCTGGTTCAGCCATGGAACAGGGGCCATTACTAATGAACTATTCATTATCAAATGTGGATTGATGATTAGAATGGAGATATAAAGTCTTAATATTTATATTGAGGCAGCGAATTAGCAAAATTTTAGTAGTTTGAAACAAAAAAGAGCTTACGGTTTTTCTGATTGACAAATGAGGATTCAGGCACATTACATAAAAATATTTGGTTGGAATAGCAAGGCTACTTGGACTAAAAGTTTTTTGTAAATCAGAAAACTCTTATTTTACTTTGGCGTTGGGCACACAATGCAATATACAGATGACGTATCATAGAACTGTATACTTGAAGTGTATATAATTTTATTAACCAATGTCACCCCAGTAAATTAAATGTAAAAAACCCCAAAATCTTGGCATCCAAACCCCAAAATCTTGGCATCCATTCAAACCCCAAAATCTTGTCACCCCAGTAAATTAAATGTAAAAAACCCCGAAATCTTGGCATCCATTCAACTTAGCTTAAGTTTATTTCTGTACATCCAGATTTTCATCACCAGATGGCACTCCTGTAAGAAGAAATTCTCATTTTGTTTTATTTAACTAGTGCCCTGGTGCACAAAATTCGTGCACGGGGGGGGGGGGGTGTCCCTCAGCCCAGCCTGCACCCTCTCCAATCTGGGACTCCTCAGGGAATGTCCGACTGCCGGTCTCCTAGGGATCAGGCCTAAACCGGCAGTCGGACATCCCTCTTGAAATCTGGGACCGCTGGCTCTTAATCGCTCACCTGCCTGCCTGCCTGATTGCCCCTAACCACTCTTCCTGCCAGCCTGCTCGCCTCCAACTGCCCCCCCACCCCCGCCGGCTTGCTCGCCCCCAACTGCCCCCCACTGCTGGCCTGCTCGACCCCAACTGACACACACACCCTCGCCCCCCCGCCACCGGCCTTCTTGCCCCCAACTGCCCTCCCCTCCTGGCCTGATCACCCCTAACCACCTCTGCCTCGGCTCCGCCACCATGGCTTTGTCCAGAAGGTCTCCCCATCTAATTAGCATATTACCCTTTTATTAGTATAGAATAGATGTGCTTAGTTTATTTTCATAAATGGGCACCAAGGAATAAACAATTTAAAAGATCAATGAGAAAAGGGTCATATAATTTAATTAAAAAAAAAAAACTGTTTGGAAATCTGTAAGTACAGTCATGTGCCATTCTGAGAAATGTGTTAGGCCAGTGGTCGGCAAACTCTTTAGTCAACAGAGCCAAATATCAACAGTACAATGATTGAAATTTCTTTTTGAGAGCCAAATTTTTTAAACTTAAACTTCATTTAACGCCACTTCTTCAAAATAGACTCGCCCAGGCCATGGTATTTTGTGGAAGAGCCACACTCAAGGGGCCAAAGAGCCGCATGTGGCTCGCGAGCCACAGTTTGCCGACCATGGTGTTAGGCAATTTCATCATTGAACTAACATCATAGAATGCCCTTACACAAACCTAGATGGTATAGCCTAGGCTGCAAGTCTGTACAACATGTTATTGTATTGACTACTCTAGGCAGTTGTAACACAATGTTTAGTATTTGTGTATCTAAAAACATCAGAGGTACAGTAAAAATATTGAATAAAAGATTTAAAAAATGTTACACCTGTATAGGGTACTTACCATTCATGAAACCTGCAGGACTGGAAGTTGCTCTTGGTGAGCCAGTGAATGAGTTGTGAGTGAATGTGAAGGTAGGACATTACTGTGTACTACTGTAGACTTTATAAATACTGTAAATGTAGGCTACACTGAATTTATAAAGCAACATGAGATTAAACCAAGCACAAGAGAGAATGATGCTGCTGCTAGTGTTTGATAGCAAACTTAAAAAACTTTCAATTATAGCCCTAACCCAGTGGTCGGCAAACTCATTAGTCAACAGAGCCAAATATCAACAGTACAACGATTGAAATTTCTTTTGAGAGCCAGATTTTTTAAACTTATACTTCTTCTGACGCCACTTCTTCAAAATAGACTCGCCCAGGCCGTGGTATTTTGTGGAAGAGCCACACTCAAGGGGCCAAAGAGCCGCATGTGGCTCGCGAGCCACAGTTTGCCGACCACGGCCCTAACTGGTTTGGCTCAGTGGATAGAGCGTCGGCCTGCTGACTGAAGGGTCCCAGGTTCAATTCTGGTCAAGGGCATGTACCTTGGTTGCAGGCACATCCCCAGTGGGGAGTGTGCAGGAGGCAGCTAATGGATGTTTCTCTCTCATTGATGTTTTTCTCCATCCCTCTCCCTTCCTCTCTGTAAAAAAATCAATAAAATATATTAAAAACAAACAAAAAAAGCAAAAAAAAAACCTTCCAATTATAGTTGACTTATATTGAATTGAATAATTAATTGATAATATAATTCAATGTTATATAATTTCAGGTGTATAGCATAATGGTACATTTATATAATTTACGCCGTGATGCCCCCACCTGGCACCATACATAGTTATTACAATATTATTGACTATATTCCCTGTGCTGTACTTTATATTCCTGTGTCTCTTTTGTAACTACCAATTTGTATTTTTTAATTCTTCCTCCCTTTTTACCCAACCTCCTAGTCTCTCTTTCCTCTGGCAACCATCAGTTTTTTCTCTGTATCTATAAGTGTGCTTCTGTTTTGATTGTTCATTTATTTTCTATTTTAAGAAACCACATATAAATTAAATCATATAGTACTTGTCTTTCTCTGTCTGACTTTATTTTACTTAGCAAACTTTAATAAGTAGAAAGAGTGCACCACCATAAACATGTTGCACTGTGATGTCACGACAGCTTTGATGTCACTAGGTGATAGGAATTTTTCAGTTCCAGTATAATCTTATGGGACCATGGTTGTATATGTAGTTTATTGTTGACCAAAACATTGTTATGGGGTACATGACTATAAACTAAAAATGATTGTAAAAAATTCTTTATATATATGTTTTTATTGATTTCAGAGAGGAAGGGAAATGGAGAGGGATAGAAACATAAGTGATGAGAGAGAATCATTGATCAGCTGCCTCCTGCATGCCCCCTGCACGCCCCCTACTGGGGATTGAGCCCACAACCCAGACATGTTCTCTGACTGGGAATTGAATCGTGACCTCCTGGTTCATAAGTCATGCTCAACCACTGAGCCAGACTGGGTGGCTAAAAATGATTTTTTAAAAGGTTTTATCCTAGGAACACCACTTAGCCAGGCAGATTTTTATTGGATGTTTAACTTTAGACACTTAGGATAGAATTATAGAGCATTAATGCTCAAGGTGAATTTAGAAATAATCAGGTAATTGCTTTACTTCAGAAATTGTGTTTTTACGTTTGTACGATGCTTCACAGTTTAAAAAATGTATTCATTCATGTATATTCATAATTGAGAACACTAAACTCGGAGAAAGTTCTAAAAATAATGGCAAAACAGTGAACTTTCTTCCATTTAATACAACCAAAACAAAGAACTCAGAACAAAATCTCAAAATTGTTAAACCCAAAACAGATTCAAATAATAGTAAAAAAATTTAAACCATGTTGGGCATGTGAGGTAATTCTGCTTAATTGGCTATTTGCTATTATTGTATATGTAAAAGGCAGTGCAATAATATACCTGTTGCCTTTATCTAGCATTCAAGAGAGGACCTATTGAAAGATAAGTAAATAATATTACAACGGCTAATGCAGAAAAACACTTGTTAAACCTTTTCTAGCTAAAATAAGTTTCAGGGACATAGTTTTTCTTGTGATGTTGAAATTGAAATGCTGAATTATGGTTAGGCTCCTTTAATTTAAGATCCTCAGGTCAAAAAGCTTATCTAAAAATGCTAGTAGAATGTCATTTCATTAACCTGGAATGTATTATGATTTGTAAACAGGAAAATATTGTTTCACATGTGAATTCTAGCTTTGAGGTCTCCATAACTGATTGTTCTGGAAAACAGAATTCCATTTATTGATCTTTGAAATTATTGGCTCTGCTATGATTTGGTCTTTCTTAGATCATTCTTTTTGTTTTGTGCGTTTTTCCCCTTATGTTTCTTCCTTTTCCCCCCCTCTTGCTTTTTTCTTTATATTTTACCCCCTAGTTGCTTTTCTTTTTTTGAAGTGGGGGGGGGTGTCATTCTTAATTTCTAAAAGTTACCAGCTTCCAGAGCATGTCATTTAAACACACTTAACAAATATCTCTTACATTGGCAGCTACTAAGTAGTGAAGAGAACAAAAAATAAGATGAGTTCGGGTCTTGTTATTATATAAAGGTTAGGAACACAAGTTAAATATAGAAAAAGTAGAGAGTATATCAACTAAAATATGAATTGCATGTAAGCGCTATAGGATTTAAAGGAAAGTTAATATATAAAAAGTATTTGGAAATACATATAATCCTAGAAATCTCTGACCTATTTTGGAATATTTTAAATGGACTTTAATAGAAACCTAAGGGCTTGTTGGGGTGATCTCCTATTTGAATTATTTGGTTTTATTTTATTTTTATTTTTAAAAATTTGGGGCTTTAGTTTAGGCAAATTTAGCCAGTTTTTAAAAAATATATAATTTTATTGAATTCAGAGAGGAAGGGTGAGGGAGAGAGAAACATCAGTGATGAGAGAGAATCATTGATTGGCTGCCTCCTGCACGCCTGCTACTGTGGGGACCGAGCCCGCAACCTGGGCATGTACCCTGACTGGAATTAAACTGTGACCTTCTGGTTCATAGGTTGACACTCAAGCACTGAGCAACACTGGCTGTCCTGAATTATTTGCCTTTATACTTCTGTATTACAATGCCAAAAGACAAAATAGTCCTGAACTTGCCATTTTAATTTTGCATGTTTGAGTATTTTATCAGGTTATATTGTTCTTTTTTAAGGTAATGTTTTTCAAGTATACATTATTTTTTAAAATATATACAGTAGATCCTCGGGTTACGACATAACGCGATTTTCACCATAAGTCGGAACCCACCTACATACGCACCTACATCATTCACATGGAGCACATACACAGCAGTAATGAAGTGAAACAGTAAAAAAAAATTTAAAAGAAAGATAATATTTCCTGACCTTTACTTGTGGTAAATAAATAATAAAAAACATAAAGCACATATGTACATACATCGAAATGACGGAACTTTTTTTTTATAAATAAACTGGTGACCCAGTGCACGAAATTCTTGCACATTAAAAGGGAATTAATTAGAGGAAATCTTACCTTATAATAGACAAATATGCAAATTGACGGCACCTTCGCTACGCCCAAGCCACGCCCACCAACCAAGCCACGCCCACCAGGAAACTGTTGCAGGGACGTTGGGGTGTGGCGGAGCCCAAGGCCGGGAAAGCCGCCCAAGGCTTTCCCGGCCTTGGGCACCAGCGGGGAGCCTGCGGCCGATCGCAGGAAACCACTGGGGGTCGGCTCCTGCGATCGGTAGCAGGGACGCTGGGTGTGGCCGAGCCCGGGGCCAAGCCCCGACCCTGAAAGAAGGCAGAAGGCGGTGGCCACAGCCAAGGCCTGGGTCCCCGGTGCAGGCAGCCAGGTGAATGAAGGTCTATTGCATGAATCTTCGTGCAAACGGGCTACTAGTATTTTAATATTTCTATTTGCCCTTTATAATAGTGTCAGAGATGAAAGAAAATTAGTAAAATGTATATGAAAATCTTCCTCCTGTCAGAGTCGGGTGCGCCACAGGCACCAGAGTCAAGTCCTGGCCCACCCCCATTGGGCTAGATCCAGAGCCGTCCGGCCCCACCCCCATCAAGCCCAACCAGGTCGGGGCGCGGCCTCAGGTTGCCCGGCGCTGGGGCGGGTGTGCAGCCTGAGGTCCTCTGGCCTGGGGCAGGGGGCACGCCTTGAAGTCCCCGTCAAGCCCCGCTGGGTGGGGGGTGGGGGGGCGTGCCTTGAGGTCCCCTGTCAAGCTCCACGGGCGGGGGTGCGGCCTGAGGTCCCCTGTCAAGCTTTACCAGGCAGGGGGCGCAGCCTCAGGTCCCTGCTGATTGCTCGTTAAGGCTCGTTAGGGAACTCAGCCTCCGCTGTGAGCGCAGCCATCTTGTGTTATGGGATCCCTGCCTCTACTGTGGGTGCAGCCATCTTGTTATGGCATGACTGTCAATTTGCTTATTCCCTCTTTATTAGATAGGATGGGAGATGGCGACGTAACCACAAAACGATGTACTAACCTGAGGACTGTCTGTATATGCATAGCCCATGGACACAGACAGTAGTGTGGTGAAGGCCTGGGGTGGGGCAGCAGCTGGTTGGAAGGGGGAAAAGGATGGGGAAATGTGGGATATCTGTAGTACTGTCAATAATAATTAAAAAGACTCTGCTTTTAATTTGTCTCATTTGTATTACTGGAAGTGGAATTACTGGACCATATGGTAATTCTATTTTTAATTTTTTGAGTAACTGCCCTGTTGTTTTCTGTAGTTACTATATTGTTGTACATTCTTAACAGCAGTATTTAAGAGTTCTAATTTCTCTACATCCTCGCCAAAACGATTTTTTATTAGCCATCCTAATGGGTGTGAAGTGGTATTTCATTATTATAATCATGTTTTGGTGGCATATTATATTTAATACATGCTTAATACTTAAGTAGGTATTCAGTAAATATTTGCTGAATAAATAAAGTAAAAATAGATGCACTATTGTTTTGTCTCCTTTGAAGATTTGTTGTTGTTGTTATTTTTAAGAATTTTTGTGAGTTTATTTGAGCCAAACAGTCAATAGTTTCTGGGAAGCAGAATCTCAGTGTATTGGGATAATGCTTCCGAGAATGGCAGTTTTTCACTTAGTTTTATACAAGATTTGTTGTTTATAAGAGGCTTTTGCCATTAGGTATGTCTTGCTCCTGGATTTCACATTTTGAATTGGATTATTGCCAAGTAAAATTTTGGCTGGATGCAGTTTTTTGTGTTCAAATACCAACTGCAAATGGGAAGAGCAGATAAAACTACATGTAGTAGAAACTACATGCAGTATAGTGGTAAAATAATTGCTGAATAAAATTCATGGTATTTGAGATTTTTGTTTAGAATTGCTGTACTTGTAAACCTTAGACTTTAGATTGCATTAGTAAATTGACTTAAGTGCTGCCAGGAAAATCTAAAATCCTAAATGGTTGTTTTCTTGAGAATTTGTATTCTAGAGAACCTTTGATTTATCTCATGTTTAGTCCTTGCCTTGTATTTTATTTTTGCCATTTACTATGATTTGCAAGTTTTGCTCACCATGCCTGCTTTCTTGCAGATTTTCTATTTTGTACACACGTTATTTTGTATATACTGTATATGATGACTTCGGTGAGCAGTGACCGTTCCCGAGGTGCTCGGGAAAAAACACAGATTTCAGCGACACAGGCAATACAACTACAGAAACAAGTAGTACAGGTAAGTTTTTGTGGAAGTCTTATGGAAATTAAGGGAGCACATGTGCTTTAATGTTATTCTTTGTAGGAAACCTCAGGATTTTAAATCTCATTTTTAAAAAGCAGATAGTATGCCCTAGATGGGTGACTCGTTTGATTTTAGAGAGAGAGTGAGGGGGAAAGAGAGAGAAGAAATAAGAAGGACAGAAACATTGATTGGTTGTCTTCATATGCATCCTGACCAGGGATCAAACCCACAACCTGGGTAGTGCCCTTAACTGGGAATCGAACATGTGACCCTTTAGTGCATGGGACAACACTCCAACCAGCTGAACCACAGCAGCCAGAGCATGAATAGCCTCTTATCAAAGATGAAATACAAGTTATGAACAATCGTAGGTGCCCCCTGCTAATAATGAAAGAAATAATAAATTAAAACTAATTTTATTTCTTTGTTTATCAAATCAGTAAGGATTAAATGCTTGTCTTTTCAAGGAGGGTCAAATGAAATGTGTTGGGAATGTAAACTGTCTCTGTTTCCCACTCAAGTAAAGTCCTTGGGCTGATTTCCAGAGAATCAGATTCTCCAGACTGGAGGAGGGAGGACTCCCTTCTCCCCAATGATTGTCACTAAGAGTTTTTCCGTGGGCCCTTTGGGGATGGCTCATTTTCTCTGATTAGAAGAAAAACTGCCAACTGAGTTGTGGGAAGGATTTCTAGGCCCTTAGATTACTCATTTTTCTTTTTATAAAACTATTGTGAGAATTTCTCAAAATAGTATTATATAGTAATAAATTTGTTCATGTTCATTTATCCATTAATCCCATGCTAGGAAATATATCCTAAGGAAAAACCTTAATGGGGAGGCATTTTTTGTAAGATGTTTATTGCCCAATTCTAAATGTCCATAGAGGAATTCTGAGAATCTATCTAGGTAGCAGGTTGTAAGAGAGAAATCCATGAGCTCTCATGAATCTGAATAAACCCGAGTTTGGGCCCTTGGTCTGCCACTTTACTAGTTAGTTGATACTTAAGTCTCTTTGAACCTCAGTTTTGTTTTTTGTTTTTTAATTTCTTATTGTTGACAGTATTACAGATGTCCCTCATTTCCCTCCTTTTCTCCCCCTCCACCCAGGCCTCAACCCACCCCAGGCCTTCTCCACACTATTGTCTCTGACCATGGGCTGTGCATATATTCATATAAGTTCTCTGGTTGATTTCTTCCTGTTACCTCCCCTACCCTCCCACATACCTCTTCTTCTGAGATCTGTCAGTCTGTTTCATGCATCCATGCCTCTGGACCTATTTTTTTCATTAGTTTACTAGAGGTTCAGTGCATGAAATTCGTGCACGAGGGCGGGGGGGTGTCCCTCAGCCCAGCCTGTACCCTCTCCAATCTGGGACCCCTCGAGGGATGTCTGACTGCCCGTTTAGGCCACTGGGATCGGGTCTAAACGGGCAATCGGACATCCCTCTCACAATCCAGGACGGCTGGCTCCCAACTGCTCGCCTGCCTGCCTTCCTCATTGCCCCTAACCGCTTCTGCCTGCCAGCCTGATCACCCCCTAACCACTCCCATGCCAGCCTGATTGATGTCTAACTGCTCCCCTGCCAGCCTGTTTGCCCCCAAATTCCCTCCTCTGCCCGCCTGGTCACCCTAACTTCCCTCCCCTGCAGGGTTGATCGCCTCTAACTTCCCTCCCTTGCAGGCCTGGTCCCTCTCAGCTGCCCTCCCTTGCAGGCCTGGTGCCTCCCAACTGCCCTCTCCTGCTGGCCATCTTGTGGTGGCCATCTTGTGTCCACTTGGGGGCAGGATCTTTGACCACATGGGGGCTGCTATATTGTGTGTTGGAGTGATGGTCAATCTGCATATTACTCTTTTATTAGATAGGATAGAGGCCTGGTGCATGGGTGGGGGCCAGCTGGTTTGCACTGAAGGGTATCCTGGATCAGGGTGGGGGTTCCCTTGGGGCGTGGGTCGGTGGTGGTTTGCAGGCCAGCCACGCCCCCTGGCGAACCAAGCGGAGGCCCTGGTATCTGGAATATATTTACCTTCTACAATTGAAACTTTGTAGCCTGGAGCGGTGTATCCTGGAGCGGAGCCAAGCCTCCTGCTTGCTCCATGGCTGGCAGACATTTCTGTTTGAATTTGTTTACCTTCTATAATTGAAACTTTGTAGCCTTGAGTGGAGGCTTAGGCTGGCCAGGGCAGGGGAAAGCTTAGCTGCTTCTATTGCTTTGGAAACCCAAGCCTCCCTCCTACTTTCTCTGTGGCTGTAGCCATCTTTGTTGGGTTAATTTGCATACTTGCTCTGATTGGCTGGTGGGCGTGGCTTGTGGGTATAGCGGAGTTAGGGTCAGTTTGCATATTACTCTTTTATTAGGTAAGATTTTATTTATTACATTCCACCTATAATGAGATCATGTGATATTTGTCTTTCTCTGACTGGCTTATTTCACTTAGCATGATAATCTCCAGGTCAATCCATGCTGTTGCAAAGGGTAAGAGATGAACCTCAGATTTTTACTAGTAAAATCATTTTTTGAGAGTTAGAAAAAAATTTTGAGTAGTACACATTATTCCTGAATATCTTTTTAGATCTCCAGATGTTAACATTTATCTTTTTCTCCCTCGTACAAAGTAGGAACTACATGCTCCTTTTCCTCTAAACCTCTTGAGAATAAGTTGCAGATGTGGTGCTTCTTTACCTGTAAATACTTGAATATGTACAGTATTTAAAAACAAACATATAAGAACCATCTTTTACATAATAACAACACAATTTTAAAAAATCTGGAAATCACTTCATTAGCTAACCTATTCTACAGATCATATTTATATTTTCCTGGTTGTCCCAATAATGTCCTCTTAAGTTAATTAAGTCCTTACATTGTATTTAGGTATTAATTCTCTTTGTTTCCTTTAATGTGAAACTTTGTTTCATGACATTGGCATATTTGAAAAATATAGGCCAATTATTTTGTAGAATGTTGCCTAAGTTCGGTTTGTTTGAGAAATTTCCTCATGACTAGAAAGGGGTTACACATTTTTGGTAGAGATAGTACTGTTCTTAGTGCATCATATCATGATGAACAGAACATACGTTTGTCCTTTATACTTACTGGTGATCAATTTTATCATTTAGTTAAAGTGGTGTTTCTCTAGTATCATGTCGGGAAAGAAAAACTAGTAGTTAAAAATTTCAAATGATGTCATATTCTTTGCAGAGAATGGTTGTAAGGAATTAGAAATTGCATAGATATAATCAGGAAGTGGTAACCTTTACTCTTAATGTATATTTCATATAGGTTAAGAAATTAATAATATTTGAAATTATGCTGGGAAATGCCAGGTTTCTGATCAATTGAGAAAGGATGCAAAATTATACTTACAATGTAGCACAACTGTTTAGACATTTAAGAAAAAAAGACTAGTAGCCCTACCCTGTGTGGCTCAGTTGGTTGGAGCCTCATCCGTGCACCGAAAGGTTGCCAGTTTGATTCCTGGTCAGGGCACATACCTAAGTTTCTGGTTCAATTTCCAGTGGAGGCAACTGATCAATGTTTCTTTCATATGTTGGTGTTTCTCTCTTTTTCTCCCTCTCTCCCGCCCCCTCTCTCTCAAATTGGTAAAACATAACCTCAGGTAACAATGAAAAAAAAAAAAAAAAAAGAAAAAGACTAGTAGACTATGTTAATGATATTTATCTTTGGATGATGGGCATAAGGATGTCTTAAAAATATAATCCAGCTTTATTGTATTTTCCAAATTTTCTGGGTGACGTCCAACAAAAAACATTTGAGTGTACTATGAAAGGTTAAAGTTGATGGTGTGTGGGCAGGCTAAATAGGAATCTCAGATGGTAAATAAAGAAAAATTGAATTTATTTAAAGAAAAGGGGATAGGGATATCTAAAGGGAAGGGCTATACAACACTGAGCTAAAGAGTATTGGGTCAATGATAGCAGCCCCTAGGAGATGGAGACTCTTCCTTATATGTAGCCACTGGTGGGAAGCATTTGTCGTCAGTGAGTTTTGGGGTCTTGGTTGATGGGTTTAGGCAGTGGGGTTGGGTCAACAGGACTGTGGATGTGCGATTGGGCGCTTCTTGGCAGTTTTAGTTCCTTATATGGTTGATTCCTAGTGTCCGGCATTTCTTGCCCAGCAAGTCTTCCTGGTCTTTGTTCTCCTGTGGTGGGGAAGCTTACAAAATGGCTGTTAAGAATTATATTGCCTTGTAAGTCCTAACATACTATAAAAGCTATCAACACTTTATTATGAAAGTAGGTTAGCTCAGTATAAGCCAAGTGAATGGAAGAGAGATCCAGAGGAAGGTATTAGTAATGCTGCTTTTCTTGGCAAGAATTTTTCAACTTGACAGTTGTGTTGATGTCACTGATGTTTGTTGTAGGAGAGGGTGCACTAATGTTTAACTTCGAATTACCAGTTGATTCTGCTTATTCCTCTGATTTCACAAGCTATACAGACCTCTTCTCAGTTGTTTGAGCTCAGCTTGGCAAATTTTTTTTATCATACTGTTTGTTGTTTGATGCTTAATTTTCTTTTGTTTTCCTGGCTGAAGGAAAACATTTTTATTACTTTTATGTACAGAAAACTCAACAATGTACACTTTTCCCAGCTTGGTGGTCAGCTTTTTAGCCTTGTCCTTTTCCAGCTTAGCACTGCGAGCCACTGACTTTGGACCCAGGATGTTGCATCCCCATTGGCAGCGGATCTCATCATACCTGTTGTAATTGGTCTGGATAGCCTCCACCAGCTTAGCCAGAGCACCTTTGTCTTCTGTGTGAAGGTGACGGTGGTGCAGGTCTTCCTGTGGACTAGACGTCCTAGCTTGGCCTTCCCCTTGATAATGCAGCAGGGAACCCACATCTTACGGCACAGGGCAGGCAGGAAGACAGTCAGCTCAATGGGATGCACGTCGTGTGCAATCGTTGACCAGCTGTGCCTTCTTGTTCTCCCCAGGGTGGTCACAGTGTTACCCGTGGCTCTTTGGTGGGGAAATCTCCTTTTCCTGACAGCTTTATCTCAGCCTGGGCCAACAGTCTCTTTTCTTGCTTTGTCTCTGGTCTGTACTTGTGGGTCAGCTTTAGCACTTGAGTTGCTGTTTGGCCCTCCCAAGGCCTAGGTGAACTGGTTAATGGCAGGAGGCACTTTCAGACACTTATAAAAAATGGCCCTTTGCTGCTACAACTGAATGTAAGGGGGGCATTTGACAAAATGGGTGAGGTCCCTTTTGGGTTGTATGTCTTCTCCAGTGCCAAAATTCTTGGGCCTTTTCTCAAATGGGATTTACCACTTTCTTGGCCTGCTTCTCCACGACAGTAGAGACCTGCAAACACCTTCTCCTTAGCATTCTTTCCTTTTGGTATCTTGGGCGGCGGGAGGAAAGAGCTAATTTTCTTCTTGCCCAGGGTAGTTGGCAAAGGTAAAAATATTTAAAGGCCTAATTGAAAATACTTTATATTTCATTAATATTCTATGCTAGTATTGCAAAACTGTACTTGTTAAACAGCTATTAAGTGCATCAGCTGATTTTTCAGAAGTTATTTCTAGATGGTCTGTACCCTTTCAAGAATAAAACAGAATAATATCATTGAATTGAAATACAAAGCATATTTGAGCCATAGTACTTAAGCTTAAAAAACTAAGTCTGAATAAATTAGTAATTGGTATTTACCTTACATATGGTAATGAATAGTGAATGACTTGTGTGGGTGAAATAGTGTCAACTTTGAAATGAAATATATTTTAATAAACACTGCGTTTATAATTATTCAAAGTGTGTGTATACATTTTTTGGGGACACCCTATATATCCATATATTATGGGTGTATATACAAATTAGGTATAAATTGGATCTTTATAGTGTTTATAGTATACTAGTAGCCCATTTGCAGGAAGAATCCTGCAAATGGCCGCTGTGGCCGCATGAGCTGCCGCCGCCGTTTCAGCTGCCGCCTGCCCCGCTCCGCCCCCGCCCCGCTCCGCCCCCGCCCTGCCCGGGCTTTCCCTCTGGCAGCCACCTTGCTTTCCGCTTTTCCTCCCTCTTCCTTCTAAGTTGTCTTCAGTCTTCATTCCTCCCTCCCTCAGCATAGTACTTCAGTCTTCATTCCTCCCTCCCTCAGCATATGCCATCTTTGTTTGGTAATTTGCATACTCACCCTGATTGGCTGGTGGGCGTAGCTTGGGCATAGGGAAGGTGTGGTCAGTTTGCATGTTACTATTTTATTAGGTAGGATAGTATATCTCCCTTTGGACATATACATTCATATATCGTGGCTATATATACAAATTAGGTATAAATTTGATCTCTATACTGTTGAGGTAGTAATGAAAAATTAGTAAAATGCAGGACCTATCCAGGTAGCCAATAAACATTATGCTAATAGATATTCACAATAAATTGTGTGTGTGTTTTCCTACAAAGTAATGTGTTTATATTTTGGGTTTGTTTTTATCAGAAAAACATGTATATGCCAAATAAAAATTTTTGATACTAGATGGTTACATTATGGGTCACAGTAATTTTCTTGTGGGGTATGTGAAAATTTTGTAATTTAAGGAAATTTAATTGTTTGAAACAGTGAGTATTAGTGTGCTTGGAATGGAGCAGGGCTGAATGAATATGAGTAAGAGACAGTATTTAGACTTGAGACTCAGAGTGGAAGATATTGTTAATAGGGAAAATGGATACAAATTAATCATGTAGGCTTTCAGCTTTAGGGGCACCAATGGTTTACTTTCATTCATAAAAGGTTGCCAATCACCTACAACCCAAATGTATCATGAGAGAGTGCCATCTTTCTGGAGCTCATCTTCCCCTTTGATTTTTCCCTTTTCAGTTATTTCATGCCATTGGTCCTTTTGCCTGCAGCACTGGGACTTCTCAGTTGGTTATGGGTCAGGGAAATGATTGTCTAATGCAGTGATCGCCAACAGGTGGTCCGCGGACCACTGGTGGTCCGTGAGGTCCAAAAGGCTGGCGACCACTGGTCTAATGTGCAGGTAGGTATAGTGAGAGTATATGTAAGGCCCTATAAACATACACTGGGTAGTATTGAGGTTAAATTGGCTACATGAGAAGACACAGAGTTTCTGTACAAACATTTTTCTGGTTGGAATGGTGTAGCACTGTAGTGATTCAACTGAGGTCACAACAGGCAGGCATATGTTGGAATGAAAGGATTGGCCATTAGATTGGAGGGAACAGGCCAAAGCTAGCTGGATCTTGTATAAGGACTAGGGATTATTTGAAATATATATGTACTTAAAGTAGAGAAGAAAAGTTGTTCATTATTAGTTCTTGTGAGGATCATTCAGTAATTTGAACTGTTTAACTTTTTAAACATTTATTCTGGGAGTTAGTATAAATTTTAGCTAACAAGGGTAACTTTTTTGGGGAAAAACCCGTTTTGTAGTCATTTTAGATTTATCAGAAAGTTGCAGAAATAGAAGAGAGAGTTCCTATATAGCCCTCACCTAGTTTCCCTGTTGTCATAACCATAGTACTTTTGTCAAAGCTAATAAACCAAATTGGTATATTATTATTAACTTACTACACAAAAGAGTAACTTTTTCCATACCTTTTAATTGATTATTGTCAAAAACACCATAAAATGAAACCACAATAATTAAGTAACTTGAATTTTTTAAAAAGGATTTTGAGTTTAAAAAGCAGCTGGGAAAGAGTTTTCTGCAGAGGTGACTAATTTTATGTTTGAAAGTTTCTTTTTAAATTTTTTTGTTAAAACCATATTTTTATTGCAATTAAAAAATAGTAACTTTTATTTAGATAAGTATAGCCTTTTAAAAACTGACCATGATACCTTTTTAGAGTTGACAGCGGATCTTTTTTGTTCTGATAGCAAGCCTGGTTCTAAGCCTGTGTCCTGGCAGTTGTTTTCACTGTCCCTTGTTCTTCCACCTTTTTTTATGCTGACTACTCCCATCTCTCCAGGGGAAAGAAAATTCAAATGAGTCAATGAAGATGAATAAGAACTTTAGGTCATTTGGCCAAGTAAATAGGACCTTTACATTATTTAATTTGATACTTAATTTACATTATGGGTACAGATTGTGTATGTTTTCTATTACTGTAGTTGCTGGAGTGCTAGAGAGCTTTTATCTGTTTTGCATCAGAGTTTGGCATCTAACATATTTTTGTACTCAAATCTTAATAATTTTTTGTACTTTCCAGGCAACAGCTGAACAGATGCGTCTCGCTCAGGTGATCTTTGATAAAAATGATTCAGAATTTGAAGCTAAAGTTAAACAGGTATGTTTCTGGCAAAGGATGTTACCTATTTTTGTTAATGTTTTAAAAAGCAGCATTAACAAGAAAATTTTATTAGAAATTTTAATTTTATTTTTAAAATATATTTTGATTGATTTCAGAGAGGAAGGGAGAGGGAGAGAGATAGAAACATCAATAATGAGAGAGAATCATTGATCAACTGCCTCCTGCATGCCCCCTACTAGGGATCGAGCCCGCAACCTGGGCATATGCCCTTACTGGGAATATAACGGTGACCTCCTGGTTCATAGGTCAGTGCTCTCCCAGTAATTGCTCCTTGGAGTGAACATCCCACAGTGAACTCTTTAGCCCTTTACTATGTAAACTCTTTGTTCTTTCTTATAGTTTCTTTCGTCAGACTAATGATATTTTTGGAAGGCCACAAAAAGAATTTATTAAAAATTATAGAATTCATTCTCTGGAATTATATTTATGTACAGTTTGAGACATATTACATATTTTATCTGAATAGCATAGCAGATACATAAGCAAGAGCACTGGTTCAGGAGTTCAGAGTTTTAAGTGCTAACTTAAGTACTCTTACTGATCCAATCACTGGAGTATTTAAAAAAAATTTTTTTTTAAATCCTTACCCAAGGATACTTTTTCCATTGTTTTAGAGAGAGTGAAGGGGAGGGAGGAGGAAGAGGGGGCGGGGGAGAGAGAGAGAGAGAAACATTGATGTGGCCCTGACTGGTTTGGCTCAGTGGATAGAATGTCGACCTGCTGACTGAAGGGTCCCAGATTCGATTCCGGTCAAGGGCATGTACCTTGGTTGTGGGCACATCCCCAGTAGGGAGTGTGCATGAGGCAGCTGATCGATGTTTCTCTCTTATCGATGTTTCTAACTCTCTATCCTTCTCCCCTCCTCTCTGTAAAAAATCAATTAAATATATTAATCCTACCAGACCGCTGTACCGATTTTTTGGTAATTTCCGAATCTGCCGCTGTACTGCTGTACCTAATTTTCGGTACTTTGCCTAGTACCTATTTTCTACAATGTCTCCAAGTTCCATCTTATTCTAACCACTTGTTTGTGTATAACTAACATTTTTCTATATCATGTTGATTTTTTCTCTTTAATGCTCAGGAGCCCAGGTATAGGGGACAGTTAGGTTCAGGGCCTCAGGTCTGGTAGGTTTAAAAAAAAGAAAGAAAAAGAAACATTGATGTGAAAGAGACACACCCTGTAACACCCTGTACATGCCTTCATAGGGGGTGGGGAGCGAACCTGAAACAGGTATGTGTCCTTGACGGGGAATTCGAAACCATGACCTTTCTGTTCATAGGCTGACACTAACCACTGAGCAACCGCCAGGGCAATCACTTGAGGGATTTTGATACTTATTGTGCATCTTAACAATTGCATATGACAGATATTGGCTTAGTCCAGATCATTGATAAAAATCTGATTATTAGTAGATATCCAAAGACCAAAGTGTACTGGAAAGTATGTAGAACTTTCACTATGTTACAGGAAGGAAATGAGAGAGACAGAGTGATGTAATGCGAAGAGTTAATATTTATGAGATCAGGAGACCTGGATTCCGGATAGGCTTTGCTTTTTTTTTTTTCCTGTTAGGCTTTGCTCTTAACTAGCTTTTTGGCCACAGAGAAATTACTTCAAATATTGGGGTCAAACTATTTTGAACTGCAGCTAGTACATCCTATATAATAAAAGCCCAATGACCGAATGGCAGAATGACTGGTCGACCAGTCGCTACGATATGCACTAACCACCAGGGTGCAGACACTCAACACAGGAGCTGCCCACTGGTGGTCAGTGTGCTCCCACAGTGGGAGTGCCACTCAGAGGCATGTGTCCACAGCCAATCGGCTGACCAGGATGAGCAGCGCTCCCGCAGAGGGTGGGTTCACAGCAAGCCACGCCCCCCACCAGTGCACGAATCCCATACACTGGGCCTCTAGTACTAAAATAACTAAGATAGTTAAAACACAATACATACTTAAATCATACATTTGTTAACTGATCATTGAAACAACTTTATTTTGCCTAATCTGATTGCTCTTTGTGATAAAAATGTTAAGCAGCTTAATTTCTCTTGTTATACAGAATGCACCAAAGGGATTTCTTCGATTATGTCAAACATAGCAATCTGTGGACTCTGCTTGACAATATAGTATGTGTAGGAGTGAGTTTTGTGATCACTGCAGAATTCCTTGTGAGACCTTATATATGTTATAATCCAATTAGTAATAGCTTATGTAGGGAAATTTGTCCCTGTGCAAAACAGTTGGACTGGATATTCTGTTAATGGTGCCCACATACAGGTGGTCTTTGGGAAACAAAGTCCCACTTAATATTTGTGTAGTTTAGAATTTTAGGAATGCTGGCTATGGACCAAGTTTGAGTAGACAATAACTGATCCAGAGTATTCTGAGGATGTTGGTATATACAGGTGTATGCTGCTGATTAATAATCTGTTATTGCTCATCTTGAAGGAGCGTTGATTTGTAGTTTGACTATGCCAATATTGGTGAAAAGACGTGGGGTGGCCACAAACAAAATAGGTAAAAGCTCAGAGTGTAGAAGAAGCCATCTTCATTTGGAAGGACTACATAATTTCTGTCTTTATGGAGAAGAATTTTAAAATATCAAGTGCCATTTTTGGGGTCTCCCTAACCATGTTCTTATAATTTCAACAGCTTATGGAAGTGACAGGAAAAAATCAGGATGAATGCATAGTTGCCCTACATGACTGTAATGGAGATGTGAACAAAGCTATCAATATATTGCTGGAAGGGAATTCAGACACGGTAAGATTATTAATTATTATTCATTGATTTGCAGTGTTAAGATTTGTTTCCAACCCCATATTGCATTTTAAACTTCACCTTATATGGGGGTGGGGATGGAGGGAATTATGGGTGCCATTCCATATTTGTTTTAAGTTCCAGAAAGAACACTAACCTGAAATGACTGTTTTTGTTATATATGGTTTCTTCATGAAGTCGTAGAATCTGAAGACTCGAAAGAGAACTTGGTCATCTACTCCAGCCTTACACAGTTTCCAAAATTCTCTGGGCCTGTGGATATTTTCACCACCTGAAAAAACTTCTCTTGGCTCCACTGCTCATGTTTCTTCATCTCAGTCGTCACCTCTTACTACTCCTTATATCTCTAGACTAACAGAAAACCAGGATTTGCTGGTATATCTATTTGCTTATGTGTGAATATTCTACAGACACATTTTTCATGACAGTTCGACAGATATATAAAAGGAGAAAAGTTTTTTAATGTTTTTTTTTTTCTTCTTCTGTGTGTGTGTTTTTTAGCTTAGAAAGTTTGAGGAATGTGCAGGCACACTTCTTTTAGGAAGGCTGCAACTAAAGCCACACCAGGCAGCTGCCAGCACTAATCTTTTGATTCCTATTTGGAGAGATTGCACAATAATACATTTATATTTTTAAATTGAGGAAACTGCTTCTGAGCAGATTAAAACACATAATGACTTATTGAAAAAGGGGTACAAAGATGACCCATCAAAAAGTGCTTTCCTTGCCCAGCCAGAGTGGCTCAGTTGGTTGAGCATCATCCTGTGCACCGAAGGGTTGCTGGATTGATTCCTGGTCAGGGCATATACTGAGACTGTGGGCTCAGTCCATGATCCCTGGTCAGGGCATGTACAAAAGGCAGCCAATTGATGTTTTCTCTCTCTCTCTCTTTCTCAAAACAAAAAAAGCATGCCTTGGTTAAGGATTAAAGCGGGGGGCGGGGAAAGTGGCTGCTTGTCAGTGTTCAGGTTTAATCATGTTCTCAGTTTTAGGGATAGGCTGTATTTGAGTCAGGTTGTATAAAAATGAACTTCCATGACAAGGTGAAATGTAAAATGAGTATCTTTTTAATATGAAACAAGAAAAATGAATTTTGTAGTTACATAATTAGGTACTTGGGAAAATCTTTCACTATTTGAATATAGCAGTATTTGTGGGTAAAATTCCATGCAAAATAACACGTCTACATGATAAACCACTAAATATGTCAGTTTGTTGGGAAAATATATAATATTAAGTGATGAAATAAAATTTTGAATAGCTTTTGTTTGCTAACAGGCATGTATTTACTGTTTTGTTTTGTTTTTTAAATATGGGGAATGTGTTTACCTCATTGCTAATGGATTCAGTGTAGAATGGCTGTTATTTTCCAAATGAACTAAAGGGCTTCTCTTTTTATAAAAATAATCAATATGAACAAATGAAATATATTCAAATTATTAATTAGAGCACCTATTTCCTTTTTATCGTAGAGATAGGGCAGGATACTACTTTTGTTGCTTTTCTTTTACATCCAGCAGATTTCATTCTTTTCTGTGGTAGTCAGGTGAATTTTTAAGTCTTAAAAGTCCAGTTCTCTCTTTGTGGTTTATTGAGTTTTAACTTCTCTTCTGGGACTGAATCCAAAGGAGGTGTTCTGGATTGAATGTTACATCAAGAATGTCTTTTTGGTTATTTCTTAAACCTAGAATCTCACAGTGGTAGCCAGATTTGGCTTGTTTTCTTCAAAGGTTAGAAAACAGCAAATTAGTGCTTGAATCTAGACACAAAAGGTGTATGCTTGATTGGAGGTCAGAGGACTGTAGGGGAAATGCAGAAGCAGAGGGAAAGTCGTTTAGGATTATTTTGTGGTGCATCTTTACTTTCATATTGTTTGCCTTGTCTCTGACCTGGTTGCTGTGTGCAGCATGGCTAATCAGCAGCAGTAAGGAATACCTGGGTTAAAGTTAATTGGAGGTGGGGAGGAGGGATGCTATGTAAATACTCTAGCTAGGAGCTAGAACATTTAAAGTAAACCGTGAAAGCCTGGCCGGTGTGGCTCCATGGTTGAGCATTGACCTATGAACCAGGAAGTCACAGTTCGATTCCCAGTCAGGGCATATGCCCATGTTGTGGGCTTGATCCCTAATGTGGAGTGCGCAGGAGGCAGCCAATCAATGATTCTCTCTCATCATTGAGGTTTCTATCTCTCTCCCTCTCCCGTCCTCTCTGAAATCAATAAAAATAAACGGTGTTTTGCGTACTGAACTGTAAACCTACTTTTGCCCCATCCTGTATATGGTATGATTTGATTTGGTATCACCATTAGAGGAGAGATGGAGAAGGGAGGTTTTATAAATAAATCATTGACTTCTCATTGGAATAGGTCTTTGAGGTTTAAATTTCAGGTACTTAAAAAAACTAAATCAAAATTTTGTCTATTAAAATTTTTTTGATGATTTGGGTAACTGAATAGGGAAAGTTATATTCGTGAGATTTTAGGGCATCATTTTTATGTACCTTTGTAATCTTTGAGCTAATCTATGTATTTAATAGACTTAAGCCCTACTACTGAGGTAAGTGGTAAGTGAGAGTAGCATAGAGTGGGAAATGGGAGAAATGACATTTACTTTACTCACAAATCAGCATAGAAAAAGCCTTTTTGGTAGTAGAACAACAGAGTATGTTATCAGTTCAGCTAGTTGCTGTAATCTTTTGTGCTCTATATAGCAAAGGAGCTTAGCAAAGAGGTTTGCTGTCTTTAGCATTGGAAAGTAGAACTATATGGAAAAGAATTAAAATGGTAGGCAAGCAAGCTACAAGGCATGGATAATTAGGTTTGGGAGATACATGCACACACTCTTAGTAACTGTACACTCTTTGAATGACAACTCTGAATGACAACTCTTATCTTCGGTAGACTTCATGGGAGACTGTAGGGGGGAAGAAGAAGAATTTTGGAAAAGAAAGTTCAGAAAACAAAGAGAATAGAGAGAAGAGAAGTGAGAGAGAAGTGAGTCGTGGACGTGGAAACAACCGGAAAGGAAGAGGTGGCAATCGTGGGAAAGAGTGTAAGTATAGACCTTTATCCTGAACTTTTTATGATGGAAATTTTCATGCACGCTGAAAGAGTGGTCCAAAGAAAGCCCATAAATCCACTCCCTCAATGCATCATTTGTTGTTACAATTAACATTTGGGTTCTAATGAACTACTTAGTTAATTTAGTAATTGATGCGTTTTCATATCAGCATTGACCGGGGCTGTAGTTAGTTAATTATGTTGTGTGTATTATCACTGCCTTCTATACTGGCCGGTATGGCTCAATTGGTTGAGCATCATCCCCTGCACTGAAAGGTCCCTGGTGTGATTCCTGATCAAGGTACATTCCTGGGTTGCAGGTGCAATCTCCAGTGGGGAGCAGGCGATCAATGTTTCTCTCTCTCATCGATGTTTTACTCTCTCCCTCTTCCTTCCTCTCTCTCTAAAATCAATAAAAATATTAAAAAAAGACTGCCTTCTGTTGCGAATCAAATACATCCTCTAATTTTAAAGGAGAGTTTTTATTCACTGATAGATGAAGCTCTTTATTCTTCCTCATGGTATAGGCAAAGGTTAAAATAAATGGAAGGTCATTGAATAGGGAAGATTTTCTCAGTACTTTCTATTCGACCCAGGAACAATAACCTGCTGTATAGATATACCAAAGTAGCTAAATTATGAACGAATAAAATGTAAATATTAAACACATCACCTTAGAGACTTTTTAAAAATCTTCACTTGAGGATATGTTGATTGATTTGAGAGAGAGAGGAAAGGATAGTGGCGGGGGCGGGGCGGGGGTAGAAAGAGAAAGAAAGAGAAACATCGATGTGAGAAACAGATCAGTTGCCTGCTGTACACATCTTGAATGGGGATCAAACCTGAAACCTAGGTATGTGCACTGACTGGGAATTGGACCCTGCAACCTATTGGTATACAGGACAACTCTCCAACCATCTGAGCACTCGGCCAGCACTGACCTTAGAGACTTTTGCTAGTTTATTCTATGGATATTTATTGAGTACCTGCTGTGTAGCAAGTACTCTTATAGGCATAGAGCAATAAATGGTACAGACAGTTTTGCCCTCCTAAAACTTACCTTTTAATGGAGGTAGAGTGAGATATAACAATAAAAAGGAAAAGTAACATTTTATATTAATATATTTTAATGGTGTTAGTAGAAATTATGCTGTGGATGAAAACAAAGGACAGAGAGATTGGGATTATAAAGAGAGATATAAATTTAAATGGAGTGGCACCTTCATGAGAATTCATAGGTATTAATCTCTAAAAGAGACGAGGGAAGCAAGATGTGCCAATATCACTCATAACATTTCTATATTATATAGAATCATTAATGCCAATATAGGTATGAGGAGAAGAAAAGACTGTATTGGCATCTTCTGGACAGAATCCTGTAAAAAGCTGTCTCTAACATTAATTTCTTCAATAACAGTATTTCCTTGATGGTGGTGTTTTGCTATTCTATGTCTTTCCAGATCTTATACCTAACTAGTCAGCAAATGTGTGGTGTATTACATAGTTGAATAACAAATGTGGCTTTTTGAAACAAACTTACTTTAGGGGAGGGCAAGTCCAAATAGAAGAAATAAAAAGTGGTATGTCATTTTAATTTCTTTTTAGAACTTTTACCTATAAATAAGGAAGATGTGCTGTTACTCAGTTTTTGAACCACTTTTGTTTTTTAAAAAAATATATATTTTCATTGATCTCAGGGAGAGGGAGAGAGAGATAGAAACATCAATGATGAGAGAGAATCACCGATCGGCTGCTTCCTGCACACCCCACACTGGGGATCAAGCCCGCAACCTTGGCATGTGCCCTTGACCAGAATCGAACCCAGGACCCTTCAGTCCGAAGGCCGACGCTTGATCCACTGAGCCAAACCAGCTAGGGCGAGTCACTTCTGTTTTTCTTCTTTTTAAAAAACCCGATGGTTATATTTTAGCCTTTTTAAAAAGTCTTTTTGTTCTTGCTTTTAATAGTTGTCTGGTATGATTATATATGAGGTCCTCTTTTATTTCTTAGTTAGAGGTGAAGAGAATGGAATTGATTGCAATCAAGGGGACAAGCCTTCAGACCGTGGCAAGCGCACCCGTGGTAGAGGTAAGATAGAATAAGGGGGACAGAAGATGCTTCTGATCTAAAGGAGGAGGCAGACTGCTTGCTGTACCGGGCTCTAAGACATGACAGTGTACTCTGAAAGAATGGTTCATCTTCTGAAATCTTTTGATTTCATTTACTGATGTTTATGAATGAAGTGTTTTGATTATGTAATTTTGAGGAAACCTTTTGGTTGTTTTCAGATTAGCTGTGAAGACCCTTTATATGAATAATTTAAAATTTGAAGTTCTGCCCTGGCCGGTGTTTCTCAATGTTTAGAGCATTGACCCCGTAGATGTGCACTGAAGGGTCCCCAGTTTGATTCCCAGTCAAAGGCATGTGCCTGGATTGCCAGTTCACTCCCTGCCCCTGGTTGGGGCGCATGCGGGAGCTACCAATAGGTGTTTGATATCTCCCTCTCTCCCTCCCTGCTTTCCTCTCTCTCTAAAATAATCAATGGAAAAAATATCCTCAGGAGAGGAAAACAACAACAAAAATTTGAAGTTTTGACCAAAATCTATATATCTAAAGAGGTAATATGTAAATTGTCCGTTATTGTGTCATAGTAACGACCGTTCAACAGGCTGGGCGGGGCTGCGTGCGGCGAGGGACAGGGCTGTGTGTGCAGCGGGTCACCAGGAGATGCATGGAGCACGCTAGGTCCCTGCCCCCGGCTCCCGTGGGCGCCGGTGGCTCGCTCCCACCTCCTGCAGAAGTGGCACGGCTCCCTTCTGCCTCCTGCGGAAGTGGCGCTGCTCCCGTGGAAGCAGTGTGACCCCCTCCTGCCAGCTCCCGAGGAAGCAGCGCGGCTCCCACCAGCTCCTGCTAGCTCTCCCGGGCGCGCTGCAGCTCATGCCGGCTCATGCCGGCACCCATGGAAGCAGTGGGCGGCCTATTGTGCGCATTATCGTGCTCTGGGCCACTAGTGTTATTATAAATTCTTTTATGTTGGACTTTAGGAAATGTGTTTTATCCACTAGCTTTTTTTTTTAATCCTCACCCAAAGATATGGTTTTACTAGAGGCCCGATGCACGAAATTCCGAAAGGGGCTTGGCCCTCGCAGCCCCGGCTTTGTCTGGAAGGTCATCTGGACGGTCTTTCTGCTGTTTGGTCTAATTAGCATATTACCTCTTTATCATATAGGATTATATAGGATTGATTTTTAGAGAGAGGAAGGGGGAGAGAAAAACATCAATGTGAGAGAGAAACATCAATCAATTGCCTCCCATATGTGCCCAGACTGGAGATTGAACCTGAAACCTAGGCATATGCCCTGACCAGGTTCTACCCCCACAACCTTTTTGGTGTACAGGATGATGCTCCAACTAACTGTGCCACCTGGCCAGAGCTACCCACTGGCTTTAAAATTAAAGTTATTTGCCCATTGATTATCTTCTCCTCTCTTCCCTTTTTTGTTAGTGATCATTTCTTACCATGTTTGTTTGTTTGTTTGTTTGTTTATTTATATTTTAATCCTCACCCAAGGATATTTTTCCATTGATTTTTAGAGAGCGTAGAAGAGAGGGGGAAAGACAGAGAGAAATATCTGTGTGAGAGAAACACATCAATTGGTTGCCTCCTGCACAAGCCCTAACCAGGGCCCTGGGCAGGGAGGAGCATGCAACAGGTACGTGCCCTTTACTGGAATTGAACCCAGGACCATTTGGTCTGCAGGCCAATGCTCTATCCACTGAGCCAAACCAGCTAGGCCTCTTACCATTTATTAATTTGGGATATTATGCTACTTTAAGAATGTAGCTTCATCTTGGCCTGGTGGCTCATTTGGGAGGAGCAACTAAAGTTATTCTGAAATGCAGGAAAGAGATAAGCAGAGAGGAATTTACTGTTTTATAGAGAATAGTGTATAGGTGATATTTTTTTGTAGTCTACATCAGTATATTTAAAATTTTTTCAGGCGTTTTGCTTTCAGGTATTTTAGACTTGATATGACATAGGCCTTTAATTTCCTATCTCCGTGGTCGGCAAACTGCGGCTCGTGAGCCACATGCGGCTCTTTGGCCCCTTGAGTGTGGCTCTTCCACAAAATACCACGGCCTGGGCGAGTCTATTTTGAAGAAGTGGCGTTAGAAGAAGTTTAAGTTTAAAAAATTTGGCTCTCAAAAGAAATTTCAATTGTTGTACTGTTGATATTTGGCTCTGTTGACTAATGAGTTTACCGACCACTGTCCTATCTTATTTCATCATTTACTTTTTTTGTATTTCCCAGTGTGTATTGTTTTAAAAGTAAACCGCCTGTTTATTTTTTGGTCTTGGCATATTTAGGAATGCCAAAAGAATATAAAATTTAGAGAGACTCATTTTTTATTGGCCCTTTCATTTAACTTTGTGTTGAATGTGCTTTATTTATAAAAATATATTACAATACTTTTCATATGGGCCATCTGATTTTCTTTGCTGTACCAGAATGTGTTTATGTATTAGAAATGACACTCTTATCTTAAAGGTTAGATTACACGATACTTATTTTTAAATTATATAAATAAATGAGAAGTTATAGTCAGGTCACTCCCCTACTCTTTTATTCCTATAAATTTCTTTATCTTATTTATTGGTGCTGGCTTGCAGCATTTGTGTATTGTTTTTGTCTTGTCTTTAATGAGATTGAGTCAGGTAAGGTAGTGAATACTACTTGAGGTTGCAGGTGGATGGTTTCTTTCTGGACGAAAGAAAAATAATGCTGTGGAAAAGGCAACAATAGTTACTCCCTAACCTTTTCCACTCCTTTACCTTACTTATGCCACTTGTTTTACATTAGGCAACCCAATTTAATTTACTTACTTTTAAAACTAATATATGAATGTAGTCTGTATAATATAATTGAAACATAATTATTGATTACCAACTATGTTCTAACATTCTACTTTTAATTTCTGAATCCTCTGCAGTGGCATCTTGGGTCCTGGTACAAAAAGTATTTGACAAAATGCAGTGTTCAAAAATCAGTAACTATAGGCTATTTCCTGGAATTGAATAGTGATAATTATTATGCCTCCAAATATAAGAGTTTAACCCATGAAAAAATTCCACATTTATGAAATTTGGTTACATGTTAGTAGCAACAACTAATATTTACCTATTATATTGTTGAAGATATTGCTGTGAATATGACTTACTCCTTTTCATCCTGGTTGAGGAAGGAGGAGAGACAAGTAAAAGCGCTTCTCAATTTATTTAAGAAAATGATTGGTGATGTGATTTACTATCAATAGTTGTCTTACAACTGTCACTCTTTAAGTGGCCTGGGGAGGTCTCTGAGGAGGTGAGATTTAAGCTGAGGAGGAAAAAAGCCATGTGAAAATCTGGGTAGGAACATTCTGTGAGAAAGGAACAGCTAATGCAAACATGGAAAACAACTTGGATTTTTTCATAGAATAAAAACTTATTAGAATATGAAATATGCAGACAGGTGCTCAGAGTGTGGTTTTACCATTTTATTTTGAAATAAAAAAATACAATTTTGCATAATGTTCATCTAGATTCCCCAAGTTTCAGTATTTTACATTTGCTTTATTACTGCTAGCAGTTCTTAACCTGTGGGTTGAGACCCACAGGTTGAGAACCATTGCTGTAGAGCCTAAGACCATCGGAAAACACAGATACTTACATTACGATTCATTAACAGTAGCAAAATTACAGTTATGAAGTAGCAACGAAAATAATTTTATGTTTGGAGGTCACCACAACATGAGGAACTGTATTAAAGGGTTGCAGCATTAGGAAGGTTGAGAACTACTGCCCTAGAGAAACTTAGGAGAAAAGGTATGGCATTTATAATTACACTAGAGGCCTGGTGCATGAAAATTCATGCACTGGAGGGGGAGTCCCTCAGCCTGGCCTGCCCCCTCTCACAGTCTGGGAGCCCTCAAGGGCGGAAGGTGACCTGGCGATCAGGGGAAGGCGACGACCCCATCACACCTCTGCTGTTGCCACTGCTGGCAGCGCAAGCCTCAGCCAGCCCTGGTTACCTGAGCCTCGGGCGGCCCTGGGCGGCTGGGCAGCCGCCATCAGAGGCTTGCCTGAGCCTTGGGCCGGCCCTGGGTGGCAGTGGGGCTGAGGGGACTGGGCGCCACCATCTTGTGGCTGTGGGCGTTGCCATCTTTGAGGGCAGGGCAGTCAATTAGCATATTCCCTCCTTATTGGCTATGGGTGCCGCCATCTTTGTGACAGTGTGAGGGTCAATTAGCATATTCCCTCTTTATTAGGTAGTATTGGTTCATTTTTAAGATGATCTTTTAAATTAATTATCATTATTTTAATATGTTTTTATTGATTTCAGAGAGAGGAAGGGAGAGGAAGAAAGGTAGAAATATTAATGATGAGCCCTAACCAGTTTGCCTCTGTGGATAAAGTGTCTGCCTGTAGACTGAAGGGTCCCAGGTTCAATTTTGGTCAAGGGCATATACCTTGGTTGCGGGCTCTATCCCCAGTGGGGGGCATGCAGGAGGCAAGTAATTGGTGTGATGTTTCTAATGCTCTATCCCTCTTCCTCTCTGTAAAAAATCAATAAAAATATACAAAATTAAAGTTAAAAAGAAAAAGAAACATCAATGACGAGAGAATCATCAATTGGCTGCTTCCTGTACGCCCCCTACTGGGGAACGAGCCTGCAACCCAGGCAAGTGCCCTGAATGTGAATCAAATTGTGACCTCCTCGTTCATGGGTATGTGCTCAACCACTTAGCCACGCCGGCCAGGATACGATGCTCTTTTTAAATCTTGTTTTTCTCTATTAAAAGACCCTGGTTCTTTATTCTGAGCTATTAGGTGAAAATAGCTATTTGTACCAGATTAGCAGTATAGGGAAATGGTATATTCACACCAAACAATCTTACTGGTAGCATCACTAGCCAGTCTAAAAGGAAAGGACAATTTTGTTACCTTACTAAAATTAGGATTTGATTTTTTTTTAAATCTACTTAAGACATTTGGCTTGTTTATAGTTAATACTTGGGTGCAAGTATTAACCATATCCATGTAGTTGATACTGACTTTTTCCAGGAGATTTGTAGGACTTAAAATTTTTTTCACCTTAGGGTATATACACTGAGTGGCCAGATTATTATGATCTTTGAACGCATAATAATCTGGCCACTCAGTGTGTGTGTGTGTGTGTGTGTGTGTGTGTGTGTGTGTGTGTGTGTCAGAGGCCCGGTGCATGAATTCGTGCATGGGGGGGGGGGTCCGGCCAGCTTGGCCAGGGGGAGGAGCCATGGGTGGTTGGCCGGCCTGTCTGCTGGTCGAACTCCTGGTCGAGGGGACAATTTGCATATTAGCCTTTTATTATATAGGATGTACACTGAGTGGCCAGATTATTATGCGTTCAGAGATCATAATTATCTGGCCACTCAGTGTATTTCTTTTATAAAATCCTATTTTATGCACATCTTGCTTTCTGGCTCAAGTATTTTAGATATCATTTAATGATTTCTTAGCAGAATCCCTTTTTACAATTTTGCTGATATTTACTTAATATTTAACCACTGTTAGTGCAGTTTGCCATATGCATGCCATTGAAATGAATTCTCTTTTGTTATGGGTGCACATGAACCCACTTATCAAAAGCAATTGTGTTTTTTCTTTTGCTTTCTTCCTTGGTAATAGTGTTCATTATAGCAAAAAATAGAATATTCTTGAGATATATAATTTATATACCATGCAATTCACCCATGTAAATTATACAATTCAGTGATTTTTAGTGTATTCATAGAATTATGCAACCATCACTATACTCAATTTAAGAATGTTTTTATCATCTCCCAAAGAAACTTTATACCCTTTATCACTTCCCAGTTCCTCTACCCTCCTCATCCCACCCCAGTAGTAAACAACCAGTCATCAACTTTATTTCTGTACAGAATTGCCTATTCTGAACATAACATATAAATAGAATCTTGTGGTTGTTTTTTTGTGACTGGTTTCTTTCACCTAGCTTAGTGTTTTAAAGGTTCATCAATGTTGTAGCATGTTATCAGTATTTCATTCCTTTACTAGTATATGGCTAACATTTCATTGTATGGATATATGGCAAGGTGTTTTTTTCTTTTTTTTACCTTTGCTCTTGGACAGTGATATAATAGACAATAACCGATGATACGCATTATTTGGTTTCTTCCACTTTTTAGGGCATTTCCCTCTATTTTTCCATCTTTGGGAATAGGGTAGATTTTTGTCAAGACCATATTTTTAATAGTTGAATTTGAACTGTTGGATAAGTTAACTATACATGTTTAATATACTTTTTAGTTATATTAGCATAGCTAATATGGCTCCTGGCAACCACCTTTCTTTGACTATTTGACTATTCTTATGTCCTCATATACGTAGAATTAAATATTTGTCCTTTTCTAACTGGCCTGTTTCACTTAGCTCAATGTCCTCAAGGTTCATCTATGTGGTAATATGTGTCACAATTTCCTTCTTTTTAAAGCTGAATAATAATTCCATTGTATGTACATACCACATTTTGCTAATCCATTTATCTACTGATGGACCCTTTGGTTGCTTCTCCTTTTGGTGTTCAACTATCTTGTTAAAACCCTACTTTCAAATTCTCTTGGATATATAGCCACATGTGGAATTGCAGGACCATGTGGTAATCCTATTTTTAAATTTTGAAGGAACTGCCATACTGTTTTCCATAGTGACTGTACCATTTTACATTCTTTACCAAACAGTGCACAAGGGTTTCAATTTTTCTACATCCTTGCAAACTCTTATTATATTCTGTTCTTTTTCTCTCTGTTATCAGGTTTCCCTAACGATTGATTAGTGATGTTGCGAATCCATTCATATGCCTTTTGACCATTGGTATATCTTCTCTGGAGAAATATTCAAGTCCTTTGCCCTTTTTGAATTGGGTTGTTCATTTTGTTGTTGAATTGTAGATGTTCTTTATATATTCTCGATGTTACTCCTTTTCAAATATATGATGTGCAAATATTCTACAGGTTGCTTTTGTACTGTGTTGATATTGTCTTTCAAATATGTATTTATTTATGTTTTGTTGATAGTGCATTTGATGCACAAATCTAAAGTATTTTTTTCTTCCTTGCCTATGCCTTTGGTGTCATATCCAAGAAATCATTAACTCAATGCTCTAAAGTTATATTTTCTTCGTAGAGTTGTATAGTTTTAGCTCTTTAGGTCTTCAATCCACAGTTTAGGATTTGATCAAGAAAGGCTGCAGGGTTGTGGAATAAAACTTTTTCTTCTTGCTAGCTGTCTTGCTTGCTGGCATTTTGGTTATTGGTTAAAGTCCTAGTATTAAAAATGATGTTTAGTAGTACAGTACCGCCAGCTTACTTAGTTTCTTCTTTGTTTCTCATTTCATACTACAGGCTTTAAAATGTCATTTTGTTTACACTAGGTGGTTTTATCTTATTTATTTACTTAAAAACAGTTGACAGCATATGGAAGATTAATACAAAGCATAGATTCATTGACATCTATTTTTTACATAAAGAGGTGAATTATTTTTGTTATTGTTTTTTTTGTGTGTGTGTTTCTTTTTTTAATCTTCACCCAAGTATATTTTTCCATTGATTTTTAGAGAGAGTGGTAGAGAGAGGGAAAGACAGAGAGAAACATCCATGTGAGAGAAGCACATCGATTGGTTGCCTCCTGCACGAATCCCAACCAGGGCCCGGGATGGGGAGGAGCCTGCAATTGAGGTATGTGCCCCTGATCGAAATTGAACTCAGGACCCTTTGGTCCATAGGCCAATGCTATTCACTGAGCCAAACCAGCTAGGGCTGCATTAGATGGTTTTAAAAGACCCAGAATATATATATATATATTTAATATATCTTATTGAATTTTTACAGGGAGGAGAGGGATAGAAAATTAGAAACATTGATGAGATAGAGAAACATGGATCAGCTGCCTCCTGCACACCCACTACTGGGGATGTGCCCGCAACCAAAATACATGGCCTTGACCAGAATCAAACCTGGGACCCTTCAGTCCGCAGGCTGATGCTCTATCCACTAAGCCAAACCGCTTAGGGCTCAGAATATTTTTTAATATAGCCTGCCCATATTAAGCTGCTACATATCACAAATAGTATACAAGCAGATAAAATTTTTTCTATCCTTTTTAAAAATATATATATTTTTATTGATTTTTTACAGAGAAGAAGGGAGAGGGAGAGAGTTAGAAACATTGATGAGAAACATCGATCAGCTGCCTCCTGCACACTCCCTACTGGGTATGTGCCTGCAACCAAGGTACATGCCCTTGACCGGAGTCGAACCTGGGACCCTTGAGTCCACAGGTTGACTCTCTATCCACTGAGCTAAACCGCTTAGGGCATATCCTTTGAAATCAATAACTTTGTAGGTAGTTGTGTCAGTAGAGACCAGAAGATTGGGTGCACCAGAGGGAATGATGGTGCTGTTAGGAACAGTGACAATATTGAGTAGGTGCATGTAGGATAAAGTTGGTCAAATTGTAATTGTGTAGGACATAAGTATTATTTTACACTATAATTTTTTTTAAAGGATTTGGACGTGGCAGAGGGAGAGGGGCAGGAAGATTCTCAACCCAAGGCATGGGGTAAGTGTAGCCATCCTATTTTTGTAGTTCTCCAGTTGTTATCCTAAGGGTTTCCTTCCTCTATTTTATGCCCAGTTTATTCTGGTAAGTCAGGTGTTTCCTATACTTAAGAAAAAAGTAGTAAAAAAGTAAAATAGTACAAATAAAATTGTATTGCATTGGACCTTAGAGCAGAGTTTCTAGCCTTGACTCTGTTGACATTATGGATTGGATAATAGTTTGTTGAGGTGGTTGGGTGTCCTTTACAATGTAGGATGTTCAGCAACATTCCTGGCCTTTCCCTACTAGATGCCTGTAGCACCCCTTCTCAAGTTACAACATTCAAAAATGTCTCATGCTCCCTGGGAGGGAGGTGCACAATCACCCCTAGCTGTAAACCATTGCTTAAGAGTTAATGTTGGTAAATCCAGCAATTGTCTTTGAATAGTAAGTAAATGCGATGTTTATGTATGTAATAGTTTTTTCCTGAATTGTAATGGTGACCATACTGTTATTAAATAAATGGTATAAGCAGTAGTTTTTTCATTTTTTCTTATTGTTCTTTAACTTTTTCCTGCTTCTAAAACTTTAGCTCCCCCTGGATTTTTAGAAAAATAAATAAAAAGAAAGAAAAAAGTTTTTAAGCATCTTACAGAATCCATATGTAGATTACATTCAAGAAAGGAAGGGAATTGGTTCCAGGAAAAGCCCTTTTTCTCTCCATAGCTTCAGGGCAGCACTGTTTGGGGTCATTTCCTTAAGGTGGTACCTCATGCCATCTTTTTTCTTCCTGAGCTCCCTGTAGACAAAGGAAGGATGAAAACACTTAAACACCTAAACACCTATGCCCAGCACAGTAGCTTTAAACTGTTTTGTGGATATTACTGTGTACTTTCAAACTTATTCCTTCGTGATTTTTTTAAAAAAAGTTAATGATACTACAATTAAGCTGGAAGAAAAATCTGTTGTGAAGATTTTAGAGATAGTATTTAATTTGGCTCTAGTAACTAGACCTCGATGAGTCATGGGTGTTTAGGATTTTAATGAACAACAACAACAAAGAAGAGGTACTGAACAAAACATTTTTGTTTCTCTTTAAAAACATTTTTTATCAGTTTTTCTATACAAAAAGGATCACATACAACTGTTGTAAAAGGATCAAAGTCAAACTTGGATTCTAACTTGGGAAGAAAAGACTTGTTGCCTGTTTAGGTCTGGGGTTAGTTTTCAGGGGGCTTTCCATAGAGCCCTCATGCTGCCTAGAATGATTATGCCTCCACACCTGCTTTAGAATGCAGAGGACAGCAACTTAGGGAAATAGGGGTATCTTATAAGAGTGTATGGAAGATTCCTAGGCAGCTCTGCTTTTCAGAAAATCTGCATCCTAACGGCAAGAGGAATGAGTTATACTTAAATAGGAGAAGGAGGGTGAAGTTTAATAGCATCTCTTAGAAGGGAAAGGGCTTCTTTTGTGGGAGATGATGTACAGTTACTTTTGTGACTTTGGTGATTGCTTCATTTGCCTTTATTCTTTATTTCAAACCCAGGACATTTAATCCTGCAGACTATTCAGATTTTCCATCTATAGATGGGTGTGGGACAAAACCAGTAGTTTGGGAAGCTGCTCAGAATGGTGCAGATGAGGGAAGTGGTAAGTGTCTATTCTTATCAGAGATGTATTTTTAAAGTTTGAGATAGCATGCATATAAAGATGACATCAAAGTGTACTGATGAAGAATAACGAAAAAGCCTGCTATCCTACCCCTGAGACTACTATTAGCTTTTCCTTCCACTTCCAAAGTCTCTCACTTATAAATCTCATTGATGATAAGACATTTGATTTTGTTTTCCTTTCTGCACTCTGAGGAATAGGTTATAATCAGGCTATGTCAGCACAAATCCACACTCAAATCTCAGTATGTCATGGTTTTCTTTTTATTAAAATGTTTTTAAGATTAGTCAACATTCAATATTATATTAGTTTTAGGTGTATAGCATAGTGGTTAGGCATTTGTATAAATTATGAAGTGATTTCCCTGATAACTCTAGTTTCTTCCCCAGCCCCCTGCCAACCCCTCACCATACCCCCACCAGTGTGTCAGGGATTTATAGAATTTCTTAGGAGAAGACTTATTACTGAAAATATCATTGCTAATGGTGGACAGTAAAATTTGGCCAGATAAAGTGGTAGATGATAGATGGGTTTGGAGCAACAATTGCTTTTGCAGGTTTTTTTCTGTATCCTTCTGTTTTTGGATTATTTCTTTTCTAAAATTCATGGGTAGATATTTGTTCATTGGGTATGTTTATGTAATAGAGCTTTTTGGAGGATTTGTTCATGATAAGAACTACTGCGATTGTATTTATAAAGATATAATTTGAGTCTGGCTGGAGTGACTCAGTTGGTTGAGCGTCATTCAGTGCACCAAAAGGTTGCCAATTCGAGTCCTGGTCAGGGCACAGGCCTGGGTTGTGGGTTTTTTGTTTTGTTTTGTTGTTGTGTATTAATTCTAACCAAAGCATATTTTTTCATTGATTTTTAGAGAGAGAGGAGGGGGTGGGGGGAGAGAGAGTGAGACATTGATGTGAGAAAGACACATAGATTGGTGCCTCCTGCACACGCCCAGGATCCAACAAGCAACCCAGGTACGTGCCCTTGACCAGGAATTGAACCTGAGACCCTTGGGTGAGCAGGCTGACTGACACTACATCTACTGAGCGATACCAGCCAGGGCTGGGTTGCAGTTTGATCCCCAGTTGGGGAGCATACAGAAGGCAACCTGTCGATGTTTCTCCCTCTCTCTCTCTCCCTTTCTCCCTCCCTCTAAGTATGTCCTTAGATGAGGATTTTTAAAAAATTAAGACATAATTTGACACTTCTATATAGCATCAACCCTCGTCAGGAAATAGGACTGCATCACATGCACAATCATGAACTAGAAATCAAAGATACTGTAGAGATGATCAACAAAAGTTATAAATGGTAATTTGAAAAGACTAATAAAATTGATAAATTTATTTGAGACTGTTCAGGGAAAGAAGAAGCATAAATAATTGATTCTAGGAATGAGAAAAGGAATATTGATATTCTTTATAATTATTATAGATGTTAAAAGATCATAGGAAGACACTTTATGTTAATACATTTTGTGCTAACATTTGAAATTACACAATTACCTCACTCTTCAACACAGATATAAAGTCTTTTTTGAGGGGCTCTTTTCTTTTTAATTTAATTTATTATTGAAAGTATTACAGATGTCCCCACTTATTTCCCCTATTGACCCCCTCCACCCCACTCTCATCCCCTCCCCAGGCCTTCCCCACACTATTGTCTGTCCATAGGCTATGCATATCCTATCTAATAAAAGAGTAATATGCAAACTGACCATCACTCTAAGACACAAGATGGCCACCCCAATGTGGTCAAAGATGGCTGCCCCCATGTGGACACAAGATGGCCACCATAAGATGGCCTGCAGGGGAGGGCAGTTGTGGGCAGTTAGGGGTGACCAGGCCAGCAGAGGAGGGCAGTTAGGGGTGACCAGGTTGGCAGAGGAGGACAGTTGGGGGAGATGAGGCCAGCAAGGGAGGGCAGTTGGGGGACACCCAGGCCTGCAGGGGAGGGCAGTCGGGGGGGACCAGGCCTGCAGGGGAGGGCAGTTGGGGGGGACCAGGACTGCAGGGGAGGGCAGTTAGGGGTGACCGGGCCAGCAGGGGAGGGCAGTTAGGGGTGACCAGGCTGGCAGGGGAGGGCAGTTAGGGGCAATCGGGCCAGCTGGGGAGCAGTTAGGCATTGATCAGGCTGGCATGGGAGTGGGTAGGGGGTGATCAGGCTGGCAGGCAGAAGTGGTTAGGAGCAATCAGGCAGAGGCAGGCGAGCGGTTGGGAGTCAGCAGTCCTGGATTGTGAGAGGGATGTCCAACTGCCTGTTTAGGCCCGATCCTGGTGGGATCAGGCCTAAAGGGGTGGTCAGACATCGCTCAAGGGGTCCCAGATTGGAGAGGTTGCTGGCTGGGCTGAGGGACACCCCCCTCTCCCGTGCATGAATTTCGTGCACCGGGCCTCTAGTAAACATATAAGTTCATTGGTTAATCTCTTCCCACCTCCACTCCCCTTTCCTCTGAAATATGTCAGTCTGTTTCATGCTTCAATGCCTCTTGATCTTTTTTTAAAAAAATTATTTAAAAAATAATATTTTTATTGATTTCAGAGAGGAGGAAGGGAGAGGGAGAGATAGAAACGTCAATGATGAGAGAAAATCATTGATCAGCTGCCTTCTGCACATCCCACACTGGGGACTGAGCCTGCAACCCGGGCATATGTCCTGACTGGGAATTGAATCTTGACCTCCTGGTTCATAAGTTGACACTCAACCACTGAGTCACGCCTCCGGGCCTTGATCTTTTTTGTTCATCAGTTTATTTTGTTCATTAGATTCCTCATATAAGTGAGATCATGTGATACTTGTCCTTCTCTGACTAGCTTATTTCACTTAGCATAATACTTTCCAGGTCTCTCCATGCTGTTGCAAATGGTAAGAGTTTCTTTTTACAGCTGCATAGTATCCATTGTGTAAATGTACCACAGTTTTTAAAATTCATTCATCTACCGATGGGCACTTGGGCTGTTTCCAGATCTTTGCTACTGTGAATAATGCTGCTATGAACATAGAGGTGCATATATTATTTCTGCTTGGTGTTTCTGGCTTCCTAGGATATATGCCTAGAACTGGGATAACTGGGTCAAATGGCAGTTCCATTTTTAATTTTTTGAGGGTACTCCACACTCTTTTCCATAGTGACTGTACCAGTCTGCCTTCCCATCAACAGTGTACTTGGGTTCCTTTTCCTCCACTTCTTCACCAGCACTTGATGTTTGTTGATTTATTGATGATAGCCATTTTGACAGGTGTGAGGTGGCACCTTGCTGTCATTTTAATTTGCATCTCTCTGATAATTAGTGACATTGAGCGTTTTTTTCATGTCTCTTGGCCATTTCTTATGCCCACATATTAATTGGGTTGCTTGCCTTCCATTTGTTGAGTTGTATGAGTACTTTATATATTTTGGAAATTAACCCCTTATCAAATGTATAATGGGCAAATATGTCCTCCCATACAGTGAGTTCCTTTTTCATTTTGATGCTGGTGTCTTCTGTGCTAAAGCATTTTTTTAAAAAATCTTTATTGTTGAAAGTACTACAAATGTCGTCCCCCCCCCCCCCCCTGCATTATCCCTCTCCAGCCCACCCCTGCCCCTCGCCCCAGGCCTTTACCACTCTATTGTCTGAGTTCATGGGTTTTGTATATATGCATACAAGATCTTTAGTTGATTACCTCCCTCCTACCAACCCTCCCCCACCTTCCGAGATTCCCCATTATGTTCTATGCTTCCATGTCTCTGGGTCCACTCCCATTCATCAGTTTATTTTGTTAATTAGATTCTACATATAAGTGAGATCATATGATAACTTGTCTTTCTCTGACTGACTTATTTCACTTAGCATGATACTCTCCAGGTTCCTTCATGCTGTCTCAAAGGGTAAAAATTCCTTTTTACTGCTGCATAGTATTCCGTGGTATAAATGTACCACAGCTTTTTAATCCACTTGTTTACTGATGGGCACTTGGGCTGTTTACAGATCTTAGCTATTGTAAATTGTGCTGCTATGAACATAGGGGTGCATACATTCTTTCTGATTGGTGTCTTGGGTTTCTTAGGACAGCGGTTGCCAACCTTTCGGGCCTCATGGACAACCGCTGTCTTAGCATATATTTCTAGAAGTGGGATTACTGGGTCCAGTGGCAGTTCCATATTTAATTTTTTGAGGAAACGCCATACTGTTTTCCATAACAGCTGTACCAGTCTGCATTCCCACAAGCAGTGTACTAGGGTTCTTTTCTCCACATTCTCAAAACTTTTTATTGTGATGTAGCCCCATTTGTTTATTTTCTCCTTTGTTTCTCTTTCCCTAGGCAATGTATTGGTGAAAATTCTGCTCTGTGAGCTGTCTGATATTTTGCTGCTTATGTTTTCTTCTAGGACTTTTATGGATTTACAACTTAACATTCAAGTCTTTTATCTGTTTTGAGTTTATTCTTATGTATGGTGTAAGTTGGTGTTCTAGTTTCATTTTTTTGCATGTATCTGTCAAATTTTCCTGACATCATTTATTGAAGAGAGTGTCTTGACTCCATTGTATGTTCATGCCTCCTTTGTCAAATATTAATTGAGCATAATGGTGTAGGTCAATTTATGGGTTCTCTGTTCTGTTCCATTGATCTTATATGCCTGTTCTTGTGCCATTTCCAGGGTGTTTTGATTACGGTGGCTTTGTAATACAGCTTGAAATCTGGTGTTGTGATTCTACCAATTTTGTTTTTCTTTCTCAGGATTACTGCAGTTATTCGGGGTCTTTTTTGGTTCCATATTAATTTTTTGGATTATTTGTTCTAGATCTGTGGAATATGCCAGTGGTATTTTGATTGGGATTGCATTGAGTCTATAAATTGCTTTGGGTAGTATTGGCATTTTAATGATATTAATTCTGCCAATCCATGAACACAGTATATTCTTCCATTTGTTTATACCTTCTTCTATCTCTTTTTTTCAATATTCTCTAGTTGTCTGAGTATAGGTCCTTTACCTCCTTGGTTAAGTTTATTCCTACAGATCTTAATTTTTTTGTTACAATGGTAAATGGGACTTTTTTTTTTTTTTTAGTTTCCCTTTCTGAGTGTTTATTATTGGTATATAAAAATGCCACTGGTCTTAGCTCTGGAGTTCCAGACTGTGGAGCCCAGCTGGGTTCCAGGCCTCCATCTTCACAGGGAAATAACCCTGCTGTAGCCAGGAGATGCCTCCTCACTCTCGGCCTGCCACCCATGGAGGCTGGGTCAGCCCCTCTCTCAGCCTCGCCCTTTCTCCCAGTGTCCAGGGCTTTCTGTCCTTGCTTGATATAAATCTTCTCATCTGGACCTCAGTTGGTAATTCCAGATGACGTTACCCAATTTAGTTTAATTTCCAGTCTGGCCCTGGGAGGAGGTGCAAGAAGGCTGTGCCTATTCGGCTGCCATCTTCTCTCCCCTAGTTATAAAGTCTTAAGCCAAAATACTGGAGAACAGAATGCAGTAAGATAGAAAAAAGATAATACATATCACAGCCATGTTAAATTTATACCTGGTATTCAGATTTAACATTTAAGTATCAATAAACTCATATATATATATATATATGTATATATATATATATATACACACATATATACATACATATATACATATACACACACACACACACACATATATATTCATTCAAGATAATAGGAGACTTAGGTTCATACAAATGTTCTTAGAAGCATAACTCATAATAGCTAAAAAGTGAAAACCAAAAAAAAAAAAAAAAAGTGAAAACCAAATGTCTTTCAGTTGATGAATAGATAAGTATAATGTCTGTCATCTCTACAATGGAATATTCATTCTGCCTTAAAAAGAAAAAAGAATGAAGTACTGCCTGGCTGGTGTGGCTCAGTGGTTGAGCGCCAACCTATGTACCAGGAGATCAGGATTTAATTCCCTGGCAGGGCACATGCCTGGGTTATAGGCTCCATCCCCAGTGTGGGGCGTGTAGGAGGCAGCCAATTGGTTGTCTGTCACCGTTGATGTTTCTGTATCTCTCCCTCTCCCTTCCTCTCTGAAATCAATAAAAATATAAACAAACAAACAAACAAAATGAAGTACTTCCCTAGCCGGTTTGGCTCAGTGGATAGAGCACCAGCCTGTGGACTGAAGGGTCCCGGGTTCAATTCCGGTCAAGGGCACATGCCCGTGTTGCAGGCTCAATCCCCAGTAGGGGGTGTGCAAGAGGCAGCCAATCGGTAATTATCATCATTGATGTTTCTATCTCTCCTTTGCTCTCTGAAATCAATAAAAATATATTAAAAAAAAAAAAAAGAATGGATGAACCTTGAAACATTATGCTGAGTGAAAGAAGCCAGTCATAAAGGAGCATATGTTTTATACCAGAGGCCCAATGCACGAAAATTCATGCAAGAGCAGGCCTTCTTTTCCCCCTCAGCTGCTGGCACCGGCTTTTCTCTGGCACCTGGGACCGAAGCTTCCCTCCTGCTGCCTGCAGGCACCCGGGACCTGGGCTGGCCTCCCTCTGGCTTCATCAGGAAGGATGTCCGAAAGACATCTGATCTAATTAGCATATTACCCTTTTATTATTATAGATTGTATGATTTCATTTATGAGAAGTGCCCAGATTGGACAAATGGACATAGTGACAAAAAGTAGATTGGGAACCTTGGGGGAAAATAGGTACTAACTACTAATGAATTAAAGATTATTTTTTGGAATGATGAAAATATTCTGGAATAGGTCGTAGTGATGGTTGCACAACTTGTGAATATAATAAAAACTATTCAGTTGTGTACTTCAAAAGGAAGGATTTTATGCTGTGTAAGTTAAATCTCAATAACAAAAATGAGTTCTGTGAATTCCTTTACAGAATAAAGGAGAAAATTCACATAATTTCAATAAGGAAAGCATTTGACTAAATCTAACATCCATCCTGTTTTGTTTTGTTTTTTAAAGCCAGGCAAATCTGGAATATAAGGAGATTTTCTTAATCAAATACAGGACATCTATAACACTTACTGTAAACATTGCAGTTAATGGTGATATGTTGAATGTTTTTCCTCTGGAACAAGATAAAGAAGCTTAAACTCTCACTGTTTCTATTCACTAGTGTACCAGAGGTTTTAACCATTGCAGTAAGGAATAAAGAAGAAAAGTCAGAGGGGTCGAAAGGGGGGAAAAACGTATCATTTCTGATAATGTTATAAAAGAATCTACAGAGAAGTTATTGAAATTAGTAAGGGAGTTTTAAAAGGTGTTGCATAGATGTTCAATAAACATATTTTTCTTTTTTACTGAATTTATTGGGATGACATTAGTTAAAATTATACAGGTTTCAGGTGCACAATTCCACAACACATCATCTGTACACATCATCACCCTGAGTCAGGTCTCCTTCCATCACCATTTATCCCCCTTATACCTTTCTATAACTCTTCCCTCCTCTCTGTAATCCCCACACTGTTGTCTGTTATCCATGAATTTATATCTCTTGTCTCTTTATATTTTTCTCAATCTCTCCACCCACCTACCCCCAGTCCCCTAACTGCCCCTCCCCCCACAGCTATCAGCTTGCTCTATGGGTCTCTCTCTATTTTGCTTGATAGTGCATTTTGGTCATTGGATTCCATATATGAGTGAAATTATATGGTACTTTCTATTTCTTTAAACCATTAACAAAGAGAAAATGGAAAAAAATTGATAGCCTCAAAAAACAAGTGACTATGAAGCAGTCTAATGATATACAAGATGGTAAGTCTTCTACCAATGAAAACATAAAATATATAAACTCATACTAAAATATAAAATTGAGAGATTCAAGAAAAATTAAATAGAAGGATTTATCATTTTTAGATATTTCAAGTCTTACTACTATGAAGCTTAGTTTTTATTGACTCACTCTATGGACTTACTGATCCATGATGGTCCATCACATGAGAATTGTCCCCACTGCCCATGGTCTATGTGGCTCAGTTGGTTGGTTGAGCATCCTCCCATTCTCATTCACCAAAAGGTTTTGGGTTCGATTCCCGATTAGGGCACTTATCCTAGGTTGTGGGTTTCATCCCCAGTCATGGCCGGTAGGGGACGCTACTGATTGATGTTTCTCTCTCACAGCAATGTTTCTCTATCTCTTCAGTCCCCTCTCTTTAAATCAATAAAAACATAGCCTCTGGTGAGGATTAAAAAACAAAACAAAACAAAACCAGCGGCCCTGACTGGTGTAGCTCACTTGGTTGGAGCATCCTTGCATACACTGAAAGATAATAGGTTTGATTCCCGTTCAGGGCACATAAGAAGGTTGCAGGTTCCATCCCTGGTCAGGGCATGTATGAGAGGCAACTGATCAATGTTTCTCTCTTACATCAATGTTTCTCTTCCTCTTTCTCTCTCTCCCCTGCCCCCTTCTCTCTCTCTTTCTCTAAATTCAATTCTTAAAAAAGAAGAAAATTGACCTCACTATTTTAAAAAGTGAGGTTTATGGAGATGTATGTATTAATTACCCTTTTAAAGAAGAATAAGTGAATTCCAGCAAATACATGTAGTTATATAAACACCACTAAAATACAGTTTTTCTGTGCTAGTAATGAACAATTACAAATTGGAATAAAAGGGGGGAAAAAGGCTAGTATCATTTATAGTAGTACAGAAACATGAAATATTTAGGTGTAAATATGATGATGTATGTGCAGGGTTTGTATGTTGGAAATTATGAAACATGAGAAAAACCAAAGCAGACCCCCCAAAAGAGGGAGATACTCATTGTTTAAGAATTGGAAGACTCAATATTATTAAAATGCCATTTCTCCCCAAATACATGCATGGATTCAGTACAAGTTCCATCGAAATCCCAGAAGATTTTTTTTTAAATTAAATTGACAACTTCAGTCGAAAATATTTATAGAAAAGTATAGTAACGAGCATAGCCCAAATAATTTTGAAAAAGAACAAAGTTCAAAGATTCAACATTCCTTGATTTCAAGAACTTATTCTGGTCCTAACCGGTTTTGCTGAGTGGATAGAATGTCGTCCACGGACTGAAGGGTCCTGGGTTTGATTCTGGTCAGGGGCACGTACCTTGGTTTCAGGCTCAATTATACACTTAAAAAATGTTAACATGATACATTTTAAGTAATGTGTATTTTGTCACAAGAAATGACAGAACTATACACACATTGTATCTAAGCCAAAATTTTGGCTATTGTACTATAATGTTGTGAGACGGATGTAAATTTCCAGGAATACTGGGTGAAAGGTAACTTCTTGTGAATCGGTACTTATTTGAGGGGGAAAAAAAAAAGGAATGAAAGATTTGAACAGATGTTTCCCAAAGAAAATACCTCAATGGCAAATAAGTATACAAAAACATTCATCTTCATTGGTCATTGGGGAAATACAAATTAAACCCATAATAGGTTACTACCATTCATCCATTAAAGTAGCTTTAAAAGGAAACTTACAGTACCAAGTGTTAGTGAAGATGGTAGAATAACTCGAACTCATAAATTCCTGGTGTGAAAGCTTACATTTAACATGCAATCTGACAATCCGCACCCTAGGTTTTTATTGAAGAGGAATAAAAACATTCACTGCACTTGATGTTTTATAGAGGCTTTATTCATAGTCACTACCTTTTAAATCAAGTATTTAAACAATGTTGAATTAGTTGATTAACTGCTATTTGTCTTATTCCTCCCTTCTTTTACTGTTTTGTTTCTTCTCTCTTCATGCTCATTCTCTTCATTTTCATTTAGAGTAGCAAATTCCTTACTGAAAAACATTTGGATAAACAAATTATGTTTGATGCAGAATACAATGGAGTGCTGGCTATTTTTCTAGAGGCCTCACAGAATGGTATTGCCTTGTTGATAACTGAGTAGAGTCTAGCCCTCAGTCTTACAGGTTCAGAAATGACTCTTTTTAAAAAGAAATTTAAAGAGAGGAAGGAGGGGCGGGGGTAGAGAGAAACATCAATTTGTTTCTCCATTTATTTATGCATTCATTGGTTGATTCTTGTATGTCCCCCGATTGGGGCTTGAACCCACAACCTTGGCATATCGGGATGATGCTCTAACCAACTGAGCTACCTGGCCAGGGCCCAGAAACATGATTCTTGTTTAGAAAGAGTAGAAGGTAGGGCGAGAGACAGAGCGAAACATCGATGTGAGAGAGAACACCTGGATTGGCCTCCAGCACAAGCCCCGACCAAGGCCAGAGATGGAGCATGCAACCAAGGTACATGCCCTTGACTGGAATCGAACCTGAGACCCTTCAGTTCTCAGGTCGATGCTCTATCCACTGAGCCAAAATGGGCTAGGGCAGTGGTCGGCAAACTGCGGCTCACGAGCCACATGCGGCTCTTTGGCCCCTTGAGTGTGGCTCTTCCACAAAATACCACGTGCGGGCACACACGTACAGTGCGATTGAAACTTCGTGGCCCATGTGCAGAAGTCGGTTTTCGGCTCTCAAAAGAAATTTCAATCATTGTACTGTTGATATTTGGCTCTGTTGACTAATGAGTTTGCCAACCACTGGGCTAGGGTGAAACATGACTCTTGACAGTATAAAAATCAAATCCATTCCTTAGAGTCACATTAACACTTAAGCAAAATAGAAAGACTGGAGGATAGTCAAAATGTTTACTTATAAATTTACTAAAATCAGTGTACCTTTTACATAGTGTGGAATCCTTTCTTTGACGAGTGGGAAAGGAGCCTGGTGAACCTAGGAGTAAAAAAAGGGTAGCAGATGCAAGTTGAATGTTCAAGGGCCATCTGGCTAATAAGATTCATATTTGAGTCACAGTTGCCTGTCACAGTATGGATTACAGCAAATTTCCCTCTCCTTGGAGTACGTTATATAGTATACTGAGCTCTGATGCTTTCTTTTCTCTGTTTAATTTGCTGACACTTAATTGTTTTTATCTGTTAAAACCTCCATTTTACATTGATCTGCAGAACTGGCATCAAATGCTCAAAATGTAGCTCAGGATCTGCCAAACAATTCTTACGGACACAAAGGTATGAATATTTTATTTAAAAATTTCTCTAAGTTAAGAACTTTACAAAATGCTTACAGTATCTTCTATTTTTATCAATATTAACTAATAGAATTTATCAGATAAATATTTATAATTTATATTTTTACAACTACTTGGTAAAATAATTATCAGCTTTTGATTATGGAAGTGTTTTTCAGATTGGCCTTCAAGGCACCACAGATTTTTGCATCATCGTTTTCCTTTCTCCTACATGGCTACCTTATATGTGCTTTTAACAAAGGACCAACATCAAAGTTAAAGTGAACATAAAACATACATGTCAGATTTATTGTCGTAAACTGAAAATAAATTAACATCATTGACATTTTCAGTTATGTTTGACGTATAGGTCTATAAGCCTGTAATGGGAACCAAGCTCTTACTGTAAGATTTTAATATTCCAAAATAAGGTTGGGACCTGACTGTATTCTTCTGAGGTCTGGTATTTTTTATAGTCTATGTATTTAGGATGGGTTACTGCAACAACTTGTGCCTGGCTTCTGTTGTGGCTTTCTCTTATCTGCCATATCACTTTACCGTGTTGCACTGCTGCTTACAACTATGTACATATGTTGTCTTCTGCTTCCTTTGTAATGTACTCAGTTCTCACCCTATTCTGCATGTCTAAATTTGTATTTTAGTTTTCATACACTTAAAAAATTACTAAGATAGTAAGTTTTATGTTATGAATATTTTACCACAACTGAACTTTTTAAATAAAGCAAGTATGTTTTAAACTTTAGGATGTTTGTTAACATTTTATGTATAGTTTTTTGTAATGCCTCATTGTTTCTCTCCTCTGGAATGTCCCTTCTTTATATATCTGTCTGTTCATATATTTTCTTTCTTTTTTCAAAAAAATATATTTTTATTGATTTCAGAGAGGAAAGGAAAGAAAGATATAGAAACATCAATGATGAGAGGGAATCATTGATCAGCTGCCTTCTGCACATCCCCCATTGGGGACTGAGCGCGCAACCCGGGCATATGCCCTTGACTGAGATTGAACCTGGGACCCTTGAGTCTGCAGGCCGACTCTCTATCCACTGAGCCAAACCAGCCAGGGCTGTTCATATATTTTCTAGCTTTTAAGTTTTTTGCTGTGCTTCATCTAACCCCATAAGCTTTCTCTTACCAGTCTAGCTTTCATTAACATCTTTGTACTCCATATTTTCTGTGTATTAATCAGATTCATGTAATTTATCATTTTTCAGTAATATGCTACCTTTATCACTCATGAAACTTTTAATTATCTTTCCTGTGAGATACCATTTTGGTACCTAGAACAATGGTTGCCAACCTTTCGGACCTCACGGGCCACCAGTGGTCCACGGACCACCAGTTGTTGACCGCTGACCTAGAATAATGCTTATCTGTAAGCTTTTAACCCAGTATTGTTTCATTGGTGATTGATGATGAAGGGGTCCTAAGGAAAATTCCACCATAAATGGTTTCCTATTATAATTTTAGATTGCTCAAAAGTGAAAGTTTTAGGAATGATTTTTGAGGCTTTGAAATTGTTTGCCATTTCTTGCTTAGAGTGTTTCTAAAACTCCTTAGATTAAACTTCAGCTTTTTGTAGAATTTCTCAGTCTTTAAATTAAAGTACTATCTTCTGTGATGAATTTCACAACATGACCATAGGGTAGGTTGGTTGGAGGTGGCACCAAGAACACTGTGTACTGGCCATCTTTGAAATTAGTCCAGTTATAAGCTTTTAAAACTATACATATACTAGCCCTAACCGGTTTGGCTCAGCGGATAGAGCGTCGGCCTGCGGACTCAAGGGTCCCAGGTTCAATTCCGGTCAAGGGCATGTACCTTGGTTGCGGGCACATCCCCAGTAGGAGGTGTGCAGGAGGCAGCTAATTGATGTTTCTCTCTCATCAATGTTTCTCTCTATCCTTCTCCCTTCCTCTCTGTAAAAAAAATCAATAAAATTAAAAAACAACAACTATACATATACTTGGTGAAAAGTCTGGAAGGAAATACATTAAAAGACTGGAGATTACGTAGTAGCACTTGGAAGAAAGTCACAGTGTAGAAGGAAGACAAGAGTGAAGGGTAGGTGAATGGCTAACCTTAGATTCATTTAGCTTTGTGTACAGTGTGCTAAGGAGGCCTGTGCAGGGGCCTAGAGACAAGGTTCCAGTACTCATTTCCGACAGGGACTACAATTTCATTTTGTGTTTTTTTCCCCCACTATTAATTCTACCTTTGTTTAAGAAAACATTTTAATTCAAAGAAATGTTATAAATATTTATCGCATTTCTGGAGAAATTATGGAAACCATTTAAAGATATAACAAGTGAGCCAATACAAAGGATCAGATATCTAGCCTTACTATTACCATGACACTTGAACAACACAAGGATCTGGCGTGCCAACCGCCCTCTACATGTGCAAGTTTGAAACATATCTCTTTTATACCCACATAGTAGCATATCTTAGGTGACATTATACCAGGATCCATGCTCCATAAATCCATAGATTCTACATTTGTTTGCCATAACCAGTTTTGTTTTTTATTTATTTAACATGATTTTTATTGATTTTTAGAGAGAGGGAGGAAGGTAGAGGGATAGAGAGAAACATCGATGAGAGAGAAACATCATCAATCGGCTGCCTCTTTCACGCCCCCTCCTGGGTAGATACTCAACCGCTGAGCACACTGGCCAGGCCCTATAACCTGTTTTAAATTAGGGACATCATGTGGAAAGCATTCTAAAAAGGACTATCTTCCTAGGTAACACCATCAGTTTACTTATGAGGTGGTTGATTATTAGGTTACTGACATGATTCCCAAGGAATTAGATCTAAATCATCTGCCTTTTTTCTCAAGAATGTGCTCCTACTTCTCTTCTTTTTTTTCCTTTCCACAAACAAACCTGATGGAAGGTCGGATGCTCATTTCTTCCCATTGAAGGGACTGAAAACATTCACAGACGCACATTTTGAGAGTGGTTACAGTAAATATTTTGCTATATTTTCTTTGAAAACCATTTTCTCTGGTGTGTTTGCGTGTGTGCTTTAAAATAGTGGGCCTATACTTATTTACATAGGATCTCTATATTTGAATATTTGAATATCAATACTTTAAATCACTTAATTGTTGTATAGATGATTGTTCTGTAAGAACTGTTTGAGTATATCCTCTGTATCTGCTCTTCAGGAGTTATAGCATCAGACTTTATATGAGCAGGACTAATGTTCAGCTTTGCTGAAGACCAATTAGGAAAGCATACAGTGGAGCTAATACCTTATGAAAAGGATGCTTCTGTAAATATAATAATTCAGTAGTCCACCTGAAAGGGTCCAAGGTAGACCTGCCTTTATTGAATTTTGTTCTGTGTTTAATTTTATTTATAAGGGATGATGTCATTGTTTAATGCAGGGGTCCTCTAAACTACAGCCCGCGGGCCACATGAGGCCCGCCGTGGACATTTATCCGGCCCGCCAGGTGTTTTTGCCGCCGCTGCCTGTCCTGCTTAGCAGCCGACTTAGCAGTGTGCATAGGAATTTGTTCATAGTTGTTTTTTTTTTTTAACTATAGTCCGGCCCTCCAACGGTCTGAGGGACAGTGAACTGGCCCCCTGTTTAAAAAGTTTGAGGACCCCTGGTTTAATGTGTATATTTGTGTTGTGCCCATACTTTCTTACTCGTGGCAGAATTGCCTGGATATCATCTATACTGAAGCAGAATCAATTTTAGACATTGCTTTGAGTTTATGTGGATAGTACCTAGCTAAATTGCATTGGAAAACATGATAAATTTTATGGAGAGTAGATTAAGAGCCTCATAGTTCTTGGATTGTAGACTAAATTGCTAATGAGATGCATAATGTATCTTGTGTAGTATACAATAGATAATCATTTGGAATAAGACAATGTTTGACTTTGTGGTATAAGCTGTGATTGTTGTCAACAGGGGCCTGGAAGAATTCTGTGGAAGAGTGGACAACAGAAGACTGGACTGAAGATGTAAGTGTTTAGTACCAGATCAGACCCATCTTTCTTCTGGTTTCTGGTAGAGGCATGCGTATTCGAGGAAAGCTTGCGCTATCTTATGGCTGGCTGTTCATGGCTCCTGTTCAGATGTCTGTGATTGCCATGTTTTTGTTGTCATTGTTGTATTTTTAGCAGATGGAAGGAGTTTGGTGTTTTGAGATTTTTAAGGAACTTGGTTTAAATTGTTCACTTAAAATTCCCAGATGTTAAATATGACAAGTCATTTTTTAGCTTATCTTTGTTCTGTCTGACCTGATAACAAATTGATGCTATTACCGTGGCCTGTGAACTATTAATTACTCTTTATAATGCTTTTAATAAAGGGAGAGAGTCTATGTTTGGGTCACAGTTGAAATTAATCTGAATAAGTCATCTGGTTCCAGGCCTAACTTCTTTCCCTTTCAACTAGATCGGCTCTGTTTTGGGTATTCATTTATTCCAGACATTTTTGAGTACACTATACTAGCTTCTGGGTAGTGTTGATCTCTAAGTTTCTAGGTTCAGCATAAGATATTCTTTGGTAAAAATATTTAACTCGAAAAAGAAAAAGTAACTGAACTAGCCCTGTACCATATTTTATAACATTTTTCTGTTCAACTCTCAAGGTCCAGAACAGATGTATGTACATGATAGTTACAGCAGACATTGGGAGGGAGAGAATAAAGGGGTTGTGAATATTGACCTTTAAAATCACATAAATTGATCCTTGAATATTGACCTTTAAAATCACATAAATTGATAGATTTTGAGGTGGTTTTTTGTTTGTTTTTTACGATTACATTTTTTCCCTCTGTTCCAGTTTATATTCACAAGTATTTAAATGACATTTTCATTTAATATCAAACCATTTCTTCTTCTTTTTTTAGCAGTATTATTTTTAGCTGCCTGTTTTGGGTATTCATTTATTAGGGAGTGAGCTAGTTAGGCATGAGGAAGGAGGAGAATAGATATGCTCATTTGATTGGAATTTAGGAGATTCAGATATATTATCTTTTTAAAAAAAAATACATTTTTATTGATTTCAGAGAGGGAGGGAGAAAGAAACATTAATGATGAAAGAATCAGGAATCAAACCGTAACCTGGTTCATAGGTCAGTGCTCAACCACTGAGCCTGCTGCTGGGCTAGGATATAGTTTCATTTCTGCCACATGTTATCCATAAGTCCTTGAGGTAGGAATTAGATGGGTCGTTATTTGAGTCAGTGGAGAGATGGATACCAGCAATAAGAGAAAGTCAGAGGGCTTATTTCAAACAAAGCCATCCTACTTTTAAATGTTACTAGAATTTTTGCTGAATTTTTTGGGAGGAAATAAAAACCACGTTCCTTGGCCTTAAGCTTTATATCCCTTTCTCTGTTGTCTGGGTTATAGGCAAGTTTGAAAATCATCAGGGGGTTAGAAGGCAAAAGGAGTGTATTCATACCTAGCTGGGTTGACCTGTTGACATTGAATGAGGCATCTTTCCTTGCTGAGCCTCCTGTTTTATTTCTTTTTTTCAAGCCTCCAGTTTTCATCACTATAATGAGTATCATAATAATTGTCCTGCTGAACTTACAGGGTTTTTCTGAGTCAGATGACGTTTTATAATGAAAGTCAGGTAACAAGCAGTTCAGATGTTCACACATACAGATATATTAATATTCTGCTATATGGACCATATTGTATCACAGTATAATTTATAATTAGTGAAAAGAATTAGCATAGAGAAGTTGGCCGTCTTCTTTCCCTCAGAGTTATAAAAAAAACCCGGAAAGTTTTCTAAGATGATACGAAGTAATGGGGATTGAAAGGTGAGTGATCTAAAATGCAAATTCCAAATTCCTTCTAGAGCTTAGGGAGGATAACGATTCACCTTTCCCTTCCCCTCCCTTTAAAAAAATAAAGAAGGAAACAATTAAATTTTCTGTATTGTACTAGGGTTAGAGAGTATGTCAGTGATTTCTGTGGCTCTTATTTTCCTTGAACTTATTAATATTTTGAAGGCTTTAGATCTACTCTTATCATTGCTTTTTATTGAATAAAAAAATTACTCCTTTATTGCTTCTCTTTGCCTTAACTCTAATTTGTAAGATTCAAGGCAAAAATGGATTACTTGGAACTCTTATGATACTACCTTGGAACAGGGTTCAGCAATAAGCCCTTCTTATTGAAATCAATTCAGCACTTTTAGTTTTTACAGAAAATGAGCACCTACTGTCTGCTCTGCCTCTGCTTGAATATTAATGTCTGAGGAAGTCTGATTTTGTACAGTGTGGTAGAGTTCTGAGACATTTAGAATTGATAAGAATTATAGCAGTCTTTGAATAGCATTATCATTAGTTCTTATATGATCTTATTAGATAAACATTTTCAGCCTTTAACCATTTGTACGCCATAAGCGTCTATAGACGCAAGCAGCAGACTTTTTCTAATTAAATTCAAAATATCGTGGCAGTTAACTGATTAAAGCGCATGCCCCACTTTGAAAATGTGAAAAAGAACCTACCTTTCAACAATGTCAATTAAGATTTCAAAAAAACTTGATTCTGCCCAGCTAGTGTAGTTCAGTGGTTGAGTGATGACCCATGAACCAGAAGGTCATGGTCAGGGCATATGCCCTGGTTGCAGGCTCCATCCCCACCCAGTAGGAGGCATGCAGGAGGCAGCTGATTGATGATTCTCTCTCTTCATTGAGATCTCTCTCTCTCTCTCTCTCTCTGAAATCAATAAAAAAATATTTCAAAACAAGAAAACCCCCACTTTATTCTTTGTGCCTTAAAAGTGCATTAAAACAGTATACATGAACTTCAGAATAATTATATTGAGTGAAAGAAGCCAAAAAAAATTACATGTTTTTAAGTTCCATTTAAAATTCCAGAAAATACAACCTAATCTCTAGAAAACACATTGGTTGTTGCCTGGGAATAAAGGTGAATGGTGGGAGGGATTGATTACCCAGGGATAGGAGCAAACTTTTGCCCCTAGATATGTTCACTGTCTTGATTTGGTGATGGGTTCACGGGAGTACACATATGACAAAACTAATTTAGTATTTCAGATTGAATATTTGCAGTTTATTGTATGTCATATCTCTATAAGATTACATATTTTTATAAAAACAGCAAGGAAACCTATGGCTTTAATAAAAAGAACTAGAGATTATTAATAAATGAAATACTAAAGCTACCTGTCTTTGGGGAAAGAAAACATCAGTTATTTTGCCTTTTCAAATTTTCCCACTCCTTTTTGACATTTATGGTGCCATTGGTGGTGGTTTTATTGGTATTCTCATTTTGTAGAATGTCAAATAGTGACACTGGAACTTGAACCTTGGTCTGAGTTTACTTCACTGTGTTGTTTCCTTGATGTGCAACCCTTTTGTGAGCTTATCAATCTAAAATTACCTTCACTTTAAGGAAATCATTTGTCATGAACACCTGTGTATTTCCTTTCCTTTAGACTGCCTTTTGGGTGAATTATAGTGAGAGTACTGGCAACTAAAAATTGTCAGGAACTTGATACATTTGTTGTTTTTTGTTATACTAGAGGTCTGGTGCACGAATTTGTGCATGGGTGGGTTCCCTCGGCCTGGCCAACAATTGGGGCTGATCAGGGCTGTCTCACCCAGTCCCAATTGTGGCTGATCGGGACCAACCGGCTGGGGGGAGGACTGTGAGAGGCTGGCCGGCCACAGGAGGTTGGCTGTGGGAGCGCACTGACCACCAGGGAGCAGCTCCTGCGTTGAGCATCTGCCCCCTGGTAGTCAATGTGCATCATGTCAACCAGTCGTTTAGTCGCTTAGGCTTTTATATATATAGATGAAATAAGATTAAGAGATTTTTTAATCCCTTTCATACAGCTTTCTGAAACAAAGGTCTTCACTGCCTCATCTGTTCCACAAGAGAATCATGTCACACCTGGGAAAAGGTAAATATTTTTTGCCATCTTTTGTTTGTTGTAATTGAAATTTCTGGTCTCAGGAAAATCATTTTGATTCTTGGATCTGTTTTGATTATTTTTACCTTTTCTTGAATCTTTTTGTTTTTTTCCTTTTCCATCTAAGACTTTCTTTGACACCAAACCTACCTGGTGACCTGACAGAGCCTCCATTATTTCCTAATTGTTGTATCCACTGATGAATTAAAATAGCAGTTATGTTTGTGATTTGTTATCATTTGTGACAGATTATGTTAAACCTATGTAATGATACTTTTTTACTTTTGTAAACATGTTTTTTGACAGATGAACTTAATACAAAATATACTTTGGTTTCTTCATATAATATCATTTATTTAGATCTCAGGCTCATTTTTTATGAGTTCTAGTTTTTATTTATGTTTTTGTTAATCCTCACTCGATATTTTTTTCAGAGAGAGTGGAAGGAGGGGGAGAGACAGAGAGAGTGAGAAACATCAATGTGAGAGAGACATATTGATTGGTTGCCTCCCACACACGCTCCAACTCGGGGCGGGGATTGAGCCTGCAACCAAGGTATGTGCCCTTGACTAGAATTGAACCTGCCACCTTTCAGTCCCTGGCCTTGCTCTAACCACTGAGAAACCAACTAAGGAGGGCTCTACTAGTATTAATCCAATAGTCTAGAGATTACAGAAAAGGAAGGAACTTTGGGGTAATAGAAATGTTGTTAGTATGTGTACAGAATTGAATTATTGAAAAACATTTATATACATCCTAGTTTTCACAATAGCTCTAAAAATTTTTTATTATAGTTTTAAAATGCAGTGATCTAGAAGAATGAAAGCCGTGATATATATGATACCTGAGAATTAAAGGCAATTTTAATCTTAACATGCTCAGTCTCGTGCTAAATGAGGTGGTTATAAGACTGTAGCAGGGAAATAAACACGATTAAAGGTTATGTCTAGCAATATAATGCTTTGTGAATTGCTCAGAATTTCTTGTTAAGTGTACATCTTTATTGTATTTATTGCTCAATGAATTTTCTAGGATCATTTTCATCTTTTAAAAAATATGAAGTGGACTCTTTCATGCTTATTTTTCAGAAGATAGTGTTGTCGTTTGTTTTGTTTTGTTAGCCTTCACCTGATGATATTTTTTCTATTGATTTTTAGAGAGAGTGAATGGGAAGGGGAGAGACTGAGATAAAAAAACATTCGTGTGAAAGAGAGACATCAATTGGTTGCCTCCCACATGCACCACTGAGCCAAACCTGCTAGGGCAAGGATATTTTTTTCCATTGCTTTTCAGAGTGGAAGGGAGGGATGGGGTATGTGTGGAAATTAGAGAAAGAAACATGGATGTGGGAGAGACACATTGATTGTTCCAACTGGGCTGGGAAGTAAATCTGCAACCCAGATATGTGCCCTTGACCAGGAATTGACCCCTTGACCCTTTGGTGCAGGGATGGGGGTGGGGGTCGGGTGGACGACACTAACCATTGAACATAACAGTCAGAGCAGTGGTGTATTTTTCATGCATATATTTCATCAATCTTTTGGAATAGAACTTGCTCTCTTTTTTATAGTAATACAACCTTTTTTTGGTGGATGGGTCATATATGTAATATAATTACCCTGTGTTTCTATCCTTGACGTATCCCATAAGCCAGAACATTACCTTGGAATCCAAAATACTAGTCTGCGACTTCAACCTGGTTATGGGAAAGTCTGCGTGGTAGTGCATAGGTGGAGAAACTCTGGCCCAAGAACTTTGTTTTGTATTAGCGCTGAGTCTTGAATTATTTCACCTCTCAGAATCTGTTTCACTGGCATGGTGAAAGTGTCAGAAGAACTGACTGGCAACTGGCCTTGGAAAGGTTTTAATGGAGCAAATTATGTTAGGTAATTCTGTGTACCTTGCAGGTCCTGCGGAAGAGAGTTAGTAGCTCACTCACATGTAAGGTGGTAGTGTATGTATCTGGAAGATAATTTCTTCCTCATGCTTTCAGGTTTTTAGGCCATAGTTTTCAAATTGGATATATGTCTTTCTGGGGGCATCACAAGAGTTATAGTTAACAGAGTATTTGTGAATATACTGTGCATTCTTTCTTAAATATTTAAGAGAGAAAATCATATGAGATTTATACAAACCTAAATATATTATTGGAAAGAATGCAAAACTTACAGGAACATTTATGATAAATATGAAACTGCTTGACTAGGCTACTATAGCTGTGTTCCTCATTCCCCCAAAATATGAACTCACTTTCCAAGTAATAAAAGGAGCAAGATATCCTAAAGGAAATGAGCCAAACTTTAGAAAATTCTTTCAGTTTGCTCAATTTCTCTAGATTTTCAAATAAGTTGTCACTGTTGCATTTCTGTGGAAATAATCTCAATGCACCTTTTCGTTTTTCTTCTCTGCAAAGCCCTGCCTCAGTCTCTGTGGCTTTAGGGTTTTTCTTACTTGACTAATTTTTGGCATGAGTTTACTTTATATTGATTCACTTCTCAAATTCATTTGCTGGTAAGATTTGTTTATGACTTGTCCTCATTTGCTTTTTGTCTGCTTAGCGTTGATCTGGTAGCCTTGCTCCAGAAGCCTGTTCCTCCCAATCAAGCCTCAGAAGTCAGCTCCTTTGAAACTTCCCAACAGCAGGGCTTTGGCCAAGCCCTCGTCTTCACAAATTCTCAGCACAGCAATCAGATGGCACCAGGGACTGGCAGCTCCACTGCTGTCAACTCCTATTCTCCTCAGAGTCTGGTAACTCACTTTTATTTCAGTATGGGATCTTAAGGAATGCTTATGCTAGAATGACACATGCCTTATAACTGTTTTCTAAATATAAAAAGTTATACAGTACATTTCTGTCCGGAAAACAATGATGTGTTCATTTCCAAGCACATATCTGATGCTTCCATGTGGAATTCAACTACTCTGAGTTTTCTGGGCAAAGATAAAAATAATTTTTTTTTGAAGTTGAAATCTTTTCCGTCATAGTCACTCAGGCATCCTTATTAATGATTTTTCTTGGATTTTGTTTCAAAGTCTGTCTCTAGACTTAAGCTGTTAAAATTGTCATTTTCCAATTTTCTTAAATGCAAATGTTTGCCAATATTTGCTTACTGAAATTATGTATACACAGTTCTCTCCAAGTCTGCCTAGATACTTATATATTTTTTTATTTTTGTTTTGCTATTCCATAAACGTGGTGAACTTTTTCTTAAAAGGCTGCACTATGTAGTAGAGACCCTTATAATTTGAGTGTGCTTTCATTGAAACAGTGTCATCTTCTGCTGCATATATGATTCTGACCTCCCATGAGAATTAAGCTCCTATCAGAAAGAACTCAAGGAATTGTTAGTGAAGGATGTGGAGATAGGCTGATGGAAGTAGAGAAGCTTAGAACAGCGATCGCCAACCTTTCAGACCTCACGGACCACCAGTGGTCCGCCGACCACCAGTTGATGACCGCTGGCTTAGAGCATAGGAAGTGAAAGAATGTAGCTGCAGCCTGGGAGAGTGAAGTCTCTGTCTAACCATATGTCATTGTGAGTTGGCAGAGGGGAGGTTGAAGGACCATAAACAGATCCTCAGCTTTCACTAATAATTATTTTGGTTCATTTTTACTGTATTTCACCTGAAATTTACAGTTGAGAAACATAATTTCTTATGAATATGATATAATCTTTTCCTCTTACTTGACTCAAAATCATTTGCTATACCCTAATAAAATGTAGAAGTGAGTATGCAAACTTTTTATTGCTATCTTCTATTCTGCATAGGCATCTCATGCCAAGTATATCTGGCTTGGGCATATTTTATATTGTTACTGTCATGGATGATTGTGCATGAAAGAGCATCAGTGCTTGAAGTGGGACAGCCTGAGCCATAGTGCTCTCTTTGTTTTGAGAAGGCCTGATTGTACATACCACTCTTTTTTTATTGAACCATCATGCCCTTTCCTCCTCTGCCTTTCCATCTGCTACTGACATATTGGTGTCATGCTCTTGTTGACTTTCTGGAATCTTAGGCCACTGAGAGCATAGGTAGACATGAAGGGTTTTTTAGTGACCTATGGCTTTTTGTCATGAAAAACACCTTGAGAAACTGGTAAGAATTGTTTTTAATGTATTAGAGCAGTGGTTCTCAACCCTACTGTACTTTTATAATCAACGGGGAACTTCAGTAAATAATGACAGTAATAGTGAGCATAATAAAATAATGCCAGAGTCTACCCAAGACCAACAGAGTTTTAAAGTTGATTGAAATGTGTAGGTGGAATTGAGAAATCCTTTGGTGGCGCTAGTAATTGATGCAGTGATTTCTTTGTGTTGTAAAGCACACAGAAAGTGCATTTGATAAAAATTAGCTGACATAGAATAGAGATTAGGTAGGGAAAAGATGAAGAGAAGCATCATTCAAAGAGGCCTTCATTGAACAAGTGGGCTTAAGCTGGGTTTTGGCAGATTTGTAGCAATGAAAGAGATATGTAATGGGCAGCATAAGCTAAGAATCTGGAGTAGTAATAAATAATGTTAACACAGCTGTTCCTTAGAACAACTAGGATACTCTGGGCCTTTGGATATTGGTAACAAAAATAATTTTATTTCAACATTCTAGATCTGGCCTCTTGAGGGAATGCAAATCACTTCTGTTTTTGACATTTTAGGTGGGTTTTGAAAGTTACTTTTGATGAAAAACTTGTCTTTTCAGAAACGGAATGATTTCAGTAATGTAAAAATGCAGTTGATCTGTCATTATGTTCTCTAGTCATTAGGTTTTCATTTTCCTAAGATCTTGATACCTGGCCTGACAGGATAGATAGGGGAGGAGTACATTGCCTTTTGTATGCTTGCTTGTGGGACATATTTGGTGTTCCTAGTCACCTAAACAACTTGAAATAAACTTATCAGTGTCCAGGGTATTACTCAGTACCTCCTGTGTCTTATTTTGGAATACTAACATTTTAATTAAGTAAGTGCTGTGATCTGCATTTAATCTTGTAGACCTCATGGCCTATCTTTTTTTGACCAGACCTATCCTAATCATTAAAGATAATTAGTGTTCCACACATTAAGGAAAACTGTGTTTTTGTTTAAGCTTGTGCTTGTCATTTAATTCATGGCATTTCTCCTTAGTTTAAAAAAAAAAAAGGTATTTTGTTTGTGAATTTGTGACATCACTTTTTAAAATCAATTTCTTAAAATCCATGGAATATGTTTCCCTTTCCTTAACCTCTTATATCAGAATCAGGAAGGATTGCTGGATTTATGTAGTCAGATCTTGTTACATACTAATATTTTCATGTAGTGTAATCATATGAGTCTTGCTAATTCAGGTGTTCTGGATTATAGTTTTTAAAATCCTTGTGAAAATACTTGGCATGTTTTAAAGCCTGGGGTAAATATTATGTATTGTTTAGGATTTCTGCTTTCTTTCCCTTTAAAGTCATCCGTCCTTGGTTCAGGATTTGGAGAGCTTGCACCTTCAAAAATGGCAAACACCACCAGCTCCCAGATTTTGGACCAGTTGAAACCTCCAAGTTTGGGCCAGTTTACTACCACGCCAAGTTTGCAGCAGAATAGTACAAGTGTCCCCACAACCACTTCTTCTTGGGACCTCAAGCCCTCAGCTACCCAGTCCTCAGTCCGTAGCCATTTTGGTAAGTATACATTTTCTGTGATTGCTTCACCCCTAAACACTAGCGGAGGCTGTTGACTTGTGAACACTTCTGTGGGTGTTGACCAGAGATGTTTCTTTCTTTAAAAATTTTTTTTAATTGATTTATTTGAGAAAGAGAGACATCAGTTGTTGTTCCACTTATTTATGCATTCATTGGTTGATTCCTGTATGTGCCCTGACCAGAGATCAAACCCTCAACCTTGGCATATGGGGTCGACGCTCTATCCAATTGAGCTACCTGGCCAGGGCCCAGAGATCTTTTTTTTTTAGTAGAACTTGGCAAGGTTTCTAAATTAAATCAGTCAGCTTTGTATTGTATAAATAAATACCTGCATTTATTTGTTATTATTAGTAGTACATACCTTGAAGAGATGTACAAAAGCATGGTAAAGGCATGTAAATATAAGGAAACAACTTATCAAACCCTCTGGATTGCTTTCTGATTTTAACATTTGCATGTATCCATCATGATTTGGTTCAGCCTTTCCATCTGTGGTTTATTATTTCAAGGTATCACATGTAAATTGGAGGTTTTCTAAATTCTACTCCCATAGTTTTGTGACATTAAGCTACCATTTCCCACCTACACACACCATACTGTATTAAGGAACAGCAGGGAGTTACTTTAAAGGGCTGGTTGTGTGGATTGGTTTATGCTTAGGGCATATTGAGAGACATGGAAACACATTTCTCTGTTAAATGTCTCAGGTTTGAAGTGATACCTATGAAAGAAAATCATTAGAGATTCAATGCCCAGGGTTTTTATCAAGGGACGGGGGCTGGTTATGTAGGCACCCTCTGCCTAGTACACACCAAACTTCCAGATTTCTAGAAGGAAAGCAAGTGTTCAGTCTAAACTACATTGTACAGATATTCAAAGCACAGAGTCACGTTTGTTGGTTAGAGTGTTGGCATTCTGTGTTCTTCAGACACTAGCCAAGAGCCAATCTTACAAGCCAGTGATGGTAGAAGAGGGAACTCTAATCTCGTGTGCCAAAATAATTTTGTTTTTACCCCTTCTTTACCTATTTTCTAGACTTTAAATCTCAGCCTGAACCATCCCCAGTTCTTAGCCAGTTGAGCCAGCGACAGCAGCACCAATCTCAGGCAGTCACTGTTCCTCCTCCTGGGTTGGAGTCCTTTCCTTCCCAGGTAAAACTCCGAGAATCAGCACCCAGAGACAGCACCTCCACTGTGAACAAACTCTTGCAGCTTCCCAGCCTGACTGTCGAAAATATCTCTGTGTCTGCTCACCAACCACAGCCTAAACACATCAAACTCCCTAAGCGGCGGATACCTCCAGCTTCTAAGGTGGGTATTCCATGTGAAGCTGCAGTCCCAAGGTGGATGTATTTTAACATTTAGCTTAAGTGTTGGATTAGCAAGTCTCAGAAACTAAGTGTAGTGTTTTTCAAGCACATAGTTTACTGCTTTATGAGGAAATGGCAATTTCTGAGTGGGCTAATATTAGAGGGAATGAGTTTGTGCTGAGAGACAGAGAATATTAATTCAAATTACTAGATCTGGCTCAGAGAATCTGATGGTCTTGTGTGCTTAGTTGTGCTGCCCGTAGTGGAGGATGAATGGGTCTTTTACCAGATAATGCTTTAAGGCATTCTGCTCTTTTACTGATCCACAACCACAACCACAACCCTCGCCCCTTACTGTTCTAAGGCAGCAGTTGGTAGCAATGACCATTGTCCTGTTAACTTTTAATTTTTCTTTGCTCTTGTCCCTTCTGTCTCTTTTTTAAAAATCCTATTCCTTTTTCCTTTCTTTTGGCCTTTCGTGCCTTGTTCCTCAGGCCTGCCATCTATGCCCTGGGAACCCAGTGTCCATTTGGCTCTGGTATAGACCCTTGAGACTTAGATTCCATGACCTCTGTTCCTGACATGGCAGCTTTGCCTTTTCAGATCCCAGCTTCTGCAGTAGAAATGCCTGGTTCAGCAGATGTCACAGGATTAAATGTTCAGTTTGGCGCCTTGGAATTTGGATCAGAATCTTCTCTCTCTGAATTTGGATCAGCTGCAAGTAGTGAAAATAGTAACCAGATTCCCATCAGCTTGTATTCAAAGTCTTTAAGGTACACAATCCCACTTCTCTGGTTTTGATTGGAGTAAGTCTTTTGTTTGCAAGGTAAAACAGAATAGAGCCTAAGAAATCACCTGGTGGAGGCAGACAATACACCCTGTGGTAGTGGATTTGTGCAGCCCTCACTAGTATCTAATCCAGAACTTTTCTTCCATCACCCTAAAAAGAAACCCTGTGCCTAGTAGTAGTCACTTCCAATTTCCCCTTCCCCTCATACCTGGCAACCAATAATCTGTCTGGATTTGCCTATTCTGGACATTTCATATAACTAGAATCATGCAATTTATGGTCACTTGTGACTGACTTTCACTTAGCATAGTGTTGTCAAGGTTCATCTTTGCTGAAGCATGAATGCCTTTTGTTTCCAAATAATATTTTATTGTGCCGATATACCACATTTTGTTTATCCACTATGAGGTGATGAACGTGTGGATTGTTCCCACTTTTTGGCTATTATGAACCATGCAGCTGTGAACATTTAGTTACATATTTTGTGTGCTTTTGATTGTGTGGATGTATACCTAGGAATTGCTGGGTTATATGGTAACTTACATTTAACCATTTGAGGAAGCATCAAACATTTTCCACAGTGGCTGCAGCATTTTACATTTCTGTGAGTAATCTCTGAGAGATTCAGTTTCTTCACATCTGGCCAACACTTTCATTCAGTGGAATATTTTATAAATAGAGAAGGCCAGATTTTACATTTTATTTTATTAGTTAATTTTTCCACTTTCAGAGCCCAAACCTGATATTTGCATGGATTCCTTTTCTAAAGATGGTCTCAGACATCTAGATTCCTTAAAGATTCTTAAAGCTGTCCCTTTGCCTGTCAATTAAGTTAGGTGGGTCTAGCTTTTTATGGGGATGGTGCTAGACTTGGGGGATTGTTTTGAATCATTGCATTGTTAATAAATTGAAGAATGCAGTAGTATAAACTTGTGGTTGCAGACATGTTTATTTAATTTAGAGTATGATGAAATAGTTCTCCTTCATGAAGCTATGTAAATTGACACAAATGTATGTCTAATACCATTTGTAGTGATTCTTTGAATACCTCTCTACCAATGACCAGTGCAGAACAGAACTCCACCTATACAACTTCAGTCATTACCTCCTCCAGTCTGACCAGCTCATCCCTGAGCTCCACTAGTCCAGCAACAACGTCTTCCTCCTATGACCAGAGTTCTGTGCATAACAGGGTTGCATACCAAAGCTCTGTGAGTCCGTCCGAGTCAGTTCCAGGAACTGTCACGGTAAGTGGTCTTTTGGGTTCCTTCCTGTCCTGTTTTGGAGCTCAGTGTGTAGTTTGAGCCTTTTTTTTTTTTTTTTTTTTTTTACTCTCCCATGAGGATATGTTGATTTTATTTTATTTTTTAATATTTCATAATTCTCACCTGAGGATGTTTTTCCATAGATTTTTAGAGAGAGGGAAAGACAGAGAGAGAGATCAATGTGAGAGAAACACATCAATTGGTTGCCTCCTGCACAAGCTCTGACCAGGGCCAAGCCTGCAACCAAGGTATGGGCCCTTGACTTGAATTGAACCTGAGACCCTTCAGTCTGCAGGCCGATGCTCTGTCCACTGAGCCAAACCAGCTAGAGCTGAGGATATGTTTATTGATTATTTTTTTAAAGATGGAGAGGGAGGGAGTTGGGGGAGAAAGAGAAATAAATGTCAATCGGTTGCCTCTCATATGCTCCCTGACCATATGTGCCCCAACTGGGGATTGAATCCCAAACCTAGGTATGTGCCCTGACTTGGGATTGAACCCATATTTCTTGGTATGTGGGATGACACGAACTGAGCCACCTGGTGGGAAATTAAGCTTTTCGATTGAGACTTTCTTTTACAATTTACTAACCTTTTGAGTAGAATCCTTGTAGTTTGTTGAATTTGCTAACAGTAGGCATCACACTTAAAACCTGCCTTTCAAGCACCATAAAAACAGGAATGTGTGTAAATGGACCCAGAAGCTTAGTATAAGGATAATATAGGGACACACCCCAAATTACTGTTAGTGGTTTGGATGGGCTAAGAGGGGAACTATAATCCTATCTGTAATATTTTCATTTCCTATAAGGCAAAGATGTTCACGCATTATTGGTGAGAACTACTTTAATAACTGGATTATAGCCCGGCTGGTGTGGCTCAGTGTTTGAGCACAGGCCTATGAACCAGGAGGTCACCATTCGATTCCTGGTCACGGCATATTCCTGGTTTGTAGGAGGCAGCTGATCAGTGATTCTCTCTCATCATTGATGTTTCTATCTCTCTCTCTCTCCCTTCCTCTCTGAAATCAATAAAAATATTTTTAAAAGGTGGATGACAAAATAAAAATATTAAAATATAGTTGAATTGGTCTAGCAGAATTTCGATACATTTTCTAAGTCTCCTAAGCAGGAACTATTTGTACATCTCTACTTAAAATTTGTTGTTGTTGTTTTTACTTCCCTTCTTTTGTTTTACATATTTTATATTAGGTGTTTTCCTCAAATGTCTGGTGACTCCAGGCTTCCTACTTGACACTAAAAGGTTAACTAAGGGCTCTGACTTGGAGTGGGGGGTATAGGTTGCTGAGTGTGGGCTTTGATGTGGGACTGCATGGGTGGGCTATTTTTTTTACTCCTTCCTCAGCCCCTTTGAACCTTTTCTGTTGAGCTTCTTTAGATTCACAAGGGACTGTTCTAGTCTCTTCCCTATTCCCTAGAGGGTCTATGTCTTTCTGTCATTGTCATAAAAGCCTAGTGGGAAGAGAAGGCTGCACCCCAGTCATGGTGCATACGGGGGGCAACCAATCCATGTTTCTCTCTCACATTGATATTTCTCTCTCTCCCTCTCTCTAAAAATAAAAAACATTAAAAAAAAAAAGTCTGGCCGAAACCGGTTTGGCTCAGTGGATAGAGCGTCGGCCTGCAGACTCAAGGGTCCCAGGTTCGATTCCGGTCAAGGGCATGTACCTTGGTTGCGGGCACATCCCCAGTAGGGGGTGTGCAAGAGGCAGCTGATCGATGTTTCTCTCTCATCGATGTTTCTAACTCTCTATCCCTCTCTCTTCCTCTCTGTAAAAAATCAATAAAATATATTTAAAAAAAAAAAAAAAGTCTGTCATATTGCCCCTCAATGTTATGAAAATAAAATAAAACAGGCCACCATTTCTTGATTATGTTTCATGTGTTTGTGGCTAAATCCCAATAGAAAATTATCTAAGTTTTTTTATTTTTGTGGGTTTACTTATTTTCTCTTCCTTATAGAATGGACATGGTGGTGGTCGAAGTCAGCAGACAGTAGACAGTAAGTGTACTGTGAACTTTTTTTTTTTTGGCATGGCTGGTGGAAACCAAACAAAATAAGAGCATCGCTAACTTGATAGGGAATGCAGTAGGTTAATGGCTAATTCTGCAAAAATAGTCCTTTAAAATTTTTGCTGATAGCTACTTCTAATCCATTGTTGGCATCCCTTCTTTGGTAGGGTTAGAAGTTCAGCTAGAGATTCCCATGTGACCAGGTTGTAGCTGGTGTATTATTACAAATGAGGTAATAGCTTCATATTGTTCTGCCTTAGTCAGACTGCACTAAAGCAGGGCAGTATTGTATTGATTTAAAAGATGCTTTGCTCAAAGGTACAGGTTCTAAGATGGTCAAAGGGCTCCCACTCCAATAATGTAAAGGACTTTTAGAACAAAAATTGGTGTGCTAGTTCAGGAAATACGTGTTCATTGCCTACAGGTTCTGACAGACTATTGCTAGGAAGAGAGATAAAATGTTGCTCGCTGGAAACGCTTTGGAGAAAATGAAGGGATTCCCCTGTTCCCCAGTTTCAGTACAGCTCAGTGATCAATGGAGATGACACAGGTGAATTTTGATCTTGGCTAGCCTATCTGTGATTGTTTACGGTGATGTTTGTGATCATTCAGTAAGGCAAGTGGGTATTGAGTATGGAAGCCCGAAAGACTCTCTTTTTTATTTACAATTTTTTGGGACATGGACATGCAGTTGTACCAGAGCTGGACTGGGCTTCAGTCAGAATTGAAATGACATATGAGTTACCTAGAATTTTGGTATTGCTGGGCTGCCAGAGCTGTTTGGAGCTACGTTGGTAGCTCTGAGAACATTGGCTGTCAGAGGAAGTTCTCATTTCATAAGCCCTGCTGGCAAGTTTCTGTAGTCCAGACATGGGGTTGAGAACACACAGAGATGCACGAGATTATTTGGAGATTTAAAATGAGATGTAAGATGCTTGAAAAACATAGTGTGCATTTTAGATAGGTTTTTATCTCTCGTACTCTCTTCTCCACCCATTCTCTCTGACACACACACACACACACACACACTCTCTCTCTCTCTTTATCTCTCTCTCTCTCTCTCTTTTCCAGAAGCTTTTGGTGGATCTCTTATCAGTGTGGTCCAAGACCCAGGGAGGTGTGAGTTTTAGGTCAGGGACATTGTGGTGTTTTCATTTGATGTCTGTAAGAACAGGTATATTTGGAATAGACTGTTGGTAAAAAGCAAGCCTCAGGAAAGTAAAGGCTGTTGTAAGAATTGATTACATTGTGTTTTAAGCCTGTGGCTGCCTGTGCTTGTTTTCTAATCACCCTTCCTTTTGGAGACTAATGTGTTTTCTACTGGGCTCCCCGGGAATGCTGCAGGAGGGTCCTGGTTGCCTCTCCTTCCTAACTGGAAAAGACAATGATGCTTTATTTCCAAGCACATATCTGAGTCATATGTGTGGATGGCACTAACACTGAGTCTTTTCTGCAGTGAGGATTGATAGCACTCATGGTCTCCTGAAAGCATAATGTGCTCTGAGGTTACTCTCTTCAAGCACATGTGAAGGAAAGGCTGTGCTCCCTGTACAGCAGCAGCCGTGTGCTCTTCCTGTAGATTGGAGGCATATGTAACTCCACAGCATATGTACCTGGGGCTCTCAAGCCCCACCAGCCCAAATTGGCTATGAACTTTCACAAGGTCCGCCTGATTTGGTACTGATTTGATAGAAGCAAAGACCTACCTCTTGGGTGGTCTCGCCCACCAGATTTTTACTGTCCCCATGTGCTTTTTTAAGGAAATTTTGTGTTACTTTATAATTATTTCAAGCTCAGAGCCTCTTTCTGGGTGAGGCTTAGGGTTGACCTGCTTCCTTTAGTTGGGAGAAGTATGTGCACATCATAGGACAGTTTATGATTATAAATTACTGTGATTATGTCATTTCCTACTCTGTCTGGGTCCTGTGCGTCTGACCATTGTGTGTCCTTTTAATAATCGTATCTAACAGAAAAGAGACCAACCGGGGACATGCTGCGGCATTTTCCATGGGAAATGTAACTTTATGTATGTCTCAACTGCTCCTGACATGTCTCAAGATATTGAGCATATTTCAGGGGGGTGGCAATGGTAAGATATGTACACATATAATACCTTAATAATAATAAAAAAAAAAAACTACAACTAAAAAAAAAAAAAGATATTGAGCATATTTCAGATGTTCATGGTTTGATCTGGAGTTAAACAGATCTTTTTCTTACAGCTACTGCATCTGTTCCTGCTCCAAAGACAACAGACCCTCCCTCGGCCCTCCCATCTGTGGCCTCCCTGCCCAGCACCACCTCCTGCAGTACGCTTCTACCCTCTGCATCTCAGCACACTGCCACTTTGCCCTCCTTGTCCCAGCCTGGTGATCTGTCCAGCACCCCCCTCTCTCAGCTTAGCAGGTACGGGGAAAATATGGGCTCAGAAAGAGAGGCCCACACTGGGGCGAAGTCCTGTAGCCTTTATAGAAGGCTCTTCCAATGAACAACACCCACTTGTTGCCCCTAGCACCATGTCCTGGCCTTTTGCAATAATGCTCTAGATAGGTTTGGACTGGGTAGGGTCATCAAAGCACCACAGATGTAAACCTAGCTTGTTTGTAATGCCTCTGCTATCACAGAGAGCACTGGGCCCCCTGGGAATGGGGTGGACCCAAGGGGTTGCTGCTTCTCTTATTCCACCCTCAGGAGGGTGCCACTCTGGGCTCCTGTCACTGATGCAGAGTGAGATTGCTGTTGGATTTCTGAGCACGTCTCTGACTTATGCTTGTCATGGCTTTATAGATCAAGTTATTACAGCAGGGTGTAGGAGAATGGGTTTCATTGGGTTCTCACCCTGTGTCTTCTAAGTTGAGTTCACCTCTTTCTCCCTTTAAGCCAGGAGCAAAAGCATTTGACTTGAATTCTGAATTTGATGGGACTTCAGGCTCTGATTCTGGCATGTGGATTGAACATAGAAACCTTTTTCCCTCACACACGGATTTAATGAGGTCTTCAAGGCTGACAGTGTGCTTAGTGAAATCCTATTCTTTTTCCAGTCTAAAGAACAGACGGTTAGAGCTGACTGAAGCTGGCCCTGGAGGTTTCCCAGGCCAGGATGTTCCAGATCCTCGGGGTGGGTGACCCTTTAGGTCATTCTAACCACCAGCACACCTGGCCTGGGTTCCCAGGTTTTGGGAGTGAAGCTGGGGCTTCTCCTGAAGGGAATGGGTGAGCTTATACCTAGCCCACCCGACACGGGGGCTCCGTGCCTGTGGAGTGACTTGGTTGGGTGGACATACGTGGTGCTCTGTTTTGTCTTCTAGTTCACTCTCCACCCATCAGAACAGCCTCTCCTCTGCGCACACAGCACTCTCCTCCAGCACGTCACACACAGTAAGTGTCCTCTGGGCTCCCCCATCCTCCACCCTGCTCAGTGAGCTTGGAGCTTAGTCACCCCGGTGGGCCTTTAGTTTGTGGATTTTAAATATGTGAGATAATCTTGAATTCTTTGGCTATAATGTCTTGCTCTAAGTTTGTGGTTTGAGCTGTTGACTTCCTAGGCACCATGCTTTCTAAGTTCATGCCTCTGGAGAACTTGCTTCTCTAGATCTGGTATGTGATGAGCCAGTGCTGTCAGGTGGTGAATTTACTCCCAACAATTCATTGTTCTTCCTGTTTATTATAGGAGACCTTTCTGCCTAGCAGGGTTGATTTATTTTCTGGGAAATGTTATGTTGAGGCATTTGCAAGCTTTTAGAGGAAAGTGGGCCCATTGTTAACTTCAGCTTGGGCTCTACTAAAAGTCAGCGTTAATGAAGACCATTTTTCCTGGATAACCCCCTGTTACTTTTGAAGGCCCTGTAGAGAAAATGCTTTAAGGTGAAAGGGAGAGCTTATGTGAGAATATCCATCCTTTATGTGCACACACATATCTTTTTGAGACTGACAGCCCTGGCTCTAGCCCAGTCGGTGTAGCTCTGTTCCAGTTTGTTGGTGGTCATGGGGACTTTCCTAATTCTGGCATTAGGTATTCTGTTCACTGTTAGCTCTGGCGCTCAGGCCATTTCCCCCAACTCAGAGGCAGAGACTTTGGGAAGGTTGATATTGCAGAACGAAGTCAGGAATGAGTAACCTAGGTGATGGTTATTGAAGTGTGGCTTCTCGAGGTTTGAAGTTGGGAGGAGCATGGTTTTAGTGGTAGGGGTCAGTCTAGATTGTGATGGGTTGAGGCATGAATTATGAAATGGCAAGGAGTCAGGGTAGTGACCTAATACTAGGAGAGACTTGAGCATAGCTATTTGAGGAAAGAAAGGTGCCTGAAAAAAAAACAAAATGTCTCTCTCCTGGGAGACAGGAGGCTTCTGGTAAGATTGGAGTGGATGGGGCCCCAACAGGGAGGGAAGCTTTGGGTACAGATAAATGTGGGAGTCTGGAAATTGGGAAAATTTGTTTCCTTTAAAGAAGAGATCAAATCATTTGCTGCAGAATGAGTTGATGGAATAGGGTCAGTTCTATCTTTCCATCATGATCTGGCAAACAATGAGGCTTTCAAACTGTAGTTTTCCAAGTGAATGTTAGGCATGATTCTTTGTCATAAAACACACAGAGCACCATCTTCATACCAGAGCACAGACTGGATACTTCTGCCCGCCTGCCTGTGCCCCTGTTGGTCAGTAGAGCCGTGAGCTGCCCCGGTGTGAGCACTGTCTAGTGGCTTCTGTTCCCGGGCTCTGGGCATTGCAGTCAGTGCTCCTGTTCGCACAGGTCAGCGGCACTTTGTATCTTGTCAGGAAACTCCAAATCAGACCATCTAAATGATTGTGGCCAGAATTGCCTTGTCCAGGGAGTCCCACACTTTGTCAATGTGACGGAATTGCCACATTGTAATATAGCTGTAAGATTTATTAGTGAAAGGTATAAAAAGGCATATACTAAAAAGTTTTTTTTTTCATCAGCTTAAGGTTCTGCCCCTCTTCCTCCTGTTTGCTTGTTCCTCTAGAGTTCTTTTTAAACTATAAAATAGTAAATACATACACACAGTCATTTTTCTCCCTCTTCTACAACAGAAATGGGATATTTCATACATAGTGCCCTTCAATGCTTTCCCCCACTTAATAAATGAATTTTCTAACTGTTTCTGTGTTGAAGCAGAGGTGTTCGTTGTTGTTTTTTCAACAGCTCTCCTGCATCACAGTATGTAATCAGTCCTCCACTGATGGAACTTTAAGCTTGATGCTTCACTTGATAACGTTCTGCCAATGTTTTGTCCTGCAGCCGCAGTAGAGGGTAAACCCTAGTGTGGAGTTGCTAGGCATTGTCGTTTTATACAAAATGCCAAATCTCTACTTAGTGATTTTGACCTGCTTACCTCCCACAGGCAGGTCAAAATGAATGAAACACCGTATTTCCCCACTGGCCCCTGAAATGATGTTACTAAATATTTGTATTTTTCCAATGTGTTAATAGAAATATGACCTGTCAGTATAATTGAATGAGGTTGACCATCTTTTTTACATATTGGAAAGCCATTATATTTTTCTTTTTGGTGATTTATTTATATTGTTTGCTCATTTTCCTGTCAGGTCCTTAGTGTCTATTTCTAGGCACTCTATATTCAGGAGACTAGTAAGTAGCCCTTTGTGATCAGAGGTACAGATATTTTCCCTATGTTTGTCATTTTATAAGTATTTTTTATTTTTATATAGTCAGATATATTAGCCCCTCTTTTATAGTCTATTATAGTTAGATCTTTCCCCCTAGAAGGTTCTGAATGAAATCTTAGTGTTCTCCTGCCCTTCCTGTCCTTGTGGGGGATTCGGTACAGCTGTGCTCCTCACCCATCCGGACGGCCCAGCCCACTGGATGCACTGAGAGAGCCCTTGAAATGGGCAGAGGCCCCTTCACCCTGTTCCTTGGCTCTCCTCCCCTGGTTCTGTCTGTCTGGGCTGAAAGCAGGAGTCCTGGGGAGTCTGAGGAGACTACGATTTTAGCTGTCTTTCCCTTGCAGAACCAATTCTAGACGTTAGGGCCCTTAGGCTAGCGCTCAGGTGGCTAGGGCAGCCTGTGGGCTGGGACCTGTAGCGTGTCTGTGTGATGGGAAGCAGAACACATGGTGGTCCCTTTTCTCCTGGGGCTTCCTGTTCTCTGGCTTCTCCTTTAGGAGTTTCCGGGTTCTTTGTTCTATGCACATTCTGGTTTGGAGGCCGGTCTCGGTCTACAGAGCCTTTCCCTCCCCCTTTGGTCATACTTTGCCCAGCCAAGTGCATCTCTTCTACCTTAAGGCTACCGGACCACTGTACCGATTTTTCGGTAATTTCTGAATCTGCCGCTATACTGCTTTACCTAATTTTCTGTACTTTGCCTAGTACCTATTTTCTACAATGTCTCCAAGTTGCATCTTATTCTAACCACTTGTTTGCATATAACTAACATTTTTCTATATCATGTTGATTTTTTCTCTTTAATGCTCAGGAGCCCAGGTATAGGGGACAGTTAGGTTCAGGGCCTCAGGTCTGGTAGGGTTAATACTAGCTGAAGTGGAGCAGCCAGGCTGGCTTCCTGGAACTCTGGCTCTTCAGAGCTGTCTTCTGGGTTTCGTCCTTCTAGGTAGGCCCTGGTGGGGGACTCCCCAGGACTCTTGCTTCTGCAAAGTTCACCAAGTTTTGGAGCAAAGGCCTCTCCTGGCCACCTGTGACTTCCAGACCAGAGTAGCTAGGAAGCCTAATAGAAGGACATTCCAGAATGCTCTGACTTGGGCCGGGCTGCCCGTGGCCTCTTTTCAGCTCTCCTGAGACTACTTGCTTTTCTGTGAGGTGGGTTCTCACTGTATACTCAGATGTCTGTGTTCATTTAAAATTTACTTGGGCCCTTGCCGATGTGGCTCACTAAAAGGTTGTCGGTTTGATTCCCAGATAGGCACATAGGTCCAAGTTGCAGGCTTGATTCCAGTTAGGGGCATTCAGGAGGCAGCTAATTGATGTTTCTCTCTCTCACTCTCCATTCCTCTCTAAAAATCAATAAAAACTCTGTGTGTGTGTGTGTGTATACATGTGTACGGGTGTGTACATATACATACTTGGGGTTTCTATGCCTTGTGGCATATACCAGAGAATGAGCAACTGTAAGAATTTTTAGGAGGGTTTTGGTCATAAAGCTCAATTTTAATAGTCTTGATACTCAGCTTAAAAGTTGTGTTCTGATGGCCTAACCCTGTGGTCGGCAAACTGCGGCTCGCGAGCCACATGCAGGCTCTTTGGCCTCTTGAGTGTGGGCGAGTCTGGGCGAGTCTATTTTGAAGAAGTGGCGTTAGAAGAAGTTCAAGTTTAAAAAATTTGGCTCTCAAAAGAGACGGCCTGGGCGAGTCTATTTTGAAGAAGTGGCGTTAGAAGAAGTTCAAGTTTAAAAAATTTGGCTCTCAAAAGAAATTTCAGTCGTTGTACTGTTGATATTTGGCTCTGTTGACTAATGAGTTTGCCGACCTCTGGGCTAACCTAACAGTGTGAGGGGCAAAGGGGCTAATGTGTGGTAATGTTAGCGCTGAGCCCAGAGCCCCTCAGGTCAGAATCTCAAGACTATAGGCCCAAACGCCAGGCTAGGTTCTATTGCCTCCTGTGCTTTGCCCCCAGACCCATGTGTCCTGGCTCTTTTATTTTGCCAGCACACCAGTGTGGAGAACACCCCTTCCCTCCAGTCCTCAGCCACCTTCTCAATGGCAGCAACCTCCGCCTCGAGTGCCACGTCCTCAGGACTCAGCCTGCCAAGCAGCATGAACACAGTGAACAGCCTCTGCCTGGGCGGAACCACCGTGAGTGCCCCTAGCAGCAGTACCAGAGCCACGCCCTTGGTGACCTCAGGTGTGTGCCCCAGAGGCCTTTCCCACCTACCCCCATCCCCTCAAAGATGTGCACTTGGATTCCAGGGAGGATGCCCAGAGGTTGGCAGGGCATGGTGAGCAACCACACACATCAGATCATAGTCTCCCTCCAGCCCTGCCATTGGTACTTGTCCTCTTTGTTCCAGTGACCTCTGGAGACCCACTTCTTCCAGCGCTGATGGGTGGAGAAGGTGAAACTGGTCTTTTGGGATGGGCTCCCTTGGGCAGGATTCCTGGCAGCCTTTGTGCTTCTAGCTCGCCAGTCTTTTGTGTTCTCGCTCATCCCTGGAACTGTGATGGCAATAGTGACAGAGGCCAGGGAGCAGCTACCATTGGCTATTTCTGGTCATTTTATGTGACTGATTGCCTGTCAGCCACACCTGAGCAGTCTGTGTGGGCCAGACAAACTGTGGTTTGGTAGAAACTGCTAAAACCCACGTTTGACACGCCCTGTCCCTCTCCTGGCAATGCCCAGCCTCTCTTCCACTCTGAGGAGGTAGATTGTTCCATTTCTTTTCTTTTTCTTTTTTAGTTGTTGACACTAGTACAGATTTCCACCATTTTCTCCCTCTTTGCCCACCTTTACCCAGCCTCCCGTTCCCCCCCCCCCCAAGTTGTTCTTTTTAAAAATATATATATATTTTTATTCAGAGAGGAAGGGAGAGGGAAAGAGAGATAGAAACATCAATGATGAGAGACTCATTGATTGACTGCCTCCTGCACACCCCCTACTGGGGATTTAGCCCTCGACCAGAGTCGAACCTGGGATTGGCTGCCTCCTGCACACCCCCTAGTGGGCATATGCCCTCGACTGGAATTGAACCTGGGACCCTTCAGTCTGTAGGCCAATGCTCTATTCACTGAGCCAAACTGGCTAGGGCCCCAGTTGTTCTTTATGTTCAGGTTTATCTAGTGCAGTATGACCTTCAGGAGTGGTGGGACGGGTTTCTATCTCAGTATGGAAACAGCCTGACTGGGGGACTCGTGCTCTCTGTCTCTCCACTTCCTGGTGTCACCCTTTGTATCTCTCAGCTGCTGCTTTCCCTCTAGGCTGTGGCCCCAATTAGGGCAGGACTGTGGCAGGGAGCTTCACCCCCAGCCCCATAGTAGCTGAGGAATCTTACTCTTTGTGGTAGCCACTTCACTTCATTTGATTTTTGTCTTTATAGGCAAAGCACCCCCCAACCTGCCCCAGGGGGTGCCACCCCTGCTACACAACCAGTACCTCGTGGGCCCCGGAGGACTGCTTCCTGCCTACCCGGTGAGTGCATGGTGGAGCTACTGGCCAGCCTTGGCTCCCATCAAGGCAAGGTGCCTTCTCCCAGCAGCTCATCCTGGTCCTCTTCCTTAGTGTGTCCTGTCCTCCCATCTTGTTTGGGCCCCACATGGGCCTGGGCTTTCCAGGGGGTAATGTGTCATCCTTAACACCCTTTATGGTCCTCACACAGATCTATGGCTATGATGAGCTCCAGATGCTGCAGTCACGGCTGCCAGTGGTGAGTGGGATATGGCAGGGAGGGTGAGGCTCTTTTACAGGTTCTTCCTTTCTCTGCCTTGATTGCCACCCTGCCTGACCCTCAGGATACTCAGCCTAATACTAAGGAACTTGCTTGCATTTGGTAGTTGTACCTGGTGCAACTATAGCTGGGGCATGTGACTGTCCTTTGCTCATCCCCGGAGAACTTAAAGACCATTGGGACCTGGGCCCCAGTTGGCAGCACCCCCACCAAATTCTCTTCTTTTACCTCCCTTTAAAAAAAATAAAAAAGAAGAAGAAGACACAAGGCATGGAGTTGTTTGCCTGTCCCTAGAGTTTTTATAATCTTCTCCTTCAAAGTGCCATTCAGTGTCTTTGGCTTCTGAAGTGGCCATTAGTGATGCCTATGATGGCACCTTGCTCTTCTGTCCCTAGCTGAGTGTCTGGAGCTGACAGACGTTAAGGACCCTCTGGGTCTGGCCTGCCACTGCTCTTTGCAAGAATGCTGGCCCCAGAGTCTTCCTGGTTGCAGCCTCACTCTGAGGCCAGGGCTGCCTCTTTATGCTGAGCCTTGCTCCAAGGATGAGCCACTGGGCCTTCCCTGGGATGGCCAGGTGAACAGGACTGCAGTGGACGGCTGTGGAGGGACAGCCTGCAGGCTCCTGCATCGCCACTCCGTTCTTGGTCTGGTTTCTCAGACTTCTGTTTCCCAGGTTCTTGATAATTTTTAGCAGCGCGGGGCATCTACCTGTCACACTGTTGACAAGTAAATAGCTGTTTGGACACTGGTGTCCTCTCCCCTGGATATGGTACTTCCTGTTTCCTGGGGAAGAGGTTTTTTCTCCCCAGTGAGGTGTCTTTCCTCAGACTCCTCCCCATTGGTGTTGCTTTCCAATCCCCCCCCCCCCACACACACACACACACACACAGGACACAGAAAGCTCTGGGAGCTGCAGGTGTCACTCACCTTCCATGCCCAGTGGCTGAAACGCTTGTGTCCGCCTGATGAAGTATTCCAGAGGCAGAGGCTGGTAGCTGGGCTCCTCTTCCCCACCTGTGCAGCCAACAGCTCATTACGGTGCTGCCCAGGGGCCTCTGGACTCCTCGCTGTTGCCCAGAGAAGGGATGTTGAAAACATGATGGCAGGTTTCTAGGGTGGTCAACAGAATTTAGGGTCTTTGGGTATGCCTGAGCCTTAGGGCTCTCTGGGGAAACAGGAAGTGGCCCTGGTCCCCCTGATACTCATGAAATCTCACAGCAATCTTGCCCAAGAGTCCCAGGGCATCAGGGATGGAATGCAAAAGGTGGTCCTGAGTGAGTCTGCATATGGGTCCTGCTTGGACCCCGAGGAGTGGCTCATTGGAATCCCAGTCCTGGGAGTCATTTGCTTTGAATTCCCTTTATCATTTTGTGCCTTAGAAGAAATCACCCCTGGGTGTACATGTTGAGATACAGCTTTCATTTTCCCCTTGTTCATTCCTTAGCCTCTGGCACTTTTACCTCCCGCCTTTGGGTTTTCTTTTCTTCTGGGAAAGAGCTCCCCCTCCTGGGCTTTCTCTAGGCCTGTCTCCAGTCTTGTTCCTCCTAGCTCTGTGCTCTCCCAGCCCTGCCTTCTGCTGGGATCCTGGGCTGAGGATGCTACAGGTTTCTTGGAAGCTACCTGGAAGCCAGGCCCACGAGGAAAGCAGGAGGGCTTTCCTTGGTTCAGAGGGTATGGATGTCTGGGACTGCAAAGCTCTCGGTAGTAAGGGTCAAGGCAGGCCTCCCCATTTCCACAGAGCTCTGCTGTGTTTTGCCTTCTTGGTATCCCTGGTTCCTGTGGGGTGTTAGTGTTGCCAGGGGAGACTGGGTGAGAGACAAGTTCAACACCTTACCTGGGGTCCTGCTTGTACTTGTGCCTACCTGGCATTGCTGCCCTGACCCCTGTTAAACCCTTTAGGCACCTCCTCTCCTATTGACTCCTTTTTAGGTTTCTACTGTCTAGTCACCTGCTCTTTAGTCTCACATAGGAAATTCCAGCAGAGGTGGTTCTGCCTGTGGCATTCACCTGTGTCCGTCTGCGGTGTAAAGGGATGTGTGCGATTGGGCCTCAATGGCTCTGCCCGTGGAAAGCTGAGGGATTGGTCATTGTGTCTGCTTGCTTTGTGCTTTGTGGCTGCCACATTGTACAACTCCAACGGGCATCATTGACTTGGTGAATGTGCATGTGACATCCCTGCAGTCTACCATGTCCCAGGATGTGGCATCACATAGAGTGCCTGTGCTGTGTCTGCTGACCTGCTTCCAGGGAGGGGTGTGTGGCCATTCTGCTCACTGAGCCTCCCTGCTCTCTCCTAGGATTATTATGGAATTCCCTTTGCTACACCCACAGCCCTTGCCAGCCGAGATGGGAGCCTTGCTAGTAACCCATATTCAGGTCAGTTTGTTCAGGGGATGGGGTGGAAAGGGGTGTGCGTCAGACTGGCCTGTAGCTAATCCCAGGTGTCTGGAAATAGAAGGGCTAAGAGACGCCTGCTAGCTTCCCTTTGGTGAGCTGGCAGCCAGACCCATTCCTGTTTGCAGGAGACAGCCTGGCTTTTTTTCCTGGTTGGCTCAGGGCAGTGACTAGAATAGGTATTTCTTTTCTCCTAGGTGATATCACCAAGTTTGGTCGAGGTGACTCTGCATCCCCTGCACCTCCCACCACACTGGCTCAAGCACAGCAGAGCCAATCCCAGGCCCACCACACCCCCCAACAGCCCTTTCTGAATCCTGCGCTGCCACCTGGCTATAGCTACACTGGCCTTCCCTACTACACAGGCGTGCCCAGTGCCTTCCAATATGGGCCCACTATGTTTGTGAGTATTTGTGGGGGTTTAATTCCAGCTGCAGGGAGTGAGGGACATGAGTCTTAGAGTCTCCAGGAATGTTTTGGGCTGGAGGCGAGGTTGCTTTCCTACTGGTTTTGGTGTTTATTTATTATTATTTTTTTATTGATTTCAGAGAGGAAGGGAGAGGGAGAGATAGAAACATCAATGATGAAAGAACCATTGATTGGCTGCCTCTTGCACGTCCCTTACTGGGGGATTGAGCCCGCAGTCCGGGCATGTGCCCTTGGCCAGAATCGAACCTGGGACCCTTCAGTCCGCAGGCCGGTGCTTTATCCACTGAGCCAAACCGGGTAGGGCTCCCACTGGTTTTTAGATCCAACATGTGTTGTACTAACACAGGTCCCTTGTGATTATGCCACCTGCTACTTTATGCTAACCCAGGGGTACCTGACCTCTCCCCACTGCCCTGTTTCTCTAATGCCTCTCCTGCTCGCCCCACCAGGTTCCACCGGCCTCAGCCAAGCAGCATGGTGTGAGCCTCAGCACTCCCCCGACCCCTTTCCAGCAGGCCAGTGGCTATGGCCCGCACAGCTACAGCACAGGTGAGAGGTGCTCCCAGCACGGAGAGACGGGTAGGACAGGCTTGCCTAGCTCACACGTGCCTCTTGTACCCTGCCGTGCTAGGTTATGATGACCTGACCCAGGGGACAGCAGCGGGAGACTACACCAAGGGTGGCTATGGTGGATCATCACAGGCACAAAACAAGTCTGCAGGTTCTGGGCCTGGCAAAGGTAGCGTCTGTCCCTCCTTTCCAGGACTGAGGCCCAGAGTAGTTGTCTCCTCCTCACGCAAGGCTATCCCAGAATGCCCCTGGAGGTGCGGGAGGCTGGAGTTGGGACCAACTGCTGTGGGAACACCTGCTTTCCCTCCTAGGAGTGTCCGTGTCTTCAAGCACCACTGGCCTACCTGATATGACTGGTTCTGTCTACAATAAGACTCAGGTGAGGGAGGAACAGATGGGTGTGCAGGTTTGTGAGGGATGCAACCCAAGATGGTCCTCACCATTGTCTCTTTGCCCTACAGACTTTTGATAAGCAGGGATTTCATGCAGGGACCCCTCCACCGTTCAGCCTGCCCTCGGCCTTGGGTTCCACTGGGCCCCTGGCCCCTGGAGCAGCTCCTGGTTATGCACCCCCACCATTCTTGCACATCCTTCCTGCCCATCAGCAGCCTCACTCACAGCTGTTACACCACCACCTTCCGCAGGATGCTCAGGTGAGCCAATGATGGAGGCAGCCACATTGCCCTGGGTTGGGGGTTCTGCTCCAGCCTTGACAGCCTTCTCTCCTCCTCAGAGTGGCTCGGGTCAGCGCAGCCAGCCCAGCTCCCTGCAGCCCAAGTCACAAGCCTCCAAACCTGCCTACGGCAACTCTCCATACTGGACAAACTGAACCCTGAAGAGAGGGGTGGGCTGGGGCAGGGCTTACCCTGGGCAGGAGATACCACATGGAGCCCATTTCTGGGAGCCCAGCACCCTTTCCTAGAATTTGAGACGTGTAACTGTGTCAGCCGAGCCTCTGTGGGGAACCTACCTCCCAGACTCGCTATTGTATGTAATGTATTTATGTATGTATTTGTAAATGTGACAGAAGTCTTAGGAGAGTGGGGGGTGCAGCTACTACTCGTCAGGTCTGTTTCCCCACTCAAGCCCCTTTTCGCTGTAGCAAAATAAGCCCCCTCTCCCCTCCTGCCTCCCACATAGCCCCCCTGCCAGGAGGCTGCAAGGGGCAGTGCCTGGAAGGGCTGGTTTAAGGCATTTGGGTAATGGGATCAGGTACCAATGAAGAATCACGACTTATCTCATCCCCTTATAAACCATTATTTGAGTTTTTTCTTCCTTGTGTAATTACTTTATCCCTCTATTTGAGAAACTTGTCCTTTTGTTATGTTCCTCTCCTGCCAAATCTTGATCTGGGAATAGTGGAGATATCCCCCTTGCTCAACATGAAAGTGGCACCTGTTTGTCTTCATATAGAGCAGGGGTATCTGCTTCTGGCCTGCTCTTGTCCCCAGGGACTTGCCTTCCTCTGGCTGACCATTTTAATAATAATCTGAATTTGTGCTCAGATGTTCAGCCAGTCGTCACCTCCCCTTTTTAAAAATCAGATAATGCTCCACGAGAGCACGTCTCCATGCAAAGGCTCCTCTCTTCCAGTTGTCCTGAACCAGGTGGGCGACTGCTTCAGGGTTTTCTCTTTTGCCCAAAGTCCACCTAATAAAGTTCTGAGAGCATGCACAGTCTCTGTGTGGTGTGACTGAAGGATAGTTTAGGGCCGAGGCCCTCTCCTTATAGTTCCAGGGACCCTTGGACTTCACAGGGCTGAAGTAGAGCTCACGTGGTCACAGTCTCCTTGGCAACAGGTTGAGGGTTTCAATTGGTACTCTTTTTGCTGGGCCCTTCTCTTGCCTTGGCCCCAAATAGCATCCAGGGAAATGATTCGGCTAAAAAGACAGCAAATGTTCCTGACAAGACACAGGCAGTGTTTACCGGTTTACTTTGCTTTTCTTGCAGCTCCATAACAGACTTATGGGATAGGCAGTCTCTTATAGGGTCTGTCAGCAGGAATAGCTGGGCAGGGTAATTTCTCTTCCAAAGGAGCAAAGGTAATAATTGCAACCACAATTCTAGGCCGGTGAGAGAATAAGTTTGAACAGCTAAACCTTTGCTTTTCGTCAGCCAAACAATCTTGATTGACAGTCAGGGCTGTGGTGGAACATGTGACTAGGGAGTCAGGGTGGTATGAAATAGGTAAGTGTGCCCTGGCCGGTTTGGCTCAGAGGATAGAGTGTCAGCCTGCGGACTCGGGGTACTGAGTTCGATTCCAGTCAGGGCATGTACCTTGGTTGCATGTTCCCTGGCCCTGGTTGGGCTGCATGTAGGAGACAGCTAATTGATGTGTCTTTCTCACATCAATGTTTCTCTCTGTCTCTCCCTCCTTTCCACTCTCCCTAAAAATCAATGGAAAAGTATCCTTGGCTGAGGATTAACAAAAAAAGAAAGAAAAAAAAAATAGGTTAAGTAGGTCCTGGGCAAAATAAGTGTTGCTTCGAGTCAAGGTGGTGTGCCCGGATTGCAGTCTTTACCTTTTCTACTTTTGCCTTTAAAATCATTTCATCAGATCAGAGAGGTTCTGCTGTTAATCCACAGCTTGGGATCCTAGCTTAAAAAAAAAGGTAAGTGGCCCTGGCCAGCATGTCCAGTGGTTAGAGTGTCGGCCCGCACACTGAAGGGTTGCAGGTTTAATTCCTAGTCAAGGGCATGTACATGGACCGCAGGTTCAATCCCCAACCCTTGTCAGGGCGGTATTGGGGAGGCAACTAATCGATGTGTCTCTCACATTGATGTTTCTCTCTCCTTCCTCCCTCCCTTCCACTCTCTCTAAAAATCAATGGAGAAAATATCCTCAGGTGAGGATTAACAACAACAACAAAGAAAGAAAAAGGTAAAGGTCCACAACTGAAACTAAATGGGAGTTTTCATTAAACTATGGTATCTCCTGCCTGCTCCTTGCTTTTAGCAGCAGGAAGTTCGGAGGGTAAGTGACAACGAAAACCAACGCCCTCCTAAGGAGGCAGTGGAGCACCTCTCCATCCCTTCCCCCGACCCACTTGTACTGCTGGCAGACTGTGCCCTATTTCAGAAGTAAGGTTAACAAATGGCTGTTTTTAATAACCTTTTTTTTAAGCTAGGTAAGGACTGGGGATATTTAGTCTGCAAGGTGAGCCAAGCAGAATGTTATAAAAGGCAGGTCAGCAAGAGTTGGTTTTTATTTTAATTTTTCAGCTGAATCCGAGGCATAATCTGCAAGGGAACAGTGGAGATACTAAGACCACCTTTTAATTTTAACACAAGAAAAGAAAGAAGAGGGTCATCCCATGGGGAAGTAGCAATACAGGTATATTTTATTTCACATTTTATTAGTAGACAGATGGGCAGAAAAAGACAAAATAAACCACTAAAGGGAAGTTCAACACAAAATGCATCAGATAATCTTTTCTCATAAGTTAAACTGAAGAAAAACATCTACAATTTCAGCTAAGAAAACTATTAAAGTCAGGTCTGACCTGCTGGTTTTAGAATAGTTGAAAATTGCATCTGAATTTGTAAATGTAAACCTTTTATCAGCATGGGAGGGGTGGAGAGTTAATTTTCAGTGGAGGACTACACATTTCCCCTTCAATCTCTTACCGTATATGTCCCAAAAAATAAGGAAACCAGCAAATAAAGAAACAAATAATTACCAGGGAAGAGGAAAGAAGAGACTACAAAGAAGAAAAAGTCTGGCTAATAGAAAAGAACTCTGGAATGATATGAAATAGAGGGGAAGGCTTTGAGAAGCAACAACAGAATCATGATGATACACTTTCTCCACCCAGCCTCAAAAAACACAGACTTGAAGAGCACCCAGAGAGGCCTCCACTAGAATCAAAGGGATCTAAAAATGCAGGATTTTGAGCTCATTATACCAAATCAGCACAAGTGTACTCACAAGGTTCTAGCCTGAGATCGCCACTCCTAAAGAAAAGTTACAGTAAGCTCAAGTTTCCTTTTGCCACAGGATGTGTTCTCAAGACAGAGCTCTGGAACCAGCATCTGGGTTTTACAAGTCAGTGTGAGCTATCAGAATGTCTACCTGCTAGCAAATCACCACACTCCAGTCTTCTGATTGTATTCTATCAGAGGCAAACCCAGCCCTCAATATTAACACCCCAAAGGGCTGAGAGGTACTACCTCCACCTGGCTCTCTGGCTCCCTGAGTCAACGTGCAACAGGCCAACAGGGCCTAATGGGACCAGGCTGAACAGCATAGCACCTCCCACGTTGCCAACATGCCTGGTCTGCCCTGGGAAAGAAATGCTTCAGCAGTAAGGGGGGCGGCTTAATTATAGGGCTCTAATAGAGTGAGACCAAGCTACCTGCTGTAAACGTGGGGGAGGAGGGTTTGCTGAGAGGGTAGAGGGTAATCAGCATTATGAGAGACTTTGGGCTCCGGTAGATTTGCAGGTTATTTGGAAGCATGACAAGTATGAGGAGCAAAAACATAGTTTTAACATCCTTCTTATGAGTTTGCAGTCCGTGTTTTATCTCAAAGAGTTGCTGTTTACTGAATCTGAGTCACTAGATTCAAGGGTGCAAGTAGTCCTGGCCCCATGGAACTTGGACAGATTCTGGGAGCAGGCTCAATATTCCCATTTAAACCTTAACACGTTAAATGTTTTCACTTAATATTAGACCAAACTTCAGAGGCCAGAGAGGGTTGCTGGGAATTAGCACGTTTTGGAGAGTTTAAAGAGCGAATGAAAACCCTGAGATCAGAAAGGAAGGAGGAGCTAAGGAAGTAAGCATCACCTATTCTGTCCTAGGATCTATCCTACCTCATCCCTCATCAACCCTTTTGTTCTTTCTGAGCTAAGATCTGAAGAAAAGGAGTTGACACTAGTGCACAGGGATCTGAAGTAGGATTATAGTCAGTCTTTGCTGTATTTTCCTTCCAAAACCTGGGATTTTACATTAACAATTTTCCCCACTGAAAGAACACTGCCCTTGTATGAACTGGCCCACTCCCATAGGAAACAAAAATCACTGCCAAGTTCTGAAGTCCCTGGTTGGTGAAGGCTGATGGAGCTCAGAATTGATTGAAGTAACACATGATTGAGACCAGGGACATCAAAGCTGCAGCCATTGCACAGAAGGAAGATCTAGCGTCACCCAGACACTGCCTGCAGCCAACTCCCTGGGCAAGCTCCATGCACAACTTCTTGCACTCCACAGCCAGACAGTACATTGAAAGAAGAGCAAAGTCCAGGTTATAGCCAATGAGGAAAGGTAACTGGTCACTCTTGTCTCACATTTATCCACAGATATCACTAGCTCAATGAAAACCAAAATTGTAACACATGCACTTAGTATTAATACTGAGCAATTAAAACTGGCTACTTAAAAAATATATCCTCATGGTGAGAGTGTATCTTTGACGGAAAGGCCTTGTCAAATAAATAAAACAGATGTTCTCTCTCCCAACAGTGGTCACCAGTAGTTTTGACCCCCCTCCCCCCCAGCAGCATCAACCAAAATTGGCATAGTGATTTTTAACTCTTTGTTGCCATCACCAAGACTCCACACACACTAATCCCCACTCTCCCCCACCACTCCCTGGGGTGGGGGTGGGGGAAGAACAACTCTGCCTTTAAAATAAATAGCAATCAAGTGCTCAGTTCTATGTAAAGTATGAATATTTATTTCAGGCTTTAGATCCCAATTTCAAAAACCAAAATCTGATTTCTTTCCTCAGAACAGCTGAGACCTCTGTGTTAGGATGATTTCCTGGAGGCTGAAGGGGCTCTATGCCCTTAGGAACACATTTCATCAGTCTTAGCACAGAGTCCCTGATGCCCACCGCACCCAGACTTAAGAACTGGAAAGAAACAAAATTCACCAACATGGGGCTGAACAAATGCACACACACTAATGTAAATGGAGCAGCTAAACCTTGGCAAAGTTTTTTTAAGTTTGTCTTGTGGGATTTTTGGGGGGTTGTTTCCATTTTCTTTTGCTGCCCAGTCTATGCAGCACTTGTGAACTCCCAATGGGTTCCCAGCTTTAAACACATCAAACATCTTGATGAAAGACTATTTAATTCTCCAAGAATCTAAAAACAGACCAAACGTGTTTTGCTGTGAACACTTTGTAGAGACGAAGTGAGGCAGGGGTTTGGGTTTAAAGGGGGGAAAAAAATCAATACAGTGATGGAAGGGTAAAGAATGCAAGAATTCGGACATTCTGTGGAGGATTGCCTTCTCTCCATTAAGAGGTCCATAAAAAGGAGCAAACTGAGATCCACACGGGGAGCAGCAGGAGCCGTGTTTGTTTCCCCACCCCCTGTGACAGGTTTTTGCTGAGGGGCCACTGCTAGGTCCCAACCTGCTCCCCTCCCTTTGGCCTGAGATGGCAGGGCAGTACAGGGGCTTCGAAGGAGCAGGTCACGACTCCTCATTCCCAGAATCATCATCATCATAACAGTCGGCATCTTCCTCCTCCTCATCTTCATCATCAATGTCATCGTCGTACAAGTCGTCATAAAGCAAATCTGAGCTGTTGTCATTGGAAGGCACTTTAGTTTTGATGCAATATTCCGCCAGGGTCGTGGGGACTTTCACTCCATCCTTTTCTGCTTCGGCTTTCGTGGCTGAAACCTGTTTTCTGAAGGGAAGAGGTAGTTTATGTAAGTCTCTGTTTTGAAGATGGGTTTATAATTGGCCATTCTAAATAAGATTCCTTATAACTCAGGTTTCTAAACTTTTAGTGCCTGCCTGAAAGCCTCTATTTCCCCAAAAGCGGTCAGCCTCTCAGGTGCCATTCTGAAGGACACTTAATAATGACCTTTTGAAAAGCAAATCTTAAATATTGGTCATCCAGCAATTTTCTCAGATATTTTTTCTCCTAGTTGTCTCACGTCAATGTCTCTTTTTTAAAATATATATTTTTATTGATTTCGGAGAGGAAGGGAAAGGGGGAGAGAAATATCAAGGAGAATCATTGATTAGCTGCCTCCCGCACACCCCCCACTGGGGATTGAGCTCACAACCTGGGTATGTGCCCCCGACCGGAATCGAACCCTGGACCCTTCAGTCTGTAGGCCAACACTCAATCCACTGAGCCAAACAGGCTAGGGCACATCAATGTCTTTTAAGACCTGATTGATGCCTCTTAATTTCCCAAATCAGAATTTATATTCAAGCAATGTAAAACTACTTATAATTCTCTTGACATGCCATGCTGTCACACACCTGTGTTTTAGCAAACATGTCTCTCTCCCTAAAGAGGCTTTTTCTTTGCCCATAAAGGGGAATTCTTATTTGTGAGGCATTATCTCCTAGGAACTCCATAGTATTCTATATTCCTTCCGGTATATCTTGTTTAAGCTTCTATAGTTGCCCTCATTTGTTTGCTAAGTAAAGTGAGCTCCCTAGGGAGAAAGACTACAGCTTAATGACCTAGCAGTGTACCTGACACAATGCTGGTGCATAAAATATGTTGAAAGAATACAAGAATGAGATAAAGAAACTCAAATTAAGAAACAGGAAGAATACAAATACCTCTGGATTCTTCACTTAACTAAATCCTTCCTTTCTTTGAACATCAGGCTTCAACCCTGTTTTTAATGAAGCATTCCCATCTTTAAATCTTTAATCCACTCCTCCTCTAAGTTTCTATACGCCCTTACTATTTTTACTAATTATTTCAATCTCTGGTGTATACCAGTCACCTAGGTGGCTGATAAAAAACAAAACACAGTTGTCTACATTCTATCCATCCCTATAATCTCATTAAATGATTATGGATTGGGGCGTGGAGGAGTTCTAAAGGTGTTTCCAGTGGCAGAAAACAACCACTAATCTACATTGTTCAGCTATCAGAGTAAGCCTTTTTCTACGTGTTTGTTTTTAATACCACATGGTATACTTGTTATCACTCAGATATGAACTTCAATATCACCTTGGAGGAGGTTTGCCCTGACAACCCAATTTAAAGCAACCATCTCATCACTCCTTCACATTATCCTACTTACCACGATCTAGTATTTGTTCTATGATCTAACTCATTTGTATTATGTTGACTAGATTTACAGAAAGGGACTCTCTAAATTCTAGTTCTTACTAGAGTTTGTATAAATTTACTAAATATAAAAATGCAGTTGTATTAAGGGGAATTAGATTTATTACAATTCAAGTACCAATCTTGGATAGTTAGGAAAATCTTATGTCCTACTCAGGAAATGATCAAGAGCTTAGTATCTTCTTCTTTTTTCCCCTTTTACACAGAAAAACTAAACAGCCAAAAAGTTAACTGATAAAAAGGTCACATGAGAGGTGACAGAGCTAGGAGTAGATCCAAAGCCTCCTGACTCTTATTCTAAGATTCTGTTAGACCATATAATGTTGCTGATAATGATTATGCCCAGAAGAACAATAGGGCTTCATTAATAAAAATTTTGAAAACAAAATTACCTGGAATGATTGGTTGCTTGCTACACTTAATGGACATTGAAAGTCCAAAATAATACATTCATCCCTAAAATGATTACAAGGGAAAGTTTGCAAACTTGACTGGCTCAGAACCTAGAAGCTCTGGTTCCCAGGAAATCACATCTGCTACAACATTATCTTGTAGTATGTGTTCTCCAAAAAGCCAAACTCATTAGTCTCAAGCACAAATCTCTTCCCAAACAAAATATCTAATTGAGAGAAATGGAGTAGATGATGAAATTCAATTTAAACCTCTGGTTCTAGGATATTACTTTGGTTCTAAGTAAAAAGACTTGAAATGATCAAACCAAAAACAAAGCACCTTACCTAATGATTTCAGCATATTCTTTGTCTTTTCCTTTACTGTCCCTCCATTTCCTGAACATAACTGAAGCATCCACATTGGCTGGGGAGAAGGTGTTGGGCTCATTAAGCAATGAGATTACACTTAACAGGATAGTCCTAGAAACGGGGGGAAAAAAAGAATCAGCTACAAATACTCATATTCACAGAATTCAAAAGTATTCTTTAAAATTGAAGACTACAATATTTGAGGCCTTAGGGAAATGGAAATTTTGTTTTCAGTACTCAGCTGGTTAGGCTAACTAGGAGATAAGAGCAGAGGAAATATGTGAGCCTAGCATGAGATCCTATTGCAGGGCATACAACTGTAGAAGACTGTCTCAACTGGCTACATACTCCAATCTGCAAAAAGTACAGGTCTGGAAGCTTTTCAAATAACATTTTAGATTTTAGAAATTTCCCCCACAAGTTTGCTTCAGAAATTACAAGTTAAGTGCAATAATAAAAATTTCAAAAGGCAAAAAACATTTAGCTTCAAGGCAATTTTTTCATGGGAGGGAAAACATGATGCTACTTCATACATCCAATTCTAATAGCGGCTATTCATAAGATTAAAAAAAAAACACCCAATATTACACAGAAATGTGTTTCTTTTCCATATTTTTAAAGGAAGGAAGACAGAGATAAGCAGGACAATGGAGGAAAAAGAACTTGTCTCTTAATAGAAATCTTTATTCAAAATTTTTTTCTAAGCACCTACTATGTGCCAGAAGCACCAAGTAAGATGTTGGCTGTATGATAGTGAGCAAGTTAGATGTCATCCCTGAATTCCCAGGGCTTATATAGCTTGTGGGAGATATAAATAGGCAATTTTTATCCACAGATAAAAACTAGACACCTTAATCAGTCACAGGGAATACAGTTTCAGTTAGATAGAATAACCAAAAGAGCACAGTAGGCTCCAAAAATATTCCAGACTATTCCCAGGCTTTTTTCCCCTACAAGCTATGTGCATGTACGAAAGGAGAAAAATGGGAGAAAAAAATTAAATTTCTCTACCTTTTCTCATTGGTGCGAGGTTATACATTGTGTTGTTGCAAAATAGCCTTTTGCTCCTGGCCCCAAGCAAAAAATAAAGGGAGGGGACCAGGCAATTAGATGTTTGATTTGATGAAACCTTTTCCTAAAAAGGGCAAAGAGTTTCTGTTACGTGATTATACAAAATTATGAGAAAGGCACTTTCAAAGAAAAAGTTCCCATCTAGTTAAAATCCATTTATCTCTCACACACCTTTCTATTAGGTTAGAAATAACTCCTTGCTCTTCCTGCCAAGATCCTTATGGTTTTCTCCAATAATTACATTAAAAAGATTCAAAGAAACTCATCACTGCCAATAATGGAAAATGGATTCACATAACATTCTAAAAGCAAAAGTGTAGGTAGAAAATTCCGTAAGTGTTGCTTCCGAAGAAAACATTCAAAACATTCTATATAAAATAAAAGCCTAATATGCTAAGTGTCCGGTCGTCCATTCAACCAATCAAAGCATAATATGCTAATGATATGCTAAGGCCACTCAACCACTAGTTATGACATGCACTGACCACCAGTGGGCAGTCGACTGGTTGATCAGTTGCTATGACATGCACTAACTACCAGGGGCAGACGCTCTGACCAGTAGGTTAGCTTGCTGCTGGGGTCCGGCTGATCGGAGCCCTCTGCGGTCCATCCCCAGCAGGCATACCTCCTGCATCCGTCCCCAGCTCTGATCGTGCACCAGTGGGGTCCCTCGGCCTGGCCTGTGCCCTCTCGCAATCTGGGATCTCTCGGGCAATGTCAGAGAGCCAGCTTTGGCTCGATCCCGCAGACCAGGCCAAGGGACCCAACTGGTGCACGAATTCGTGCACCAGGCCTCTAGTGTTATACTAGTATAAGCAGGATAAGGACACAGTATGGTAATAAATGAGGAAAAAAGGTTTTAATGGTCTAGATCAGCACTGTATACTTACAACTTTCAATGATGGTGGAAATGTATAATTGTTATGAAATATGTAACCACTAGCCACATGTGGCCACTGAGCATTTTGAAAGATAGCTTGTGCAATTGAGGAACTGAATTTTTAATACTAAAGAAGTTGAAAAAGCCGCATGTCTAGATGAATCATATTAGTTAGGAAAAATCTCCCCACAAGTTAGTTTCACGTTTTTATTTGTACCAAAACAAGCCCACTCCTACTAACATGTACTCCTAAGCTGAAATCCACGATGCTTTCAGAAGCATTAGGTACCACAGTGGATTGTGATAATAGTTAACCCAACACGTTTTTACTTCCTCCCTTCATCTGGAAAGCACCATTTTTTTTTTTTTTGTATAGAGGGTTAACAATAGGTGAAAAGGGGAAGAAAGAACAAATAATTAAACTATCAAATTAGTATATCCCCATGAAGAGGTTACTCAAAGCCCATTAGAGGGATTGGTTTCCCACAGATGATGAACAAAGGGGAAGGAATCAGAAAACAGCATATACTCTATTTTAGTCTCATTATGTCCATATAAACTCATGGTTCCACATGAAGCTCTGGTTTTGAGTAACGTAGAGTTGCATTTGTCCATTTAGACAATCTTGTGGCACCTGGACATAAATTTCTTGGATTAGTAGAATAGACTCTGAGGGCCCATCCCGAGACTCTCAGTTCCCATAAAGAAAAACACCATTGCCATTCACTAACTGGATAGAGGAACAGGTCTGGTCGCCCAAATCCAGTGGTGTGTTTTAACGTGTTACAACACAGAACAGACCTAAACCAGTAAGAATTTTGAATACAGAGTTTTAAAGTGTTTTCAAGTTACTGCACAATTCCCAGAATTAGGGATATTCTTAGGAAAAATGTGCTCCCTCCATCCCAGAATAAGGGATGATGGTTAAAAGTTTTTGGAAAATGGAAAAATGCTAAGAAGAGAAGTACTGACAAAAGGATAGGGAAAAGCACTCTAGACAGTCTTCAGGTTCATGTTTCAGATCCTTTTGCCTGCTTCCGTATCTTTGTTAGAGATATCATCACTGGCTATCTTCTTTTGAATAAAAAATAAATTTGTAAACAAAAATACCCAGAGAACATGGAGGCCAACTAATCTCTCTCTCTCTCACACACACACACACACAAGCAAACAGCAAAAAGCAGGTTGTAAAGTTCAATAGCACTAAAATGTTTTAAAAACAAAACTATAGAAGCATTTAAGGGAGAATGAAAATCAGAATCAGACATCTATGACCCAATGGGTAATATTGTATTTGTCCCTTTTCAAGAAAGACAGTGGTCAATGAGATGGGTCTGTCCCTTCTCTGTTACTATGTCACCACAAGTACTCTGGCTGGGAGGGCAGAAAACTGGTCCTAGCACTCACAATGAAATTAAGTCTGGCTTATGGGTCTTCCTGGAAACTTAGCAGGAAAAGTTTAGAATTTTGCAGAATTGAACATTGGCATTTTTCCTCCCAATGTATACACATACCCCTCCATGCAGCATGTGAGAGAGAAAGAAAGGGTTCATTCTTAAAAACCTAAATTTACTTGATTCATTTACTAGTACACTATTTCAAAAGTTAAAACTCAGTCCTCATTACATGTTCTGAAGATGGGAGAATAATTTAAAGAGGACATTGTGGCAAATAAATCTGTTTTGGCTGAGAAAATGATATAGCTAAATGGGTCACATACTACAAAAAGTTTTTCTTTAATGCTGGTAAAGCAACTAACAAATATAACAGCAGTTCCTGCTGTGTAAGCCCTAAAGCTGCTGCTGCTGACGGACATATCACTGAGAACACATAGTAGGAAGGAGGGTATCGGATTAAAATACAGGAGTTGCCAAAAGTAGATTTACAATTGTTCATATGGAAAATAATAATACAAGAAAAAACTGAGTTTCGTGCAGTCACAACTATGAACTTATTTTTGCCCCATGCTGTATATCTAGTTTCTCAATCCTTTCTAAGTATATTGGATTGAACAAGGTACCTAAACAAATGAGTAATGAGCATAATCAATACTTATTTGATGTGTCTTGAACACATGAACCTTTTGGTATTCATGTCCCAGAAAGTGAGAAATAACTCGCTAATAACTGGGTAAGAAATCCTGGTGCAGGTCAGAAAGCTTTCAATTCTTTGCTTTTGACAAAAGTAGAGATCCTAATCAGGTTACTAGCTTTCAGATAAATAAAAATGAGTAACAACATGATTTAATCAACAGATAAATGGGGAGAATAGATCAATCTTATTGCAGAAGAATTTGAAAGAATTTATGCAGATATCTCAGCCTATAGATCTAGAAGATATAATTCCCCACTCCTTGAAGTGTGGGCTGCACTTCCTTCCAAGGAGTACAGAATGGAAAGGGAGAAAGGAGTTATACTGGAGAAACCCTAAAATAGTCTCAGTCATGAATGTAATGAATGTTAGCATTAACAGTGATAAAAAATGTTTATAGTATGCACCCTTGATATGACATAAAGAAAATATACAGCTGACCTTTGAACAATGCAAAGGTTAGAGGTGACAATTCCTGTATAGTCAAAATCCGCATGTAACTTTTGATTCTCCCAAAACTTACTAGTAACTGCCTGGTTCCAGGATCCCCCTTGGATACTCAATTTTGTGGGGTGGTCAAGTCCCTTATATAAAATGGTGTAGAACAATGAATGCATATACAAAATCTGCAAATTTCCTAAAACACTATCTTTGAGCTGTGATTGCTTGAATGAAATATAAACCAGGGATATGGAGGGCCAACTTTATACTTCTTGAAAAGAATATTCATTATAACTGGGCCCATGCAGTTTAAACCATGTTATTCAAGGGTCAACTGTACTTTACCTTTATGATTTTCTTCCCCCTATTCACTATCCTATCTAATAACCAGAAAAGCAATAGAAAAATACCAATTGGGGAATGAAATACTTGATCAGTACTCCTCAAAATTGTCAAGGTCATAAAAAAAAGAAAAGAAAGTCTTAAACTGTCACAGTTGCTTAAAGAAACATGCTTATCCTATCTAATCCTATCTAATAAAAGAGTAATATGCAAATTTACCATCACTCCAACATACAAGATGGCTGCCCCCATGTGGTCAAAGATGACTGACCCCATGTGGACACAAGATGGCCTCCACAAGATGGCCAGCAGGGGAGGGCAGTTGGGAGGGACCAGGTCTGCAAGGGAGGGCAGTTGGGGGCGATCAAGCCTGAAGGGGAGGGCAGTTAGGGGTGACCAGGCCGGCAGAGGAGGGAAGTTGGGGGCGACCTGGCCTGCAGGGAAGGGCAGTTGGGGGGGGACCCAGGCCTGCAGGGGAGAGCAGTTGGGGGGGGACCCAGGCCTGCAGGGGAGAGCAGTTAGGGGGACCAGGCCTGCAGGGGAGGGCAGTTGGGGGGCAATCAGGCTGGCAGGGGAGCAGTTAGGCATCAATCAGGCTGACAGGGGAGTGATCAGGCTGGCAGGCAGAAGCGGTTAGGGGCAATCAGGAAGGCAGGCAGGCGAGCGGTTGGGAGCCAACAGTCCTGGATTGTGAGAGTGATGTCCAACTGCCCGTCTAAACAGTGGGATCGGGCCTAAACGGGCAGTCGGACATCCCTCTCACAATCCAGGACTGCTGGCTCCCAACTGCTTGCCTACCTGCCTTCCTGATTGCCCCTAACCGCTTCTGCCTGCCAGCCTGATCACCCCCTAACCACTCCCATGCCAGCCTGTTTGCCCCCAACTTCCCTCCTCTGCCGGCCTGGTCACCCCTAACTGCCCTCTCCTGCAGGGTTGATCACCTCCAACTTCCCTTCCTTGCAGGCCTGGTCCTTCTCAACTGCCCTCCCTTGCAGGCCGGGTGCCTCCCAACTGCCCTCTCCTGCTGGCCATCTTGTGGTGGCCATCTTGTGTCCACATGGGGGCAGGATCTTTGACCACATGGTGGCAGCTATATTGTGTGTTGCAGTGATGATCAATCTGCACATTACTCTTTTATTAGATAGGATAGAGGCCTGGTACAGGGGTGGGGGCCAGCTGGTTTGCCCTGAAGGGTGTCCCGGATCAGGTGGGGTACCCTTGGGGCGTGGGGCGGCCTGAGCGAGGGGCCTGTGGTGGTTTGCAGGCCGGCCACGCCCCCTGGCAACCCAAGCGGAGGCCCTGGTATCTGGAATTTATTTTCCTTCTACAATTGAAACTTTGTAGCCTGGAGCAGAGCCAAGCTTGGGACTCCCTCCGAGGCTGGCAGCCATTTCTGTTGGGGTTATAATTGAAACTTTATTGCCTTAAGCGTTCTGTTGGGGTTATGATTGAAACTTTGAAACTTTGTTGCCTTAAGCGGGTGGGCACAGCCAGGATGTTCGGAAAGCTTTGCTTCCCCTGTTGCTGGCAGCAACCCTGGCCTGCTCTCTCAAGCTCCATTCTGCTGCCATTTGTTTGAATTTGTTTACCTTCTATAATTGAAACTTTGTAGCTTGAGTGGAGGCTTAGGCCTGGAAAGGGCAAGCGGAAAGCTTGGCTTCCTCTGTTACCTAGGAAACCTTGCTCTCTGTGGCTGTAGCCATCTTGGTGTGGGTTAATTTGCATGCTCAATCTGATTGGATGGCGGGCGTGGCTTGTGGGCATGGCTTGTGGGTGTGTCGGAGGTATGGTCAATTTGCATATTTGTCTATTATTAGGTAGGATAGGTAGGATTCCATTCATATGAAATGTAAGAATAGGTAAATTCATAGAGACAGGAGGCAGACTGGTGTTTCCTAGGTGGAAGGGTGGGATGGAGTTGAGTATAAATGACAGGTATAAGTTTAATGGTAATGAAAATGTTCTAAAAGTGACTGTGGTAATGGCTGCACAATGCTAGGAGTATATTAAAAACCTATGAACTATACACTTGAAATCAGAGAATTATACAGTATGGAAATTATATCTCAATAAAAGTTATTTAAAAAAAAAAAAGACTGACAGTGTGGCAGGTGCTACTCAGTGGTTAGAGTGTTGGCCCTTGAACCAAAGGGTCAGGGGTTTGATTTCAGCCAAGGGTATGTACCTGGGTTGCAGGTTACCCGCCCTGATTGGGGCAAGTTTGGGTGGCAACCAACTGATGTTGCGCTCTCACATCGATGTTTCTCTCTTTCCCTCCCCACCCCCACTCCCTTCCATCCTCTCTAAAATCAATGGGAAAAAAATCCTCCAGTGAGGAATAACAACAAAAAAAGAACAGATGATTAAATATCCAGATAGATGGGTCAACAGATTAATCAATAAAGGAAATCACAAGAAATATACAAGCCTTCCAAATCATAAGACACATCCACATATATAAGGTGTTTCTAAAAAATGTACAATTGATAGCTCCCTTTTGAAAATGAAATGTATTTTAACAAACACTGCCTTTACAATTATTCAAAGTATGTGTATACAGTTTTTTGGAACACCCTATATATAAAACAATAGATAATGGAAGCTCTTTAAAGGTAGCATGTAGCCTGGCCAGTGTGGCTCAGTTGGTTGGATGTTGTCTCATGCACTAAAAGATTGCCTGTTTGATTCCCAGTCAGGGCACATGCCTGGGTTGTGGGCTTGATCCCCAGTAGGGGGTGTGCAGAAAGCAGCCGATTGATGTTTGGTTCTCACATTTCTCTCTCTCTCTCTCTCTCTCTCTCTCTCTCTCTCTCTCTCTCTCTCTCTCTCCTTCTTTCTTCCCCTCTCTCCAAAAATCAATACAAAGTTATTTTTTTTTAAATTTTTAAGTAGCATGTTAAGTCAATTTTCAGTTTGGAAAAAATAAGACCTTTCTGCAAAAAGTAATAAGAATCCTAGAATAAAGGAACAATCAATGCAAACATGAAAATCATGAGATGCAAGATGCAGATGGAACTTATGATAAAGTAAGAGGAAGAATTCATACTAGAAAATTTCTCCCAAGGCAAACATAAAGGAGTAACATGTGCATTACTGTTCCATAAATACAACTTTTCAAAATGATGCATACATGCTACTTAAAGCTCTAGCAGAAGACAAAATAACCAAATATAAAAGGATTCTTTTGTACTTAAAAAATAATATCCAATCTTAAGAAACACCTAAACACCATATTATTTCTTATCAAATACCCTTACCTGACATTCTGAGTAGGATTCCACCTTTCGGAGGGCAGTTCACCACTCTGTGGGTCATCTACGGGTGGATGAAGAATTGAAATGCATACATCTCCATTCTGTAAGATACAAACCACATTCAGTACTCAAAAATATGACATAAAAAAGAGACATCAGTTCCTCTGAAATTTCTTTTATTCCTCCAAAACTTGTTTTCTTATCATTAGAGGAGAAAACAATTCTGCTTTTTCTTCACATTTGGAATCACTGTTAAAGGATTAAACTTTTTTGCCCTGGCTGGTTTGGCTCAGTGGATAGAGCGTCGGCCTGCTGACTGAAGGGTCCCAAGTTCGATTCCAGTCAAGGGCACATGCCTGGGTTACAGGCTTGGTCCAATGTGCAGGGGACAGCCAATCAATGATTCCTTCTCATCACTGATGTTTCTAATCTCTCTCTTCCTGGCCTTTCCTCTCTGAAATCAATAAAAAGGTATTTTTTTAAAAAAGGATAAAACATTTTAAATATTATAAATATTAATTATGACCAATCTCCAATATATATTTCTTAGTTAAAAAAGAAACACTGTATATCTGTTTAACATCATCCTCCTAAAAAATCATTTCAAAGTAGAAATATACAGCATGGCCAGTAACGCTCAGTGGTTGAACGTCAACCCAAGAACCAAGAGATAACCGGACTGATTCCTGGTCAGGGTACATACTTGGGTTCTGGGCTCAATGCCCTGTGGGGGTGTGCAGGAGGCTGCCTTATAGATGTTTCTATCTCTCTACCCCTGTCCCTTCCTCTCTCTCTAAAATCAATTACACACACACACACACACACAATCTCACAAAATAGAAAGACAAACCTGGTAAATCAAGATTCAAGAGTCTTGGGAAGCAACTAAATATCTGTATTTTCAGACACAAAACTACCTAAAGTACATAAAAAGAAACAAACAAAAAAAATCTGTCCTTGCTTAAAATCTGCATAAAGATGCTATAATTTACCTTTAATATCAATCACTGGTTTTAATAACTATGGTATATATAAACTGAAAATATGCCTCACAACAACTTCATTATAACTCTTTCAATATATGGGATAGAAGAACTCACCACTATGGTTTTAATATTTTGATTTGTAAATTTAAATTATAGGACCTAATCCACAGGTACATTTAGTTTAAGTCAAACACATGAATTGTTAACCATATGGAAAAATAGACTGCTACTGTCCGAGGTGGTTTGGCTCAGTGGATAGAGCGTCGGCTTGCAGACTGAAGAGTCCCAGGTTTGATTCTGGTCAAGAGCACATGCCCGGTTGCGGGCTCGATCCCCAGTAGTGGGCGTGCAGGAGGCAGCTGATCAATGATTCTCTCTCATCATTGATGTTTCTATCTCTCTCTTCCTCTCCCTCTGTGAAATCAATAAAAATATATATTTTTAAAAATAGACTGCTATTCAATAGAAAAAGACAAGACTGAATTAGATATAGTCACCTATCTCTTGGTCTAAAATGAAAGTTAACATTAAAAATGTTTTAAACTAGAGGGATGCCCTAGCCGGTTTGGTTCAGTGGACAGAGCGTCGGCCTGCAGACCAAAGGGTCCCAGGTTCGATTCTGGTCAAGGGCATGTACCTTGGTTGCAGGCTCCTCCCAGGCCCCGGCCCTGGTCAGGGCTCGTGCAGTAGGCAACCATTTGATGTGTTTCTCTCACATCGATATTTCTCCCTGTCTTTCCCTCTCTCTTCCACTCTCTCTAAAAATCCATGGAAAAATATCCTCTGGTGAGGATTAAAAAAAAACCCACAAAAAACCTAGAGGTATAACTATATAATGTGAAAATTTCTTACACATACAACCCAAATTTAGACACAAATACACAACCATTATCAAGATAACATTTTAAAAATAATAAAATAGCAAGTCATATATTCTAAAACTCTATTGCTGGATGTCATTAGAAAGGTAAAAAAGCATGACAGAGAATAGTTCCAAGCTCCACCCCTCGCGTCACTACCCCGCCATCTGCCCCCGCCCCCCGCGGACCGGTGACCCCGCGACCCGCTACCGACCAATCTGCCCAGCACTCGCGGGCACCATGTCTGGTTCCTCCAGCATCACTGCTATGAAGAAAGTGGTTCAACAGCTCCGGCTGGAGGCCAGACTCAACCACGTGAAGGTTTCCCAGGCAGCTGCAGATTTGAAACAATTCTGTCTGCAGAATGCTCACCATGACCCCCTGCTGACTGGAGTATCTTCAAGTACCAATCCTTTCAGACCCCAGAAAGTTTGTTCCTTTTTGTAGTAAAATGAATTTTGAAGGTGTTCTAAACCACTTTTCTTGAACCGGTGAATATTCAAAGAGAGCTAAATCTGAAGCCTGTACAAAAAGCTTACCCTATAACATGTGCCATACTATACAAACTTCTGCTTTTGTCAGTCCTTAACATCTACCTCTCTGAATTTTCATGAATTTCTATTTCCCAAGAATGATTATTTTATATACACTGGCAGCAGCATACAAATAAAATACTTAGTATAAAAAAGTAAAAAAAAAAAAAGCATGACAGAAATGGGGAGAAAAAAACTAGGTATATTTATTTTTGTTTTTAATATATTTTTATTGATTTCAGAGAGGAAGAGAGAGATAGAAACATCAATGATAAGAGAAAATCATTGATCGGCTGCCTCCTGCATACCCCACACTGGGGATAGAGCCTGAAATCTGGGCACATGCCCTGACCAGGAATCGAACCGTGACCTCCTGGTTCATAGGTCTATGCTCAACTACTGAGCCATGCTGGTGGGGCGTAACTAGGTATATCTGGACAGCATGGAAGAATGAAAGGCTTAGTGGTCGAGGAACTTTTAACATGGGCCTTGAGTAAGGAGTACAATTTTAACAACCCAAGGGAAATTTAGACAAATGATAGGATAAAATATTCTTGAGTGGTTGAATTTGTTTTGTACTGCTACTATAAAAAATTGCCACAAATTTAGTGGCTTACAACAACATAAATTTCTTTCTTTCTTTTTTTAAATATATTTTACTGATTTTTTTACAGAGAGGAAGGGAGAGGGATAGAGAGTTAGAAACATCGATGAGAGAGAAGCATCGATCAGCTGCCTACTGCACACTGCCTACTGGGGATGTGCCTGCAACCAAGGTACATGCCCTTGACCGGAATCGAACTTGGGACCCTTCAGTCCCCAGGCTGACGCTCTATCCAGTGAGCCAAACCGGCCAGGGACAAACTTCTTATTCTACAGTTTTGTAAGTCAAAGTCTGACACTGTTCTCACAGAGCCAAAGTCAATGTGTCGACAGCAGTGCATTCTTTCCTTGTCCTTTCTAGTTTCTAAAGGTCACTATATTTCTTTGCTCTTAGCCCCCTTCCTCTAATCTCAAAGCAAGCATTGTGTTATTTCTATGGGACTTTTTTTTCAATCCTCACCCGAGGATATTTTTCCATTGATTTTTAGAGAGAGAGTGGAAGGGAGAGGAGAAAGACAGAGAGAAATATCAATATATGAGAAATATATCGATTGGTTGCCTCCTGCACGCGCCCTGACCAGGGCCTGAACCGGGGAAGAGCCTGTGATCGAGGTGCGTGCCCTTGACCAGAATTGAACCTGGGACCCTTTGGTCTGCAGGCCAACACCATCCACTGAAGCAAACCAGCTAGGGCTCTATGGGACTTTTAAAGTCACATCTCCCCTCACTCTCCTTTTCTGTCTACATCTTCCACATTAAAGGACCCTTGTTTTTACACTGGGCCACCTGGATAGTCCAAAATAATCTCCTTATTTTATGGTCAGCAGATTAGCTACTTTGACTCCTCTTTAACACGTAATCTAATATATCACAAATTCCAGAGAGTATGAGTGGACTTCTCTGAGGAACCATTATTCTTCCCCAAAATAGTGAAGAACTAGTTTGAATAAAAAAATAGAGCACAAAAATTAGGCCAGCCAAAACCGGTTTGGCTCAGTGAGTAGAGCGTCAGCCTGCGGACTGAAGGGTCCCAGGTTCGATTCCGGTCAAGGGCATGTACCTTGGTTGTGGGCACATCCCCAGTAGGGGGTGTGCAGGAGGCAGCTGATCGATGTTTCTCTCTCATCAATGTTTCTAACTCTCTATCCCTCTCCCTTCCTCTCTGTAAAAAATCAATAAAATATATATTTTAAAAAAAAAATTAGGCCAGAGGAGTATGTTACTCTGTTCACAGACTAATATAAATAAAATTTCTGAGCAGTGGAATGGCATAAGGGATTTGTACTTAGAAACTACATATTAAAAAAGGGCATCTCGGCCTAGCCGGTTTGACTCAGTGGATAGAATGTCAGTCTGCAGACCAAGGGGTCCCGGGTTCGATTCTGGCCAAAGGCACATGCCTGGGTGGCGAGCTCGATCCCCCTCAGTAGGAGGCGTGCAGGAGGCAGACAATCAATTCTTCTCATCATTGATGTTTCTATCTCTCTCCCTTCCTCTCTGAAATCAATATATATATATATATATATATATATATATATATATATATATATATATATATATATATAAAAAGGGGGGGGGTGGTGCCTCTCGCCCTAGCCGGTTTGGCTCAGTGGATAGAGCCTTGGCCTGCCGACTGAAGGGTCCCGGGTTTGATTCTGGTCAAGGGCACATGTAGCGTGCAGGAGGCAGCCAATCAATGATTCTCTCTCATCATTGCTGTTTCTCTCTCTCTCTCTCCCTCCCTCTCTGAAACCAATAAAAATATATTAAAAAGGGGGGAGGGGCATCTCTACTGTTGCAAAGTATCTGACAAAACCCAAAACTTTTCATGATAGAAGCACTCTGAAACTATAAATAAAAGGGAACTTTAACTTATAGAGGATGTTTATTAAAAGACGCACAGTTAACATCATACTCAATGGTGAAAGTTTTTCTCCTAAGATCAGGAACAAAACAAGGATACCTTCTCTCACCACTGCTTTTTTTTAGGTTAATCATCATCTGAGTATATTTTTTCCATTGATTTTTAGGGAGGTGGAAGGGAAGCAAAGGAGGGAGAGAAAGAGAAGAAGAGGGGGAGAGAAGGGAGGGAGGGATGCAGGGAAAGGGATGATAAAGAAGATGAAGCAGAACCAGGTAAGTTGCTATCTAAAAAATTTTTATTGTTATCAAGTAAGAAGGGACTAAACCCTTATTATAAAACATCTTGCTATTTCAAGGATTCAAATGTACATCCAGTCAAATTATATCCCCTGGGAACTTAATGATGTACACAGAGTACAGAAAGACCATAAATATGAATGGCAAGAGGAAAAAGGTAGAAAGACAAGTATCTGTGAAGGTTAATTTTATGTCAACTTGACTAGGCTAAGGGATGCTCAGACAGCTGGTAAAACATGTTTCTAGGTGTGTCTGTGAGGGTATTTGTGAAAGAGATTTAGTGTTTGAATCAGTACACTGGGATGTCAGAACTCCTGCTTCTCCAGCCTTGGAACGCTGGTACATGACACGAGCAGCAGCCTTGGACTGGGAGTTACACCACTGGCTTCCCCTGGTTCTCAGACCTTTGGATTTATTTTGAATGATACTTCCAACTTTTCTGGTTCTACAGCCTGTGGAATTTCTCAGACTTCATAACCATGTGAGCCAATCCCTTTAATAAATCTCCTCATATAGATCTCTATATATCCTACTGGTTCTGTTACTCTGAAGAACCCTGACAAATACAGTACCCTTACTTTTACCTGGTCTTTTTGATGTCATTAAAAAACATAATTTATAATTATAGGTGATACAGAAACTCTTGCTAGATCCAGTTCTTTCAGTTTTTGAAAAGCTGACTATGGGTCTTATCCATTTTACTCCTAATAGCCTATCATCCATCTAAATAATTACAAAAGATCATAACCTGTGTAATTGGGCCAGTTGCCATTTACATAGCCTAAATTTTATTATTCCAAAGAGCAATGATTCTACAGACTTGGCAACCTCTTAAAAAACTTGTGAGACACTAGAGAGCTCTCTCTCTCTCTCTCTAAGCCACATGAGGACAGAGATAAGCAAGGAAGAGAGTTATCACCAAAAACCAACCATTTTGCACCTTGATCTTGGACTTCTAGCTTCCTGAACTATGAGAAAATAAATTTCTGTTGTTTAAGCCATCCCGCCTATGGCATTTTGTTATGGCAGCCTGAGCTAAGCCAACATACAGAGTCTATTTTTAATCATTATTAAAACAACATTTAGAAATACCATGCCCTACTGATAGTGGAATAGTAGTCAAATTGGTACATCTGTACAATGTTAATTGCTATAGATTAGTATGTTTTGAGAATCATCTGGGTCTAGAATAAAAAATAACTCTTTAGAACTAGAATCGTAATTGAAACAGCAAAATATTTTCATATCGGCTACCAATATGAATTGTTTATGAAATAAAAAATTTTCACATTGTCATAGCATAAAATATACCAGCTTACTGTAACCTTTACTTTAATGGCTGCATTAGTTGCATTTATGTGCATACTGTACAGGTAAAATGATTTGTATGCTCCTTCAAAAAACATTCAAAATCTTTATTATTTTAAAAAACAAAGCTCCATACTATGTTCTACAACTCACTAGTGCTAAAAGGATTTAATACTTCTGTATACTTTTTATTCAGTCATATGGTGAACATAAAACTACTATAAAAATTACTGTAAAAACTATTCTCCACTGAATTTAAAAAATTTTAAAAATATGTTCTTGATATTAGAGAGAGGGGAAAGGAGAGGGAGGGGTGATATACTATATAATAAAAGTATAATATGCAAATTGACCGAACAGCAGAACAGCCGGTTGCTATGACAAGCACTGACCACCAGGGGGCAGACGCTCAAGGCAGAAGCTGCCCCCTGGTGGTCAGTGCGCTCCCACAGGGAGAGTGCCACTCAACCAGAAGCCGGGCTCACGGCTGGCGAGCGCAGCAGCAGTGGCAGGAGCCTCTCCCACCTCCACTGCAGGCAGGCGGTAAGTAGCAAGGAGTCCCGGACTGCGAGAGCCCTGGACTGTGAGAGGGATGTCTGACTGCTGGCTATGGGGCCTAAGCCAGCAGGCGGACACCCCCTGAGGGGTCCTGGACCGTGAAAGGGTGCAGACTGGGCTGAGGGACCCCCCCCACCGCAGAGCACAAATCTTGTGCACCAGGCCTCTAGTGTGTATGTGTGTATGAGAGAGAGAGAGAGAGAGAGAGAGAGAGAGAGAGAGAGAGAGAGAGAGAGAGAGAGATGAGAAACATGAATCAGCTGTCTCTTGCCGCCCCCTACTGGGGATTGAGTCCAAAACCCAGGCATGTGCCCTGACCAGGAATAGAACCAGCAACCTCTCAGTGCATGGGACAATGCTCAACCAAATGAGCCACACCGGCCAGGACTGAAAATTTTTAATAAATACTAAAGAGCAGTGAGATTGATTTCCCATAACCGTCAAATTCGTAGTGAAGAAAATATACATGGCTCTAACCGGTTTGGCTCAGTGAATAGAGCGTTGGCCTGCGGACTGAAAGGTCCCAGGTTTGATTCCAGTCAGGAGCATGTACCTTGGTTGCGGGCACATCCTCAGTAGGAGGTGTGCAGGAAGCAGCTGATCGATGTTTCTCTCTCATCGATGTTTCTCTCTATCCCTCTCCCTTCCTCTCCGTAAAAAATCAATAAAATGTATTTTTTTTTAAAAAGAAAGAAAATATACATGAAAACCTCACATAATAACATGGTTTGTGAAACAAATGGGGTTTCTCATGGGCTGTCTAATTCTGAGCATACAACACGTAACAAGGAAACTATTTTTTATTTCACTCAACATCGTGTATAATAAAGAGGTAATATGCAATTTGACCATCACACCGTCACATGATGGTGCCCACAGTGGGGGCGGGGCCGGCCGATCCACACGCCTGCCGCCAGAGTCCCCTCAGCCCCGCCAGGGGCCTTGGGTACTCCTGCACCCCCCCACTGACTGAGGCTCAGGCAAGCAGGGCCGGCCGAGGCGAAGGCAAGACTCGGATGGCGGCTGCCCAGCCACCCAAGGCTTGCGCTGCCGGCAGTGGCAGCAGCAGAGGTGTGATGGGGGCGTCGCCTTCCCCTGATCGTCTGGGTGTCCTCCTGCCCCTGAGGGCTCCCAGACTGTGAGAGGGGGCAGGCTGGGCTGAGGGAACCCCTCTAGTGCATGAATTTTCATGCACCAGGCCTCTAGTCTATATTTATAAAAACCCAAGCGACTGTTCGATGGGTAACTATGATGCACAATGATCACCAGGGGGCAGACGCTCAACGCACAGGCATAGAAACATGGAACAGACTGATGAATCTCAGAGGGAAGGGGGGAGAAGAGCGGGAAGAGATTAACCAAAGATTTTATATGCATACTCGAGGCCGGATTCATGCACTGCTGGAGGCCCTCAGCCTGGCCTGCGGGGATTGGGCTGAATCCGTGCACTGGGCCTCCGACATCCCCCAACAGGTCCTGGATTGCGAGAGGGCACAGGCCAGCCCGAGGGACCCCACCAGTGCACGAATCTGTGCACCGGGCCCCTACCATTACAAAAAGAGCAAGAAGGAGTAGATTGTGCAGTACATTCACTGATGACAAGTTCATATTAAATTTATTATTTTTTTAAATTGATTCTGGAGAGAGAAGGGAGACAGATTGAGTGATAGAAACATCGATGGTTTGCCTTCTGCACGCCCCCCCCTCCTGGGGGATCAAGTCCTCAACCTGGGAATGTGCCCTGACCAAGAATCGAATTGGGTTCATGGGTCAATGCTCAATGACTAAGCCACACTGGCCAGGGAAATTTCTTTTGTTCTCCAAGTTTCCCTGGATATTTATAAATTTCACAAATATGGCAATGATAACATAATTAAATTTGTTCATATAACACAGCAGTATTTTTAACTTTTATAGCTATAGTAATGTGGAAGTGGATGAATTTAGAACTGCAACCAACGTCTCATGACTTTTAAAACTTGACATAATAAACAATATTTTCTACCAGGAATAGTATATATATAATTATTTTTAGTGCTCGAGTTGATATACCAAAAACTCATCAATTTCTATATTTTGAAACTTAAGTAGGCATTTGCTTTTGTATTTTGTTTTGTTGGTGTTGTCATTGTTTACCCCTTTCATCCTCAGTTATAAGTAACTGCAGTACTTGGTGACTATAGAGTAATTGACATCGATATCCACTGTGTTTCTAGTACAGGTGGGTGAGTAGAGAGCAACTCCCAAGAATATCTTTTTGGCCAAGAACCATGAGCCCCAACAATCTCTAGAATCACAGAAAGTTCAATTCTAATACCATTTCCAAAATGCAGCAAAGGTAAATTAATGTGAGAAGAGTCTCTTATGATCCCTTTGACTACATCAAATTTAATTCCTATCTATGAATTATCACTTCTTTTATTTTTTTTCTCCTTGTCCGAGGATATGGTTATTGATTTGAGATAGAGAGGAAGGGAGAAGGAGAATGAGAGGGAGGAAGGGAGAGAGAGAAAAAGAGGGAGGGAGAAAGAGAAGGGAAGAGAGTGAGAAACATTTATGTGAGAAACATCAACTGGTTGCCTCTCAATTGGCTGCCTTCCCTTACGTGCCCCAAATGGGGATTGAACCCACAAACTACCTTAGTGGGAATCAGTGCCCTGAGTGGAAATTGAATCCATGACTTTTTAGTGTACAGGGACAATGCTCCAACCAACTGAGCCACCCGGCCAGGGCTATAGCTTCTTTTAATTTAAAACAAAACATTTATGGTATGGGAAACAACTGAATATTTGTAAAGTATACATGCATTATTTTGTTAAAAATGTTATTATTAATATGAAAAATATTTTTTGAAATAATGATGCAAAGCTGACTCTTCTGATACAGAACTAAACAGCCTACACCTAAGTAGTAAAACAAAAAAACAGTGAAAAGGGGGTTTATCTCCCTACACTTTATTCCTCCATAGCTCTGAATCCTTTATTCTGGTTTGTGTTTTGTTTTTTAATCCTCACCCAAAGATTTTTTCCCCATTGAATTTTAGAGAGTAGAAAGAAGCGGAGGGAGGGGTGAGAGAGAGAAAGAAACATCAATGTGAGAGAGACACATCCAATGGTTTTCTCTTGCACGCGCCGCATCTGGGACCAGGGATCGAACCTGCAACCCAGGTACGTGCCCTTGACCAGAATCGAACTTGAGACCGTTCAGTGCAAGTGCCGAAGCTCTAACCACACTTACTAACACCAGCCAGAGCTGTTTCTTTCTTTTTTGGGAGGAGTTTGAGAATTAGAAAACAGATGGAAACAAGTGAGTATATGATTTTAAGGTGAATTAGTTCTCAATAGCAAGACAAAAGCTGGAGTCTTCCCAATTTTCTCTTGCTATCTAAAAATCTATATATACTACATATTTGGAAGGCAAGAACTTTTGATTATTAAATGAACAGGAACACAAAAATGTTTCTATGTGAACTGATCTCAGCTTGTACTTATAAAAAGAGTGAATTATTTCTATATTCTCTCTCCTAGAACAGGATAACTTTGTTATATAGAATAGTTTAAGGTATTCACAACTGTTTATCTGTATTATGGTTAACTCAGATACTAAAGAAAACAATATTCTAGGAGCTTTATTTTTGAAAATGTGACTTTGTATGACCCAGTTTGTCCTGTTTTAAGAAGGAAAGAAGAATGAAGATAATGCCTTACAGAAAAAGAAGGTTGTGAAAAACAGTAAAGCTATTCCAGTGTGCTAATTTATGCAGACTGAAATCCAAATTCAGGATCCTGGAGTAAGTTCTCCATTTCTCACCTGCAAGCATTTTAAAGGCTAAATAGCTGTTTCTGAAGCAAAAGTGCTTCCCAATATCCACTAGGCCAAAAAGGGACTACAGGACTAAGGCTGTAAATTTTTAAAAGCAAATTTAATGCTTGGGTCATAGCTATAATAAAATGATACAACTCCAGAGCCCTACTGCAATGAAAAAAATTACAGAATGGTAGAGTGAACGGCCCCCACATATTATTCTGAGAAACATAATGCAGCATTCTAGCATCCTTGCAGATTAGTACAAAGCTAAGTAAATTTCACCCACAAAACTAGAAACAATTTCCCCAGGCAGGTGGGCCTTGTCCAGTAAAAGAACCTCGCCTTGGATTTATCCCAAGAGGGGCTCTCAATTGCTCTGTGGCAACCCCTGAAAGGAGGGCAGTCCAAATATAGTAGGATAAATCCCCCCAAAAAAGCTGAATCCTTGATCATAGCAACAGGTGACCCTTGCTGTGAAGCTACAGGACAGGTACACAAATACATTTGTATGACTTTATCTACTAAGTTTAAAAAATGCCAATGTTAACACGTATGCATTATAAGCTTAGCAATTAGCAGCAAAGGTTTAAAGCAAGGGTGGAGGACCTTTTTTCTGCCAAAGGGCAGTGGGATATTTATAACATCATTCGAGGGCCATACAAAATTATCAACTTAAAAATTAGCCTGCTATATTTGGTCAAATATTTAATTAACTCACCCTTAATGCTTTGACAGGGCCAGACCAAATGATTTTGCGGCCTTATACGGCCCGCGGGATGGACATTCCCAACTTCTGGTTTAAAGCCTTAATCTTAACTATAATATACACTGGTATTATAAAACTATCCTCAATTTTGAACAATTAAACTACAGACTGCTAACTAAGTGGGAAAATATATATAGTCCTTTATGGCTATCGCATTAACTACTGAGATTATAAAACAACTAATCTTCAGAGAAATTTATGATAGATTACTCTTACCTCATAAATGTTGGGGTGCCACATTTTGGTCAAGAATCTGAAGGTAGGTGGTGAATATGGGTAGTCAATAGGAAATTTAATATGCGCCTGGAAAAAAACACACAAAACGCTAATAAATGAGATTACAGGTTATTCATCTGCCTAATAATTCACCTTATTACACTTCAATAAAACAAAGCTACTATGTATAGAGTAGACTCTGGGAATTAAAACAGCTCATATATTGTTTTGTTAGCCCCAATGTCAGGGTTATTATTAGTACGTTCTTATAGCATCTCTTCAAATATTCATTAAGAGTTTATGGCAAATCAACAAAACTCAACAGCTACATAATTTTTTTTAAGAGAGAGAGGAAAGGAGAGAGATAAAGAGATAGAGAAAGGACTATCAATTGCTGCCTCCTGCACGCCCCCTACCGGGGATTGAGCCTGCAACCCAGGTGTGTGTCCTGACCAGGAATCAAACCAGTGACCTCTGGGTTCATGGGTCAATGCTCAACTACTAAGCCACACCAGCCAGACAATCTTACCTAATAATAGACAAACATGTAAATTGACCATACCTCCGCTATGCCACCAGCCAATCAGGAGTGATATGCAAATTAACCCAACAAAGATGGTGGTTAATTTGCATACACAGGCTCTGAGTGACGGGGTGGGACACTTGCATTCTGCCCCATCCCCGGTCTCTCAGGGCCTCTGGGCAGCGTGGGAAGGCGGGGCCGGAGCGGAAAGGGGCTGGGCCAGAGTGGAAAGGCAGTGCTGGCAGCCAGGGAAAGGAAAGCCCATTCTAGCACGAATCTTCGTGCATCGGGCTTCTAGTAGCTACATAATTTTTAATTGAACTCACACCAAGTGAAAACTATTATGGACAGGTGTGTCACATTAATGAAATTGATTAACATAACCTTCTGGTACATATATAGAACAAAGTGGGTTTTTTTACTCACATAATTTAACCATCACCCAGATAATAAATACTACCATTTTGAAATAGCTCCTTCCAATAGTTTTTGAATGCATGAATACATATGCTTATTTCTTTACAAAACTTATTTTCAAAGATTTAAATATACCGTGTTTTGGGGTTATTTTTTGTTAAACCTCACTGGAGGATAATTTTTTTCCCATTGTTTTTAAAGAGAGTAAAAGGAAGGGGGAGACACGGAGAGAAACATTGCTGTGAGAGAGAGACAGAGACATATCGATTAGTTGCCTCCCACACACGCCCCCGGACTAGGGCCAGGGATAGAGCCTGCAACCGAGGTAACTGACTAGAATCAAACCAGTGAGCCTTGAGTTCATGGGCCAAGCTCTAACCACTTTGACAAACAAAGCTGCTAGGGCAGTTGTGTTTTATACTGTTTTTCCCCATCTAAATCATAAACATTTTCCTGTCATATAATAATCTCCAAATGTATGATTGTTAGTATCTGCATAATGTTCCATCATATAGAGATGAATAATTTTTAAAAAAATGATTTTCTTATTTTGGGACACTTAGGTTTTTCCATTCTTTTGGTATTGTAAATACTGCTGCACTGAATGTCCTTGGTAGTATCTCATATTTCAAACATAAAAAAATCCAGAAAAGGCCTCATCTAACAATACCAGTAAAAGGGAGTGAAGAAAAGAATGGAAGGACAAGCTAAGAATAAATAAGCTAAGAACAGCTCTGGCCATTGTGGCTCAGTTGACTGGGTGTCATCCCGTGCACCAAAAGGTCGCTGATTTGATTCCCAGTCAGGGCACATGCCCACAACTGGACTTGATCCCTGGGAGGGGGCGTGCAGGAGGCTGGTTATCCATGTTCTGCTCTCATATTTTTCTCTCTCTCCCTCTCTAAAAATCAATAAAGAGTATATTTTTTTTGAGAAACCAAGATGGCAGCATAGGTAAACACCTAAACTGCAGCCTTGCACAACAATTTCAAAAATACAACTAAAAGACAAAACGGACATCATCCAGAACCACAGGAAAGCTGGCTGTCTGTGGTTCTAGACAGCCAGCTTTTCCTTCTACAACTAGAAGGAAAGAGAAAACCATAAGGAAAATCAGAGGAGCTGTAAAAGCCTGAGGTACGGAGACACGGGTGTGCGCATGTGGAGAGGATGGAGCCGGAGGGGAGGGGGCGGCTGAGTGCCTGGCTGGCGTTCTCTAGCAGGAAGGAGATAAAAGCTCCAGACTGCGCTGAACCCCAGCTCCGACTGCACTGAACCCCAGTACTGGGCGAGACCCTGGGGACCCAGGCTCATACTGGGGGAAGCTGGGCTGTAAAACGGAAACGCAGGGGAGCGGCGAAAGGCAGAGCTCTGGAGGCGCGCACGTGAACGCGCGCAGAGGACGGACTATTGAGTGTGCCGCAGGATTGCTCTAGCAGGAAGGAGACAAAAGCTCCGGACTGCGCTGAACCCCAGTTCCAACTGCACTGAACCCCAGTTCCGGACGAGAATCTGGGAATCCAGATTCACTGGGGGAGAAACTAGACTGTTTGGCAGCGGGCAAAACTCGAGGGCGCCTTTCTCTCAGAGGTGCTTGCAGCGAGTACCGAGGGACACTGAGATCCAGGAACCTCACAGGGCAGGGCCAACGGGAAGCCAAGGCTGTAGGCTCCACCCTGAAGCTCCACCCTGAAACTCTGCCCCATCCAAGCTGAGCACAGAGGCTTTTACAATTTTGCAAGTCTAGTCGAATAAGGCTGTCTCCCGACGTAGAAACAGCTGATCCTACAAAGCTACCCTACCAACTCAGGGAACAGCGAAAATGTGGAGACAAAGAAACAGATCACAAACCAAAGAAATGGAGGAAAACAAACGACTGGACATAGAGTTCAAAACCACGGTTATAAGGTTTTTCAAGAATTTCCTAGAAAAGGCCGATAAATTTAGCGAGACCCTCGAGGATATGGAAAAGGACCAACTAAAATTAAACATACACTGACTGAAATAAAAAATACTATACAGACACCCAACAGCAAACTAGAGGAACACAAGAATCAAGTCAAAGATTTGAAATACAAAGAAGCAAAAATCACTCAACTGGAAAAGCTAAAAGAAAAGAGAATCCAAAAATTTGAAGATAGTGTAAGAAGCCTCTGGGACAACTTCAAGCGTACCAACATCAGAATTATGAGGGTGCCAGAAGAGAGAGAGAAAGATACTGAAAACCTATTTGAAGAAATAATGACTGAAAATTCCCCCACCTGATGAAAGAAATAGACTTACAAGTCCAAGAAGCGCACAGAACCCCAAACAAAAGGAATCCAAAGAGGACCACACCAAGACACATCATAATTAAAATGCCAAGAGCATGCCGAAACCGGTTTAGCTCAGTGGATAGAGCGTTGGCCTGCGGACTCAAGGGGCCCAGGTTCGATTCCGGCCGGTCAAGGGCATGTACCTTGGTTGCGGGCACATCCCCAGTAGGGAGTGTGTAAGAGGCAGCTGATCGATGTTTCTCTCTCATTGAAATTTCTAACTCTCTATCCCTCTCTCTTCCTCTCTGTAAAAAGTCAATAATATATATATATATATATATATATATATATATATATATATATATAGATATAGAGAGAGAGAGAGTAAAATGCCAAGAGCAAAAGACAAAGAGAGAATATTAAAAGCAGCAAGAGAAAAACAGTTAGTTACCTACAAGGGAACACCCATACGATTGTCAGCTGATTTCTCAACAGAAACCATGCAGGCAAGACGGGAGTGGCAAGAAATATTCAAAGTGATGAATAGCAAGAACCTACAACCAAGAGTACTCTACCCAGCCAAGCTGACATTCAGAATTGAAGGGGAGCTAAAGAGCTTCACAGATAAGAAAAAGCTAAAGGAGTTCATCAACACCAAACCAGTATTATATGAAATGCTGAAAGGTATTCTCTAAGAAGAGGAAGAAGAAGAAAAAGGTAAAGGTAAAAATTATGAACAACAAATACATATCTATCAACAAGTGAATCTAAAGACCAAGTGAATTAAAAATATGATGTACAGAATAAACTGGTGAATACAATAGAATCAGGGGCATAGAAAGGGAGTGGACTGACAACTCTCAGGGGGAAAGGGGTGTGGGGGGTGCGGGAAGAGACTGGACAAAAATCATACACCTATGGATGAGGACAGTGGGGGGGAGGTAAGGGAAGAGGGTGAGATGGGAACCAGGTGGAGGGGAGCTATGGGAGGAAAAAAGAGGAACAAGTGTAATAATCTGAACAATAAAGATTTATTAAATTTTTAAAAAAGAATATATTTTTAAAATATGCTAATGATGCCTGGCTGGTGTGGCTCAGTGGTTGAGCACCAATCTATGAACTAGGAGGTCTGGGTTCGAATCCCAGGCAAGGCACATGCCTGGGTTGTGGGCTCGAGCCCCATTGTGGGGCATGTGGGAGACAGCCAATCAATGATTCTCTATCATTGATGTTTCTATCTCTCCCTCTCCCTTCCTCTCCAAAATCAATAAAAATAAACTTTTTTAGCCCTGGCCAGTTTGGCTCAGTGGATAGAACATCAGCCTGCGGACTGAAGGGTCCCAGGTTTGATTCCAATCGTGCTGCTAGGAATATTAGAAGTCCATAAAGCTTTGAAAAGCTCTGAAAAATTCCTAAGAATCTAGAAGACCAGGTCAATGTGGGGCTGTGCAAATATGCCCAGGCTATATGCACATACTCAGGAAAGTCATGAGACGTAATTAGAAGACCCTAAACTAGCACCTAAGCCTGTACTTGAGGATCTGCACAGGAAGGAAGTGAATGCTAAGGCAGAGTTCACAAATGCCTAGCTACCTATTAAAAGCATGCCCTGGCCCTAGCTGGTTTGGCTCAGTGGATAGAGTGTCGGCCTGTGTACTGAAGGGTCCTGGGTTCGACTCTGGCCAAGGGCATATGCCTGAGTTGCAGGCTCGATCCCCATTTGGGGGCGTTCAGGAGGCAGCCGATCGATTCTCTCTCATCATTGATGATTCTATCCCTCTCTCCCTCCCCGTTCCTCTCTCTAAAATCAATAAAAATATATTTTAAAAATAAATAAAAAAATACAAGCATGCCCTGGGAAGCACACAGAGCTCCTCTACAATGCTCAGGAGAGGGGCAAAGAGAGATCTATGAAAATCCCAGTTGCCTTCTTTCCAGAAATGGAAAGACTGGTACTAAAATTTATATAATAATTCATGGGACCAGAATAAGCCAAAACAATCTAAAAATAACTAGATAATTCACACTTCCATTTCAAAACATACTATAAATCTACAGTGATCAGGACAGTTTGGTACTAGTATAAGGACAATTCAATGGGATTTGAAAAAGCCTTCCAACAAATTGTGATGAGACAACGGGATATCCTACCTAATAATAGACAAATATGCAAATTGACCATACCTTTGCTATGCCCATGATTGGCCAGGGGGTGCGGGGGGGGGGCGGGACTCGGGGTGGCTGGGGTGGCCAATTGGGCCGGCGGGACACTGAGCTTGCATCGCCAGCGACGGCACGAGCTCAGCGTCTGCGCCATGGCTGTGCTGCGGCACAGAAGGGGCCTCTGGGGCAGCGAGCTCACGTCCCACCACGGACCATCAAAAGCGGGGGAGCTGGGTGCCTGTCCACTCCGGCACCAGGCCTTTCAGAAGCCTCCGCCATGCCGGAGGCTTCTGAAAGGCCTGGTGCACCAGCAGACAGGCACCCAGCTCCCCCGTGATAGAAAGCGAAAGCGTGTAGGGGACCCTACACATGCATGATTTAATCATGCACTGGGCCTCTAGTTCACATATAAAAGAAATGAAATTATATCTTTTGAAACAGCCAGAAAAATGTCCTTAACAAGGCCTGACCTTAGGGGAAACTAGGTAACTAGAGCCTAACCTGCTGGGGTAATCAGAACCTCAATGACCTGGGGGAAGGGAAATACAGTACCCAACTCCATCCTGATGTCCCCCTAAGAGGGGAGAAAAAAACTGAGAAACTCTCGTGAAAAGTTCACAATCCAGAGGCACATGCTCATTAAAAGACTGAGACCTAATCGTAAGAGTATAGATTGCTTCCCATTCCCCCCACACCTCACCACCATATTACTAAGGCCTATCTTACAGCAGTTCTTTTTACCTGGTACATACTATCCAATGATCAGGAAAAAATTACAAGGCATACAAAAATAAAAATCACAAATGAAGAGACAGAGAAATTATCAGAATCAGACCTGGCAGGGATGTTGGAATTATCAGACCAGGAATTTAAAACAACTATGACTAATATGTTGCAGATTCTTTCCTGTTAAATTTCTTTTAATATGAGTTGACATAGAACATTATATTAGATTTAGATGTACAGCATAATGATTCAACAAGGGCATGTACAAAGTGATCACCACAATAAGTCCAGTAACCATTTGTCATTGTACATAGTTATATATATTACTGACTCTATTCCTATGCTGTACATTATGTCCCCGTGACTTATTTTATAACTGGAATCTTATACTTCGTAATACCCTTTCCCTTTTCCTCCCAATACCCCTCCTATCAGTTTGTTGTCTATATCTATGAGTTTGTTTTTATCTCATTTTTGTTTTTTAGATTCCACATATAAGTGAAATCATACAGTATTTATCATTTTCTCTCTAATTTATTTCACTTAACATAATACTTTCTATCCAGGTTGTCACAAATAGCAAGATTTCATTCTTTTTTTTATGGCTGAGTAATGTACACACACACTCACACACACACATCTTCTTTATCCATTCCTCTATTGATGGACAACTTGGTTGCTTCCAATCTTGGCTACTGTAAACAATGAACACAGGGTTGCACATATTATTTAGAGTTATTGTTTTCATTTTCATTGAATAAATACTCAGAAGTGGAACTGCTGTGTCCTAGGGTAGTTCTATTTTTAATGTTTTGAGGAGCCTACGGATTCTAATGGATAAAGTAGATAGTCTGCAAAAACAGATGGGGCAATGTAAGCAAAGAGATGGAAATCCTAAGAGAAAAACAACAAAGAGAAATGTTAGAGATTTTTTTAAAAAATACTATAATAGAAATGAAAAATGCCTTTTTTTTTTGGGCAGTTTATTAAGACTAGACATAGCTAAGAAAAGAATCTCTGAGTTAGAGGACATATCACAGGATCCTTGAAAACAGAAAAGCAAAGATTGAAAAAAAAAAAAAAAAAACCCACCAGAACGAAACATCTAAGGATGTAGGGACAACTATAGAATGTGTAGCATATATGTAACGGGGATACCTGAATGAACAAAAGATACCACAATGAAAATGAAGACAATCCACAGAATGGGAGAAAATATTTGCAAATCATGGTAGACATGTTTCCAGAATATGTAAAAATAAAAAAGCTTATAACTCAATATAATAGATAACTCAATTTAAAAATAGGCAAAGTGCCCTAAACGATTTGGCTCAGTGGATAGAGCATCAGCCCGCTGACTGAAGGGTCCTGGGTTCGATTCCAGTGAAGGGCATGTACCTCGGTTGCAGGCTTAATACCCAACCTGTTGGGGTGCGTGCGGGAGGCAACCAGTCAATATGTCTCTCACATTGATGTTTCTCTCTCTGTCTCTCCCCCTACATTCCACTCTCTCTCAAAAAAAAAAAAAAAGAAAAGAAAAGAAAAGAAAATCAATGGGAAAATATACTCAGGTGAGCATTAACAAAACATAATAAAAATGGGCAAAGTATATAGATAGACATTTCCAAAGGAGATTTAAAAAATGGCCAATAAGCATATGAAGAGATGCTCCACATAATTAGCCACCAGGAAAATATACATCAAAAGCACAATAAGATACCACTTCATATCCATTAGGATGGCTATAGTTATAGAGACAGATAATAAAAAAATGTTAGCCAGGATGTCCTAGAGTTGGAATGCTTTATACATTGCTGGTGGGACTATAAAATGGTAGTCACTTTGAAAAACAATTGAGCAGTTTCTTGAAAGAATAAACATAGTTAACATGTCACCCATCAAGTAAATTACCCGATGTATGACCAAGAGAAATTAAAACATTACACCTACACACGAACTTGTACACAAATGTTCTTAAGAGTAGAATAGCCAAAATGTAGAAACAACCCCAAATGTCTATCAACTGAAGAATGGATAAACAGCTCGGCCGGTGTGGCTCAGTGGTTGAGCGTCGACCTATGAACCAGGAGGTTAAGGTTCAATTCCTGGTCAGGGCACATGCCTGGGTTGTGGGTTCATCCCCAGTATGGGGCCTGCAGAAGGCAGCTGATGAATGATTGATTCTCTCTCATCATTGACGTTTCTATCTCTCTCTCCCTTTCTGAAATTGATAAACATGTATTACAAGAATGGATAAACAAAATGCAGTATATATTCATACAGAATAGGAGTCAGCAATGAAAAGGAACTGACACATGCCACAATGTGAATGAACCTCAAAAACATTAGCTATGTGAGAAAAGCCAGTCACTAAAGAATGCATATTTATGAAATGTCCAGAATAGATTAGTAGGGTGGGGTGGGGGAGGGCGATAACATTTGGAGGAAATAGGGAAATAGAGGTGACCATTAAAAGGTATGGGTTTTGCCCGGCCAGTGCGGCTCAGTGGTTGAACATCGATCGACCTATGAACCAGGAGGTCACATTCGATTCCCTGTCAGGTCACATGGCTAGGTTGCAGGCTTGATCCCCAGTGTAGGGTGTGCAGGAGGCAGCTGATCAATGACTCTCTCTTATCATTGACATTTCTATCTTCCTCTCCATCTCTCTTCCTTTCAGAAATGGATAAAAATATATTTTAAAAAAAAGGTATGGGTATTTTGGAGGGAAATGTTTGAAAATCGATTGTGATGATAGTTGAACAAATTTATTAATATACTAGAAACCAATGAATTGTGTATTTTAAATAAGTGAATTACATATATGCATTAAAATAACAATAAAGCTGCTTATAAAAAAAAAAAGCTGTAGCAACAAGCATATCTAGTTCCTCAGATCTTGGTTTCTTTTCTCTCTCTCTCTCTCTCTCTCTCTCTCTCTCTCTCTCTCTCTCTCTCAGTCTTGGTTTCTAAATACCATTCATTCTCTAATAACAGGAACCAAGGCTAGTTGGAAAAACACTTGATTCTACAACTGAGGCAAAAAAAAGAGCCTGGAGCATCTTATAAGTGTCTGAAAGTAAGGAAATGTTAAAAGAAAAAAATGGAGGTGTCAACCTGAAAGGGCTCCTTATGGCCAAAACTAAAACTTTCATAGTACTGCATGATAAACAAAAGTATAAAATAAATATAAATTAGTACATTTTGGTATAAATTATTGAATGAAAACAATTATTGGGGAAGAGACAAGTCTTCCGTACAGGAGTACTCCCGACAATATATGGAGAATCGCTCTCATAAAACTACAATACATTCAATATGTTATATGTAAAGAAAAGTGATTTAGTCTGGTGGGCAAAAACAGTAACAGACTTCATTTGTTCCCCATATACTGAGTACTACTGTATATTGGTACTGTGGTTAGGTGTTGCCTGAGTAGTTCTTTGGATGACTAAGAGCTGAGGAAGTAGCATGAAGGCAACAGGTGCCAGTAATAAGGTATGCCTAGTAAGATGATTGCTGGTAACCACAGGAGATAAGACTGGATGAAGGTAGGTTGAAGTCTCATTTAGGTGCTACCAGAAAGCTACAGAAAATACTTATTTAGAAAAATAGTGGCAAGATGTGTATCTTAGAAAAATGACTCTGAAAAATGTTTCTGTGTAGCACTTAAAAGGGCTGAACAGGATAAAAGACAGAGATAGGAGAGCCCATCTTTTCCATTTAATCAGTCTCATTTCCAGAATCAGCATATACTTTAGAAAGTTTTACTAATTATTACATATATAATATATTATCTGGATAAAATAGGATTGTGAAAATTTCCATAAAAAGTTGGGAATCCGGTCATTGGAAATGTAACCTCCTCTATCACATTTCTATTGGACAAATTAGATTATCTTATCTAGAAACAAATAATAAAATTTTTTTAAAAGATGGAATCATTTTTAAAAATATATTTTTATTGATTTCAGAAAGGAAGGTAGAGTGAGAGAAACATCAATGATGAGAATCATTGACTGGCTGCCTCCTGCACGCACCCTACTGGGGATCGAGCCTGCAACCCGGGTATGTGCAGGAGGCGACTGGGCTGATCAGGGGGAAGGCGCTGCCCCTATCACCCCGCTGCTGCTGCCACTGCTGGCCGCAGCAGCCACCAAAGTGTTTTCATCAACACTGACTCCAGTCCCTTCACCATGAAAAAATGACATTCTTTAGGCATTTTCAAGATGTCTCTTTCATAGAATATGACAGTTCTTCCTTTCTTTATTTTTATCCTCACCTGAGGATATTTTTCCATTGATTTTTAGAGAGCATGGAAGAGAAAGGGAAAGACAAAGAGAAACATCAATGTGAGAGGGACACTTCGATTGGTGGCCTCCTGCATAAGCCCTGACCTGGGCCCTGGCCAGGGAGAAGCCTGCAACCTAGGTACATGCCCTTGACCAGAATCAAACCCGGACCCTGCAGTCAGCAGGCCAAGGCTCTATCCACTGAGCCAAACCGGCTAGGACAGGACATGACATTTCTTAGCCCCTCCAGCAGCGGACCTTCATTTTTCTGTCCAGGAGTGAGGTGGAAAAACCCTAGATCACCTTCTTAGATTCTCATCATGCAAGTTACCAAGAACACTGCGAGTGGTATACCGGGAGCTTAGCCAATGAGTGGTCAGAAAAGGTGTTTCCTCTGCAGCTCACACGCAGAGGCAGGACTGCTGGCGCGCCCCGCGCCCCGGCAAGCAGGCAGGCCAGCCCTGTTCCCCGCTCCCCGCTCTTGCAGGCCCTGCTCTGCCCTGCTCTGCCCTGCTGCGCGCACAGCCTCCTCCTGAGCCAGTTGTGACTATTATGGCGCCCCGGCTAATTTGCATATTATTGCCTCTTTATAGATAGATAGATAGATAGAAAGAAAGAAAGATAAAAGATGTAAGTTTTGTTTTAAAATACAAATTAATTAGGCAAGAGTCATGTCATGAAGCCTTCTTTATAAAGAGCTCCTTTTATACGCTGCTCATTTTCACTTTATCTCTTTTGCTTACCTGCCTTTAGAATATAACACTAGTTTTAGAAAAGACAACTGGGGAGATTCTTACCAACCTAAATAACTTGAATCTTCTGAAACCAGTTTTCTAAGAGCCTTACCAATCCTAATTATTGTTACTTAAATATAATAAACATTAATTACTTAGTATTGTTTCTCTATTTTCTCTAAGCATCTATTAATATCTTAAATAATTTACATTGAATTTTCATCTTTATCAATCTGTACCTTCAACACTACTTATCTCCACATAATTTTTAAAAGTAACATCTCTAGAATAAAGTCAAGATCAAGTTTAAACTATTTTTATTGATTTTTTTAAGGTATCAAGCCTAAATTATGCTTATATTACAACTGAAAGGTGACATTGGATGGTACCTTGAAAGTTTCATAAGAACTCCTTCAATAGAATGTACAATCCTAAAGAGTTTAGCTGAAGTTAAAATCCAGAGGAATATTCTGCTATAGTGCTCCCCTGAGATTATGCAGTTTTATCACTATTTTTCAGATCCTTATTAATGATTTAAACATTATTTCATATGTATGCTTCTCCATCTGGATGAAGGAATAAAGATGCTTATAGCCCTGGCTGGTGTTGCTCAGTGGTTAGAGTGTCAGCCTGCATCCCGAAAGGTCATGGGTTCAATTCCTGGTCAAGGGCATGTACCTGGGTTGCAGGTTCATCCACGACCCCAACCAGGGTCTGTGTGGGAGGAAACCAATCGATGTGTCTCTCTCACATCGATGTTTTTTCTCTCTCTCCCTCCCCCTCTCTCTAAAAATTAATTTAAAAAGTACAAATCACACAAATCTTTCCCAGCTAGCATGGCACAGTGGTTAAACATCGACCTATGAACCAGGGAGTCACAGTTCGATTCCTGGTCAGGGCACATGACTGGGTTACAGACTTGATCCCTAGTGTGGATCAATAAAAAATATATATTTTTTTAAAAGATCTTAAAAAAGAAAGAAAAGAAAATCAGACTTCACTTTCAAAGAGAAAAAGATCAAAACTCATCTTCAAGAAGAATCAGCAACAATGGGGAGGATCTGAACAATTCTTTTTTTTTAATTCTTTACTGTTTAAAGTATTGCATATGTCTCCTTTTTCCCCCACTGACCTCTCTCCAGCCGTTCCCACCCCCCAGCACATGCCCTCATCCCTCTACTGTCTGTGCCCATTGGTTATGCTTATATGCAGACATACAAGTCCTTTAGTTGATCTCTTACCTCCCCCGCCCCTGCCTTCCCTCTGAGGTTGAACGGTCTGTTCAATACTTCTATGTCTCTGGATCTATTTTTGTTTATGTTGTTCATTATATTCCACAAATGAGTGAGATCATGTGATATTTATCTTTCTCCGAATGGCTTATTTCACTTAGCATAATGCTCTCCAGTTCCATCCATGCTATTGTAAGTGGTAAGAGTTCCTTCTTTTTTACTGTATAGCAGCGTAGTATTCCACTGTGTAGATGTACCACAGTTTTTTTGGGGTTTTTTTTGTTTGTTTTTAAAAATATTTTATTGATTTTTTACAGAGAGGAAGGGAGAGGGATAGAGAGCTAAAAACATCGATGAGAGAGAAACATCGACCAGCTGCCTCCTGCACACCCCCTACCGGGAATGTGCCTGCAACCAATGTACATGCCCTTGACCGGAATCGAACCTGGGACCTTTCAGTCCGCAGACCGACGCTCTATCCACTGAGCCAAACCGGTTTCGGCTGTACCACAGTTTTTTAATCCACTCATCTGCTGATGGGCACTTAAGCTGTTTCCAAATCTTAGCTATTGTAAATTGTGCTGCTATGAACATAGGGGTGTATATATCCTTTCTGATTGATGTTTCTGATTTCTTGGGATATATTCCTAGAAGTGGGATTACTGGGTCAAGTAGCAGTTCCATTTTTTAAATTTTTGAGGAAACTCCATACTCTTTTCCACAGTGGCTGCACCAGTCTGCATTCCCACCAGCAGTGCACGAGGGTTCCTTTTTCTCCACATCCTCACCAGCACTTGTAGTTTGTTGATTGTTGATGATAGCCATTCTGACAGATGTGAGATGGTACCTCATTGTCGTTTTGATTTGCAATTCTTGGATGATTAGCCCTTTGCACTCGCTTGCTTTTTTCTCGAGCTGCTACCGATGCTAACCATGTCGAGTCACACTCGACATCCGAGTGCAAAAGGTTAGTGACTATAGGCATGTTTTCATGTCTCTTGGCCTTCTGTATGTCCTCTTTCAAAAAGTATCTATTAGGTCTTTTGCCCATTTTCTGATTGGATTGTTTATCTTCCTTTTGTTAAGTTGTATGAGTTCCCTATAAATTTGGAGATTAAACCCTTATCGGATATAACATTGGCAAATATGTTCTCCCATGCAATGGGCTCTCTGAACAATTCTTGATCTCCCAAAAAATAAAAAGCTCATATACTAGTAGCAAAAGATTCACTGTTCTGAAAGCATAAGAACAAATAAGTCACCAAAACTAGTATTAAATTGCTTAATCAATACCTGATAGTTTTACAGCTATGAAACAAGAACCAATTCAACTTTTTTTTTTAATCCTCACCCAAGAATATGTTTATTGTTATTAGAGAGAAAGGAAGGGGAAGAGAGAAAAACTGATGTGAAAGAGAAACATTGATAGGTTTCCTCCCCTACATGCCCCGACCACGGGACACAACCTGAAACCTAGGATGTGCCCTGACTGAAATCAAACCTGCAATTTTATGGTATATGGACAAAGTTCCAGCCAACTGAGCCACCAGCTGGGACAAGAACCAACTTTAAACCCACTTAAATGATCTCAGTGAATGTTTATGGAAGCCAACCTGTCAATGACAGCCCCTTCTGAAAGCCAGCCAACTGAAAACACATTCACTTCCACAAACACACTTCTAAAAACAAAGCAATCAATAACTTTCTCAGCCAGGCAACCATGCTTCCACTTCTCAAAAACACTATAAATCAGCAGTCTGCTTCATAACCAAAAAGTGATTTAAAAAACAATAATATATGTATATACTGCCTTGAGACCCAATATTTTATAACCCCCAATGTGCAATATTAAAGTAATTTTGTTATCCCATTGATTATTTTCATATGGAATTTTATACATGACAAAAAATATGAATAGTGAAATGAAAAATAAGTGAAACTATTTCAATTATTATAGCAAACCTAGTTATTAACATACTATTAAATAGATTAAGAAAATGTTTACCAGTCCTAAACACAACTATCCTTAGTAATAGGTCAGTTGGCAGCAAATGTAGAGTGTTTACTGTTGCATTTGGATTAGTACCTAGAGTTAGTGTGAAATGAGGACATTCCACTGCTGAGCTTTTTTTTTGCTATGTCATCAGCTCACATCTGGTATAGGATAACATTTCCAACATGACAGCAAAAGCAATCAAAACATGTTTTCTTATTACCTTGCTGAAAGTTTCAAAAGTCTGTAAATCACCAGTACAAACTTTTAAATTGTTAATTAATATTATGTGAAAAATAAAGTGAGTTAGGTCTACCTAATGATACTATAATATGTGCCACAGGCTTTACAGTCAAGAAAGTGAGTCTTCATTGATTTAAAAAAATCCCAATCTAAAGAGGTTCATTTAGAATTACTATAATACTAAATATAATTACCCTAAAAATCAAGATGAAATACAAACAAAAGAAAATCCCTGTTGTTCTTGACTCTAAAAAGTAAATTTCAGCCCTAGCTGGTTTGCTCAGTGGATAGAGCATCGGCCTGAGAAATGAAGGGTCCTGGGTTCGATTCCAGCCTAGGGTACATGCCCGGGTTGCAGGCTCGGTCCCCAGTAGGGGGCGTGCAGGAGGCAGCCGATCGATGATTCTCTCTCATCATTGATGTTTCTATCCCTCTCCCTTCCTCTCTGAAATCAATGAGGAAAAACCAAGATGGTGGCATAGGTAAACACCTAAACTGCTGCCTCGCACAACCATTTCAAAACTACAACTAAAGGACAAAAGGGACATCATCCAGAACCACAGGAAGGCTGGCTGAGTGGAAATTCTACAACTAGAAGGAAAGAGAAAAGCACACTGAGACTCAGAAGAGCTGCAGAAGGCAGAGGTACAGAGGCGCGCGTGGAGAGGGCTAGCAACTGAGTACGCTGCGGGCTTTCTCAATAGGGAGGGAGACAAAAGTTCCCGACTGCTTCGAACTCCAGTTCCAGGCAAGACTCTGGGGAACCAGACTCATTCAGGGAGAAACTGGACTGTCTGGCAGCGGGTGAAACTTGAGGGCAGCTTTCTCTCAAAGGTGCTTGCAGTGATTACCACAGGAAACTGAGACCCAGAGAGAGGCCTCTTAGGGCAGGGCTGACGGGAAGCCATTGCTGTCTGCTCCGCCCTGATACTCCGCCCCATCCAAGCTGAGCACAGAGGCTTTCGCAAGTCTTGTCTCATAAGGGTGTCTCCAGCACAGAAGTTCTCCCATCATAGACACAGCTGATCCTCACAGCCAATTGGCCTGGAGGTCAATTCCTCCCAGTGATACCAACAACAATCAAGGCTTAACTACAACAAGACTGTGCACACAGCCCACAAAGGGGTGCACCAAGAGTGTCCACCTCAGGTAACTGGGGAGGCTGAGCCACTGGGCCCGATAAGACACCTAGCACACAAAGCCACTCTATCAACTCAGTGAAGCAGCCAAAATGCGGAGACAAAGAAACAGGTCACAAATGAAAGAAATGGAAGAAAGCAAATGACTGGATATAGAGTTCAAAACCACGGTTATAAGGTTTTTCAAGAATTTTCTAGAAAAGGCGGATAAATTTAATGAGACCCTCGAGGATATGAAAAAGGACCAACTAGAAATTAAGCATACACTGACTGAAATAAAAAATAATATACAGAGATCCAACAGCAGACTAGAGGATCACAAGAATCAAGTCAAAGATTTGAAATACAAAGAAGCAAAAAACACCCAACCGGAAAAGCAAAAAGAAAAAAGAATCCAAAAATATGAAGATAGTGTAAGAAGCCTCTGGGACAACTTCAAGCTTACCAACATCAGAATTATGGGGGTGCCAGAAGAAGAGAGAGAGCAAGATACTGAAAACCTATTTGAAGAAATAATGACAGAAAACTTCCCCCATCTGGTAAAAGAAATAGACTTACAAGGCCAGGAAGCGCACAGAACCCCAAACAAAAGGAATCCAAAGAGGACCACACCAAGATAAATCATAATTAAAATGCTAAGAGCAAAAGACAAAGAGAGGATATTAAAAGCAGCAAGAGAAAAACAGTTACCTACAAGGGAGCACCCATTAGATTGTCAGCTGATTTCTCAACAGAAACTATGCAGGCCAGACGGGAGTGGCAAGAAATATTCAAAGTGATGAATAGCAAGAACCTACAACCAAGATTACTCTACCCAGCAAAGCTATCATTCAGAACTGAAGGTCAGATAAAGAGCTTCACAGATAATAAAAAGCTAAAAGAGTTCATCATCACCAAACCAGTATTATATGAAATGCTGAAAGGTATTCTTTAAGAAGAGGAGGAAGAAGAAAAAGGTAAAGATAAAAATTATGAACAACAAATACATATCTATCAACAAGTGAATCTAAGAATCATGTGAATAAAAAATCTGATGAACAGAATAAATGGTGAATATAACAGAATCAGGGGCAATAGAAAGGGAGTGGACTGACAATTCTCGGGGGGAAAGGGATATGGGGAGTGCGGGAAGAGACTGGACAAAAATTGTACACCTATGGATGAGGACAGTGGGGGGGGGGGGGCGCTAAGGGCAGAGGGTGGGGTGGGAACCGGGTAGAGGGGAGCTATGGGGGGGGGGGGGAAGAGTAACAATTGTAATAATCTGAACAATAAAGATTTATTTAAAAATATTAAAAATAAATTTCAGGTATTTAAGTAACTTCATATTAATACTGATAGTAGTCTTTTTTTTTTTTTTTAATACAGTAACAAAAAAATGTTTCTTGCAGCTTGGAAAGTAAAACCTTTTATCCCCCTCCCACCCCCAAAAGCTAGAGGAACCCACTGTATCAGCTAAGTTAATGTTAAATAGAATAGTAGAAGAGACATTTGGACTTTTAGTTAAATAGGCCTCACCAACTACTAAGCTTATTAAAAATGTATTTTTATTTTTTAAAAGTCACAAACCTAGAAGGACAAATGGGAAGACAAAAAGCAACAACATTTTAGAAGCTGGAAACCAGAATGATAAGCAATAACTAATTTAGAAGACCAGAGAAAATTTAAGCCCGGGTTAGTGATCACAAAGAAGTAGGCTTATTTCCTTCCATAGAACCATGGAAAAGCTAAAAAATTAGAGTCACCAAATACAGGTGGTGCTGAAAATAGGAGGACTGGTCATCCCCAGAACCTCTTCCCATGCTGATCAGTGACTAGCCCACACTAGGCTAACAGAAGACTGTAAGTTTACTCTCTCCCATGACTGAACTGAGTAGAACTAATGGTGGGGAAACCAACTGAAACAGGGAAAATCTCACTACCGAGTACTTCCTTTTTCCACCCGGGTCTAAGAAGGCTGGCAATCAGGCCTATAACTGCAGGTAGAAAAAAGGATTCTTCTCTGAAGTAGCTGATCATCCCGCACAGGGGGCGGAAAAGTCAATTTTACCATAATACAGTTGTTTTAAAAGAAAAAACTTAAAGATATAAAAAATATTTTTATTGATTTTAGAGAGAGGAAGGGAGGATAGAGAGATAGAGATATCAATCAGCTGCCTCCTGCACACCACCTACTGGCGATCGAGTCCGCAACCCGGGCATGTGCCCTGACCAGGAATCCAACCTGGTTCATGGGGCAACCTCCACCACCAAGCCACATCGGCCAGGCATCAATGTGCTTTTTTTTCCCTTAAATATATATTTTATTGATTTTTCACAGAGAGGAAGGGAGAGGGATAGAGAGTTAGAAACATCGATGAGAGAGAAACATCAATCAGCTGCCTCCTGCACACCTCCTACTGGGGATATGCCGAAAACCAAGGTACATGCCCTTGACCGGAATCGAACCTGGGACCCTTGAGTCCGCAGGCCGACGCTCTATCCACTGAGCCAAACTGGTTTCGGCCTATTAATCCATATTTTACTTTGTCAAATGATAACAAAGCTTAACATAAATATTTGCCCCTTTTTTCAAAATCAAGAATTTTCTTAAGTACAGAAAATAGATCTTCATTAAAACTACAGAAGACTAAGTAAGATCTTGTTGTCTTGCATTATCCAATTATTGGAGAATAGTTCGTTAAAACATAACTGAATCAACTCATATACTTTTACCACACCACCACCAGAAAGAAAAAAAACATGTGTCAGACATGCCAAATGAGTCAAAAATGGTAATTTGATGTTATACAACCATGGAACTGTGAACATTTTTATTTTAAACACACATGAATTTAAAAATGAACAAGTGTGACATACAGAGGACTCATTTAGAAAAGGTATTTGACAGCAATGTGGTTTTCTTTTAGAGAGGAAGGGAGGGAGAAAGAGAGAGAGAAATCGATTAGTTGTTCCATTTATTTATACATACATTCATTGGTTGCTTCTAGTACATGCCCTGACCTGGGATAGAACCCGCAACCCTGGCGTATGGGACGGGGTTCTAACCTACTGAACTACCCGGCCAGGACCAGCAATGGTATGACTTAGCAGAAGAGTGGTAGGGCATAGTGCTATGGATTATGCCATGTCACCATCACAAGATGTTGCATCCTTGTTGTCTCAAAAGACTACTTGCTCTTTACAACCTAATTAATGATAGAAAATGATAGGGGGAAGCCAGTAGGCATCAGAAGGAAAGGGCAAGGTAATAAAATACAAATTTACACTAAAAGCTACGATGTCAGGAGCAAAAGAGGCTCACATACCAATGTTTGGCCTGTCAGTAAAGTGCTATTCCCAATCAAGAGAATTTTCTTCTGCAAAATTATAAAAAAGGTGCATTCCTGAAATGCAATTATATTAAAATAAAATAGCTTGAACATGCACAAGAATTATATGCTAATCATTAAACCTACATTTAAATAACCAAAATTTTTTTTTCATTGAATCTGAAACCATCTGGAAAGTAAAACAAGCTTAAATAAGGTCTCAAGTGTTCTGTCGCACAAAAATATTATGTGAAATTTTACCTTTGTCTATTTAAAAATCCTAGTTCTAATAAGTCTTTCAAAATAAAGTCGTAGCCCTGGCCAGTTCCTCAGTGGTTAGAGCATTGGCCTGTACAACGAAGGGTTGCAGGTTCAATTCCCGGTCAAGGGCATGTACCTGTGATGCACGTTCAATCCCCAGCCTCAGTCAGTAGCACATGCGGGAAGCAACCAATGGATGTCCCCTCCACTCTCTCTAAAAGTCAATGGGAAAAATATCCTGGGATATGGGGGGAGGGGGAATCAATAGGAAAAAAATTAATTAAATAAAGATGTAAAAAGAAAAACTGTATCTAAGAATCCATCATAGTCAAGATTTTATATGAGACTGTTTTAGTAATTTACATAAATAACTTCTGTGGACACAAAATATGACCTTCCATGTTAAAACAAAGATATTCTCAAGGGTCTAAAACTATCAGACAGGTCATCAGGGATTCTAAAGTAAACTTGGGCAATGAGCCTAAACAAATTTAAATATAAACTATCCTTCCTAGTTCAGCTTAGTTTTCATGAATACCCAAGCAAGTCAGCTTAGGTCAGATATTAATCTACCAATAGATAAAATACACAAAGAAATGACAGTAGCAATTACTAATACAGATGAGACAATAAATATTTTCAAAATAAGAATTTATAATAGCTGAATGGTTTTCAAAGTATTTGCATTACTGCTCCCAGATACAGGACCATAATTTATAGTGCATTTTAAAAAGATACTACAATGAACTCTTGTTAACTGAAATGTTAAGAAAATAGATTATTATATGGCATAGTCTTAAAGTGAAATGCAATAGTTTAGTAATAATTATAATTACAAATGTAATTTGTATACCATATTATAGATCAGGGGTCCTCAAACTTTTTAAACAGGGGGCCAGTTCACTGTCCCTCAGACCGCTGGAGGGCCGGACTATAGTTTAAAAAAAACTATGAACAAATTCCTATGCACACTGCACATATCTTATTCTGAAGTAAAAAAACAAAACGGCAAAAACACCCACATGTGGCCCGTGGGCCGTAGTTTGAGGACACCTGTTATAGATCATCAATTCCCAAAGCTTAACAAAATATAATTATTGCCTTCACCTGTTCCCCTTACATATTTTCTTTAATCTCTGATTAGAATGTAATGGTAAGAAGACATTTTAGAGGAGAGTAAGGAGCACTATCCTGTGATAACGGCAAGACATCTTTCTAAACCTAATTTAGTGTTCCTAAGAAGATTCTGAAGATACTTTAGGACATGACATCACTTAGTAATGTGCTACAGGTAGATTTGTGAAAGTAAACTTGTATTTTATCTGCAAGAATGGATATATTAGCCCTGGCCAGTGTGGTTCAGTGATTTTAGCATTGGGCCAGGCATCATAGTGTTGGGGGTTCGATTCCCAGTCAAGGGCACGTACCTGGGTTGCAGGCTCAATCCCTGGCCCAGGTCTATTGTGTGGGAGGCAAGCAATTGATGACTCTCATATATTTCTCTCTCTCCTCCCTCCCTCTCCTCCACTCTCTAAAAATCAATGGGGGGAAAAAGATCCTCGGGTGAGGATTAACAACAACAAAAAAGAATGGATAGGTTAGCCTTTCCTATATGCAATTGTTCCGAGTTTGAAAAAAAATTCTAAATGAGTAGAATCAGTACCTAACAAAGTCACAATCTTATCTATGATAATAAAAGCATAATATGCTAATCAGACCAAACATCCTTCCGGATGAAGCCGGGGCTATGAGAGAAGCCAAGCCCCAGGTGCTAAAGGGAAGCCCAGGGTGCCAGAGGGAAGCCGGTGCCAGCAGCCGGGGGGAACGAAGGCCTACTCTTGCACAAATCTTGTGCATTGGGCCTCTAGTAGTAGTATACAACAGAATATGAGCCAAGACTTCCTAACTTATATGTAAGAAATCAAATAAAATATTCCTTGAGAGCTTTAGCCTTTATTAAGGAATAATTCTGAACAACCAAAAATTCTCAAGACATTGATTACTAATATAAATAAAACAGTTCATGTGCCTTCAACATTAGTCAATTTGTACATACATGAAAAATATATAAAAGCTTATCAGTCTAATCAGCTAGCTGACTTGTTTCAAACATACAACTCTCACTGTCACACATACACAAAGCTAAACATTCCTTGTAGTTAAATAATACCTAAATATAACTTTCAAGTATAGTTTATCATAGGAAGTAACACTTTCTAACCTAAAATAATTTAAAAGTCAATATTAATTTTGATTTAAAAACAGAAGAAACCTAAGTATTCACCTTTATTCTCTTCTGAAATCCTAACAAAATGAAAGCAAGAGGGATAAAACATACATATCTATAGAGTAATATGCAAATTAACCATCACTCTGCTACACCCAGAGCCACTCACCAATCAGGAGTGAGTATGCAAATTAACCCAACCAAGATGGCTGCGGCCACAGAGCGAGCAGGAGGCTTGGGTTTCCCGGCAATGGAGGAAGCCAAGCTTTCCGCACACCCTGGCTGGCCCAGGCCTCCACTCAAGGCTACAAAGTTTCAATTATAGAAGATAAATAAATCCCAACAAAAATGGCTATGGCCACGGAGCAAGCAGGAGGCTTGGCTCCGCTCAAGGTTACAAAGTTTCAATTATATAAGATAAATAAATCCCAGATACCAGGGCCTCCGCTTGGGTCGCCGGGGGGCGTGACCGGCCTGCAAACCACCACAGGCCCCTCGCCCAGCCACCCCACGCCCCAAGGAAACCCCCACCCTGATCCGGGACACCCTTCAGGGCAAACTAGCCAGCCCCCACCTGTGCACCAGGCCTCTATCCTATCTAATAAAAGAGTAATATGCAAATTGACCATCACTCCAACACACAAGCTGTGGGCACAAGATGGCCACCACAAGATGGCCAGCAGGGGAGGGCACTTGGGAGGGACCAGGCCTGCAAGGGAGGACAGTTGTGGGCGATCAGGCCAGCAGGGGAAGGCAGTTGGGAGGGACCAGGCCTGCAAGGGAGGGCAGTTGGGGGTGACCAGGCCGGCAGAGGAGTGAAGTTGGGGGCAACCGGGCCTGCAGGGAAGGACAGTTGCGGGGGGGGACCCAGGCCTGCAGGGGAGAGCAGTTGGGGGTGACCAGGCCTGCAGGGGAGGGCAGCTGGGGGCAAACAGGCTGGCAGGGGAGCAGTTAGGCATCAATCAGGCTGGCAGGCAGAAGTGGTTAGGGGCAATCAGGAAGGCAGGCAGGCGAGCAGTTGGGAGCCAACAGTCCTGGTTTGTGAGAGGGATGTCCGACTGCCCGTTTAGGCCCGATCCTGATCGGGCCTAAACGGGCAGTTGGATATCCCTCAAGGGGTCCCAGATTGGAGAGGGTGCAAGCTGGGCTGAGGGACACTCCCCTCCCCCCCCCCCGCCCGTGCACAAAATTTGTGCACCGGGCCTCTAGTAAACTTATAAGGCCAAAGAAAATGGGAGAGAATAGTAGATCAAATATCCGAGAATTTTGCAATACGAAAGAGATTAATTTAGCAAAACTGAGGAGGCTAAAACCTAACTTGTGATGGGAGAAAAAGGGTTGAAATAAGTAAGCTCAGGTGTATAGGGAAACCTGCAAAGTCTTAGGATCTCAACAGTTGGTACTTCTGAAAGTCAAGATGTGAGATGGGGCTGAAAATAAAAGGATGAAAAATGTATAAAGTTAAAAACAGTGAAACACCCAGCTCTCCAGCCCTTCAGTCAGGTGACTACCCCCATATTGCTGAAGAAAGTTTTTTGCTTTCTAAGACAGGTAGCCTGCTTTTCTCTTCCAGGCCTCATCAGGGTAGGGGTGAAGGAAAAGTTAAACCAGTTTCCCGGTAAGGGCACATGCTCGGGTTGCAGGCTCGATCCCCAGTAGGGAGCATGCAGAAGGCAACCGGTCAAGTGATTCTTTCTCATCATTGATGTTTCTATCTCTTTCTCTCCCCTCCTCTCTGAAATCAATAAAAATATATTTTAAAAAAATAGAATATGCTGCCTAGTAGGAAAAAATAGAAGAAAATATGAAAAATACCTAAATTACATAAAGTAAAATACATGTGCACAAAACAATACGCATGTTGTAGGAACAGGAACATGTAAAAAGGTACACATTAAAATGGTTGCCTATGGCAGGAGGAGAGAAATAAAAAGTACAGTATGAGGATAAAAAGAAGGTAGGAGCACAAGAAGTAGTTTACACAGACCAATGACAACAATGGGCTATAAACTGAGAATTATGATTAACTTTCTGCACCTTAGATCCAAAAAAAGAAAATATTTGTGAGTAAATAATCTGCAGAAATTCTGTAATAATTCAGAAATTTCGACAATACATAACAGAATTAAAATTAAGACATTAAAGACAAATTTGCTTTGGAAGAGAGAATCCCTTTACATATGCAAAGTAAGTCCTGACTGTAGAACTTAAATAGCACTTGAAAAATTTTGTGCAGTGTTAGAAAACAGTTCCTACATAAATAACCTACTTAATACTGTTTTCCTTATTCCTGAGACAGCAGTTTTCCATCTTAACTGTCTTTTTTCTGTTAAAAACTAATATTAATTTTCACTAAGATGTTATTAACGTTTCATAATATAATGTGAAAAATATCAGAAAGTACAGATTTTTAAAAAGAGAAAATAAAAGTCACAAAAAGTATAGTAAATATACCTATTCCCCTTCACCCCTGCCCTGACAGAAGCAAAGATGAGGCCTCAAAGAGAAAAGCAGGCTACCTATCTTAGAAAGCAAGGAGGTAGAAAATGTGTCTTCTCATTTCTGGCTCAATCTCCCAGAACTGTGTCAAAGAACCTAGCTCCAATTAATCATGCCTTAAAATTGCTGCCAATGCCTGGAAGTCCTAGTTCGCCAAATTTGTCCCCATTTATATTTATACTGAAATGGACAAATGCCACCAGGGGCACCAAACCTCAGCTAGGACTAGGTCAGATTTGGATCAGCAGCTCCAGGCCAGCTAGAAATAACACTAGGCTCATATTATGTACAATTAGATTTTTTTTAACTCCACTTACCTCATTATAGTGGAGTTTTACTTGCCACCAACCAGATAATCATTCCAAACATTCTGGACTATGACCTTCCAGACTTAGATCACATTTTAATACTTTAATGTATTGTTATATCCTATATAATAAAAGCCTAATATGCAAATTGACTGAACAGCAGAACGACAGGTGGAATGACTGGTCGCTATGATGCGCACTTACCACCAGGAGGCAGACGCTCAACACAGGTGCTGCCCCCAGCCCGCAGGCCCCAGGCTAGCCAAGACGTGTGCCAGCGGGGGCAGGGCCGGCCAGTGAGCTGGCCAGCGCCACCCAATTGCCCCGCCGGTCGCCTCCCGTAGTGTGGTGGCAGCGGGGGGCGGGGCAAGTGAACGGGCAGGTGGCGCCAGGCCGGCCAAGGCGGGTGCCAGCGGGGGCCCCCCTATCGCTCCGCTGGTCACCCCACAGATCAGCCCTGATCACCGGCCAGGCCTAGGGACCTACCTGTGCACAAATTTCATGCACTGGGCCTCTAGTATTAAAATAAAATTAGATAATACCATTTATGGCAATGTAATATGCATGCATATAAAATGTATACATTACCCATTGAATAAAAGAGGAAACTATAAATCCATATAGAGATAAATAAATAAATTGAGCTCTAGCCAGTTTGGCTCAGTGGATAGAGCGTCAGCCTGCGGACTGAAGGGTCCTGGGTTTGATTCTGCTCAAGGGCACATGCCCAGGTTGCAAGCTTGATCCCCAGTGGGGAGCATGTTTATGTAGTTTCAAAATGTTTATGTAGTTTCAAAATAGTTCCCCAACAAAATGTTTATTACGAAGGGGAAGAGTAACTTTATAAAATCCCCTGGCAGACATCTCCTAATGGACATCATTAGTAATGAGACAAATCAAAATTATGTGCCACCTGAGATAAACATGAGAAAATGTTATTAACTTAAATTGAGGGACATTCTTCAAAATAAGTCTCTAGTAACCATCAAACTATCAAGGCCATGAAAGTCTAGAAAAGACAAAGGAATGATTACATACAGTCGAAAAGAGATTACAGAGACAGGACAACTAAAAGCAACACATGATTCTGAACAGATCCTTTTGCTACAAAAAACAATACTAAGATTACTGGCAAAACAGAATGGATTTGAGGATTAGATGGTATGATGTCTCAATGTTAATTTCCTGATTGTTGATAGTTAATAGTATGATTATGTAGAATGTTGTTGTTTGTAAGAAAGAAATTAAAATATTCAGAGAAATGGTGGGACATCAGAGACTGGCAACTTACTCTCATGAAATGGTTCAGGAAAAAGGAAGTTCTTTGAGCTTTTCTCTAAGTTTGTGATTGTTCAAAAAAATTTTTTCAATAATTTTTTGCTTATTAATCCTCACCCAAGGATATTTTTCCCATTGATTTTTTTAAAGAGTGGAAAGGAGGGATGGAGAGGAGAGAGAGCAACATTGATGTGAGAGAGACACATCGATTGGTTGCCTCCTGCACGTGCCCCACCTGGACCAGAGGATCGAACCTGTAACCCAGGTACATGTCTTTGACCGGGAATTGAACCCGTGACCCTTCCATGCATGGGCCAACACTGTAACCACTGACAACACATCCAGGACTTCAATATATATTTTTAAAGTATTCTTATAGATTTTATAGAGAGGAAAAGAGAGGGATAGAAACATCAATGAGAAAGAAACATCCATTGGCTGCCTCCTGCACACCCCCTACTGGGGTTCCACCCTACAACCCAGAACCGAAGCATCACAGACATCCTCATTCATGTCAGGCAGTAAACCACTGAGCAACACTGGCTGGGCTCAATATTTTTTTAAAAGAATGGCTACTGCCCTGGCCAGAGTGGCTCAGTTGATTGAGCATCACCCTGTGTGCCAAAAGGTCACCAGTTCAATTTCCACTCAGGGCACATGCCCAGGTTGTGAGTTTGGTCCCAGGTCGGGGTGCAAGCAGGAAGCAACCAATCAATGTTTCTCACATCGATGGTGCTCCCTCTCTAAAACCAATAAAACATTTTTTAAAATATGAGTGTTTACCAAAGGATATTCGTAAATATATTAGAATCAGAGGCCCGGTGCATGAACTTTGTGCACAGGTAGGATCCCTAAGCCTGGCCAGTGATCAGGGCCGATCAGGGCCTTCCGGCTGCCGGCCAAAGCCTTCCTTTGTTCCATGCCGCCCCCTGGTGGTCAGTGCACATTATAGCAAGCGATCAAACTCCCAGTCACCCGGTCGAACTCCCGAGGGGACAATTCTCATATTAGGCTTTTATATATGTATAGAAGATGATTGCCTAAGGCAGTGATTTTTAACTGATGTGTCACAAGAATTTTTAAACCATGCAATACATGACTACTTAGAGGCACTGATCTCTTTCCCCTTAGATTGTCAAATTAAAAAATGACAATAGCCAATACAACAATAGCTGTCTGGTGTGAATGAGTCAAAATTACACCTGTTTTTTTTTTTTGCCAGATCGGCATATATGTTTTAGTGTGCTGAAGAATTTTAGTAATTAGTTTATATGTGCCATGACATGAAAAAGGCTGAAAATCACTGGCCTAAGGTATTGAAAGGGAAGAGAAGTAAAAATGGGGATAAAAAGAAATGTGTGTGTGTGTGTGTATATATATATATAACATATATATATACACACACACACACACACATACACACACACACACACACACACACACACACACACACACACATACACCAACCAAACAACAAACAAGAAAAGATCTGGTATGAGCAAAAAATAATGATAAAGAGCCATAAATTGAGAATTCATGAATTTAATCCTAGAAAGAACAACAAATGATTAAATAAATACTGGCATGGGTGACTGAATCTAGGAGTAGGGCTCTCCTCAGGTGTGGCTTTATGCTGGAGGTAACCACAGGAGGGAGGGAGGTAAATACAGATTCACTTTCTCTCCATTCTAAAAAGCTGAAAAAGGTTGCTTCTGGGTAGCGGGGAGTGGTAAGGGACTCGACTTTTTATTATAAACTTTACAGTATGTTTGACTTTAAAAAGGATGTAGCTGCCCTAGCCAGTGTAGCTCAGTTGGTTGAAGCATCATCCCATACACCAAAAGGTGGCAGGTTCGATTCCAATCAGGGCTTAGACCCAGGTTGTGGGTTCAATCCCAAATCAGGGTGCATGCAGCAAGCAACCAATCGATGTTTCACTCTCAGATCGACGTTTCTCTCTCTCTCCCTTTCTTTCTCTGAAATCAATTTGAAAAAAATAATAACAAAAAGGATATAGCTAAATTACTTTTACAAATGAAAATGTTAACATAAAAGGAAAAAAGTATCAAGTCAGTTATGTGAAATCAGTAAGGAATCTGGATTGGCAGGATTTGGAGGGGCCGGCAAATTTTGAGAGGTAAAGAGTAAGCCATAAGTCAGGAATCCAGATAGGCAAGTCAGTTATGTCATCAGCCATCAGGAAATAGATGAAACTTGTTATTCCAAAGGACGTCTAAACCATGAGTTCAGTAGCTCAGGAGTCCAGCTAATATCTGGGCACAGCTGGTCTCAAATAATGAGATGAGTAAATACAGGTGACTGAGAAATGAAGTAACTAATGATAGCCTAGTTACCAGTTTCCACAGTAATCTTCCTTGCAGCTATGCCACTTTCAACACCCACAGAATCAGCGCATCCCTACTCCCAGGAACAATTCTGACTTGATTACTATGTATAGCCCTTGATCCTCAGATTCAGTTGAATCCTGAATGTTCTAATTACTGGACTCCAATCTCTTTTTTCCAGCCCAAATGACAATGTGAGCCCCAACTTTAATTCTGAAGTTCTTGTTCTAAAAGTATATTCAGTTTCTGCTTGCCATGGTGCCAATAAACCTCCCTGCCTGAACATCCAATTATCCTGCTTTGGGAGCCAGGGCAAAATATAGTTAAGACAGACAGAATTAATAAGCTTTAGAATCAGGAGTGCAAACTAATCTGGGTAACTCTGGACTCAAAATCCCCGTGAGCTATATAGTTCCCCAAAATATATAAAAGTGGTTCCGTGACACCTCATGCTGTAAGAAATGTAAGATAGTAGTAGCTCTTCAATTACCTAGTGCTTACTATGTTCCAGGCACTGTTCTAAATTCTTTAAATATATTAACTCATTTAATTCTTAAAACAACCCTATGCAATTGGTATTATCAAACCCACTAGAGGCCCGTTCATGCACCGGTGGGGTCCCTCAGCCTGGCCTGCGCCCTCTCGCAATCTGGGATCCCTCAAAGGATATTGGAGAGCTGGTTTTGGCCTGATCCCTGCAGGCCAGGTCTCTAGTATGCTTATAAGATCTTTGGTTCATCTCTTTCCGCCCTCCCCCCACTTTTCCCTCTGAGATTCATCAGTCTGATCCATGTTTCCATGCCTGTAGTTCCCGCTCCTGCGTTGAGCATCTGCCCCCTGGTGGTCAGTGCATTTCATAGCTACCGAATGGTTGGCTGGTCTGCCGGTTGCTTAGGCTTTTATATATATAGATTTTATATATATATGTAGATAGATAAGATAGATATTACAAATGAGAAAAATGAATAAAAAGGTTTTTAAAAATTTGCACAAGGTCACACAGCTAGTAACTAATAAAGTCTGGATACTACAAAAAAATACATATATATTCTTCACACAGGGCAGAGAACATGTTAATCACTCAATAAACAGTACCTATTATCTTTGTAATTCTCTGTTGAGTTAGAAATTTTCTCATTTAGACTCTTCTAGACGTGAAAAAAAATGCCTGGAATTTAATGGAAATTGAACTGTTTTCTACATGTGTGAAACTGGCTCTTTTCCAGGCAGTCTTATTTCAACCAAATAGGCAAGCCTAGAACCTTCTCCACTTTCCTTTACTGGTTCTAAATAATAACTGTATACTACTAATTAATAACTATATACTATTAGGTGACAGTATTTGTAAATAATTTAATGATTAACAGAATCAGGAATAAAAAACAACATATTATCTCCATAGAGATGGAAAAGGCATGCAAGAGAATTCAACATCCATTCTTGATTATTTTTTAAAGCCAAATACTTCAATAATATGATAATGCATATATGTCCAACCTCAAACACATATAATTTTTTTAAAATATATTTTTATTGACTTCAGACAGGAAGGGGGAGAGAGAAACATCAACAGTGAGAGAGAATCACTGACCGGCTGCCTCCTGCACATCCCCCACTGGGGATCAAACCCGCAACCTGGGCATGTGCCCTGAATGAGAACCGAATCGTGACCTCCTGGTTCATAGGTCGATGCTCAATCACTGAGCCACGCCCGGCCAGGCCCATATAATCTACACTAATAAAAGAGAAATCTGCCCTAACCGGTTTGGCTCAGTGGATAGAGCGTCGGCCTGCGGACTGAGAGGTCCCAGGTTCGATTCCGGTCAAGGGCATGTACCTTGGTTGTGGGCACATCCCCAGTAGGAGGTGTGCAGGAGGCAGCTGATCGATGTTTCTCTCTTCTATGTTTCTAGCTCTCTATCCCTCTCCCTTCCTTTCTGTAAAAATCAATAAAATATATTTAAAAAAAGAGAAATCTACACTAATAAAAGAGAAACATGCAAATTGACTGTACCTCCACTGCGCCCAAAAGTCACACCCACCAGCCAATCAGGAGCAAGTATGCAAATTAACCCAACCAAGATGGCTGCAGCCACAGAGTGAGAAGGAGGTTTGGGTTTCCCTGGCAATGGAGGAAGCCAAGCTTCCCGCCTGCTCTGGCCGGCCCTGGCCTCCGCTCAAGGCTACAAAGTTTCAATTATAGAAGATAAATAAATCCCAACAAAAAAGCAGGAGGCTTGGGTTTCCCCAGCAATGGAGGAAGCCAAGCTTCCTGGCCTGCCCTGGCCTCTGCTCAAGGCTACAAAGTTTCAATTACAGAAGATAAATAAATCCCAGATACCAGGGCCTCCGCTTGGGTCACCGGGGGGCGTGGCCAGCCTGCAAACCACCACAGGCCCCTTACCCAGGCCACCCCATGCCCAAGGGAACCCCCACCCTGATCTGGGACACCCTTCAGGGCAAACCAGCCGGCCCCCACCCAAGCACCAGGCCTCTATCCTATCTAATAAAAGAGTAATATGCAAATTGACCATCACTCCAACACACAAGATGGCTGCTCCCATGTGGTCAAAGATGGCCACCACAAGATGGCTAGCAGGGGAGGGCAGTTGGGAGGGACCAGGCCTGCAAGGGAGGGCAGTTGTGGGCGATTAGGCCAGCAGGGGAGGGCAGTTGGGAGGGACCAGGACTGCACGGGAGGGCGTTGGGGGTGATCAAGCCTGCAGGGGAGGGCAGTTGGGAGGGACCAGGACTGCACGGGAGGGTGTTGGGGGTGATCAAGCCTGCAGGGGAGGGCAGTTAGGGGTGACCAGGCTGGCAAAGGAGTGAAGTTGGGGGCAACTGGACCTGCAGGGAAGGGCAGTTGGAGGGGACCAGGCCTGCAGGGGAAAGCAGTTGGGGGGGGACCAGGCCTGCAGGGGAGGGCAGTTGGGGGGGACCAGGCCTGCAGGGGAGGGCAGTTAGGGGTGACCAGGCCTGCAAGGGTGGGCAGTTAGGGGCAATCAGGCCGGCAAGAGAGCAGTTAGGCATCAATCAGGCTGGCAGGGGAGTGGTTAGGGGGTGATCAGACTGGCAGGCAGAAGTGGTTAGGAACAATCAGGAAGGCAGGCAGGCGAGCAGTTGGGAGCCAGCAGTCCTGGATTGTGAGAGGGATGTCCCAGATTGGAGAGGGTGCAGGCTGGGCTGAGGTACACCACTCACCCGTGCACGAATTTCGTGCACCGGGCCTCTAGTTTTCAATAAGTGCCACAAGCTTCTCAGTAAAGTCAGATAAAGATAAGGATATGCTTTAGCATAATAGTTACTTAATTTCTCCATATAGCAGCCAGTGTAATTAAACACAACAAAGAAAAGTGTAAAAAAAAAAAAACAACTAAATCTATCATAATTTTCAAGTTATATTGTTTACTTGGAAATCTAAAAAGAATCAACTGGAAAATTATTCCAAATACAGGAGAAACCAGCACAAATTAACACAATAAATTCAATAGGACTCTCACAAATAAATATCTATTAAGAAAATATCCTATTTGGAATAGCAACAATAAATTACCTAGAAATAAACAAATGTGCAAAAATAATAACTAAAGAAAAAGAGTGAGGGTGCTAATAACTCTTTAATGCTATGGAAAGTATATATTAAAATATACATTAGCCGAGACCGGTTTGGCTCAGTGGATAGAGCGTCGGCCTTCGGACTGAAAGGTCCCGGGTTCAATTCCAGGTCAAGGGCATGTACCTTGGTTGCGGGCACATCCCCAGTGGGGGTTGTGCAGGAGGCAGCTGATCGATGTTTCTCTATCATCGATGTTTCTAACTCTCTGTCCCTCTCTCTTCCCCTCTGTGAAAAATCAATAAAATATATTTAAAAAATATATATATATATACATTAAGTGAAAGAAAGAAGAATGCTGCAATTAAGTATGCTACCATTTATATATGAAAAAAAATCTAGCCCTACCTGGTTTGGCTCAGTGGTTAGTTAGCATCAGCCTGCGGACTGAAGGGTCCCTGGTTCGATTCCAGTCAAGGGGAGCCCGAGCTGTTATATGGCTCTTGCATTTTTTGAAAAGCAGTAGCTTAAATTGTAATAAATTGAGAATGCAGCCCTAGCTGGTTTGGCTCAATGGATAGAGTGTTGGCCTGCTGACTGAAGGGTCCTGGGTTCAATTCCAGTGAAGGGGACATGCCCAGGGTTGCGGGCTTGACCCCCAGCAGGGGGCACGCAGAAGGCAATCCATCAGTGATGTTTCTCTCTAATCGAGGTGTCTAACTCACTCACCCTCTTCCTTTCTCTCTAAAATCAATAAAAACATATTTTTTAAAAATCAGGTATCAAGAGAGCACTCTTAAAATTAAATAAACAGCAGGAATAAAAATATGTTCATAGCCTAGCTGATGTGGCTCATTGGTTGAGCAACGACCTGTGAACCAGGAGGTCACGATTAGATTCCCAGGCAAGGCACATGCCCCAGTTGCTGGCTCGATCCCCTATGGCGGTGTGCAGCAGGCAGCCAATAGATGATTCCTTCTCATCATTAAAGTTTCTATCTATCTCTTTCCCTCTTCCTTCCTCTCTGAAATCAATAAAAATATATTTTTTAAAAAGAATGTTCATAAAAGCTTTATTTTGAGTAGCCAAAGATTAGAAGCAATTCAAATGTCTATTAACCCAATAAGATACAACTCATCAAAAAGAACATACTTGTAACATGTGAATCTCAAAAACATTATGTTGAGCAACAGAAGCCAAACCTAAAAATACAAACTGTATGATTTCATATATGAAGTTCTGGAACAGGCAAACCTAGAGCTATGGTGATAGGTGACAACTGTGGTTGTCTGGGATGGTGTGAAAGAAAATGATTGGAGAGGGGTATAAGGTAATTTTCTTAAATGATGGAAATGTTCTATAATTTGACTACAGGTAATGGCTAAATTAGATGTACACATTTGTCAAAACTAATCAAGCCACACACTTAAGATAGACACATCTTATTGTAAGTTACAATAAAAAATGCTACACAGAACAAAAATAAACTTCACAGGAAGAATGGAAGATAAAGATGAGGTAATAATTTAAAAGAGTAAAAGCACGGGAAGAACCAAGATGGCGGCAAAGTTAAACAACTAAACTGCCACCTCGCACAATTTCAAAAATACAACTAAAAGACAAAACGTCTACCACCCAGAATCACGGGAAAGCTGGATGAGTGGAAGATTTACAACTAAGAAGAGAAAGGAGCACAAACACTGAAAAGCTGAGGTACGGAGGCGGCGAATCGGGCTGGTGGCGGGCGACTGGGCGCGCGGCTTTTCTTCAACCCGAAGGGAGACAAGCTCCAGATCACTCTGAAATCCAGTTTCTGGGGACACGCGGGGGACCCAGACACCTACGGGGAGAAGCTTGACTCTCGGCCATAGGGTCGGAAAGTGAGAGTGACTTTTTTGCAGAGGTGCGCCCAGCAATCACTGTTTATTGCGGTGTGGGACGCGGGGACTTGGAAACGCGGAAAGGCAGAGACGGCTGACGGCAGCCATCGCCGTTTGCCATGCCCTAGCCTAGTGACGCCCAGAGACCCCACCCTGCCCTGAGACCCCGCCCCGCACATTCTACAAACCCGCCCAGGCTCCACACAGAGGCTTTTGCATATAAATGGCCTGTTCTGTGGAAGCTTAACCAAATAAACTGCAGCTCCAGTCAAACTGCTCCAAAACCGCCCAAGCAAAGAGGAGAAAACTGTAGTTCTTGCTGTAGCTCCTGCTGGGGGGCCTCAGACAATAGCTGACCTGCACTCCATTGGAGATCCAGAAATGAGGGCATCTAGTGGTCGGTGTGAGACAACACCAGATTTCAACCACTCTCATAAGGGACACTTTCAAGAGGCAGACTCAGTGAGCACCAAAGCCCTACTGGAACAAGACCTGCCCCATAAACGTGTCTCCAGCATAGCAATTCTTCTGTTATAGACACAGCAGGTCCTCACAGCCAATTGGCCTGGAGGTCAATTCCTCCCAGTGACACCAACAACAATCAAAACTTAACCATGCCGAAACCGGTTTGGCTCAGTGGATAGAGCGTCGGCCTGCGGACTGAAAGGTCCCAGGTTCGATTCCGGTCAAGGGCATGTACCTTGGTTGCGGGCACATCCCCAGTAGGGGGTGTGCAAGAGGCAACTGATCGATGTTTCTCTCTCATCGATGTTTCTAACTCTCTATCCCTCTCTCTTCCTCTCTGTAAAAAAATCAATAAAATATATTAAAAAAAAAAAAAGAAACTTCTTTAGAAAATATATTTTTAAAAAACTTAACCACAACAAGGCTGTTCACACAGTCCACAAAGGGGTACACCAAGAGTGTCCACCTCAGGTAACTCGGAGGCTGACCCGTTGAACCAATAGGACACCTAGTACACAATGCTACCCAACCAACTCAGGGAAGCAGCAAAAATGAGGAGGCAAGGAAAGAGATCCCAAACGAAAGAAATGGAGGAGAACAAACAAATGGACATAGAGTTCAAAGCCACAGTTATAAGGTTTTTTCAAGAATTTCAGGGAAAAGGCCGATAAATTTAATGAGACCCTCGAGGCTATGAAAAAGGACCAACTAGAAATTAAACATACACTGACTGAAATAAAAAATATTATACAGAGACCCAACAGCAGACTAGAGGAACGCAAGAATCAACTCAAAGATTTGGAATACAAAGAGGCAAAGGACACTCCTCCAAGAGAAGCAAGAAGAGAAGAGAATTCAGAAAGTTGAAGATAGTGTAAGAAGCCTCTGGGACAACTTCAAGCGTACCAACATCAGAATTATGGGGGTGCCAGAAGAAGAGAGAGAGCAAGACGCTGAAAACCTATTTGAAGAAATAATGACAGAAAACTTCCCCCACCCGGTGAAAGAAATAGACTTCAAGGCCAGGAAGCGCACAGAACCCCAAACAAAAGGAATCCAAAGAGGACCACACCAAGACACATCATAATTAAAATGCCAAGGGTAAAAGACAAAGAGAGAATCTTACAAGCAGCAAGAGAAAAACAGTTAGTTACCTACAAGGGAGCACCCATACGATTGTCAACTGATTTCTCAACAGAAACTATGCAGGCCAGACGGGAGTGGCAAGAAATATTCAAAGTGATGAATAGCAAGAACCTACAACCAAGACTACTCTACCCAGGAAAGTTATCATTCAGAATTGAAGGGCAGATAAAGAGCTTCACAGATAAGAAAAAGCTAAAGGAATTCATCATTACCAAACCAGTATTATATGAAATGCTGAAAGGTATTCTTTAAAAAGAGGAAAAAGAAGAAAAAAGTAAAGATAAAAGTTATGAACAAAAAATACATATCTATCAACAAGTGAATCTAAAAGTCAAGTGAATTAAAAATCTGAGGAACAGAATAAACTGGTGAACATAATAGAATCAGAGGCATAGAATGGGAGTGGATTGATAATTCTCAGGGGGAAAGGGGTGTCTGTGTGGGGAGTACGGGAAGAGACTGGACAAAAATCATACACCTATGGATAAGGACAGCGGGGGGGGAGGGGTGGGAACCGGGTGGTGGGGAGATATGGGGGGGGGGGCGAGGAGAAACAATTGTAATAATCTGAACAATAAAGATTTATTAAATTTAAAAAATTTAAAAACAAAAATAAAAGAGTAAAAGCACAAACTGATTGTAGGAAAAGATTTTTTAAATCAGAGGAATAATCTGGGTAATCTAATACCTAGATAAGTGCTTCCAAAAAAGAACAACAAAAATGTACCGGAGAAAATATCATTCAAATAATTCAAGATAATTTCCCAACACTAAAGAACATGAATATCCACAGTGATGTTAATTCTAGAACATTGGGAATACAAAGAAGATTCTGCAAACTCCAAAAAAAAGTCACATACAATGGACAGGATTTAGAATGGCTTTGAATTTCCAACAGTACTTCCAGAACCAAGAAGACAATAGAGCAATAGCCTCAAAATTCTAAAGCTATAGGATTTCCAACCTAGAGTTATATGCCCTGCCAAGCAACTGTAGAGTTAGAACAAGAACTCAAAAATTTACCTGCTATGCACACTTTCTCAAAAATCTACTGAAGGATGTGATATGCTAAAACAAGAGAACGAAACAAAGAAGACACAGAAAATATAGAAAACAACCACTCCAACAAAGGTAGAAGGAGTATGAAATACCCAAGATGATGGTGAAGGTAGTGATCTCAGGTAACAGCTGCAAACTAGATATAGAAGACAACAATACAGAATGAAGTTCAGAATACTCTAGGAGATTCATGGAAAGGTAAAATGATGCAGCCACTTTGGAAAACAGTCTGGCAATTCCCCCAAAAATTAAACATGGTTACTAAGCAATTCCACTCATAGGTATACACCCAAGAGATATGAAAGTATATCCACACAAAACTTGTACATAAATGTTCACAGAAGCATAACTAATAGCCAAAAAGTAGAAACACTAATGTCCATCAACAAATGATGGATAAACAAAATATGCTATGTCCATACAATGGATTATCTATCTATATAAAAGCCTAAGCGACCATCGCAACCGAACGGACAACTGAACAGGCTGTGTGGGGCAACCAGGCCAGCGGGGGGGGGGGGGGGGGGGGGGGAGGGACAGTTGGGGACGATCAGGCTGACAGGCAGAGGCAGAGGCAGTTAGGGGTGATCAGGCTGGCGGGGGGGGGCAGTTAGGGGCGATCAGGCAGGCAGGCAGGTGTGTGATTAGGAGCCAACGGTCCAGGATTGTGAGAGGGATGTCCTGGATTGGAGAGGGTGCAGGCTGGGCTGAGGGGACCCTCCCCACCCCCACCCCCATGCACAAATTTCGTGCACCAGGCCTCTAGTTCAGCAATAAAAGAAATACTGATACAACATGATGAACCTTGAAAACATTATGCTAAATGAAATTCAGTCAGTCACAAAAGTTAACATATTATGTGCTATTTAATTCCACTTATATGAAATGTTCAGAACAGGCACATCTAAACTGGTGGTTAACTAGGGTTGAAGAGGTTGAGGGGAAATGAGGTGTGATGGCTAATAGGTAAGAGGTTTTCTTTTCTCTTTTTAATATGTTTTTATTGATTTCAAAAGAGAAAGGGAGAGGGAGAGGGGAAAAAAACAACTTTGATGTGAGAGAAAAGCATCAATTGGTTGCCTTTTGTATACACTTTGACTGGAGATTGAACCCGCAACCTAGATATGTGCCCTAACTGGGAATTGAACCTGCAACCTTTTTGGTGTAGGGGACAACACTCCAACCAACTGAGCCACCAGGTCAGGACTGGAATCTATCTGATTCTTTAAATTAGGGAAATGTATAACTGTGGTTTGTTTAATGTTTTAACTTGAAATAAGAAATTTAGAAGTTGCCCTAAATGGTTTGGCTGTGTGGATAGAGCGTCAGCTTGTGCACTAAAGGGACCAGGGTTCAATTATGGTCAAAGGCATATGCCTGGGTTGCGAGCTCAATCCCCAGTAGGGGGTGTGCAGGAGGCAGCGGATCAACAATTCTCTCTCATCATTGATATTTCTCTCTCTCTCTTCCACTCCCTTCCCTCTCTGAAATCAATAAAAAATATATTTTTAAAAGAAATTTAGAAGTTTAAGCAATTATTATAAAATTGGGAGGATATACATAAGAAGAGAAGTAAATAACATTTTACATGATAATTTTTCATAGCAAAAAAAGATAACTTTTATCTTTTTAAAAAAAGATAAAAAAGTACTTTTTAAAGTACTACAAAAGTTAATGGCATTAAATACTGAACGACACACTTAAAATGGTTATAATGGGAAATTTTGTTATGTTTTATCACAACTCAAAAAATAATTTATAAAATAAAAAATTTTAAAAATCGTTGGGAAATAAGACCAGGGATAAGGGGTTTGTAGGGTAGTGGGCATATAAAACTGTTAATCTAATGTTCTATATTATTTATCCTGCAAGTATATTACTTATAACATGAAAAATACTACTCAAAACAGTGTTGCTAACACTAATAGCAACTAACATTTACTGAGTGCTTTATACAAAGCAAGCACAGTCTAAGTACTTTTACATGTACTAACATATTTAATCCTCAAAGTATCCCTGACAAGGTAGATGCCATATTCCCCCCGCCCTGCCGCCCCCCCCCCCCCCCCATTTTACAGAAGAAACTAAAGCTAAATCATTTGTCCAAGATCACATCTATAAAGCCTGAACTGGGACCTAGCTGTCTGACTCCAGAGCCTATTTATAATTCTCACCCAAGGATATGTTTTTATTGATTTTTAGAGAGAAAGGGAGGGAGAGAAAGAAACACTGACATGAGAAACATCAATTGGCCGCCTCCTGCACAAACCCCGACTGGGGATTGAACCTGCAACCTGGGTACATGCCCTGACTGGGAATTGAACCCGAGACCTTTTGGTGTATGGGACCATGCTCTAACCAACTAAGTCACACCAGCCAGGACAGAGCCCCTACTTTAAACCATGATATATTACTGTCTCTCTGTTAATTAACATTAAGAATGAGGTTTATCACAGTAGAACTAAAAGATCACTAAAATACATAATGCCTATTCTCTAACTCCACTGAGAAATAATTATCAAAAGTGGCAAGCTTGTAAACTCTAAAATCATAACCCATAAAAACCCAAACTGCACTAAATTAGCTGCACTAAACAGTCCTTTAAAAATCTAACTGCAAGCACTTAAAACAGATAACAAAATCTAACTTTTACTCACTGCCTTCTATTTCATTAACTCAGGAGGGCATATGATAAAGCTCTAGCTTTCCAAGTAAAATGCTATTCCATGATCTTCATAGTTAGCTCCATCCCTTCCTTATGATTTTATGCTGAAAGCCACCTTTCTTCAGAGATATCTAAAATGTCACTCACACACACACACAATTTTAATATACTCTTCCCAACTTCAGACCCTACTACATACTGCTTCACCACTTAGCACTCACCGCTTTCTATGATGCCATATACTTTTTTCAAAAAAAAATATTTTATTGATTTTTTTACAGAGAGGAAGGGAGAGGGATAGAGAGTTAGAAACATCGATGAGAGAGAAACATTGATCAGCTGCCTCCTGCACACCTCCTACTGGGGATGTGCCCGCAACCAAGGTACGTGCCCTTGACCGGAATCGAACCTGGGACCCTTCAGTCCATAGGCTGACGCTCTATCCACTGAGCCAAACTGGTTTCGGCAGATGCCATATACTTTTTATTAATTGTCTCTCCCATTACAATGTTAATTTCCATGAAGTAGGATTTTTTATGTTTTCTTCACTATATCCTTAGCACTTACAACGTATTTGACACATAGTAAACATAATAAACATTTGTTGATGAAAGCATTTTTTAAAATGACAAAGTTTAAAGTAAATGTTCTCTATATTTCTGAAGTTAATATTGATAGTTTCAATTATATATGAGAAAGAACATATTGATGGTTTACTTAGGTCCTAAATCCTTCTCTAAGTAGTAAAAGCATTACCTAAGAAGCTTAAATACTAAGCTTAACAATACCTTCTACTAATGTTCCCACTTACTATGGAAAGTACTGACTCAGAAATATTTTAAATATTCTATGAATTTCCTTGTCTGAACAAAATTCAAAACTATCAACTACTTACTAAAAGCATCATATACAAAAATCATTGGAATAAAATCATAAAAGCTATTAACACAAAAATTCCCAAGCTTAAAGAAAAGTTTTGGTTATAATTTTTTTAAATAGATTTTTATTGATTTCAGAGAGGAAGGAGAGGAAGAGAGAGAAACATCAATGATGAAAGACAATCATTGACTGGCTGTCTCCTGCAAGCCCCCTACTGGGGATCGAGCCCCCAACCCGGGCATGTGCCCTTGACTGGAATTGAACCCTGGACCCTTCAGTCAGCAGGCTGACGCTCTATCCACTGAGCCAAACCGGCTAGGGCTTGGTTATAATTTTATAGGTATGTGTGTGTTTCATGGGAAGATGATGATTGGTGGTAAAGGAGAAAAGGCACAGAAACATAACAATAAATTTTAAAGTACCCTTTTTTGACTAATAAAGAATTATTATGTATCTTTGGAACATAATAGCATTTTACTCATAAAATAAAGCAAAACAGCCCGGCCGGTGTGACTCAGTGGTTGAGTATCAACCCATGAACCAGGAGATCATTGTTACATTCTCTGTCAGGCACATATGGTGTTGCGGGCTGGATCCCCAATAGGTGGTGTGCAGGAGAAAGCCGATCAATGATTCTCATCATTGATGTTTCTCTTTCCCTCTCCCTTCCTCTTTCTGAATTTAAAAAAAAATTTGAGTCTGGCTAGTGTTGCTCAGTGGTTAAGCATCAACCTATGAACCAGGAGGTCATGGCTCAATTCCCAGCCAGGGCACAAGCCTGGGTTGTGAGCTTGATCCCCAGTGTGGGGTATGCATGAGGCAGTCGATCAATGATTCTCTCACTTCATTGATATATATATATATCTCTCTCTCTCTCTCTCCCTTCACCTCTGAAATAAATAAATAATATATATATATATATGGAAAAAAAGAGACCTAAATGGCCTCTAGTTCACTCTGCATCACCCTCGAAAGAAAAGAAAAGAAAGAAAAGAAAAGAAAAGAAAAGAAAAGAAAGAAAAGAAAAGAAAAGAAAAGAAAAAGAAAAAGAAAAAGAAAAAGAAAAAGAAAAGAAAAGAAAAGAAAAGAAAAGAAAAGAAAAGAAAAGAAAAGAGAGAAAAGCCCTAACCGGTTTGGCTCAGTGGATAGAGCATTGGCCTGTGAACTGAAGAAGGGTTCCAGGTTCAATTTCCGGTCAAGGGCACGTACCTTGGTTGCAGGCTCAATCCCCAATAGGGGGCATGCAGGAGACAGCTGATCGATGTTTCTCTCTCAGCGATGTTTCTATCCCTCTCCCTTGCCCTCTGTAAAAATCAATAAAGTATATTAAAAAAAAAAAGAAAGAAGATAATACTCTGAGAAATGGGAGCATGGGTAATTTCTTTTAAACACTTGCAGCATCCGAGAACAGCATTATTCACAACAGCCAAAAGGTGGAAACAACCCAAGCTCCACCAACAGATGAATGGGTTAACAAAATGTGATTTTTTATTATTTTCAGCCATTAAAAAAGGAATGAGATTCTGATACATACAACACAGATAAACCCTGAAAACTTAACAAGTGAAATAAGCTGGACACAATTTCACTTATATGAGGTATCAAGACTAGGTAAATTCATAAAGACAGAAAATTGAATAGAAGTTAGCAAGGGAGGGGGAACTGAGGAGTTAATTAATACAGAGTTCCACTTCGGGATAATGAAAAAGTTCAGGAAACAGACAGTGGTGATGGTTACATAGCATTGTAAATATACTTAATGTCACTGAATTGTGCACTGAAAATGGTTCAAGTGACAAATGTTATGTATATTACTATAATTATAAAAGCTATGTCATCAAAAACATTTGAAAAATGATCCATATAATAATAGTTTAACTACTTCTCAGTCTCATAATCTTCTATTAAATAACATTTTTATTGTAAGGGAACTGTTGAGCTCTTGTTAGAAACTGCCACAAATTTCAAATTAATAGAATTCAAAATAATGAGGATTTGCAATACTACACTAGTTATAACTTTTAGATAATCTTTAGAGCCATTTTCTACATTCTTTGGGAGGGAAAGAATATTTTTGTTCTCACATGTATGGTATGAAAACTGCCTGTTATTTTTTCCAATTGCTTTTTCTTCCAAAAAAATCTGAATATGATGGCATATTTAACAAAATTCATAACTGTACCTTAAAATTAATTTAAATGCATATATTATGTTTCTGTAGATTTGAATTCTTAAAGTAGGACAGAATTTAAAGTTCAACCAAAGAGTATGAAATAATTTATTAGTGATTATTATACACTGATTTAATGAAATGGATATTAAGAAGACTGAACACATGGATTTGGATTTATGGCAGGCCCGTCCCCTGGATTCTCATAGTGCTCATGACAGAGCAAACTGTGACCTTCAACCATCACCTGGTCTCTGCCCATAGCTGTAGGCACTGAAGCAGGTTACACAATCAGGGGAGAAAATAAATTAGACTTGAGTTGTATAGCTAGCTCTCTAACAAATTCCCTTGTAACTTTGAACTAGTCATTTCCTTTCCTAGACCTTAATGTCTTTATTTGAAAAATCAGATGATCACTAAGGTCTCTTCCAATATGAAAAACTAACCCTGGTTTTTAGATATGGTTAGACTGCAAGACATTTTAAAAGCATGAATAAAAACTCAGGACACACAGAAAACAACACACAACTCAGCACTGTATCCTCTGTATGTCTTCTAGTTAGCTAAACATTATTAATCTTAAAAATCTTAGAAATCTTTTCCTTTTAACTGAAAAACCAAGGATATAATAAAATTTCATCTTTTCATGATATTCATAACATTGATTCTGGCAGAGAGCAGTAGGAGATATAAATACAGGACATATGGTTAAATGGATGAAGACCCTAACAATAGCCTATACATAATAAGTAGCTTCTTTTATTTCCTTTGGCAGTTTTATAACTTCATTCAACCATCAGCAGTTAATTCTCATCCACATTAACTGTTTGTAGATTTTTTAAAGTGGTGACAGGTACATAGGTGACCAACATATAGAGCTTGTTTAGTGACTCTTCATCCTCATTTCATTTTCTGGACAACCGTACCTGGATACGGTATGGGACATCCCTTACTCCTTTAGCCCAGAGAAACTTTGTTTATTCAGCCTGATGTCAATGTGTACATATGGAGTTCCATCTCCTTTGTGGCAAGTTTCCAGATTTTGAGTGCCTGAGGGGCACATTTCTTGAAACTCACTTCATGAATGCGCTTATGGATGTTGATGGTGTATTCTCTGGACACACCTCCTTGATGGCACAAGAGCCCTTTTCACCACCCTTCTTTGCGGGAGCCATTATGCCCCCCCAAGTTGGAAAGAAAGAGCGGCATAAGTAACTTCTTTTGTTTTTTTTCTTCTTTTTTTTTAAATATATTTTTATTGATTTCAGAGAGGAAGGGAAAGGAAGAGGGAGAGAAATATTGATCGTCCCTGGGGACTGAGCCTGCAACCCGAGCATGTGCCCTTGACTGGAATCAAACCCGGGACCTTTGAGTCTACAGGCTGACGCTCTATCCACTGAGCCAAACCAGCCAGTGCATTATTATTCTTATTTTTAATCCTCACCAGAGGATATTTTTTTCCATTGATTTTTTTTTTTTTTTATAAAGTGGAAGGGAGAGAGAGAAAGGCAGAGAGAGAAACATTGATGTAAAACACATCAATCGGTTGTCTCCCACATGTACCCCGACTGGGGCAGGAATCAAGCCTGCAACTGAGGTACACACCCTTGACCAGAATCGAATCCGCGACCCTCAAGTTCTCAGCTGTCACTCTAAGCACTGAGCCAAACCAGCCATAGGCAAGTAGCTTCTTTTTAAAGTCCATGACAGTGAACTCCCTTTTGTTTATTAGTTCATTCAACCTCAGAAATAGGTGCATCTATCTGTGAATAACACATCCAACAGCAACTTGGGCTTATTCTTCACAGGAGGCAGGATACTATGACTTTCCTGTGACATTACGCCCTATACATGAAAAAAAAGGGAAAAAAAAGAAATAGGTGCATCTAAGTAGTACTCAGAAAATATAACAAAGCCATTCTGCTTTAACAAGAACCTTTTTCCTTTTAAAATTTTTTATCTTATTTTTTCAGCTTTATTGGAGCATAACTGACAACTAAAACTTTATTAAATCTGCTTTTTCTTACTTTTTAAATTTAGATAACAAAATTGTTCACTTTCTTTTTTAAAAATATATTTGTATTGTTTTCAAAGAAGGGAGAGGGGGAATAAGAAGTAGAAACATCAATGATGAGAGAGAATCATTGATCAGCTGCCTCCTGCACACCGCACACTGGGGACCAAGCCTGCTACCTGGGCACGTCCCCTGACTGGGAATTGAACCGCGACCTCCTGGTTCACAGGTGGATGCTTGAACCACTAAGACACACTAGCTGGGCAATATTCACATTTGTGGTGTACACTTTTTGTTGTTAATCTTCACCTGAGGGTATTTTTTCCACTGATTTTTAGAGAGTGGAGGGGGTAGAGAGAAAAAACACATCGATTTATTGCCTCTCACATGCACCCCAACCAAGGCTGGGGATCGAACCTGCAACCCAGGCATGTACCCTTGACAGGGAGTCAAACCTGGGACCCTTTGTGTGCAGTTCAAATCTCTAACCACTGACTAACACCGGCCAGGGCTTGGTGTACACTTATAAGTTTAGCATGTACACAGATTCTTGTAACCACCACCATAAATACAAAACAATCCCAACACCCCCAAAGAATTCCCTCACACTGCCCTGTGTAGTCAAACTCTCCCTCTACCCCAAACCCCAGGAAACAACTGCTCTAGTTCTTTGTATTTACAGTTTTGTCTTTCCAGAAAGTTAGCTAAATGGACTCATTCAGAATGTAATCTTATGAGACTGCCATAATGCCTCTGATATTCATCCATGTTACTGACGTATTAACAGTTGGTTCCCTTTTATTGCTGAACTAGAGGCCCGATGCACGAAATTCGTGCACAGGGCTTGGCCCCCACCACCGCGGTGGCTGCCTCTGCCTCTGCCCCTGCTGCCGTGGCAGCGCCGCCTCTGCCACAGCTGCCTTGGCTTCGTCCGGAAGGACGTCCGGTCTAATTAGCATATTACGCTTTTATTATTATAGATAGCACTCGGTAATATAGAGATATCAGTTTGCTTATACATTCATTCACTGACGGACATTTGGGTTGTTTCTAGTTTGGACAATTATGAATAGTGCTGCTATAAATATTTGCATTCACACTTTTGTGTAAACTTAGTATTTACACAAGCTTGAATTGCTCTATGACAAATTCTTTGAAGTGGCATTATTGAAGCATATGGTAATTGTATACTTAACTTTGTAATAAACTGCATTCTCACCAGACATATGTATATGAAAGTTCCAGTTAATCCTCATCCTCACCAACACTCAGTACTATCAGTATAATATTTTATTTTAGCCATTCTAAAAGGTTATGTAAACGGTACTTCACTATGGCTTTACTTTGCATTTTCCTAATGATTAATGAGCATCTTTATCTTCACATGTGCTTTTATGCCATCCAAATATCTTCTTTAGTGAAATGCCTGTTCAAATCTTTCACCCATTTTATAAATTGGTTTGGGTTTGGGGTTTTTTTGTATTTTTTTTTTTTAAGTTCTTCATAAATTCTGCAGCCAGGTCCTTTCTCAATACAAATATATTCTCCCAGTTCATGGCTTGTCTTTTAATTATTTTGACTGTGACCATCACATAAAAAGTATTACATTTTTGCCCTGGCTGGTTTGGCTCAGTGGATAGAGCGTTGGCCTGAGGACTGAAGGGTCCCAGGTTTGATTCTGGTAAAGGGCACATGCCTGGTTGCAGGCTCGATCCCCAGTAGGGAGGTGTGCAGGAGGCAGCCAATCAATGATTCTCTCTCGTCATTGATGTTTCTATCTCTCTCTCCCTCTCCCTTTCTCTCTGAAATCAATAAAAAAATATATATTTGAAAAAAAAAGTTTTAAATTTTGATGAAGTTCACCCCAAATTTTTTCTTTCATAGATCATGTTTTTGGTGCTGTATATCTAAGAGCTTTTTGCCAAACCCAAGGTCAAGAAGACTTTTCCAATGCTTTCTTCTCAGGGTTTTTACTATTTTATGTTTTATATTTAGGTTTATGACCTATTTTCAATTAATTTTTATACATGATGTTACAAATTGAGGCTCACTTCTTTACATATGGATGCACAGTATCTCAACACCACATGTTGAAAAGACTGTCTTTTCTCCACTGATTTTTGTTTGCACCTTTGTAAAAAACAAAACAAAAACTGATTGATTATATTTGTGTAAGTCTATTTCTGGCTCTCTATTCCGTTCCTTTAGCCAATACACTACCACACCATCTTTATAAATATATATATATATATATATATATATATATATACACACTTTTTTTTTTTTTTTTTTTTTCAGAGAGGAAGGGAGAGGGGGGAGAGATAGAAACATCAATAATGAAAGAGAATCACTGATCGGCTGCCTCCTGCACGCCCCCTACTGGGACTGAGCCCGCAACCAGGGACGTGCCCTTGACCCGAATCAAACCCAGGACCCTTCGGTCTGCAGGTCATCGCTCTATTCACTGAGCCAAACCAGCGAGGGCCACCACACTGTCCTGATTAGTATAGCTTTACAATACATATTAAAATTACATATGTGAGTCTTCCAACTTTCTCATCCTTTTTCAAAATTGTTTTGGTTATCCTAGTTCCTTTAATTTTCCATATACAATTTTTAAAAACCACGGCCAGGGGAGGGAGGAAAGGGAGGGGGGGGGAACAAAACAAAACAAAACACACACCAAAAAAAACACGGCCATAGTAGCCACCTCTTTTGTGGTTTCCTTCTCCTCCAGAAAAATTGGCATTTTTACTGCTGTGCTTTGTCAAAACAAGTTCATAATATCTTCTCTAAATATGTTAAGTAGGTACTCATAACTCTTCATCCAATATGTCCAGGACCAGAAACTTATGTTAAAAATACACAAATATATATATGAAAATGTGTTCAATTCTACATTGAATCTCCAAGTCCAACAAAAGAGAAAAGATTAAATGATAGCTGGGGAAGTGTTCAAAATATGTTGTTTTTTAAAATGAATACGCAACCTAGCTGGCTGAGCGTTGACCTATGAACCAGGAGGTCACAGTTCAATTCAGGTCCCAGGGCACATGCCCGGGTTGTGGGCTTGATCCCCAGTGGGGGGGTGTGCAGGAGGCAGTGGATGGATGATTCTCTCTCATCACTAATGTTTCTCTCCCCTTCTCCCTCCCTCCCTCCCTCCCCCTCTCTCTCTCTTTCTCTCTCCCCCTCCCTCCCTCCCTCTCTGAAATCAATAAAAATACATTTAAATATACACATAAATACACAGTATCTAATATTTTAGATAAAATATAGCAATTTCAGAAGCAAAAATATTTTTTAAATTATTTCTGAATAGTATCATTACAGGTGACTTTTTCTTCATAGTTTCAGAAACTTTTTGTTGTTGTTAATCCTTATCCAAGAACATTCTTTCCATTGATTTTTAGAGAGAGTGGAAGGGATGGGGAGAAACAGAGAAAGAGAAGCATGGATGTGTGTCTCTCTCTAAAATACTAAAAAAAAGAAAAAAAAGAAAAAAGAATTAAAACAGAACCCTGGCTGGCTTAGTTCGTTCAAGCATTCTCTGAAACGCCAAGGTTGCGGCTTTAATTCCTGGTCAGGACACGTACAACAACCAACCAATGAATGCATACATAAGTGGAACAACAAATGGATGTTGTTCCCTCCTTCCTATCTCTCTCTCTAAAATCAATCAATAAATAAAATTATATAAGAATTAAAGCAGCAAAGATATAATGTGGGAAAATAGGTAACTAAAAGTTTGGGGCTAGAACTTTCCATTGGTAACCTCCAGTGTTAGAAATAGAGTTAAGTTACTTTCCATTACTTTTAGTACTATAATAATATCCTTTAGTTTGTAATAAAATATAATTATAACCAGTCCAATAGTAAATTCCTTAGAACTGAAGACAACAGTCAAGTAGTTAAATAGATTCAAATGCCAACAGTAAAAATTTTTTAAAAGAGTAAACAAGTGTTGGTGAAAATGAAAAGAAATTAGAACCATCATACACTGCTAGTAGGAATGTAAAATGGTACCGCCACCTTGGAACAGTCTGGCAGTTCCTCAAGTGTTGTCATATGACCCAGTAATTCTATTCCTAGGTAAATACCCAAGAGAAATGAAAACATACCCACACTGAAACTTGCACACAAATGTTCACATCATTATTATTTATAATAATGGAAAACCCAAATGTCCATACAATGGAACATTATTTAATAAAAATACATGCCACAACATATATCAACTTGAAATTATTATGCTAAATGAAAGCCAGTAACATAAAACTATCTAGTATGTGAATCCACTTATATGAAATATAAATCTATACATTTATAGAATAGGCAAAGCTATAGTCACAGACAGTAGACTGGTTGCCCAGGCTTCGGGAGATATGGGGAGTGACTGCTAATGAGTATGGAGTTTCTTTTTGGAGTGATACAAATGTTCTAAAATAGACTGTGATGTTGGTTGTACAACTCTGTGAATATACTATAAAGCTCTGAATTGTATATTTAAATGGGTGGATTATATGATATGTGAATTATATTTCAATAAAGCTGGGTTTTTTAAATTGTTTTGAAAGGGAGAAAGGGAAATCTATCAATAAAGAAAGTCTCAACCTAAACAATGGACACAGACGACAAGGGGGTGAGGGCATGAGTGGAGGGGTGGGGGGACAATGGGGGGATAAGGACACATATGTAATACCTTAATCAATAAAGAAAAAAAAATACATGCCCTAACCAGTGTGGCTCAATGGACAGAGCATCAGCCTGCGGACTGAAGGGTCCCAGGTTCGATTCCAGTCAAGGGCATGTACCTTGGTTGCGGGCACATCCCCAGTAGGAGGTGTGCAGGAGGCAGCTGATGGATGTTTCTCTCTCATCGATGTTTCTAACTCTCTATCCCTCTCCCTTCCTCTCTGTAAAAAATCAATAAAATATATTAAAAATAAATAAATAAAATACGTTTAAAAAAAAAAGAGGAAGTCTCTAGAGGCATATCAACTAAATGCAATTGTGAACCTCATTTTGGATCCTGATTCAAACTAAAACTATATCTATGAGACAACTGTAGATCAAACACTGATGGGGTATCCTATCTATATAATAAAAGGCTAATATGCAAATAGACCGAACGGCGGAACAACCAAACAACTGGTCACTATGATGTGCGCTGATCACCAGGGGGCATGCATGGAACATGGCGGGCATCGTGGAGGTGGGGGGGGGGGGGGCCCAGACCAAGGCGGGGCACTGGTTGCTGCCATCAGGGCAAGCCTCTGGTGGTTGCTGAAAATTCTTTGCTCCCGCACACCCAGTCCTGCCCGACGCTTGCACCTGCAGCTGGTGCCAGCCCCGCTTGCATTCACTGCTGCTGGCACCAGAGCCACCACTCGCACCCACTGCCGGCGCCCGGCACCAGCCCTGATCACTTGGTGCCGTCAGTGGGTGTGAGCAGCGGATGCCAGCCCCAATCGCCCCTCAGGGCTTCTCCACCTCCCCGTCCTGAGGGGAGATCAGGGCCAGCAGCCGCCCGTGCCGGCGATGGCCCTGCTTGCACCCGCTGCCAGCCCTGATTACCCCTGAGGGCGTCTCCACCTCCCCCTGCTTTTGAGGGGCGATTGGGACAGCAGCCACTGACACTCACACTGCTGCTGGCACTGGCCCCAATTGCTCGGCAGGGGGTGCCGGCAGACAGGGACCAGGGGCCGTGATGGGGAGGGGCCGGGCAGGGGCACAGAGGATGGGCCAACGGTAGCCTCCCAGCCCACAGTTCCTTTCAAGGTGCACGAATTCGTGCACTGGGCCCTTAGTTAGATAATATGAAAGAGTTAGTGTTTATTTAGCAAGTGTAAGACTAAAGTCCTTATCTTTTAGGGACTTCAGCATTTAGGGATGAAAGGATATGTTATCTGAGACTTACTTTAACCCTTTGCACTCGCTTGCTTTTTTCTCGATTCCTTTATTCTACTCGGGATTTAATTTTTTAAATACCCCAGATTTTACAAAGCGTGGCAGTAGAATAAAAAGCTGGAGTTTCTTTTCATACAAACTTATTTATTTGGATTTTTTTATATTTCAAATTATTGATACATTCAATAACCGTCACACTCGACATCCGAGTGCAAAAGGTTAAAACAATCTAGCTCAGCCAGCATGGCTCAGTGGTTGAGCATCAACCTATGAATCATTAGGTCAGGGTTCAATTCTCGTCAGGACACAAGCCCAGGTTGGCGGGCTCAATCCCCAGTGTGGGGCATGCAGGAGGCAGCCGATCAATGATTCTCTCTCATCATTGATGCTTTTCTCTCTCCCCGTTCAGCTCTGAAATCAATAAAATATATTTTAAAAATAAATACTGTTTACTAACACAAATCTCTGAAACAGGAATTAACATGCTGCAAAGAAAGTATTAAGGCCCAAATCCTTTGTTCAAGAATAATCCTTATTGGCGTTCTCCCTCTCAAGAGCAAACCCTCACCTTTCCTATATACCCCTCCTATTCCCCACTTAGGAGAGAGAAGGCATATTACCTTTTCCTCTCTCTCCTAAGCTACAAACCTTCTTTTGCCTCTGTAACTTGTTTCCTGAGCCCATTTCTTCTACCTCTGTGACTTCTAAACAAACTTTCTCTTATTAAAAAAATATTATAAGAATCCTTATCATCACATTTAAGCATAAAAAATTATCAGCCTTAACTGGTTTGGCTCAGTGTATAGAGCGTCGGCCTGCGGACTGAAGGGTCCCAGGTTCGATTCCAGTCAAGGGCATGTACCTTGGTTGCAGGCACATCCGCAGTAGGGGGTGTGCAGGAGGCAGATGATTGATGTTTCTAACTCTCTATCCCTCTCCCTTCCTCTCTGTAAAAAATCAATAAAATATACATTTTTAAAAATTATCAGAAGTCTTGGCCAGGTCACTTAGTTGGTTGGAACATCCTCAGGATGCACCAAGCTTTTGGGTTCAATCCTGTTTTTGGTCAGGGAACATATAAGAAGAAATCTACGAATGATGCATGGATCGATCTCTCTCTCTCTCTCTCTCTCTCTCTCTCTCTCTCTCTCTCTCTCTCTCTCCCCCTTTAAAATCAATAAGAAAGCCCTAATCTGTTTGGCTCAGTGGATGGAGCGTCAGCCTGCAGACTCAAGGGTCCCGGGTTCGATTCCGGTCAAGGGCATGTACCTTGGTTGCGGGCACATCCCCAGTGGGGAGTGTGCAGGAGGCAGCTGATGGATGTTTCTCTCTCATCGATGTTTCTAACTCTCTATCCCTCTCCCTTCTCTCTGTAAAAAATCAATAAAATATATATTTTTTAAAATCAATAAGAAAAATGAGCCCTAGCTGGTTTGGCTTGGTGGATAAAGCATCGGCCTGTAGACTGAAGGGTCCCAGGTTCGATTCCAGTCAAGGGTACATGCCCAGGTTGAAGGCTCAATCCCAGTAGGGGGCATGCAGGAGGCAGCCCATCAGTGATATTTCACTCTCATCGATGTGTCTATCTCTCCCTCTCCATTCCTCCCTCTCTAAAATCAATAATAATTGATTTCAGTGCAGTGTTCTCTCACAATTAGGTCACAAGTGCCACCAGACTGATGGCAACTGTATGACTTCGTGGCTTCTAAGATACAACCCAATTTCAGAGAAATTAAAAACTAGACAAATATGCATCTTATAATCAAGTTAATACTGTAAAAGCATCATCTATAAAATACTGAGGTGCTATATTTGCCCTGGGGGGAGGGGAACAACACTAAAATTACATTTAGTGCCAAAAAAAATCATTGGACATTAACTATGTTTCAATTTACAATGTTGCCTTAGACCATTTCAACTTCCAGAAAAGGTAAAAGCCCTAAGTGGTATTCTCAAAGTAACTGAAGAAAAATTTTAAAAGAAATTTTAACTTACTCATCATATAATTGTTTTTAAAATAGCATTACTTTTATAATTTTACAATTGTTTTTAGTTACCTATCAAATCCCCTAAAAAAGGGATTCTTAACTTATCAGTTAAGCTTCTGAAAATGCATAGAAACTAGTTTACATGTGCCTGTTTTTTCCAGAGAAACTTCAATTTCACAAAAGGATCCATATACCAGAAAGACTAAAAATCACTTCCTTAAAAGAACTGTTTCAACTACATATTAAGAATTACAGAGTCAGCACGGCTGGTGTGGCTCAGTGGTGAGTATCGAAATATGAATCAGGAGGTCAGGGTTCAATTCTCAGTCAGGGCACACGCCCAGGTTGCGGGCTCGATCCCCAGTGTGGGGTGTGCAGGAGGCAGCCAATCTGATGTTTCTATCTCTCTCCCTCTCCCTTCCTCTTTGAAATAAAAATATATTTTTAAAAAATAATTAGAGTCATAAAATTAGAGTCATATAATCTGAAGCACATCACCACGCCAAATATTAACTTTGCAGTTTTGGGGTGTGTTTTTTTGGGGGGAGGAGTGCAGAAAACATTCTCTAGAACAAATGAAAATTATGCAACTCTTTATTTTAAAAAATTACTGAAGAGTTTCTTTAAAATAAATCATTGTTAAATATGATAAAGAAGCTCCTATTGCCCTAGCCAGTTTTGCTCAGTGGATAGAGCATCGGCCTGCAGACTGAAGAGTCCAGGGTTCAATTCTGGTCAAGGGCACATGCCCGGGTTGCGGGCTTCATCCCCAGTAGGGGGCGTGCAAGAGGCAGCCAATCAATGATCTCTCTCATCATTGATGTTTCTCTCTCCCTCTCCCTTCCTCTCTGAAATCAATAAAAAAATAAAATAGCTACTATTAAGGAAAACTTTCAGGATATAACAAATACTTTCTAAGTTATCAGTTTGTAGAGTGTTGTAAAAATGGAACACACCTATATTTTATACCCTCAAACAGATTACTGAAAGAAATCAAAACTACAAAAAGTTCACTGCTGTACTTTATTTTTTAAAAGATATATTTTTTGCCTAACCGGCGTGGCTCAGTGGTTAAGTGTTGACCTATGAACCAGGAGGTCATGGTTCAATTTCCAGTCAGGGCACACACCAAGGATGTGAGCTCGATCCCCAGTGTGGGGTGTGCAAGAGGCCTCTGAAATAAGTATGTATGTGTATATATATATATACATATATATATACACACATATATATATATACATATACACACACACATATACACACACATACATACTTTATATATATATATGTACTTTATGTATATATATATATATATATATATATATATATTTTTTTTTTATTGATTTCAGAGCGGAAGGAAGAGGAAGAGAAAGATAGAAACATCAATGATGACAGAGAATTATTGATCGGCTGCCTCCTGCATGCCCCACATGGGATCGAGCTCGCAACCCTGGCATGTGCCCTGACCTCTTCCTGGTTGACGCTCAACCACTGAGCCATGCTGGGCAATATACTTTATACTTTATGTTTCATTTAAATCTTTATGTTACACACATTATGAAGAGGCACTCTCACTTTATGATCTCTAGACTCAGTGTTATCATGCTTTTGGATAATTAATGCAGGAGCTCCAAGGAGATTCTAGACCAAAGCAGCCACACTAAGTTAAGATCACTACCAGACTTTTTTTGAAAAGTTAGTATTGCCCGGTTTGGTTCAGTGGATAAGAGCACTGGCCTGCAGACTGAAGGGTCCCAGGTTCGATTCCAGTCAAGGGCACGTACCTAGGTTGCAGACTGGATCCCAGCCCTGGTCGGGCATATTCGGGAAGCAACCAACAGATATGTCTCTCTCATACGCATCAATGTTTCTCTGTCTCTCCCCCTTCATTCCACTCTCTCTAAAAATCAATGGAAAAATATCCTCAAGTGAGAATTACCACCGGGCAGGTGTGGCTCAATGGTTGAGCACTGACCTATGAATCAGGAAGTCACGGTTCCATTCCTGGTCTGGGCACATGCCCGGGTTGCAGGCTCAATCCCCAGTTAGGAGCTTGCAGGAGGCAGCCGATCAATGATTCTCTCTCACTGATGTTTCTCTCTCTCCCCCTCTCTGAAATCAATTTAAAAAAAGAAGCTGAAAAAAGACACAAGAAACTACCTCTGCCTATACGCCCCCCCAAAGCTAAGAATCACACTGATTCAAGATATTTCAAAAAAAATAAAAAAGCAGGATGAATAAAAAAATTGTGAAATACAGGTCTCACAAGTCTCTAGCACAACAGATGCCCTAGTTAAAACAGACTGGAGCCAACTATTTCATGGTGAAAAAGATCAATTAGAAGCCTACTAATATGAAAAAGTTAAAGGAGTTACATTATGAAAAAAACTTAGAGTGACTGACAGGGACCGGGTAGGTCCCAATATGCCAAGGTCACAAGGATTGAACCCCCATCAGGTCACATACAAGAATCATAAATCAGTAAAACAACAAATTGGTTTCTTTCTTTTTCTCTTTCTCTCCCCTCTCCTCTCTCTCTCTAAAATAAATAAAATTTAAAAATTTTAAAAAGAATCATTGACAATCCCACTGTCTTCAAGAACTATTATGCAAAATAGAGAAAAGTGTTTAACTTGAAAATAAATTATACTAAATGTTGAAGGACTATTAATTTGATATGGGAGAATAGTGGTAGAAAAAGTTATGTGCCAACCTTTTCTTTTTCAAATATATTTTTATTGATTTCAGAGAAAAAGGGAGAGGGAGAGAGAGATAAAAACATCAATGATGAGAATCACTGATCAGCTGCCTCCTGTACCCCCCACACTGGGGATCGAGCCCGCAACACCACATGTGCCCTGACAAGAATGGAACCATGACCTCCTGGTTCATAGGTCGACTCTCAACCATTGAGCCACACCAGCCAGACTGTGCCAACTTTTAACTGCAGCTGTAATGGAACACACTAAAAGCCTTGTTTTAAGACAAAAGCAATGAAATAAAAAACAATGGTTTAAAACTTATCACTAGTGTTAACTGCTCATCACCATAAATATGCCTGTTTCCAGTGAAGGATTTTGGGATAAAAGGCCATACAATAAGGAAAAAAGTGGAAGAAAATGAAATTGAACAAAATTCTCACACAAGACTAAAACATAAAATCTCTTTAAGAATTTTCACACATTTTTATGTCACAATTAAAGGTAAAAACACAGAAAGATAAAGAAATCTAACACAACAAAACTGGAGATTAAACCATTCTTTTTAAATAAGACTAAAATTAAAACCATTTAATTTAAATCAGTGTATGCTACAGGAAATCCTCTTTATATACTATCTAATCCAAACTGAGAAAGCTCTCTACACTCCTTTCACAGTTACTTAAGCAAAAATATTACAATTTGAAAACATTTAATTTTTTTAATAAATTCCATTGGAGTGAGATTATTCTAACTAGTGCACATTTACCTTGACTATCAATGATACTTTTTGGGAAACAATTCTTTTTTGGAAATAAACTTTACTCCACTGAATTTGGCCAGTAAAATTTGTTAAATAATGCTCTGCTAGAAGTTATATAAATTCCATTTTATGCAACTAATTTTTCCAGTATCTATAAGTGAAGTGTATACTTGACAAGAGAATATTCCTCAATTAATAACTTGTATATTTAGTGATTTTAAATGTTTGCATCTGAAAAAGTATAGTGTGGTAAACACAAAAGATAAGGTAAACAGTTGGTAAGGGTACTGCTTGCTTTTACAGAGTATTCTAAAAGTGTGCTTTTATTGGGTATTCGGTAACTATCACAGGCATGAATATTAAACATTCCCCTATTGATTATCCACATTTTTCTACAAAGTTGACCCAATTTCAAGCCTGAATCTGAGTCTTCCACTTCATAAGGGTAAAAAACAAAAGTAATTGGGTAGTCCTAAAAATACACATTAACTACATGACTTAAGATACTCATTTAAAACTTCTGCCAAGATAGCACCTCCCTGCAAAACAAACGATTGACTCACTGCTCTATTTTACTTAACTTTGGAAATTAAAAAAACTAAGCACTCATTCCTAAACACTCATTTCCCTCGATCTCTGTACCCACCATTTAAAATGTTCAACCTTCAATTTATGATCCGTCCCTTCAAAAATAGTAAGAAATTAAACAAAATAGAAAAACCACCTCAGTTATTTCCAAGTTATCTACCACGAAATTAAAAAAAAACAACAACAACCAAACAGCGGATTCAAGAATGTCCTCAAGTCACAGAAAACAATGGAAACAATGTGTACGGGTCACTATCGACTCCAATGAAACCGTCTCACCTGAGATGACACTGTTAACCCGTGAGACCACCCATTTGCTAGAGTTAGCCACCTGAGCAAAAGGTTTCAATTTCGCCTCCCCGAAGTGGGAAACTCGCAATCTCCCTACATTAAGTTCCGCCCTCCGCGAGTGTGTCTACATGTAGGAACAAAACAACAACAACAAAAAAGCCTGTAAAAGTTGGGGGCAGGGTGAGGACAAAGGGCATTTTGAAACAACCACAGGAGTAAACAGAGAATGAGGAGGACAAAAGGGGGCTACATTCAAGTTCCCGCAAGGGGATCAAGGCGAGAGGAAAAGAGCAGCGACCCTTGTTTACCACCCCCGGGCTCCCCTCCTTCACTGCCGCCCACCGGAATGCCAAGTTGGAACTACACTCCGCAGAAGCCCATCAACAATCCTCAAAAGGTCAGGGCACCAGGCTGCCCCGGGAATGACAGGCTGGTACCCCTCCCCCACTCCCACCCCCCAAAAAAAGAGAAAGGTCCAATCCACTCAGGGCAGGTCACGCTGCCCTCTGGGGCAGTTCCAGCCGGCGCGAGGATGGTTCTGATGGGAGGACGAGAGGGGCAAGACAAACCACCTTCCCCCCCCCGCCCCCCTTTACCCCCTCAGCTGAAGAAACAAACCAAAACAAAGGCAGCCCTCCTCCTCCCCGGGTCGTCACCGTCCGAGCCCGAGAGGCTCTCCCATTTCCCGGTGCAAGCCTGGCCTCCCGCCCCCACCCCCAGGACAAAGAAAAGGCACTGGGTGAGCAAGGCCTTCCTGCCTCCGCCGGTGGGGGGAGGGGGCTGCCGAGGTGAGGGGCCCCCTCCGCTCGGCCGCACGCTCCCTCTTGGCCCCGAAAACCAGCCGAGAGCGGCGGGGAGTGGAGGGCTCCGCGGGGGAAGCCCAGGCTGGGGAAGGGCTGGGAGTACCTTGAAGTAGCCTCCTTCGTAGAGGGTGTTGGGGGGTCCGAAGATGGCAACCTCCCAGTTGTAGAGGTCGGACTCATCCACCAGGGTGATCCGGAAGCCCTCCACCGGTTCCTCCTGCAGGGATTTCAGCTCCAGCATCAGGGCCTTCTGCGAGCTGGTCATCTGCTGCTGGGCCATCGCGGCGGCGGCGGCGGCGGCGGCGCCGGGCCGGGGCCCCAGTCCTCACGCACCGGCCGGGCCGGACCAGGCCCCTCCCCTCGGCTCGCCCTCGGGCCGGGCCGCACCGGGCCCCGGTCTTCACACACCCGGCGGGCCGGACCAGGCCCAAGACGGCCCGTGGGCCGGCCCGGGTGCTCCTCACACACGACGCGGGCCGGGCCGGGCCCTTCTCCTCACCCTGGGGCCAGGTGCGGGGAGAGGGTGAAGGAGTTAGGGGAATTCACTCCCGGTCCCGGTCCTCCCCCCCCCCCGAGGGGGCCTCAACTTGGGGGGGAGAGGAGAAAAGGTGGAAGCGGAGAAAGGCGGCGGAGGGCCGGCGATGGTGAGGAGAGGGGGCCAGGCCGGCCCGGGAACGCCGCGCTCGCTCGCCCTCTCGTTCTTCTCTGGGGCCGCCGGGGCCGCCGGGCCGGAGGGCGCGCGGGGCCGAAGGGCGGGGGGAGCGCGGCGCGCGGGGGTCTCGCGGCGGCGGCGGCGGCGGCGGCGGGGGGGGGGGGGGGGCGGCGGCGGAGGCGGAGGAGGAGGAGGAGAGAGAGCGCCTCGCGCCGCGGGAGCGACGGAGCCGAGAAGAAGGAGGGAGGGAGAGAGGGAGGAGGGGCGCGCGCCGGGAGGGGGGAGGCTCTCGGCGAGTGGCGACCGGACGCGCGTGCGCGCGCCCCTCCCTCCTCCGCCCTCCGGGTCGCCGTCCTCCTCCTCCTCCCACTTCCCCGCCTCCTCTCGGCCGCCCGGCGTGGTGGCGGCGCTTTGTGACGCCCGCGCCTGTCCCCCGCCCTTAAAGAGCAAGCGGCTGTGGGGCCGAGGGTGGCCTCCGGGGGTGCGCTTGGCTCCAAAATGAGGGTGGTGCGGCTCGACACCCTGGTTCCCAAGGCGCGCCGAGGAAGGAACCTCCGGTCCTGGAGCCCCGGGCGCCCTCCCCCTGTGTGTATCCTTAGCCTTCCTCGCAGGAGACCTGGTTCTCTGCAGGCTCATCCCTCACCCCAGTGTGTACTTGGGGGGCAGTGTGCCAAACAATTGTGGGGTTGAGTGGGGACAGTTTCTATCGAGAAGTGGGGAAGGCAGATGGGCCAGCTCCTACTTCCCTAAACTACAAAGAGGAAGCTGTGGGCAATAGAGGACTAAGGAAATTGAACCTGGGTCCCTACTCCTCTGCGTGATTTGGGGCAAGTGTTCTGGGTGTTCCTCAGTTTACCCATTTGTAACATGAAGTACTGTGGGTGAACTTGGACACCCTACAGATCCTTTCAGCTTGAAGGTTCGACCTGGAACCGAGAGACTTTTAAATAATCATGACTGAAGTGAGATCTAGAGAGTCTTCAATCCCTGTGATTTTTTAAAATCTTTATTGTTGAAAGTAATTCCCCATGATTTAGATAGAATACTCTTTTCTCTCAAGAAGGCATGTGCTCTGATAACACTTCCTGAAAAGCCAGGATACTGTGAGAGTGCCAAACACTTAGAATTTGGGGATCAGAAAGGTCCTTGGCTCCAACACTGGCTCCACCATTTACATTATATTACCTCTTCCTTTTTCATCAGCTTCTGTAAAAGAGGCTTAATTATACCTAACATAAGAATTGTAAAGATTAAATGAGATCATGTATATACAAAGTTTAGTGCAATGACTGGTGCATGGTAAATGATCCATAAACAGGAACTTTAAAGAAAGAAAAAATAATGTAAAGGCATAGCTAGCTGTATTCTGGATACAACCCCCTCCATTATTTAATAGGCTTCTTTTTACAACAGTTTTAGATTATAGAAAAGTTGAGAAGATAGTATTGAGAGTTCCCATATTTTTCCATGGGCACCCAATTTCCCCTATAATTAACAGCTTACTTTAGTATTATACATGTATTACAATTAATCAATATTGATGTTATTAACTAAAGTCTTTTCTCATATTTTCTTAGTTTTTATCTAATGTCCTTTTTCTGCTTCAAGATCTCATCCTGGACACCACACTATATTTAGTTTTCATGTTTTGTTAGATTCCTCTTGACTGTGACAGTTTCTAAGACTTTACTTGTTTTTTTATGATTTTGACAGTTTTGACGCATACTAGTCAAGTATGTCATAGAATGTCCCTCAGTTAGGATATATGATGTTTTTCTCATGATTAAACTGGGGTTATGTGGCTTTGGGATAGGGGGGGAAGGGGAGATCACAGAGGTAAAATGATATTTTCATTGCCTCATATCAAGGGCACATAATATCAACATGATTTATCAGTGTTGATATTGTACTCTTTGTTTTATTTTATTTTTTAATATATTTTATTGATTTTTTACAGAGGAAGGGAGAGGGATAGAGAGTTAAAAACATCAATGAGAGAGAAACATAGATCGGCTGTCTCCTCACACTCCCTTCTGGGGATGTGCCCACAACCAAGGTACATGCCCGTAACCAGAATCGAACCTGGGACCCTTTAGTCCGAAGCTCTATCTACTGAGCCAAACCGGTTATGGCGATATTGGACTCTGTAGAAGAAAGTCACTGTGCACAATCCACAGTAAAGGAGCCTCTTTATTATTTTTATTTTTTTCTCAGAGATGTCTCAGTATTTTAAAGAATCATTCCCTAGCTCCTAACTTTACTCTGTAGGCCTGGAGGCCAAACTCCACTGGAATTGGAGCTCACTTCAGAGGAGGGGGTGTTGGAGTCAATGCAGCCACTCCTCCCAAATTGATGGTGCATGACTGGTTCTGGCCTCCTCTCCTCCACCACTCAATTCAGGGACAAGAAGATTGCTGACCTGGAAACGTGGGAGATGATGTTGACACCTTTAATAACAAGACTATGAGTAGACACATAGGCAGAAAGTTCATCTTCAAAGCATTGCACCCACATAAACTCATCATAGCCCCACCCTGACCCAGAAGATAGTAGATCCTTAGTAATTCGCTGGAAAACACACCTGGCATCCAGACCAGAAGCTACTCAGATTAACGCACAAACTCATGCTAAATATCGTAGTAGCCATGGCTGTAAGCTGGATGACTAATAAACATACACCTGTCTGAGAGGCCCACAGCCCAGTGTGTTAATGAGTTGTGTACTTGAGGTTCTCTATTCTCAGGTCAGGAACTAAAATTCCACAGAACTTGCCTCATGTCTTTAATCCTAGCTGGTAAGACATTGTTTATTAGTAGGTTGAAACTGTGTTATTCATCCCTGGATCCTCAGCAACCAGCACACTATCTGACACAAAGCAGACCCTAGGTAATTGTTCTCATGGGCTCAGAACCAAGGGTAGGAAGACAATCATTAATTGACTACAACAACAGCCTAACCCGTTTGGCTCGGTGGATAGAGCATCGGCCTGCGGACTGAAGGGTCCCAGGTTCAGGTCAAAGGCATGTACCTTGGTTGTGGGCACATCTCCAGTAGCTGGTGTGCAGGAGGCAGCTGATCAATGTTTCTCTCTCACTGTTTCTAACTCTCTATCTCTCTCCCTTCCTCTCTATAAAAAAATCAATAAAATAAATTTTTTTAAAAATTGACTACAACAACAGATCACAAATTGAACCCCAGCCTCAACTTCTATGTGTAAAAGGATCTCTCAGACACATAGTAGGTGCTCAAGGTTATATAAATTCTATAAGGACGACAGGTCTTGCTCATAACCATATACAATCTCCTACAATGTTTGGCAAATAATAGGTATTCAAAAAGATTTGTCAAAAGAATGAATGGCTGCCCCAGCTGGTGTGGTTCAGTGGTTAAGCCTTGACCTATGAACCAGGAGGTCACTATTTGATTCCCGGTCAGGGCACATGCCCTGGAGTTGCAGGCTCGACCCCCAGAAGGGCGTGTGCAGGAGGCAGCCAATCAATGATTCTCTCTCATCCTTGATGTTTCTATCCCTCTCCCTTCCTCTCTGAAATAAAATATATATATATTTAAAATATATATATACTAGGTGTACCGGTTAATAATGCAGATTTTTTTCAATAGATGGGGTTACACTAAGGCAGTGATGGGCAACCTTTTGAGCTTGGTGTGTCAAACTTCGCAAAAAAAACTGAGCATAACTCGGATAGTGTGTCACTTTGAGGAAAAAACTATAAGACTCTAGTCGCAAATGTTTCATCCTCAGGAGCAGCAAATGTTTCATCCTCGGCATGCGGCCGCATGTCATCAGAAATGGATACGCGTGCTGACACGCGTGTCATAGGTTCGCCATCACTGCACTAAGGTGACCAGACGTCCCGCTTTTGGCGGGACAGTCCCAATTTTTAACAATTTGTCCCGCGTCCCGTGGCGTTTTTAAAAAGTCCCGATTTTTGGAAAGAATGCACGACAAGCTAGGCAACATCGGGAGAATGGGAAGGGAATATATGGTTTTCGGCGGCCATGTGGCTATTTAGCCAGGATATGAGTTTTATATTATTTTTGTTAATTTTATAATGTTAAACTTTAATAATAACAAATAATTGTTGAGAACTGATTATCGAGAACTGCTTATCAAAGTTCGCATTTTGATCAGTTGTTAGAATTCGATCACCATTGTTTGGACTTAATGAACAATGGCATTTTTTGGGATTGGCAACGACGAAAACATTTTGTAACTGTCTCTCAGACGATACACATCGTACTGCGTGCTAGTAAGCTAGTTAAACAAGTGATGTCATTACAAATCAGCTATTCAGATAATTTAGGTAAGTAATTATTTATTTCATAAATACATAAATTTTCTTGAATTTAGCAGACAGTACTCGTATTATTTATATTTTATAGTGGCGGCAAAAAGTCTAGCACCGGCCTTGAAAGTGACACTTACGACTTACGTTATGGCAAATTCAGAGGAAAAATAATACAAGTTAGTATTGTTATTATTTAGAAAGAAATATAGAATTAAAATAATTTTTAAAATATAGTTACTTTCGCCAAAACCGGTTTGGCTCAGTGGATAGAGCGTCGGCCTGCGGACTGAAGGGTCCCAGGTTCGATTCCGGTCAAGGGCATGTACATTGGTTGCGGGCACATCCCCGGTGGGGGGTGTGCAGGAGGCAGCTGGTCGATGTTTCTCTCTCATCGATGTTTCTAGCTCTCTATCCCTCTCCCTTCCTCTCTGTAAAAAATCAATAAAATATATTTAAAAAAAAAAAAAAAAAAAAAAAAAAAAAATATAGTTACTTTATAACAATCAAATTAATTTAATTTTTAAACTAACAATAAAATACGTTCATGTAATTATGTACCTACTTACTGTGTTTTTAAGCAATATGTATATAATAACTTATAATTTTAAATTATTTTTTTTAGATTTTTAACATAATGAGTAAGAAAAGAGGATGCAAATTCAACGATGATCTAAGAAGTGAATTTTCTTTTATTAAAAAAACCAAAAGCGATTACAATATAGACCAAATTTTTAATCAAGAACCTCCCCCCCCCCCCCGGCCGAAACCGGTTTGGCTCAGTGGATAGAGCGTCGGCCTGCGGACTCAAGGGTCCCAGGTTCGATTCCAGTCAAGAGCATGTACCTTGGTTGCGGGCACATCCCCAGTAGGGGGTGTACAAGAGGCAGCTGATCGATGTTTCTCTCTCATCAATGTTTCTAACTCTCTATCCCTCTCTCTTCCTCTCTGTAAAATATCAATAATAATAAAAAAAGACACCCCCACCCCCCCCCCGTCAATGGTGTCCCACTTTACCACTGTTAAAATCTGGTCACCTTAGGTTACACGTATGTTGATGTATATGCGATTTGATATGTATGCTATTTTGTTGTATTGACAACAAGCTTCACAACTTCATATGTCACCCAGTGACTGAGCCGCCACCAAGGACTCAGCAACCTCCCCCTTGAGCCCCCCTCGCTTCCCGATGCTCCGTCCCCGCTGCCCGCCTTCTCCCACCGCAGCCTTCCACAGGCCGTTTCCACTGAGGAAAAGGAATCGTATTGTATGTCTGCTATCCAGAACCTCCACTCTTCTGACCCCTTTGCTGATGCAAGTAAGGGTCATGATCTTCTTCCCGCTGGCACTGAGGATTATATCCATATAAGAATTCAACAGAGAAACGGCAGGAAGACCCTTACTACCGTCCAAGGGATCGCTGATGATTACGATAAAAAGAAACTAGTGAAGGCCTTTAAGAAGAAATTTGCCGGCAATAGAAGTGTAATTGAGCATCCAGAATATGGAGAAGTAATTCAGCTGCAGGGTGACCAGCGAAAGAACATATGCCAGTTCCTCGTCGAGACCGGACTGGCTAAGGGCGACCAGCTGAAGGTGCATGGGTTTTAAGTGCTTGTGGCTCACAGAAGCCTAAGTGAGGATTTCTTTTGCAATGAGTAGAATTTCCCTTCTGTCCCTTGTCACGAGTTTAAAAACCTCACAGCTTGTATAATGTAACCATTTGGGGTCTGCTTTTAACTTGGACTACTCCTTCATGCAATAAACTGAAAAGAGCCATGCTGTCTAGTCTTGAAGTTCCTCATTTAAACAGAGGTCAAGCAGTGGGCGCCTGGCAGTGTCCAGCCTGAAACAGAGCAATACTGTGATGTTTCAGCCAAGCCCATGTCTGGCCAAAGCTCCTCACCAGAGTTCGCTTCCCTCAGAGAATGTCACCGCCCGAACAGCCTTCAGTGAAGCTGAGAGGAGATGGGTAAGGCAGCAGCGGCATGTGTACCACTAGAGGGAGCCTTCCGAGGCCAAAGATCTCCCCCTGACCAGGTGGATGTAGCTTAGAGCAGCCTGCCACCTTCCCTCCAGGGAGGTGTAAGGACTTCTGGCTTGCCACCAAGGTCTTTTTGACCAGACGTATCCTAGCTAATTGTTGTCCAAACACCATAATCTGAGGCCAATCTTCTATCAGAGTTAAACTTCTGACAAGGGAACAAATTTCAAACCGAAGTGTCTGTCAGTCATGTAGCTAGCTATAGAGCTTGCAACTTACTAGCAACCGCTGCCCAATGCCATGTGAAGTAAGAAAAATGATTTTTTTGGTCCCCCCCCTCCTTCAGTTTTAATGTTAAGTTATGTATTTAAATCCTTATTTAAATAAAACTTGTTTTCAGGGAAAAAAAACTTCATGTCAAATTTTCTGAAGGTGTTAACATCATAGATATTTTTACGCTAAAAAATGTCGAGTTTCGTGCCAAAAAAGCATTTGCGGGAAGTTTTAATTCATTATTTTGAAGAAAAGTGCTGCTGAAAGTTATCGTATACCTCGGGAAGCTTATGGTGAACATGCTCCATCTCAAGGTACTTGTGAACACTAGTTTAAACGCTTTAAAAGTGATGATTTCTATGTGAAAGACAAAGAACATCCAGGTCAACTGAAAAAAGTTTGAAGACCAACAATTACAAGCATTATTGGATGAAGATACGTGTCAAACTCAAAAACAACTTGCAGAAAGATTAAACATTGCTCAGCAAACAATTTCTGATAATTTACAAGCAATGGGAAAGATTTTAAAGGAAGGAAAATGGGTGCCACATCAACTGAACGAAAGACAAATGGAAAACAGCAAAGTCATCAGTAAAAGGTTGCTTCAACGGCATGAAAGATTTTTTTTGCATCGAATTGTGACTGGCGATGAAAAGTGGATTTATTTTGAGAATCCCAAATGCACAAAATCATGGGTTGATCCAGGTCAACCATCAACATTGACTGCAAGGCCAAATCGCTTCGGAAAGAAGACAATGCTCTGCATTTGGTGGGATCAGGAAGGTGTGTATTATGAGCTTCTAAAACTAGGTGAAACCGTTAATTCTGATCGCTACCAACAACAAATAATCAATTTGAACCACACTTTGATCGTAAAACCACCAGAATGGGCCAGAAGACACGGCAAAGTAATTTTGCTTCATGATGACGCATCATCACACACTTCAAAACCAGTTAAAGACACATTAAAAGATCTTGCCTGGGAAGTATTAACCCACCTGCCATATTCACCAGACCTTGCTCCTTCAGATTACATTCTGATTAATGGCACACACACTTTCTGAGCAGCACTTCAAAACATATGAAGAAGTGGAAAATTGGGTCTCTGAATTGTCTACCTCAAAACAAGAAAAGTTCTATTGGCATGGTATCCACAAATTACCCAAAAGATGGAGGAAATGTGTAGCTAGCGATGGACATTACATTGAATAAAGCACTTTTGATGTTTCTCTTGAAATTATCATGTTTTCTTTGATTACAAAATCCACATTATTAACCGGTACCAATTAAAAATGCGGATACCGGTTAAAAATGTGGATTTTGTAATCAAAGAAAACACAAGAATTTCAAGAGAAACATAAAATAATATATATATATATTTTTTAAATGAATGAATGAATGAATGAATGGCAATCCTGACCAGTGTGGCTCAGTTGGTTGGAGGGTTCTCCAGTGCACCAAAGGATCACAGGTTCAAAGGTTTGATTCCTGGTCAGGGCACATACCCAGGTTGGGGGTTTGGGGCATACATGGGCGGCAACCAATTGATGTTTCTCTCTCACATCGATGTTTCTCTTTCCCTCCCTCTCTCTCTAAAATTAATTTTTTTAAAAAAAGAATGAATGGCAGAAACAGCTTACTAGTGCTTTCTCATATCCTGTCTAATAATAGAGTAACATGTAAATTACCATCACTCCGCTACGCCCACGATTGGGCGGCGGAAGGCTGGGGGCGGGACTCGGGGTGGCCTATCCGGCCATTGAGAGGCACGGATCCGCTGCCACTGAGGGGGGCTACCCTGCTGTTGAGAGGCACAGGGGGCGGGACTCCCGCCCCCTGTGCCTCTCAACGGCCAGATCCGCAGCCGCTGAGGGGGCCTGCCTCGGACACCCAGCTGCGCCTCTCAACGGCAGGGTAGCCAGGTGTCCACGGCAGCCCCCCTCAGCGGCCGTTGAGAGGCCCCCCTCAGCGGCCGCGGACCATCAAAAGTGGGGGAGCTGGGTGCCTGTCTGCTCCGGCACCAGCGGACAGGCACCCAGCTCCACCGCGAAAAGCGAAAGTGTGTAGGGGACCCTACACGTGCATGATTCAATCATGCACTGGGCCTCTAGTTGTTTCATAATGGCAAATAGAGATTGAGTTGACTGATTTGGTGCCCTCTAGTGGTGAAAAAAAACACAGGATATTTACCCTCCTGTGGCATCACCTGGTACAACCAGGGCTCTACTGAAGAATCAATTACCTTTCTTGCACAAAGAAAAGACATTGAAATCAATCTTGGTAAGATAAATAAAAGGGAGGGGTACTTGCTTTAAAAAAGTTAATTCTGACCTCAGAAGGCCAAGGCTGTTTTCATTCTGCATATCTTAATGCATGTAAGTCTTTGGTAGTGCTCATAAGGAACAATTTTCCTTTAATACATAATAGCTAACATTTGCTGTGCATCAGTATGTGACAGGCAAACAGTATCCTATTTAATTCTCACAAAAAAATCCATGACATGGTCATTACTAGAATATCTAACTGTGTATAATAAGGCTTAGAGAGGTTAGGAAAGTCAGCCAATGGCCCTGGCAGCTGTGGCTCAGTTGGTTGCAGCATCATCTTGTGCACCAAAAATTGATGGGTTTGGTTCCCATCAGGGCATAAGCCTGGGTTGCCCATTGTATGTGGGAAGCAACCAATTGATGTTTCTCTCTTCCTCCCTCCCTCTCTAAGATAAATAATAAAAATATATTTTTTAAAAAGTCACCCAATGAATAAATAGCAGAACCTGGAGTTGAACCTTGGCCATCCCACTTTAGTGTGACTGCTTCTAACCACTATGCCATAATGTTCCTAATCTAACATGCCCACAGCAACTGTACATATTATTACCCCTACCCCAAAGCTATATTGCAATTATTTGTTTACATCTTTCTCCCAGCCTCTGAATTACTCTTAGGAAAGAGCCATTCATTCACTCAACAAATATGTATTGAATGTATGCTCTGTGACAGGTCCTGTGCTAAATTCCAAGGATACAGTAGTGAATGAGACAGAAATTATTGCATCCTGCCCTCATGGAGCTTACATTCTAGCAAATTAGATAGAAACAGAAAAAATCAGGTAATAAGTAAACAATATTATTGCAAATTTTGGTTAATACTAATAAAGGTGATTAAGGAAATCAAGACTAAAAATGCAACTTTATTTTATTTTTTAAATCCTCACTCGGAAAGATGTTTTATTGATTTTAGAGAGAGAGGAGGGAGAGAGAAGCATTGATGTGAGAGAGAAACATTGATTGGAGTCTCACATACACACCCCGACGGGGGATCAAACCAACATCCTAGGAATGTGTCCCAACTGGGAATCTAACATGAAACCTTTTGTTGTATGGGATGATGCTCCAATCAATTGAGCCACCCAGCCAGGGTAGGGGTTGATGCAATTTTAAATGGAGGCAGGGCAGAGACAGAAGAAATCTCTGTGACGTTACATTTAAATGAGTAGAGGGACAAGCCTGCAAATGTGAGGGCAAGAGTAGTATTCTAGTTTCTGGCTTGTGATCATCATGTCTTATTTATCTTTTACACTAAGCACAGGATTTGACATTTCTTTTTTTTTAAGTATATTTTATTGATTTTTTACAGAGAGGAAGAGAGAGGGATAGAGAGAAACATCGATGAGAGAGAAACATCGATCAGCTGCCTCCTGCACACCCCCTACTGGGGATGTGCCTGCAACCAAGGTACATGCCCTTGACCGGAATCAAACCTGGGACCCTTGAGTCCGCAGGCCTACGACGCTCTATCCACTGAACCAAACCGATTTCGGCAGGATTTGACATTTCTTAAGTGTCATCCAATGTGGGATGAGTGATCAACTAATTTCTTATCTCTCTGATCTTCCTCAGACTTGAGCAGTGGTGCTTCATCCTCTCAATTCGAAACTGAAATCACGCTTCAAGACTTAGCACAAGCCCCATCTCCTCCAGGAAACCTTCCTTAACAATCAAAGCATTCTTCAGCCGTAAAGAAGGAAATCTTGCCATATGTGACAACATGGATGAACATTAGTAAGGGCATTAGGCAAGTGAAGTAAGTCAGAGAAAAAAAATACTGTATGATCTCACTTATGTGTGGTATCTCAAAACACCAAGCTCATGGAAGCACAGGGTAGACTGGTGATTGCCAGGGGCTGTGGAATGGGGGAAATGAGATGATGTTAGTTAAAAGGCACACATTTCCAGTTATAAGAGGAATGAATTCTGGGGCTCTAATGTACAGCATGATGACAGTAGTTAACAATACTGTATTGTATTCTTGAAAGTTTCTAACAGAGTAAATCTTAAATGTTCTCACTACTACTACCACCACCATCACAATAAATGGTTGTTATGTGAGGTGAAGGATGTGTTAAATGTGTTAATTAACCTTACTGTGGTAATTATTTTGCGGTATGTAACAAATCATCACATTGTACATCTTAAACTTAAGCAATGCTATCTATCAATTATAGCTCAATAAAGCTGGGGGGAAAAACAACCAACATATTCTGAGCAAAGAAGACAGCAAGTTCAAAGGTACAGGACAAGAGGGCACGACAGAGTGGGGAAACTCCAAGTAGTTCAATATGGCTAGGCATAAATTTGATGGAGACAATGGTAAGAGACAGAACTAGAAGATTGACATTCATTCATTCATTCATTTGACATTTACTGAGTATTTACAGTGTGCTAGATACTGGGCTTATAGATCTGGTCCTTGTTTTCATGGACTCAAAGAGCAAAGAGGTAGATAATTGATAAACAATCAAAAATTGTTTTTAGCCCGCCCAGCGTGGCTCAGTGGTTGAGCGTAGGTCTACGAACCAGAAGGTCTTGGTTCAATCCCCAGTCAGGACACATGCTGGGGTTGCAGGCTCAATCCCCAGTATGGGGCATGAAGGAGGCAGCTGATCAATGATTCTCTCTCATCATTGGTGTTTCTAGCTCTCTCTCCCTTCCTTTCTGAAATCAATAAAAATATATTTAAAATAAACAAATGAAACTGTCCTATATTCTTCAAAGACGTTGTCATAATAGACCAAAAAAGGGTGAGATCAGAAAATGTTCCGTTTTGAGAGAAAAGAAATACGACTAAATTAATGCATGATCTTGCATCAGGAAATAAACTGTTAGTATATAAAAGATATTGAGATAATTGGCAGAATTTGAGCATGAAATTTGTATCATAGTATTGAATCAAGGTTAAACTTTATCACTGGACTATGATTACATGGGCGTTCATTATATTCCTATTGCAACGTTTCAGTGCATTTGGAAAATGTAATAAACTGGAGAAAAGTTATTACAATAAACTAGGGACAGAATGATGTGACTCAGACTAAACTTGGTAGTAAAAACAGAGAACGAATAAATTCAAGATATATTCTGGAGGTAGAAATGACAAGACTGGTTCATTACTAAGATGTGGTAGATGAAGAAAAGGGGAAGAACCACTGGTGTAAATAAATAAAACACTCCTGACAGGGCGCACATTAGCTCCGCCCTTGTCCTCTAGACCCAAGAGGAGGAAGTGACAAAAGGAAGGCGGCCGCCAACTACCGGCCAGCTTCCTGTCTGGTGTCGCAACGAGACCGTAAAGCAAATCTGTTTGGCTCCTCCCCCATAGTGGGCGGCCCTGAAGAGTGACAGAAACCAATGGCGAGCAACCCTTCGGGGCCCTGGTCCAATGACTCTGGAGCTGGGCGGAGTCCTGCGGCACGTGGCTCGTTGGCGTTCACTGGGGCTGCCCTGGCCATGTCTCTTGGGGTACCCCAGCAGGTCTTTTGGGGTGTACAGCAGGTCTGCTGAGGGGGTTCAGCTTCTGCGGAGGGGCTTCGGCAGTTCTGTCGCAGTGGGAAGAAGTCGTACCGCCGGCTTTAAACCCGACCTGCGGGAGCCAGGCGACCCGGAGGGATGGGGCCAGCGCCTGTGGGAGCACAGCTTCACGGAGCTGCCGGCGATCCGGAGGTGGGTGAGCCATCTGGGAGGACGGGGTGCTCCACGTGGTGGAGGTGGCAAAGCCTGACTGCTCGCCAGCAAGGAGCACGAGTGCGGGCCCCTCTGGATCAGCTCCATTCGCCCGGTGCTTCCCGCCGGGCACATGGTGGCGCGCCTGGAGCGCTTTACGAGGGAGGCTCTCCCGGGTGTGGGTCTGTGAATGGGGGGCGGGGTCCAGGGCTCCAGTGGAGAAGATTTGGGATCCCGCTGACCAAGATTTGAAGTCCGCTCACAGTATAGGCATACCAACTGTGGAACCTCGAGCTCGCGGGACTTCTTCAAGTGTTCGTTCTCTTCCAGGATTATTGTGAGGATGGGGTGACTTACTGAGTGTTTTCGCCAGAGCCAGTAAGTTCTAGTTCTTTCCATCACTAATTAAGCACTAATGTATACAGTGCTAATCAGGGTTAGTCAGGGCTTGCTAGGGGAGATGGAACCTGGCAGGATTTGAATAGAGAAAGAGTGGAGATGGCATTTGCAAAGTCCCAGGACTGATCCAGCAGAATTAGAAGCACCCTGATGCATGATACCTGGAAATACAAGGAACTCAGGCGTGGCTTAGGGTAGGGCCCAGTCAGCTACCACCCCTACCAGTGCTCCTTGCTTGTGTGTCAGGTAGACAGGGAACCCTGAACTCCAGGAGTTCTCAATCTAGAGCTCAGTTATGTTCTTCTAAGGAATGATGATCCTGAGTGTTACACAATCTGACTGCCATTCAAAAGAGGGAGCAGATGCAAGTAAAGCTTTTACCCATATCCTATCAGGTGGTACTTCGGGCAGTGAATTATCGATAAACATCTATGACCTCACACTGGTTTCTCCCTCTCACTGGGCACAGATGATGGAGTCAACTCTGGAAGGCACAGTCAAGGAGGGGAAGAAGGCATTTTCAAAGAAGCATACAGTGGCTGGGTCTCCAGTGGAGGGTCTCCTGCAGCCAGTGAAGCTTAGCCGGGCAGAACTGTACAAGGAACCTACCAGTGAGGAACTGAATCGCCTTCGGGAGACTGAGAGCCTGTTCCACTCCAGCTTGCTTCGTTTACAGGTACTGTGTGTGGCTGGGGCTTAGCTGAGAGGGGCAGACCTGAGATCCTGAGGATAAAGGACTCTCCTCACCCCTTCTTATAGGTAGAGGAGCTACTGAAGGAAGTGAAGCTGTCAGAGAAGAAGAAGGAGCGGATTGATGCTTTCCTACGGGATGTCAACCAAAAGATCATGAGGGTGCCCTCAACCCTTGAGACAGAGGTAAGACCGGTGGTATAGGACACTGGAAAGCCCAGAAGAGGTCCTTAGTGGGAGCATCTGAAACAAGGGCCTTGCTATTCTCTGGAGAGGTTAGGGTGCCAGGAAGCTTATTCTCATAGCCAGGAAGCGAAGCTGGGAGTGTGATTAGTCACATGTTCATTCATTTAGCAAATGTTTATGTGCCTTGCAGTAGTTGTGTTCTTAGGCTGCATCAGTGTACAAAGCAGCCTGTTTTAGAGTTGGGGTTATGGACAATAGGTAATAAGCATGACAAGTAAACTACATGGTAAATTAGAAGGTAGTAAGCACTATGAAAATAAGAAAAAAGAAGGTCGAAGGAAGGGGATTATGGGAATATCAGAGGATGGGAGTGGTTTGTGATTTTTTTTTAATAAATTTTTTTTTTTTTTAAGAGAGAGGAACGGAGAGGGAGGGACAGAAACATTGTTGAGTGAGAAACATTGATCAGCTGCCTCCTACGCAGCCCCCACCAGGGATCGAGCCCACAATCTGGGCATGTGCTCTGACCAGGAATCGAACCTCAACCTCCTGGTTTATAATGATGCTCAACCATTGAGCCGCACTGGCTGGGCGCCGTTTAGATACTTATAACATCATTTCCAGGCCATACAAAATTACCAACTTAAAAATTAGCCTGCTACATTTTGGTCAAACATTTATTTTAAAAATATATTTTTATCAGAGAGGGAAAGATAGAAATATCAATGATGAGAGAGAATCATTGATCCCCTGCCTCCTGCTTTCCCCCTACTGGGGATCAAGCCCACAACAGAGCATGTTCCCTTGACCGGAATCAAACCTGGGACCCTTCAGTCTGCAGGCCGACGCTCTATCCACTGAGTCAAACCAGCCAGGGCTAGCCAAACATTTAATTAACTCACCCCTAATGCCTTGGCGGGGCCAGACCAAATGATTTTGCGGGACTTAAATGGCCCATGGGTCGGACGTTCCCCACCCCTACCCTAAAGTCAATAAATACAAATTTTAAAAATACATAAATAAAATTATTTAAGAAGTAGAACAGAGTGGGACATAGGTGAAATCAGGGAAAGGACTTAGGAACCTCTTATGCAGTGATCACTAAAAAATGGTGGTTTAGAGATGTGGCCATGTCTGGGTGTCTTTTGAAAGTGAAGTGGGAATTCTTAACAGATGAGTATGGTGATATAAATGTTTTTGGCCTGAGCAGCTAGTATGGAATTGCCTTCATGGAGAAGATGTGTTTACAAGAAGATCAGGAGTTTGGTTTCAAACATGTTGACGTTCTGTATTTGAGAGGTGTACTAGACATCCAGGGGACGTGTTCAATCAAATCAGTATGTATCACTGTCTCTGTCCCCACAGCTGACTGACCAGGCATGGCTCCCAGCTGGAGTTCGAGTGCCTCTCCACCAAGTGCCCTATACTGTGAAGGGCTGTTTCCGCTTCCTGCCCCCAGCCCAGGTCACTGTTGTGGGCAGCTACCTTTTGGGCACCTGCATCCGGCCGGACATCAATGTGGATGTAGCACTGACCATGCCCAAGGTGAGGTCCAGAGTTCAGGGGATGGAATGGCCTGCTACTGTACTACTTACAAATCCCAGAGTCCCTCCCTTTTTTCCCCACCTGTTGCTTGTCAGTGGATTGAAATCTGAATTCTAAGTCAAAAGAGTAGGTCACTGCAATTATCTTTAGAGGGCTACTCAGATGAGCCCTTAGGCCAGTTGCTGTCCCTCTACACCTTTGCAAACTGAGTATGGTGTTGCTAGCCCTGACTCGGGCATTCTGGCCAGCAGAAAATTCCTGGAGTTGCTAAGCTATAATTCTCACCTTGGCTTCATCTGGGCCCCCAAACTCTTGAACAGTAAGTACTTAAAGTGCGTGGCCATCTCTCTTTTCTTGATCCCCTTCAGGAGATCCTACAGGACAAGGATGGGCTGAACCAGCGCTACTTCCGCAAGCGTGCCCTCTACCTGGCCCACTTGGCTCACCATTTGGCCCAAGACCCCCTCTTTGGCAGTGTTCGCTTCTCCTACGCCAATGGCTGCCACCTGAAACCCTTGCTGCTGCTGCGGCCTCATGGTGGGTGGGTGGGTGGGTGGGGACACACTCACACACTGGGCCTACGGCACAGGATGGGGTGATAAATCCAGTGGGGGAAGCATAGGACCCTTAGGTCCAAGGTGAGAGGCTTGGGCCTCAAGTTTGAAGAGGAAGGTATAGAGATCTCAAATTCTGAGGTGGGAGTGCATGGGGCCCTCACGTAGGTACAGGGGTCCCTCTGGCTCCAGGGGCTACAGGGTCTCAGCACCCTCTGTCCCCTCCCAGGGAAGGATGAGCACCTGGTCACTGTCCGTCTCCATCCGTGCCCTCCACCTGACTTCTTCCGCCCGTGCCGCCTGCTGCCCTCGAAGAACAATGTGCGCTCTGCCTGGTACCGAGGGCAGAGTCCTCCAGGCGATGGTGAGCAGGCACTGGTGTCAAGGTGGAGCTGGAGGGAAGGGTGTTGTGAGAACTTTTCTCATGGCTTTTCTTTTTGTTCCACAGGTAGTCCAGAGCCTCCCACCCCCCACTATAACACATGGGTCCTGCAGGACACAGCCCTCCAGTCCCATGTGCAGTTTCTGTCAACTGTGCTGGGCTCAGCCTCGGGGCTGAAGGATGGTGTGGCCCTCCTGAAGGTCTGGCTGCGGCAGCGAGAACTGGATAAAGTGAGTTGGGAATGGCTCAGCTTCCCTGCCTTGCTGAGTGGTGGGCTGGCTCTGAGCTTGGGCCTCTCTCTCTCCATCTTTCTCTCAGGGTCTGGGAGGATTTAGTGGGTTCCTTGTCTCCATGCTGGTTGCCTTCCTCGTGTCCACACGCAAGATCCACACCACCATGAGCGGCTACCAGGTCCTGAGAAGTGTCCTGCAGTTTCTGGGTGAGGCAACTAGACTTGGAAAGGCCAAGAATTCCACTCACCTTGGGGATCCTCTCGTCTTGTCAGGGACAATTTGGTCTCTTGCCATCAGATAGATGAACAAATTGAGTCCCAGAGTCAGTGGCAGCCACCTGGCCGGAGGGAGGGGTCCCCAGGGAGAGGAATACTTTCTGACGCCCATCTTCTCTGGTTCACTTCAGCCACCACAGATTTGACCGTCAATGGGATCAGTTTATGTTTCAGCTCAGATCCTTCCTTGGTGAGTGGGGCAGGGCTGAGTCTGGGCAAGAAGACCTGAAGGTGAGCCCCAACTCTGACAGGCTTCTCTCTACCCCTCCAAGCCGGCCCTGGCTGACTTCCACCAGTCCTTCCCTGTTGTCTTCCTGGACTCCTCAGGCCGCCTCAACCTTTGTGCTGATGTCACTGCCTCCACTTACCACCAGGTACCAATGGTTCCCCACCCCAAGGCTCCCCTGATGTCCCCACCCAGCCTGTCTTTTCTGCCAGCACCAGAACTCAGAAACTCCTCTCCAAAGAGCTTAGGTCTGAGCCCTCAGGTCATGAGGGGAGAGTACAGTGGTGGCAGTCTCATAACTGAGTCTCTGTGCCCCAGGTGCAGCACGAGGCACGGCTGTCTATGGTGTTGCTGGACAGCAAAGCTGATGATGGATTCCAGCTGCTGTTAATGACTCCCAAACCCATGATCCGGGCTTTTGACCACATCCTGCAGTAAGTTTAGGGGTGATGGGGTATGTCAGTGGGTCCTATTTCCCTGGGGCTACAGTGATGGGGCAGAGGTCCTTAGTCAAGTGCTCAGATTTTCCTGGTTTGGGGGGATAGAAGTGATAGAGGCCAGCAGTCCCTGATTCTCCTTCTGTCCCTTTATGCCCCATCTCCAGTCTCTTTCCACTGAGCCGTCTGCAGGCAGCATGTCACCGGCTGAAGCTATGGCCAGAACTGCAGGACCACGGTGGGGACTATGTCTCAGCTGCTTTGGGTCCACTAACCACCCTCCTGGAGCAGGGCCTGGGGTCCCGTCTGCACCTGCTGGCCCACTCTCGGCCCCTAATCTCAGAGGTGAGGTGGTATGGATGGGTCAGAGTTTGTGGGTCAAAGGTGGGTTGGATTTAGGGTCCCAGGAGATACAAAAGATACACCATCCATCTAATTAACAAGTGGGTTTCCAGACCAAGCTCAGCCTTTCTGTACTCTACAGTGGGACATCAGCCAGGATCCACCGAAGCACAGAGACTCTGGGGCCCTGACTCTGGGATTGCTCCTTCGGCCTGAGGGACTGACCAGCGTCCTTGAGCTGGGTCCAGAGGCTGACCAGCCCGAGGTGAGGAACTCTGAGGTCTGAGGGGTGATTTGGCCCTGTCTTGGGAGGCCCAGTATGCACGTTGGATTGTTCTCATGCCACCTGGATTGAGGCTCATCAGGGGAATTTCTTTATATATATGTCTGTGTGTGTGTGTATACACACACACACACACACACACATATATTACTGATTTCAGAGAGGAAAGGGGAGGGAGAAAGAGATAGAAACATCAATGATGAGAGAGAATCATTGATCGGCTGCTTCCTGCACGCCCCCCCACTGGGGATCGAGCCCGAAACCCAGGCATGTGCCCTGGACTGGAATCAAACCTGGGACCCTTCAAGTCCGCAGGCCGATGCTCTATCCACTGAGCAAAACCAGCTAGGGCTTTCAGGGAGATTTCTGACTGAGCCCTTCTTCGTTGATCTCTCTAATTACTCCTTTACTCTCCTTAGGCTGCTGACTTCCGCCAGTTCTGGGGATCTCGCTCGGAGCTTCGGCGTTTCCAGGATGGAGCCATTCGGGAAGCTGTGGTCTGGGAGGCAAGCTCTATGTCCCAGAAGCGCCTTATTCCCCACCAGGTGGTCACCCACCTCTTGGCACTGTGAGTGTGGGCATCTGAATGCCAGGAGGCAACTGTGGGCTGGGGAGCCTTTTAGGAGGGTCAGGCCCAGGCTTTTGGGGTGAGCAGTTCACATCCAGCAGTGGACTCCTAGCCCCCAATGCGTACCCTGTGTCTGTACCCCTCTTCCAGCCATGCTGACATCCCAGAAACCTGTGTCCACTATATGGGAGGCCTCCTGGATGCACTGATCCAAGGCTTGAAAGAGGTAAGGGCCCTGGTTCAGGCTTGCAATCAAGCTAAGGATTGTAGAGGAGCCTGTGTGGCTGGATTGGTTGGGGTTCGAGAGCCCTTACCACCTTAGCCAGGCTGCACTTCCTGGATTGTCCAGCAGAGGGGGTGCTGGCTCTGCAGCAGCCTGAGTGATGGCAGATTCCCTGGTGGTAGTGGGGTTGGTTCTACAGGGTCCTGGCCTCCTGACTGTTTTCTCCCTCAAAGACCTCCAGCACGGGTGAGGAGGCCCTGGCAGCTGCGGTGCGTTGCTATGATGAACTCAGCCGCCTGCTGTGGGGGCTGGACGGTCTCCCACTGACTGTGTCTGCTGTGCAAGGAGCTCACCCAGTGCTGCGCTACACTGAGGTGAGGCACGAGAAGGCAGGGAGCCCCTTCTCTTCGGTGATCCCCAACTCTACTTGACCCACTTAGCATTCTCCCAACTCCTGCCTCTGGGCACTCCCCCTTCCCAATTCCAGGCCCCTTCTTCAGCCTTCCTTATTCCATAGGTGTTCCCACCAGCTCCAGTCTGGCCAGCCTACTCCTTCCATAAGCACCTTCCAGAGCGGGCCTCGCTGTTGCCCCGGCCTGACAAGCCCTGTCCAGCTTATGTGGAGCCCATGACTGGTGAGAGGGCTCTTGGGAGGGGATGAGAGGGACTGTTCCCACCCCATGCTGCAGACTGAGACCTCTCGCTCTCCTCCCAGTGGTGTGTCACCTGGAGGGCAGTGGCCAGTGGCCACAGGATGCTGAGGCCATACGGCGGGTTCGGGCTGCTTTCCAGCTGCGCCTGGCAGAGCTGCTGGCGCAACAGCATGGGCTGCAGTGCCGGGCCACGGCTACACACACTGATGTCCTGAAGGTTAGGCTGGTGCAGGGCAGGGATACCCCTGGTGAGGGGTGGACAGACGTGTCAGGGTGCCCCAGGCAGACATGTACCTCCCATCCCATGCCCTCTTCCAACAGGATGGGTTTGTGTTCCGGATTCGTGTGGCCTACCAGCGGGAGCCCCAGATCCTGAAGGAGATGCGGAGCCCTGAGGGGATGATCTCATTGAGGGACACGCCTGCCTCCCTCCGCCTGGAGAAAGACACAAAGCAGTTGCCCCTGCTCACAAGTGCCTTGCATGGGTATGGCCCCCTGCACAGGTTCTTCTGTCTGTAGATCCATTTCTGCCCCCATTCAGTTCTCCTGGCCTGCCTGCCTCTCTGGGAGGCCAAATGGCGTAATATTTAAGGATATGCGTTCTGGTGTCAGGCAAATTCTAAAATCCTGGCTTTGCCATTTCACTGGCTAAGAAAAAAAAAATCCCTTTCGGCCGATTCCCCCCGGACCTTATTCTTCTCATCTATAAAATGGGAGTAATGCTAGGACCAGCCTCTTCGGTCATTAGTTAGGAAGGCATGAGGTCATACGTGTAATGCATTAGCACAGAGCTAGTGTTGGGTGAAGTTTGAATCAATAGTGGCATGAGGGCTGAAACACTGTTCTTGGGCCCTGAGTGCTTGAGTCTCATTGCCACTCCGTCTTCCCCTTCCTCCCCCCAGACTCCAGCAGCAGCACCCAGCCTTCTCAGGTGTGGCTCGGCTGGCCAAGCGGTGGGTGCACGCCCAGCTCCTGGGTGAGGGCTTCACTGATGAGAGCCTGGACCTGGTGGCTGCTGCTCTTTTCCTGCACCCTGAGCCCTTCACCCTTCCCAGGTGATTCCCTCCGCCTTTTCTCTAGCCAGGAAGTTCCCCTTGGGGCCAGCTTTTATCCCTTGTGCTGTACCTTCAGTCTAAATGGGAGAGGGTGGCTCAGGCATGTGACAGAAGGGGTTCTGAGACATACCCTCAATCCATGCCAAGGGGTCTAGCCCCTAGACTGCAAGGAAGCTTGGGGATGTGGGGCTGGACCCACTTTGCTCACTCCTTCCCCTCAGCTCCCCCCAGGTGGGCTTCCTTCGGTTCCTTTTCCTGGTATCAACCTTTGATTGGAAGAACAACCCCCTTATTGTCAACCTCAACAATGAACTCACTGGTAAGTGGTAGGACTTTGTGGATTGCAGAGTGTGGCAGGCAGGGGTTTTCCTGGTCAATCTGTTAGGTTTTCCCTGTACCTCCCCTGTCTCAGATTGCTACACTTGACCCTGGTTGCCTTGGGGTGGGGAATTGGTAGGAGGGAGTGGCCCAGAGCAAGCCTTTAGGGAACGCTGAGACTCAGATGTGATTTAGCCATGTGATGACCAGAAACAGTGGACTGGGGGTAGTAAGCAGGCTCCCTGGAGGGCTGTGAAGGGGAGAGGAGAGTGGAAGGGGGACTCTAAACACCAGGTGAGGAGTCTTGTGTGGTAGGGAACAGGGAAGGGTCAGATTTAGAATAGATGCCCACTGCCCTGGGTGGGTAGCTCACTTGGTTAGAGCATTGTCCCAATATACCAAGGTTGTGGATTCTATCTCTGGTCAGGACACATACAAGAATCAGCCAATAAATGCATAAATAAGTGGGACAGCAATCTCTGTCTCTCCCTCCACCCCCTTCCTCTGTCTTAAAAAAAAAAAAAAGTTGCCCAGACCTCTTGGGGGTGGGGTGGGAGTGATGCTTTCTGGTTGTAATATGAGGAGCTCCTGGTCCCAGCAGAGAGGAAGGTGTCAGCTTTCTAATCCCCCAGGTGTGTGGGAGCTTGGGGTGGGAGGGGGCCGGGGCCAGGCCTCAGCTTGCATAGGCCTGGAAACCAGATGGGTGCCAGGCAGTGGAAAATTCTTCCTCTGGGCTGAGGCTGGTAGTTAACGCCCTGCCTGACTGAGGCAAATTCCGTGTCTTTTTCACCGCTTTTGCCACCTGGAGGTGCATTGGAAAGTCCTTGTGATGGGTAGCTGCTGGATGTACAGGAGGAGGACCTGGGGCGGTAGAGGGTATCTGGGGGAGAGGGGCAAGCTGAGCCAGGATTCCCTCTTGTCCACAGTGGAGGAGCAGGTGGAGATCCGCAGTGGCTTCCTGGCAACTCGGAAACAACTCCCCGTCATGGTCATCATTACCCCTCAGGATCGCAAACACTCCATATGGACACAGGATGGACCCTCGCCCCAGGTTCACTCCCATCTCTGCCCCCAAATGTGTGGTTTTCATCCCAAGGGAAAAGCAGGCCCAGCCTGAGCTAAGAGAGACCTGTGGTCAGGCCAGACTTACTTGATAACATGTGTCCCCCCAGATCCTGCAGCAGCTTGTGGTCCTGGCAGCTGAGGCCTTACCGATCCTAGAGAAGCAGCTAATGGATCCCCGGGGGCCTGGAGATATCAGGGTAAGCCCCTGACCAGGACTGACTCCAGCGGCTTTGGGGATTCCACCTTTGAACCTGGAAGTCCGGAGTTCTAGGAGCCCTCAGAGGATGCCCAGCCCCTTGTTTGTTGAGATTGAAGCTGCCCAGGGTGACTGGCATTGGCGGGGCCTAGAGGAGAACTGGGGGCCCAGCTCCATCCAGGCCTCATGCCTCCAGCCTATGCTCCTTGTGCTAGACCCAAGCTCGCACCAGCTGGCTCTTGTTTCTGCCTTCACGTGAGCATTCAGGCCCATAATGGTTGGTCACATCAAGGGGGAGAAATCAAGGTGGGCATGTAGAAACGTTTGTGGTCAGTTCTGAACTCTCCAGTGGGCATTGTTGACCCTCCCTGACCTTTCTCAGACAGTGTTCCGGCCACCCTTGGACATGTATGATGTGTTGATCCGCCTATCTCCCCGCCACATTCCCCGGCACCGCCAGGCTGTGGACTCACCAGCTGCCTCCTTCTGCCGGGGCCTGCTCAGTGAGCCAGGGCCCTCGTCCCTGATGCCTGTGCTGGGCTACGATCCTCCTCAGCTCTATCTGGCACAGCTCAGGGTAGGTCCTAAGGGCTGACTGACCCTGGGGAGGGGACGTGGAGGTGACTCTGTCCCGTAACCTTGTCTCTGTCCTGCTCTTTCTTAGGAGGCCTATGGGGACCTGGCCCTTTTCTTCTATGACCAGCATGGTGGAGAGGTGATTGGAGTCCTCTGGAAGCCCACCAGCTTCCAGCCCCACCCTTTCAAGGTATGCTGGCTGGTGACAGCCATCTGCTCCTGAGTGTGTACATATGGTTCCCTGTGGGTGTGCGTGTCTGTGTGTGGCCTGCTCCATGAGTGACCCTGTGTCAGGTGTGACATGTATGTGTTGGTGTCTCTGGGTGTGTCTTTGTGACACTTCATTTCTCTGATTCCCCACAGGCCTCCAACACAAAGGGGCGCATGGTGGTGTCTCAAGGTGGGGAGATGGTGATGGTGCCCAATGTAGAAGCAATCCTGGAGGACTTTGCCATCCTGGGTGAAGGCCTGGTACGGGCTGTGGAGGCCCGAAGTGAGAGGTGGACTGTATGAGCTCCAATCTCAGGAACAACCTGTGGATGGACAGCAGGATTTTAGACCTCTGGAGCAAGGTGTCAGTGGTGGGACCTCCACCCTCGTTGCATATGGACCCTCCATGGAGAGCCTGATGACTTGAACACACTGAGTCGTTCCCAGCAAAAGTCCTGTCCCAATTCTCTGTCTAATGCACCAGCATTGGGGCAGGGGCCATGATGTCCTATGGAGTCCCCTGAACCTGACTGAACTCCCAGAAGTTGAGGCAGACGGGACTGAATGAACCCAGGAGTTCCATCCATCTGTCAGCCCTGGCCTGGGACTTCTTTTTCTTCCTAGGCTGCTCCCAGAAGCCTGGAAAGGAGGACATGTGCCCAGGGCTGGGGCTCTGTCCCCTTCCCATTGCCAGGATATGTGCCTAGACCTCCGCATGTCCTTTGGTGCATTATTGGCCTTTACATGGGGCCCAGACCAGATGTGGCACTTCCTGCGGATCAGAGCACCAGCATTGAGCAGTGGAGTGGGGCTGGTAGATAACACTGAAGGGGCATCATGCCTTCCTGTGTTGGTTCTGCTGCTTTCCAGGGTGGGACCTGGAAAAGCACAGAGGACAGGAAGAAGCTATGTGGGTGAGAGGATGAGGGGGCTGGTCACCCCCCCGCCAACCCCGTCCAGGAGAGATGCAGAAGCACAGAGTGCTGCCCTGGCCTCTCAGTGTCCAACACCCTTCACCTCTGCTTCTGCCCTTTCATGTCACGGACCAACCGCAATGTGCCGCGTGGGGGTGCCTCGGTGAGCCAGGCCAAGTCCTGCTCCAGGAGCTCCAGTGCTCTGGGGAGGATGCTGCTTCCTTTCAGCCTGATCCATACCTCCGTACAGCAGCCCCTCCCTTCTCCATCTCCCCTAATCTTGCTATTTTTCTAGACTCGGATCAAAAGTGCCTCCTCCTTAAACCCTTCCTTCACCCCGGCCAAGAGGCTCTTTCCCTCTGAAATCATTGGAGCAGTTACTGTGCTTTGCCATCACTAACAGCACCACAAACTCTTCTGTTGTCTTAAATTCTGGTTTAAAATTAAATCATTTAATTTTCTCATGTTCTTGGCTTGTCTACCTTTTTCTTGGGGTTTTAACCTTGTCTCCTATATGTAAGCTTTTGGGGGGTAGGGAGCATCTTATTTACGGGAATTTGGTCATGAAGGACGCACTTCCAATTACCTTATTTTCTGAAAGACGGAACAGGTTCAGTGGTAGGCCGGGGCCTGTTTGTGGAGGAGGGACTTTGATGCCTGTCTGTGGGGCTTCATCCTCAAGATGATAAGCCACATATGGGAACTCTGGTCTCCTGGTCTTTGTGAACCCATGCCAGCCCCTACCTGTCACTCATGGGACAGCAGGGCTTATGGTTGAAATGTCCCTTTGTGACACACATTTGCCCACACAGGCCCACCAGTAAGAAATTAGCATAGTGAATACATTGATTAGCTTTAAAATACATATCCTATATAATAGAGGTACTATGCAAATTGACCATCACTCCAACATAAGATGGCCAGCAGGGGAGGGCAGTTGGGAGGGACCAAGCCTGCAAAGGAGGGCAGTTAGGGGTGACCAGGCCTGCAGGGGAGGGCAGTTGGGGGTGACCAGGCCTGCAGGGGAGAGCAGTTAGGGGTGACCAGGCCTGCAGGGGAGGGCAGTTGGGGGGAACCAGGTCTGCAGGTGAGGGCAGTTAGGGGTGATCAGGCCTGCAGGGGAGGGAAGTTGGGGGTGACCGGGCTAGCAGGGTAGGGCAGTTGGGGGTGACTAGGCTGGCAGGGGAGGGCAGTTGGGGGTGACCAGGCCTGTAGGGGAGGACAGTGAGGGGTGACCGGGCCAGCAGGGGAGGGCAGCTAGGGGCAGTCAGGCCGGCAGGGGAGCAGTTAAGCGTCGATCAGGCTGGCAGGGGAGTGGTTAGGGGGTGATCAGGCTGGCAGGCAGAAGCGGTTAAGTGCAATCAGGCAGGCGAGCGATTGGGAGCCAGCAGTTCTGGATTATGAGAGGGATGTCCCAGATTGGAGAGGGTGCAGGCTGGGCTGAGGGACACCCCTCCCCCCGTGCATGAATTTCGTGCATCGGGCCTCTAGTATATATATATATTGATTGATATCAGAGATGAAGGCAGAGGGAGCAAGAGATAGAAACATCAACAATGAGAATCATTGATTGGCTGCCTCCTGCATGCCCCCTACTGGGATAGAGTCTGCAACTGGGTCATGTGTCCTTGACCGAAATCGAACCCGGGACCCTTCAGTCCACAGGCCGATGCTCTATCCACTGAGCACAACTGGCTAAGGCCATTGATTGGCTTTGTAAGCTAGGGTCTACATCTCTCCCAGTGCTGTTCATTCATGAACTCTACACATCAGCAGCCAGGGTTTATTTTCTGTGAAAGTCAGCTTCAGGCCTGTAGCTTCCGACCCTTTCCACAAACCCAGTTTTGGATTATCCCAGTGAAAGCAGCGGTCAGTACCCCAGGCAAGACTGTGTAGCAGGTGGCTTCAAGAGGTGCACACGCCAACCCCACTTTGGAAATAAGCCCCGGCCCTGCTACCTTCCCAAGTGATCCTGGGCAAGTCACTTCCTCTTGCTGGGCTTAGCCTCTCCACCTTTAAAATAGGCATGATAGCCAGGCCGGCGTGGCTCAGTGGTTGAGTGTCGACCTATGAACCAGGAGGTCACAGTTCTATTCCCAGTCAGGGCACATGCCTGAGTTGTGGGCTCAGTCCTCAGTGGGAAGCGTGCAGACAACTGATCAACGATTATCATTGATGTTTCTATCTCCCTCTCCCTTCCCCCCTGAAATCAATAAAAATATATTTTTCTTTTTTAAAAAATATATTTTATTGATTTTTCACAGAGAGGAAGGGAGAGGGATAGAGAGTTAGAAACATCCATGAGAGAGAAACATCGATCAGCTGCCTCTTGCACACCCCCTACTGGGGATGTGCCGACAACCAAGGTACATGCCCTTGATTGGAATCGAACCTGGGACCCTTCAGTCTGCAGGCCGACACTCTGTCCACTGAGCCAAACCGGTCAGGGCAATAAAAATATTTGTAAAAAATTAAAATAGGCATGATAATGGCTTTGTCAGGTACCCCTTGTGGCTAGGGAAGAGGACTGAGAACTCATAAACCCAAGGAGCTGCACCATCCTTTCTGTACTCCTTGATCCAGCTTAAGGAGTGGGGTGGGAGCAGGAGAGGGGGAAGCAGGAAGGCCAGGCTCCAATTTCAATCCCTCACATTGTGCTCCAGCCTGCTTTCCACAGATTTTCTCTGGAAGTAGGTGATGAGGCTGGTGTGGTCTAAGATGATTTCCCTGGAAGGGGATGGGGGCATGAGGAGCTGGAACCTCAGGGAAGGAAAAGGAACTTCCGTGTGAGCAAGGTTATGCAGGGTGATGTGGATGACGCATCCCCATGGTTGCATCTGCTTCTGGGCTTCTGCATTTACCTTTGCAGGTGGACGCGGGTAGGCTGACGGGAGGAGGCTGGAACTCTGGATTCCTACCTGCAGCTTTAAATGGCTTTAATAAAGCCTTCCCCTTCTTGGGGCTTCCGTTTCCCCAGTTCTGTCAGAACTAAGCCTCTCTATGTAGTTGCATTTAGTGAATTCTCAGAGGGTCATCCCTTCTGTCTGTGGTATCCAATAGCCTTCTCTAAACCAGAATCCTTTTAGCTAAAGACCCTATTTTTCTCTGCCCAACTCCTTTGGAGAAAAAGAACAAGATTCCCAATCCTAGGGGGTCCTTGCAGCAAGTGACATTCAACAAAGTCCTGAGGGTGCTTGGTTACTGACCCATTGTCAGATTTGGTCTAGCCCAGTGGTCGGCAAACTCATTAGTCAACAGAGCCAAATATCAACAGTACAACGATTGAAATTTCTTTTGAGAGCCAAATTTTTTATTTATTTTTATTTTTTTAAAAATATGTTTTATTGATTTTTTACAGAGAGGAAGGGAGAGGGATAGAGAGTTAGAAACATCAATGAGAGAGAAACATTGATCAGCTGCTTCCTGCACACCCCCCCACTGGGGATGTGACAGCAACCAAGGTAAATGCCCTTGACCGGAATCGAACCTGGGACCCCTCAGTCCACAGGCTGACACTCTATCCACTGAGCCAAACCGGCCAGGGCAAAGAGAGCCAAATTTTTTAAACTTAAACTTCTTCTAACACCACTTCTTCAAAATAGACTCGCCCAGGCCGTGGTATTTTGTGGAAGAGCCACACTCAAGGGGCCAAAGAGCCGCATGTGGCTCGTGAGCCGCAGTTTGCCGACCACAGGTCTAGCCCAAGCCCGCTCCTCTCCCCCCCCCCCCCCCATAAATATATACATAAGCGGTCGCTTTGTGAGTCAGAGATTAATCCGGGTGAGCCATAAAGGGGAGGGGAAGCCTGGGAACGTGAATCACCCCTACCTTTCTCAGGAAAGGCCAGCCTGCCCCTTCCCCGAAGGAGCAGCTTGTGGAACTAAGGGGGACCAGCAGGTTCCAAACCCAGAGAGAGACACTTCCCTCTCCCACTTCAGTTTCTGGAAGGGGACGGGGAGAATAATTTTTCTGGTTTGCATGGGGCCCAGAGAGGTGTGTGAACTTCCAGGGTCACACAGGAAGTAGGGAGTGGAGCTCCAGAGAATCTAGGTGTCCTGGCTCCGGGCCTTGCTGCTGAGTCTGAGCTTTCTTAGGGCCAGGAGTGGGGTGAGGAGGAATAAAGACTAGAGAGGCCTGAACAATGGGGCAGGGAGGAGTGAAAAGCCTGGCCCCCTCCCCTGTTCTGGGCTGCCTGCCAGCTTTGCCCCACTCCCTCTGCCCAAGGCAGTTGAATGAAGCTGTTATCAGCAAGACCCAGAGAAGGAGCAGTCAAGCGTAGGGGTCGGGGTGGGAGCGTGAGCACTCCGGTCCTCCTCAGCTCAAGCCTGGGTCTCCTCTGTTTCCCGGCTGGGAGCTCCTCAAAAGCAGGACCCAGGTCTCCTCTGTTCTCCCGGACTGGACACCTCCACAGGACAGCGATGGGGTCTCCTAAAGACTGACCATGCCAAGGTTGGGCCCTGACTGAGGGAGTAAAGGATCATGGAGATCCAGCCCCTGTTCCACTTGACGACCAAATGTTTGGTTGAAAAAGAGAGTCGGATGTGGCACCCTGACCTTTCCCAACCTCCCTCCACAACAGCCTCATCTTTATCTCCCAACCAATGGGGTCTCGCCGGAGCCCAGATACCACTGACCCTAGGTCCAGAGGCCCTCAGGAAGTCATTCCTGAAGTCTGACTGCAGAACCTCCTGCTACAGCCTGTCCTCTCCCCTGGCTCCTTCTCCTGTGAGTCCTCTCCCCTAGGGCAGGCAGCTGGTGGCTGCCCTGTAATTAGCCCCCAGACTGAGCTGGGAAGAGGGGAGCGTATACCAGGGCTCACACACACACCCATCACCTTTCTGGAACACCAGATGCAGAGTCTTCTTCCCGAATCTGTGCCCCAACCCTTCCAGGCCTTTCCGAGCAGTTTTCCTGGGCCCCACCTCAGCTTCAGGTTCCTGTCTACTCAATTCTGTCCACTTTCAGTTTCAGCTTCTTGTCCATCTGCCCTGCCCACTAAATCCCAAATCCAAACCTCCCGCCCTCCCTACAGCCATTGCTCTGGCCTCTTTCTCTCCTCTGTGGCCTCCTTCCAGGCTTTCTGGCCTCAGTCTTTCCCCTTCTTACCCAGCCTCCACTCAGCCACCTGGAGGGATCCTTCTAAATGGCAAATGGAGACCATATCAGTCCCCTGCTTAAAACCCTCAAGTCTCCCATAAGCCACTGTTCTTTTTTTTTTCCCCTTAATGTTTTTATTGATTTCGGAGAGGAAGGGGGAGTGATAGAGAGATGGAACATCAATGATGAGAGAGAATCATTGATTGGCTGCCTCCTGCATGCCCCCTACTTGGGGGGCGGCGGGTGTGGGGGGGAGGGAGAGGAATCAAGCCCGAAACTCAGGCATGTGCTCTTGGCCGGAATCGAACCTGGGACCCTTTATTCCTCAGGCAGACACTCTAGCCACTGAGCCAAACCAGCTTGGGCTAAGCCACTGTTTTTAGTGAAATACTTGTCAATTGTAATTTTGTTCAGAACCTTGATGTAAAATGGTTAAAATGCTGTGGTTGGAGCAGGAGGTGGGGCAGGGCTCTGCCTCCTTGGTTTCCCTCACCCCAGCTCCAGCTGCAGAGAGCTTCCTCAGAGCCCTTGAGGCTTAAAGAAGCACAGCTTAAATATCTCTGCCCTCTCCACCCCGGGGTAAGATCCAGGCCCTTAATATGGAACCCAAGGCCCTTCCTATGCTAGTTGTGTCTCTTCCTGGCCTCCCTATGGCTGCTCACTTCAGGTACCAGGCCAGCACCCATCCTATCCAGGGCCTGCCCCAGCAGTCTCTCACCTGGAAGACTCTCCCCAAAATCCCCAGCCACATGTTTCCTCCTCCGGGAAGCCCTCTGATTGCCTCAGCCTAAAGGATGCCCCAGGCTCTTACTGGTTTCAGGGACCAGGCAAATGCTGGGGGCCTTGGTTCAGGCCCCACAGGAAGCCTTTGAGCTTACCTTCTTCCTTGACCCCGGTTCTAACTCCTCATCCTCTGAAGCAACCTCATCCTGGATCCAGGAGCTTTCCTGTTAGTGAGGAGGGAGATGAGAAATCAGAAGGCCCATCTCCCCATCCCCATGGGGTTTGAATCCCAGCTCAATACCCAGGGGCTCCAGGAATTTGGTCCTGAGGTGTGAACCAGAGCCCTCTAGACACCCTCGGCCTGTGTGCAGTGATAGCCCGGTCTGTGTCAGCTTCATGTCACTACCCCCACTCTTCCCGGGCTGGCATGGGGCACGCCCAAGTGTCCAGCCAGTGCCTCTTCAGACTCCTTACCAGATCCCCGTCTCCTGTCTCTGGCTTTTATAAACACTGGACACAGATCCATAGCTAGTCCCAGACAAGGCCACACACAGACCCCCTTGGACACACATTTGCCCACACAGGCCCTCATGGATACATCCATACATGTGTGGACCCCATGGCTGCCCACATGTACACACAGACCTCCTTGGATACATGCATACACACAGCCAAGAACACATGTGGCTAGTCACACATGAAGAAATGAGGCTCTGATCAAGGAGGCAGCTTCTGAAATGAATCATTTCTTCTATGTTGACTGTATAATACAGTTTTCAAAGCCTGAAAAACTCCACAATCTTGTTTGATTCTGACAGAGGCCCTGGGTCTGGGGTTGGGGGAGGACTCCACCTGAAACTTCCAGGTGGCTGATGAAAACGCTGAGGCTCTGAGAGGTGAGGGAAGAGAGCTGGCCAGGTCCCCTGACTGGTCAGTGGCCAAGCCAGGTTTAGAACTGAAATTCCAGGTCTGTAAGAGGGCTCTGCCCCCGCCAGCCTGCCCCTGAGACTCAGCAAGAGGTCTACGTCTCTATCCCATCCCTCTGACGCCCCTCCATGACCCTCTGCTGTCCTCAAAGGGTGCCGAGGGCATCTCAGGGACACCAGGAAGTAAACCCAGAGGCCCCAGGAGATGGGCTAAAAGGAAGATTTTCTCAAGGTCCAGATGCTCATCTGGCTGGAGGTGCCTGAGGGGGCAGTTCCCATCCACATGTTCCTGGCCATCTCGTCTGTCTGTCTGCAGACAGGGGGTGACTGTTGGCGCAGTAGGAGGAGATGCTTGCCCGCCCCCCAGTCTGGAGACGCTCATAATACAGTGATTCATCTCTGTTCTCCACTCCCCAAGCCAGCCCACAGCTACCCCGACTCCAAAGGCCCGGAAACAGGAGGGGAGCCCAGCAGTGGCCTAAGAGAGGTGCGCGCTCTAGAAAGGGGGCTCACGCGTGAAGGGACTTCCTGTGGCTCCCCGGTCTCTGTCCTTTCCACCTCCTCTCCCCATCCCCATGGGGTTTGAATCCCAAGCTCAATATTCAGTGGTCAAACGAGACCTTAGCAAGTGACTTCTCTCCAAACTTCAGTTTTGTCATTTGTGAAAAGGGAAAAAAATATACCCACTTCTGGGGATTGTTTTGTATGTGGGAGGAAGTACATTCTAAAACTGAAAATGTGACCCTGGCTGGTCTGGCTCAGTAGTTTGAGTGTCAGCCCGCAACTGAAGGGTGGCGGGTTTGCTTCTGGTCAAGATCACATATCTCTGATAGATGTCTCTCTCACATCCATGTTTCTCTCTCTGTGTCTCTCCCCCTCCCTTCCACTCTCTCTAAAAACCAGTGGAGAAAATACCCTTGGATGAGGATAAGTAAGTAAGTAAATAAATAAAAATAAATTGGAAATGCCTGTGTCTGTTTTGGTCTGCCCCTCCATCACCCTGCTCCAATGCTCTGGAAGAGGTTAGGGGGGTCAGGGAGGCTGGGGGGATTGTAGCATTATTCATTTTCTATGTTGCTACTCTTCTTCATCCCACTTGCTGACAGCAAAGCCCATGTCTCTTCTGCTGTTTCAGGCTGCACCCATTCAGGCAAAAATGTTTTGGGGGACAGGAAATGAAGGGCGTTCCACACCCCACTCCTTACAGGGCCCCAGCCAACCCCTCTGATTCAGCAGGCTGGGACTTGCATCTTCAGCCCTTCCCTTGACCGGGAACCCACTCCCCCAGCTCTGACCTCAAGGAGTCACAGCCTCCCACGGGTGGATGGGTCAAGGCCCCTTCATGAGCTCAGCCCTTCCACCCAGGTGAGACACAGACCTTGCTCAAGACGCCCTGGGAGATGGAGCCGCCTCCGGGAGCTCCCAGGTAGGCTGGGTTCCAGCCTGCACTCGGCCTTGGCTTTCCTTCTCAAAGCACAACAGGGAGCCCCGAGGGCTCCAGGGAAGCTGTGTAACTCAGTCAGGGCCTCGCCAAACTCACTCTCTTCTCTGTGAAGCCAGGCCTCCTTCTGCCGTTTCAGCCAGGGGGCGCCATGCACATGGACTACACTAGCCTGGTGTTTACGGACAGGCGTCCTCAGGCCCTGACCCCTCTTAATCCCAAATGACCTCAGGAGAGCTGACAGGGACATGGGCTTTGCTGTCATCCTTCCCCTCCTCCAGGCAGGGCCCTCTCAGGCCCATTAGGAAGTATGAAACCCTACCCATACCCTCTCAGCTCCAACCCTAACACATACCAATGTGCATGTGTATGCACGTATATGAATATGCGTGTAACCACCAGTTACAGAGAGGAACGAGTTTGGTGGGAGTGTATGGGGACATGGTCCTGAAGGTTGAGCCCTGATTCGGGACCATAGAGAAACGGGAGCCAGCTCTTGTTCCTTTTGCCAAACCATGTGCCTTGGCATGGAGCTGCATCCATTAGGGGGGGGTGGCAAAGATGCTCTGTGGTGAACTGTAGCCTCAGATTATAGGTGGGCACGTACATACCTGCACACATATGGGAGTACATGTAGGTGCACACGTGTTAATAAATGCTGCTTAATGTGAACAAGATAGGCAAGTCCTTGGCTGCATGTGTGATCTGCCCTCCCCTGCAGCACATGGGAACACCTACGTGAGCTGAGTGCAAACTGTGCACAGGAAGGAACCTTGTGTGTGCCTGCTGGTGGCAGAGCTGCCCCTGTTCCTCTCCCCTGCTCTGGGTCCCAGGCCAGGCTGACAGGCCCAGGAGAAGGTGCTCTGGGCTGGGGTTCTCCACTTCCATTCACTGTTGAGGACTCCCTTGCCTGCTCCCACCTATGCTGCCTTTGCAGCCCCACCCGAGGCAGCGAGGAGCTGAGAAGTGCATCATGAGGCAGGAGAAGAGAGGGCGGCATGTCCCCCCTTCCCAATCTGGGCCCTGGCACCAGGAGTCTAGGGTTCCGTCCTGAGTCACGCACTGGCGGCGGGGCGGTGGGCAGACACTCAGTGATGGCTCCCTGATTCACCATGGGACCTCCCAGCCCATGGGGGCCCAGAGGGTGGGGTGCATCTCTCTGAGCCAAGGGTGTGAGAGATGTTGTATGTGGGTTTCATATATATGACCAGGTTCTCATGTAAATGGGACCCCTTGAGCATGTGACCAGAGCTCAGTGTCCATAGGCTGTGTGGCTGTCAGCCTCAGGGTGTGTGTGTGTGTGTGTGTGTGTGTGTGTGTGTGCACACGCTTGTATGCATGTGAGTACATGTGTGTAAATTTACCTGATATGTATTGCTAAATCCCATCTCTTTGGGCTTTAGTCACCTTTGGAACCTTTATTTCTGACAGCCATTTCTCAAGGGACAAGTTACCAAGGCCCTTAGCCCACTTGGGTTAAGTTCATCTGGCAAAAGCGATTTCTTTGGTCTCCCTGGCAGTGCTGTGAATGGGCCTGGAGTGAGGGCATATCTGCTTCCAGTCTGTGGGAGTTGGGCCCAGGCCATCAAACCCCAGATTCCCAATTGTTGAACAACACCCACTCCTCAGATGGGGCTGACTCCCCAACAGTTTAGGCAGTTTAATCTCTCTTTAAAAAAAAAAATGTTTTATTGATTTTTTACAGGGAGGAAGGGAGAGGGATAGAGAGTTAGAAACATCGATCAGCTGCCTCCTGCAGACCCCCTACTGGGGATGTGCCTGCAACCAAGGTACATGCCCTTGACCGGAATCGAACCTGGGACCCTTGAGTCCACAGGCCGACACTCTATCCACAGAGCCAAACCGGTTAGGGTGGCAATTTAATCTCTTAAAAGGACACTCTCCCTTGGATGGGACCAACCAGAGTGGGAGGGGAGAGGGTGAAAACCAGCTGGCCCCTAGCTGGGTGCTCAGTGGTTAGAGTGTCAGCTGGAGGACTGAAGGGTTGCGAATTCAATTCCGGTCAATGGCACCTACTTGGTTGTAGGCTCAATCCCCACCCTGGTCGGGAAGCAACCGGTCGATGTGTCACTCACATCGATGTTTCTCTCTCTGTCTCTCCCCCTCCCTTCCATTCTCTTAAAAAAAAAAAAAAATCAGTGGGAAAAAATATCCTCGGGTGAGGAGTAACAAAAAAATTAAGGAAAACAAACCCAGCTGGGACTTACTCTTCGGGCAAGCATGTGGCATGTGACATGTCAGGACAACTTCAGTTCAGGCTCTGGAGCCATGTGCAAAATGCACTCAGGTACATGTGTGACCACGTCAGTTAACTCAGCCAGAGCAGACAAGATGTGCACAGCCATGAGAAATGAGGCCCAGCAAGTGTGATTAGGCATACAAGACAGATGTCATGTGTGGACAGAGCTGGTCATGCAACATGTGAAGCACTCACAGCGGAAGGAGCAAAGGCCCGTGCACTCTGGCTGGAGCTCAGCACGCGTTCTGTGTGTGCACCACGTCCTGCACATGCCCCTTGGCGCCCACAGCCTCCTCCCTCCAGCCCCCTGACTGAGGACATGCTGGGTCCAGCCATCCTCCTGGCAGCTGCATTCTCCCCAGCCACGTCCTGCACATGCCTGTACCCCACCGTTGGCTCTCAGCCTCCAAGACACATCCTCCCCCAATGCTCTCCGGGGCCACCCTCACTCCTAAGGTCCCTCACACCCCACGTTCCTCCACCTTCCTCATTAGCTCCCCCCAACCCCGCATCCCCACCAGCCTCCCAGGCAAGGTGTGGGGTGGCCGCCCACTCCTGCGGGGCCGGGCGGGCTGAACGCGTGCGAAGCAGGACGGGGCGGGCGGGGCGGCGGGGCGGGCGGGACCTGTGCCTCCAGCTGCTATAAAGGGCGCCAGCCCGCGCTCCCGGGCACTGCGCCCAGCCCGCCGCCCTCCGCGCTCCGCCACCTGTCCGCGCCGCTAACTGCCCCCAACATGGGTCGACAGAAGGAGCTGGTGAACCGCTGCGGGGAGATGCTCCACATCCGCTACCGGCTGCTTCGCCAGGCGCTGGCGGAGTGCCTGGGAACCCTCATCCTCGTGGTGAGTGGGGGGACCAGGGAATCCCCTCTGTCCCCGCCCCTACGCGCCCTAACCCTGCTCATGGGAGGGGGGGGGGGCTGTGCTTTTCCAGACAGCCCTGACCCTTCTCCCAGCTCTGATCCCCACTTTGATCCCTCCCAGAGCGCGCTTCCCTCCCCCCCTAGCTTTGACCCCATCTATTAGGGCTGTCACTCCCCAGTGACCCAGCCCACCCTCTGGGACCTCCAGCCCTTTCTCCAGGCTCCCAAGGCTCCCCAGGTTCTCAGAGTCCCAGCCCAGGACACAGTCCGGGCAGAGGCAGATGGGCCCCTAGTAGGCTATTTGGCTTCTGATATCTGGCCCCTAATGAATAATTAAGCCTCAGAAAGTCCAAAAGTTCCCATGAGGACAGTTTGCCACGGGTTGGGGCAGAGGGCGGAGGCCCGCAGGGCGCACACAGCAGAGGAGGGGAAAGCAGGCTCCGGCAGATAGGGGGCTGTGGAAGGCAGTGGGGCCCAGGCCAGAGGAAGCGGTGTCCCTGACGTTGCTCCCCTCCTGCTGAGCCACTCCCAGACCCTGTCAGTTACCCAGGCTCCGAGCTACTCTCTGGGTTCTCTGAGTGGACACTTCCCCTGCTGGGTTACTCCCCAGACCCAGGTACTCCCTGGTGACACAGTTTCGTCCCTGGGTTGTTCCTGGGTGACTCTGTTTGCATTTTTTTTTTGGGTCTGGCAGACACAGCGGTTAAGAGTCCCCATTTCCTGTCCCAGTTTCTCATTGTCCGCCGCTCCTGTGGTGGTTACATGTTTTCCCCGCTGGTTACCTCTGGGTTGAGTTGCTCCCTTGTAGTGGGCAGGCTACTCCGTTCCTGCCCCAGCCCCAGCCCTAGGTCCTATGCAGACCTGCCAGCCCCTGCGGACTTGGAAGCTTAACCAGAGGCAGGGAGGGCTGGCGTGCCCCCACCCCCCGCCCCTCCAATGGGTGGTGGTGATGGAACGGCACTGTGGGAAGAGGAGAGCTGAGACTCACCTCTGGAAACAGGAAGGGGGGGGGAAGGAAACCAGGGGGGCACTTTATCCACAGCCCCTCACAAGGCGAGTGGCCCTACCAGTCATCCCCATACCTTCTCTCCCCTGGGCCAGGACAGGAGTGGGGCAGGTACCTATCATTCTCCTGTCCCAGAGGCTTGGTCCCCCACTCCCTGCCCAAGGTAGGATCCAAACCCCCCTCCCCCCGCTCCGTTTGAGAGCAGCCAGGACAGGGGACATTGTTTTCCACGTTCACAGAGGGGCCTCCCTGTCCTCTCCCAAGTCTCAGTTCACCTCCCCACGAAGGAGCGGTCAGGCCCAGTGCTGAGCCCAGGAAGGAGGGTTTCAGGCTCAGGTGAGCGAGGCATTGGGTGTCAGTGAAAAGCAGCACCTCAGGGCAGCCTGGAGAGAAAGAGCCAGGCGTGGGAGACCCCGAGAGGTGGGTGAGGGCTTGCCTGCGTACACCTCTGAGGGTTGGGGGGCCTAGAGCCTGCAGCAGTGGGATCAGAATTGGCTTGAGGGCAAGGAAAGCCCCTTTCTCTGGGGTACCTAGTAAGGAGGGGGCGCTGGGGAGAAGGAGGGTGAGGAAGAGGAAGATTAGCCCCAAGGTGGTAGAACTGGCTCGGACAGCTTCTCACTCCAAGGCCTCCCTGGGATGGAGCCAGGTTTGGCCTTCAGGCGGGCGAGGAACTGAGAGCAGAGCCTGCCAAGCGCAGCAAGTTCCCCGGACCCACACATGCCTGTCCGTCCTCCTGCCCCCACATACTCACCACCTCTGATCTTTGCTTGCACCTGCCGGTACACCTTTGCCCTGCCTCACCTGTGCCGCTGGCTTCTCCACTATCTCTTGATCTTTCTGAGGGATGATAATGAGAATGCTTAACCACCCAGTACAGCAGGGCACTGACCCATCAGAACGGACAAGGACCCTTAGCACGGGTCTCGGAAATTGCCTGCTGGGTAATATCAAACCTTTAGTTACGGGAAGGTGAAAGAGGAGACCTGGGCAGGGGCTGGGGCAGCTTTGGGGGATACTCGGGGCGCTCACGGCAACAGCTCTTTACAACTGGTGCAGAAGCATTTATACATTTGAACAAGGGAAACAGTACATTCTGTCCTTGTAGGACTTTAGTCCTCTTGAATCCCCCCATCCCTGGCAGAGAGCTTAGAACTAATCTCCCCCACTTCCACTGCCCAGAGGCCTGGACTAGGGCTAGTGAGAGGAGCCACTTATTGTCTTTAGGACCTCCACATCTGAGCGGGGGGTGGAGGGGGGTGGCCTGGATCACTGGGGGCAGAGAGGTCAGGGCTGGTGGAGAGAGGAGGCTCTGGGACAGGGACAGATCAAAGAGGGCGAGGGTGCTGAGAGGGGCTGAGGGAAGCCAGGGGCATGGGCAGGGGCTCGGACATCCCAGATTCAGGAGAGGTGGATTCAACCTAACTTTTGGCCTCCTCCCTATTTCTTTGTGCCGCCCCCATCACCACCATCACCACCACAACCACCACCACCACCACCACCACCACCACCACCACCATCACCACCACCACCACCAACCACCACCTAGCTCTTCTTTAGGGCAAAAAGGGAGGCAACTGCAGGTGGGGGATGAGTGAGTGAAGGGCTGGGAGAAACTGCTAAGATGAAAACTGTTGCCCTCCACCCCACTCCTGTTGAGATTCAAGAAAAATCAGTGAAGATGGCCAGCCATCTTTAGGGCTCCCAGTTGCAGACTCTGCTTCCACGGGGACCTGTTATGTAGAGTTGGGACCTCGCGGGTGGGAGGGCATGTCTGCTTCTCCTCAGAGTGCAACAGCAGCAGGAGGGGTTTCGGTGGAAGGCCAGGACCGGCCTTCCGTCCTCGGGATGGGGCAGGCAGCGGTTGCTGGCTTCACCCTTCCCTCTGGAGTGAGAGTTGCTGTGCCTCAGCCGGGCCTCACCCTCCTGCCTTTTCTGTTTCCTGACACAGATGTTCGGCTGTGGCTCCGTGGCCCAGGTGGTGCTCAGCCGGGGCACCCATGGTGGTTTCCTTACCATCAACCTGGCCTTTGGCTTTGCCGTCACCCTGGGCATCCTCATCGCTGGCCAGGTCTCCGGTAAGGCCTTGCTCCACCCTCAAAGCATTCTCACGAGGGGTCCCAGTGGGGAGTGGGGTGGGGGGACATTCCCAAGGGCGGGGCATAGCTGTGAGTGGAGATGAACTTGTGAGGGGAGTGGAGAAGGAACTTGGTACTTAGACTCTGACTCTCACCTTGGAATCAGAGGTTAGCAGAGTTGGCCTGTTCCACAATCCAACCCGCCATCTGGTACAAGAAACCCTTCTCTGCACCCCTGCTCCCCGGGCCAGAGACGGGGAGCATGAAGGTGGTGTGGAATCCTGGCCTCCCCACGGTGGCAGGCGATGGCCAATAGGTCCCATTTCCCATCTGTGCAGGGGCCCACCTGAACCCTGCTGTGACCTTTGCCATGTGCTTCCTGGCGAGAGAGCCCTGGATCAAGCTGCCCATCTATACCCTGGCTCAGACCCTGGGAGCCTTCCTGGGCGCTGGGATCGTTTTTGGGCTGTACTATGGTAAGCATTACCCTCCTCCACTACCCCCTCCTTCTACTGGGCACCTGCTGGCATCAGGCCTTCCGGTGACAGACAGCTGGGGCCTGCCCAGGCCCCTGGCTCATGACTCACTCCTTCACGCGCGAGCCCCAAGGTGCGGGGCACAGGGGAAATAAACGAGTTGGGCCACAATAGGCCCTCACCCCACCCACCTCACTGCCTCCGGCTCCTGAGTAAACAGCAGTGGTTCTACTTACCCATGACCCCTGGGAGGATGGGCCCAGCCAGAGAGGAGAAACTGGGCTCAGGCCTCTGCACTCACCCGCGTGGGGTTTCATCTGTCATCAGATGCAATCTGGGCCTTTGCCGACAACCAGCTTGTAGTCTCGGGCCCCAACGGCACAGCCGGCATCTTTGCCACCTATCCTTCTGGACACTTGGACATGGTCAATGGCTTCTTCGACCAGGTACGGGCTGGGGGCATGTGAAGGGAACACAGGGAGGGGACCAGGCTGCCCTGGGCTGCCGATGGGTTGGCTGGGGGACAGGACTCCTTGCCTAAAGCAGAGTTTCTCAAAGTGTGGGGACACCTCCATCAGAGTCAGAATGGCAGCTTTTATATTGAACCAGCTCCCCAGAGGATCCTTATCCCTGAGAAAATCCTAGCACCCCTGTCCCATCGAGGAGAATGCGGGCGGGCGGTGACAAGACTAAGAGCTGGAGGGAAGCCAGAGGCCCAGAGGAGGGGCCGGAGGGTGGGGCGGGGGCCACCTCTCACCCTGCTCTCCGCGCTCCCCAGTTCATCGGCACCGCCTCCCTCATCGTGTGCGTGCTGGCCATCGTGGACCCCTACAACAACCCCGTCCCCCGGGGCCTGGAGGCCTTCACCGTGGGCCTGGTGGTTCTGGTCATCGGCACCTCCATGGGCTTCAACTCTGGCTACGCTGTCAACCCTGCCCGGGACTTCGGCCCCCGCCTCTTCACCGCCATCGCCGGCTGGGGCTCGGAAGTGTTCACGTGAGTGCCACCCCCACCCAGCCAGCCTCAGCTTGCCTTCCCTCTGCTGGCCCCACCCTCCCCTCACTCCATATTCTGCCCACCCCTCCAGGACCGGCCGCCAGTGGTGGTGGGTGCCCATCGTCTCCCCGCTCCTGGGCTCCATTGCGGGAGTCTTCGTGTACCAGGTCATGATCGGCTGCCACCTGGAGCAGCCTCCACCCTCCACCGAGCAGGAGAATGTGAAGCTGGCCCACGTGAAGCACAAGGAGCAGGTCTGAGTGGGCAGGGCCACCCCTGCCCCTCTCCCTGGAGGATCCACGGACTGTGCAGGGGCTGCTCCCTGGAAGCCCCCCTCACGACCCTCCTCCAGTCTGAGAAGCTCCTTGTCTGCCCCCACCCCTCTGGACAGTCCCTCCAGGATTTTCCACTGGACCCTGCCCACGAAGGACTTCAGGCCACTGTCCTTAAACTGTGATGGACAGAGCGTAGGGCCAACAGAACTTCGTCTCCCCAAGGGAGGGAATGGGCAGCGGGTATGTGAGTGTGTGTGTGCGTGTGCTTGTGTGAGTGTGTGTGTGTGTGTCTGTCCTGTTTTCCAAACAGGGGCTCAGGGGAGGCTTTGGGGACGGTACGCTGGGAATATGGGCAGGGCTGGGAGGAGGAGGCCACAGCCCAGGTGTGAGCCTTTGACTGTATATAAGTAGGAGCTGAATAACGTGTTTTTGTCATGATGTAGGCATGAGAAGGTGGGGTGAAGTCCAGGTCATAAGTTTCATATTTTCTCTTTTTTTAAAAAAAATACAGCAGATGTCTTAGTTTTAGGGGGAAGGGGTTGGAGACTCTAAATAGGGTCTTTACTCTTTAATCCTCCACTCAATACATGTACTCTTGCCTTTTATAAAAAAAATACAATAAAATATATGCCTAAAACTGCCCATTGTGTCAACATTTGTCTGCTGGTCCTGCTGTTTCCCTGGGGCCAGCTAAGGAGCGTCAGTGTATCTGGACACAAATACCCAGCGTGCCCAGCTGGGAGCACGCAGACAGGTCCGAGAGCCCCGTCCTCTCAGCTTGAACTCAGCGGTTCTGCACTTTCTCCCCGCTCCCTGGGAGTCCCCGCACACACGGTGAATGGCGTCTCCTTCCTGATCCCTGCACTCCCCATCAGCCTAGGAAGAGAGGCTTGAGCCTGGCCTAGAGGAGAACTTTCTCCCAGGCAGAGCTGCCCTAAGGGGAGGGCTGCTACCCAAGAAATAGTGAGCTCTCTGTTGCTGGAGGAGGCCAATCAGACTGGGAACCTGCATTGTCTTCTACAGCATGCAGCTGTTCAGGCTCCAGCCAAAATCCACTCACTGCCTGGTCACAGCCCCTTAGCAGCTTCCCTACCTCCAGGCCTGCCCCAGTCAGTCTATACAGCAGCCAGAGGGATTGTTCTGAAACCCCTGCTGAAAGCGAGTCTCATTCCATGGCTTTCCCCACTGTCCAGAGACAATCCAACCCTCCCCCCCGCCCTGCCGCCCCTGCCCCTCTGCATTCAGGCCCTGCAGGACCTGGCCCCTGGCCCCTGGCCCCAGCCATCCCTTCACAAGGCTCCATCCACCCCAGACCTCTTTGTGTGCTCCTGTGCCTTCCTAACCTCGGACCTTTGCTCCAAAGTGTCCACGCACTAAAATCCTTCTGATCTGCTCTAATGCCTCCTGCTCCGTGAAGCCATCCCCACTCTCCCACCGTCTTCTACGGTCAGTTGTCCGATCCCAGAGACCACGCTGCACACACCCTGGTCTCCCCCGGGTTCAGGTCTCCAGTCCGAGTCACATCCGAGTCCGGAAGGCTGGGGTTGGACTGACTGGCTCTGGGACCCCGACTGCGCAGGAAGGCAAAGGGCTTGGCACCCCTGAGCCGGGAAGCTCTGTCAGGTGATCGCGTGCTCCTTCTCACCTTCTCCTTCCTCACCCAGTCCTCAGGTTTCACTGAGAATGAAAGGGAAGGTGGCCTCAACCCAAGCCTCCTGCAGAGTTAACCCCAGGGGCGCCGAGCGTTCCTGGGGTTGGCCGGAGACCTGTGAGTGTGAGAGGCTAAGCCAGCTCTTGTTCCCCAGCCACTTCACAGATGAGTAGACCATAGCCCAGAGAGGGTGGGTGGCAAATGCAGGGTCACACAGCGAGGACTCTGGGGGTAGGGTGGGAGGAGGCAGCTCCATCTCAGGTCTCCACCCTTCTTTGTCCCCAGCTCGCAAGAGGAGTGGATGGAATGCTGGAGGGAAGCATGCCAGAGGGAGTGTTCCCTTCCCAGGCTCTGGGGGAGGAAGGGCAACTCATGTGGCTTCAGAGTTTCATTCCAGCCACGTTGCTCCCACCTGCAGTGTCGCACCCGCTGTCTTCCCCAGCATGCCCCTGTCTTTCCGCCGTCCTTTCTTCTCAAACCCTGCTGTTCACCTTGACCAGTCAGCTCAGGCGGTGGTGGGAGGCCTTCTGGTGGTGGGAGGCCTGGTTAAGGAGTTTACCTGGTTAAGGGAAGTAGTCAAGCCTGGATTCCAGGCCCAGCTTGCCCTCTCTCTAGCTGTGGGACCTGGGGGTGATCATTCTCCTCTCTGAACCTCAGTTTCCTCATCTGTGAATTGGGAGATATTGAGAGGAGGAAGTCATGGAAGATAATTCATGAAAAAGGACTTAGCACAATGACCAGCGGATGGTAAATAGTCAATAAATGTCACCTCACCTCATGGTTTTTCCTGCAGAGCTGGGGAAGGGGGGAGGGTGGTGGTGAAAGAGAGATACTGAAAGCTGTTTTTTGAAGGTCATTGAATGCAACATCCTCTTCTGCATCAGATTCATTTCACAGATTCTGAATTTCCTGGGGGCGGGGGCAGGCGGGGAGGAGAAGAGTGGGGGCGATGGCTTTGCTGTGCCCTGACTAGAGGAGGCTTTTGGGGTAAGATTGAAGGGAGACATAAGAGGGGGCTGCACTCACAGGTGTGGAGGGCAGAAGAGCACGCAGCCAAGGGGACATGTTGGATGGAGGGTCAGTTGGTATGAGAAAGGGTGAGGCCTGGCCAGGAGCAGTGAGGCAGGGCAGGGGCTGGGAGGGACCTGAGCCAAGCGGCAGGGAGTGCCAGGGCCAGGAGGGAAGCTTCCCACCTCCCCACACACTTCCCGGCGATGCCACTGATTAGCCGATCTGGCTGATAGCACATTCCAGAAAGAAAGCTCTCCGTTTACTTTAGGAAAGTATCTTAGTCCATTTTCCAAGGTGGACTTGGAAGGAGAATCACCGGGGGGAGGCGGGGGGCACTAGACAGCTCCCACGCCCCATCTCTGTCCTTTCTTCCTGAGCTGAGTCCTTCCCACGGCCCACTTTGGAGGAGCCGTGTTTCCTTAACGTTCTCACTTGTTTGGGTTGAAATCAGTCTCCCTCAACCTGAGCTTGGCTCCGGTTTCCTGTGCGTAGGCCTCTGTGTGAGCACAGACCAGTGCGCTTCCCAGGGTTGCTGAGTGTGGGGGTCTCCCTCTCAGGATGTCTGGCTGTCTCTGTGGGTGTGCGCCTCTGCCCATCATGTCTCTGCCTCTGTCTCTGCCTCTGTCACTGCCTGACTCTGGGTCTCGGTCTGACTTGTGTGTACTTACAAGTGAACGTCTTGTGTACCTTGGAGCCCGTCTCTGCGTACCTGCCAGCCCAGTCCCGCTCATCTTACTCCAGGGCATGCCACCTCCTTAATTTTTGGTAATGAGCTCCCTCCTCTTTGCTAACTCTTTCTCCTTGATTTTGTTTGTCTGAAAACCTGGGTGGGGCACCTCCCTCCCCCCAGGCTTGGGGAAGCTTGGGTGGAGTAGAGCTGGGTGGGGTGGGAAGGGGAGAGAAGAGAATACTCCACCTGAACACAGATCTCCGTGGTCAGAGACGTCCTGGGCGCCCGGTGCAGGGTCTGTGGGGGTGCTGGCCTGGGCAGGGTCCTGCACCTCCTCACTGGGAGGAGGGAGTCCGTCCTGGGTGGGGTTCTGCGTTGTGTGCCAGGGAGTGCTGGCAGCACAAAGGGAGGAGAGACCGAGGAGCTGGGCCCTCAGGGAGCCCGAAGGAGTTTGCCTGGGACAAGTCTGAGTCCCGAGGCGGGCAGAGGAGTGGGCGCGTCTGCCCAGCATCTGGAATGGCTTCCTCAAGGCCTGCGCGTCTCCACGCTGGGGCCTCAGCCTTTGGTGCGGGTTCATTTGGGGTAGGCAGTGGGAACACAGGCTCCGTCTGGTCTGGGCACCTTGGCTGTCCCAGAGCGGGGCACCTCCTCTTCGTGTAAAGGGGAAACCGAGGCCCAGAGTCTCATTCAGGGTCACAGAGCAGGGCAGCAGACCTTGAACTAGAATCCAGTCTTCTGTCCCCGACCTGGCTCCTCTCACCCCCTTTTTCCCGGGGGACACTTTGCAACACCTCAGGGAGCAGGTCTTTGGGTCCAGATCACCTTTGTTCCAAACCAGTCCTTCCTGGCCATGGACCTTAGGCGTGTGGAGTCTCCGTGTCCCCCAGGTCCCACAGCCTGCTCTGTGCCCCAGGAGGCTAGCATCCATGGGCTGCGCCGCCTGGGTCTCTGGCTTCTAGTTGGGTTTGGCAAGTGGGAAGCACAGCTAGGAAATCAGAGCGCAGGGAAGGTGGGAGCGGTTGGGGGCGGGGCGGAGAAAGGTCAGGGTATGGGTGCCCTTTCCAGGGCTTCCACTGTGTTTCAGTCCCATTTCTCTCGCCTCCTCCCGCTGCGGGGCAGTGGCTGCTTGCTGTTAGTCCCAGGCCATCCCTTGTGGGACCCCGTGGCCCTGCCCCCACCTCTGAGAACAGTTCCTCCAGCTCTTCTAGGTGCGGCCCTCCCAGGAGACGCTGTTCCTGCCGGACCTGACAGCTTACCTCTCTGCTCTTTAGTTTCTTTATCTGTAAAATGGGGATAATACTAGTACTTACCTCATTAGGCTGCATTAGGCGAGGATGAAATGAGATAACGTGTGTATGGAACAATGCCAGGTGTAGTGGGAAGTACTATAGGGTATATAATAACAATATTAAATATCATTATTCGGGTGCTTCCTTTTGAGCTCCCTGTGTGGGTTGAAAGCAGTCATGTCACCAATTAGGGGTTAGAGGGTGGTGTGTATGGAGCCGGGGAGAGCCATGCCCAGGGAGGTGGAGGGCAGAAGCACGGTCCGATCTGTGTTTGCGAATCTTGTTGCACAGCCCTCTGCAGGTCTCACTGGCCTTCCACTTCAGCTCAAGAATGGGGCAGAAACCAGGATAATGACGCTAACTCTGGAAGCTTTTTTTCTGCTCTCACCAACACACTGGGAGTTCCAGCAGCTCTGGGAGTAGGAAGAGGGTCTATGTTCCCGTCTCATTCCTGCGTCTGGTCAAAACCAGGAGGCCTGGGTGGGGAAAGCACTAAGGGGGACTCCTGGGACAGCCGAGGTTGCCAGTGGGGGTAGGCTATGAGCAGGCTGAAAACTGACTAACCTGGCCCAGGGTCCCCTCCTTGGTCATACCTTCAGGTCAGAGTGTGATACGATGTGGTGTGGAGAAGGGGTGAGTACTGCCTTTCCCCATCTCCAGAGCTCTCGGGGAAGAAAGCCTCACCCCAGATTCAGTCACCTGGACCAGCTTCCCAGAAGCCCCTGTGAAGAGTGAAGCTTTTGCCAGGCTTCCTCCCTGCGCTCAGAGCCAAGGAGGCCTGGCTGGGAGCGGCTGGGCAAGGGGAGCGAGGACTCTGGGAGCCCTGATAACCATCTGGTCATGGCCCACCGCTCGTCTCCATGGAGACGCCCCCCATAGCTGAGGAGGCACCTGGAATGTCCTGCCCACCACCTTCATTCTTTGCCTCTCGGCTCAGGGTCACTGACAGGGCCTGGCCGGAAACTGGTTGCAGGAGCAGAGAAGGTGGCCTGGCCTGAGGTGGAGGCAGGCGGAGCTGCTGGCTCAGGCTGAGGGAGCTCTTCCTGTTGGAGGCGGCCTTTAGCTGGGGATCCCAGGTCCATGTCAGGGCTGGAGAGTGGAGAGGACCCCGGCCTGTGGACAAAGTCTCCCTTTTATCAGATGCGGGTTTACAGCTTGCATCACCTTTGGCTCTTGGAGGTGCGTGTGTGCCCACATACACGTGAGGGTGTGTCTGCTGTGACTGAAGGACATATGTGTACACACTCACACACACACACACACACACTCACTGACACACCTATGCACATTCATGTGCTACGCACTCATACAGGCACAGCCGAATTGAATAAAACACCCGTTTCCAACTGGTAGCCCTGTCTGTCTCACAGGAGTTTAGCATCCTAGGCACCCAGAGAGTCAGGGCCACCTCTGGAATCAACGGGTCCACGTCCTCTCTGACATTGTCTCACACTCATCCACACACTCAGATGCTCAAGCACACTTAGATACACTCATGCACTGCCACATTCCCACTCTGGCACTCACACCTGTCCTTACACTGACACGCACACATGGACACGCTCAGTGCTCTCACGCTGAATGCATACACACTTATCCAGCACTCACACATGAATACACTCCTTCTCCTGTGTTGCCAGAAGCCACACTTCTATGCAATAAGTCTGACAGGCTGGAAATGTGCGTGAGAGGGTAAGTGCAGAAATAGAGGATAAAGAAACGGGGGGCCATAGAGGTCAGGATGTAGGGTTGGGAAGCCTTTAGGTTTTGAGGTCACAACCCAGATTTCAGAGTAAGTGGTCAGGAAGCAGGAAGCTTAAAGAATGTGACTGAAAGTCCCAATGTCTGGGCAGGGCACGTGATAGCTGTTTACAAATACTTGCTGAATGAGAGAACAGCCGAATTGAATAAAACACCCGTTTCCAACTGGTAGCCCTTGTCTGTCTCACAGGAGTTTAGCATCCTAGGCACCCAGAGAGTCAGGGCCACCTCTGGAATCAACGGGTCCACGTCCTCTCTGACATTCTACAGAGCAGGAGACTGAATCTCAAGTACAGGTGACTTGTATGAAGCTACTGGGTAAGGCAGTGGCCAGTCCAGGTTGGGGTCCCCAGTCTCAGGGTACAGCTTCTAAGCCCAGGGATAACTAGTCGTAGAGAGCCCACAGCAAGCCTGGCTGCCGGGGATGAGCAGAAAATGACCAAGCTCTGGGCTATTCCAGCATTTGGGCCCTCGCCAGAAAAGTGAGGGACCTGTAGGGATCCCTTGAGGTGTGCAGGATCAGTGAGACCAGCAGAACTCTGCACAAAGGCTCCTGGGAAGGGTCTCATGTGCAAAGTAGTACCTCTGGTCTTTCTGCCAGAGGGCTTGAGCGTAATTCATTTATTTGTTTATTATTTCACCAAATATTTATTGAGGATCTATTTTATGCCAGGTTGTAGTAGGTGCCAGAAATACTATGAGCAAAATATATACAATATCAGGTAAGAAGCATCTAGATGCAAAAGTTGGACTCATAGTGGCTTGGGCAACCATGGTAATTTATTGGCTCACATAATTGACAAACCAGAGAAAAACTTCAGGTGAGGCTTGATCCAGCATCAATGTCCTTTTTGTTTCTCCTCTCTTTCCTCCAGGGTGTCAGCCTCATCCTAAGCCAGGATCCTCTTGTGTTTCTAAGCACCTGGCAGTAGCTCCAGGCTACATGATTCTGGCAGGGAAGAGGGAGAATCTCTGTCCAGCAGACACCCAAAGGCGCACTCTGATTGGACCAGCTTGGTCACATGCTGGGTCACTAGAATAGTCTGACCTGATTGGATTAGCCTAAGTCACATGTTCCGTCTCTGGCCCCAAGCAAGGTATGAGCACCAGCTGAACAAAATGGGTTCTAAGATGGAAACTGAACACTGTTAGGAAAGGGAAAACCAGAGCCTACCAAATGGTTTCTGTTTTCTTGGAACGTAAAGCCTAATTAGTGGAGGAAACTACAATACAATCAACCAAAGGAAACTGGGACTTGCGGTATTTTACCAGAAATAAAAAGCACCTCCGTAGGACTGGCTACATAATTTGTAGGGCCTAGTGAAAAATGAAAAGGCAGGTCTCCTGAATCAAAAATTATTTAGAGTTTCAAGACAGTAACTGTATTAAATCAAGTGCAGGGCCCTTTTAAGGCCCAGCTTTCCTGCCCATAGAGCCAGCCCTGAACCTCTATATTCAGACCTGAAGGATGAGAAAGAATTAGCCAGGTGGGTGCTCCAGGCAGAGGCGACAGTTTGTACAAAAGCCTGTAGGCAGGAGATAGGGGCGCTCGGAAAACTGGAGCTTGGAGTTCCAGCTGAGACTGGAAAGGTGGGTGGGGCCAGCTCAGGCAGGATCCTGGTCAGGGAGGATCTAGGAAACAGAAGACGCCCAGGGCTCTTGCTTGGTGGCCCCTGTGAGCCCATCCACCACCAAGTGAGAGAGGCAGAGAGGAGCCAGCTGGGGGCCAGACCCCACCTTGGACGAAGACTAGAAGCACAGTGAACAGGCCAGAGAAGTGTTTTTATGTCATAGAAGGTCTTCATGTTAGCAACAAACTGCTGAGGCTTGGGGAGATGTAGAAAGCTTATTTGCACAAACCCAACATGCTCAAGTTGAATATTAGACATCCCTGTTCTTTTTTTTTTTACTTGATTTCAGAGAGGAAGGGAGAGGGAGAGAGAGAGAAACATCAATGATGAAAGAGAATAATTGATCAGCAGCCTCCTGCACGCCCCTCACTAGGGATCAAGCCCGAAACCCAGGCATGTGCCCTTGACTGGAATTGAGCCTGGGACCCTTCAGTCCACAGGCTGACGCTCTATCCACTGAGCCAAACCAACTAGGGCCCTGTTCTTTTTTTTTCTTCCCATCGGTATTTATCCCCTCTAGACATCCTTGTTCTTGCAAATCATTTTGGCTCCTTCACAGTAGCAATTTCTCCCTGGCACCTTTTTCTTATTTAGCACTGCCATATGGATGCCCAAACCAGTAGAGAATTAAAAAAAAAAAAAAAAAATATATATATATATATATATAAATTTACAAAAAAAAAAGAATCAACCAATATATATATATATATATATATATATATATATATATATATATATATATATATATTTATTGATTTCAGAGAGGAAGGGAGAGGGGGAGAGAGAAACTTCAATGACAAGAGAGAATCATTGATTGGCTGCCTCCTGCAAACCCCCTGCTGGGGATTGAGCCCGAAACCCGGGCACGCACCCCTGGCCAGAATCAAACCTGGGACCCTTCAGTCCGCAGACAGATGCTCCATTCACTGAGCCAAACCAGCTAGGGCAGTAGAGAATTTTAATAAAAATTTATTTGAGTCAAATGGAGGATACACCTGGAAGCAAGATCTCAACACTGAGATAAATGCTTCTAAGTGTTACAGTTTCTTTTTTTTTTTTTTTAATATATTTTTTTAATTTTTATATATTTTATTGATTTTTTACAGAGAGGAAGAGAGAGGGATAGAGAGTTAGAAACATCGATGAGAGAGAAACATCAATCAGCTGCCTCTTGAACACCCCCTACTGGGGCTGTACCCGAAACCAAGGTACATGCCCCTGACCGGAATCGAACCTGGGACCTTTGAGTCCGCAGGCCGACGCTCTATCCACTGAGCCAAACCGGTTTCGGCTACAGTTTCTTTTATGAATTTGTGATTAAGGAGAACAGTAAGGAAGATTATATGAAGGTGGGAGAAAGCAAGGTGAGATCAGATGACAGGATAGCTAATATGTGCTCTCTGCAGGTTGGTGACCCTTTACTAGTAGAAGGAGGGATCGAAAGGGGACTTTTCAAAGATGTGTTAACATGGATGCGCAGAAACAATGGACAGGGCTTGTTTAAAGTGAAAGAAACAATGGACAGGGCTTGTTTAAAGTGAAGATAAACCTTCCCCTAAAGGAGTTATAGGCCTCGGCTGCGTAGCTCAGGTGGTTAGAGCGTTGTTGTCTCCTGATACGCCAAGGTTGGGGCTTTGATCCCTGGTCAGTGCACATACAAGAATCAACCAAAGAGCCTGGCCGGTTTTGCTCAGTGGATAGAGGGTCAGCCTGTGGACTGAAGGGTCCCAGGTTCGATTCCTGTCAGGGTCACATGCCCGGGTTGTGGGCTCGATCCCCAGTGTGGGGTGTGCAGAAGACAGCCGATCAATGATTCTCTCTCATCATTGATATTTCTCTCTCTCTTTTCCTCTTCTTTCCTCTCTGAAATCAATAAAAATATATTTAAAAAATTTACAAAAAAAAAGAGAATCAACCAATGAATGCATAATTAAGGGAAACAACAAATCAATGTTTTTCTTTCTCTCTCTGTCTCTCTCTTCCTTCCTCTCTTTCTCCAAAAAGAAAAAAATCAATCAGTAAAAATTTTAAATTAATTAATTTAAAAAAGAAGCTATCGGCCTGGGGCGTGACTACTCACCATAATCTGCCCAATTAGAAATTTATTTATTTATTTCAAATATATTTTTATTGATTTCAGAGAGGAAGGCAGAGGGAAAGAGAGATAGGATCATCAATGACGAGAGAGAATCATTGATCAGCTGCCTCCTGCACACCCCCAACTGGGGATTGAGCCTGCAACCTGGGCATGTGCCCTGACCGGGAATTGAATTGTGACCTCCTAGTTTATAGGTCAACGCTCAATCACTGAGCTACACTGGCCAGGCCCAATTAGAAATTTATGATCAGATCACCCTGTGAGGTTACTGTTAGGTCTGATCAAATAATTTAATCGATATCCTCCCCCCTCCTCCCCTCCACCCCTCCACTGACCTTTAGAACACTTCACAACCAGCATTCCCTTTCACTTAGGCCACATTCCAGTGCTAAGGCCACATTCTACTTGCTAAGACCATTAGCCTTCCTCTTCGGACCGTCCCAGGATCCAGACACGCCCAGAGAATTCTCCATCCAGGAAAAGCCTGCCTAGAGTCCTTTAAAATCTCTGACTCCCCATCCCTGGGTGCTGGTACGATTTTGGGGGCTCAGCCCAGCTGGCTCTCCAGATGACCTAATAAATTCATAATCCTTTACCCCTTTTGGCCTTGAGCGTTCCTCCTTCGGTGACCCTAACAGTTCCTTTCCATAGAACCCCTTTGTCATTCACGGCACTCTAGCTTCTGTTACCTCACTCGTTCTCTTTCCCTCTTATTGCCCCTCCTCACTTTCTCCCTCCTGGTTGCGCACTATAAATCCTTTTGTATTCAGCTGAGCAAAAGAGTCACTAGCACAGGTCCTGGGACTTCCTTTAAGGGGGCCCACTCTCCGCAGGCTTTGAAAAGCAGTGTGTCCCCCTCTATTGCAAGGGAGTAGCACTCTCTCAATGGCGATGGCCACTTACATGTCTGTCGCCCAGTCTGAGCTGCATGGAAACAGGGAAACATCGGTCTGCTTGTGCAAGTCAGCCCTCATATGTTGCAAGGAGCCCTATGCATGTTTGTAGGATGACTGGATGGAATTATTCAGACTCCCCGCTGCCCCCTCACCCCAGCCCTGAAGCCCACCTTCCTTTTTCTCTCCTCCCAGGAAATGGTTGTGACAAAGCCTTAGAAGGCCCAGAAACTTCTCATGGGGTCAGTTGTGGGAAAAGCCGATGGAATAAAGTCCTGACCAGGACCGCGGTGGCAGAAGGAGAGGTTAGGGTTCCTGGTGGACCTCAGATTGGGGTCGATGTGGACCCAGGAGGAGGAGGCAGAGACGACACTAAGGCTCCTGCCTGGGTCCCTTGATGGGCCTGGGCACAGCCAGGAGCGGCTCCCCGCCAGCCCTCCTGGCTGTGGCTGCGCCTAGAGATCTTATCTGGGGCCTGGCTGGGGCCTGGACCTGAGTCATGGAACCTGAGGCCTAGGAAACTGTTCCTGTGTTGAAACACAGGGGAGGGGGCAGGGTGGGCGTTTGTAGTTTGCCATCAGCACATCATCACCACCCACGCTTCCTGTCACTCTGGAGTCACCTCCATGGTCACCGCTCATTTCTGACCCTGTCACTCCTCACCCACACCATCATCCCTGCATCAGAACCACTGCCCCTTTCTTAAGCTGTCACTTGACCCAGTTCCCACCACCTTCTCCAGCATTGCTGTCAGCCCCTGCGATCTGAACCAACCCTGTCTTTTTTTTTTTATTATTATTACTATGAGGGAAGTTTATTAAAGTTGGGGACAGAAAATACTGCTTACAGCTCCTTTTTGAATTTGTCTAGTAGGTCTTCGGTTTTTACTGGAAGGCTCTCCCTAAAACAAAACAACACAAAACAAACAAAACCTGGGGACAGTAAAACAAGGAAGGGCTTAGTACAGAAAAAGCAGCAGGGGAGCCTCGGCTGGGCTGCCCTAGCTCTCGGGGGAGTCAGAGAAAAGGGGGGCGTGGGAACCGGTCAGGGACTAGCCGGTGATGAGCTGCCGCTGCCTATTGCTCCCCAGGTTGCAAGTCTCGTGGGGTCCCTTAGGGTTTAGGAGATGCATGCCTGTGGGGGGAAAGTGGGGGAAGAAGAGGAAGAAGGGAATGGCGGGGGCTGCTCCCCAGAGGGAGTGCACCAACCCTGTTATTTTTTTTAAATATATTTTATTGATTTTTTACAGAGAGGAAGAGAGAAGGATAGAGAGCTAGAAACATCGATGAGAGAGAAACATCGATCAGCTGCCTCCTGCACACCCCCCCATCGGGGATGTGCCCGCAACCAACATACATGCCCTTGACCGGAATCAAACCTGGGACCTTTCAGTCCGCAGACCGACGCTCCATCCACTGAGCCAAACCGGTTTCGGCCAACCCTGTTCTTTATCTACGGCCTCTACCCCCCAGCCCTGTCACTGCCATTCCCGGCCCCCTGTCACCACCTGTCCCAGTTTCCATCACCTCTAAGTCCTCCGGACTGTCACCCTCTTTCTCCCTCCCCTCTGTTAGTCAGTTCACCAGCACTGCCCAGCTCTGCCTCCTCCCTGTCAGTCATCAACATCCTCCTCATCTTCAGTGCCTCTAGGTCCTGAAATGGGCGCTCCCCTCCGGCGTAGACTTCCGGAAACGTGTGCCCACCTCTGGGCCTTTGCCCCTTCCTTTCTAGCCTCTGGCATCCTGTGGGCTTCCCGACCTGGAATTGCCGTGCTCCCTAACTTTGCCCTCTGCTCTGGCCAGGGGTGCTTCAGTTATTAAATTGACTATTATTTCGCTTTTTAGAATTCTCGGATGTCCCCTCAGACTATTACCTTCTCCTCACAATACACTCTCATAGCCCCCCCAGTACCTTGACACATAACACTTTTGATCATCTACTTATAATCGTGTAATCATGTGTTTAAGGCCATCTTGCCCACCAGACTGGACGCGCTGGGAGGGTAACTGTGTCTGTCCTGGTCACTGCCAGGTCCACAGAGCCTAGCACAGCATCTGGCTTCTGATATGGGGTCATGAATGTCTGTTGAGTGAATAAATACTATTTATTGAACACTTAACAGTGCCAGGCACTGTGCTAAGTGCTGTACACATATTAATTGCTCATTCCCTCTGGATTTTTGCTGTCCATTTTCAAGGGCTTTTTTGCTGATTTGGCACAAACACTTGGAAACAAGCTAAATAACCAACGACAGAAGGTAGAATAAATACAGTATGGTTTGTCTCTTAAGTTATGAAAATCATGGTTCTGAAGAGGCGATGATTATTCTATAATCATGGCATTAGGTGAAAAGGGCATTATGCAAACAGGCTTATGCAGAATTATTGTCAATTAGGTCAACAGAGTATAATGATTCAAGGATGAAAAGGAGTGAAAGGATTAATAGGCATTATGTTGTTTCTGAATTGTGAGCAATCTATTCTTATTTCTTATAGTTTTCATATATTCTTTGATGGGCATTATTATTTTTTATAACAAAAGCTATGCATTTGTATAAAAAAACCACACAGAGGCAAAAGTAATGTTTTATGTGAAAGTGTCAGTGTTTTATAATCCTCTTTCACTTTTTGATTTACTAGACTGTAAATTCTATGAGGCAAGGCCTCTTGTCTATCTCTCAGCACCAGGCCTGAACGAGTGATCAGTTAAATGTGGTGGTATTAATGAAATGTACCCTTTTTGCCGCATCTCTCACTAATTTTTACTTTAATTCTTCAGAGTAACCCCTCCCTGCACAAGAGGAGTATTCTGAGGGCTGCCTTGATCTACAAAACCACCACCCCCCCCGCCCCCATATGTGATGGCACATTTAAGAAGTGATATGAATTTAAGAAATTCTTATCAGAAACATGAAAATGAGACCTGATTATGCACCAAGTCTGCTTTTCCCTTGGTTCCTGTTTCAGAGAGGGCCACCACCCCAGCCAGACACCCAGGAGGCACTCCTGCCTGCTCCAGCACGCTCACAGTCATCACTTCTCAGCACTGCGCTCCAGGCTAGCCCCGCTGTCCGTCCCCAGTGCTACTTCCTCCGTCCCAGCCACCACCATCTCTGGCCTTCATTACCGCAGCTGCCTCCTGACCAGATTCTCTTCTCCACTCTTGCTCCTCCCACCCCAAATTCACTTTCTGAGCTACAACCACACTGAGCTTTCTAACACACTAAGCCACCCCGCCACTCCTCTTTTTACAGCCCTTCAATGACTCCCATCACTCTCAGAAACAAGTACAAGACAGATCATGATCGGTCCCAGGCTGCCCTCTCCGTCATCCCCATGTTCCTCCCCCACTCCAGACACGCAGAATTTCAGTGTTGGCATTTCCCATGCTCCCGCTGGGCTTTTGCATGCAATTTCTCTTCTTCAGGGGAAAACCTCCATTCTTCCCTCATTCATTTGCCTGGCTAACTACTCCTCACCTCTCAGGATTTCCCTTCCTCCAGGAAGGCTTCCTGATTGCCACTCTACCCCCCAGTTTGGTTCAGTGCCCCTCCTCTCAGCTCCCATAGGCCCCTGTGCTTATTACTTCTGATACCTAATTTCTTCTTCTTCTATATTTTTATTGATTTCAGAGAGGAAGGGAGAGGGAGAGAGAGAGACAGAAACATCAATGATGAGAGATGCTCATTGATCGGCTGCCTTCTGCACGCCCCCGACTAGGGATCGAACCTGCAACCGGGCATGTGCTCTGACTGGCAATTGATCCATGACCTCCTGGTTCATAGGTCAAAGTTCAACCACTGAACCATGCCAGCTGGGTTCTCCTTTTTTTTTTTTTTTAGAGAGAATTTTCATGAGTTTATTTGAGCCGAACTGATGACAATTGCTGAGAGGTGAAATCTCAGTGGATTGAGAAAATGCTCCAGAAAATGGCAGTTTTACTCTTTGTTTTTAAAAATATTTTAAAATTGAATTTTAGTGCTTTTATTCTTAGAGAGAGAGGGAGAGAGAGAAACATTAATTGGCTGCTTCCTACACATCCTGCCAGGGCTTTTTACTGATTTTTAGAGAGAGAGGAAGGAAGAAGGAGAGAGAAACATTGATGTGAGAGCCAAACATTGATGGCTGCCAGAATTGAACCAGCAACCTGAAGAGCAGGGGATGATGCCCAACCAACTGAGCCACACCAGTCAGGGAACCACTTATTTTATGTACCAGAATCAGAGGGGAGGCCATAGGAGCTTACATGAAATTCACTGGTGATAGATTAGGGAGGCAGGAGAAAGCAAAGCGGGAGAAAATAGTGTGTGGGTGGGTGAATCTCTGAGATTCTCTGATATTGGATAAAAGTTAAACCGGATAGATATGTACTTCGTTTACATTGGTGGCTATAAGATACGGTAGCTAACAGTAAACAACTAACACAATAACAATAACAATGAGGGGTTTTGTGGTCTGTGCTCTGGTGCAGTGATTATGTCCTGTGGGATCTGGAAAAAGGAAGTTATGATGACATTCTATAGGTTATCATAGATGCAAAAGGACAGTAGACAGTCTCCGTTAAGGTAAAGATTGACCTTTGTCAGAGAAGATACAGGCCTACGACAGGACTACCCACCATAATTTTCCTTTAGAAAGTTTAATTTCAGACCATCCTATATGGTTACTTTCGGTCTTTGAGTCTGTAAGGCCTGCCATGCAGGCTTCTCCTGAGTTTGTCAGGTTTAGTATGTGGCCTTTATTTTGCCCACACTTCCCCCTTTTAGTTATATGCCTTATAACTTTAAAAAATTTTTTTTTAATTGATTTCAGCGAGGAAGGGAAAGGGAGAGAGAGATAGAAACATCAATGATGAGAGAGAATCATTGATCAGCTGCCTTCTGCATACCCCACACTGGGGATCGAGCCTGCAACCCGGGCATGTGCCCTGACCAGGGGTTGAACTGTGACCTCCTGGTTCATAGGTCGATGCTCAACTGCTAAGCCATACCAGTCAGGCAGCATTGTAACTTCTTATTTACTCACCAGCTTCCCTACGTGCCCTCCATGGCTGGGACTGGGACTTGTTTTGCATTGGCATCTAGTACCTATCACTTGGGAGTGCTTCCATGGCTGTTGAATGAATGAATGAATGAATGAATGAGTAGTGAATGAATCAAGTACTCTTGTAGGAACTGATTAATACTGTTCTTTCCTTTCTTTCTTTCTTTTTTTAAAAATATATTTTTTTATTGCCCTAACTGGTTTGGCTCAATGGATAGAGCATCAGCTTGTGAACTGAAGGGTCCTGGGTTCGATTCCAGTCAAGGGCACATGCCTGGGTTGCAGGCTAGGTCTCCAGTGGGGGGCATGCAGGAAGCAGCCAATCAGTGATTCTCTCTCATCATTGATGTTTCTATATCTCTTTCCCTCTACCTTCCTCTCTGAAATCAATAAAAAAAAATTTTAAATTGGTGATATAGAAACACCATATTTTTAAAATATATTTTATTGATTTTTTTTACAGAGAGGAAGGGAAAGTGATAGAGAGTTAGAAACATCGATGAGAGAGAAACATCGATCAGCTGCCTCCTGCACACCTCCTACTGGGGATGTGCCTGCAAACAAGGTACATGCCCTTAATTGGATTCGAACCTGGGACCTTTCAGTCTGCAGGCTGACGCTCTATCCACTGAGCCAAACCAGTTAGGGCAATAAAAAATTTTTCAAAAAATTTAAAACAACAACACCACACACACACACACACACACACACACACACACACACACACACACACTTTTTAACTAAAAGCAGTTTATGGCAGGTAGTCACATCCTAGGCTAGAACCTTCCCTGGCAAGTCAATCTTTACCTTCACTGAGCCTGTCTGTGGTCTTTTGCATCTAGGATAACATACCTTTGGCAAGTCAAGGTAACTTACCTTTTCCCGGACCCCTCCAAACACAACCACCACACCAGAGCAGAGACCATTAAATCCCCTGGTTGTTATTGTTATCAAGTGTTAATTATTGACTATTAACTATCCTGTACCCAACTATGTAAAAGATGTATCTATCTATCATTTTACCTTTTATCCAATCCCAGAGGCTTTCCCACTTTGCCTCCTCCCACCTCCCTAATCTATCACCAATGGATTTCATGTAACTCACGTCTTCTCTTTTGATTGTAATGTATAAAACAAGGTGAAGCATATGAGCCTAACCAGCGGATAAGGACAACAGGGGGGTGGGGGCATGTGTGGGGAGGGGTGTGGGATGGGAATGGGGGGATGAAGACAAATATGTGATACCTTAATCAATAAAGAAATTAAATAAATAAATAAATAAGTAAATAAGTAAATAAATAAAACAAGGTGAAAAACTGACATTCTCTGGAGCATTAGCTCAATCTGTTGAGGTTTTACTTCCCGGCAACTGTCGACAGTTTGGCTCAAATAAACTCACACACACAAAAAAATCTCTACAGGTTTGAACCTTTCTTATGTTGACAGCCCACACATTAAACTGGGGTGTTTGGTGACTGGGGGCCTGCGGTTCTTTATGGAATTTCCCAAACTGGGGAAGGGATGTCAGTCACGGGCATGAGGGAAAGTTGGCCCCTCAGGCTTCCTCGTCCTGCTCCTTTCTCCGATCTGAGTGAGACATTCTACCACAGGGGACTGGCTGGGTTGGGTGTGTCAGGAGGCAAGCCTGGACAGGTGGACAGTGGAGTCTGGGCCCCAGAATGAGGGGTGTGTGTGTATGTTGTGGAGACAGGGTAGATGAGGGTGGGTCCCAGGCAAAGGTCAGGGATGGGAGAGGTGGCTCCAACAAGCCGGCTACCCTTGCTTGGTGACAGATGCTGGGCTGGGCTAGGCCTTGGCTCTGCCGTGAAGCCGAGGAGGGGCTGGAGGGTGGAGAACAGCCCCTTGGTGAGGTAACTGCTAGGATGGAAGGAAAGGCAACGTCCTGAAAGTAGGAGGGATTCGGGTTGGACTGCAGACGGGGCAGCTGATGATGGGCAGGGAGGATGGGGTGTCTCTTTATTTGGGCTGCTTCCCAGGGAGGAAGGAAAAGCCCATGCCACCCAGTCCTTTATGCAAACAGTCTTATCAGAAGGAAGCGGCAATGGACAGGATGGCCTGGAGAACAAGGTGGGCTACAACCTCCCTGTAGTCAGGATTCGGGGCATGGGCAGTTCAGGAGAAAGCCCTGGGACATCTAAGGCTGCGACCGTCAGCTCCGAGCCCAGGACCTCAGGTGTTCCTCCGTGAAATGGGGAGACTCTCCTTGGTCCTCTCCTACCAAAGACAAAGTGTTCCTGCCCCAGCCACTGTGGCTCAGTTGGTTGGGCACTGTCCCCTACACCAAAAGGTTGCTTGTTCAGTTCCCAGTTAGGGCACATGCCCAGGTTGCGGGCTCGATCCCTGGTGCGAGGCGTGCAGGAGGCAGCGATCGATGTTCCTCTCACAAGTCCCACTCGCACATCGATGTTTCTCTTTCCCTTTCCTTCTCCCTTCCCTTTTCTCTAAAAATTAATAACATATATATAAATAACATACATATAAATTAATACCATATATATAAAAAAACATGATATGTTCCTCTTGAAGTCCTGGGAGCTGAGAGCACACACAGCTGAAGGGTGAAGATGGATGGGGGAGCCTGGACCTAGCCGTTGGGGTGGAGCGGGGCAGCAGGACGCAGGTACAGTAAACCCTCTGTTTTGCGGACCTTGATTTAACCGACTTCTAATTTAATGGACAACATTTCCAGTCCATATGTCATATGTGAAAATTAACACCCTGTTAATTTTAAAATGCTTTTAACCAAGATTTGCTTATAATTAAATTAACAGGTTATTTTTTTTTTTGTTATTAGCTCACTGTTCTTTTTAACAAATTTTAGCGAGTAGGCCACATGTTGGAAAAAACACTAGTAATTTTGCGGACATAAAGAAATATTACATATCTACAGCTATAGTCTACATCTTTAAATTCTAGAGTCACTGCTCGTAAACAATGTTCAGCACGTGATCGTACCGCATCACAAACCATCATTGGTTCTGCTGTTGCTGGGGGTGGTGTGACTTTCTGCAGGGCTAAGCCACACCCACCCACCCTTTGCATTTGTTTACTCTGGGTGACTGGTGACTGCGCCCATTACTAGACCTATTCAGTATAAATTTAAAATTACTGTAATGTATATAGAAAACTTTTCTGTGCAATTAAACTTTCATACATACTTAATTACACAAACGTGTTTACATCAGTAAAAACAGGTTAACTAATTTGTCAATTTTTTTAACATAGGCAATGGAAAACCTACTTTATTATATAATGGGCTTTTGGCTTTAAGGGACACTCCCTCCCCGAATTAGTCTGTTATATCAAGGTTTTACTGTAGGCTGATCAGACATCCCTACCTGGTGGCTCCCATGACAACTAGGAAACAGTCTGACCCCATCTTCCCAGACATTTTGAGCCCCAGGTTTAAGCCCCTCTCACCAGACTTTCGTGCATCTAACCCTGTCTCTTTGCCCAGGGTCCCTCCACAAGGCTTCAGCCCCTTCCTATTTCCTTCCGCATATATTTATGGAGTGCCTTCTCTCTGCCAGGCATTTTCTTTTTTGTTGTTGTTAATCTCATCATTTTTTCCATTGATTTTTAGAGTGAGTGGAAGGGAGAAGGAAGAGAGGGGGAGAGAGAAAAACATCGATGTGAGAGACATAGTGATCTGTTGCCTTCCCCACGTGCCCTGACTGGGGCCAGACCAGGACTTGAACCTGCGACCCGTAGGTCCAAGGGCCAATGCTCTAACCACTGAACTAAACCGACCAGGGCTGCCAGGTATTTTCTAAGGGATACAGGAGGGGCAGGTGATGCTGGATTAGGGAGGTTGCAGATGTGAACAAGACTGTTAGTCCTTGTGTTTTCCCCCAGAGGAAAAACAGGCAAGACAATAAGTATGATAGCTTATCCCTTACTGCCTCCGAAAGAGAAGCACAAAGGGCTGTGGTAACCCAGGGAAGGCACCATGTCCAGCCTAGGGAAGGTCAGGGCGGATGGAACGTGGACCCTGAGTTGGGAAGGGCCAGTTGGCCTTGACCAGGGAGGCCATGGGGGACGGCAAAAGTTTTGGAGCCACCCCAACAGGCTCACAAGAGCCAATGATTAAGTTTTTTAAATTTTGTTTATTAATCACAGCCATTGAGTTATATAATTATATAATTCCATAAATTATTTTGTAAAACAAAGGGAATAATTGATCAAACTCATCACTTTCTGTCATTACAGTTTACTGTTATCTGTGCTCTTGAAATTACTTACACCCTGTTTAATGGTGTGCTGCTATTCATCGTTTCCCAACTCCTTGTTCAGTCATGTTGGGTTGGTGGTATGACATCGGCCATGTGGCAGTATTTACATCATTTAAATTGACTGACATTACAAGTTAGGGCTTAATTTATTGTTTTGATTGATTGCATGGAGCAGGTGTTGACAAACTATAGCCTGCAGGCCAAATCCAGCCTATGAGGATGGTTTTTATATATATACATATTTAAAAACATTTTTAATTCTTTTATTTTTTTAATTTTTTAAAAAATTTTTTTTAGAAAGAGAGAAGAAAGGAGGGAGGAAGAGGGTTGAGGGGGACATTGATTTGTTGTTCCACTTATTTATGCATTCATTGGTTGATTCTTGTATGTGCTCTGACTGGGGATTGAACCCCCAATCTTGGTGTATTGGGATGATGCTCTAACCAAGTAAGCTACCTGGCTAGGGTGGTTTTTATATTGTTTAATAGTTGAAAAAAATAAGATTTCATGACAAGTGGAAATTATATGAAATCTGAATGTTAGTGTCCACAATAAAGTTGTATTGAAACACAGCTATGTTCATCAGATTCATTCGTTTACATGTTGTCTGAAGCTGCTCTTATGCTACAAAGGCAGAGCTGAGTAGTTGCAACAGAGACTGTTGGGCCTGGAAAGCCTAAAGTACCCACTAGTATTTGACCCTTTATGAAAAAGTTTATTGACTCTTGATCTAGACTTAAGAAATTGATAGAGAAAATGTTAATAATGCAGGTTAAACTTAAAAGTTTGTCATGTCTGTAACCATTACATTGTGAACAGCATAAAACCTTGAGGAAGCCCTGGCCAGTGTGGCTCAGTTGGGACGTTGTCTTGTGCACCAAAAGGTCGCCAGTTTGATTCCCAGTCAGAGCACAAAAACAAAACAAAAAACACTTTGAGGAAACATCCTATATAATAAAACCCTAATATGCAAATTGACCAAACAGCGGAATGACTGGTTGCTATGATGCACACTGACCACCAGGGGGCAGACACTCAACACAGGAGCTGCCCCTGGTCAGAGCAGGCGAGTGGGCAGCGCCAGGCCGCCAGCCAAGGCAGGTGCCAGCGGGGGCCCTCACGATCGCCCTGCCCACCAGTCACCCCACAGATCAGCCCTGATCGCTGGCCAGGCCTAGGGACCCTACCCATGCACGAATTTCGTACACCAGGCCTCTAGTTCTTTCAATATTTGGAAATTACCATCCAATTCAGCAAAAAGGGTCATACATCACTGGTGAATGAGTGAAATTTCAAAATATATCTTTGTTCTCTTACTTTTATCTTACTCTTTAATGTAAACAAAAATGTTGGGACTATCCTCAGTAGTCAATGAAGTGAACAAATTTCTGTGGAATCAGGTATTAATCAAACATTTGTTCATGGTCTGATTTTTGTCAAATCCTGGATACACTGCAACCACAGGTTGGCTACAAACATAAGAACTAGCAAAAATTAAAGAAATCATTTTAAAGAGCAATTGATGCTGTAGAATTATAATAAAGAGCACAAATATTTTAGTATTTATATTTATAAATACATATTTAGTATTTGTAAATTGTGTATTTATTTTCCAGCTTTATTGTCAGTAAAATTTATAATTAACTTATGTATATAAATGCATACATTTTTTCCAGAAACCTAGTTGTTAAGCATTTACCAGCACACCATGGGACAGACAGTTCTAGGCAGAGAGCATCAAGGGGAGTTCAGGTGTTTAAGGCATAGGAGTGGCGAGGTATTAGGGCTGGAGTACTGGGACGGATGTGAGGGCATTATGAGCAGGGATAGGGGTCCAGACACCACCCTGAGGGCCACGGGGAGCCACAGGAGTATTCTGAGTACTGAAGAGCCCTCATCAGATCTGTGTTTAGAATACCATGTTGACAGTTGTGTGAAGATTGGATTGTTAGGGACAGATTATAAAATACAGAATTAGTGGAGGGAGGGAAAGTAATAGTAGCAAACTCTTAAGAGAATTTACTATAGGCCAAGCCCACTCCTAAGCCCTCCATGTGTGTTATTAGTTCATTTAATATTCATAACAATTTCATGCAGTAGATACATACTCTTATCTCCTTTTTACAGATGAGGAAACTGAGGCACAATTAAATTAAATAACAGGTAAGCAGCAGAGCTGGGATTTGAACCTGAGTCTGGCTTCAGAGACCACACTCTTAACCACTATATGTTATGTTTTTAGACTAGAAAGATGGTGAGATTTAGAGAGATGTTTCCTTCTTTTTTTAAAAAAAATTTTTTTTATTGATTTCAGAGAGGAAGGGGAGAGAGGGAGGGAGGGAGGAAGAGAGACAGAGAGAGAGAGAGAGACAGAGAGAGAGAGAGAGAGAGAGAGAGAGAGAAATATCAACGACGAGAGAGAATCATTGATCAGCTGCCTCCCGCACGCCCCTTGGGATTGAGTCTGCAACCCCAGCATGTGCCCTGACGGGGAATTGAACCGTGACCTTCTGGTTCATAGGTCGACGCTCAACCACTGAGCCATGCCGGCTGGGCTGGAGTGACATTTCTTCATTTTCATGCATGTACAAAGTTGACCATGTATAGACAGATATGTCTGGCATCTAGTAGGAGCTTGAGGGCATTCTTCAGACCCTGCAGGACTTGGCTCAGTGATAATGGGATATGAGGAGCCAGGGGAGGTGGGTTTTGCCAGCTTCCTTCACCTGCTGGATGACATACTCACTGACCACACTGGCCTCCTGCTTCTCTGTCTATGTTTGTGGACTGTCTCTCTGTCCTCGGGGAGGGCCCAGTCTTGGGGACAAAATCCTGAGCAGGAATACGGGCAGGAGAGGACAAGAGGAGACAAAGCCTGTCCCCTGGGTCCAGAGTGGGTGTTTTTTTGTGTGTTTTTTTTATCCTCACCTGAGGATATGTTCATTGATTTGAGAAAGAGAGAGGAAAAGAGAGAGAGAGTGAGATCTATCTAAACATCAATGTGAGAGAGAAACATTGATCTGTCGCCTCCTGCATGCGCCCTGACCCAGGATCAAACCCTCAACCTTTTGGTGTACAGGGCAATGCTCCAACCAGCTGAGCTACCTGGACGGAGCCAGAGTGGGGCTCGTGACTTAAGTGTATGTGAGCTAAGAGGAATGAGAGGTGAGTTATCTATTGACTAGAAGGGCTTCCATAAAGGAGGCCGTAGACTGGAGGCATGGGTTTAGGGGAGAGGGGAGAGGATGGGTTCTTCTGCCATCCTGGTTTCCTCCGCCGGCATCTATATTTACATCAAAAGTTTGATGGTAGCCCTAAAGGTACAGTGACAGATGACAGCTCAGCTGCAGAAATATAAATATGAATATACCCATACATATGAATTTGAAAGGAATAGGGGTGCCTTTCTGTCATGAGTCCTGGCTGAGGGTGTGGGCAGGAGGTAATATGGGTGGAAGTGGAGGGTTGGGGTGCTGGAGGCTGGTGGCAGGGCCGACCCCACGCGGGGTGTTGGTCCCCTGAGGCCACATCTGTCAGTTTGGGACTTCCCATCCTGCTGGCTCAGCAGGTCCCACGGATTAGCAGGTGACTCATCCCTTACCCTGCCTGTTTCAGGAAGGGGCAGAGGGTGTGTGGAATGGAGCACCCGTGTGTTCCTCTCTATGGGATATATGCTGTGTTCCATGCCCGAGTCTGAGATGTGTGCCCATGTTTGAACTGTGCAGATGGGCCAGGTAGTCCCTGTGCACATAGGCCGTGTGGGCTGTGCAAAGATGCGGGCCGTAGGTGTGGAAGGTGTGTGCGGTATGAGGTGGACGGGGTCTGGGGGAACACGCAGCTCCTCCCTGAGCGCATGCGCACGGGTGCAGGTGTTTCCCTGAAAGAGGGATGCAGCTTTGGAGTCTGCTGAGCCATCAGAGGAGGAGGCCTGGGTGGGAGGCAGGTGAGGAGGGCTCCTGATGACAGCTCACCCTCTTCAAGGAGGGCTTGGCTGGACCAGCTGGCAGAGCCGGGCACTCTAAGCCCATGGTGATGGCAGTGGTTTCTCTAAGCTTATCCCTTAAGCCCCGGGCTGTAGGCCAGGGGGGCTCCCTCATCCTAACCCTGAAAGGGCAGGCACACTCCTCAGGCCACACAGGTAGGTCAGGAGCAGTGAGTGAGTGTGGCAGGTGGGCATCGAGCCAGAGCTTTCTCTGAGCCTCTCTCAGGCCGGAAGGACCTAAGGTCCAGGAGGTGTCTGGTCTACCGGGATATGAGAAAAGCACGTCAGCCCCTGGGTGCCATGCCCCTGCTTGGTGTGCACTCTGCACCTGAGGAACGCCCATGTCTGCGTGTGCTGGCCCCTGCCACGGCGCCTGGGGCCTGGGGCTGCCTTCCCATCATGCTCCATGACCTGAGAGATGCTTGAAGAGAGGCAGAGAGCTTGGGCTGGGAGCCAGGAAGCCTGGATTCTACTCCAAGATTTCACTGAGTGACTTTGGAGATGGTCCTTGGTCCTGGGGCTTCAGATGGGGAATGACGGCTTTCCCTGAGTTGTTCAGCTGAAGGACTAGGGGTTGAAAGCAGGCAACAATCTCCAGAGAACTTGCACTCTGACCTACAAAGGGTGCTCAAATCTCCTAGAGAAGTGAGGCATTTAGAGTTCTGGGGCTGAGCTTCAAAACAAATTAACGTTACAGGCCAAGACCTGCCCAAGGTGAGGCTGGGAAAGTCTGCCCACCCATCCCTGCCCCCTCCCAACACTGATGGCCTGTGGGGGGCGGGTGAATAGCAGTGTCCCCCAGACGGAGGTTGGGAACCAGCTCATAGCTCTCCCCGTCTCTATCTCACCCCTCCCCCAGCCCTTATTCCCCCTCCTCCCCCCTCCCCCCCCCTCCCCGCCATCCCCACCCACCCTCAGCTTGCTCTCTCTCAGGCTCACACTTCTCCAAGTTCAGAGTTTTCAACCCCAGGCTGTATAGGTTTAGCCAGAGTAAATAGACAGCACCAAAGTCAACAAAACAAGAAAGGAAGCAGCACAGGTGACGTGGAAAAGAAAACTTGGAAACCACAATGAAGGTGTGTGGACTGGGCTGGTGTCTCCCCTCAGAGCAGGACCCAGGGCTAAGGCTGATCCTGCCAGTCCCTTGTGTGGAGTTGGAGGAAGGGACTCATGGCCAAAGGAGTCAGGTTAGACTGCCAACAGGGGGCGCTAGTGCCCAGTCTAATGAGTGCTGTTAAAAAAGGATGTGATTGAGAGGGGAAATAGTTCAACTCCCCCATCCCACCCGACTGAAGACCTAGGCTGGGTTGCCTCAGCTGCTTCGGGAAGCAAGTGAGAGGCTAACTGGGGGCCAGGGCTGTGCAGGAGCAGTCAGGGCGGGAGCAAACAGGCTGGAACAAGAGCGGGAGGGAGGAGCTCCGGCTCTCTGCCCCACCCAGGATGTTGCTCCAGGGCTCAGGGTCTTGGAGCCTTGAGTGCAGAAACGCCCACGCCATCCCACCCACTGACATGCCTAGTCACCCGCCCTGACAACCTAACTGTCTCCGCTCAGGGCAGGGGACCCCGCTTACAGTTCTTGTGCCTGTGCTATTTATTCACAATGTGCTATACAGGCCTGGCCATCCCCAGGAGGCTGCCTGCACAAGGCCCTGTCGCACCCGAGTCCCCCAGCCACTGGGTGAGCTTGTTGATTGAGCTGGTGATGGCAGGTGGCTATGCTCACCCCCAGACCCAGGGAGGCGACCAGGGTATCAAGACCCAAGAGCTGAGTGGCCAGTCTGCAGTGGGAAGAGCTGGAGACCAGGCACACCCAGCTGGAGCGGCTTGAGATCTGGGTGGAAGTCCCTGGGCTTTGGTGGTGCCGCCCGTGGGATGAGCAGAGTGATACTCCACCCCCAGTCCTCCTACTTGGCCCTGGTGTCAGGCAAGAGTCAGTCAGGGCAGAGGGGTTGGGTGTAGGGCTCCTTCCTCAGGCATCATCTCTACCACACAGTGTTTACTCTCCACCAGGCACGTACCACACCCCTCACCACTCAATCTGTTCTCCCAACAGCCCTGAGAGGTCAGGGTTAGTATCTCCATCGTACAGATGAAGACACCCAGTTAACTATCTTGCTCCAAGTTACCCAAGCCAATGAAGAGACTGAACCGGATTCGAGCTCAGATCGCCTGGCTCTAAAGTCTGAACGATGAACCCACATAGCTTGCCAGCTGGATTGGGGAGCGCCCCTGCCCCAGCCAAACTTCAAACCGGCCCCGGACTCAGACTCCTGGCCAGGAGGTTCCCGGGTTTCCCATTGCTCCTTCTGCCACCACTTCACTCTTTCCATCTTCTCGTGAAGCATCCCTGACTCTGACTCTCCTCTTCACTCTGATTGATCGGGTACCAGGGACTCCATTACTATTAGACCTTTCTCTTCTGTGGGTTAAGAGATTGCTGTTCAGAACTTCTTTAAAATTCTTTAGTGTGGAGGAATTTTGAAATTGATTACGGCAAAAATCAAAGGATGGAACTGGAAGGTGAATAGCTGATGGGGAACCTTGACAATGGGAGGATCGGGCTGCCGCCCTGTGAACCCACGGATTGGCCAGCATCACTAAACACGAGGCAACTAGACACTGTGTGCCTCTGATAAGGACTCTTTTATATATATATATATATATATATATATATATATATATATATATTTCTTTATTGATTTCAGAGAGGAAGGGAGAGGGAGAGATAGAAACATCAATGATGAGAGAGAATCATTGATCGGCCGCCTCCTGCACGCCCCCTATTGGGGATCGAGCCCACAATCTGGGCATGTGCCCTTGGCCGGAATCGAACCTGGGACCCTTCAGTCCTCAGGCCGACGCTCTATCCACTGAGCAAAACCAGCTAGGGCGACACTGTGTGCCTCTGAATGGGATGCAGGAGGAAGCACACAGCACTATTCACAAGGGATTCCTCCCATCCCCCCAAACTGAACCTAACTCAAACCACACTGTGAGAGCTAACTTCCTGCATATTCTGAGAAATAGAGGAGACGGAGGAAAAGTTAAATGACACCACAAGGAAGCAAACAGACCAATCTAGACAATGGACTTCCTACAGAACCACATTTATTCAACCAGTCGGTGACATGAATAAGAGGGAGAAAGTGTTTGAGAGCACTTAGCCCAAGTAATGTGTGATTTTGTTGGGATCCTGGCTCAAACAAACTAACACATCAATTAAAAAGGACACTTTGAAACAATTGTGGGTACTCGATATTTCCATGGAATTGTTCATTTTTGTTAGGTGTGGATGGTATTGTGGTTATGTAAGAAAATGTTCATTTTAGAGATGGATATTGAAGAATGTAGAAGTGAAATGACATAATGGCTGGAGTTTGTTTTTAAACACTTCATAAAAAAAGGAAAAAGGATGATTAAACAGGAGTGGACAGATTTGGGAGAACTCTAGATGAAGTTGGGTTGGAGCAGGTGAGGGCAGATATGCCCATGAGGCATCTGAGAAAGAACGAGGGAGGGTGCGGGATCTGAGCAGTGGGGTGAGACCTGGATTGGCAATGAGATGGGGAGATGGCAGCATCTGAGCGGTCGGAGAGGGGGATGTGCAGGGCCGACTTCTCCAGGCACAGTGCCCACGAAGAGGTTCTATTTAAAAGCCCACCAAAATGTTTTGTTTTAAAATAAGAAAAAGAATGAACTTGTAGGTTGAAAAAATGTTTTAATACACAATATTAATTTATTCATCTTTATATCAACACAGTTGTGCAAAGTAATTTTTTTGAATTTTTAAAAATTTGAGAGAGAGAGAGAGGAACATTGATGTGTTGTTCTACTTATTCATGCATTCATTGGTTGATTTTTGTATGTGCCCTGACTGAGATCGAACCCACAACCTTGGCGTATCAGGATGACACTCTAACCAGCTGAGCTACCTGGCCAAGGCATAAAATAGAATGTTTATTTAATCTTTTAAAGAAAGAGGCCGCCCACAAAGCAAGTGGCATGGGCTATGAAAGTCAGAAGTGGCCCTAGGGTGGGGAGAAACCTGCCCGGACATGGAGCCTGAGGGAGGCAGGAAGCCTCTAAGCCTGCACTGTGGGGAACAACCCGGGGCGGGGGGGGCAGGGGGGCGGGGGGGCGGGCAGATGTGGGTCATGGTCCACCCTCTAGGCTCCATCCTTGTCTCTCTGATACAAAGACTTAGGGCATCTCAAGCTGGGCTAGGAGCTAGCACATCTGGGTTTGACTCTCCCTGGATCTTGGGCTGTGCCCAGAGCAGAAGAGGCTGTGTCTGTCTGCCTACCCCAGTCTGGTCCAGCCTGCACCCCAGGGACCGGTGGGAGCGTGGGAGGACTCCCATTGACACTGGGAGAGGCCCAGGAACCAGGAAGGCTCTGCCCTGCTCAGGTCCCCGTGTTTCACTAAGCCTTCCTAGCTGAGGCTCAGTGCCTGTAGGTGCTCATGTCCCAGTCCCTGCCCTCACAGACCTCTCGGCACAGGCCCTTAGTGTAATCACTGTGTTCTTGTAAAGCTGTAAATAAAATCCCACAGGATGGCCTGCTTCTCTGCTGAAGGGGGACACCCTGTGATCATTTCCTCTAGGTCTCTACTCCGTTTGTCCTCAGTGGAACATCTGTGTCTGGAGAGGCCTTGGGATTAGGGCAAAAATAAGGGAGTTGGGAGGTATCTCAGGGAGCCACTGACCTTGCTATTTGGAGGGAAGAAGAAAGGCTTCCCCACTTGGGGAGCCCCCAGTGTGAGTGGGGAGGCAGGGCAATCACATCACACTGGGACTGGCAGGCCACTGGGCCTGCCTACTTTCACAGGCTGAGCAGGAGAGTAGAGAGAGAGTAGCTTGCCCTGGGGTTGCTGAGATGGGCTTTCTGCCCACCCCAAACCCCCCTGTTCTAGGCCCATAGCACCTGACCAGATCAGATAGGGCACGTTCCTGCAGTGAGCTGCCCACTGACTGGGACTGTGCTGACGCAGGCAGGAAAATATTAACCCAGTGGAATGGGCTCATACTCATGTGTGCACCACTGCGTGTGTGTGTGTGTGTGTGTGTGTGTGTGTGTGTGTGTGAGAGAGAGAGAGAGAGACAGAGAACACAGAGAGTAGTTTTCACATGCAAGACCTGATAGAGATATGCACATGCACACACACACCTGCCCATTCACACACATGTTCACACACAGACATATACAAAGACACACATGGTTTTTATACATGCCTATTCCTTCAGTATCATCTCCCAACTTTGTCAATGAGACCCCCTCCTCCAGGAAGCCTTCCCTGATAGCGCCAGCTCATACTAGAAAGTGACAGGCCTGAACTCTATGCCTGGTTTCTGATGCCACATGAGGCAGTCTGACATTAGCTCTAGGGTGGAGCAGGCCTGGGTTTGACTTCTGGTTCTTTGACTTACAGGATGTGTGCCCTTTGGCAAGTGGCTGTGCCTCCTGACCCTGTCTGCTCTAGTCTCTGTCCACATTGTCCTGGAGGTCCAGGCATGACTGAGAAGGAAGAACAAGAGCCGGGCTGGGGGTATGGTTATTGCAATGTCAGGGTTAACGACCATTCTGGGTCCTGCCTGTGCTGTCCTCCCTCAACCCTGCCCCAGACTAGCCCCTGAACCCCCAGTTCTCCTATCTTGGCGGGCCCTGGCTTCCTAAGGCAGGGGCAGAGTTCTGATTTAGACATTCTGGTTCTGGGTGATCGTGGGCAAGTTGTTACCTTGCTCTGAATCTCAATTTTCTACCTGAAAAATGAGTTTGAAAGGGAACACTTACCTAGGTGAGGCTTAAGGGTGTTTTCTTTTTTGAGGAGAATGAGAATCTCACAACTTCACCCAGCTGATGTGGCTCAGTGGTTGAGTGTCGATTCCCAGTCAGGGCACATGCCCGGGTTGCTGGCTTGATCCCCAGTAGGCAGCTGATCAATGATTCTCTCTCATCATTGATGTTTCTATCTTTCTCTCCCTCTCCCTTCCTCTCTGAAATCAATAAAAATATTTATGAGAGAGAGAGAGAGAGAGAGAGAGAGAGAGAGAGAGAGAGAGAGAGAGAGAGAGCACCTCACAACTTCAAGTGATTTCAGAGAGACCGGGCTCCTGGAGGGACCTGTACTTGGCTCCCACCCCAGCCCTGCCCCTGCACCAGAGCAGCTCCTTCCTCACTGCTGGATGCGATGGGCTCCTCAGGTACACAAAGGGTCCCCGGGCTCTGAAGAGTCAGAAAAACCCCAAGTCTAAGACATTTGATTGCAAGTAGTTTACATGACAAGTAACTTAATCAAGTGGCATGTTGGTTGAAACAAATAATTAGCTAAAATGGTTAGCTTTTTTACACATCAACACGTTTGGGGGCATTTTGGAGAAGATCGGAGAATTTTTGGCATCTTTGGGTGTTTTCCTTCACTCTCATTTAAAAAAATTTCTATTTGCATGTTTACTCCTTATTGGGTTTCAAGCACTTGTGTCTGTCCCATGCTGTTCACGAGAGAGAAGAGTTGGACACATTTGAAATTCTGTGCTGTACAGTCACATGCATGATGTGGATGTGGACCTATTGGCATGAAAAGCTATTCTGAATACATGTTTTGAGTGAAAAAAGTACTGTACAAAAACGTTACGTAGGTTTTATTCTTTTATTATTTTAGATAATAAACAAATAAAAGAATCTGAGATTTTCAAATTTGTTTTCTATTTTTGTTTGTTTGAAGTATTACAAATAGTAGTACATATGTCTCCTTTTCCCCCCCTTGACCTCCCCCCCAGCCTCCCCTACCCCCCAGCATATGCCTTCACCTGCCCCTCACCCCCAGTGTCTTGTATCCATTGGTTATGTTCATATGCATGCATACAAGTCCTTCGGTTGATCTCTTACAGCTCCCCCCGCCCCCCAACCTCCCCTGCCTTCCCGCTGTAGTTTGACAGTCTATTCAATGCTTCTTTACCTCTATATCTATTTGTTTTCTATTTTTAAAAATTTCCACTCCAACGATAGTCAATTATATCTGCTCGACTTGCTTGGCTATGTGTTCATAAATATTTAAATTTTCAGTTAGGTTGAACATGAGTGTCACCACTCACCAGTTCACATTGTCAGGTTTTTGGTGTCATGAGAAATAAATGAGCATGGGGTTATTTCCAACCTTTTGCTAGTAAAAACAATGTATTGCAGACAAAATTAGAACAAGAAAACTAAACAATTTCTGAGAGAGGGACTAAATGCCTAAAGAAACATCAGTTTGCAAAAACTGCCCCGCAGCATACTCATTTTACCAATTCATTCTCAGCCAAATTAGTTTTTGACTTGATGGGCTGTTGCCACCTTCACAAACCTTTTCCTGGGGCCTGTCTGGATGCCAAGAGTGACTGGTGGCAGAGCCACATATCTGCCGACCCCGTCTCACAGATGAGGAAGCAGAGGCCTAGGGCAGGGACTGAGCCAAGGTTGTGCAGAGAATTTGATGCCCAGTGAGGACTTGCACCTGGGGGGGCGGGCAGTCTTCACTGCAGTTCAGAGCCAGCTAAAATTTGAATTTCAGAGAAACAATGGATCGTGTTTTAGTATAGGTATGTTACAGATATTGCAAATATTGTTCCTTTGAAATTCAAATTTAGCGGAACATCTTATATTTTATCTAGTGGCCCTACTGAGAGTTTACCCTGTGCAGATAGGCCCCCGGGTGTCCCCTCTCTGCTCTCCATCATCCCACTGGCCCTGGAGATCCTCCCAGGCTCTGCATAGACGCAACTCTGACCCAAACACCCAACCTTGCAGCCCCTTTAGCTGCCTCTCCTCTCTCCACAGTTGATCTTCCTGTCTCCTTAGCCACCACGTCTTCAATGTTGTGGCCACTCTCCATCCCACCAGCTCATCAAGGCTGGTCTCTTCTCACACCCAACTCTGGGGCCACAGCCCCTTCGAGCTCCTGGCAGCCCAGTGAATGGGCGTCTATCTCCTCCTCACCTGCTCCTTCTCAGCCACCCACGTGTCCCCCGTCTCTTGCCCCACTCCCTCCCGCTTCCTGGCAATCCCATTGACTCTCATGGTGAAGGCCCAGGCGCTCATATCTCCTGTTCTCTTTCTCCAGCGGGAACCCTCTCCCAAGCTCAGGCCTACTGGATGCTCCAGGGTCTCAAGGACCCTAAATTGACTATTTTGCTCCTCTCTTTGCTTAGAACCCGTTGATGGCTCCTCAGGCCCTTGGGATAAAGTCTGATCCCATGTCCTGGCAGACAAAGTCCTTCATGGTCTGCCCCTGCTCACTTCTCCAGCCCTCCCTCTGAAAGCCACTCACAGCTCCCAGGTTTTCTCACAATCCCATTGGGCTTCAAATCATCGCCCTCATCCCACCCTCCCCCACTCACCTTGGTGGACTCAGCTCCCATGTCATCTCTTCTGGAAAATTCTTACCTCCCTCTAGGCTGGCTTAGCTGCTGCCCGGACTCGCTCCATCTTACCATGGTGTATCCTAAGTCATCTGCCATTTATCTTATCTCTCCCAAGAGACAAACGGGACTGTGTCTCCTCCATCTCTGGTCCCCAGCACCCAGCCCAGTAAATGAGCTTAACCACTGACTTCAACATGGATTTCACGTTCCTCCTTCACCAGCTGGATACCAGCCTAATCCAACTTTGCCCAAGCTCTGACCTCATCCTAGACCTCAGCTCCACTTTTGACCCTTACCTCACCCTCATCTCAAAAGCACACACAAGAAAGGATTAAAGGCAGGTGTCCCCCATGTCCAGGGTACATTCTCCTGTCCCAGGAAAGACAGCATCCTGAGCCCACTTGAGTCTGCAGAGGTGAGGAGCGGAGCCTCTGTGTGTGTGTGTGTGTGTGTGTGTGTGTGTGTGTGTGTGTGTGTGTGGCAATGAAAGAGTTCACTCCTAAGGATGACTTCTGACTCAGACTGCCGCTGATCCCTGCCTCTCCCTGAAGCGTGGCCTGCAGGACAAGTTGGGATGGGGACCTGGGCAACCCAGGTTCCAGACCTGGCCTGGTCTACTGGCCCCCTCTAGAGGACAGTCCTATTCCAGCTCTTACACTGCCTCCCCACAAGGAGTTCCCCGGACTTACTGTCTCCCACCTACCAGTCCGCTTCACGGGTCTCCTTACAATTTGCAGACCAGCAACCATTCCCTTTTGTCTCAGCACTGGGTCACCTGCTTAAATCCCGAATTGCCTCATCCTTGGAGGCCCAGCTGTGCCCCAGCTCCAGAAGTCCTCTCAGGAGGCAGCGGGTCCCCGGCTGGCGCCTGACCCCACCTTAGTCACTGAGCTCCTGCAGCCCTGGGTCGGAGCCCCATACTCTGGTCAGCTTTGGTTCCTCCACAGGGGCCTCACTTGCTATGCCCAAGGGAAGTGTTTTCGAGCACAGGGCCTAGGTGTCCCACCCCCTGCTCAGATGGGGGCTCCCAGAGGCTGAGACCCAGGCTTCTTCTCTCCCACTCCAGAGTAGGGGCCCCCAGAGGACCGGGCTTGGCTTTCTTCCTCCCCTCTCAGACTGGAGTTTTCCTGCAAATATGGCTCATGTGTCCTCCTTCCCTTCAGACTGGGTAAGTCCAGGGCCTGAGTCTCTCCTTCCTCCTTCAGAATAGGGGCTCCCTGAGGACTGACCCAGGGTCTCCCCCCGAACCTCTGCACCAGTGGTTGTTGATCTCCAGAACTTTCCAATCCACATTCTGCACAGCTCTCCCCACAGCCAGAGACGCAGGAGCCTCTGGGGCCTCGCCTGGGCCTGGGGCCTGGGAGGGCTTCCTCTGGCTCTGGGCTGGACACTTGGCTTGGAGGACAGGTCCTTCCTCTGGGACCATGAGGCCCAGGCCCACTCTCAGCTCCATCTCTGACCTCACAAGGGCTGTCTCAGAACCTGGTTTCCATGGCACTGCTGGCAGGAGAAGTGATGCTATTCTGGGCAGTTCATCTGGACTTGGCTCAAGTGGCACGGGCCAAACCCCTGCTCCACTGACCTCTCCTCTGGAGGAGCAGAGCAGAGCAGAGCAGCCGTTGGAGCCGCCCCAAGAGGGCGGAAGGGCGGGCCCTAGACAGGGGACACAAGGACAACAGAGCCCCAGCTGGGGGAGCAGCCAGAGCTGGGGACAGTCATGGAGAAACAAGACTGAGACCTGCTGTAACTGCGAAGGCCCCAAAGTGGACGCTGAGGAATAAGGCATTTCAGCAGAGTGAGTCTGGCTCTAGGCAGGGCTGGGACAAGGGGACCTCCTCTGGGACCCGGGCCTGGGACTGCCACTCCCTGGGAACCATAGGGGGAAGAGGTGACCATGTGACCATCTGGGGAAGAAACCCCAGATGGGAGGTGAAGGCCTGGATGTCTGTTCTGGTTTCGTCCTGAGCTGCTGCATGACACTCTCTCTGGGCTTGTTTCCTCGCCTGTAAATTGAATGCTGGGAGGATCAGCGGTGGAGCAGATTGGGAGCATGTGTGGCGCTGGGCTGTCCGAAGGGTGAGGGGGTGGGACCAGGAGAGAGTGGATACCAGGACATTGGATTGACGCAGGAGGGATGAGGATCAGAGAGATGGGTTTGCTGGAGTGGTTTCTCCCCCTGGAGAGGCTGGGGCTGGGGCTAAAGCGGTTCTGCAATCAGGGCTAGGGTTGTGACCGTGCTGCAGCTAGAGGGAATTGGGCTAGAGAACAAGTGGGACATACAGGATGGGGAAACTCAAGAGTTATGTTGGTGCTGCCATTTGCAAGGAAATTGGGAATATAAGTCATTTCCAGGAATGGTGAGAAGGATAAACCTTGCTCTGAGGGGGGTATGGACCAAATGAATTTTGAGAACCTCATCCTGTGTGCATATGTGTGTGTAAGGAAGAGGCCCTGGAAAGTCACAGTTTAAGTCAGCAGCAGGAGGGCTTGAGGTGAGGCTCAAGGTAATAATAGCCGCACGTGAGGGTGGAGCCACTGCGGGGAGTCTGTGGTCATCCCCGCTGTCCAAAGTGTGTTACAGACATGGGGAGGTCAGAGGAGCTCTGAAGGGCCTGGTCCAGAGGTTAGGGTCCTGAGGACAGCATGGGTAGAGGGGGTAGGACTCCAGGGCCTCTTCCCATTGGCTGACGCACATCCAACCGCATGCCTACTCCCTGCCAGGTTGGCTGGGTTGAGGGGTTGGAACCAGTAGCAACTGGTCCTGTAGCTTCTCCTGGAGGCTGAGGTCTGATGAGAATGTGGGGCCAAGTTCTGCACCCCCAAGCCCTAGTGACCTCTCTTTGCTTCCACAGTATCTAAACATCACTGCCAGAATGACTCAAGCGGACAAAAAGAAGCGGTAAGCACCCACTCATTCCCCTATACCAGCCCCCATCTCCCACCCCCAGCGCACCCAGTGCCCTCTCTGCCCCACTCTAAGCCTCTCCCTCATGCCAGCTGATGCCCTCAGAAGCTCATGGGGCCCAGAGAAAGGGCCTCTCCCACCTGTGCCTATAGCGAAGCACAGGCTGGGCCCTGGGTGAAGGGAAGCTCAGAAAGACCTGGGTAAGGGTCAAGGGGTTGGTCAGTGGTGGTGCTCATCTGAACTAAGCTCACTACCTCTCACCCTTTCAGGCTCAGGGTTTTTTTGGGTGAAATAGAGGCCATAGTCCTTTCAATGGCCAAGGCCCTACCTACCTAGTCTGCTTCCTCTCTGACCTCTCCTACCCCACCCCAACTCTGCCCACCCCAGCCACACTGGAGCTTCCTTACTTCAGTCCTTTAGCGACTGTTCCTTTGCCTGAAATACTCTTCCCATAGTTAATTGTGTCTTTGCTCAAATGCCACATCTTATTTATTTATTTATTTATTTATTTAGAGAGAGAGAGAGAGAGCCGAAACCGGTTTGGCTCAGTGGATAGAGCGTCAGCCTGCGGACTGAAGGGTCCCGGGTTCGATTCCGGTCAAGGGCACGTGCCTTGGTTGCGGGCACGTCCCCAGTGGGCGGGGGGGGGGGGGGGGAGGGCGTGCAGGAGGCAGCTGATCAATGTTTTTATCTCTCTCTCTTCCTCTCTGTAAAAAATCAATAAAAAATATTTTTAAAGAGAGAGAGAGAGAGCGAGAGAGACAGAGAGAGAAAGAGAGAGAGAGAGGAGATTGATTTGTTGTGCCACTTATTTGTGCATTCATTGATTTTTTTTTTTTTATATTTTATTGATTTTTTACAGAGAGGAAGAGAGAGGGATAGAGAGTTAGAAACATCGACCAGCTGCCTCCTGCACACCCCCCACTGGGGATGCGCCCGCAACCAAGGTACATGCCCTTGACCGGAATCGAACCCGGGACCCCCGAGTCCGCAGGCCGACACTCTATCCACTGAGCCAAACCGGTTTCGGCTGCATTCATTGATTGATTCTTGTTCGTGCCCTGACTGGGGATCGAACCTGCAATCTTGGTGTATCAGGATGATGCTCTAACTCAGAGGTAGGGAACCTCCGGCCCATGGGCCATATAAGGCCTGCAAAATCATTTGGTCTGGCCCTGCCAAGGCGTTAGGGGTGAGTTAAATATTTGACCAAATACAGCAGGCTAATTTTTAAGTTGATAATTTGCATGGCTCATGGATGATGTTGTAAATATTCAAACGACCCTTGGCAGAAAAAAGGTTCCCCACTCCTGCGTCTAACTGAACTATCTGGCCAGGACTCAAATGCCACATTCTCAATGAGGTTCACTCTGACTGCTCTATTTAAAATCACACCCCACCTCCTTTTCCTCGCTCTGTCTTTCCCCGTAGGACATATTTCCTGCTCTATCCACCTCTCCTCTGCCTCTGTGTCACCTTCCCAGGACTGTTTTTGGGTCCCTGACTGCCTCAGGCTGCTCCTAGGCTCTTCTTCTTCGGGGCTAAGGAGGCCAGTCATGGGGGCAAGGGAACCATACATGGTGATGCATGGGAGCTGGAGTTGGATGGGAGCCAATGGATCATCCCGGCAACTCTATATCCCTCCCATGCGCAGCCCTGGGTTTGTTTTCCTGGGATAAGGACAGAGCAAGGACTGGGGTGGGTGAGCAATGAACATGGGGGCCCCGCCAGAAAAGTAAAAGGTGGTGTATCCATGCCTGGTTCACATTTCTCACTGCCTCTCCTTCCTCTGTGCCGCTGTGAGGCTGGGGAAATTTAGGAGGTCTGGGTGGGGGGGTGGTGATGTTGCTATAAGGGCAAGGTAGTAAGTGCCTAGTGTCAGCTTCAGGCAGTCAACGGGGAGGGTCACCAGTCTTAACACGCACCAAAGGCCACACTTACAGTTACCTCTACCCCTCTTTCTCCTCTTTCTCCTCTGCATCCCATCTCCTCCAGACTCAAGCTCTATCCCTCCCCACCCCCAATAGACGATAGAGCCTAAAACTCACTTTTTCCTCTATCCAGCCAATCATGAGTTAATTAAATAAATACTTACCAAGCATCTACCATGTGCCAGGCACTGCAGAAAGTTCTGGGGATCTAATGGAAAGTAAGACAGATGAATTCCCCAGTTTTTATTCATCCTACAATATATATTGGAACACCTATGTGTCTGGCACTGTGCTAGGCACTGAGAATACGCCAAGGAGTAAGATCCTCCTTTCCTCTCTCCCTTTCTCTCATTTGTTCACTCACTCACTCACTCACTCACTCGCTCAATAAACTTCTGCTGTGTTGACCTGGTTTTGAGCGGGTGCACTTTGCAGACCCCTCATCTTTGACAGAACCTGGTGCACATTTCAGGCCTCAGTGCTGTTTACAGAGCCTGGGAGCAGGCTTTGTCTCACCCTGTGCTGCGTGCAGAATGCCTTTCGGTTGTCAGGTCCTGCCTGATGTCTTGCCTGTGTCCTCAAGGTACCTGGTTCCTGCAGGCAGGCGGACAGATAGACAGACAACTGAGTTCCACCTTCCTCCCTGCTCTCTCCCAAGGCTCATTGGCACCACAGATTGCATTAATCAGGTCCCCAACTGCCCCCTCTGCAAAGTGGCCTTTGTTGGTGGGGTCTTCCTACTGGTACAGTCCCCACCAGAAAGAAGAAGCGGCATGACCCGTTTGTCTACCCCCAGCCCCTCTCCACGTCCCTGTGACACTCAGGTGTCTTTGATCCCAGCTGTCTCAGCAGCCCGGAGCAACAGGAGGTGTGTGTGGACAGTCCATTGGGTTACCCATTAACTCAGCCATGAGTTAAAGGGCTGATGGGTAGATAGCAAGTACACTTGAGTCTCACTTTTGCTTATGGGTTTGGGCTGCTGCTTCAGGTCCACCTGCAGGGCCAGGATGATCCCGTCGCCCGTGGTAATAAGGATGCAAGCAATACTGCAGAAGGAGATGGTGCGGGAGTTCCTGGCCGAGCTCATGAGCACATTCGTCATGATGGTGAGTGTCATGATGGGGCTCTGAGGAAGGGGCAGGAACCCAAGACTTCACGAGGCTGGGGCTCACTAAGGGCAACCCATGACCCCCTCCCATTGCTGGCCTCCTAGGTCACATTGCCCATTCCCCGTCTCTGATCTGGGAGCCTGAGGGGGAAGCACAGGAAAGTAAGGAGAGAGCTCTGCCTTCCTCACCGTCTTTTTGGGAGAGAAAGGGCTCATACGTTGTGGAGGCAGAACAAAATCATGGGCTGGGGAGTGTCAGGGGGCATGGCTGGAAGTGGGGAGAAGGGAAACCAAGAGGAAAGAGATTGGAGAGAATGTTGAGTGCCAGGTTTTTTCTTTTTTTTTTGGTTAATACTCATCTGAGGATATTTTTCCCCATTGATTTTTAGAGAGAGTGGGAGGAGGGGAGGAAGGGGAGAGAGAGAGAGAAACATCGATGTGAGTCACATGGATTGGTTGCCTCCCACACTCACCCTGACCGGGGCTGGGGACAGAACCTATCATCCAGGTATGTGCCCTTAACCAGGAATCGAACCTGCGACCCTTCAGTGTGCAGGCCAACGCTCTAACCACTGAGCACACAGACTAAGGCAAGTGTCAGGTTTTGAGAATTAATACTGAGGGCAATGGGGAGACACTGATGGTCTTCAAGCAGGGGAATGATGCGGTCAGATTTGGATTTTTAGAAGGAAATTCTGGGTGTAGTGTGGAGTCTCAGCAGAATGGGCAAGGCTCAGTGAAGTGAAGGGAACCAGTTAAGAGATTGTTGCAAAGACCTAGGATAGAGAATGGCGAATGGTCCAGGGGTAGAGAGGAAAGCACATGTTCGAGGCAGTTGTAGAAGATGGAATCAAGGAGGTTTCTTAAGCCATAGATGTGGGGTAAGTGCCAAGGGGGCCATTCTGAGCCCTGGGCCCAGCACAGGGCGAGAGGTCAAGTCAGTTGGGACATGATCAGGTGAGGTGCCTGGGAAGAAATCTAGGGGGTGTCGGCTGTAGAGGTCTGGAGCTCATGACAGAAGCTTGGGCTGGAAGTATGGAGTCAGAGTTCGTCAGAATATGGATGGTGGTTAAAAAAACTGTTCAGTGAGAGTGAATATGAAGAGACAATACGTTGAGGAGAGAGAATGAAGAATGGCACACAAAGGGGCCTGGGAAGTATCGGCCAGAGAGGTGGAGGAGAAAGTGGGCGGTGACCTGGAGTGTGGGGGGCCCACAGACAGAGAAGGTGAGAACTGACCAGGGTCCATGCGGTTTGACAACATGGAAGTCACTGGGGACCTGGCAAGGGCTCTTTTAGTGGGTGAGAGGACAGAAACCAGACCTCAGCCAGGAGGTGCGGTTTCTTGGAAACTCCCTCCTCTCCTGCTTCAGCTCTGCCACCTTCCCCAGCCAGCCTCTGCCCCTAAGCTGTAGCCATGCTTGTTTGCACCTTACGGAGGACCCAGGTCCATGGAAAGAAGGGGCAGCCTCTGGGAAGAAAAGTAAAGGCAGTCAGGAGCACGCCGGAGGAAGTGGGGGGAAGAGAGGCAGTGTGTGTGAGACAGTGTGAGCGTGCCTGAGTGTGTGTGTGTGTGTGTGTGTGTGTGTGTGTGCGTGTGTGTGTGCGCCCCCGCGCCAGGATAGGAGATGATGGGACTTACGGAGCCCACGGGACTCTGGGTGCCTGGGTCCTTATCCTGATCCTGCCATGAGGTCAGCCTGGAGCAGATCTCTCTGTGCCTCGGAGTGTGCCTTCTCAGTCATAAAATGTGCTGAATGGGGCCTTCGTGGGCTTTGGAGATGGGTTTGAATTCCGGCTCCGCTACCTTCTACCTGTGTGATCTTTCATAAGTATCTTAACTGTTAACACTCCAGCTTCCTCATTAGTAAACATGACACCAACATCGAGCTGGCAGACTTGTGTGAGGAAGATCAAGAGCCCAACACCCAGTTCACATGTAGGACCCCTGTGTTGGTGTCTGGTCATTATCACAAGTGCTCTAAGCTGCTCTCTCCTCCCAGCCTCCCACTCCTCCCTCCCTCATTACTCACCCTCCTGCTTGGCTCCTGGGCTATGAGGACAGCACTGGATTCTGTCCTGCCTTAATCCAGGGCAAAGTAATTCATTTATGACAAAACATTCCAGTCCCATGAGGGCTATTAAACCTTGGAACCCTGGAGGCAGGAGGGTGCTTCCTTGGAAAGCTCTTAGGGTAAAAGGCACCACCCAGTGATGCCTGCCCATGTCTGCGTTTCTCTTCCTTTTATGGAGATTATTATTGAGCACCTACTGCATGCCAGGCACTGATTCTAAACTAAGCCCCTTACATGCAATACCTTCCCAAATCCGCAGTTTCCCCCTCTGAGAAATTATCCCCATTTCTCAGAGGGGGAAACTGAGACTCCATGAGACTGGTACTTGCCCGAAGTCACATTTTAAGGTAAGATTAAATCCAGTCTAGTCTAACATCATGGTCTTGACCCTTAACCTCTATGCTCTGTGTCTTAGTTTAGTGATGGCAGGATTTCTGACCCTCTGGTTTGTTAACTAGCCCCCAGCTGAGATAAGGCCCTCACTTTCGGGCTCCAGATAGTCCAAGACCTCACTCCGAGCCTTGTTTTCCCCGTCTGTAGAGTGGGAGCAGAAACATTTGCCATTCAGAATTGCTGTGAGAATTAAAAGAAGTAACACATGTAAAAGAACTTTGGGAGGTTTAAGCTCATATAGGACATTGTGTTATTGTTATTTGTTGGGCCTGTGCCAAATTGATAGGAAGTTCAGTGAATCATCGGGGTAAAGGTTTTACAAGAAAAGCAAGTGTGACCTTGGGCTCCATTTACTGCGGCCAGGATGAGGGAAATGGGCTGTTCTACTCAATTCCTCTCTGCCATCTACGGAGAGTGTTGTCCTCGAGGCTGGCCTTCTGACTGTTGGAAGGACTTGGCCCCATTTACTGACCAGGAAGGGAGGAGCTGGGACATCAGGGAGCTGAAAAACCAGCTGTAGACGTGAACTGGACCATAGGGCAGGGGTTGCAAACTTACTCGCTCCAAGGGGCTAGAGAGAGAGAGCAACTCAGAGTGGAGGGGGCCTAACTGCAGAGCGCCGACCCGTGCAAGGACGCAGCTGCCACTGCTCCCGCTGACTGTTGCCATGCAGGGTGGAATGTAGGTTCGCATTACCTGGGCTTCTGATTCCTCAAGAGAAGCGGAAACTTCTGAGCGTCAAAACTAAGTTATCCAAACCAAGCACGTGTGTTGGATGGATTAGGCCCATGGGCTGCCACTTAGCAACCATGACACAGGAGACCAGGTGGGGTTTATTCGCTCATTCATTATTTTTAGCAAATGGCTCTGAGCTCCTACTTGGAAATAAGGACCCTTGATCTTCAGACCTGCCATGCTCGCTCCACTCCCTGCACTTCCTGACACCTCCCAAACCTGTCAGTCTGTCCTGACCTCACTCCCCACTCCCACATCCCATCTGGTTCCTGTCGTTTCCTGCCTCATCCTACCCTTAGCCCTAAGCTGGCCCACTTCTGGGCCCCTCTGCACCTGTCCTAGGGCTCTTGAGGAACGCAGTGGACCCTGCTCACTGCCTCTGCCCTACTCTATCCTGGCTATTTCACTTTTCTTCAGACTTCCCCAAAGCTGCTCTGTACTCTGCCTTTTATTTTATTGTTTTTTTCTTTTTTAAAATATACTTTTATTGATTTCAGAGAGAAAGGAAGAGGGAAAGATAGAAACATCAATGATGACAGAGAATCATTGATCGGCTGCCTCTGGCATGGCCCACAGTGGGGATCAAGTCCACAAGCCAGGCTGGGAATTGAACCGTGACTTACTGGTTCATAGGTCCACACTCAACCACTGAGCCACGCCGGTTGGACTGCCTGTTATTTATTTATTTATTTATTTGTTTATTTATTTAAAATATATTTTTATTGATATCAGAGAGGAAGGGAGGGGGGAGAGAGAGAGAGAAACATCAATGATGAGAGAGAATCATTGATTGGCTGCCTCCTGCACACCCTCTACTGGGGATCAAGCCTGCAACCCAGGCTTGTGCCCTTGACCAGAATCGAACCTGGGACCCTTCAGTCTGCAGGTTGACACTCTATCCACTGACCCAAACCGGCTAGGGCAGACTGTCTCTTTTTTAAATCAGCAAAGGGCTTGGCCTCCAGCTTGAAAGAGAAAACCATCAGTTGGGCTTCTGGGTCTGGCTCCTTACCCACCTGTCCCTCTCACCACCAGAACACACCTACCTGTGTATCCACATTTCTCCCCCTCCACTCAGGCAGGGCCCCTCCTTCAATCCTGTCAGTCGCATCCCTCAGTCTACTGAGATACTTTACCCCGTCTTTTCTCTCTCTCCTTCATCTCCAGCCTCTCCCTCTCTCAATCGTAACATACCAAAGTCTCTCTACTTAAAACAGCACAACACAGAACAAAACATCCCTCCCTTCATCCCATGAGCCCCTTCATTTATCACATTCTCGCTCCCTTCCTTCTCAGGCAGGTTCACAAAGGGAGGTCTACCCTGGAGCCCTTCAACTCTTCCTCGCTGCCTACTCACCTCTCAGCCTCTAAGACCTGGCTTCTGTCCCCATGGCCTGATGATACAGTGCTCACCACATTATTAATGACCTCTGGATTGTCACATCCAAAGGGAGGCTTTCTAGGCCTTCATGCACTTGACCCAAAGGCTGCACCGGACTGTGTGGACCACACCCTCCTTGGAAACGCTGCTTCTCCCTGATGTCCAGGACACATTCTCTCTTTGTTCTTCTTTCATGTCAACACCTGCTCCAGCGAGCATATCTAATGCCCTCCAGGCTCAGCCCTCAGGTGCCTTCTCACTCTGCGTCCTCTCCTGCTTTCCTCCTCCCTGATGGCTTCAGAAATAGTCCTCATGTCCACAATTCTCCAGGTTATCTATTTCAAAAACTCTAGAACTATCGAAGGGAAATACAATATGAGCCATATATGTAATTTTAAATGTTTTAAAAAGGTAAAAAGTGACAAGTGAAACAAATTTTAATAATTATTATATTTAACCCATAGAGCCAAAATATTACCAGTTCAACATGCAATCAATATACAATTATTAATAAGATTCTACATTCTCCTTTTCCTACTAAGTCTTTGATGAATTTGTACTTTACACTTAAAGCAGATCTCAGTTGGGACTAGCCACATTCCAAGCACATAATAGCCACATGTGGCTGGTGGCTGTCATATTGAATGATACAAATCCAGATTCTGATTTCCAGCAGTCTGGACATCTAGAGGTTCCTCGGAGTCAACATGTCCAAAACACATGGACTTTTCAAAGGAGGTGCTGAGTGTGGCCTTAAAGCAGACTGTCATTTTGTCAGGATCTAGGATCAGGTATTCCAGACAGAGGAAATAGCATATGGAAAAACAGAGGCATGCAGGGAGCAGTGTGATTGTTTGGTTTGAGGCTGTCTGGCATAGGTGACTGCCTGGGATTCAAATTCTGGCTTACTACATGCAGGCTGCGTACTTTGGCCAAGTCACTCAACTTCTCTAAGCCTTGGATTGTCCATCTGTCAAATGGGGAGATTAATAGTACCTAATGCATATGTTGGTGTAAGGGTTAAAGGAAGTGGAGATGTAACATTTACCAGTGGCTGGCACATAGTAAATTTTCAATAAGTGGTTATTATTATTTAGTGGTAATACTACTGCTGAACATAGAGAACACTGGAGCAGATATGAAACTGAGAGGCAGAAATTACGTCTTGAATGGAGGCCTACTGAGCTTGGACTTTATCCTAGAAATGAAGGGGTGCCAGTGAATGTTTGAATGAGGTGCTGACACGATCAGACCTCTGTGTTAGAAAGGTCACTCTGGCTGCAAGGAGCAGGCTGAAAAAGGTCTGGGGAGAATGTAAACAGAACTGCTTGGGTGTGGGGGAGCGGGGAGAGAAAGCTCTCATTTGTGACATCCAAGTTTCTGGTTTGGCCAACTGAAATGGGGAACATAGGATCTTTTCTGAGATTGTGAGCTTTCAACAGAGAGTCCAAGGTGCCTGGGAACACCCAGACTTCCAGTGGGTATCGGGAAATAGGGATCTGCTCCCAGGTGCAGGTTTTGGGAATTTTATGCAGTGGGCATAGCTGAAGCCACAGACCCGGTAAGAAGACTCAAGAAGAGTGACTGGGGCGAGACATGAAAGGGGCCAGGGACGGAGCCCTGGGATCATCCACACTCATGAAGCAGATGAAGGAAAAGGATGTGGGAAGGAACTGTAGAGAGGGAGGTGGGAGGAAAACCATGAGGGAGACATGTCATGGAGGCTGAGAGGAGGGACTTCCCAGGAGCAGAGTGGTTAAGAGAGTTAAAGTCAGCAGAGTCAAGTAAGACAAAGTCTGAAGGGACCTTTGGGAAATCAGAGGGCTGGAGTCCTCTGAGAGAGCTTTAGTCTTGGTGAGATGTGGAAGCAGAAGCCAGATTGAGGAGGGAGAGCAAGGGAATAAAGGAGCCAGGCAGTGGGTTCTTTCCTGGAGCCTGACACGGGGGGGGAGAGGTGTCCACAGGTGGACAGGAAGGCTGGGCTGAGGTGGGGAGGTTTACGTTTAGGAAGGAAGAGACAGGAGTCTGTGGGAGCCAGTCAAGGGGAGGGTGGAAGATACAGGCAAGAGGGAGGCCTCTGCAGAGGAAGGGAGAGGCTGGGAGCAGGTATCAGAGCTGAAGAGATAGGCAGATATAGATTCAGATGGGTGGCTGTAGGAGGTGGGGGTGTCACCTGAGGAGACCCAGCAGTTAGGGGTGGGTAAGAGCTAGAAGTTTAGGAATTACACATGAGGGCAAGAGAGATGTTGCTAAGGGTGCGAGTTAGAACCCCACTGGCTTCCAGGGCCGATGTGGGTGGGGGCCGTGGCAGACTCCAGGCATGAAGTTTGGAGATCCCTTGAAGAATCTTCCCTCAGGCTAGGCTGAAGTGTGAGATGCTCTGAGGGGTTCAATCCACAGCAGCCAGGTCCTCCTCGAAGCCCTGCCGTCCCCTGACCTTCAGGTGGGCTTGGGGTCTAGGGGTCTGGATGTGTCCGTAAGAGCCTCTGACTCCACTATCCCACTGTGGCTGCTTTTACACTCCCCACCCAGCTCTCACTGGTCAGGTCTTAGAGGCAACAGGGAGAGGTCATGAGGAGGGAAGTCTCTGGAGGAAGAGGGCATGGCAGAGGGTCTCCCAGGGCGATTTGGGGAGGCCCAGGGCATAAGGGTGAGGTGCCCGAACTGAGCTCTGCGCCCTCCTGTGAGGTTGGGGCTTCTGGGAAGGCAGCCCCCTCAGAGGCCCTCCCTTGCAGGTGTTTGGCCTTGGCTCCGTGGCCCATATGGTTCTAGGAGAAAATTTTGGGAGCTTCCTCGGTGTCAACTTGGGTTTTGGCTTCGGAGTCGCCATTGGAGTGCACGTGGCAGGGAAAATCTCTGGTGAGTGAGCCTGGGCCCTGCCCGACTGTCAAGACCAGGAATCCCCTGCAGGTTCTTCCTGCCCACCTCCAGCCATCCCCTTCTCCCAGTCATCCAGCACCTCCCCCCACTGCCCACTTGGAGGGAGCGTACCCGAACCCCTCTTTCTCACCCAGACCCTTCAAGGGCCTCCTTGACCCACCATTTTCACAAGCTGGGTCAACTCAGCCAAGCTATTTATTTTCTTTACTCCTCCCTTTCCTCAATGATGAAATGGAGATGGTGGTCTCTGCCTCGGGTCCTTGTGAGAGTTAGGTGAGCGTGCACTGCGTAAACGCTTGCCTCGTTATTATTGTTGGGGCTCTCCATGTTGCTGCTGCTGTTGGGCCTGCTGTCATTCTCCCGACACACCTGCCCACCCTGCAGGGGCCCACATGAATGCCGCGGTGACCTTCACCAACTGTGCACTAGGCAACTTGTCTTGGAAGAAGTTTCCTGTGTATGTACTGGGTCAGTTCGTGGGTTCCTTCCTGGCTGCTGCCAGCATCTATGGCGTCTTCTACGGTGAGTGTCCTGTCCTGGGTTGTCCACTTCTGGCCTCAGCCTCCTCCTCTGAAATATGGGCAGATCTGATCTCAGCGTCCTGGCCTGTGAAAATGCCTGGGAGAGAGAAGCCCTGGAGATGCTCCCAACCCCTGCCTCCCACCTTATTTCTGGGACGACAGTGGGGTTGATTGAATTAGGGGCAGTTCCACACTCTAATCTGTCTCCACAGCAGCCATTATGGAGTACTCAGGCGGACATCTGACAGTGACGGGGCCGATAGCCACTGCTAACATTTTTGCCACCTACCTTCCTGAGTACATGACATTGTGGCGGGGCTTCCTGGATGAGGTCAGTGGTTCAGGTTGTCCCTCCACAGGCCCTCCCCACTTCAGGAAGGGACCGGCAGGCAGCCCCTCACCACAGAGGGATAAGAACTCTGATGGGGACGGTACTGAGATATATCTCTGCAGGGGGTTCAGCCTGGGAGCACTGCTGAGGCCCTGCTTTGGCTAGGGGCCTGGGTGGCTGCTATGGCATCTGCTCCCCAGGTATTCGTTACGGGGATGCTCCAGCTGTGTCTCTTTGCCATCACGGACAAACGTAACAACCCAGCCCTGCCGGGGACACAGGCCGTGGTGATTGGCATCCTTGTTGTCGTCATTGGAGTGTCTCTGGGCATGAACACAGGATATGCCATCAACCCATCCCGGGACCTGCCTCCCCGCTTCTTCACCTTCCTTGCCGGTTGGGGCACAGAGGTCTTCAGGTAGTGCCCTGCCCAGCCCACTCCTTGGAGTTTTCGGTGCGTTTCCTGCATGTGGAGGGGCGGGGGTGATATGCGGAACAGCACAGGAGAGTCCTGCAGAGCTGCCAGGTGGTCTGGGGAGGCAGGAGTGGGTCTCGACCTCCCCTCTGATTAGCACGGATGCAGATCCTGCTTCTGGACTGAATGTACATCCTGCCCCAGATCAGCCCCTGTCCCTGAATCTGGGTGAAGCTGACCAGTGTCTCAGGCTCAGGGGTGACTCCTGGGTTAGGATGGGGGGTCACTCCTCTACTCTCAGGCCTACTCCCCGTCTCGGCGTGAGGTGGATGCAGCTGCTACCTCTCGTATCGGCCCCCTCACCAGGCCTCTGCCTCTTGCCTGCAGGGTTAACAACTGGTGGTGGGTGCCAGTGGTGGCACCACTCCTCGGTGCCTACTTAGGTGGCATCATCTACGTGGTCTTCATTGGCTCCACCATCCCACGGGAGCCCCAGATATTGGAGAACCCCGTGGAGTATGAAGACCACCGAACACCTGTACTGCCCACGACCATGCCTCCCCAAACGGCGAACTCTTCCCTCGCCTCTGTCTCTGTGTCCCTCGACAACAGAACTCCAGTGCAGCCTATCCCACCCTTAAGTGACAACATCCAAGTACAGCAATTCTAAGTAAGGTTATTTGCGACCCCATCCCCACAATAAAGCCCTGTCCCACAGGGGCACCCTTGCTTCCTGGGTGCCTCCTATGGCTAGGCTCCCCTCCTGGTTCTTCCAGGAACTCTAGGGTTATGCCATAGCCCAAAGCTAGAGAATGGACCTAAGAGGCCTCCAACTCCTTCCAGTCCTGGGAGCTGGGGTGCCCCCTGGGGGAGAATGGGGAAAGGCTACGGGAGGAACAGAAGATCAAAAGGTGCCAGGCACAGAACGGTGGACTTTGAGGCACAGGACAGGAAAGGGATGGCTTGGGGAAAGACCAACAGCTAGCTGGTAGGCGGTAAGATCTGGGGATACCCTGAGCTGCTACCCTGAGCTGCCCTGGGATAGACTCAAGACTCTCCCTCAGTTTTGGCCAGTCCTTGCACCAGATTAGACAAAGCCCAAGCATGTAGGTCAGAGTTTCTCAACCTTTTTTTTTTTATTTTATTGTCCTACCTCAGAAGCCATATGTGTGTGTGTGTATATACATTTTTTTAAATTGAATTCTAGAGAGAGAAAGAAAAATATCGATGTGAGAGTGGAACATTGATTGGCTGCCTTCTGCACACCCCCTACCAGGGATTGAGTTCTGACCGGGAATTGAACTGGCGACCTTTTGGAACACAGGATGATGCCCAACCAACTGAGCCACATCATCCAGGGCTAGGCCCCCACCTCCCCCATTACATGGTATTTTAATACCACAGCTACTAGTATACTGTATATCTGTTTGTGTATTTTATGTATACCTGTGCTTTATATACAAATAGTAAACTTTCATTTACGCCTTCCAATAATCAATTTTCTCTCTCTTGGGGGCAAAATTACCCCCCATCCTTGAAAATGCTTGATGTAGATGGACGGAAAGTATGTAAGGGATTAGTCTCCTCTTCCTTATTCCTGGTGCCAGAGCTGTCCCACATTACGAAACTCCAGAGCTAGAAAAGAAGATGCAGAGAGGCAAATCCTTCTAAAAGGTGTAGAGACAGGAAAAGGCCCCATGGAGTTCAAGGGGACAGGCCCAGAGGTTGGATGGAGGTAGGGCAGCTAGGAGACACCAACTCTGGGGCCAGACAGGAATCATCCTACTTTCTGGGACTCAGAAGGCAGCATTGTCCATGGTTCCTATCACTGCTTGTGTTTATCATTTCGGCAATTATTGAGCACCTCCTGTGTGCAGGCCTTGAGTGGAGGAAGCTGGGTGTTTGCCTTCGAGAAACACAGTCTAATGGGGACAGGAGCCAAGAGCTAAGTGGTGGAGAGGGGGCCACACGGAGACTGGAGGGCTCACAGAGGGCTCACGGTCTGATCTCAGAGCAGAGGCCAAGGGGCTTCCCAGAGGAGACGGGGCAGAGCTGGGGTCGGGGGGTACACTTTCAGGGGTTGGTTGCTGCCCTTTACAGACTGAGGGGACAGGGGGCAGAGGAGGCTGGGCTTTCTTCTGGAGGTGGGGACATGGAGAGAAGAGATTTAGAAAGTCCTCCTGAGCTGCTGTGTGCAGGTGGGTGGAAAAGGGAGATATTTGGGCCTGCAAGCAAGTATGGTGAGAGGCAATAATCGGAGAGGTCAGTGCTGGTGGGTGTGGAGAGGAAAGAAGGGTTTTGCTCAATAACTAGGAAGTAAAACACTCAGGACTTGGGCTGGCATTGGATGAAGGAGTGGGTGAGGACAAGGCAGGAGTCAGGTCTGACTTTCAGTTTCTGGCTTGGGCCTGTGACACTGGAAATGTCTCGACTGAGAGCAGAGCACGGGAGGGGAACTGGTTTGGAAAGGAAGGTAAGTTATATGGTGGACATGTTGAGCTTGAGTTGTCTATGGGACTTGAAGGGCAAGAGATATGTAGTCTTGGGCAAGTTACTCAACCTCTTTGGGCCTCGTTTTTGTTTTTGTAATATTATTATTACCTACCATTTGCATTGCTGTGGATATTCAATGGAATAAAACATATACAATGCTGAGAATAGTGCTTGGCACATAGTAAATGCTCAATAAACAATTATGTCTTTTGTATAGTCTGGAGTTCAGAAAAGAGTTGAAGAAAGAGATTGAAAAAGTTGTGGGTGTGTGGCTATAGCTGGGGCCATGGAAGAGTGAAAGGAGGGTCAGTGAGCAGGATCTTAGGGGCACAGCCAGGAGGAGGCTGTGAGGTGTGCAGTGGGCACCTCAAGAGGTGTGGCTGAAAGGGGGCACAAAGTGGATGGTCAGGGGGCATTGGAAATAATCCAAATGTCCATCAACATGGGAACAGATACTTACATTGCAGTACAGTCACATACAACAGATTTGATACATAAATAAAAACTAAGGCACAGTAACTACCTGCAACAAGGAAAAATTTTGGAGGCATAAAAAGCAATGCAGTAGACTGTATACAGTATGACACCAGTTAGACTGTTGACAAACATGCAAAAGTAACATATTCTTTGAGCAAACACATTATAAAACGACTTAAAAAAAAAAAAAAGGATGATTCTTCCAGGGATATAGGGTTATAGAAATGGGAGATGAGATGGGGAGGAGCATAGGGGTGGTGCAAGCTATTAATAATTTTCTAGTTTTGGAGTTGGGAAAAATTTATGGGTTACATGATTAAGCTTTTTAATATGTAACTGATATGTGTGTACATGGGTTTCATATATTTTAAAAGGTGACAAATGGCTATAGCATGAGAACAGGTGGTGGGAAGAGTAGTGGTGCTGAGATTATAGGGAACCCAGGGAGAAAGGAGAGAGGTATGTCTGACATCCCAGAGTGGAGCTTAACCAGGGAACAGGCCTGGGAGTAACCGGGGAAGGGCCCACAGCTGGAAGTCCCAGCCAACGGCTTCCCCCTGTGACACTGGATAAGCCTCTCTCTTCTCCTCTCTTAGCCTCAGTGGCTCTGTGAACACGAGGCGAGTGGCCTTTCTAATTCCTGGTGTTTCAGAGCAGCATGACCATAAGGCCTCAGTCACAGGTAGGAGAGGCATATATGGGTCCCAGGGTTCTGGTTGCTACCCTTCTCTGTCCCTCAGTGACTACTTCGGCCTTCTGGCATCTTCATGTCCCTGGGAGGTAGTCTCAGAGCCAAGGAAGCCAGTGAGTCCCTCCCGAACCCCTGCCTACTGTCCACTGCTCTGCCACAGGCCTGCTCTATGCCTGTTGTCATAACATCCTGCAGATTCTGATCCCAACGTCAAGCTAGATGAGCCCGACCCGTCACAGAGCATTTCAGTACAGAGCACAGACCCCTTTCATTCTCTTGGCAGATGTTGACTGAAAGCCAGGCTGAGGAAGGAGCCAGTGCTAAGGTTCTGAGGTGGGAACATGGAGGGGTCATTGCTGGAATGGGAGGGGGGAGTGAAAGGTGATGAGGTCAAAGAAGAGGGATAGGATAATGTGAGGCCAGGCCTAGAGGAGAGGGGAGACCAAAGCTTGGGGTAGAGGCTGGTGAGGGAGGTCTCTGGAGGAGAGAGGCAGGTTTCACTGCAGGGAGGAAGAAAGGAAGGACAGGATAGGAAAGAAAGCAGGAGGGGGCGGGGGGCGCAGGTATCATGGTGCCTGTGGTTTCTTTCATCTCGGTTCTCCTCTCTTATGCACGGGCGCACACACACTCACGGAATCCCTCCTGTAATCACTCCCTGGCTGGACCCAGGAAACATATCTGTGCAGCTCTGGGAGCCAGGCGAGGACATGAGCCACGGGAGTCCTGGCTTCACTCCCAGGCCCAGCATGGGCTGGATGTGTGACCCGGAAAGGACCCCCTCCCCTCTCTGGGCCTTGGTTTCCCTATCTGTACAATGAGGCCTCAATCTGTTGGTGTCTGGGGAGCCCCCCAGCTCTAACTTCTTCCAGAACTTGGAAGCCTAATGTGATGATATTACTTCCCTACCCACCCATGCCCTATCCCAGCTGAGGCTGTGGATGGGGACAGGGGTGGGGCAGAAAGAACTACCAGCCCCAGGCTAGGCCTCTCCAGGGCATTGCAGATAAAGGTTTGGTCCTCAGCCTGGTGGTCCTGGCTTTGGGAAGAGCCCTTACTCCCTTGTCCAGCCTGTTCTCCCACTCCCACTCAGGGCCTCTAGGGGACAGGCACCCACAGGTAGCACCCTGGTCTGGCTGGTCTGTCTCCTCCCTCGGGTGGGGTTTTGCAGCCCTGGAAGGGGTGGGAGTAGCCATCTCAGGCCAGGCTGGGGTGCTAAAACTCTCAGTAGGAGGCGGCTATGACCACTCAGAGCCCAAATCTGACCATGGCTCCTTATCCACCTCTATGCTGACTCTGGAGTGGGAACAGTCATGACCCCAGACCTCCTGTGCACCACAGAGACCATACTATGCACCTAAGAGCACAGAAAAAGGCCAGTACACCTGGATCAAAATACTAGCTCTGCTTCTCACTACCTGTATGATCTTAGGTAAGACAGGACAATTACAGTTCCCACCCCATAGGGCTGCTGGGACAACAAAATGAGCTATGCCTGGCATGTAGGGAGTGTGTTATCACTCTACATCTTCTCATGGATCTCATGCCATCATGCCCATCTTACATCCAAGGAAACTGAGGCCTGGGGAGATTGGCTCAGTAAGGGGTAGAGAGTAGGGATTTTAATCCTTATTGATATGATCTTGGCTAGTTGTTTTTTAAAAAAACCCTCATGTGAGGACATTTTAATTTTTATAGAGAGGGAGAGAAAAAACACATACACATCAATGTGAGAAACACTGATCAGTTGCCTCCCGCATGCGCCCTGACCAGGGCTGGGGATTGAACTTACAACCTTTCAGTGTATGGGATGACCTCCTACCAGCTGAGCCACACTGGCCATGGCAACCTGGCTAGTTTTTGTTTGTTTTTTAAATAGAGTGGAATATAGTCTGTAAACATGCATATTACATACAGGTACAGTTAAAATAACAAAACACTAAAAACAGTAACAATTAAACCACACAAATGCATAAACCCCCCCAGACACTCAAGTGCCCCTCACCCCTCATCAAGCTTTGGCAGGTTATTGGACCTCTTGGGCTTCAGTTTCCTCATCTGTAAAGTGGGGATAATGAGGCTCAGAGTAAGGTGCTTCAGGTTTCAGTTTTGCAATCCATGGTGATGGAGCAAGGCTGAAGGCCGATTTTATTTTTATTTTATATTGATTTAAGAGAGGAAGGGAGAGGGAGAGATAGAAAGATCAATGATGAGAGAGAATCATTTACTGGCTGCCTCCTGCATGCCCCCTACTGGGGATCAAGCCCGAAACCCAGGACCCTTCAGTCCCCAGGCTGATGTTGAGTCCTTCGGGACTCAACCACATACCTGCTGGCTGATAAGGAGGATTCCTCACATGGGGGTCGCAATAGCTCCCTAGAACAGCCCGGCCAGGGCCAGCAAGAATGTGTTCCTGCCCTCCCCACACCCCACATTCCCTTACCTGTGCCCTGGCTTCTGGCCCCAGGTGAAGACACATTAGAGAATATGAACTAAGGGAGGTCCATTACTAGGGTTAGGAAAACTGGATAGGTGGTGGACAGACCAGGAAACAGTCTGAAGGTTGGACATGCTAGATCACAGGTGCCTGTGGGACATTCAGGGAAGATACGGGCCTGAGCTAGAGAGAGAGCTTTGAAGCCCAGGGTGGCATTTGAAGGCTTGCAGATAGTGGGTCAGGGAGAGATGATGAAGCCCGGTGGAGCACCTATGTTTAAGAGAGGAGGAGGCTAAAGGGGAGGAGGCATCCAAGTTCTATGATGTCTCCTGGATCTGGAGCCTGAATACTCTGGGGCCTTAAATGAATTGTGTCCTGGGGCCTCAGGAGGTTCAGATGAATCAGGGCAAGTAAGAGAAGCCCACACCCAGGAAATCTGGAAGGAAACCCCAGAGACCCTAACCCCACAGAACTCCACTTCAGGCCCAGCTCTGGTTCTGGGAATCTCTGACTCTTGCCCTGTCTTTAGCTTGCTGCCCTGCAGGTTATAGGGTGCCCAGGGCACAGTTCTTAGACCTCTTCTCTTTCACACACCCCGCCCCCCCCCGCCCCCCCCCCCCCCCGCCCCCCGAGCCCAACATTATCTCATCAGTCTTTAAATAACATTCTATGCCAAAAGCTGCCAAAATTAATTTCCATCCCAATTCTGTATCCAGGCATTATCTGTGGCCTCCCATGTACAACTGCCTACTGGACAGATTTTCTTCCTCCAAGCCTGCTCTTTCCACATGTTTCCTGTTTCAGCAAATGGCAAATTCATCTTCCCATTACTCAGGTCAAAAACTGTGAAGTCATACCTGTCTCCTCTCACACCCCACTTTGCAGCTATCAGCAAATCCTACAGGGGTTAGCACTTCTCACCACCCCAGGTGTGAGCCACTGTCACCTCTTACTTGTATTAACAGCAGCAGTGGTTTTCTGACTGGTCTCCCAGGCTCTTCCCTTGCTCTAACTCAGCTCTTCAGCACCTGGAATGATCCTTTCAAAAAATGAGCTATAGCTTATCATTTACTCCTCTGCCCTGTCTTCCAGTAGCCTTAAGGGCCCTGGTACTCTCTCCCTTATTCATTCCCTTATAGCCTGATGGCTGTGTGTGTCCTTCAAGCATGTTTGCAGTTCCTTCTGCATGGAATATTCTTCCTTCAGATATCTGCATGATTTATGTTTCTCTCTGTGCTTATACCATGTATATCAACTGGCAGAGAGAACCAGTATTTAAAAAAAGAGCCGGCTGGTGTGGCTCAGTGGTTGAGGTCACTGGTTTGATTACTGGTTGGGGCACATGCCCAGGTTGTGGGCTCAATTCCCCGTAGGGAGCATGCAGGAGGCAGCTGATGGATGTTTCCCTCTCATCAATGTTTCCTTTTTTCTATCTCTCTCCCTCACTCTCTCTCTCTCAAATCAGTAATAACATTAAAAAACAACAAAACAACAGTTAAAAACAATGAGGGGTTCTTAAGATGGTGGTCGAGTAGTTGGATCTTTCTCACACCTCCCAAAACTAAACTGGAATTTAAACTAAATTTGGGAATATTTTCCCTGAATTACCAACTGAAGACTAGCTGAAGAGGAGACTTTTAAACAAGGACGGGCAGAAGCCACTTTGAGACCGCACCTGTACAAAAGCTCGCATGATATGGTTGGGGTTGAGCCTCACAGCCAGTCAGCCTGAGAGGAGATCCCAACCATGAATGGGAAAATAACAAGACCCAGTTACCATGAGAGCCCAAATATCCCACTAATGGGAAACTCCTGGAGCATACAGCTCAGGAGTTCAAGGAGACCACACCACTGCATCCCACAGAACATTTACTACAAAAGGCCACACCATGAAGACTTGGAGTCATTGTAGTTCTATCTAATACATAGAAATAAACACAAAGATACAACTAAAATGGAGAGACAAAGAAACAACCCCTAAATGAAAAAGGAGGAATCTCCAAAAAAAGAGCAAAATGAAATGCAGGTAAACAACTTACCAGACATAGAGTTCAGAGTAATGATTATAAGGATGCTCAAGGAACTTAGAACTACAAGGAAATCCGTGGGAACTACAGCAACATGAAAAGGATCATGAATAAGAACCAGTTGCACCCCCAGAATAAATCCCACTTGCTCATAGTATATTATATTTTTAATGTATTGCTGGATCTGATTTGCTAATATTTTGTTGAGGATTTTAGCATCTATGTTCATCAGGGATATTGACCTGTAATTCTCTTTCTTTGTGGTGTCTTTATCTGGTTTTGGAATTAGGTTAATGCTGGCCTCGTAAAAGGAGCTTGGAAGTCTTCCCTCCTCTTGAATTTTTGGGAAGAGTCTGAGGACAATAGGTATTAGTTCTTTGAGTGTTTGGTAAAACTCGCCTGTGAAGCCATTCGGTCCAGGATTTTTGTTTGCTTGGAGTTTTTTAAATTACTGTTTCAATTTCATTAGTAGTTATGGGCCTGTTTAGGTTTTCTGATTCTTCCTGACTGAGTTTTGGGAGATTTTATGTTTCCAGAAATTTGTCCATTTTACTCAGGTTGTCCAGTTTGTTGGCATATAGTTGTGTAGTATTTTCTTACAATCATTTGTATTACTGTGGTGTCAGTTGTTATTTTTCCTCTTTCATTTCTGATTTTATTTATTTGGGTCCTCTTTCTTGCAGTCTGGCTAAAGGTTCCTCAATCTTGTTGATCTTTTCAAACAACCAGCTCTTGGTGTCATTGATCTTTTGTATTGTTTTTTTAGTCTCTATGTCATTTATTTCCACTTTAATCTTTATTATTTCCTTCTTTTTAGTTACTCTGGGCTTTTCTTGTTGTTTTCTTTCTAATTCTTTTACTTGTAGGGTTAGATCACTTATTTGAGCTTTTTCTTGTTTCTTGAGGTAGGCCTGTAATGCTATGACCTTCCCTCTCAGGACTACTTTCACTGTGTCCCATAGATTTTGTGTTGTTGTGTGTTTGTTTTCATTTGTTTCCTGGAAGTTTTTTATTTCTTCCTTGATTTCACTGATAACCCATTCATTGTTTAATAACATGCTATTTAGCCTCCATGTGTTTGAATGTTTTTGTAATTTGCATATTACTGCTTTATGGAATAATACTGGAAGTCCTAACCACACTGATCAAACAAGAAGAAAGAATAAAAGGCATAAAAATTGGAAAGGTGGAGTAAAACTGTCATTTGTAGATGATATAATATTGTATATAGAAAACCCTAAAGACTCCACCAAAAAACTACTAGATTTAGTAAATGAATTCAGCAAAGTAGCAGGATAGAAAATTAACATCCAGAAATCAATGACATTTTTATACACTAATAATGAACTTTCAGAAAGAGAAACTAAAAAATCAATCCCATTTACCAGTGCAACAACAAAAATAAGATATCTAGGAATAAACTTAATCAAGGAAGTAAAGACCTACTCAGAAAACTATAGGACATTGAAATAAGAAATAGAGGAAGATACAAACAAGTGGAAGCATTATATCAAACTATACTACAAAGCCACTGTAATAAAAAGCAGCCTGATACTGGCACAAGAACAGGCATACAGATCAGAGACCCAAGTAATCGACCCACGTCATTATTATCAATTAGTATTTGACAAAGGAGGCAAGAGCATACAATGGAGTAAAAACAGTCTTTTCAATAAATGGTGTTGGGAAAATTGGACAGGTACATGCAAAATAATGAAACTAGACTACCAACTTACCCAGACAGAAGAATAAACTCAAAATGGGTAAAATACTTAAATGTAAAGGTATGAGTGTGTATGTGAATGAAACCATAAACATCCTAGAAGAAAACATAGGCAATAAAATCACATACATCTCACTTAGCAGAATTTTTGCTGATATATCTCCTAGGGCAAGAGAAATAAAGTAAAAAAAAATAAACAAATGGGACTACATCAAACTAAAAAACTTGTGCACAGCAAAAGAAACCATTATCAAAATGAAAAGGGAACCTACTGTATGGGAGAACATATTTGCCAATGATACATCTGATAAGGGGTTAATTCCAAAATATATAAAGAACTCATATATCAACAAAAGGAAGACAATCTAATTTTAAAATGGGGAACGGACCTAAACAGACAATCTCTAGGGAACATACAGATGGTCAAGAGACATGAAAAAATGCTCAACATCACTCATCATCAGAGAGATGCAAATTAAAACTACAATGAGATTATCACCTCACACCTGCCAGAGTGGCTACCATCAATAAAACAAACAGTAAGTGCTGGTGAGGATGTGCAGAAAGGGAACCACAGCACACTGCTGGTGGGGATGCAGACTGGTGCAGCTGCTGTGGAAACAGTATGGAGGTTTCCTCAAAATATTAAAAATAGAACTGCCATTTGACCCAGCGATCAATCCCACTTCTGGGAATATATCCTAAGAATCCTGAAACACCAATCAGAAAGAACATATGCACCCCTATGTTCATAACAGCATTATCTACAATAGCTAGATCTGGAAACAGCCAAGTGCCCATCAGTAGATGAATGTATAAAAAAGCTGAGGTACATTTACACAATGGAATATTACATGGATGTAAAAAGAAGGATCTCTTACCCTTTGCAACAGTATGGATAGACTTGGAGAATATTATGCTAAGCAAAATAAGCCACTCAGAGAAAGACAAATATCACATCTCACTTATATGTAGAATCTAATGAACAAAATAAACTGATGAACAAAATAGGTCGAGAGACATGGATGCAGGGAACAGAACAGATCTCAGAGGGAAGGGGGTGGGGGTGCGGAAAGAGATTAACCAAAGAACTTACATGCATGTATGCATAGCCAATGGAAACAGACAATAGTGCTGTGAAGGCCTGGAGTAGGGTGGGAGTTAGCAAAAAAAAAAAAGGGGGGGGGGAGGAGCATGGGGGACATCTGTAATACTGTCAAGAATAAAAAACAAATTAAAAAATGAAAATGTGATACATTTAAGATAATAAACTATTCTAAAAAGTTTTAAATAAAGAACTTTCCTGAGGCAAAGTGTAAAACACTCCCACACCATCCCCAGGCTCTAGCTTTGAGGATATATACTGCCCCCTCGTGGCCATTATAGGAAAACCCCTCTGTTTTGGGTGGGGGTTGCTGGTGTTCTCTGCATTTGTACAGCGTAAACTTTCTTGTCTTGACCTCATGGGTCATGCAATCCCAGGGCCTCCAGTGTGAGCTGCATGAGCTGCCACTGCTCTGTGTAGCGGAGAGGACACAGGTTTTGGAGTCAGACCTAGCAGGAATATTAGATCCCCAGTGGTTAACTGAGTGATCTTGGGTTAGTGACCTAACCTTCAACCGTCAGTTTCCCCACTAGTAAAATGGAGATAATAAGACCTACCTCCTGGGGCTTTGAGAAGTAAAATATGAGCACTGTGCTTAGTGCATATTATGTGCTCAGAAGAGATACTTGGGAAAGTGTGGGTATATAAGGACTTCTGACTTCTTCACCCAGGTGTCAGACTTGGGGTGGGTGTGGGGTAAGGGTGTGTGTATATGAAAGCCTCAGCCCCTATCAGAGCAATTTTGTGACTGCTCTGTTCCTTCCCCCTATGTGAGCTGCCCTTGAGACAGTCCTGGGACAGGCTCCAGAGATGTGATCGTGCTGAGAGGCCAAATGACACTGGCAGACTCTCTGACCTCTCAGACCCTGTCTCCCCACTACCCTCCCAAGGGCTCTGGGCAGTGTACAAGGAGAAACTATGACCCATCTGACAGATGGGGAGACCAATGCCCAGACACTGGAAGCAAAATGCCCAGAGTCACAGAGAGCTGAGGCAGCCAACAGGGCATCCTAGCAGTTCAGTTGGGTTCTTGCACCCAGGTCTCCCAGGAGGCTGTGCAGTATGAAGCCTGTGGTGAGGGCTGCCTGGGCCACTGGGAATATGCCCAGGCAATTGTTTGGGAAAGATGATGCACCTTATCCTGAGGACTCAGGCCCCTCCTGGCCTAGGGCAGCTCTATGTTGGGAAACCCAAGGCCTGGATATCCAGTCCTGGCTTGGCACACACAAGTGAGACCCCATGGAGCCTTGTTCCTTCGATCTGGGCCTTTGTAGACAGGGATTGGATGGGCTTAAGAGAATGCCTTGGGGAATTGTGAGCTCTGAAAGGCCATGAGATGGTATGGGACATTTGTGCTGTCATATGGGGAGTTTGGGAGAATTTGCCTGATGTGTGGCAGAGGGAGTTTGAGGTGGAGAAGCTCTAGCCTGGCCTGGCACTTTCTCCCTGATTTTGGAAGAGGTGGCACGGCAGCAGGTTCTCCTTAGAGAACAGTCTCCAGGCTTTTAGGCATGAAGCACAAAGACTGGCACCATGTGGGAAGGACACGCCAAACCTCAATCTCAGGACCTTTGGTTTGAAACTTTGCACCTCCCTCACCAGACTGACCCCACCCCTGCCTCCCAGGCCTGGCTGGGTCCGGTCCAGGACACCATCCAGAGCTGCTTCAAACAGACCTGCAACCTGGAGGGCTGCTTTCATCTTGTTCCACATACAACCTCCTACTGCATGCCAGGCAGGCTGCACTATTGAGAGGAGTCAGCCCTACCAGAGGGAATTCCAGAGATAATAACTTGATTTCTGGAAAGCTCTGGCCCCATAAACAAACTCCTGCTGGAGAGTGTGGGGCTAGAGAGGGGAGCAGAGTTACACCTGATTCTTGGGGAGTAAGTGTGGAGTCCTGGTCCCTATAGGCTCTCTCTATGTATGGGGTGGAGGGATATCTTTTCCTTTAGTCCACATTCATGTGGTCTTGTCCAAGGCCACTGCTCATTGGAGAATGAGAAGCAGCTTCCTTTTGCTGAGGGTGTCTGGGGTCCCTTTGGCGATGCGGCGGGGGGAAGGGCTGGCTAGCTCTCTGCTGCTCCCTGGCATCCTATCCTACCTCCTGGATCTCCTGAAATGTCTTCCCTGTTTGCAGCACCAATTCCAACCACCCTCATCCTCTCACTTGGATTGCTCCCAGAACTCTCAGCTGGGCCTCTTACCTGTTATCCCTTCAATCCCTGGGCAAACAAAGGTCCATGGCCACATCTGTTGTTTTTGTACAACCCACAAGCCAAGAATAGTTTTCATATTTTTAAAAGGTTAGGCAAAATAACAATATTTTGTGACGTAAAAATGACATGAGATTCTGATTTTATAAAATTGTTATTAGAATGGAGTTCTAATACTCGTGTATTGTCTGTGGCTGCTTTCAAACTACAATGGCAGAGTTGTACAATGGTAGCTGCAATAGAAACTCTACATTCTAAGCCTCAAATATTTACTATCTGTCCCTTTACAGAAAATGTTTGCTGGCTCCAGCTCCAAATCATAAATCCAGCCGAGCCGCTCTCTTAGAATCCCTCAGTGGCTCCCCATGGCTCTCAAGTTGACCTGTCTACCCTTTCAGCTTCATCACCTGTACTTCCAGTTGTCTGCCCACTCTGGGAGATCCCTTCCTCAAACCCACACAAGCCATACACCCGGGCCTGCCTCATGCCCTTTACCTTCACTTGGCATGCCTCTCCTCCATATGGCAATCTGCTGTCTCTAGACGCAGCTCAAATGCTTCCTCCTGTTTCTCTTCCCCATCAGAGGTCCTTCCCCCAAGCAGAAAGCTAACCCAGTCCTACCATTCACAAAAAACTCCTTGTAGAACTCTTTAGCTTTTAATAAGACTAATGACCAATTTCTGCCAGACCAACCCATTCCACTATATATATTCAGGTATGTGTCCCCTAATGGATTACTAATTAAAGAACAGGTCATATCTGCTCCCCACAGCCCTAGTACAAGGCTGGTGCTAAGTAGGCACACAAGTATTCACCTGAAGAGGCATGCTCAGCACTCTACCCTTTTATTTGGCTAGTATATGGAGACAAAAAATGCTTACATATTTTCCAGATATCAAGTATAATTTTTTAAACTTTCAGCACCTATGATTAGGTACCTCTACCTATGTTACCTCATTTAATCACCACCACCCTGGTGAGGTAGTTTGATACCTCCATTCCACCAAGCGGCAAGTTATATGACAGAGCTGGAATCTGAAATCACGTTTCCTGCCTCCTGCTGATTCTCTCAATGTACAGTTCACCCACTAAACCCACTGATTAAAAGATGTAACAGATGTCCGTGGGCTTCTCGTTGGGTATAGGGCCAATGACCCTGTGCTAAATGGGCCCACATAAGATGGTTTTATAGATCATCTCTTCCCTCCAATTTTCTGTTCCCACAGCTGTACCTGATGCTTTTCAAGGCAGATTGTCTGGGTTGGACCAAAGGCTAGTCCTGCTCTGTGAAAATTAAGTGCTAGTTTTGTAAAGTCATTTCTCAAATCTCCTGTTGCTCTGGGGCTCGTGGCTTGTTTTGGAGCAGAAGGAAGTTGGAAGTTTGGCCTCCGTGCTGAGGGGTGCCAATGTGGAGGGCCAAACTAATATAACTGGTAATGCACCTGCCTTAAAGGAGCTTGAAGAATGCCTCCGGGGGCTGCTGGGATAAGCCCTGGACTATCCACATACTTTTTTGACTATTCAAACAGAAGTTCAGGGCTCAGACACAGGGAGAGCTAATATGGCTGCTGAAGGCCTGGGAGAAAGCAACACAGGCAAGGTAAATCTACCTGAGACTCTTTCTCAACCAGAGAGAAGGCGTTGGGGCTACTCTGGTCATACATAGAGGCCACAGTGTGAGCATGGCAGGAGGAGCTTGTTCTCGGCCATCATGATGGATCGCTAAAGTGACTGTCACCAGACACACTCAGTGATGTGGTATGAGGTGCTCCCTGGACTCTAAAACATGGAATTCTTTAAAGCCACCCAACTTCTCTGCTAGTTCTAGAACTAATAATACTGAGAACCACTAAAATAAGCTCAACTAGCTATATCTATGACAGTTTTTGGCAAAAGACTCAGATAAGATAGCTGGGTTCAACATAACACGTGTGATTCTGGATATGGTGTATCAAATTCAATGTTTGATATTTCAGACTGAGAAGTTTGCTTGTGTCTGTGATCAGTCTGGATTAAGAAAGCGAGGTACATCTAATGTTGCAGGCATTTTCAGGAGGATGGATAACTGGGATAACTGAGGCTATGACTAAGTGTCATAAAGGGGGTTTCAGGCTAATATTCTGGTTTGTCCAAATCAAGTCCAATGTTCTAAGCCTCTGAGCAATCACAGTGAAGGTGTGAGGAACTTCTGCAAATACATGACTGAATCTCTAGTGACCGTGCAGCCAGCATCTGCTGCACAAAGACACTTCATACTGAGGGATCAGAAGACAGGGGATTTCTGACACACTCATGCTTTGAACGTATCAATACAAGACAGTATGAGAGGCTATAAGTCCACCAGGAAGTTGGGAATAAGCATGATTTATCTGCTGGCAAACGAATCCCCACCTAATCATTCTTTCATCTAAGTGCATCTTGAGCTTCTCAGTCCTGGACATCAAAGTAGTCAATTACCGCCTCCTTTTCTATCTTCTGTAAATTATTGCTCCCAGGATTCCTGAAAAGCAAACAAAGAATAACACATCTTTTCTTTCTGGGGGAACCTAAATTCAGGTCTTTCGAAAGTTAAGAATTGGCTGATTTATCATTTGTGAAGCGTTGATAAGATAGCAGGGCCCTCGCAGTTTGGCTCAGTGGACAGAGTGTTGGCCTGTGGACTGAAGGGTCTCAGGTTCGATTCTGGTCAAGGGAACATGCCTGTGTTGTGGGCTCGACCCCAAGAAGGGGGTGTGCAGGAGGCAGCTGATCAATGATTCTCATCATTGATGTTTCTATCTCTCTTTCCCTCTTCTTTCCTCTCTGAAATAAAGTAAAGAATATATATATATAAAAAAGATAGCAGGGTCTACATGAGCTAAGAACTGTTGAAATTTGGTGATGGGTGCACAGGGGTTTATTATATTAATACTATTTTCTCTATTCTAAAAATTTTCAACAATACAGTTTTATATAAAAATTAAGCAAACAAAGGGGGGGGGGGGAGAGAAAGACACCATGGCTACACACGTTTATGCCCAGGTGGTACCGGAGGCAGCTGTGGAATAATATGTAAAATACTCCACCCGTTTCCAAAACCACTGCCCGTGTAGACAGGCAATTTGCGCTGACTGTAATCTAGGCCACCCACTTCCCAGGGATGATCGGGGCTGACACTGGGGGTTACATGGCCCCAGACGCTCCTGCTGAGGCTGTGTCCAATGGGCAACATCCAGCTGCTCTATCTGGTCCCAAGGGAACAGCGGTTGCTATGATCCTTATGTTGACCTTGTAAACTGCGCTACCCATGCTTCCAGAGGTTTTGTGTAGAAGGTACTGCCAGGGCTTCTGTGTGGAAGGCCAGAACAGCAGTAGGAGCCCTATGGGTTTCAGAGCAACTTTCAACAATTCTGCTTCATCACAGTAAGACAGCCAGCTTCCCTCTGCCGGGGAGAGGGGGAGGGACAGTGCTCTTTGCTTGCTCCCGAGAAAACACCTGGCAGACTTGCTGTTGCTTGCCAATGTGGTTTTCTTTTCTCTTTAAATTACGAATGCATGTTTTTGTTGTAAAAATGACTCACATCGTATGGAAGTAGAGCAAAACATGAAAGACCCCCCCTTTCCTGCCAACTCCCCACACCAATCCCACTTCTATCCAGAATAACTGCTGTAAATTGCATGATGTTCCTCAATCATCTCATGTGACAGACTGAATCCACTTTCCAGTGTCTCCACTACACCATGGAAATTACATCATGACTGCTCTTCCTTGAGCGGAAGTGAGCATAGCAAACATTAAATTGGAACCCCTCTGGCATGACAAATGTGTCTGACATCCAGTCAAACCTTATATATTTGAACATGGAACCCCAAGGCCAGGCCTGAAGAATCCACCAATGGCTGGGGCAGCCCAGGATAGCTCAGCCCTGCTAACTTCTCTCAACAGCCAGGACCCTTGGGAAAGCAGCTGAACAATCCTTACTTGTCTGACTGTCTGTGATGAGGAATTGGGGGTGGAGGCCGTGCCTGCATTTCCTTTTCAAGTACACTTGTCAACGTGGTAGTTGGACAAACAGACTTCCCTCTGATGAAAGAACACAAAATATTGAAAAGTGAGAATTCTCTGTGGAGACAGGCAGACAGCTAGAAATCCCGTCCGTGACGCTATGATGTTACTGAGCACTCTGATATGACCTATCTCTGCTCAAGCATGTCACCTTCATTTAACCTTCGTCCCTTCCACCACTGGTTACCTGCTTTTTCTCATCTCACTCTTGATCCTAGGTCCTCCTTGTCCCCTCCTGTCTCACATTTCTGCCCCCGTTTCCTCTGATGGCAAACGCTTTGAGTCACAGTGCAGCATTCTTTCTGCTTCCATCATGCCAGGACAGAAGGGAAAAAGGGACAGATGTGATGGGCAGGCATCCAACCCAGGCCCTCAGGGTCTGCTCCCTCAGCCTAGGGAATGCTGCCTCCAGTGACAGATCTTGATCTGGGCAGACGTGAGGCTTGTATTCTTTAGGTGGGTCTGTTCTGTGGACTGAAGCTTTGGCTCTGATTGGACCTCTGGATCACCTCAGAGTGGCTGCCCCAGAAGGAGAACTATTCTTCCAGGAGAGGAAGTAAGGAAAGCAAACACTGACAGATTGCTTCCCGGGTCCAGTTTGTCCCACCAAGCAGTTCCTCCTATGATGGCAAGACCAACTCACCTGACTGCAATGACTACGACATTGCGCTTCGGTTCACTGTCATAGCTCACGCTCTCCAGGCCGTACACTTGGGCCAGGTCGTGGATGATCCGGCGGTGGTCTCTGTTCATGGGAGGGAAGAAGTGGCTCTTCTTACTGTTCTTTCCCTATATTAAGGGAAAAGAGAATGAGTGAAAAAATTATCTTGAAATCTGAATATGCTTACAAAGGTCCTTCCTCCCACACCAGAACAGCCTGGGTCAATAGCAAGGCAGCTGAGTTTTAGAGGCCTACAGGGCACAGCACTTCACTGACTGCCACACAAGGACAGCGGTTTGGGAAGATGGGGGCTGATGCACTTCATCTAGGGTCAGCCACCCAGTAGTAGCTGCCCAGGTGAGGGACAAGAATAAGTGAACTAAGACTTAGACAGTGAATGGTTCCTATTGAGGTGGCCTGTAAGTGGGGAGAGGGTGATAATCCCATGAAATGACTAAATAAATGTAAGACTTACAAAACAAGAACATCTCACTTCCTAAAAAAGTACCTCTGCACTAAAAATCATGTATGTGCAGATACAGACACCCAAGCAGAAAAATACATTTGCTCAGGCCCAGCCAGCATGGCTCAGTGGTTGAGCATCGACCTATGAACCAGGAGGTCATGGTTAGATTCCCGGTCAGGGCACATGCCTGGGTTGCAGGCTTGACCCATCTGGGGCAGCCATGCAGGAGGAAACCAATCAATGATTCTCTCTTGTCATTGACGTTTCAAACTCTCTCTCTTCCTTCCTCTCTGAAATCAATAAAAACATATTAAAAATAAAAAAGAAAAATACATTTACTCAAGTTTCCTAATTAGAAGATGAACAATTATTCCATTTCCTCCTTTGTGTTAGTATCCTGCTGGGAAGTGAGAACGAAGAAGGAATGGAAGGAGGCAAGACAGATGGAGGGAAGGAAAACTTCATTAGATGTGAAGCTAAAGCATCTCATCCTCACTCTGAGTCCCCACTGAATGAAGAGGGAGCCACTGTGCAGCTGGCTGCTTCTGACTAAAGACTTCTTTTGCTTCAAGCTACCTCCTCAACATCCCTGGCTGCCTCCAGGAGAGAGGCCTCACTCTTTTTAAAAAATATATATTTTTACTGATTTCAGAGGAAGGGAGATGAAGAGATATAGAAACATCGATGAGAGAGAATCATTGATTGGCTGCCTCCTGCATGCCCCACACTGGGGATTAAGCACGCAACCCAAGCATGTGCCCTGACCGGGAATCAAATGGTGACCTCCTGGTTCATAGGTCGACGCTCAACCACTGAGTCATGCCGGCTGGGTGAGGCCTCACTCTCTTCAGACTCCTGAAAAAGTCTACGCCATTACTCTTCAGCTCTAGTCAGCCATCTTTTTAACTTTACCCAAGGATTTCTTTCCTGCTTTTGGGGTAATAAAGAACTAGTGTGTCCTATTATACAACAGCCCTTCAGAGATCTGAGGGCCCAGCATGTCTCCCTAAGTATCTCACATAGTCTTTCAACTATCACGATTGAAAGCCCTCGTCCAGGTTTCTTCACCCACCCTTAGGCAATGAACTAGGATATTTATTTACATGTAATTTACTGCAGATGACTTTCCTAAACCAGGACAGGGCTTCTGTGGATATTATTATGGCTGGGCTTTTGGGAAAGACAAGAATCCTTAAAAGGAAGTTGTGACTTTTCTACAACTACTCTATACCAACAGTGTTTCTGGGACTTGATTTTTTATCAAGCTGGCCTCAGAGATATGTCCAATGGGATGTTTTGACTTCAACCTTATTCACGGCTTCCACAAGGGCTTCCATTTCCTTCTCAACGTCACTGACAAACTTTAGGTCCTTCCTGAAATGAGAAATCACGACAGTTAACTTCATCTGTTTCTGTTCTTAGAAAATCCCTCCTGCCCACCCTTTCTGCCTGTAAAGTGGGGACAAAGGATAAGTGAACTAAATGAACTATAATGGACAATGTGAGGAGAAAAACTGCAGAGGTCAGGAATTTTCAGATAATAGAATGTTGATTATGACTGAACTAAGAAAGAAAAAGCAAATATGAGAAAGAAGAAGATGGAAGAAGAAATAGCCATCAGAGGGCTAGGAGATAAGTGGACAATAAGAGCTGTTACTGCCCAAGTGAGGCCCCATGTGACGGAGACCTGGGTGGACAGAGTTGGCATTTGGCCAGAGTGTTTAGGCTAGTCCAGCCTCGGGGAGGCCCAAACACCTACCATAGGGGCACACACACACCAAGTTCAATTCCCCAAGGGATAGTTCTGAGAAACTAAGAGAAGGATTTTTATTAAACATCATATAATCTCCTATAATAGATATATAAACTTTAACTGGCTCAATCACAGAGGAGTACATATTAGTTCTATCTTAAAAGACCAAACACTCTTATAAGCCACAATCAAGAAAGTAGGTAAAAAGATATATACCTGGCATCTTCTTTCAAACTGTCACTAAATTTTGATGCTGAAGAACGTACATTGAAAGGATCAGAATCATCAGTGATATGAAATGCCTCTGCTAACCGCCTAAAAATAAGAGAAGAGTATGTAAATAAAAGGAAAGGAGGAGGAAAGTATCTTATAGTAACACAAAGTGCTCACCATGTCCCAAGTTCCTTATACATTAACTAGAGGCCCAGTGCACGAAACTTGCTGGCCAGGGTCTCTCTCCCTTCCCCTGACGGCCCCGCCCCTGGTCGAACTCCTGGACAACCTCCCTGTCGAGCGGACAATTTGCATACTACACTTGTATTATATAGGGTGATCTCATTTTGGTAAACCCGATTATTAAGGAAAGAATAATAACAACTTGGGACAAAATACAGTATTGTCTTCATAGAAGAAAATAAACAAGACAGATCTATGTGGGTCTGAGCAAGCCATACACTAACACTGGGGACTTAGATTTTTTGGTGAAAAGAAGGCTGGGGGTTTGAGAGTACTGGAAATGGTCAATGAGGGATGAGGTTTCACCTAAACATCAGATCCATTAAGTAGACCTACAAATATTAAAATTAACATCACATTATAGAAGTCTGGAAAATAAAGAATCCTGTTAACAATATACGCACTGCAATTTTGTACATTTCCTTTCAGATTTCCCTCCCTATAAATACACTGCAATCAGTGTATATAAAACTTTGCCTCTTTTTCCCCCCCATCCTACCTAAGAATAATATGCAAATTGACCCTAACTCTGCTATACCCACAAGCCACACCCACCAGCCAATCAGGAGCAGATATGCAAATAAACCCAATCAAGATGGCTACAGCCACAGAGAGCAAGGTTTCCCAGGCAACGGAGGAAGCTAAGCTTTCCGCCTGCCCTTGCAGGCCTAAGCCTCCACTCAAGCTACAAAGTTTCAATTATAGAAGGTAAACAAATCCAAACAGAAATGGCGGCAGCCATGGAGCTGGAGAGAGCAGGCCAGGGTTGCCCCTGGCAACGGAGGAAGCCAAGCTTTTCACCTGCCCTGGCTGGCCTAGGCCTCCACTCCAGGCTACAAAGTTTCAATTATAGAAGGTGAATTAACCCCAACAGAAATGGCTGCCGGCCACAGAGCGAGCAGGAGGCTTGGCTCCGCTCCAGGCTACAAAGTTTCAATTGTAGAAGGTAAATAAATTCCAGATACAAGGGCCTCCACTTGGGTCGCCAGGGGGCGTGGCTGGCCTGCAAACCACCACAGGCCCCTTGCTCAGGCCGCCCCATGCCCCAAGGGAACCCCCATCCTGATCCGGGACACCCTTCAGGGTAAACCAGCTGGCCCCCACCCCTGCACCAGGCCTCTATCCTATCTAATAAGAGTAATATGCAGATTGACCATCACTCCAACACACAATATGGCTGCCCCCATGTGGACACAAGATAGCCACCACAAGATGGCCAGCAGGGGAGGGCAGTTGGAGGCAATCAAACCTGCAGGGGAGGGCAGTTAGGGGTGATCAGGCCGGCAGAGGAGGGAAGTTGGGGGCAAACAGGCTGGCAGGGGAGCAGTTAGGCATCAATTAGGCTGGCAGCGGAGTGGTTAGGGGATGATCAGGTTGGCGGGCAGAAGCGGTTAGGGGCAATCAGGAAGGCAGGCAGGCAGGCGAGCAGTTGGGAGCCAGCAGTCCTGGATTGTGAGAGGGATGTCCGACTGCCCATTTAAGCCCGATCCCAGTGGAATCGGGCCTAAACGGGCAGTTGGACATCCCTCGAGGGGTCCCAGATTGGAGAGGGTACAGGCTGGGCTGAGTGACACCCCCCTCCGTGCACGAAATTTCGTGCACCGGGCCTCTAGTCATTATATGATTAGCTTTTCTCATATTACTGTTTGGTTTTCACACATACTGTTTTAATAGTGCGTAATCCTCTATGTATATCCCGCAATTTACTTAAACATTCCCCCTTTAGGGTTCTTTAACAGTTCTCGTTTCTCAATATTATAAGTGATACAATATCTTTGAGCAAAGAGCTTTTAAGGTTATTTCTCTGGAAAATGTTTCCAGGTGTGGGATTACTGGGTTACATGGTACGGACCTCAGACCCCTGGTCATCACATGCTCAATGGCCTCCACAACTGCCCGTATGTATTTTGACCAACAGTGTATGAGTCTCATGGCAGCTCATCAACACCCAGGTAATGTTTTTTTTTTTTTTTTTTTTTAAGATGAGCTTAGCACTTACTATAATTTTCACTTATACGGAGACAGGGGTCTTTTGCAAGCTTAATGCCCATAAGAATCTGGTTTACTATTGCTAGATTTTCCAATTTTTCAAAATAAGTTTAATTTTCAAAAATTCAAGAAAATTTCTAAGGGGGCAATTTTTTGATGTTTTGATTAATTGGCCACTAATTCAAATTTAACCTTTTGCACTTGGATGTCGAGTGTGACTCGACACGGTTAGCATTAGAATAAAGGAATCGAGAAAAAAGCAAGCGAGTGCAAAGGGTTAAACACCAATAAAACATGTCTGTGGGAAAATCTGGCCTGCCAGTTTTTCATTTCTACAATGAAGTATATATCTGCAACTTCAGATGGCATTTTTTTATTTTAAATTTGCATTTCCTTTTTTTCTTAGGTCAGTGGGTATTTAAGAAAGAACATACAGTGAGAGTCATTATGTCATCACTCTAAGATTGGGGAGAAATTCAAAAGGTTTTCAGAAATAGAGAGCCAATTGTAATCAATAAGTGACATTTACTGAACACCTAATATGTGCTAAACTTGTGCCAAGAGCTTTGTGTGTTTCATCTTTAGTTTTAATGTTTTAATCCTCACAACAACTCTGGGAGGTAGATCCTATTATTGCCACTATTTTTATCATTTTCAAAGAAAATGAAAGCTGAGAGAGGATATGTGATTTGCCCAAGGTCACAAAGCTAAATGATTTGTGAAGTGAGAATTCAAATAAAGGCAATTTGACTCTAAAGCTCTGGCTCTACCTATTATACAATACTGTCTCTCAACTACCTAAAGGTCATTTCCATGTTTTTAAAGACCCGTGTTTTCACTACAGCATTTCTGAATACTCAGGACTCTTAGTTCACATTTTGCAGCTGAGAACACCCTACCTGATGGCTTTTAGAGGGCAAGATTTCTGAACAGCAGTTACTACAAAGTTACCATAGGAGTCAAACCAAGGGAAATTTAGGCAGTACTATTAATCATCATATTACCTTCTACTCATATAGCCACTTAAAGAAGGTGCTGCTAACAACTGTTAAAAGTCCAACTTCAATATAAAACAGAACTATATTTTGTCTGTATTTGTTTGTTTCTGTTTAACTTTTTATCTTGAAAAATTTTCCAAGACAAATTACAAGAATATTATAATAAACTCCTACATAACCTTCACCTAAATTCTCCAACTGTTAACATTTTTATAGGGTTATACCTTTTAATGAATCTTTATTGGAACCAGAAAGTTTGCTGGTCATTGAATAAATGCTGCTTGATCTGATAAAAAGTATCCTCAAATAACTTTAAGCAAACATCGTATTTACTGGTAAATATTTAAACGTTTCCCTACGAGATGGGGATAAGTCAGAAATATCTATTATTACCACCTTCCATTCAACATTGTACTGGAGTCGCTAGCCAGTGCAATAAGGCAAGAAAAAATAAGTTAAAAATTAGAAAGAAATAGCCCTGACTAGGTGGCTTGATTGGTTGGAGAATTATCCTATACCAAAAGATTGCAGGTTCAATTCCTGGTCAGGGCACATACCTAGATTGTGGGTTTGATTCCCGTTAAGAGGCATGCAGGAGGCAGCCAATCCAGGTTTCTCTCTCTTTCTCTCCCTCTCCCCTGCTTTCTCTCTCTAAAAATCAATAAAATAAAAAATCTTTAAAAAAAAGAATAAAGGTAGCACTACAGAGCACTGAAAAAAGAATGTCTTGTTAAATGGTACTGGTCAAATGAATATTCATATGAAAAAACACTGAATCATGACCACCCATCCTTATATACCATGATCATAAAATCAGTCTAGGTCAATTGTAGTTCTAAATGTTAAAAAGGTAAAATAATACAGTTTCTAGACAGTAACAAGGAATGTCATCATGACCGGAGATAAACAAGTATTTCTTAAATAGGACATAAAAAGCCCTACTCACTAAGGAAAAGGCTGATAAACTGCACTACCTTAACATTAGAAACTCCTGTTTATCAAGATACCATGAAGAGAGTGAAAAGGCAGGAAATATGAGAAAATACAATATATAAAACCAACAAAGGTTTCATATCCAAAATATATAAAGAACTCCTACTAAACAAAAAGAAAAAAGCCAGACGACACAACTTAAAACTATGTAAGACTTGATAGGCACTTCATAAAAGACAACATACAAATGACCAATAAACATAGGAAAAGGTGCTCAATCTCACTGGTCATCAGGTAAATAGAAGTTAAAAGCTCATTTACATCAAGCTATACCATCCATGAGAATGGATTAAAATAAAAATACTGACAATTCCAAGGCTAACAAAAATGTAGTGCAGCCCTGGCCAGTTTTTCTCAGTGGTTAGAGCACTGGCCCTTGGACTAAGGGTCAAGGGCACATACCTCGGTTGCAGGTTAGATTCCATGTCCTGGTTGGGCACATGTGGGAAGCAACCAGTTGATATGTCTATCTCACATCAATGTTTCTCTCTCTCTCCCCTTCCTCCCTCCTTCCACTCTCTCTCTAAAGATCAATGAAAAAAATATTCTCAAGTGAGAATTTAAAAAAAAAAAAGAGCAATGAGAACTATGACCCTGCTGGTGAGAGTGTAATTGGTACAACCATTTTGGACACTGGCAGAATTGAATAAAGCTGAACATATGCATACCCTATTAACAAGCAATTCTACTCCTAGGCTTATATTCAATAGAAACAAATACATATATGCACCAAAACAAGTATAAGAATGTTTTTGCAGAACATTATTTGTAATAGCCCAATACTGATAAAACAGATATCTATTAATGGTAGAAAAGATTGTGATATATTGATACAAAAAAATATGTGGGAATGAAAGTGAACAAAGTACTATTAGATGCAACAACAGGAATGAATGTCACAAATGTAATGAAAGAAGCCAGACAAAACTAATACAAGCTATAGGATTTCATCATTTATATAAATTTCAAAAACAGACAAAACTAATCTAAAGTGTCAGAAGTCAGAATAAGAGGTTATATCTTTGTGGAGTACAAGAGAGGATTCTGGTAATTTTCCATTTCTTGACCTGGTGCTGATTATAACACTGTATTTACTTTGTGATGACTCACTGATCTATATACTTCTGATCTTCTACATATATATTACACTTGAACATGAAAGTTCACTAAAAAACTTTAAGCCTCAAAAAAAATTTTTTTTAAGTCTCTTATCTCCAGTGGAATCAGGAAGTCTGCTAGTCATGAATAAGCATGCTGTGGCATGTGATGTTTATACCGTGCCCAAACCATATGAGCTCACGTTTCAGAAATATGCTGAAATCGTGTTAGGTACTTAATCCTTGGATACTTCAATTCTTGATGATCAAGTTTCTCTTGCTCTCCAATAGCAGGAAAATACGCAGAGCAGAAGCAAGTGAATGTTTGAAGGGTTGCTTCCTCCCACTAGTTTCACAGAGCTTAAGGACAATTAGATGAACAGTAGATGACATTACTTACTTTTTCCTTTCTAAGGCTGAACACTCCTCATCACATTCCAGCCTTGGGAAGTAAATGAAAAAAATAAAGTCAGAGCACAGGTTTCAGAGTTTCTAGCTAGCAATAAGATCTTAGTTATTAGTCAACCTGGAAACAGAGCAGACTCTAGGCCAGAGGATGGCTGGATGAGGTCCTTGTCTAGGATGGGTGGGCAGGCCTCTGAGTTATTAAAGTTGAGGAATCCTCAGAAGGGCCTCAGAATGTCCCCTGCCTGTTCAGTCCTCAAAAATGCTCCCAGTACCCCTCTGACAGCCCCACCTGCACCTCCTGACATAGCTACCTCTGGTTCTCTATTCTCCAGTGGGTTGGGCTAAACACACCTACACCTCTGCTTCCTCTGGCTACTGGCTGGAGTGAGGCCTGGAAAAGTCTCTTCTAGGCTCAGCTATACACTGAGTAAAATTCATTGGATTGGACTGTGTGTGACTCTTAATATCAAAGGTCTGTTGAATACCTTTGTGTACATGGCTTTACTGTGAGGTACTGAGAAATGAATTGTTCCTGCCCTTTGGAAATTAAGCCTAATAGGAGAAAGAAGGCATAGCCACACATTTTTTAATTACTTGGCTTGCCCTGGCCAGTTTGGCTCAGTGGATAGAGCCTCGGCTTGTGGACAGAAGGGTCCTGGGGTCAAGAGCATGTATCTAGGTTGCAGGCTCCTCCTCGGCCTGGGCCCTGGTCCGGGCCCTGGTTGGGGCATGTGCAGGAAGCAACCAATTGATGTGTTTCTCTCAAATCAATATTTCTCTCTGTCCTTCCCTCTCTCTTTCTCTCTCTAAAAATCAATGGAAAAATATCCTGTGTGAAGATTAAAAAAGAAAAAAATTACCTGGCTTGGTGAATTTCCTTCTTAGTAATTAACTTGCTGATCTCCACTGAATCTCCAAGCTGCATGTCTGTTATTTTAGAGGCCATGGAAATAGCAGCTATTCTGAAGTATAAAAATGAAAGGGAAGAAAAGGCATTGCAGTTTCACAAGAACCTCCTCATACTAGGCACACAGAAGACTTCTTTCAAGGCATATCTACCACTCAACAATTTGTGTGGCCTGAAAAGCCCATCTATTATAATCTACTTACACGCTGATGGCATATCTCCTCAATCAGATTCTAAGCAGCTAGCTCCACAAGAAACTATGAGATAATCCACTCCTCAGTGCCCCCTTGAACATCCAGGGCAATGCCTGGTACTCTGGGGGTAGCCCAACACTGCCACTCTCTGTCGTCTGCATACTCCTAAAGTCCTATCTCCATGGCACATCTCTATCCATGGCACACAACCATCCATTCCTAACACTTCCACTTCTGTACTCAGATCCCTGTGTGAACACATGGGTCCCAAGATTTCTGGAGGCTGCAAAGAGAGGCAGAAACCCCCACCCCAGGGGAAGAGCACAGGACTTGGACCTCGCTATGCCACCACAACTGGTAGGGCCTTTAAAATAACTTCAGGACATCTTCCCTTCTGATTTCATGGTTAATAAGACCAAAAGGGAGAAAGAAAAGAAGAAGGAGGAGGAGAAATAAAGAGGTTATTTTATAAATTAAAGTTCAGGAAGGAAAGGTACATAAAGCAGTACCTTTTCTTTGAACCAGAAAAAAGAACTTCAAGAAAATTTTCTTAAAAACTTTCCAACTTTTACAAAAGTTGCAAGGATCCTACAATAAACACACGTATTCCCTTTACTTAGATCCACTAATTGTTACCATTTAGGTAGCACTAACCTTTGATAAGTACTGGATGCTTCAGAGCAAATCATGATCTCTTTTCTTCGTCCACATTCACACTGCAGCTCAATCTGAGAGAAGATTAACATGGAGAGACATTTAGTACATGGCAACAATGTGAACAGGCAGCTTTCACTTTTAAAGCCTCTCTCATCCTTAACCCCACCTGAAAGGACAGGCCTAGAATGGAGTTTTTACCACTGACCCAGAGACACACATTTGACCCAGAACCAGTCAAGGCCTAACCAACTACTCCTCATCCCACTGCTTTTACCTCCTCAGGGGGGCGCCTTGCTTAATCCCTCAGACCATGTTAGCCCCCTTCTCACATACTCTCACAGCTCCCTCTACACGGGTGTAATACTCCTTCATGACACCAGTCATAATTAATTAACTGAGTAATTAATTATCTGACCCATCTAATTGAAGGGGCCATGTGTCTTCTGTTCACTGGTATAGTCCCAACACCTAGCAAAACATCTTGCATAAAACAGACCCTTATATATTTAAAAGACCATCTCAAGGTGGGCTGACAGAAATCTATGCAATTTATTCCACCTTTCTCTTGCTAACTTAACTTGCAGTTTCTTGCAACCAATGACCTCTGATAAGGATGTGTGCCCAGGTGCCGCTACAGGCAGTTCTAGACTCATTAGCAGCCCAAGAACCAGAGTCTGTGTTGCACCTGGAGCCGGGAATACACACCTTGGCTTTGCAAGCAGTCACGGGGCAGGGTGAGCTGAGGTGGCAGGGTGCCATGCATGGGTGGCCACAGTCAGCTCTGGGGGTGGTGCAGGGCTGCTTGCAAGCCTCATCCACAAGACACTCTCCTTTGTGACAGAGTCTCTGACACCTGTGCATCCCACACGGTAGCGCAGAACTGCAGGGTAATCCGCAAGAGATATCCACCAGGTGACACGGGATGTTGCTTCGTAACTAGGAGAGAAGGAAGTAGTCAAATTTTTTTCATCTCCATGTGGGATTTGGGGTGAGTTTTAACTTTCTATCTAAACATTTCTAAACTTTTAAAAAGAACATTTTTTATTTCTTTTATAAAAAAACTAGAGGCCCCGTGCATGAAGATTCATGCAAGAATGGGCCTTCCTTCCCCTGGCTGCCAGCACTGCCTTCGCTCGGGCTGGAACCGCCTTTCCCTTTCCGCCTTTGCTCCGGCCCGGAGGCACCTTTCCGCCTTCACTCCAGCTCAGAGCCCCCTGGGCAGTGCAGAATGCCTGCATCGTCGCCATAGCGACGACGCAAGCATCCCACTCCACCCTGGCCGCTAGGCACCTGTGTATGAAAATTAACCCACCAGCTTTTTGGGTTAATCTGCATACTCACTCCTGATTGGCTGGTGGGTGTTGTGAAGGTACGGTCAATTTGCACCTTTCTTTTATTAGTGTAGATATATTTTTATTGTTTTCAGAGGGAAGGAGAAATAGAAACATCAACGATGAAGAGAAAGCTGCCTTCTGCATGCCCCACACTGGGGATCAAGCTCACAACCCAGGCATGATTCACAGGTCAACACTCAACCACTGAACCATGCTGGTTGGGTTAGAACATTTTTTTCAAAAAGTAATTTTTATCTGAAAACAATTAGGCAACTTTTCAAAGTCAGAAAGTTAAGCTAAAAAACAAATATGAACCTTTTTTAATAATGCTTGTTAGGATCCAAAAGGATATGTGGGAACAGCCGGGTGTGACTTGAGACATAAACTTCCCAAGGTGAGTAATAAGCATGTGAAGCCACATAACTAGGAGTATTTGAAATGCTATGACCAACTGGGGGATCAGACAATCTTTTCTCTAGGGCACTAAATTGACAGACAAATCCTGAGAGCTGGGGCACTGATAGCCCATGGGTTCAAGCTGCTGGTAGGGCTGTTTGTGTATTGTTGTGTTTTTATTGATTTGGAAGAGAAAGAGAAAGAAAGAGAAAAAAGAGAAAGAGAGAGAGAGAGAGAGAGAGAGAGAGAGAGAGAGAGAGAGAGAGACTGAGATTTGTTGTTCCACTTACTTATGCATTCATGGGTTGATTCTTGTATGTGCCTTGACCAGGGAATCAAACCCACAACCTTGGCATATTGGGACGACATTCTAACCAACTGAACTACCTAGCCAAGGCAGGACTGTTATATGTTATTAAATACTCAACTCTCCTCATCTCCACAACGTTAGACAACTCTGTCATTTAAAAAATTAAGTCAATCGGCCATTGTAACCCCCAACTCATTTTTTCTTAGAAATTGCCTCCTTCTAGGATTCCTCACTCCAGGAAAAAGATGCAGGAATTGTATTCCTATGGAACCAAAGGTTACCTTTATATAATCACTCAAATTCTTTCAAAAACTCTCAAAATGAGAAACATACTTTGACTCTAGTGACACATAATTATCACTCTTGAAGAGGTCTCTGAAGTTTAGGGTGTACATGCTTGTAACACTTTGGAATCAGTATTTTGGTAGACTGTAGTTCCCGATTATTAAACACTTACCTACTCTACTACCAGGGCGCTGGAGATAGCTTTTAAGTGTCCTCTGTTGTCCCCTCCCCTAATGACTTGGCTATATTCTCATTACCCTTTAGGATGTTATTTCCGTGTGTGTGTGTGTGTGTGTGTGTGTGTGTGTGTGTGTGTGTGTGTAGTATATAGTTATGCAAAGTATACCTTAATTTACTTTTATATATATTTTTTCCTTTTACATTTATATTTTTTACTGTTAATCCTCAACGGAGGATATTTTTCCATTGATTTTTAGAGAATGGAAGGGAGAGGGAGAGACAGAGAGAAACATCGATGTGAGAGAGACACATCGATTGGTTGCCTCCTGCACACACCCCAACCAGGGCTGGGGAACCTGCTACCAAGGTACATGCCCTTGACTGGAATCGAACCCGGGATCCTTCAGTCTGCAGGCCGACACTCTATCCACTGAGCCAAACCAGCTAGGGCAGTGGTCGGCAAACTCATTAGTCAACAGAGCCAAATATCAACAGTACAATGATTGAAATTTCTTTTGAGAGCCAAATTTTTTAAACTTAAACTTCTAACGCCACTTCTTCAAAATAGACTCGCCCAGGCCGTGGTATTTTGTGAAAGAGCCACACTCAAGGGGCCAAAGAGCCGCAGTTTGCCGACCACGGAGCTGGGGCATACCTTAATTTTTTTTTTACATGTCAATAGCAAACCTCTGCTTCTTGGGAGTATTAATTTTGAGAAAAAATGAGACTAACAACTCAAAGTGATTCAATAAAAATAAATCTCTGGCTGGAATAATGAACAAGACAGAGAAAACTTACCTCATGTTTGCCCATGCACCATTTCTGAGTTAGGAAAGTACAAGGGGGACACTTCTCTTCACTGTGACAAGAATGATATACTATAGAAAGAGAAAGGTAAAATTAGAAATAGTGTTTAAATAAAGCCACATAAACTAGTATACATGTTATAATGGCATAGACAGGGGACTTTTACACATGGAGTATTTAGCACAGCCCCATGGTCTGTCCATTCTACTTATTCTTTTGGCTCTACCTTACACAGCAACTGCTCACTTCTGCTCAGACTCTATCTTTATTACTCATCCACCTAACATGCTTCCGCTGACCCCTTTCAATTTCCTTGCTGCCTGTAAGAGACAGTTCATCCAAACTCATGTCCTGTAACAAAGTCTTCCTTAGCTGGCCACACCCTGCCCTGAGCTCTCTTACAGCCCCTAATGTCTTAGTTCTTAAGTGGATGGCTTGCTGCCATATTATCTGGCCCATCTTCATGCAATGGTTAGTTGTGTCATGTGTACTTAAATACCATCCTCTTCCTCTCAGGGAGAATGTAAGAACCTCAAGGTCACGGGATATTTTTTCTTCCTCTAAATCTCTCTCTGTGTCTCACAGCATGCTGGATATACGACAATCACTCAAAAAAAGTGAAAGGAATGCTGAACAAAAGCAGGCTAAAACAAAATTCACAAATGGTTAAGCTCAGACTATGGACATGAACCAACAGGCTTTGGACTTCAGCTGTAACATCTGCAAATGAGTGTAAAGGAGAAGTGGGTGAGTATTGGCTTGAGCATTTACTTCATGCTGGTGTAAACACCACAGCAGGGGCTTGCAAACTAAGCTGGGAGGGCCATCCTAAGATCCTCAGGGAAGAAAGTTTTCACTTCAAAAAGAACTTACTGGTAGATGGAGGGATAAATGGTGATGGAAAAATAAAATAAAATAAAGAATTTACTTAAGCCCTGATTGGTTTGGCTCAGTGGACAGAGCGTCGGCCTGCGGACTCAAGGGTCCCAGGTTCGATTCCGGTCAAGGGCATGTACCTTGGTTGTGGGCACATCCCCACTAGGGGGTGTGCAGGAGGCAGCTGATCAATGTTTCTCTCTCATCGATGTTTCTAACTTTCTATCCCTCTCCCTTCTCTCTGTAAAAAATCAATAAAATATATTAAAAAAAAAAGAATTTACTTAATTCCGTTTTACTCTATTAACTTAAAAATTGAGAGCTAGTTGTCTAATTGTCAGTATGAATCAGATGGCCAGAGTTACTGTAAGTATCAAATCTGATGATCCGAGTAATTTCAGGTTTGCCTCTGGGACTTGGTTAAATAAAATGATGAACCCGATATGGTCCTAGAGCAGTGGTTCTCAACCTTCCTAATGCCGCGACCCTTTAATACAGTTCCTCATGTTGTGGTGACCCCCAACCATAAAATTATTTTCATTGCTACTTCATAACTGTAATTTTGCTACTGTTATGAATCGTAATGTAAATATCTGTGTTTTCCGATGGTCTTAGGCGACCCCTGTGAAAGGGGTCGCGACCCACAGGTTGAGAACCGCTGTCAGGGATCGCCTAAGACCATCAGAAAACACAGATATTTACATTACGATTCATAACACTAGCAAAATTACAGTTATGAAGTAGCAACAAAAGTAGTTTTATGGCTGGGGGTCACCACAACATGAGGAACTGTATTAAAGGGTCGCGGCATTAGGAAGGTTGAGAACCACTGTCCTAGAGGAAAGCCAGTGACAAGACTAAATAGATATGAAAAAATTGGGGGTGATTAGTAGCTTCTCGCCTGGTGTCTGCAGCAGACCATTAGAGAAAAACTGGAAACAGTTTAAATGTCCAGCAACATAAGTTATGGTCCATCTATGCAACAGAACAATCCACTGCCATTGAAAAATCTATTTGTAAGAAATATTCATTGATAAGGAGAAAGGCTAAAATTACAATAAGAGGGGAAATGCTAGTTAAAATGCGTAAGTTCAACCCTAGTCGGTTAGAGTATCAGCCTGTGGACCGAGAGTTTTGGGTTTGATTCCCTATCAAGGGCACAGCACGTACCTCAGTTCATATTCAATCCCCAGCCCTGGTTGGGGCATGTGGAAGACAACCAGTCTCTCTCTCTCCCCTTCCCTTTCACTCTCTCTCTAAAGATCTATGGGAAAAAATATCCTTGGTGAGTTTAAAAAAAAAAAAAAAAAAGAGAGAGAGAGTTCAGAAGAATCCCACCTTTATTTTAGGGGGGGGGGGGGGGAACAAATATGTATTTTGCCCATGAAAAAAGATTCCCAAAAATATACACTAAGTTTAATTCCTAAAAGAAGACATAAATGATATTTCAATCCTTTGACTTTTATCTCTTTTTTCTTTTTATATAATAAACATACATTGCTTCTATAACAACAAAACTCAAGTTACTTTTAATTTTGTAAAAAGATGCTCAACTTTGAAATATGCACCAAAAGTGGAGGCCACAAGGAAAGGAAAAAAATGTCCCTGAAAGACAAGACCAGTGAGGGCTTCTCCTGGCCTTTCAGGTGTGTCTGACATCAACAGAGCAAAGCAGTGGAGGGCACTGTGATTCCCAACTGTGGCTCCAATCACAGACCCATCTTCACAGACGCAGCCTCTGAGCAACTGTGGGGGCGAGGGATGCCATCACAGCATGATCTCAGAACAGTGAAGACCATCACGCAACATTCTAAATGACATGGTGTGAGAAGGCTGTAAGGTGTGGAGGCAAGGGGATGGGACCCACCTGGATGGTCACAATCATGGACTCTGGCACAGGTTTGGGTACACTCAGGGGGCCTGGTACCACAGGGAACTGGAGGGTAGATCACTGATGCACCACAGTGGCAGGATAATTCATCAAAACCTGGTGGAGCAGCGGGTGAAACAAAATAACCCTTCATGAGTTTGGGATGAGCACACACGTATTTTACACACACACACACACACACACACACACACACACACACACACTTTTTCTTTTTTGGGGGCTTATATTTCTAGAGAATAGGCTGATTTTTTTTTTTTTAATCCTCACCCAAGGATATTTTTTCCATTGATTTTTAAAGACAGTGGGAGGGAGAGGGAGAGAGAGAGAAACACCAATTCGAGAGAAACACATTGATTGGTTGCCTCCCGCATGCCCCAAACCAGGGCCGGAAGCCTGCAACTGGGGCACATGCCCTTGACCAGAATTGAACCTGGGAGCCTTCAGTCCATAGGCCGATGCTCTATCCACTGAGCCAAACTGGGTAGGGCTAGGCTACTTTTTATTTTTTATGTTTTTATTTTGTGAAAAGTGTGGAGCAGACAGATATAAAGTGTTTCATTTTTATCTACAATGAACTCTAAGTCCATGAGCTTAAGACAGTTTTATATGTATTTTATAAACAACAGATCTATAGGCCATCTCTTTTTGAGAGACAACATGAGACTTCCACTAAAGGTACAGCTCTTTTTTAACTCTTTTGGTTAGGAAAATGATAGCGATTATGAGAGCTACAGTAACCAACATACAAAAATATACATTTGAATATAAACCTCAGAGAGCCACTGAAGCAATTTTAAAAATTCTCATAGTATAATCAACATCTATGGTGCTTGACATACAAAGTTGAAATGAAGCACAGAGTTACATTGTGAGTTTATTAGGCACAGTTCATAAACCAAATCAAAATGAGAGCTCACATGGGACAGCTCTAAGCAGCAGCCCACTTAACCCACAGATCCCAAGGGGAACCAGTTCTCCAACTCTGGGTCTTGATCGAGGCCAGGCCCTTGGATCATGGTTCTCAACTAGGGCACTGGAGTTTGGAAACGCAGGGACCTCTAGGATCCCCCACCCACTGCTCTTTTCTAGTCAACACTCTCCAGCAAACCCTTCAAAGGTTAGACGAGGTGGTAGAAAGAGCCCTGTAAATACAGTCAGGAGACTTAGACTCCTAGTCCTACACCTATTATTTATTTGCTCAGGGACTGCAGGCAAGTCCCTCTGAGCTTTTTTTTCTTTTGGTCAAATGAGGATACCAAACTTTTACCTATCCACTCAACAAGATTATTGTGAGGATGAGCTGATATATGTGAAATAGCTAGGTAAAGGGGCCATATGTTTTTCTGTAGAACTCCATGTGTGTGATCTGTAACAAAGCACTGACTCAATTCCTTTTCGAAATGAGACGAGCCTAGCATTCTAGAGAAGACATAATTATGGGAAATCTGACTTAGGCCAATCTTTTTTTTTATTGATTTCAGAAAGGAAGGGAGAGGGACTGAGAGACAGAAACATCAATAAGAGAGAATCATTGATCGGCTGCCTCCTGCACACCCCCCTACCAGGGACTGAGCCCACAAAACAGGCATGTGCCCTGACCGGGAATTGAACCAGTGACCTCTTGGTTCCTGGGTCAACGCTCAACCACTGAGCCATACCAGGCTGGGCTTAGGCAAACTTTTAATGCAGCAGTTCTAAAAGTGCTCTGTTGATCTCTAGGGATCCCTGAGACTCTTTCAATAAGTCCACAAGGTCAAAATTATTTTTATAATAATACTAAGATATTATTTACTTTTTCTACTATGTTGGTACAAAAACAAAAAACCTGCCAGGGCCTTAATGCAAATCAAGGCAGTAGGATCAAACTGTAATCATTGTGTTTTTCACTGCCAAGTACTTAAGAGTAAATATAAAAATGTCAGTTTCACTTAAGAAAGTCTTTGAGGAAGCAGCAAAAAAAACAAACAAAAAACAACAACCCTTGAGTGTTGAATTTGTATATTTTTAATATTCTGTGGAATAAAATGGAGAATCTGCATATAATACACTTTTGCTGCACACAAAAAACTCTGGTTGTGCTCTGACCAGGTGCTCAGTTGGTTGGAGCCTCGTTCCATATACCAAAAGGTTGCTGGACGATTCCCAGTCAAGGTTACATACCTACATTGTAGGTTCAATCCCTGGTTGGGGGAAGTACAGGAGGGTCAAAATCGATGGTTCTCTCTCACATCAATATGTGTGTGTGTGTATGTGTCTCTCTCTCTCTCTCTCTCTCTTTCTTCCTCTCTCAAATCAATAAAAACATGTCCTTAGGTGAGGATTTAAACAAACAAACAAACAAACAAACAAAAAATGGGTTGTTTTTTGAAGAATTGCACTTCTCTTGAGTTGTGAGCTAAATTAACTTTTTATTTTTACAGAATATCATTTTTACTTGAAACAATGACTGACAAACTATGGTTATTCAGACTTGGGTATTTAGCAGACATTTTATAAAAAATGAACAAAGTCACCCTAACCAGTTTGGCTCAGTGGATAGAGCGTCAGCTGGGGATTCAAGGGTCCCAGGTTCGATTCTGGTCAAGGGCATGTACCTGGGTTGTGGGCTCAGTCCAACATGCATGAGGCAACCAATCAATGATTCCCTCTCATCATTGATGTTTCTATCTCTCTCTTCCTCTCCTTTCCTCTCTGAAATCAATAAAAATATATTTAAAAAAAGAACAAAGTGAGCCTGTCACTTTATAAAAAATGACTTTGCTGCCAATGACAAAAATTCAAGCTTCGAATAAAAACAGAATATTTGAAAATATGTAATTATCTCGATGATGAGCTTGACAACTTCCTAATACTTTTCCTAAGAGTCTTCTGATGGTAATTATAGCAGTGAGTTTTTAATAGTATAACACAAAAGTTGTCAACACTTCAAAGATATGCATAACCCAGTGACAACTATTTTCCAAATGATCAATGTATGACATTGTAAAATCATGCATGGGTAAAAGATCCATTCAAAATACAAAAAAATCCAATGAATTTTAATGTGACCAAGAATAAACACAAAAATACTGACTTAAGTTACTTTCTGAAATGAAGTTAAGTTTTGGTGTAATATCAAAAAAGAATACCCACAATTACCTGTAAAAGTTTTAAAATACTCAATTCCTTCTTCAACTAGCTGTGTGAAACTGGATTGTTTTCCATATGCCTCAACTATATTGCAATAGACTGATATAGAAGCAGATGTGAGAATGCGCTATCTTCTATTAAATCAAGCAGCTACTCTTCTAATGTTTTTGAAAATATAGTTTTAAAAAATTGTTACTTACGTTAACATGCAAGGTAACTACAATTTAAAAAAATCCTATCTAATAAAAGAGTAATATGCAAATTGACCATACCTCCACTACACCCACAATCAGGAGCCAATCAGGAGCAAGTATGCAAATTAACCCAACCAAGATGGCTGCAGCCACAGAGTGAGCAGGAGGCTTTGGTTTCCCCAGCAATGGAGGAAGCCAAGTTTCCCACACACCCTGGCCGGCCCAGGCCTGCACTCAAGGCTACAAAGTTTCAATTTTAGAAGATAAAAAAATTCCAACAAAAATGGCGACAACCACGGAGCTGGAGAGAGCAGGAGGCTTGAGTTGCCCCAGGTGATGGAGGAAGCCAAGCTCCTGCAGCCCTGGCCTTTGCTCAAAGCTACAAAGTTTCAATTATAGAAGATAAATAAATCCCAACAAAAATGGCTTCGGCCACGGAGCGAGCAGGAGGTTTGGCTCCGCTCAAGGCTACAAAGTTTCAATTATAGAAGATAGATAAATCCCAGATCCCAGGGCTTCCGCTTGGGTCGCCAGGGTGTGTGGCCGGCCTGCAAACCACCACAGGCCCCTCGCCCAGGCCACCCCATGCCCCAAGGGAACCCCACCCTGATCTGGGACACCCTTCAGGGCAAATCAGCCGGCCCCCACCCGTGCACCAGGCCTCTATCCTATCTAATAAAAGAATAATATGCAAATTGACCATCACTCCAATACACACGATGGCTGCCCGCATGTGGTCAAAGATGACTGCCCTCATGTGGACACAAGATGGCCACCACAAGATGACCAGCAGGGGAGGGCAGTTGGGAGGGACCAGGTCTGCAATGGAGGACAGTTGTGGGTGATCAGGCCAGCAGGGCAGGGCAGTTGGGAGGGACCAGCCTGCAAGGGAGGGCAGTTGGGGGTGACCGGGCCTGCAGGGAAGGGCAGTTGGGGGGGACCCAGGCCTGCAGGGGAGAGCAGTTGGGGGGACCAGGCCTGCAGGGGAGGGCAGTTGTGTATGTAAATCAATCAAAATTATACCTATATTTTTTGTCAGATCAGCAAAAATATAATACATTTCTTAGTGTGCTGCAGAATTTTAGTAATTAACTTATGTGTGCCATGAAATGAAAAAGGTTGAAAATCATTGATAGAAAGAAAAGTTGCTAAGGACAGAACTGGGTCTATAATATTTATTTACTCATTTATTTATAAAATACCATATTTTCCAGTGTATAAGATGACCTTTTAACCCAGGAAAATCTTCTCAAAAGTCAGGGGTCTTATACGCCGGAAAATACGGTAACCCACCCATCATTTGGCAATAACTCACTTTAATTCTAAATTGTAAATACCGTATTTTCAGGCGTATAAAACCCCTGACTTTTGAGAAGATTTTCCTGGGTTAAAAGGTCGTCTTACATGCCGGAAAATACAGTATAATTTTATTGATTTCAGAGAGGAAGGGAGAGGGAGAGAGAGATAGAAACATCAATGAGAGAATCATTGATCAGCTGCCTCCTACAGGCCCCCTACTGGGGACCGAGCTCACAACCCAGGCATGTGCCCTTGATCGGAATCGAACCCGGGACCCTTCAGTCCCCAGGCCGGTGCTCTGTCCACTGAGCCAAACCAGCTAGGGCTATAATATTTAAGAAGGAGGTAGCAAAAGAGGTATCCATTAATGAACCAGACTCCATCTTAGGATCACTGCCTATATCCCACGTTTCATACATTTAGGGACAACAATATAGCACTACAAATAACTTTTTTTCTTAAAGAAGTCTTTTTTTTATTATTATTTTTTTGGTTAATCCTTACTCAAGGATATTTTTCCATTGATTTTCTTTTTTAGGGAGAGTGGAAAAGAGAGGGAAAGACAGAGAGAAACATCGATGTGAGAGAAACACATCAATTGGTTGCCTCCTGCACGAGCCCTGACCACGGCCCGGGCCAGGAAGGAGCTTGCAGCCAAGGTATGTGCCCTTGACCGGAATCGAACCCTTTGGTCTACGGCTGCCTCTCTACGCACTGAGCAAAACTGGCTAGGGCACAGAATAATGTTTTTAAAAAACTTAATATATCTGAAATATTAAGACTTATTAGGTCAGTAATTCATACAACTCTAAGCATATAATTATCTCAAAATACATTATGCCTAAATTCCTAGAAAATTCTTATAATAAAGTATACAGTGAAGACACTCACTGGCTTGCCAGCATGTCTGGCAGTTCCCACGATGACAAGGTTCTTCACATCTATGAAGGCCACAACGGAGTTTCCTCCCACAAATCAAAGGACATTTGTGCTCCTTATCCTAGGAAGAGGATTATATTTGTTTACAAAATTATCTCTATTTTGTTTTTCATAAACAAGAAGATTAATAATAATAATCCTATATAATAAGAGAGGAATATGCTAATTATCCGTTACGCCTTGAGACGTAATGACCAATTGCATAATGACCAGATCACGAATCTGCAGGAGGGTAGAGCAGCGAACTACAAGTGGGCAGCAAAAAACTACAGGAGGGGGCAAGGCAGCAAGGTGTGAGATGGAGGGAGGGGGGCAGGAGGAGCTACAGGATGGCAGGGCAGTGGGCGGAGAACTACAAGAGGGCAGCAGAGCTACTGGTGCACAGACTTGTGCGCAGGCCTACTAGTCCTATCTAATAAAAGAGTAAATGCAAATTGACCGTCACACCAAGACAAAAGATGGCCACCCCCATATGGTCAAAGATGGCTGCCCCCATGTGGACACAAGATGGCCGCCACAAGATGGCCACCACAAGACGGCCTTCAGGGGAGGGCAGTTGTGGGAAGTTAGGGGTGACCAGGCCAGCCCAGCAGAAAAGGGTAGTTGGGGGTAACCAGGTTGGTGGAGGAGGGCAGTTGGGGGAGACCAGGCCAGCAAGGGAGGGCAGTTGGGCAGTTGGGGGAGACCCAGGCCTGCAAGGGAGGGCAGTTGGGGGGACCCAGGCCTGCAGGGGAGGGCAGTGTGGGGGGAACCAGGCCTGCAGGGGAGGGCAGTTGTGGGTGATCAGGCCTGCAGGGGAGAGCAGTTAGGGGTGACCAGGCAAGCAGAGGGCAGTTGGGGGAGACCAGGTTGGCAGGGGAGAGCAGTTGGGGGAGACCAGGCCTGCAGGGGAGGGTAGTTGTAGGGGACCAGGCCTGCAGGGGAGGACAGTTGGGGGGGGGAGACCAGGCCTGCAGGGGAGGGCAGTTGTGGGCAATCAGGCCAGCAGGGAGGGCAGTTGGGAGCCAGCAGTCCTGGATTATGAGAGGGATGTCCAACCGCCCGTTTAGGCCCGATCCCCGGGCCTAAACGGGCGGTCGGACATCCCTCAAGGGGTCCCAGATTGGAGAGGGTGCAGGCTGGGCTGATGGACACCCCCCTCCCCGTGCACGAATTTCATGCACCAGGCCTCTAGTCTATATATATAAAAGCCTAAGCGACCATTGCTACAACACACACTGACCACCAGGGGGAAGATGCTCAACGCAAGAGCTGCCCCCTGGTGGTCAGTGAGCTCCTGTTGTCCGTTCCCCTCCCCTTTCCCAGACCCTAATTGGGACTGGGTGAGATGGGCCCTTGATTGGCAGCCAGGCCAAGGGACTCCACCCATGCATAAATTCATGCACCAGGCCTCTAGTAATAATAAAAGCTCTCCATATTTATGGATGAAATGATGTCTGAGTTTAGCTTCAAAATAATCAGGGGAGGTGGAGTTAGTGGAGATGTGGATGAAACAAGATTGCTCATGAGCTGATCACCACTAAAGTTGGATACTGGGTATATGGGACTAGTCTCTCTGCTTTTGTGTATGTTAGAAATTTTCAATAACAAGAAGTCTTTAAACACTAGCTTATAAATAAGTCTTGATATACTGTACAAATTTATTACTCTTCACTATGTCAATAAAATTTAAAACAATTATGTATTTTTTATATATACACACATACACATATATGTGTAAGTGTGTACATGTGCATTACCTTGCTACTGGTACTGTGCTATCTGACTGCCAGGAAGTGCTTTCTTTAGTTCCACAGAAGTGAATATTACAGATAACTAAAACTTGCTCTTTCAACAATGCCACACACATTTTACCTACTATAGGAAACCTGAAGCCCAAGTTACTAAGCACATGCCAGTCTGTGTGCTGGGATAACACACAATCTCCTGTGGAGAACTGCTCATCCAGCAGTCCTGAGCTCTGGGGCCTGAGGCCTCTGTCTTTCGTCTTTTTCTTCCTCCATGTTGCCACTGACTGACATTTTAACCTGACTGAGGTCAGCTTGATTGGGCAGCTCTCTGACTCCTGCTCAGGGGGCCCCTTCCAGTGATTTGGGCTGCATTCCAGATGGCTGAGGCTTCCAGAAGCCCAGCTCCTGAAAGAATGCAATCTGATTGTGACTAATGATGGGTCCACTTACCACACAGCATATCTCATTACATTTATGCCGTCCACACAACCGTTTCTTGTTACACCTCTTGTCGCATATAAATGTAGCATCTGCTGTGGACAATTAAAAAGAAAAACAAAGCAAAGGCTATAACAAATATCTGAGTGACTGCAAAAATACAAATGTAATAATAAAAATAAGCACCGGCCGGTGTGGCTATTTTAAAATAATTATGTAAATAAGTGGTAAAAATGTTAATAGTGAAAATGCATATTAAAATAAGATACAATTTTTCACTTGCCAGATTGTCAAAAAATAGAAAACAGGAAGACCAATATACAGTATGTGTGAAAGTATGGAAAAAAGGCACACATATTTAGTGATGAGAGTATAAACTTTGGAGTACAAATGTAACTATTAAAAATTTAAGTAGTGCCCTAGCCAGTTTGACTCAGTGGATAGAGCCAAGGACTGAGTCATGATTGAAGGGTCCTGGTTTTGATTCCAGTCAAGGGCACATACCTTGGTTGCAAGCTTGATCCCTGGCCCTGGTCAGGGTGCATGTGGGAGGCAACCAATTGATGTGTCTCTCTCACATGGCTGTTTCTCTCTCTGTCTCTCCCCCTCCCACTCTCTATAAAAGAAAAAAAAAATTAAGTGGTAATTTCATTTTAAGAAATTCTTCCTACAGATATACTTTCAAAAAAGGTAGGACACTAAGAGCCCAAGTAATAACAACAAAAAACATAAATTAGACTTCATCAATATTAAAAGCTTTTGTGTATCAAGGAACACTTTCAAGAAAGTAAAAATATTTTCCCATTTGACTACCATATTTTCTCCTAAAAGATTTTAGTGGCTATGCTTATGGGACAGATTAAAATTGCCATGATCTAAAGAGGAAGGATTTGTGACCTCTTCTTATATTAAATGACTAAACAGAAAGAAGAAAAAAAAAAGTGAAAAAGCAACCCACACACAATGGGAGAAAATATTTGCAAATCATGTTTCATAAGGACCTAGGATCCAAAATATATAAAGAACTCTTACAACTCAACAACAACACAATTTGAAATGGGTAAAGGACTTGAACAGATTCTTTTCCAAAGATACACAAACGGCCAAGTACATAAAAAAAGTTCAACATCATTAGTCATTAGGGAAATGAACATCAAAACCACAACATAGCACTTCGTACCCACTTAGGACAGATATAATCTACCTAATAAAAGAGTAACATGCTAATTGACCATACCTTTGTGACACCCACCAGTCAATCAGGAGTGAGTATGCAAATTAACCCAACAAAGATGGCAGGTTAATTTGCATACACAGGTGCTGAGTGGCTGGGGTGGGGTGGGCCTCTGGGCAGTGTGGGACAACAACATAGAAAATAACAAGTATTAGAGAGAAATTGGAACCCTCACTGTTGGTGAGAATGTAAAATGGTATAGCTGCTGGCTGAGGCCCTGGTACCATGTATCCAATATCCTATCAAGTCTTAAAGGGATCAGACATTGGAGTCTGTGTGTAAAAAAGTTTGCTTCATTAGTCCTGGCTGATGTGGCGCAGTTGTTTGGGTATCGTTCCACACACTGAAAGGTTGCTGGTAAGATTCCTGGTCAGGGCCCATGCCTGGGTTGCGGGCTCAATCTCGATAGAGGGTGTGCAGGAGGCAGCTGATTGATGTTTTGCTCTCATACTGACGTTTCTCTCTCTCCCTCTCCTTTCCTCTCTCTCTAAATATCAAAAAAATCTTGTTAAAAAAGCTTGTTTCATTAGATATTAGTTACCTTCACTTCTCTTCAATATTTTATTATGAAAATTTTCAAACATATAAAAAAGATTGAACAATCTTACAGTAAATATGTAAAATTTACTCATATGTCCACTACCTAGATTCTACCATTAGTTATTTTCCCACATATCTATTTTCTACCCACCCATCAATTTATTTTTTAATGCATTTTAAAGTAAGTTACAGACATGATCACACTTTCCCTAAAATTTTCACACTTCACTAATTAGAATTCAATTTGTTTCCTCCTTTTCTTATGAGGTAAAATTTACATACAATGAAATGCACACATGTTAATTGTACCTTCACTGAATTTTGACAAATACATTTACCCCAGAAAGTTCCCTCATGCCCCTTCCCAGTCATACCTTCACTTTTGAGACTGGTACATGGAAGCTCCTATGGGAAAAGAAAAAGTAACTACTTTAAGAATAAATGAAACAAAACAACTATTGTATAATGCTAAATGTAATATGTCTACCCCAAATGTGCTGTACTTCTCTGGCAATTTATTCACCAACTTCACTATCTCGAGCAAGATTAGCCCAGTTCCTATATGAATATGCTTTACTTACAACAAGGCCCCAGGTTTACTAATATTTCATGCAAATATAATTGTAACAACCTTTGTGGTCTGGCCTCCAAATGCACAGCAGATTAGGTATTATAAAGCTAAATGGAAAGAAGGGCTGCTAAAGGTAGGCAAAGCAAAGAGAAATAACTGCCTATTAAGGGTACATACAGACAAAAGAATTAAAAATTGAAAATCTGTAACAATCTGGTGTCATTTAATGCAGGGGCAAACAACTCTACACACTTAAGAGCATTACTGACAACCTAGCTGGACTGTAGCAAAGTGGGATTAGAGTACACCTTGGCATTCAAAGTTTTATTACTGTGGTTTGCATTGTGTGAATGGCCCGAAAGATCTATCCCATGGAATTTTGTGGAAGCATGACTCAGAATAACATGAGGCTGGTACGTGGGGAACAAGTCAGTCATTTGGGGTAGAGTGAACCTGGCTGGCTGTCCAACAACTACATTTGTATTTGGCTTTGATGACATTTACAGGTTGCATTGTACTCAGAAATAAGCAAAATGATAAAAACATTAGTTCTTAGTGAAAATGATCCTGGAAATAAAAAAGGGCAGCCACTAGAGTTGATAATAGAAGAGGTCAATGAAATTGAAGCTTTTGGCCAGAAGATGTTTTAGATAAATTGATGAGTTGGCTAGGTTTGATGATACCAAAAAATTCCCTACATGCTCTCTAGAGATATAAAGCAAAGGTGACTCATGAAACGGCCTGAGTGAGTTTTCCAGCTAAGGCTAATCCTGGACTGTACAGGGGAAATGACATGCTGGAGTGGTATCTATCTAGGGAAAGGCAGAGCTCCCATAAATCTCTATAATAAATATGAATTACTAATAAAAACTTAAATACGGTATTCTTTGTAAAGAGGCAGTAATATATGCCATATATTTCTCAAAGACTCCCACCAAAGTGATTAAAACAACCTTTGAAGCTTTAATAAATGTTTTATTTATCTAGAAAACTTACTTCCATGGAAAAGGTCATTCCATTACAAAAGACATTTCATGAAAAATCTACATTCATGAAAAATCTGGCTGTACAATGAGGTGATGATTATCAGTATTTCGAAGAGATTTTTTTTTACTTTGTCAAAGGGTTGAACAGAATTCATATATTGAATGAACTTGTGAACTTATATAGCAATTTTACAATAAGACTTTTATTTGCAAAAATTTACACATAGTTTTTTAAGAAAACTCTTACTGCCATGGGGTCCACTATTAGAGGGAGTGAGGACACAGAGTGAATGAGAAGCAAAAAAAGGTGAGTGAAAAAAGGATTACTAGGAAGAAACAAATCGACAGTAACCATTTTGAGCTCATGCGTAGCAACATGCTTGTGATTCTTTGTCACAAAGAGCACCTCTGGACATTACTAAATTTGTGATTACTAAATCACAGCATCTGTCTTCGTTGTATTTACAAAGCATAAAGTGGCCTTGTACCTGACATTCAAAACTCCTTTCTGCCCCTTGTATTCTGTGATTTCTTTTAGGAAAAACAAGCAAACAAAAAACCCATAATGCTCACATAACTTTTGCATGTAAACTGTGGTTTTACATTTTTTATTTTATTCTGAAGCTTAACTATTAATGCATCTCCCAATTATGGATTATATCCTCAGAATCATTTGTAAGTCAGCTGACACCCAGACCTTGGGCTGTATTTAAGAAATAGAACCAACTGCTCAGAATTCTGTCTGCACCCCAGCCTGTGCTCTGCTGGGACAAGGTTGGCATGCATTGAAATGACTAGCAGTAGGCCAGAGAGCAGGATAGTTCAACATTCAGTTTGTTCCTCAAGTTGATTACCCAAAGACTTCCACAGGAAGGCTTCCTGCCTCTTCTGGTACAGACAGAGGAATGGGCACTAAGGCCTCATTTCAAAATGGTAAGACACCCTTTTTATAACACAAAGTCCAATTCAAACTGCCCAGTGTAGAAAGTGGACACACTGACTAAACTTGTCAACTTATAAAACAGTTGTATAGTGAGAACTGTTACCTTAAGAGAGGTCTGACTTTCGTCATTGGCTTCTGGGAGGTAATATTGAAGCCCTTGCAATATCATGCCTGATAGGAGTGCCAGTTTGTCTGGGGCCTTGGTTCACAAGTAACTTGGGTTCCAGTCTAATAACATGACTTAGGGTCAGGATGGCCACACTGGATAGTCTTAGGGTGGGAGATGACCACGCCGTAGAGACTGATGTGATTTAGGGTGGGGGCTTTGGGCCACACAATATCAGTAGACCTCTGGAAGGACTGGAGACTGAGATCAGCTACAATGGCAGTCAATCATGCTTACACAATGGAGCTTCAATAAAAACTGGGGAGCTTCCCTGATTGGCAATACTCCACTGTACACACTGATGCTGAAAAAGTAACAATGTTCCAACTCCATGGGGAGAGGACAACTGGAAGCTTCACATTTGGTACTTTCTCCGACTCTGCCCTACATGCCTCTTCCTTTGGGTGATGGTAATCTGTATCCTTTCCCTGTGATATACTGTAACAATGACTATAACAGCTTTCACTGAATTCTGAGACCTTCTAGTGAATTATCAAACCTTGAGGGTGGTCATGTGGACCGTTCTAATTCAGCAGTTGTCTAAACTCTCGCAGTGGGTGTCAGAAGTGAGGGCAATCTTGTGGACTATGTTCCCTCTAACTTCTTAGTTAATCCTTTGCAACAGTGCTATTGTTCTCTTCCAACATCTAGCATTATCACACTTGATTTGCTGAGCTGTACTTGCCTTATCCCCTTGACTGGCCTTTGAGCTTTTATTGCCAATCCCTTCTCCACCCCAGATATCTATCCTACAACCATAGCAGGTGTCATTATACACTGGCTAGACTAAATGAATCATACGTAGTATGACAAGAGTAAAACTTAGATTATTTTGATTGACCCCCTCTTCCATAATCACCAATTTAAAAGGCATTGGTGACAAAACCTTTAGCATTTTTTAGGATTTACCTTTGTTCTGAAAGAGCATCTGCAGGAAATAACTGATGTGCGAGAGCATGGTCCACAGTCTCCTTCATGGCAGAGCTTTTCACAGGTATGAATGAAATCTTTAATAAAAATGAAAAGAGCTAAGAATGAAAATTGCAACTACTCATTGCAGATTCCCAAACTCATTAGCCACATTGGTTTTCTACCTGTTCCCTACAACTCCAGAATCAGAGTTGAGAGAAGGATATCATCAATGCTTTTCCCCTTATTTTCCCTTTATCCAGGAGGCTGAGCCTTTTCCATCAAGGACAGAGTCCAGCAGTAGTCACTGGAATATGCTTTGGATTGCATGGTGCTTTGCCTAAGTAAAAGAACAGATCTGTTCTGCCCCATGTAGCTCAGTTGGTTGAGCATTGTCCCATGTACTGAGAGGTCTTCAGTTTGATTCCCGGTCAGGGCATATGCCCGAGCTGCAGGTTCGATCCCCAGCAGGCGCAGTGCAGGGAGGCAGCCGATCAATGTTTCTCTCTCATCAATGTCTCTCTCTCATTTCTTCTCTTTAAAAATCAATAAAAACATTTTCAAACAGAAAGAACAAATCTATCTCTTTCCTTATTTAGGCCCCAAGTCTCCAGGTTACATTTGAATCTCCTTAAAATTGTAGCCATGGATTATGTTATTATAAGTATTCCTGACTGGAAATCATCCGAGAATAAAAAATGATAAGAAGCCATGATCTATAATCTCATAGACTCGAGCTCTGTGAACATCTGGTGATAGATGGCATGCCATTCATTCAGTTAAGCAAGGTTTAGGACAATTCCTGTCTCAAGGACCCCTCAGGGATCACCCACAGTCTCTTCAGTTTATTTGCATCTTTGATTCTAATGTCTATTTCCCAAAGGTAGCATATAGATGGATCTTGTTTTTGTTTGTTTAATCCATTCACATTGTTATTATTAATATTTGGATTTACACCTGCCATTTCACTTACAGTTCTTTTTAAATTTTTAAAAAATATATATTTTTATTGATTTCAGAGAGGAAGGGAGAGGGAGAGATAGAAACAACAGTGAGATCAAACTATAGCGGAAAGGCTGGGGAGGGTTGGGAGTGGGGTAAGAGATTAACCGAAGGACTTGTATGCATGCATATGAGCATAACCAATGGATGCAAGACACTGGGAGGGGGGTGAGGGCATGTGCCAGGGGGTAGGGGAGGCTAGGGGAGGGTCAATTGGGAAAAAAAAAAAAAAGGAGACATATGTACTACTATTTATAATATCTAAACAATAAAAAAAAGAAAAAAGTATGAAGAATCAAAAGAAGAAGAAAAAAGAAACAATGATGAGAATCACTGATTGGCTGCCTCCTGCACGCCACACACTGGGTATGAAGCCAGCAACCCGGGCAGGTCCTTTGACTGGGAATTAAACCGTGACCTACTGGTTCATAGGTCAATGCTTAGCCACTGAGCCATACTGCCGGGCAAGAGTTACTTTCTTAATGGTTTTTTTAGGGCTTACCATATATACCTTAGCAGAAGCTACTTCAGATTTAAATAATTAACCTAATTCCAGTGAGATATAAGAGGCTTATTTCTATATAGTAACTATATTCCCACTTCTCCTCTTTTGTTGTATTGTTATACATCGGACAGCTATATGTTATAAACCCAATAATACATTGTTTTAACTATTACTTTATATATGTTATAGTCTATTAAAGAAGTTGAGAAAAGAGAACAGTATATATTTATAGTTTTTTATATTTGTCTTATTTACCATTCCTGGTGTCCTTCATTTGTTCCTGTGAATCTGAGCTACCCTGTGGTATCATTTCCTTACTTCAATACAACATTGATTCCACCCACCTCCTTTGTCTGTTATCATCAGATATATTTCTACAAATAATCCAATTACATACATATTATTTTATACAACTGCTTTTTAAATAAGTTGAGAAAAGAACATGTATTTATACTGTCTTTTTTTATTATGATGTAATACTTTTACTCTTTTTCTCATATGGATTTGAATTTACATCTGGGTTTACTTGCTTTCAGCTGAAATTCCTTTAGTATTATTTATTGTAAAATAGCAACAAATTCTCCATTTTTATCTTTATTTTTCAAAGGCAGTCTTGCTGGATATAAGATTCTTAGTTGCCAGGTCTTTTTCTTTCAGCACTTTAAATAGGTCATCCCACTACTTTCTGGTTGTGATGTAGTGTTCCCCATTGTTTCTGATGAGAAGTCTGCGGTTAATCTCACAGGGGTCCCTTGAGTGATTTTTCTCTTGCTACTTTAAAGATTTTCTCCTTGTCTTATGCTTTAAGCATTCTTACTATGTCTCTGTGTGGAGCTCTTTAAATTTACTCTATTAGAGTTTGTTTGGCTTGTTGGATATAGATTAATGTTTTTCAATAAACCTGGAAAATTTTCAGCCATTATTTCTAAGAATATTTTTCTGCTCTTTTCTCATCTCTTGGTATTCCCATTATATACTGTACTAAAGGCCCGATGCACAAAATTCGTGCCAGGGGCTCAGCCCTTGTAGCCCTGGCTTCACCCGGCAGGTCGTTTAGCTGTCTGGTCTAATTAGCATATTATGCTTTTATTATTATAGAAGACTAGAGGCTCGATGCACAAAATTCATGCAAGAGTAGGCCTTCCTTCCCCCCAGTTGCCAGCACCGCTTCCCTCTGGCACCCGAGACCCAGGCTTCCCTCTGGCCCCAGCTTCATCTGGAAGGACGTCCAGAATCACATCCGGAATGACGTCCAGTCTAATCGCATATTACACTTTTTATTATTATAGATATGTTGGTGTGCTTAAAGTTGTCCCACATTTCTCTGAGGCATGTTCATTTTTCTTCATTCTATTTTCTCTCTGTTCTTTGGATTATACAATCTCTATCAATCTTTACATTCATTCATCCTTTCTTCTGCCACGTCAACAATACTGTTGAGCCCCTTTAATTAAATTTTCATCTTGCCGAAACCGGTTTGGCTCAGTGGATAGAGCGTCGGCCTGCGGACTCAAAGGTCCCGGGTTCGATACCGGTCAAGGGCATGTACCTTGGTTGCGGGCACATCCCCAGTAGGGGGTGTGCAGGAGGCAGCTGGTCGATGTTTCTCTCTCATCGATGTTTCTAACTCTCTATCCCTCTCTCTTCCTCTCTGTAAAAAATCAATAAAATATATTTTTAAAAAAAATTAAAAAAAAATTTTTTTTCATCTTAATTACTGAACTTCTCAACTCCAAATTTTCCATTTGGTTCTTCTTTATAATTTCCATTTCAATTGATATTCTCTATTTGATGAGACACTATCTTTATACCTTCCTTTACCTCTTTAAGCATGGTTTCCTTTAGTTCCTTGAACATACCTTGGTTTTTGTTAAATCTGACATAGGTCACTCTCACAGATCACAGAAACGTTCTGTTGCCTGTGTCTTTTTCCATTTCTTTGCATACTTCATAAATTTTTGCTGGAAGTCAGACATTTTGTGGCAAATCTGGATACTGCTTTCTCTCTCCCCCCACTGTATTTTTGTTGTTTGCTTATCTGTTTTTTGACTTGTCTAAGCTACTTTAGTGAAGTCTATTTCCCCTCTGGTATGATGTCCTTGGTGTCACTCTTTGGATGGCAGAGCCTGGGAAGACAATGGTTTTAGTAGAGCTCTATGACTCTCTCTTTCCCTGATCGCTCAGTTAGAAACTTAGACTAGTACTTTATAGCTAATTCCAAAAAGTCTTTTCTGGTTTCTATATCCAAGTAATCAGAAGCCACAGGTCAGAAGAAAGGTAGAGCCACTAAAGGTAGGATAATCATTGACAAGAAAAACAACAAGAAGTTTTAACAAAAGATAAAACAATTCAAACTGCTCACTGGTATGGGAAACTAGCCTGAGAAACCTCAGCAGTCCCTGAGGGCATCACTGCATTCAGCATAATACAGTAACTGAGGTTCAGAAAAATGATGACTCTGGGTCAATAATGGGAAATACATTTTATTTGGTTACCTCTGTTTAAAGAAAGGAGATAATTTTAGAAAAATGTCCATCTAAAATTAAGCTCTGAAGGTATTATCCTCAGCTAAATGGAAAACTTCGCTATAAAGAATGACATTTGAGTTGTCTAAATGGCTAATGCTTTAGTGTATTTATAATTTTAGTTAAGATAGGAAAATGCTTTTAAAAATTGAACCCTGGATTAGTATATCTGGAGTTCATAGTAGTTTAAGCTACTAAGAAAAATTATCCTCGCTCCCTCTCCCCCCATAGAACAGTATCTTATGACAAGTGATCTGAGTTAGCAATAAAATACCCAAATCAGAAAGATAAATCACTTGGGCAAATGTGAATTTTCTTAACTATATTTTGAGGAGGAAAGGATATGTGCTCATATAAATTTGATCCTAATATTTAGAAAAACCTCTGATATTATAACTAGAATTTAAAATGATTTTGCTTAAGTAGTCATTGCTGCCAAACATTTACATTCATATGTCGACTAGTTACCTGAGGAACCACAAGACAGAGGCTTGCCGCACACTTTTCCACATGTAGGGACAGGATCCATGCACGTTTTCCGACCACTACTTCCAAGTTCTAGCAATTGGCTGAGAGGAGTTTGCCCACAAGGGCAATAGCGTACCAGATGGGGGAGCCGTGGGCACGGCTGGCAGGGCTGAGGGTGGCACACTTGGGAACACATGTGGTTCCCACATTTCAAATCCCTGTTAAAAAATAACAACAGACTATTACACAATTGTTGCATAAAATACAGCTTTATTCTAACTGAGAAAAACATAAAAACCTTACTTGCCACATATCTTTAAACAGCCAAAATCCCCAAATCCATCAGACTTTCCTATGTCCGTTCCACATAACACATCTCGCGAGGTGTTGCCACAGTAGCATACTTTAGGACACAATTTCAAAAACATGAGATTAGTTACCCGTATGGGTTCTTAAAATATTCCAAATAATCTATAGGAAAACACAAAATACTATTCATTAGTGTTGATCAGACCTGATGCAGAAATGAATGTGGCTTATACAGCAGCTCTAAGTCCACCTAAGAGCTTCATCATAGAAGGAAATAAAAAATTATGTGATACTCTTGTGCCTCTGTAGCATATCCTGAAAACAGTATTAAAGTGAAGCAAGTCTCTAAATTAAGGAACTAATATCTGGTCCATAAGGCCATAATTGAAAACCAAAAATTGTGAGTTGAGTTTGAAGTAATCATGTTTAAGTATTCACACTAAATAAAAATTTTCAATAATTTGAGACTTTTATTTGTTAGATAGGGAACCTAGTCTAACATCTATAGATTTTCCTGTGGGTTCAAGAAACAATGGATTCCTTTATTTCTTGGGGTCAGCAATGAATGCGTTATGTTTAAGGTGTTATGTTTCTGATGTATTAATAAGTAACAAAGTCTGATAAGAATTGTCATCAACTTACATAACTTTTCTAAGTATCACTTTAAGTTTATAATGAAAATTTATCTCATTAAAATTAGTCTATGCAAGCTCTGGCTGGTTTGGCTCAGTGGATAGAGCGTCGGCCTACGGACTGAAGGGTCCCAGGTTAGATACTGGTCAAGGGCACATGCCTGGGTTGCAGGCTCGATCCCCAGGAGGGGATGTGCAGGAGGCAGCTGATCAACGATTCTCTCTCATCATTGATGTTTCTATCTCTCTCCCTCTCCTTTCTTTTCTAAAATTAATAAAAATATATTTTTAAAATCAGTCTATGCAAATATACCCAACCCTATATAATAAATGCAGACCAGAAGAGAAGAAAATAGAAATTCTGCAGATCTAATGATGCTTTCCTTCTTTCTCAGTATACTTAGATATCTACTTGCACAAAACCAACATCAGAATAAATATAACATTATAGAATCATAGCAAATCTTAAATTCATATTTATTAAAAATTAAAATAGAATGCTTCTAACAAAACATTAGAAATAATACTCATAAAAACTGTATTAAAACAAATTTATCTTTGTCCAGCCAGAATGGCTCAGTGGTTGAATGTCCACCTATGAACCAGGAGGTCACAGCTGGATTCCTGATCAGGGCACATGTCTGGGTTGCAGGCTCAATCCCCAGTGGGGATCTGCAAGAGGCAGCCGATCAATGATTCTCTCTCATCATTGATAAACTCTCTCTCTCTCTCTCTCTCTCTCTCTCTCCTCTCTGAAATCAATAAAAATAAATAAATAAATAAAATAAAATCTATTGTCCAAAAAAAAAAAAAAATCTATTGTCCAGCTCTGGCTGGTTAGAACATTGTTCCGATATGCCAAGGTTGCAGGTTTAATCCCCAGTCAAGGCGCATACAAGCATCAACCAATGAATGCATAAATAAGTGGAACAACAAATTTAAATAAGTGGAACAACAAATTGATGTTTCTCTCTCTCCCTTCCTCTCCCTCTCCCTAAAAAAAAAAAAAATACAATTTATTGTTCAAATTCTATAAGACAATGACCTATACTGGTTTTATGAAACGAAAATAATGAAAACTATCTAAGCATTACCCGAACCAGTTTGGCTCGGTGGTTAGAGCGTCAGCCTGCGGACTGAAGGGTCCCAGGTTCGATTCCAGTCAAGGGCATGTACCTTGATTGCGGGCACATTCCCAGTAGGGAGTGTGCAGGAGGCAGCTGATCGATGTTTCTCTCCATCGATGTTTCTAACTCTCTATTCCTCTCCCTTCCTCTCTGTAAAAAATCAATAAAATATATTCTTTTAAAAAACTATCTAAGCATTAATATATCTTTAGTTCTCTCTATTCAAGGTGCAAAAGCTAACAATCTTTGTGACTACAGGTTTGAGACGAATCCATGTTATCAAGAAAACCATAAATAAGGCTCCAGAAAAGTACAAAAGTATTGCTGGATGGTGTTTTCACCACTTACCTTGGTTCAATATGATGCGGCAAGGCTGGCACGGACCCCCATGGCACAGCTCAGCGCAGTGGTGCTGACCACAATTCAAAACATTCTCACATGGGTTAGAACAGTGGACTGAGACAGCCTGCCCACAGCGAACTGTGTGCCTGTAAAGACAGTAGGTGTAAAGATAGCATTGGTCTAATGTTGGACATCCCGTTTCCCCCACTTTTTCTTTGTTTCCCTCCTCCAACCCTTATTTCCTTAATTACTCTGTCCTTCTCCGCTTGCTTCCTTTTCCTCCTTTGCTTTCCTTATTTCCCATTCTGCCTCTCTGTCCCCTATTTTCTGACCAATGAGGAACTGAAAGCTACTCCTAAGTTTTTGTTATATGCAACTTCTTCTGAGTTCCCATGAAGCAGCATGCAGGAGGGGAAAGGGCCTGGAGCTCCCACAGTAACTTACAGATGGCAGTAGGAAAGTTGGAGAGGTGTCACTAAATATACATTCTCAGAATGAGAATGGCATCTCCTGGGGCTTGGCACTCTGGCATTTTAGGTAGCTATAAAATTTAAGAACATACTATATGTGACTTTGATTCAGGATGGGGAAATCATTCTGCCTTTGTTCTAATAAACATCCTGAGTTATCAGCTAGCAAAGGACTTGAAGCCAGGGATTTCAGACAATTGTCTTCAGGTCTCTTTCCAGTTTAATGGTTTAGAACTTGGAGTCTATTCTCCTACATGAAAAGTTTTATTCTAACCCCTACTCCTATTTCAAGTACACATTTTGTTTGTTATGGATTTAAGACGATCAGTTGCCAGTGCTCAGCATCATGGCTAACATCAACCCCTTGAGGAAAACACTATCATCTCTATGGTGAGAGAACAAGGCTCAATGAGACGAAGCAACTTGCCCAGGTCAACAACTAGTTAGTGGCAGAGCCCAGATATGACCTAGTCTTTCTGACCCAGATCCCTTGTATGTGACTCTCAGGCAACACTGTTACCCTCCTAAGTTTAGTAAACATTAAACTTATGCTTATTAATGAAAATCTGCCTGATCCCATTTCGTCAAGTGGTTCAAAAATGATTTTATGGTCTTCCTGGGCTTCAGAGACATTCCGTAGTTACCTGTGATCCTTGCAGGAGAAATTATATTGTAATGAAAAAAAGAGAGGCTCTGGGGTCACTTATTATTTCATTCAACAATATTCACTGAAAACCTCCTAGATGCCAGGTACTGTGCTAGCCACAGGTAAATGGTTCCTGCCTTCTAAACCTAAAAAGGCCTGGGTTCAATTCTGGTTCTTTCACCCAGTAGAGAAGTTAAGAAAAATAAGTCCCTGTCACGTTGGCTTTTCTTTAAAAAAAGAAAAAAAGAAAGAAAAAGTATTTTTATTGATTTCGGAGGGGAATGGAGAGGGAGAGATAGAAACATCAATGATGAAAGATAATCATTAATCAGCCACTTCATGCACACCCCCTACTGAGGATCGAGCCCGAAACCTGGGCATGTGCCCTGACCAGGAATTGAACCATGACCTCCCAGTTCATAGGTCAAGGCTCAATCACTGAGTCAAGCCAGCTGAGCTGTCACCTTGGCTTTTCAATAAGTAATCTCACTGTGCATAGAACTTCTTAATCATTTATAAGATTGCAAAACAGGATCGAGGCAGCAAAAAAAGCTACTCTATAGAGAAAAGTACTATTTATGCCTACATTTATTTACTAATGGTAGTAAGTAAGTACTATTTACACCTACCTACTAATTTTTATTTTAGAGATTCACACTGAAATCATCAGTGAGGAAAAATAAGTCTTATTTAGAGTACAATTCTAACTTTACCTGGTTCGTCCACATTCACATGTTTTAGTCATAAAGGCGGGACAGGGTGGGCAAGGTCCAGGATGGCAGAGACTAAAAAAGAAAAACATGGATAAATAAATCATACATATAAACCAAATCTGAACAAAGCTGCCCCAGCTGGCTCCCATTGTAATATGGCAACAAATGCATCTACTCTGAAATGTTTTAGTATTTGTCTAAAGTTAATTAAATTTAAACAAAGACAACAATGTTTTTATATAAAAAGAATTGATAGCATTATCATCTTAGAATATTTAGCCAGAAAAGTAAAACCCAAGTCAAAATACTTGTTTTATTTGGGTCTGATAGTCAGAGATGACATTTCCAAACATGGTCTTGGCCCACTTAGTGCAGTGTGCAGGGATAAAAATTGCTTGCCATTCAGTTGAATGGCACAATGGCCAATGGAGTCTTTTAGAACCTGAGCAACATAATAGAGCTCAAATTTATTAAGTCCATGAGAAGTACAGACATTTTCTCATCCGCTAGTGAAATAATAACCAGACAATGGGCTAATGATGGGAACAGTTGACATGAAGGGGAGGCACGCTGTTAACACAGGGAGAAAACAAAGGGGAAAGGGACTCATGGAAAGAACTGGGCTTAGCAATATGTTACTGGTCAGAATTGGACCTCTGAATAGAATGCTTTTTATAGGAGCTATGACATAAAGAGACCAAAGCCCCGCCGGTGTGGCCCAGTGGTAGAGCACTGACCCATACACTAGATGGCTGGTTCAATTCCCAGACAGGACACATGCCTGGATTTCGGACTCGAGTCCCAGCAGGGGGTATGCAAGGGACAGCCAATTGATGTTGATGTTTCTATGTCATCGATGCTTCTTTCTTTCTTTTTTTTGTTAATCCTCACCTGAGGATATTTTTCCATTGGTTTTTAGAGAGTGGAAAGGAAAGGGAGAAACAGAGAGAAACATTAATGTGAGAGAGACACATCAATTGGTTGCCTCTTGCATGCACCCCGACCAGGGCCAGGGAACCTGCAACCGAGGTATATACCCTTGACCGGAATCAAACCCAGGACCCTTCAGTCCACAGGCCGACACTCTAGCTACTGAGCCAAACCTGCTAGGGCTGTCATCGATGTTTCTATCTCTCTCTCTCTCTCTCTCCCTTTCACTCTCTCTAAAAAAATCAATAAAAATATATATGTAAAATAAAACAAAGAGGCCAAAGAAAAAAAATCACAAAATGGAATTATATAGTCAAATAAATACTGCCATCTTCAAAGCAGATAATCTGGTAAATTACACACCTGTTCAGAAATATAACTACTTAAAGTACAGTGGGAATTGCTATAATTTTTGTGCCTGGTCTTCCAAGGTGAGCCATTTTGACAGATAGAACCCACAGAAGACATAAGTTTAAGCATCTGTGTGTGTTTAAAAATGAGTATCTGTATTCAATAGTTATATTTCACATGATATGACACAACCCTTTCAGGTGAAACTATTTCCATGCAAGCGGTAATTTCTTATTACTGAATTTAGTTAAAATGCCAATTAAGGGAAGGAATAGTTTAAACAGATGAGTCCCCTGGGTTCTGAAGAAGGACCTATAGAAGCAGCCAAAGGAAGGGCAGGGCTAACTGCCCAGAAGAGAGCAGGTCATGCTGTTTAGTCCAGTATGAATAGCTTTCTCCCCACTGACAATTCCCCTGCACCACCACATCTTGATTACAAGACCTCTGATTCAACATTTACTCCTGCTCCATGCAGAAGTACCGAGATAAGACTCTGATGTCTGTTTCACTCTTAGAAAATCTAAGACCACTTACCACCCGCCAGGCTCTGTACCAAGCCTCTTACGTGCATCAATTCATTTAATAATCATAACTCTGTATGTTCTACAAGTTCATATCATTGTTATATTATATTATATTATATTATATTATATTATATTATATTATATTATTAGGCCCGGTGCACGAAATTCATGCAACGATACGGTCCCTAGGCCTGGCCTGCGATCAGTGCCATCTACCCCAGCTGCTGGCAACCATCCCCACTCCCCACCTCCACCCACCCCCAGCTCCCCATTCACCATTGGGCGATCAGAGACTGCTGGCCGGTGGGGAGGGACCAAAAGGTTAGCCGCCCTGCCTGCTCACTGGCCCCGGCCCCTGCCACTGGTTGCCCTCTGTGTGTGGGGTGACTGGCGGGGTGGGGTCCTTGGCCTGGCCCCACCCACATCCGCTGACACCCACCCCCGGTTCCCCATTCACCATTGGGCGATCGGAGCCTGCCGGCCACGGGGAGGGACCGAGAGATTGGCCATTCCTCTGGCTTGCTGGCCCCACCCCCGGGTCCCCGTTCGCCAGCGGGTGATTGGAGCCTGCCCACCAGGGTAAGGGACCAAGAGGTTGGCCGGCAGGCCCTGATCAAGCAATCGGGGCCTATGGGCTGGGGGCAGCTCCTGCATTGAGCATCTGCCCCCTGGTGGTCAGTGTGTGTCATACGATTGCTTGTTCCTCCATTCGGTCGATTTACATATTACCCTTTTATTATATAGGACTAGAGGCCCGATGCACGAAATTTGTGCATGGGGGGGTGTGTCCCTCAGCCCAGCCTGCACCCTCTCTAATCTGGGACCCCTCGAGGGATGTCCAACTGCCCATTTAGGCCCGATCCCAGTGGGCCTAAACGGGCAGTCGGACATCCCTCTCACAATCCAGGACTGCTGGTTCCCAACCACTCACCTGCCTGCCTGATTGCCCCTAACTGCTTCTGCCTGCCAGCCTGATCATCCCCTAACCACTCCCCTGCCAGCCTGATTGATGTCTAACTGCTCCCCTGCCAGCCTGTTTGCCCCCAACTTCCCTCCTCTGCCAGCCTGGTCACCCCTAACTGCCCTCCCCTGCAGGCCTAGTCCCTCTCAACTGCCCTCCCCTGCTTGCCTGATCGTTCACAACTGCCCTCCCTTGCAGACCTGGGCCCTCCCAACTGCCCTCCCCTGCTGGCCATCTTGTGGCGGCCATCTTGTGTCCACATGGGGGCAGCCATCTTTGACCACATGGGGGCAGCCATCTTGTGTGTTGGAGTGACAGTCAATTTGCATATTACTCTTTTATTAGATAGGAAGGCAGATAGGCTCAGAGAAATTAAGTAAATTGTCGAACATCACATAACTGTTAAGTGACTCAAACCCAGCAACTAAGCCTTGGTCTGAGGTCAAAACTTGTAGAAAATGCATTTGTAACTGATTAACTGTTTATTATGTGCATTTATCTTATTCTTTAGACCAGTGGTCAGTGGCTCATTAGTCAACAGAGCCAAATATCAACAGTACAACGATTGAAATTTCTTTTGAGAGCCAAAAACTGACTTCTGCGCATGGGCCACCAAGTTTCAATCGCACTGTACGTGCGTGCCCGCACGTGGTATTTTGTGGAAGAGCCACACTCAAGGGGCCAAAGAGCTGCATGTGGCTCACGAGCCGCAGTTTGCCGACCACTGCTTTAGACTGAATATGTTCTAAAGCTCTCTACTTATTGTAGGGAAGAGATTCACATCCTAAACATACTGCCCAACATGACCCTTCACAATTACTTTTTCCCAAACAGAACTCTGCCCTGTATACTCTTTTTGGCCTGGATATCAGTGGGGGATATTTCGTCTAAGCCAGCAGAGTAATATAGTGAGAGGAGCACTGGCTTTGGAAATACCAGCTCCATCATGTCCTAGCATTGTGACCTTTGGCAAGACATGTGGCCTTTCTGAGCCTCATCGGTAAAATGGAGATGACAAATATCTATATACATCACTGGGCTGTTTGAAGAATTCAATGAGTTAACTTTTACAGGATAAGTGCTCAGCAAATGATACTATATTGCCCTTTACCCCATCCTGTTACATGCTAACCAGATATGTATACTCAAAGCCATGAGCAAAATGTGTCCAAAAAGAATCCCCAGGGGTTTAGTATTCCAACTTACAGATTACAGGAATGTGGGCAGTCCTGTCCAGGCTGTTTCTTTCTACAAACTTCACCACAACTATGTGGAATTTCATTTCTGCTCCATTCAGGATTCTTTACCTTGCCTAAAACATATCAGATCAGATAGTCAAATGGTAAAAACTTCAAATGTGTCCTAGATTTTAATGAAATAACACAACATAGCTAGACAGCATGGAACATCAATGTGGTTTTCATTACTTCAGTAAACACATTATCCCACATCCTAAAATAAAATGTTGAATATAATGCTATTAATCAAAAGCTTCACTGAGTATGATAAATCTTAAATGGCGGATTACCTGGAAAAGATAAATATAAGGTTATTTTTACTTATAAAAATGCCCCTTTGACTAATGGATACATTTAATCCAAGAAAAACACCTACAAAATAAGCCTTCTATAAATGGGCCCTTGAATTGATATGGGAATATCTGCTATAAGGGTCAAAAAAAGGGAATAAGGGAAGAGAGCAATGGGGGAGGGGGGGGGGCAGAGAAGGGTGGAGAGAAGCAGTAAGAGATGGAAAGAACAGAAGTCCTCTATTCTAAAGCTATAAAGTAGGCATGAAGGGGCTATATTTTTATAATTAATGTCACTCTGCAAATGTTTAGTAAGCATCCTCCGTCAACGGAGCACAGAGGAAAGAAGAGTAATACTGAGGGAGCAGGGGTGGGGAATGCCTGGCCCTCGGGCCACATAAGGCCCGAGAAATCATTTGGTCTGGCCTGCCAAGGCATTAGGGGGTGAGTTAATAAAAAGTTTGACCAAATATAACAGGCTGTTTTTTAAATTGATCATTTTGTATGGCCCACAAATGATGTTATAAATATGCAAATGGCCCTTGGCAGAAAAAAGGTTCCCCATCCCTACCTTAGAGTCACACATTGATTTTTAGAGAAAAAGGGAGGGAGGGAGGGAGGGAGGGAGGGAGGGAGAGAGACATATCGACTGGTTGTCTCCTTCATGTGCCCCATCTGAGTGACTGGGCACTCAGGTACATGAAATCGAACCTGAGACTCTTGGGTGCATAGGCCGACACTCTAACCACTGAACACCACTGGCCAGGGCAAACTGAGCTATTTAAAAACAGGAAGAGTATTCCATAAAGAGGGAGGGCACAAGGATAGTTAGTAATGCTGGTCTATAGAAAATATCTCTATTATAAACATCAATAACTGATTCCTTGGGTTAAAATATACTTCAATACTACTTTCCTTATGCTGTTCAAATCTGTAATATCAAAGCTGTTAGAGCTAGAAGTGAGAAGAAGCCCATGTCTATACCTGCCTTTGCCATTTGATCAGCTCTGGTCTAAAGTGAAGACCAAGGAGAACTGCACCACGGCTTGGAAATAGCATGAGCCTGGAGGACATGACGTAAAGACCCTTCTCCAGAATACTCTGCCAAGGGCGTAAAGGTCTGTGACTCTATCTGTTTGACAGACAACATGTATATGATGTGTAGTAGACCCCTGCAGCTTTGAATTCTTATAAGTAACTTCTAAAACATGCCTAACAGACCACCTCTCCTGGGCTGGGAACTGAAGTACAATGCATGAAGTGGAAAAGACTTCAATGTATGCAAAAAAAACTTACCACAGAAACAAGTGTAGGTATTAGGAACATGTGCAGAAACATTCTGACAGGCAGGGCACCTCCAACCACTCTGGCCATCTGCCAAAAGAAGGGGGAGAAAACAAAAATAATTTCCTTTAAAAAGCACACATAATTAAAAAAAATTTAAACCTATAATAAGCCATAACATTGAAGCAGTGATGGTAATTTCCATGTTAAGGATTTAGATATTAAAAAAAAAAAAATCACAATGCTTTTGCTTTAATACTGTATTTAGGCTTATATTTATAAGGACTTTAGATACAATGAATCAAGTGGGTATCCATTTTGTTCTCTATTTAACTGAGATATAAATGACATACAACATTATGTGAGTTTTAAGGTGTACAACATGTTACTTTAATATATTTACATACTGCAATATGATTACCACAATATTGTTAGTTAATACCTCCATCTCATCACATAATTTTCATTTCTTTTTGTAGTGATAATGTTCTATTTCTCATTTTGTTAAAAGTTATTTTAGAGAGAAAGAGAAGAAGGGGGAAAAGGAAGAGAGAGAGGGAGAGAGAAACATAGATTTGTTGTTCCACTTATTCATGCGTTCATTGGTTGCTTCTAATATGTGCCCTGACTGGAGTTTGAACCCACAACCTTGACATATCGGGATGAAGCTCCAATTAACTGAGTAACCTGGCCAAGGCCTATTACAGTATTTCTAATGTCAAGATAACCATTATCTGAATGTTGGCTTGAAAAAAAAGAAAAGGATAAAATATTTTGAGTACATGCATGAAAGCCCAGATATCTTAAATTAGAAGAAGAGCCACAGTTCAGAAAGCATGTTATTAACATTTGCATTACCCATAAGTACTAGTATCCTTTGAGAAAAGCCCACAAAATACTACGGAGATTTGTTAAAGGCAAAACAACTTTCAATATTCCAAGTATGAATTAAACAGTGGGTTTCTATAAATTTTCTAAAGCAAACTACATAAGAAATGTTTTCTATACTTGCTACCTGGATAAAAACCACCATTTCAGCAGACGTGACTGATTTTATTTTACCTTAAATATATTTTAACACTGTTTTGTTTAGCTGGTTTGAGATCTACAGCTTAATACTGGCCATCTGAAATATGTGACTGAGACAACATATTCTCCCTGCAGATAAAATATTCAAGAAGAATTAAATAGCATTTTAAAAACTGAATATATTAAATGAGTGAGAATAACTACTCAGAAGAGAGAAATGACTGACCTGCTTGAGATGCTGGAGACCTTGCCCATTTTTTTATGCAGTTCAAATGAAACACGTGGTAACAGCTCTGACAACTCCACACTGGGGCCGTGACGCGAACCAATTCACAGCACACCATGCACTCATATTTTTCTGTAGTTAGTTGTTCAACTAGAGAACCTGTTTAAAAAACAAAACAGATAAACTCAAACATAGAAAACCAATCCTTACTTTAGTCAACCAAGGATCATCAAAGCATCTGAAAGAACCCAAACACAGAGGTTTTAAGGGATGTCTGAATCTGTTCAGAGACAGGCCAAGAAGAGGCAGGAATATGCTGAGGTAGAAGATTTAGGAAGTAGACATTCAGATGGGAATCCCACAATTGAGGAAACATTCCTAAGAAACCGCCCAGCAATGCCCCTCATCAGACGACTTGAGCATCCACAGGAGCAGCACACTGTAGGGCCCTGCCTTGCCCTACTTAAAGTGGGATGCTCTGGATCTACCAGATCCATGGATTCAGGCTGGGGGGGGGGGGGGGGGGGGGGCTTGTGAATGGCCAACTGCAAGAAACTGAAGCCTGGATAGCTTCCAAACAATCCATAGTGATGAGATGGTTCTTGCCCTGAAAGTCTTTTTTTTAATTCTCTCAATAAAGATATGCTTAGTGCCTATCACAAGTGCATAGTAGGGCTGCTAGACAGAAAGAGAAACAGTGCCTGGCTCCAGAAGCTCGCCATCATGGCATTATAAGACTCCTTCCAGATTTATTACTCAATATCTTCACCCACTTCCAGACTTTTTCCTCAAATACAATCTCAGCAAAGCCTTTCTATCCCAAGTACAGTCAGGTGCTCTCAGAGATGAGTGTATAATATATATATTTAGTTCATACTTTAGGCATTACTAGTATTTCATGTTATTTTATTTGTTTTTAAGTCTAAATAGGTTATAAGAATAAAATAACCTTAAATCACCCAACCTAATGCTGTGCTAAAGCACTTTACACATATTATTTAATTCTCTTAACAAAGTTAAAATATGAGTATTATTTTATAGATGAAGAAACTGAGGCTCAAAGTGGTTAAATCACTTATAAAAGGTACAAAACTAGAAATTAAAAAGCCAAAATTCAAATTCATTCCTATATGACCCAGAAGCTCACATTTTAATCCTTTGATAGTATTAGCTCTAAGATTACTTTGTCCAATTTAATAACAAAAAAATACAAACACGCCAGGACTGTGTGTTTTGTGAAGCAGGGAGTGCCTTGTCTGCCTTGCTCACTGTAGTATTTCCTGTTTCTGACATATACCAGGTGCTCAATAAATATTTGTCAGATGACTGGATGAAGGAACAAATGAGTCAAGGAAGTTACATTTTTAAAAAAATACTCCATCTTTGCATCAAACTCAAAGGGAAGTTCAGCATAATAAGGACTGAAATACATCTTTCCACTGGATGTGGCAAATAGGAAGCCATTTATGACCTTAGCAGCAGCTCTGAGTCATGTGGTGATGATGGCAGAGGAATGAGAAGTTAATCAAAATTGGGGAAAGGGGGGGGAAAGGCAAACAACTCTTGATTTGACTGTAATGGAAGGATAGAAAACACTACTGGGAGGTCATATAACAGGGTAAGTTTTTCTTGTGGTGGGTAGAACAGACTTGGGAAGATCTTCAGCTTGAGAACGTGGAATAGTAAATGTGAAAAAAATTGATGAAAGGAAATATAGGAGGAATAAGTCTGGAGTAGTCTTAGATGAAAAGGAAGGACAGCTGACCAAAGTCATACAAGAGAATATAGGCAGTCCTGAAAGCCAAATGAGGTTGGAGACACTATTCAAAAATATTTATTAAGCCCTGGCCAGTGTGGCCCAGTTGGTTGAACATCGTCCCATGCACGAAAAGTCTGCCAGTTCAATTCCCTGTCAGGGCTCACGCTCAAAGGGTTCGGTTCCTGGTCAGGGTGTTTACGGGAGGCAACCGATCAATGTTTCTCACATTGATGTTTCTTTCTCTCTCTCCTTGCCTTTCAATCTAAAATCAATAAAAGCATATTTAAAAAAAATTTACTAAAACCTACTGTGTCAGGCACTCTAGACACTTAGGATATCCAGTGAACAAAATAGACAAAAACCTTCTGCCCTATGAAGCTTATTATCTAGTGGGGGAAAGTAGACAATAAATGAATAAATTATGAAAACATGTAGCATCATCAAATAGTGATATGTTGCTATGGAGAAAAATAAACAGGAAAGGAGGATAGGGAATGCTAACAGTGGGGGAAGTATGGTTTTAAACTAAGTGATCAGAGAGGCTTCCCTGAGAAGGCAAACTGCAGCAGCGCCAAATCTGTACTATTATGTAATCTCCTGGAACAGCATTCTGTTACCCAGGAGGAGGAAAGATAGATTGCACCATCAATCCAGGGATGTGATTCTAACCGAACGGCTTGGCAGAAGGATAATACTTCAAATGACCTATGGTTAAGTCCCGCCTAGAGAGGGAATGCAGATGGGTAGGAGGCTGGCAAAACTGGTAACGGGTGGAAGAAACTGAGGGAGCCAGAAGGACAGGAATCTATGGTCAGAGAGTGGAACACACACTTTAATATTTTAGAGATGGGGCATTTCCAAGATTATTTCCCTGGTAGTGGGTATGAAAATGGAATGAAAGTCAAAGTCCCTGTGGACTAATAATAATAATAATAATAACCCTGTGGTTAATACTAATAATAATAATAACTATACTAATAATACTAATAATATACTAATAAATACTAATAAATAATAATATTTATACTAATAAATACTAATAATAATAATAATAATAACCCTGTGGTTAATAATATCAAAGAACTTGAAGATGGCACAATGCATATGATCACTAAAGTTACTCAGAATAACAGCAAGATATATGGTAAATTAGTTCCCAAATTTGAACATGCCTTAGAATCACCTGGAGGCTTGTTAAAAGGTAAGACTGCTGGGCCCCAGAATTTGTTTAGTAAATCTGAGAAAAGGCACAAGAATATGCTTTTCTAACAAGTTCCCAGGTGTTGCTAATGGCTTCTAGTCTGGAATTACACTTTGAGAACCACTGTGGTAAAGAAAAGATGTAGCTAGAAGCATTAATAAATGAAGGTTGGGAGATCTGGAGGCTAATAAATGATAAGATATGGCAGGTGATGTAGTTACAAGGTAATGGGGCATTAGGTTCAATGAAAGGAGGATTTTAAAACAAAGGTAGAAAAATGATTTAGTCTGTTTCCATCAACTACCTGCATTCCTTCAACAGCCTCCTAATGCTAACAGTGGGGGAAGTATGGTTTTAAACTAAGTGTTCGGTTAGAATCACATCCCTTTGCTTCCTCAAAGCCTAATCTCCACACAGCAGGCTGAATGCTCATTTTATTTTATTTATTTATTTATTTTTAAAATATATTTTATTGATTTTTTTACAGAGAGGAAGAGAGAGGGATAGAGAGTTAGAAACATTGATGAGAGAGAAACATCGATCAGCTGCCTCCTGCACACCCCCCACTGGGGATGTGCCCGCAACCAAGGTACATGCCCTTGACCGGAATCGAACCCGGGACCTTTCAGTCTGCAGGCCGACGCTCTATCCACTGAGCCAAACCGGTTTCGGCTGAATGCTCATTTTAGAATGTTAGAAAGATCATGCCATTCCTTTTCCCAAAACCTTCCAGCTGCTTCTCATCTTCTTACTCAGAACCAGATCTAAGAGCCTCACATAATCCAGCTCATGTGATTTCTCTGATTTCCTCCTAACTGCTTCCCCACTACCTTCACTGCTCACGATCCTGCCCCTCCACCCCAGTCCAAACCTGTTTCTGCCTCTGTCCAGAATGCTCTTCTCCAAAGAGCCACAGGGTGCACTCCTTCACTTCCCTCTGGTCTCTCTTCAAATGTCTCCTCATCAAAGAGACCAACTTTTTCTAAACTAGTGCCCCTGTTACCCTGTTCTCTTAACCTGTTTTATATTTCTTTTTAGCTTATCACCTACCTGACAAATTAAAAATTTAAGTGCTTTCTGCTTGTCTTCCCTACCAGAATGTACATCCCATTAGCACTGTATTTCCAGTATCTAGAAATGCTTGGCACATAATATTTACTCAATAAATATGAACAGTGTGCTCAAGAATATGTAGGGATATGAGGCCAAGAAAGGTTTGTTAGGCAGAACTCTAAGATGGCCTCCAACACTCCCACCCTGGGGTATGCATTTCCTGTATAATCTCCACCCCTTGAGTATGGTGGGCTGATCTAATCAGGAGAGTCCTTTTAAAATAGTCTAGAGATCAGAGACAGACTCAGAGAGGTTTGAAGAATCTATAGCAGATGCTTTCCTATAGGCCTTAAAGAAGTAAACTACCAAGTTGTGGAGAGGGCCCATGTGCTACAGAGTTGCAGGTGGCCTCTAGAAGCTGAGAGTGACCCAATAGCCAGCAAGAAAATGGGGACCTCAGTCCTACACACATAAGAAACTAAATCCTACCAACAACCAGTGAGCATGAATGAGGACCCTACACCTCAGATGAGATTGCATCCCCGGCCAAGTTTCAGTCCTGTGAGACTGAGTGAAGAACTCAGCTACCTGGACCCAGACTCCTGATCCACAGAAACTGTGACATAATAAATTTGTGGTATCTTAAGCCACTGGATTTGTGATAATTCATTATGAAACTAGAGGCCCGGTGCACGAAATTCGTGCACAGATAGGGTCCCTAGGCCTGGCCAGCGATCAGGGCTGATCAGGGCCTTCTGGCTGCAGGCCAGGGCCTTCCTTCGTTCCGCACTGCCCCCTGGTGGTCAGTGCATGTCATAGCGAGCAATCAAACTCCCAGTCAAACTCCCGCAGGGACACTTTGCATATTAGCCTTTTATGTATATAGATAGGAGACCATTAACCAGCCTTACAAATTCAGAAGCAACTCTGGTATAACATTGCCTGGCTTCACAAACAAGTCAAGGTCCCAAGAAGGACTACCTGGTGAAGCAAATTAGAACTAAAAGAACTCTAGGCCAGTGTGAAAACAGACTCAGGCAGGTGGTGGCTTCACGCGTTAGGCTGTATGTCACATTAAACTGGAGGGAGACCAGAACTGTGAAGGTCCATGAAGCTATTTGGTCTAGGTGAAATATATCCTCAGGGCAAAATGAGAAGTGTCTTCAAATATTACAAGAAGCTGATTTGCAATGATGGGGAGGGGAACTCTAAGAAGAGAGACTAGTTGCTGTGTAGCTCAAAGGCTAGAACTTGAACCAGAGGATAGAAAGTATTTATAGTAAGGAAGAACTTTCTAACAGTCGAGAAAGATACAGTCTCGCCAGGCCAGCATGTCAGTGGTTGAGCATCGACCTATGAACCAGGAGGTCATGGATTTGATTTCCAGTCAGGGCACATGCCCGGGTTGCGAGCTCTATCCCCAATAGGAGCATGCAGGAGGCAGCCAATCAATGATTCTCTCTCATCATTGATGTTTTTCTCTCTCCCCCTCTCCCTTCCTCTCTGAAATCAATAAAAAAAAAAAGAGAGAAAGATACAGTCTGCTTCTAAGCTTATAAATAAGTGAAGAGCACTGACACATAAACAAATGATGGTTTTCAGTGTAACTGCTATAATAGAAGCATGTATGTATATGTAAGGGAAAGACATATCACAGGGCTGGAAAAGATTTAGTTTATCTGTAGAGGTGAGAAAAGGTTTCCTGGAAATGTGACTAAACTAGCTTTTGAAAAATGAGTTAAGAATTCACCAATGAGCTGAGTGGTGGACATTCTAGAGAGCCAAAACATGCAACATCACGGAAAGATAAAAAGATATAGAGTCCAGGGAATAAAATGTGATGGACAGCAAAAAATGGGGTTGTTGTGTAAGGCAGAAGCCAAAATCTATAGGTGATGAAAAAAAGTGAACAAAAGGGGGCAGGGTGGTAGTAGTGACACAATTCAATATATGCTTTAGAAAGATCCCTCTCTGATCCTAGTATAAGAGATGAACTGAGAGAAACTGGAGATGCAAGATTAGTTAGGAACACTTGCAGATGAGCAGACAAAAGATGATGCAGGCTGGAACCAGGAGAGGTAGTGGAGATATTACCATCCTCTACTTGTCCTTTCATAATCCAAAAAAATCTTGCACTGATGAACAAAATAGGTCCAGAGGCATGAAGGCATGAAACAGACTGACATATCACAAATGGGGGTAGGGGGGACGGAAAGGAAGAGATTAACCAAAGAACTTATATACATATATGCATAACCAATGGGTACAGACAATAGTGTGGTGAAGGCCTGGTGGGGTGGGGCAGGCGCTGAAAAGAGGGGGAAAGGGGAGGAAAATTGGGGACATCTATAATACTGTCAACAATAAAATTTAAAAATTTAAAAAAGCAATAAAGAAATATTCACCCATGCAGAAGAAAAGAGAACACAGAAGAATCAGTTGCTACATTTTATAATATTATGGTACATTGTGTAGTCTTCTGTCAGTATTCATTATCAGTTATTTAGTTTATGATAAGAAAATAACTTTTGATTATTCATTCTGTCTTGGACTGTATGAAGAAGATCTGTATTTTTATTACAAAATTTAATAAAGTAAAAAAAAATATTGCTACTAAATATCTATATCATCCATATATGCATTTTTCAAAACCCTTACAAAATTCCTTATTTAAGAAAAAATTCCTTATTTTTATTTGCTTATGACATAAAAACTAAGTAAATAGTTACCTACTGGGGAGAGGAGGTGGTGGTGGCAGAATCCAGGCAGATGATGAACAAGAACAGAAAGAGACTTTTCACTGTGTACTTTTTTTTTTTTTTAATCCTCACCTGAGGATATGGGGGGTTTGTGTGTTTTTTAAATATTTATTTATTTAATATATTTTTATTGATTTCAGAGGAAGGGAGAGGAAGACAGAGACAGAAACAACGATGACAGAGAATCATTGATCAGCTGCCTCCTGCACGCCCCCCACTGGGGACTGACCCCCACAACTGGGGCATGTGCCCTGAACGGAATCGAACCATGACCTCCTGGTTCATAGGTAGGTGCTCAACCACTGAGCCACACAGGTCAGGCTGTTTTTTGTTGTTGTTTTTTTTAATTGATTTTAGAGAGAGAAGGGAGAGAGGGAGACAGAGAGAGAAACATAAATCAGTTGCCTCTCATACACACCCCGACTGGGAATCAAACCCACAACCTAGGTATGTGCCCTGACTGGGAATTGAACCCCCCACCTCCTGGTGTATGGGATGATGCTCCAACTAACTGAGCCACCTGTGTACCTTTTTATACTTTTTGACTTCTAAACTGTGTGAATATATTACCTATTCAAAAACTTAAAATCAGAAAAACAAAACATTTCCTACCCATCCAGGTAGATTTACCTGTGTGAGTTTCCACATTCTTTAGCACAGGATTCTGTTTGCCTCGGGGGAAAGATGCGACTTGAGGATCCTGCCTCCTTATAGCACATTTCTCTGGGTCAATCCTTCTGGAAGACTTGTTAACGACTGCCAAGTTCCCATTGTTGCAGGCAGATTTTGCTGGTCGTTCACTAAGGTTGTCCTTTAGAATGGGGGCCATGCTGTTTCTGGGTCCCGCACTTGTATGTCGTTGACCCTCCTGTTTTGGTGGATTCCTGCCTGGACGCGGCCTCGCCCCCTCCACTTCCCAGGGAGGCCTTTTCTGTGAGTGTCTTCTCTGTTCATTGCGTCTGGCCCCAGACCCATCCAGCACTCCTTTTCTAAAGGATGTATCTGAAGAGTCAGGGTGGATAACCCCCACAGGTTTGATATTTTCAGATCCGGCATCCTCGGGTTTGGGTGTCACTCTGTTACCCCACTCACATTTGAGTTTCCCCTTGACTTTCGGTCCTCTGCCATAGCTATGGACAAATTGGGCTGCTTTTTTTGGTTTTGCCCCCCTGGGATCTGCACCAACAATTTCCTTCTCACTTTCAGCAGGGCTGTGCTCTCTGAGCTTTGTCCCACTCTCTGATCTGGCCACACTTTCTAAGCCAGATACATCTGAGGTCTGGTCAGTTACACTCTGTACTCTCTTGACTCTGATATGCTGCTTTTCACTCCTCAATTTCTGTACAGGTTGATTCTGAAGGTTCTTGAGTGATTTATTAGAAGCAGAGGATTGGAAAGAAAGCTGTTGACTCTTAGGTTTGCTTCCTGAAGGATGGTAACTGTACTGATGAACCGCAGAGATGTCATCATAAGGGATTTGCCTGGAGAGGTGACACGGAGGTGGTGAACTGTAATTTCTTCTACCAATCCTATTAGAATCTAGTCTTCTTTGACTCCCACAGTGTAGACCAGATTTTTTCCTCTCCTGAGGAATGAACTCAGAAGCATCCGTATTGAATTTAAAAGTACCTAGGACACAAGAAACAGACATGCCAGGAAATTAATCAGTTAACCATGAAGCCCATCAGACTGTAAGCCATATCTAAAAGTTATTTTCCTAAGAACTTTGTATAAAACGGGCTCTTAGTAAAACATGTTTCCTGTGAAGGTGTTGGGTTCAAGGTGTCGTGGAAGACTGATCGTTGCATGTCCAGTAGCTTCACCAATAGCCAGTGCTGAGAGTTGCTAAGAAAAACTGCTCACCTGGGCCATCAGGCATTATTTATACATGCATTTATTTTATCAAAAAATTTAAAGTCAAGATCAACCAAAGGACTTGTATGCATGCATATAAGCCTAACCAGTGGTCACGGACAACAGGGGGGTGGGGGCATACTTGGGGAGGGGTTTGGGATGGGAATGGGGGGATGAGGACAATTATGTGATACCATAATCAATAAAGAAATTTAAAAAAAATTAAAGTCAGCAAATAGTTCAGAGATGAGACATCAGTTGCAGGTTCCAAGTGATCTTTAGAAACTCCAATGTAGCATTGTGCAATATCAAGTAAACAGGCTTAGGAATCAGCCAAAATCAGTTTGAAGTCTGGCCCTCCAACTTATGCTACAAGCTTAGGTATATCACTTGATTGCTTTTTGCCTAGTGTCCTCATCCAAGACAAAAGACGATAATACTATTTTAAAGGGTTACTGTGAAATTTAAATATGATTTCATATAGATAGTACTTAGCATAGTAAGTATATTAGTTTTCATCTCTTCCCCCCAGGAATATATATTAGCTGTTCCATATATAAGCTTTATAATATAGTCCAGAATCCCAGAGTCTCAAAAATTAAACATATGCCCTATTCATTTATCCGCCCCCCCCCCCCAATGCTTCTTTGTATAGTCAACTTAGTCTCATTTTGTCTGAAGCACAAAGACAAAATGATTTGCCTCAGGATACAAAACTAGTTAGGTAGCCATGTGAGAACTATATGTAGCATATAGAATATACTATGAATTTATAGGGCCAAAGAGACCTGGGTTTACTTATTGTCTTTATGGAAGTTATGTAACCCGTTTTCTTATATGTAATGGAGATAATAATAATTCCTACATCAAAGAGTTGCTATGAAGAGTAAAGCAAATTAGTAACATGTATAAGGTAGTTAAAATGGTGCTTTATTATTGCTGTTCGGATTACAGACTATCTGAGACATACAGACCCAACCACAGATGGGCACAGTTAACAGCCTGGGGGCTTTGGGTTTAATAATAATCGGGTTAGGTACTCTGTTAGGTACTTAACAGGTGCCAGGCACTATTTTAAGCACTTCGCATGTGTTAGCTCATTTAATCTTCCCTCACATTCCTGATGAGAAAACTGCTACACAGAAAGAATAAATAACTTGCCCACGGCTACAAGGGTTTTCTAAAGCAGATTTAGAATTCCACCCCAGGCTATCTGGTTCTGGAGTCCATGCTCTTTTACTATCACCATACTACACTGTCAGAGGTTGGGCAGCTGGTACCATAGAAACGTACACAAAAGTAGTGAACAAGATCAAAAAGGTCATAGGGTAACCTCTCACTCAATCCAGAATTTGTTCTGAAAGCTTTCATATAGGCAGAATTCTTGGGATGGGGTAGAGGGCCTTACAAAATGGCAAAAGGATTAGACAAATTCAGAAACTGGCAGAGAAGGTAGCAATGGCTAGATCAGACCAAGTGCGTACTGTGTAGTCCTTTCCTGCTTAAAGAAGCAAGGTCGGAGAGAGAGGCAGAAAAAGGGTCAGTAAATAACCTGGTAAAAGGATGGGAAAGGGTGTTTCATGTTAAGCAGTAGGGAGTTGATGCAACTAGAGATTCTAGACAGGGCAGTACCTATTCATACACAGAATGTGCTCCACTAGACATGATCTAGTAGGCAAAGCTCTCAGAAAGAGCCTTAAGAGACACGAGGAAGGGGAAAAGGGCACATGAGTCAGGAAACGGGACCTGAGACACAAAGATCTGAAACACCCTTTCCCCCACATTATTTTTTTTTTAAATATTTTATTGATTTTTTACAGAGAGGAAGGGAGAAGGATAGAGAGTTAGAAACATCGATGAGAGAGAAACATCGATCAGCTGCCTCTTGCACACTCCCCACTGGGGATGTGCCCGCAACCAAGGTACATGCCCTTGACCGGAATCGAACCTGGGACCTTTCAGTCTGCAGGCTGACGCTCTATCCACTGAGCCAAACCGGTTTCGGCCCCCACATTATTTTAAGTAGCTGGAAGATACTCAGTAAATGGTATGTCGCATACCAAGGCATTGCTATAGTGCAAGTGGTACCCTAGATCCAAGATTACATGGCAGCGCTGTAGGTGTCCATGGGTGGGTAGAGCAGAGTAAACTGTAGATTATAAAGTCCAGAGACAAAGCTGGCATAGGAGTACGCACATGGGCAGAAAGACAGCCCCCAGGACTGGGCTGCTGTCTGAGGACTGAGGCAGGCAAGAGAACGAAACCTTGAGTGGGGATGGAGGTGTGGGTTAGAGATCAAGCTGAAATAAGAACATGGAATAGAAACGAAGGCAAAAGCAAGCTCAGGCAAATAAGAGGGAGCGGGGAGATCTTTGGAGTATGGACTTTGTCTCTCAGTAGATGGGGAGGAGGAAGGAGGTTGTAACCTGGGGCACAACACTGTTGGCCAAAACGATGACTCACAACTAGTCCCATCCAATCCTTCTTCAAACACTGAAATGTACACCAGAAGTGAGCCTGAGATCATTGGATCCACTTTAGAGGAGATGGGAAAAGAATGGGTGGCAGAATAACAAACACCAGCAGGAAAGGTTCCCACCCACCAAGATGACTTAATACCCAAATCAGGAATGGGGTACACCAATGCAGTGTGTTCTCCAACTTTCTGACCAAGATCCACGGTAATAAATACATTTTATCTGCCACCCAGTACACAAATACATATATACTCTTCTTCGTACCCTAACAGCTGGTTACAGATAGCAGAACTAAGATTCAAATCAATGACTGTTTACAAATTTCATGTTGCAAATTGCTGCCCTGTTTTTTTCAGAAAGAGTGGGGCCTGAAACCAAATCAATGTAGTGGGTTGTGACAAACAATTCTTCAAAAGAAATAGAAAATGGTGTATTGAGAAAGTAAGGAAAGCCACTGCTTCCCGAAATTTTCGGTTCACTTTCATATTTATGTATGTGTGCACTGAGGTCTCTAAGTTTAATGTTTCTTTTCGGTTCCTGTCCAAAAGTTTGCAAAACAAAGATCTGAGGTACACTCTGAAGAGAATGGAAATGGATGTTACATTCATAGCCAAATGAGACTGTCTCTATACACAGAGGGAACTCCGGGAGAGGAAGTGAGCTAACCATTATGGAGCAGGTACAGTCCAGGGCGGGAGCCTTCACAAGAATTAACTTAATTACTCCCAACTGACGGGTGAAGAAAATGACTCAGTCACACTGCGAGTTCGTAGAAGGCCGAGATTGGAAACCACAGGTGTTCAGCGCGCGCCCCCGCCGCTGCACCGGGACGCGCGAAATACACCTTCAGCACAGCGTGCAAAGCCACTAGGCGCCGAGAGCCCGCCAGTCACCGACGCCCGCTGGTCGGAGGATCAGTGCAGCTGCTGCCCCGGGAGGGACGGGACACCCACATCGACTCGCTGGGCTCTGGGACAAACCCGCTCTCCTTGGATAACCAGATGCCGGATTTCACGACCTAGTCGAGGATGGTCGAGGTCTCCGTAAGCACGACGCGCGCGCGGCTTGGCCCTTCCGAGCCACTATCCCCAACCCTAGTGGGCGCCACTCTCGCGATATGAACGGCCGAAGCCCCAGGACTCGTCACTGACCAAACCTCCGCAACTAGAGAAGGGCCCACTCCTACACGGACCAGAGCAGTACCTGAGACAGGAGGAGCCTCCGCCATGCCGTGCGTGCCGCAACACCTAAAGCGAGCCCTGCAGTCCAGCGAGCGCTGTCACCCGGTCACGTGCCCTAGACTTCCGGCGCCGAGAGAGCGTCCGCCTCTGCGCGCCGGGTAGACGGGCCACAGAGTTTGCGCGGCCAGAGTGAACTGTGTGGTGCAATCCTGACGTCAGACAGATGCGCCACGCTCGGGGCGGAAGGAGGAGACCAGTGACTATAGCTTGCCTGGAACACGGGTGTGGGGCGGGGGCGCGGGCACTTGCGTAATCATCGTTTTCGTTAAGATTCACTGTGCTCACCTGCTATTCTGCCCTCTTGCTCTCCCACCCAACCAATTTCCCGTGGTCCTCTGAAGTCAGTTCGGACATCACCCACCGTAGTTCAGGTTAAAAAACACAAAACTGCCCAGCTGGCCTGGCTCAGAGGTTGAGCGTGGACCCACGGTTCTATGCTCGTTTGTGTTGCCCGGATTATGGGCTGAATTCCCTGTGTGGGGCGTGCAGGAGGCAGCTGATCAATGATTCTCTCTCATTGATGTTTCTATTTCTCCCTCTCCTTTCCTCTCTGAAGTCAATACAAAATAAATATATATATATAAAAATAAAACAAAATTTAGTGGTCAAAAGGCAATCTTGGGACAAACGCTCTGCAAAACAACTGGTAATATACAAAAAGCTCTTACAAATCAGAAAACAATAAACCACATGTTGGAAATGGTGAACTTGAATGGGCAGATAACAAATACGAGGGATACAACATGAGGGGGAAAGTTTGGAGGCACTGAGAGTTTTTAAAGTATAAAATATAAAAACGAGTGTGTGGAGTGTTTTGTTGTTGCATTACGAAATAGAACACAACATTTAAGTGTGAAGCATTACATTTGTAAAGTAATTCACTGGCCCAGGCTTTCATAAGAATGGGAAATAGGTTCATTCATTCACACACATTTTAATGCATACTCTGTCTCAGGCATCGCTTAAAGTGCTGGAGGTAAATGGTGAAAAAACATAAACATGGTTCCTGCCCTCATGAAATGCATTGTCTAGTAGCGGAGATAAAAAGTAAAAAAATTTTTGGCTTTATAGTTGTGAGCACACAAAACAGATTTTATTCTTGTATTATTATTATTTATTAATAATAATAATTTGCCCACCCCTGTATTTAATCATCCAAATATCTGGAAGATAATGAAAATAACATTATTAATGTTGTTACCCAAACAAACCTAGTATACAGCTTATGACTGCAATACTAAAAACCCTATATTCGCCCTAACCGGTTTGGCTCAGTGGATAGAGCGTCGGCCTGTGGACTCAAGGGTCCCAGGTTTGATTCCGGTCAAGGGCATGTACCTTGGTTGCGGGCACATCCCCAGTGGGGAGTGTGCAAGGAGGCAGCTGATTGATGTTTCTCTCTCATCGATGTTTCTAATTCTCTATCCTTCTCCCTTCCTCTCTGTAAAAAATCAATAAAATATATATTTTTAAAAACACATAAAAGCCGAAACCGGTTTGGCTCAGTGGATAGAGTGTCGGCCTGTGGACTCAAGGGTCCCAGGTTCGATTCCGGTCAAGGGCATGTACCTTGGTTGCGGGCACATCCCCAGTGGGGGGTGTGCAAGAGGCAGCTGATCAATGTTTCTCTCTCATCGATGTTTCTAACTCTCTATCCCTCTCTCTTCCTCTCTGTAAAAAATCAATAAAATATATATTAAAAAAAAAAAACAAAAAAACAAAACCCTATATTCTTTCTATCCCCGTCTTCTAATTCACTGATTGGATCCTCAGCTTCCCCTAATCTGCTGTGTATTCCTCCCAGTGTGTTCTTTATTTGTGCTATGTCATTCTTATTTCTGTTTTCATAGTTACTATACCTTTTTTCATGCTGTTGAGCATCTTTACCATTATTACTCTGTGTTTCAGATAAATTTCTTATCTCTATTTCATATCTCTTCTTCTGGAGAATTCTCTTGTTCTTTCATTTGGAGGTTGTTTCTTTGTCTCCTCATTTTGGCTGCCTGCTTGGGTTTGTGACTATGTATTAGGTAGATCTGCTACGCCTCTCAATCTCTAGTGCGGGACAGTGTCAAACACTGTTTCTCTAAAAAGTAAATTTTAATGTGAATCAGCGACTTCTAATTCTTGGGTCAACCACTGAACCACACTGGCTGGGCAAAAACTAAGTAATTTATATTTACAAATTAAACATTTGTAAAATAATTACAAATTATGTTGTTGTCATGAAAGAAACTAGCAGAGTAACAGTAATAAAGACTTACTAGGATCTGTTTCAGAAAAATGTGCCTAGAAGTGGTCAGGTAGCTCAGTTGTTAAGAGTGTCATCTTGATATGCCAAGGTTGCGGATTCCATCTCCAGTCAGGGCACATAAAGAATCAACCAGTGAATGCATAAATAAGTGGAACAACAAAAATTGATGTTTCCCTCTCCCTCTTAAAATCAGTAAATCAATGAAAAGAAAAAAAAAAAGAGAGAAAATGTAGCCAGGATTCTTTCAGGAGAACAAAGGATCAGAAAAAAGAAAGTTATGTGAAGATTCAGAGGGAACAGCATATGCAAAATCTATGAGGAAGGAAGGAAAGAGCTTGAAGTCTTCAAGGTATTAAAATATTTGCTGGACAATAGTGAGCAAAGAGAGGGACACCGTATGAAATTGCAGAGGTGGTTAAGATCATGCAGATCACCCACAGGCCATGCTGACAGATTTTATTCCAAGAGCAATAGGAAGTTATTGAAAAGCTCTAAGCAAAGATACACTTAAGGATTTCTCTTGCTCCTAGGAGAAGAGTGAATTGTGGGGAGCAAGTATAGAAGTGGGCAGACCAGTTACATTTTTGTATTCTGCAAATGCAGAATATGATGGTGGCCTTGACTAAAGTGACAGTAAATGTGGAGAAAAAAGGAAAGATCTGAAGTATATTTCAGATATAACCCTTATACAGTTTCCAAACTTTTTCCAAACAATAGGTGTGATGTGCTCTCATTATTTTGTGTTTCTGATTACTGAGCCTCACATTTCTTAATGGCATTTATGTTTCCTCTTTTAAAATTGATATCCATTGCCCATTTTCCTATTTTGTTTCTGATTACTAATGAGCCTGACATTTCATAATGACATTTGTTTCCTCTTTTTAAATTGCTTATTCATATCCATTGCCCATTGCTCTATCTTTCTTGCTGTTGGTTTCTTGTATATTATAGATGCCAATTCCTTGTCAGTTTTAGACATTTCAATTTTCATCTTCCATTAAGTCTATTAATTTTGTCCTTAACTTTGACAGATCAGTTCATCAAACAAACCTGTTGTCATCTTTAGAAATTACCAGTTTTATCAGTCTGGATCCATTCAGGAGAGAAGAGCTATACAGTAATTTGAACAGGAGAGGAATTATTTATTTAAGGACATAGTAACTATAACAGTGGATTGGAGTAATATGGATTGGCTAATAATAAAAAGAGCTGTTGTGGCTCAGTGGCCCGCACACCAAAGGGTTTTAAGTTCAATTCTCAGTCAAGGGCACAAATCTGAGTTGCAGGTTTGATCCCAACCCCAGTTGGGGTGCGTGTGTGTGGAAGGCAACCAATCAATATGTCTCTCTCACATTGATGTTTCACTCTTTTCTCTCTCTTTCCTCCATCCCTTCCATTCTCTCTGAAAATCAATGGAAAAATATCCCTGGGTGAGAATTAACTAAATAAATAAATAAAAGAATCAAAAGAGAACTCTAAAAGAATACAGGATTAGCAATATAAGGAATAGCCACTACCTCTAAGGTTGATTGAGATAGTATCCAATAAAGATCTCCCCAGAACTGAGGTGCAGACCTTGTTAGAGAAGATGTTCCTGTGGCTCACTAGGTGGCAGGAAGCCACTGCAGTGCTGTCCTGGCAGAAGTTGCCAGAAATCTGCCTGTCCAGTGTGGCTCAGTGGTTGAGCATTGACCTATGAACCAGGAGGACAAGGTTTGATTCCGGGTCAGGACACATGCCTGGGTTGTGGGCTTGATCCCCAGTAGTGGGCATGCAGGAGGCAGCTGATTAATGACTCCCTCTCATCATTGATGTTTCTATCTCTTTCTCCCTCTCCCTTCCTCTCTAAGGTATATACATACATATATATCCTATATAATAAAAGGCTAATATGCAAATCAACCAAATGGCAAAACGACCAGTCGCTATGATGCGCACTGACCACCAGGGGCAGATGCACAATACAGGAGCTGCCCCCTGGTGGTCAGTGCGCTCCCATAGGGGGAGTGCCGCTCAGCCAGAAGTTGGGGTCATGGCTGGTGAGCGCAGCAATGGTGGCGGAAGCCTCTCTCACCTTCATAGCAGCGCTAAGGATGTCTGACTGACAGCTTAGGCCCGCTCTCCCAGGCCCTAAGCCATTAGTCAGAAATCTCCTGAGGACTCCCAGACTGCAAGAGGGGGCAGGCCGGGCTGAAGTGCACGAATTTCATGCACCAGGCCTCTAGTATTTGTGTGTGTGTGTGTGTGTGTGTGTGTGTGTGTGTGTGTGTATAATTATTTTTTTTAAAGAGGTTGCCAAAAATCTACCTTGTAGGATGTTGGGAAGAGCCTTTTAGAGAGATGTATCACAAGAGACACTCCACTACAAACCACCTGAGGGGGATGCCAGAAGAAGTTTCTGGCTGCTAGCTACCAAACACTGAAAAAGCCAGCTGCTAAAGAAGCCACATGCCTTACAGGAGCCAGACACTGAAGAAGCTGCCCAGAGCACAGAAGCCTAACTAGAAACAGGAAACAAAAGCCTTTTTTCCTGCAATATCTCTCTGGTGCCCTCTACTGACAAAGCTTAATAATACCTGCAAGCAGGCAAGGGATGAATATTTAAAAGGCTCAAATCCATTTCACAGAACAGGCAAAAAGGTAAATTTGGAACTGAAAGGCAATAATTTATTAGTGGTACACTAGGAAACCTATTCATTATTTTCAAAACTTGTAAATAAATGGAAGTAAACAAACATTTATTCTTGCCTTTCCTATTTTATGCAAAGAACTGAGGTCTGAAAAAACCTTAGCATATTGTTTGTGGATTCCAAATAAATAAACTGGAGGACTGGCTGTGAAAGAGATGGATTTATTAGGATTTACGTGTGTACTGGTGGTGGCTGACCAGCGCAATTTTCCATCAAGTCCCATCTGGCCTGCGGCCAGCAAGTGCGGGGGTAGGGAGGTGTTGGGGGTTGAACGTGCCAGAGAACAAGCTGTATTAGATCAAAACACTAGCTGTTTGCAATCTGGGCTCATATCTAGAAGCAGTTTCTCTTTGGCCTTTCTTAGGCCAAGGAGCTGGCCAGGCTCCCAAGGTCTCACAGTCCACTTACAGATGGTTTTCACTATATTCCCGCAGGGTGGGAGAGGGAGTTGGAGCATGGAAAGGAGCCCATGTACCCATTTACCATACACCATAAACAGTACTTCCACAACATACCAAAACGTATGACAAGCAATGAAAGCAGTGGTCAGATAGAAATTTATAGCTATAAACAGTTACATTAAAAAGAAGTCCTAACAAAGAAGCCATTATTCAGTGCTAAAAAGAAATGAGCCCTGGTTCCGGGTGAGGCCATGTGTCCCTGGATCCGGGTGAGGCTGGGTCCCAGGTCCGGGTGAGGCCTCGCGCACCTAGCTCTGGGTGAGGCCACGTGCCCCTGGGTCTGGGAGAGGCCACGCGCCCCCGGGTCCGGGTGAGGCCATGTGTCCCTGGATCTGGGTGAGGCCTCGCGCACCTAGGTCCGGGTGAGGCCACGCGCCCCTGGGTCTGGGAGAGACCACGCGCCCCTGGACCTGGGTGAGGCTGGGTCCCTGGGCCCGGGTGAGGCCACCCGCCCCTGGGTCCGGGTGAGGCCGTGTGCCCCTGGATCCGGGTGAGGCCACGCTCCTCTGGCTCCGGGTGAAGCCGGATCCCGGGTCCGGGTGAGGCCGTGTGCCCCTGGATCCGGGTGAGGCTGGGTCCCGGGCCCGGGTGAGGCCATGCGCCCCTGGGTTCGGGTGAGGCCACACGCCCCTGGGTCCGGGTGAGGCCACGCTCCTCTGGGTCCGGGTGAAGCTAGATCCCGGGTCTGGGTGAGGCTGTGTGCCCCTGGATCCGGGTGAGGCTGGGTCCCGGGCCCGGGTGAGGTCACGCGCCCCCTGGGTCTGGGTGAGGCCACGTGCCCGAGTCCGGGTGAAGCCGTGCCCCTGGGTCTGGCCGAAACCAAACCAGAGGGAGTCGGACCTCCGTTACCACCATTTGTCCACCATCCAGAGCTGAGGGGTCAGTGCTGACATGTACACATAAGGAACTGGTGGACATTGAAATTGGGTCTCTAAAGAACTGTTGGTCTAGAAAGAAACTCACTACAGTCTGATTCATTTGCCTGTCAGCATAACTATTATTGCTCGTCTCACATTCAGTTCTTATAAGTATATCTCTAGTGACACATGATCTCGTTCATCTAGGGGAAATGATGAACAACATAGACTGATGAACAAGAACAGAACCAGAAACAAGGAGGCATCGATCAGACTATCGGGCCTCAGAGGGAGGATAGGGGAGAGGGTGGGGGGAGGGGGGAGAGATCAACCAAAGGACTTGTGTGCATGCATACGAGCCTATCCAATGGCTAAGTTCAACAGGGGGTTGGGGCATCCGTGGGGAGGGGTGTGGGATGGGAATGGGGGATGAGGACAAATATGTGACACCTTAATCAATAAAGAAATTAAAAAAATAAAAAATAAAGAAATGAGCTATCAAGCCAAGAAAAACACATGGAGGAAACTTAGATGCATATTACTTAGTGAAAGAAGCCAACCTAAAAAGGCTACATACTATATGATTTCCACTAGATGACATTCTGGAAAAGGCAAAACTATGGAGGCAGTAAAAAGATCAGTGGTTGCCAGGGCTTAGGGGGGAGGTAGGGAGGTACAGGACAGTGAAACTCTTTTGTATGGTACTTCGATGGTAGGTATATTGTCAAAACCCATAGAATGTACACCACCAAAACTATGGACTTTGAGATAAAATCTATCAATATTAGGTTCATGGATTGTGACAAATGTGCCACTCTGGTACAGAATGTCTTCAGTTGTGGGGTTGGAGTGGTGGGCGCAGATGTGCATGTGTGGGGATAGGGAGTATATGGGAACACTGTATTTTATGCATGATGCTGCTGTGAACTGTTGACACATGAATGGCTGGTGCATGTGGCATTGTGAGGCACCCAGCAAGGTGGAGGAGGGAATGTTGCTGGTGAAAAGTTGACTGTGGAAAGGAGGATGGATCATGAGAGACCCTGAAATCAGGCAGGAATTTGGACTTGCCGTACCACTCCCAAGAAAAGAAAGAAGCCCCTGCTTTTTTATTGTTAATAAATCCTCACATGAAAATAGCATGTTGTAGTTAACAAAGTACTCATGACAATTATCTGCATTCTTCCTCACAAGAGCCTTGTGAGGTAAGCACAATTTTACTAATAAGGAAACAGAAGCGAGGAGGCTACTTAGTCGTTATTACATAGCAGACCCAGGGCCCAAGCCTGGATTATTCCTCAGTCTTTCCTCTATACCACAATGCCACCGGGTAAATTCAATTTCTGTAGTGGAGTTTTTAGGCTGAATTGATGTTAAAATTATATTAAATTTTTGAAAATGATTTTTAGAGAAAGGAAGGGAAAGAGATAGAAACATGGATGAGAGAGAACTATCAATATTGATCAGCTGCTCCATGCATGTCCCCTGTCAGAGATTGAGCCCATAACCCCGACATGTGCCTTGACCAGGAATCGAACCAATGACCTCTTGGTGCATGGGTCCATGCTCAACCACCGAGCAACACTGGCCAGGCAACATTAAAATTATATTAAATTTGGTTTCTACAGTGGAGGTTTCAGGCGGAAGTGATATTATTAAAGTTATATCCTTTTGAAAAATATTTATTGAGTATAAATAAATGTCCTATACATTAAATATCAAGAAATATTCATTACTGATTACAAGTCAGGCTGTAATACTGAGGGAACCATAGAATAAAATCATCCACTCATGACATAGTAATAATTCCATTCCAATATTGGACACAGTAATGGTTTACTCACAAGACACAACAATACTCATCAAAAAAGGCCATCACTTTAACCAACCTATAATACCACAATAGAAAATGATTTTGAATCGTAATATGAACAGTCCCAGAAATCCCATCTGCCTTATCAATTTTATCAGGTCAATTTGAGATTGTGGAGTTAAACTATCATAAAATCTAAAGAGTCCCATTTCCTTGATTTTATTTCAAATTATTAAGGAATGAAATCATACATGCCCATTGATACTTTTAAGTAAGTTAGTCTTTCCTAAGAGAAAAGGAATAAAAATTTAGTACAAAGAAAGCATTCCCCCAAACGTTGAGTCTCTTAACGGAAAAAAAAAAGAGCAATGTAATTAACTTTTCCTTCAAAGAAAGGAAAGAAACCATGATCTGTCATGGTAAATATGGAAAGTTAAATATTTCCTAGTCCCAGAATATGTATTTATTTTACAAGATGTACTTGAGCGATGCAAGTCTATGAAGCAGGGATTTGTGGCAATCCGAATTCATCCACAAGGACTCCATCCTGTAAAAAGGGAACAATGTTTTAGTGCCACTATTTATCTTTTTTTAAATTTTTATTAAATGTATTGGGATGATACTGGCTAATAGGATCATATAGGATGATAATGGCTGGTGCATGTGGCATTGTGAGGCACCCAGCAAGGTGGAGGAGGGAATGTTGCTGGTGAAAAGTTGACTGTGGAAAGGAGGATGGATCATGAAAGACCCTGAAATGTACACAAAAGTGTAAATTTCTAAGATACAAGATCTATATAGTATACTGTGTGCCCACCACCCAAAGTCCAACTATACATTAGGCCCGTTCCCTCTGATAATCACCACACTGTTGTCTATGTCCATGAGTTTCAGTTTTACATCCCACATATGAGTGAAATCATGTGGTTCTTTAGCTTTTCCTGATTTATTTCACTTAGCATATTCTCATAGTGCCACTATTTTTCAACTGATTAAAAAAATGATTACAAATATTTAATAGTTAAAACTCATCTCCAAATGATTAATCCATGAAAATCAAAATCAGAAAATGAGAATGAGATTTTTTTATGAAAGGTAAAGAAGGAAGTGATGAAGCTGGACAAGAACTGGAAGAGATCAAAGAGGTGATCTTTACGGGGTAAAGAAAGAGTAAGAGAGAAAAGGAACAGAAAGAAAGGAACAGAAAGAAACTGCAGTGTGAATTTAGAAAGGGGAAAACAGGGCTGGGAGGGTCAGGAGGAAAGGCTGAGGAGTTAGTCCTTGCCTCCAGATTCCCATTTTCACTCTGATGCCTAAAGTGAACAATTAACTTTCATAACCTCCCAAATCCTTGAAGGAGCAGTGCTCCAGAACAAGCAGTTACTGCCATAACATACTGTCCTACAAACTTATAGACAGTGATACCACTATCAACTTAGAAACCATATCCCAACAGCCCTTTAACTTAGGAACCTGTGGCCTTCTAGAAGTAGACCTAACATACACGCTTCAGGGAATTAAAAAGGTAGGCTATGGTGGTATTCATAAAAATTCACGCATGCTGAGAAAAAACAACCTATGCACCTGGAACCTTGAAGTGGCCAGAGGTGTGGGGATGGTGTGAGGGAAAGGTAAGATGACCTCAGGCTCAAGGGAGATGGGAGGAGTAAAGGAAGACAAACATTTACAGAAATCAGCTAGAAGAGATATGAGAAATTGCTGGCTACTTTTTGATGCCCACATTTTACAGGTGGAAAAACACTGATGAAATTCAGAGAGAAGACATGAATTGCTAATTTGCTCAAAGTTACACAGTGAATAAAGGCAGAGCTGAGACTGGTTTCCACTCAAGTATTCTGTCAACTACACTGTGCATGTTGGGAGATAAGGCAAACACCAGGACTGTAACTGTCCGATGGCAACAACAAAAAAATAACATACTACACCAGGAACTAAGATGGAATGAGCAGGATTTCATATGCTGCAAAATTTTATCCTATACTAGAGGCCTGATGCACAAAATTCATGCAAGGGGCTCGGCCCTCGCAGCTGCGGCGGATTGCCTTGGCCCTCGTTCGGCTGTCCAGTCTAATTAGCATTTTATAGATAATAAAAGCATAATATGCTCATTAGACCGAACAGAAGAATGACAGTCAGGACGAAGCCAGGGCTGCAAGGGCCAGCCGAGGCTGCGAGGGCCAAGTCCCTTACACGAATTTTGTGCATTGGGCCTCTAGTTTATTTATAATAACAAAACCATGTCACTTTGGACAGGGCTTTAAATTCGCAAAGCCCTTACATACAAGATCTACTTTGATCTACACAACAATTGTGTGAGATCATACCTATATTTTACAGATGCAAGGACCAGAGAAATTCGAAACAGCTAAGTGATTTGCCAAGGTCTCAGTCAGTGGCAGAGACTTCAATCCAGTGTCCTGCTTCTTTTACCGTATTGAATTAGAATCATTCTACATTAGGTTTTATACTTAAATTGTTAATCCCTAGTTTAAAAACATCCACCCTCTAATTAACCAGTGTTTCTGGAGAGTAGAACTTTCTTTTACTCTGCAGCCTAGCACAGTTCATGCATGTGTTGCTGATGTTTTTCCAGGAAATGTCTAAAACCTAAAAAAGGCACTCAGTGCAAATTCACAACAAGGGTAATTTGTAATCTATATATATAAAAGTCTAAGCAACTGTTTGACCATTCGACTGGTAGCTATGATGCGCACTGACCACCAGGGGGCAGATGCTCTATGCACAGGCATGGAAACATGGAACAGACTAATGAATCTCAGAGGGAAAGGGGGAGGAAGGAGGATGGGAAGAGATTAACCAAAGATCTTATATGCATACTAGAGGCCTGGTGCATGGATTTGTGCACCGGTGGGATCCCTCGGCCTGGTCTGCAGGGATCGGGCTGAAACTAGCAGTCCTACATCCCCTGAGAGGTCCCAGATTGCGAGAGGGCACAGGCCAAGCCAAGGGACCCCACCAGTGCACGAATCCATGCACCAGGCCTCTAGTATTACATAAATTGTCATTGTATAAAAACATTTCTGGGTCTCTGTGACACCATCTACACAGCCTGTTCATAATCCAATGCAAGAGAACTGGGCTTTCAAGGGTATCCAAAATAATGACTGAGACAGTCTTTCCTTGTTTTAACTTAATAGTACTTTTTAGAATCCCAGACTGGTGATCAAGCATAAACCTTTATGATTTGCATAGAAATTATAAACAGAAAAAGCTTTCACCTTATTCTTTGCATCAGTGGGAACACCTTCTGGAATTGCAGGTGCAGATGCTGCTTCATCCAAGTAAGAACTGTCTTCATCAGCCAGAAGTTCATCACCCAGTGCATCCAACTCTGAAATTGAAATAGTCAACATAAAAAAAAATGTGGAACCAAGAAAACTGGCAGCTTGTATTAAGAAAGCCCATTATTTATTAAATGAACATATAAAAACAAAGGAAAAGGGATTATTAATTTCTATTTTCAAAATAAAAGATGAGCATTATAAGAAATTTTCAACGGAACTGATGTGATAAAATCTATGAAAAACCAAAATCAAAATCAAACAAACAAAACAACCATTCTTCATGGGTTTATAAGGCCCCTAGTCTTCACGAGAAGAATCTATAGTTATCAGTTGACCAATTCAAATTAGAAAATCCTGATAACATTAAATATAAATTCTCTCTCATTTATTGATGAACTTGAAAGAAGACAATGAAAATAGGCAGAAATTGTTGTATACTAAGTAATCATTACATGAATCGGGCTTTTCAAAAAAGTGTATCGTAAATTGAGTAGAAAGTGACCAGGAGGAAGGATAATAGCAGGCAAAAACTCTTTAGGGGAGATTCTAGATGGGAAATAAGAAAATTAAGAATTTTGTGGGGTTGGGAAGGCTCTAGGCAAAAGCAGAACATGGAGATGGAGCCTGCAACCCAGGCATGTGCCCTGACTGTAAATTGAACTGTGACCTCCCGGTTCATAGGTCGACACTCAACCACTGAGCCACGCCAGCCGGCAGGGCCCTACTCATCCTTTAGGTCCGATGTCCGTCTCCCATCCCAAATATGTTAGATTCCCCAGTTATGTGCTTCATGGTATCCCATAGTTCTCTAACCACTTGTGCTCTTGTAATTAACTACTTGAAAGAAGCAGTTTCTTACCCCTGCTTAAGAAGCTTCATGAATTCAGGGGTCATATTTGTTTTCTCCAATGGTGAATCCCCAAACCTAACTGTGTCTGGTATATAGTAGATGCACAATAAGTACTTATGAACTGCTGTTTCTTGATCTGCTTTGCTAGTCTGAGGGACAGGAATTCAAGTAGCAAAATAGGGAGACCAAAATCAAAACAGCAGGGAAACGCAGTGTTTAGATACCAAGCACCGGTCAGCAGAGGCCTTTGAGTGGACCTTCCTTCAGAGCTTGTCCATCCCAAAGTTGTAGGTGGAGTATGCAAGTCCAATGTGACTGCCTCACAAGCTGTCTTCCCAAAGACTGGACCGTAAACTACCTCTCAAGTAACCCTCACAGGAATTTTCTCTAGCATTTGGGAAAAGGTCCCAGGCAGTTGCTCCTTTCAGACTCTAAAGCTACATATGCATTGCTTTTCCCAAAACGTTACCTGCTTCTAGGTCATCTTCATCTATCTCTGGAGTGCCATAGCTACGACTCAGTGCTTCTTGGATTTCATTTGCATCTTCCATCATATCCTCTAGCTGGTCTTGTAAATCCTATAGGAATATATGACACGATTTTTATTAATTTCTTACCATTTTACTCTACCTCTTGCCCCTATTCTCTCCTCTGAACTTAGAAAGAAGTAATTTTTAAAAAGTTGATGTACAAAAAAATGCAGAGCACATTAACAAGTTCTCAACAACTGTTAGCTCCCCTCTTTTACCTCAGTCCTTGTCTCTAGTGACTATTTTTAGTCAACAGCTGAGCAGATGCCCCACTAAAGGACAGGTTCAAGTAACTCCTGCATGTTCCTTCTCATTAAAACTAAAAGAAAGTGAGCTTAAGGAAGTATTTTTAAAGATAAAAAATATGAACAATAAAGTGGCAATAAATACTTATCTATCAACAACGGAATCCTATCTAATTAAAGAGTAATATGCAAATTGACCATCACTCCAACACACAAGATGGCCAGCAGGGGAGGGCAGTTGAGAGGGACCAGGCCTGCAAGGGAGGGCAGTTGGGGGCGATCAAGCCTGCAGGGGAGGGCAGTTAGGGGTGACCAGGCCGGCAGAGGAGGGAAGTTGGGGGCGACCAGGCCTGAAGGGAAGGGCAGTTGGGGGGGACCCAGGCCTGCAGGGGAGAGCAGTTGGGGGGGGACCAGGCCTTCAGGGGAGAGCAGTTAGGAGTGACCAGGCCTGCAGGGGAGGGCAGTTAGGGGCAAACAGGCTGGCAGGGGAGCAGTGAGGCATCAATCAGGCTGGCAGGCAGAAGTGGTTAGGGGCAATCAGGAAGGCAGGCAGGCAAGCAGTTGGGAGCCAGCAGTCCTGGATTGTGAGAGGGATGTCCGACTGCCCATTTAGGTCCGATCCTACCTGTATCGGGCCTAAATGGGCAGTCGGACATCCCTTGAGGGGTCCCAGATTGGAGAGGGTGCAGGCTGGGCTGAGGGACACCTCCGCTCCGTGCACAAATTTCGTGCACCGGGCCTCTAGTCTAATAATAATAATAATAAATGAACAAAGAATCTAATGAACAAAATAAGCTGATGAATAAAATAGAACCAGAGGCATAGAAACGTGGAACAGACTGACAAATCTCAGAGGGAAGTGGGGAGGGGAGGCAAGAAGAGATTAACCAAAGAACTTATATATGTATACATTCATTACCCAAGGACACAGACAATAGGGTGGTGAAGGCCTGGGGTGGGGCAGGATCCGGGTGGAGGGAGGCAATGGGGGGAAGATAGGAGGGGAGACACACTATAATACTCTCAACAATAAAGATTTAAAAAAATAATAATTATTTAAAAATCACAAGTTTGAAGATTTTCCCTAACAATAACTACAAATATAATTGACCTATATAATCCTTCTCCTGTTTTTGGTGGTAAAATTGTAAACTTAAAAATAAAGAGGGCCCTGGACAGTGGTGCTCAGCGGTTAGAGCGTTGGCCCATACACCGAAGGGTCATGGGTTTGATTCCCAGTTAAAGGCATGTATCTGGGTTGCAGATTAGATCCCAGGCCCCAGTCAGGGAAAGTGCGGGAAGCAACCAATCGCAGTGTCTCTCTTACATCGTTGTTCTCTCTCCCTGTCTCTCTTTTTTTCTCCCCCCGCCCCTCTCCTTTCCATGCTCTCTAAAAATCAATGGAAAAAATATCCTCCGGTTAGGATTAACAAAAAATAAATAAATAAATGGAAATAAAACTGGCGATCCTGCATTTGAAATTAAGGTGCCTCATGAAAATCCAAAATCCTATTGCAAGAATAGATACCCATCAACTGTCATTACAGAAAGTTTACCTGAAACATTACACCAAGCAACAACTACACTATCAACATTTTTCCTAATTAACGGAGAAAAAGAGGTAATTGAAGTAAATAAATTACTCTTCTTGAGTTAGCCAAAGATTGACTATTCTATATAAGAAAGGAGGCAGTAGCAGAAACAATTAGGTGGTATAAAAAATTACAATGGGTCTGCCATGGCTGGGGAAACAGAAATGGAAAAAGGAAAGGTTTGAGATCTGAGACCAGGCTGGTGAAAATCACGGACTGAGGACATAAATCATCTGTGAATAATCTACTTGTGCTTAACTGTAACACTACTACAAGGCCAGAAAAAATGTAAAACCAATCTAAGAAGGGGTACAGCATAATAAAGGGCCGTTAGTATAATGGGTTGAAGAGCTAACTCTGGAGTCAGACATGTCCAAGCTAAATATTTTTTATTACTCCATGAAAAGTAATGTCTCTAAGCTTTAATTTCATCATCATTAAAATGGGATTATTAAAAGCATACCTCATATGTAAGGATTTATTGCAATAATATATGTCAAACACTAAGCAGTTAATAATATATATCTTTTACTCTGTCAAGGATGTGCAGAAAATGTACTTTTCACATTACTGAAAATTCCATATAACAGGGTTGTGTTGATAATGCAGAAGGCCCAAATCAGCATCACTTATGCTTCAGAACTTCTAGAGCAATGCAAAACATTTGAAAACTCCTTCCTAGCCCCCAAATCAGAAGTTTGTTTTTCCAAATAAAGGGTAGAAAGTAAAATGGAAAAAACATTAAAAAAAAAATTTTTAAAGCCCTGACCGTTACAGTTCAGTGGTTAGAATGTCAGCCTGCGCATGGAAGGATCATAGGTTTGATTCCCCATCAAGGGCATGTACCTGGGTTACAGGTTTACTCCCTGCCCCAGGTTGGGGCTCACCTCCCAGTCAAAACATGATCTCAAGAGAAATGCTAATTAAAACCTAATGACATTATTAAAAATATAAAGAGCATTACTAGCAAAGAGAACCAACTCCACACTAGGACTGTTTTAAGTACTCTACATATATAACCTCATTTGACACTCATGACAATCCTAGGAGATGGACAGCAACATAACTACAATTGAAAAAACAGACTAAAAAAATCATTGAGTTAGAAGTAACAGGAAACTGGGTGTTTATTTATCAGTGCGTATTACATGCCAGGCATTGTGCATGTAGATACACCAGCTCATTTATTTCATCTTCATACTAGAGGCCCGGTGCACGAAATTCATGCACGGGGGCGGGGGGGTAGGTGGTTCCTCAGCCTGGCCTGCCCCCTCTCCAATCTGGGACCCCTTGAAGGATGTCCTGCTGGTTTACAGAGATGGGGCCTAAACCGGCAGTCGGACATCCCTCCCAAAATCCGGGACTGCTGGCTCCTAACCACTCACCTGCCTGCCTGCCTGCCTGATTGACCCTAACCACTCTGCCTGCCGGCCTGCTCACCCCCAACTGCCCCCCTGCCGCAAGCCTGCTCACTCCCAACTGCACCCCCCCTGCTGGCCTGCTCACCCCCCCCTTTCCTCCCCACTGGCCTGCTCGCCCCCAACTGTCCCCCTGCTGGCCTGCTCACTCCAAACTGCCCCCCCCCTGCTGTCCTGATCACCTCCAATTGACCCCCACTAACGGGGTGAGGGACTGAGGGTTGTTTTCAGGCTGGCCACACCCCCTTCAGGGTGGGGGGGTCCCCACTGGGGTGCCTGGCCAACCTGGGTGAGGAGCTGAAGGCTGTTTTCAGGCTGGCCACACCCCCAGGTGATCCAGGCTCCCAGCCCCTCCTTTTTTTCTTTTCTTTCTTTTTTTTCAGTGCCTCCTTGAGCAGAGGCCAGGGCAGGCCAGGGCAGGTGGGAAGCTTGGTTTCCTCCATTGTCAGGGGCAACCCAAGCCTCCTGCTCGCTCCAGCTCCATGGCCACCGCCATCTTGGTTGGGCTAATTTGCATACTCACTCCTGATTGTGGGTATAGCAGAGTGATGGTCAATTTGCATGTTTCTCTTTTATTAGTGTAGATTAGCCATATGTGGTATTAGGAACCTTGCATTAACAAAGAAAGTGAGACCTTTGGTGCCCTTTTTCAAAGTTACATATTTATAAATGAGAGGCCCAAAGTTCAATCCCTCCCTCTTCCGTGCCCTTCCCATCACATACACATTCAATTGGATTCTTTCAGAAACTAGTGCATTCTTGCAGAAGCCAGAATACATCTCACCTCAATCTGATCAATTTTCACTTGCTTGTATGCTTTCTTCATTTCCTTTACTCCCAGTTTCATAGCATCAACCTAAAAAAAAGATTAAGAAAAAAACACAATGTCTTAAAAAGACATGCTGGTTAAACTGTCCTTTAAAAACCATGGAAAAGAGCACAAGAGTACAAAAATAAAATAAAATCACGGGAAAAGGTGCTATAGAAGTACCGTGGTCTTAGTGTCTTTCAATGACTGGATGGTGTAATTGGCTTGTTCCATGTTAAATGACTGCTGGGCAAGATTGTCCCGCTGCTGCTCATACCTTTTTAGAGTAAATTGAGAATGGCAAATGTGAGACAGATATAAATCCTCAAGAAGAAAGTATGTCTAATACTAAATAAGAATTTTCTTTTTTAAAAAAGTTTTAAAATTAAATATACAATAAAATTGGCTAAAACAATCACTCTAACCCAGTGATTTTCAAACTTGTTTTCATTTCATGGCACACATAAACTAATTACTAAAATTCTGCAGTAGACCAAAAAATATATATTTTTTGCCAATCTGACAAGAAAATAGATGCCATTTTGATTCATTCACACCAGATGACTATTGTTATGTTGGCTGTTGTCATTTTTTAATTTGGCAATCTAAGGGAAAAGAGGTCAGTGCTCCTGACTTGTCAGGTATTACATGTTTTAAAAATTCTTGCAGCATGCCTATTGAAAATCACTGCTTTAACCAAATATCATTTGATGCAACCCTCCAGTCTTTTTCTTTTGTATGTGTTTTAGTTATAACACTATTTTCCATTTAATATTATAACTTTTGTTGCTACAAGGTCTTAATATATAAGTCTTTATAATGTTTTACATTATTTCCTATGCTAAATTCCCAGAAGTGGAATTCTGGGGCAAAGGGTAAGACTATTTAAGGACCCTTAAATCTCCTGGTGGGAGGGAACAAATATCCAAGATTCCCAATTTCACAAACAAAAATTAAAAAGGCACACTCTTCCTGGTGGTGTGGCTCAATGGTTGTGTCAACCTATGAACCAGGAGGTCATGGTTTGATCCCAGTCAGGGCACGTGCCCAGGTTGCAGGCTCGATCCCCAATGTGAGGCATGCAGGAGGCAGCCAATCAATGATTCTTTCTCATCATTGATGTTTCTATCTCTCTCCCTTCCTCTTTGAAATCAATAAGTGTGTGTGTGTGTGTGTGTATGTATATATTTTATATATATATATGTATATAATATATACACACACACACACACACACACACACACACATGTATATGTGTGTGTGTGTGTGTGTGTGTGTGTGTGTGTGTGTGTTTTAAGGCACACTCTAATTAAATAAATAATGGGAGAACCAAACCCTATAGATCTGGGCAGTCCAATACAGAAGACATAAGCCACATATGGTTATTTAAACTTAAATTGATAAAATTAAAGCCTCAATTCCTAGTCATACTAGCCACATTTCAAGTACTCAATAGCCACCCATGGCTAAAACCTTTTGAACTGGACAGCATAAATATAGAACATCCCTATTAGCAAAAAGTTCTGTTTAAATAGATGGTATGCCCTAGCTGGTTTGGCTTAATGGTTGGAGCTCTGGCCCGCAGACCCAAGGGTTATGGGTTCAATTCCCAGTCAAGGGCACCTACCTGGGTTGCGGGTTCGCTCCCTACCCCTGGTTGGGGAGCCTGTAGGAGGCAACCTGTCAATCGATCTCTCTCTTTCTCTTCCTCCTCCCTTCATTTCACTCTCTGAAAATCAATAGAAAAAAATATCCTAGGGTGAGGAGTAAAAAAAAAAAAATTTTAATGGATGGTGCTACAAAAGATGTTGCTGAATATAGAGGGGAATAAAAAGCCAGCTAACTATATATGTACATAAAATTTGTAATTACATGAAAAATGCTTATAAAATGGTATAAAAACCTGAAGGAATGGCAGATCATTTCTTTTGGTCAAACCTGTGGAAGAAAGGAGATTATGCATATAACTTACATCCGCTTTTGCTTTAAAACCCGCAAAGCTTTCTGCTTGACCATATTCTGAGGAGAAAAATAGATTTTAATGAAAAGAAGTAAAAAGTATATATATGGTAAAAGAAATCTTCTATATCCCCAAATGTACATATCTACTTATTCTCTTCTTCAAATTAACCGATATGGTGTCTCCTGTATTATTCTTCAACTCCCAAGGACAGTCATTAAGACTCAATTCTTCTTTGCCTTTGCATCCCATATCTCAGTATAAGAACTGCATGTCTTTTTACTAGTGCACATTATATTAATTCCACCCCAGCCCCAACAGTGCTGATTTTGTATATCCAATTACCTTAGGAGATCCCCAACTTGGACATCCTGCTATCCACTCAAACTCAAAAACACACACAAACTCCTCAACCTGCTCTCTCCTTGGAAATTACTAACAGCCCCATCGATCTCTCACTCCTTATATGAGAACCTTTTTATCAACCTTACCTTTCCTCTCTCTGTTGTCTCTTCATGAACAGTTACTACTGATTGTCAGAACTCACTTTCAAATTGAATCATATCATTCTCCCAACTACCTCACCATGGTTTAAGCTTTCATCTAATCAAATCTAAATGAGCTTTCCTGCCTCTGGTCACTAAAACGGCTGAGAAAAGCTGCTTGTCTCTTCCCTTGTCACTTTCTATACGGTTCCATAAATCATTTTATTTGTCTCCTCCAATGGAGGGAAAGCAGATGTTATTACTTCACAGACATTAATAATACCTAACATTTACTGAATGTTTCTATGTACTAGACACAGTGCTTTGTAGGTCACATGAATTACCTCATTTAATCCTCACACTATTAAGTAGATATTATCCCCATTTTACAGATGGGAAAACTGAGGTTCAGTGATGGTAAGTAACTTGTCCTCACTCAAATGGTTAATGTTATAAAGATGGAAGCAAAGACTATAGTTCTATATCCACAATCCATGCACTTTAGTACAGTACTCTATGTTTCTACCTAGCAGAAGAGGAAAATAAGAAATTAGGTGACTTTATCAAGGCCACTTTTTTCCCAGCATGCTACTCCTTAAACAGTCTATTACACCTATCTAACAGGACCAGCTTGGCAACTCATTATGCCTGAACACGGCTTAGTCCTTCTCTCCAGATTGCCACTTTCTCAGCAGAATATGCTAATTCCCACATACATGCTTTTCGACATATGATCAGTATCTTCTCTCCATCAGGTCAAATCCCAGTCTCCATTTCATATCTGGTTGTAAACTCTCTTCCCTGAAGGATACACCCTCACATAGGTTTTCTACTTACCAGACTGTGAGCATGCCTTCTGTTATCTCTCACCAGCCCCTCAACACATGCTATTTCCACAGGTGCTTAAATTAGGCTGTCACAGCAGCTCCTGCCTACCTTACCTTTGCAGGACTTTCCCTCATCTTCTTGATCTGATCCTTATACTTCACTAGCTCAGCATCCAGTCGAGAAATTTTCTTGTCAATGGATTCTGCCCTACTGTCCACCTTAAGGGGAAAAAAATAAAAGGCAGTGGTAGTTATTATAATACTAGAGGCCCAGTGCACGAATTTGTGCGCGGGTGGGGGGTCCCTAGGCCTGGTTGGCGATCGATAGGGGCCAATAGGAGCCCATCTGGCCAGCTGGCAGGGGGTGGGCTGCAGGAGGTTGGCTGTGGGAGTGCACTGACCACCAGGGGGCAGCTCCTGCATTGAGCGTGTGCCCACTGGTGGTCAGTGAGCATCATAGCAACTGGCCCACCCGCTGTTCAGTAGACCAGTGATAACTATCCCTTAAGCTTTTATATATATAAATACTTACATGAGAAGAAGCAAGAGAGAAAGGAATATGCAGGAAGAAAAGAAAAATAAAGAGGATCATATGGTGAAGGGAGGAAAATATTTTGGAGCTCCAGGCTTCCAGCCTGTGCTGAGCTCTTTACCAGCATGTGCCCAAAGGGGGGTAGGGGTGGGGAGTGGTTGGAATCCCTAGACAGAAACTTTGGGAGGCTTTTATACACTATACTCCATCCCCCAGATTCTGATTTTCCAGGGTCTCCCTCAAGTGCGTCTGGGCAGAAAAATAATTTAAGAGTCACTTGACTAAGTGCAATTTCCCTAGAATCAGAAACTAGTCAGGCTAGGGACTCAACCAGGTGTGTGAAAAGAGCTCGTGCGCTGTAGACTGGCTGGAGCTGTAGATCTAATGCTGTTCTTTAGAGGGTGGTAGCTTAATGCCCAGGACCAGGGTTCTGAATTTTGTTACTGAGATCAAGGATCAGGTACAGATATATTGACCTAGATTGTCAAGCTGAGGGTCCTGACCTGGGATGAAAGAGGGGTAATGACAAAGTGGGAAGTGTATACGGGATAAGGAAAGAGCGAGTGGACGCGGCAGTGGGCATCAAGGGTCAGGTGCCAGTTGGGGGAGACAGTGATAGGTCAGGGGTCTCTGGTTTGTGGCGTCAGGAATGACCTGGGTAACAGGAACAAAGGTGGAGTGGAAAGGGTCGAGGTGTAATGGGCCCGGGACCGGGAATGGGGTGGAGGAGTAGGAGCCGGGAGCCGGGAGGTGGGTGGGGTAAGGGGGTTCAGAGGCCCCGAGCCTAGCTATGTGTAGTCAAGCGCCCACCGTGCCGATGCAGTCAGTCAGGTTGGGCGGCGGAGCCTTCGGTTTCGCTTTTCCGAAGAATCGGTTCATCTTGGCCGCGAAGAAAACCCAAACACTGGAGCAAAACCAGAAACGGAAGCAGAGACAACACCGCCAAGGTCTTGACTTCCGGCTCCCCGTGCGCAAGCGCACTGTGCCTCCCGGAGTTTCCAGAGGCCTTTGTCGGGTTTTCAGCTCGGCCTTTTCCGGGGAAGAAGAGCTCCAGGAGATTGGAGGCGCTGGATAGAAAGTCAGCAGGGGGCGTGGCCACGCTGGGCGATGTGAGGGCGTGGCTTCAGGTCAGCAAGGCGGGGCCTCATCTGAGTGGGTGGGACCCCGGGCGGCTTCCCCAGTATAGGGTAGGGGCGGGGTTCGCCCCAAGGGGCGTGGCCGGAAGGCCGGGGCGGGGTGGGACGGGGAAGTAGCCCCGTGGGGTTGCACCGAGCGGTGCTCAGCTCCCACCGCTGGGCAGGCAGCAAGTGCGGGTCTGGCGGAGCGCGGTGGCGCGCGGAGACCGAGAGGCGACCGCGGGCGGCAGGGCCCCCGGCGGCGCGCCACTCGGTCGGGCCGGGAGTCGCGCCAGTCGGTGTTCCCGGCCGAGCGCGGTCCGCCTCCCTCTCAGCGATCATCCGGCCTGAGGGCGGCCAGAGGGCATGTCGGACCCCACAGAGGCGCCGCCGCCGGTGCGCGCGGGCCGCGGGTGAAGAAGAGAGTACGGCCTCACTCGGTCCGGAGCAAAGAGGTGGCCCGGAGCGAAGAGGGGGTCCGGAGCGAAGAGGAGGTGCTGAGCGAAGAGGAGGTGCTGAGCGAACAGGTGGCCCGTAACGAACAGGTAGTCGGGAGCAAAGAGGGGGTCCGGAGCGAAGAGGTGACCGAGAACGAAGAGGTGACCGAGAACGAAGAGGTGACCGAGAGCGAAGAGGCGGCCCCGAGCGAAGAGGAGGCCCCGAGCGAAGAGGAGGCTCCGAGCGAAGAGGAGGCTCCGAGCGAAGAAGTGGCCCAGAATGAAGAAATGGCGGCAGCCGGACTCAGCGTGACCGTCACCCACAGTGAGCACGGGTGGCCGGGTGGGCTCCGTGCCGGGCCGGGAAAATCCGGCAGGGTCTGTGTGTGTGGCTACACGTGTCCTCCGGAAGCGCATGTCCTGGTGTGTGTCCTGGCGTCCGGAAGTGTGGGTTCTTGTTTGTGTCCGTGGGGCCGGTTTTTGTGCGGGGTCTTGTGTCAGAACACCTTTCTCTGACGCAGTGTTTTGTTTCAGGTCATTTGTTTGACCTCCGAATGCGTGCTTCACGCGGTGGTCCTGGTTGCACGTGTTCATGTTGTGCCTGCACAGTTATTGTGGGTCTTTGTGTCAGGCTTGTATTTGGCCATGTGTGTGGCTGCTGTGTGTCTGGACACCTGTGTGTGTCGAGTCTGAACTCATGTACACTGTTTGAGTGGGCCGTGGGTCCAAGCATACGCTCTGGGCACCTTTCGGGTCTGTCTACTGCTGGAGTTGACACTGAACTAAACTGAATTCACAGGCGAGCCAAGTCCATGAGGTTTTCCTCAGGACCAACCGTGGGAGACCCTAGGGCCTCAGATCTGAAGACCAGGATTCTGGATCCTGCAGTTTTGAGTGATCTTGGGCATCTAGTTGCTCTCTGTGAAGTAGAGTTGCTAAAACCTGTCCCAACCCTAGCTGGTTTGCCTCAGTGGATAGAGCATTGGTCTGTGGACTGAAGAGTCCTGGCCTGGGTTGCGTCCTCGATCCCCAGTAGAGGGCGCGCAGGAGGCAGCCAATCAATGGTTCTCTCATCATTGATGTTTCTCTCTCTCTCCTTCTCCCTTCATCTCTGAAATCAATAAAAATATATGAAAAAACAACAACACACCTGTCACATTGACTTCTAGTCTGTTGAAGCAGGCTCAAAGCTTAGCCTGGTGCATGGTAAACAGACTACCGCCTACTGCCCACATACCTGAAAGAGAATTGGCACCTCTGCTCCAAAAAGAAATTTTCTGCTGTTTTGAGTTTATTCACTCATTTGTCTATTTTTTTTGTTTGTTTTTTTGTTAATCTTCACCTGAGGATATTTTTTCCATTGCTTTTATGAGAGTGGAAGGGAGAGAGGGAGGGAAGGAGAGAGAGTCAGAGAGAAGAGCCAGAGGGATAGAGAAACATTGATGTGAGAGACACATCGATGGCACACAGAAAGCTAAGAGTGAACCTGCAACCCAGGTACATGCCCTTGACCAGCACTTGACCCACTGAGCCACATCGACCAGGGCTCATTTGTCTGTTTACTGAGCACCAACCATGTATGTGTCCAGGTGTGCCCAGTGGGAGAGACTTGGAGGAAAAATAGTCCCTTGCCAATTATAGCAAAGGAGACAAAGGCCAGTACAATACAGACTACAGGGCAGTCAGGCCACAGGAGGCAGGTGGCTTGTGATAAAAAGCATGGACCCTGGTATCAGATCAGAGGTCAAGTGCTGACTCCACAGTTGGGTCTCCATAGACAGGTCTTAACTGGACTGACACAGTTTACTTATCTGTGAAATGGGGAATAATAGGTAGTACCTACATCATAGAGGTGTTCTGAGGATTAAATAAGATAATGCATGAAATGAGACTGGTCAGCCCCTTGTGCATGTTAAGTACTCAGATATTAGCTGATATCACTAATATTGTTAGTTATAATAGTGGAAACAAAAATCCTTGAAAGCTGGACAGATGGGGGAAGGCTGATTGGAGGAGGGGGCATATGAATTGGGTCTTGAAGGCTTGTAGGCTGGGTACATAAATATAATGAAGTGTCAGCCTATATTGGTTCATGTGGAAAAATTTTAATTGAACCCTTTTCTCTCTCCTCAGGCAATGAGAAGCACGACCTTCATGTTACCCCACAACAAGGCAGTAGTGAACCAATTGTCCAAGATCTGGCCCAGGTTGTTGAAGAGGCCACAGGGGTCCCGCTACCTTTTCAGAAACTCATATTTAAGGGTAGGCATTTCTCTTCCAGCTTTGAGCCCTTATGGCTAAATGACCTATTTAAAATTGCTTAACCTTACCTAATGGTAACTCTTAGCTTTCAAAATTGGACAATTCTTATTTGCTATTTCTTCATTTATTTTCTTTAGCAAATATTTATTGAGGACCTACTGTGTACTGACACTTCCAAACATTTGGACAGGTATTAGAGTTGAAGTCACATGAGGGTGGCAGAAATCTTACCATTTTGATGAAGCCCATGGGCAGTCTTCCCTGGCTAGGTTATATCCTCTTCCCATTGTATGTTCACATGGCACTCCCTACCACTTCGGCATAACTTACATTGAAATTACTACTAAATAATTGTTTTTGTAGTTGCAGAACATCTGATTTCTCTGTTAGAATAACAAACTCTGTGAGGGCAGAGAAACTGCTATGTGTCCAACGCTCAGCATAGTGCTGACACAGAGGGCGTTGAATGAACACACTTACCAGGAGCCTGGCTGTGGCAGGCCCAGTGGATGATGCTGATTTCTGCCGGACCTACCCACTCCACACCTCCACCCTCTGTCTTCCCATTCTCATGGTAACCCATTATTTTGGTATCTGATGGAGCCAGATTTATCTCATTTGGTGCCAGTCACAAAGAATTTAGTGATGGGAAGTACTTCTATTTATACTTCACAATGTAACTACTTGTTTTTTATTTTAAAAACATTTTACTTTAGAATTATAAAGGAAATAGAAATTCACGTTTCAAAATACAGAAAGCACAAAGAAGAAATGCTCTCCTGGCTAAAATCTCTCATAACATTTTAGCATATTTCTGTTCAACCTTTTATTTTGTTTGTTTGTTCTGGCTTCCAGAAGTGTGGGTTCTTGTTTGTGGACTTTTATTTATTTATTTTTTTAGTTGAAAAAACTAGGCTTATATTGATTACACAGTTTTTATAACATTTTTTTCTTATAACACTGGGTTATCAACATTCATTGTGGCCTTGAAGTTTCTTTTAAAAAATGAGCTTTAATGCCTACAAAGTCTTCTAGTGTACTGATATATAGTTCATCAGCCCCCTTTTCCTGAATTTTTGGCTCTTTCTTGTTTATATGAATAAGGTTGCACTAAAAATTATTGTAAAGTGTTATTGTGCAGGCACACATCCAATTATTTGTTTACATTAATAGCTGAAGTGAAATTACTGAGTCAAGACACCTAGTTCTAGAAAGATTACACCAACTTATCCTCTTCTCATTAGTGAACTCTCTTGTCTCCTGTACCCTTGCTGAAATCTGTTTTCAATGATGTGCAATTGTTACAACTTGGCAGTCTTTTTCTTCTCTTCAGGACAGTCTCTGAAGGAAATGGAGAAGCCATTGTCTGCAGTTGGAATACAAAATGGTTGCCGGGTCATGTTAATTGGGAAAAAGGTAAATTTTTTTTTCCACCAGAACACAACCAAATCAAATGCTAAGGCCTTTTATGCATATTTCTGTGTAGAAGGCAAAATTGGGGACCTAGATGCTGCATTGGTGAAGCACTCTCTAAACAAATGTAGTCTCCATTTGTGTGATGGGGTTACCAGTTTTGTTGTCCTCATGCCCTCTGGCTTCTGTTGGTTAGGGTTCTCGCTCTGAAAGTCAGGAGCAGCTATGTTGCCTCAATAACACAACTTTTGTGTTGGTGGTGGAATCTCAGTCCGGTTATAAGGTGCCTAAGACAGCCCTTACTTAGAGGGAATTTGCAAAAGAACAATTTGTTAAGCCTGGAGATTTAAAAAATAAATACAAGTTTTAGGCTCTCTCTCTTTAACCGCCCTTTTTACTAAAATCTCCCAGAAGGTAAAAAACTGGCCAGAAAGAAAGGTTCGGACTAAAGAACTGGGAGAAAAAGAGCCAATTATGACAGGTGAGGACAATAGCTTATTGGTGATGAGAGAGGGCCATGGCCAGCCCTGCATTGTGACACAGTGGAATTGTTGGTCATATGAAGTTCCCTTACTTTGAGTGAGGTGGCTGACTCAGAGTGGATAGAGGGTGAGATTAGCAAAGTGGAGGCAAAGAAAATCCCGTCCAGGCTTGGAACTGCTAGGAGACTGGCACTCGGGATTTCGCCACAAAGTAGAATGTGAATAATTTGGAATAGTATAAAAGCAGGAAGATATTGGCTCTGACTGCCAATTGTTTAGGTGAGAGAAGGGGAAATACTCTAGATTTCTTGCTCAAGGTTCTGGGTGATGGACAGTGGGCAGAACCCAAAGGTTGAGTTTGAAGAAGCTATAGGACCCCTGATTGGAGCTGTCCTGGGCTGTGTAGTACCAAATCTGATTCAAATCTCAGCTCTACTTCTTCTGGGCTATGTGACCTTAGGTTACAATAACCTCAATTTCATCATTTAAAATAGTACCTACCTCATTGTTATTGTTTTTTGTTTTCTTATTGTGTTTTGATAAGGCTTAAGACAATCATTCAGGTAATGTGCTTGGGATAGTATCTGGCATAGAGGGAATCCTATATAATAAAGATGTAATATGCAAATGGTCATTATGCCGTGAAGCATAATGACCGTAACAACTGTAACTGGATCACGGATCAGCAGGAGGGTGGGGCAGTGAGCTACAAGCAGGGCAGCAAGCTATGAGGAGAGGGGTCTGGGGGTGGGGTGGGGGGAGGGAGGGAGCTACAGGAGGGCGGGGCAGCGGGGGGAGAGCTACTGGAGGGCAGCAGCGAGCTACTGGTGAGCTACTAGTGCATGGATTCGTTCGCAGGGCTTATTAGTGATAAATAAAAGTATTCATCATTGTCATGTTGGTGGATGACATTTTGGAATTCTATTTAAAGGAATAGTAGAATTCTACCTATCTAGAAATTCTGAATACTTCACAGGTATTCAAAATTAGTTCACTCTCCAGGGATCAGTCTGGCTATTAATGATCAGCCCCAGGCTGAGGTTGAGTCTGGCTCTATTCTCTGAGTCCAAATTGTCAGGACCTTGCCAGAATGTTTACCTAATACCTTTTCTCTAGTCTGGAGTCTTTGTAGATGGAAAACTTAATGTATATCCTCCAATTTGCTTTCCAAGAAGCAACAGAGTTAAGACTTTCTTTTTAGTGAGTGGTTTAGTTCGATTATGGTAAAAAAAATTTTTTTTTTCTGACGGGATAGTGTTCTTGGTAATTATTGGCTTTATTTTATTCTTAAACATCTTAGAACAGTCCAGAGGAAGAAGTTGAACTAAAAAAGTTGAAAAGTTTAGAGAAGTCGGTGGAGAAGATAGCTGACCAACTGGAAGAGTTGAATAAAGAGCTTTTCGGAATCCAGCAGGTAACTCTTTGTGGGCTTTGACTTTGTACTTTCCCTAAGAACTTTCTTTTTTGGTATGCCACAGAATTTTAATAATTAGTTTGTATGTGCTATGGGATGAAAAAGGTTGAAAATCTCTGGTCTAGTTTGTTATAAAGTGTTTAGCAAAGCAAAGGATATTTCGTTGATTCATAGAAGGTACAAGTTGAGTGGATCTTAGTGGAGTGGTCATCCAACTCAATTTCTTATATTAAGAGATGGTTTCTTATATTAGAAACCAAGTAAGGATTAGAAACAGTCCCAAACCACATATTTGTCTTTGACCTCCACATTTTATAACTTTAATGGATGTATGGTTATGTTTTAATTACAAAGTAATACATGCTGATTGTATATAACTTTTAAATAAACATATGAACACTAATATGGAAAATAAAAATTATCTATAAGACCCCAACTCAAAGATAACCATTAATAAAGACTGGAATCTACTTTTTCATCTTAAGAAAATATTTGATATGGTGTTATGTACACTTAGTAAATTGTTCTTTTATTGAATAAAAATGTTGTACATTTTTTGTCATTAAAAATGACCATACTTTTAAAAACTTACATAGCATGGTTTACTTAACCAATTCTCTATTGTTTATCACTTGATGTTTTCTTTTTGGTCCTTCCAACTTTTTAATATATACATTTTCAAACATACAGAAAAGTTGAAAAAATGAGCAGAATGAATAAACATCTGTACACTCCCCACTTAGATTTAACTACTCAAAGCATTTTGCCATGGTGTATTAGTTTGCTTAGGGTGGCTTAAACAGTAGAAATTTATTTTCTCACAGTTCTGGAGGCTGGAAGTTCAAGATCAAGGTGTGTGCAGGGTTGGTTTCTTCTGAGGCCTCCCTCCAACAAGAAATAATCCAAGTTCAGTACCACTCATGTAAGCATACTGGAAAGCAGCCTTCCAAGGACCAGGGGTCTGTCTGCCCTTCAATTCTAACAAACCAATGCTCTCCTTATGCACTATGGCAACTTCTTTGTTGTATCATCTCCCCTTTCTATGAATTTTATTATCATTGGCTCAACTCACAGTTCCCGTGGGACAGGAGTCGGCATGGCTGAGCTAAGTTCTCTGCTTAGGGTTTCACAAGGTTAAAATCAAGATGTCAACTAAGCTGCATTTCCTTCTGGACCTCAGGGTCCACTTTTAAGTGCCTGTGATTGTAGCAGAATTCAGTTCCTTGTAGTTGTAGGTCTGAGAAGCCCATTTCTGGGTTGATCATAAGCCAGGGGCTGCTTTCAGCTCCCAGAGGCCACCCACATTCCTTGCCCCCTTCACCCTCAAATCAGCTTTGGAGAACTCACACATCAAATACCTCTCCTGTTTCAAATACCCAATTTCCTCCTATCACCTAATGTTCTTTTGCCATTTTTTATAATACTTCTTTGAAATCTTTAGACATAAATCTTTTTTTACTATTTCTGATAGAATAAATTCTTTTTTTAATATATTTTTATTGATTTTTTAAAAAATATATATTGATTTTTTACAGAGAGGAAGGGAGAGGGATAGAGAGAAACATCGATGAGAGAGAAACATCGATCAGCTGCCTCCTGCACACCCCCTACTGGTGATGTGCCCACAACCAAGGTACATGCCCTTGACTGGAATCGAACCTGGGACCCTTGAGTCCGCAGGCCGACGCTCTATCCACTGAGCCAAACCAGTCAGGGCTAAATTCTTTAGTTGAAATTGCTGGCTAATGTTTACCACATGTCAAATCTGCATCTGTAACTCTCGGCTTTGATAAACTTCTTCAGAGATCTCTGTTGTCACCAGCTAACTGGTCATTTGGCCAAGCAATGTGAATATGAATAAACAGCAAGATATTTAATAAAAATAATGTAAATGCTACCATTTGTTAGCATGTCTGTATCAGGAATTATATTAAGGGTCTACATACATACCCCTTTATCCTCACAGTAACCCTATGGGGTGTGGGTATCATAATCCCCATTTTAAAAATGACACGGAGGCACAGTTAGGTTAAGTAACTTGCTCGAGATCACAAGCAAGTAAATGGCAGTCAGAATTCAAGTTCAGTCCCATCAAATCTAAACCCTGTGCTCTTAATGTCTGCCTCTTGTGTGTAGGTATACTCTTCTGGCTTCGCTGAAGCCAGGCCTCAGGAGGCATTTGCAGCCCCAGTGGTTTATTTTAGAGTGGCCTATTATAGTGCTTAGGGTGGCCCAGGGCCAGCTTTTCTTTTTTTCCCAAGAGATGAAGTTGTGGGTCTGAGGTCTGGCCCAGCCTATTGGGAAGAATATGGATTCAGAGTGTGGCTCCTTCATCAGTACCTCAGCTTGGCATTTTTCATCAGCCTCAAGGAATCCTTGCAAGAATGCATTATTTCTCCACAGGGTTTTCTGGCCAAGGATTTGCAAGCTGAAGCTCTCTGCAAACTCGATAGGAAAGTAAAAGCCACAATCGAGCAGTTTATGAAGATCTTGGAGGAGATTGATACACTAGTAAGTAAATATTCACCTGAGAAGAACTAGTTTCCTTTGACTATATTTCAGCCAGTCTCACTGTTTCAGTAACGAGGCCTTATTGTCTGAGGATGTTGAGCACCTGCTGTATGCAAGGTACTGCTAGGTCTTAGGTGAATACACAGGAAGATAAGACAATTCCTCATTTCTAGCCACCCACATCCCACCAACATAGGGCCTTTAGCATTTTTATTAATGTGTGGTAGTAGCACCTAATCCTCATGAAACTTGGATCCAAATGGTCTATGGTCTCATGGTCAGAGAAACACAGGGCTTCACTTTCCTGTTACTCATGTGACTGATATTCCACTGAGCTCATTATCTGTACAGAATTCAGTCAGATCCAGATCTTGTGAGGCTTTTGGGAATCATTGACACCACTTTCCCTTTTATAGATGATAATAAATGATATTTCTAGCCTGATACCTCATTCTTGAGGGTGAACTACTCTGCTTGGGATTTGAGGATGGGGTAATAGGGAGGGGGCTTATAAAAAAGAAGCAAAAGGTGCTTTTCTTGCCATAATGAGCTCATGGTATGGCCACAACATAGTATCCATACATAGGAAACAGTGAAAGAACAAAGTTCACGTTACAGATCAGTTTCTATGGCCCAGACACTGAGAACAAAGGGAGCTTTTATAGGAGCAAGAGCCATGGAAGGGTCATGTAGAGATACCGACCCAGAAAAATTATTCCTAGAATTCATGTCTCATTCCCATTGGTGACCCATGACCTACTTGGTGTACTATGGGTATTTCTGATGTATTCTTATGTCATGTTCACCGAATTATTTATGTGTCAACTTATTCTTCCATAGGTTCTGCCAGAAAATTTCAAAGACAGTAGATTGAAAAGGAAGGGTTTGGTGAAAAGGGTTCAGGTGAGTTGTGTGGTAGAGCATTACACAGTATAAAGCGAGCATGTCAAACTCGCGGCCTGTGGGCCACATGCCTCATTTATTTGGCCCATGTTAGCCTTTGAGTTTGACATGCGTGGTGTAAAGGGTTGGTGTATGTGTTTATCTGTTCAAAGAAAGATAGTAGAAGTTGTGTGGCTTTTTTTTTTTGGTTGTTATTCTGCATGAACCCAGAATATAAGAGAATTGCTCCTCTCATGTCCCTGTAATTATGTTTGAATTTAAACTGATTGGGAAGGAAGATCACCGGAGAGCAGATGGGCTGACACATTATATAGTTCTAGGAGGCACCATTCATATGTACAGTGTCCCCTGAAATTGTGCAGTGTCAAGGCTTCCTGTCCTCACCACCCTTTTGGTGGTTATGGGCCTAGAGCAGTGGTCGGCAAACTCATTAGTCAACAGAGCCAAATATCAACAGTACAACGATTGAAATTTCTTTTGAGAGCCAAATTTTTTAAACTTAAACTGTATAGGTAGGTACATTGTTATTAACTTAATTAGGGTACTCCTAAGCTGACCTTTGCTAAAAACTCAAGGGGCCAAAGAGCCGCATGTGGCTCGCGAGCCGCAGTTTGCCGACCACTGGCCTAGAGCATTGTCAGAAACCCTGGTCCTGCACTTCCCTATCCTTTTACTTTGGGAGCCCGGGCCCTCCCTGCACAGCCTGTTTCAGCATGAGTCAGTCACGCATTGGTTCTCCAGAATGGCTGAGCACAGAGCCTTGGGGTTGGCTAGCTCCGGGTGGACCCTCACTGCCCTGCATTGATCTTTCAGGCATTCCTAGCTGAGTGCGACATAGTGGAGCAGAACATCTGCCAGGAGACAGAGCAGCTGCAATCCACAAACTTGGCCCTGGCCAAATGAGGAGAGGCGGGGAGAGGCTGTGCTGCCCTGAAGAACAGTGCCACCAGCTCTGCCCTCTGCAACAGGAGTTACCTGACTTCTCCAAGGCTGCTGGGTCACTTGGCCAATTGCCAGTTTTTTTCTCCTACACCTCAGCATATTTCCCTGCTTAAAAACCTCTATTGGTGCACCTGCTCTCAGTGAACAAGTATTGTCTTTATAATCTTAAGTAGAGCTCTTGTTTGTTTCCTCATTCTGCCTGTGTGTGGCTGAGGGCCCAAATCTTCCCATGTCTTTTGACCTTTGGGTGCTTTCGTTTGTCCTGAAGTAGTTCAGATTTATAGGCCATCCTGGTCTTCAGATACATGAGGCCTTTTTGCCCTTGTGGTCCCATAGTCCGTAGATGTAAATCAGAATCATTTGGAGGTTGTATCTAGTCAGGAATGTTGGAAATAGCTTGGAGCAGGTGTTTGGTACACAGTAGTCCAAATATCCCTCATTGTGACCTATTTCCGGAATAGCTGGTTGGGTTGTTGGTTCACAGACTCTGTACTTACTTTCCAGTGAACCTGCACAGCCATGGGCCAGGAGATCTCAGGGGGCCATTCCTGGGATGGGGCCTGTGGTTGATGTATGGGCTTCCTTGTCCCCTAGCAAATCTGTAGGAGGTAGAACCCAGTGTTGATGGAGTCTCTGCTTGAAACCAGGTCAAAATCATGTCTCGGGAAGGACATAGAGGAGAACAGAGCGAGTAAAGCAGACAGATGGTGAAGACAGCCATAAACTTTTCGGGAGTTTCTTCAACGGCATTTCTATCCACTGTACTGTCCTGTCCTGAGATCTATATTTCCTTCAAGGCTGTTCCTATCCACTTTGTGGCCTTCCCCACCCCACCACCTATTGTTATTTTTTTAAAAAAACTATATACACATCAGCAATCAGAAGAGTGTTTAAACTATTTTTTTAGGGGAGAGAGAAAGAGAAACATCAGTGTGAGAGAGAAACATCGATCGGTTGCCTCTTGTAAGCACCCTGACTAGAGATCAACAGTGCCTCTGCATGCTAGAACTCTTAAACTGGTCAGCTTCTGTCACCCCATTTTTTCACACAGTGCTCAGGAGACAGGCTCCCGATAGGCCACTCTGAGGCCAACCTTATTTGGCACACAGGGCATCACTGAAGTCCCAGGAACTTAGGACTGTGTGGGTGGGACTAGGACAAGGTGGTATGGAGTGGACAAGTGGATAAAGCTCAGGGCCCAGCCCAGCCCACCACCTACTGTAATCAGAGCAATTCAGTACCTAACTGTTTTATAGAGTAGCTGTGTCACCTTGGGCCACAATATTCAATGAAAAGTTACTGTGTGCCAGATAGTATTTTAAGTACACTTGATGTACTAGTCATTTAATCCTCATACAAACTAGGAGATAGATACTAATCCATGTTGGAGATGAGGAAACTGAGAGCTTAGGTAATTTCCTAAAGTCATAGAGTAAGTAACTAAACCAGGACACCAAGCTGGGCAGTTTGATTCAGAGTCCTGCTCTTATCTCTATTGTACTACCTCCCAATTGACACAGGGTTGTGTGTTTGCTCTTATTTTCTCTTCCTCTCCCTCCTTCCATGTTGGTCTTTCCACTTGCTATTTGGTCCTCTCTGATTCTTTCTCCACAGAGCATCATGAGTGATGTAAAGTACAGATCTTATCATGTCAGTCCCCTGCTTAAAAACATCCAATGGCTTCCCTTTCCCATCTCATGTCGGGCCACTCCCTGTTTGCTCAGTGTGGTCAGCCAGTCTGCTCTTCGTTCAGGTCCTCAGATGCTCTGTACCCTCTCCTGCCCCAGGGTCTTTGCACTCACCATTCCTCTGTTTGGACAGCTCCTTGCTACCCTTCCACCATTGCCACCCCTTTCCTAGGTAACTTCTGTTTGTCCTTCAGAATTTAATGCCTCTTCCATGGACTGTCTGAGAACATATCAAGCCCCCTCTCACAGCTTGTCTTAACTTTTCTTTCACAGCAAGTGTCATAGTCTCTGATGATTTATTTATGGTATTATCTAATTTAATATTTGCCATTTATATTTGACTATAAGTTCCCTGGGTTAAGGAGCTTCTTTGTCTTGTTGATAGCGTATTTCAAGCACATTGTCTGGTTTATAGTAGATGCTTAATAAATATTTGTAAAACAAAATGTCAAACGCATTGGGATTTATAGTATTAACAGTCATCATTTAAAGGTTGAGCAAAGAGGCCCTAAGTCATGGGCTGTTTAGCAGATGTGCAGGGTGGTTACTGGGACCTGGCCACACAGCCTTCCCTGCACAGACCTGCCCATCCAGAAGGTATCTGCTTGTGAACAGGGAGAGAACATCGCTTCTCAGTTGCCCACTTTCCTAGGACATGATCCGCCCTACTTCAGGGGCTCTATGATCCCCAAAACTTCCTTCAGCCTCACAGAACTATAAGATTCCTCCACATGCAGTCTATTTAGTCAACAATTCCTAATTACCCTCGATAATGTAAAGATTACCTCCTCTGAGAATCCCTTTTTTATCTGGTGGTTAGGCTCCTTTTAGTCGAAAGAATCAGAAACAATTTCAGAGACATTGTTGAAATGGAAATTAATTGACAGGATTTCAAGTTATCCCATGTAATTGGAAGTTCAAGGACAGCTGGGCTTCAGGAACTCAAACACTGCCTGGAATTGCTCTCTAGATCCTCGGCATCATGTCAGCATCATTCTCTCAATCTTGCTTCTTCCATGAAGTAGGAAACATCTTACAGCTTCACTGCCAGAGAGGAATTGAGTGTTTTCCTTGTTTCCAATTTGAAAAATCCTAAAGAAACTTTTGGCCAAATCAGCCGTGGCCAGAGCAGCAAGGTCACATGACATAGATAGGGCCTTTAGGGGCCCACACTTATATTTCAGGGTGGTTCCCAGAGACAAGGCCACAGTTTCCACATCTGTAAAGTGGGGAATTAGATACTTTTTCCATTGTGGTACCTGGCACATTGCTCAGGCAGAATCTTAGTGATTCCTCATTGTATGAGTGGCAGCCTGGGAGAAAAGGGTCACTGAGAAGCTTGGCTGAGCTATGACACTTGAGTATAAGACAGGTGTCCCCCTTAGAGCAGAGACTTTTAAATGTCACAGATATCGACTCTGCTACAATAAGTAAACCTCTAATTTTCAGCTTAGCACATGGCTAACCAGCTAAAAACTGTATTTCCCAGTCTCCTTGTGCTAGCATGGACTATGTTTTAAGCCAATGAGATGTAAATATTATGTACATCTTATGGGGAGCATCTTTGGAGGCAGTTTGCCATTTTTTCTTTTCTGAGGGCTGGAATATAGACAAGGTAGCTGGATTTGGAGCAGCTGTCTCTGACCTTGAGGTAGAAACGGATGAGGATGGCAGACTAATAATATAGAAGGAGCATGGAGTTGCATTACTGCATAGGTCTGTGTGAAAGAAATGAACTTCTGTTTAAGCCACAGTTATTTCAGCTTTTCCGTCTCTCACTGCCAGGATTCATTTTATGTTGTTCATATGCAGGGAAACAGGAGTTTCTGTTGTCAGTAGCCGTGGAAGGGCCTATAGATGACCTCCCTGACCCTGTAATAGTTTCAAATCTTAATCAGCAGCAATTCCTGCTCAAGTTCCCATTTCTGTGTTTCAGGGAATGTTAGTTCCTGCCTTCCCTGCCCCCACTTTCCTCTGAAAGGTGTGTGCTTTCCCACAGAATTTTCTGCCTTATCTGCCCTCACTAGAGCAGAAATCACTGTCCATGTGAAATGCTCCCATCTGGCCAGGCCCCTCTACACTCTTTTCCTTATCATCATTATCAAGAGGTTCTTCCTGTAGGCTTTGGCCTAAAGAGGGGATACTTGACACATACTATAGGCTGGGGCCTCTGTGGTTGGATTTCTGAACGCTCTGTATTCCTTAGGGCCATTGTGTGAGTGCACGTGTGCTGTGTGCGCTGGGGTTGTTGTGTCTAATGTCAATGTGTTTAACAGCCAGTCGGAGTGGACGTTGGCCAAAAGAGAGCAGGTTCTGGAGTCATCCTGCTGTGGGTGGCCAGGGTGCAGGGGGACATCAAGGGCTTGAGGCAGCACCTGTTTCAACTGTTACAGACCTAGTTCAAATTTTTTATATTTTTGTCTTGTTAATTCTCACCTGAGGCTATGTTTTCCATGGACTTTTAGAGAGAGTGGAAGGGAGGGGGAGAGACAGAGAGGGAAACATCGATGTGAGAGACTGGTTACCTCCCACATGCGCCTGGACCAGGCTGGGGATTAAACCTGCAACCCTTCAGTCCAAGGGCCGACGCTCTAATCACTGAGACCAGCCAGAGCTAGTTCAGTATTTTAACAAACAGTTCAGTTGTACTGTGTACACTACCTGAACATCAGCTGTGGTTGTGTGTTGTATGTGTTGCGTGTGTGAGGGGGTTGGCGGGGAGAGGCTTGGGGTGCTGTGTCAGCCAGGGAAAAAGCCATGAAGGATTTTGGGACCCTCATAAAGGCTTCTGAAGCTGGGGCCATGCACCCTGGCAGTGGCAGAGGGCATAGATCTCACCTAGGTTCTTGGCCTTATTCAGACAGGAGCACTGAGCAGAGAGAGTGCAAAGGCCAGGGCCTGGCCTCTCAGAACCCTGACCTCAGAAAGGGATCTCTGGGGGGGTAAGGGGGGGGGGACATGTGACATGGTTGAGGAGCACTAGAGCAATGGCAAGGACATCAGTTTCAGATTATGGAGGATGGGACCAGATCCACAACCTCCTCCCCAGAGTCCCCCAAAATACTGGCCCACTTGGCTGGGTTGGACTGGATCTTTTATTTCATGTCACATCCTCTCCACTCCCACCACTGTTCTCCAGCCTGAAGCTTCATGGCTTACAAGGTTCCTGTGGGATCAGCATTTGCCATCCTTCACGATCTGGATGTCTTGTTTGGTTTTCCTAGGATCACAGGAGACAGGGATGAGGCCACCTCCTCAGGAAGTGTAATGTACCCTTCAGGGGCCTTGACAAAGCCCATTCAGACACCCCGCTGAGCCCTACCACCCACTTAGTGTACGGTGGAGGGCAGACCCCAGGGGTGCCTGGGCATCTTTCTACAGCTTTTCCTTCTTGCACACACTTCCCTGGGAGATTTCAGCTTCCTAGGGTTTCAACCACCACAGCATACTGATGGCTGCAAATCTATCTCCAGCGCAGACTTTTGTCCTAAACTCTAGCTATATCTCCACTGGGATGTCCCAGAGGTTCAACTGTCCAGAGACATCATCACCTCACAAACCTGCTACATCTCTGTTCCTTACCTTGGCACATGGCACCACCAACCGCCCAAGCCCACAAGTTAGAAACCAGCATATTGTTGTTGTCTCCTCCATCATCCCTCGCATCCAATCTCACAGCTGTCACTTCTCCCCTGATATAATCCTGAGTGTTTAGTCATGACCTAAGTTAGGACTGTCCTGCTGCTCTCTTGCACATCTGTCTAGAGCAGTGGTGGGCAAACGGCGGCTCGTGAGCCACATGTGGCTCTTTGGCCCCTTGAGTGTGGCTCTTCCACAAAATACCACATGCGGACGCACATGTACAGTGCGATTGAAACTTCGTGGCCCATGCGCAGAAGTCGGTTTTCGGCCTGGGCAAGTCTATTTTGAAGAAGTGGCATTAGAACACTCAAGGGGCCAAAGAGCCCTCATGTGGCTCGTGAGCCGCGGTTTGCTGACCACTGGTCTAGAGCATTGTAGCTTCCAAAGACTTTCTTCTCTTCCTTGATCTCACTTAGCTCTGGCCAGCTCAAGTGTCATATTAGTGATGTCACGAGACTAAATGAGTGTTCAGACGTACCAAGGTCATATTTTGGTCCTGCCTCTCTAGACTCATTTCTTGCCCCTCTCCTCTTCTCCTTTAAATTTTCTTCTCCAGCATATCCAACTTCTTATATTTCCTCAAATATAAACTTTCCCTTCTAGATCTTTCTAAACTCATTTCTCTATTTACTAGTAGAATTACCTTCCTTTGTTTCTTCATTTTCCCAGCTAATTTCTACTTACCCTCTCAGAGCTGGAAAGTCTTCCCTACCCTTGTCCTGTACCCATAGAACCCTGTGTACTCCCATCCTAGCCTTTAGCATTCTATTCTGTAGTTAGCTAACCATCAACGTGGCTTCCCCCTTAGACTGACAGTATGCCCCAGAAGGCCAGTGATGCTGTCTAGCTTATTATGCCCTGTTGTTTCCCCAGTGCCTAGTACATAATAGGTGCTCAATAAATAATTGTTGACTGAATGAATAAATAATCAAATGAGGTCACCTAGTCAGGATCAGTGTCTTCACTCCCTCCCACCAGCTGTGGGTTTTCTGCTTAGAACCATGTGCATGAATTACACTTGTGCCCATTCTGTTAGGGGCAAATGTTGGGGGATTCTTCCTAGGTCAGGTGTGTGTGAAGGAGGAGGCAGGTCAAGTCTTGCTCCTTTCAGACTTGTATGCAGTAGAGCTGGAGCCCCACGCAAGCAAACACAGAGGAAGGAGGGGAGTGGACTTACATCCGGGCTATGCAAAGATGGCATTCACTTTCATATGTGACCCCGTCAGTGCCACAGACCGGGTTGAATGTCCGGGGACAGTCTGGCGACTCTGCCATATGCTCACAGATGGGCTGTGAAAGAGAAGACGGGAGGGAGGGCACTTAGGGATTCAGAGGCAGTGGGGAGGAGCCCAGGGCTCTGCCTGGAGCCAGAGTGCATTGATCCTGCTGAGCCTGGGTGGGGGGATCTCACTACTGGCAGGGGCTTTGATGCCAGTTTGGGGACTTCGGTAAAGGGGCTGGGCCTGCTCAGCCTGGAAGGGCTAACCCGTGGAACAGGGCTCAGGAGACCACCCTGGCCACCGGGGAGCCATGGGAGTTATCTGAGCAGGGGTGCAAAGGAAAACAAACGCTGGTGTTCCAGCACGGATGGGAGGGCTCCCTCCGCAGAGGGAAGGCCAGAACTGCCAGCGGCTGCCTTACCATTCTTGAGAAAACGAGCTTTTCTCCTGACACTGGCACTCCTGAAAGGCAAAACAGCAAGAGTTAGGTGATGTCTGCTCTAGGCCCCCAGTCCAGGGATCTGAAGACTGCTTCAGAGGACCTGTTGCAGCCACTGGCCAATCTCGAATTCCTCACAGAAAGGCAGTGAGTCACCAGACTGTGGGGCTCCCAGAAAGCTGATGTGACCTTGGGTTACATGAACAGAGACAGAAAGTCTAGAATTAAGAGCAGTCAGATTCCACTGGAATTATGTCCCATGTAATAATAAAAATAACAGTCTGTGCCAAGCAAGAATACATGATCTTACTACTCTTCGTACCTCTCTCATGCTGTATAATGGAGGAAAGGAGCCAGCAGTGGTGCTGGGGCCTGCTACCTAGAGCCCACCCGAGGGACTGACACATTGATTTCCTCAGCTGCCAAGAGTTATTGGCCATTCATAGTGAGGCCCTTCCTAGGAATTACTCTCAGAGAATGGAGCTACCTCACTCAGGGTCACATCCCCTACCCAGGAACAGCCCTCCTCCAATGACAGATTGATGCGGGTACAACAGCCCGAACCCCTCGTCTCTGTTCAGAACAATGCTGAAGGGCCTCCCCAGCTCCAAGGCTCCCCGTAGGCTCATCAGAGTCAACTTCCCTCTTCCCTCATGGGTGTTAGCCCTATAAACCACATGCAGATCTGAATCTTTCCTGGGGAACTGGGCCAACCTATAAAGGAGGCTCAGAGGTCAAGCAACACAGCTTGTTAGGGCAGAGCTGGGATTTGCACACAGGTCTGTCACTCCCTAACCCGGCTCTTCCCACACACACAGGTGTGTTCCATGGCCCCTCAAGGTCTGGATGAACTGCTTACAGGACCTGAGCAAATTGTGATGTGACCAGTGAGCATGACGGGTGGATGAGACAGGAGCCATGTCTAACACCACAGGCAGAAGGAAAGCGGTTTATGTAGATTGGAAAAGGGCAGGATGCTTCCTAAAATCTCTGAATGATTGTCTTGAGGCCACGGGAGACCTCAACGTCCTAGGGCAGAGCCTGTCTGAGCAAGGAGGCTTCAGGTTTGGGTTCCGGAATGTTCTCTCAGTGGGAGTTATGCCTCAATGAAGGGGCTGTCTCCAGATGTGGAAAGTTCTCCATCAATAGAGGTTTACAAGGCACTGGTTTTAGCTTCGCCTGGGAATGCTATTACAAGAGAGTTCCAAGGTAAAGAGGGAAACGGGAACTGAGACAGTGACCTCTGGTGTGCTGTTCACACCTGATGTTGGGCATCAAAATGCAAATCTAGCCTTGTCACCACACTGCCCCAAACCCGCCCATGTCGTAATTTCCAAAACTGGAAATTGCCAAATGTCCTGCAACAGGAGAGCGGATAGGCTATGACACACACATGCAGTGAGATACAGCTCAGCCATAAAAATGAGCAAACAACTGATAATGTAACAACATGGCTGAATCTCAACAACATGCTGAGCCAAAGAAGCCAGGAACAAAAGACTACATACTGTGTGGAGGGGGCATCTTGGGCCAAGGTCAAGGGCAGACTGGAGGGATAAAGGCAACAAGTGACATGCTAGAACAGGCCAAACGCACCTATGGTGGAATAAAGAGCAGTGCTTGCCTCTGGGAAAGGGGTGGGAGTGGGGATGACTGACATGGAAATTTCTGGGGTGACAGAAATATTCTGTATTTTGTTAGGGGTCTGGGTTACACATTCATATGCACTGTCAACATTCATTGAATTTTGTGCATTCCATGGTAACTGTTAGGGGACCAAAAAAGCATTAAAAAAATATGAAGCCCTTCCATGGCTGCCTGTCATGATCACTAAGCTCCTTCACTTTATGTTTAGGGCACTGCATGAGCTGCTCCAAACTTCACCCTACACACACCTCCATGTTCCTACACACTCAGCCTCCTCTTCCTAGAACAGGCTCTACTTTGGCTCATACTGCAGCCTCTGCCTGAAATGTCCTTATTCCCCTTCTCCTATTGTCTCATACCCTTTTCTCAAGGCTCAGATGTACCTTCCAGAGAAGCCATCCCTGGTGTCCCCCAGGGTTTCCTGAGCAGGCCTGGATTTAGGCTTCAGTTTTAGTTTGTTTGGGCTGCTATAACAAAAATCCCACAAACTAGGTGGCTTAGAAAACAACATCATTTGGGGAGCATTTGAGATCTTGCTCCCAGTATATGCCATCAGTTTGGCTCAAATAAATTTTTTTTAAAGAATGCAGTTTATTATTTATTTATTTATTTTTAATTTTACTGATTTTTTACAGAGAGGAAGGGAGAGGGCTAGAGAGTTAGAAACATTGATGAGAGAGAAACATCTATCAGCTGCCTCCTGCACTCCTCCTGCTGGGGATGTGCCTGCAACCAAGGTACATGCCCTTGGCCGGAATTGAACCTGGGACCTTTCAGTCCGCAGGCCAATGCTCTATCCACTGAGCCAAACCGGCAAGGGCTCAAAAAAATTCTTATTAAAAATAAAAAAATAGCCCGGCTGCTGTAGCTTAGCAGTGAGCAGCGACCCAGGAACCAAGAGGCCACTGGTTTGATTCCCAGTCAGGGCACAAGCCCAGGATTGCAGGCCCATGCCTTTTTGCTATGTCCTTAGTGGTGAAATGGTCTAGGCCAGTGGTCAGCAAACCGTGGCTCGCGAGCCACATGCGGCTCTTTGGCCCCTTGAGTGTGGCTCTTCCACAAAATACCACGGCCTGGGCGAGTCTATTTTGAAGAAGTGGCGTTAGAGGAAGTTTAAGTTTAAAAAATTTGGCTCTCAAAAGAAATTTCAATCCTTGTACTGTTGATATTTGGCTCTGTTGACTAATGAGTTTGCCGACCACTGGTCTAGGCAGCTCTCTGGGGCCTCTTTTATAAGGGGACTAATCCCATTCATGAGGGCTCCGACCTCATGACCTAGTTTCTGGTCACCTTGGGGACTAGGATTTTAGCATATGAATTTGGGGGGGCGGGGGTCACCATCATTCAGACCATAGCAGCAGCTTCCATGCCACCATGTGCTATCCCACTGGGTCACTCCCGTCTTCCTATGGGCCTGAGTTCCTTAGGGCTTCCCTTGCCTCTGCCTCCGTGTGTCAATGCCCCCACACAGCGAGTGTTCAGGAATTGACCCCTAAAGTGCATTGTGGGGAAGAGTTTTTTTCCTGGAAGATGTGAGAAGAAGTTGTATTTGCCCCAGGCTTCCCTTGACTTGGGCCCAAGGTATCCCCTTCTCACTCAGCCAAGGCAGGAATCTGAAATGGGCATAAGGACTCCCTTTCTGGGCAGGCCTCCTCAGTGTTCCCACTAGGAGAAGTACTTGGGGAAAGGAAGCCAGGCTGTGAGAGAGCAGGCTGTGCTGGGACAGAAGCCCCAGACCCATTCTCTGAGTCCCCAGCTGGGGAAATGTCTGTGGGACTGGCCATGAGGTCAATGGCCTTGACGTCCTGCCGGGCCTTGCCCTGTAACATCATGGCTTTGTCTCCCTGCTTCCCCCTTTAGTCTTCTCAACAGCAACCAGAGTGATCCTTTTACAACACACCTGCTGAAAACTTCAGTACCTCCCATTTCACTCAGAGGAAGAGCCAAGTTCACACTGGCCTTCAAGGCCTCACCCACTAGAGTTCCTGGTTGCCTCTATTATCTCCCCTGCCGTCACTCCAAACCCTGCCTCTCACTCCCCTCCAACTGCACTGGCCTCCTTGCAGTATCTCAAATACTCCAACCTCAGGGCCTCTGCACTGCCTGTTCCCTCTGCCTGGAACCTTCTTCTTTCAGATATTCACAAGGCTCACTCCCTCTCCTCCTCCAAGCTTTGGTCAGACATCAGCCTCTGAGGAAAAGCTCCCCTGATTTATCCTTACAACCCCATCCCAAACCCATCTCTCTGCCTCATATTTTATCACCTTCTAACATACTGTTTAACATACATTGCACCTATCTTGTCTACTGTTCATTCCCTCCCATTGGATTTAAGCTCACTGATATGTCTGAAGGGTCAAGAACAATGAGAACAAAGCCTTATACACAACAGGTATGAGACTGCAGAGGTGCCCCAGGCTCTGAGGAGGCCCCATTCCAGCTGCACGTGTCCAATCCAGGGCAAATGCTCCCAGGAAGAGAGCTTCCATGTGCTCAGACGGCTGCTCTCAGTTCCACAGCGATAGCCTGTCAGAATGGATGGAAGCTAAGAGGACCCAGGCCAGGCTTCCTTCCAGACCCACCACCTTGCAGCCAGCAGACGAGATAGGCCTGCTCCTTTCTGCCTCCCGGATCTCTAGCCCAGTGGCTGCTCAGTGCAGCTTTGAACTAGGACAACCTCCTACGTTACAGCTGGAGAAATGTAGGCCCAAGAGGGGAAAGGATTTTTGCAATTCTAGGCCAGAATCAGAAATTGAACCCAGATTTCCTTTCTCCTTGCCCAGGGCTTTCCCCACGATGGTGGGAGGGGTGCAGAAAAAGTTATATGCAGCCTGGCCGGTGTTGCTCAGTGGTTGAGCATTGACCTATGAACTACAAGGTCATGGTTCGACTCCCAGTCAGGGCACATGCCTGGGTTGCAGGCTAGATCACCAGTGTGGGTCGTGCAAGAGGTGGTCGATCAATGATTCTCTGTTATCATTTGATGTTTCTATCTCGCTCTCCTTCTCTATTCCTCTTTGGAATCAACAAAAATATATATTGTTTAAAAAAATTTTTTTAAGTTATATGCAGAAAATTGAAGCCTCATAGAAGTGCTCCAGGCCCAGCCTCTGCCCTCACCCCAAGCTCACCTACCAATGCCAAGCCATAGAGAATCCAAGCTCTGCCCACTCACCCCTGTCCACAACGAGGAGGGCAGCCAAGGCCAGGGCGACCACCCACAGACGGACAGCCATGCTGATCCTGGGCTGCTGTGGGCTTGGCTAGTGAAGCCTGGGCCAGGGGAAGGATGGGGGCCTATTTATAGTGCTGAGCCCTCCCCTTATCTTATCTGGGGCCAGATGGAGAGGCCAGGAGTGGCACCCTGAGTTAATCTCTGCACCCGGGCATCCGGAAAGGGCTTCCTCTACGCAGAGATGCTGAGGTGGGGTGGGACTGTTGGCTATTGGGCTGGCAGATTTTCAAGTTGAGGAAAAGTTTGGACAACCCACAAAGTTGATGCCAGTCTGAGGGCTAGAGCAAGAGGGAAAGGGAAATTGGAAGTAGAAAGAGAAAAACGGAGAAACCAAATCAGAAGAGCAGGGAGAGAGAGAGAGAGAGAGAGAAGAGGCAGAGAAAAGGGGCTGGAGTGCCTCTACCAACCAACTTTGTGACCTCAGAAAAGCTACTTTTAAAAACTGAGCCTCAGTTTACCCATGCACAAAATGGGGGTGATGATTCTAGCTCTGTCTCCCTCATAGAGCTGCTGTGAAGATGAGAGTGTTGATAGCAGATGGGAAAATATTTTTCAGTGTATGAAATGAGGTATAAAGGTAAACAGAAGTTTACCTTTTTTTCCTTTTCGCATCATATGAAGGCACAGCTGATGGGGGGGGGAGGACAAAATAAAACACTATAAGGGTTTAATGCAGACAAGATTCTTTTCAAGAAAAGTCAGTATCTAAAACTAACCCATATTTATGCAATATATATGAATGAGATATTTGGTTATCTGCTTTCAAAGAATTTCTGATTTATTAAAAGAATAACAAGCCCTGGCTGGTTTGGTTAGAGTGTCAGCCTGCATCCCAAAGGGGCGCAGATTCAATTCCTGGTCAAGGGCATGTACCTGGGTTTCAGGTTTGTTCCCTGCCCCTGGCTGAGCAGCAGAGAGGCAACCAGTTAATGTGTCTCTCTCACATCGATGTTTCCCTCTTTCTCTTTCTCTCCCACTCTTCTTCCCTTCTACTCTCTAAAAAGCAATGGAAAAAACATCCTCAGGTGAGGCTTAACAACAACAACAAAAAAAAATGCCAAGCAGGTGTGGCTCAGTGGTTGAGCATCAACCCAGGACCCAAGAGGTCACAATTCAAATCGCAGTCAGGGCACAGGGCACGTGCCCAGGTTGGGGGCTCGATCCCCAGTGGAGCACGTTCAGGAGGCAGCTGATTGATTAATGTTTTTCTCTCATCCATGTTTCTATCTCTCTATCCCTCTCCCTTTCTCTCTCTCTAAAAATCAATAAAAACATATTAAAAATTTTTTAAACTCACAAAATTTATTTACATATTTGGATCAGTGATTTTCAGCTCCATCTGCAGATTAGATTTCCAATGGGAGAATTTAAAACTACAGAAGCTGGACCCCACTCAAAAATATTTGAATCAAAATTTCAGCATTTAAAAAAACAACTTCTTATTTAGGAAGATTTCAAGCTTACAGATAAATTGTGAGAATAGTTAAATTTGTCAATGGGAAGGATTCTTGTCCAAGAAGAACCCCGTTGGCCCTGGCCGCTATGACTCAGTGCTCAGAGTGTCAGCCCGCACACCAAAGGGTCTCGGGTTTGATTCTGGGTCAAGGGCACATACCTGGATTGCAGGTTCAATCCCTGGCCCCAGTCAGGGCGCATGCAGGAGGCAACCGATCAATGTATCTCTCTCACATCAATGTTTCTCTCTCTCTAAAAACAATGAAAAGGCCCTAACCAGTTTGGCTCAGTGGATAAGAGCGTCAGCCTGTGGACTGAAAGGTCCCAGGTTCAATTCCAGTCAAGGGCATGTACCTTGGTTGCGGACACATCCCCAGTGGCAGCTGATCGATGTTTCTCTCTCATCGATGTTTCTAGCTCTCTATCCCTCTCTCTTCCTCTCTGTAAAAAAATCAATAAAATACATTAAAAAAATAAAAAAATAAAATAAAAGCAATGAAAAGAAGAAACCCTTTGGGGGTCCCAGGCAGCCTGACAGTCACCCCCACAGATCAACAGAAGCCCCAGATCTGCAGCCCAGCCCAGCCTGAGATCCGTGACTCAGTTTCAGGATCCTCCTGCCCCTCCTAAGGAAGCTTTGTGACCCTCAGGTGCCTCTGAGGCAGGTGGCAGCTATCCTTTTACTGTTTAGCCAGGCAGAGCAAATATTTAATGATAATTTCCTGTCCCAGAGCAAGAATGTCATCTCATAAAGGGAGGGGAACTTTAAAGGTCATCTGTCTCCCATCTCTTACTCAGGCCTTCTTATAGCAGCCCACCAGCAAGTCATTCATCCTCTAGTGATGAGGAGCTCACTACCTGCCAGTTTCAGTGTTGGGTGGCTTTGAACACACAAGAGGCTGGCTCCCCTGATGTGTTGTGTAGAAGAGAAATTACGTGGTATAAGGGGAGAAAGTGACAAAAGGGAAGGAGGCTGCTCTTTTAGATATTGACGCACGAGCAGAAGGAGCAAGTCCTGCAGAAACCTGTGGGAAGAGCCTGCTAAGCGGAGGAGCTGCAAGCGCAAAGGTCCTGGGATGGGAACAAGCTTAGCGTGCTCCAGAGGTATATCTCAAGGAGCCCATAGTGGTTAGAGTCGAGTAAACAAGGAATTGAGTAGCAGAAGAAGAGGGCCAGCTCATACTCAGATCCCAGCCCAGCCACCAACGTGGGTGAACTTGGGTGCATCCCTTCACCTCTGGGCCTGCACATATGCTCCCATCTGAGAGGTGAGCACACTGATATGTACCAACACCAGCCTGAGTCCCTAAGGGTTCCCCAACTCAAATTCATCCTCCATTCCACTTCCAGAGCAATCTTTCTGCAATGCAAAAATAACCACATGATCCCTCTGCTTAATATTATTCAATTATTATTGGTCAATTCAATTACAATTATTCAATCTCTATTGACTCAAGGATGAAAAGCAAACTGGCGGAGGAGACGGGGAGGTGAGATGTGTGTGGCTATTGTGATGCCAGGATTCTGGAAGTAGGCAGAGGCCAAGCCTTAAAAGTCATGGGCACCTACCCAAGTGCTAGGATCAATACAGTCAAGACAGAGGGTGCTTTGAAACTGGGCTTGAGCAGGGGAGCAGGTGATTCCTCCATCTCCTGCCTCATATCAGAGTGAAGGCTGGGACATGTGAGCTGGCTGAGCCAACACTCCCTAGCCTACCAGTAGCCTTCATGCTGCCTGCTAAGACCTGGACTGGTGCCCAGCTCCTCAAAGAATACAGCCCCTCCTTGATGACGACAATGCAGGATCCATTAGGTCTGAGTCACAAGCCTTGCTGATAAGTGAAGGGAACAATGGCCTTGTTGTTGTTTTTTTTAAGGTGGGTGAGTTGAGCTCAAGCAGGCCTGAGTCTGCCAGATGGCACAGACAGTGTGGTCAGCTGGCCCCTGGACTATCCCTGGCCCCTCAGCCTACATCCTGTTCCACCCTTCCTCCAGACTCAAGTGCCCCCACCTGCCCGTCCACCTGCTATGAGCAGTGGGCACCCACTCCAGGGAGGCCTGGTCTAGGCACAGCCAGTTCCACAGCCTGTCCTGTCCTGGACTCCTCAGCCACCTGAGTCCAGGTCCCAGTTCTGGCCACTTCCCGTTTTGCCTGGTCCAAGGCTACAGGGCCCCACGATGTCAGTGGGAGGAAAGGGCACCCCTCTACTCCTTCAAGGGGAGATATCATCTCCTTGTTTGGGATCTGACTTCAAGAAGGACTCAATGAAGGGAACAACTGAAGTCATTCCTCCATGGGGATACCCACCCTGCCATTCAATGGACACTTATTAAGTACCTACTGTTGGGTACTGGTCACGGTGCCAGGTCCTAGGGCCACAGAGATGAGTGAGGAACATCCCTGTGCTCAAGGAGCTTGCAGTTTACAGTGGTGGGGAAGAGAAATGGACACGTGGACACTTAAACCAGTATTTATAAAATGCTATGGTTAGAGCAGTGATAGAGATATTCATGGACATTCACTCAATATAGTCAACATCAACTTACCTACCCAAAGATACCCTACCTCTTAGTTTCCCCATCTGGGTGCACAGTGCTACCATCATCCAGGTGCCCACACTTACTTCTACATTCAGGGAATCAAGTCTTACTGATTTCACCTCCTCCTCTCCATCTCTCATATCCATCACCTCTTTTACATTTCCTCAGTCGTAGCTCTAGTTTGGCCTTCATGATCTCTCACCTTCCTCACTCATATTGTCTCCCTGCCTAAGGGCTCCCCAACTCAAATTCATCCTCCATTCCACTTCCAGAGCAATCTTTCTGCAATGCAAAAATAACCACATGATCCCTCTGCTTAATATTACTCAATTATTATTAGTCAATTCAATTACAATTATTCAATCTCTATTGACTCAAGGATGAAAAGCAAACTCCTTGGCATACAATACACATCCTCCATGACTGTGCCTTTGCTGGCCTCTTGAACTTTATCTCTTGCCACTTAACCCTTCACTCCATTAGATAGAACCACCCACCAGGCTTCTATGCCTCCAAGCCTTTTCTCATCCTGCACCCTCTGCCTGGCATGCCCCTCTGTCACTTCCTTTTCGTTTTTTTCCCAGGACCTCAGCTCTCACCATTTTGGGCCCCTCATCTGTACAGACATCTATCCTAGCTGCACCTGTAATGCTCTGTGGCTTTTTCTTGCTTATGTGAACATCTTCACTTTCTTAGAGAGAGACTGAGAGGACATCTGATTCACCTCATATCCCCAATGCTCTGCAAAGGACCTGGCACCCGTGTATTGACTATATGGATACATCCAGGACTGAATACTTCAGGACAGCAAGGAGCCCAACTCCAGATTCTCAACTGGACTCCAGGGCTTCAGAGAGCTCTGAGGACCAGGCTGGTCTCCAGTTGGCCCAGCAGGTCCAGTTAGCGATCACTCTATGCTGTGTCCATATGGGAATAGAGGTGGCACTCTAGTCTAAGGATCACATTTTTCTAGTTTTTGGCCCAAGAATCCAGCATCTTCTCCAACACCTAGATGTAATGCTTCACTCCAAAAGTCATCCCAAGCTCATCTGCAGGGCTCAAAGACATCAGCTTTAGTACCTAACTTCTCTCTTGGTAAAGGGAATTCTAGCATGATCATTATCAACTAGGAGGGAATTTTAGGCCATTCCTCACCCTAGAAGTGACCTGGGATTACGAGAGACCTGGTATTCTGGGCCATGTGTCATCCAAGCAATTCCATTCATAGGTATAGCTCAGAGCTCAAGTCCTCTGAGCTTACATATGAAAAAACTTATACAAAGGCTCATGAGACACTGTTTCTCCCCTTCCAGAGATGTGAGGGTCTTTAGAAAGACAACCAGAGGTTATTATGGCCAGGTGCGATGTGACACCACCCTAGACTTTTAATTCTGATAGGGTCCATGGGTTGCAAGCAACAGAAACACTGTCTTGTCAATTTAAGCAGAATAGGAATTTTCCAGAAGAATCTGTGGCTGTTTTAGGTTGGACTCATTCAGGAGGGATATTAGATTCCAAGTAATTTTCTGGGAGGTGATTGCAGTAAGTTGTGGTAGGGAAGTGAGGTAAGCAAGTCAGGGAAGGGAAGAAAACCAATAGTATGCATTACTGAAGTTACCATTGTGGGAAACCGGGCCTCAGTCCTACCAGGGATGGCCAGAAAACTGTTTGGAACACATCTCAGTTATCCCACTGAGGGGTGAGGGAGCTGGGGTATATATCCACTAATTCCCATCAGTCACTGGTAGAGCTGCTGGAGGGAGGTCCTTAACTCCCTGAACTACTGGCCTACTTCTCTCCTATTCCTGGGCATCCAGAGAAAGTCTTCAGCCAAAGGACTGCAGGGGTTGTGGGTGGAAAAGCAGGTATGCATAGGAATGGTGAGTACCAAGGAGATATTGGGGGGCGGACACTAACAGTACCTGTTACCAGAGCTGCACAAAAAATTAGATGAAAAATCCAAAGAACTAGGCCCAAGAAAGAATTGGGCCCCCAAAGCATAGCAAGAGTCATGTGTCTACTTTCTGAGCATTGCAAATATTTAGCAAGTGCAGGGAAGGTAATACATTTTGATGGACAGTCCCACAAAGATTGTATTCCATGGGGAGGGTAGGTCTCCATAGCACACTTGGGATCCTGTTACCAGAAGAAGGGAAAATGTTGCTGGTCAGACACTAGCCATAGATATCACAAAACCTTCCCCATATGGGAATTCCTCACCTATAGGATGAATTTACTCACGGGAGCCCAGGGCTTCCTAAGCTGGACCAATTAGGGACCCAGGAAGTTGCCTAGATACACAGGAGTGCTACACAGAGTGACAGTGCCCAGGCTCATGTGGGTCAGTTGGAATGCGAGTGCTCCTCGGGCCTGTGCTCCTCGGGCCTGTGCAGTGCCTTGGGAGTCAGTGAGGAGGCAGTGGGGCCATCAGAGTCTGGGCTATGGAGTGTGGAGACTTTGCCTGTGGGATCTTTTTCTTTTTTAATATATTTTTATTGATTTCAGAGAAGAAGGGAGAGGGAGAGATAGAAACATCAATGATGAGAATCATTGATTGGCTGCCTCCTGCACGCCCCCCACCGGTGATGGAGCCTGCAGCCTGGGCATGTGCCCTTGACCAGAATTGAATCCGGGACCCTTCAGTCCACAGGCCGATGCTCTAGCCACTGAGCCAAACAGGCTAGGGCTGCCTGCGGGTTCTTGATCAAGTCATTTCACCTCTGAGCTCCAGGTGCTCGCCTGTGATCAGGGCTACCACATGTGGTTGTGTGGAATGTGCTCATCTCCAGGGAATGCCGTTCATGGCCGTCACACATAATTGGCACGGTAGTGTTCAGTTAGTTGGAGTGGTGGCAGGTAGGGAATCCAGCATTCTTAGTGGCAACCTCCACAGGCCATGCAACATGCTCCCAGGATCCTGGAGTGTGCTGAGAGCCCCAGTGCCTTATTCCCAATCTCCCACTCCCACGTGTCTCTTTGGAGGCTGCCATCACACTCTCCTGAGGCTGCGTTCAGTCCCAGATGTATTCACACAGTCTCCAGCTACAGACAGGCTTACCGCACCCAGTCCCATTGCAGCAAGCTTACATCATCCTAACTTTGTGGACTTAAACATTCGAGGGAGCTTCTCCACAGCCTCCTTCAGTGTACAAAAAACCCCAGGGGAGACTCTGATTGAATAGGGTAAGTCCTGTGCTCATCTCTTGGACCCATCAATGTGGCCAGAGGATTGGCCTTTTATGATTGGCCAGGCTGGGGTACATGTACCTTGTTGCCAAAGCAGCGGGTTAAAGCAGTTAGTGACTGTGTGGCCTGGCAAAAGGTAGGACCGAAGAGCCCCAAAGGCTACAGTCTTCAGTGCAGGTCCTCAGAGTCCTGGAACGTCTTTCCTCCCGTCTGTGTCCCGTGTGCCCCTGGTGGTGGTGCACACCCTCTGGAGGCAGTCAGCAGCCCATGGGTATGGGTCCAGACAAGTGAGGGAGGGTTCGGTTCTCAGGCTCAAAGGCACTTGCTAAATATTTGCTATGCTCAGTGTTGTTGTTATCCCCCTTTATAAAAGAGAGAACCAGCTCTCAGATAGATTTAGGCTTTACCCAAGGTCACACAGCTGGTAAGTTCTATAACAGGCAAAGCTTATTTTTAGTGACATAAACGAATCAGTGGTTACTTCTAGGTTAGCGTTTGGGGAGGTTTTCCTGGAAAGGGCGGGAGGTGATTAAAATGTTCTATATATTATTCAGAGTGATAATTACACTGATTCATATAATTGTCAAAATTCATCAGATTAAATATTTAAGGTCTGTGCATTTCATAGTATGTAGGTATTTTAAAAACTGAATAACACGTCAACTTTAAATTGCTACCACCAGGTGGCAGTGGTGCCTAATGCCCAAGAGACTGTAGTTTGTGCCATGACTAAGATTCCTGAGTGTTCTTCAAAGCTTGACGCATTGTTTTGTGGGCATGTATTTTTAATTTCAATCAATTGTATTATGCTGGCGATCTCTTTCTGTTCCTTACTCTCCCCTCCCCATTCAGCTTTGTCTTTTAAAGATCTATTTACAATGCTCTGTGGATATCTACTTCATTGCTCATTACTGAGAATATTCCAGTGATGAGGGCCTTGTTGGGTTCAGCTCTCCAACCATCACAAATAACCATAGATAAAATAACATCTTACGTGTCTCTTTATGGACCTGTGCAAAAATTTCTCTAATTATATGACAAGGAGTGAGATCCTTTACCTCTACTCATATTTATTTATTTGAACTTTAAAAAACCCTTTTACTTAATAAATTTCTCCCACATTTCTTGTGCTAAAACAGCTGAATCAAAGCAATATCTAAAACTTTTAAATTAAAGGAAATATTTGCTGTGAGTCCTTTTAACTTCTAGGTCTCCTTGAAAAAGGTAGTGTTATTTATGATGTGGTTTAAATTTACAAAATAGTGTTGTTGACAAAGATTTGGACCTCCAGATTGGTAATCATGGGTTTTATTCTACTGAATAAATTTCTCCCAATTCTTTGTGATAAGATGGCTAAATTTAAGCAAAACCCTAAATTTTAAATTAAAGGTGATGTTTTAGGACAACTTTTAATGCAAACTTTCTAAACAATGGCACTACTGACATTCCACTCTCTCTAAAAACCAATGGGAAAAATCTCCTTGGGTCAGGATTAACAGCACCAAAAAATCTAGCATTTCCCAGATTAAGTGACTACAGAGTCTTCCCACCCCTCCCCACCTCATTTAAAAAATACCTATTAACTCCCAGAAGTGGTATCCCAACTAACACAGCTTGGGAAATGTTGTCTTAGCTATTCACAACATTTCCCAAGCTGTGTTTGTTGCCTTCAAAATTCATTAATGTTTTTATTCATTTATTCAAAAAATATGGTTGAGCATCCATTATGCGAGGTATTAGGGCTACGAAGATTATTTATCCCAGCAGCCCCCAGGCTAGCAGGGGGGTGGATGAATCAGCAGATATGTCAAGGTCTCAGTCAGGTGTTCAGGATACACGGAACCCAGTGATTAATTCTGACACTGCACTTCTGATCATCTTCGCAGGTAAAGCAGGACCTCACCAAGCCTAGAATATAAGACTGGGACCCTTACGTCAATGTCAGGAACTTGTTAAAAAGGAAGAATTTCGGGCTCCACCTTAGAACTACCAGGTCTGAACCTGTGCTGTAACAAGATCCCAAGTGATCTTCATGTGAGATCTCTATTTGAGAAGCACGACCTTAGAATGAACATTCTTTCTGACAAGAATGTAAACAGAAGCAAAGTGCATTTCTGTGTGGTGTTTTGGCCAAAGGCTGACTTATTTTCCTCCAGCATAGGCCATGCAGAGAGAACAGAAAGGGAGGACTGGTGTCTCCTCTCGTAGCCCTCACCCAGGAATGACTGATTCACCGGGTAAGCCTGCAGGTATGTCAGCAAGGAGCAAGGACAGACCTGTCATCCTTCCTACCTAGATGTCCGCCATGACTGAGTAAACGTAATGGGGTTCAGAGGGGAAAGGGATATTCTGCTCTGGACTAGACAAGGGGGATATGTCAGATCTGCTCTGGACTGGGCAAGTTGCCAGCCACAGGGCCCCAGAGCCCAGGAGTCAGGGCTCCGTATGGAAAGCTTTTAGTTTCTTCCGCTTGATCCTCAGCACTGTACAGGGAGAGTTCACAGCAGCCCGGCCCATCAGGAAGTAAAGACATTCAGGGTGAGTGTGCCTAGAGCAGTGGTCGGCAAACTGCGGTTCGCGAGCCACATGCGGCTCTTTGGCCCCTTGAGTGTGGCTCTTCCACAAAATACCATGTGCGGGCGCGCACGTACAGTGCGATTGAAACTTTGTGGCCCATGCGCAGAAGTCGGTTTTCGGCTCTCAAAAGAAATTTCAATCGTTGCACTGTTGATATTTGGCTCTGTTGACTAATGAGTTTGCTGACCACTGGGCTAGAGGGCGAACAGGTGGTCTAGTTTTGCAATCTCTTTCCCTCCCAACAAGTCATGCCCTGGGCACTGTGGGGTGAGTTTTGCAGGTTACAGCGAGATTGCAGGCAGGCTGGGCAGGGGGCAGGGACCTTGGTGAGGACCTAGGGAAAGACTCTTTCCACACTCTTGGCTTGTCATGTGTGGAGGGTGACTAACCCAGGTCAGGAGGAACTGAGGGGAAGGAAACCACAACTTCAGTAAGTTCGATGAACAGCAGCAGAACATGCCACTCCAAAATATACTGCTTTGGTCCCCCCTTTTCTGTGGCTTTGCCTTCCACAGTTTCAGTTACAGTCAACCGTTGTCTGAAAATATTAAGTGGAGAATTCCAGAAATAAACAATTCATAAGTTTTAAATTGCGTGCCATTCGGAATAGCATGATGAAATCTCACACTGTCTCATTCTGCCCTGCCAGGATGTGACTCAGCCCTTTGTCCAGGGAACCCACACTGTATAGGCTCCTTGTCCGTTAGTCACTTTGTACCCATCTCGGTTATCAGGTCAACTGTCAAGGTATCCTGGTGTTTGTGTTCAATAATCCTTATTTTACTTAATAATGGCCCTAAAGCACAAGAGTAGCGATGCTGGCAGTTCACATATGCCAAAGGGAAGCCATAAAGTGCTTCCTTTTGGTGAAAACCTGGGGGGAGGGTGTGCGGGATGAGTGGAGGGGAGTAAAAGGGTGGGGGAATGGGAGACATCTGTAATACTGTCAACAGTAAAAAATCTATAATAATAAAAGCACAATATGCTAATTAGACCAGACGTCCTTCCAGATGACCTTCTGGATGAAGCCGGGCTGCGAGGGCTGAGCCCCTTGCACAAATTTCATGCATCGGGCCTCTAGTTACATATAATAAAAAAGTGCTTCCTTTAAGTGAAAATGTGAGTACAGTACAATAAGATATTTTGAGAGACCACATTCACATAACTTTTATTACAGTATATTGTTACTAACATAATTGTTCTGCTTTATTATTAGTTGTTGTTGTTATGTGCCTAATTTATAAATTAAACTTTATCATAGTATGTATGTATAGAAAAATACATAGTACATGTAGGGTTTGGTACTATCCACAGTTTCAGGCATCCACTGGGGGTCTTGGAACGTATCTCCACAGGTAAGGGGGGACTACTGAATTGACTATTTCGAGCCAAAGGCACTTGAAAAACAGCAGATGCTTGGAGAGGCTTTCCCTGAACTGTCCTTATTTGTCTATAGACAGATCCTCCAAAAGGAACTCATTTGTCAATGATCCTCTCCCCAGAGGTATCGTCAACCAGGGAAGATTAACTCTTACCACAGGAGAGAAGACAAGAAGTCAACATCACACACGGAAGATAAACTGTGTCACAAACCATCATACTGCCAATCTCTTCTTCTATCTTTCCTAAAAACAATATCCTCTCCTCTCCCCTAAGATGCCTACGTCACCCTCCTCTTTCCTTATTAAAATGGTATTTAATCCTGAATTCTAAGCCACCTCAGGGAGTTACTCATTTTCCCCTGGGTATCTCCCATGTATACATGAGGTATACATGTTAAGAAAGTTCTGCTTGTTTTTCTCTAGTTAAACTGTCTTTTATTATAGGGGTCTCAGCTAAGAACTCAAAAGGGTAGAGATAAAAGTGTTTTTCCTCCCCTACAACAGCAAAACAAAACAAAATATGGAAATAAAAACACGGCCTTTCAGCTTATATTTTTGCCCCTGACCCCAGGAGACCGTATGTGTGATGCATCCCCAGTAGGGGGTGCCTGTCACCAGTGGTAGAGTCCCATATTTATTCAAGGACAGGGATAATTCTGACCCCACTTGTTTCCCAGCATCCTATTCCAGGTGGCCCACCTAACCCTGGCTGAAAGACTACGAACTCCCCATGGCTCCGTATTAGGTGCTCAGGACAATTGGAATCACTGTAGCAACCCCACTCCTACAGGAAGCCCTCATCAGAAGGGTTCTTGCCTTACCTCCTCCTACTCTATTCCGAAGGAGGAGTTAACTCAGAGTTGTTTGCTGAGGTTCCGACCCTAACAAGGACAAGGCATATCCAGAGGTGGATACCTTGGGTGGATACTGCTAGGGTCAGTCTGGTCTGTTCCTGATAACGTAGTCAGAACATGATGTATGTGTTCTCTTAAAAACAAACAAATATAATTCTGGCTACAAAAATAATTCATGCTCATTGTAGAAAATTAGGAAAAAAATATGAGTATGAAAAAATAAATATTACCCCTAACCTCACCACCTAAAGACAATCTCTTTGTACTTGTTAGTGAATTCCTCACAAGTTTTCTTTTCCTCTATGCATATATGTATATGTATTTAAATTAATTGAGATCAAAATAATGATGTTTCATGACTTACTTTTTTACTTGGCAGTTGAGGAACAGAGTGAAGAAATAAAAGGGAGTTACTATTATCAAGCTGCTAAATTACTAAAATCAAGTAGGTTGAGGCATGAGGAAATAATTCTATTCTTGCTGTAACTAGCCTAGGAACTAAAACTACAGAACTTTCCAGTCCTATGCCAATGCCTGGATATACATTAAAACTCTGGGCCTTAGCCAGTTTGGCTCAGTGGATAGAGCATCAACCTGCGGACTGAAGGGTCCCGGGTTTGATTCCAGTCAAGGGCACATGCCTGGGTTGTGGGCTTGATCCCCAGTAGGGGGCATGCAGGAGGCAGCCAATCAATGATTCTCTCTCATTATTGATGTTTCTATCTCTCTCCCTTCCTCTCTGAAATCAATAAAAATATAAAAACAAACAAACAAAAAACTCCGGGGTGGGAATGGCTGGAGGGGGAGGGGGAAGGAGGGGTCAATCAAAAAAATGAGACATACGTAAAACTTTAGACAATAAATAAAATAAAAAATAAAAAAAACCTCCAGACAACCCTCTGACAACCCCCCAAAGAACTAAAAAAATAAAGTTCATGTATCCAGACAGCTTGACATTCATTATCCAGACCATCTGTTATCTAGAGCAGCAGTCGCCAACCTTTCAGACCTCGCGGACCATCAGTGGTCCGTGGACCACTGGTTGGCAACTGCTGATCTAGAGGATTTCCATCTTGAACTAATCCCAGGGCTAAGAATGCAGGACTGATTCTTCTCAAGAATGTACTTTTTCCTCTAAGAACTCTTGACTTTTTGTTCTTCTTTGGAACACTCTGAAATCGCCTAGTTGTGTTTCTTGTCTGCAAACCTGAGACCCTTAAATAAATCTTTATCATTTATTTCTAGCCAAAGCCTCCACACTCCTTTTGAGTTTATTCAATAGAGGTCCTTGGCCAGCCAATAAGAAGTAAAAAGAACTCTAAAAAGTATAGGAATAGCAGTTATAAGGAGCAGCTGCTCCTGCTAGGGCTGAGATAAAACATCCAAGATAGAGCTCCCACCCTCCACCCCCATGGCTGAGATCCAGACCATGTTGGGGAAGGCATGGCTGTGGTTCACTGGATGGTAGAGAAGTCCCTATGGTGCTTCACTGGCAGAATTTGCTGGAAATCCACCCCCTAGGGTGCTTGGGATGTGTTCACTGGAGTGACTCCTCTACAAAACCACCTGTAGGGAGAATGCCAGGGGAAGCTGCAGGCCTTTGGATGATGCTGGCCACATTACATTGTAAGAGCTGGATGCTAAAGAAGTCACTGTCCTGCAAGAACCTGATGCAAAAGAGGTTGCTTGCATTGCAGGAGCTGGATACTGGAAATATCCAAGCTGGGTTCCACACGCTACAACAGAGTAGAGCACAACAGAATTAGGAAGGAAAATCCCACCTACATTGTCTCTCCAGTGTCCTCTACTGGCAAGGTTTAACATCTGTCAGCTGGCAAAGGAAAAATTTTTAGCTAGTCCCTTACATTTTTGCAGAGCAGACAACGAAGGTTCAATTTGTAGCTGAGAGGCAATAGATTGAAAAGTAGCACAATACCAAGTGCATATGCCCAGAGAAGGGATGATGATTGGTCCACCCCTGGCTTGGTCAGTCACCTGTACAAAAAATGGAACTGCATTAATAAAAAGGGAAGCAATGAGCATGGACAAACAGGTGCAAGGAAGCAAACTGATCACCAAGCAGCCTCCGCTCTCCAGGGGAGAGAAAAATGCATTTTAGTCACTAGAGAAAATTGTCTGCCTATGGGTCAGACACATTTCATCAAGCCTCACCATGATTTGAAAAAGTATCACTCAAGACTATGGTTTGTTTCTTCTTTTTCAAAATGTATTTTTATTGTTAAAAGTATTACAGATGCCCCCCCTTTTTTTCCCATTGACCCCCTCCACCCCGCACCCACCCCTCCCAGGCCTTCACCACATCATTGTCTGTGTTCATGGGTTATGCATATCCTATATAATTAAAGCATAATATACTAAGTGTCCAACCGATCGGTTGACTGCTCGACCAGTCACTATGATGTGCAAACACTCTGACTGGTAGGTTAGGTTGTTGCTGGGGTCTGGCTGGCCGATGAGAGGGCCAGACACGCCCTGGAGCTCTACCACGGTCCCTCACCGGCCAGCCGGCCCCCATCGGCCCCAATCGGGACTGTGCAAGATGGACCCAATCAGTTCAATTGCTGGCCAGATGGAGGGACCCCACCCGTGTACAAATTCATGCACTGGGCCTCTAGTATGCATATAAGTTCCCTGGTTAATCTCTCCCCACCCACCCCACCCATCCCCACCTTTCCTCTGAGGTTTAACAGTCTGTTCCATGCTTCTATGTCTCTGAATCTATTTTGTTTGTTGGCTTCTTTTGTTCATTAGATTCCGCATATGAGTGAGATCATGTGATACTTGTCTTTCTCTGGCTGGCATATTTTGCTTAGCATATTACTCTCCAGGACCCTCCATGCTGTCTCAAAGAGTAAGAGACCCTTCTTTTTTACAGCTGCATAGTATTCCATTGTGTAAATGTAGTACAGCTTTTTTATCCACTCATCTGCTGATGGGCACTTGGGCTGTTTCCAGATCTTAGCTATTGTAAATTATGCTGCTATGAACATAAGGGTGCATATATTCTTTCTGATTGGTGTTTTGGGTTTCTTAGAATATATTCCTAGAAGAGAGGTCACTGGGTCAAATGGCATATTTAATTTTTTAAAGAAACTCCATACTGTTTTCCATAGTGGCTGCACTGCATTCATTTTAAAAAGGAATAGAGAACCTGTTTAGAGAAATAATGGCAGAAAATTTCCCTAATCTGGTGAAGGAAAAAAAATCACTCAAGTTCAGGAAACACAGAGAGTCCCAATCAAGATGAACCCCAAAAGACACACACCTATGCACATCATAATTAAAATGACAAACATTAAAGACAAATAAAGAATCTTAAAGGCTGCAAGAGAGAGATAGAAAGTTACCTACAAGAGAACTCCCATTAGACTGCCAGCTGATTTCTCAATAGAAACACTTTAGGCAGAAGGGTGTGGCATGAAGTATACAAAGTAGTGAAATCCAAGAGACTGAATCCAAGACCACTCTGTCCAGTAAGGCTATCATTCAAAATCGAAGGTACAATAAAGAGCTTCGTGGACAAAAAAAGGCTAAAAGAGTTTATTACTAACCAAACCATTTGTTTTATTTAAACACTAGAGGCCTGGTGCACAAAATTCGTGCATGGGGGGAGGGTCCCTCAGCCCAGCCTGCACCTCTTCAATCTGGGACCCCTCAGGGGATGTCCGACTGCCTCTCACAATCTGGGACTGCTGGCTCCTAACCGCTTGCCGGCCTGCCTGCCTGCCTGATCGCCCTTAACCACCTCTGCCTGCCTGCCTGATCACCCCTAACTGCTCCCCTGCTGGCCTGATTGCCCCTAACTGCCTCTGCCTCGCCCTGTATCCGGGACCTAGGATTCCCTCCTCCGGCTGGTCACAGGCACCCAGGTCCTGGGCTTCCCTCCTTCTAGCCAACCACAGGCACCCAGGACCCGGGACAGCTTCGCCCAGTCTGGCCGCAGCCACAGGGGACTGTGGGCAGGCGGCTTCGCCCGGGCTGCAACCACAGGTGCTGAGGACCGCAGGGCGGGCAGCTTGTTCCTCTCCCAGGCCTCAGCCACAGGCACTGGCACCCGGAACTGCGGGGTGGGGGGCTTGTCCCTCTCCTGGGCCGCAGCCTGGCTGGTCCCCATTCCTCTCTCATGATCTCATTTGTGCCTGGCTGGTCCCCATTCCTCTCTCCCCAGTGTTGAGTATCTGAGTCGTTATGATGTGAGGGCATGAAGGCATGAAGGCATGAGGGCGTGATGACCATTTGCATATTAGCTCTTTATTATATAGGATTCAGCTCACCAAACAACTTTCTGATTTTTCTTCCCATCTATCCCCAAACCAGCTGGAGAACAGACCTTGGGCAGTGGATACACATATTCTGCTGTTTGGAAAGGAATGTCATCCACCGTGTTCTAATAAATTTTCTTTGATGGCTACATCAGGCTTGGGTGGTATTAGTGAGACTTACCTGGTGCTCTAAGAAAAAACAGATTCTGGCCCAGAGAACCAGGTTTTGGACATAAGGGACTCAATCAGAGTGCTGTCCCTTGGCAATATGACTGCCATTACATTCCCCAAGACTCCTGAGAGCACCTCCTGGGGCATGACTAAATAGTAAGCGCCCAACTAGTCACCATTCTCTAGTTGCTGGACATTTAGGCTGTTGCCAGTCTTTCACTGTTAGATACAACACAGGAATGAAGGTCTTTGTGATTCACGTTCTTTTGCTGTTGTTTTTGTATTTCAAGTGATTGCCTTAGCATAGATGGTCAGAACTGGGAATATTCTTGTCAAATTCAATCCTTCCCCTTTTAAAAAAATACATTTTTATTGATTTCAGAGAGGAAGGGAGAGGGTGAGATAGAAATATCAATGATGAGAGAGCATCATTGATTGGCTGCCTCCTGCACACCCCACACTGGGGGTTGAGCCCACAACCCGGGCATGTGCCCTGACTGAGAATCGAATCATGACCTCCCGGTTCATAAGTCAACACTCAACCACTGAGCCAGGCCACCCGGCAAGAACCCTGGTCAGGGTGGAAGGCAACCAATCAATGTTTTTCTCTCTTTGTCTCTCTCCCTTCTTCTCTCTAAGCACGTCCTTGGGCAAGAATTAAAAACAATAAAGACACTTGCAATGATTTCAGAAATGTTGTACTAGTTTAAAATCTATGTGTGCACACGTGTACATGCATACATTCTTTAGCTTCTATTGGGGATAGATATTCATTAACATTTGTTAATCTCTTGCCATCTTTTGGGAATCATCTATTCAAGTCCTTCACTATTAAGAAGTATTTTATTTCAATCTCTGGGGGATTTTGTGTCCTAGATTCTTCATTCTGTCCTCTTTTGGATAGAAAGGGGCTCTTCTCCTGCCTCTAAATCCTTTGGATAGTCCTTTTTGAATTCAAGTTCCTTTGGCAGGGGAGGGCTGGGCTTGGGTGGCTAAGAGCTTCGGTGAGACAGAAACAAGGGTATGGAAGACTGAAGCATGCAAAGCTGGCTGAGCTTTCCTCCTGGGGTGGACAGTCTTCAAAAGGAAGAAATTAGTCTGTATGTAGTTTTCTTTTCACTCTCCTTTTTTAAACACCCCAGAGAGACCCTACATGTTTTTCTTCTCCTTATTTGATTCAAGTTGAGTCTCTAAATAGACTATGCTCCTTTTAGGAGGCCAAGACACACATTACAGGAAATGTGTCATTTAAAGTGACTTTTTGAAGTCGCATGATATCTTCTCACCACCCTCTGAGCTGTTGCCTTCTTTGGCTCAGGGATAGAGAAAAACTTTCTCTTCTTCCTTCCCCCACTACTTTTCCCTTCCAAGACTGACACAGAGAGCATGGCTTTTCCTGTGAAACTTGCACACAGGTGGTTAGTAGGCGGCAAGCATAAGAGAGTTGTGCATGTATGGGAGTGCAGAAGGTGACAGCAATTCATTCATGTGGGGAGTAGAACTTAGCAATGGTAATCAAGAGAGCTTTGGGTAGGAGAGGTCATTGATGGTCACCTTAATTAATGGACAGGGTTTGGAAATATAATTTAAAAAGCAGCTAAGTTTCTATCAGTTTCCACTCTTGTCTCACAGGTACCACCATAAGTCCTGGTTCTCTGTGTTTCTGCCAGAGACAGTCATCTATCTAATCAACCAATCTATCTATCTATCTATCTATCTATCTATCTATTATCTATCATCCATCCATCTGTCTATGTATACATGCATACATTCATCTGGCATTTCATTCATTCATTTGTTCGTTCTTGCAATGATTCTTCCATCTTTCCATCCATTCTTATACTATCTACCAAGGCCCTACTTTGTGAAGCAGGCTGAACGCACAAATATATATTTTTAAATATATTTTTATTGATTTCAGAAAGGGAGGGAGAGGGAGAGAGAGAGAGAGACAGAAACATCAATGATGCGAGAGGATCATTGACTAACTGTGTCCTGCACGCTCCCCACAGGGTAGGGGGCAGTCGAATCCGCAATTGGGCATGTGCCCTAACCAGGTATCGAACCATGACCTCCTAGTTCATAGGTTAATGCTCAACTACTGAACCACACTGGCCAGGGATAAATATTAATAAGATTCTAGCTTTCAAGGAGCACACAGACTAGTGGTTAGCTGGAAAATTTTAAAAAATAGATAATAATACAGTGTAATAAGTGCATCTTATAGAAGTTTGTTTAAAATATGCCTGTATAGCCGAAACCGGTTTGGCTCAGCGGATAGATCGTCGGCCTGCGGACTCAAGGGTCCCAGGTTCGATTCCGGTCGAGGGCATGTACCTTGGTTGCGGGCACATCCCCAGTGGGGGGTGTGCAGGAGGCAGCTGATCGATGTTTCTCTCTCATGGATGTTTCTAACTCTCTATCCCTCTCTCTTCCTCTCTAAAAAATCAATAAAATATATTTTTTAAAAAATATGCCTGTATAAATTCCCCTTTCCCCCCAAAGGTCTTACCTGACTGCCCAATCCGAAATAGGTTCTTCTTCTTATTCTTTTTCATAATATTCTTTCTTTTCCTTTAGAGCATTTATTACAATTCATTATTATATACTTACTAGAGGCCCGATGCATGAAATTCGTGCAAGAGTAGGCCTTCCTTCCCCCGGCTGCCGGCACCAGCTTCCCTCTGGCACCCAGGACCCAGGCTTCCCTCACAGCCCCAGCTTCATCTGGAAGGTCATCCAGTCTAATTAGCATATTACACTTTTATTATTATAGATTAGTATGTTTTTTGCTTAATATTTGTCTACCCCAATTGACACGAAGCTCCATGGGCATAGGTCCTATTGTCAACAGAAAGGGACTGAGCCTGGAGTGTGTCTGCCTCAGGGCATCCTGTAGTGTGTGGGTTTTTGACTTCATGCAGGGAAGACCTGCCTATTAAAGCAGGGGTCAGTGACACAAAGGGAGGGCTTGGGACAGAAGAAGCAACAGGAGAGAGCCTGGCGGTGCTCTGCTTTGGTTCTCTAGCAATGTTATAGGAAAGAAGTGAGCAGGGCTGCTGTTAGCTCACTGAAAAGTCAGGGACAAGGGGCCCTTGGAGACAGGTTCATGGGTTAGCCTAAGACAAGCTGCCACTGCCTGCTACTCCCCTGTTTACACGTCTTGCTGGGACCCTTAGAACTTAGGAGAAAGACAGCAGACATACACACCCAATAAAGTGGGAAGAGAGGAGTGGGCATGCTCCATGGGGAGCCTAAGCTGGCTGTCTTTCTCTTGAGGGTTTTACCTGTTTTCTAAAGGCAGGAATTTTAGGGGAGGTCTCAGGGAAGGACCTCAATAAAACATTCATCAGCTTTCCAGGTGTGTCCTTTCAGGGTCACAGTTTCCACTGATTGGTCAGTGCTACGGGTAGGGGTTTATTTATTAGTCATTGCATCTGGTCCTGATGTCAGCCAATGCATCGCTCCACCTGCTGTTGCTGCTTTTCGGGCCTGGAGCTGAAATACAACTGAGACCTAGATGTCATCTCTAGTTTGACCAAAACTCTGTCGCCATGGTCAGCAGACCCAAGGCCTTTTTCCTAAAATTATTTGATGTGAGTCATTTTCCTGAGCGCCCAGCTCTTAAGGGAGAGGTCATGCAAGGGCTTGCACAGGAGTGATATGAGGCTATTCTCCAGCCCCTTGTTCTTCCTCTAAGAGGGTCTAAACTAGCGATATGCCAGGGGAGGGAAGGTCAGGAGAGGGTCCTAACTGCATGACTATCTATATGAAAGGTCAGGGGGTTTAAATCATATGACCAGCACTATGCCAAGAGGAAAAGTCACCCTGAGGGTGAGGCCTTGTTTTCCTAGTTTTGCCCTTTGCTAGGCATCTGGGGCTGTCTGCTGTGGTGACCTTCTGTACCTGGCCCATCGCCCTTGCTCTGCTCATGTCTGTCTGTCCACCGCACTATGACTGCTTTACTTATATTGCATACTCGACATTTGACCTGTGTCTGGTATAAGTAGACATTCATTGAATGAATTAGTAAGTAAGCATTGGTCATATCCAGGAGTGATCATTTCTTGCACTAAACCTGCGGCACTCAAAGTGTCATCCTTGGACCAGCAGCAACAAGAAGGTCTGGCAACTAGTTGGAAGTGAAAATTCTTGCCCCAACCTCAGACAAGAATTAGAGACAGAGTCAGAATTAGAATGGAACCAAGCAATTCATCTTTAAACAAGCCTTCTGGGGGATTCTGATGCACACTAAAGTTTGAAAACACTGTACTGAATTGATAAATGACCATTTTAGTCTACCTCAAACACCTATAGGTTTTAGCACATAGACCAGAGAAATGATGCCTAAATTGGAGAATACCTCGAGAAGGTGATATCTTCAAGGTAAGCTAGATGAGCCAGGGAAGGCAATTCAGACAGAGAACTGTATACCCAAAAGCACACGGGCCTGGATTAGCCTGGCCTTTGGAGGGATCTGTAAGTAGTTCAGTGGGAGGGTCACGTGAACAGCAGGGAATGGCTTGAGGTGAGAATGAAGAAGTAGTCAAGGGTCTTAAATGTTAAGTTGCAAATTGGGTCCTGGCCAGGTAGTTCAGTCGGTTAGAGTGTCCTCCAATTGTGCCAAGGTTGAGGGTTTGACTGGTAGGGCACATGCAAGAGTCAACCAATGAGTGCATGAATAGGTGGAACAACAAAACTCGATGTTTCTCTCACTCCCTTTCTCTCTCTCTCTCTCTCTCTCAAAATCAATTTAAAAAAAAGTTTCAAGCTGGGAGGTAACTCAATATTCCCTTCCCTTTCCCTACAGCTGTGCCGAGGACTGGCCTGAGTCAGACTTCTGAGGGCTCAGTTCCCGACAGCCTTCTTCCTTCCTCCTCCCTCTTCTCTCATCTCCTCCCTTCCCCTGAGAGCTAGACGCCCTAGCTCCCAGGCCAGCCCCATCCCTCCCTTCCTGGCCTACCCGCTGATGTCAGCTCCACTCAGAGTGTTTTGCGGCCTCGAGCCAGGTCTGGCCCAGCCTCCCCGGGTTGGGGGGAAATCCCTGGATGCTGCTGTGCTCTTTGGAAGCCGTGCCAGCACACCTAGCAGGGGGGTTCACCCGGGGCATCCAGGGCTCAAGTGAAAGTCTCTTTCTCCAGAGATATCTTGTTCCGGGGCAGGGAATGGTGGTGTCAGAGCTGTAGTTTCTCAGGACCCAAGCTTTCGTCACTCAGCACCACCCACCCCAGGGGAACTGGCTGAGTCCCCTCCAATTGCACCGCTGACTCACAGCTGGACTGGTTTCCAGGATCTTCAACTAAATTGTGCCTGAAGGTGACAAGGGTGATAGCAGCCTTAACAATAGCTACTATTAATCAAGCACTTAGTGTGCTGGCACTATGAGTCACTTTATGTAACCCAAGGCCCCCTTATAATAAACTAGAGGCCCAGTGCATGAAATTTGTGCACGGGGCGGGGGGGGGGGGGGTGTCTCCTCAGCCCAGCCTGCACCCTCTCCAATCCAGGACTCCTCGGGGGATGTCCGACTGCTGGTTTAGGCCTGATCCCAGGGATCAGGCCTTAATTGGCAGATGGGATATTTGGCTCCTAACCACTCGCCTGCCTGACTGATTGCCCCTAACTGCCCCCCTGCCAGCCTTATCATCCATAACTGCCTCTGTCTGCCAGCCTGATTGCCCCTAACTGCCCTCCTGCCAGCCTGGTCACCCCCAACAGCCCCTCCCTGCTGGCCTAGTCGCCCCCAACTGCCCCCCTCTACTGACTTGGTGGCCCCTCACTGCTCCCCTCTGCCGGCCTGGTTGCCCCTAACTGCACCACCCCTGCCAGCCTGGTTGCCCCCAATTCCCCCCCCCAATGGCCTGGTCACCCCTCACTGCCTCCCCACATGCCAGCCTGGTCATCCCCAACTGCTCCCCCCTGCTAGCCTGGTTGCCCCTCACGGCCCCCCCCTGCTGGCCTGGTCACCACTTACTGCCCCCGCCCCCCCGCCAGTCTGGTTGCCCCACACAGCCTGCTGTTCAGTCATTTGGTCATCCCTCACTAACCTCCCTGCCAGCCTTGTCACCCCACGCAGTATGCTGTTGGGTCATTACTGTGAGGGCATCCTGACCAATTTGCATACTACCCTTTTATTAGTATAGATATTTTTCAACACCATTTTTAGCATTCATAGATAATATGACCAACCTACATCACAACTTCATAATATTAAACCATGAAATGTCACATGTAAAGGGGTAAGTAAAATAAATGTATAATACAAGAATATATAGTTCCTGCCCTCTTGGGCAGCAGATATACTAAAACTGGAATGATACAGAGAAGATTAGCATTGCCCCTGTACAGGGATAACACATAAATTCATGAATCATTCTATATTTTTAAAAAAGCATGTATAGCTCAGTTGGTTAGAGCATCCTCCCAATTCACCAAAGTTGCAGGTTTGGTCCCCGTCAGGGCACATACAAGAATCAGTGCATAAACAAATGGAACAACAAATCAATGTTTCTCTCTCTCTGTCTCTCTCTCCTTCCTCTCTCTCTAAAATCAATTTTTTTAAAAAAAGTATCTATCTATCTTTATATATTTTAATATAGAAATTCTTGGACAGACTCCCCACTGGGAGATATAACTAAGCAATCATATGCTTGTGCCTTAGATCCTCTGTGAATATGCAACTAGGAATACAGACTGATACAGATATGTTACATTATTCGCTCAAATACCAGGAGAGTGTGAACTTAAGTTCCAAACAAAACAGAGTCCCATCTTCCCTTGATTGTCATGGTGTGCTGCTCTCTTTTCTTGCCCCTCCATGTAGCCACTTCCCTTCTCTTCCCTGCTTTTGGCCCTGGGAGCCTGACCCACGAACCATACTCCTGCCCTCTGGTTTCCTATTGTGTTTGGCGAATGAGAGCCCTGGTAAGAGATGGAGTGAGGGAGGAGAGGGAGATCAGGGTGTTTATTTTTCTGCCTACCTCCCTAGCTCTATCCCTCAAACTAAGGTCACTGCTGCTCTCCAGGTGGCTATAGTGAATTTTTCCCATTCAGGCCCCTTTTGGCAGAGAATGCTAGCTTTTATCCTAATAGGCATTATCCCCACCTTCTTTACACTTACATTGGGGCAGCAATGTTCCTGGCTAATAAAACCACATTTCCTTGCCTTTGTTGCTGAAAGGGATGGCTAATGAGAAGTCAGTAGAAGTGACTGGTGGGGTTTTGAGAAAGCTGTTGTGGGATCTAAAAAAATTATACTTTTCTCCACCTTCTAAGTTCTTCTAGCTGGGCTAATAATCAAATTCACAGAGACAGGTCAACAGGAGAAAATAAAATTGTAATATATGTGTATGGGGAATTCACATAAGCATGAAAATTCCAAAGACAACGAGACAACATGTGTGATGAGAAATGCATTTTTAGGCAATTTTCTCATTGTGAGAATATCAGAAAGTGCATTTACACAAACCTAGGTGGTATAGCCTACTATACACCTAGCCTGGTACTCCTAAGCTACGAGCCTCTCCAGCCTGTTACTGTACAAAACAATATGAGATTAAATCAAGCACAGGAGAAAATGATGCAATCAAAAGACACAGTAAAAATATGAGATGTATGAGGCTGTTGTCCCTCTAACACAGCATACTGTTTTACAGCAACCGTTTTTAAAAATGTGTTTTTAATTAATTATTTTAGAGAGAGAGAGAGAGAGAAGAGAAACATCCATGTGAGAGAGAAACATCAATCGGCATGTGCCCTGACTGGAATCAAACTGGCAACCTTTTGGTGCACGGAACCACGCTCAACCAACTGAGCCACACTGGCCAGGGCAACAGCAGCAACCCTGTTTAATGGAGATAAAAAGTATATACATAGAGTAAATATATAAACCAGTAGCATAGTCATTTATGATCATTATTATGTGCTGTACATAATTGTACGTGCTATGCTTTTATATGACCGGCAGCAGTATCACCACAAACATGTGAGTGATACATTGCTCTGTGACTTGGCGATGGCTACAACATCATTCAGCAATAGGAATTTTTCAGCTCCATTATAATCTTGTGGGACCCCTTTGTTTATGTGGTACATTGTTGACCCAAATGTCATTATGCGGTATATGACTGTATTCTAGAGTCAGATGAGATTGTTATAATAGGATGTTGTAAATATCAAACATGTATTAGACTGTGTTATTATTAACCTTATTAATATTATGGCTTGTTGTTACATAAGTGTCACAGTTACGTTGTTTTTAGTATGTAGTATGCAATTTACCAGGGGGAAACTCCTCTTAAGTGGTGTTAACCTAAACATAAAAAGCCAAAATGAGAGGCAACGTTTACTTGGGATCAAAGAATTGCAATTCTGGAAGCATAGATTCAGGCAAAAACCCAAATAGTGTCTCGATTACAGGGTGAGAACAATGGATTTTTATGAGAAAAGACAAAGGGAATAATTAGATGAATAGAAAGAAGAAGTTCCTATTGATGCTAACAAGCTGAGTTACTCTTTAGCTATACATGGCTGGTTACTGATTCTATCTTCAGAAAGAGAGTCCATAATCTTCAATCCTTGTGGTCAGGACGTCTGCTTTTCTTTGAGCTTCGCAGAGTTATTTGAAAGACAATGTTGGTTTGGCCCAGCCTAAAGTTCTGGCTCAGGTCAAACGTTCAAAGGTTCAAGGACATGCAAGGTCGTTCCTCTGGAATGGCTGCTTGGCTCCCCTTTAAGATGGCTCCCCTTCTTGTCAGCGTTCACAGTGGTGTGAACTATGGAAACCTGGTGGTATTTGGTGCTGTAAGTAACAGAAACAAGGAGTGAGCTAGTGCACGCGCTTCTCCAACTCTAATATGCACAGAGAAAAACTTGGGGGGTCTTATTAAAATGCAGACTCAGACTCACAGGGTCCGGGGTGGGGCCTGACATTCTCTTTTTCTAGCAAGCTGCTAGGTGAGGCTGCTCACCTGGGACCTTTGAGTAGCAGGAACCCCGGAAATCTTTCCAGGTGCTGGGGAAAGAAATGATGAGACAGGAGGAAGGTAAGCTGGTAGCTGAGAGGAAAGAATTTCTGGAAATGGTAAACAAGAAGTTACTTAGAGACTGTATTTCCAAGCAGGTTAGTAATTAATAAAAGCCAGGAACTGTGCAGACATCATGTCATTGGATTCTTACAACTTTATTAAGAGGAGTTATAATCCTTATTTTACCGTTGAGAAAGTAAGTGGAAGCTCAGAGAAGTTAAGGGAAGTACCCAAAGTCACACAGCAAGGATAGGATTGGGACCCAGGTTTTTCAGAATCCAGAGTGCCTCTTCCCCCCTAGACACCCTGCTAAAATTCCAGGAGAAGCGTACTCCTTCTGCTGACTTCTCTGGCCAGTGGAGGGGGATAAGGCCGCTCTAGGAAACCAGGCCCACCAGGATTTGGCTCAGCTCTTATCTATCCTAAAGGCTTTCTGAGGCTGCTGAGCTTTGTTTTCAAACACTGGGGACTGAGAGTGGGAAGTGGGAGGCGTCCTGGTGGGATGTTTACACGTGTCGTTGGACCATTTCCACTTTGTAAGCCCGGTCTCCTTCCTGGAGGTTGCCGCATTCCAGAGCAGCGGGAGCATGTCCAGGGAAGAGGGAGCCGCAGAGGTGCGAGTGAACCCTGCTCAGGCTCTGACCTGGGACCTCGCTTCTCTCCTGGATGCTTGAGAACTTTAAGGGACCACTGAAACCTGATCACGTGGCCCAGGGATCGGCAAACTGGCAGCAAGCGCCAGGCCCCAGTGAGGACCCTCACTTCCTCCAAGACGGGAGATAAATGAGTGCTTTGTGTTCCCACAAAGGGTCAGCAGCTCAGGGCGGTGCCTCTGTGATAGGCTCCCACTGCCGGGGCTGCTCCCCGGGGCTCTGACATAAATCTGAGCCGCTTCCTTCTCCGCTTTCCGACATGTGACCAGCCTTTGTCTAATTTCAGCTCCATGGGGAGCTGGGGAGTGTTCCCTGTACAATAAATCTTTGACTGGGAAGGTGGTTTTATCATTTGAAAGGATGATTGATGTTAAAGAAAGAGAAGACGTAAGTGACTAATGTGTTCAGGGGGGTGATGAAAAGGAAGGGCTCAGGGGGACCAGGAAGGGATGAGCCTGGGAGAGCGGCGCAGGGCTGAGGAGCTGCAGGTGGAGGTTCATGGCAGCACATCAGGAACACCAGTCCGAGGCCTGATTGAAAAAAAAAAGGAAAAAAAAGCGTGAAATAGCTTCCCACTGGGAAGGTAAACCAGGCGATGGGGGTGCGGTTCCCTCTCCTCTCCAGGGGACAAGCTGTGGTCTGCTTGGACGTTAGCTCCACGGGTGTGCTGAGGCTATTGGACGCATTGGTTTCAGGCCTGAGGTCCAGCCTCCAACAGCAATCCCAGATGTGGGGAAAGAAGGGGCGGTTCCCAGAGGCAACCGAGCATGGAGTGTCTGAAAGAGAAAAGACTAACAGCCTCTAATGTGGCTGAGCCAAAATCATCTAGCCTTCATTTCCTCAGAGACCCTTCCTATTTCCAGGCTCCCACTCTCCTCCTTTCTGAGATCGCATCATCATTTCCGGGCAGTGACGGCCAAAGCCACCTGATGGCCTGCAGCACGGAAAGGTGTTGGATACCCCAGATCACTCTCACTCTGGCTGCTTTGGTCCTAGAAGCAGAGGAAAACCTAGGAAAACCCTCCCTGGGACCCAAGGCCTTCACTGTTTCCTGGCCACCTCTACCTTCTATGCCACGCTACTCCAAACTGTTGACAGTACTTGCTGCTTCCACTTTCTTCATTCCCATCCCCTCAGCACTCTGTAGTCTAGCTCCTGCCCTACCTCACCCCCTGAAATTGCTCCTACCAAGGCATCAAATCTGGAGCCAAATTCAGGGCCACGTCTCAGTGTTTGCCTTTCCTCTGAGCCATTTGCCTGTTGATTAAAATCCTTCTCAAAAATCTCAGCTCCAGGGGTTCTTAAGCAGGAATCTATGAATTCCTAGATTATCTTCAGGAAGAAACACCATGCAGTCTCTGAAATTGTTACATAAGATGTTGCACAAATGTTCATTTTTCTAGGGAGGATGGACAGAGAATTTATTGGACTCTTCAAGGAATCTGCCAAAATGTCAAGAACCAGTGCCCTTGAAATCTGTATTGGCTAGGATTGGGTTCTGCTGGGAACGATCTAAGATAACAATGGTTGAATTGTCTTTTGTGTATTCAGCAGTAAGTCATCAGAGCAGGAATGAAGGCTGATTTATGAAGTACTCAAGGACTCAGGCTCTTTCTAGCTCTGCCTGCCAACGCCAGGGTGTAGCCCTCAACCTCAGAGTCCAAGATGGTGCCAAGCAGCATGTTGTAGGGAGGGACAACGAAAGACATAAAGGACACGCTCCTGCAATCTACACTCAAAGATTCCTAGGAGCTGTTACGGGACATTTCCACTTTTATATTATTGGCCCAAATTTAGTCACATGGTTATATCTACCTATAGAGAGGCTGGGAAACATCTTTATTCTGGGCAGTCTTATGCCCAGCTAAAACTTCTATTACCATGGATGAAGGGGAGAATAGATATTAGGAAAGAGTTATCAGGACCAGTTAGAGTTTCCATGACACCACTGATGGGGGATATGTAGACTGGTTCACACGACATCACTTTCTACTTCCTTCTAGTAGTCATTACAATTGGGAAGCTACACTTTCTAGACTCCCTTGAATGTGATTCAGGAATTGCCAATGAAATAAACTTACATGAGACTTGAACACGGAACTAAGAGGTGAGAGGCAGCAGTGAGGCATCCATTTTGCTGGCGTGGATCATGGCAGACTGGTCTCGTGGTCACCAGCGTCCTGGTTCAGCAGCTTCTTTAGCAATAGTGGTGGCGGCTTCTTTCCTGATCTTGATGGCAGAGGCATGAGGATTCTGAGGGCTTACAGTGATCTCTGGAAGCTCCATTTTTTAAGTCTATTCTGCCAGCCTTTCCAGCAATGTTGTTGGATGCCAGAGCTCCTCAAATTTTAATGCTCATATGAAAGGCCTGATGATCAGGCTACAGGGTAGATTCTGATTCAGTAAATACGAGTGAGTCCTCAGATTCTGAATTTTTAAAAAAGATGTTTATATTCATTTCAGAGAGAGAGAGAGAGAGAAACATCAATGATGAGAGAGAACCATTGCACGCCCCCCTAATGGGGATCAAGCCCACAACTCAGGCATGTTCCCTGACTGGAAATCAAACCATGACTTCCTGGTTCGTGGCCAATACAGTATTTCCAAATTTCTAAGAACCAGAGTTCCAGGAGATATTAATATTCCAGGAAAAAGGGGAGCGAGAGTCTCTTGAAGGCTGTGCCACCTAGCCACGCCAGCCAGGCAGATTCTGCATTTCTAACAAGGTCTGGGTTAATGTCTGATGGTTAGGATTTTTGAGTAGCTTGGTCCTATGGTATCCTGTGTTCACCTATACCTGCTCATAAATTCCTGTCTGTTTTAACTACCTAACGATGGTTTCTGATTGTCCTAATTCTGTGACTGTTTTCTCCCTGTTTCTCTTAAGGGATCTTCTTTTTGTTCTTGTCCTTTGATATTGGTATAGGACTCAGGCTTAGGATCATTCTACAGAGTCTTCTTAAATAATCCCCTCCATTCTCTAGGCTATCATCACTACCTAATATTTCTCAAATCCCCCAACTGTGTCGTTCTTGGCCAACAAGCTGCTTTTCCCTTTCTGCATCTTACATTGTTTTCCCTCCCTCCTTGCCTCCCTTCCCTTATATATCCTTATTTTATTTTTTTCCAACACCATTTATCCCTCCCAGGCATATATCATTCTTGAGGCTTTGGGTTTGTACCTCCATAAAAAGTACGAGCGTGTAATCCTTGCCTCAGGCTCTGTTTCCTAGGGCACCTGAACTAGTACAACCTTCAGTAGACTCCCTCTCCCTTGTTTCCTGGAATACTAATGTCTCCTGGAAATCGGGTTTCTAGAAATTTGGAACTTCTGTATTGGTCACCTTTCCCTGTATATTACAGGCACTTGAGACGCAGCATGTCCAAAATTGAATCAATCTTTTTTTTTCTTTATATCTGTACCTTTTCTGGTCTGACCTGCCTTAGTGACTAGGACCATATTGCCCATATCAAGCTACCTGGGTGCCATTCTTGACTCCTTTTCCTCCTTCATCCAATCTATCACCCCTCCTCCTTCCTCCTTTCTTCTTTTCGTCTGACTAATGAACATTTATTCTTAAAGAGGCCGTGTAGGTACCATCCTCTTACCCCACCTTCTTGGTCTGGGTGATGTACCACACTGTTGAGCTCTCATAGACCCTTGAAATTATCTCGCTAATAGCATTTATCATACTTTATATGGTGATTATTCTTTTCTTCCTTTTTATTTTTAAGGAATCTGTCTCCCCCATCACCTTTGGTATCTTATACAATTCTTTTTTTTAATTAAGTTCTTTATTGATTAAGGTATCACATATTTGTCCTCATCTCCCCATTCCCATCCCACATCCCTCCCCATCTTATACAATCTTAATCCCCAGTGGACCAAAGGGTCCCAGGTTCAATTCTGATCAAGGGCACATCCTGGGTTTCGGGGCTTGGTCCAACGTGCAGGAGGCAGCCAATCAATGATTCCCTCTCATCATTGATGTTTCTATCTCTCCCTTCCTCTCTGAAATCAATAAAAATATATTAAAAGAGTGAATAAAGTTCCATTTAGGGAGTGTATTCATTTCCTCATGTTGCCATAACAATGTATCAAAAACATGGGTGGCTTAAAACAACAAAAAATTGTTCTCTCACAGTTCTGGAGGCTAGAAGTCTGAAATCAAGGAGTTGGCAGGGAGGGTTCCCTCTGAGGACTCTGAGGAAGAATCTGTTCCATGGCTCTCTCCTACTTTCCCGTGATAGTTGGCGATGGGGTCATTCCTTGGCTTGTAGACGCGTCACTCCAATCTCTGCCTCTGTCTGCACATGGCAGCCTCTTCCTGTCCTACTGTCCTAATATGGCTTTGATGCACCTCCCACCATGCCCCCTATTTGGAGTTGTCTTCATAGAGGGCAGTGGTTCTTGGACTTCCTTTTGGTTGCTCTTTTGAGAACTTGGACTTCCTTTTGGTTGCTCTTCCTAGAAAAATGCACCTACAAATGTAAGGCGATGAAATAAAATTGCTTGAATTTCCTTTATGCACAATACCTCCTGGTCGAGGGGACAATTTGCATACTACTCTTTTATTATGTAGGATTATTGACTATACTGCCTTATGCTGTACTTTACATCCCCATGACTTTTCTGTTACAGCCAATTTGTACTTCTTAATCCCTTCACCTTTTACACCCTTCCTCCCAGCCTCCCTCCCATCTGGCAATAGTCAAAATATTCTCTGTATCTGTGAGTCTGTTTCTGTTCTGCTTATTTGTTTATTTTGTGGTGTGTTTTTTAGATTCAATTGTTGATAGATATGTGCTTATTGCCATTTTCTTGTTTTTAGTGTTTTTTTTTTTTTCTTCCTCTTCTTTTTCTTAAAGAAGGTCCTTTAACATTTCATATAATACTGGTTTGGTGGTAATGAACTGCTTAGCTTTTTGTGTGTGTATCTGGGGAGTTTTTATCTGTCCTTCCATTCTTTTTTTAAAAAATATATTTTATTGATTTTTTACAGAGAGGAAGGGAGAGGGATAGAGAGTTAGAAACATCAATGAGAGAGAAACATTGATCAGCTGCCTCCTGCAACCAAGGTACATGCCCTTGACCGGAATTGAACCTGGAACCCTTCAGTCTGCAGGCCGATGCTCTATCCACTGAGCCAAACCGGTTAGGGCTGTCCTTCCATTCTTAATGTTAGCTTTCCTGGGTAAAGTAATCTGGGCTGTAGATCCTTGCTTTTCATCACTTTGAATATTTCTTGCCACTTCCTTCTGACCTGCAAAGTTTCTGTTGAGAAATCAGCTGACAGTCATATGCGTGCTCCATTTTAGGTAACTAACTGCTTTTCTCTTGCTGCTTTTAAGATTCTCTCCTGACCTTTAACCTTTTGCATTTTAATTATGATGTGTCTTAGTGTGGACCTCTATGGGTTCATCTTGTTTGGGACGCTGTTTCCTGGACTTGTATGTCTATTTCCCTCACCAAGTTATAGAAGTTTTCCATCATTTTTTCACATAGGTTTTCAATTCTTTGCTCGCTCTCTCTCCTGTGTCTCCATGATGCAAATGTTGGTATGCTTGGAGTTGTCCCAGAGGCTCCGTATACTATACTCATTTTTTTAAATTCATTTTCCTTTTTGCGGTTTTGATCGGGTGTTTTTTGCTTCCTTATATTTCAAATCATTGATTTGATTCTCAGCTTCATCTGTTCTACTGCTGATTCCCTATAAATTTTTCTTCTTTTCAGTTAGTGTATCCTTCATTTCTGACTGGTCCTTTTTTATGCTGATCAGCTGCAAGACTGGCTGTGAACACTAACCCCTGGTTTCTGACCACTGTGGAGGATCAACTCTGCAGGAGCCCACCCCACAGAGCAGGACTTACTTCAGTGAGGCTCTGGTGCCCACTGAGTCCTCCCCTTGTTGCTTGTGGAGGTGGTTTGGTGGTGGTGTTTCAACATGGCCTGAAGCTGTTCACAGGGTGTGTGGACTCTGGTGCCTCCCAGAAGGTGCAGGCCAAGATCAGCTGCCTGTGTTCTGCCTGGGACCACCTGGCATGAGCTACAACGTGATCGGCAGGTGGCTGCTACTTGTGCTGACCTTGAAAGTGTCAGGGAGAGGCCAAGCTTTGAACCAAGACTGGCTATTTCTAGTGCTGGGGCCACTTAGTGAGAGGGGCACCCTGAGGCTAGATGCTGCTTGTTTGAGAGATATTAGCAAAATCTGAAGCATGAGCCAAGACAGGCCATTTGGGTATTTGTATGGCAAAGCCACTAGAAACAGCTTGAGTGGGCCTGAAAGTTAAGCGGGGCAGGGTCTCAGGGAATCACTAGGGTTGGGCCAATAGTGTGATCCAGGTTGATATAGTCTCAGTTATGGTGTCTGCTTGTGGCTCTATTGGGGGAGGGCTCATCAAAGGCTACCAATGGCCTATGCTAGCACTTCTCTCTGGGAGAAAGCTGTCCCCTCCCCAGCTCTTGCCCTGATGCTCAACAATTCAGTTCCTCCCCCCATGTCTATGGTGCTTTTCAAGCTGCTATCCCAGTGCTGGAGCTCAGAGGGAGTGAGTCTTAGTGAGTGCATGCATGGGCCCTTTAAGAGGAACTGCCTGGGACTGCAGAAGCCCTCCTCTCCCTCAGCTTCAATTCCTACTGGTTTTTACTGCCAGAAGTTATGGGGAATTCTCTTCCTGACACTGGAACCCTGGGATGGGGGGCCTGGTGAGGGGCTGGGATCTCTCACTCCTCACAGGGGACCTCCTCAGTGGAGATATCCCTTCCAATTTTTATCTACCACGCATGGGTATGGGCCAGCAATTCTCTCCTCCTGGGCATTCATTGCTGTCAGGGAAAGGCCTAGCCTCTGGCCCAAGAGCCCACATTCACTGGTTTGGTCTGAGATAATTCTCTCCTGCAGCTGGCTGATTAGTGTAAATGTAAGAAGGAAGGGACTAACTTTATCAGATACTCCAAATGCAGTTTCCCAATTAACCACCCCAAGGCATGGCCCAGGGCGCTCTCTCCCTCATACCCATTAACTCTGAAATGGAGGGGTGTTGTTGTTTTTTTAACATTTCTACTTTTGTCTCAGTCTTCTAGTGCAGTGTGTGTGTGTGTGTGTGTGTGTGTGTGTGTGTGTGTGTGTGTATGAATATTTTCTTTATTATTTGCCTTGGTGTTAAACTTAGAATGGTCCTCTATACTCCCCTCCCTTCCATAATTATAAATATTCATCTATTTTCTCCTTTTACTATTTTTATGATTTCATGTTTAACATTCAATTCCTTCAGCCATCTGGAATTTGTTCTAACATCAGCCATGACTTGGAGCTCTAACTTAGTTTTTTATTTTACCAATAATGAGCCGGTAGTACCCACCATGCTTTCCACGTGTGGGCTTTTAAGAGGCAGCTCAGCCCCCAGAGCTCCATAAAAGCCTATGAGTTAGGAATAGAAAAGCCAGGACTATAACTCAGTCAGATCCTAATCACTGCTCCATCACTGCTCACTGTGGGACTCTGGCAAAGCTCAGTTCTCCTTAGGGAAAAAGCTCCGACCAATGATGTAAGGCTGGGTGGGCTGAGGCAGTGAGAGGAAGATTTGCAGAGAACTCCCTAGAGGCAGTTAATAGCTGCTGTACACCTGCCGTGGGCTTGGCCTTGTGGGAAACGGTTGCTCAGTCTTGCAAGAAACTCCAGGAGCCCCAAGCTCTACCCATTAACTGTGTTTTCTTTCTTTAATCCTTGTGTCCTTTCCCTACTCATCTCAAAGTCCAGCTTGTTCTGCTTCTCTGTGAAGAAGCCTTCCTGTCATCCTTAGTGAGTCTTAGGGGCTTCTCCTTTTGGTCCCCACTACATTTTGCACAGAGCTCTAGTGCAGTCTTTGTAATTGTTGACATGTCTGTTGTGGATGAAGAAATCTATAATAATATAAGTGTAATATGCTAATTAGACTGAATGTCCTTCTGGATGAAACCGGGGCTGCGAGGGAAGCCCGAGTCCCAGGTGCCAGAGGGAAGCCGGTGCTGGCAACTGGGGGAAGGAAGGCCTACTCTTGCACAAATTTCGTGCATCGGCCCTCTAGTCTATATACATAAAAGCCTAAGCGACCGAATGACCTGAACAACCTGAATGACTGAAACAACCGGGATGACTGGTCACTATGACGCACACTGACCACCAGGGGGCAGACGCTCAACACAGGAGCTGCCCCCTGGTGGTCAGTGCACTCCCACAGCGTGAGCACCGCTCAGCTGAGACCCATCCCGGTAGCCCACCAGCCCACCAGCAGCCACTCACTCCCTCAGTAGTCCTGCAAGTCCAATCTATGGAGAACGGGCCAGGCACCTACGGACCAGTGCTGCAGGCACGATCCCAACAGCCACCTGCCTCCTGGAAGTCGGCCTCGGGCACCGCAGCCGCTTTCCCTCCCTAGACGCTCCGCAAGGAAGAAACAATATAAAAGTGTCCACCAGGTGATTCCCAACAACCAGCGCTAATGTCAGCAGGATGGATCCGGATCCCGGGCCAGCAAAGGCATCTCACCGCCGGCCAGAGGGCCGATCACATCCCGCTCCCCCCCCCCCCCGCCCCCAGGACCTCACTCATGCACGAATTCATGCACCGGGCCTCTAGTTAGTTAATAAATAAGCTAAGTTACCAGACATGAAGGATGCTATCTGCCAGGTGCAGGGAGAGTGGGGAAACTACCAAAGGATGTGGAGTTGCTACTGCCCCCACAGACATATTCATCTGCGATATTTGTTGAAGCCCAGATGTATGCGGCACTGTGGTTGCCACCATAGAGTGGCTGTGACTTTGATCAGGCTGCCTGAAGCTAAGGAGTGTATTCTTCCCCCCCTTCCCCCCCGCCGCCCCCCATTTAAAACTTGGAAATTATTTATTTCTGGAATTTCCCATTCAATATTTTCAGATGGCAGTTGACTAGAGATAACTGAAACTGAGGAAAGCAAAACCCGGGATAAGGGGGGACTACTGTATAACTCGGCTGGGCTCTGTGAGTTGTTCTAGCAAATTATGAAACCTGAGGGGCTCTTGGAACCCCAGTTTTTTTTGGACTTAAGAAAAAGATATAATTGACATATAACATTCTATTAGTTTCAGTTGTACAACATAATGATCTGGTGTTTGTATAGAAATCCTGAATTTGTAGTCATCTAGGCAGGAGTGTGGGCGCCCAGTGGTCCCACTTGCGCTGGCATCTGAAGTGGGGGCAATCTTGTGAGACTGAGTTCTTAACTGGAGGGATCTAGTGCTTACTCCAGGTGGACAGTGTCAGATTGGACTGAACCAGAGGACACCCAGTTAGTGTTAGCGAATTGCTGTGGGACCAGGTAAGAACTCTGGAGGAACTGGGTCTAGATTTCTCTTCTGAACAGCAGCTGAGCACTTAGTGCTCGATTGCCTCCAGAAAGCACTTTAAAACCCTTGAAGACAGAGCATATGCGACGGATCCTTTGGAAGTAAAAGAAGGTATATCCGTGATAGGAGAGTAAACAACAGCATACCAAGTTCTGAGGCCCACTGTGCTGCCTGGTGTGATGATAACCTCCCATTCCCATATTCACATATGACGTTTCTAGGGGTCTGTTCTTTTTTAAGTGTTAAGTCCTGCAGAGACCAGGAAGAGTCGATTTTGTCTCTTTTCTCAGGGAGCTAATGGCCTGGTGTTCAAGTGTGTAGAGAGAATCTTGGAAGAAACTTTAAGAAAGAGTCAAGGACATCAAGACCTTCAAAGAGAACAAGGAATGTAGTTGAGTCGGAGAATGCTCCCTTGTCTACAAAATACACTCTGTGCACCACCCACAGCAAACCGGCATTTCCTGTGTGCTGAATATGTGTGCAGCGTTAAACTCTTAACACTTATCTTGTCTGATCCTCACAAAAACCAGGTGGCATTAAGAGTTCCATTTTGTAGATGAGGAAACTAACTAGCAGAGAGTTGAGGTGCTTTACCTTCTGTCACAATGAGAAAGCGTCAATCAGAAGCCCAGGTAAGGAGGGAGTTAACCTCAGAGATGAGAAGGAAGGGCCTGATCTTTGGCTGTCTGTACTCCCTCCCCCTTTCCTTCTACTTTGGGACTACGGGTGGGGTTGAACAGAGTTTTCGGTTTTGATCTCTGGTCCTTTGTTCTTGCAGTTTCTTCTGCCTGCACTGCCCTTCACAGCCATTCTTCTTCGGTGAAATCTTAGCTTTCCTTTAAAGTTTATCTCCAGTGTTTTGGTCCTGATAGAGCCTCTTCCCCCTCCTCCTCCCCTACCTGTAGCCCTTTATTTTTTTTATTTATTTATTTTTTTAATGAATCTTTATTGTTCAGATTACAATTGTTTCTCCTTTTTCCCCACATATCTCCCCACCACCCAGTTCCCACCCCCCCTCTTCTCTTACCTCCCCCCCCCCCCGCTGTCCTTATCCATAGGTGTATGATTTTTGTCCAGTCTCTTCCCATACTCCCCACACAGACACCCCTTTCCCCCTGAGAATTATCAATCCACTCCCATTCTATGCCTGATTCTATTAAGTTCACCAGTTTATTCTGTTCCTCAGATTTTTAATTCACTTGACTTTTAGATTCACTTGTTGATAGATATGTATTTGTTGTTCATAATTTTTATCATTCTTCTTCTTTTTCCTCTTTTTAAAGAATACCTTTCAGCATTTCATATAATGCTGGTTTGGTGGTAATGAACTCCTTTAGCTTTTTCTTATCTGTGAAGCTCTTTATCTGCCCTTCAATTCTGAATGATAACTTTGCTGGGTAGAGTAGTCTTGGTTGTAGGTTCCTGCTATTCATCACTTTGAATATTTCTTGCCACTCCCGTCTGGCCTGCATGGTTTCTGTTGAGAAATTAGCTGATAATCGTATGGGAGATCCCTTGTAGGTAACTAACTGTTTTTCTCTTGCTGCTTGTAAGATTCTCTCTTTGTCTTTTGCTCTTGGCATTTTAATTATTATGTGTCTTGGTGTGGTCCTCTTTGGATTCCTTTTGTTTGGGGTTCTGTACGCTTCCTGGACTTGTAAGTCTATTTCTTTCATCAGGTGGGGGAAGTTTTCGTTCATTATTTCTTCAAATAGGTTTTCAGTATCTTGCTCTCCCTCTTCTTCTGGTACCCCCATAATTCTGATGTTGGTTCGCTTGAAGTTGTCCCAGAGGCTTCTTACACTATCTTCAACTTTCTGAATTCTCTTCTCTTCATGCTTCTCTGGAGGAGTGTCCTTGGCCTCTTTGTATTCCAAGTCTTTGAGTTGATTCTTGCAATCCTCTAGTCTGCTTTTGGGTCTCTGTATAATATTTTTTATCTCAGTCAGTGTATGTTTAATTTCTAGTTGGTCCTCATTGAATTTATCGGCCTTTTCCATGAAATTCTTGAAAAACCTTATAACCGTGGTTTTGAACTCTATGTCCAGTCGCTTGTTCTCCTCCATTTCTTTGGTTTGTGATCTGTTTCCTTGCCTTCTCATATTCTCTGCTTCCCTAAGTTGGTAAGGTAGTTTTGTGTACTAGGTGTCCTATTGGTTCAACGGGTCAGCCTCCCAGTTACTTGAGGTGGACACTCTTGGTGTACCCTTGTGTACTGTGTGTCCCCCAGCAGGAGCTACAGCAAGGGCTAGTTTTCTCCTCTTTGCTTGGGCGGTTTTGGAGCAGTCTGACTGGAGCTGCAGTTAATTTGGTTGAGCCGCCCCAGAACAGGCCATTTATATGCAAAAGCCCTGTGTTGAGCCTGGGCGGGTTTGTAGAATGTGCGGGGCGGGGCCTCAGGGCAGGGCGGGGTCTCAGGGAGTCACTAGGCTGGGGCGTGGCCAACGGCGATGGCTGCCGTCAGCCGTCTCTGCCTTTCCCGTTTCCAAGTCCCTGCGCCCCACGCTCCAGCGCAGTAAACAATGATTGCTGGGCGCACCTCTGCAAAAAAGTCACTCTCACTTTCCGACCCGATGGCCGAGAGTCCAGCTTCTCCCCGTAGGTGCCTGGGTACCCCGAGTGTCCCCAGAAACTGGATTTCAGAGTGATCGGGAGCTTGTCTCCCTGCGGGTTGAAGAAAAGCCGCGCACCCAGCCACCCGCCGCCGGCCTAATTCGAGTGCCTCCGTACCACAGCTTTTCATCGATTGTGCTCCTTTCTGTTCTTAGTTGTAAATCTTCCACTCAGCCAGCTTTCCCGTGGTTCTGGGTGGTAGACGTTTTTGTCTTTTAGTTGTATTTTTGAAATTGTTGTGTGAGGCAGCAGATTAGTTGTTTAACTATGCCGCCATCTTGGTTCCTCCCCACCTCCCCTACCTGTAGCCCTTTAGACAAGAGTCCAGCCTAGCCCTGGTTCACACTCTGATGTACATTTCTGCTCAAGGCTTGTCTTGGCCTGCCTTGCCCCAAGGCTGTTGGTCCTAAGGAAAGAAACAAACTTGATCCTTTTGGTTTCTTCAGGACCTCATACAGGGTCTGGAACACAGGCTTGTCAAAGAAATGCAGGAAGAAAACCAACATTTTTTGAGCCAAGTCAATGTGTCAGTCTTGGAGCTTGTACTGTTCAGAATGTATCTCTCTGAATCCTCACCTGACGATTATGTGAGACATAGCCAAGAGCCATAAAAATGCTCATTCTTTTAATTTGCCTTTTGCATGATTTCTTTGGAAACTATCATTTAAAAAATATATATTTTTTACACTTTGAGACTTAATTGAGAGAGAATTTCTTAAAATACAACTCGGAATTTATCATCTCAACCATTTTCACGTGTACAGTTCAGTAGTGTTTAGTATAATCATATTGTTGCGCAATATACAAGATGAGTATTTTCGTCTTGTGAAACTGAAACTCTATACCCATTAAACAACTCCCATTCTTCACTCCTCCCAGCCTCTGGAAATGATGATTTCACCTTCTGTCTCTATTAATTTGACTACTCTAGATATCTCCTGTAAGCAGAATCTAATAGTATTTGTCTTTTTGTAACTAGCTTATTTCACTTAGCATAACGTCTTCATTAAAGTTCATTCATTTGTAGCATGTATCAGAATTTCTTGCCTTTTTAAGGTTGAGTAATATTCCACTCACCTGTAGCTTTTTTGTTTTTTGCTTGTTTGTTCAATATTCAACCTTCATATTGCTTTTCAGTTTCTTTTGTCATTACTTCCTAGTTTTAGTGCATTGTGATTATAGAATATTATCGGGATTCATTCTATTTTTGGAAAGTATTTGAGATTTTTATTTGCTTGCTTGTTTGTTTTCTGTGCCCTTACATGTGGTCATTTGTTAATGATCTATGGGCACTTACAAAGAATATACTCTAGGTTTTCAAGGTATAAAGTTTGATATCTTTTAATTCAGTCTAACTTACTAATTTAACAAATCAAGCCCCCTATGTCCTTACTTATTGTATTATTATTCATAGTCTAAGAGAGGTAAATTAAATTTTTTACTCTTACTGTACTTCTGTCCATTTTCCCATGTTTTCCTTATTGTTTTTGCTTTATGAATTCTGATGCTATATTATTTTGTGCATAAATATTTATGACAGATCTTCATGGTAGCTCTCAGCTTTTATCAGTATAACATTTTCTCTTGTGTTTTATTTTCTGATTTTCTGTAAGTCCAAGCGTGTCTGATATTAATACTATAACACTTGTTTCTTGTTTTGTTTTGTTTTAATATATTTTATTGACTTTTTACAGAGAGGAAGAGAGAGGGATAGAGAGTTAGAAACATCGATGAGAGAGAAACATCGATCAGCTGCCTCCTGCACACCCGCCACTGGGGATGTGCCCGCAACCAAGGTACATGCCCTTGACCGGAATCGAACCTGGGACCCTTGAGTCCACAGGCCGACGCTCTATCCACTGAGCCAAACCGGCTTCGGCTGTTTCTTGTTATTTATGTTTGCATGTATTATATTTGATTTTGCTATTTATTTCTACTCTTTTACTTCCAAACATTTGGAGGAACACAATTTTAAGTGTCTCTCTTGCACACGACATTAATTGAGTTGTTTTTTTTTTGTTTTTTTTTTTTATTAATTGAGTTTTATTTTGTGACTCCATGAGCTGTTTCTAAAGAATGAGATTACCAGGCCAAAGTTAAAGAAGGCTTTTATAACTCTTGACCTGTTTTATGGCTCTTTTACTGGTTGGATCACTTTATTCTGACACCAGCCGTTTAGAAGTAAGCCATCTCTCCACCATTGCCAGCATGGCTATTATACTGCTGCTTTAATTTTTAATAGGTGACTATGGGACCTCACTGTTCTTTCATTGCTTTCCTTGGCTTCATCAAATTCTACTTTAAGTAAATAAAGATAGAAGAAAGAAGAGGCCAAAATGAAACATTCCTTTTCAGATATCTCCAATGAGATTAAGATGAATAGTAACATTTTTTTTATTCCAGTTTCACACCACATTGGATCAATCACTTTCCACAGGCTCCTCAGACTTTGGATCTTCCCAGGAGAAATTGTCGAGGCTCCTCCCTCATAGCCCTACACCTTGCTCTCTTTCCTTCTGTAGTGAATAGGCAACATAGCAACATAGGAAGACATAGGGTCTGGAGCTAGAGTGAATGAATTTCTTTTATTTTTCTTTTTAATTAAAAATATTTTTAGAGAGAGAGAGAGAGAGAGAGAGAGAGGAACAATGATTTGTTGTTAGACTTATTTATACATTCACTGGTTGTCTTTTGTATGTGCCCTGACCGGAGATGACGCTCCAAGCAACTGAGCTACCCGACCAGGGCTGAGTGAGTGGATTTAAATCCCAGCTCCATCGCTGCCATTTACTAGCTGTGTGACTTATGGCAATTATCCTTTTTGTGCCTTGGTTTCCCAAAATAACAATTCCCCAAGGGTAATAGTGACTACAGTAGTAACACCTATAGGGATGTGAGGAATAGTTCCTTTATGCAGAGGACTCCGGCGGGATTGTTATTGCAGGCTCTGCCTCTGGGAGCTACTCCTGTTCCATTCCAACCATGGGGTTTTCGTGGAAGCTTCTCTCCTCTGTGACTCTGCTTCCTTAGCCCCGGCATTTAGTCCCACGCCGGGGCAGGCTCCTGACACAGCAGAGCCAGCGGCCTTTCCTGGGATCTCTGACCGTGGGACCTGAGACAGGCAGCCTCTCTGGTGGGGAAGCTCTCAGATGTGAGCCCCCAGACGACTGGCAGCCTTGTCTCCAGCCTATGGAGAGAAGCAGACCACCGAGAAAGAAAGAGCCTAACATTGTTAGAACCCTTGGCTCCATTTTCCCTAAGCTCACTTGCAACCAAAAGAGTTTTAATGCCCCTCCTAAGGCACCTTAGAACTGTACAGATTGTGCGGTCTCCTGTCAGTCTGTCCACCTCTCTCCGGAAAGCCAAGAACTCTTGTAAGCCCCTTCCTAACACACACACACACACACACACACACACACACACACACACACACACACAACTCCCAGCTTCTTGTGGTTCCTTCTCGCCTGCACTGCCTGCACACGCCTCGACTGCTCCACACACACTCAGAGACAGCTGCGCCGAAGCCCAGTCCTTAGAAACTGCACTTGCTAAACAGGATGTTATTCCAGAAAGCTGTGCCCTTCTCTGTACGTCCCTTGTCCCTTCCTCACTGCCCTATTCAGCAACTTCACAAGTACATAAGGAGCACCTGCCAAGAACCACGTCAGGCCTGGGGCCCCAGAGAGGCAGCAAACAGTTCCTGCTGTCAAGGAACCCGCAGGCTTGCGGGACCATCAGGCTGTCAAAAGGCAACTCCAAGAGACAGTGGGACGAGTGTTGAACAGATGCTATTACCAAGTGCTGCCGCCGCTCAGAGGAGGCTCTGTCCCTGGTTGCCTAGGACAGTCGTCCGGCTGGCCTCCCCCCTCCAGCGTCTCCCCGCCCAGGGCCACCCTGCCCACTGCTGACACAGAATGCCTTCTGAACACAGCTCAGCTGCTCCTTCCTGCACAGCTTCAGCACTCATTCCTGAGCCTGGCGAGATCCTAATCCAGATAGCGACTGCCTCAACCTACTTTCTCTGCCACATTGCCCGCTGTTTCCCATTCATAAACCTCACCCTCAAGTCTCACCCGCCCACTCACTTTCTTCATCATCCGTCTTCAGCGTCATCAGCGTCTTCACACCACCGTGCCTCTCCTCGCCCTGTTCCTTCTGCCTCCCATCCCTGCCTGTGTCAGTTGTATCCAAGGTGTGGCAACTGTGTTCACCTCTCACGTGCCTGCTCTGATCATCTGGCTGTGTTGCTGTGTAGAGAAGGATTCTGTGGAAGCAGCTGGGCTCAGGGAAAGAGAAAAGGGGGGGGGGGTCAGGTAGCAACATCTTCCATGGACACCAAATTGAGTGTGTGTTGGGTGAGTGTGTGTTTGGGGGCGGCGGGGGTGGGGTGGGCAGACAACACATTTGGGATGCATTTGCAGACTTTGTTCCAGGTCCAGGTCTAATATCACTTCCTTGCACCTCCAAGTGAAATTAACCTTTTTTCTGGACTTTTATAACCTTCTCTCTATACTTCTATTAGAGCACAGATTGCTCCTTCCTTTTTATGGGTGTATCTTCTTCCCCCTATTTGAGGGTACAGATATATCATCCTATGGAGCATGGTACAAGGACAAGGTTGGGATCAAAACACATGAACTGAACAGACGGAGCACCACTGCCATTCAGGAGGAGGGGTACAGCCACTGAAGAGCCTCGCAGGGGGGGTGGGGGGGGGCTGTCCTGAGGAGCCGGCTTTCCCTACACGCTGCTGTCCAGGGCAGACGCGGAGGCTGGTGTCATTGTGGCCATGTTCTCACTCCCGAATCCATGTCCTGCGTTGTTACCTCTGTCTGACCTGCCATTGGCTATCTTGTGAGTCTGTGAACACCAACATCTGAGCTCTCACCCTCTCTCTCTCTCTTTCATTCTTTTACTAAGTAAACCATTACTGATACCCCCTCAGTGGTCAGTTCTGTGTTTGCTGTTTGGGGTACAGGGAAGATGTCCTGCCGTCAACCCGATCACTGGCTTGGGGAGTGTGGGACAGAGATGGGGAAAGTCTGAGACCTAAGGAATAGGAGGTAAGAAGTGACCTGGGCCCTAAGAAAGAAGCAGGGGGAGTGCGGAGTGAGATCAGCAGAAGGCTCTGGGGTGGCGAGTGCAGGTTGCTGACATGCCCACGCGCACCAATTCCCTTCCCCTCTACACCCCTCAGCACCTCATACCCGAGTCGCCTGATTGCCACCGCTGCAAGCTCTGTCCTCCCCAGTGCAGGGACTTACATAGATGGAGGCAGGGAACATTCAAACAGCCTCAGTACATCTTACCACCTAGACCCCACCCACACAAACATGCAAACCTCAAAAGCCCAGCACCAATTACCCACCCCACCCCCCACACCTGGGGCCCTCAGGCCACCCACTGGACTCCCTTGAATCTCTCTTACTGAGTTCACACCTGGGACTCTCGTCCAGGTAACCACCTGGGCTCCTGAGCTGCATGGGGCCCTGGTTGTTCTGTTCCCAGGTCTAGGTGATTACCGTGATGTCCCTAAATGATTATAGAAGCTCCAGAACTCTTGGCAGATTCACTAAGGCTGCTCCACCCCTCTGTCCCTCTGGGTTTCTGGTCCCACAGCAAGCGCCTCCTCCTCCTCCCCACTCCCCCCAGCCTCACGCACAGACATGTTTGGGCTGCAGGCCCAGCTGCAGAGCTGTATAGCCCCGTTGGCAGGAGACGGGCTGGCTCCAGAGAGCTGGCCGAGGGGAATACAGCAGATCACATTTCTTCAGCTCGTGCCAAATATTATTCAGACATAGCTTTTCAGACAGACACAAATTGCTCATCCAATAAACACAGAAGGGCTAATCCCTGGACGTTTATCAGAGTGGGGAAAGACGAGAGAAAGGGACAGTCACAAGGGGCCTTTGAGCGCTGGCCTGGGGTGGCTGGCCCAAGACCTCTCTGCACTCCTGGGGTTTTCTCCTGAGAGGGCCTGAAACCCAGCACCAGGGCTTTGGGATTTGCTTTCATCGTGACACACAAAGCCTGTGTTGGTACATACACTTCCTGCAGTGAACAGCGAGGAGGAAATCTACATGGGCCAGGGTGCCTTTGTGGGCCCACAGGCCTCACCTCCCGTTGTCAGTCTGGGTCAGGGGACAGCTGGCTGCAGAGGCGTCATAGCTTTCCTCACCGTGCCAGTGTGCCCTGGTCAATCTGTGTTTGTTTGTTTGCAGAGTTCTCAGGAGACATCCCTCCTGGCCTGGGATCTCTCACTTCTGGCTGACAGGTGTGAGAGCATGACTGCTGAGAAAGCAGGGACTAGGCTGACCACATGGCAGCGGACCAGAGACACAGGGCTCCTCCGTCCACACCAGAGGGCTGGGTGAGCCACTGGGTCTTTGGCCAGCCCCTTTTTGCTAGGCCCTTCTAATGGGCTCCACGAACTTTCCCCTTTGAGGGACTTGGCCCAGAAATGAGAGAAGCCAGGCCCTGCTCTGAGGCCCAACCTCAGGGGCCAGGGAGAGGAAGACCGGGTAAGGCCTCTGGAGACAGCCTGGCTTCTCCCAATGCCGAGGCCAGCCTCTGCCCTAGGCTCTGTGCCACCCTGGGACTCTGAAGGATGCCCAGTGGAGAGGGCACCCCGCTATTGAGGGGAGGCAATGGCTGGCTCAGGGTAAGGGCATGAAAATAATTGCTGACCTTTATATAGCCAGGCACTATTCTCACAACACGATGGAGTTGCTATAGTAATTAATATTGGTTCCATCCAACTAGTGAATGGGAGGCTTCAGAATCTGTGCTCTTAATCTGACTCTGCCCTATTTGCCCACAGGCCTATGAGAGATGCCTTGGTTTTAGAAATTCCAACTGTGGGGGAATCCTTAGGAGGGTCTGGAGGTCTGGAGTCCCAGACATGGAATGCCATCTTCGAAGCGCAATGCTAAGGCAGGTTCCCATTGAGGACCCAGGGGCTCTATAATAAGGGTGACTAACTTTCCCAGTTTTTTCAGAGCTCAGAGGATTCTTGGGATGTGGTACTTTCCACTGGGACGGTCCTGGGCAAACAGGGATAAGTTGCTCATCCTATCTGTAACCAAAGGTCTGGGCAAGAACAAGTGCCCTGGACTTCAGGACCCACCTGCGGGCCATCCTCCTCCTCACACCTCAGGACAGAAACTCACTGACTGGCCTGCTGATTAGGAAGAGGGCAAAGTAACAGCCAGCTGGCAGCAGCTCTTCCCAGACGCTTGGGAGAGGCGGACAATGTCACGTGGTAATAGTGCAGGGACACTGTGGCCCTTGAGCTTAGTGGGAACAAGGTGCCTTCTGGTGTGGCCAATCAGAACACAACGGGAAGACTAAGGGGAATTCTCAGGTGAGGACCGGCAGGCAGGTAGGCCGCATGAGCCTGGTGACCTCAAAGGAAGCCAGAGGCAGGGCCTAACCCACTCTGACGACAGGGAGGAAGTTTCTTTTCTGGTTCTTGAAACTTAATTCCTGCCAGGAATGGCCTCGCTTCTACCCACCTGCCATCTGGATTCACACTGACTGCATTCCTAGCCCAGCAGCCCTCACCCTTTGTCCTCTCTGACCTGCTCACCACTTGTGTCCTTTTGTTAGTCTCTTCGGTTGGGAAGATCTGAAACTCAGTGAAGCAGCATCCACATGATTTCAATAGAAGGAACTTGGGTTCTGAAGCACCGAATCCAAGGGCAGAAGTGCTGGTGGGCCTCGGGAGGGGCCAAGAAGCCTCAGGATCACAGGCAGCGATTGCTTCCTTCATTTCCAGCCCCACTTCTCTGTGGCTTGTTCCATTCTTTCAGCTCATTTGCATCTCTGTGTATTGGCAGAAGACAGGATGTTTACGTAATTTCAATTCCAACCACACCCAGGGACTGACAGACTGTCTTGAATCTCAAATCCAAGTTCTCTCTCTCTCTCCATCTCCCTTCCTCTCTCATATTTAAAAAACCCCAAATATTAAAATAAATAAATAAAACCTGAACTCTAGGAAGTCTGTCAAACATACTTGACAAGAAAAGATTATATATCTTTATGAAACAGTATTAAATTATTCATTATCCAGAGTGATCATAGAAGATATCAAAGACAAATATACGTTACTTATTGTTAGCTTAGCAACACTTTAGTTCTTAGGATTGAAAAGATTGTTTTCTTAAGTAATCAAGGACTTAAGACAATATAAATCACGGAGCTATTTTAATAATACATAGACTCTTTGTTTTCTAGGCAGAAAACTTTTCATAATAGCTTATCTAGAGTAGAACAATAAATACAGGAAAAAACTGTCTTCAACAGAGCAAGAAAGAACTAAAGTCTAATTCTGTATGGGCTTATTTTTGATATTTAAATTCATTTACTTAAATTTATTCCAATCTGATTCAGCTTAACAACACATAACATTTCCTTTCTCAGGATTCCTTTTCCACAAACTTTCTACAGCTTCATCCCTCTTAGTTTGCCTCTTCTTATTCAGAAATAACCAACTTTAGTACAAACTACTTTCTTTTAATTCCCTTAAACTGTATCTCCACACCTTATATCTTCTATTATCAAAACAATAATTTCTTTCTATTTTAATTAGAATTCGTAACCCTTAGAAACCTTAATTTCTCATGACAACTTAAAAGTAAGTAATCGGTTCTGGCTGTTCTTGCTCAGTGGTTAGAGTGTCAGCCCATGTAGACAGCGCCTGGGAAGGCACATGGGCATTTCTTTAATTATTGTCAGCTGAAACCAAGGCCACGCCCTGGGAACATGCTTTGCCAAAAAGGCAAGAGTGTTATCAGCACTGACTCTTACCTTTGCCCAGGTGTCGGGTAGTGGGACTTTGATATGTAAATCCAGTCAAGCACCAGGAATGCTTGGGCCTACTCAAGAATGCAAATAATCTCCTTTGATCCTAACTTTTGGTGAGACTTCCTGGTATTGGGGAGTATAAATAAACAGGCTGCTTCTCAGGCTATGGGTCCCTGTCCCTCCATCAGAGAGGACAGTGGTCCCACCTGGCTCCCAGCTTTTTCCTTCTACCTTCGTGTCTGGTCTCTTTCTTTCTTTTATTTCTCAATCCCCAGCCACCTCTATTCAGAACCGGTTCATCTCTCTTTCCGTGCTGGACTCGGAAAAGAGAGACCCCGCCATAAGCCCACACACCAGAGGGTCATGGATTCAATTCCTGGTCAAGAGCATATCCATGCCCTGGCCAGGGCACGTGTGGGAGGCAACCAATTGATGTGTCTCTCTCACATTGATGCTTCTCTCTCTCCCTCTCCCCTCCTCTCTTCCACTCTAAAAAAAAAAAAAAAATCAGTGGAGCTCTAGCTGGTCCGGCTCAGTGGATAGAGCATTGGCCTTCGGACCAAAGGGTCCCAGGTTCGATTCCCATCAAGGGCACATGCCTGGGGTTGTAGGCTCAATCCCCAGTAGGGGGCGTGCAGGAGGCAGCCAATCAATGATTCTCATCATTGATGTTTCTATCTCCCTCTTTAAAATCAATAAAAATATATATATTTAAAAATCAATGGAAAATATATCCTCGGGCGAGGATTAACAACAACAAAAAAGTAAGTAATCAGCATTCTTTAGATTGGCAAATTTATGAATACATTTCACAACCTTTAGAATAATAGGCTCTTTCATTGGCAAATATATTTACAATTTTTTAAAGAAAAATGCATTTTAATATAAAGTATAAGACATATTCATTGATAGATCCAAATTTATCTTTCCATTTCTCTGTAATAAGAAGTCAAAAGTAGATAAATTTAGACCACTCTAACAATGTTTTAGAATTTCATGTTATTTGAGATATCTAGATATTCAATAATTTTTATCATTTAACTTATTAAAACTCTAGGTTTCAAGTTATGAAAATAATTTGTGAAGCTATGTTTAACATATAATTATTATTGAAAGGTTTTGTCTTTAAAAAAAAAAAAAACATTTTATTGCCTGGCGGGGTAGGTCAGTTGGTTGGAGCTTCATTTCTGATGTGTCAAGGTTGAGGGTTCATCCCAAGTTAGAGGTGTGGACGAAAGGGGCCACATGCTAACCTGACAAGCTCAGGTAAGACCTGCATAGTGGCCTTGCAAACTCAGAGATCTAAAGTCACCACAAAGGATGGTCTGAAATTAAACTTTAACTAAAATCTGTTATGGTGTGTAGTTACCTCCTAGGCCAGTATTTTCATTGACAAGGTCAACCTTTACCTTAACTGAGCCTATCTGTCTTTTTGCATCTATGATAACATATCCTTGAAATGTCTGGGTAACTTCCCTCTTTCTGAACCCCTTGGGGCACAACCAATGTGCCTGGGCGCCATGACAGATACCACAAATTCCTTCATTGTTATTGTTATCTTGTTAATTGTTGAGTGTTAACTATCCTGCACCCACCTAAATATGTGTCTGTCATTTTTTTTTTAATTTCTTTATTGATTAAGATGTCACATATTTGTCCTCATCCCCCCATTCCCATCCCACACCCCTCCCCACGGATGCCCCCACCCCCCTGTTGTCCTTAACCATTGGTTAGGCTCATATGCATGCACACAAGTCCTTTGGTTGATCTCTCCCCCCTACCCCCACCCTCTCCTACCCTCCCTCTGAGGCCCGACAGTCCGATCGATGCCTCCTTGTTTCTGGTTCTGTTCTTGTTCATCAGTCTATGTTGTTCATCATTTCCCCTAGATGAGCGAGATCATGTGTTACTAGAAATATACTTATAAGAACCTAATGTGAGACGAGCAATAATAGTTATGCTGACAGGCAAATGAATCAGTCTGTAGTGAGTTTCTTTCTGGACCAACAGTTCTTTTGAGACCCAATTTCAATGTCCACCAGTTCCTTATGTGTACATGTCGGCCCTGACTTTTCAGCTCTGGATGGTGGACAAATGGTGGTAATGCAGGTCCGACTCCCTCTGGTTTGGTCTCGTCCGGACCCAGGAGCATGGCTTCACCCGGACTCAGGGGCGCGTGGCCCCACCCGGACCCAGGGGGCGCGCGGCCTCACCCGGACCCGGGACCCAGCCCCACCCGGATCCAGGGGTGCGCGGCCTCACCCGGACCCAGGACCCAGCGGGGCTTCGTCTTCTTGATCCCAATTCCTGTCGGTCAATTCCCTCTCAGCAATTCATTCAGCCATTTTCTCAAAGCTCCGGGGCGGCTGCCACGGAATTCGTTGGGCGGCGGGCTTGGCGAAGCTCCGGTGTGCCCGGTGCACGGCGGCGGGCTGGTCCGGGGTCGCTGCGTCAGCGCTCGGGTCTGCAGCGGCGGCCTGTCGCCGGGCGTGCGCACCTGGCCACTTCCGGGGCGCTGAGATTCTCGAAGGACTGGGAGGTCAGCAAGTGCGGGGTCTCCCACCCCATGTCTCCCAGGGGCTCGTCTGTCCGTTCTCGGCAGCGAGTGGAGCCGTCCCCTCAGCCGGAGACCGTGGGGGGAACTGCGCCGAGCACGTTCCAGGCCGCCATTGTGTCGCCTGAGCCGTAGTTCTTAAAGTGTGGTCTTTGGCTCACCGGCATCAGCATCATCCCGCGTACCCCTCTCTTTTATTCTAGTTGTAGAGCATCTGCTCAGCCAGCCCTCCGGTGGTTCTGGATGGTGTCTGCTCTGTTTTCCCGTTGTAGTTTCAAAATTGTTGTGGTAGGCAACAATCAGGCGTCCACCCTATGCCTCCATCTTGGTCCTCCTTTGTGTCCATTTTTTTTTTCTTGTGTTTGTCATTTTGCTTTTCATCCAACCCCAGAGTTCACCCCTCCTCCCCCTCCCCCACCTTTTGCTTTCTCCCGTCTCACTAGTCTATCACCAATGGATTTCATGTAACCCACCTATGTCTCCTCCTTTGATTGCAATGTATAAAAATAGACGAAAGACCGACATTCTCTGGAGCACTATCCCAATCCATTGAGATACTGCTTCCCAGCAATTGTTGACAGTTTGGCTCAAATAAACTCACAAAAATTCTTTACAGGTTTGAATGCTTTTATGTTGACAGGGCACATACAAGAATCAACAAATGGCTCAGCCGGTGTCACTCAGTGACTGAGTGTCGACCCATAAACCAAGAGGTCGCTGGTTAGATTCCTGGTCAGGGCACATGCCCAGGTTGCGGGCTCTATCCCTAGCAGGGGGTGTGAGGCAGGCAGTCGATTGGTGATGTTTCTCAATCATTGATGTTTCTATCTCTCTATCCCTCTCCCTTCCTCTCTCTCTAAAAATCAATAAAAACATTAAAAAAAAAAAAGAATCAACCTATGAATGTGTAAATAAGTGAAACAACAAATCAATGTTTCTTCCTCTCTCTCTAAAAATCAAAATAAAAAATGTTTTTACTTATATCTATTTATTAGTTAACTATGAGATATTAAAGTCAATTATTATCCAAGCTATTTTCTTGACAAATGTTTACGAGCTAACATGAACTTATTTCTGTTAATACAGGTAAAACAAAAATACATGTAATGTTAATGACTCTAAAAGACGTGTTTATTTAACCAAAACTGAAACCAGCTTTAATATAAAATATTTCCCAGATATGTGACCATGACAGGCATTTGGGTTAGTTTCGTTTTCCTGTTTTGCTTAATCTTCTGTGATTTTTATTATGCCATAAAAGTTGACAAGAGAGCATTTGAGATCTTGCTTCCTGGCATTTGTCCTCAGTGTGGCTCAAATAAAGTCATAAAAATTCAAAAAAGAAAGAAAAGAGAACAGCAATCAAGATTAGTTTCTTTATATATCCAATTTATATAAGTATTTAATTATTTTAAGGCATTTAAATATTACAAATTAGCAATACTATCTGGAGGTAGAAAATACCATATTATACATACTAGTAAAGCATACAGACCAACACAAACATGTCACAAACAGATCAGAACATAAACAGAATTACTAATAGTTATATGGAAGGCACAATATTTCTCATTTGCTCTTTACAATTTTTTGGGGGGAAGAGAGAGAGAGAGAGAAATATCAATAATGAGAGAGAATCATTGATTGGCTGCCTCCTGCACACCCCCTACTGGGGATCAAGCCCACAACCCAGGCATATGCCCTTGACCGGAATCAAACCCAGGACCCTTGAGTCCACAGGCCAAGGCTCTATCCTCTGAGCCAAACCGGCCAGGGCTGCCCTTTACAATTTTTAAGTAGGCTGGGGAAAGGGGGATGGAGAGGGTGGGGTGTCCGGGCATGAGAGATTTCAGCCACTTTTGTTTAGTAAGTGCTCCTTTCCCAATTTTTTTGCCTTAGGCTTCCCAGCCTCATGTAGTTGTGGGCTGTGTTTGCATTTCCAATCACCCAGCAGGAAAATCATATGAGACTTTCAAAATATTCCTATCAGACTTTGAAAAATCAACTTCCAACTCTGCCAAATTTCTGATCAATTATTAAACCCTTTAAATCTTCTTCTAATACACCAATTTTTATCATCTTATATCTCAATAATCTTTTTAAAATTTCCACCTTGTTGGGAAATTTCTGCTGGCCAATGGTCTAACGTCCATGGTCTCTTACCTGTAGCAGTCTAGGGAGCTAAGCAGTGTTCCAGCCACTGAACGTTTATTTAGAAAGTCACAGAGGTAGAAGTGAGGGTAGAAGAAATGGGCTCCAGAAACAAGTGACAGAAGGGAAAGAAGGGCCCTTGGAGCTTAGGAGAGAGAGAGAGGCAAGGAAAAAGGGTCTGGGAGCAAGGGGATGGGGAAAGGTGCTGGCAGCTCCTTAGAGAGAGCTGCCCAGGAATAGATTCTTAAAGATATAAAGGAAGTGGAGATTTCTCAGAACAAGTCAGAGCCAGGACAATCAAATTTTCTTTCTTGACAAGTTCCTTGAACTGACAGATCACAGAGCTCCACTTGTTGGCAAATTGGGCCTTCAGCAAGACCTTTAACAATCTCTGCCATGATCTTCTTCTTCTTCTTTCTTTCTAATCCTCACCCCAGGATACTTTTCCATTGATTTTTAGGGAGAGTGGAAGAGAGAGGGAAAGACAGAGAGAAACACTGATGTGAGAGAAACACATCGTTTGGTCGCCTTCTGCACGAGCCCTGACCAGGACCCAGGCAAGGTACGTGCCCTTGACCGGAATCAAAACCAGGACCCTTTGGTCCGCAGGCTGAGGCTCTATCTACTGAATCAAACCGGCTAGGGCTGCTATGATATTCTTATTGATTAAAATGAAAAAATATGGGTTAGATGATAGTATAATTAAGAGGAAAATTAATCTCTAAATTATTAGAGTGGGCTTTCTAGGATCTGAGAAAGTTGTACTTGAGGCAAAGGACTGATTCCAACAGATCGTGGACATATCTTGTCCTGGGAACAGATGTTGCTAGAAATGGATGGCTGAACTCACTATCTGGGGCCTAACACCAGTATCAGAGGCATTTTCCTGGAGATTGGGGTAAAGAGGGAAGAGGAGGAAGCCAGAAGAAGCCTACCTCACTTCAGGTCATGGGAGGAAGTCCAGTTGGGCACTCAGAACAAAGTGTGGATGGGAGTAGCATCCTGACAGGCTGTTTATTGGTGCTGTGATAGATTAAAATTGGCCACAAATTCTTTACCACATTTCTCATCAATGGGTTACATCTATTTCCTCTACTCTTGAATCTGGGCTGGCCCCGTGACTTGTTCTGTCCAATAGAATGTAGCAAATGTGTCCAAGACCTGACTTTAAGAGATCTTCCACTCCCTCCTATGCATTTTGAATACCCCTTCTTACAGTTCATCTGCCATCTTGTAAGGAAGCCCAAGCATCCATGTGGAGAGACCTGAGGAGAACTGAGGCCTTTGGCTAGCAGTTCTAGCTAAGCAGCCAGCCAGCAACCAACAACTACTTTTGGCCATGTGAGTGAAAACATTTGTACTTTCCAGACATTCTATTACTCAGGCAGAAAAACACCTGGTTAATACATAGAATTTTAAGGAATAATTTTTCTTAAGAAATAATTTGCTTTAAGAAACTAATTTTTGGTTAGTGTTTTTTAATAACAAGGTTTGGCAAACTTTTTCTGTAAAAGATTAGATAGTGGTGGATGAAAAAAGGGGTTCTATGGAAAGTAGGTTGATCTGATCATAAATTCCTAACTGGGCAGGTCATGGTGGGTAGTCATGCCCCAGACACATAACTTTTTAGTAAAAGGTTTATCTTTGCCTTAAGCAAGACCTGTCCATTGTTTCTATGCATCTAGGTTAAAATAATTTTGAATTAAGCCATAACCACTGTCAAGAAAGCACATAATCTTGCCCAGCCAGCATTGCTCCGTGGTTGAGTGTTGACCTATGAACCAGGAGGTCACAGTTCAATTTCCGGTTGGGGCACATGCCCAGGGTTGCGGGTTCGATCCCCAGTGTGGGGCATGCAGGAGGCAGCCAATCAATGATTCTCTCTCATTTTTGATGTTTCTCTCTCTCTCTCCCTCCCCGTTCCTCTCTGAAATATATATATATATATATATATATATATATATATATATATATATATATATGATAAATTTATATATGGAAAGAATAAAATATATATGAAAAGAAAGCACATAATCTTAACATCCTGTAATCCAATCCTCCCTCATCCCCACTTTTTTCTAACTTCATGTAGTCTTTCTTACACTCTCTCAATTTCAAATGCATAAAAGAAGTTGCAAAAATGCCCTGGCTGGGTAGCTCAGTTGGTTGGCATGTCATCCAGATGCGCCAGAGTTTCAGTTTCCATCTCTAGTCAGGGCATGTGCAGGAATCAACCAATGAATGCATGGATGGGTGCAACAGCAAGTCGATGTTTCTCTCACTCGCTTGCTTGCTCTCAACTCAATCCATCAATTAATGAAAAACAAAACAAAACACTAGGCTGCAAAACTGTTCATCTCAGGAGCATTTGAGATCTTGCCATATGTTTTTCGGTTTGACTCAAATTCTTATAAAACTTCTCTACAGGTTTGGACACATTTTTTAAAATTAAAAATATTTTTATTGATTTCAGAGAGGAAGGGAGAGGGAGAAAGAGATAGAAACATCAATGGTAAGAGAGAATCATTGATCGGCTGCCTCCTGAACGCCCCACACTGGGGATGGAGCCTGCAACTGGGCATGTGCTCTGACCGGGAATCGAACTGTGACCTCCTGGTTCATACATTGACCCTCAACCACTGAGCCACGGTTTGGATATTTCTTATGTTGACATAGTAAATATTTTAGGTTTTACAGGCAAGATGGTCTGTTGCACTACTCAACGCAGTCATTGTAGCATGAAAGCAAACTAACAATAGGTAAACCTATATGCATGGCTGAGTTCTAGTAAAATTTCTTTACAAAAACAGGTGGTGGGCTGGATTTGACCTATGGAACCCCGCAATGGGTGATTGAAACAGAAAGTGATGCCTGGAAGTGGGGTGCTTCCAAAACCCTAAAACACAGAGCATTGACTTTGGAAGCAGAAAGCTTGCAGAGTCCTGAACAGTAGCAAGGAGATTGCAAGTGCAGTAAGGAAATTGTTACTGGAGATTGTTAGAGACCTAAATCACATACAGGCAGCATGCAGTTAGCAAGGATGATACAAAATGTATCCAATGAACTTGTGGTCTCGCTCTGGAGCAGCGGTTGCCAACCGGTGGTCGGGGGATCACTGGTGGTCCGCGAGGTCCGAAAGGTTGGCAACCGCTGCTCTGGAGAATTCCAGGCAAAATGTTCAAAGTTCCAAAGGACTTGCCCTGTGCTAGGTTGCCACCCTCCCCTCCCCACCTCTCACCCCATCCCTTTCTCTTCACTGGGTTTCGATTCTACACACTGTCAATGCTGTTTGGACTCCTCTTACCTATTGGCTTTTGGATTGAATTGCTCAGAGAGGAAGAGGAAGAAGGTAATTTGTTTTATGTTTTATAGTTCCCTGGAATCCGAGGAGCCACACCTAGGCCTGATTCAGCATATGTGCTGCCAAAGCGAGCACGTAGGCCTGATTCAAATGATGAGATAGATTCTGGACCAGGAGCCTGAGGCAGAAATCCTAATGGGATGTTCCTTTGGGGAATCTTTGGAGGAGATGAATGTATGTTACATGTGGAAGGAATATAGATCATTTGTGACCACTGGCCTACTACTGTGGATTACAAAAGATGCCTGCCAACCCCTTCTCCCAAGGAGTCTATTTCTACTCCCCTTGAATCTGGATTCCCCTATAACTAAAATGCCCATAACTAAGTGATGGGTAGGGCTGGGTCTTAAGGAATTTACATTGTTGTTGAAATGCCCCTTCTTGGAATACACCCTCCAGTTTGTCAGAAAACCCAAGCAACCATGTGGAGAGGTCCATGTGAAGAAGAACCAAGGACCCTGACCCACGACCCATTCTGACCCAGCCCCCAGCCAGCACCAACTGCCAACCATGTGAGGCCACTTTGGAATTTCCAGCTGTGCCAGTGCCCCAGCTGACACCATGTGGAGCAGCACAGCCCAGGAAACAATTGTGATAAAGTGTTAGTTTTAAGACATTAAGTTTTGGGGTTGTGTGTTATTCAGCCATAGACAACTGAAATGATTGTCTACCAAGTGCCAGGCACTATTCTATGCCCTTCTGACCTACTAGGGTAAAACAGGAATGTAAACGGACAGGTGCAGACGAGAGTTCTGTGTAAGGACAGAGGAAATGCCACTACCCAGCTGAAGGCAGTCTGCAGAGAGAAGCAGAGGGCTGTGTGAGTCTGGGCAGATCGGCATGGGATGGGCAAACTACCAAATCCAGATCCCAACTTATGGCCAGTCAGCACAGCAACTTCCTCCTCCAAGCATCTCCCCGAATGGATTGTTTCACCTGACAAAGGTGAGAGTGGGAAGAGCTGGAGAAGGTTGCCGGGGGTCTGTCTGGCTCTCTAAATCTAGTTCACGTTGGACAATGTTGTCCTGATGGTTTCTGACCTTCTGGAGCTTTCTGATGCAAGAAATGTCCTGATTCTAGGTACCTCTGGACAAGAGATGGTGAGGCTGGTGTTCATGCCTCAGTGGACTCTGCATGTTGCTGAGGGATAGAGCAAGGGTCTGTCCCTTTCCTCACTTCCTGGCCGCAGAAAGGGACAGGTCTGTGACACTAGCCTCCTCTCAATCCTATCTCCTGGCCATTACCTAGACGCATGGAGGAAACATCTCCATTTCCCCTCCCCTCATTTTTCTGGTGGGGGCCAATCTGACCCGTCCTCACTCATTGGCCAGGCATTTTCCTCTTAGGCATACATAGGCTGTTATCGAGTCAGCTTCATCCGCACCAACTTCCTGGTGAACAACTCCTGACTGTTGTGTTCTAAAATAACAATAGCTCTTCCCTTCTCCCCTTCCCACATTAGCAAGACAATCATAAACATTCACTTAACAGGTATTTTTACAAATATTCATTCTATGCCAACTATGTCCCGGTTCAGTTCTAGGAACTGAGGATACAGCGTGAACATGGAAGTTCCTGCACTCACGGAGCTGCTCTGCTGAGGGGGAGAGGCAACAATAAATAAACGTCTAATGTTGGGTAGTGATATCTGCTCTAAAAGAAAATCAAGCTGCTTAAGCAGATTTGGGTGGGGGACTTTCTACAAGGTGGTCTAAGAGGACCTCTTGAGTGATCGGGAGTGACACATGGGGGAAGAGTATTTCAGGCTAAGGGAACAGCCAAAGGCCCTGAGGCAAGAAGAAATGGGGCAAGTTCAAGGACCGGCAATTAGGCTAGTGTGGCTAAAGCAGGCGGAGTGATAAAGGCAGGGAGGAGAAATAAGAACCAGAACTTTCTTCTGAATAAAATGGCAGGATGTGATTTACGCTGACAAAGACCTTCCTGGATGCTGTTTGGAGAACAGACTGGGGAGGGGCATGGAGGAGGTAGAAGCAGGGTGACCTGTTAGGAGGCTACTATGTAACCCAGGCCAAGATGATGGTGGTGGCTTGGTTTGGAGATGGTTAAAACAGAGTTAGTAAGTGAAGTTAGAAGTCTTACGACTTGGAGGTAGCACTGACAAGACTTGCTGAGGGCTTGGAAATGGCACTTAAGAGTAAGAGAGGCACACTGATGACACCTTTTAGGTTTGGGGCTCGGGGAACGGGGTGAACAACGGTACCATTCTCTGAGGTAGGTAAGAGTGGGAGTGGAGTGTAGGTAGTAAGTTGTTGGGGGCAAGACGTGCTGAGTTTGAGATGCCAGTATGATAGGCAGTTGAATATTAGTCTGGGGGATCTTGGCTAGAGACAGAAACTTTGTAGTCATCAGCATCCAGACATTACAAATCAACCCTAAGGAGTACAGACAGAAAAGAGCATCGTGGACATGGCCTGGGGCCTTCCACCAGGGGACGAGGAGGAGAAGCCCATCAGAGAGACAGGCGTGCCAGTGGAGTGAGGAAGACCAGGAAAGTCAGGTGTTCCGGGAGCCGCGTGCAGAAAGTGGATTCTGTAGGATCACAACCAAGGGCCAACTCCTGAGCGTGGGTTTTTTCCACCTGTGAGGTGGAGACAGTAACAGCTCCTTTGCAGGGTAGCTGGAATTGAATGAGATAAAATGTGTGAAGGAGTTAGGCTTGTGTCTGACTGGCATATAATAAACTCTCAATCTCTGTTATTCCCCGCACTGCAGAGTGGCTGTGAGAGCCCTCAGCTTCTCCACCCGCATGTAAGTGATAGCGCCTCCATGAGTCCTCCTCAGGGCTGAGGTTTCCCTGCTCACGTAGGCACTAGGTGGGCCTGAGGAGTGGCCTCTGGGTCAAATGTGAACCCCACAAAACCTCCAGCCCTTACTTGCAAATGAACAAGGACTAAACATGTGGTTTTGTGTGTTTTTTTTAAAGTTTTGGAGCCAGAATTCTGTCCCTGCCTCCCAACAGCTGTGGGATCTTATGCAAGCTTAACCTTCCTGAGCCTTGAACTCTTTTATCTGTAAAATGGGGACAATTCCTCCTTCACGGGATTGGGTCCAGACCTGAGTAGATTGTAAATAAAGCCGGCTGCTCTGCTCCTGCTTGCCTGCGTTGGGAGTTACTGAGGCTCCTCGCTTCGCTCCCAAAGCGCGTATCCTCGTGGGGTGGGATGCACTAGAAGAGGCACCCCTCCCCCCCCCCCCCCCACACACACACACACAACCGAGGCGGGCAGGCCTCAGATCCCGTGGCCTGGGCTAGTCAAGAGAAGCGCACGCACCCACTTTCCTTCCGCAGGGCTCGGGTGAGCCACGTCTGCACGCTGGGCCCACAGCCGTAGCCTAAGGAGGAGGGTTCAGGACTCCCAGGGGAATCCCTCCGCAGCTGTGCCGCCTCCCGCCCGGCCGCAGCCCGCTGCTTGGACGGCCTCTCTGCACCCCGACCCCGCAGGCCCCCCGGCTGGAACGCCGCCGCGGCCCCCAAGCTCCCCAAAACAGTAACCGGCTGGCTCTCTCCTCCGCCCTCTTCTTTGCCACCACGCCGCAGGCCAGGCCCACGTCCCAGCCCCGGAGCACCCCAGGAAGTGGCGGCGCCCCCCGAGGGCGGGTCGGAGGAGGAGGCGCGGCTGCCCGGCGAGCGACGAGGTCCCGCCACCGAGCTCGGGAGGCCGGCGCCTGGGGCTGTCACCGGAGCCCCGAGCCGAACCAGGGCAGCACCCCGCCGGGGGCGCCTCGGGGCTGCCAGCCTCCCCTGCAACCGGCTCCGCCCCCCGCCGCCCAACTTCCCCAGTCCCCGCCCCCGGCTCGGCCCCGCCCTCCACCCCGCGCCCCGGAGACCCCGCCTCGCGCTCACCCTGAAAACTCCGGCCCCGGCCCCCCCCCCGGCGGCCCCGCCCCGCCCCCGCCCGCGCCTCGGGCGCCCTGCTCCGCGCTCGGCGGCCGGGCGGGCGCGAGTCTCGGCGTCCGCTGTGTGCTCGCCGGCGCTCGCTCCCGCCTCCCTCCGCCCCTCCCCCAACTCCCGTGGTCTGGCAGCGCCTGGCCGGCGGCCCGCGGGCGGGCCGCCCTACCCGTTGGAGCCCACCCGCCTCTTAAGGCGGCGGCGGGAAGATGAGGTTCCGGGAGCCGCTCCTGGGCGGCAGCGCCGCGATGCCGGGCGCGTCCCTGCAGCGGGCCTGCCGCCTGCTCGTGGCCGTCTGCGCGCTGCACCTCGGCGTCACTCTCGTCTATTACCTAAGCGGCCGCGACCTGAGCCGCCTGCCCTATCTGGTCGGGGTGCCCCCGCCGCTGCAAGCCGGCTCGAACGGCGCCGCCGCCCTCGGGCAGCCCTCCGGGGAGCTGCGGCCGCGAGGGGCAGCGCCGCCGCCTTCGCCCGTGGACGCCACTGCCCAGCCGCGTCGGGGTAGCGATTCCAGCCCCGACGTGGGTTCTCTCCCCGGCCTCGCGAGCAACTTGACTTCGGCCCCCGGGTCCCCCGTCACAGCACGGCCGCTGCCCGCCTGCCCCGAGGAGTCCCCGCGGCTCGGTAAGGACCCGGGTGGGCGCCAGTCCGAGGACCGGGACTCCCCCGGATTTCCCCGACCGGCCCCCTCCCCCCCTGTCCCGGACGCGTGCCCACGCCCTCCTCCTGGACAGCCAGCCTACCTATTCCGGATCAGTCCCTCATCTCCAAAGAGGTTCCGGGCTGGAGGGGGGTGAGAGGTGGGGAGGGGAGTCCCTTTGCATTCAGGGTGGAAGCCGGGGCGGGGGGCTGGATGGGGGAGCCGCAGGGCCCTCTGGCCCCAGAACCAGAGAGAAGGCCTTGGAGACCTCCCTGCTCTGGCCCAAGCCTCAAGAAGTTTTAAATTTTGACTGCTTAGGGCTTGGAACAGCCTTCGCCCTGCTAACTCTGGTTGGGACCACACGGCAGCTCAGGGTAACCCACTCCGGTTTGGGGGGACAGTGAGCTGATCTTCCAGTTCCCTTGTCTGCCTCAGAACCACTCTCAACTTGAGTGGGGTTAACCTCTTTTCCTGAGCATTCACGCCAAGTGACTTTCCCCTAAACTTCTGGTTCCTCGCCTGTTTAATGGGGATAATAAATGGTACCTGTTTCCGGAAGTCGTTTTGGAGGATTAGCTAAAGCAGTGTAAACAAAGGTTTGTATTAATGAGGGTGAACCCTCAGTAAATTGTCACCATTGTGTTCAGGATCCTTCTCCCCTGCTTCTTGCCCTTTGTAGGTTCCCCAAACCTCCATGAGGTAGGTCCTTCCAGGGGCGGGTGGTCGTTTGTGGGAGTGGACAGGTGAGCCCCGGAGGCTGGAGGGCTGATCCCTAACCAGCTGTCCCTTTCCCGGAGCAGCCTGGAGCAGCCTGGAGTCGCGTGAACCTTAATCACCAGCGCCTCTCTTTTCAACTGGACTGGGAGCGGCCACAGGTTTGCTTCCAAGATGACCCGACAGGTGGCTGCTCATTTCTAATGCCAGGGCTGAGGGAATGCTGTTCCCGGTGAGGGGCCCTGGCAGGCCGGCAGGCGTCCTTGCCAGTAGGAACTCACACTTTTCCGCAGAATCCTGGCAGAGCAGGCCTCTTACAGGCTCTTGCTCAATTTCTCCAATAATTACTTCAACATTTTTATATCCACTTGGGGAGGCAGCTCTAGCAATCGGTCAGGCATGAACTGTGGTAATAAGGGGGACTTTTCTTAAAGCAGAAAACGGAGTTCTTTTGGACTTGATGATGGTCTCTGGGAAGCAGAACTGGTCCCATAGCATGAAGTCGAGTCTTCGCCCGCTGCTAAGTGCATGAGATACAGTCCCTCCGAGTCTCTCGTGTATAAGATGGGGTTGTCTATGTTTAACGCACTAGGTTATTTTTAGAACGAAACGAGGTTGTGTATGTTAAGTATGTGACAACTAGGACTTGGGACTTGAGGTTTTATTTCTCAGGCTCCCATGGAGAGTTGGAGAAAAGAAGGAAGAAAGAGTGAGTCCCCTTACTCCAGAGAGGCCAGTGTCCCCCGTCACAGCACTGTCGCTCGGTCCTTTCGTTTTTGTAATAGTTGCCTGGACTTTAAAGCAGAAAGAAAGAGAAATGAATTAGCAAATGGAAGTACCCCAGAGTTCATTCGATTGATGTTTGAAGTGTAGGGCCTTCCAGATGAATCAGGAGAGGCTGTGGTAACTCACTCTGCATTGTTTTATAATAGCATTCCTAGTAATTGGTGAGGAGTTATTGGCCTCTCTGAGTTAACTCCGAATTGGTGGCTGGAAGGGACTTTCTGAGAGAGAAGCTTTTGGAGGGCGAGGAGAGAGGCCCTGGGTCTTCTCCAGCTTGGCTGTCTATGTGACGGCCATGGGACCCTGGTATTTAGGCGGCTTGTTGAGGCAGCCCCGGAAAGTGGAGGCGGAGGGTTTTTCTCCATTTTAATTGAGCCCTTAGGTTTGAGTGGTTGGGTGCAGCTCTCTGAGGGGAAGTTCCTGGCAGGGAGGGAGCCTTAAGAGAGCTGAAAGATTTCCTGGGAGGGAGTGTGTGTGTGTGTGTGTGTGTGTGTGTGTGTGTGTGTGTTGCGGGGTGGGATGGCCCATCTGTTCAGCTGGGCAGGTGTCTACCAAAGCCCTTGTGGGGTGGTTTTGAGGTTGGTGGGAGAAAGCATCCCTGGGGTTTAGAGCTGTGGCCTTTTCACTACTTGCATTTCCTTTCTACAACGTGGCTCTGCTTTCTGGTGTCCAGGGGTCTGGAGCAGATGCTTCGATCCCTCCCGGCTGGTAGGTGGTGGGTAACTGCCGTGCCCTTCCATGGGGGAGCCATGCTGGGCTGTCGATGCGTCACTGTTAGGTCCGTTGTGGGTTGCCAGAGCTTTGAGCTTGACTTCAGATAGACTTGGTTTGCGTCCCGTCTCTGTCTACACTATCTGTGTAACATAGGGTAGGAGTATAGTATTTGGAGCCATAGTAGGCCCTGCCTCTGGCACCCCCAGGAGCTAGTAGTGTGAGGCTCCTGAGTTCTCACAGGGTGATCTGGCCTGTGGGTCGTGGCCTCCCGCCCACCTGAGGGCGGAGCAGCATACACTCCGCTGAACTGTGGTGGTAAGGCCCCTTTCCTGGCTGCCTGGGTGTTTGCCTTCAATATAGTCAGCCTGGGAGGGGCAGAGACCTTGCGTTGTTATCTCTGCTCAGGTTTGGCGGCAGCTCAATGTGGCGCTGGCACTGCCATCCCAGAGAGGGGCTGGGTAGGGAGGGGGCAGTACCCTCAGGTTGGACTGGTTAGGGGAGGTAGGGCTGACCTGAGGACTGCACTGGGGCCTGGGACTTTTGGCACAGACCCCTCAAGGGTACGTGGGGGCAGTGGGTGGTGGTGAGTATGAGACTGCTTAAACACAGCGGCAGGCCCCTCTTGCCCAGCTGTGCCATGAGGAAGTCTCTGACCTACAGGTGGGCACCTGGGCCGGCAAATAGCAGCCGCAGGTAGCCAGGGCTCTGGGAGCCCTTTGTTCCTAAACCAGTTTCCCTGGCTTTTGTGGGGGCTGTCAGCCGGGCCTCTGCCTCAGTTTGCGCCCACGGGAAGACAAAGCATTTGTCTTCTGCAGAGCTCTCAGCTCTCAGGTGTTTCTCTGCCAGTGTGCCATCCTCGCCCCCCGCCTCTCCCTCATATGCACACATGTGGACACAAGCCCAGGACAGTGTGTACTTTGAGGACATCTGTCTTGGCCTCTGCTGGGGCAAGGGCTCTCTCCCCACTTTGGGGGTTGAGTCTTGGGACCTCATCACCTTCCAGTTTGGGGTGGAGCCTCATCCTAAGGGTTCGGGGAGGCACAAGGAGCCTCCCTTGTGTCCAGATCTTTACGTTTTGGGAGGTTATGTAACTAGTTTTGTAAGCCAGTATTGTCCTGTTGCTTTTCTGAGGAAAAACATTTATTGACATACACACAGACATGCCTTCTAGTCCAACAAGCTGCGATTGAGAAATACCCTCCCTGGCTGTCCGGCTTCCTGATGGGGGCAGGAGTGATTCCCGCCTGCTGCGATTCCTCCCAGGCTCTGAGCAAGTGTGGGAGCCTTCGCCCGATGAACCAGGTGGAGACTCCCTGGGGCACAGGGATCAAGAGCCCGATGTAGGATGGGACTCGAACCGCAGTGCCTTGGAAACACAGCATCCCAGGACGGGGCTCTCTGGTCCCCTGGCCCCCAGCCCTCATTGTGCTAGAGGGGAGTGGCCTGCCCAGGCTGGAACCCAGTCTCCTGCTTCCCCCACCCAGTGCGCTTTTCTCTTTCTTAGTTTATTTTTTATTTTGAGAGTGTGTTTATTGAAAGCTGGGGACAGCGAAACAAAAGAAGGGTGGAAGGCTTAGGGTATAGAAGAAGCAAGAGGGGAGAGAGCCTAGGTGGTCCTCTGCCTTGCCTCTCCAGAAACACGCTAAAGAAATGTGCCATGCGGGGCTGCTTTCGCTCACCGAAAAGTCAGAGAGAAAAGGGGGTCTTGGCGACAGATTCGCGGGGTAAGCCTGGGATGAGCTGCCGCTCCCCAGTGCTCTCGTGTGGACCCTTAAGAGTTTCGGAGAGAAAAGTAAACATACACGCCTGAGAGGGAAGGAAGGCGTGGGCATGCTCCCGAGAGAGCCTGCCCCTGATCTTCCTTGAGGTTATTGCTCAGTAGGTACCCAGTGCAGAGGCTCTGGGCAGCCTGATGTGGCATAGAGACCCTGGGAAGAGCTTGTGAGGTGTGTTTTTGGGTCCCTTTGTAAGATTTTACAGGATGGCAACTTGCCTGGATGTCCTTGCTGGCTGAAGCATCTGGTAACTTTATTCATTAAATTCCAACAGTATGCCTGCCCTGTGCTGGGCACCAAAGCTAGAAAGAGGAAGATGACAGTCTTTAGGAACTCACAGTTTAGGCAGAGGAGGCACAATTAAACTGTGCTGACGACATTGAAGGACACGTGTGTGTGTGTGTGTGTGTGTGTGTGTGTGTGTGTGTGTTTAGTCTCTCCCTTGCCTTAGCTACCCTCCTTTCCTTCTTTTCTTCCTTATTTCTTTCTCTTATTCAGACATCCAGAGTTGCAATCAAGGTTCTTCAGTCCTGGTTTTATTTGATTGTGTGAAAAAAAATGTCCCTCTGAAGCCTCATATTAGCTCTGCTGGGTAATCTTTAACTTGCTGCTTTATAATGACTGTGATGAGACATGAGCAGGCAATCTTACAAAGGGCTGGGTGTTACGGTCTTTGGGTAACAAGCAGGGTAGGGATTCCCAGCCTGGGAATTCGCTAATTTATGGGTTGTGAATGGCCAGACAGTTAATGCCAAGGCAGCCCCAACCCTTCCATTGGGTTCTGCCCTAGGGGCCTGCCAGACTTTGGGGGCTCAGCTGGGTTCTGGGGGTGTGTGGGATGAGCCCAGTCATCCTGTGGTCAAGTCAAACCTGGTGATTTCTCCAGCCGCTTACCCAGGGCCTCCTCCCCGTTGTTCCCTGCCTGTTCCGCAAGAAGCAGAGACTGGAATTCTGCTTGAATCCACATCCACCTGGAAATTCTAGTTTTTCTTATCCTGTTAAGCACCAATACAGCTGTCCTCGGACAAATGGTCCACCCTCTCTGCCTAAATCCCTTGAGGCCTGGCACTATGGCTGTTTTCCATTCGCCTCTGGCGCTGCCCACTGTTGTCTCGGGACAGTGAGGTCACTGTGAAGCCTCGCCGGCCAGACCCTGGCTCCCTCGGGAGTGAACAAGGCATGGGATGGGATTCTGTGACCACCACAGGGCCCCTCCTGCCCCTGAACTTGCTGAGGGGTCCTGGGAACCAGACTGCGGCTGTGCTTGTCAAGGCCTCGGTTGTGGGGGCCTCTGTGTTTACCGGGGCCCACGCAGGTCACCAGCTTGGGGAGAGATCTCAAATCCTGTTCTAAAGGTCAGAGCTCTTCGGGCTGGCAGGTTGTGGTGGCTTGGGGGTCGGGGACAGGGTCTGGCAGGGAGCTGGTTATGGGTGAACGTGGCCTAAAGGGATTTGTCCTTAGAAGGCAGAAGGGCTGACTCACACCCTCAGTGTTTCAGGTTCTGCTTTCCAGCCTGGCCCCAGCCGGCTCCCTTCCTGCACCAATGAAGGCCAGTGGCTATATAATTGGCTCTTGCTGAGTTGTTTGGCAGTGATTTTAATCTCGGGTCTGGGTGTGTGAGGTAGCTGCTTCTCTATCCCCAGCCGCCTCTCCAAAGCCCCTCGCCAAGCCCAGAGAGAGGAGGGAGGAGGATTTGCCTCACTGGGAGGCTAGGGCTGTAGTTCTTGGCTTGTTCCTGTTTTTTGGTTTTGTTTTGTTTTTGTTTTTGTTCTTCTTTAGGAGCCGATAATCTCTTTGTGTGAGATTTTACACAAAAAGCTCATTACTTTTTTTGTAAAAAGTAATGCAGGCTCATTGAAAATAATTGGAAAAGTTAGGAGGTAAAAAAGCATACCTGTATTCCTGTCACCCAGACAAAATACATTGGCATGTTTTCTGCTAGTCTTTTTTCCTTGTACATGTTTAAGAATATAGATGCTATCTTTATTTGAAGGACAGATAGATTAGTATAGGTAGAGATAGCTTGGTGCCTAGTATTTTTCATTTAAGATCCTATCACAAGCTTGGTTGTACACCTTTAAAAGTCACAAAGGCCATATTATTCTGTCAGCTGAATATGTATAACTTTCATCATTCAACAGCTGTTGAACACACACACACACACACACACACACACACAGTTTTGAGGTTCTTTTTTTTGTGGTCTTGTGAGGCTTGTGCATAAAACTTTATGTACTTTTTCGATTGTTTCCATAGTAGAGTTTTCTAAAAGAAGGAAATGAAGGAGTGGGTGCTTTTTGAGTAGGGCTAGGTTTTTAAGCCAGTTTTACTAAAGGATAGGCCCAACGAAAATTACATGTTTGCTTATTGCAGGCAGATGAGTATTGTCTATTGCAGAATGAAGGCTGTGTCTAGAATTTTGATAAAAAAGGAAACTAGGTGCAGGAAGTGCTTGGGGCAGGGGAAAGGGCCAGGTTGCAGGCCAGGCTCTTGGGATAAAGCTGAGCAGAAGTCTGCTGTCAATAGAAGTGGGGGTGGGGGGGTGGGGGAGGGGGAGACGCGGGGGTTGATGCCCCATGAGTCAGCTTTCTAAGTAACTTTTCCATTTGTCTCCTTGGCTAGGCTAGGCTGATGTGGACTGGGGCACTGGGGCTGTAGTGCTGGGTGAACAACCAGCTAGCTAACCCAGTGCTGTTGGCATGACCGACTTGACTATTTCCACAGAAGGTGTGGGAACAAGCTAGCAAATCAGACTCTGAAATACACAGCCAGCTCTCCCACCTCCAGGAGGTCCTGAGATCTGGGGAGGGGTCATGAAGTGAGAAACCTGTAGGTTTCCAGGAATTCCTTTTTGTGGGGGAAAAGCCTCAGAGGCCAGGAGAGTCTGGCATGAAGTAGGTGCTTGTTCGGGTGGGTTAGAGCAATTCAGGTCGATGTACCAGGCTCTTCCCCAGGTGTCTGTTTTGAGGTTATTCTACTTTGAGTGTCTTCACTGGAGCTCACATCTCCTCTTCTGAGGGACACTTTGGGTTTGGGAATCTGCCAGGGGTCATTTGGCACAGAGCCTGGGGATCAGGGGGAGGCTGCAGTGAGGGAAGGGGCAGGATTATGTCATACCAGCATGACCAGTACTGTATGAGATCTGGCTGCTTCCTGCCCCACCACTTGGGTCATAGGGAGGGGCCCTGGCAGGGGGGTTCAATCATTGCCTGGCTCTGTGACAGGGTACATTCTAAAAATGCCTTAAAAATTTTTCTTTAAACGTTTCTTCCTGTTTTGCATAACGTCCTTTTGCCATTGACATCCTGTAACTGCAGAGTCGTCGGGGCGTTCTAGGAGCCACCAACTTAAAAAAACAGGAAAGGACCCGGAGGCCAAGGTGCACTAAGGAAACTGGTATTTGCATTGTAGGAGGTATTAGGTAGTTCCTGGCATTCACATGAGCTTTTCAGGCTGCTTGGGCAGGGTCTCTGCCTTGTCCAGTAGGTAGATTTGAGTCCCTCATCCCAAAATTAAGAGGGACCCCAAGGAAGAGGATGAGTGGGGACTCATTTGTTCATTCAGCAAACTTGTATCGGTAACTATACTATATGAAGCATGGGAGTTAGATGTAAACAGGAGCTGACCCCCATTCTCTGGAATCCCCTCAGCAGTGGACAGACTCTGGCAAGACCGTGGTTAGAGAGAGGAGAGAGGGAGCATGGTGATCCCAGGGCCAGAGTCAGAATGCTGGGCCCCTCTCCCTGCCTCAGGCTGTTTGAACAGTCTCCCTGGTTGGGAGGGGCAGGGTTCTACTGCTGGGCACAGCCTGTAATTTCCTGTAGTTGCTGCACGTGAGAACTAGTCATAGCTGAAGCTCGGCTGTTGCGTTCAGCCACCAGCAGGGTAGGAGAAGACAGGAAGTAGAGGCAGAGTGAACAAAAGATGGTAAAAGAGGGAGCTGGTGTAGTTGGGACCATGCTGGGCAAGGGAAGGCTGAGGATAGCTTAGACTGAGGGACGGAAGGGAGGAAGGTGACGGGAAGGGGAGGTACAGAAGGAGGGGTTTCGTGGTCTGCAGAGGGTAGGAGCAAGCCTTGAAAGCCACTGGCGTGAGGATTCTGAGTTCTGGTTCTTCTAACTTGCTAGGTCATTTTGGGCAAGTCCCAGTTTCTCTTCCTCCTCGGGTCTAGGTTGGTGAGGGGAGAAACCCTGGTTATATCTGCAGCATGAAAGGCTTCTGGCAGCCACTACCCATTTCAAGAGCTCTTGTAGTGAGGCTTCTGGGGAGGATTTTGTCGCCCCTGACGAACAGGCATACCGATTTTAGTTGACGGATGACCTCTGAAATGTCATGGGGAATGTTTCTTCCCGTCTCTCTGGCTAGCCATGTGATATGGGAAAGATATTGTCCTCTCTGCGCTCACCTGTAGATGTGAAGTTTAGGTAATAGGCATAGAAGGGCCTGACACAGTGCCAATCTATGTTACCTATTATTGGTAGTACTGATAGTTCTTATTTGTGAAGATTTTGGCGTTTGCTTTGTAGGATTTCTTCCTTTCTCTCTCTTTTTTTTTAATTGAAACTGTCATTATATTAAATGTTTAAAAGCATAATTCTTCTATCTACCATTGTAACAAAACATGTGCCTCACACTGTAGCAAAACTCAATTTTCCTTCCAAATGTATACCGACTATACTCTGTTGCAATTATAGCGTGAAACTATTTTGCCTTCTGTTTTCATTCGGCTGTTACGTTGTTTATAATTATCCTAATTACCTTATATAGCAGCTCTCTAATATTCTTTTAGATGTTCTCTCAGCATCCAACATTCCAGTTTTCACCATCATAGATAATCTTGAACATTTTTGCTGTGTGCCGCTCATTGCTTCAAGTTGAATTATTTCCTTGGGATAAATAGCTAGAGAGGAATTTCTAGGCCAGAGGATATTGCTACTTTGTTTCCCAGGCCCTAAATTTTAAATTCCTGGGCCAGGGATATTGGCTTTTAAGGAGTGTGGATTCCGGGAGTCAGGTCTGTCTGGAGTCTCACACTTACACTCCCAGCCCTTGGGCCTTGTGTGTGTGTTAAGGTCCCTGGGTAGGGCCTGCAGACACTCTGGATTTGAAGCTTTTTCTTTAAGCCTTTGCCTCTGGTTCCTGCTGAGGTTTCTCAGCATGCAAAAAGCCTTACTGGTGGCTCTTTCAATGCCTTTGCCAACTAGTTCATTTACACAAGACAAGAACTTTTCATTTTCCCTTTATTTATGGAGCCAAACCTATAGAATGAGGGCAGACCCATTTAAAAGTCTGACTTTAAAATGGTGTTGATCTAAAACTTTGCAGATTGGTGGCTAGAAATACTACATTCAGGCATCCATAGAAACTATGTTAGGTTCTGATGGGCTAGCCAGGATGGCTAACCATTTAACCCAAGTGAATGAACTCTGACTTGACGGCCTTGGTTTATGGAATCCAGAAAGGGGCTCAAGCAAAGAAAGATTTTGTAAAGGGGGGGGGGGAGGAGGAGCGGGGGAGGGGGGGTTAAATTGATCAATAGTCCAAGGTCTGCAAATATGAATTGCCAGTTCTGTCCCTACAGCCACCCCCCATGCACATGCCCTTTTTATAGAGAAACAGGAACCTGCTGACTTGCATAAACGGTAGAATGGCTTGAGAACTAGTGATTTTGTTACAGGAGAGGAGAGGAGCTTGTCTTCCCTGGTTGTATGTGGGAGTGGGGTTCTTGGGGGTACTGCTGGGATAAGCATTTCCAGAGGCTCCCAGTGGAGGATGTGATATGGCAGAGAGCTTTATTTCCATGGAATTACACCCCTGGGTTTCCAAAGTCCCATTTACTTTAGTCCAGCCATAGGAGTGTAGCAGGGGTTTCAGTAGAGCAAAAATCAGAGCCAGTGTCCAGAGTTTCCTTTCCATGGTGGAGCCAGGTCCAGTCCAGCATCAGGCTAGCTGTGTTTCCCTGCTGTGGTCCATTGCATGTGGGTGAATGCAAGAGAAACAAGCAAGCACGCCCTAAGCAACCAGAGTCCCAAAGAGAGTGAAATTCTTTGTTTAGGGGATTATGTGTTCCCAAATGTTCTTGTGCGTCTATCTTCCCTTTGTTGGACACCCCCTCCCGTGATCTGCAGGGACTGGCCTGGTATTCCTGGTGGAGCTGCCCAAATGACATGCCTATAATGTCTGGCTTCCCTTTTTGCTCCTTTCCTTTTATTAATAACTAGCGAATTACACGGGTATCAATTTCAGTGACCAGAGGTTTACAAATCCAGCAGGCCGGGTGGATTCAACCTGGGACAGCTGCGTCCTTCGTCTTGTAGCCACTCCATATGTCCCCTCTTCTACGGCATTCCACAGCAGTCAGCTGTGACTTACGGACAGGGTGCTCTCGGGGTCCATTTGGAATCAGGCCAGAGCTGTTGTCCAGCACATTGTTCCTGGGGGACCCAGGGCAAGACTTCCTTCCTGTGTAAAATGGGGAGATACTTCTTACCTCAGAGGGTTGATAAAGGATTGAATGAGATGAGGTTTGTGGCAATACCAGTACTCTGTATTTTGATCAGTGCCGAACCCATCCATCCAGAAGACATCCATTCAACACAGTGGGCTGCAGAGTATAATTTCCTCCCAAAGCAGAGAATGTGTGTGTGTGTGTGTGTGTGTGTGTGTGTGTGTGTGTGTGTGTGTGTGTGTTGTCATCTGCCCTAGGGCAGAGTTAACGGAGAAGGAAAGGTGAGGCTGTAGCCATAGGTTAGGGACAGGATTTAGCATGAAACCAGGGTTAGTGGAGACTGTGGCCTGGCTTATACATGAACATGCATACCTGCCCCAGGCCACAGGGAGAAGGCCTCCCATTTTGTTGAACCCACAATGCTGGGAACTTGGAGTATGTGTTGCCATGTGTCAGTCGGGCCAGGATTCTGTGGTGACCCGTAGTCTTCCCTTCTCCAGGTGGACCTTGTGTGTGTGTCTTGGGGAGATACCATCATAGCTGAGCGGTAAGGGGGAGGAGCTGGAAGGAGCATTGGATATTTGGTGGAATCTCAGGAAGTGAGAAGGGATGTTAAAAAATGGAGACTGGATGTAAATGGGCTTAAGCTGGGGTGCCCAGTGGGCTGTGTGCTGTTAGAAAAACTTAGGCCTAGGCTAAGTAGACAGCCTGTCTTTGCTTAGGAGCTGCTGTTGGAAGTCAGGATGGCAAGCCTTTCAGTCCAGCTCTGGGGCCAACCTACAGAGTAACCTGAGAGAAATCTTCTCACTAAGGCCTCGGTTTACCCATCCATAAAATGAGATGAGGGGTTGGCTTGGATGCTCTCTGGAGTCCCTGCCTGCCTGGGAATTCTGATGTAGCCATGCACTCTACATGGCTTTGCTGCAGGACGGTAGAGTGATGTCCCCTTGAGGGCCGGTCATGTAGAACTGGGGTGATTCTCAATGGGTCCTGGGAGCCAGGAGTGAGTCTTACTGGACAAATCCACACCCACCTGATCCTCTAGCAATTTCAGTGTCTAGGCACAAAACCAAAACTTGGGATGAATGAGTAAGTTGGTCGGTTTGAAAACCCAGTCAGTGGGAGCCACTGTGAGTCTAGGGCCCTAGGCTCCAGCATCCACCAGTCAGCCACGCTCACAACAGATGGTGCTAATGCAGCACTGGCCAGGCAGGGGGCAAGTTCTTCATATGTATTCCTTTCATTCACTCTCACAGCAGCTCTTTTTCTTGCCTAATTGTCTTGGTTAGAACTTTTAGCACAATGAAGATAAGAGAGGACATCCTTTTCTTGTTCTTGATCTTAGGGGGAAAATATTCTGTCTTTCGCTATTAAGTATAATGATAGCAGTGGGATTTTTATAGCAGTGTGCATACCCGATGTTCCTCTTTATCAGGCGAAGAAAGATTCTAGTTGAGTGTTTTTTATCATGAATAGGTGATGTGTTTTGTCAAATGCTTTTCTGTGGGCCCACCACTGAACCACACCAGCAGGGCCGATTGATTTTTTTTTTAAAAAGATGTAAGTTAATCTTGAATTCCTGGGATAAGTCCTACTTGGTCATGGTCTATAATCCTTTTTATATGTTGGATTCAGTTAACTAGTTTTTTGTTGTTGTTGTTGTTAAGAATTATTTATGAGATATTGATCTGTGTGGCTTTTTTTTTTTTTTTCAGCTTTATTGGGGTATAATTGATAGAAAAATGATCTGTAGTCTTTTTCCTCATGATGTCTCTTAACTGATTTTGGTACCAAGGTAATACTGACTCCTAAATGAGGAGGGAAGTGTTCCCCCTTCACATTTAGGGAGAGTTTGTGAAGGATTTGTATTATTTAACTGTCTAGTAGAATTCACCAGTGAGGTCATCTGGGCCTGGGTTTTTTCTTTGTTGGAAGCTTTTTGATTACCAATTCAATTTTTTTACTTGTTACAGGTCTATGCAGATTTTCTATTTATTCTTGAATCAGTTTGGTAGTTTGTGTCTTTCTAAAAATTTGTCCACTTAGCCTAAGTCATTTAATTTGTTGGCATACATTTGTTGATAGTATTCCCTTAAATTCCTTTTTTTTTTTCTATAAGGTTGGTAGGGATGTTCCCTCTTTCATTCCTGATTTTGGTAATTTCAGTCTTTTTTTATTTTTTAATCCTCTTTCTGGTCAGTCTATGCCAGTGGTCGGCAAACTCATTAGTCAACAGAGCCAAATATCAACAGTACAACGATTGAAATTTCTTTTGAGAGCCAAATTTTTTAAACTTAAACTTCACTTAACGCCACTTCTTCAAAATAGACTCGCCCAGGCCGTGGTATTTTGTGGAAGAGCCACACTCAAGGGGCCAAAGAGCCGCATGTGGCTTGCGAGCCGCAGTTTGCCGACCACGGTTCTAGGGAGTCAGTGAGAAGGCAAAGTAATATTTATTGATATCTAATAGTGTCAAGTACTGTGATAAATATGTTATGTGTTATCTCATTTACCACCTGAAAAGGACATGTTGTTTTATACCTACTCCTTAGAGAAGGAACTTGGAGGGAGCTGGCTACATTTAACGTGGTCCTGATACTCCAGAGGTATTGCCGGGAGTGCACGGTTGGCAAACTGCCCAGATGGCCCATCGAGCAGCAGGCTCTCCGCAGCCCAAAGCCTGGTTCTAGATGTAGAGAGAAGAGGATGTACTTGTCACCAGCATTTCTGGTCCAGAAATCCAGTCTGGCCTCCAGGATATCGGAGGAGCAACTTAGTAATAAAACTCCCAGGAGGCTTATTTACCTGCTGGGACGCTAAACTTCTGATTTACTGGGAAGATTAGAACTGTTGTCAAGTGCCTTAGAGTTCTCTGGGAGGGAAGGCAGTTAGTCCACAGCCAGGGAGTCAGAAGTCAGAGCAGGGAAGTGAGTCCTTTAATGGGGGGTGGTGTCAGGCTGATGGATCTGACCCCACAGGATTGCAAACCTGCTCAGGGACCTTGGTTTGTCTAGAGGCCAGGGCTCCTGTCTCCCTGTACAGTGCGGAAGGATGCATCCAGCCCCATCCTCCACCGCTCCCCTGTTTATTTCCTTCGCTGCTTTCTTCCTGCTTTCCTTTCTCTCCGTGCAGCCATCAAACTGTTTCATGCCCGTTATTATCATGGACTTCCTTTTATCCTCATTCCCACTTCCATTTCTCCACCCCACCTCCGGCAACCATTCTAATGCGTTTAATGTGTGACTGTTTTTGTTCTTGCCAAATGGGAGCTGCTGTTTTACATATACTGTATTCATTTTTTAACACATTTTTATTGATTTCAGAGAGGAAGGGAGAGGGAGAGAGATAGAAACATCAACGATGAGAGAGAATCATTGATCAGCTGCCTCCTGCATTGTCCCCTACTGGGGATCGAGCCTGCCACCCGGGCATATGCCCTGACCGGGAATCGAACCGTGACCTCCTGGTTCATAGGTTGAAGCTCAACCACTGATCCACGCCGGCCAGGCTATATTCATTTTATAATTTTATTTTTTAGATGAGCATATAGTAAAATTATTTTTTGGTGTATAGGTCTATATAACACAAGTATATATTTGTATGGCCACCACCACAATCAGGATACAGAACTTCGCTGTCACTGCAAAAATCCCCCATCTAGTCCCATTCTTCTCCAGCCCTTCACCCCTGGCGACTCCTGATCTGTTCTCCAGTACTATCTTGTCTTTTTGAGAATGTCATATAAACAGGTCATACAGTATACGTACATGTATTTTTAACTTATGTAAAGAGTATTCTTTTGTAGCTCATTCTGATTCTAATTTATTTCACTCAGCTGTTTAAAAAGATTTTTAATTAATTTTTTTTTTTAAGAGAGGGAGGAAGGGAGGAAGAGGGAACCATCGTTGTGAAAGAGCATGCTCAGTTGCCTCCCTTACACACCCCAAGCGATCGAACCCGCGACCTTCTGGTGCACAGAACGATGTTCCAACCAACTGAGTCACACTGGCCAGGTTCCTCTCGCTCAGTTCCTAGTTTTTGGTAGAGAACGGTCTTTAGAAACCAAGAACTGGGCTCCAGATGCACACCCTTGTTTTTGAGGTCCATTCACATCGCTGTGTGTGGCCCCAGTGTCCATGGTGTTCATCCCAGGTTTCTTTCTCCCTTCCTTCATGACAGACTCCCCCACCAATTCACAAATACCTCTGTAAGGAACAGCCAGGGCAAGCAGTGGCACAGGGATTTGAACCCTGGCCTGTGACCTTTTCCTACCATGCTGCTGCCCATGCAAATGGCATTTGCTTCCTGTAGAACTGTGTGTTGAATTTCTACATCTTTTCTAACAAATAAGCTAAGAAAGTGCAGATCGAAGTGTTCTCCCCCAGCATCCTGAGGAGGGGAAAGTAATCAGAAGAGGAACGGAGGTAAACGTGGCTTCTGCCATCCTCTGCCTGGAGTTCTCAAGTGGCAGGCCCTGGGCTACCTGTTGGTGACTGTCTCCAGGCCGAGCGTGGAGGCCTCAGAGGAGGCGGGATGGGGGGACTGCCGCAGTATGGAGGGGGAATTCTTAAAATAAAAAATACCAGATTGTTGCCCAGTCGGCATGGCTCAGTGGTTGAGTGTTGACCTATGAACCAGGAGGTCATGGTTCGATTCCTGGTCAGGGCACATACCTGGGTTGTGAGCTCGATCCCCAGTGTGGAGTGTGTAGGAAGCAGCCGATCAATGGTTCTCTCTCATCATTGGTGTTTCTATCTCTCTCACTCCTTCTCCCTTCCTCTCTGAAATCAATAAAAATATATTTTTAAAAATACCAGACTGTTATTCTAATCCTTTCTGAGAAGTTCAAATCATTCCTCCCAGAAGTGCTCTAGTTCTAAGAGGAGAGGGGTGCAGCAAGGTCTTCCTGGGCTCACAGAATTTCCAGGCAGTGGCCTCCTGAGCCTTTCCTGGTAGTGATAAGAGGGCAGGCACGCAGTTTCCACACATTCCAGCAGGGAGGTGGAGGGAGGGAGAAGGGCTGGGTGAGGAGGAAATCTATTTTTGGGCCAGGACCAAGCAAAGCAGAAATTCCTCCTGGGACAATTTTCCCCAGTGGACAAACACTGGGAGGCCTGTTTACTGGGCTTTGAAAGCCCATGATCCTCAACACTGTTTCTTGACCTCGGGGCCTTCTAGCTATCTCTGTGGTTGCACTTCAGGTGAAAACCTTTTTGGGGGGAGGTAGAAGAGGGTAAAGGGATAAATGACGATGGAAAGAGACTTGACTTTGGATGGTGAACACATAATACAGTATAAAAATGATGTATTATAGAATTGTACACTTGAAACCTGTCTGCCGACCCCAGTTGGCCCTGATTGAAACTGGGCAAGATGGCCCCGATCACCGGCCAGGCTGAGGGACCCCACCCGTGCATGAATTCGTGTACTGGGCCTCTAGTATAATAATATTAACCAATGTCACTCCAATAAATTCAATAACAATTTTTAAAAAGAAAGCCTTTTTGGGTCACCCCAGGACAGAAGTGTACTGTCATGCCCCTAGTTCTGGGATCTCCAGAGGCTTCTCAGCATTCTCTCCTTGATTCTTCTGCTTTAGAAGTCAGGAATTCGTGACCTTGTGTGTACAGAAATGTGCTTGAGGATGGTTAGGTCAGTGATGCCAAATAAGATTCACTTATATGCCACCTGGGATCAGTTGGTAGCTCCTGGAGCCCTAGGTTGAGAAGGATTGTGAGACAGAATCCCATGGGCACAGTGTAGGGAGAGTAGAGGGGCATGTGTACCTCGATTTGCTGTCCACTCTGTAGATGCATCCACAAATACGAGAACTCTAAAGGATTAATAAGGAGAAGGAAGATAAGGGTGGCTTTTGTTGTTGTTGGGGTGGGGGTGGGGGGAATCCAAGAATGTTCTTGAGGAAATCTGTCAATCTCTGGCCTTCAGTTTCAAACTCTCATGTGTAACATGGGGCTGAAACATAATTCTCAAAGTCCTTCCAGCCCTGGTCTGCCAGGATTCTTCCATGTTTAGTTCAAAGAGGGTCCAGACCAGGCGTCCTCAAACTACGGCCCACGGGCCACATGCGGGTGTTTTTGCCATTTTGTTTTTTTACTTCAAAATAAGATATGTGCAGTGTGCATAGGAATTTGTTCATAGTTTTTTTTTTTTAAATATAGTCCGGCCCTCCAACAGTCTGAGGGACAGTGAACTGGCCCCCTGTTTAAAAAGTTTGAGGACCCCTGGTCCAGACCCTTGAAAGTGATGGAACCTGACCATGGCTTTGCTCCCTTAGGTTAGGCCTTGATACCATTGGTGGCAGGATCCTGGACTGAGTGACCACAAAAGGTTTTTCTGATGATCTCACAATCCACACCAGACTTTGAATTTTGGGATTATTTTCTTAAGGAACAAGTGGTATTTAGTGAAGTGCCCGTTTGATGTGGCAGTGTGAGGTTTAGCTAAGGAAATGCAACGTTTTCATTAGGCTGTCCACTGCCACAAAGTTTTGAATTATAGGCCTAGAACCTGCAGGAAACTTACTTTAACACTAGAGGCCTGGTGCACGAAATTCGTGCACTGGGGTGAGGGGGGGGGTCCCTCATCCCAGCCTGCACCTTCTCGCAGTCCCGGACCCCTCACTCCTTACCACCCGCCTGCTCGCTGCTCCTTACCAGTTTGGCCTACTGCTCCTTAGCGCTGCCTCGGAGGCGGGAGACTCTCCCGCCACTGCTGCTGTGCTCGCCAGGCTGAGCGGTGCTCCCCCTGTGGGAGTGCGCTGACCACCAGGCAGAAGTTCCTGCATTGAGCGTCTGCCCCTGGTGATCAGTGTGCATCATAGCAACCGGTCGTTCTGCCGTTCCGTTGATTTGCATATTAGGCTTTTATTATATAGGATTGAGGGTGGGGAGTGGGCCCATCAATCACAGATCAGGTGCTGTGCCTGGAACCAAAGGCATCTTAAGAACACAGAACGGGGAGTGTTTTTGCCCTTGGTTGCCTTGGTTGTACATGTGTATTAAGACAGTCTAGATTCTCAGACATTAAAGGCAAGATGGTTCCCTGCTCTGTTAGCCCTGCTTCTTAACTTGTAGTTGAACTTGTGCTGTGTGGATAAACACAAGTTTGTGCATGCTGCGCTGCCAGTAACTGTCCCAAGTATACTGGTAAAAAGGAACGGCATGGCATATAACCCCTGCCCTCACAGAGATGAGGGAGCAAGCAGGGTGCTCTCATCCTGCAGGGCTCAATGTTGTGTCAAGGGTATTTTGGGCATCTGGAGCAGGGACTGATTGGCCTGAGGAGCTTGAGGAACTCTAGTGGTTTAGCAAATGTGAAAGGGAGACAAGGAGTCGACGCTGGGTTGGCTCTAGATTAGCAGGGCTTGCTGTGCCGAGCAAGGGAGCAGTGGAATTTGTCTGAGTTGAGCTCACACATTGAAGTTATTGAGTGACTTACACGCAAGGCCGTGACCTGGACTCCCAACTGAGAAGCCCACGTGGCAGGGCTTTAGCTGGGGGAGCCGAGGACAGGCTCACATCTGCTCATCTGCTTACATAACCCTGCTTCCCAGCTCCCAGAGCCAAGAAAACACACAAGCCAGCCCAGCGGGGCCGAGGGCCTGTGGTAGCACACGCCATGCGCCTCACAGCAAGGGAGCCTTGGCTTAGCATGAGGACTGTCACGAAGCTTTCAGCCCTTGGTTTCTTCCCCTCGCCTCTCCCTGAGGCCTCCAGCCGAGGCTCTGAAACCTGGCCCCAGGTCTGCAAGGCTCTGGGCAGAGCTGGTCACTGCCCTCCTGGAGTCTGCGCTCTGTGATTTTCTCACTGGGACAGAGCCGGGGGTGCAGGAGAGGACAGCTCCTGTGGGTGGCAGGAGATGTGCCGGACACTCCCGGAGGCCTCCTGGCTGGTGCTGGACCCAAGGTCTGGGGCTGCCACTGACTGCCAAGTGCTGTCCACTCCCAGGTGAGATCTGCAGGATTCTCAGAGCGGTGCAGGCTTCACAGAGAGAAGGTGGGGAAAGAATTGCCAGATTGGGCAGGGAAGGCAGGGTCTGGGGGTCACTGTGCCTTCAATGTGTTGGAGACAAGATGGGGGTTGTGAGAAGGGTGCAAAGAGGAGTGGGAGAGTGAGAAGAGGCTGTTCAGTGATAAAGCTCTGCATGAGCCCTTGGAGGAGCCAGTGGGGGTGGAGTTCTTCTGGAGCAGGTGGAGTTCTGGTCCCTGCAATTTACGAAGGGGAAACCAGTATCCTGAGTGCAGACGCTACTTGCCCAAAGATAGATCATCCAGCAAAGTCACTGATGGAGCTAAACCAGGGCCCAGGCATCCTCGCTCCTCTCCAGGAAACCTCAGGACCCCCTTTCTGGAACTCCTGAAGGGGCAAAACTAAGACCCGCCTGCAGGTGTCTGCTTCAGGAGGCTGGGCAGACCAAGTGCGGATTCCTGTTTTCTGGGCTGGTTTCCGAAAGTATGAGTAAGTTGGTACGGTGACCGTCCAGATGCCTCTTGGGTTCCTGAAAATGGGGTTATGTTTAGAAGCATCTTGAGAAGCAAAGGTACAGCAGGGCTGGGGCTTTGCAGATGTTGTGGGGCCCTCTGAAGTGAGAAGAGCCCAGTGACAGATCTTTCTCGTGTTTTTCACAAGTGCACTGGGCAGCAGGGCCTCCCAGAAGACTTTGCCCAGCGCCGGGCAGTCAAGCAGTTGAGGCCTGCTGGACCCCGTTGGGAAGGGCTGCCTCTATGACCCGTGAATTGTAGGAGACTCTGAGGACCCTCCTTACCTGCAAGCCCCAAGACTTGTGAAGATGGGAGGTTCCTCTCCCCATTGCCCAACTTGACCAGACAGAGTCACCTAGGCTCTGCCCTAGCTGGTTTGGCTCAGTGGATAGACCATTGGCCTGCAGACTGAAGAGTCCCAGGTTCGTTTCCGGTTAGGGACATGAACCTGGGGTGTGGGAGGCAACCAGTCGATGTGTCTCTGTCACATCAGTGTCTCTCTCTCTCTAGGTCTCTTCCCCTCCTTCCATTCTCTCTAAAAAGCAATGGAAAAGTATCCTTGGGTGAGGATTAACAACAACAAAAACAGGACCGGAATCACCTAGGCTCCTTGTTAATTACCCACCTAAGTCCTTCCCAAGATCTGCCCAGTTCAGGCTCTCCAAGGGAAGGGCCTGAGAGTCCATATTGTTTACAGATTGCCTCAGGTGATTCTGATGATAGGTTTGGAAAAAACTTAGCCCTAGAGTATAAAGCCAATACTCACCTGAGGGCCCCATAGGTTATGGAAGCTGGTCAGCCAGCAGCCCAGTGAGGGACTGATCTGTGAGGCCCCTGCCCCTCCAGAGAGGGAGGTGCATGGCCCAGGGGTCAACAGGGCTTTGGAATCCTGAGTGTCCCCTTCCTTACCCTAGGGGATCTGTGGTAATGAAGAAAGGGAAAGGACAAGGCAAGATTGGGACTCTGCTCTTAAGATTCTGGCCTGTCTCTCCATGCAACGTTTTCCATTAGAGGAAAGAGGGAAGGGCATTTCTGGCAAAGAGAAAAGTGCAGTCATAGGCCTGGTTTATAAGAATGGGGAGGGAGGGAGGTAGAACTGAGACTGAAGGGCCTTGTTGCCAAGCTAAGAGGTTTGGCCTTGCCTTGTCCAAGGCGACACAGCCTTGGAGCCAAGGGAAGTTTTTAGTGGGAAGGTAATGATCAGAGCTGTGTCTCAGGAAAATGAATGGGAACAGGTCCCGGGTCCGGTGGTGATGGAGCTGGGTCAGCCCTGGAGGGAGGGAACGGGAGTGGTGTACTGGAGGTGCAGGGGAGGGGAGAAGGAGAGGAGATGGCGAGTTCGCACCTGTGGACAGGGAGGAGGAGCAAGAGTCACAGCTTCCTTCTCTCCGGCTGTCTCATTTCAGGAGGGTGAGTGATCTCTGGAGACAGGGTGCTCCGAGAGCCACGTACTATTGATAAACAAGGTGACAGAGTGTGCACACTGCTTCTCACTGGCATGTTTCAGGTGAACTTGCTCTGAGTTTGCGGTCAGCGTTCTCACCTCTGTTCCTTTGTGCTTATGACTAGTTTGCTTCACAGGGGAAGCTGGTTCCACTATCTGTTCTCAAACCGCGTCCCCTGATAAAATGATTCTGTGGCCCAGTAAATTTGGGAGATGGTGAGTTAAAGTGAAGAAGGTTTTTTGATTGCACAACTTCTCAGAGCCTTTGGTGTGCGTCCTGGCTTTCCAGAAGCAGGATTTAGTAGGCAGGGTTCCTGCCCTCATTTGACCAGGGGACATGTTCTCTTAAGCATCCTGCTAGGATTAGTGTTTCTTGGAACCCTCTTTGAGAAAGTTTGTCCTACAGAGAATACTGGGGGCCTGGGTTCAAGTCAGGACTCAGTCCCCAATTCCCTGTGTGCCCCTGGGCCAGTCACCTTTCTCCTGCCCTCACCATCTGTGCTGCATGAGGGACAGTCCCCAGGAGCCCTCTCGTAGCGCCACCTGTTTCTGTTTAGGAGACAAGAACTTCCATGTCTGCATCTGGGTCTTGGCCTTGGCCTTTCCCTCTGCTCCTAACTTGCCACTAACTAAAAACCCACCATCCATCCATATCTCATCAGTTTTTTCATCTAAGCCTAAGAGCTCTCCTACTAACTAACTTCTCTCATCTGGAGCCACGTTCTTCTAAGCCAGAACCTTTGTGGTCATCCCTGACTGGATTCCCTCCCTTCTTCATCCATCTCTTACCTCTACTAAGCGTTCTTCTTTGAGGTTCTTTCCAACTGTTTTCTTCTCCTTGCCCCCTCAGTCTCCTCTGGGGTCTCATTTCCTCCAGTTCTTCCCGTCAAGTTTGTTTCATCTGTGCATCAACCCATGAGACATGGGTTACTCATGCCACTCCTTGCTACCTTCTGCTTTCCTCAACACTGACCTCTCCAACACACACACACACACACACACACACACACACACACACACACACACACGTTTCCTCAACTAGGCTAAGTTCGGAGAGAACCTGTCCAAAGCCACACTAACTGGGAGGTGGCAGAGCTATGTCTGAACCTCAGGATTTCTGAGAAAGTGCCTTCTCCTCCGTGCCCTCTGATCCTTGCAGCAGCCTGCCAGGAAGTCAGAGCAGAAATTGCCCCATTTCCACTTTACAGTTGAGAAACATGGTGTCTGAAGGGAGTGTGGCCTGCATAGGCGAGTGCTTCTCAGGGTGACCCGCCATCCAGGTTTGCCCGGTACAACGAGTTTCCTGGGATGGTTGGTCACTCTTGTGCTGGACATGGTACCTAGTGCTGGGCACGAAGGCCTTTTCCATGGCCGCACTGCCTCTCTGGAAGAGCTGTCTCCTGCGGCCTGGCCACCGGGCACCCCCTGTGAAGCAGCGAGTCCCACAGCCTGCTGACTTCTCCTTCCTCCACCCCTTTAGTCGGCCCCATGCTGATCGAGTTCAACGTACCTGTGGACCTGACGCTTCTGGCGAAACAGAACCCCGAGGTGAAGGTGGGTGGTCGCTACGCCCCCAAGGACTGCATCTCTCCTCACAAGGTGGCCATCATCATTCCATTCCGCAACCGGCAGGAACACCTCAAGTACTGGCTGTATTACTTGCACCCAATCCTGCAGCGTCAGCAGTTGGACTACGGCATCTATGTTATCAATCAGGTGAGGTCTGGGAAGGTGGAGCCAGGGAGGAAGTATGTGTGTGTGCACTGTAAATATGAGAGTAAAGAGATGGGCAAGGAAAGGAAGTAATTTCCTTGATATCTGAATTTTACAACTTGATCACTATCACCCTCTTTATTTTAATTAGTGTAAATAGGCGAAACGCCATACAGTGTGCTTGCTTGTTGCTGTAACTCTTTAGGCAAGGAAAATTTCTGGAATGCTTTGTTTGTGTGTTTTGTTTTTTTTGGAAGTACCCTTCCAACAAAATGGAGAGAAAAATAACAACTCTTATTCTCTCCAAATAAAGCAATGACTATTTTCTGTCTCTGGGTAGCTGGGTGTTTTCCTTTTAAAAAAAATAGAAATACCCATTTGGAGTCAGACTTTTAGTTAACGTCACATTTACCCGGTTTAACTGCTGTTTCTGAGGTACTCACAGGAGACAGTGCTCTTAGTTCAGGCCTGAATGCCAGGCCCCAGCAAAAGTTTGGGGAAGTTTTATTTGTGGGCCCCTGAAGATCATGTGGCCTGAACTGAGTCTGAGAAAAGAGATCTTCTCTCTGCGTCTCTGATCCATGTGTGTAATTTGGGTTAAAGAAGCTGTTGGCGGCATGTCAGCCTTCAGCACCATGACCTGGAGAAATCAGATTGATCTGCGAGGCATTATTTTTTTTTCTTTTCTTTTTAAAATTATTTTTATTGATTTCAGAAAGGGAGAGAGAGAGAAACATCAATGATGAGAACGAATCATGGACCGGCTGCCTCCTGCACACCCCACACTGGGGAGTGAGCCCGTCATCTGGGCATTTGCCTTACTGGGAATCGAACCGTGACCTCCTGGTTCATAGGTCAACGCTCAACCACTGAGCCACACCGGCTGAGCAAGAACATTGACATGTTAAAGGAAGAAGGAAGTATAGAAGTATAACTTTGGTATACCAAGTTTATTTTGAATACTTATATTCACCTCTTTAGACTATAACCTTCTAGGTGCAATAATACATCTAACTTATCTGTATACCAAATTTCATTGACATTCATCTGAAGAGACAGAGTATGCCCATTTCTAAAAGGCCGAATGTCCATTTCCAGATAAATTCTGAATCTGCTTGAGGTAGTAAGGTTGTTGGTAGTTGACAGCTTCTATCAAAGTGGAGGGACTTTGTGTGGCTCCCCTTGGACCAAAAGGGAAGCTGAAAACAGCAGTGTGTCCATCAAGCCTTTCTGAGGCCCACTGTGCATAGTCCTGCACCAGTTGCTGCAGAGAGATTCTAAAGAAGTGTAAGGCCCCAGTTCTACCTGTCCCAAAGCTCTTATTCCCCCTTCTGGCAAGTGGACCCTTCCAGAAAACAATCTGTTAACAATCCCAAATAGCACGTGATTGGATGGTGGCCCCCAAATGCTCTGGAAGCTCAGGAAGGAGAGCAGTGGCCGGGAAGAACCAGGATAAAAACTGGGTTCTAAAGGCTGGAGGGAGACATGGTCATCTTAGCTGGGGCCAGGGAATGGGGACTTTAAGGGAGAAAGCAGCCTTGCATGTTCCTGGAGAGCGAGATGACCACTGTGTAGGAAGGCAGCAGAGGCTCCAGGGCCCCGATGTTGGAGCTGAGTCTGTCAGACAGGAAATAGCAGATACCTGCTTTTCAAGGGAACTGAAGCTCAAGGTTGGGAGAGCAGATTGTGGGCAAATCCCTTGGGGCTCTTTGAGTCCTTTGGCCAAGTGAGGCATGGACCAGGGCCCTGAGAAAATGTGTCAGTGAGATAGCTGTGGGTCACTTACTTAGAAGAATGTTGGAGAATATAAGAGAGAGCAAGTAAATGCCAGGCCAAAAAAAAAAAGGAAGTAAATGCCAGGCCACTTCAATCCAACAAGTATTTGTTTAAGAAACAAATGTGAGAGAAACGTCAATCAGCTGCCTCCTGCACCCCTCCCTACCGGGGATTGAACCCTCAACCTGGGCATATGCGCTGACCGGGAATCGAACCAGCAACCTTTCGGTGCACAGGAAGATGCTCAACCAACTGAGCCACACTGACCAGAGAAGCCTCTACATCTTTTCCTTCTCTTTCAAGGGTTAATTTTCCTCTCTGTCTCCCTCTCCCTCTCCCTCTCCCTAATTGTTTTCTTCTGCTCCAACTCCACCCTGGTTATTTCTTTGGAAAAATACAATCTGATTTTGAGATAACCAAGTCTAAGGAGAAACTTAGTTTTGCCCTATCTTCCTAGTAGAGACAGACAGACAGACAGACAGACAGACAGACATAGAATAGAATCTTCGGTTGCCTCCCATACGCACCTTAACTGGGAATCTAACCTGCAACCTTTTGGTGTACTGGATGACACTACAAAGAACTGAACCACACCAGTCGGGAGAAACCTAAGCCTTTTGAAAGAAAGAGGCCAAGGAGAAACACTGCATCATGCCCCCTCTCCCCCCAATTTAACTTAGCAACTTCTTGTGTTCTCTGTTTGATAGTTGTTTCAGAGGAAGAAAGGGAGTTCAGAAGGGCATTTGTAGCATCAGGCCTCGACCTTCATGTACTGTTGAGCAAATAGGCATCGTTTGAGCCTCTCAGTGTCTTCCTGTCTCAGACGCCCCACTGTCATTTTGACCATTTATCCCCAACCCCAATTAAGATTAGAGAGAAAGAAAAAAAGAAAAAATTTTAGAAAAAAGATAAAGAAAAAAAAATACCCAAAAGATTAGAGAGAAAGAAGGCTTAACATAGGAGGGGGCTCTGAGACATCTAGTCCAGTGGTTCTTAAGTTTTTAAGAATAGAACCTCAAAAAATGAAAAAATAAAAAGACTAGAACCTTCACCCCCTAACTTCCCCTTCAGTCTTTGCTGGGATTTGCCTGAACCTCTGAGGCCAGATAGTGTGACAATGTCTGCTCTGTTTCACAGGTGAAGCAACTGAGGCTCAGAGAAGGGAAGGAGAAAGTCACATAAGTCACATAAGCTGCAGCTCAAGGCCCTGTCCCCGATTCCTGATGCCCTCTCACTGCACGGGCAGCAACTCTCTCCTCAGGGCCATTCAGTCCCTCCCTAAAGAGTTTCTTCTCAAAGCTGGTCTCCAGGGCTGGGGTGAGCTCAGATTGCCTGGGTTCTGGCTCTGCTGCCACTAATCAGCTAGTGCCCTTCGGCGTGAGTTCTTCAGAAATTTTTTTTAAACATTTTTATAGATTTCAGAGAGGAAGGGAGAGGGAGGGAGAGATAGAAACATCAATGATGAGAGAGAATCACTGACTGGCTGCCTCCTGCATGCCCCTACTGGGGTTCGAGCCCACAACCCGGGCATACGCCCTTGACCGGAAGGAATCAAACCCTGGACACTTCAGTCCGCAGGCCAATGCTCTATCCACTGAGCCAACCCGGCTAGGGTGAGTTCTTCCATTTGAGCTCAGCTGAGTTCCTCTTGTTTCCTCGTCGGTGGGAGGGCAGGGTTTTAGTACTTCCCACACAGGGCTGTGAAGCACCTGACACCTGGTGAACCCTCAGTAACACTGGTCATTACTGCAATGACTGGAGTTTCTCCTCCTCACCCCCCTTCTTCCTGCCTGTTGTCTCTAATCAGTGCCGAGGTGATAAACGCTTCACTGCTCTCCCTCTTCCTGCTTCACCCCCCTCAGTCACTCAGGACCAGCCTTGGGACTCTCCCTCTCATTTGTGTGGCTTCCAAGGAGTCAGAGGAGAGCAGATAAGGACATAAAGCCGAGAACCATCAGATAAGAGAACCTCTGGGGATGTAGGGACCACGTCAGCCTACCAGCTCCTTCAGAACAGGGTTGTGTCTCAAGTTCCACACACAGGGGTGAGCGAGCTTTCACAGGCTTTTGTGGCTCCTACCCCTGTCCACATTAAGCTATTAAGCACCCTGTTTTGGTTTGGGCCCTTCCAGGCACCATGGGAACTTACCGTACATCTCACAATAAGGGGTGGGGGGCTTACCAGTCGACACGGAGAACAAGCATTGCTGTTTGCTCTCGGGTCTTCTGCCCGAGCACACCAGTGTCTGAGACTCGCCTTAGGGTTCTGGCACGGCCAGCCTGTTGGAACTAAGGGTGCTGCTCGGAGGCACAGAAGTCCTCCCCGAGGTCCAGCACTGGAACCGTGGTGCAGAGGGGACATCAGGTGTCATAGTGGGTGGGGGGCGGGGTGCATACTGCACTTCCTCATACTTTAAGGAAACTAAAACCACCCAAGGTAAAGGGAAGACAGGTTGCCACCTGGCAACCCCAGCCCTGAATAAATACAGGATGTGTGTGGGATTACCCGGCACAGGAGTAAGTTACCACAGGTGAGGAATGCAGGCCCACCTGGCCAGGTGGATTTGTAATCACCGTGGCAGCCCTCTGCCCTGGAGCCAGCACCCAGGACTGGTCTCTCCACTTCCGTTTGTATATCCCCTGGCACCTCAGATCTCGCTCAGCTGCCCAAGATCTTTCTGGTTCTACCATGCCCCGCCCTTTCTTTAAGCCCTTCAGTGTGTCCCTACTGCCCACAGGCAAGGGTCTGCAGGGTCTGAAGCCCTGAGGTCAGCATCCAGGACCCTCTGCAGTCCAGCCTTAACCTGCCTCAGCCACCTCCTCCTCAGGCTCCATTCACACCTTTGTGTCACAGCCATCCTGGATTCTCCATCTTCACCTAGACCAGTGATGGGCAACCTTTTGAGCTTGGTGTGTCAAACTTCGCCAAAAAACTGAGCATAACTCGGGTAGTGTGTCACTTTGAGAAAAAACATTATTTCGCAAATGTTTCGTCCTCAGGAGCAGCAAATGTTTCATCCTCGGCATGCGGCCGCGTGTCCTCAGAAATGGCTACGTGTGTCAGTGCTGACACGCGTGTCATAGGTTCGCCATCACTGACCTAGACACTGCTCCCACGGGTGCCTTTGCTTATGCTTTCCCGCCTGCTCTGCTCACCTGCCTTCCCTCCCCTACCTGCTCTCTTTCTGGCCACCATTTGAGGTCCCTCCTGCCCTCCCCCCTCCCCCCCAACTTATTAGCTCTGTGAAGCCCCAGGTGGGGCTGACCTCTCCCTCCCTGCTGCTCCCAGGCCACTTAGCACATCCTAGCGAGGGATGAGGGGTGATTGCTGTGTGCACGCTCACCCAGCTGGCGGCTCCTGGACGCCCAGCCCCCAGTTCTGACCGCCTCTGCTCCCTGACCACCCGGCTCCGTGTGCTCGGTCAGGGTTGGGAGCACGGAGCCGTTCCTCCCTGTGACTCCAGCCCTGCACTTCCACCCACGCTCAGGACCCCTTGCTCCCTGTTCTCCTGTGAGGACTGTGCCTGGAAGGGAAGCCTCCTTTCTCAGTCAGGCCAGGGCATGATCCTTGGGAGCCTGCACAGCCCCTCCCAGGCCTTTCCCCAGAGTTCTCTGCTCCTTGCTGACCAGAGCAGGCCTAGGACACAGCCCTTGGGGAAAATGGAGAGAATCCATTTTAACCCTGTGGTTGTTGATGGTCATAAAACTTTATGGTCCTTTGGACTGACCATCTTTCACGGTCTCACTTTGGATTTTTACTCTAACGACCCTCATTGTTTCTGCTGAGGGAAGGCTGGGAAGGTAAGTAGCTTGCTTGGGTCCCTGATGGCTGGGTGGTGGAGCTGGGGTTGGACAGAGATCGCATGAAGCCTAAGGAATGTCTCTCTTGCCCTCCCTGGGGAACAGCTCCACTCCCACTTGGTGATGCTGTGAATCCCGCAGGTCATGGGGGGTGGGCCTTGCCTTGGGAGCAACAGCCTCAGAACCCTCTGTGAGGCTTGCCCATGATCCTGCTCACAGGTAAATCCTGGCCGGAAAGGCTGGGGCGTGGGGGGCGGTGGGGAAGGTGGGAGAGGTGGCCCAGCTTTTTCAGGCTTTGAAGTTTTTCCATCGGTGCATTGTTGTGAGACGGTTCCAGGCTGCTGGTCTGGGACCCAGTGTGGGCAGGTTTGGAGAGAGCCCGTTGTACCCTCAATGAGTGAAAGTATCTGTCACCATTCCTCAGCAGCTTATCTCTGTCCCTGGGCCAGGCAGTGGGTTCCTAAATGAGACCCAGGTGAATTGGGGTGAAGCAAACGCATGAGCCTGCCCCATTACTGAGGATGGCTGCCTGGGCCTGTGGCCCCACTGGTTTGGTTTTCTATCTTGACCATCTTTTACCATCCACCATCCCGGCCTTCCATTCCCTGCCCAAGTGGTCAGCCTCCAGATTGGTGTGGGTGGGGACGGGGCTCAGGAGGGGCGGGGCTGATCCCGTCCTGCAGCACCCCTGCTTTGAGCTTCCTGACGGGGCGGGAGGGCTGTGGGAGGACTGGGGGTGTCTGTGTCTCACCACTCCCTGTGCTCTGCCCCGTGTGCAGGCGTCTCCTCTGCTGTGTGTTTCCCCCTCTCTGTCCACAGTTCACTCCGTTCCTCCTGGGGAATGTGTCACAGCACTCACAGGTACTCACACGGCTGGTGAATTGTCTCCTGGGACATTACCCTGGGAAATGCCATTTTCTCTGCTGACCCTTAACTTCAGGGCCAGGAGTGGCCACTCGTTAGTGACTTGCCTTTGCCCTGGTACAAGGGTGGTCAGAATGGGCTCCTTTCCCTTTGCAGCCGTGCCATTTGCCTTTCTTCCTTCCTTCTCTCCCTTGCTTCCACCTTTTCTCTTTCTTTCCTTCTAGTGGGGGCCTTTTCCCTTTCCTTGTTAACCCTGTTTGTAGCCACGCCCGCTGATGGAGGAGCTTCTTCTGGGGTCTGCTGCTTACTCTCCACCTGCCTCCTCTTCTGCTCCCTCCACCTCCCAGAGAGAGGAGCGCCGACCCAACCACTGCTGTGACTGCTGCCGCTGCCGCCGCCACCGCCGCCGCCACCCCACCCTGGTAACGTGCACACGCCCCAAGTCAAGCCCAGAGCCCAGGCCCTACAGTCAGGGGGAAGCTGTGTGACCCGCCGTGTGCCGGCCCCGGGCCCTGTGGGCTCCCGGGCAAGGCCGGGGGCTCTGGCGCCTTGCTTGGAAATGCCAGCCTGTTGTGCAGAGGTCTAGGAGACTTTGCCTTCCTGAAATTAAGCCACCGTTGGGCTCCTACTCTGTATGTATATACTTCTGTATCCTGCTTTCTCTTAATTCCATGTCATCACATCTTCCCATGTTATTTCATAGTCTGCATAATCATCACTTCCCGTGCCTTCGCAGTAGTGGAAGCGTGCAGTCCTGCCATCATTCCCTTAGCCACTCTTCTCTGTTAGCAGCATTTAGACCATCCCCACCTTCTCACTAGTGTGAGTAATGCTGTAATGGACATCTTTGGGTCGAAAGCTTACTCTGAGTTTGTGTCTACATTTCGGTTTCTCTAGGCTACGTTTTCAGATACAGAATTATGGGTTCAAAAGCAGCTTACACTTTTTATAGTTCTTACGATAAATGGCCAAATTGTTTTCTGAGAGAAGCCTTTATTTTCTAAAGTGTTTTTCTGCAGAAAGTCCGTGCCGCAGGCCCAGGGAGAGAGACGGGCATCCTGCAGTGGCTCCTGCGGAGCTGGGGTTTAAAAATTCTCTGGGTCCACCTCACCAAGAATCGCCACTTTCAACTGGGGGGTTGGGGCACAAATCCTTCCTTGACTTGCAAAACGTGGCCCTTGTTTAAAACCATTCAAAGGCTTCCTGTGGCCTAAATCAAAGATAACGCCTGAGTATTTTAGCAGAGTACCCAGCTTCCCCCTCCATCTCATCATTTGTCCACCTCCACCTTCATATCTTATTCTGGCTTCCACATTGTGTACTTCTTGCAGTTCCTTAAATGCTCTCTTTTCCCCACAGCCTTTACAAATGCTGCTCTCTCTCCTAGGACTACTAAACGTGGCTACCTTCTTTGAAGCCTTCTCCAGTCCCCTAGGACTAGGTTAGTGTTGTCACCTCCATCCCATCTGTGCTTGGCTCTGTGACTCGCCTTCCCTCCCGCCTCTCCCCTTCCCCGGTAGCTGTGCACCACAAAGCGCTCATCGCTCAGCACCCATGGCAATTGCCTGTTTAACTTGCAACACCTCAAAAGCGGGGCCTGTTTATTTTCCTTTTTTTGTGTCCCTGCTGTTAAACATGAGGTAGAAACTCAATGAATGGCAGGAATGAATATATCAAACACGAAACACAGGACCCTCTGGCCCTCGCTTGCTCTTTCCTTTTCTTGGTAACTGCTTTATTGAGATGTAATCACATACCATAACATTCACTTATTTAAAGTCGATAACTCAGTAGCTTTTAGCATATTTATCTAAACCATAAAATCAAGTTTAGAGTATTTTTATTGAGCCAAAAAGAAACACCTCTTAGCTACAAATCCCTCCATTCCCCACCGCCCTAGGCAACCACTCATCTTTCTGTGTCTGTGGATTTGCCTGTTCTGGATGTTTCGTATAAATGGAATCATAATAAACATGTGATCCTTTGTGACTGACTTCTTTCACCTGGTATGTTTTTAAGGTTCATCCATGTTGTAGCATGTATCTGTAGTTCATTCCTTTTTATGGCTGAATAACATTCCATTGTATGGATGTACCACTTCTGTTTATCCATTCATCTGGTGATGGGCATTTGTATCGCACTTTTTAGCGATTGTGAGTAATGCTGCTATGAACACTGTGGACATATGTTTTCATTTCTCTGGGTCTGTGCCTAGGAGTGGGATTGCTAGATCACATGGTATTTCTTAGTTTATCTAATTGAGGAACTGCCAGACTGCTTTCCACAGCGGCTGCACCATTTTACATTCCTACCAGCAGTGTAGGAGGATTCCATTTTCAGTGGACACACTATTTGCTCTTTCTTATCTTTAGTGTAAATGAAGGCTCTAGAAAAAGGTTTTAATAGCCCTGGAGAGCTATCTGATACTTCTTAAGACATTCCTCCCTGCCACCCAGATCTGCCAGAAGGGGCACTGGGTTTCCACATGATGTGTCTGAAGGTGGCTTCTTTCTTCTTTCCTCTCCTCTCAGGAGCCTGGCCTTTAGGCCTGTGCCAGGCCTCCCACCTCAGGTCTCCTCACTCTCGCCCAGGCCAGCATGCCTGACCAAGCTCAGGCTCCTGTTCTCTCTGTTCTGGCCGTTGTTGGTTCTGCTTGACCAACTCTTCCACCCACTATCAGGATTGTATGCCCAGTGATAAAAGGCTTCTCTGTGAACTTAGGACGGGGGGACTGCCGTCCTGTCCAGCTGTGGAAATGCCATATAGTTTTTGACCTTTCTTCTTTCCTCTTGTCCTCTCCCTCTGTTAAGAGGAGCTGGTTGCCCTAGAAGGAAGGGATAAGTATAGCTCTTTTTTAAAAAAAATGTTACTGTTGATAGTATTAAGGATAACTATAACTCTTTTTTTTAAATATATTTTATTAATTTCTACAGAGAGGAAGGGAGAGGGACAGAGAGCCAGAAACATCGATCAGCTGCCTCCTGCACACCCCCAACTGGGGATGTGCCCGCACCAAGGTACATGCCCTTGACCAGAATCGAACCTGGGACCCTTCAGTTCACAGGCCGACACTCTATCCACTGAGCCAAACCAGTTAGGGCGATAACTATAACTCTTATCTACCAATGTAAAGAAGCCTGCACATTAGCCCGGCTGGTGTTGCTCAGTGGTTGAGCGTTGACCCATGAACCAAGAGGTCACTTGGTTTGATGTCCAGTCAGGGCACATGCCTGGGTTGTGGGTTTGATCCCCAGTCAATTATGATTCTCTGTCATCATTGATGTTTCTGTCTCCCTATCCCTCCCTCTAAAAAAAAAAAAAGAATAAAAAAGTATTTTTGAAGAAGAAGAAGCAGCCTGCACTTCTAAAAGCCCCGTCTTTCAGAAGGACACCTGCACCCAGTGCACCCGCTCCTCTTCACCGAGGGGGCTTCCGGGCACTTCAGTCTCTAAAGGCCTCTCTTTCCTCTGCTGCTACAAACACTCGAATCCTGTGAGTCACAGGTCAACTCACTTGAGGCTTACTCCTTTGAAGAAATTACCCCTCCAGAGAAGCAGGATTTGGGAGGAACTGAAAGTTGATTGGGAAGGACACACACAAACATGAGAGGAGTTGTCTCCAGTCTCTGGGAGACATTTTTAATCAATTTATTTATTTATTGATTTTTTACAGAGAGGCAGAGGGAGAGATAGTTAGAAACATCGATGAGAGAGAAATATCGATCAGCTGCCTCCTGCACACCCCCTCACTGGGGATGTGCCCGCAACCAAGGTACATGCCCTTGACCAGAATTGAACCTGGGACCTTTCAGTTCGAAGGCCGACGCTCTATCCACTGAGCCAAACTGGTTTAGGCTGGGAGACATTTTTAGATATACATATATTTTTTATTGATTTCAGAGAGGAAGGGAGGGAGAGATAGAAACATCAGTGATGAGAGAGAATCATTGATTGTCTGCCTCCTCCACGCCCCCTACTGGGGATTGAGCCCGAAACCCCAGGGTGTGCCCTTGACTGGAATCTAACCCGGAACCCTTTAGTCCCCAGGCCGAAGCTCTGTTCGCTGAGCCAAACCAGCTAGGGCAACATTTTGAAAGGTCTGACTATTCAAGGTGAATGGGAAAACCTCTGCTGTAATAATGATAGTATCCGACATTTGTTGCCAGGCACTGTGCAAAGGCCTTTAATGTATTGTCTCATTGAATACATCCCACCTGTTGTCATCTCCATGACCAAGTGAGGAAATCGAGGCCCAGATGCCCATAGCTAATAAGCGAAGAAGATGGCATTCCTGGGGTAAAAATGCATTGTCTGTCACAACATCTTGACTTGGCCAAACCGATAAATGTTTACTTGAGTGAGTGACGTAGCCGGTGCACTGAGTAAATGTGCCCTGTGAGGAGGGGCAGGAATGAAGGCAGGGTGCCTTCCTACCTCCTGCAGCGGAATGGGCACCTGCAGTTAGTGGTGGGGGTTGGTAGACTTGCCAGGGCCTGTCTTTCTTAACAAGAAAGTTACCCATGTTATTACAGCATTCCACCCGAAGAGGCCTGGAACGGACATTGCTGTAATCCCCGGGGCGGAGGAGGAAGACACATGCTTGCCTCCTCTGTCCCTCTGCTGCTCTGGTGTTCCCAGGGCTCACACTTGCAAAAAATACCCTGCTATTCCCCCTCCCCCAGGATCACGCAGGTGAGGCCCGGCTGGGAAGAAGGACGGGAGAAGCGACGTGTAGTTCAGGTTATTTTGGAAAACTGCCTGAGTAGTTTTCAGTGTGGACCACACACTGGAGCGCCTTACTCAGGGGAAGGAACTATTGCATCACGCGTTGGCCAGGGGCAGAACCGGGTCTTCTCGTTAGGGTTCTTCTCCATTATGCTGGGAACTTGGCTCCAGGGGGGCCTGTTTGTTGCTCCAAATTACCAGTTTCTGGGAGAGGAAAAATCCTTAGTGTCGTCTCATTGAAGCATCTGCTTAGATCAGACAGTAGTGACCAGGAGGCCAGATCCTGTGGTTCAGACATGACCACCAGGAGTAATGCAGCCCCCCTGTGGGTCAGCTGCACAGGTGTGAAAAGGCTTTGTTGAAACACTGCCCTTTCCCTGGTTGGGAAAAGTGCTCAATGGGGATGAATTGTGTTTGAAAATATTGAGTGAACTCTTTTAGGGTCTTCATGGAGCCAGAGGAGCAAGATGGAAAGCACCAGGTATGGGCCTCTCTCCCCATCACCAGAAGGTAGAAGGTGTGGGAGGAATGCGGTAGATCTGGGTCAGAATGAAAGTGGTTACAAGATTGTCGAGATGATTAAGTGACAGGGCATGCAGGTAAAACACTTACCCTTTGCCTGGTATACCATATCCGCCCCGCCCTCCCCCCTCCATGAATGTTAGCAATGTATTGTTCTAGTAGTAATTATTACAACAGCTTCGTAGTTTTCCCATGCAAGTTCTCAACTCCGAACTTCTTTCTGCCTCATGGCGTACACAGAATTAACGGAAGGCATGACTCAGGTGGTGGGACAGTCGGAGAAACAGTGTGTGCCTTTCATGGGTCACAGCTTTCTCTTTTCACCGAGTGTGGTTAGAAAGCTTTGTCATGGGCTGAAGAAAGGAGCTCTTGTGGAAGATGTTTCCTTAATGGAGATAGTGTTCTCGTGGGTGCTTTGTCTGACTTCCTGGTACTTACTTTTCGTAAGTGGTTGGTTTCCCTGAGGCTGGGCGGCTGTGGTGAGGTCTGCCCGCTCTGCGCTCACAGGTCGCCTCCTGGCACACATTTCCAAGTCCTCTTGGGAGCCTGGAGAGAGGTGTGAGCATCCTACTTCTGAGACTGGGTACCCTCTGCAGGCCCTTCTGGGGTACATTTTTCCCCAAAGCAGAGGCCCTGATCTTGTTTATCCCGAGAGATAGGGAAAGAGCATAAAGTGAGGGTTCCAGGGTTTTCGGCTCTAGCCCCAGGGGTGTCATTTGTGTGGCCTTAGTTTCTTCAAGGTGTGATGGGGAGGGTTCCGGTCAGGATGAGCACGTGTGCCTGGAGGGCTTGTGAACTGCTAAATGTAAGGGTGGCAGTGTCGATGCTTGTTACTGTCCTTACTAACCCTGGGCCATGGGCGTTGGTAAGAGCAGAGACTCATGCTGGTGACTCTAAGGGGGCCCTTTGGTTGGAGCTTCCCAGCAAGGAATGCCCTGACATTGTATGTTGAAACCCACCCATCGGTCTACTCACCCATTCATCCATTCATCCACCCACCCACCTATCATCCATCCAGCCAGCCAGCAGTTATTTATTGAGCTCTTATTATATATGCCAAGCAGTGTTCAAGGCACTGGGTGAATAAATAGTAAACAGTTCCAGCCTTCACTGAGCATGCTTTCGAGTGTGTGTGTGTGTGGTGGGGGGGGGGGGGGTGAAATAAACAAGATAAATAAATAAAATACGAAGTACCTTTTCACGAACAGACTTGGTGCTTTGAGACCCAGTGGTTGGCAGGTGTTGTCTGAAGCAGGTGTTGTCTTCTCTCTCATATGCCCTGTTTCTGTTGTGTGTACCACACTGCTTCCCAGCAGACATTCTGAGCACCATGAGGGCAGAGATTGGGTTGGGTTTGCCATATTTCTCTGTGCCTAGTTTAGGGACAGACACCTGGTAGGCACGCAATGTGGTTATCAATCACAGTCAACCATATAAAGAGGGTAGAAGTAAAAAGTCCCACAGGTACCCATTTCCTGAATGTCTTTGCTGGAATTAATCTACATATAGTATATAAATAAGTGACGTATGTTTAAATGCCTCTTCACTTAACAATACTGTTTTGAAGATCATTTCCTTTTAGAGAGTTCATATTTTTAAAAATAACTCTATCCCATTAAATGGATGTACCATCATTTATTTGACCAGTTCCCTAGTGATGCTTATGTTATTGTTTGCAATCTTTTTTAAAAAAAAAATATTTTTATTGATTTCAGAGAGGAAGGGAGAGGGGAGAGAGAGAGATAGAAACATCAATGATGAGAGAGAATCATTGATCAGCTGCCTCCTGCACACCCCCTACTAGGGATTGAGCCCGAAACCTGGGCATGTGCCCTTGACCAGAATCCAACCCAAGGACCCTTCAGTCTGCAGGCTAACACTCTATCCACTGAGCCAATCCAGCTAGGGCTGTTTGCAATCTTTTGCTGTGATGAACACTCCATGGGGAATAATGTTCATATGTCATTTGCACATTTGTCAAAGTCCTTACGGCATCTAATATCACTCCTTTTGTTTCTGCCCTAGGCTGGAGAATCCACGTTCAATCGTGCTAAGCTCCTCAACGTTGGCTTTCAAGAGGCCTTGAAGGACTATGACTACAACTGCTTCGTGTTCAGCGACGTGGACCTCATCCCAATGGATGACCGGAACACCTACAGGTGTTTTTCCCAGCCACGGCACATTTCTGTGGCAATGGATAAGTTTGGATTTAGGTAAGAGCTGTTCACCAGAGTCTATAGGAAACATGTTCCTCTCTGATATGACAACTAGGAGATGCAGTTTCTGCAGCCAGGAGAGCCTCTATGCTCTGGGGAAGAGTGCCTCCGCTGTGTAATAATTCTTTCCATCCTCCCTTGCTGAGGGCATGAGGTCTGTGAGATAAATATAGGGTTGTTGTAAAGTCCTTCCCCCAGATCAAAGGTATTCAGGCCCTGAACTTGCTGTCTTGGGGGGAGGGATTTAGCTGTAAAAGTCACTCTCTGCCCCCCACCTTCCCTCCCACCCTCCCTGTTTGTGTGTCGTCTTTTTTTTTTTTTTTTTTAATATATATTTTATTGATTTTTTACAGAGAGGAAGGGAGAGGAATAGAGAGTTAGAAACATCGATGAGAGAGAAACATCAATCAGCTGCCTCCTGCACACCCCCCACTGGGGATGTACCCGCAACCAAGGTACATGCCCTTGACCGGAATCGAACCCGGGACCTTTCAGTCCGCAGGCCGACGCTCTATCCACTGAGCCAAACCGGTTTCAGCGTGTGTCGTCTTTTTTATATACACGGGCTTATACCCTGACCCCTCTTTAATTCCGCCCTTGAAGCATGGTGGGGATCACCTAGTTCTTTTCCATAGCACCATGTCTATTTTCCCAGAACCTCTTAGGCTTGGGGGATGGGACAGAAGGTAAGAGAAAGCAGCAGAGACAGCAAAACTAGATCTTGTCAGCTCAGCTGGTACTTCCCCTAGAAGTGGCTAAGAATCCATCTCTATAAAAACACTCATTATCAAAAAACATTATTGGCGTGGCCACCTCGGGTTCAAACCCTTACATTGCAAGTGCAGACTGTACTGAGGAAAGCAAAAGGTGTCTGGCTGACTTGGCACCTCAGTGATGGTAGCTTATTACACACAGATGACCTTCGATTCATTGAAGCAGGTCCCCAGGGAGCTTGCTTGTGGATACTTGTGGTCAGAATTCAGAATTCCTAAATGGATTTGAAAATGATAATTGCCTTTTTTTTTTTTTTTTTAGGTTTTGTTTTTCTTGGGTTCTATATGGTTTGGCTGACTTTTCTCTTGAAATCTGAGTTAGCGTTTTTTCTTAATTTGTGTGATAAGTTTTGGTTTCTCTAGATTCCAGTAAGAGCCTGAGTGTGGTTTGGAACTGCACACAGGGCTGAGAAAAAAACCTCACAGCCTTTAAAGGACCCCCAGAAGGCCTTTGCATGGCCTCTGGACATGTCCTCATTCTGATTCTTAACATTTCTCATCCGTGCTTCCTCTGTATTCCTCAGGAGGCCACAATTCATAACCATTGAAACATTGAAGTACAAAAAGGTTTGGAGGGATGAGAGCCCAGATGCCCTGCTGCTTGAAAATGTGTCAAAATAGATTCACCATTATACATACTGCTCAGTCAGGATATGGTAGAAATTTCCAAGAAAATTTTCAGGAATGCTATCTTTTTTTTTTTTTTTTTATCAGAAAATTTACCCGTTTTATTGATGCGTCACAATCGCTCTATATTTTACCCTGTTATGTAGAAAATACTGAAAATACAAGCTACTTTGTAAAACCAAAGACAAGCATAGAGTCCAAAGATAAACTATGTTTTACACAATGAACCCTCCCCCGCCCCCCCACCCGACGTTATTGGTAAATTTTAAATATCTATTTATTTTGTGAAAATGATTATTTTACATACTCCCTAAGTACATCTGCATTATAAACAGGCATTCTCAGAAACTGTTTCTAGAGGCTTGTTGTAAAAGGAAGTGCACAACCAGAAAAGGGAGAAAGCAGAAAAAGTTTAAACCACACACAATAACTAGCATATAAAGTACATTTAATAAAGTTGGAATTTCATTGCAATATCAAGGAATCAAACTGGAAATACTAACATTATATATACTGTACATATAATGTACTGCTACATGTAGTGAGATTATTTCTTCAAGCCGAATCAAAACCACACATTAAATAAGTTTAGCAACTATTCTGATGATGAATGCTGCACCATTCATCAGTTAAAAACAAAATCAAAATAGGAAGCAGGCTTGAGCCATTCCTGTCAGTGAGAAGCAATTTTTATTTCCTAACTGAAAACAAACCATCCTGACCAGTGGGTGTTTGCATAATAATGATGACTAAAACACACATCACTGCACTTGCCTGACTGAGGGCAGTCAAACTTAGCTCCTATCCTGGGGGATGGTGGATGGCAGAAATGCTATTTTTTTTTTTTTTTTAAGATTTTTTTAGAGGGAGAGAGCGAGAAACATCGATGAGCTGCCTCCTTCATGCCCCTTACTGGGGATCGAACCCACAACCCAGATATGTACCCTGACCAGAATTGAACCCGCGACACTTTGGTGCGTGGGATGATGCTCAACCCACTGAGCACGCCGGCCAGGACCACAAATGCTATCTTGACTATTGGAATCAGTCAGTTTCCAAGCCAGTAAACCTTTGGAAGAATGAAAGCTGGTCTGGTAGATGGGATGGGCACGTTACAGCGTGGGCACAGGGAGACCCTAGAACAACCTCAGATTCCAGGACTTCCTGGATGAGGACTTCCCGTGCAGGAGCAGATTCCTGTCGGTGCAGAACTGGGCTTATGCTTATGTAACCGACTGATTTTCTACATCACCACAGAAGCCACACAATATTTTTAGAAAGAAGATTCTATTTTTTGACACCTGTGTCTTCTCTAAGATAATCTGAGTCTACTATAAAAACAAAACAAAGAAAGCCCTCGTAAGTCTCCAGTTATAAAGTTCCAGAGAATAGCAATAACTTTAGGAGTGTTTGTTTTGAGCAAGTTTTATTTCGAGAAAGTCAAAACTTACTAACCACTGGTCCTCTGTGTGTGTGTGTGTGTTGTGTTTTCTTTTTTTTCCCCCCAGCTTACCTTATGTTCAGTTTTTTGGAGGTGTGTCTGCCCTAAGTAAACAACAGTTTCTTACCATCAATGGATTTCCTAATAATTACTGGGGCTGGGGAGGTGAAGATGACGACATTTTCAACAGGTAATGGTCACAACTTAGATCTCCTTCTTCTCTGTCTCCCTTCACTTCTAGTTTTTCAATCAATGCTTGATTATTCTACAAGGCTTTGACCCTCAGGCAGAATGCAGTCCCCACTCAGCCCAGGGTCTTACGTGTGCCCAGCTATAGACACTGTACATGCTGAAGATGTCTTTAGGAAAATTAGCTACTGCTATTTAAAGCAAAAATTTTTAAGTTTATTGATTTTTAGAGAGAGAGGGGAAGAGAGAAACATTGATTTATTGTTCCACTTATTTATACATTCATTGGTTGTTTCTTGTATGTGCCCTGACTGGGGATCAAGCCCACAACCTTGGCGCATAGGGATGATACTCTAACCAGCTGGGTTACCCAGCCAGGGCAGCTTCTGTGATTTTTGCATTAGCCTTGGAAAATGTAAAATGAGAACCAAGTGAAGGAGTGTACTTTGATGCATACCACGTGCCATTTTGTCCTGAAGGAGTAAACATGGGTCCTTCAGCCCTAGCTGGTTTGGCTCAGTGGATAGAGCATGGACTGTGGACTGAAGGGTCCCAGGTTCGGTTCCCGTCAAGGGCACATGCCCAGGTTGCAAGCTCAATCCCCATTAGGGGGCATGCAGGAGGCAATTGATCAATGATTCTCTCATCACTGATGTTTCTCTCTCTCCCTTCCCCTTCCTCTCTGAAATCAATAAAAATGTATTAAAAAACAAACAAAAACAAGTGTCCTTTGTAAAAATTCAGCATCTCATTGTGGTCATGTTTGAGTATGAAACAAGTTTCTTTGGACAGGATCCCACGTTCTTCACAGAATCTTGGTACCGTTTTATTTATTTAACTTTTTGGGCTATTTTTAACATACACAAAAGAGGACAGAGTGGTGTGATGGCTGCTGTGTACCCGCTGGCCCCAGCAACCATCATTTCACAGCCAACCCCCAGCACCCACACCTTGGGCTCCCTGGGAGTTGGTAAACCTTTATCATGTAGCTTGTCATTGCAGATGGTATAAAATCACCTGCCAGTAGCATTTGAAACCACATTCTGCCCAGTTCTCCCCGGCGGTGGAGGCTTCAACCCTGCCAGCTGTGGATTAAAAGCACCTACTCCCCCTGGGAGCCAGTCTGAACTTGTCTCTGAGTTTGATGTCAGAATACACCCTGGTGCCTTCCTGGATTGCAGAACACTAATTTGATCAGTTAACCGAAGGTGTCTCTCAGAGCACCACCCAAGTCATTCAAGGTTAACTTTCTGTGAGAACTTGGCGTAGGCCCGAGTCTTTAATACAGGCCTTGAAGAACACTTGAGTTTTCAAGTATGCAGCTAGAAATGTCCGCTGCATGCGAGCACTGCGCCAGGTGGGCCCAATCGGGAAGACACTGAATTCATGGACATGGAGTCCAGACAGAAACAAACTTGCTCCCACAGTACCACAGCTGAGCAGACACTGGGCTGATGTGACAACAGAGACCTGAGTGGTCAAAACGGTTGGGGGACGTGGGGCCCGGAGCACACAGTACCAGCATCCTAGGCTGGAGGGACTAGAAGGGTGAGTGGTTTGTGGAGCAGCTTTCTTGGGAAGTAAAGGACCTAACTCTTCCTATACACCTACTCACTGTGTGCCAGGTCCTGGGGGCAAAGGCCAGCAACCTTTCAAGTCATCCAGGAGCACTGCCTCTTAACTTCTCTATTCCTGCTTTGGTTTTGGTCCTCATTCCTTTCCCCTAGACCCGTGGTCGGCAAACTCATTAGTTCAACAGAGCCAAATATCAACAGTACAACGATTGAAATTTCTTTTGAGAGCCAAATTTTTTAAACTTCTCCTAACTCCACTTCTTCAAAATAGACTCGCCCAGGCCGTGGTATTTTGTGGAAGAGCCACACTCAAGGGGCCAAAGAGCCGCATGTGGCTCGCGAGCCGCAGTTTGCCGACCACGGCCCTAGACCTACACACAGAACCTTCCACTCGGTTCTGGCTGCCCCATAGTCTTATTCCCGACTCCCCGTTTTTATGCTGCTTATCAGAGAGATGTCTCCTTGGCTAAAAACCTTTGGGAAACACTGCGTATTACATCCTTTTCTGACACTGGCCCGGTTCACTGGGTTGCTTGAAGCTTTGAGAAGGCCGCCATGATTTAGCCTTTGCCCATCTTTCCAGCCTCATCCCCAGCCACTTCCAACCCCAGATCCTTTCACAGTCCCCGAGGCTTGTGTTGCTCCTGAGGGGCCCGTGTTTGCTCTCCCTGCCTGCCTTTGCCTGTGCTTTCCTGGCCGCCCAAACGGCTCTGGCCGATGCCATTCATCTTCACGACTTGGCTCTGCCCGCTGTTGCTCGATGATGATGATTTGTCCCTTTGCTCTTTGCAGATTAGTTTTTAAAGGTATGTCTATATCTCGTCCGAACGCTGTGGTTGGCAAGTGTCGGATGATTCGCCACTCGCGAGACAAGAAAAATGAACCCAATCCTCAGAGGTGTGTTCTATGTTTGTTTATATTCCTTCCTCCCTCTCTAGGATGGGGCAGAAATGAGGCTCTGGGGAGGGCTCAGTCCAAAGGGGGAAAGCAACAAAATGCAAACGTTTAATGCTTTTTTTTTCTTAAGATTTTTGTTTTGACACCAACCTCTTGCTCTTTTTTTGTCCTTGTAGGTTTGACCGAATTGCACACACGAAGGAGACAATGCTGTCTGATGGTTTGAACACACTGACTTATAAGGTGTTGGACATAGAGAGAAACCCGCTATATACCAAAATCACAGTGGACGTCGGGACACCGAGCTAGCATTTCGCTACCCTGATAAAGAGACCTGAAAATGGCCGGGGACCTCTGCTGTGTCCCTGCCAGCGTGCTGGGCTGGTCCCTCCTTCTTACCAATCCGCGTGATAGCCCCCTCCGCTCATCATTTACATGCCATTCCGGCTGACCAGAACAAGTGGGATATTTGGCCCCCAGCTTGACGCGGCATGTGACTTCTTAGCTCTACGAGGTGTTTGTATGTATAGAAACTGGCAGCCTCGGGGGGTTCTCAGCATGTTCACAGTGTCACCCCAAAGAATCAGAGTGTATACAGCCCCAAGTTTGGTGACTGTGGGACTCGTTCCCAGTGGTAAACTGCAAATTTGTTGTGAAATAGGTAAGAATTTTGTTTTAAATCGTGTATTCTTATTACTTTATGCAAAATTGGAGAGTGCTGCTGAAATTGGATTGGTGTGATATTTTTTGGTTGTCATATTTTAAGCAGAAAAACTGTTAACAGCCATATTCTCATTTTATGCCCCCCGCCCCCCTTTTAGTGCTATACAACTGTTCCAATCACTGTGTGTATCTCTTCTTAGCAAAAGAGTTTTTAAACGTGAGCCTCAGACCTTTTGCCCTGCTAACGTGTGAATTCCAAGGCAACTTTAGCCACCAGAGCAAAATCCTTGGGTGTTCTCACATTCAGTGGCCTTTCTCCACATTGCCTGATTTCTGAATGTAAAACTTTTTAAAAAGAGCAGATTGCAGTTTGTAGCATTTTAAAGACCAAATCAAATTCTGATTACTGATCTAGCTTGATTTTGTGTTGATCCAGGTTTTCATGGCTGTTGAGTGTCCAAACATGGCGATTGATTTTTCTGAGTATGCTATGTAAACTTGAATTTCCTATGTATTTTAATGTGGTGTTTTACATGTGAGGAAGGGACTGAGCATTTTTTTAGGGGCGGGGCAGGGGGCGATGCTATATGCTGTAGTGGCCATGAGCAGGCCTCTGATTTAGCTGGCTGGCCAGGTGTCGTGAAGAGCAAAATCACCTTTGGGTCCTTTGAGGAGGCAAGGCCCCCCCTGGACCTCTGCAGGAAGGCAGAATCCTTGGCCTGCCAGGCAGTGCTCCCCATCTCTTTACCCTCCCCAGGTGGGCAGGGCAGAGGGAATCTCTACCACCTCCTTGGACTGACACCCAGCACCTCCCACCAGGGCCCTCGGCTGTGGGGTTGTAAATGACAGCAGTCAGAACTGTTTACTGGCCCTTAGCCTGGGGAGGTGGAGGGAACCTCGGTTCTGGCCCCCTTGGACCCAGAGGCTGCCTCCCTCAGGTTTGGCCCCACACTGCCTGTCCCACCTTGCAGGACCGGTTCTCCTTCTCCCTCCCCCCTGCCTCCCTCCCCTTTTTTGTTCCTTTGCTTTTTGCCTGTTCCTTTGCTTTTTGCCTGTTCTCTATAACTTGCCTGTGGCACTCAGGGTCAAATTCACTATTCATTCTCCAGCATGAATGTGCCTTTTAATTAGAAACATAGAAATTCAGCTGAACCCACTCACACTCCCCCACGACCACTCTGGTGCCTAAAGCCTCCCTTTCCCCCCTCGGGTCTCTAGCAGGTGCTCCCCACTCCTGGGAGGCTGACCCACAGGGCTGTCTTCTCCAAACCCGCCTCTGCTGGGAGAGGCTTCGATGCCTGGGGTGAGATGCACGAGGCAGTTTCAACTCTGGGCTCAGGGCCTGAGACTCGGCTGTTTAATCCCAGGCTTGACCTTTCAGCTGGTGGCCGCTCAGACCTCCTGGGAACCAGCCCTCCGTGTGGAGGCTGAGTTGGTGTCCGGCGCCAGCCTTACCTGTGCCTTTATTGCTTTGAGCATCTCAGATGCTAACTTGGTTCTTTTTCCAGAAGCCTTTGATTAAAATTTATGTTCCACTGCACAAGCTTTGGGGCTATGCGAAGAGTATTCCTTCTGCCAACCCCCTGCTCCTTAACAGAGATGTTAATAAAATTCAGAACAACTGCACTGAGAAGGAGTTTGGGGAAATGCAAAGAATGAAGGCCTCTCTTTCTGACCCCAGATCCTGACTTTTCCAAAGTGCCTTAAAAGAAAGGAGACAAATACCGTGGGAAGTAACTTCTTTGTTACTTACTGTACTCTTTTTTAAAAAAAAAAAAAGTCTTTTTTTTTTTCCTTTTTTTTAAAAAAATATTTTCTTCCATGTTACATTGGAATATTCAAGTATGTGGTTCATTCTCAGAACCAAGGGAAATCCTGCGTCATCTGTTCCTCCTTCGCTGACCTGCCGGTGCTCTCACGGGCGCCACCTGAGCCCAAGGTTAGGCCTGGAGGCCTGCCTGGTTCATGAGATGCTGTAGGTCCTGTTTCCTCCCTGGGGAGTTCAGGGCAAGAGGGTTCAGGGGCATTTCCTTTACCTGGAAGTTGTCACCATGAAGTAGTCATGTTCTGTGCCTTTGTTTCTGTCCTTCCCATTGCTGGTGACCCTGTGAAGTGGCTTTTGGAGAAGATCAGAGGGCAGAGGTGGCCCGGGAGGGTAAAGGAAATGCGGTCTGGCTCTCAGCCTGGGCAGGGTCTCCGCTGACCTCAGGGCTGGCCATGGGGTGCCCCACACAGCCAGGACAGAGCTGTCCTGTCCTGGAGACCTGTTATGCTGTGTGTTTTAATTTCCTATGTGTGCAAATGTATGTATTGACTATTGTGAGTGGGAGGGGGGAATGTCTGACTTTGATGTTCAAAACAGAACTGTATTTTTGCCTTTAAAATCCAGTAATATAACACGAATAAATGTCCCTATCTTTGTAACTGCTGGTGGTTTCTCTTCTGATTGAAAGGTTTGGACTCTGCCAGAGCTGGTGGCAATGGTGGGGCTACCTGCTGGGAGGATTTGAGGTCTGCCTTCTGTGCCTCCCTGGTTCAGGGTGTCATGGCTGGGGGCTTGGGTAGCAGCATCCCCACACACTACCCAGGAAGCACACAGCTGGGTTACACACACCTCCCTGGAATCAGCTGATAAGAAAAAAACTCCGAGATGTTCTAAATTAAGTTACAGCGGCCTGAGAGGGAGAGAAAGAGACGGAACTGTTAGTCTGTTAATGGCTGCAGGCCAGCTCATGAAGGACATCTCAGCCCTAGCCGGTTTGGCTCAGTGGATAGAATGTGGGCCTGTGGACCAAAGGGTCCTGGGTTTGATTCTAGTCAAGTGCATGTACCTTGGTTGCAGGCTCCTCCCCAGCCTGGGCCCTGGTCAGGGCTCTTGCAGGAGGCAACCAATCGATGTGTTTCTCTCACATTGACGTTTCTCTCGGTCTTTCCCTCTCTCTTCCACTCTCCCTAAAAATCAATGGAAAAATATGCTTGGGTGAGGATTAACAAAAATAAATAAATAAACACAATCTTTTTTTTAAAAGCGCATATAATAAAACCCTAAAATACAAATAGGCGAAACGACCAGTCGCTATAACGTGCACTGACCACCAGGGGGCAGACGCTCAGTGCAGGAGCTGCCACCTGGTGGTCAGTGTGCTCCCACAGGGGGAGCACTACTCAGCCAGAAGCCAGGCTCAAGGCTGGCGAGTGCAGCGGCGGTGGAGGGAGCCTCTCCCGCCTCCTTGGCAGCGTTAAGGACCCCTTGGGGATGTCCGACTGCTGGCCTAAGGTGGCAGTCGGACATCCCCTGGGGGGTGTCCCATATTGTGAGAGGGCACAGGCAGGGCTGAGGGGCCCCCCACCCCCTCCCCAGTGCACGAATGTTTGCACCAGGTCTCTAGTAAATAAATAAATAAAAGACATCTCACATTCCTGTTTTGCCTGTTGGAATTGTGGATTAATTTCCAGGTGGCTAGATCCACAGATTATTTTAGCCAGACACCTAACTCCAGGAGTCCCCATTTGCTTGCGTGTGGGCTTTCTGGACCTCTGCCCACAGCCACTCCACTGGTGCAGACATTTCTTTATTCGACTCTGCTGCCCCAGAGCTGGCCCTGCTTCACTTTCTCCCACCCCTTTGCCTGTAACTCATGTAAATCCTTTCAGACTACTTCTTTCTTCCTTTTCCCCTGACTCGATGTATTAAACCGGTTGCAAAACTCTGGGATGACGGACATACCACTTTTCCTACCTGGCCATGCTGCTGGTGGTTTAGACTCCATGCCCCAAGACCAGTCTTTTGGTTAGCATTTTTGGCTCAATAAAACCTTTTTTTTTAAATTTCTTTATTGATTAAGGTATCACATATTTGCCCTCATCCCCCCATTCCCATCCCAAACCCCTCTCCACGTATGCCCCCACCCCTTGTTGTCCGTGACCACTGGTTAGGCTTATATGCATGCATACAAGTCCTTTGGTTGATCTCTCCCCCTTTTCCCCACCCTCCCCTACCTTCCCTCTGAGGTTTGACAGTCTTATCGATGCTTCCCTGTCTCCGGGTCTGATTTTGTTCATCAGTTTATGTTGTTCATAATAAAACCTTATTTTTTAAAAAAGACTTCAATCATGGAAGTTAAATATAGCCATTTCCTCATCTGAACCTCATTTTCTTTATAATAGGAATAATAACACATAGATACATTTTGAGGCTTAAAAGATAGGAAGTATCTAAAACAAAGATGGACACCTACAAATTTTGTTGAACACCTACTAGCTGCTAGGATACAATGGCAGAGGAGGTTCGAGTTTAAAGTCTAATGGGAGGAAAGAAGGAGTACAGGCGTTTTCAAAGAATCAAGTAAGTGAATGGAGCCTGGCCAGTGTGGCTCAGTGGTTGAGCATCCACCTATGAACCAGGACGTCACAGTTCGATTCCTGGTTGGCACATGCCCAAGTTGCAGGCTCGATCCCAGTGCGGGTTGTGCAGGAGGCAGCCAATCAATGATTCTCATCATTGATGTTTCTCTCTTCCTCTCTTAAATCCCTAAAAATATATATTTTAAAAATTAAAAAAACACACACATGACAAACACCTTACAGGTACTCATCACATAGTAGCTAGCGCCACTTCAAAGTAGAATTTTCCATAGCACTTCTCTGGCCACATTCCTGCTATTTTCCACAAATGCCAGAATAGTTCTGAGATAGTTGTCAGAGCCACTTAACAAGGTGTTCGCAGTGTCATTTGATCAATAAGACCCCAAATAAGGCTCTTGTCAGCCCCAGGAAATTTAACTAAAGGGTCTTAGTTGTGACCCAAGGATGTGGGACAGTAAGTACCCAGCAGCAGCCTCTGATGTGCTGCTTGGATGGAATTGGCATCTGGAAGGAATAGGCCAGAGGGAAGCCGTGTGCAGGCGCGATGGGCCCTGCTGTCCGAGCTGAAGTAGCTCCAGGCCCTGTGAGGACAGAGCTGCGAAAGGGACCAGTGGGAAACGGGGACAGAAAGGGCAGCCCCTGGTGGTTCCCCTGTCCTGCCATCTGGCTGTGCCTGCCGGAAGGATCCTTGTGGCCCCAGGCCTGAGCAGAGGTGGCCTGGGGCTCAGATCTCAGAGCAGGAGACTCTGGTCCTTTGGACAAAGTGCTGCCTCACAGGGCTTTGCAAGCTGTACGGTCTGGGCTCAGTGGAGCACACCTCCCTCCCCTAAGATGCACTGTCCACACAGAAGCGTATGCACAAACATGCGTAACACGCCTGGTGTGCCTATGAGGGGCCAGAATGCCTCTTGCTAGTTCTGTGACCTTGAGCAGATGACTTCGCCTCTCTGTGCCTCCGTTTGTTCATCTGTGTAAAGGGTATAGCAATACCTACTTTCCTAAAGTTATTGCAAACAACAAGCCAGTTAATACTTATAAAGCACTTAGAACATGCCCGACTCATACTAATCATTATGTGTTTCAAATGTCGGTTACTTTCTTAAATGCACGTGAACATACCTGCTGACATACATATAGGCTGCTGAACACACATTACCAACATACACATATGTCAGATAGAGTGGAGCTCTTTACTCTTTCTCTTCTAGGGCACATGTCCAGGGCTTAACTGTGTGGTGGTTGGGCAGGTCAACCTCAGGGTAAGTGACCATTCCTCTTCTGGAGACACCCAGGACCTTACCAGTGGTGTGTCCCCACCCCTTCCCTACCTCACCTAAGCAAAGGTGTTTGGAATGACTGCCTTGGGGAGGGAGGGGTCTTGCACCCCCACCCACCCCCTGGGCTCCAAGGGGCCAGGAAAAGAAGGTAGGAGGAGGAGGTTCAAGGACAGGTTCCTGGGGTTGGCCATTTCCTTGGGAAGTGGTCTGTCGCTAGTCTCCCACTTTACACGGGACCCAGACCAAGTAGGAGCCAGACAGAGCCCAGGAGTTGTGAGTATGGATTTGGTGGGCATCAGGTCCCGCGCCCGCCCCCCCCCCCCCCCCAATATAGTAGCTCTTTTCCATGTGAGCATGTGACCTGGATGCCAAATCAGTGACCCACAGATGTCCTTTGGAGGCAGGGCTGTGTGCCTATGGAGGTATGTGAGTGAAACTCACCCCGGGCAGGTGACAGGGAAGCTGGGGAGGGTGAGGGAGAGATCAAGGAAATGAGAAGATGATCAAGTCCCCACCACGCTCCCAGGCATCCATTCTCTTGTGTCTTCCAGGAGGTGCGAGTACAGACTTTCCTTGGAACCAATTTCTTCTTAGAACTGGAACTTCTTACCCCATTAGAAAGGAAATGAAATTTGTCTGGCCGAGCTAGTCATGCCAGACAAGCCTCATTTCCTCCTGGCAGAGTCCCCAGGCAGGGGATGTGGCTGCTGCTTTTGTCTAGACTCTGGGACCCGTACCCAGGCTGTGAGGCAGAGGACCCTGCAGGGCATGGTTGCCATGGGAAGTTATAGGATCAATAGACCAGAAACAGAGGAACGTGGCACTCCAAGGACATCTGCACTGGAGCAAGAAGTGCGCCAGGTCACCAGGCAGGGGGCCCGGGAAGACAGCCAGGAAAAAGCCATACAGTGATCATAACTTTGGCTCTTCTGCCTTTCCACGCGCCACGTGAGTCTGGCTGGGCAAGTCGATTCCGCAGTCTGAGCCTCAGTTTGCTCTTCTGTTTTATGGTTTGCTCTCAGAATCTATACCTGGTCTCCCCATAGTTTTGCCTAGTAGAAAGTGCCCTGGTCTTAGTAAAAATAGCAAGATCTCCCCTGCCTGCACTCTCCCCTCCCAGAGCTGCTTGAGCATCATAGGATAAACTGTTAAAGCTTTAGCTGGGGCCCTGGCTGGTTTGGCTCAATGGTTATAGAACGTCAGCCTGCAGACTGAAGGGTCCCCGGTTCGATACCAGCCAAGGGCACATGCCTGGGTTGCGGGCTCGGTCCCCAGTAGGGGGCGTGCAGGAGGCAAGCTGATCAATGATTCTCATCATTGATGTTTCTATCTCTCCCCCTCTCCCTTTCTCTCTAAAATCAATAAAATATATATTAAAAAAAAAAAAAGCTTTAGCTGGGGCGAGGGGAGGGGAGGAGCGTGTGGTTTCTGATGCCATCTCCCTCTTCTGCCTGAGGCCTCTCCAGGTGCAGGGCAGACTGCTCTCTCCTGCTCTCTCTCAGGTTTTCAAAACTCAGGCTTCCTGATCTTCCCACCGGACCTGAGGGGGAAGCACAGGAGTGGGGGGTAGGATGCCTGAGCCTCTGCTCAGCTGTGGGATTGAAGGTGGTGTAGGAGCCAGCTTCATACCTAGGTTCCTTTCCAGTGACCATCTTCCCTGTAGCAAACGGACTTGGAATATCCTGCCCTTAAGAAGGCTCCCTGTGGAAATGCAATTCAAAACCACACTGAGATGCCACTTCATACCCATCAGGATGGCTATTAACAAAAATACATAAAAGTGTTGCTGAGGATGTGGGAACACTGGGACCCCTGCGCACTGCTGGTGGAAATATAAAGTGGGAGCCCCTGTGGACGATGGTGTGGTGATCCCTCAGAAAATTAAACATAGAACTACCATATGATCCAGCAATTCCACCTCCGGGTGTGTACCCAAAAGAAATGAAAGCAAGGGCTTGAACAGATCGTCGTATACCCATGATCACAGCAGCATTATTCACAATAGCCAAAAGGTGGAAGTGACCCAAGTGTCTGTTGACGAATAAATGAAAAAATAAAATGTGGTATATACTTAGAATATCATTCAGCCTTAAAAAGGAAGGAAATTCTGACACATACTGCAACATGGCTGAACCTCAAAGTCATTAAGTGAAATAAGCCAGTTACAAACAGACAAATATTGTCTAATTCTACTCAATATGAGGTACCTAGAGTAGTCAGACTCGTGGAGACAGAGTAGAGTGATGATTGCCAGGGGCTGGAGGGGAGAGTGGCGTCGAGGCAGGAGGGAGAGTTGGTGTTCCGTGAGCACAGAGCTTTAGCTGGGGAAGACGACGGAAGTTCTGGCGGTGGATGGTGGGGACGGCTGTACAACAAAATGAATGTACTAAGTGTCAAAGAACTGTACACTTTCAAAATGGTTAAAATGATCGATTGTATGTTACGTATAGAATATAGACTGAACGTGGTCCCCCAAAATTCATATGCTGAAACCCAATTCCCAGTGTGGTGGTATTTAGAGGTGGGGCCTTCGGGAGGTGATTAGGTCCTGAAGGCAGAGCCTTACAAACGTGACTCCGGAGAGCTCCTTCGTCCCTTCTGCCGTTAACCTGAGAGAGAGCAGGTGCAAGTGGTGACCCTTCACCTGATAGCGAACATTCCATCAGCTTGATCTTGGACTTCCCAGCCTCCGGAACTGTGAGAAATAAATTCCTGTTGTTCATAAGCCATCCTGTCTAGGGTACTTTTATGACAGCAGCCTGAAAAGACGAAATAGTGTATTTAATCATGATTTTTAAAAAAGGAGGCTCCCTGTGGCCACACTTGACCTCGTCCTACTCTAGAGGCGGCTGAGTACGGTGGTGTGAGTCCACACCACCCGGAGATTTTGAGAATGAGGTGAGCCGGCGGTGGGGGATGCCACCTAAGGAGGCACAAGTCGTGGGCACCGAGCTTGGTTGCTGAATCCAGCGTGGCGCTCGGCCCCAGATGGCTGGCTTTTCAGTTGCTACCTTTTCCCAAGACAAACATCCTTCCCTAAGGAAGCTTGATGTGGCAAAACTAGACAATTATCTCTTAGCTACAACTATCCCTTAGCTGGGGGCGGGGGGTGGGGGCGCGGAGTTGGGTGGAGAGAGTGAGGCCTGGACTCAGGCAGGGTCTCAAGCCTGGAGGCCAGGAGGTGCTGATTCCCAGAGTGCCCATTTGGCCATTCACTGTTGGCAGAATATAGGAGTTGAGCTGGAGGCTTTTTAAAGGAAGCAATGACAAGCTGGGGCGAGATTCCACCTGGAGATGAAAACAATCACCCAGACAGGTTCTGTCTAGATGGGCGGAAGGGCCCAGGTGTCAGCACGGCGAGCCTGCATTCTGGATTTGGAGGGCAGGGGGGACACTTGGGAGAGATGTCCCCATGACTCGGTGTTGGTGACGGTGGGAGAACCCCCACCCCCATGCTGCTACACTGGCACTGTTAGAGTCGGGGGGTAGGTAGATAGGAGCAGGGCAGAGAAAGGACAAACTGACCCAAACCCATGCTTAAATAAACAAGGGAACGGGAGACTAGAAAACTCAAACAGCCATCCAAGTTAGACAAAAACAGAGAAAAAGAAATGCAGTAAAAATGACTCCCAGCACCAAAAGGACAAAATCTTACAAGATACCAGCAGATCCACAACATTCCAAGAAGCCCACCAGGTAAGCAGACCCACCCAGGAAATTCTAGGGAGCCCACCAGCTCAAAGGACGAATGGTGCAGGGAGATTAGGACAAAGGGTGGGGAGGGGCAAGAATAAGACAAAAGCCAGAAGCTAGACCCATTGGGGCACTGGAACCTCGTTGGAGTTGCCTGTCTTGAGAGTCCCTTGGATGTACTTTCGCTTGAATAAAGCTTTGCCTCTTGCTGCAGTTCCCCGTCTCTTTCTCTCTCCCATGTTGAAATCTTCCTTCTGGGAGATCAGAACATGCTCTTGCTGATCTCCAGCACTGCTGAGAGTACAGTCTTTGTGGGAGTGAACTGTAGGTAAATAAATCTTAAAAATAGATCTATCCCTTGACGTTACAGTTCAGCTTTTAGTCATTTACCCTAAAACAATCACATCCATGCGCCAAGATGTGTAGCAGTGTTTGCCCTACCGCGGCTCCTAACACTGAGAACTTAGAAGCCACCATCAATGGAGGACTGTGCTCAGTAAGGAAAACGAGGTGCATCCAAACAATTAGGTACGCCGTGACACTGAGAGTGACGAAGTGGTTCCGATTGGAAAGAGGTCTAAGGGGGAAAAAAGCAAACTACAGAATGCTATTTCCATATTTGGCGGTGGAGCTGTATGAATAATTTAGTGCAGAAATGACTGTAATTGTTTGTGGGAGCAGATGCACAGCAAAAACACGAAGAGACGATTTCCCTTCTCCGCACAGACTGTGCAGCACGGCTCATGCTGCTCCGAGGTAAAATAACAACATCTGGTGTTTCGGGTTTGCCTGAGGGCTGAGGCCTTTAACAGGGCTGGCCCCACAGAGAGAACAGCTGGGCTGTCCCCCAGAGGGACTGGGCTCTCTGAAAGTGCCCAGGCTAGGAAGGGAGATGGGGCTTCCTCCCACAGGGGAAATGGTGAAGACGGTGGCCTGTTCACACGGGGTGTGACGTGGCATGCTGTGAGAATGTCCGTGGGGGCTGGACAGGGGCTCAGGCGAGAGAGCTTCTAGGGATTCTCTCAGATTTAGAAAAATCCAGTTAGGATATTTTGCCACTCTTTCCTAAGTGCAATTGAACATGAGCCCAGAGGGAAGTGAGGGGCATCCCCACTGCCCATGGATCTTTTTTTTTTTCTTTAATATATTTTATTGATTTTTTACAGAGAGGAAGGTAGAGGGATAGAGAGCTAGAAACATCGATGAGAGAGAAACATCGATCAGCTGCCTCCTGCACACCCCCGACTGGGGATGTGCCCGCAACCAAGGTACATGCCCTTGACCGGAATCGAACCTGGGACCTTTCAGTCCGCAGGCTGACGCTCTATCCACTGAGCCAAACCAGTTTTGGCTGCCCATGGATCTTGGGCTTTAGAATCCAGAAGCTCTGTTGCTGAGGAAGGCCCTGACATCTGGATTTTGACACAGACCTGAGCCTGGAGCTATTATGGACTCATTACTGGGCCAGATGTGAATGCCGGACAATCGGCCTGAGCTTCTGGACCGTGTCCCTGCCTGGGAGGCATGTGCCGGGGCAGTGTGGGTACCATGACCGGCAAGAGTGCACGCCTCTATCTTTCTTTGAATCTCTATCTGATGAGGTGCCAAGAGGTGTGTGCCCGGCCCTGCCCCATCCTGCTCAGCTCCCTGGGGCCTGGCCAGCTGGCGCTTCCTGCACAGAGAGCCTGGGACATGGTGAGCCCCTGGCGGTTATCCAGCCGGGAACTTGGGTCATCGGTGGGGGCTTCAGAGTACTTCCTTTCTGTGGAAGTGTCCTGGTGCTGTGGCTGCAGTGACTCTGGTCTGCCCTGATGACAGCAGCACAGGAGGTAGGCCAGCTCCAAGGCCCCCGCTCTGTAGTTGCCAATTTCGCCGAAGGCACAGTCTGTAGTGAGAGAGGAAGCGAGGGAGGGTGCAGACGGACTTGGTGAACTGCTGCCCTCACACGGGTTCTCCCCTGATGAACACACCGGCACTTTCCCATCGTGGAAACAGGCTTAGGGAGGACACACAGAGTTAGCGTCTGACCCAGGTCTCCTGAGTGCCAGTCCAGCCACTCTCTCATCCAGCCTCAGCAGCAATCCCTGCACAAAACAGCGCGGGAGCTGGAGGCTGGACGCTGAGCGGTGCTCTGCCCCAGCTGGGAAGACATGGCCCTCCCTTTGAGCCTGACCTCAGCAGAACTGCCAAGAGAAGTGCGGTGTAGACTGAGGGCTGGACCCAAGAGCGTGGTTTTTGTTTTTTTGTGTGTGTGTTTTTCATTTTGTATTGTTTCCCCCTTTTGGTTTTAGAGGATTGGGAACCTGGCATACTTCATGGGCCATCAGTGCAGCTCCCATCTGGGGAACACCTAGGAGTGATTCACACTGAATTCATCCACCAGGATGCAAGAGGCCTGGGGCGTGGGATCCAGGGAGGAAGGGAGACCCCTGGGTGCCGAGGACAGATGTGGACCTGAAGCCGAACTGGAGCTGCTTTCTGCCTCTGGGAGCCTGGCTCTGGGCAACAGCCAGCCCCTGCTTAGGCCTGGCCTGACACCTGGTGTCCAGGGAGGCTCAGCACAGTCTTGTCTCAAGGCTGCGGGGACCCAAGGGGGAGGGCGGACAGACAGGCAGTTCTGCCGAGGCCTGAACTTCTCAGCTCTCCCTTCTCCTTCTTGGCACCGCTTCTCTCCCACTGTACACCCTCTCCCCAGAGGAGGGCAGCTGACACACCACTCCAAATCCTCCTTAGCCAATGGCATTTTTCTACAGGAAGCCAGGGACTTGGTGTGATGATTCATGATTCTAAACAGGCTGAACCAAAAGGTCTAAAAAGCACATAGTTGGGTTTAACTTCGTCAGACTCCAGACCTTAGTGACTTATGTTTCATGTGGTTTGCTCTAGAGGGAAGCTGACCTAGCCACAATGAGCCCGCGGAATGAGGGGAGAAGCGCTGCTGCTGAGGGCAGAGGAATCTCCACCATGACCAGTTTGTTGGGCAATAATGCACCCCAGACGCCGGCCTGGGCCCTGTCAGCCACACTGTGTGTTCTGCCTCTGACTCAGGTGCTCTGTCTCCCACGGGCCCTGGGCTTGGTAGCTGATGAGCATGGTCCTCCTGGCTCCCCGGGGCCTCCGGGCACTCTCTCCATTTGGGGCATGCCCCATCTTGCAGGTTCACTGCCCGCACCCTCCGAAAGACTGTTCTAGGGCTTTTCTCATGGGAAACAAGGCCTGCCAGGTCTTCTCTTGGCTCTCCACCAATCCTGCAGGGAGGCCACATCCTAGCATGCTGCTGTGGGGGATGCAGGTGGTATAGGGAGCCTTGAACTGGGAGGCCAGTCTTGACTCATGGGGTGACCAAGGCCACATCATCTCTGGTTCGCAACCAGACTGGATGGGGAGGGTGTGAAGGCCCTTCAGGGACGCCAGATTGTGGTTCCAGGAAAACTTTCTGGGGTGTTTTATTCCTCCAGCCCCCTCCGCCTGTTTGAGTTTGCTACTGGTGTGCTTAAGACAGGACTCAAGGCCAGAAACAAAGGTCTTCTTTGTGAATCCAGGAAATCAGGAAGAGAGGAGGAAAGACAGCCACGGCAGTCCTGAGTTATCCCAAGTGCAAGGTCCAGAGTGCAAGCCTTCCTGGAATGCCCTATGGCTCTTCCTTCTGCAGTCTGTCACGCCATCTGGACAGAAGCTGCAAAAACACACAGTTCAGTTCACAAAATGAAATGTAAGACTTGTCCCAGGGGCCTCTGGTGGCCTAGCTCCTGCTTTCTCCCAAATACTGCTGGACACAGACCCCAAGGGAACATCAGACATCGGGCTCTCACTGAGCATCTGCGCTGGAATGTTAGCGTCCTGCCCCAAACAGTGGTCCTCCTGCTGGTAGCCAACCAGAGGGCCATTCTTTTCAAGGATACCTGGTGCTCAGATGTCAGCTGCAATTTATAAGAGAGGGGAGGGACTTACTAGGGGCTTTGGGGCTACTGGACAAGGCCACCCCACTTGCTTTTGATTTTGATCCTATTATATTTAATTTTCACTTCATTAATTTTTTATCTAATTTTAAGATTTTCTTCTACTTTATTTGGGTTTAGTTTGCTTTTCTTGTAATGCTTTTAGATTAAAACTTAGCTCTTGATATATATTTCGGTATATTCATTTAAAGCTATACATTTCCCTCTAAGCACATATTTAATGGCATTTTGCAATTTTATGTCATGTTTATTACTATCTAGTTTAAATTTTTTTCTAATTTCAATTGTGGTTTTTTTCTTCCATCCAATAGTACAATAGAAATATATATTTTAAATGCCTTATATGTGGATTTTCACATTATTGAGGGTCTTGTTGTTGTTGTTAGCTTTCTAGCTCAACTGCATTGTAAGCAGAAAACATCCTCAGTATGAATTTGGCTGTGAAGGAAAGCAGAGAAATGAGGTGAGAGATAAAGAGGGATGATATGGGTCAAATTTTAAGGGTGAGAGATATTAGAGCATGTTTGTATGCTGATGGGAATGCTTATGATGATGTCTATACGTCCTCCTCATGAGAAGTATATTTCATACACATATGACAGGTAAATTATCAAGTGGGATTTCTATGTTTGCCTCACAGTGGTGCTTTAATTAGCATGAGTCAAAGCCCATGGGCCCTGTCACTCATGAAGTCCAGTTATAGCCAGCCTTTCTTATCACATCCATAGTCACTTCCATTTCCTCCTCTACTCACTCCCACATCCTCCTTGGCCCTAGACTAAGCCCATCCACTGTCATTAGATATGATGCTCCTGACTGGGGTTCCTACCTAGGGTCACCAGTTTCCAGCCCCTTCTATAGGAAGCTATCAGAGCCATTCATATTTATTATACGCCAGTCACTATTCTAGGTGTTGGGAGCACTAAAGTACACATTTAAATATGCCACTCTCCCATTTAATACCTCTTGGCTCCCAATTTTCCTTTGTTCCTACCTGTCTCTCTAGCCTCACCCTTCTCACCTTTGTTCCCTTTCCCCAACAGGCTGTGTGTGGGGTATGGCTGGCCTGTCTGGGAAAGAGATGCTTAAATTGGGGAAGGTGAAGGCTCTGGGTGTCAGAACTTAACTGCCAAGCTTGAGCCAGCTGTCCCAGCCTGGGAGACTCTGCTTCCCTTGGCTGGGAGCCCCTGAGCAGCATTTGAGCTAAACTCCAGTTCCAGGGAGACAAAGGGAGATACTCTGAACCGGTGAGCCGGGCTGGGCTGTGCCAGGGCCTTTGTTTCTAACTTGGGAGAGGCTTCAGATTTCTGTTTTTTTTTTCTAAGAACTGTATATGTGCCACACGGGCACCACAATAGCCAGAATCAACAAGAGAAACAATTCCCAGATGGGAAAACTTACTCCCTTAAGTCACAAGATTGTGGTGTGTATGTGTCTGTTTCCCTATCTTTCACATGATTATATGTGTCCCTATACATGTATTTCATATCTGTGTATGCACGTGTTGCTGTGTCCCTGTGTGTGTGCATACCTGTCTGTGTTGTATGCAGGGAAGGAGGACAGGGGAGGGTCTGTATTGTGTCCTATGTCTGTGAATTAGTTGTAGGCCTGGCTATGCTGTGTGACTGTGTATGTCTGCATGGACGCCTGCACACTCTTGTCTGAGTGTATCTGATATATGTTTGCATTTGTTTCTAATCCTATATATTTATACGTATTTAGTCCTCAAATTCCATGACTTCTACTCCAACATCTCTCCTTCACTGCACTTCAGCCACTCCCTCTTGTGGTCACGTCCTGAATCTTGTCGTTGTTGAGAGAAGCCTCAAAATCCAATGTTTCAGGCTCTGACATGCCCTCCTCTCTCTAGTTCTATCACATTGTGACTCTCCCTGAAGAATGGACCTTGAAAGAACTGACTCCGTTCCGTCCCCTTGCCCTCTATCTAAACCATAGGCATTCCATTTTATTCCCATAAATTTTGTTAGGATTGCCTTTCAGGCACAGATGGTCCATTGACCTGTTGATTCCAGGGAATAACTAAACCAGATAAGTAACTATGCTATTTCTAACTTCTATAAATATGCTTGCTTGAATAATGGGGAAATGAAAGGGGGGGAGGGCCTGGGAATATGAGCCTGTGACGGAAATCTGGTGTATGTTCTTACCAGTCTATGGTCTGCTTATTGCACCCTCTTAAATTGTCTATCTTGCAGGACCTGTTTGCTTAAACATTGCTATCATATTAGAAAGGCCATAAACTAATATACTTGCCAGATGGAGTTGTCGGGGCTGGCGCCAGGCCAGGCCTTGAGATAGGGTCTCACGGCACCAATCCTAGAGTTTTTTTTCTCTTTTTGCCTTTATAAGCTTACCCCTAACTTCATTTCAGGACCCCAAGGTTTGGAGTGGCGATATCCCTTCGCGGTCCCGTCGTCATCGGTTTTGAAATAAAAGCTCCAAAATTCGACCCTCTGGCTGTGGCGTCTCGCTGAAATTCAATGTAACATCCCCACACTTGTCTTCCACCTCATTGGGACCTTCAGCCTTTCCCGGCTCCCCATCTCCTTCAGCCTTGACCTCTAGATGTATCAGTTTAATAGCTCTCTCCTCAGCACCCTCAAAGTCTTAACCTTCTAGCGGATGTGTTTTATATTTTACCCCACCCAGCTAATGCCCAACGTGTAGTTGAGCTTTGCTGGAGCAAAATCATACACAGTCGGGTGGCTGAGTCTATCTAAAACTCATCACCTGTAACTACACATGGAGATTCCTCTACCTGATACAAACCGCCTTCCTCTCCTACTTACAGCTATTCTTTTCTTCCAGCTGCACCCTTTACCCCACGTGCTTTGTGTGATCTCAACACAAAGATCTTGCCTCCTATCACCTCACAGAAAGAAAACCCTAGAGATCCATGGGTGTGAACTTCTTCCATTTCCTGCCCCCTCTCACCTCCAAACTTGTCTGCAGCTGCACCCACTCTCACCTCTCTTTTCTGTATCTTGGTGTCCTTCCATACATCCAAGGCTAGATCCAGCCAAAAGAATTTAACTCAGTTCTCTTTTGTCAGTACTCAAATGTGTCAGAATCCCAACCCAAACCAGCTTAAGGAGACAAAAAAGGGATCCTTTACCAACTCACACAACGAGGATGGCCAATTTTGTATTCTTTTTAGGAACAGCAAGATCCAGGAGCTGGTGACACCACCTGGACAATATTGTTATTCTGTGCCTCAGTTTGCTCATCTGTAAAATGGGATATTAATAGTCCCTACCACATAGGGTTTTTGTGAAGAAGGAAAGTCCTCAGAAACCCAGGTAACACTCTTGTTTGCTCTTTTTTTTTCTGTGCAGTTGGTTTTATTCTTTTCTCTGCAGCCTGTCTTTCTTTGCTCCTTAGTCGTGCAAGAGAAAATGACCACCCACAATTCCTCAGCATATCAGGCCAGTTAGAACTAGGATATTTTGATCCCAATTCTTAATAGTTGAGAGAGAGAATCCTATAGGCTTAGTTTGGGTCAGTGCCTACCAGTAGGCCATTTAGGTGTGGTGGGAAGAGAAGAACCTGGTAAAAATGTGGCTGTAGCAGGCCCATCCCTGAGGGTAGTTGGAGCACCACAGGGAGAAAGGAGAATTGTGAATTGGCCAGACATCCCAAAAGGTATCCATTGCAATTGGAGGATGAGGAATCCCAGTCTGCTTTATGAGTAGATATAATATGGACAATGAAGCTGGAACCTTCCCCTTGATGTAGATAAAGGAAGGCCAAGCATTCAAGGTGTATAAGCTTAGTCCTTATTTTATGTCTTAGAGTCCCTGGAAGTTGAAGGAAAGTAGTCTTGGAAAAGAGATCAGAGGTGCTATTTAAGAAAAAGGACAATAGTGGGGAGTCCCTATGCGGGATGCACAGAAGGCTGTACCTCATCCTGGCCTCACCCTGTGGATTCTGTTTGTTCAGATTCCATATCAAAGGTGTGCTGAGGGAAACCTCTGGAAACCACAATCCTAACAAGTCATGGTGTGGGGAACTCCAACCTGGCCTCACATCTGAACCCCAAGTTTGTGGGAAGAACCCTTCTGTGTAAATAAAGGAGGTGCCGGGAACACTCCCTCCTTGTGGCTTTATGTCATGGAGACTGAATTGCTCAGGGATTCCAGGGGTCAAGACAAAGGTAAAGATTACAGGGGACCAGCCATCCACCACCTGGTTGCACATAAGCAGAGTACAAACCACCTGTGGGAGCAACATTGCACTAAAGAGGAGAGGAGTCCCTCCCTCCAAAACAGACTTGATTTTGATTTTCAGTATGAATTTTCTTATTTGTTAAGAAACATAAATAAGAGAAGGCCTTTTACTTTTTAATGTATAATAACAACAACAAACTCTTATTCAGAGCTTAACTGTATTAACTCACTTAATCCTCATAACTTTTGAGGTAGGGACTTATCATTATCCTTATTTTACAGATGAGGAGACCAAGACACAGAGAGCTTAAGCAACTTGCCTAAAGTCGCACAGCTTATAAGTGACAGAGCTGGGGTTCCAACCCAGAAAATCGGTGCTCTTAAGTACTCAGAACTGCTACTCTCACTCCCACCGTGTGTATAGGTTAGGTTCTCAATCTCTCTCCCCTACACCTCTCCACCTTACTCTCCAGTTGGACTCCTGTAGCCTAGGTTTACAATGGCAGCTTTTCTGTGGTTGGCCTGCCCTCTGCTGGTTAAAGAGCTGGATTGCAGAGATGTGGACTTCTGGGAAGGGCCCACCTTCCAGAAAGAGGGTGTGATCAATAGACCGGATTTCCTTTGGGTTAACTCTAGGCCTTTTGTTGACCAGAAATAAGGTCTAGGATAAGGTGACCAGATTTTAACATTGGTAAAGTGGGACACCATTGACCGGGGGGGGGGGTGGTGGGGGGGGTGGTGGTGGTGGTGTCTTTTTTAAAAAATATATATTTTATTGATTTTTTACAGAGAGGAAGAGAGAGGGAGAGTTAGAAACATCGATGAGAGAGAAACATCGATCAGCTGCCTCTTGCACACCCCCTACTGGGGATGTGCCCGCAACCAAGGTACATGCCCCTGATCGGAATCGAACCTGGGACCCTTGAGTCTGCAGGCCCGCAGGCCGATGCTCTATCCACTGAGCCAAATCAGTTTCGGCCCCGGGGGGGGGGGGGGGGGGAGTTCTTGATTAAAAATTTGGTCTATATTGTAATCGCTTTTGGTTTTTTTAATAAAAGGAAATTCACTTCTTAGATCATCGTTGAATTTGCATCCTCTTTTCTTACTCATTATGTTAAAAATCTAAAAAAAATTTTTAAATTATATTATAAATTATTATATACATATTGCTTAAAAACACAGTAAGTAGGTACATAATTACATGAACATATTTTATTGTTAGTTTATAAATTAAATTAATTTGATTGTTATAAAGTAACTATATTTTAAAAATTATTTTAATCCTATATTTCTTTCTAAATTATAACAATACTAACTTGTATTATTTTTCCTCTGAAATTGCCATAACGTAAGTCGTAAGTGTCACTTTCAAGGCCGGCGCTAGACTTTTTGCCGCCACTATAAAATATAAATAATATGAGTACTGTCTGCTAAATTCAAGAAAATTTATGTATTTATGAAATAAATAAATAAATTACTTACCTAAATTATCTGAATAGCTGATTTGTAATGACATCACTTGTTTAACTAGCTTACTAGCACGCAGTACGATGTGTATCGTCTGAGAGACAGTTACAAAATGTTTTCGTCATTCATTGCCAATCCCAAAAAATGCCATTGTTCATTAAGTCCAAACAATGGTGGTCGAATTCTAACAACTGATCAACAATGCGAACTTTGATAAGCAGTTCTCGATAATCAGTTCTCAACAATTATTTGTTATATTAAAGTTTAACATTATAAAATTAACAAAAATAATATAAAACTCATATCCTGGCTAAATAGCCACATGGCCGCCGAAAACCGTATATTCCCTTCCTGTTCTCCCGCCGTTCACTAGCTTGTCGTGCATTCTTTCCAAAAATCGGGACTTTTTTAAAACGCCGCGGGACGCAGGACAAATTGTTAAAAATCGGGGCTGTCCCGCCAAAAGCGGGACGTCTGGTCACCTTAGTCTAGGAGGCTGTGACTCAACCTTTAAATGGGGAGTGGGAAGCTTCCTGATCAATACAACTGCCTGTTTAGAGGTTAAAAAGTTGTCTGCCTGTTTGAGTTTATACACAATAGAGAGATGTGAGAGAATTCATTTGTCTGGTGTTAAAAAAAATTTCCTAGACAAATTGATCTTTAGTAATTGCCGAAGTTTATCAACTTGCTAATAATGGATCCTCAAGATGACAAAAGCTTATGTTTTGTGTATGAAAAGGAAATAGAACTTGATGGCTTATACAGTTGGGATACAGAAGATAGTTTAGGGGGGAAACTTCCCTAACAAGGTAAAGGTTGCAGTTTCATTACATATGGTAACAAAAATATCATATTTCAAGTCAGTTATTACAGAGAAAATATGGATGAGGAGAGTTTGTGATGCCAGGAGCATCGTCTATCAATTAGAGATGAAAAATCCAATACACCTAAGAAGCAAAATGAAGATACATCTATGGCTGCCAACTGTAATGATAAAGTTTCATTTCTCAAGAATGATAACCTGACTGTCGTGGACGCATAAACCACAGACACAGCAGCAAATAACAAGTTCTGACTTGAAACAGAAGGCTTGGCCAGGGATTGTCTCAAGCAGCAAGCACTGCAGAGGGAATACAGTTTATACCCTGTCACCCCCCACCACACTTTTTCTTTTTTAAAAAATTATTATTTTTTAATCTTCACCTGAGGATTTTTTTCTTCATTGATTTTTAGAAAGAGTGGAAGGAATGAAGGGAGGGAGAGAGAGAGAGAGCTAGAGAGAGAGAAATACAGATGTGAGAGTCATATCATTAGGTACCTCCTGCATGGGCCCTGACTGGGGCCGGCTGGGGTTCAAACCCACAACCCTTTGGTGCGTCGGCTGACATTCTAACCACTTAGCATTATCAGTTATTATTGAATTTAAATTATTGAATTTATTGGGGTGGCATTGGTTAATAAACTTATATAGGTTTCAGGTATACACTTCTATAATACATCATCTGTATATTGTGTGGTTCACCACCCAAAGTCAAGTCTCCTTCTGTCACCATTTATCCCCCCTATATCCTCTTCTACGTACACCACCCCCCTTCCCTATGGTAATCACCATGCTGCTGTCTGTGTCTACGAGGTTTTCTTCCTTTGCTTAATTTCTTTACCTTTTTCACCCAGACCCCAAACCCCTTTCCTTCTATTAGCTGTCAGTCTGTTCTCTGTATCTATGAGTCTGTTTCTGTTTTGTTTGTTAGCTTATTTTGTTCATTAAATTACACATATAAGTGAAATCATGTGGTACTTGTCTTTCTGACTGGCTTATTTCACTTAGCATAATACTCTCTAGGTCCATCATTGCTCTTGTAAAAGGTAAAATGTCCTGGCTGATGCCATTTTGGGGCTCAGCCTATCTAGTCTCCAGGTGACCTAATCTATAATAACAAAAGGGTAATATGCTAATTAGATGGGATGTCTTCCAGACAGTCCTTCCTGACAAAGCTTGGGGAGGGGTGCGGGGAGGGGGAAGTTGGCTGGGGTCCCAGGTACCTGCAGCCGGCCCAGGGGAAGCCAGCCCAGGTCCTGGGTGCCTGCCGGTGCCCGGAGGAGTGAAGCCGGGGTCCCAGGTGCTGGAGGGAAGCCAGTGTTGGCAGCCAGGGGAAGGAAGGCCTACTCTTGCACAATTTTTCGTGCATCAGGCCTCTAGTCCACATATATAAAAGGCTAAGTGACCGTCCATCCGTCTGTCTGACCATCCGACTGACTGGCCGGTACATATGATACACACTGGCAATTTAAAAATAAATGTTGATCCCTAACTGGTTTGGCTCAGTGGATAGAGCGTTGGCCTGCAGACTGAAGGGTCCCAGGTTCGATTCCAGTCAGGGCATGTACCTTGGTTGCGGGCACCCAGTAGAAAGTGTGCAGGAGGCAGCTGATCGATGTTTCTCTCTCATTGATGTTTCTGACTCTCTATCCTTCTCCCTTCCTCTCTGTAAAAAACCAATAAAATATATTATAAAAATAAATAAATAAATAAATAAAATTAAAATAAATGTTGACTTGTGCATGCGCGATACATATAAAGCTCTTGCTGGCACCAATCACACGTGTGTGTTTCGATCTGTCATTGTCGATCATGAATTTGGTTGACACTTTTATTATAGAAAAAAGGCAAATAGCGATACTAAAATATTTCTTCTAATTAATTTCCTTTCAATGTGCACGAATCTGTGCACTGGCCACTAGTAAATTTATAATCCCTTAAAAAAAAAAAAGGTAAGATTTCCTTTTTTTTTTATAGCTGAGTAGTATTCCATTGTGTAAATGTACTATAGCATTTTTTAAAAAAATATTTTTTAATTGTTTTCAGAGAGGAAGGGAGAGGGAGATAGAAACATCAACAATGAAAGAATCATTGACTGTTGCCTCCTGCATCCACTACTGGAGATCGAGCCCACAACCCAGCATGTACCCTGACGGGGATTTGAAGGTTGACCTCTTAGGTCAATGCTCAACCACTGAGCCACACCAACTGGGTTGTACTACAGATTTTTTATCCACTCATCTACTGATGAGAACTTGGGCTGCTTCCAAATCTTGGCTATTGTAAACAGCACTACAATGAATATAGGGGTGCATATATTCTCTCAAATTAGTGTTTCAGGTTTCTTTGGATATATTCCAAAAAGTGGAATCATTGGGTCAAATGGCAGTTCCATTTTTAAATTTTTGAGGTAATCCATACAGCTTTCCACAGTGGCTGCACCAATTTGCATTCCCACCAACAGTGTACACGGGTTTCCTTTTCTCCACATCCTCGCCAACACTTGTTGTTTGTTGATTTACTGATGATAGCCATTCTGACATGTGTGAGATGACATCTCCTTGTGGTTTTAATTTGCATTTCTCTGATGATTAGTAACACTGAAGACCTTTTCATGACTATTGGCCACCTGTATGTCCTCTTTGGAGAAGTATCCATTCAGGACCTTTGTTCATTTTCTAATTGGGTTTTTAAAAATCCTCACCCAAGGCCGAAACTGGTTTGGCTCAGTGGATAGAGCATCAGCTTGCGGACTGAAAGGTCCCAGATTCGATTCCAGTCAAGGGCACGTACCTTGGTTGTAGGCACATCCCCAGTTGGGGGTGTGCAGGAGGCAGCTGATCGATTTTCTCTCTCATCGATGTTTCTAACTCTCTATCTCTCTCCCTTCCTCTCTGTAAGAAATCAATAAAAAATATATTTTAAAAAAAATCCTCACCCGAGGATATTTTTATTTTAGAGAGAGAGAAAGAGAGAGAGAGAAACATTGATCAGTTGCCCTGACCAGGAATCAAACCCACAACCTTTTGGTGCACGGGACAACGCTCCATCTAGCTGAGCCACCCAACCAGGGTACAGAGACATTATGTTCTAAAATATCTTTCTAAGGTTTAAAAAAAGAGGGTAAGAAGAAATAATAAGAGATTAGAGTCATTATATTGGCATCATTTCTAATGAAGATCTTGCCAACCTGTTCTCAAGTATTAATCTGTTCAAGGCCCTCCAAATATTTTATAATATTTCCTTTGGTGTCCTGAAATTCATGGATAATACAATCTACTTACACATATATGAAAAAATCAATATAAAGCTTAACATATAAAAATAAATACATTTATTATAAAATATAGTAATATGTATTTCAATATTTAAATCCTTGGGTTTTACTACTAAAGACATAATGAAGCAATGAGATGCTTGCATCTACAGTAGGTTTAATGAATAAATTTGGACTTAATAGGAGTCATAAGAAGGAAAGACATTCTATTCAAATGAAAGCAGAAGTGTGGTGGACACTAGAATAAACCCTGGTGTTAAGTAATTATAGAGAAGATATTTGTATAAGCAAATTAGGGAAGTAACCTTAATTAAAGTAAGAATAACATGACAAGTACTAGGTAGAGAAAGTGAAGGTATATACTATTGAAAATTAACTGGCTCTTCTTTTTAAGGAAGATGTTATAATTTTCTATGTTGCGTTGTAGGATGGGATAGTAAAATAATATCTCAGAAGTCATACATTCATCTAGTTTATCTGACCACATGTTGGAGCAAACACGTAGACTCCCAGAACTTTAAGATCTTGGAAATCATGTCCTTCAAGAGTTGATGGGAAATAGAGAAAGATTTGGGAAAAATAAGCAGTATTTAAGAAGCTACAGGGAAGTTCTGTGGCCAACTTTTGGGACAGTATCAGATACGACTGAAAGCCAATAGGAATCTTCAAGTAAATCATTTCAATAGGTAATTTTCACAACAGATTTCTTACCATTGTGCTGCAAATATTATTAAATTAATATAAATTGGCAATAAAATATTTTATTTTTTAAAAATCTATTTCTTTATTGATTTCAGAGAGGAATGGAGAAGGAGAGAGAGATAGAAACATCAATGATGTGAGAGAATCATCAATTGGCCGCCTCCTGCACGCCCCGCATTGGGGATCGAGCCCGCAACCCAGGCATGTGCACTTGGCCGGAATCGAACCCAGGACCCTTCAGTCCACAGGCTGACGCTCTATCCACTGAGCCAAGCCGGCCAGGGCGGCAGTAAAATATATTAAAACTAGCCTTTATTTATACAATCCATTGATATCCCTGCATTCATTTGTCTCTACTGATTTAATAATGCGTAAAGTCTATTAAAAGGAGTCTCAGCTGTGCACATTTGCAATTGGTTTCACTGTTTTCCCAGCAACCGTGCCACTGAAATGAACCCCTTTTCAACTACTTAGTTTGAAATGCTATAAGTAATTTAATTCTTCCCACAAGTGGGTATGAACATCCTAACTGGGTTCCAAACTTTTCATTATTAGGCTGAGTAAACTGTGTTTTGGATTCAAACTCTTCATTCATTCATTCACTCATTCTCAATGAACTCTACCTACAAAGGTTGGCTAGTGTTCCTTTGGTTTCGAATGCATTAACCTCGCAGTATTGTAAATTCAATCCTCACTTTAAATCTAATCAACCAATCGCATCAAATAAAAGCAAAATTTCCCAACCAGTGTTTCTAAGCAGAGTGTTCCTCTAGAAAAGAAACGAGAACGAGGAGAAACAATTGTAATAATCTGAACAATAAAGATTTATTTAAAAAAAAAAAAAAGAAACGAGAACGGACCCCTGCTTTTGACAGCCTCTAGGTGCTCCGCCCCTCACGTACTCCCCGCCCCTTTCCCGTGCGTACCGCCTCCAGGGCGGGCGTCGGACGTCGAGCGGAAGTGACGTCGGAAGGCCGCCGGAGGTGTCGTTGGTGTGTGGCGCTGCTAGGCCGGAGAGCAGACTGGGTTCCGCGGCCAGAAGTATAACGCAATGTCCATCGAAATCGAGTCCTCGGAGTGAGTCCTGCGGCGCGGGATGTTGGGGAGGTGGCGGGGCCGGGAGCTGAGGGGTGCGGAGCGGAAGGTGATCAGGAGAGGCGTCCGCGAGGCTAGGGGGTGGAGGGGCATTTCCTTGCCCACAAAGAAGTTTCTTGCATCTGGCTGCCTCGGAGGCGGGTGCACAAGGAAGTAGCGGGCCAGATGCCCAAAGCCCAGGGGGCGGCGGCGCGGGGCCGGGGAAGGATATTCCTCGAGTTCTAGCCACCGCCGACTCCTGGCGCCCCGTGACGGATCAGATTACCCCTCCTCTCCCGGCTCCCGTCTGATGATCTGCACGAGGGGCTGCTCTTCCTGCTCCCGTTGGAACAAGTGTGATTCTTTTCCTCTGGGCTTGCGTGGCTCCTTTGCTTTCCCCTTCACAGCACTTAACCCACCCTCTGTGTTGGGCGCCTAGAGTCTCCTTTTTCTTCTATTTATGGTCCCACTGCCTCTAGCACAGCGTAGAGACTCGATCACTGCCTTTGAAATGAATGGGCGACTAGCTTTTTTATGCTCTACTTGGAGCTGAGTTTTGGTTAGCCTGTGAGCTCTTTGTAGCCACAAAAGAGAATCTGGAGATTTGGCCCGAAGAATGACAGATTGGGGGTGGGGCAGTCCTAATGAGTGACTAAAGGCCTTTAGTGACCTTTTCCAGGACAGCACCCTCCACCGTGCCCTTGCCAACACTTAACAGTTAAATCATCAGACATAACATTTGTGTTTTGAGTGTAAGTAAGGGAGAGGACTTGTTCTGAAGACCTGCCCTAGGATGAAAGGGAGCTTATTTATTCAACAAATACTGAAGTCTATTGTTTCTAGACTCCTGGCGATACAGTAGTGAACAAAACAGACAAAAAATCCTTGCCCTTACAGAATATACATAGTGATTGGGGAAGGCAAACAGCAAACAAAAACAGTAAATAAAATATGAGGCTTAACAGATGGTGATAAGTATTGTGGAGAAAGAATAAAGCAAGGAAGAGTGATAAAGAGTGCTGGAGTTAAGATAACTAAGTCAAAGGCAGGAGTTGGAAAGGATTCCATGATTTAGGACCTAAATACTAGTGGATACTGACATTCTCCCATTCTTGGGCTGCTGTGCATTTTTATCTATAATAAAGTGTAACATGCTAATTAGACCGGACAGCCGAACGACCTTCCAGACGGTCTTCGGACGAAGCCAGGGCTGCGAGGGCTGAGCCCCTTGCACGAATTTCATGCATCGGGCCTCTAGTTATCAATAATAGCTACTATTTACTAAGTGTTTTTTATGCTAGTCATGCTGTAAGCAGTGTAGTCAACGCTTTTAGGTATTATTCTTAACTGATGAGAACAGGCACAGAGATAACTGACTGGCCCAACCTCACAATTAGTGACAGAACTCTGACTCAAATCCCAGCCTATCTCCAAAGTTTTAAATCTTAATGTATTACATGGTGTTTGAAGGAAGTAAATTTGATTGTGGTTATACCAAATAAGAGGTCTTTACAGGGAGAATATCTTATTTGGGGAGTGCAAATGGAAGTGTGTTAAGGAGGATAGTAGGTACTACAACAGCAGTGATCTAAACCCGAGTATCTCTTAAAGGAGCCATGAGAAAAAAAGACTACTGCAAATAGCAGTAATCGGTTTCCTTCTTAAAATCACAGCCAATTTGAATCTTCATTTTCCCACATATCTGTTACTTGGTGAGATTCTCATCTGTAAAATGGACATTACAATAATAACCTATCTCATAGAGTTGTTTTGAGGAGTAAAACAATATGTCTAAAATGCTTAGAATAGTACTTGGGCCCTGGCCAGTTCGCTCAGTGGTTAGAGCGTTAACCCATACACCGAATGGTCGTGGGTTCGATTTCTGGTCAAGGTCACATACCTTGGTTGGAGGTTTGATCCCCAGCTCCGGTGGGAGCTCCTGGGGGCACATGTGGGAGGCAACCAATCGATCTCTCTGTCTTTCCTCTCTCTCTCCCTCTCCCTCCCTCCCTCCTCTATCCCTTCCACTTTCTCTAAATATCAATGGGAAAAAATCCTCAGGTGAGGATTTAAAAAAATATTCTTTTTAAAGAATAGCACTTGTTATATTGTAAACCAAGCATGTCAAACTCAAAGGCCAACAGGCCAAATAAACAAGGTTTACATTTATGTGGGCTGCAAAAAAGCAAAAGCTTCCATTTTCATAGAAATGTAGGTTTATTTCAATAGAGACATGCTGAATACCAAGGGCTGAAATAAATGAGTAACCATTAACATAAAATAATAGAACATTTTAATAAAAATTAATATTTTTTCTTGAACATTAACTTACCAGACACTGAATAACTGCACAAATTAATAAGTGTAATGCAAATACATATTTTTCTTGCTCTCCGAAAGCGAAATATTTCCTGTTGCACACACCAAACAAGTCAGCACCAAACAAGACTAATGATGGGGCAATCGGCTGCTAAAATATTCGCTGCTAGTATTAGTGGAGAGAAATGGTGTGCCTGTGCATAAGGCGTGTAAGGGAAATGAATGCAACACAATTACGTACAGTAATCAGTCATTAGTGAACATTGTAGTTTGTTATTAATAATTATGTATATCAGGATATTATAAAAATTAAATTGTGAAATTTTTATTAAAACATTTCTTACATACTGTTATATTGGCTGAGCCACAAAAGTATTTGTTGTGGTCCGCATGCGGCCCATGGGCCGAGAGTTTGACATGCTTGCTGTAAACGCATAATAAACATTGGTTATTATTTTGTGTTTATTATTTCTCCCCAGAGAGAATTGACTAAATTCCAATCTGAAACCCCTTCCCCAATTTCACCCTTTATACTAGTGCTGTTCAGTAGAAATACAGTGTGAACCATGTATAAGGAAAGAGAAGGAAAACAGTGTATCACAACATCACACAGTGAACTTTTACAGATTCTTCACTAGACTCTAACTCCAGATCAAGAAGTTTGAACTATAAACATATTTAACTAAAACATTTATAAGTTTTCTGTCACATGTTGAAAATGGATGCTTATTTCAATATTTGGCAATTACCTGACTCCTCTTTTCCTTGGGAAACTGAGTTTATAATGTTTTTATTTCACTTGTCCTGAGAATTTGGTAATAGAGGCAGTAGGTAGTGTTATTTTTGCAAATGAGGACACATGGATTTGCTTTACTTTTATATACAGTATAGCTCACCTTGTTTGTGTTCAACAAATCCTTATTAAGAAAAATCTCAATTCACATGTTTTGGTTGTCATTTTAAAAATGGACCAAATAATCCTAATAAGAATTTAGAGTACTTGTGTTAATGACTAGACTAAGTTTAAATATTTCACTAAAGTGCAACAATGTAATTGTATAAATTAATGAGAAACTTGACATAATAAAAAGATCTCTGGCCTTGGAAGTAAGAGAGTTACTTTGTACCAACTCCCTTTCTAGCTGACTATGAGACATTAGGCAAATCATTTCCCCCCTGAACCTCAGTTCTCCTATTTCTGAGATGGAGGTAGGACGGGATGAGCCCCAGAGTCCCCTGTAACTTAGATTCTGTGATTTGGGGCATGCTTTTCTCATATGACAAAGAGGAAAAGTGGGTAGTGAAAGGACGATGGTTGAGTAGGAGAAGTAAGCTGGGTTGGGCTTTTATTTTGTGGCCTCTCTGGTAAGTAGGATCCCTGAACTGGATGACTTGCTTTCTTTTTTCAGTGTGATCCGTCTTATCATGCAGTACCTGAAGGAGAACAGTTTACACCGGGCATTAGCCACCTTACAGGAAGAGACTACTGTGTCTCTGAATACCGTGGACAGCATTGAGAGTTTTGTGGCTGACATTAATAGCGGCCACTGGGACACTGTTTTACAGGCTATACAGTCTCTGAAATTGCCAGACAAAACCCTCATTGACCTCTATGAACAGGTAAGAGTGGAAGTGATGCTGACTCCCGTGGGTTGGTTTATTGTGGGACCCCTCACTGAGAAGCATTAGTGAGCATTCCTTCAAGCACCATAGGGCTGGAATAGTCCTTAAAACGTATACTGTCAAGATTCATGTGCTATTTTGTACTTTTTTTCTCTCTGCTTGGAAAAGCCAAGAATTTCCCAAATTGAAAGTATTTCTTAAGTGATCGTTAAATGTTCCGACATCAACTATTCTGAAACCAACTAGTGTACTGCAAATTCAGTTCTGGCACTAACCACCCAAAGTTAGCACAGACCCCATAAGTTAAGGGCTCAGTTCTCTATAACATTGCCCTTACTTCAGATACAAGTTGTACTTTGGGGTCTCATGTCACCCACATTCCTGACTAACGCTATAAATTTGGGGATTCCCATGACCCCCTCAATTGATAATTCACTAGAATGAGTTGGAAAGCACTATATTTATTATTGCAATTTTATTATCAAGGATGCAGATTGGAACCAGCCAAAAGAAGTGACACATAGGATGAGGTCTGGGAGGGTCCTGAACACAGAGCTTCCAATGTCGTCTCCCCATGGACTCAGTGTCTTTCTCACCTGGCATATTAATGTGTTCACCAACCAGGAAGCTCCATTGGGGTTTTTATTGGGGTTTCATTCAGTCTTGAGCTGCCTTGAGATTGGGCTAGCTCAAAGCCTCAGCCCTACAGTCACATGGTAACCAGCCCTCATCCTGAGCTATCTTATTAGCACAAACTTAGGGGTGATGCAGGGGGCTCTTTAATAACAAAGATACTCCTATCACTGGCAAACTTTGAGGGTTTTTAGAAGCTCCGTGCCAGGACTCCAGGACAAAAATCATACAAGTTATATATTATACAACAGAACAGAGTGGAGTTTATGGACATAAGGATGTCGCGTTGTTTGTAAAAATAGGGTAGTTGGTTTGTTTCTTTACAATCTGCGTGAATTCAGTAATTCCCCAGGGAAAATTTTGGTACCTGAAGAAAGGTTTCTCTGAAGCTCATGGAGATATTCCCATCTTTAGTTTTCTTCAGCATATGTAGTCTGAACAAATGGCCTGAGAGGAGAGGAGATTGGTAGATAAAAATGAAGGGTGGAAGTTGAAAGATTGAAGTTACTACTTACAATTACTTACGTTGTCCATCTGAAAAGGAAAAAGCGTATTTCCCAATATAGGAAATCATTTTGACAGGCCATTTCTGCATAAGAAATTGTACTGAAAAAGAAGTATTATGAGAATGCATTGAAACAGCCTCTTTTCTTTCATTTGTCCAGGTTGTTCTGGAATTGATAGAACTCCGTGAATTGGGGGCTGCCAGGTCTCTTCTGAGACAGACTGACCCTATGATCATGTTAAAACAAACACAGCCAGAGCGGTATATTCACCTGGAGAACCTCTTGGCCAGGTCTTACTTTGATCCTCGAGAGGTATGACTGTGGTAACAAAAAAATTTTTGTTAATTTTTGCAAACATGCAATAATGTAATCTTTTGAAACCATTTCATTGGGTTGTTTTTGGGATTTTGATTTTAATTTTCAGTAATACTTTTCCGTTTGTATATGTTTGTTGAAATTTGCATATATTAAAGGGGTTGATCTTGTTCAGTTTTCTGAGTATTGAAGGGTTTCCCTTCCCCACATACCACATTTTAGAGGCTTGTGTGTCAGTCAAGAAGCAGAAAGTTTATTCTGACATCATTTCCTCATTAGCTCAAGACTTGTCTGGCCCTGAAGGGCTTCCTGACTGCTGGTATATTCTCTCTGCATTTGTGTCCCTTGCCCCTGACAATTGCACTTTCTTTCAGTTCTTGGAAACTCATGCTTTCACTTCTCAGCCGATTATGTTTACTGGTAGGGCATGGTGACTGATGATCTTTTATTTCCCTCAAACCTTTTTTTGTGTATGCTTTCATTCTTTCTCAGCCAGCCTTTACTAGTCTAAATGGATGAAGAAGAATAGACATTGGATAATGGAAAGTTAGAAACCATGAGGATTAAGGGTTACCAAGACAGGATTAATGTTAGAGGTGGTGAAGAACTTATGGGCTGGGGTCATTTGACTGAAAAAAATTACCAAAGAATATAAAAGAATCCTTGGCTGTGCAGATTTTTCAAAAACTGGAAAACAACCCTGGCTTTGACATAGTTTACTTGGACTCCTTTGAGGAATAACAGGGTGGATTGTCTGACCTCAGTTTTCTTCCAGCTCATACTTTTGAACTGCAAGTGGACAGAATTGGGAAGTCATTTTTGAAAACGAATTGATTTAATTAACCCCCAGTTTAACTGGGTAGTTTCTTTTCATGTTTTCCATTTTGAGTGTTTCTGCTTGATGATTGTTGTGTTTTTTTGTTGTTTTTTTTAAATAAGTACAGTCATATCTTGTAACCATTTCTGGGAAATGATGCTACCCCCTTTCCTTTTTCAGGCATACCCAGATGGAAGTAGCAAAGAGAAGAGAAGAGCAGCAATTGCTCAGGCCTTAGCTGGGGAAGTCAGTGTGGTGCCTCCATCTCGTCTCATGGCATTGCTGGGGCAGGTAATTAAAGTTTGTGGAACTGAAATTACCCTTTATATAAACTACACGTACAAGCTAAAGAAATCAGACATCCTACGTATTGATAACTATCTGTGAAGCTGTTTGTACTAACAGTTGTGCCATGCCATCCTCATCTTATAGAAGAGTGGTTAAGAGCATAAGCTCTATGCCCAGCTGGTATAGCTCAGTGGTTGAGTGTTGACCTATGAACCAGGAGGTCATGTTTCAGTTCCCGATCAGGGCACATACCCAGGTTTCAGGCTTGATCCCCAGTGTGGGGCATGCAGGTAGCCGATCAATGATTCTCTCTCATCATTGATATTTCTATCTTTCTCTCCCTTCCCTTCCTCTCTGAAATCAATAAAAATCTATTTTAAAAAAAAGAAGAAGAAGAGCATAAACTCAAGTCAGAATTAGGGTGACCATAGAATTTAACATTTCATCTAGGATAACTTAAGGGCACTCTTGATCGTAGAATCATTTTGGTATTTGGCACAAGAATATCTGTTGGCAGCCAACACAACAACAGTGCAAGAGATTGATCCTATTATTTATAAGAATTCAATAGTTGATAATGGGAATGTCACCAAACCTAGGAATAGAGAAGAATTATTCACCTTATGGTTTGGGGTGCTTGCTTTAGAATGGGGGGAATGGTCAGCTCAGAGCTTTCACTCACATTTTGTACAGCATAATTTCAGATAGATTGAAAGTTATATATTTTAAGAAAACAGAAAAACTAGTAGATAATATAATATATTAAACCTCCTGCTAGGGAAGGACTTCCTATGATTAGGGAGTAAACATCCAGGTAAAGGTCAACAAATTTAGTCACTTAAGAGTTCAACATAAGATAAAAAGAAAGCTATAAGGCTGTAATTAAAAAAAAAAAAAAAAAAAAAAGGCAGCCCTAGCTGGTTTGGCCCAGCGGATAGAGAATCAGCCTGTGGACTGAAGGGTCTCAGGTTTGATTTCATTCAAGGGCATATGCCAGGGTTTCGGGCTCAATCCCCGGTAGGGGGTGTGCAGGAGGCAGCCAATCAATGATTATCTCTCATCATTGATGTTTCTCTCTCTCCTCCTCTCCCTTCCTCTCTGAAATCAATAAAAATATATTTTTTAAAAAAAGGCAGATTGGAGAAAAAAATTCTTTTTGGCAAACATAAATAACAAATAACTTGATCACATTAAAATTCACAAATTATTAATCAGAGAACTGCCTAAAGCAGGGTATAACTTTCCACTCATTAAATTAGCAGAGTTTTAAAATGATATTCAAACTGTTGAGTTTTCTTTCTTCTTTTTTTTTTTTTTTAATCCTTACCCGAGGATATTTTTTCCATTGATTTTTAGAGAGAATGGAAGGGAGGGAGAAGGGGATGAGGAGAGAGAGAGATTCAAGACAGACATTAACCAGTCGCCTTCCGCACGTTCCGTGAGCTGGGCCAGGGACCAAACTGCAACCGAGGTACACATGCCCTTGACTGGAAATTGAATCCGAGACTCTTTGGTCTACAGGCCGTCGCTCTAACAACCACTGAGCAAAACTGGCCAGGGTGAGTTTTCTTGATATAACTAAGGGAAAAAGGAATAAATATTGTGCCTGTCATATAGATTTGACATATATTATTTTGTGGTATCCTTTTAGCAAATCCTTTTACTTCTTTTAGTTCATGAAATTGGGAATCAGAATAACATTGGGCAAATGATCTGGCTTAGGGCCATCTGTCTCTTATGTCCATTATTTTTTCATTCATAATGTAGTTGTGAGTGCTGTTGAAATTGTGACTTTTTGGGAAAACAGTTTGTCATTGTATATTGGGAGGCTTAACCATTCGTGTTCTTTTTTGGATTCAATAATTTCTATTCTGGGAATCTATTCTAAGGTGGGAGTAACCCCAAAATAGAAAAAGCCTTATGTTCAAAGATGTTCATTGCAGCATTATTTAGATGAGTAAAAAATTGGAAATGTGTAAATGTCCATTAATATATTAGTTAAATAAACTGTTAAACATCCAGGATATATTTCTTTTCTCATAGGCGCTGAAGTGGCAGCAGCACCAGGGGTTGCTTCCTCCTGGCATGACCATAGATTTGTTCCGAGGCAAAGCAGCTGTCAAAGATGTGGAAGAAGAAAAGTTTCCTACACAGCTGAGCAGGCATATTAAGGTAGGATCCTTTGACACTCAGCCGGTTGGTAATCATCTGTTGAGGACTCAGCATGTGCTTCCTCAGTCAGGCCCTGTGGTAGGCGCTTGAGTTAGAAAACAGAATTCAAACTCCAGCTCTGATAACATTCAGGGTTGCTGTTAGTGACCACGGGGTCCTGTGGCCTGGCAGTGGCACACCTCAGTTGTGTAACCAAGTGGACATACATTTGACATTTGGCCTGTCATCTGCCTTTGCACTTTCTCCCCAGAAGCCTGCATTTGGAAGAATGATTAGCTCTTTGGTTAAACCTGGGACTAACTATGAACTTTTAATGTATTTGTCTTGTTCAACATTTGTGTTTTTGTCTGCTGCATGTCAGCCAAAATATCAGACATGGATTGTAAAGTGGGCTTGTGTAGTATTTGAGGAAAATAATTTATCATCTTATGGCTGGTTCTTGTTTATTTTCTTTTAATCTGAGACTTTTCTAGGAAAAAGCACAATCAAGTAATTGCAGCAGTTTCCAGAATTACAAGTATATGTGCTATTTCAGCATATTTTTTATATTACAGTTTTTGGGTTTGTGCTCTCATTGAATTTATGGATTTTAAAATAATTCATGTTCCTCAAATCTTTTGACTTCAGCTTAGTGCATTGAATTAGTCTTTTCTGGGTTATATGTTTTGACTTGCATTCAAAGATGATTTTGAGCAGTACTTTTACCCTGGCTGAAGCCTTGGGAAAAATAGAAATCTATTATAATTATGCTGCTGGGCTAAGATTTTTGTTACAAACACTTTCCATTTTTGGCATTTAAATTGAAATTCATAAAAGAGCTTTTCTCTGTTATTATCTGGCTAATGTTTTGTAAGTTCTCGTCTGTTATTAGGAGCATGATTGCTGATAAGTGCTCAGGATACATTGCCCAGATGAAAAGTCTCTATTAGATTTAATTTCTTCTCCTAGAGTTAGTCACCTCCACATTATCACTTGATTAAGTGAAGGTCATAGAAAGAAACAGTGATAGAAAATTCATTTACAGAACAGTATATGAAAGCTGACATTTATTTTATAAAAATGACTTTTTTCCTCAGATGCACAACGGGAACATATGCCATATTAAGTTGAGTGTGAAAGTCATGCTAATTGTGGCTGACTCTGGTAAAAGCTTATTGTTTGGGTTATAGGATTATTTGTTCTAAGGCCCATTATAAAATATATATATTTTACTTTTCTTTGAAAATGTCAACTTCACATTAAAAATTAGCTTCAGCTGACAGCCTAGACATAAAACTGGTCAGAGAAAATATATCCACAACCTCCTGGTGTCCAGGTACAGAAATGTCTCAAATGCTCCATTAGAATAAGCTAGCTATGACTTTATGCTAGGGCAGGGTTTCCCAAAAGGTTAAAATGGGAATTGTTTTAAGGCCACTAGATAAAAATGCATCTGTTTCATTGTTTCATTTGAAACAGTTTGGTCAGAAATCACATGTGGAGTGTGCTCGATTTTCTCCAGATGGTCAGTATTTGGTCACTGGGTCTGTTGATGGATTCATTGAAGTATGGAACTTCACAACTGGAAAAATCAGGAAGGTAAAGTATTTAAAATATATTAACTTTTCTAGTGAAAGAAATTATTGTTATTTTTAAACCATCTGTTATTTATACACTTTATTTTTTTAATATATTTTTATTTATTCAGAGCTGGAGAGAGAGAGAAATATCAATGATGAGAGAGAGTCATTGATTGGCTGCCTTCTGCCTTCTGCACACCCCACATTGGGCCAGCAACCCAGACGTGTGCCCTGACCAGGAATCAAACCATGACCTCCTGGTTCATAGGTTGATGCTCCACCACTGAGCCATGCTGGCTGGGCTATTTATACACTTTGAACTTATTTTTTGAATGGGTGATATGTACATCTGATACAATATTTTATGAAACAGAAAATTTGTTCAGTAAAAGGTCATGCTACCACCCTTGTCCCTCAGCTGGTCAGTTCCTTTCCTTGGTCCAGCCAGGTTACCAGTTTCTTGTGTAACCTTCCTGGAATATTCTAGGTATGTATATGTAAGCAGTTACTTTTTATTCCCAATCTAACCTTATTGTAGTACTAAATGTGCTTCTCTTATTATGAGTGAGAAAATGTCTTTTTATATGTGAAAAACCACAAATATTTCCTATTCTGTGAAGTTTGTTCATATCCTTTGCCTGTTTTTTTTTAGTTTATTTTTAGAAAATATTTTTGTTGATTTTTAGACAGAGAGAAATGAGAGGGGGAGAGAGAGAGAAACATCGATGTGAGAGTGAAATATTGACCAGCTGCCTCCTGTACACTCCTACCAGGGATTGAACCTGCAACCTGAGCGTGTGCCCTGATTGATAATTGAACCAGCAACCTTTTGGTGCATGGGATGATGCCCAACCAACTGGGCCACACTTGCCAGGGCTGCCCATTTTTCTTCTGGATTGTATCTTAACTGATTTGTTGGAGCTTTTGATTTTTAAAAATATATTTTTATTGATTTCATAGAGGAAGGGAGCGGGAGATAGAAACATCAATGATGAGAGAATGGTTGATTGGCTGCCTCTTGCACGCCCCCTACTGGGGATCGAGCCTGCAATCCGGACATGTGCCCTGACTGGGAATCTGACCTTGACCTTCTGGTTCATAGGTTGACACTAAATCCACTGAGCCACACTGGTCAGGCTGTTAGAGCTTTTTAAAGTTTGAGAAAATTAACCTTTGCAATCTGTATTGCAAGTATTTTTCAGTTTTTACTTTTGTCTTGATTTTGCTTATGGTTTTGGTTTATAGACTTAAAATCTTTCATATCATCATATGTATCCATCTTTTCTTCCACAATTTCTTCTAATCTTTTTATGTTTCATTTTATGTTCAATTTTTGATCCATCTGAAATTTCTTTAATGAGATAAAGTTGGTGTAGATAAAATTTAATCATTTCCCCAAATAGCTACTTATTAGCTTTCCACTGATTTAAATTGTAATCTTTATCATAGAATACTAAATTCTACTTGGATAGTGAATTAATGAGTGATATTCACTTTCTACTTTATATTTTTTATAGTTTGTCTTTTTTTTTTTTAAACCATGAAGCAGTCTCAGTTTATAATTAAAAAAAAAATAGGGAACTTCTGTTTGAACAATAATGGATGATAAAAATAAGCATCCATAAAATGGATGATAATTAAATATATTAGTCAGTACATGGTTTGAGGAAAAGGAGCTGACAATTTGGAAAAAACATTAGTTTTTCACATTATACCACTAAGATAAATAAATTCAGATTTATTTAAGATGTACAATATGAAACTGTGCACCCATGGATACAGACAACAGTGTGGTGAAGGCCAGGGGAGGGGTGGAGATGGGCAAAGGTGAGGAATATGATGGGGGCATCTGTAATAATGTCAATAATAAAAAAATTGTAGGAAAATTTTGCTTAGGAAAGATTAGTAAGCATGCTTGCTTCAGTAGCGCATATACTAAAATTGGATGATACAGAGAAGATTAGCGTGGCCCCTGCACAAGGATGACATGCAAATTCATAAAGTGTTCCATATTTTTTCATGTAATACAAGTGTTTATTTAAAAGAAAAAAGTAAGCAAAAGATATAAGCTGTTATGTTGACATTTTTTACAATGTTTGAACTGTGTAAAATTATTTATTCCCAGCAGTATCAGTCCTTTGTTAGGAATTTGTGTGCATGCCACTACTATTTGCTTTGGAGATTTAGAGTATGTACAGCCATTATCCTACTTTCAGTGAGTTTGTAGAGATCTGGGATAACTGGGTTTTGTGTTGTTTTGATAACTGCTTATCATTGTTTCCTTTAGGATCTTAAGTACCAGGCCCAGGATAACTTTATGATGATGGATGATGCTGTTCTCTGCATGTGTTTCAGCAGAGATACAGAAATGTTAGCAACTGGGGCTCAAGATGGAAAAATCAAGGTATGGATAAGTGGCACAAACTCTTGTATGCAGACATTCAGAGAGTTCTGTAATGAGGGAGTGTCCTACATATGATATGAGCTTGATAACAGCTGTTTATTGAGCATCAACTTTGTGCTAATGAGTTTATCTTTTCTTGTTTAATCCTAGTAACAACTCTGCTAGTGAGTTCCAATAATTTGTTTAAGGTCAGTTAGTGAGCAATAGGTCTGAGACTTCAATTCAAATCTGCTCATGCCCTTTCTGCTGTACCACCATTACTCACTTTATATGATGTGTTGTACTTTGTGTTGGTTTTTTTTTTTTTTTTGTAGGGAATGGGATATTTTTAGGGAATGGGGTAGTCTGCAGTTGATTAGCTGTGGCTTGTATTTAATTGCTGGTAAAGTGCCCTGAGCTAGGTAAAATACAGAAGTAGTCTCTGCTAAGTGATCTTAGTCTAAATTTTTGTTTTAATAATTTACAAGGAAAGAGGTTTAACTTTCAAAGGATTCAGTTATTATTGTACTATGTAAACTAGACACATATTCAGCTATTAGCATGTACTTAATGCTGTCTTAGTACATTAGTGAGCATTGCATCTTGCTTGGCTCTATGGACATTCTATTTACAAGTTTTTACTATTTTTTTTTTTTTTTAAATAAAGGTATGGAAAATTCAGAGTGGACAGTGTTTAAGGAGATTTGAAAGGGCACACAGTAAAGGTGTCACCTGTCTAAGCTTTTCTAAGGATAGCAGTCAAATCCTTAGTGCCTCTTTTGACCAGACAATTAGGTAAGTAAGAATCCCCAACTGCCCTTACTTGGGTTTGATGTGATGAAGCTCTGAAGGGAGGTACTAGTGATTCCTTACACTTTCACCAGGATGGTATTATATAGAGAGTGAGGTATGTGAGATCTCATTTCCCCAGGCAGAGTACAGCTGACACAGTGCTATAATTTTGTCTACTTGAGTCGTTACCCACCTGCAGCAGAATCATGTTAGAGGGCATATTGCAAGTACAGATTCCTGGGATCTAGCCAAGACCTAGAAGTCTGTCCCTGAACAGAAACCTGTGGTATTATTGGCATATTTTATACCAGTTTCTGTGCCAACTTTTTGTTTTATTTTTGTTTGTTTGACATAATGAAAATTATACTGCATATGTAAATGCATAGCCCTGTTTCTTCACTTAATATTATAACAAGAGCTTCTGTAATTCGTCTAAAATGCATTCAACACTAGGTCTCAACCATAATATATAGAATATTAATTGTTTTTTTCATTTCCTTTAATGTGTGATAGAATTCATGGTTTAAAATCTGGGAAGACCCTGAAGGAATTTCGTGGCCATTCTTCCTTTGTTAATGAAGCAACATTTACACAAGATGGACATTATATTATTAGTGCATCCTCTGATGGCACTGTAAAGGTTAAGTATTTGCTACTGGATTATTTTGGAGTATCTATTCCATTTTTGCTCTTTAAGGAGTTTTCAGTGGTGGTAATGGTGATAATTGTGGTGGAGTAAACCTCTTTACTAGCTATTTTAGTTATAATTGAGGTGAGTCTGAGACAGTAATAATATTCTGTGGGTAATTCCTATTGGCCTAGGAACCTCAAATCTCAAATCTATAAAATCAGACTTTAGCATGTGTAGGAAAAGAGGAAAGGTGTGGAGTCCTAGGTTTAAGTCATCCCCCATTTACAGTGCTTAAATTTGATCTTGTCATAGGTATGGTCCACCCACCACAAATTCACAAAGGTCTCAATGGCCAAATAAATAGCTATCTTTTTTGTTGCTCAGCCTCATCCCACTCCTGACCCCCACATTTAGGGTCTTCCTAGTAGCATTTATAGAGGAACAGAAGAGGTAGAGAGTTAGAACCAAGCCCTCTCTCAGAGACTTATTTAATGCCCTCAGCTGAAAGCAACGGATTTTCAGTATGTTAAGAGACCTATTTTAAGAGAGGGCCTCATTTTCTAGAAAAGATGAGAAGTCCAAGTAGTGGATCTTGAGACATTCCATTTACATTCTAGAGCTTACCTTTTGCAAGTCTTGTAGCGAAAGACCTCAACATTTTAACACAAACCCCTAAAAGTCAGACCACACTCTGAGGTTTGTTCTGGCTTGGGAATCTAACCAGAAACCTGAGGGTAGGAGATATACTTTTCCTCAGGATGGATGGGAAAATAAACAGGACTCTTAGTATTTTAGTCATGGGATTTTCCCTCTTTGTACTATGTATAGGACCTCACAAGATGTAAAATGCCCTAGGGAGGGAGGTTAACTAGGCCTCTTTGTTTTGAGGTCTTTTCCTTTAGTTCCACAGTAGAAAGGATAAAGCATCTCACTGACTTTTTAGACAGAAAACACTAAAACCCTTTGAACTCTGATATCTGAAATGTTCATTTCTCTTCTAGGTAACTGGGCTTTAGAGAAGATTGGGACGGATAATTACAATGTTTATTAGGAAAATAAACAATAGGGCGCTAACTAGTGGGCACCTATTTCCTTCTGTTTATGGGTATTCAGTATCTGTTTTGTGCTAAGCTCTGTTGAAGACACAACATAGTCCATACCTTTGAGGCTTTTATGCCTCATTAAGTGAGTGGTATCCAGACAAAAGCTTATGCCATCAGTATTTGATCCATTCCTTTTCTGAGTGCATCTCAGATGTCAGTAACTTTATTTTCTGAGTCAGTTTATTCTGTTTTAGTCATCTAATTTTCATTGTTTAAAAACCTCAAAACTCTAGCCCTAGCTGGTTTGGCTCAGTGGATAGAGCGTCAGCCTGCGGACTGCAGGGTCCCAGGTTCTATTCCAGTCAAGGGCACATGCCTGGGTTGCAGGCTTAATCTCTAGTAGGGGGTGTGCAGGAGGCAGCTGATCAGTGATTCTCTCTCATCATTGATGTTTCTATCTCTCTCTCTCCCTCTCCCTTTCTCTCTGAAATCAATAAAGTTTATATTTAAAACAAACTAAATAAATAAATAAAACCTCACAACTGTAGAAATTCTTAGGCTTTAATTTTTTTTTTCTTTTTTTGTCATAGATATGGAATATGAAGACCACAGAATGTTCAAATACCTTTAAATCCCTGGGCAGCACTGCAGGGACAGACATCACTGTCAACAGTGTGATCCTGCTTCCTAAAAACCCAGAGCACTTTGTGGTGTGCAACAGATCAAACACAGTGGTCATCATGAACATGCAGGGGCAGGTGAGTGCTCGGGGACTGCCTGTGGACCATTCCCAAGTCAGCGTGTCTTGGTCCTGGCCCTTCCAGTAACCAAATATGGGTTCACCACTCCAAAAAGCATATACACTGTATTTGTTATTCAAATGTTTATTTAAACTGGATTCTTCAGCCTTTCAAAAGTTCTCTCCTTTCCCCAGGGTCTTTGTATATTATGTTGTTCTTGTGCATCCTTGGGGTAAATGAGGCTCTTGGCTCTGCAGAATCTCATTGAAGATTTTAAGATTAACAATTCCTGTCAGAGTGAGGGAGATAGAGTGTGTCAGTTACCAATTTGGAACATCTAGCTACCACATGATCTCAGAACGCTGATAAGAGAAGGGCAATCATATTTTCATGCTGTGTATTTGTAATCAGCACATTTGCATGGTTCCCAAGGAACCTCACTTTTGTAGCACCAGGGACATTAGAAGCTTCAAGGTTGAGGTCTCGAGCCCTGGGAACATGTGGTGGTGCTGTTGAAATGTTGGCTTGTGCCCTTGGGATTCTGCCGAGACATGAAGGAGACCCAGGGGCTTGTGTATGGAACTCTATTCCTCTAGTCCCTATAATTAATAGGAATTAGTACTTTAAGATCCTTGGTTGAGATGGTTGGTCTGTGGTATCTGCTGGGCCCTGCCTAGTAACTATAGGTGCCTACTTCCTCATTTTCTACTTGACATTTTAAAGACTTTATTAAACAAAAATAATTTTAGATTCATAAAGAAGTTGTTCCTGTGTACTCTTTCCCCAATGATAACATCTTTTATAACCATAGTATAATCATCAAAACCTAGAAATTGACATTACTACAATTCTGTTAACTCAAATGCAACCTTATTTGGATTTCACCAGTTTTTACATTCATTCATTTTGAGGCAGGAAGTTAATTGTTCTATGAAATTTCATTACATGTGTAGAATTATGTAACCATCACCATAGTTAGGCTAAAGAACTGTTCATCATCATCATAGCCCTGACCAGTTTGGCTCAGTGGATAGAGAGCGTCAGCCTGCGGACTTAAGGGTCCCAGGTTCAAGTCTGGTCAAGGGTATGTACCTTGGTTGCGGGTGCATACCCGGTGGGGAGTGTGCAGGAGGCAGCTGATTAATGTTTCTCTCTCATAGATGTTTCTAACTCTCTATCCCTCTCCCTTCCTCTCTGTAAAAAATCAATAATATATATATATAAATAAAGAACTGTTCATCATCCCCAAAAAAACTTTCTCATACTACATATTTATAGTCAAACCTTCCCAAACAACATTAACCACTGGTCTGTTTTCCACTATTATAATTTTGTCATTTTGGGAGTGGTGGATAAAGGAATCATATGGTATGTAACCTTTTATAATCTTTGCTATTTGTTTCAGCTTGATTTGTGATGATTTTAAGTGGTATATAAAATAGAGCAAACAAAGTCTTAGAGACAGTTCCAGCCTGCATGGGGAGAGTATCTCATTCTGTTAGAAAGTGAAACTGGGGAGCATGATTCCATAAAGTATTGAGAAACAGTGGTATATTGACTTAGAAATTGTATGTGTGGTAATGAATTTGCTTCATGGTAAAATGGCTCAATAAACTAAAGATCTTCAAATATTTCTCAGGCAAGAGGATTTAGCATATGATGAATGGAATTTGTGATCTAATTATACGTGTCAGTAAACCAAAGTACAAAATAACAATGTAAAGATGTCCATTTAAACTGCTGCTAATATTAAAAAATAATAATAATAATAAACTGCTGCTAATACAGATGTTTTGTTTTTTGCCTTGGGCTGTGATATGATCTAGATTGTCAGAAGCTTCAGCTCTGGTAAGAGAGAAGGTGGTGACTTTGTTTGCTGCGCCCTCTCTCCCCGTGGTGAATGGATTTACTGTGTGGGAGAGGACTTTGTGCTCTACTGTTTTAGCACAGTCACTGGCAAACTGGAGAGAACGCTGACAGTGAGTATTATTGACTTAAAGGCCGTCTAAAGAAATTTTGTTAATGCTTGTGTCTTTCCGAACTCTGTAAACCTTTTCCTGACTGCTGTCAGTGTATACCTTGATATAAAAATTTTATCACTAAATAAAATAAAGGGTCCATAAGTAATTATATGGAATTACTTCCTCTCTCAAGAAAAGTCATCCTTCATTGAGCCCTTAGCTTCAAGTGGATAGGGTGGGTGTACATAAAGTAGAGAAGAAGAAAAGGGAATATGTCTAGATAGCCACCTAAATTACCCATATATTCCTCAGGGGGATTGGAGAATGACAGATATAGCTAGTTCTGTCCATGTCTTTACAAAGACACATTATCCTATCAAATTGATTTGATTATGTTTTTAAATTGCTCAGGTTGTCAGAGTCACTATAAGGAGTAATTAATGTCAGTAAACCAAAGTACTGTTTACTATTATTACAGCTGTTGTAATAATAGCCCCCAAATTTCAGTGGCTTACCACAATCAAAGTTTATTTACTAGTAGCCCTGCCCATGAATCCGTGCGCCAGTAGCTCTCTGCCCAGTGCCCTGCTTTCCTGTAGCTCTACACCTGCTGCCCTGTCCTCCTATAGCTTCCTCCGCCCCCCACACCCCCTCATAGCTTGCTGCCCTGCCCCCATCCTGTAGCTCTCTGCCCCGCTTGTAGCCAGTATCTCGCTGCTGCCCTCCTGTAGCTTCCTCTGCCCCCCTGCCCCCGCCTCATAGCTTGCTGCCCTGCCCCCTCTTGTAGCTCTCCGCAGCCCGCTTGTAGCTCGCTGCCCTACCCTCCTGCTGATCCGTGATCCGGTCATTACGCGGTCAGTTGTTACACTTCACAGTGTAATGACCATTTGCATATTATATCTTTATTATATAGGGTTATATAATACTAGAGGCCCGGTGCACAAAATCATGCATGGGTGTGATCCCTCGGCCTGGCCAGCAATCAGGGCCAATTGGAGCCAGTGTGAGGGACCGCAGGAGGTTGGCCAGCCACGGGAGATTGGCTGTGGGAGCGCACTGACCACCAGGGGGCAGCTCCTGCATTGAGCATCTGCCCCCTGGTGGTCAGTGCGCGTCATAGTGACCGATCATTCGGTCATTCAGTTGCTTAGGCTTTTATATATATAAATGAGTTGGATAGCCCTCCTCCATCTTTTAGCTGTGCCATTTGGAATATATGGACTCCAAGATCTCAGGAGTAAAAGATAGGAGGAGGGCTATATTGGATGTTTTTAAGACCCACATCTGGAAGTGGCTTATATTACTTTGTTCCTCATTCATTTTTGGCTAGAATTCAGTCACATGGCCACACCCAAATGCAAGGGGGACAGGGAAAATGTAATCTCTGTGGCCCAGGAAGAAATGGTATGGTGAACATATGAAAAATTATATACGTACCCATGTTAGAGAATAATCTCTTGTCTTGTATCATTCTTGAGTGAACTTTTGGCACACCTGCCCTGGGAAGCCTCCAATATGTGAGCAAAACAAGGTGAGGTGGAGAGTATCTAGCTAAGGGGCCTGGCCAGTCGAAGTTCACTGAGTTGAAGGAATCATTTAGTCTTACCCACTGTCCTGGGACAAAGTGTTATTTACACATTATGAAAAACAGTACAAAAAATATAAACAACAATGTAATAGCCTCGTTTGAGCTTTTGGTTTGTGTGTTGCCTTAGACTTGATTCCTTTGGTGGAAAGTGGAAGCTTCACTCTTATTCTCTCCCACTCAGATCTGGAAGCCTCTTCAGAGTGGTTTTTTTATAGCATTATGTACTCTAACCCTATGTTTTACTTTTTCCAGGTCCATGAGAAGGATGTGATTGGGATTGCACATCATCCTCATCAGAACCTGATTGCTACCTACAGTGAAGATGGACTCCTAAAACTCTGGAAACCCTAATTAGTCTTTTTTCTTTAAACTAGCTTGAGAGCATGTACTTAAATGCAGACATATTCATATGTTGCTTTTTTTTTTGTGTGCCAGTTTCTCTAACTTGTCTGAATTAGGCACAAGAATAATTTTGTGAAAGTTCATGTTTAAGTTAGCAGTTACCCTTTTCTACACATTTTTAAGGTATTCATTTGTCTTTCTAATTGGGGCGATCACTTAATGTTTTCAATAATCTTTTACCTGGAGAATGAAATAATTGCTAGTTCTAAAAAAATTATAATCCTTTGATTATTGCAATGCTGATTAAAATGTGCCTCCTTGCAGTAAACTTGTAAATAAGGAACTATCCCATATTCAGTAGCTAGTCTTTTTTTTTTTTTTAGATGGTAATAAACTTTATACCTTTCTGGAGTCTTTGTTTTTAAATGTGAAAGTGCTTATCTAGTTAGCATATTAGAATCTAATGAGGTGAGTGGGACATGGACATTATTATGCCTGAATCTTAAATACAGTAGGAAGTCAACTTCTGGGTAGAAGAAGAAACTATGTGAAAAGGTTGGATGTTACATAGGATCACATTTCACTGCCTGTACCTTTCCATTCTTTTTTTTTTTTAATTTTAAATGAATAGCTTTTTTTATTCTAAGTAATTAAAAAAAAATCTTTATTGTTGAGAGTATTACAGATGTCCCCTCTTCTCTCCCCCATTCCTCCTCCACCCAGTTCCTGCTCACCCCAGGCCTTCACCACTCTACTGTCTGTGTCCATAGATAAGATCTTTGGTTAATCTCTTCCTGCCCTCCCTCTCTTCTTCCATCTGAGATTCGTCAGTTTGTTCTATGCTTCCATGCCTTTGATTCTATTTTATTCACCAGTTTATTTTGTTCATCAGATTTCTTATTCACTTATTTTTATTATTAGATTCAATTGTTGATAGATATGTATTTATTGCCATTTTATTGTTCATATTTTTTATTTCTTCTTAAATAACTAGAGGCCTGGTGAATGAAATCTGTGCCCCAAGGGGTCGAGTGGGGGGGTCCCTCAGCCCGGCCTGTGCCTTCTCACAGTCCGGGATGCCTCAAGGGATGTCCGCCTGCCTGCTTAGGCCCGCTCCCCATGGGGAACGGGCCTAAGCCAGCAGTCGAACATCCCTCTTGCAGTTTGGGACCCCTCGCTTCTTACTGCCCACCTGCTCCCTGCTCCTTACTGCTAGGCTTGCTGCTCCTTCCTTAGTGCTGCCGCGGAAGTGGGAGAGGCTCTTGTCAGCCCATCTTCTGGCTAAGCGGTGCTTCCCTGTGGGAGCGCACTGACCACCAGGGGGCAGCTCCTGCATTGAGTGTCTGCCCCCTGGTGGTCAGTACACATCATAGCGACCAGTCGTTCTGGTTGTTCCGCCATAACGGTCACTTAGGCTTTTATTATATAGATACCCTTCAACATTTCATATAATACTGGTTTGATGGTGATGAACTCCTTTAGCTTTTTCTTGTTTGTGAAGCTCTTCACCTGACCCTCAAATCTAAATGAGAGCTTTGCTGGGTAGAATATCTTGGTTGTAGGTCCTTAGTATTCATCATTTGAATATTTCTTGCCACTCCTTTCTGGCCTCCAAAGTTTCTGTTGAGGAATCAACTGACAGTCATATAGGCGCTCCCTTGTAGGTAACTGCTTTTCTCTTGCTGCTTTAAAGTTCTCTGTCTTGAACTCTTGACGTTTTAATTATGATGTGTCTTGGTGTGGGCCTCTTTGGGTTCTTCTTGATTGGGACTCTGTGCTTCCTGGACTTGAAAGTCTATTTCTTTTACCAGGTAGGGGAAGTTTCCTGTCATTATTTCTTCAAATAGGTTTTCAATATCTTGCTCTCTCTTCTCCTTCTGGCACCCTCATAATTTGAATGTTGGTATGCTTGAAATTGTCCCAGAGACTCCTTACACTATCTTCATTTTTTTTTTAATCTTCATATTTTTGGATTCTTTTTTCTTTTTGCTCTTCTGATTGGTTGTTTTTTGCTTCCTTGTATTTCAAATCATTGATTTGATTCTCAGAATCCTCTACTCTACTGTTGAATCCCTGTAAATTATTCTTTATTTCAGTTAGTGTATGCTTAATTTCTGACTAGTCCTTTTTCATGTCTTTGAAATTCTAAGATCCTTGAAAGTTTCATGAAGATCCTTGAGTAACTTTATAACCATGGTTTTGAGCTCTATATCCAGTATTTTGCTTGCTTCCATTTCTTTCATTTGTGACATGTTTCTTTGTTTCTGCATTTTGGCTGCTTCTCTGTGTTTGTTTTTGTGTATCAGGTAGAGCTACTATTTCTCCTGGAATTGGTAGAGGGCCTTGTGTAATAGGTGTCCTATAGGGCCCAGTGGCTCAGCCTCCCCAGTCACCTGAGCTGGGCACTCTGGGTGCGCCCCATTGTGAACTGTGTGCACAGTCTTATAGTTGACCCTTGATTGCTGTTGGTGTCTCTGGGAGGAGTTGACCTCCAGGCCAGTTGGCTTTAAGGACCAACTGTGACTACAGTGGGAGGGCTATTGTGCAAGAGGTGAGGCCCAGCTGTGAAGCAAGGCAGGCTGGTGCTAGAGCCTGGTCTTGGGTCTTTTATTGGTAAGTTTGGGGAACGCTGTCACCAGCTGCAGCTTGTTTGAGAGATTTTAGTAAAGTCTGAAGCCTGAGCCAGGACAGGCCATTCATATGGAAAAGCTGCTGCAAATAGCTTGGGTGGAGCTGCAGATTGGAGGGGGCAGGGTCTCAGGGAATCACAAGGGTGGAGCTAACAGTGTGCTCCAGGCAGATTGAGACTCAGATATGGCTGCCAGTCAGCCCTGTGGCAGGGGAGGTCCCAGCACAGGAACAGTGACCCCTGTGAGCACCTCCTGGGAGAAAGCTGCCCCCAAGTTCCTGCCCCAATGCCCGACAGTCCAGTTACTCCCCATATGTGTCTGGGTCCCCCAGCACTGGAGCTTGGAAGAAGCAGGACTAAGTTTGTGCACAGATCCTTTAAGAGGAACACCAGGAATTCCAGCAGCCTCCATGTCACTCAATCACAGTCCCATACTTCTGGGGACTTTTCTATACAGCTGTAGGACCCTGGGCTGCAGGTCTGGTGTGGAGCTGGGACCCCTTGCTCATGTGTGGCCTCTGCAGAGATGATCTCTCTCCCGGTTAAACAAACAAAAAACAAACAAACATGAGTGTCAGACCAGCCCACTGTGCCCCTCCTACCAGTCTCAGTGTGCTCTCTTTATTTCTCTAGTTGTAGGACTTCCATTCAGCCAGCTTTCAGGCAGTTCTGTATTTTAGTTATAATTTTGATGTGGTTGTGGGAGGCAGTGAGTACAGGCATTTACGTACGCTGCCATCTTGGTTCTCTTTTTTCACACTCATTCTTATTAGCTGTGCCTTCTCAAATGTTCTGGCCACTTCCAGGAAATATCTTCTGAATGTTCTGGATAGAACTAGTTGCAGGATCCATTATACGAATTCAGTTTTGGCACCTCCCTTTGTTGAAGGAGGGCTTGGCATTGCAAGTGTGCTATTGTTCTGAAGGAAAATTAATAAAGGACCTGAGATTCAGAAAAGTCGTCTTTGCTATGTACATCATTACCAGTTAGTGAAAAAAAAAAGTTAAAAGCCAACAGAATCCTTGAAAGTATTTTGCATGTGGGTGTCTCTTTTATCTTTCAAACAAAAATGTTGGAAGATGGAGCATCTGTGTTAATATATGAAGGTATTGTGTTAGGTACCATTTCAAGAAAGTGAAACCTTATTAGTTTGTATAGTCCGTTTATGCCCCTGTGTAATTTTAGCATTTATTAGGTACAAACTAATGGAGTTTTTTGTTGTTTTTTTTTTTAAAATATAATTTAGAATACAGAGAGGAGGGGAGAGGGAGGGAGAGATAGAGACATCAGTGATGGGAGGGAATCATTGATCGGCTGCCTCCTGCACGCCTCCCACGGGATCAAGCCCGTGACCTGGGCATGTGCCCTTGACTGGAATCAAACCTGGGACCCTTCAATCCATAGTCCGACACTCTATCCATTGAGCCAAACCGTCTAGGGCTGGAGAGAGATTTTAAAAGTTTTGCAGTCTTATAATTTATCTTTGATTGTAATTTGAAATACAGCCTAATCCTATGCCTAGCAAATAGTTTGTTCCATATTGGCTAAATTAATTCTTAATAGCAGTAAGAAATTCCCCTTTGCAGTCACATTTCCCAAACTAAAAATTTTTCCTGTAGCCACAAAACCTAGGTTTTTTTATTAACAGAATGTGTCATATGCTGCCATTTTGAGATTTGAACACAGCCATAAATCCATGAATTCATGTGAATGTAGCCTGCCATCCCAGTGAAAAGAAGCCTTTGCTTAAGTACTAGTAAAAGAAGTTTAAAGTGGAAAAGAAACAGCTTGTTAAAGTTCTTAGAAAAACTTTCATGACATTGGATTTTTTTCTTTAGCCCCTGGCCTCATGAACTGGCAGTTGTGAGATGCATGCTTTGTGCCCAGGCTAACGAAGGGCAAGGATCCGGTCAGCACATGTTTATTCCTTCTAGGAACTCTTTATCAAACACTCTTCTGTTCCAGCACCTAGTGCTGAGGATGGTTTAAAAACAACAACAACAACAAAAACCAGCTTCTGGCATAGGATAGGGAAGAAAAGGAAGTTAAAAGGAGTAATTAAAATAGTGGAGTAAGAGAAAATCTTGAGTTGTTTTTTTTTGTTTGTTTTGTTTTTGGTAACAGAGGAAGGGCACCTAATCCAGCCCTACTGAGTCAGGAAAGGCTTCCTGGAATTGAGCATAAAAGGACCGTGAGGAACTGCAGGTAAAGAGACTTGGCAGTCTAAGTAGAAGTAGTGTATGGGGAGACCAGGCAAAGGGGAGAGACCTTGATTGGGAGCCATTAAGTACGCTTTTTTTTTTTTTTCTTTTTAGTAAAGTAATACATTGGTGTAATAAGTGAACACAAAGCTGAAAAAGAAAAGGAATCTTCTGCTTTTCCCAGTAACATTTAGGCACCTGTCTACAACTTAACCTAAAAACACAGTGTTAACTTTTATTCAAAAGTGAAAACAGGTGCTTCTTACTCCACTTAAATTTTCTACTTAAGGCCCATGTGACCATTTAAGTACAGAAGGCAGGGGGAGCTCCAGGGACAGAGGCCCAGATGGGAGAAGGGAAGTCCATGCAACAGCCGCTGGACTGCCCTGCTGTCTTGCACAGAGAGGGGGAGATGGCTGAGGAGGGCATGCCCTGCATGCCCAAGGTGCTTCAGTGCACCCCTGCGGTAGTCCCTGGTCTGGTGAACCAGGGCGCCAGTGGAGGCCCTTACCAGCTGCTGGTGCACCCCACACCCTCCTTGGAACCAGCCTTCAGTGGCTGGAGGCTTCTGACTTTGCCACTGGGCTGCTTTTCACGTTACCTAATTGGCACCACAAGGCCAGTTGTAGAAGCTCAACGAATGGTAGCTGGATACCGATAATCAGTGGCTACTCCCTTGTGAAACTGTCAGGTTCCTAGAGAGGCGCTCGGCTGCAGCTTGATAATTTAGCTGATATTCCTCTTTAGGTCTTAAAACTTAAAATACCTGGCATTAAAGTTAAACCGGTGAGAGAGAGGGTATTTGCCCTATTTCTCAATCAGTTGTTTAATTAGACTCTGGAAAATACCCATTTTTTTCTTTCTAATAAACAGTCTCAGGAACAATTCTGTATCTTCTTCAGCCAATTGTTAAAATTTTCAACTTGTATTGCTGGCACTAACAAACAGTACTTCCTATGTAAGCAGCCTTATTTCATTCTCAGGACCATTTTATGGAGTACAGCCTATTATTATTCCCATAATGCACAGGAACAAAGGTTCCACACGTTGCTCATGGAGCTGACACCAGGTGATTCCAAAATGCAATTTCTTAATTTTCATTCAGTCAAACTGCTGTCAGTTTCTTCTCTAGCTTTAGGTTTGGGCAGAAGTGAAAAAAAGAATCCATAGCTTGTTTCTCCACCTTCTGTTAAAACTTACCTAAATTGGCCACAGGCAGTGAGATGAGTAGAAAGAACTAAATTACAAGAATCTGGATTCCAGGCTTTTATTTGGGCCAGAACAATGGCTCTCTTACCTGTTAACTTGTTTGAAAAAGCAAAATCTCAGGCCTACCCTAAGACCTATAGAATCAAACTGTGACAGTGGCACTCAGCAAGCACACACAAATTTGGGAACTAGTAGTCTGGAGAGCAGTTTCCTCACCTATAAAGTATAGCTGTCCCTCAAGGGATTGGTTCCCAGACCTCTGGCAGATACCCAAATTCAGAAGATTCTCAAGACCCTTATATAAAATGACATTTGTATATAGGCTACAGCAGGTATATCTACACATCACCTTATTCTTGTGGCAAATTCAAATTTTGCTTTTTGGAACTTTCTGGGATGCCCCCCCGCCCCCGAGTATTTTCAATCCAATTTATTGAATCCATGGATGCAGAATCTGAGAATACACAGGGCTGTGTGTTTTGATTCTTGTTCTGTCAGTCTCGCAAGGTTACTGAAACCAAATTGATAAAGGTACAAGACTTCAGAAGCCCTTGAGTGTATTTGTATTGCTGTAGCTTACTAGCATTTTCATTCCCTGCTTTTAGAGCCTGTGCTTTATTTTCCCATGTTACTTCAAAAGAAACTGATGAAGTGTTATTTCTAAGCTTGGATGCTCCCTTGTCCTGAGCCTCAAACTCCCACTTGCAATAGCACGGGGTGCCACTGTTTGAACTCCCACATTAATCCTAAGTGGCATTTCTGTCCTAGGTGGTTAGGTTAATACAAGTATGTCCCCATATTGGTAGTGTTGAAACTTGGCAGTACTTGACTATCCTGTTCAATTACACCAAAATCCCTGGAGGGTGGAACTAAAATCAATTTTAAAGCTTCCCAGGTAATTCCACTTGTAGCCAAGGTTGAAAACCAGTGCCATAAGCAGAGAAGATTGGATGCTCATTTCACATACAGGAAGGTTGGTCACGACGTTACACAGCATGGGACATAATTCTCTCTGAACAAGCAGTAGTGCTGGAGCCAGGAACTGCACTTGTGTGGATGCGCTTTATTTCTGTGATTACCTGGGTCAGTGTTCTAAGAGATTTTTTTTTTTTTTTACTAGACTTGTAAGCTTCTGCCTTTCCAGACATAACTATTTTCTTTTAGTGATTTCTATTTTCTCTCGAAGGTTTTGATTATTGTGATAAAATATATAAAACTTTTAACCATTTTTAAGTGTAGAATTCAGTAGCATTATATAAATATCATTTCTAAAACTTTTTCATCACCCCAGAGACTATTAAGCACTAACTCTCTATTCCTCTTCCCCCCAGCCCTTGGTAATGTCTCTGAATTTGCCTAGATATTTCATGTAGTATCTGTCCCTTTATGTGTCATTTTTGGTTGGACAAAAGGTTTACAGTTCTTCGTATGAAAAATACAATATACTTTTGCCTGACCAGTGTGGCTCAGTGGTTGAGCGTTGACCCATGAACCAAGAGGTCACTGGTTCAATACCTGGTCAGGACTCCTGCCTGGGTTGTGGGCTTGATTCTCAGTAGAGGGAATGCAGGAGGCAGCTGAGATCAATGGCTCTCCCTCTTCAATGTTTCTCTCTCTAAAAAAAAAAAAAAATCAATAAAAAAATAAACTTTTGCATACTCCCAACTGTAAACCCACTTTTTGCCAACCCCTATATAGATATCACTTTATTTACCATCCATTGGCTAGACGGTTGTTTTCCCTTTGGCTATCCTATATAATAAAAGGGTAATATGTAAATTACCACCACTTGGCTACGCCCACGATTGGGCCAGCGGGAGGCACAGGGGGTGGGACTCGGGGTGGCCGATTGGGCCAGCGTCTGCGCCATGACTGTGCTGCGGCACAGAAGGGGCCTCTGGGACAGCGAGCCCACGTCCTGCTGCGGACCATCAAAAGCAGGGGAGCTGGCTGTCTGTCTACTCCCCGCGATCGAAAGCGGGGAGCTGTGTGTCCGCTCCAGCACCAGCGGACCCCTTGCCATCAAAAGCGGGGAGCACGCCGAAACCGGTTTGGCTCAGTGGATAGAGCGTCGGCCTGCGGACTCAAGGGTCCCAGGTTCGATTCCGGTCAAGGGCATGTGCATTGGTTGCGGGCACATCCCCAGTAGGGGGTGTGCAGGGGGGCAGCTGATCGGTGTTTCTCTCTCATCGATGTTTCTGACTCTCTGTCCCTCTCCCTTCCTCTCTGTGTAAAGTCAATAAAAATATATTTAAAAAAAAAAAAAAAAAGCGGGGAGCAGGCTGCTAGCAGTGTCTGTGGAGCGTGGTAGGCTTTGCGGAGCACTAGATATGGCCTGGATGGCAGGTTAGGCCTAGGGGACCCTACACGTGCATGATTTAATCACATGCACTGGGCCTCTAGTCCTATATAATAAAGATGTAATATGCAAATGGTCATTACACCGTGAAGCAACAGTCGGCCTAATAACCGGATCATGGATCAGCAGGAGGGTGGGGAAGCTGGCTACAAGTGGGCTGCAAAGAGCTACAGGAGGGGGCAGGGCAGCAAGCTATGAGGCGGGGGAGGGGAGCTACAGGAGGGCAGCAGTGAACTACGGGTGCACGGATTTGTGTGCAGGGGTACTAGTGAATAATGCTGCAACAAAGGGCATGCCAAGTATCTGAATCCAGGAGTGTAATTACTGGGTCATATGGCAGTTCCATGTTTGGGTTTTTGAGGAGCTGCCCAACTTTTCTATAGCAGGTATAACATTTAATATTCCCATGAGCAATGTGCAGGGTTCCAACTTCTCCATTCTCATTTGCTTTCATTTTGAATTAGATTTTGTATTAGTTGATGTGAAGTAGTAGCTCAATGTGGTTTTGATTTGCATTTTCCCTCATGACTGATAACTTTTCACTTTCCACCCACTTAATAGAAAATATTTAACTATAGTTAATAATTTTGAGTGTTAACATTTTAACTAGTCCATTGAAAAGTTACATATCTTAGTGACCAGCTAATACTTTCATTTGGGGAAAAATAAAAAAGCCTATAGTGACACACTGGAAATACTTTGTAATCAGTGTATTAAGGAGATATTCATACATTTCAAGAATTGCTTAAATTCTGATATCCAGATTTAAGCTTGTGAACATATGACTTTAAACATACAATTAAAGCTACTCATAATTTGCTATACTACCAACATTAAATTACAGTTACTTTGGAGCATAAGTTAAATGGTTTAAAGTAAGCCTGTAACATACCTAAAACATACCTTCCTATCTCGTACATGCAAATTCTCCATGTAAAGGTTTCATCACTCAACTTCTTCTAAGTTAGCCTACTCCAGAAGTCACTACTCTAAGGCTTATGGTCCAAAGACAAGGGGGAAAAAATGTAACCAAGGATTGATAATATAGTTTATATAATAATAAAAAAAAGATGGCACCACAGAAGGGAATGCAATTCTACAAGTGCAAGCCCTCAAGAAGCAGATTATGATAAACCCCTTCTTTGGAAAGGTATCATTTCTATCATCGATACCACAGGTTAAATTATATGGCATGCCACCTTCAAGTAACAGTTGAGGCAACAGAATAAATGCAGAGGCATCACAAATGAATCCCACTTAATACAACTATACAAACTAACACTTCTCTACAAATTAAGTTCTTTGTCTGACTGCCAGTTAAATACAGAATTTTAACTTCATAGCTTAACAATTAAGGGTCACACACCAAAGTCAATACATATATCTAGCATTTCAGTCTAAGCTATTCCATATACATAGCCAAAATTAATTACAAAGTATGGCCTAGCAAATGCTAGGGGAATTTTTTTTACAGGTATTAAACTTATCTTGCACACTTAAGTCATCATACATACAGGGCAAAGTCAGAGCTTTTATATTTGAGTTTATTCTTCATTTACCTTTTAAAACACTACTATACTTGAATATTAAAACAAAAACAATAGCAAGTAGTGAGCATATTATGGTTACAGTCCTTCACTCATTCACTACTGTATATAAAATGCCAGCAGTGAGTGTTATTCACTGGCCCCATTAAGAGGTCTGACACTGAACACCACCCCTAGGATGATGTTCATCATCCTCATATGCTTCTCCATTGTAATGGCGCCGTCTTTCTTGATTTGGATCAAAGTCTACCAGTTCTACCTGGTCCATTTCATCAGTCTCTTCTACTTCCTTCCTTTCAGGTAGGAGTTTTTCCAGCAAAGAGAGTTTATCAGGAGAGAGAAAGCCATTCTCAGGAAAGTTTACCTATAAAAAAGGGAACTTCTATAAGTTTGATTTGGTTTACTTCATCATTAGTTCCTTGAATTAGTCAACCCATTTCCCCCAGGAAAACAGGTAACCACAACACTATTTTTCAGTGAATTTTCCCATCCCAGGTTAGAATACATGCTCTAAAAGACACAGCATCCAGTGCTCTGAACTACAGTTTAGGGCAGATGGCACAAGTAAGGTCTTTTTAAAAAAGAATGATCCTAGTAAAATTGCACTGTAACTACCATTGTTCTATTCAGCAAATACATTATACATGAGAATCCTTCCTAAAACACATTTTATGAACCACCCCATTAACAAACCAACCACTGTATTTTGCTAAAAATCCACAATAGTTATTTTAAGTCCTTCTACTGAACTTTAAGATCCCAGTTATGGCCTTGTAACCTCTTCCTCCACCAATTTTTAAGTAGCCAAATGATGTAAACAAACCCAATCCCAACCTGACAGAAGTATTAGATAAATGTCTTTCTTCCTGGATAATGTTTCTTGACATTCAGAAAATGTAATTGTTATCAGATTTTAGTAAGTAATCACTCAAATATTCCTAGAGTACTTTATAGCTTACCTTAAATTCGATGATTAGGCGACCCTTTTCATAAGGTCTACGATAAATTGGCATGCCTTCATTTAATACACACTTGATATCTCCATGCTTGACAATCTGACCTAAAAACATTGAAGGCAGGTTCTTCTTTAAATACAGCCACATTTTCATGAAATAGAGAAAATAAAGAACAGAGAAAAATGTCCTAGCTCATTGACAGGAGGTGAAGTTATGTGAAGCAACCCTTTATTTTTCATTTATGAGTTTTCTTGGGGCTTCCAAAAAAGGAGCCAAGATCATACAATTTTAGTTCAGCTCATGAAAGGGATATGTAACTGAGCAAGTAAAATATCCATTTCCTCGTGCCTACACAGCTATCTGCAGACAATGAAAATAAATGACTAGAATAGAGAGAGAAACTCATCTATCAGGTACCTTACCTGGATGAGAGGTGATGACTATGGTTCGGTTGTCAAGAGTAGCTATTGGCTTTTGGAAGCCACACAATGCTTCAACCAGCTGTATGTCCATACACATGAAAAGGTCTTCTCCTCGTCTGTATTAATATAAATTTAGCACATACTTAGATCTTTCAAATCACCAATTATTTTAAGTACTACAGCAGGCAATTGTTTTCTTAGTAACAGCAAGGTATCTTTTACAAAGGTGTTCTTTCTTCCCCATTCTAAAAACAGAGCTGAGAACCAGGAGCAGCAAATATATGGAACCTGCCAGCCCCATTTCCTGGACAAGGCTTCGGAATCCTTAATCACACTCTAGGTAGTCTCTACCATTTACCATCCCTGAATTGTCCCATCACCTAATTTTAAATTTAGTTGCTCACATAGAGAAGAAAAAATTCTAGTAACAGTGAGGCTTAAAAAAAAAAGCGAACATATATTAGGGAGATTATAAGATGAACAGACCTCAGCTGGGCCCTAGATTATAGGCTCTATAAAATTTGATGTACATAAATTAACATAGTGCTTGGCACATTATGAACATAATCTTTTATATTTAATAACAGCCCATTTCCTCCCTTGGTGTTTAGACTTTTTTGCTTTTCCAATCCATATTAATAACAGGATACTCTCCAGAAAACCTCCTGAGGATTCACCTCAAATGATGGCATTAAAATCCTGAGTTTAGCCCTAACTGGTTTGGCTCAGTGGATAGAGCGTTGGCCTGCCGACTGAAAGGTCCCAGGTTCGATTCTGGTCAAGGGCATGTACCTTGGTTGGGGGCACATCCCCAGTGGGAGGTGTGCAGGAGGCAGCTGGATCAATGTTTCTCTCTCATCTATGTTTCTGACTCTCTATCCCTCTCCCTTCCTCTCTGTAAAAAATAAAATACATTAAAAAAAAAATCCTCTGAGTTTAATAGCATTTTCGAATGGGGAATGTTCTATTATAATTTTCTTAAAACCAGTTCCCTTCAGATGTAAATCCTGACAAGATTTATTAGAACCCCAATCCAGTCTGTTTTAAAGTCAGCCATGGGTATGTATTTGACATATTCACTGTTTACCATCAATTTTTCTTGTGCTTCCCTACAAGTTCATTGTAAATACTATTAAATATTTCACAGCAATAGGCCTGAATTTACAGATTTTAATACAGATGGTTCTAGAGACTTATTTACAATTAAAAGCAACTGAACATATTGTGAACTCAAGGATTTCAAGTGGTGAGAACTTTAGGGCACAATTTTGTCTAGGGAAGTTTCCCGTAATCCACCTGGTTTATTATATTCATGCAAAACATCATCTAACTGAAGTATATTCTTCAAATTCCAGATTAGGTAATCAATTTACCTAAATTTGGACAAAAAGCTAAAATCTGATCCTTTTTTGTTCTTAGCCTCTTTCCAGATGAAAACATTAATGATTAACATTTTAGAGAAGATATATATAGCCTAACTCTCCCACTATATTTTTCCAGGGTATTTCTAAGAACTATGTTCTAAGAATAATAAAAAGCTCATTTAAAAAAAACACTCCAAGTATGCACGATGTCAGTTTGAATAGCTGATTAAAATTTTTACCGAGTGAAAACAGCATGGTCCTTCTGATCTAAAACAATGATAATATCTCCTGGCTCCAGTCCTGGTTCCTGGTCTCCTTCACCATGGAATGTTATCTTCTGGCCATCTTTCATGCCTAAAAACAGAAGGTTAATTTTATATTTTTATTTAACATCCAACTAAGGTCAGATTCTCAATATATTAAGAAACACAGATGCATGTTTGTGCATAAAAAAAGCAAGTTCAAGTTTTTGTGGGTGCTAAGGTTTATGAAGATGACTAAGAATGCCCACATGATTAGACCAGTCCAATTTCTTAAGAAAGATATCACAGAGAATACAAACTCTAGAGGCAAACAGATCAGGCCTCGTCTCAGAGCTGCTACTTACTACCAGCTGGATTATCCCAGGGAAGCAAGTTGCTTAACTCCTAACTATCAACTGTCCCACACAGACCTACCTCATGAGGATTGTTGTGAGGATTAAATAAAAAGGCCCATGCTGGCAACAAATCAGTGACGCAAACATTATAACCATAAATGTTAACTATTCCAATGTCATTACTTAACTTAAAAGAACCCGTATTCAATTATTCCTATTAAGCCTAACAGTAACATAAATCAAGACTTTCGTTTCTCTATTGTATTAGCACTATTTACATATAGGAAATACAGGATGTCCCCCCAAAATGTATGCACACACTTTGAATAATTATACAGACAGTGTTAGCCCTAGCTGGATAGCTCAGTTGGTTAGAGCGTTGTCCCGATGTGCCAAGGTTTAAGGTTCAATCCCTGGTCAGGGCATATACAAAAAGCAACCAATAAATGCTTAAGAAAGTGGAACAACAAATTGATGCCTCTACCAATAAATAAAATAGAAATTAAAAAATGTTTTTAAAAAAGGCAGTGTTTATTAAAGGCCAACTTATTTTGAGAGATTCCCTCCCTCATACCTCTGACCCACATATTTTTAGTTCAGCAAGGCCTTAGACAACATCTCTTTAAACTTAACTCATGTAATGTGTTTGCAGATTATACTACAGCAAAGTTCCTGAACCAATCAGTGACATCACCCAAAGAGAACAATTTATGGGAAAAATTAAACCTATATAAACACAGCCAGTACAATGGATATCTATATATCAATCCAGATTCAGCAGTTAACTCATGACTAATATTTCATATATACCTTCATCCTTGTCCAACCCCCCAATATCTGAAGCAAAATCCAGACATGAATTAACCCACAAATACTTCAGTACCTCTAGAAAAATATTGCAGGGCTTACATAATGTAGATATATGTATTAATATGAGATGTTCATAATATTAATAGTTCCAAATCAGTATGTACAGTATAATACTAGTTGCAAAGTCTGAAGATTAGAACATTTACTATTTCAGAATAGCAAAATTAGAAACTTTAATTTACTCCGGAGTTATATACATTTCTAAAAAGTTATATAGTTATAACCGAGCCCCAGAGTCAGAAACCTACAGATAGGTTTACAGTCTATAAAAAAAAACATTAAAAAACATTTTTGATTTCAGAGAGGGAAGGAGAAACATCAATAATGATAATCATCGATTGGCTGCCTCCTACATACTTCCCACTGGAGGTTAAGCCCACAACCCGGGCATGTGACCTTTTAGTGCATCGGTTGACCAAAACATTTTAAAAAGCACTATTTTTTTAAATATTTTTGAAGATTTTTTAGAGAGAGGGAGAAAGACAAACATCGACGTGAGAGCAGAACATCAATTGGCCACCTCCTGCACGCTCCTCATCGGGGATCCAGCTTACAACCCAGGCATGTGCCCTGAGAATTGAACTGGCAACCCTTCAGTGTACAGACCATACCCTAACAACTGAACACAGGCCAGGGCTAAAAAAAAAGCAGTATTTTTAATCTAAGCTCTTACAAATTAATAAAAAAAAGTAACACATTTCATTAGTTTAGAAAAATCTTAAGGAAATAATTTAAATTCACCCATATCTCCTTCCCCCAAGTCCTTGGAAGTACATATATTCTTTACCCTAGCAGTTCCTAAGGAACTTAACATGTGCAAAAATTACAATTTAAAGAGGTAGAACTAGTAATTTAATGCAAGTGAATTAAATCCAGAACACCATTTAATCATTTACTGATGTCAGTGTTATAGTAAATGAGGAGATTCTTAATCTATTCCTTACAAATGTGCAAAAATGTCTGGGTGGAAAAGTTTTTACTATGTAGTCAAGGTATCTCTAGGTGATAAGACCATGCATATAACCCTACTGAGAATAATTTTTAACAACTCTAAAATGTAAATAATCTTGCCATTGCACTCAAGAATTCAAAAGTGGCTGAGAACTCACCTTTATCAATATGAACTTCTAGAATCTTCTTCTCTCGAACTATCTTCCTTCCGTTGCAGCTTTTACATCTATCTTTAGGACTGATCCTTTCCCCATGGCCCTGGCACTCCATGCACACAGACTGAATTTGCTGAACCATTCCAGGGCCTATCTGATGAATTCTTATTTGCATTCCAGTACCCCGGCAATTGGGACAGCACTCGACTGCTCCTTTCTTACCACCTCGGCCTAAATAGTTTAAAAAGAAATTGAATTATGTTTGAACTTAGTGTCGGACACAATGATGAATGTTTTAATAAGATAGTTTTAATAGACACAACATTAACAGTTCCAAGTGTGATGCGATGCCTGTCCATCAAGAACTACAATTTAGCCTTTTTATTTCATAAAATACAGCTGCAGCCAGCTTGTTATCTATAAACATTGACTGTTGTTTTCCCAAAGAACCATTTTAGAACTGTGAATTTTAAACGCGCTCCCAAATCACAATTCACAGGACATCCTTAATCTGTGAGATGAGAACATTAAGGAGTTTATTCTCTTTAGATACCATATTTCCAACAAATAACTTGTATTTATAAAAGGCTTAGAGAATCAGAGCCAATAACTTCTCTAAATGCAAAGAAGTCACTGTTTAAATCCTATTACAGATTATGAAATCATTGGAATGATTAAGTGTTAGAGATAATATGAAGTGCTCATTTGAACTATGTTGAAAAAAAATGACAGTACCTTAGATTCCAACTGCATTGAAAATCCTATACAATAAAAGACTAATATGCAAATTGTCCCCACAGGCGAGAGTTCGATCCACCGGGAATTAGACATGTGCTGACCACCGGGGGGCGGCACGGAACACGACAGGCTTTGGTGAAGCAGCGCTGGCAGCAGCAGTGGAGGCGCTGCTGGCCCCAATGGGCCCTGATGAGTGTGGGACTGCAGTGGGATGGTGGAGCAGGTGAGTGGGTGGCGTCAGGCCAAGGCAGGTGCAAGCGGGGGCCCAGATCGCACTGCCAGCCACCCCCCAGATTGGCCCTGATTGCAGGCCAGGCCTAGGGACCCTACCTGCACACGAATTTCATGCACCGGGCCTCTAGTATACACATAAAAAAGTGCGCACATTTTGCTAATATTCTCTAAATGGTAGGTATAGGTAGTTCTTTATATTTGCACTCTCCAATATTTAGGCAGTGTATTACTCGTCAGTTTTATATCTTCAGAAAGGCTTTATTTCAATTTTTAGTTAATTTAAGATGTTAGAAGACCATACCTTCACATTTGTCACAAATCACATTCTTTTGTAGAGCTAGTTTTCTCGTTGCACCATTATATAAGTCTTCTAAGGTTACGGAGAGTTGATGCACAACGTTTTTACCTAGAACAAAATAATGCTCATTAAAATCTAAGATGTACGTACCTTGTTTGTGTTCAATCACCATCAAAATGATCAATAATAATAAAAGATAAGGCTCACAAGGTACATTTGTTAAGTACCTATTATATACATAGAATGTTGGCCACAATACCCACATAACCCTCAAACTGTAATTTCAGATGAGAAAAACTGGGTGAGATTAAGTAATTTGCCTAAAAATGTAGTTGTGGCTATCTTATAAATTATAGCAATCAAAAACATGAACTGCAAAATTAGTTGAGAACCAATGCCATTTATAGAGGCACATTTCATAATAATTATTTCAAACTGCATTTCTGTCCCAATATATTCTTTCAATCTTTCACTTACCATGATATTGAGCAACATGGCCTATTACTTCATCCAAAAATTCTTCAGCACACTAAGTTCCAAATTACAACCAATCAAGATTGGCTGGGGAAGCTGATGCATTTATTCAATCTCCACAGAATATCAATTCCTACTTGTACATGAAGTAGGAATAGTGCATTTACTGCTTGACTAGCACTGTATCATAGTGCTGTCCAAAAGAACTTGCTGCAGTGATAAGAATGTTTTATATTCATGCTATCCCACACGGTAGCCACTAGTCACATGTGGCTATTGCAGATGAAAAACTGAACTTTTGTCTTTTTTAATGGATCTAAATTTATTGTGGCCAGTGGCTACAAAGGAGTGCCATAACTCATTTCAGAATAGGAAGTGGAAGGTAGAGATCATATGAGGACACTGAGGCTACAGATATGAAGTCACCTGTCAATGGTTAATATGCTCCCAGCTAATAATTCTTTCACAAGGACTTCATCCACCACAAAACAGTATTGCCTTATGCCCAAGTGAAAACAAGTTCTCAAACTCTTATCTGCACAATATGCCTGTTGTGAACATTTTTAGTTTCCAATGAAGTGTGAAGCGCCATTAACTATATCCTTTTGCTCCTAGCTTCATCTTTGGGTTCTATATCACAAATATAGCCCCATACAGTTGGTTCCAGCACGTTGAAAGCTGCCTTTCTTACTTTAGCTTTTAAAGTTTTGAGAGTATAAAGAAGGGAAAAAAGCTTATTAAATTTGATTAAGCAAGTATTTTTTAGTGTCCCACACAGAGGCCTTTCATTGATCTAAATCACATAGTTTGCCAGTCAATTCATTATTAAAAAGATAATCGTAAAAACATATCCCTTTCCTTTCAGGAAAAACTAAGTAAACAATTTCTAGTCTTTCTGAATTTTAAAAAGCTCACAGTGAAATTTAATGGCTTCCCTATTCCTTCTAAAATGGACTCTACCCATTGGCCCTTATTTATGTAAACTATATTGGGAATAAATGACTCTGACCCAAACACTGTTTTCCTATGAAGAATATTTCTACAGCCAGGAAACGGCATTTCTGATAAATGTTAAGGGAACATATCAAGATATAATAAAGATGCAGCAAAATTAAACAGATAGCAGGCTATTTGTAAGTAAAGAATCTATGTTCCAATCCTGACTACTAATGCCTTGCTGTATAAACGGGAGGGAAGTTTAGGTTTCTTAACTTTAACTCACTTTCAACTGAGTACCTCCTACTAGGTTGGGGGGGTGTCAAATAATATCTTAAAAAGGGCTTTGAAAATTATGTTCTTATACTTTGTTCCTTTAATTAGTGCTTGACAATCTTATTGAAGTTTGTGTCCCACTGTCCAAGAGCTTTAGAAGCACTCACTTGTTAGCACTTGGTCTAGATAATTTTAGTGACATCAAATCTTACTTTAAAAAACTATACCACAAATAAAAATGGCAGTGTACAGTTTGCAAAATTATAACATGTAAACCAACATTTAAATTAGATGAATTCTCAAGAATTTGCTTTGACCAAGGGGCTACCGTGAACTGCTGCATATAGACTGGATTATTCTTACCTCTCCTTTCTCTCTGCATCCTTCCTCCTCCTCCAAAAAACATATCAAAGATGTCCATGGGGGAACCAAAACCACCACCTGCTCCACCTTCCTTAATTGCTTGTTCTCCTCCTTTGTCATATAATTCCCTTTTCTTTGCATCAGAGAGCACTTCGTAAGCTTGAGAAATCTGTTTAAACTGTTTGAGAAAAGAATAAATCTCACTTTAAAAGAGTATTATGAAGCATAGCTACTACATGGACATACTACATTTCAGGTTGTTATGGAACTACCATACACCTGGCCAAAAAAAAACTACTTAGGCTACGTTTGAGTATGAATATACAACTTGCCTTCTCTCCTTCATTTGGATTCTTATCCGGGTGGTACTTCAAGGCCAGCTTCCTATAAGCCTTTTTCAGTTCTTCCTGGGTGGCATTGGGTTTGACCCCCAAAACATCATAGTAAGTAGTTTCTTTCACCATTTTTGACAGCCTGAAATTAAAAAACAAACAAACAAAAAACAAACCCTAAATTTTAACTGACTTTCAACTGGTAGTTGTAATTTCGTTAAATCATAGATATGGCCGAGAAATCTGTTCTTTGCCAAATCTGATTGTAAAAACCCTGCCTTCCCTAAACTTCAGAGAAGGTAACAATTCCTTTGATAATTCAGCAATAAGTTCTAACAGGTTAAATATAAGCTAATAATTATCAAGGAATAATTCAAAAGCTTCCTCCAGCAGCTGCTCCCCATTCTCCCACACGAAAGCCTCCCCACGATCGGGGTTCTTCCTGTTTCCCGTCCCCAGCAGGGACGGAAGGGACCAAAAGGCGCACTAACAGGTTCAGTCCGCCGGTTACTACATTACCATGGTCTCGGGTAAATATGACAAGACATACACACTCCCTAGAAAAAAATACATTTGGGTACAAAGGGGCAGGGAGCGGTTTATGAAACGATTCATGGCAACCCTGAGTAGGTTTCTCAGTTACAGGGCTCACGGCGCCTCCACGCAGACCGCCGAACCCCGCGCTCCCACCAGCCAGCGTAGCGAAAAAACGTCGTTCGGTGACCCCCCTGCACTAGGCGCGGATCGTTGAGGTTTCCTTCCTCTCCCCCCCCCGCCCCCCCTTCCCCGCTCACCATGGAGAAAGGGGGTGGGAGAAGCCCAGGCCGCAACAAAGAGGAGGGGAGACCGGAGGAGCGAAACCGCGGCCTCCGCCCCGCTCCTCCCGCAGCCCCTCACCCTGAGCTCCTTCTGCGCTTGCGCGCTGGGTCGCCCACCCCCAGGGGGCGCGGGGGGGGGAAGGGGGCGCCAGGCGGAAAGCCTGCGGCGGCAGGTCCGGGAGACCCCGGGCTGGACGGGGGGCGGGGGCAGCTTTGTGAAACGTCTCGGGCCCACACACTACGTGCCGGGGACGGCTAGCCCTCCCCCCACCTAAAAGGGAATCGTGGGTCCTAGAACCCATAACCCTCCCGCCCACGCGGAGCCAACCGCCTCCCGACCGCGGCCCCATCCAGCTTCCCGGCGCCACCAATGGCGCCGGCCTTGGGTCGAGGGGAGGCGCCGGGGCTGACACTCACCGGTGAGCGGGCCGAGGCAGGCGTGGAGGAGCTGGAAAGAGCGCGTTGCTGCGCGCAGCTCAGGCAGCCGCCGCTCCTCCACCTCTCCCCGAGCGTTCTGGAAAGTTCCGCCCGGCGCGCCGCAGCCGTCGTCTTTTGTAGCCGAGCCCAGACGCGTCACCCGCAGGAAGTCCCGCCCCTCCCGCCGCTGCCACCGCCCCGCGGTTACCCGGGCAACGGCGCGGGGGCGCTCGGGCCGGAGTGGGCTGTGCCGAACAGCCTTGTGGGGTTGGGTTCCTAGTGCTCCTGGAACTTTCTGGAGCCCTTTCTTCCACCCGGTTGGGTGCAAGAGGTCGGGATTGTCAAGCGGGGAGAGGGGTTGCCCAGGAGCGTTGCACCTCCGGTTCCGTAATCAGGGGGGCGGCCGCCGCCTGCGAGGACGGGACCGCGGGCGGGTGCCGTGTGCAGAGCGGGTGTCTCGCAGAACAAAGCCCTGCAGCGCTTCCACCCCGGTGGCGCCTCATTTGCCTCTTTCGGCGACTCTTACCGCCTTAGTTCTTGAGCGCCGAGGTTCTGGGAACTGCTGAGCCAGAAACGCTGAGCCAGGCGGGCCTGGGCCCCGGAGCAGCCTCACAGGCCTTGGATCTTGTTTCTTTTTACACGCAGCCCCTGACCTGGTAATGCAAACCGCGAGGTTGGGAGAGCGCTTTGCAAGTCCAGACTCACACACACACGCCGTCTGCCTTGAGCCTTGCAGCCTCCTATTCGTTGGGCTCAGGCCAGCGCCAAACCAGAAACGTTTGCAATGTCTCTGGGCAAACGGAGGGCCGTGAACTCTTCTCGGGCCGGGTGTTCGCTTGGTTGGCTAGCGGGAGACACAAGAGTAGCACCAAGAGTGACGGACAGATGGTTTTATTTGATGTTTTAAGTACCACCAGTCTGTGAACCTGGATCTACAGTCTGCAAAGTGAGTCTCTGGGCTTTTCAAATGTAGGGAGAGGAGCATATTGGAAAAAGGGGGGCCGTTTTTCTTATTCATTAGCACAACCAACTCAGGAGTACTATCTGGCTCCAAGGAAGCTGAAATTGAAAAAAAAGCCGGTTCACATTGCTTAGATTTTAGTAGGCAGCCGTACACGTCAACGAACTGTAAGTGAACCCCAATACAGAGGTTAGCAGGGGAGAGGCCCCTGCATATTAATCTGATGGAACAGGGAGAGCTTCCCTGGTGAAGTGGTGGTTGAGCTGAGTTTTGAAGAAGGGAGAAGAGCTTTCGCAGCAAAGGACAAAGTACTTTGCTGATGTCAGTGTTATAGTTAAGTGAGGAGATTCTGAATCTGTTCCTTACAAATGTGCAAAAATGTCTGGGTGGAAAAGGTTTTTACTACGTAGTCAAGATATCTCTTGGCTATCTAGGTGGAAGAATCTGATGTTTTTAGGAAATTGCAAGCAATTGGATATAGCCAGACCTAAGGGATCTGAAATAGCAGGAGGTGAGGCTTCAGAGCCAGTTGGGGTGTACCTTGCCAAACTAAGGATTCCGAACTTTACCCTGGAGGCACCCCCATGTGTATCTCTTCAGCCTTATCTCTTTAAATTGCGTGCACCAGTTGCACCGAACTATTTTCAGTTTCCCAGATGCACTTTTTCACCTCTCTCTGCTTTACTCTGGCTGACAAACACCTAATTTTCCCAGTCTTAGATGTTATCTTCTCAAATACTACCCCTGGTATAAAGTTGTTTTGTTTGTTTTCTTCTGATCAGCAGTTACTGAAGGTATGCTTCCTGGGAGGGCACTAGGGTTTGTGAATATAAAAATCACACAAGTTATGGTCCCTGTCCTCAAGAAGTTCACCATATAAAGAAGTTGAGGAATATACCCCAACAAGAAAGAGTCTATTGAGGTGCTGAGTAGGGAAAATTTGCACCATCTAAATAAATATCCCAGGCTGAGAGACCAACAGTTGTGAAAGCATGAACAATTAAGAGAAAACAATAACTACACACTGTTCATGTATTATGTAAGCATTATAGTTCTAAAGTCCATACTTGGCTCTAAAACGTTTGTGAATCTAACACTGGTTAAGCACAACCCTTCATTATAGCAAAACACTTCAAGAGTTTCCACAATAAATATTACCATGCCTCGTGTTTCTTAAATATGGCCACGATTAGTGTTTCTTTTTGCCTGAGGGACCCAATTGAAATTCCCACACCTTTTAGAAAGATGGAAGCATGATATAAACATGAAGATACCTTCTTGAGACCATCAACATAAGGCCATGAAATAGGATATTGGAAATACTTTAAAAATTTGCAAGCTCACTGAGTGAGCTTAATTCTTTATTAAGAATAAAGATAAGGGGTATACAAGTTGATTTTTAAAAAAAGGAAAACTGACTGTACTTATTTGCTTGTATGTGCATAAAATATTTCAGAAGGATACCCCAAAACTTGTAATATGGTTTGCCTGTGGGGGGGAGCTGGGTATTGGAGAGAGGCAGATGGGAGGAAGGCATATTACCAAATAACCTTTTGTGACTTTGGAATATTTAACATATTTGAATGTAGTACTTATTGAACATTAAAAAACATCATATGATGTGTTTGACATTTTTTTCCTCATAGAAATTTATGTCAATGATGCTGAAAATATGTCCTGATGAATATTCTGGCTTAACATTTAAAAAAAAAATACATTTTATTGATTTTTCACAGAGAGGAAGGAAGAGAGATAGAGAGCTAGAAACATCAATGAGAGAGAGACATCGACCAGCTGCCTCCTGCACACCCTGCACCGGGGGATGTGCCCGCAACCAATGTACATGCCCTTGACCGGAATCGAACATGGGACCTTCCAGTCCGCAGACCGACGCTCCATCCACTGAGCCAAACCGGCTTCGGCTGGCTTAACATTTTTAGGACGCATTCTTATTTACATAAAACAGAAAAAGAGTAACAATAATTATGTGGTGTGTTTTTTTTTTAAGAAATGGGATCATATACATGCTGCTTGTTCTTTGCCCTTTTCACTTAATTTATTGTCATCTTATCATGTTCGGATAAATAAACCTACCCTATTTTTAACGACTTCATAGAATGTAGGATGCAGGCCACTATAATTTAACTTTTGCCCTATTGATGAACATTTTGGCAATTGCCAATGTTTTACAAACAGTGTTAAATAATAGATATTTTTTTAAAAAATATATTTTATTGAATTTTTACAGAGAAGAAGGGAGAGGGACAGAGAGCTAGAAACATCGATGAGAGAGAATCATCGACCAGCTGCCTCCTGCACCCCCCCCACCAGGGATGTGCCCACAGCCAATGTACATGCCCTTGACCGGAATCGAACCTGTGACCCTTCAGTCCACAGACCAACGCTCTATCCATTGAGCCAAACCGGTTTTAGCAAATAATAGATATTTATTGTTGAGAAATTCTCAAATCCATCTTTGGGCATTAATGCAAGTATTTCTGTAAGATGGACATCTAGAATTGAAATTGTTGAGCCAACGTAAATGCAGATTTTAAATAGTAATAAATACTTTTCTATAACACTTCGTATTGCTGCCAGCAATGTGTGAGTGGGCCTTGCCAATATGGGGGATTTTATCTTTTTTAGTCTTTGCTAACCATGGAGATTAAAAAGTGGTATCTATTGTTTTAATTTGAATTTCTTTAGTAGTATGGTGAAGCATCTTCTAAAAAGTATTTATCAACTCTTCTTCTGTCAGTGGTCCTTCTTGTTATTTGATCATTTTTCTGTAGTGTAACTCCACTATTTTAGTAAAAGGCGAAAGATTTATGCGATCTGAAGAGAAACCAGAGTATGTAACTCCACTATTTTAATGTGATATAACAGCACCTTTATGTTAGGGATAGTGTGTGTGCATATATACACTGAGTGGCCAGATTATTATGATCTCTGAACGCATAATAATCTGGCCACTCAGTGTATATCCTATATAATAAAGGGCTAATATGCAAATTGTCCCCTCGACCAGGAGTTCGACCAGCAGGCAGGCTGGCCAACCGCCCATGTCCCCTCCTCCTGGCCAGGCTGGCCGGACCCCACCCATGCATGAATTCATGCACCGTGCCTCTAATATAAATATATAAATATATATATATATATATATATATATATACACATACACACACACACACTCTCTCTCTCTCTATATATATATATTCATATATATATATACCATATGAAGGTTTTAATTTTTATGTAGATACCTTAAACATTTTTTTAAATTGATTTATTGGTCACTTCTTGTATGTGCTCTGACCGGGGATTAAACTCACAACCTTGGCATATCAGGACAACGCTCTTACTAACTGAGCTACTTCACCAGGGCTAAATTTTCTTTTCTTTTAATTTATTGGTTTTTAGAGAGAGAGAGAGAGAGGAAGAGAAACATCTATTTGTTGTTCTACTTAGTTATGATTTGTTGGTTGATTCTTGTATGTGCCCTTGATTCTTTTTTTCTTTTCTTTCCCTTGATTCTTTTTAAAAATATATATATATTTTATTGATGTTTTCACAGAGAGGAAGGGAGAGGGACAGAGAGCTAGAAACATCGATGAGAGAAACATCCGACGAGCTGCCTCGGAATCAAACCTGGGACCTTTCAGTCCACAGGCCGATGCTCTATCCACTGAGCCAAACCGGTTTCGGCTTTCCCTTGATTCTTGATTGAACCCGAAATCTTGGGGTATTGGAACAATGTTCTAACCAGCTTAGCTATCCAATGAGGGTTAAATAAGTTGTGACACTTTCTTTTTGGCTTTTGCATTTCTCCTCCTCCCTTCTTTTCCCTTCTCCTTCTCCTTTATTTGTTATACATAGAAAGCCTTCACAAATCCATTATAAATATATCCTCCCAGGTTTTTCTCTAGTACTTTTATGGTTCCATTTTTTACATTAAAATTTTTAATTCACCTGAAATTTATTTTGGTGTAAGGGCTGAGGATTATTTTTAAGTAATTGAGATTTATTTTTGTCCAAAAGGAGGGCTAGTTTATCTAACACTATTTTAGTACTTTTTTTTCCCCTGACTAATGTAAAATGCTACTTTTATTGTATACTAAACTCCCATTAAAATACATTTTAATTTCTGGTAGTTCCCCTTATTGCTCCTCCTTTTTACAATTTTCCTGGCACTTTATAGGATTTTTATTCTTCCAGGTAAATGTATGAATATTTCTGGAAGATTCCCCCATTCCCACTGTCATTTTGATTGTGATTATAGTGCTTTTATATATCAGTCAGTTTGGGGAGCATTAAAATGCTTATGGTATTAAATCTTCCTACCCATGAAAAAGGTATATTGCATATAACTGTATGTTCACTTTGTTGTGTTTATGCTTTTTAAAAATTTAGGTCCTGAATATTATTTCTTCTTAAAGATGTCACTGGACATTGTCTTGTTGTTTTCACAAATGGCCTCTTTTCTTACCATTGTATTTTATCTCAGTGCCTGTGCGTGGTGCACTCTCAGTAACCATGTGACCAGATCGCAGATGGCCATGCAGGTAGCTGGAGATGGCTGGAGGCAGGGCAGGAGCCAAGTCATAAGGGCTTACGCATTATGCTGTTAGTTTGAATTTTACCTTGAAAGCTCTGAAGAGATACTGGAAGACTTTAAGGGTGGGGTGATATAACCTCTAACAGCTGATTTTTTTTTTTAGCTCCTGATTTTTATTTTTTTTTAGTTCCTATCAGGCACTGTGCTAAACTCTACAAGTGTCATATTTTAATCTCACAACTCTGTTTTACAGACGATTTGATCATATGTACTTTTTAGAACAGTCATTTGGGTGCTAATGTGAAGGATGAATTCTTAGAAATCTTTTATGATGAGGATGAGATTAGTAAGTGACAAGGCCAAAACAGGAGAAATGGGAAGGGAGGGAAGTATAAATACAAAGGTGAAGTCTGCAGGTCTTGGTGACTGGATGCAGAGATGAGGGAAAAGGAGTCATCACTGACATCCTGCCTTCTGGACCGAGCAGTAGGATGGCTGCAGATGCCCTTCCTGAGAGGGACAACCTAGAAGGAGGAGGAAGAGGAGGCTGTGGTGGGGGCAGAATTGGAAAAGGGGGCAAGATGAATCCAGTTTTGGATATGCAGAATTACTGCTATCCTTTTTTCTTTAATTTAAAAAAGAAAAGAAACATTTTATTGGAAAATACAAAATGGGAAGTAAATTGTAGTCAAAATACTATTTATGCTTGTATAAATTAATTTAAATTTCTTGCAGCATTTAGGTTTTAATTGACTGAGGCCTAGTAGGGGTGGGAATTTTTTTTAGTGTCACCAATTTGTGCTGGTACTCCTCTTATCACTGTGAATGCCCACGGTTTCAGTCTTCTTGATGAGCTGTTCTCCTTCCTTCCAACCCCCAAACCCCAATTGTTATTTTTAAAATAAACTTTTAATTTTAGAGTAGTTTTAGATTTACAGAAATGTTACAAGGATAGGACAGAGGATTCCCATATATCTGGCTCCCAGGTTTCTGAATTATCAGCATCTTGTGTTAAAATGGTACAGTTGTCACTACTAATGAACCAATTTTGATACATTATTAATAACTAGAGCCCATTCTTTATTTGAATTTCCTTAGTTTTTACTTATTGTCTCTTTTCTGTCCCCGGACCCTATCCAGGATATCGCATTACTTTTATCTTCGTTCTTTTAATCCTTACCAGAGGATGTGTTTAGAGAGAGAAAGGGGTGGGGGAGAGAATGAATCATCGATGTAAGACAGAAACATTTATTGGGATCAAACCCAAGCATGTGCCTGGACCAGAAGTCAAATCCAAAACCTTTTGGTATCCAGGATGATGCTCCAAGCAGCTGAGCCAGCTGGCCAGGGCAGGATATCACGTTACTTCTAGTCGTCATGTCTCCTTAGGCTCCTCTTGACTGTGACAGTTTCTTAGATTTGCCTTATTTTTGATGACCTGGGCAGTTTTAAGGAGTGCTGGCCAGGTGTCTTGTAGACTGTCCTTCAGTTTGGGTTATCTAAGGTGTTTTTCTCATGGTTTGAGCGGGTTTACGGGTTTTGGGGAGGAAGACTACAGAGGTAAAGTGCTTGTTTCATCATATATCCCAGCTACATGCTATGAACATAACTTATTACTATTGATGTTGACCTTGATCATCTACCTGGCCGAGGTAGTGTTTGTCGGGTTTCTCCATTGTGAAGTTATTCCTCTGCTCTCCCGCTTTTCCATACTTTACCCTTTAGAAGGAAGTCTTACTTACCTTGATGTCATAGGCTTGAAGGCACAGAGTAGTATTTGCTGAACTGGACTGGGTCCCTATTATTTTGTCTCACAAAAGTTCTGCCAGATAATTTTTTCTATTTTGTCAATAGGAAAATAAAAATTAGAGGATTTGAGTAACTTGCTCAAAGTAACAGGGTAAGTAGTCAAATTGGAATTTGAACCCATTCTTGCTGAATACAAAGTCTGTGGTCTTTGCCTGTACCATCTGGCTTTACAGAGGGTTGTGTTTACTTTGGCCATCTTCCCTAAGTACTGGTAATGCAAAAGTGTCCATAGATAACGTGGTTAAACTTGTTACATGGAAATTTAATTCCTCTTTTCAATTTAAAGTTATACCTTAGAACTCTCAGTCTTGAACTGGGCAGATCTCTGTGCTCAGTATTGCTCGATCCAATTTTAATATAATATCTTCTCTATAGAATTATGAAGAGTGGGTTACAGCAGGGCCTTCCTGGGAAAGTGGGTACCAGTTAAGATATTACAGTAGTATAGGACTGTTTTTATATTTTGTGAGGCAGCGTAAAATGAAAACAGTGCCCCTTGTTCAGAAATCATTAAGAATTCCAGCTGTAGTTGGTTTTGCTTAGGTGTTAGAGCAAAATGAATTCCAGCTGTAGTTGGTTTTGCTTAGGTGTTGGACTGAAGGGTCTTGGGTTCAATTCTGGTCAAGGGTATGTACCTCGGTTGCAGGCTCGATCCCTGGTCCTGGTTGGGACATGTTCGGGAGGCAGTCAATCGATGTGTCTCTCTCACATCAATGTTTCTCTCTCTGTGTCTCTCCCCTTCCCTTCCACTCTCTCTAAAATCAGTGGGGAAAAATAATACCCTCGGGTGAGGATTAATAAGAAATCCAATACACTGACAGCAAAGCATTATACCAAACAGGAGGCCCTTCTAAGATGAGACCTATGTGAGTGTACAGGTCACATGTCCATGAAGTTGGCCCTGCAGTAGTTGAAGTAGTAGGTAAAAGAGGGCCAATATTAAAGTAGTGGAAGTGTGAACGGAGAATGGAGGGTGGTTACACAGCGTATTAAAGAGGTAAATCTATAGGAATTGATTGATGATTAGTTGTGATGAGTGGGTGAAGCCATTCACTGGCACAGAAATCAAAGAGGACCATATTGGCCTTGGGAAAAGGATGAGTTCAGTTTTAAAAATTAACATCCAAGTGTAGATATTCAGGATGCACTTGGATATATAAGTAGCCATATAAAAATAGCTGGGTATACACTCCAAAATGATAGTGCCCAGATGAAGACCAGGATGAAGGGGGACAATTGGCTGAGGACTTGAATCTTTTAAAGAAAGTATTCATGTATTTCTTATATAACTGAGAAATAATTTTTAAATGGAAATCAAGTCACAAAGTATTATTGTATTTGTAAGAGAAATAGAGTCAATCTGAAAGTAAAAGTTTCAAAAGTTTATAGTAAAAAGAAAGGCATTTATGATAGAAATAGATTTGCAACCATGTATTTTCTGTTGCCCATACCACACTACATGTGTTTCAAAATAGGCTCTTTTTAAACTTTTACTGAGTACCCACAATGAATTGGTTCCTTTACAGGGTGTATAACTTTGAAAATTTATATTAAACTTTAGTTTTACCTTGTATCTTTATGATTTTTGATTACTGACATGAGCATTTCCATATTTTAGTAGTATGTTGTATAATGCTTTTTTCTTTCGATCACATTACCTGTGTGTTTTTTGTTGGGGGAGGTGATAGGGAAAGCCTGAAGATAGAAGTCCGAAGCTCACATTTGAGTTCTGCCTCTGCCTCTTTTTTTTTTTTTTTTTTTTTTTTTTTTAAATATATTTTATTGATTTTTTACAGAGAGGAAGAGATAGGGATAGAGAGTTAGAAACATCGATGAGAGAGAAACATCGATCAGCTGCCTCTTGCACACCCCCTACTGGGGATGTGCCCGCAACCAAGGTATATGCCCTTGACCGGAATCGAACCTGGGACCCTTGAGTCCGCAGGCCGACGCTCTATCCACTGAGCCAAACCAGTTTCGGCTGCCTCTGCCTCTTGTTGGCTGTAAAATCTTGGCAAAATTACCCAGCTTCTCTGAGCATGCTCTCCTTATTGGTAAATGGAGATGAAGTTAATCTTACTAGAGATGTGAAAATTAAATGAGACTACACATGAAAGTTGTTTGTAAACTCTAAATTTTACAAGTTCATACTTTTTTTTAGTTCTGAACCCAGGACCTTTCTTGGTGAGCTTCCCACCTCACCTCCTTCCCAGAATCATCTCCTCCCTTCTTAAACTCGTTTTCTCACCATCCCCAGAATGTGCCTTGTACTTTCCTGCCTCCTTAATACTGCTCTGATTCATTTATTTAATCAACAAATGTTTATCGAGCACCTCACTTCCCTCAGGTCTTTGTTTAAAGGTTACCTTCTCAGTGAGGTCTACAATGTCTACCCTATTCTAAGTTGCAATCTGTTGCTCCTCAGCACTGCCAGTCCTCCTTCACCTGCTCTCCTCATCCTCCACTACACTTATGACGTAACACATATTTACCTGTTGTCTCTTCTCTCCACACCCACTTCCCACTAGAATTTAAATGTCATTTGGGCAGGGCTCTTTGTTTTGTTTTATGATGTATCCCAGGCATGTAGAACACTGCCTGGTACAGAGTAGGAACTGAACCAGAGGTATTTATTGAACAAATGAATGAATATGCATTGTGCCAGACTTTTAGCCAGGCTCTGGGTATATAGTTGTGAAAAAGAAGAGCTGGTTTCAGCCCTCATGGAACACCAGCCTGGCATTACTGTCTGGTGGTTTTTCTGCCCGCCTGGGCTGCCCTCCTTTGGGAAATGTCAGAGTGACTAATAGCTGAGTTCAGAGTGGCCTTTCCTCTGAGCACTGAGCAATTTTCAGGTAGTTTTGCTTTTAAGTTTAAAAAAATTATAATAGAAGGACAGGAAGAGAGTAATGCATTCTATTTAGTTATTCTAAGTTAAAAGTCAACATTTTTCCCGAATGCAAAGAAGAATACAAGTATTTCCTTTAAAGTGCTGGGCCTTGCAGATAGCTGAAAAAGGTCATGGGGGTATATCTGGTTTAACTTGTTTTTCCTCCCTCCTTTCCCTCCCTCCCTCCCTTCTTCTTCTTTTTCTTTCTCATGCCACCCCTCCTTTCACCTGAAGGAAGATGGTTGTAATTTTTCAAATTATTGAAGAATGAGAGGATGTGCAATAAACATGTTTATTGCTGTCTTTTTGAAACATTTTGGAATGCTTCATTCATGAGATCCTGACCTGTTTCTTGTTTGTCAATAAGAGGTTTTATATTGTGCCTTAACCGGTTTGGCTCAGTGGATAGAGAGTCGGCCTGCAGACTGAAGGGTCCCAGGTTTGATTCCAGTCAAGGGCATGTACCTTGGTTGTGGGCACATCCCCAGTGGGGTGTGTGCAAAAGGCAGTTGATCAATGTTTCTCTCTCATCGATGTTTCTAACTCTCTATCCCTCTCCCTTCCTCGCTGTAAAAAATCAATAAAATATATTTAAAAAGAGGTTTTATATTGCTAGAACTCTTTCTTAAGAAAAGAGAAAACAAAAGGAGATTAAATTGAGTATATTTAAAAATAATCTGCTGATCCAGCACACTTAAAACAGTATGTCAGCAACTGTTCTTTCTCTCACTATGTTCTCACATAGGCAACCAGGGAAACACAACGCAAGCCAGGGAAACTCTGTAAGATGGGATGAAGAATTAAGGGAGAACATTGCTGCACAGGTATGGAGCTGAACTAAATGATTTTTAATATTGCTTCCAAATCTGAGACTTTTCATCTAGATAATTTAAATTCCTAAACTCTGTTTGTCCTCATTTATTTGAATAATCCAGTTGATAACATTTTGTGTAGGTATATTTTCTAAATAATTATTTTAATTCTGTAGGTATGAATTGTTTTGCCCCATAATCTTTTTGTTAGAAAAAATATTGATAAAGGAAACTCTTGGGACTGTAGCCTCAATTTATTGTAAACAGTTTCTATGATGTCCCATAAACCCATGATATGACATAAAAATCTACTCTGCAAGATTATTTTTAGCATCTTCTTGCAACAACTTAAGTTTGTGTAACAATTGTTGCATTGTGAATAAACTCTAAAACATCCTCAATAAAACAAAGTACAAAAGAAAAACTCAAGCGATGAGCTCTATGTAAGGTCTCTTATAATGCTCTGATTTATGAGCCCTTTAGTGTGCTCACATTGACTTGTGGACACATCTCTGTCCTAGTATTTATATAAATAGGTATCTATACTAATAAAAGGGTAATATGCTAATTAGACTGGGAGACCTTCCTGGAGACCTTCTGGATGTCCTTCCAGACAAAGCCATGGTGGCGGGGCCAAGGCAGAGGCAGTTAGGGGTGATCAGGGGGGGGGGGGGCAGTTGGGGGAGATCAGGCCGGTGCGGGGGGGGCAGTTGGGGGTGAGCAGGCTGGCAGGTGGGGGCAGTTGGGGATGACCAGGCCGGCAGTGGGAGCAGTTGGGGGTGATCAGGCTGGCAGGCAGGGGCAGTTGGGGGCGAGAAGGCTGGCGGGGGGTCAGTTGGGGGTGAGCAGGCCAGCAGGGGGGCAGTTGGGAGCATTCAGGCCAGCAGGGGGGATAGCTGGGGGTGATCAGGCTGGTGGGGGGGCAGTTAGGGGTGATCAGGCTGGAATGGGGGGCAGTTGGGGGTGATCAGGCCGGCAGGCAGAGTGGTTAGGGGCGATCAGGCAGGCAGGCAGGTGAGTGGTTAGGAGCCAGCAGTCCCAGATTGCGAAAGGGATGTCTGACTGCTGGTTTAGGATCGGGCCTTAACCAGCAGTCGGACATCCTCCGAAGGGTCCCAGATTGGAGAGGGTGCAGGTTGGGCTGAGGGACACACACCCCTCCTGCCCCCATGCACGAATTTCGTGCACCGGGCCACTAGTATACATTATAAAAATTGATGGGGATACCTTCTTCCAGAAAGGATTCATAGCCATTTCCAAAGATACAGGAAAACCCCCCCAACACAAAAATCATTCACACACACTCCAAGATGCCATAAATTAAAAGTGTAGAGAATGAAAAAAAAGAACATCAGAGAATGAAGAAATAAAAACATGGGTAGAAACAAAATGGAGGCAAAGCTAAAAATGAATATAGGAATAACCTTCACATTTGCTACAGCTGGGCCATGAATTTGTCTCTAAGCTGACAGTTTCATTGGTCCCACAATTCATGATATCTATGGATAAAAAACAAACCCGTTACTCTGGAGAAAAACTATTCCCGGAACTAAGATCAGATTGGACTGTCTCCCAGGGACACTCATAAAGAGAACATTGTGTTATATGAGCAGCAGTGTCCTTGACAGCATCCCTGACAGGGTGACCAGTTCACAAGGATGCCTCTTACAGCCTGATGGCTACACACCAAAAAGCGAGTCCATGGGTTAAAGCAATACTTCTGAGGCAGGGGACTGGCTCAGTGATAATGGCTGCACTGATAAAATGTTTTTATCTCTTGGACTACAGTTACTGGCATATAGCAGGTATCAAGAAGTATTTTTGAGTGAATGTCAATTGAAGATCCAGTTCAAAGACCCCCTCTAGAAAGGTCTTCCGATTATCAAGACCTAAAATCCTGCTCTCCAACTTTGTACCCCTTTTGTAGCTATCAAGCAATAAATACAGTTATGCAATATTTCTTCTACTGTTGGGTTAAACTGCCGTTTCAATATTTTGACATTAAATTTCTCATGTCTTCCCCAAATATGGGAATGAGGCCAGGGATATTTGTATGTGTGTACACATAGTTGTTGTGGTGGAAGTGTTGGTGGTGGAAGTGTTAGGTCTAGAAAGTACTATACTCATCAAACTGGAAGACCAGTTTGCAGGTCACCTTGAGAGTACTATTGGCTTAGACCCAGACTCCCACATCCAGGCTATCCTTCAGAGCTGAGGCAGGGTGGGTCATGGTGCCACCGTGGGCCTTTGGACATGGGTCTCTGCTGAGCAACAGAAAGACCCAGTCACAGGTAATGGCATCACTGGCATTACAAGAGACTGAGTGCTGAGCTACTCACCCAGGGCTCTTTACAGTCCTGTAGGGGAACTGGGGTTGAGTTGAGTTCACAGGTTAGGGTTGAGTCATGTTAGTTGGCAGAGTTACAGGCTTGGGGGTAGGGCTTTGGTGTAAGGGCTTTTCTTCCGGGTGGGTGTCACCACCTCTCAGTTCTGACTGTTATCTTCCTGTTGTCATTGATATTGTAAAGGTGCTTCAGAGCAGGGACGTGGTCCCTATGTGCAGCTTTCTACCTGCAGTCACAATGATGATGAAGATCTTGTCTTCTGGTGTATAACTTTACCTTGTTCTTGTTTCAACAGCATTGGCCCTGCCAGACCTGGGATAGGAAACTGGAAGAGGGCGTGTAGTGGTTGAGAATATGGGTTTTGATGGAGGCCTGTGCAGGTCTCAACCCATCCAGGGCTTGAAGTTGCTATCTGCCTCATAAAGGAGAGTAGACGGTTTGTCTTTCGGCAAGACAAAGTTGTCTTGTCTGAAAAAGCCTCCTCCATGGTTGGCTTTGGCATCTTCCAGGAATAGGAGGGTCTCCTGTCATGATGGGGAGGAGGTGCTTTTGCTGATTCACATAATGGGTGACTGAGGTTCGGGGGAGACACGTGCCAAACACGCAGCGGCAGTGGGAGGCCTGTGACAGCACCAGGATGTGGCACAGCCACAGGGTCACAGGGAATGGGAAGGTCTCCGGATCACCTTGTTGACTATATTGCTGCTGGCACTCAGCACTGCAGGCATAGCACTGCCACCTCCTGTGCCCTCACATGCCCTGCTGCTGCATCCTGCCCCAGTGGCCACCCCTTTCCACTCATCTGATGACCCAACCCAGGCTCGTCATCACTTTCTGCTTTGCTTTCTCTTAATAGAATTTATCCCTACATAACCTGTATATTTCTTTGTTTATAGTCTGCCTCTCCACACTACATTGTAAGCTCCTTGAAAGCGGGAACTTTGTTTTGTTCACTGTGGTAGCCCCAGCACCTAAAACAATGCCTGACATGTAGAAGGTACTCAAAAACACTTATTGAGCTGAGGCCGGTTTGGCTCAGTGGATGGAGCGTCGGCCTGTGGACTGAGGTTCGATTCCGGTCAGGGGCATGTGCCTTGATTGCGGGCACATCCCCAGTGGGGGGTGTGCAGGGGGCGGCTGATCGATGTTTCTCTCTCGTCGATGTTTCTAGCTCTCTGTCTCTCGCCCTTCTTCTCTGTGAAGAATCAATAAAATATATTAAAAAAACAACACACACACCACTTATTGAATGAATGAATAAATGTACCAGCCAATGAAGAGCTAGAGCTTTTGTGAGTTCATCTGGCTAGAGGCCAAGACACTGGAGAATGTGGAATGCAGGTGTCCACGTGGACTCCTATAGCTTTGTCTCTCCTACTAGACTAATGGGAAGAGCTGACAATGCCAAGAACCCCGGCCCTCCTGGGAGTTACTGTTAAGTATCTGTAATTGTAAGGTTGAGGGCCTAGATAGTACAGGATTCATATGGTTTGGGAATGGTACAAAGGGCAGTCCCATCAATCTTTAAGTCAGCTAGAGTAGTTTTCTTGCTTCCAATCCAAAAACCTTGACTGAGTAGGTTCAAGAAATTGAAAGAAAGCCCTGTGTTTGGGTATGTGGATAGACAAGGAGAGAGTGATACATAGGAATAGATAAGACCGTCTCTAAAAGTAAGACTAAACAAATGTGTTTAGTATTAAGTGGATGAGGAGTGGAAACTCATGAAAGAATTTAAGCAGGGGAACAATATGGTCAGATTTGTGTTTTGAAATATTTTCTTGGCTGGACAGTGTGGCTCAGGGGTTGAGCATTGACCCAGGAATCAAGAGGTTGCTGGTTTAATTCCCGGTCAGGACACATGCCCAGGTTTCGGGCTTGATGTTGGGGCGTGCAGGAGGCAGCCAATTGACATTTTTATCCTTCTCCCTTCCTCTCTCTCTAAAATCAGTATTAATTAAAAAAAAGAAATATTTTCTCTAGCTGAAGTGTGAATGGATTGGAGGGGGGTCAGAGTGAATTATGGAAAAAATAAAGAAAAACATTCCAGAGGAACTAGCATGAACATCAAGGAACACAATAGAGTATTCAGTTGGGCCAGGGCTTAGCAAAGATCTTTCATTTATCTCTCTACAGTCCTGGGGAGAAGGAGTTTGAAAGATATTGCTGGTACAAGGCTGGGAATGAAGAGGGTGGGAGGTAAGGCAGGATAAATTAGAAGGGCTTTCGGTGACTTTCTTTTTAATGTTTATAAGAACTTTCAGGAGAGACCACCGCAACATCCATGATTTACACAAATAAGAACTGAATTGAAATAAAAGGTCTAACTTGAACCATCAATGGTATAAATGTCAGTACTTGGGATTATAGTGACAATCTCCTCAACTCTTAAAAATTTAGAATCTTGAGAGAGTTAAACTATGAAATCAACACATAGTGGGATAAATTACCCAGCCCTAATAGTAGCAGGAGTTGAAAACAACGTGTAAATTATAGATGGAAGCTTTTAAATTGTAGGTTATAGTTAAAGGATACATTAGCATGTTTACACTATGATGTGGAACTCTACTGGTGTGCCAATTACAGATATGACTATCAAGAATTTGAAAAGATTATTAAAACATTTTAATCAGAATGGCTATCATCAACAAATCGACAAAAGACAAGTGCTGGCGAGGATGTGGAGAAAAAGGGCCCTAGCTGGTTTGGCTCAGTTGATAGAGCCTCGGCCTGGGGACTGAAAGGTCCTGGGTTTGATTCCAGTCAAGGGCACATGCCCAGGTTTGGGGCTCGATCCCTAGTAGGAGGCGTGCAGGAGGCAGCCAATCGATGATTCTCTCTCATCATTGATGTTTCCATCTCTCCGCTCTCCCTCTCGGAAATCAATAAAAATATATTAAAAAAAAAAAAAAAGGAACCCCTGTACACTGCTGGTGGGAATGCAGACTGGTGCAGCCACTGTGGAAAACAGTATGAAGTTTCCTCAAAAAATTCAAAATGGAACTCCCATTTGACCTAGTAATCCCACTTCTAGAAATGTATCCCAAGAAATCAGAAACACCAATCAGAAAGAATATATATACCCCTATGTTCATAGCAGCACAATTTACCATAGCTAAGATTTGGAAACAGCCTAAGTGCCCATCAGCAGATGAGTGGATTAGAAAGCTGTGGCACATCTACACAATGGAATACTATGCTCTTATAAAAAAGAATTCTTACCATTTGCAACAGTATGGATGGACCTGGAGAGCATTATGCTAAGTGAAATAAGCCATTCGGAGAAAGATAAATATCACATGATCTCACTCATTTGTGGAATATAATGAACCACATAAACTGATGAACAAAAATAGATCCAGAGACATAGAAGCATGGAACAGGCCACCAAACCTCAGAGGGAAGGGAGGGGAAGGGGGGGAGTGAAGGGGCTAAGAGATTAACCAAAGGACTGTATGCATACCCAATGGACAGACAATAGGGGGTTGAGGACCTGTGCTGAGGGGGAGCAGGCTGGGAGAGGTCAATGGGGGAAAAAATTGACATGTAATACTTTCAACATTGAAGAATTAAATAAAGTTAAAAAAACTGGAAAAAATTTAAATCGGAAATTATATACCTATTTAAGCATGAAACCTAATGTCAAACAGGTAATATTCACAGAAACATGCTCAAGTTTCTCATGAAAAATTTAAACATTTTATTTGAGTATTTAGCCTTAGTAAAGGTTGTGAGTTTCTCCTTATGGAGGGAGTGTCAAGAGGCGCAGGCTGCCTAGAAACGGCCACAGGGATAGTAGCCCCAAGTCTCCCGACTCAGGCACTGGCGGCGGCAGGGGAGCGGCGCAACCACACTTGGGCCACGCCCCACTGAGGGACCAATAAGGGCGGGCGTTCACTCTCTGGACCTTAGGGGAGACATCAGCCAATCTTATGACCGGCACTGGTGACGCACATCGTTGCGCGCCAATTTGGCGACGTCATCCCTCAGCGCCGGAAGTGGTGCGGAAAAGGAGTGACGCGAAGTTGCCCGACTCAGCTGTTTGAGGTAAGGCGGTTTGGGCCTACCTCCTGTGCTGGCCGCGGTGGAAGCCGTGGGCGTGGGCCTTATGCCGGGCTCGCTGCTGTTTTTGAGTGACGTGCCTTGAATAACGCTCTGACGGCTTCTTTCCCGGCAGGCGTTGCTCCTCCCCCGTGCTCCAGGGCTCTCAGCTCCCTCTGGCTCCCTTGGGCCGTGTTTGGCTCCGCCCCACTTCGCGTCCGTTCACCTGTGCCCCTGACACCCGTACCTAGCTTGGCCGCAACACAAGCGGAGAAAATATTAGAGCGTGGGCACTGTCCAACCGTGGGTTTGTCAGGTAGGACATTGTTTCCTTCAGAAACGCTCCCTGAAAGGAGCCCGAGGGCCTCTCACAGCGTCCTCACAGGCCTTATGGGAAGGCCAGAAGAGGCAAGCCTGTCGTCACGCAGACCAGGGATAGCCGTTCAACAAAGCTGGGGCGTAATTTCCCTTTGGAACAATGTGGCCCAGGTTTGGAGCCTTTTGGGAATTTGACGTATTGGGGATCGTTAGAACACTTGGGACAGGGCTCTCCACGTGGGGAGACAATACAGATTTGTGCCTTTTCATGTTAGTTGCACCGCCTGGGATGGTCACGAGCACCTGCTTTCATCCTACCTGTACTATTAACAAGAGTGATAATGCTTGCTTTTTTGCCAGACACTGATCTTTACATACTCATTTAGCCCTTGTAGTGTTGAGCAGTTATTGTTTTACAGCTGAAGAAATAAAGGCTTAGGTCAAATAACTGGTCTCAAGTCACACAGTGAGTAGGTTGTGGAGCCACGATTTGAACTCAAGCATTTGGACTTTAGAAGCCTGGATGCTATCCACTATTCTATATTGATTTTATTCAGCTGCTCGTCAAATGCCCTAACACCTCACTCTGTTGTTATCTACTATTTTATGGAGAAAATTTAGGTCATCAGAGGTGCCTTTCCTCACATTTCTGATTTTGCTTTCCCATTTACAAAGCCATTTAGATTTATACTCATCTTGATCTTAAGTCTCGGAGGATGAGGAAGAGCTGTATCCCCTGATCAAAGCAAATCCCTTTACCTGTGTTTCTGATCTTTTATACTCTCACCTATGAGACCTTGTTTTCATTTGTTTTTTCTGCCCCTATCCCAGTCATGTATAAACAAAGTCATGTTTCTCAGATCCCTGGCCATCTCTTATCCCCACTTCCCCTATGCAAGCCAGAAAGAAAATAGTTCTTGGTGATCATCTTCCTTTAGCTGTCATCCAGTGACTCTTCCTCGTTCCTATCCAAACTGTTTTAAAGGGTATTCTAAGTTCTGTCCCCATTTTCTCAACGCCCATTCCCTTCTGCAGTCTGCTTTCCGACCTATTATTCCCCTGAAATCTTACCCTAAGGTCACCAGTGATTGTTCCTCAAACCAAATAGTCATTTAAAAATCATCACTTGATTCCCTTGCTGCTTTTGAGACTTGATACCTCTCACTCCCTTTTTTATTTTTGTTAACCCTCACCCGAGGATATTTTTCCATTGATTTTTCTTAGAGTGGAAGGGAGGGGGACAGAGAGAGAGTGAAACCTTGATGTGAGAGAGACACATTGATTGGTTGCCTCCCACATGCGTCCTGACCAGGGCCAGGGATCGAGCTTGCAACCTAGGTACATGCCCTTGACTGGAATCGAACCTGGGACCCTTCAGTCCACAGGCTGATGCTCTATCCACTGAGCCAAACTGGCTAGGGCTTACTCCCTTCTTTGCTTTCCAGGATAATACACTCAGCTGATTTATTCAGTGAACATTTATTGTGATATAGAGATGAGCAAGACAACGTGCCTTTCCTTAAGGAGCTTATATTCTAGCTGTTTCTCCATGTTCCTCTCTCACCAGTCATTTCTCCTGTGGGTACTTTTTTTTATTGATTTCAGAGAGAAAGGGAGAGGAGAGAGGGATAGAAACATCAATGATGAGAGAAAATCATTGATCGGCTGCCTCCTGCATGCTCCCTACTGGGGATCGAGCCCCCAACCTAGGCATGTGCCCTGACTGGGAATCGAACCATGACCTCCATGGTTCATAGGTCGACACTCAACCACTGAGCCATCCTGTCCAGGCTGTTCATTTCATTCTGAACATAATGCCTGAGTGAGCACATCACCTGGCTTGGTTTTAACTCCCTCATGCTTTCAAATAGAAGTTGTCATATTAGACCTTTTTTCTGAGTTTCACCCTCACCTCTGACTACTCTCCTGTACAGCTCTGCCATAGGCAGTTCAAATTCAGAGGCCCAAAACTGAACTTACTTTATCACACCCATCACTAAATCCTAATGATTTTACCCCCTAAATGTTTCTCAAGTCTGTGCTCTCTACTTTGTCCTTCCATTGTCTTACTTCAGACCTCATCTTCTCTCACCTGAAATATGATGGGCTTCTAACTGGTTTCCCCGCATTTAGTTCTGTTCCCCACATATCTTTTCTCCACACTACCTACCTCCTCCCCCAAATGATCTTTGAAAACAAATCTGTGTCAAAGTCCTGCTTAATAATCTTTAAAGAGCTTTCTGTCTTTCATCTGTTTGCTCATTCATTCAGCACATATTTATTGTTTACTGAATTGCAAAATTCATTGGAACTTCTAAAATTTGAGCTTCCAGGGCTCTGCTTCATTTGGACCTGCTTGAATCTCCAGCCTCTTCTCTGCCTCATACTTAGGGTTGCAGCAACACTGAACTGCTTCTGCATATGCACAGTGCTATTCCTTCATGCACTTGCCCTTGCTGTTCACTTTTGTTGGAGTCTTCTCCCCGATTTCTTTCTTTACTTCTTTTTTTTTTTTTAATATATTTTATTGATTTTTACAGAGAGGAAGGGAGAGGGATAGAGAGTTAGAAACATCGATGAGAGAGAAACATCGATTCAGCTGCCTCCTGCACACCCCCCACTGGGGATATGCTCGCAACCAAGGTACATGCCCTTGACCGGAATCGAACCTGGGACCCTTGAGTCTGCAGGCCGACGCTCTATCCACTGAGCCGAACCGGTTAGGGCTCTTTACTTCTTTTTTTTTTTAAAATCTTTTTATTGATTTCAGAGAGGAAGGTAGAGAGAGATAGAAACATCAGTGATGAGAGAGAATCCTTGATATGCCTCATGCATGCCCCCTACTGGGGATTGAACCCGAAACCTGGGCATGTGCTCTAACCAGGAATTGAACTGACCTGGTTCATAGGTCGACGCTCAACCACCGAGCCACACCAGCCAGGCTCTTTCTCCACTTCTCCTCAGTTAGGCTGCTCCCTTTCACCTAATTAACGAGGTTTTTATATAGGACTCATTTTAGGCTCAACTCCTATAGGAAACTTTTCTTGACACCTTTCTCCAACTCTGGGTTGGGTACTTCACTTTTGTGCCCTATCTGTGATGGCAGGTATGATATATTATACCTGTAACATACAGTGCAAGTGAAATGTATTACGTCTTTACTCCTAGCACTAGGTTGGCACAAGGAACATAGTGGGCATGCAGTAATTTTGATTGAATGATCAAATGAGTGAAGAGAAAAGGTATATGGTGCAGTGATTAAGAACCTGTTCTTTGGCCCTAGCTGGTTTGGCTCAGTGGATAGAGCGTCGGCCTGTGGACAGAAGGGTCCCTGGTTCAATTCCGGTCAAGGGCACATACCCAGGTTGTGAGCTCCATCCCCAGTAGGGGGCGTGCAGAGGGCAGCTGATCAATGATTCTCTCTCATCACTGATGTTTCTCTCTCCCTCTCCCTTCCTCTCTGAAATCAATAGAAATATATTAAAAATAAAAAAAGAACCTGCTCTTTGGAATTAATTCAAATCCTATCTCTGGCACACATTGGCTGTATGACTTGAACACATTACTTACTAGTATCTTCTCTAAGCCTTAAATTTTCGCTTCCTTGAACTGAGAGTTGTTGTGAAGATTAAATGAGACGATATAAATGAGATATTTAGCAAATGTCTAGCACATAGTATGCATTTGATAAAAGAATGCTGAACACCAGGGGCTTTAGAAGTATAAGACCAGGCCTAACCCAGGGCAGTGATCTCCCAAGAGCCTTCCTCCAAATTTTCTGAAGGGATGGACAGTGATGCAGTCTGTATACAAGGAGATTTAATTATCATCTGTACCCATCCATCCCACCTTGACCCTTGGATCTTTCATAGGCAACTTAATCTAATTGTGTTTTAATCTGAAATCATCTCTTCTTTACCTACGTTTATCCCCAAATTATGTCTCTGTATATTCTTCCTTTTGGTTAATGAGTATTTCCAAAGTAGGAATCCTGGTTATCTCCCTTTCCTCCTTTGTCATTCCCCAAATGCAGTCAGTAATTAAGTCTACCTTCATGATTTCTTCTGGCTGTTCTTCCTCTCCATCCCCTTTGTTCTGCCTTTGCTTGGGCAGAATTTCTTGTCTCTCTCTTCTGCTGAAACTCTACATGGCCTTAAGGGTTGTTTTTCAAAAGAATGCCAGCACCTCCACTATTGTGCAAGTTGTGTATTGCACAAAGGTGCTGCAGTCATACTTTGGAAATTGCATGTTTGCATATTTATTATGACAGTCTTCTGGCAGATGGCAGCAAAACATCATTCTAACATCAGTATGTTCTGACAGTTAAAGAAGGGAAACCTTCAAATACACAAAAAGTGCCTATAGACTAAAGAATATCTTCTCTTCTATGTCCTTAGTTTTCTGCCAGGCAAACTCCTTTTCAGTCCTTTAAAACCCATTATAAATATCCCTTTTCACAAATCTTTTTTTTTTTAAAAAAATATATTTTATTGATTTTTTACAGAGAGGAAGGGAGAGGGATAGAGAGCTAGAAACATCGATGAGAGAGAAACATCGATCAGCTGCCTCCTGCACACTCCCCACTGGGTGTGTGCCCGCAACCTGAATCGAACCCGGGACCCTTGAGTCCGCAGGCCGACGCTCTATCCACTGAGCCAAACCAGTTAGGGCTCACAAATCTTTTTTTTTTTTTTTTTTTTTTAAATATATTTTATTGATTTTTTATAGAGAGGAAGAAAGAGGGATAGAGAGTTAGAAACATCGATGAGAGAGAAACATCGATCAGCTGCCTCTTGCACACCCCCTCCTGGGGATGTGCCCGCAACCAAGGTACATGCCCTTGACCGGAATCGAACCTGGGACCCTTGAGTCCGCAGGCCGACGCTCTATCCACTGAGCCAAACCGGTTTCGGCAACACAAATCTTTTTTGATACTCTCTGCGAGTCAGTCATTCCTTTGCCTGAGCTAATGCCATATTTGGTTACTTCCTTCTTACATGCTCATCACATTACATTTTAATAATTGGTATATGAGTCTATGTGTCCCATTGTACTCCAAGCCTCAGAAGAATAGGGACAATGTTTAATCATTCTTTGATCCTCAACCTGTAGCCTAATGCCCAGCACATAAAGTATATCAATAAATATAACAAATTTGATTGCTTGGCATGATTCAGTCACAGAGGTGAATACTTTACCCATGTTTTCTTAGTTAATTCTCACAACAGCCATATGAATCCTGTCATTATCACATTGTACATGTGAGGAAATTGAGACTAGGGAGGTGAAGTCACTTGCCTCAAGATGAACAGATGGTATATGGCATGTGTGGTATCTGGGGTGTGGCCCTGGAGGACCTGTGCTAGTTTTCCATGATTCTCTTCTGTTTTGTCTTTCAGAGTAATGATGCGGGTGTGCTGGTTGGTGAGACAGGACAACCGGCACCAGCGAATCAAACTTCCACATTTGGAAGCAGTCGTGGTTGGGCGTGGCCCAGAGACCAAGATCACTGATAAGAAATGTTCTCGACAGCAAGGTAACTGGTCACAAGACTGTGGAGAGCACCTGCTCAGTTCCTTAGAGTAGTGATAACCAAAGGTGCGCATTTTCTGGGTGGTCATGATGGAAAACCTTTGGTCTGCCATAAACAAAACTCAGGAACAGGGCTCTTAGCCAACCCCGGGCCCGTTCACTCCTGATTCCATCCTCTGAAAGCAGTTACTATTCAGTGTTGGGAACAGGCGGGTCCTTCCTGTTACTATTGGTGGTGGAGTCCTGCACCCTGCTTTGTCTAGGAAGGGTCCAAGTTGGGAAGTGAGACAGTTGAATTCTGGGATCTCCAGGCTGAAACTGTGTCTGAGAAGTGATGGGATGGTTCCATCCTTTACATATTGCCTCATACAGAGGGTGGTATTTTTATTTATTTTAAAAATTTATCTTTATTGTTGAAAGTATTATAAATGTCCCCTTTGTTTTTTTCCTCATTGACTCCCTCTACCTGGCACCCACCCCTCCCAGGCCTTCACCACACCATTGTCTGTGTCCCTGGGCAATGCATATATACATATAAGTTTCCCAGTGAATCTCCCCCCATCTACCTCCTGACCTCTATCTTTCCCAGAGGGTGGTATCTTTATAAGGTGATAGTATCTAGCTCTTGAAGTGTCATCCCTGGAACTTAATGAAATGAAAGTCCTTAGGAAAAAGCCTTACCATATACCTCATTTTTTTGCCTATAAACTTCTGGACATGCTCACTGCTACCAGGCCTCCCACCTGCAGTATGTTCCCCATAGCAGGGTTTTCTGAGGTTTGGAGTCTGCAGCACGGATTATTGGTTTTGCCACATGAGTTAATCTAAATGGGTGAAAAAAAAGTCATGCTTGACCTGGCTAGGCCCAAGATACATAGGCAGACGCTGCTTCTCACTCTCTGTCCTCCTGGTCACAATGGCAGTGTGTGTGTCCGCCTGTCCTCTGCCTGTCCTCTCTGGAGAGCAGCTGTGGTGTCTCTCTTCTTTGTTCCCTATCTTACTTACCTGAACATGAGTGATAAATGTTACTTCTTCCCACACATGCTCAGATTGTTCTGACTGTTCCTCTTTCTAGACTGTTCTCTCCACTCCTCCTACCCAAGGCCAGCTGAACGTCTGTTTTTCCGGAATGTATCATTTGCCCCTTTCTCTGTTAAAGGCATCTGATAATTTTATATAATAGCGGAAGCCTGATTTAATCTTGAGTGAAGAGCTTGTAAGAGAAGTGGGTCCCCTTCCCTGACTGTGGTCCCAGGTGGGCCAAGGGCTCTGGAATAGGAAGACTTGTGGAGACTCAGTGAAGCTGCCTCTTAGGGATATTAGCAGTAGCTAAGGGAGTATGTACACTGTTGGACTTTTTTTAAAGTGTTTGATTCTGTAAATTTAGAGAATAAACAGATAGTCCCATCATTCTAATATTCTCTGAGTGAAGAAAATAAAGTTTTAATTTATGATGACCTGTTGGACATTTTATGGAAGGATTTGGAGCCCCAGTCACCTGTATAATGGGCAGTTTTGCTCATAGGCCTTTGAGGAAACCCATGTCAAGTTGCCTTCTTGAGGCTTCATTGTCCTGTAGAAAGAATAGGAGCAAGTGCCTGGTTCTTCATGGTATTTGGGTTTGACTTTTTTTAATCTCTTTCAGTGCAGTTGAAAGCAGAGTGTAACAAAGGATATGTCAAGGTAAAGCAGGTATGTCTGTTTGTGACTTGAATTTCCATTTTATACTTGATGATTTTCTTAGGCTATTGACTTTAGAGTGTCAGTGCCAGCCAGTAAGTCTTCTCAGTCATGTGTGGAAGTGATGGAGTAATATAAGTGAACATTAAGCATAGTTCCTGGCACATAGTAAGTGGTTAACATAATAGTGGCTATATTAGTGATGGAATTGTTGCTTTTTTTGTAATTACCTTCTGATTATTTCATAGGTAGGGGTCAATCCCAGCAGCATTGACTCAGTCATAATTGGGAAGGACCAAGAGGTGAAGCTGCAGCCTGGCCAGGTTCTCCACATTGTGAATGAACTTTATCCATATATTGTAGAATTCGAGGAAGAGGCAAAGAGCCCTGGCCTGGAAACACACAGGAAGAGAAAGAGGTCAGGCAACAGCGATTCCTTAGAAAGGGATGCTGCCCAGGAAGCTGAGCCCAGTACAGGACTGGTACCTGGGAGTGACCCTAGCCAATGCTTTGTGCCCCCAAACAAGGGGACAGATGAATCTACCAAAAAGGTGAGGGTAGTTTGCTTGATAGATGATGTGGAGATTAAATGAGATATAATGACGGCTTAATTGTTTTGTACACTCTAAAGCCAGGCACACGTGAGGGGTTATTAACCATGATAGGGGTTATTAACCAAGATGAAAGAGTCACTTGTTTGTTTCACCAGTCACTTGGGTGAATGTCTCTTTATGTGCTTTTCTCTTGAATTCCTGAGGTAAGCCACTTGAAGGTAGGGCGATAATGGAATATACTTAACACTGAGCTACTAAAATGTGTCAGTCATTTGTATTTCTAGAAGGTTAGCATTGGAACACTTTTCATAGATCATGTGATTCACATCCTGATGTCAAAGTGGAAACCTAGTCAGGCTTAGATGGAGTGGGAGAGGACAGAAGATGTGGTTCACACTCTGGCATTTCCAGCCTCTGTCTAGACATGCAGCTCTGGATATAGGGAGAAAATGGGGATGGCTTATGATTACAAAGGCATAAGTTTGATATAAAGGGGATATAGTTTAGTTCTTAAAAATTAACTTTATTTCCAAGTTTGGTTGGACTTTGCTGACATTCAATGTGAACTAATGCCAAATTTAACTATTGGCATTTGAGATTTTCATTGCTCTTTATTGTTTTAGGAATCATTGGGCCACTGGAGTCAAGGCTTGAAGATTTCTATGCAAGATCCCAAAATGCAGGTCAGAATAAAATTTTGGCATTGAAATAATCGTCAGAGGTCATAACTATAAATGAAATCAAAGGCCATCAGTGTTTCTGAATGAGATTTGTTTTATTGGGCTATTTGTGAGAACAAGTAGCTTTTATCATTCCCAATAAGTGAGCACCTGAAATTCTTTGGAAAGAAACTAAGTTCTTCAAATGAATATCCCCTCTGCCTTGTTCTTCTTAAATTTCTGCATACTATTAAGGGAAGTTGAATTAACCTTACTGTGGTCCCTTTCAGGAGCATCAGATAATATGACTGTGGTTACTGGCCTATCCTGGGATTAATAGTCCGGTATCACCCTAGGAGGGGTCTTTGAGTTCTTAAATTATCTCCTGGGATGACAAGGGGCCAGATCTGAGAGTGTCTTGGAATACACGTGCAGATGTCATATGGTCTGCTGTGGTAGAGTGGAGAAGGGAGCATTTAATTGATGCCTGGAGGGATTTCACATCAGATCCTTAGCAACTACTTCGTACTGTGCATCTTCTGTGTAGTGTGGTGATTAAAACACAGACTAAAGTTGGGGTTGCAATCTTAGATTTCCTGCTTAGTAACTGTGACTTTGCATAAGACACTCAGCTTATCTGAGTCTCTGTGCTTTCATCTGTCAAAATTGGGATACTAAAAACTTTTACAGAAGATTGTGGTGGGATTAAGTGAGTTAATGAATATAACAGCACCTGGCACAGAAGATGCATGGAAAATGTCTGTTTCCTTCTCCTTTGCCTCTGGTAGGTTTACAAAGATGAGCAGGTGGTGGTGATTAAGGATAAATACCCCAAGGCTCGTCACCACTGGCTGGTCTTACCATGGGCCTCACTTTCCAGTCTGAAGGCTGTGACCAGAGAACATCTTGAGCTCCTCAAACATATGCATACTGTGGGGGAAAAGGTGATTGCAGATGCTGCTGGGTCCAGCAAACTCCGCTTCCGATTGGGCTACCACGCCATTCCCAGCATGAGGTAAGCCCTGTGGGGAGTGCTGGTGCATCCTGATTATGTGTAGGTGGAGATGGATTCAGCCTGGGTCTGCTGCGTGTGCTGTTAGCTGCAAGGCCCAGGGGGGTTTCCACGGCAGGTGAGCTGAAACTTCCGTTCTTCTGTCTGACTTGCCTGTAAGCCTTGAGTTCCTACTTCTGCTTGTAATTCGGTTACATACTTTTTTTTTTTTGTTCCTCTCAAAGTGTAAACCTCTGAGGACCTAATTTATGAACTAGACGAAGTAGCTTTATTACACTGGGATGAAGAATTAAAGAATTGTAGTCAGTAACTGTTCAGAAACTCCTAAGTGATTAAGGACCATTGCTCTGAAGGACACAAACATCACTGATTTCTGTCCTAACAGCTTAGTAGATCTAAGATGTAAGATAAAATGAGAGAAAAGTGCAGAGCCTGGCTCATTCCCAGAAGGATTCAGAAAGGAAGGATTGATTCTTTTCAAAGAATGCATCCAAGGCAGTTCTCCACAGGATAAATTACCTGAATGAGATAAGCAGAGTAATGGATTTCAGAGTTTTTATCTTGGGGTTTTTTGTTTTTTTTTTTTTTTTTTGCAATAAAATATAGCATAAAATTTACCACTTTAACCATTTTCAAGGTCTAGTTTAATGGCATTAAGTACATTTACATTGTGCAACCATCACCACTATTTCTAGAACTTTCTTCCCACACTACCATCTTCCTTTCTCCCCCAACCACTCAAAACCACCATTCTGGTTTCTGTCTCTATGACTTTAACTAATTTAGGTACCTCATATAAGTGGAATTATATAGGATCTGTCTTTTTGTGACTGGCTTATTTCACTTAAGATAATTCTTCAAAGTTCATCCATGTTGTACCATGTATCAGAATATCTTAGGGTTCTTTTTTTTTTAAATATATTTTATTGATTTTTTTACAGAGAGGAAGAGAGAGGGATAGAGAGTTAGAAACATCAATGATAGAGAGACATCGATCAGCTGCCTCTTGCACAACCCCTACTGGGGATGTGCCCGCAACCAAGGTACATGCCCCTGACCGGAATCGAGCCTGGGACCCTTCAGTCCGCAGGCCGACGCTCTATCCACTGAGCCAAACCGGTTTCGGCCTTAGGGTTCTTTTTAATAAGCACCATTATTCTTCACTTTTTTTTAGATGGGTAATTATGACTTAGATTACTGGCTACTTTAATGTAATGAAATTTTTGTGCCACATATGTCCCCCCATCAATACTCTCTTTTAAAAGGACGCATAACATATATAGAATAAAATGCATAATAAGATTTATAGTTTGATCAGTTTTGACAAATGTACATACCATGCAACTATCCCTCTGATCAAGATACAGAACATTTCTATCATCTCATCCCAGGAAGCACCTTTGTGCTCTTTCCAGTTAATCCTCCGCAAGCATTGTTATAACTTCTTTCAGCATAATTGGTTTAGTCTGTTCTCATGTAAATGGAACCATGTAATGTGTGCTCTTTTTCATTCTGGCTTTCTTTGGTCTGCGAAATGATTTTGAGATTCTTGCATGTCACCCATAGTCCTATTTCCCTAATGCTTCAGAGCCTGTGACTAACAGCTAATGATTACAGAGCCCTTTTCACATAGTAACCATGGTGTCCGTGCCTTTTTCATATAATGAATACTGTTGTGCTAAGGAGAATGCTAAAAGCAAGAGCTATGGCAGGTGTGGGTGGGAAACGAAATGAGCAGTAAGTAAAGTTGCCACTTACATACTCTTTTATGACCACTCTTTATTATATAATTTTGAATGAAGTTTATAGAAAGGAAAAGGTAACAGATCATTTTGTCTGTTGTTAAAGTAATATATTTTAAATTCAGAAAATATAAAAAAAGAAAGTGTGAAGCAGGACAAAAATCTTCCATAACATCACCACTAATTAAACTGTAAACCTTATTCGAATTTCACCCATTTTTCTTAAATCCTTTTCTGCTCCAGAATTCGATCTAAGGTCCTGCAATTGAATTTATTGTCTCTCCTTAGTCTCCCCTAATCTGTGACACTTCCTCTTCCTTTTCTGGTTTTCATGACCTTGACACTTTTTATAAAATATATATATTTTATTGATGTTTCACAGAGAGGAAGGGAAAGGGATAGTTAGAAACATCAGTCAGCTGCCTCCTGCACACCCCCTACGGAGGATGTGCCTATAACCAAGGTACATGCCCTTGACCAGAATTGAACCTGGGACCCTTCAGTCCGCAGGCCAACGCTCTATCTACTGAGCCAAACCAGTTAGGGCGACCTTGACACTTTTGATGAGTAATAGCTAGTTATCTTATAGGATATCTCTCAGTTTGGGTTTGTCTGATGATTTTTCATGATTAGATTGAAATTATGCTTTTTTCTCTTCTTGCCAACATGCCACAGAAGTGATATGTCCATTTCAGTGCCTCATAGCAAGGACTGCATGATGTCAAGATGTTTTATTACTCATGATGTTAACCTTGATCACTTTGTAAGGTGGTATCTGCCAGGTTTCTCTACTCAAAGTTACTATTGAATATTTTGAGACTATGCTACTATCGTATTTCTGTTCAAACTTTTGCCCAGTACTTTTAGCGTCTCTATTGGTATCTGGCCTGCAATAGTTATTACTATGGTGTTTACCTAATGGTGACTTTATGTTGCCCTCATTCCTTCTAATTTATTTATTTTTTGTTTTTTATTAATACTCACCCATTGATTTTTAGAGAGAGTGGAAGGGACAGGGAGAGACAGAGAGAGAGAAACATCTATGTGAGAGAGACACATCGATTGGTTGCCTCCCGCGTGTGCCCTGTCCAGGGCTGGGGATGAAGCCTGCAACCGAGGTACTGCCTTGACTGGAATCGAACACGAGACCCTTCAGTTCAAGGGCTGGCACTTTAACAACTGAGCAACCGGCTAGGGCCCTTCTAATTTATTAATTACATTTCTTCCATGTGGAAGAGCACCCCTCCCCCCAATCCCTGCCCCAATTACATATTTATTCAATTATCAGTGCAGATTCATGGATATTTATTTTATTCTATAAGTTTTAACTCAGTCTGTCATTATTTATTTTGTTGCTCAAGTCATTCCAGCTTTGATCATTGGATGCTCCTTTTGGCTGGCCCCTGTAGCACTTTGACATACCTCCAACATGTTTTGAGCACTTATTTTCTGGAATAAGATGTTCCTGGCTCATTATAGCCTTGGAATGAACCACTTCTGCCAAGAGTCCTTGTTCCTTTTATTGGATATTTATAAACCAAGACTTGGGTACTAGGTTTCTGTAATGTTGATTCTAGGGTGTTTTTGCTCTTAGTAGATAGAGCTAGGAAATAAATGCATGAATCCTAACCTGCACTGGTAACACACACCTCTCTATTTATTTACCTGTGTGTGTATATGAAAACTATGAATTCAGCCGAAACCGGTTTGGCTCAGTGGATAGAGCATCGGCCTGCGGACTCAAGGGTCCCAGGTTCGATTCCTGACAAGGGCATGTACCTTGGTTGCAGGCACATCCCCAGTAGCGGGTGTGCAAGAGGCAGCTGATCGATGTTTCTCTCTCACCGATGTTTCTAACTCCTATCCCTCTCTCTTCCTCTCTGTAAAAAATCAATAAAATATATTTTAAAAAAAGAAAGAAAACTATGAATTCATAGTGATACCTCTTATTCCAGTCCAACTCCACAAGGTTCATTCTTGTCTTCCGATTTCCGTTATTATAACTTCTTTCTCCAACAGTGAGAAATTTGGTTCTCATTAGCTACACTAAATTTACTTATTTGTTTAATTCTAGTACAGTTGACCCTTGAACAACACTAGCTATTACTCAAAGCTATACAAAAAGGCTTCCTACCTGGTTTAACAAGTTGAACAGCAAACTCTTGATTTCGTTCTCAAATCTGCTTTTCCCATAAGCTTCTCCATCTCAGTAGGTGGCAACTCCCCAAACCCACATCCAATTCATTAATAAGTCCTATTCCAAAATATATTAAAAATTGGATTGCTTCTTGTCATCTCAACTATTATAGCTCTAGTCTAAGATTTGATTATTTCTGACTTGGACTGCTTGGTCTCTGTATACATCCTTACCCACTTCATAGTCCTTTCTCCCGGCAGCAAGAATCATCTTTAAAAAGTATAACTCAGATAGTAGCACTCCTCTGCTTAAAATCCTTAATGGCTCCTCAATATAATCAGAATATAGTGCAAACCCCTTGCTGACCTATAAGACCCTTATGATCTGGCTCCTACCTAATCTCTGCTCCAAGGCTCCAGTCATTCTGGCCATATTACCTTTCTGTTCCTTGGTTGTATCAAGCTCTTTCTCATCTCAGGGCCTTTTGCGCTTAGCCTCCCCGCTCTCTGAAATACTCTTTCCCCAAAGATTCTTTGCTTGCCTGACTGCTTTCTCAGCTCAAATCACTGCCTGGGAGAGACCTTCCCTGAACACCCTAAGCTCGTTAAAGAGGCAACCTCTGCCCCCTCGGCACTCTATCACATTTCTCTGTTTTATTATTTTCTAAGCAATGTTAATTATTTGAATTCTCCTTGTTGATTGGTTTACTTATACTTTATTTGTCTCCCCTCATGATAATATAATTTCTATAAGGACAGAGGTCTTTCCCATTTTGTTCACTGCTAAATTCCCAGTGCTAGAACAGTGTGTGGCCCTAGTAGGTAGATAATGAGCATTAAATATTCTTAAGTGAATGAATGAATTGAATTGAATGGAAACAGTCAATATTTTACATACCCATACTTTTACTGTTTGTCCTTTTAATTTAACCATAGTCTTTCATGGATTTAATCGTCTATTTCCCCCCCTCTCAACTAGCCATGTACACCTTCATGTGATCAGCCAGGATTTTGATTCTCCGTGCCTTAAAAACAAAAAACATTGGAATTCTTTTAATACAGAATACTTCCTAGAATCTCAAGGTAAACAGTATTCTTTGTTTTTCACATTTGTTTCATTTTCTCAGCTGTTCTTATATTTGACTTGGTTATTTCCCTAAATAATAATCTGGTCTCAAAAACCCATATTTAACTTTATGTTCCCTATAAAGAGGGTCCCACTAAAAGAAACTGGATTATTTGAATTGTAGTGGGATTGTCAGTTTGCTGTGAGCAGCCATCTTTGGGGACCTAGAAAGCTGTTATATCAGGGTCAAAAAGGTGTTTTATTATAATACCAGGGTACTTAAAAATTGTTCTGAAAATTATTGGAGTTCATAGATTGAAAAGCTCTGAAGAGTTCTATGTCTCTTCTGCCATCAGCTGAGCAGGAGCATGGGTCTGCCTTGTGTTAGGAGTGGTTAATTAATAGGGGAAGGGCGTGTGTGCAGAGGAACATTTCCCAGTGTATATTCTGTGGAAGTTCAGTATGCTGGGGGATTAACAGTGACAGCTGCCATCAACCAAAGGTCAGTCAGTGGTAAAGCACTGTGATAAGGCTCTGACATAGTAACGGGTTGCTTTGAATGTATCTCAACAGAATGTAATATCCAAAATAGGTTGCTCAGATTGAGAATTTGATCAAGCCCCTTTCACCAGCAATGAGTCTAACCTCAAATTTACTAGCTTTAGGATACCTGGCATATATTTATTTGGGGTCAGATTTTTTTTCTTTGTATTGGCTTTCCAGATCAGCTAGGCTCTGAACTTTTTTTCCTTGCTTGCAGCTGTGATCAAGATGATACAAGAGGCTGGCAGAGTGACTGTCCGAGATGGTATGCCTGAGCTCTTGAAGCTGCCCCTGCGTTGTCATGAATGCCAGCAGCTGCTGCCTTCCATTCCTCAGCTGAAAGAGCATCTCAGGAAGCACTGGCCAGAGTGATTCTGTGGAACCTGAACTTCTGCAGCAAGTATGGTGATTGTTTAGAGCAAACTCCTGGCACCTGTTCTGGATTGCTTGTGAACTTTTATTTCTTAAATTAAAAATACAGGCTTTTTTTTTTTTTTTTAAACAAAGTTTGTTCTATTCTTAAGTGGCAAAATGTGGGGTGACTCAAAATAGGTCAGGAGTTAGGAATTTGGGTTTGTCATGGAAGTGTTCTCTGGTTGGCGAGAGTGGCTGGGATAGGCCTGACCACCATCTCCAGGACCCATATCAGCTCTAACGGGAACAAACGGATCTAATGCAGGATATGGAAGTAGAGGGCAGATAATATGTTTCTGTTCCTTATATTTATCCTCCCTCCCGGAGGCACGAGGTACCCTTTCTTCAGAGCAGCCGGAGGGGTCTCTTGTTTATCCTGAAGGCATTGGTCTAGTTCTCTGATCTCTTTTAATTAAAAAAATTTTTTTAAATTACAGTTTATTTTCTTTTTTTTTCCTTTTTTTATTAAGGTATTATATATGTACATATCTTACCATTGCCCCCTAATTACAGTTTACTTTCAATATTATTTTGTGTTTCAGGCATACAGCATAGTGGTTAGACAATCATATACTTCACACAGTGTTCCCCCTGATATTTCCAGTACCCAGCTGGCACCATCAGTTATTACAATATTACTGATTATATTTCCTATGCTGTATTTGTTCTCTGATCTTAATCTGTTCTGTAATATTCTTTCTCTTTCCCTTCTTCATGGGGAGGTTTAGTTTCTTCTGTCCCTTTCATATTTTTCTACCCCAAACCACCCAAATACTACCTTTTCAGGAAGTCTATCTCATAAGTTCTCCTTCACGCTGAGAAAACAGGCTAGGTGAGTAGGTGGAGGGATGGGGCTTTCTTCTACTATCAGGGGCTCCTGGATGGTGAGGAAATACTCAGCCATATGTTCATCACAGTTCAGTGAGCAAGCCTTCTTGCTGGCCTGCTTGAATCTGTTTGAAAATAAAGTTCATTTGTTTGGGGCATCTCTCCTAGGTAGTTGAGACTAACAGTTTAGCCAACAGTCACAAAGTAATTTCTGATACATGAAAAGATAGTTGTTTAATGAAAAAGTTGCATTGAATCCCATAGCATAATTTTCCACTTAGAATGAATTTGGATAGAACAGTTGGATCAAATTTGGATAACAGAACTAAAGGTAAAGGGAAGTCTAATGTTTCTTGATTAAATGTTGATTTGCTTGGGGATATAATTATTTTGGTTCTTGAGTTTATTGGGACAAAACAACACACACACAAAAACACACACACACACAAACAAAAAACCCCACCCTAACAATAACTTCTCTCTGGAGAGAGAAAACTTCAATCCATAGAGACCACAGTTGACTTCACTGTCTTTCACAAATAAACAAGATGCTACAGTGGTTTCTTAGTGAGCGTGGGTATAGTACCACAGACTGTGTAATGATATGTGAGATTAATGAAGGAAAATTTGCAAGAGTGAGTGACCACCCTTACATTCTTTGTTCAGCCAGGCTACTCAGTGACCTTGAATAATAGCTCTTTTAGAAGAACAAATGTAAATAATGACTTGGAGGGGCCAGAAAAAGGATGTGAGGTATTGAGGTAGATAGGCCCCATGCCATGCCCTCTCCCAGATGGGCTATTGTTGACATTATTACCAGAAAAAAATTATCTTTCTTTGCTTATGTAATTCAGATTTATCATTAACCAAAAACATGTAAATCACATTTGTGATGCCAGGTTGTAGTATTTCCTCCATTAGGGAGTATCCTCTTTTATCTTGGCCTCATCATAGACAGGCAAGGCAGCAGTTCTATTAAAATAAAGCTGTTGAATATGGATGGTTACTTTAACTCTAGCTAAGAAGGCAAATTTATGGAGTTCTGTTGCTGTAAAATTAAGTAGATACGATGTGACAGCCAGAGCTGAACTGGAACCTGAAACTGAGCAAGTGAATGCTTTCTATGAGAGCATGGAGAACAGATCTTGAGCAGTTAATAACAAATCTTAAGTCAGAACTGGAGAAAAGGGCTCTCAAAGTCCTTTAGACTCTGAATTGGAGTAATCAGATATGTATATTTTAATCTGTTAACTTTTTTTTTTTTTTTAAAGCAAACAGTCCAATTCTACTACCAGAGAATGGGCTTTGGGTTTTAGAGTCTCCTAATGATTAGGGTTCTCATGCTTCTGACTCAGGGAGGGGCCAGTAGGTGAGCATTATACAGGCAGTTGTCAGATGACTCATAAAATCAGTGACATATTCAAATGCCCAAGAGTTCCCCTGTCGCAGTTGCTCTCTACACAACAAACCTCAGGGAAGGGAATGGTCAGGTAGGGAAGTGGGAAAGGAGTTTAGACCTCTAGGATTCTGGGTCACACACTACTCAACTCCTTTTGCCTGTTCTATCTTGCAAATTTATTTTGAGACCATCTATTTCAACTTCCTAAATTTTTAGAAGGCAGCTGGGATATGCAGGTTTAAGGGGTTGGTTCATTTAGTAATTTAAACTAGGTTTTGCCCTTTATTGAAGTCCTTTCCTTGACTTTTCCCAGATGCTCGCAGGCACTGACATCATATTTATGAAGGATTGACATCACTGCTAAGGCACTGACATCATATTTATGAAGGATTGACATCACTGACATCATATTTATGAAGGATTGACACACTCCTATGTCCTGCCTCATAATTATTTTTTTCATCTAAAGGTGAAATAGGAAATAAAAAGGACTTAGGCTTGTATGAGGTTCACCTCTGTTCCATGTTAGCTGTGTGACATGGGTCATTTATCCTTTCTGGTCTCAATTTCATCAGCTGTTAAATGGAGCTAAAATACGTACTTCCCAGATTGAGGATTAAACAAGCATGAACTTGATAGGGCCAGATACTTGTGTGGTGCGCATTCATCAATCCTAGTCTTTGCTGCTAAACTTGAACCCCAGCAAGAATTCTCTCTAGCAAGCCTGTTTTCCCTCCCAGCTTTGATGTCTCACATTTAAAACTAGGGCCTTGGACTAGATTATACTTAAAGTCCCTGTAAGATTCAAGTCTTCATGCTTTAGCTGGTTAGCTCCTATTGCTCTGTCCTTAAGGTCTCCTTTTTTTCTAAGGCCAAAATTGGTAGATGTGTTCTCTAAAGCACAGGAGATTCTTCACATCTATGCCTTAACCTATCAAGTTACGTGTGTTTTTTTATAATAGTGTTTTATTGAAAAGTACAGAAAACCCACCTGTGTTATGTTCATCTGAACATAACAAGCAAGCCTCTTCACACCTTCTGTTGTCTTATAAAAGCTTCATTTCTTTGGAGTAATACCTTGCCTGTTCCAGCAAGTATCTCAGTTAACTGGGTTCCTTTTCCTCCAGACTCAAAATAAAAATTAAACTCTTCTTGGGTCAGGGGTGGAACTGAGAGAGTCAGGAGAGTGAAGAGCAATATGTGTGTGTGTGTATGTATTTAAATACATTTGATTTCAGAGAGGAAGGGAGAGGGAGAGAGAGATAGAAACATTAGTGACAAGGGAGAATCATTGATTGGCTGCCTCCTACATGCCCCACACTAGGTATCGAACCCACAACTTGGCGTGTTAACGGGGAGTCGAACCATGACCTCCTGGTTCATAGGTTGACACTCAGCCATTGGGCCACACTGGCCGGGCAGAGCACCATATTTTTCAAAAGGCCCTCAATGGCTTTGTAAGGTTGGTGATGGTTTTTGAACTCAGCCATGGGAATGAAACACTTCATCATTCGAGCAAACTGTTCATCGACCATGGACCATTTGTGGTGGTGGTTTTTGCTGGATGGATCATAATAGGGATTGCTTTTCTCAAACTGTGTGTGGTCTGGGTAAGCCTCCTTCACAATCTTCATAAGTCCTGCAATGGTACAAGGTTTCCTCCTCCAGCTTCCTGGCTCCAGGGAGGTTCCAGGCCTGATAGTTGTGAACCCATCCCAGCATGCTGTCTGCTTGGGCTCTGCTTTGAGATCCTCGGTGTTGAACTTCACGTTTACATCTTTCTCTAGTCAGCTCTCTGGCTCTGATTTCATCAACCAGTAACTGCTTAGATTCTCCCATATTTTTTAGAGCCTAAAGTCTTCTAAGGGCTGGAGTTCTCCACTTTAGTTATGCCTAACCTGAGTTCTTAATCTTGGTATGCTTTCCTGCTGGTCCCTTTTTGTCTGGCCCAGCAGCCCAAGCCAGCCTCCTCCTGGGCTGAAGAGTGGAAGATTCTGGAATCTACTGAGAGATACAGATGGCAACTCTTTTTCTGCCCTTAGAAACCACTACTCAGACACAACTCCAGCCCCTAAAGTAAGTTTTTTTTTTCTTATGAAGCAAGCAAACGTATCCTCAAGATTTTATTGTCATATTATAAAACAAAATATAAAGCTTAGAACTAGATCACTTGGCCCTTTGTCTTCTTATCTCCTCCCAGATAAGATGCAATGCTTGCATCTCTTAATAGCCATTGTTCTCTTAGATCTGCAGTTGGGCTCAATGCATTCAAACCTCAGCACAATCTCCTCTGTAGAATTAGCCTTTTTGTGGAAAATCGGCTTAGTCTGCCCACCATAACCACTCTGCTTCCTGTCATAACTCTGTTTTCCCTGTGCAGACAGAATCCTTGCCCTACTTGTACTGTGTTACTCTATGGGTTGATGCTTGCCACACTCATTACAGAAAGTCCACCAGGTTTTAGGAACATTTACTGTGGTTGCAAGAGCATTATTGGCATGGAAAGTCAAGTAAATTTTGAAAGAAGTCTTCATCAGCACCACTTTATGCTGATTCTGAATTCTTGACATAGTCAAATCCGTTTTATTTCCATCTCTTAGTTCTGCTTCCTGTGTTGATCTCTTGAGAGGGCAGTAAAAATAGCTATGGGCCTGAGAGAGAGAGACTTTCCCCCCTACCATTCCTATCAAAGCATAGAAAGGACTCTGGCTCCTCTGCTTGGGTCACATACTCATCTCTGGACTAATCACTGTGTCTCTTAGGGGGATGGCATACTCTGGCTATCATGAGTAACAGGACCTTCTTGTGGAGTGCCTTGGGACTGATGGCCTCACTGGAATACCTGGAGCTGGGAATGCTAGTTTGAAAAACAATTGATGTTATCACTCTGTGGACTGCCTACGTCATCCCAACAAGCTGGTAGCTCCCTTGGCCCCAGGCTGTTGTCCTGGTATCTAGGACTAAAAAGAAGGAAAACAGCCCTGGACTTCTGGCAGTTAGTAGTGAAAAGTCGGACCCCACCCCCAACTTGTACTGTTTCCTTTGGTTGGAGGAAAAACCAATATATTCAAATTGAATAATTGGTTACTGGCCAGGGGCCTTTTGGAAAACCTCCAGAAATTATAGGATGTACTCTTACAACTCTGGCTGGAGTCGCCAGGGTCCTGGGGCACCTCCCTGTCCTGGCTCACCAGCAGACCACCAGCCTTTGCTGTTCTTTCCTTGGCTGCACTCTGGAGAAAGGAAGCCAGGGCCAGGCAGAGGAAGGGGCATTGAGGGAGGCCTGAAAACCCAACTGAAGGTTGGATTCTTACCTACTACTATTAGCATTTCCACTATCCTAAGTATTCCTAGAGAATTGCCCAGTGACTAGGGACTGTTACTTCTGTTTTCAAGAACCTGTAAAGGGGGCAAATATTTATGACAGAGCAAGGGGAAGAAATAGGTCAAATATTAAAATGTGATCCTTCTAGCTGGTCATGCATTAGCGAAGAGACTCAAGGTATCTAAATTCCCCACCTGAGAAGCTGCTAGCCCATTTATCCCCTTAATGGGAATGAGAAAAGAGTGCCCCCTGCCTCACAGACAGCTTTTAGAATACTCTCACCCTGGAGGCTAAGGCCCATGTAGGGCACAAATACACAACCTTACAGATTGGGGCCTCTGTTTGTTACCAGACCATGAGGTTCTCCAGAATAGATGCTGTTTCTTTTGTTCTTCATCATGTAGCCAATGAAATTCAGTGTACCTGGGACATAATAGGATCCAATAGAATTTTGTTGAGTGAATGAAACCTTGTGTCATACTTGAAAAGCATAAAAAAAAACCCATAACTTTCTGGTGCAGCTGGACTTAGCTCTCAAGTGTGTTGTCTGGTGGGGCTGCATCTGGCTTTTGGAAACATTTTGATAAACATCCTGCTACCACTGTTTACAGGCAAAGTATCTCACAGATTAGAATTAGTGGAACATAAACATGTTCATATTTTCCCACATAATGCTCCAGATAATATTTTCCCAGATTATTACTTTTGCTAACAAACCAGGTGATTAGGGATATTGGTGTTTTCCATGATCTATTTTTTTTGTTTACTATCTTTGGCCACCAGATGGCAGCCTTTGAACAATAAATTCTTAATCTTTTTTATAATCCAAAACTTTTTTGGAAATAAGTTTTATATAACTCTTTTATGTTTCAGAATCAGTGTTTCAAAATAAAATACACAAGTGTGTTTTTTTTGAGAGACTGGTGAGAGTTTAACTGATATCCAAATTAAAATAGAAGTTTGAGAGAAAACCAGGGTACAGGTTAAGAATACGATTGATAAGGGGAGGTTGTTTGGCTTGCAGATTAAATAGACTAAATTGGTGAGAGCCAGGGTTGAGGCCTGATACTGGCATTTATAAGATGAGGGTCTTAAGGCATGTCAAATGCATGCTAGACATTGAAAATATGCTAGCTTATTTCCTCTTTTCTTAATTTGACCCCAAGGTTAGTAACTTTTGTTCCCATCACAAGTATACCTGGGAGTAGCACTGGGAGCAGACACTTCTCCCGGCCATATCCTTGAAAAGTGGCATCATTTTTATGTGGACATATTTGTTGTTAAGTCTCTGATGGTTTGATATTAGAGGAAGCACTGTCAAAGCAAGACTAATGATACACAGAGAAGGTAAAGGGCTTGTGTTCATTTTTCATGGGCCAACTCCCCTCCAAACCTCTGTCTGATATAAGAACCTCGCCTCACTTCTGTCGTCCAGCTTGTCTAAGACTTCTGTCTTCTAAGACAGAATTAGTGCCACAGCCTGAAATAGTACCAGAATATTAGAGCTGGAAGGAACTTTTTAAACCAGGGCTTCTGAGAAATTGGTGGAAGCTGTGGTCCCTCTCCCCATACATTTTCATAAAAATCAGTTGTCTATGGATTTCCTAAGGCAGAGGTTCTCAACTGGAGTGTGTATTTGTGTGTGTACATTCTTCAGGCCTCAATTATTTTGAACCATGTGGTAAGGCTTTTTTTCTAAACTACACCAGAAAGACACTCTACTACCAATGGAAGGGCATCTAATGCCTCTGGTGCTTTGGGGGCAGACAAATGTTTAATCTTGTGCTTCGAGAATCTGTTAAAGCTAATCTAGTAGCCTCTGATATTCCATTGAGTAGTTTGAGACACAGTAATGGCTGTTACAACACCAGTGACAAACTTATGTCCTTCCTTTTAATTTTAATTTTTTTAAAATATATTTTTTATTGACTTCAGAGAGGGAGGGAGAGGGAGAGAGAGAGAGAGAGAGAGAGAGAGAGAGAGAGAGAGAGAGAGAGACATCAATGATGAGAGAGAGTCATTGATTGGCTGCCTCTTGTATGCCCCACACTGGGGATTGAGCCCACAACCTGGGCATGTGCTCTGACCGGGAATTGAACCATGACCTCCTGGTTCAGAGGTCGAAGCTCAACCACTGAGCCATACTGGCTGGGCAAACTTATGTCTTTAGTAAACACCAAAAATGCTATGTTCACAAATTCATACTGAGAGAAAATATACTAAAGTGTTAATGGGTGGCCTTCTCTGGATGGTGAACACATGGGTAATTTAAATTTTGTTATATTCTTGTGTTATATTCACTGTACCTAATTAGCTAGAATGAATATATATTTGGGAATGTGAAGAAAACATGTTTTACTTTTAAAAAAGGTAGTAGGTCACAAGGAAATGCAGTCAACATTATTTAAATCAATAGCTGATATAAAACCAAAAATGGCTAATAATTTCAATAAGTCCACTCAGTTCTCCAGTCCTCTAGAGACAGAAAGACATCTTGCAGAGCCAAATTTCAAGTGTTTACAAGTTAAATTGGCCCTGAGGATGACACAAATGAAAGTAATTCATGTTGTTGATCTGATTGCCCAATCACTGGATTTAGAAAAGTGAATTTTTTCTGTTTGCCCCCAACCTCAATCTCCTGTCTCTTTCACAAAGACATTAACTACATTTTCTTCAATATTGTTGTTCATAGCAACTTCCTATTTGTATTTGCAAATGTCTTTCAGCAGCCACTGAGGTCCCATGATTTCTCTCGTGTTATGTTACTGCAGCATCTAAATATGTAAAAGCCTAAGCGACTGTTCGACCATTCGATTGGTAGCTGTTGATGTGCACTGACCACCAGGGGGCAGATACTCAACCCACAGGCATGGAAACATGGAACAGACTGATGAATCACAGAGGGAAGGAGGGAGGGGGAAGGGTGGGAAGAGATTAACCAAAGATCTTATATGCATACTAGAAGCTGGTGCACGGATTCGTGCACTGGTGGGGTCCCTTGGTCTGGCCTGCAGGGATCAGGCCAAAAAGGGCAGTCCGACATACCCCTGAGGGGTCCTGGATTGCGAGAGGGCACAGGCCAGGTGGAGGAACCCCACTGGTGCACGAATCTGTGCACCGGGCCTCTAGTGTTATAAGTTTCATTATTGAACCATTCTTGAGTTCTGGGAATGAGCTTTCTGGCTTCCTGAGGGCTGCTCTTTCAAATGTTGAATTGGACTCCAGGAAACATTTTTGACGGGATGAGGGAATAAGGTTTATAGATTAGTTCACGTGTGAGTGCTTTGTGGCCTGGAAAACAGATTTCTGACATAAAATATCAGAAGAGGAGGAGGAGAAAATAGGACCTGGAATCAGGAGAATGGGTAGGATTGTGGCTTGCTGGGTCAGTTCTTAGGATATCCTTTGTGGTAGAAAGATCAAGTAATGGGAGAGGTAGAAAGGCAACAAAAAGAAGTCAGAGAGGTTAAACCAATCTACATAATGAAGAGGGAGAGAGGCAAAAGATGAAAAAGATACGTGAAGTGAACATTTGGGGAAGACTTTGAGGTATTTGGGAAGTGGGAACTTTTGGAATGGTGAGGAGGACTGGGGAAGGGAGGAGAGGAACTTGGAGAAGTGTTGTCCTCCTTAGCTGTGACTTGAATCCTGACTTCAATGTTTTTTGAGAGGTACAAGCAAAGATTATATACTTCATTTTTTGGGAAAATTTTGATATCTGTTGTTCTTACTCCATTTCTCCTATCTTCCATTTTGTGTTGTCCCCTTCTTAATTACATTTGCTAGATGTTTGCTTATATTATTAAGTGATATTTTTTAGAAAAGCAGTTCTTAGATTTGTTACCTTCATAATTGTCTTTTTTTAAAAATATATATATATATATTTTATTGATTTCAGAGAGGAAGGGAGAGGGAGAGAGAGAGAGAAACATCAATGATGAGAATCATTGATCGGCTGCCTCCTGCATGCCCCTACTGGTGATCGAGCCCAAAACCCAGGCATATGCCCTTGACTGGAATTGAACCTGCGACCCTTCAGTCTGCAGGCCGACGTTCTATCCACTGAGCCAAAGCCAGCTAGGGCCATAATTGTCTCTTTAAAAAATATATATTTTTATTGATTTCAGAGAGGAAGGGAGAGGGAGAGAGAGATAGACACATCAATAATGAGAGAGAATCATCTGTCAGCTGCCTCCTGCATGCCCCACACTGGGGATCAAGTCTGCAGCCCAGGCATGTGCCCTGAGTGGGAATCAAACTGTGACCTCCTGGTTCATAGGTTGACACTCAACCACTGAGCCATGCCGTCTGGGCTTCATATTGTGTTTATAATTTTGTTTTTGCATTTGTCTATTTCTTTTCTCTTGCTTTATTATTTTTAAAAAGTTTTTTGAGTCAAATACTGAGTTACTATATTTTACTGTTAAAATATTTTTTATTAATAATTCAATTTTTAAAATAATGAAAGTATTTAACGAATTTTCTGGGCTAGACCTGAGACTGCCTTGGCTGTTGATAACAAGGAAATACTTATTCTAATTTCTAGACCAGAACCATCAGGTTTCCTTATGTCCATCAGGGAAGGCTGATGTTCAGGATGCTAAAGTGGAATTGTTGTGCTTATCCCTAGGTTAAGGCTTTGTTCCTTGTACATTTCACAAAAGTTTTTTCTTCCTTTTTAAAAAATAAATGAATACTTTTATTAGGGTGCTCTCATCTTTCTTCTTACCTGCACTACAGCAATGACACAATGTGACCTAGGCAAGGATCTACTATTAGTCTTTTATACTTTAGTATGATTTTATTTTATTTTATTTTTTGGTCAATTCTCACCCAAAAATATTTTTTCCATTGATTTTTTTTTAGAAAGAGTGGAAGGGAGGGGGAGAGACAGAGAGAGACACATTGATTGGTTGCCTCCCATAGGCGCCCCGGGCCAGGGAATCGAGCCTGCAACTGAGGTACATGCCCTTGTCCGGAATTGAATCCAGGACCCTTCACCAGGATCCTTCAGTCTGTTCTGTCTGCTTAGCCAAACCAGCCAGGGCACTATAGTAGAATTTTAAACCTTGATTTTATCTCTTCCAGATATCTGCACTTCAGTTCTATTTGTACAACAAAACATTTTGACCCCAGTGAAAGGATTTTTCTTTCAATGAAATACAACTTATCAAACAACCCCCCCCCCCAATTAGATCATGCTTTAATATTGTAAAGTCATCATCAAACTCAAGGTCACCTAGATTTTCTCCCATGTTATCTTCTAGGAATTTATGGTTTTGTATTTTACATTTAGGTCTATGATCCATTTTGATTTAATTTTGTGAAAGGTGTAAGATTTGCGTCTACATTATTTTTCTTCTGCAAATGTTCATTTAAAGGATTTTAAAGCATTACCAGATGGGGGAAATTTTAAATATGAAGTAAGCATCTCTTTTTTCCCCTCCCAGTGCTCCACTTTCCTACTAATGAGAATCTATGATTAAAGAGAAAAATTTCAAAGGAAAATAATACAATTGCCAGCAGAAAGCCATGGAAATTAGGGAGGCTAGAGTGTGAGACCTCCACTCCTTCAGCTGTTTTTTTCTTTTTGTTTGTATTCTCCTCTCATAGCTGGAGGGAGGTGGGATTATGGGAGCCGTTGCCTTCCCTGGGCTGGATACGCTATTTCTAACTCTAGAGTAACCATCAGTAGAAGCCCCTCACTTCCTGCCTGTGCTCATCTGCCAGTTCCCAGGCACCACGGAATGGGGGCAGTGTTCAGAAAACTGCATTGGCCTCCGTATCAAATCCCAGACTCACTTTAAGATTAGGAGAAAATGAGCAAGGGCAGGTACCATCTAGGCTAAATGTGAAAAGTCAGTTGTTTGTAGAAGGCATGATTGAAATGTCACAATTTGGAAAGAACTTGTCACAGTGTGTGATCTGCCCAGAGGCACTCTCCAAAATACCACAAAATCCTCCAGGAATCTTTTCATCTTTTAAAGACTCCAGTTTGCATTTGCAGGAGCCAGCTGACCTGCTGAGCACAGTGTTCTGTAAAGGCAGAGTTTGTGTTTCAGTTCCTGGTGGTGGAAGGAACACCAGAGTGGTGTCCACTTTTTGAAAAAGAGATGGGAACTCATTTGTGAAAGGCAGATGGGCACAGGGAACACTAGGCTGCCCGCATGTGTGAGCAGTGAGGTCAGGGAGGTCTTTGGAGACAAGTAGTTCCCATGCTACGTTTAACCATGAGAAAAAGAAACTGGTCTCTTTAAGATGAGATCTCCTCCCCACCCTTCCCCGTCCCTACCCCCCACTGCTGGGGCCTAGGGTATATTGTCTGCTGGGTATAGAGGCACCAACATCAACAGTATCAAGGTACCCTTTGTGCCAGGCATCAACCCTGGCAGCAGTGCCATGAGGCAGGTGACTTTAGTTTCACTTTGCCTGAGGAACTTACAACTCAGAGTGGTTATGTCACAGACCAGGTTGGGGTTGGTGGTGGAGGACAGGGCAGTCAGGAGATAGAACTCTTTCCTCACACCCAGGTGTCTCCTTCCGTACCCACATATAACATCTCCCTTAAACTGGTTACTGAGCCTCAAATTTGAGTCAAAATATGTTAGGCAAGTTGAGAATGACCAAACCTGGCTGAGTTGAGGGGATTAACTCTGAAGGCTGGGGCATGTTATTTGGACCACCTGCTTCCACCCTTCAGGAAAGCACCAGTGCTTCCCCAATGCATTCTCTTTTAACTGTGTTAACAGAGAAAGGGGAAATTATAGCTAAAAAATGACTTCAGTAAAACCTCCGCTGCCACTGAGGGTGGTGAGGTGGAAAGGGCAGAGAGCAGACTGAGCAGGTTTGGACTGTTTGGGTCCTCCCTGCTCTGGCTGCTTTTCTGAGCCTCAGTTTCCTTTGCTGTTAAGTCAGCAGTTAAAACTATAAGAAATGAAATAAAGTATCTAAAGTGCCCAGCACAGTGGATTTTAATTCTCGTAGAGGTGGGATGGAGGGCCTGCCTGGGAGAAGGTACCAGGAAGGTGTGACCCACAACCCCCAGGAAGGGGAGGAAGTTGGTAGGCTAGGGAGAGGGGACAAGGGGCTGCAGCTCTGAAGCTCTTACCTGCCTTCTTCCTCGCCCCTCCTCCTGGGGGAGATGGGCTGAGGGCCCAGCAGGATCTCTGCATCGAGTTGGCGGGAAGGAGAAGCTTCAGGAGACACCATGGGAACCCACCACGAGAGTGCCCTGGGCTCTGTGGGTCCCTTGGTTTTTTGGTGGCTATGGAGGCTGCCCATGCAGGCTTGAGCCAGAGGAGGTGGGGAACAGGGGAGATGATGACTCATAGGGAGACCTGGATCCCAGAAGGCTGGGCAAAAGGAGGGTAAGCCCCTCCCCTGCCCCATCCTCCCCCAGGTGCCTACAAGAAGCACCTTCCCCTCCACAGTAGCAGCTTGCTGGGGCTGTGTGCGGGAAGAGGGGAGAAACAAGCTTGGGTGTGGGGATCTTCCTGAGGTTTGGGGTTGTGGGAGGCTCAGGGAGGCTCTTGCCCCAACAGGTGCTGCTCATCATGGACCCGGACCTGGCATGATCTGGATAGCAGAGACCACAACTGCTGGCTGCTGCTCTACCCGGGCAAGGGCATCATCCTGGATAGTGAGGTAAATGCAGCTCGCCTGGTGACTTGCTGGGCCAGTGCTTGAACTCCTAGAGGCTGGGCTGTGAGCAAGGGGACCTAAATTTCCTCAGGGATCCAGGGCCCTCAGTCTAAAAGTGGTTTTTCAGTCACTTCCTGATGAAATACTTGCACCTGTTCTATCCTCAATGACCAATCTTGATTTTTCTTAGTCTCTCATGTTAACCAAAGTGACCCACACCCTAGATGACAGCCACAGTAGAGCTTTGGAGCCCCTGGGTTCAATCCTAGATCACTCAGCAACTGTACGGCACTTGATAATTTGTTCAACTTCTCTGATCTTAGAATTTCTCACCAGTAAAACAGGGACACTAATATAACACCATGTAGGATTACATTGAACATTAAATGAAATAATGAGGGTAAAGCACTTGGTAAGATGGTCACTAACTATGATGATTATGGAAAATAGTTGTTTTCAAAGGAGACTTTGTGGAATTGGTTTAATCTATTTATTAATCGGAATCTTCTTTTCGTTTCTGATAAGGAACTACACAACAGTGAGCAGGCTTTAGAAAATAATGTTGGTAGATTACAAATATGGTTTAGGACCATATAAAACATCATTGACAAAACAAATTACTTTTAATTCAAAAGAATTTTGAGAAATGAAATAATTTAGTCCCTCTTCTATAGGTAAGAGCTTGCAATGGTAGTTTCTATATGAAGTAGTAAACTATTATGTTTCTAAAGTGGAAAGTAATTGATAGGTGAAGATTTTAGGTGAATTTACTTCCCATATGTTTGGAGCAACAGCCAACTTCAAGATTAAACTCCCAGTCATTTTGCCAAGCACAGATGAACATTCCAACTCATTTGTTGTGCCTGTATGGAAGGTAAACTTTTTGTATAATTACAAACACCTCTCATTATCATAGTGTCCACTCTCAGGATCCTATCTTCACAAAACCAACGAGGTTTTAAACTAATGTGACTAATAGCAACGATGTTCAACAGACATCCATCCTCTCTTCTTCTGTGGTCCATTTTTTTCTGGATGGGGCTCCTCTATGCACATAACTGTGTTTTGCACATTATCTACTCCTTTCTGTAAAACCCAAAGAGGAGTTATCAGAAAGAAAAGAAAGGGACCTTTTAAAGAGCAACAATGCAGACAGGCTCATTGCTTCCAACCACATGTGTAGCTAGCCTACCAGAACTTTGTGTTATAATTAACAGTATTTCTGAATTGCTTTTTAATTTCTCATCACTATATTCATATGGCTTCTGTTTCTTGAGATAAAAACCCACATTTTCTCTTTTTAACAGAATTGCCTAATTGCACAGTTACTTTCAACTATATAAAAGCCAACATTAAAAACCAGCCAAGGGAAATAATTACCACTTGCAGACAGGGAAGAGGTAAATAAGCTGATATGTAGTTCTTGTGCTTTAGGTAATTTGAGATCAACAAAGGATTTTCTGAAGAAAAAAAATTGCAATTTAATTTACCATAGATTTAGCTATAGACAGTTCTATTGACAGAATGCATTTAATGTTTTTCTGATTTATTTGGTGCTTAGCAAAGGAATTGCTTTAACTCTTGCATCTCAATTTATTGTTGTGTGAGTCTTTAATCTTAATTTTTTATTGGCTGTGAGATAAGTAAAATAATTATGGTGAGAGATTTAGTACTATCAAAATTGGACATCTCCAGGAAGCAAAATACACATAAGGACATATAGGAATTTAACAACACGATAAGTAAACTCGTTTTCTAAAACATTTAAAATAGTTGGTTTCAGCATGGCCAGTGTGGCTCAGTGTTTGAGTGTTGGACATATGAACCAGGAGGTCAGGTTCAATTCCTGGTCAGGGGACATGCCTGATTTGCAGGTTTTATCTCCAGTGTGGGGCGTGCAGGGGCAGCCATCAATGATTCTCTGTCATTATTATTTTTTTTTTTTAATATATTTTTTGATTTTTTACAGAGAGGAAGGGAGAGGGATAGAGAGCTAAAAACATCGATGAGAGAGAAACATGGAACAGCTGCCTCCTGCACACCCCCACCGGGGATGTGCCCGCAACCAATGTACATGCCCTTGAATCGAACCTGGGACCTTTCAGTCCGCAGACCGCTCTATCCACTGAGCCAAACCGGTTTCGGATTCTCTGTCATTATTGATGTTTCTATCTCCCTCTCCCTTCCTCTCTGAAATCAATAAAATATATATTAAAAATAAAAATAAAATAGATGGTTTCACATTTGACCACAAAGAAAATTTGATACATCTTTATGTTTCACTTTTTGTAACAATCATATTTACTTTTGTAATGCAAAATAAATAAATTTAAAAAATTAAAAATGTGTTTTTTCTGTTTCTAATGTCTAGAACAATGTTTGGCACATATTAGGCACTCAATAAATGTTGGCTGCATAAATAAACAAATGAATTTTAACCTGCATTGAGAACCTTGTATGTGCTAGACAATGAATAGCAGGTATTGCCCCATAGCTGTGTGTTCTAAAGCCATTTGAGTTAAATGGAGTTTGGCATATCACAGAGCAAACATATGCTCTCAAACATAACTAACAGATAACAAGTCTGTATTCACTTCAGCCCATGACAGGGGCTATCCCTGTTCTTCAACCACATTGTAAGAGATTCTGCTGAAGTGGTTTATTTCATACCTTTGATATCAGGTATCCAGTTCTCACACTTCAGGCAATAGTTTACAGAGTGAGGGAGGAGTGATAAGGGCATATGGAGAAGGGAAAGCTTTCTGACATTGAGCATACTGATTGCCCAGGTAACTCTCATGTCCTTTCTAGCTTTACCAAGAATAATTCTTTCATCTCCAAGCACACTGGCTCTGTTGTCCATTTATTTATTATCATTTTTTACTTGTTATCTGGAGATAGTCTCCTTTTTTTCATTTAAAAATATTTCTTTGCTCTTTTCGAAATGTTGGCTTAGTTGAAGGGGTTGATTTTCTGCTGTACTTGATGAGTTAAATTATAATTATAACTAGAATTCAAACTCGTGAAATAGTGTGAGACCCAGACTGACTCCCACTGTGCAGCGAGACCCATCAATGCACCTCCTGGTGACCAGTCGTTTGGTCGTTCTGGTGTTCCTTTTATAATAAAGATAGGCACCCTCCTGAAGTACTACTCACCATAATGCTCACTTATATTCTAAGCCATTTTCAATCAAGGAAAATTAAGAGCTCATAGTTGGATTAGGATTTTCACTTGTTTCTAATTAGGCATTTGTTTAGAATTTGGAAATGTTTGCTGCCTAGAGGCAAAATTAGCATCAATTTTAAAGGTAGTGCATTTTCTATCCAATAATGTGTTATGCTTCTTAATAGTAGGCAGAATAACAGGACACCTATGTTCTTTTTTCCCCTTTTTTTTTTGCAATTATTGAGAGCTTAGTTGTGCTGGGCACTGAACAAAGCTATTTAAGTTATTTCTTTAAAAAAAAACATTTTTATTGATTTCAGAGAGGAAGGGAAAGGGAGAGAGAGAAACATCAATGATGAGAGAGGATCATTGATTGGCTGCCTCCTGTACACACCACACTGGGGATCGAGCCTACCACCCAGGCATGTGCCCTGAGCGGGAATCAAACTGTGACCTCTTGATTCATAGGTTGATATAAGTTATCCTACTGCTAAACCCATTCCACTATATACCAGTGTTGGATCAATGCCACAATTTTCTTCCTTTGCTCCTATCTTCAGATTAGTTAATCAATGTTAGAAAAAAATTCAGTAGACCTTACAATAAACCTTGCATATTGGTACCACTACCCATTCATGGCCTTAAACCCATTCTAAGCTCTCAGCACTCTCATTCTCTGGGTTGGCTGTTTTCAGGCTCTTCCTTCATTGTCTTCAACAATTGTGCCAGGTCAATAAGTTCTCACTTTCCTTACTCTTAACTATATTTTCTACTACTTCAAAAAAAAAAAAAAAAAAATGGAAGCCATGAAACATTATCTTGCTCAAATTTCCATCCCCCTCACTGCCACTCATCTATCTACATGTATACCATTCCTGACTTTCTTCCACAGAAAAAGGGGTCCCTCCTCTTGTTAAAATACTACTCCTTGCCTGGACTGCAAGTCCAAGATGGAAACATCTGCATTCTGGGCAGCAGGATGGAGAAAATATGAAGAAGTGGTTCAAGGACGCACACATATTATCTCTTAAGAAGGTTCCTAGACGTTCCTCCATGACCCTTCTTTATATTGCCATGGCCAGAATTCAGTCACATGCTACAAGTGACTAAGCTTTAAGAAAGTCTCTGAAATACCTTTATTTTGGGCAACTACATGCCCAACTAGAATTTTTATTATTATAGAGACATCACAGAATGAAAATTGGAGATATTGAACAGTCCCTGGCAATGTTCCTTTGCACAGGAAAAAAAATTGGGTTGCCTCTCCTTTTCTCCTTTACTTATTAGTTATATTGCAAATATTTTATTAATTTTGACCATTTTACTCTTTTAATTTTATTTATAGCATTTCTCGTTATACAGAGGTTTAAAATTACTCTGTAGCCAAATAAGGCATTCTTTTTAATTTATTGTTTCTGGGTTTTATATTTTGCTTAAGTAGGTCTTCCTTATTATATGTTCTTATATTTTCTTCGGTGCTTTTATACTTTTGTTTTTTGACTTTAGGTCTTTATTATATCTGGTTATATGCAACTTCTGAAAGCAGTAAAAACTTGGAAGGAGAAAGTTAAAAAAGGACATTAGATAACCAAAGTAAATGGTAGCAGGTCCAGGTGATAGAAATTCATACTCTTTACTCAGGAGTAGGCCAGATTTTTGCTTTTCCTTTACACACAATTTTGTACCTTAGTATATACCCTTAGTAAAGCAAGGCATTTGTGGGGAAATGAACTGCAAGAAGTGACAAGTGCCATTCTACTCCGAGGAAGGACTCAGACCCAAAAAACATTTCAAAAGACCCGATTATTTAAAAAAAGGATAGTGTTCCAGAGCCTTTTAGATGTAAAGGATCAGCATTTCCTCAAGGGTTCCCAAAGGCAGTTCCAGGAAGAGAGCGGCTCTTCATAATGAAGGTCCTGAGCTATAGGAAAAAGCTCATTATTGCCCACTCTGTTGGAACAGGAAAATTGTCATGCAGTTTTGGAACAATTTCATCAAGATACGTAAAATTTAAAAATTAAATGTTTAGCCCTGGCTGACGTGGCTCAGTTGGTTGGGCTTTATCCCATGCAATGAAAGGTTGCTGGTTTCGGCGGTCTCCGGCTGAGGGGACGGCTCCACTGGCAGCCAAGCACGGACAGACGAGCCCCTATGAGACATGGGGTGGGAGACTCCGCGCTTGCTGACCTCTGAGTCCGTCAAGAATCTCAACGCCCCGGAAGCGGCCAGGTGCGCATGCTCGGCGACCGGCCACCTATGCAGACCCAAGGGCCGACGCAGCGACGCCAGACTGGCCCACCGCCATGCACCGGGTGCACCGGAACTTCGCCGAGCCGCCGCCCGACGAGTTCTGCAGCAGCCATACTGGAGCTCTGGAAGGATGGCCAGGGGAATTGCTGAGGGGGGATTGACCGGCAGGAATTGGGATCGGGAAGACGGGGCCCCGCTGAGACCCGGGTGCGGGCGGGGTTGCGCGCCTCTGGACTCGGGTGTGGTCACATGCCTCTGGGTATAAGTGAGGCCTCACGTCCCTGGGTCTAGGTGAGGCCACATGCCCCTGGGTCCAGGTGAGGCCGGACTCCGGGTCCGGTTGAGGCCAAGTGCCCCTGGACCCGGATGACGCTGGACCCCATGCCCGGGCGAGGCCAAGCGCCCCTGGGTCTGGGAGAGCCCACACACCCCTGGGTCCAGGCGAGACCATGTGTCCCTGGATCCGGGTGAGGCTGCGTGCACCTAGGCCCGGGTGAGCCCAAGTGGCCCTGGGTCTGGGAGAGGCCAAGCGTCCCTGGGTGCGGGTGAGACCATGTGTCCCTGGATCCGGGTGAGGCCTCGTGCACCTAGGCCCGGGTGAGGCCACGTGCCCCTGGGTCTGGGAGAGGCCAAGCGTCCCTGGGTCCGGGTGAGACCATGCGTCCCTGGATCCGGATGAGGCCTCGTGCACCTAGGCCCGGGTGAGCCCAAGCGTCCCTGGGTCCGGGTGAGACCATGTGTCCCTGGATCCGGGTGAGGCCTCGTGCACCTAGGCCCGGGTGAGCCCAAGTGGCCCTGGGTCTGGGAGAGGCCAAGCGTCCCTGGGTACGGGTGAGACCATGTGTCCCTGGATCCGGATGAGGCCTCGTGCACCTAGGCCCGGGTGAGCCCAAGTGGCCCTGGGTCTGGGAGAGGCCAAGCGTCCCTGGGTCCGGGTGAGACCATGCGTCCCTGGATCCGGATGAGGCCTCGTGCACCTAGGCCCGGGTGAGCCCAAGTGGCCCTGGGTCGGGGAGAGGCCAAGCGTCCCTGGGTCCGGGTGAGACCATGTGTCCCTGGGTCCGGGTGAGGCCTCGTGCACCTAGGCCCGGGTGAGCCCAAGTGGCCATGGGTCGGGGAGAGGCCAAGCGTCCCTGGGTCCGGGTGAGACCATGTGTCCCTGGATCCGGATGAGGCCTCGTGCACCTAGGCCCGGGTGAGCCCAAGTGGCCCTGGGTCTGGGAGAGGCCAAGCGTCCCTGGGTCCGGGTGAGACCATGTGTCCCTGGATCCGGATGAGGCCTCGTGCGCCTAGGCCCGGGTGAGCCCAAGAGGCCCTGGGTCTGGGAGAGGCCAAGCGTCCCTGGGTCCGGGTGAGACCATGTGTCCCTGGATCCGGATGAGGCCTCGTGCACCTAGGCCCGGGTGAGCCCAAGTGGCCCTGGGTGTGGGAGAGGCCAAGCGTCCCTGGGTCCGGGTGAGACCATGTGTCCCTGGATCCGGGTGAGGCCTCGTGCACCTAGGCCCGGGTGAGCCCAAGTGGCCCTGGGTCTGGGGGAGGCCAAGCGTCCCTGGGTCCAGGTGAGACCATGTGTCCCTGGATCCTGGTGAGGCCTCGTGCACCTAGGCCCGGGTGAGCCCAAGTGGCCCTGGGCCTGGGAGAGGCCAAGTGTCCCTGGGTCCGGGTGAGACCATGTGTCCCTGGATCCGGGTGAGGCCTCGTGCACCTAGGCCCGGGTGAGCCCAAGTGGCCCTGGGTCTGGGAGAGGCCAAGCGTCCCTGGGTCCGGGTGAGACCATGTGTCCCTGGATCCGGGTGAGGCCTCGTGCACCTAGGCCCGGGTGAGCCCAAGTGGCCCTGGGTCTGGGAGAGGCCAAGCGTCCCTGGGTCCGGGTGAGACCATGTGTCCCTGGATCCGGGTGAGGCCTCGTGCACCTAGGCCCAGGTGAGCCCAAGTGGCCCTGGGTCTGGGAGAGGCCAAGCGTCCCTGGGTCCGGGTGAGACCATGTGTCCCTGGATCCGGGTGAGGCCTCGTGCACCTAGGCCCGGGTGAGCCCAAGTGGCCCTGGGTCTGGGAGAGGCCAAGCGTCCCTGGGTCCGGGTGAGACCATGTGTCCCTGGGTCCGGGTGAGGCCTCGTGCACCTAGGCCCGGGTGAGCCCAAGAGGCCCTGGGTCTGGGAGAGGCCAAGCGTCCCTGGGTCCGGGTGAGACCATGTGTCCCTGGATCCGGATGAGGCCTCGTGCACCTAGGCCCGGGTGAGCCCAAGTGGCCCTGGGTCTGGGAGTGGCCAAACGTTCCTGGGTCTGGGTGTGACCATGTGTCCCTGGATCCGAGTGAGGCCTCGTGAACCTAGGCCCGGGTGAGGCCACGTGCCCCTGGGTCTGGGAGAGGCCAAGCGTCCCTGGGTCCGGGTGAGACCATGCGTCCCTGGATCCGGATGAGGCCTCGTGCACCTAGGCCCGGGTGAGCCCAAGTGGCCCTGGGTCTGGGAGAGGCCAAGCGTCCCTGGGTCTGGGAGAGACCATGTGTCCCTGGATCCAGGTGAGGCCTTGTGCAACTAAGCCCGGGTGAGGCCACGTGCCCCTGGGTCTGGGAGAGGCCAAGTGTCCTTGGGTACGGGTGAAGCCAGATCCTGGGTCCGGGTGAGGCCGTGCGCCCCTGGATCCATCCGGGTGAGGCTGGGTCCCAGGCCCGGGTGAGACCACGCGCCCCTTGGATATGGGTGAGGCCACGTGCCCCTTAGTCCAGGTGACGCCGTGCCCCTGGGATCGGCCGAGACCAAACCAGAGGGAGTCAGACCTCCATTACCACCATTTGTCCACCATCCAGAGCTGAGGGGTCAGTGCTGACATGTACACATAAGGAACTACTGGACATCGAAATTGGGTCTCAAAAGAACTGTTGGTCCAGGGGGAAGCTCGCTACAGATTGATTCATTTGCCTGTCAGCATAAATATTATTGCTCGTCTCACATTCAGTTCTTATTAGTATATATCTAGTGACATTTGATCTCGTTCATCTAGAGGAAATGATGAACAACATAGACTGAGGAACAAGAACAGAACCAGAAGCAAGGAGGCATCGATCGGACTATCGGGCCTCAGAGGGAGGATACGGGAGGGTAGGGGGAGGGTGGGGGGAGGGGGAGAGTTCAACCAAAGGACCTGTATGCATGCATATAAGCCTATCCAACGGTTAAGTTCAACAGGGGATTGGGGCATGCGTGGGGAGAGGGGTGGGATGGGAATGGGGGGATGAGGACAAATATGTGACACCTTAATCAATAAAGAAATTAAAAAAATAAATAAATAAAATAAAATTAAAAAAAAAAAAAAAGAAAGGTTGCTGGTTTGATTCCCGGTCAGGGCACATGCCCGGGTTGCTGGCTTGATCCCAGGTAGTGGGTGTGCAGGAGACAGCCCATTGATGTTTTGCTCTCACATCGATGTTTTTCTCTCCCTTCCTCTCTCTCTAAAAAGTCAATAAACAGATCTTTAAAATATAAAAGTAAAAATAAAAATTAAATGCTTGAAAAAAGCTCTCGTTAGAAGAAGATAATTGGGCAGCTGCTTCTCTGCCTTTTGAGTAAACCCAGTTGTCCATTCTTTCTGTGAGGATGGGGAAGCAATGTGAGTCCACCCAGGCTCCTGTGAAGTTGGTTGGTTATGAGACTTAATTGTCTCCAGGGAATGTGAGTAGAAGTGGTGATCGGGCTCATAAACAACATCCTTCGCTCTCTTTTCCCATCTGCTAATAGGACACAGATTTTCTGGGCAACCTGAAAAGCCATGTATTAAAGATGGGAGGGCCCCCATCACCTAGTTCCTGTCCTTTCTTCTTATCCCGAGCTGATTGGACTTTTAGATAAGCAAGAAAGTATGGCAAGGTCTCTCTAATTTTCATTTTGTTCAGCTATTCTGAAAATAGGGTTTATTTTAACAGCAGTAAATATTCCACTAATACTGAGTAACCTAGTCCTACCTTAGGAAACCTGGCAATCTGCAGGGATAATCCACTTCCACTTGTTTGTATATTCTTGTGTGAAGTCTCTTTACCATTAAAAGATGGTGGCAGGGGGATAAGCACACATACGTAATACCTTAATCAATAAAGAAAAAGAAAAATTTAAAAAAACAAAGCCCAAGTATATAAAAAAAGATGGTGACAAATGGGCCTGGTGATGCCTTTGGCATAATGTCTTCCCATGGTCCAATGGCTGATGACTAGACTCCTGCAGGAAGCCAGTTCTCTAGGTTTGGGCATTACAAAGTTACTGGGTTTTGGCCTTTAATGGATGTCAGTTGGTCTGGGTGGACTTCAGTTGTACAACTTTTGAACTTGCATTAAAACTGTTTGATTCAAATCTTCCTTTATGTCTTACAGCAGTTTTGTAACTTTTCTCTCAATCTATATCCTCCTTATTTCTTGTTTATCTTAGTGGTTATTCATTATATACAAAGAGATCTTGTTGCTATTAGAGTGGCACTTATATTTTTATTATCATGTTTTTGGCTTATTGCTAATATATAGGAAAGTTAGTAATTAGAAATATACAAGAAAATAGAAATAATTAAAATTAGTTATTTTGTGAATGTTCTGCTAGTTTGGCAGTTGATATCCTGAAATTTTTAGATAGACTATCATGTGATAATTCTCTTTTCTGATAGTTATATCTATTTTTTAAAAAAATATTTTAATTGATTTCAGAGAGGAAGGGAGAGGAAGAGAGAGATGGAAACCTCAATGATGAGAGGGAATCATTGATTGGCTGCCTCTTGCACATTGGATCGACCCTGCAACCCAGGCATGTGCCCTTGACCGGAATTGAACCTGGGACCCTTTGGTCCGCAGGCTGATGCTCTATCCACTGAGCCAAACCAGCTAGGGCTATATCTATTTTTTAAATTGCCTTCTCACCCCCATTTGCCAAAATCCTCTAAAGGCAATGTTAACTGATAGCTGTAATACTGTATATCCCTGTCTTGAACCTAAAACTTATATTTATATTTCTGACTGACTTGATTTCTCATTTTCTGTTTTACTATTTAGGGATGTGTACATTTTGTTAAGTGAAGGAAATTGTTTCCTTAGTTTAATGCTCTGTAATGGATTACAGAGCACAGAAATGATCTGTACCTTGGAGATATGTTATTTTCAAATCATGTCAACTTGGATATGGAAGTAAATTCTTTTTTAGAAAGAAAGGTAATTATAAGAACAGAAATGCAATTCCCCCCTTTAAGAACAGAAGTCAACTTATCAGTAAAGTGCTTGTTAGCTAGATTTTGAAGTTTCAAGAAAAGTCTCCCAAGACAAATGCATTTGCTTTGATTGAACTAACTGTTCTCCAGCTTCCGACATCGAGGGAGAAGATAAGAATTTTTCTTGTACTAAAAAAATCCTTTAGTTCCTTTCCTGTGCACACAATAAACCCTCTGAAAAAGTTCCTGCCTCTAACACTTATGAAATATTGTTTAGGTAAATTATAATATTGTATTTATTACTTATCAAATATTTAAATTTTATATTATATTAGTAGTGGTCTTTATGAAGAAGCACAATGAATGGTTCAAACATTGTTCAGTATTGTAAATGATGCACAATAAACTTCTAAGACCTTCCTTAAAGGTGAATTGTAATCAACACTTATATAAAAACATACACCTGATTTCTTCTATGATAGTAGATGAAGAAAAAAGAATTCTCAACAGTTCTGCCTCCTGGAAATTAAACACAATGCAATAAGTAATAGGGTGAGATAATTACATGGTCAAGGGTAACCCCAAATTGCAATGTAAACCAAACTCATTAAGGCACCGTACAAAGTGGATTTAATTAACTTATTTGGCACATATTTTATTGAGAATAGGGCACACACTTCTGAGTTATGGGCATGACCCACTTTCCTCAGTCCTATGCTCTTCCTGCCCTCTTCTCTACTGCCCCCTGCCCCGCCTCTGAGAAATCCACTCAGCCTAATCTCCCATTAATTAACATCCTTGACTTCTTTTTTTCTTTTCCATTTGCCCTCCCCAGCTCTAAGCATGAAGGCAGTTGAGGCCACTCACATTTAGCCATAAGGTTCTAAGTTGGGAGAATAAAAGAACTAGATAACAGGCTGTTATGCTTAAGAGAGTGTTTTTCAGTGGACACAGGAAGTGTTGGTAAGGGCAGATTTAAAAATTGTCTCTTATTTTTCATCGGTGTTTTACGAAGCTCTTCCCAACTATGAGAAAACTTTTTTTTTTTTTAACATGACCTGGGCAGTCTGAAGAGCCCCACCAAGTCAGTGAAAGCTGGGAAGTACTCTTATTCACCTTCCCAACAGCTTCTCCCCCATCATGGAAATTCTTTTCACATATCAGTCCGGTTATTTTCTTTTACATTTGTACAAGGCATGAGTCACAGTAAAAAAGTCACTGTGAGAATATGCCAGATTACAAAATAGATTTCCTTTTCCCCCTAATGGCAGATTCAAGATTTTAAAATTGCAGTGATTTTGTAAGCTTAACAGCATGGTTTTTGAAGCCCTATACTTTTTTTTTGGTTAATGTAAACTGCATTTTTTACTATAAAAATTTAACTAAAATTGTCATTTAATTCAGGCATTTTCAAGTTTAAAACAATTGCCCCTACAGAGCTGTACTACTCACACTGAAAATGAAAGGTGCAATTATACCATAAGTGGAGGTAGCACATGTTACTGTTAGTGTGTGTGTGTGTGTGTGTGTGTGTGTGTGTGTGTGTGTGTGTGTTCTGTGCATATGTATTGAGTATGTGCTGGGTTCAAATTTCACAGCAGTATTCCTATTTGTGCTAGTCATTTCACCAGATTAATTTAACATTAATCAACTCATGCTGACATCTGAAACAATGAAAACAGCCTTTACTGGCAGTAAAAGATTCTTTTTTGGTCTCCCTGTAATTACTGTTTTGTTTTTAATAGATTTAAAAAAATATTTTTATTGGTTTCAGAGAGGAAGGGAGAGAGAGATAGAAACATCAATGATGAGAGAGAATCATTGTTTGGCTGCCTCCTGCACAGCCCTCTATCCCGGCAGGAATTGAACCCGGGACCCTTCAGTCCACAGGCCAATGCTCTATCCACTGAGCCAAACCAGCTAGGGCACAATTACTGTTTTCTTTCATTATGGCAGCTAATTCTAACACTTTGGCCTGAAGCCTGGTGGAATTTATTGGTATTATTTTGTATTGCAGCCTTCAATCCAAAATAGACAAGTAAGTGCCACATTTCTACCACAATTGGCTTTCTGTTCCTACTACAATTTAAACTAAAATATATTGCAGCAACTTTACCTTGTTTTCATATTCACTGAATTTTGTCAATATAGTTTATACCCTAGCTTCTTGAAAGTCTAGATCTCATCCTATCTTTGTTTTCCTGTTGCCATTTTTTAAGTCTTCTAATTACATCCTATTTTACTTTCAGCATTATCACTTTTTGTTTCTTTGGTGTACTTGATTCTTTGTTGTAAAATGTTTTGTTAGTTTATCACTGGGAGACAAGGAGGCAACACAACTATACTCTTTAATGTCTGTGCAAGAACTGAATAAAGAGTGCTCAGTGGCCAATTGTTTACAATTAATATACAATTGTAACTGAAATTTGCATTGTTTAGTTGGGTGGTATTACTTAACTAAACCATGGAAACTGAAATTTGTACCTCTTGGAACCTGTGAAGCGAAGGATACCTGTAATCCATTTCAATGAATCACTTATCTTTAAACCTTATCTACTTAATAATCTTGGGTCTCAAACTAACAATCTTTTATCTGAGTAAGAGTCATGAGGCTGTACCACTCTAGCGTTTGAACTTAAAAGTTATGGTAGCTGCTCTGATCCCTGATTGTCTTCTCGAAATGAGGTCTCCTCCTTGCCTCCTACCCTCACTAACGATGTTCCGCAGGTCTGCCTCTGACACGTCATTTCCTTTCATGGACAAAACAACAAAGCCCTCTCTCTCTCTCATGTCTCCTGTCCTCTCTCTGTTTCTCTATGTTCTTATGATTTAGAATGGCCCTCCAGAAATACACGGCAGCCCTTACCTGGCTTTACAGCTCTTACCCTCCAGCCAGGATGAAAAATTTGCCTTAACACTACCCACAGTGCAGCCAGCTAGACTCTGCCTGTATAATGAATAACTCATAAACACCGGGAGCACTGTTCTTCCTGCAGAATGCCTCATGGTGGCTGCTACAACCTCTTTCAAACCTCAGGCCAATCTTTTTCTTTTCTTTTTTTCCCATTTAAGAATCTAAGTTTCAAAATCTCTTCTGTAGTATTGAATACCAGCTTCAAAGGCTCACAAAGGAAAAAAAGTTTGCTTTTTAATCTTTAGAACCTTTGAGGCATCTTCAATGTGACAAAATGGGTTTTAAATAGGTTTTCACTCTTATATCTTGGAGTTTCCCAGCTTTTTTTTTTTTTTTTAAATGAACTTACCTTTTCCCCTATGAAGCTCTTGAAGGCAGCAACCTCTTCATCTTTGAAGCCCTCACAAAACTGAAAGCATCTTTGCACAAAGCAGGAGCTCAACATATGTCTGTTGAATTGAATCCTCTCACCTCCAAACAGACTTAAAAAATAAAGATGTTTAAGCACCTTATCCTAAGAAACAGAAAGCAGTCCTGTTAACAAATATATATAGGACTGATAACCCTTCCCAAAGACTCCTCTCAGTGATGGCGAGGAAAGACCCACCCACCAGGGGGGGGTGTCACAGTAGGTTCAGGTTTAAATTCCATTAGCAATCATAGGAGGTTTGTTAATTTTAAGATTGAAAGGTATTTGTATGAAGAGTGCCATAAAGATTGTGCTTACTTTTAATTCAGGAAATGTCATTTCTATGAGACTTTTTAAAAAATAAGGTAATTCCATTTTTAATTTTTTAAATATATATTTTTATTGATTTCAGAGAGGAAGGAAGAGGGAGAGATAGAAACATCAATGATGAGGGAGAATCGTTGATCGGCTGCCTCCTGCACGCCCTCTAATGGGGATTGAGCCTGCAACCCAGGCATGTGCCCTTGACTGGAATCGAACCTGGGATCTTCCAGTCCACAGTCCAATGCTCTATTCACTGAGTCAGACCAGCTAGGGCTCTATGAGAGTTTTTAAAATTAAATTTCAAATCTTTATAATAGTAAGAAACATTCAAAATATTTCACATAGAGTGAAAATAGGAGCCAAAGCTTATGGGTATGGCAGGCCAAGAGTCTCTGATTTGAGGTGAAAATATGATTCCTTTGGAAATCTCTCTAACCCTCCAATACATTTTCTTCATTTCCTCTGGTGACTCAAATATTTGGAGTGTACATAGGCCGAACTATTTGAGCATTTAAAAATAATAACTATACTTTGAGTATCCAGCTCCTTACTGTGGTTTTCTTTGAGAACAAAAGACAGGGAAAAGAAATTTTTTTTTGGTGTGTGTGTGTGAAAAGGTGGATTCCATTTAGTTCCATTAGATTCTGACTAGGGAGCTAAATTAACCAGTTTCAGAGCTCTTCAGAGTGATTACACTCTGCATTTGCTGCAGAGTCGCCCTAATCAGGAGAAAGGGCTTAAATAATACCACCACTATTTTTTTTCTCAGTTGCTTTTTGCTCCACACTTTCTTTTTAATATATATATATTTTTTATTGATTTTTTACAGAGGGGAAGGGGGAGGGATAGAGAGTTAGAAACATCAATGAGAGAGAAACATCGATCAGCTGCCTCCTGCACACTCTGGGTATGTGCTCGCAACCAAGGTACATGCCCTTGACCGGAATCAAACCTGGGACCCTTGAATCCGCAGGCCAATGCTCTATTCACTGAGCCAAACCGGTTAGGGCTTTAAAATATATTTAAATAAATAAGTATATTTATTTAAAACGCTAACTCTTTTTTTAAAGATACATTTCTATTGATTTCAGACAGGAAGGGAGAGGGGGGAGAGATAGAAACATCAATGATGAGAGAGAATCATTGATCGGCTGCCTCCTGCACGCCCCACACTGGATCAAGCCCTGGGAATCAAACCGTGACCTCCTGGTTCAAAGGTCAATGCTCAACCACTGAGCCATGCCATCTGGGCTGCTTCACACTTTCTTGTCATTGTAACTGATGCTTTCTCACCTGTATCTCTCTTTTTTTAAAAAAATATATTTTATTGATTTTTTACAGAGAGGAAGAGAGAGGGATAGTCAGAAACATCAATGAGAGAGAAACATCGATCAGCTGCCTCCTGCACACCCCCTACAGGGGATTTGCCCGCAACCAAGGTACATGCCCTTGACCGGAATCAAACCTGGGACCCTTGAGTCCGCAGGCCAATGCTCTATCCACTGAGCCAAACCGTTTCGGCTCACCTGTATCTCTTGTTAGTAAAGCAACTTCTTTCTTCCTACAAAGGGGAAAGATAAAATATATGATGATGGACAATATTCACTCATACTCTGTCTACTGCTGGCAAATGACCCAGTGAAACTGGACATCCAAGGTATGAGACATATGTGTTTGAACATACTGCTCAGCCATAGTCACACAGGAAATAAATTCTTTAATAAAATGTTTCATGCCTATGTGTAACCACTAATGGAGTAATTGCTATGTTTGGAATACAATATAATTCTGGGTGAGACTATGGTGTTGGATCCACATGTGAAATTCATTCACTGTTATTGATAATTAATCTAATGTAGGAAAGAATTGAAGTCAGAGGAGTACAGCATGCTAGTGGAGGCAATTAATGGGATTAATTTGAGAAAAACAAGGATTTAATAATAGAATCTTCCCAAACGTTGTAAAGAGAAAGGGAGTGGCTATGAAAACCTTTTGAATCACAAGCTTTTTGGTTACTTTGTGGGAAAAGAGTGGTTCTTCTTAAAGATGAGTCATACATTTTTCTTTTTCAACAAGTATTCCAAATTCACTGATCTTTTTTTTTTTTTTACCGCGACGCTTTCCAAGGCACAAAATTCACTGATATTTTTTGTGACACTGGCAGCTACTTATTTTTTAAAATATGTTTTAATAAATCTTTATTGTTCAGATTATTACAATTGTTCCTCTTTTTCCCCCCCATAGCTCCCGTCCACCCGGTTCCCACCCCACCCTCTGCCCTACCACCCCCCCACTGTCCTCATCCATAGATGTACGATTTTTGTCCAGTCTCTTCCCGCACCCCCCACTCCCTTTCTATGCCCCTGATTCTATTATATCCACCAGTTTATTCTGTTCATCGGATTTTTTATTCACTTGATTTTTAGATTCACTTGTTGATAGATATGTATTTGTTGTTCAAAATTTTTATCTTTACCTTTTTCTTCTTCTTCCTCTTCTTAAAGAATACCTTTCAGCATTTCATATAATACTGATTTGGCAGTGATGAACTCCTTTAGCTTTTTCTTGTCTGTGAAGCTCTTTATCTGACCTTCAATTCTGAATGATAGCTTTGCTAGGTAGAGTAATCTTGGTTGTAGGTTCTTGCTATTCATCACTTTGAATATTTCTTGCCACTCCCGTCTGGCCTGCATAGTTTCTGTTGAGAAATCAGCTGATAATCGTATGGGTGCTCCCTTGTAGGTAACTAACTGTTTTTCTCTTGCTGCTTTTAATATTCTCTCTTTGTCTTTTGCTCTTGGCATTTTAATTATGATGTGTCTTGGTGTGGTCCTCTTTGGATTCCTTTTGTTTGGGGTTCTGTGCACTTCCTGGACTTGTAAGTCTATTTCTTTCACCAGGTGGGGGAAGTTTTCAGCCATTATTTCTTCAAATAGGTTTTCAGTATCTTGCTCTCTCTTTTCTTCTGGCACCCCCATAATTCTGATGTTGTTATGCTTGAAGTTGTCCCAGAGGCTTCTTACACTATCTTCAACTTTTTGGATTATTTTTCTTTTTGCTTTTCTGGTTGGGTGTTTTTTGCTTCTTTGTATTTCAAATCTTTGACTTGATTCTTGCGATACTCTAGTCTGCTGTTGGATCTCTGTATATTATTTTTTATTTCAGTCAGTGTATGTTTAATTTCTAGTTGGTACTTTTTCATATCCTCGAGGGTCTCACTAAATTTATCGGCCTTTTCTAGGAAATTCTTGAAAAACCTTATAATCGTGGTTTTGAACTATATATCCAGTCATTTGCTTTCCTCCATTTCTTTCATTTGTGACCTGTTTCTTTGTCTCTGCATTTTGGCTGCTTCCCTGAGTTGATAGAGTGGCTTTGTGTGCTAGGTGTCCTATAGGGCCCAGTGGCTCAGCCTCCCCAGTTACCTGAGGTGGACACTCTTGGTGCACCCCTTTGTGGGCTGTGTGCACAGTCTTGTTGTAGTTAAGCCTTGATTGTTATTGGTATCACTGGGAGGAATTGACCTCCAGGCCAATTGGCTGTGAGGATCAGCTGTGTCTACGATGGGAGAACTTCTGTGCTGGAGACACACTTATGAGGCAAGACTTGCTTCAGTTGGGCTTTGGTGCTCACTGAGTCTGCCCCCTGAATATGTCCTTTATGGATCTGAGGAGTTGTAATCTGGATGGTCCTACTCTGACCCCTGGGTACACTGGCTCTTGGATCTCCAAGGAGGTGCTAATTTTAGCCTCTGCCTGAGGCCACTCAGTGGGAGCTAGGAGAGATCTGCAGATTCCTCTTCTTTGTTTGGGTTTTGGAGGTGCCCAGATGAGGCCCAGCTGTGAAGCAATGCAAGCTGCTGCGGGGCCTTGGGCCTTCTTTTGGATGTTCTGGGTCTCTCTGACTCAGCTGCAGTTTGATAGGTAAGTTTAGATTTCAAAGGACCAGGCCATTCATATGCAAAAGCCTCTGTGCACAGCTTGGATGGGGTGGAGTCTCAGGGCGGAGCAAACAGCAATGGCTTCCCATCAGTCCTGCCCTAAGAGGCCCCCAGGTCTCAGTGTCCCTTGGTAATCGCTGCAAGCACCTCTGAGAGAAAGCCGCCTTCGAGTTCCACCTGCTGACAAACAGTCCAGTTTCTCCCTGCATGAGTCTGGGTCCCCAGAGTCTTGCCCGGAACTGGAGTTCAGAGCAGTCGGGAGCTTGTGTCTCCCTCCGGATTGAAAAAGTCAGCCGCATACTCAGTTGCCAGCCCTCTCCGCGTGCACGCCTCTGTACCTCACTTCCGCAGCTCCTCTGAGTCTCAGTGTGCTTTTCTCTTCCCTTCTAGTTGTAGAATTTCCACTTAGCCAGCCTTCCTGTGGTTCTGGATGATGTCTGTTTTGTCTTTTAGTTGTAGTTTTGAAGTTGTTGTGCGAGGCAGCAAGTTCAGGTGTTTACCTATGCCGCCATCTTGGTTTCTCCTAAAATATGTTTTTATTGATTTTAGAGAGAGACAGGAAGAGAGAGAGAGAGAGAGAGAGAAACATCCATCAGCTGCCTCCTGCACACCCCCTACTGGAGATCTAGCCTGGAAGCCCCGGGCATGTGCCCTGACCAGGAATTGAACCAGTGACCTCTTGGTGCACCAGATGATGCCCAACCAACTGAGCCACATTGGCCAGGGCCTAGCAGTTATTTATTTATTTATTTTAAGTTTATTCTGCTTTTTCAAGGCAAAGGTGATTTTATCAATGAGAGAGAAAATACCTGCTTTTCAAAAGAACTCTTGCTATGGAGAGAACATCTTAAAAATGGATGTTTGGAATGTTTCTATCATTATATGATTTTGTGGTTGAAAATGATGTGTCTCAACCACAAAAACCTTGGTAGTTCTGTATTTTAAAAACCAGAATTTTCTAACCAGCATAAAAATTTCCAGAAGAGCAAGTCAATGGGTTTGATTAGTTTCTAAGAACTGATTGATATCAGAGAAGGCGGAATTTCCGAGCCTAATTTCAACAAAAGCCTTCCCATAATTAGTGGTTGGGATTAAAAAGCATAATGTTGAGCCCGGCTGGTGTGGCTCAGTAGTTGAGCATCGAACTATGAACCAGAAGGTCACAGTTCAATTCCCAGTCAGGGCACATGCCGGGGTGGCGGGCTCGGTCTCCAGAGTGGGGCTTGGAGGAGGCAGCCAATCAATGGTTCGTGCTCATCACTGATGTTTCTATCTCTTTCTCCCTTTCTCTTCCTCTCTGAAATCAATAAAAATATATATTAAAAAAAACACATAATGTTGAAAATCCTGCCAATGACCTATCTTCCTCTTCTCCCCCTATTTGGACATATTGTCATTATTGAGTTAGGTTTTCAGCCATGCAGCTATTAAAACCAACTATTATATATGAATATAGCATCCAGCGTGAATATTTGTGTCATAGAGTTGAATGAGGTCTCTTAAATCAATAAAATATTAGCCATTTTATTAATAAATTGTTAATCTTCACCCAAGGATATTTTTTCCATTCCTTTTTTTTTTTAAGAGAGAGTGGAAGGGCCAACACTCTAACCACTCAGCAACATTGGCTAGGGCTTTATTAATAAATTTTAAATAAAGAATAAAATATTTTTGTATGTCATAAAATTAAAATATTAAAAATACTTATCTCACTTAAAATGTTTTTAAAAAATAGAAAATCATATGTCATTTACGAAAAATATAATTATGAATGCAGTTTATAAATAAAAACATATCTGTAGCCCATGGACACAGGCAATAGGGTAGTGAAGACCTGGGGGCAGGGGGAGGAGGAGAGGGGTGCGGAGGAAATGGGAGATAGCTGTAATACTATCAACAATAAAAAATACATTAAAAAAACAAAACAAAATAACCATATCTGTTGAAAGTGTAGTTAAATCTTTTTACTGATATACAACCAAAATAGTTCAGAGATCACTGTTCTATACATATAACTGTCTCAATCCGAGTCCCAGGAAAGAGAAGATGATTGGCTTAGTTGGGTCAGATGTTCATCTCTGATCCAAGCAGCTGTGGCCTAGGGAGAAGGGTGGCATAATATAGGCGTCCTGGCCTTCTGCAGGCTAGCTCTGCAGTCAGTTCGTCTCTGCATCATCAGCTCCAGCAGCCCCTGTGTACCCTTGGGGTGGGATCTTTGCACACTGGTCCCCACATTTACATTTTGACCCTAACCATCCCACAGGCTAGGAATGACAGGTAGATTTCATCTCCTATGCCAGCTCTAATCCATTAGGAGTGACAGCCTGGAGAACTACAATGGAAAGTTTCTGAGACTACACCTTGTTCAGCAGGAAAGATTGTATCAATTGATGGGTGTCTGTTATGGTCACTGGAGATGGGCTGGTAGCACGGATGCCACATTTGTGCTATCCCTGTTCTAGACTGTGCCCATGGCAGTGAATATTCCTGCACTGCGTATTATGGTAAATGCAATTGGTTCATTAAAGAAACCTTTCTTTTATTAGTGAGTACCAGGTTATAAAATTGTCAAGAATTGTGCTCCAGATTTGGTCATACATCCTTTAAAATATACCTGGAGCAGACATTTCTGTACAGCTCAAGCTGTAAGAAAGTCAAAGATGTATGCTCACTGTAGAAATTAGGAAAATACAGAAAAGTGCAAAGACAAACCATCCACAATCATCTACAGCCTAGTAATAACCATAGTCGAAGTTTGGTGAATTTCCTTTTGCTTTTTACATAATTGTAAGTCAACTGTATGTTCAGATCTGTATTCTGTTTTTTCCTCCTGATCTTTTCTTCTGATTCAGTCTGTACCAACCCCTAGGAAAGACATGGTGCTGTTTCTATACTGTTATCTGTGTGTGCATGTGTGTATCTGTGTGTGCATGTGTGCCTTTGGGCAGGTGCTGAACTCCTGGCCACTCTGCAACTGCATTTGCAACACTCTACATTTGGGGCTCCTTTTACTATACAGTTACTTTGTTTCCTACCTGTTTTGCACCCCCCTTCTCAGCCATTATGAATATATAGTCTATGGATTCTGGTTGATTAAAGGAATTATTATCTGATGTCTAAAGCCCAACTTTAAATTGGGACAGGTAACACTAGGAACACATAAGAAGGAAGTCTACTTTTTAAATAATTGCCTATTGATCCGCTTCCTATGGTATTTGGAACCTCAATCATCACTCTCCTCAGCCTTAGCTCAATTGCTTATTCCTAACAGCCTGCAGACTCCATCAATTGCTAGGAAACAAGGTCTGAGCACCTAAGGAGAGTTTCCTGTTATTCTTTTCTAAAATGATAGCAAGGAGATTTGATAAGTGCTGAGTGAATTTTTAGCCTAGGATGTTCTGTCCCTAAGCTATAATTGCTGTTTTCCCATTAACTCCAGAAGTGATTCTGCCAAACGAAAGAAACTTTAGCCTTCATATATGTATTATTATTATTATTTTATTTAAAGTTCTCATTTAAATGTGTGGTTTCAAAAAAAGATTTATACATCCTTAAAGGTGATCTTCGTTGTCTTGGGGCTGGTTTGATATGAATGTTGGAGGGGGAAGGTTCACTTTAAAAATGAACCTTCTGGGATGCATTTATTCCACAAAGTGAGATACATCTGATTGCAGTGAATGTAGAGAAGACTATGAATTAGCCAATTTAAAAATAATTTTATAATTTAAAAATGCTAAAGTGGCCCTAGCTGGTCTGGCTTAGTGGATGGAGCGTTGGCCAGTGGATGACCAATCAAGAGCCCTGGGTTTGATTCCAGTCAAGAGCATGTACCTTGGTTGCAGGGTTGATCCCTGGCCCTAGTCAGGAGGCAACCAATTGATGCATCTCTCTCACATCAATGTTTCTCTCTCTCTGTCTCTCCCCTTCCCTTCCACTCTCACTAAAAATCAGTGGGAAAAGATCTTCAGGAGAGGATTAACAACAACAACAAAATGCTAATGTGTATTACCGAAGTGATGTATATGTGATCTTCAAAATGGAATATCACTGAGGATAGCACAAGACAGTAAGGATTAAATGGTATTTTGGAGGGATTTAGTTTAGACATTAGAAGCTTTGCAAAATTCAGAGAAACCAGCATCCATGGTCATAGATAAGAGAAGCCTTATCTTGAGATCTGTAAGAGAGCAGACAGTCTGTCTCCTGTATCACCTCTTCAAGGAATCAGCAACATGATTTAGGAAGGCTTCTTTCTAATCAGTCATAAGCCCTACAGGTGACTATGAATCTTGGTTATGAGTATTTTAATCTGGATGAAGGGTGTTGTTATAAGATTAATAGAAAATAAATATGGTCTCACGAGCTACATTTTTTTTTTTTTGCTGTCATGTATGCTCTAATGAGCTAAATACTTATTCCAGTGGAAAGATAGGTTTAACGTGCACTACAACGAATAGCCATAGGATATTTATCATCTATCATATTTTCTTCCTTTGCCCTAAAGCTGCAACTTGAAGCGACTGATGGATATATTCTGGAGGTACCCAGAGATCATGAATATCCCAGGACAACAGTGCATGAACTAGAATGGGAATCAGGTAGAAGGGATGGAATGAACCTTGGCTGTACTGATGCTTTGCTTTATTGCTATTCCAGCTGGTGGTGGTCTATGAGGGTGTACCCTTTCTCATTGCTCATATCAGAATTGGAAAGATGCAAGATTTTCTGGAAGCCAAAACCACTGTGCTACCAACAGTGGGTAAGGAAGCAGATTATGTGTTCAGTAGGTCAGAAGGTGACTCTAAGCTCTGTGAGGACAGGGCCCAGATAAGCCTTGTTCCTTGCTGTACCCTGAGTACCTAGCATAGTTCCTGCATAGCATAGGTACTCAATAAGTACTGATGAATTACTAAAGGGGGTTTATTACTCCATGGTCAAACTTGTCCCCTTCCTCAAGGGTTCTGGCTGAATCTCTACACAGAAGCTCTAGAGATATCTGCATTAGAGCTCCTAGTGTCTTTGGATAATCATAGTGTGGCTCTGCAGCGCTGGCTGGGTTCTGGGGCCTGAGCTGGTTTTGGGAATACAGACATAGGACATATGCATTCAGCATTTGGAGAATTCAGAGTCAAGAACCATGCTGATTGCAACATTATTCTGGAGGGGCTGGGTGGAGAGGCAAACTCAGGTTTGAGGCACAGAGATGGAACAAGCAGACTTGGAAGATTGATCAGGGGGCAGCCCTGGACAGACTCTTCAAGTGCTAGATGGGGACAGGAGGCTTTTATGAGGCAAAATTCATCCTTACCCAGGACACTGAGCCTCTGAGGACATAGAGGAACTTTGAGTAGAAGCTCTTTCTACACACGTTTTCTTGATGCAGGGCCCCATATTCCCTACCCAATCCTTCTCAGGAACTTTCTTTGTTTCCTGCCTCAGGCAGAAAGACCCAGAAAGCACCCCTAGAATAAGCTTTCCTTTCCCAAGCAAGTTCTAGAATTGGCAAGTACCACCAAAATGTTGCCTCAGTAATGCAGCTCCCCAGGACTCCCAGAAGGGGCGGGATTGAGGCCAACAGTGACAGGCTCAGCCCTTCAGGGAGCAGGTTTGTCATCATTACAGCCCTCTGGATTCACAAACTAATCTCCACGGCTTTTCCTCTTGGTCGCTTAGGGCATCGAGAGTAAAGACTTCATGCCAGATGGTCTCTGGGCTCCGTGAAGGCCGCACTCACAGAGCCTTTGAGCTTTTAAGTAATTTCCCATTTTTTATGCCAAGCATATTACTTGAATGTAAGAAGTTTAACAGAATTAACAGCAGTCTCTTTTTCTAGATGTAAGATGGTTTTTAAAAATTGAATTTATTTGGGTGACATTGGTTAATGAAATTATATAGATTTCAGAGGTACAATTCTACAATACATCATCTGTACATTGTATTGTGTGTTCACCACCCCAAGTCAAGTCTCCTTCTATCAGCATTTACCCCCCACTTTAGACCTCTCCTTCTCCCCCCACCTCCCTTTCTGTTGTCAGTCTATGAGGTGTTTTTTTTTATTAATCCCTTCACCTTTTCTACCTAGCCCCCCACCCCTCTGACAGCTGTCAGTCTCTTCTCTATCTATATGTTTTTCTATTTTACTTGTTAGTTTATTTTGTTCATTAGATTTCACATGAGTGAAATAATATGGTACTTGTCTTTCTCTGACTGGCTTATTTCGCTTAGTATAATACTCTTCAGGTCCATCCATGTTATTGCAAAAGGTGACATTTCCATCTTTTTATGGCCAAGTAGTATTCCATTGTGTAAAGGCACCACAGCTTTTTTATCCACTCATCTACTGATGGGCACTTGAGCTGCTTCTTGAATATTATAAATCTTGGCTATTGCAAATAATGCTGCAATGAGCATAAAGGTGCATATATTCTTTTGAATTAGTGTTTCAGGTTTCTTCAGATATGATGTAAGGCGGTTTATAACCTACAATATTTTTAGGATCCTTCCAATGCACCCCAAGGCTCCTTAAAGCAATTAAAACCATGCCCTTGGCAATATGCAGACTGCAGCAGCTCCTTTGTCAGAATTTAAGTTTTTTTAGAGCACTTTCTCATCACATCTGGAAGCGATGTCCTTATTAAACCCATTGCAATTAATTTGTGCTGAGTACTATTGCTTTGATTAGTTTTTACTGTAAAATATTTAAGTCATAGTTCCTTCCTTCTCTCTCTCTCTCTCTCTCTCTCTCTCTCTCTCTCTCTCTCTCTCTCTTTCTTTCTTTTTTTCTAGTGGTTCCAGTATCAGAAACAAAACATGTTTTGGAATGAAAGTTGGACAGCAGATTTCATTCATATCAGACAAGGTTTGTAAATGATGAGAATCAGAATTTTATTCCTAACTCCCTGACTACGCATGTTCCCAATGTGGACTCAAAATTGGTTGCGATTAGAGTAGTCAGGATCTGACAGCCTAGATTTGTGCTTGGTCCTGATAGGCTAGTGCCTGTGGCTGTTAGGCAAAATTCACATGAGGTGCCTCGAGAATACCACCATGATTTAGACAAAGATGAGAGTTGGACCAGTGTACAGGGTGGGACAAAAGTAGGTTTACAGTTGTGAGTACATGAAACAGTTTATTCTTGTATTATTACTTATTAATTTTTATATTATTTTCTGTACTCACAACTGTAAACCTGCTTTTGCCCCACCCTGTATATTTAATTTACCTGCTGAGAAATGCTAACTGGTGGCAGAGATGAGTGAAAGATAGCATTTATGTCACACTTCTAACTTTGGAAGGATGTTGTTGAAGGTTATAGATCTTGTTCTCTCGCTCTTTTTATAGTAACACAGTAAAAAAATGGAAGAAATGGACAAAAGATAAAATCTCCCTTTGGAGGCTGATGAGAATTGTCAGATGAGATGGGCTCCTTGGGAATCATTATTTCTTTATAATGGTCCGCATATACTGGGAGAGCACAGGACATCACATGTCAAGGTCACTCTGCTCAGCAGAAAATTTCCTTAATATCACATAATAATGAGTGAATACAAATAAGGCCTTGACCACTAGCCCATCTCATTAGGACTCTGTACTCCTGCTCTAATTTTTTAACTTTTCCTGTGAGCTGTGTAGCCTCAGTTCAAAGGCCACAGCACTTCAGACAGTGATGGTTGATGCTTTTCTGCCAAAATCCTGTCAGTTTAATCATCTCGTCAAATTCGGGGTTCCTGCCTTTCAGGTTAGAGCCCACCCTGCCCCCAAGATGCTCCCTCCCCTATCCCCAGGCAGACCAGATTTCCCCTCCGGATCATGGAAACCTATTGCACTTAGAAAACCAACATGAGGGCTCTGCCCGTTCAGTCAGAAATTCTACCTTGAATGATCATGTCCCCTAATTATGGTTGGAAAGATAATCAGGCTCCCAGTCAGGTTTGAAGAAAAACACTGCCCCAAATTCATATGCAAAGCAGTGAGTGATGCCAGTCTCAAGGCATGGCTCAGTGGCTGAGCATCGACCTATTAACCAGGAGGTCATGGTTGGATTCCCTGTTAGTGCACATGCCTGGGTTGTGGACTCTAAGGTGCCTTTCCTCTCCAGCTCTCTGTAAACACAAGCCGTAGGTGAACTTGTAGCTCCATTCAGATATTATGAGTTATCCATTCAGAGAAGCCCCATGTAAAGAAAGTTAAGAGCTGGGTCTTGGGCAGCATCTGGGTAGTAGACACCCAGAGAATACTTGAGTTAGGACTGGGTTAGGCAGTGAAATTAAAATGAATTTGGAGACAGGAACTTACTAGTGCATTTACTGTATACAAGTACATGTAAGGCCCTTTGTATCTACCTCAATGACTCCTCAACATCCATTTCTATAGATAAGAAAACTGAGGCTAATACAAATATCAAATAATTACATCGTACACCTGAAACTAATATAATGCCATGTCAATTATACCTAAAAACAAACAAACAAACAAGCAAAAACACACACACGAAATTGAGGCTCAGCTTAAGAAACTTGCCCAAGGTCACCCATCTCCCAAATAGCATACCTGAGACTGAATTCAAGTCTGGTGGGCTGTAGCCACTGTGCTTTATTGCCTCTTAAAGCTTTGAATAGGCATGGGAGTGCAACATGGAGAGCAGGGTTCAGAGTCCTGTAAGTTTACTGCAGGTGAGGGGAGAAGCAGCGGATGTGGCAGATCCCCAAGCAGGCTGAGCTCAGCACCTGTGGAGGAGGTGACTGACAAGGAAGGGCAGATGGGCTATGGGTAGACCTGCTAGGTTTAAGGGTCCAGGGCTCAGCATAAGCTTGGAGGAATAAGTGTCTCTGCTCTGTCAAGGTCAAGCAGGCACAGGTGGCGGCAGGAGCAGGGGAGCCTGGGGAACTAGGTAGGTGTTGATAGGCAGCTGAGGTAAAGCTGGCAGAGTCCTGGGTGAGGAGGTCCCCAGAGAGTCCACATTAATCAGAGGCCTGCCTTGCTTGCTTCTCAGGGGAAGTCTACATGTGCGAGTGAGTCATATCTACATAGAGATCCTGGTCTGGTCTGAATGGCTCTATAACTGGTTGGCTATGGAAGGTGTTTTTGTCCCTTGGTTCAGAGCTCAGAATCTGCCTGGCTGGTGTGGTTCAGTGGTTGAGCATCGATCTATGAACCAGGAGGTCATGGTTCGATTCCTAGTCAGGGCACATGCCCAGGTTGCAGGCTCGATCCCCAGTGTGGGGTGTGTAGGAGGCAGCCAATCAATGATTCTCTTTCATCATTGATGTTTCTCTCTCTCTCTCCCTCTTCCTTCCTCTCTGAAAACAATAATAAAAATGTATTTTAAAAAAGAGCTCAGAATCCAAGTCACATGGATCCAGAGTAAATTATTTATTAGTTGTGTGATTTGGCAAGTTACTTACTTGCTATCAGCTCTGTCTCCTCAACTGTAAAATGAGGATAATAATAGTTTCTCCTTATAGGTTGTTGTGAGGATTAAATGAGTTAATATAGGTAAAGCACAGTAAAGCACAGTGGCTGGCTCAATAAATTTTAATATTATTGTTATTAAGTGATAAAACTTATGTGGGATTAAGTCCATTCATTCCCTGGATTTAGTATAGCCAGATATTTCCTTTTAATCAGCAGTACCATAATATTATTTGAGTTAATTATAAGTTAATTTGAGTCTAAGTCTTTGCTCATAACTGAAATAGGGAAATTATTATGGTTATAATATGGTCAGTCCCCCGCCCCATCCTCCCCAACAATCCATTCATTCTCCTTCTTTGGCCCATGTCACGACTCAGGAATGGACGAGGCCTCCATTGCTGTGGGCCATGCCTCAACTCTTAGAGGACAAAGGCCAGCTCTGGCTGATGGCTCCCCTTGCACCCCCACATGTAAATTGGCCTGCAGGCCCCTTCTTGTTGCCTGTCTGAATCTCTGGGGAGCGTGGAGGGTTATTCATAGTGTCGGCTCTGACCATGGTGCCTGAGGACATAGATATATTTTTAGTATCTCTTCCCTAGGGTTGGCTGAAAAGGTCGTGCCTATTTTTTATGCCTAATGTCAAGTTCTGAATAAACTCGTTTCTGTTAATAGCACTCAAGCAATGTCAGAGTTGGGTCCCCTCCCACCTTTAGAATGTCATTTTGATAATGACCTGTAAGGAAAGTGCTTTATAAACCCCAAAGCAATTTCTAGGAGTTCTTATGAAGGACGAGGATGAGGGGCTGTGTCAAAGACTGCCCCGGAGAAGAGGGGCTAGGTGAATTCAGGAGCTTCAGGGGGGCTGAAACTAGGCCCTCCGAGAGGTAGATATCGGGAGAGGTTTCACATTCCATGATTTTTACTCATCAGAGCTGAGTAGGGGTGGAATGGCACGTTGACAAGCAATGAGCACCTCACTCTTGTATATATTCAAGCAGAGACAGGAAGGCTACAACCAGGATGCTGGAGACTGGAATCTTGTGGAAGCAGAACACTGGATGATGTGGGTGGAGGGCCCTTCCACTGCTAAGATCCAGTGATTCTGGAAGGGGTAGAGGTGGGGACTGCTCTATACGATGGGACTGGGCACTGAGCAAAGTGGACCCCGCCCCCTCCCCCCCAAAAAAATAAGGTGCAGCAGCCTTGGGAATAAACCTATCTGTGAAAATAAGCCTATTTTCCTGGGGCTGATTTGATGGTTTAATTTCCCCATGTCTTACTTAATCGAGGAATTTCATTAATCTGCTATAATGGTTACATTAAATAGGACTAAAATACATTTTTTCCATTCTTCCCCTACATTTCAGTAATAATCATCTTAGATTCATCTCATTGGATTTCAACCTGTCAGATTCCTTTTAGCACATGAGAAAACTGAGGTGGGTGGTTAAGTGACCTGCCTAAGTTGTACAGGGGGTGAGTGGCAGAGCCCAGACTTAACCCTTCTGGCTCCTGGTCTCATGGTCTTTCTAGTAAACCAGACTGCTCTTGCTATGGGCACTGAGCTGAGGGGATCTCACACACAGAGTCTGAAAGGCCGCCTCCTTTAGGCATAAGTCCTTCTTCTGCGGTAAAGCACTTGCACATGATAGGTGCTCAGCAGATGTTTATTGACTTGAACAAAGCAATCCTGTCAGTGCCTGGTACCTAGTTAGTGCTCTATAAATGGTTATTGATTGAAAGTAGCACAACTTTCAAGGGCTTTAGGGAACTGACCACCCAAATTCAGGACACATGGAAAAACCTATGGCTTGTCTTCATGTTGCTGGATTTGTAGGTAGATTCAACACAGGACAGTAGCGAGGCTTCCTGCATGCTCTAAGGCCTCTTGCCTTAGCCTCCATTCTGGGCTTGAATGAAGATGAATCCTTCTGAGGATGCTTCCTACAAACAAGGGCTGTGACCACAACAAGAGCTGCTGGTCATTCAGGTTGAGGCATTAGTAGACAACAAGCCGCTGCTCCTCTTGCCATGGCCCTGCAGCATCCCTGGCATGGGAATCATCAGTCTCCTTCTGTGATTAATCCACTGCTGTTTAGCTGTGATCAGCAGGGCTCCCAACCCAGAGAGCGGCTGGACTCCAAATCCAGATCCTTGGGAGCTCCTAATTGGGCTCCACCTGCCAGGAGGTAATAGAAACTTATTGATATTTCTTGAAGGACAACTTTGTACTTTTTGGTAACTAGTAAATAGCGTATTGGAGCATTCTCATTTTGCAGCCCAGTTTGCAGGAGACTTATAAAAGCTGTCTGTAGCTGTCATAACTGCGATCTTACTCTTTCCTAATTGCCGAGCAGTGCTTCTCTGTTTTTGTCTGTGAATCACCCAGGACTCAGAGTCATTGTGATTGACTATGGGCTTCAGTCATCCTGAAGATTCCTGGAGAGCTTGGGAGATACTATGTAAAAGACAGCTGCTTTCTTCCTTTTTGGTTTGGGGACTCGGTTTAAGAAATGTTAGTAGATGGAATGATATTTAGGTTTCTATTCTGTGCTGGGAGTCTTAAGAAAAGATTACTGGCAGTTCCAGGAGGAAAGGAACTGATCACAGCAAGGAGCTCCACCAGCCCTTGCATCTCTGCATCTCTCGGGGAGCCAAGCACAGAATAGTGGTTAAGAGCCTGGATTTTGCAGATAGGCTAATTCAGTTCAAATTGTACCTCTGTTACCCATTAGGTGGCTAAGGACTCATGCCATCTAGGGCACTGGAGACAGCATTTACTCAACTACGCTTGGTTCCTCCAGAAAGCAGTACTTCTTCCAGACTGGGATCTAGTAGGCTTGTTCCTGAATGTGTGTTTAGTGTGGGGCAGGGACATGTTCCCATCATTGTGCTAAGCTTGAGCTGCAGCCAGTGGGCTTCCTTGAACACCATTCAAGCCAAGGGCAAGAACTTGGTTTCCTAGGCAGAAACTCTGTAGACCAGGAGGGTCATCTATAACTTTTCCCTCCACTCAGCATAGTTGGTGAGCTCTTAGACTAGGAATAATAAGGAAATTAGACTGTTTATATTATTGATGGCATTAATAACTAATATTTGTCAGGGACCTACTTTGTGCCAACTATTGTACAAAACCCTTTATATGTATTACTAGAGGCCCGATGCACGAAGATTCGTGCAAGAATAGGCCTTCCTTCCCCTGGCTGCCAGCACTGGCTTCTCTCTGGCACTCGGGACCTGGGCCTTTGCTCTGGCTGGAGTCGCCTTCTGCCTTTTCTCTGGCCCTGCTGCCCTCCGGTAGCTCCCTCCACCCCCCGCCCCCACCTCATAGCAGGCGTCCCGCCCCACCCCAGTTGCTCCGCGCCTGCGCATGTGCACTGCCCAGAGGCCCAGAGCGGCCTGGGCAGGGTGGAACGCCTGTGTTCCGGCCCAGCCGCCACCATCTTTATTGCATCAATTTGCATATTCCCTTCTTATTGGCTGTGGGCACTGCCATCTTTGTCATGGAGTGATGGTCAATTTGCATATTCCTTCTTTATTAGCTAGGATTCCTAATTCTTAAATCTTACAAAATCAGTTGTATTTTCCCAACATTATCCACAAGGAAACTGAAGCAGAGCTTTTAAATAAACTTTCTCAGGGCTTAAACATAATTTTTTTCTGTTAAATTTGTGAAGCCTCCAGTTTTATTTTATTATTTTTTAAATTTTAAATCATTTTTAATTTTTCACTTACAGTTGACATACAATATTATATTAGTTTCAGGTGCACACCCCAGTGATTAAGCATTATGTAACTTACTAAGTGATCATCCTGATAAATCTAGTACCCATCTGACACCATATATAGTTATTAGAATATTATCCTACCTAATAAAATGGTTATATGTAAATTACCATCACTCTGCTACGCCCACGATTGGGCTAGCGGGAGGCACGGGGGCGGGCCTCGGGGTGGCTGGGGTAGCCAATTGGGCCATCGAGCTCAGTGTCTGCGCCATGGCTGTGCTGCGGAACAGAAGGGGCCTCTGGGGCAGCGAGCTCACGTCCTGCCGCGGACCATCAAAAGCGGGGGAGCTGGGTGCCTGTCTGCTCTGGCACCAGGCCTTTCAGAAGCCTCCGCCGAGCCGGAGGCTTCTGAAAGGCCTGGTGCACCAGCGGACAGGCACCCAGCTCCCCTGCGATCTAAAGCGAAAGCGTAGGAGCTGGGTGCCTGTCCGCTCCGGCACCAGGCCTTTCAGAAGCCTCCGGTGTGGCAGAGGCTTCCGAAAGGCCTGGTGCACCAGCAGACAGGCACCCAGCTCCCCCGCGATCGAAAGCAAAAGCGTGTAGGGGACCCTACACGTGCATGATTCAATCATGCACTGGGCCTCTAGTTAACTATATTCCCTCTGCTGTAGTTTATATCCCCATGACTATTTTGTAACATCCAATTTATACTTCTTAATCCCTTCACCTTTTTACCCATTCCCCTCAATCTTCCTCCCTTCTGGCAACCAACAAAATCTTTTCTGTATCTATGAGTCTATTTCTGTTATGCTTCTTTGTTTATTTTGTGTGATATTTTAGATTCATGTATTGATAGATATGTATTTATTGCAATTTTCTTGTTTATATATTTTATATATTTTTCTTCTTCTTAAATAAGATCTTTTAACATTTCATGTAATACTGGTTTGGTGGTGATGAACTTCTTTAGCTTTTTCTTGGTCTGGGAAGCTCTTTATCTGTCCTTTGATTCTAAGTGATAGCTTGCTGGGTAATCATAATTGTAGGTCCTTTTATCATTTTGAATATTTCTTGCCAATCAAGAAATATTTAAATATTCCTGGCCTGCAAAGTTTCTATTCAGAAATCATCTGACAGTCTTATGGGAGCTCCCTTATAGGTAACTTAATGCTTTTCTCTTGCTACTTTTAAGATTCTCTTGGTCTTCAACTTTTTGCATTGTAATTATGATGTGCCTTGGTGTGGGCCTCTGAGTTCATCTTATTTGGGACTCTGTGCTTATTGGGCTTGTATGTCTATTTCCTTCACCAGGTTAGGGAAGTTTGCTGTGATTATTTTTTTCAAATAGATTTTCAATTTCTTACTCTCTCTCTTCTCCGTCTGGCACCCCCATGACACAAATGATGGTATGCTTAAGTTGTCTTAGAGGCTTCTTACACTAGCCTCATTTTTTTTTTCCTTTTCCATTCTGATTGGGTGTTTATTGCTTTCTTATATTCCAAATTGCTGATTTGATTCTCAGTTTCATCTATTCTACTGTTGATTCCCTGTAAATTCATTTCAGTTAGTCCAGTGGTCGGCAAACTCATTAGTCAACAGAGCCAAGTATCAACAGTACAACGACTGAAATTTGTTTTGAGAGCCAAACTTTTTAAACTTAAACTATATAGGTAGGTACATTGTTATTAACTTAATTAGGGTACTCTAAGCTGGCCTTTGTTAAAAACTCAAGGGGCCAAAGAGCCGCATGTGGCTCGCGAGCCACAGTTTGCGACCACTGTGTTAGTCTATCCTTCATTTCTGACTGGTTCTTTTTTATGGTTTCCATGTCCATTTTTATGCTGTTGAAGTTCTCTCTAAGTTCAATGACTCTTCTTCTAAATTCATTGAGCATCCTTATAACCTGTGTTTTGAACTCTGCATCTAATAGATTGCTTGTCTCTGTTTTGTTTAGTTTTTTTCTTCTTCTAGTTTTATTTTGTCCTTTCATTTGGAACATGTTTCTTTGTTTCCTCATTTTGGCATCCTTCCTGTGTTTGTTTCTTTGTGTTAGGTAGAACTGCTATATCTCCCGGGCTTGGTAGAGTGGCCTTAGAAATCCGCTTTACATTTTTAAGTAATTTGAGATTGTCTGCTACAAGCATCACAGGCATTGTGATTAAGTGGTGCTATTTCTCAGAAACCCGGCACTTACCATAAACATCCAACCCATTCTAACAGGTCTAGTGTAGGTTTGGCTAAGACTGATTTTGTTTGCTAAATTCTGCTTGACATGAAAGAAGCTTCTGAAAATATAAATTTACAAAAATTGTAGGAAAATTAAAGGTTAGGTTGAGAAAAAACATTCATGGACCAGGTTCGTTTCATGTCACATAAAAAGGTAGTGCTGCTTGCCTGAGAGAAAGGGGTAAGCACTGCCTGTTCCCCACTGCCTGATCCCCACCTCGCAGATGCTTCAGAGCCATGCTCACAAAATGATTCCCAGGTTCATTTGGAAAAATCAACAGATGAGAATATCCAGGGACTTTTAAAAAAGTAGTACCAAGGGGGAGTATTTTCCCTCTTTGATATTAAAAAATAATAGAAAATTAAAGTAATTAAAACTGTGCTGCTGAAAAAAGACTTGGCAAATAGATTTGGAGTAGAATAGGTAAGTTTGAAATGGACAAAAGGATACACATGAAATAAGTGCATGACAAAGCTCAAATATCAGTGAAGGGAGGAAGAATTATTCAATAAATTGTGCTAGAACAATAGATTAGTTGTATTGGAAAAATCAAATTATAGCATCACCTCATTCTATTGCCTGTTAATTCTCGATGTTTTAAGTCAGTGATCGGCAAACTCATTAGTCAACAGAGCCAAATATCAACATACAACGATTGAAATTTCTTTTGAGAGCCAAATTTTTTAAACTTAAACTATATAGGTAGGTACATTGTTATTAACTTAATTAGGGTACTCCTAAGCTGGCCTTTGCTAAAACTCAAGGGGCCAAAGAGCCGCATGTGGCTCACGAGCCGCAGTTTGCCGACCACTGGTTTAAGTAATCCATTGTAAAAATGAAAGCAAGATAAATTTATAGAAAGGAGTTTACAAGCTTTGGATAAACTCAAAAAACATTGGATAAACTTGAAAGGAAAATATTGATAGATTTGTCTGCATTAAAGGATGGAAATATCTAACTCATTTGATCCTTCTGGGAAGATCCAATTATATTAATATATTAAAATGATTTACATACTGCAAAGTGGAATAATTTAAAACTTTTTGAAGTCACTGAGAAGAGGATATAATCTATTTATTTGCTGATCCCAATTCAAATTCTATATCCTATTTTCTCTTGAGCATTGCTCATGTTCATTAGACCGTTTTATTTTAACAAAGCATAACTGATCATTTCCTACCATATATTTACAGCAAAGATATCATCACTTTTTTTTTTTTTTTTTAGAATGAAAGCAGCATCTTGCTAACGTCTAATTCGCCTGTTCTTTTCAATAGTTCCTACTTGAAGAACACAGAAATGCTTTGGCATAGGTCCTTAAGACTTGGAACTGTAAAACTAACAGCTCTCTGGTTTGTTGGAGAAGCGTTAAGGATAGGCAGGGAGTCATGCAGAGTGGAGATAGGGGAGAGCCACAGAACCAGGGAAAGGGACTGGGCCAAGTGGTATTTTCTTAGAGAAAGCATGGGCTTTGGAACTGGCAAATATGGGTTGATTCTTGTCTCCTCACTCACTAATGGACCTCTCTGGGTAATTACTTCTTTGTTCAAAGAAGATAATAATAGTGCCTACCCTGGTTGGGTTCTTATTAGGATTAAAGCATCACCTGAGAGCAAATGTGTAAAGTGAGGAGTCAGTGCCCTGTGGTCGTTCCCTTCTCCTTTCTGCCCTCCTTTCCTGGTTCTTCTTCAGCCCATTTAGCCCCAACTCTCTATTCAGTTTATTCAACAACCTTACATTGAAAGCTTACTCTGCACTTGGCCTCTGGAAGGTGCCGGGAAAACAAACAGAAGAAGACATAATTCCTATCCTCAGGTTTCTCACAGTGTCTAGAGATCTGGATACTTAAGCAGTCCAAAACAAGGCAGTACGAGAGGTTTGCACAATTCTGTAGGAGCTCTGAGAAGACAATGCCTGGAGGATCTGGGAAAACAATGTAGGAAATGTTATTAAAACTGTGTACTAAAGTAGTAATCTTTATCTTGCCTCCTCATTTCCTACTCTCAAAGGCCTGAAACTAACAACTAGATAAGGGTTTCAGCAAAAAGGGCATATTAATACACGTGGTAGCTGCTCCAACCTCCCCAGCCTCCCCACAACTGAGTGTCTTCCACATTCTTGAGAACATTGCTGTTCATCACACCAGCTGTCCTGGGGGTGAGTAAGGGCGGGGGGGGGGGGGGGGGGGGGGGGGGGGCCGGGGGGGAGGCACCACTTCAGCTTTATCCATACATGAGGAGGGAATACAGTTCTGACTTCAGACAAATGAGTCTCAGTAGCTTTTCTTATTACAGTGATGGTAGAACTGGCATGTACTCTCTCCAAGGCGATTCATAGGGAGCGGAAGCAGGTAAGGCAATCAGAAATCCGGGGCTGGTGGCCTTAAGCAATGACCCGGTTGGGAAGCCTGAGGCTGCACGGTGGTTGGCCCCTTCACTCTATGGCATGGACTAGGAACCTCAGTCTTGCAGAGTGAACCATGTGAATGAACCTCCAGTTCTTGGGTCATTGTTTCTCCAAGCTGTGGTTTCACAGAGCTACAGTCTTTTTGTGGAGGTGCCTCATCCATTGTTAGACAATTCTGTGTTAGCAGATCTCCCTTATCCTGAATGCCAGTGAGCCTTCCTGTAACTTCCACCCATTATGCTGAGTCCACTCCATCCTCAGCTGCTGTGTCACCCCCTGGGTGCTTTCTACGTATCACTTCTACTCCTTACCTCCAGCTATTCCTTCATTTGGTGGGTAGGCATTATTACTTGATTTTATAGAGGAGGAAACTGGGATTCAGTCAAGGTTTATCAAATTGGTTGAAATCACAGGTAGCCCAGCCAGAATTATATTCCTTTCTAACCGCTTCCAAAGTCTATACTTTTACCAGTACACCATGCTATTTCTTAATTTTTAATTTTATTTTGGTAAAATATACATGACATGGCATTTACCATTTTAACTTTTTTTAAGTGTACAGTTCAGTGGCATTAAGTACATTTATATTGTTGTATAATCATCAGCTATCTAATTTTTAAAGCATTTAAAGACACCGGGGCATCCAAGTCTATTGGTAGTGGGCCAAAAGATCATTAATTAAGATAACTAATCTCTGTGTGTGTATGGACCAGTGAATTTCTACTTGGTAATAATGTCTTGGTGAACAATTATTTGGATGTAGCTCAAATGCACATTTGAATTTGGAAGCTTTATTTATATTTATTATCTTCTGTCAGAATGTCACAGTCTCCCAATTTCAGGAAATTAAATAAGAATATCTCACTATTATGTTGTTAATTACATCCAGCTTTAATTACATTGCTAATTGATCCCAGCCTACTAGCTTGACATCTGGGTGCAGCAGGCACACCACAGAAGTGACAGGCAGGTAAATATACCGGAGAGTTCATGTGAGTTACCTATTAGATAAAAACCTCTGGTGGTCCACTTTGGAGGCAGCAGCATGCTGGCTTTCTGGGAAGGATGGGATATGAGGACTCCCTTTAGTTTTCTCTTTACCAGGCTGAATATCCTTGTTTTTCTTCATGAAACACAGGTTCTAAGGCCCTTTATTGAGTGCATTGTTCTTCAGCTTGTTGACTCACATTTCTTTCCAAGTGTTGCATCTAGGATGGACCCCAATACTGACAGTGCAGAGCATAACACACCTCCCTAACTTTGGAAGCACGCCTCTACCCACAGTACCCTCATAGCATCAGCCTCCCTGTCAGCTTTCATGGTACTGGCTTATATTGAGCTTAAGTCAGTTCAAACTCCAAACATTTTTTATATATATCATTGTGACTCTAGACCTCTGACCTATGTCCTTGCGAATTGGCCTTTGGACTCAAGGATAAAGCTCTATTTCTATCAAGGATGAAAATATTTGCAATGCTTATGCCATGGACCTTGCTCACACGTAGCTTTTCCCCATTTTTTATTATTCCCAAGATTAATGGGGCAATATGTGAGTCTTCATTTTTCTCTTTAAAAAAAAAAAAAAAAGGTAGGGAATAAATGGGGAGACACTGGGTTGGCAGCTTTTTATATTGGTTAGGAGAGACTGGGTTGGGTAGAAGTTTGTAGTTTTTGCAAAATAGTCCCGAAACTGAAACTGGTCTTTTAGGTACAAAGTAGCTTGCAGTGGCGGCCACATACTGTTTGACTCAATTCTTCACCTTCGCAAAGTACTCTGTGGCTTGCCAGGTTGTGCAAACCAAAGTATCATTGACTTGTTGTATATATAAAAAGCATATTGTGGATTAGATTTTAAAGCAGGCACAAGTGATCATTCTTTTAATATGCCACCCTTCAGGTGTCATCCTGCAGTTAGGGGGGTTTTCTTTCTGTGCCCTTGACTTGGTGCCATTCTAATGTTAATAGAGAATATTTTCAGAATACAGTTTCCAAGAACCCTCAGTTGTTAAATGTTCGGTTTGCTATTCACCTCTCCTGCTCTTTCTGATCTTAACCAATGGGGAAAATACATAAGAATAATAGAGAAAAGTATCACTCCTTTCATAGATAAATAAGCTCCTGACACCCAGAGTACACTTTGGTAAAAGCTGGATTGGAGAACCTTATTCAGTGTGAAGTTGAAGTGCATGCTTCCACCACCCAGCCCAAACCTGTCATTGAATTCACATGCTCAGCCGCATGGCTAAGTGAGCAAGTGAGTAATTGGGAACTGCAGAGCCAATGTAGTCACTTACCCAACTACTCACATGCCAGGGCTACAAGCCTGCCACACCCACCCAGTCATAGGTTAAACAAGAAGAATGGCAGGCCCAGTCAGCATGGCTCAGTGGTTGAGCATCAATCTATGAACCAGGAGGTCGTGGTTCGATTCCTGGTCAGGGTACATGCTTGGGTTGCGTGCTCGATCCCCAGTGTGGGGCCTGCAGGAGGTAGTCGATGAATGATTCTCTCAGCATTGATATTTCTACCTCTTTCTCCCTCTCTGAAGTCAATAAAAAAAAAATATAATATATATATATATATATAGAATGGAAGTCCTGCCCCACCGAAGAGAGCCTGCCCCACCGAAGAGGGCCTTCCCAGGGGTGTTTACCATGAGGACCGAAAATGCAAGCAGTAGTATTTAATACAGTGATGCTGTACACCATTAATTGCAGCACACTGAGTGTGAGCTCTCACCCATCAGACGGCCCACTTCCTCAGTGGAAAGTGAGTCTGGGTTAGGAGAGACCAGAGCATTCCATCCAGTCCTCCTAAGAGAGGGGAGGAGGAGCACAAGACCCTTCATCTCTCTGTTGGGACTATACAACAACCATCACTATTCCTCCCCTCACCAGCATCTATTTTTTTAAAGTAATGCTCTGTCTATCCCTTGTAGGATGTCTCATTTGTGATTTAATCCAAGGGTTGATGGTTGAAAACAAGCTTTAATCTGAAAAGATGGTGGAGCTGAAAACCGGTTTGGCTCAGTGGATAGAGCGTCGGCCTGTGGACTCAAGGGTCCCAGGTTCGATTCCGGTCAAGGGCATGTACCTTGGTTGCGGGCACATCCCCAGTAGGGAGTGTGCAGGAGGCAGCTGACCGATGTTTCTCTCTCATCGATGTTTCTAACTCTCTCTCCCTCTCTGTAAAAAATCAATAAAATATATTTTGAAAAGATGGTAGAATTTTGATCAGAGGAAAATGTTATGACTGGAAAACTCCCCATGGAGAAGCTGTAAATCAATCCTCAGTTTATGCAAAGCAGCACCTGTGCCTTCGTGCTGATGGTGCACATGTAGTAATTAGCAACGCTGAAATGCCAGTCTCACACCTGGGTTGGGGAGCGCCTTCTCCCTCTCTGGGAGAGGGGGTGGGGGCCTCCAGCTTAAAGGGAAACAAAGAGAGAGACAGGTATGGAAAGACGCTGAAAAGTGCCTTTTATTTCCAAAGCAACATTTTTAAGAAAAATGAAACTTCTCCATGTGAGAACTTTTTTCTTTGTACTTGTATTTTATATTGGAATGAATGCAGAATGGCAATCTTAAAAAGCCATGAATGACTTTTGGAATTAGGCAAAGTCAGGATTAGGATCTGGTTCTCTTACCTATGGGGGACCTTGGTAAGTTTTACTTCACCTCTCTGAGCCTCAGTTTCCTCATTCAGTGTGGAGATAATCACAGTGACAAGCAGGGTTGTTGTGCAGATTAGAGATACTGGATGTAAAGTGCCTGGTCCAGAATGAATTGTGATGATGATGGCATATTTTTTTCTAAATACTTTATTCTGCATCACAATAGGCGAACTTGCTAGTTTTATTTGCACACCACACTAAATCTATGAGGATATTTTGTATTTGTTCCTTTATGTGGTCAGAAAAAGTAGGTCAGATTTTAAAGTGGGAATTACGAGATCATGATCCAGATAATCCTTTCTGGTCTGTGTTATTGATTTCTCCAGAGAATTAGGCCATCCAACCATTTGCAGATTTATTGGAGTCAGCATTGAAGTGCCAGATGTGGTTATTATGACAGAATATTGCCCAAAGCGACGTTTGATGGATGCTCTGCTCAATGCTGACATTCCTCTCAACTTGGGTTTTCAGTGAGAGCCAGGCATTTGAGTAGTGGGAGACACAACCAAGCCCTCTTTCCATCAACGTTCCAAAGGATCTATTGTAATGCAATGAATGCACTGCATTAGCTTGGAGGAGGTTTTATGTTATATCTTGGGGCACGGATGGGAATAAATGAGTCATTATATCTAGACAGGGATATCTAAAGGGAACAGGATTTTGAATCAGGCCTACCCATGGCATCCAGGGAAGACCTGGCTGGAGATGCTGGCAGAAAGTCCTTTAGCATCTAAAGAATATAAGCTACAGGCAACAGCAAGTCATAGCAAGTAGGCAGTGGCTAGGTCTAATTACTGTATTTAAATAAACACTGGGCTAGACCCTGAAGGTCACAAAAATAAACAAGAAATGTTCCCTACATTCAAGACGTCTTGGTCTGGTGGGAAAGACAAATAAGTAGAGTTATAGAACAGTTGATAGAAGTCCTTAGGAGAGTGTCAAGTGTATGGGAGTAGCGGTTAGTCCAGACTGGGCATGGGAGTGGGCCAAGGAAGCTTTCTCAAGGTGGAGGTGGGATGAGGAAGAGTAGAAGTTTGCCAGGAGAAGGGGAGAAGAAAGGCCATTCTAAAGAGAGGGAACAGCATGTGTAAGAGAGGATGGCCCAATCTGGAAGTGTAAGTAGATTAGTATGACCAGAGTTTAGAGATAAAGGTGGATGTGGGAGGTAGGAGTGAGTGGTGAGAAATGAGACTAGAAAGATAATAGTCTTGAAATGGGCCAAAGTAGATATGATAATTTAGTATTTGATAAAAATGGAATTTCAAGTAAGTGAGGAAAGGAGAGATTGTTTGAATAAAGGATTCAGGATGACTACCCATTTGGCAAACATAACATTATATCCCTAGTGCACACATTTAATCAAAATTAACTTGGGGACTGCTTTAAATTTTCAATATAAAAGTGAAACTTTAGAAGAACTAAAAGGAAACACTCATATATGATTATATAATACCACAGTGAAAACTAACAGGCAAATGAGTAATTGGGAAAAGTGATCTCTTACTGAGTATAACTAAGAGTTCAGGTTGATCTTCATAGACTAGTGGGTATTAGCAATGTAAAAAGCATAACAAATAACCTCTAGTCTGTAACTATAGACAAATCTATGAACATCTAAATTTGTTTTTAAATATGTAACAGTGAACCACATTTACTTGGAAGAAATATTTTTTTTTTACAGATAATTATGATCTTATAGAATTTACAAATTTGGGTGTAGCTAAGCTTATCTTAAACAATGTCTCCACTATCTCTGCAAACAGTGGCTCTGCATTCAGAGATGAAAATAAATCTGTGTGGGTTTTTTAATTTGTTCTGGATGAGAAATTTCACATCGCAATGACCTGTGTGTTAGGTTGCTGAAGGAGGAAGGCCAGAGTGGTGAGGGATTAGGAATTTATTCGATCATCCGCACACCAGGTGGCTGAGCCTGGATGGCTCCAGCACCCAGTGAGGGCAGTCAACAGCTTTTAAAGGACTTTTGGTGGGATTTTTTTCTGGGCAGAGACTTCTTTATGCATACCCGGAGGGAAGAGAATGGAATGTGGTCACCACAAGTGATATGTGGTCTTCAGCAAAGGGAATGTCCATAGTGAAATGACCTGAAAAGCCAGTTCCCGGGGGAAGGGTATCAACTCAATTGCTCCATCAAACCCAACACTATGTGTCTCTTTGTAGCTATGCCATCATTTTTTTGGAGGTTGCCACCTGAAGTGACCCAGCCTCGGTAAGACTCTATTGAACATATTTTCAAGTGAGCCATCAGGGAGTCTGCTTCTCCATTGCTCAGCAGCGAACAGTGTGCCCTCTCCTGGCAGAGAACAATGTTGTGTCTGACTTGTTCATATATGTTTAATAGAGAATAAGATATATCCATTCTCCTCCTGCTGCTCTTTCTCCTCCTCATCTATAGTTAAATAGCATATGCTTTTGGTTTGAAAAAGCACTGAATAAAAATCCCATACTGTAAAGTCTCCTGGGTACTAGGATGAGTTCCTTCATCCAAATCTAGGCCTGTTGGGTTGAAGGAGAGCAGCACTAAAATACTCTGGCTGCATCTGGAACACAGGGACCCTCTGGGATTTGTTTCCTTTGACTGCATTCCAATCATAATGATGTTGAGCATGGATTTTATTCCCCAGGATGTGAGTCCTTAAATAAATCCTTCTCACCCTCAGGCTTTGTTTATTTATTTTAAGAAATTTCTCTCCGGATATATGAATTCCAACAGATCACAAAAATAATACATATTTCAACAGAGACCAAAACTGTCATTAAGACATTGTCTATAGAGAACTGGGAGGTGAATGAGGGTGGGACATGGTTCTTTGAAATTATTTTTCATTTTATTATTTTAAATGTAAAACCCTTGCTAGTTGTGTTGACCAATAGTTTCACATGCTTCTGAATGCCACTTATCAGATAAACCGAGTGACATGGGGATTTCAACCAGAATGATCAAACATTATTGACTGACCTTGATACTTTTAAATAGATGCAAAAAGGAACAGAAGGAAAGATGATAGTATATAATGAGAAAATCTGTCTCATTTCTCCCAATTACCTGGTTAGTGCCCAGCTTTAATATATGTGTAAGTAAATTAATTTCCAACAACAACCGTGCAATTTAAGTGTAATTCCACAGAGATGGGGAAAAACCACGAAACAAACTACCACTCTTTATGGGGATTAGCTCATACTAGTCACAATCTGTCAGCAATATCTGAAAATAGATTCTCTCAGAGTGTAGATGAGCGAGGTCATCTCTACATTGAGCAGTAAACCACATATGGAACTTGTCTATGGCAGGGGCTAGGCTGGCATCACTCTGTCCTCTGCAGGAGTGAGTGTGTGGGAGAGGGTGTGGGCTGCAGGGGGCAGTGGGCAATAAAGGGCCTGAGCAGCAGTTAGAGTCCATCAGCCGTGTTGAGGAGCACTGGGAATGACTGGATGTTTAGGAGGGGTCCTTTGCTGGAGATTCTTAAATGCCAGGTTGAGAAAGTTACATGTGATCAGAAAGGAGCACTGTCAGCTCTTCAATAATGGGAATGACATGGAAGAAAAAGAGAAAGAAGAGAGAGGTGGCAGAATAGAATTTTCTTTCCTTTGTGGTTAATTAAGGCACTTAGTAAGGGCTCCAGAGTGAATCTCATAAGGGACTGTCTAATTTACGGTTTAATTCTAAATGCTTGTTAACAGATAAATTGATACACTTTTAATTTGTCCTTTTTACCTGCCAAAGGGGTTGAATAAACCACCTCAGCTTATCCCTTTGGGGTCATCCAGAACTAGAGCTATTAGCTGTAAGTCACCTTATAGATAATTTATTTGTGCCATTTCATTTTCAGATGAGGCAGCTGAGACCCAGAGAGATTGAGAGACATCTTTAAGGCTCCAGCTCACTACTCCCTTATTCCCATTTAGTTCTCTGGTGGAAGGACACAGATTCAGCACTGTAATCCCATTTCTTCCACTTCCATTATAATTTTAGGCAACCTCAATATCCATGAGGATAATGTGTCTAATACCATCCTATCAATCCTTTGACCCCCATCTTCTCCCATCATCTTGTCCTTCACTTGTCTCAGCTACCCATTTCTATATCTCAATCTGAGATATCATCATTGCCCATAATTGGATCTCCTCCAAATTCTCCATTTCAATATCTCACTCTTTGACTTCCACCTCCTATTTTCTATCAAATTCTCTTTAGTTTCCCAACCCCACCAATGTATCAGGCTGGGAGGTCCAATCCATTGACCTGATTGCACCTCACTTCCTCTCATATGCCCTTTACCTTCCCACTTGGCTTAGATTACATGGTCTGTCATTAATATAGATTCATTTTCCTAACTCTCTTCTGTTGTCTTATCACAAACTGACAAATTATATATGCTTAGTGAATTGCTGTGTCCCACCTCTGGACTATAAATTCCTTGAGGGCAGGACCTTTGGTTTGCTCTGCTGTATCCTGAGTGCAGATCATAGTTGAGACATGGTAGATGCTTAGTAAATATTAATTGAATGAATGAATAAATAAATAAATTGGTGAAAGTAGGGATAGCTTTCAGAGGGGTTAAAACTATATTTTGCTCTAGAGATTTTGCACGTGTTTTTTTTTTTTATTGTTTCTCTTTTTCTTTTTAAAATATATTTTATTGATTTTTTACAGAGAGGAAGGGAGAGAGATAGAGAGTTAGAAACATCGATAAGAGAGCAACATCGACCAGCTGCCTCCCGCACATCCCTCACCGGGGATGTGCCCACAACCAATGCACATGCCCCTGACCGGAATCGAACCCGGGACCCCCCAGTCCGCAGGCCAATGCTCTATCCACTGAGCCAAACCGGTTTCGGCTTGATTGTTTCTCTTTTAAAAAAAATATTTTTATTGATTTCAGAGAGGAAGGGAGAGGAAGATAGAGATAAAAAAAACAACAACACAAACATCAATGATGAAAGAGAATCATCGATTGGCTGCCTCCTGCACAGTCCCTACTGGGGATGGAGCCACAACCTGGGCATGTGCCCTGACCGGGAATAGAACCATAAATTCCTGGTCAATACTGAACACTGAGCCACCATGGTCAGCTGATTATTTCTAATGCTGTTTTTTTTCTTCTTCATTTCTTTTCTCCCCTCCCACAAAAAGAAGAGCCTTGTTCTGTGGAGTGTCCTCTTGATGACAGGGAAGCCTGAGAATCGCTGTCCTTGCCCTTCAGAGTGTGCAGAGGTAAGAAGGTGAGGAAGGAAAGGGAACTTCTTGAGTTCTGACTCTGAAGCCATCACATCAACTAAGCATGAACTCATGTTATGTCTTGGAAAGAGATGTATCAACAAGAGTAATCTCTTGCCTCAAGTTAACAACTTCTTGGCATTTTTCTGATAGAGATAATCCAGTAGGCAATTAGAATATGTGTTAGGAACTTGGAACAGAGGCTCAGATGGAGACAGAAATTTGGGGACTACCACTGTAATGGAGCCATAGATGGAGATGAACCTCTTAGGGAGGAGATGTGGAGAGAGAAGAGAAGAGAGGGCAGAATCCTGAGATAGGAGCCCAGCATTATTGTAGAGCTCTGGTGCCATAGACACATGATGACAAAGTGACACATATGAGGTTGAAAACAAAACAATGTGCCCCATCTACAAATGCAGCTGTGGTGCCATAATACCCATCACTTTGGGATTTAGATAAGCTTATGGGCTTTATGATAATTTGTGTAATTGATAGGAATTAAGTTAATAGAACACAAAATGAGAATTGTGATTGTAAAAGGCTTAGGTAGTATTCATGGGACAGCTAAGGTTAAAAAAGGCACAGAAACCTAAAAATAGATGATTCCAAATTGCTCAGTTCTGTAATTCTGTTCAGAATATCCATAAATCAGTGTGTGCTTGTTATTCTTGATCACTGCAGTTGATTGGGAGGTGAAGAAAAAACAGCCCACCCCAAAGACCCATGTTTGTACAAGTAATGAAGCTTTTATACAAGATCCCAACAAAGTTATTCGGGACATGATGATGTCTTTGGTAAGCTTGGGGGACTCCCCAGTTCTCACTACTGCATCCATTTAGGTATGGATTTACCAGCGCATTCAGGGCAAGTCTCAGTGGTGTACCCCCGAAGAACTAGTTTGGTTACTGATCACAAGGAGATGATAATTATAAGCCAAGGGCCCCCTAGGGAAATTCCACTGCTTTCTAGGTGATTTCAAAGAGTCAGAGATTATTACACAGGGAGCAAATTGTTCCCATGAAATAATTTCTCTTTGTGATGGATGCTTAGATGGAGAAGTGCAGCAAACACCTGGAAGTACTTGTGGCAGAAAGGACCCATGACTTAATGCATGAAAAACAGAAAACCGGCTGCCTGCTCTATAGTAAGTAATGTCTTATTGAAATACATGTCAATAATGAAGCCTGATTTGGTTAGTTCATGAATTTCTACTTAACTTGTTTCTCTGGAATATTCTTTTCTGAGAACTAATTACTGAAGCCACAGAAATAACAATTTTACATTCTTGTTTTAAAATCCTGTGTCCTGCTTGCATGGATTTTAAAGGGTCAGTTTTCATTTGCACTAGACTTTCGGTAACTCTGCGTCCTTTTAACAGAAGTCCAAGTCTGTAAAAGGTCGAAGGTAGAAGACAAATCTTCACCTGTAATACCAAAGAAAGGATTTAATGTCAGCACTGGATCTTGGGCATCTGTACATGAGTCTTGCATGGAAGGGCCCAGCCTAAGGGGATGGAGCTGGAAGAACAATTTTCCTAGGAAGCTGAAGGGATGGTGCTCAGGCAGGTAGAGGACTCCAGCCCTAGCAATGGAGCAGAGCAGTATGATTTAGACATGGTTCAGAACTTGGGCTCTGGAGAGAGCCAGAGCTGGATTAGTGTCCCAGCTCTGCCTTTTTCTAGTTTCATGATTTTTGAGCAAGTCACTTTATTAGCCTTAGTTTCTTTATCCCATGAAATAGAAATTAAAAACTGTACCTATTTCATAGGAATGTCACATTAAGTGAGTTAATTGAGTTAATGCAGAGGTAATGCTCTTAGCAATTGTCTGGTACAATGTGAAAGGTTTGGAGTGGGCCAGGGTCGCGCACCTATGACATGAGGCCATAATGTATCAAAATAACTTTTATCCCAGGCACCTGGGTGCAAGTGGACGGAATCCGAAAAAGAAATCAGTGGTGACTGAAGGGGGAGGCAGACTTTTATTAAAAGTCTGCAAACAGTTCTGCTGACTTAAGGGTCCGGTCTGTCCTTGGTTCCTCCTGGCATCAGATATCTAGTGGTTATTTAGGCTATGCCGAGCTCAAGGCTGCAAGCGTTCTGCAAGATATCTGCTAAGCACAATAAGTTTCCTTTGCCCTGTTTTATTCTCTTTAACCCTTTCACAATGAAGAGCTCAATGTAGATGATGATGATGATGATGATGATGATGATGATAATGATAGACCAGGATCTTTGTTTGAGGGATCTGCCAAAACAAGGAAGCAAATAGTCAGCAGGTACCTGCCAGAGAGGTTTAGGTGCCGAGGCAAGGTCCACCAGTACCCCAATAGATTGGTCCCATTATCCAAGGACCAAAGTTTTCTGTCCTCTGGGTTGCCCTGTCTGTGCCAGGCATGGAGGTTCCCCATGTGGTTATTGTAGAAAGCCCAGTTTCCTCTAGCACAGTACTTCTCAATTCTGGCTGCACATTACACCTCCTTGGAGCTTTCATAATGAAAATGGGTTTATCCTTTGGTTGGCTTTCCTGTTTTACTTTCATCTTGCGTCTGTCAGGCCTGGGCCCCACCTCTCTGATACCCTCTGAAAGCTCACTGGTAGATTCTAATGTGCAGCCCTACTTGGAAAACTACTGACTAGCAGTTTAACGAGTAAACTAAACATTGTTTTAATGCAACAGAATCAGTAAACACCCAGTAGCAAGATAATTGCCAAACCCATAATTCTCTAATAATCGATTGGAATAACTGGTTCTTTTTCTCTTTGACTCTTTTCAGCATTTGACATCACTGACTCCTCCCTTCTTTTTGAAGCTTTCTCCTCCCTGGATGTCCCTACTTGCTCTCTCCTCTTCACCTCCTACTGCCCCTCAGCCTTCCTCTCAGTTTTTTCAGCAGCTCTGCATCCTTCATGCACACCTTGGATGTTGATAGTTTCCTGGGGTCTATCCTTGGCATGCTTGATAGACATAGAGGAGTTACTGTCTTCCTTTTGGTGGTGTCACCGGATGGGGATGGGCCCATAGTGGGTCTGCCTCGGGCTGGCTGGCAGTGGGTGGATTCTTGACTTTGTGCAGGAAAGATTTCCCAATACGAATGCAAGTTATTTTGAGAGTACATTTATTAATGTCGGGGACAGTGAAACAAAGGCAGGTCTTAGGGTAGAAGCAACAGGAAAGAGCCTAGGTGGTGCTCTGCTTTGATCCCTAGAAAAGCTGTAGGAAAGAAGTGAGCTGAGGTGGGACTGCTGTTAGTTCACTAGAAAGTGAGAGACAAGGGGCATTGGAAACAGGTTCAGGGGTTAGCACAGGATGAGCTGCTGCTGCCCACTTCTCCCTCCTTGCAAGTTTCTTTAGGAGAAAGAAAGTGAAAAGTTCTTGTCCGAGTATAGGCATGGGTGTGCTCTGGAGGGAGCCCGTGCTGGTATCCTTTGTCTTGAGGGTGTGTTTTTTGTTTTTTTAAATCTCTCTTCTGCTGGTAAGAATCTTAGGGGAGGGTTTCAGCAGAATCTTCATCAGCTTTCCAGGTGCATTTTTAATATGCTGATGCATCAAACTGAGCCTATGGGGAGTTTGGGTTTATCCTTTGGTTGGCTTTCCTGTTTTACTTTCATCTTGCGTCTGTCAGGCTCTAATTGTTTTTTTTCTGTTATTTGTTCCCCTGACTTCATCTGTTCTTGGGTTTAGCTGGCATAAATGGCGTTAATCGGGTCTCTCTTACTCTGACCAGAGTGATTTAAGCTATTTATTCTCTGCTCAGGGAGGAGAGATATAAACTATTTGTTCTCAGGTGTCCTTGGTTAGGGAATAGAAGGTCTTGTAATTTACTAGCTGGCTGTAAATTGGTCAAATTCTTTGGCCTTGTTTGATTATCTTATCTCAGTTTCCCCATTCTACTTGCCCAGGAATTTTCCTCCCTTTTTCTATCCTGCCTCAGTGGGATAAGTAACTTTCCAAATCTATCTGAAACAATCCCCTTTTGGGCAAAGACATATCAATACTTCCTTTAAACCCTCCACTGGCCATGGGAAGCCAGGGTTTTATATTCAACCAACACATATATGTGGGTAATTACATACATTTCTATTTCCCTAGCAGAATTATGTGTTATTTATGTGCTGACTTTTTGTGTCTCCATTGCCTACCCCAGTGCCTGGGACATAGTAGGTGCTCTATAAATATTGATGGGAAGCCTGAATGCATTTTGTATTTTCCCATTAACAATAAATACAAGATATAACAATATAGCCAGATCATGATGCATTTATAAGTATTTAGCATATTACCAGCATAGGTTATGAATATGTATATCACAAATGGTCTATTGAGATAGAAATTCCTGAGGGAAATACAAAAATGTCACCCTGTTCCTTTCACTGAAAAAAACAGAAAATTCAATTTTCCCGCTATTATTAGACTGCAATAAATATTCATCCTTTATCCCTCCGGGGGGTCCTAAGCTTCCTGCAAGTGAAATGTGTGCTAAATATGCCAGCAAATCACTGATTTTACTCTGAAGCCAGATTGGTGACCTTAGTTAATGTGCTTCTTCCAATAGTTTACAGATTCAAATAACGTTAGATTTTTAACCTCTGAGACTAAAGGAGGCAGGGTAAAATTGTTCATGTACCAATTTGAGTTTAGGAAAAAGACTCCCGTGAAGAAGATAATAGCCTGCTTTTGGGAACAAAAGGTCCCATAAAACCTCCTAAAGTTCAAAGCCTCAGAGCTTTCTGCACAATGCTGGCTGCTCACACCAACTAAATTGTAAGGTAGCAGCTGGGCCTGCATAACTGACCCTGAGAGGTCCTGGTTCCAATAATAGTGTCTCCAGTTAGGGGAGGCATCAACTTCAGTGTGAGGTGAGCAAAGCCCCATGAGAATGCCATTACAGGTAGAACTTCCATTTCTTCAATTAGCTCTCTGCCCCTGACAGCACTCATGACCCTGTTACCACACTGGTCCCAGGGGAGCCGGGGTTGGGAATATGCTTGGCTTGGTGCAAATTCATTACGGCCAAGCAAACAATACAAACAATACCCCGCTATTGTGTTTGGAGGCCAGAACAACGGAGAGTGCCAATGGTGGTGACAAATGATGGTACAGACATGAAGATTGGGCGCTGTGAGTCTTTTTCCTTGAGGACAAAATAACTGTTCTAATTTATCCTGAAAACAGAGATGTTACTCAAAAAAGTTGTTGGTGACCTTAAGACAAGGCAAATTTTGCCAAGCTCAGAGTTAGCTGAGTGCATCCATCTTTTTCAAGTAAATGAATATAAGCGTAGTTAGGATTTCAACTCAAAAGGCAGAGAAATGGAGCAATCTACAGTGTACAATTTGTGCATGACTGCTAGTTGATGGAGAGTAAATAATACCTATAAAAGAAGAAAATGCAGGCCTTTCAGTAAGTGGCAGCAAGTTTACCACTTAGGCACGCTGTTGATAAGATGCGTTGGTGTGATTTTTGTTAAGTTCCTCCACCCCCACTTTTTTTTTTTTTTTTTTAACTTAAATCAATTTCTTAGAGCTAAAAGGCATCCAGTTTAGCAAAGACACAATCACTTCAGGAAGGTATACTTCTTTATCTTAGGGGATGAGTTTCAAAACTTGAAATAAATAGGCCATATAGTTCTTCCTTTCCATGACAAAGGATACAATGGCCACATCATCCGATGAGGCAGAACTGAAGTCACCTTGCCTTAGGGCAAGTTTTAAAGTTCAGAGTAAAACCCATAAATTGGAGTTGTAAATGGAAAGATTCTAAATGGTTTGCACAGGAGCAGTTTGCTGCAGGCACTCAAATTAGTCAGTCCTAACTAGGGGTTAAGGGATCTTCCTTGTTTTACAGATGGGGAAAGTGAGGATAGAGTTTAGAAAAACTTGGAGTCCTGCCTTGTCACTAATGATGGCTCTCTCCCAGGGTGGGTTTGGGGTTGGGTGAGGAGGGCAGAAAGGCTTTTCCAGCTAGGGGTCTAGGAAATAAAATATCTAGGATGTAGGTATGAATGAGTTTAACTGGCAAACAAATTATCTTCAACTTGAGACTTCTCTAAATGAGCTTTGCACAGGCTCATTGTAAATCTCTTGTTATATTAACCCCTTCATCTGATGGACAGAAACAGGGTGATGTTAGGGGATGGAGTTCTCATAAAACAAGCTGCCCTACCTTTGAATATACCAACATAATCTAAAACAAAGCTAAGTGAAAAACAAACACCCAAAATCTTAAACCCAAACCAAACAAAATAACCCCAACCAAACATATCAAACAACTAAAAATATTTTCTAAAGCAATTAACTGCCCTATAACTTTTAGGTCTCCCTGGCTCAGAATTGTGAGAGTTCAAAAAATTATGCTAAGTAAGGAAGTTCCACTGGTTAACCAGGTATTGCCAATTATTTTGCCTGATTTAACTTTTTTCTGCCTCACTGCCACTTCCCAGTGACATTGTGAGCTTCACTCAGCTTTCCAGTGCCAGAACGCTGTATTAGGTAGTAGACTTTCTGAATAACCGGCACACCACCGTTGATAAAATCATAGATCACTAAAATGTGGAGATGATCGGAGACTCGTGTGAGTGGTTAATGATGAATGGGCAGTCTATTAAACATGAAGTAATATTGAAAAGCTAGGAATTAATGAAAACAAATAATTATGTAACTTTTCTAATTTTCCTAAGTCATAAGCTCCTAGGAAGCAAATCTTAGTAGAACCTATGGTTTTTTTCATAGTGGGCACCCAGAAAATGTCTATTGATTTGATTTGAGAGCCATCTTTATTCAATAAAAAGGGAAACAACCTGGTTTTGTACTTGTATTTTTGTGGCCAGCCTCTCATAGCTCAATGACATCTGACCCTCCCATTATTTCACAGTGATATTTTTGCATGGCCAGTGAGGGAAGGAGGTGCATCTCCAAAGATGAAGTAGCAAACATGGAACAGTAATTATGAATACCATTGTAATTCACTAATTTTAATAATAGGAAAGGAGCAAAGGAAGGCCAGACATTATAGGCATGTCATTTGGGCAGCTTCACCAGGAAGCTGCAATTTCACATTCCCCAGGGAGCCACTGGCTCATTCCCTGGGAGTCGCTGGAGGAAAGGGGTCTAACCAAAGGGAAGATGGGCAAATGTGCAGGAAAGTAGGGATGGCATAGGGAAGGTACTTGCCTGTCAGTAAAACCTGGAAAGAGAGATCATTGGCTAGAGGGGACAGGGCCATTGCAAGCCCGTGAAAATTTGCGATACACAATTCCCCAAAGGAGTTCACTCTTTTTTGGCTTTTGGCTCTCTTGGCACTCTTGTGGCTCTCTTGTATTAGCCTGCGTTCCCTCCATAGCCATGAGACCTGCAGACCCCACACAATGGACTGATGAACTGCAGTGGGGAACACACACTAAGCTAGCCTGATGCCGGATTGGACCTGTGCTCCAACATGGAATGGAATCTCTGGGCAACAGCTTTAATTCTAGCTCTATTGAAGGCACAACAGCTGGACTTTCCTTGCCGGGGTGGGGAGGTGGAGAAAGGGGGAGGGGTGTGAAGGGAAATGGGACTGTGGAATCTCAGGGGTGTAACTCCTCAGGAAGAAAGCTTTCTACAATATTACATCCTCTTATTCCAGCGGCACCCCAAGGAACCCACTTCCCCAGCAACAGGTGGGAATGAGAGATCTCCCCATCAGTAACAATTACATAAACTGATATCAAAAATCATTTCAATTTTAAATTTAATTTTGTAAATTGAGAAGGGAACAATTAAATGTTTCATTAGCCATCAGGCAACATAGATTTAGAAAATATTGTCAATTCATCTATTCGGTGCATAATTATTGAGAATCCAATATGTGCCTGGTACTGGGTTAGCATTGAAGCTCTGGAGTTTATAAGGCTGAACGTGACAGAGAGGATCTATGCCCTCAGGGAATTTATAGTCTAGTGATAATATAGTCATGTGCTGAATACGACTGCTGCATAGTGACAGACTATATATGTGAGGGTAGTCCTATAAGATTTTAATGGAGCTGAAAAATCCTATCGCCTAGTGACTAATGTGGCCCATGATTTCAAATGATTGCCAAGGATGAGGAGGATGCAAAAATCGACAAGGCTATGATTGAGATGGCAAACAACTTTAACCTTGGTGTGGATGATGACACTGAGGACCTCATGCAAATGTTAACAGCAGCATTATTCATAGTAGTCCCCAAAATGGAAACAACCCAAAGGTCTATCAACCAGTAAATGGATAAATGAATTGTAATATATCCATCCTATGATTATTATTCAGCGATAAAAAGGAATGAAATATCAACACATGCAATAATGTGAATGAATTTTAAAACATACCAAGCAAAAAGGTCAAGTGCTACATACTGTATGATTTAATTTGAATGGCATTCTAGAAAAGACAAACCGATCATGACAGAGAGCAGATGGGTGGTGGCCTGGGGCCAGGTGGAAGAGGGGTTTGGCTATAAAGGAACACAAGGGAATTTTTAGGGTGCTACAACTGTTGTATATCTTGATTGAGTGGTTATGTAATTACATTATTATATACATTACCCCAATTAATTAAACCATACTCTTAGAAATGGGTGAATTTTATTTTTGTAAGTTATACCTCAATAAATTTCCATTTGCAAAAGAAGTGTATAAACAGTGAAAAGTAATTCTCCCTCCCATACCTGTCCTTTAGCCTCTTCTTGGTCATCCAGTCTTTGCCCCCCTCATTTACCTTTTGTAGTGGTTCTTTAGAGCTATATGATGGCTACTTGAATAGTTTGAAAATTAGGCTAAGAATACTAGAATTCAGATGTCACATTTTGATAACTGAAATCATAAAGATGTTCCCAATATTTTTTGACCGTATGCTCAGAAGAACTCAATCTGTTTCTTCGTGTCACTTACTGAATGCTTGTTATGGACCAGCTACTTTGCAAATACCTCTCATTCTGTTCTCCTCACAATCCTCTGAGATGTGTATTAATAGCCTTGTTTGATAAATGAGGAGGTTAAAGCTTAGAGACTTTAGGTAACACGTTTACCCACCTAGTAAATGGCAGAGCTGGGGTTCAAATCCAAGTCTGTCCCAGGCAAGCACAGTCTGTGGTCATAGAGCACAGAGCAATGTGTTGTCTTGATTTGGAAAGGAGGGAGGGAGGACCATTGGTCAGCAGAGCAGCCTGTGTGATTTCACTTCTAATTTTGTAATTGTCTTAGCCCCAAACTTAGAACAACTCACCACCTCTACCTTGATTCCACACCCCTTTAGAGTCTTTGATTAGTACTAGTTCTCAAAACAGGAATATTCTAGTTTGGGGCCTCAGCTGTTTTCAACTTTCTTATTCAAAGAAAAGTAATTCTACTGTAAAAGATAAAAGTTTTTTTCTTATGTGGGAAATGTCTTTTTCAGTCCACATTAAAACTCAAATTTATTTTCCCCAGTCTGTTCGCTGCAAGAATAGGAGAATGCTCAATAGTGACAAAGCCCTTCTGTTACTAGGATCATCTTCTTAAAATAGTACCCTCCAGGGACACAGGCAGGCAGATGTGCTTACATTGGCCAAATGATTATCGGCAAGAGATTTAGCAAAACAAATAAATCTTCTGAGCCCTACAGGTCATACCCACTCTATTGTTTTGTTCTCTCTTTAGTTGAGTCTGGCAAAGGCGGTCAGATATTGGTACAATATTGGAAATGACTTCAGCTTGTAAAGGCAAAGGAAGAAATGCAACGAGATTGCTATTGGCAAAAACATTCTGGTGCTTTCCGCTGTATTGTGCTACACATTCTCCCTCCTGCCCGACTCCTAAAGCAGCGTGCTACAATAGTGTCAAACTCCAGGAAATTTGTGTCAGAATTCCTATAGCTGGTTGAGCATCCGTTCTGGGTGTGCTTTTGTTCATCTGTGGGTGCGAGGGATAAGCAGACAGCTGGAATATTTTCTAAATGTAAAGTTAAATCTGTACCTTTAAAGGGTGCCAGCAGCCCCCATATTATTGCAATAAAGGTTCCACCAGCCTCTCCAGCTTCCATGCTGATTGCTGAGAGCCAAATGTACTTTTAGTGAGTCACATTGGTAGCTTGAAGACAGTCAAGGCGGATGTATTTACATGGTGGAAATTGGTAACCACTACAAATCAGGGATCTCCTCTCCCCCCAACTCTCCCCCTATCTGTTCACTGCATATATTACTTTGGAGAGCTTTCTAGAGAGGCTTGGAACTGGTTCATTGTCCAAAGCATACAACTTGAGAATAATACTAATAATAATCAGTTAAATGAACTGTATGGTGCCAAATCCTGAGTTTAGTGCTTTATATAATTTATCTTGTTTAATCTTTGTAACAAAGCAAGCAAAGTAGATATTATTAGCCCTCAGTACAGAAGAGATCACTGAGAATAAGATTTCATCCAATCAGATGGCAAGTAGAGATGGAGTTTGATGCCATATCTGACTACTGAGCCAGTGATCTTACCTCTTCACTCTGAGGCCTTTCACAGCCAGGTGCCTGCCTGGGGCCTCAGTTCCTACTTCTCACCCTCACTTCTCCAAAGCAGCCCCTGTGTTTTCAGCTGAATCTTAGTGCCAACTTTTCAGTTGACTAAAAACAACAACCCAACAACCCATGGGCAATTATCTTGCAATAGGCCAACTGAGATCTTGACAGGCATTTCATCCAAGAATGAGAAATAACCACGGGTTGTAAGAACCGGGTGTCAGCAACAGAGTGACATTTTGGATTGAGACAGTGATTTGAGTTTCCTGGTGACATGATGATGGAAGTTATTCTTTTAAATAGAACTCTCACCCACTGGGCTAATATAGGTCAGTAATAGTTTGTGTTCAGGGTTTGACTTCAGGGAAGGTGCTAGGTGACCGTCAAGCATATGACTGAAACCATCTCCCCAGCATCCCTTCACAATAACCCTCTAATACTTGGTGGCTGCAGAGCACTTTAAATTTGGAATCTAAATAATATCCATAAACAGAAGCCTGTCTATTTGCAAGGCTCCCTGAAGAGGGTGATGGGTGAACTGGATGCTGTCAAATGCTGCTCCTGTGGTCACAGCCCGGACCTTGTCATTGCTTAAAAATGTTCCTTTCAGAAAACCCCACCCGGCATCCACATGCTTGCATCCCTCCTCCTCCCCTCTCACTAAATCTGTTTGTTCTTCAGCTGCCTCAAGGCTCCAGGATCCCAGCTGCTTCTGTCTAACAGGCTTTCCTGGCTTGCTTTCCCTGCGGCCTGGAATCCACAGTCAATCTCTATACTGGTTTCCTATCGAGAACACTCAACTTCCTGGCTTTTCCTCTGCATTTGCTCTACAATTCACCCCTCTCTTCTGCACAGTGGAGACACATAACTGCCCAATGATGATGGCTCCACGGAAAGCGAATGTCTGGCATCTTCTGAGGCTCGCAGTGCTTTCCTCTAGGTCTTTTAATTTCCCAGGTGTCTTCCTTTCCTAGTTCCCTTTTTTGTTTTTTTCTGGCCTCCCATCTCTCCTTTGTGCCTCCATCCCTTCAATCACTGCAGGTAGGACTCTCTTTCCTTTTTCAGAGGCAATAGAGGTCCTTAGAAGCGAGCTCTCCCTTTCATCTTTAAACTTGTCTATAAAAGTATTTCTTTCCTATTTTAAAAAAGAGCTGCCCTTTCTCCACCACAAAGCTAAGTTCTCCTGCACCATTTAGTTTTCCTGATTGTTTAAAAACATAAATGTGATGATGCCTTTTTTTGTTTGTTTGTTTTTTGCTTGAAACTCTCCAGATGCTTCCCATTACATCCTGATTAAAAAGCAAACGCTTTATTGTGGTCTTCAAGAAATGTTTGTACTAAAACAGTATTTCTCACCCCAGGCTGCACCACAGAACTTAAAAAATAATCATGCCCAGTCACCTCCAATAGATATTCTAATTTCCTGGTCAACAGCCGTTTTAAAAAGCCATCCAAGTGATTTCTTACCTCTCTTGAGGCACCTCATTCCATTCCCAGCCTTGCTCTCCACCTTGACCCCTTCCCTCCACTCATCACAAACCTCAGGTTTCAGCTTAAAGGTCACCATCTATGGGAGGTATGACCTGAGACACTTGCCTCTACTCCAACTCCCCGTGATTTAAAGTCACAGGAATAATGACTGTGTGACTTACCGAAACACTAAATAAACAAGTTCTGCTTGAAACCAACTTAAATAACAAACTATAAAATAATGAGATGTATGTGCATTACTTGTGGGAGTTTCCCTCTATACATTGTCCAAATAGTTTCTGTGGTGTTTTTGTATATTTAAAATATGAGTTATGTTGAGAGTGAGTGCCATGGCAACCCACATAGAAAAACCCAAGAAAAAGCAACTCATTCCTATGGCTTATCTCTGAAATTAATTTTGCACAAAGAGCTGCCTGCATGAGTGTTTTTCTATTGAAATAAATCATGATTAATTCAGTTGGATTTGATCAAATACAGGCAGAGAATTTCTTTCTTTTCTTTTTTATTTTTACAGAGTGTATCAAAATGAATTTAGGGGTAAAAGCTTCCAAAGACCAGTTTCCATGTAAATGAGAGGCCAAGGCTCTGACCCCTTGGCTGGGGTCCACAACTGATGGAAGGGCATAGATTTTTTTCCTGTGGGGTTAAGTCCAGCTCAATAACGGTCCTAAAAAGAAGATGCCCATCCACAGAGTTACTGGGTCACCATCCTCTTTTAGCTCTGCCACAAAGGCCAAGTAGCTGCAGAGCCCAAGTCTCTCCTTCCTGGGCCGGCCACACATATGGGATTCCTTAGACATGGCAGCGTCATGTGCAGGTGACCATGACTCATTAGCCAGTGTGTCACAGTGTCCGTGAAGTAGTTGTCACTGCCCTGAATGCAGGGCGAGCTCTCGGCAGCAATATTGGGGAGCCAATTAAAGAGCAGTCTCTCAGGGATGCTGGTCAGGCTGAGGAAGTGCTCTGTCATGTCCAATGAGCTAGTTGGTCCGTCTATCACTGGTGGCTCCCTTTCTGGCTGAGTTGGCTATTTCTTCCCTAATTAAACACTGTGTTTTTCCTCTCCGGGAAAGGGGGAATGGTTACCTCTGGGCTGAGAGGAATGGTGTTTGCTACAGTCCCCAAAGACGTCTATGGCACTGCTAACCCTATTCAAGGACCAGAGAAAAACCACTTTAACTAATTCCCGGAGTTGTTAACAGCAAACCTCTTTTAACTCAGCTTCAAGTAATTTCTTTGTTCTACGATAATTTCTTTGTTCTATGCCTGGTTTCTGACTCTTTCAAGCCACGTGGCCTGTCACAGTCGCCTCATGAAGCATAGAGGATCCTAGAGTTTTGGAATTTTAGTGGCATCTTTGGGCCAGTGGGAAGGGAGATATTTACTCCCTTCAGGCCACCTGAAACGACAGAGGATGAAAATTGTAGGTGACTGGTGAGTCTCCTCCAACCCCGTCTTGCTTTTTCCTAGGGAAGATGAGTGAGTAGGTGTCCCTGGCAGGGGTGTTTATGCAGTCAAAAGGAGAGAGCACTAAGTCAGGTGGCAGTGAAGATTGGGGTTTTCCAGTTTGGGTGGTAGCTGTAAGTTTCATTAAACATGTCAGCTGGTTTTCAACAAGATTTTGAGATTTTCAAATGTATTCCCTAACCCCTTCACTCCCCTTTCTATTTCTGCTTTCTTCCTAACGTGTCCTCTGTGCCATCCCTTCCTCAGCCCCCATTCATGGCCACTGTCTCATCCAGAGTTCTAGATCATCACCTCCTCCTCCAAGCTCCCAGTCAAACCCACCCATCCTGTGGGGCCTCATTAGTGACTGGCTTTTTGTTCATTAAATAAATTACTCTTGTTGAGATACCAGATATGGGTGGAAAAGGTGATCTTTTGCATTGTAATAGGGAACACTATTGTTTTATCTCATGGAAGGAACACACAGTGAGAACCCAGGTTTGGGGGCAACCCCAAAGGAGGGAATTTTTAGCAATCCTCCACACCTTCCAAAGAGGAAAGTGTCTGTTCTTGTAAAGGACTGTGTGTCCTTTTAAACAAGACAATTCATTTCTGTTCAGCCTTAGTTCAGGCTACAGAAGGAAAACTGCAAGCTTTTAGAAATTGGTTTTCCTTTTGATATATCAAGAGTTGCTTGCCATTCTTTGGTTCAGGCTGGTAGAAGCTTCTTGCCAAAGGTATTAAAACTTTTTCATTTTCCTCTACATTTTAATCAGGTGGTTTGAATGAGGAGGAGAAATCTGAAGGAATGCAGCCATCCACAGGCTAAGAGCCCTCACAACCACCCACATTATCTTCAGGGAGAGAGATCAGTTCCTCTTTCACAGCCTCAAGCTCATTACTTGCACTATATTTACTCCCCCCTTTTCCCAACCTCCCTCCTGCTCATTCCTTCCACTTTACCAGACTCATTATCTTAAAATCTGCTTCTAATCTTTTCACTTCCCAGTTCAGAAAGGCATCCCTGGCTCTCTGTCTGAGTTGAATGCAGATACTTGACTCTGGCTTCTCAGAACCCCCATTGTAATAATGTTGGCAACTACCCCTTGTGCTGCATTTGCTATGTGCCACACATTGTTCTAAGCACTTTACACATATTAATCCATTTCATTTTCACATCCCTAGAGACAGGCACCATTATTGTTCCCATTTTACAGCTGAAAAAACTGAGGTACAGAGAAGTTATACTTAAGATCACAAAGTTAGCAAGAGGCAGAATGGGATTTGAACCCATGAAGTGTGGCCCTGGGAGTACATCCCCTTTAATACCACAGTTCCTGCTTCTCTAAGATGGGTCCACATTCCTTTCCATCCTCCTTTTTTTTTTTTTTTTTTTTACTGTTTGCTTATTGCATATTCCATGAATATCACACTGTCTTGATTACAGTAGCATTATAGTAAGTCTTGAAGTCAGGTAGTATCAGTCCTCTGACTGTATTCTTCTTCAGTATTGTGTTGGCTCTTCTGGGTCTTTTATCTCTCCATATAAACTTTAGAGTCTATTTATCAATATCCACAAAATAACATGCTGGTATTTTTTATTAGGATTGCATTGAATCTATAGATCAAGTTGGGAAGAACTGACATCTTGATAATATTGAGACTTATTATCTATGAATATGAAATATTTCTCCATTTATTTAGTTCTTTGATTTCTTTCATCAGTTTTATAGTTTTCTTCATATAGATCTTATACATGTTTTGTCATATTTATACCTAAATATTTCATTTTTGGGGTGCTAATGCAAATGGTATTGTGTTTTTAATTTCAAATTCCAAGTGTTTATTGCTGGTATATAGAAAAGTGATTGATTTTTATTTTTATTTAAAAATTTTTTTTATTTATTTTTATTTTTATTATTTTTTAATATAAATCTTTATTGTTCAGATTATTAGTTGTTTCTCCTTTCCCCCCCATAGCTCTCCTCCACCCAGTTCCCACCCCTCCCTCTGCCCTTACCTCCCCCCCCACCCGCTGTCCTCATCCATAGGTGTATGATTTTTGTCCAGTCTCTTCCAGTACCCCCCACACAGACACCCCTTTCCCCCTGAGAATTATCAATCCACTCCCATTCTATGCCCCTGATTCTATTATATTCACCAGTTTATTCTGTTCCTCAGATTTTTAATTCACTTGAGTTTTAGATTCACTTGTTGATAGATATGTATTTGTTGTTCATAATTTTTATCTTTACTTTTTTCTTCTTTTTCCTCTTTTTAGAGAATACCTTTCAGCTTTTCATATAATACTGGTTTGGTGGTGATGAACTCCTTTAGCTTTTTCTTATCTTTGAAGCTCTTTATCTGCCCTTCAATTCTGAATGATAACTTTGCTGGGTAGAGCAGTCTTGGTTGTAGGTTCTTGCTATTCATCACTTTGAATATTTCTTGCCACTCCTGTCTGGCTTGCATAGTTTCTGTTGAGAAATCAGCTGATAATCGTATGGGTGCTCCCTTATAGGTAACTAACTGTTTTTCTCTTGCTGCTTGTAAGATTCTCTCTTTGTCTTTTGCCCTTGGCATTTTAATTATGATGTGTCTTGGTGTGGTCCTCTTTGGATTCCTTTTGTTTGGGGTTCTGTGCACTTCCTGGACTTGTAAATCTATTTCTTTCACCAGGTGGGGGAAGTTTTCAGTCATTATTTCTTCAAATAGGTTTTCAGTGTCTTGCTCTCTCTCTTCTTCTGGCACCCCCATAATTCTGATGTTGGTACGCTTGAAGTTGTCCCAGAGGCTTATTACACTATCTTCAACTTTCTGGATTCTCTTCTCTTCTTGCTTCTCCAGAGGAGTGTCCTTTGCCTCTTTGTATTCCAAATCTTTGAGTTGATTCTTGTGTTCCTCTAGTCTGCTATTGGGTCTCTGTATAATATTTTTTATTTCAGTCAGTGTATGTTTAATTTCTAGTTGGTCCTTTTTCATATCCTTGAGGGTCTTGCTCATATCCTTGAGGGTCTCATTAAATTTATCGGCCTTTTCTAGGAAATTCTTGAAAAACCTTATAACCGTGGTTTTGAACTCTATGTCCAGTTGTTTGTTCTCCTCCATTTCTTTTGTTTGTGATCTGTTTCCTTGTCTCCTCATTTTCGCTGCTTCCCTGAGTTGGTAGGGTAGCTTTGTGTGCTAGGTGTCCTATATGGTTCAATGGGTCAACTTTCCAGTTACCTGAGGTGGACACTCTTGGTGCACCCCTTTGTGGACTGTGTGTACAGCCTTGTTGTAATTAAGTCTTGATTGTTGTTGGTGTCACTGGGAGGAATTGACCTCCAGGCCAATTGGCTGTGAGGACCTGCTGTGTCTATAACGGAAGAATTGCTATGCTGGAGACACGTTTATGGGGCAGGACTTGTTCCAGTAGGGCTTTGGTGCTCAGTGAATCTGCCTCTTGAATGTGTCCCTTATGAGAGTAGTTGAAATCTGGTGTCGTCTCACACAGACCACTAGATACACTAGTTCTGGATCTCCAATGGGGTGCTGGTCAGCTACTGTCTGAGGCCACCCAGCAGGAGCTACAGCAAGAACTACAGTTTTCTCCTCTTTGCATAGGATTTGGCGGTTTTGGAGCAGTCTGACTGGAGCTGCAGTTTATTTGGTTAAGCTGCCACAGGGCAGGCCATTTATATGCAAAAGCCACTGTGTGGAGCCTGGGCGGGTTTGTAGAATCTGCGGGGCGGGGTCTTAGGGTGGGGCAGGATCTCAGGGCGGGGCGGGATCTCAGGGCATCACTAGGTTAGGGCGTGGCAAACAGCGATGGCTGCCAGCCAGCCTTCTCTGCCTTTCCGCATTTCCAAGTCCCCGTGTCCCACGCTCCAACGCAGTAAACACTGATTGCTGGGCGCACCTCTGCAAAAAGTCACCATCACTTTCCGACCTGATGGCCCACAGTCCAGCTTCTCCCCGTAGACGTCTGGGTCCCCCGCATGTGCCCAGGAACTGGATTTCAGAGTGATCAGGAGCTTGTCTCCCTTCGGGTTGAAAAAAAGCCGCGCACCCAGTCGCCCGCCACCAGCCCGATTCGTGTGCCTCCGTACCTCAGCTTTTCAGCGTTTGTGCTCCTTTCTCTTTCCTTCTAGTTGTAAAACTTCCACTCAGCCAGCTTTCCCATAGTTCTGGGTGGTAGACGTTTTGTCTTTTAGATGTAGTTTTGAAATTGTTGTGCGAGGCGGCAGTTTAGTTGTTTACCTTTGCCGCCATCTTGGTTTCTCCTCGTGATTGATTTTTATAGATTAACTTTGTATCCTGCAATCTTGCTATAATCACTTATTTGTCCCAGGAGATTTTTGTTGTTGATTCTTTTGGATTTACGACATAGACAATCGTGTCATCTGTGAACAAAGGCAGTTTTATTTCTTCCTTTCCTATCAGTATGCCTTTTCTTTTCTTGTCTGGACTTGTCTTGTCTTAGTGCGTTAAATAGGACTTCCAATACAATGCTGAAAAGAAGTGGTAAGAGGGGACATTCTTGTCTTCTGATCTTAGTGGGAAAGCTTCTAGTTTCTTACCATTAATGATGGTGAGATGTTAGCTATATGATGTTAGCTGTAGTTTTTTTTTTTTTTAAATATCTTTATCAAGTTGAGGAAATTTCCTTTTATTTCTGTTTATTTAGGAATAAACATTTATCATGAATGGGTGCTGGAGTTTTTCAAGTGCTTTTTCTGCATCTATTGATGTATCATCTGATTTATCTTCATTAGCCTGCTGACCTGGACCCATTTTTTTTTTTTATGTTGAGCAAGTTGTGCATACCTAGGATAAATCCCACTTGGTTGTGATGTCTAATTCTTTTCATACATTGTTGAATTGAATTTGCTAATATTTTATTGAGGATTTTTGCATCTATGTTCATGAAAGATATTAGTTTATAATTTTCTTTTAAAATCTTTGTCTGGTTTTGGTGTTAGGGTAATTAGGTTTCATAGAATGATTTAGGAAGTATTTCCTCTTTTTTCTATCTTGTAAAAGAGATTTTAGAGAATTGGTATTATTCCTTCCTTAAATGTTTAGAAGAATCAGTGAACCCATGTGAGCCTGATACTTTCAGTTTTGGAAGGTTATTAATTACTGATTCAATTTTTAAAATAGATATAGGCCTATTCAGATGCTCTATTTTTTAAAAATCTATTTTTATTGATTTTAGAGAAGAAGGGATAGGAGTGGGGGAGATATAGAAACATCAATGATGAGAGAGAATCATTGATTAGCTGCCTTCTGCACACCCCTACTCCCCAGTATGAGCCCACAATCCAGGCATGTGCCTTGATGGGAAATCAAACTGTGATCTCATGATTCAGAGGTCATTGCTCAACCACTGAGCCACACCAACTAGGCAGCTCTTTCTTTCTTTTATGTAGATTCAAGTTCTCTCTCTCTCTCTCTCTTTTTTAAACACATTTTTATTGATTTCAGAGAGGAAAGGAGAGGGAGTGAGAGAGAGAAACATCAATGATGAGAGAGAATTATTGATCGGCTGCCTCCTGCATATGCTCCTATCTGGAATTGAACCCAGGACCCTTCAGTCCACAGGCCTACACTCTATCCACTGAGTCAAACCGGCTAGGGCTAGATCCAAGTTCTTGTCCAAGATCCTGATCATTTTCTCTGAAAAATTTCTTTTAACGTTTTATGCAAGGCAAGATGCTTTTTAGGATCATGTCCCAAATAAACTACTACTATTCAAATCCATGGCTTAGTGTCTGCTTCTAGGAGAACTCACATGAAGACAGGTAATTGAAAAAAAATCCTGTTGAATAGATAGGCTTATAAATTGTTTTTAATCCCTTTTTAGAATGTAGTGGACTATACATTAATAAAAATAAACAAAGTAGTATTGACTTTTATCCAGCTCAGTTTTTGTAACTTTTAGTTTTGAAATAATTTAAAACATAACAGAAAAGTTAGTTACAAGAGCAGCACAGAAAAGCCCATGTACTTTTCACCCAGTTTCACATGTGCCCTTCAGACAGATGACCTGCCTTATCATTCTTCTGAACCTTTTGAGAGTAAGGTGCAGACATGGTGTTCCTTTCCCACTACGTACTTCAGTGTCTGAATTCCTGACAATGAAGGCATTCTTTTAATAGTCATAGTAAACTGATCAAAATCAGAAAATCAACATTGATATAATACTATTATCTAATCTCCAAACTATTTAAAATTTGCTAACTATCCCAATAATGTTTAATAGCATTTTTTTCTCCCTCTTGTCTAACATTCTTTCCAGGATCATGCCTGCATTTAGTATCATGTCTCTAGTCTCTTTTAATCAAGACCATTTTCTAGTCTTTTATGACCTCAACTTTTTTGAAGAGTACAGGCCAGTTATTTTGTAGAATGTCCCCCCATTGGATTTTTCTGTATCTTCTCATGATTACATTGAGGTTATTCACTTTTTTGGCATAAATACCTCCTCTCCTCACTATATAACAGGAGGCACTATTATTGGAGATACTAACGTTGACCACTTGGCTAAGCTATTGTCTCCAGGTTTATCCACTGTAAAGTTAATATTTCTCTATTTGCAATTCACTTTATGAAATCTCATGACAAAAAGTACTATATAAAGCAAGATGGAGACATGTCAAAGGGTCACAGGAGCAAGCTTGAAGGGGCTTCCCCTCATCAAATCTGGGGCAATGTTATTGTTAAAAAATTAAAGTAATAGATTTTAACCCATTGCATAATATAATAAATAATCCATGAGTTCATATTCATTTATAAATAAATGAGAAAATAAATGGAGTAGAAGGAAAAGTTCTTTCTTAGGGTAGAATTCCAACTGATAAAAGAATGAGTGAAGATGCATATTTAGCAACCATTATAATAATAATCAATTCAGGCAAGAATCATTAATGCATGCTGAAACATCCATCAATGGGTTAAAATCATGTTGACCAATAATTACATAATTGAGCTCACTCTTATCAGGCAAAGGGCTTTATTAGGGCTCTGTAGGGAATCCTAAACAGAAGCCTATGTCTTTCTTAGACTTTAAATAGTCTAAGATCTAGTAGAGAAGATTAGTGTCCACTAATCATCATAACACAGAGAAGAAACTCATTGTGTATCATATAAAATGAAGAGGAAAAATGGAACTATCCAAGAAGGAATACTAGATAAGGAATGCTCAATGTGTCTGACCCAGTGTGGTGAAGTTTTTATATTGTCCTTCAGTTGCATGCCATCCCAACATCAGATGTTTTCAAGGAGGAAGAAAACAGGCTGCTGGACTGGGGCTGATGAGTGAGGAGGGAGAGAAACGTTTTTGCAGGCAGCTGCTCCTGTGGTCTCCAAGGGAAACAGTGCTAGAAACTGCAACAGAAAAGGAGGGGGAAGGCTTTGGATTAGCGCAGATGGGTCATTCTTCTATCAGGTGTCCATATACAGGTGGTTACCTGGACTTTCTCAGTGAGATGGGATCATGGAGAAAATTACAGTGTTGGCATATTGATAAACAACAGATTTTAATTTTCTTTCTGGGTTTCTTGGGCAAAAAACTCTCTTTTTGGAAATAACTTCCCCATTATCCATCAAAGCCTGAATATATTGCTCTCCTAGGGCCATACTGCAATTTTCTCTTTTACATAGCTCACAGATATGAGTCACAGGGAGAGGAGAATTATATTAGCTATTGGGGTCTGTGTACTCAGAGCATGATCAAAACAACTCAAAAGGAAACAATGAAGCAAATCATTCTTTATTTTGGCTGATTGAGAAAGCTTCCAAGATCCCTAGTCCAAGTCCCTATTTCAAAGTTGTCATTGGAACCTGGTTCAGATACCTGCCCCATGATCCCAGTGTGGTTGTGAAACTTCAGCCAGGGTTTTACTGGGAGCTCAGGAGTGGCTTGGCAGGAAGAGAAATTAACCAGGAATAGTTGAGACAAACCAGACCATGATGGACTTGACTGTTACCAAATAGTCCAGGAGTCTAAATTACAGGGTCCAAAGAGGACCTATCCCACTTGAGCTTTTTCATATTTCCTATTGCTAGTCATAAGATCTGGCTTTTGGGCATATGATCCCTGCAAGATCTGGAGAAAGACAGGGAGTTGTGAGCCCAGTTAAGCAAGTTGTGGTAAAGGACTGGGCTCCACTTCACTCAGGGAAGGTGGGGTACACTTCCCCATCTTGGGGATTAGATAAATAATTACTCATTAATTCAATAAAATTACTTACTGAGTGACTTTTTCCCACCAGGCATTAGATCCAAATGCTGCTGCAGGGGCATAGTTGGACCCATGGGTCTACACCAGGCTATGGCTATGAAACCAACTGCAAGCACATTTAGTGGTGAGGAAGCAACCAGGGACCAGCATTGTTGTCATCACCTGAGAATTATTCAGAAATATAAATTCCACTGAATCACAAATTCTGGAGGCGGATCCCAGCAACCTGTTTTAACACGTCCTGTAGGTGATTCCAACGTATGTTAGAATTTGAGAATCACTGGTCTACCTTGATGATACTTGGGTGAGGCTGAGAATGCTGGTTCAAGGTCTTATGGGGTGGGACTAGGGAAGGCAGGGATTATAATATCCATTAGGGTGCTGGTTCCATAGCACATTGCTGCATCATAAAGCTTCTTGGAATTCTTATAAAGACTCTTCACTAATTTCTGGTATCTAGGGCCCATTCGATTTCTGAGTTGAAGGCAGGAACTGCAACCCTTTTGAGCAAACCTGAGACCTGGGAAGTTAACATCTGGAGGCAAAATATGTCCAGCTGATACATCTTTGCCCTGATCACCCACATTCTCCCTGTGAGAAAGGAGTGGTTTGTTGGGAAACTGCTCTTGGGTATAATGGCAAGGACCAAGCACATAAGGGTAATTCTGGGGATTATGTAACTTCCCCCTCTTTCCTTTGACTCTTTTTGATTTCTGGAAATCTGTCTTCTTAGTCATGACTGGTGCTTGTAGATTTAGGGATTACAAGATTTCACAAGGTATATTTCATTGAATACTAGTCCTAAGGGAAGCCCCATGGGAGTGCTGCACACTCAGTCCCCTTTTTGTATGTCACAGAGCATGTGACTTAATGGCTCTATGAAATTTTTCATTTACTCATTCAATAAGAAGTTATTTACTAGTAGTGCCTACTCTGTACTGGGTACTATTCTGAGTGGACCAATAAAAAAATACCTCTTGTGGGGAATAGGGGGATAAGGACACATATGTAATACCTTAATCAATAAAGAAAAGAAAGAGAATATTTTCCAAGCTTAAAAAAATACCTCTTTACCTTGGTTTAACTTAGCAATTCCCAAACTTTATTTTACTATTAAAACCTTTTATTATGTAACATATATTCACCTCTCAGGGAACTAACATTCAATGGGACATGCTTTGAGAACGATAGATGTATCTGTTCAGGGATGTACAAGGGACCTGAGTTCTAGGCAGCTGAAGGAAAGGAGAAATTAGGGACATCTTGAAGCACAGAAAACAACGTTGATCATAGGGATGTAAATCTGTTAACATAATAATCATTGTTGCCCTGTCCATGTCGGAAGAAGTTTTTCCATGTATCAATCTGATGGAATAAGTACAAGTATCGCAGAGATGGTGATTTTAGAAGCTGGGATTACATCAGATATTTTCATTTAAGCACTCCAAGTTATTTTAGTGCATGCAACAGCAAAACAATTGTTTGGAAAGGGGACTGCTTAGTCTGATTAGTTATTTGTCTACAAGTGGAAAGAAATTCACTCTTTTAAAAAATGTTTTTATTTATTTTAGAGAGAGAAGAAGGGAGAGGGACAGAGAGATAGATACATTGGTGAGAGAGAAACATCAATTGGCTGCCTCCTGCATGCCCCCTATAGGGGATCAAGCCTGCAACCTGGGCATGTGCCCTGAGAGGGAATCGAACCGGTTACTTCTTGATTCATGGGGTCAACACTTGTTGAATGAATTATTCTAAGATTAGAATTCAGTTAAACCTAAAGCCCTGGTCAAGGTGAGTCTAATCGTTCTTTCGTATGTTGTGCTGGAGACAAGCAGGCTGGCCAGGTTTTCTTTCTCTGTAGAATAAAAGGCCAATGTAGTTATCTCTAAACTCCCATCTGTGACAGTCCAGCACAGGGTCTCTTGGACCAGCAAAGCCTAAATTTCGAAGAGGAGAGGCCCAAGTCATGACCTGGCCTTTCCCTACTGGGGTCCCTTTCCAGCCATCTGATGATTCTCTGCATTTCTTCAAGCAATCATGTACCATTCTCTCTTTCCCATCCTGGCCTTCCCATGTACTGTTTTCTCTGCTCAGACCACTCTCCCCTTCTCTTTAGTCAGCTGCCTCCTATTTTTCTTCTGTGACAGTGATATTGTGATTTATAATAAGAAATATATATGTGGTCCTTATCCTGTTTCTAGCATAGAGCTCTTAAATCCTTGCAATTTCCTAAGTGATGAGTATCGTAAAGGCATTAATGAGGTGATTTTTAGAAAGCCCCTACGTCACCTAAGGATGGGAGGTAGTTGCCAGAGAAACCAAACTTGTGATTAGAGGGTTGGAATTTTCAGTCTCACCTCCCTTACCTCAGAGGAGAGGAGAGGAGCAGGAGATTGTTTAATCACCAATGGCCAATGATTTAATTAATCATTCTTATGTGATGAAGGCCCCATAAAAACTCTAAAAGGAGCCGAAACCGGTTTGGCTCAGTGGATAGAGTGACGGCCTGTGGACTGAAGGGTCCCAGGTTCTATTCCGGTCAAGGGCATGTGCCTTGGTTGCGGGCGCATCCCCGGTGGGGGGTGTGCAGGAGGCAGCTGATCGATGTTTCTGGCTCTCTATCCCTCTCTCTTCCTCTCTGTAAAAAAAATCAATAAAATATATTTAAAAAAAAACACCACAAAACTCTAAAAGGACAGGGTTCGGACAGCTTCCGCATTGGTGAACATGTGCAGATTCTGGGACAGCATGGCAGCTCTGCACCCTTTCCCCACACCTTGCTCTATGCATCGATTCCATCTGCTGTTCCTGAGCTATATCTTTTTATAATAAACCACTAACCTAGTAAGTAAAACATTTTTCTGAGTTCTGTGAGCCAGTCCAGCAAACTAATCGAACCCAAACAGGGACTCATTAGAACATCCAATCTATAGCTGGTCTGTCAGAAGCACAGGTGACAACCTGGGTTTGCAACTGGCATCTGAAGGGAGGGGGCAGTCTTTCAAGACTGAGCCCTTAGCCTGTGGGACCTGACACTATCTATCTTCGGGTACACCATGTCAGAACTGAGTTGAATTGTAGGACACTTAGCTGGTTTTGCAGAATTGCTTGGGTGTATGGAACGCCCCTCCCCCCGGCCCACACACAATGAAATTGGGTGTAGAACCCTTTTAGACTCCTTTATTGCTCATCACCATCCCCCAACAAGGTGAGGGTTGGGTGCCTCTGTCAAGTGCTGCTGTAACATCCTCATCTCTGCCTTTGATACCCTTGGTTACTCATCAGCCTCCCCTGCTAGGCTGGGAGCTCCCTGAAGACAGGAGCTGGTTGGTCTCTTCTGTTCACTGTGATGTCCCAGACCCAGCACAGCACCTGACTCATCCCCACTCCTTAACCAGGACTTGTTGAATGAAGGAATGGATGCTGGGCTAGCTTGTGGAAAGGGAGATGAGGAGGACAGAGACCAGGCAAGGCACCTCCTTAAGACCATAATTGCTCATTGCCCCCAAATGTGTTGCTACTGTTCTAATGCTGGGAGAATGAGAAGTGAACTTTGAAGGGACCTTGGGCTTGTGGGGGAACAGCAGTTAAGAGGTCTGTATTTTTGTGACTTGAAGGGTGAGAACCTTCTTTGGGAGAATCCTGCCTGGAAGGGGAACTGAGCCTAGCCCTGTTCCTTATCTGTCCTTGCCTGAACCAAGCATGTGTGGTTGGGCTCTTAGTCCTGACCTAAGTATTACTGCTTGTGTCTGACACTCCATTCTTCTTTCATTGGGACATTTTGGCTGAATTTATGCACTTAAAATGATTTAATTTTAATATCTTTATATTTGGAATACTTTAATATTATTCACTTTATACTCCCTTAACTTCCTAGTTTTTATTGTACTTTTTAGTCTATAGTATTAGCGAATAATTTTGTAACATATTCAGTCTTATTTATTGAATACTATTTTATATTCCTTTTAACTCTATTCAGTAGGATATTTTTAGCTAAATTTTGCCCTTATTGGGTACATGTTTAAATTAAGTGTATATATTTCTTAGCACTTAAAAATGTATCAAAATTTTCTAGCATTTTCCTTTTATTCTTTATAGATATAATTTTTTTCTTGTTACTCCTCATCCAAGAATATTTTTTTCATTGATTTTTAGAGAAAGTGGGAGCGAGGGGGAGAGAGAGAGAGAGAGAGAGAGAGAGAGAGAGAGAGAGAGAGAAACATACTTCAGTACGAGGGCCGACACTATCCACTGAGCCAAACTGACGAGGGCTTGCTCTTTATATTTGTAAGACATTTTCTGTTGGGTTTATCCTCTTAGTTCACTTTCTAGCATTTGCTGCTAAGTCAGAGATGAGAAGTAGTGATGTTGGTAGGATAGAGGGATGGATGGCACAATAGTGACTGGCATAATAAGGGATCAGTGGCCCTTCTCCCTGTGCTGACAATTCCATACACTCTTTGTTTGCTACTGATTTCCCACCCATTCTAAAAGGAGGTTGTTCTTGCTGTTGTTAAAAGAGAACCTGATATTTGCCATGGTCAAGAAGAAAGAGTGTCTCAAATTAAATCCCATCCCAGTCAGATGGTTTGGGAAAGTCACAGGACAAATTATATGGGTCGGAAGTTATTAAGACTGGCCTGAAATACTGCTCAAGGGAATTGCTCATCATCATGTTCCAGAATAAGCTAGGGCTTCTCTGAACCACAAACCATAGTCTCCAAGCAGCTCACAGCCTTTATATAGAAGGAAAGCTTCATGGGGGTGGTTGGGGTGAGGGTCTGCAACTCAGCTCCTGAAAACTGACCCCAGAGAATAGGTGGCCTTGAACGTCCTGTTAAAAACCATTGAATGGAAACATAATAGAGGGACAATAGTCAAAGCCGGGAAATTATATTTTGTTGACCTACTTACAGGATTAACCCAAGTATATTGATTCATATTCTTTCTGGTCAGAAATTCAAAGGCTTAGGTGTCAAGTGCTGCTAGAACCACCCTTTCTTGTCCCATTTGCAGAACGGCCACTGGCTCATAGAAGGAAGCAGGGAGCAGGAGTTAGGTCAAGTCATGGAGGGAAGAGAAAAAATTCTGGAAAGATTCATCGCTTCCTTCTTATTATGTAAGATGTGATTTCCCCAAAGAAACAAGATGCTAAATAAAAGTTAGGGTCTCAAACCACAAGCCTACTTTAATCCACGTTGTTGCTGACCATATTCAATTTAATTTAATTCACATCAACAAGGCAGAGTTTTCTTTTCATGCCAGAAAGAGGAAGTGGAAGCAAGTAGGCTTTGAGGATGACCCAAATGGTGCAATTTAGAGTTTTCATTGAGCATTGGAGAGAGAGAGAGAGAGAGAGAGAGAGAGAGAGTGTGTGTGTGTGTGTGTGTGTGTGTGTGTGTGTGTGTGTATGTAGTGGGGGTGGGAGGGGTCAGAGGGAGGGTGCGGTGGAAAGATGAATAAAATGTGGCCCCTTTCCTCAAAGCGCTGTAGTTGGAAAGGCAGATACGTACTCAATTAATATGTGCAATGATAGTGGTGGAGGCGTCATCTGACCCCAGGGTGACAGAAGTATTCAGTCTGAGTGGGAAAAGCTAAAAGATTGTGGAAGATGTGGCAGCTTCCGCTTGAAGGATGTTAGGGCATTAAGCAGCAGAGGGGTGAAGACAGTATGCATTTGAGGCAGAGAAAATGGTTGGGAAAGGTTCAGGATGGTCAGCTGCAGGGTACAGTGGTGGGAGAGCCGAGAAGCTGCTGCAGAGGGTGGGAGGGGCAGGTGGACTTTTTTGAGTAGGTGCGATGGTCTCATCACTTACATAGAAGGTAATTGTTCATATTTCCATGTTGAATTACAGGCAGGTGATTTTCAAAAGCCTAATTCTTCTAAACAAATGTGGTCTTGCCTCCAACTGAAGAACTACCTGTCTCACATACAATGGTTCATTACTATGAAGAATAAGAAAGTGATTAATTACAAAAATGTCATTATATTTAACTTTCCAGGGATGGATTTGTTAAAGAATAGCAAAAAGGTGTTTAATAGCTTTATATGCTATTTTGTAACCAGCCTATTTTGTAACTGTATATTATTAGGAGTAAAGCATGCACAGGCGTGTGCTGTCACTGGGGACACTGAGGTTGCAGGCTCTAACGTGGGGCCAGGAGGAGGAATAAAGGGAAAAGTAAAGAAAGAATCTCTAACAAGGGTCAGGTCCAGGAATAACTCGCTAGACTATGGAGATTAATGTCAGTGCCCACCTATTTGTGTATCTGGACAGACTCATGTATAAACTTCTTTCTTTTGGGTGTCCATGGAGTGAGGACTCCATGGTGGGCAGTGATACATCAAATAAGCGATCTCTGATTTAATTGTGTTTATGTGATTTTATATTATCTGGACAAGAGGCTGAGTGGAATTCAGTCCTTTATTGAGATATTTGGTTGAGGCAAGCATTTGTCCACATCGCCATCTTCAGTTTAATTTTTCCAGTGAGTAACTGAAACAGAAAACTCGTGGGGAGAGTCTATTGAATTCCTGAAATTCTAGTTCATTTGTAAATCACTAATAGATAACAATTTACATACATATTAAGTATAAAATATATGGTGAGACACTTTAAGAAAATGCTTTTGAAATATTACAAAGTAATTATTATTATCTAGTTCTATTTTCATTTTGTTTGTTCAACCTTAAGCTCTTGAAGATGGACACCACTGTAATCTGATTTTGAGATACAAACTGGTGGTATCTTGACTGGGGAAAGGTCTCATCTTATTCTTACTCTTAAAAATACTGGCTCTGGTCCCAGTGGGGGACTCTCTTGAAGAAGCATAATTTTGTTTCTTATCCTACATCTTGCATCTACACGAGTGAAGAGAAAACCAACAATATTGAGTGTCTTATCCATTTACACATTTCTGCCCCCTCATTCTCATCTATAAAGATATAGCTTTTTCAATTGTAAATTTTTACTTCTATGGGCAAATAGCAAATAATGTAGCTGTGTTACCAAACTACAGAAAAAACACATCCATGTGAAACCATCCATAAAACACGGTATCTGACTAGCAATGAGGTATGGCATGATAAATCATGGTACATCACTAAATAGCATATTACACAATTGTTAAATGATAATTAGGGACACTGCATAAAAACATGAAAACATACTTAGGATATAATGAAAAGATTAAAGAAAAACACATGATTATAATAGGTAAGTTACATATGCATATGGAGGAGGCCCGGAACATAATATGCTAAAATGAAAATATGTTAGTTCTATTAGGATAGTGGGACTGTGGATTTTCAAAAATATTTTCTTCAATGTTATGAAAGAATAGTAACAGTGAGTTCACCAAATAAGTGATGCTGTAGGTGTAGAGGGGAGATATTAATAAACAACTAGAGGTTGGATATTATCAAAAGGGAAAACACATTTAAAAGAATAAATCTTTCTTCCCACATTTGCCAGATCAATGGGTATTAAGATCCATAGAATTGAAAACATTTTCAAAGGAGCTGGTTAGTAAGTTTGGAAGAGAGCATGAACTGAGCTCTATCTGAATTTTATTACCATGATAATTGCAATAGAGACTAAGTCTTGAAACAGTTGTCTAAATATGCTCCAGCTTGGGTATCTTGGCTGAATTTACACTTTGGAATCAAGAAACAGTTTTACCTCCTTCGACATATCATTTCCCTCTTTCAAAATGCATTCGAATTATCAAGAGATATTGTGATTTTCCCTCCATGCCAAATCCAAAGTAAATTACATTTAGTGTAAGGTTATGTATTAGATTATTTGGGGCTACAATATTAAAAAATGTATCCTCAAAAATATTTTACTCTGAATATCTTTATTTTATCCCCAGAAATGTATTTTGCTGAATAAAAAAATATTTGATAATAAAACAAATCTGCTTCCACACATTTACAAATTTTTTTTTAGTAGTAGCAAGAATTCAATCCATGTCACATATTAGTAATCATGAATTGCATAACTTTGGCCTGCATTTTGCTGTAACTCATTTCATGGCAATATATCAAGTGCCTTTGCCACAATGCCATAGAATATTCAACCTGGGAATGAACTAAGAGTTAACCTAGCATCAGTCAGTTCCACTCCTCCCTTCTCAGGGAACTGAGGTGTAAGAAGATAAAATTTGCCCAGGATCACCAATCTCATTTGCTGACATTTAAACCCTACCAAAAAACAATTACATACTTTTGATGTTGCATTTGTCTAGAAAATTATGATTTTTAAGGGCATGATGTTTAAAAACAAGAATAATTGCCATACTTAGAGAATTAGAGTTGGACCTGAAATACACAAAAGAGATATACCTAAACTTTTTGTCCTCAATTCCCCTTTTGGCAAAAAGTGCCTGAAACTATCTGACATTAAAAAGGAATCATCATTCCTTAAAGGATGCAAAATTATTCTGATCTTCAAGATTAAATATATCACCATTTCTATATATAACTCAATATTTCTCTTCAACTGGATCAGATAATATTCTGGCTAATTGACCTCTTGTCTATTACAGTTGATCAAATGAAAGAGGAAATCCTTTTTAGGGCCCCATTATGATTTTTTTCCTCAGCAGCAAAAAATTAAACATGAAATAAAGCAGACCTTTGCCATGTAATGTTTACTGATCAGATGAACTTAATAAAAACTGGGCTTTGGTTAATCCTAGTAGATTAACTCTCATTTTATTGGCACTTACAGTCTTTGGGAATGCTGAACAAAAGTACAAATAATGACATTTCTGACATTTCCAGAAGTTTAATCATTGCATGTCATATAAATTCTGCATAAAGTTCAAGACTAAGGTATTGACTTCACAGTCTTCAGATTTTAAAAGGCATATAAGAATAGTAATCACCAGTACATGTTTCCCCAAAATGTTAAAGACACTTGTATACATATGCAGAATCCATTTTGACTGGACAAAAACAATTTCTGATCTATGAAAATATTACATTAAGTCATTTTGCACCTGATGAGGAAATTATACATGAATGATAGTAAATGTTAGAAAACACTTCAGATAAAGACCAGTTAAGTCACTTTAAGTGAAGAATTTAATAAGTAACATAGCCATCTAAAAATGTTAGTTTTCACATAGCCAGTCACATTTACTTTACTTTACTTGAAATTTCTGATCTTGTCAGAGGATATCATAAAACTCAATGACATAATTCAACTGTCATTAACTCCCCTTTCTCCAGAAACCATCCTACCCTAAGGAGGGATGCAGTTTTTCTGTCCTGATTTTTTCTTCTTTTAACAAATACTAAGCGTTAAAGGCTTTCAATAGATAATCATTTCTTATAACGAAGCATTGTTTTTTTCTTCTTTCAATCTTTTTCAGACCTAAAGCCGCTCAGGGTCCCTATGAATAGCCGTTTTTTTTTGCAGCCCACTCAAGATTTGCCTTGCTTTCAGCAAGTACCGAGTGGCACTTGTTGGGTTATTTACAAAACATCCAACATGGTTTAAATTGTTAAAAAGTAACTGGAACTTCTTCCTCTCCTACCCATGGCCTCTTCCAGTGTCCTTAACACTCACCACCCCTCCCTAAAATGTGTCCCCAACATGCCTATTTACATGGCTCTCAGGCACCAGACGTTTGCACACCCATCACATACCAGGTCCATCTCTAACAGTGTGAAGGCTGTTGGAGCAGGGCAGTTTCCTTCCATCGGGGGCTGAGTGCAGTCATGTTTCTATCAGCACAGCGACCCTGGTATGCAAAGCTTAGACTATCGTCTCGTGGTCCCACCGGCCTTGGCTCTGATTGATGTAACAACAGTATCTGTCATAGGGACTGTTCTGCTTGTAGGAGCAAACGATGATACTGTCCTGGGGCACAAAAAAGATGCTGTCCTCGGGCTCGGGGCACTCGGACCTGTCCCAGGCTGAGCACTTGGCATCCAAGGCACTGTAGGTGAGGGAACTGCCCGAGGGGCAGTAGCCGTCCAGGTATCTGGAAGTCTCCTCCCGCTGCCCGCTCCGGACCAGGCTCTGGCATCCTCCCTCTTCCGTGGGGGTGGGAGTAGTGATAGAGCTGGCCACAGGCACCTCAGCCTGCCCCTGGGCGGGCAGCTTCCCCCGGAGGCCTGCCTTCTTAGCCAGCTCATCGGAGCTCCCTTTGCCTGACTCCAGGTCCGAAGGGGTCCTCAGCAGTTCCACCACCTCCTTGTCCTTGGGTTTCCGGAAGCAGGGCAGCTTTCGGACCCATAGCAGCTCATTTTCGGGCCACTTGGTGCACCCCTCCGTTTTCCGGGCCAGGGCAATGGCCGCGATGCCTGGCAGGCAGATGGCTGGTCCGATGGCCAGGAGGGGTATGTTTCCCAGAGTCTCTCCTTTCATCCCAGAGACAGTGAACATGAAGCCGAAGACCAGGAAGACACTGACCAGGGCCACCACCAGCCCCGTCCTCGGGTTGATGTCATCCGGCCGCATCTTTCACGCATCCAGGTGGGGGCTTCTCGCTGGCCAGGGAGCGGCGTGGCCGTCTTCCGTCACAGAGGGAATCACAGTGGGTTAAAGGAGATTCCCAAGTCCATTTCCCACCCACCGACTCTGTCTCTTGTACTCTTCGTCTCTCTCCACCTGTCTGACAGTCTTGGTCTCTGCCTCTCTTTATCTCCTTGCCCTGTTCCTGTTGCTCTTTGTCCGTCCGTCTGTCTGTCTGTCTGTGTCTCTTTACTATTTTAACCTCAGTCTTTCCTATAAACGTCCACCGGCGGGGGTCACGGAGGTACCTGCGGTGTCCTCCTGTCTCCAGTCTCCTGGGAGCAGGCGGAAAAGCCAGTCCGAGTCTCCTTAGAAACCTGCACAGCAGCTCTGGGAGGAAAGCCTGGCTTTCCCTCCTGACAACCGGGAAGTGGGACGTCGTGGGAGCCCGTCTTTCCCAACAGTGCGGGTCGCGGTCCCCAAGCTCTGGGAGCCAAGGCGGCGCAGCCCAGCGCTGGCTCTGCGCGCGGACTTCCCGGCGCTGGAGGGCGGGCGGGAGGGAGGACTTAGAGAGAAAGAGGGAACGCGACGCGCGCGAGCCTGTCCGCGTTACATCACTTTCAGAGCAAGCTCAGAAACAAAAAGGACGTGTGGGGGCGCGAGGGGGCAGACCCAGGAGCAGCGGAAGAGGCTGCCCAGGGTCCAGTGGGGATCCTCAGAGCAGCCGGGATGCGTCCCACCGCTGCCCAGGAGGGCTGAGCAGGGAGGCTGGACTCACTCCAGTGCCCGGGAGGGTCAGGGGGGGCGAGGCTGCTGCTGACCCGGGACGGAAACTCGGCTCTGTTCGCCCGCGGGGCAGCCTGGGCTCCGAGGACCAGAGCTGCCTGCTGGAGATGTCTTTCGGGACCTGGACCCCTCTTTAGTTACAAATCGGGAGGATTCGACCCGACTGACAGCGGCTCCCAGGATTTACCCCAACCGCTCAGCTCTCAGCCTCAAGGCTCTAGGCGCTCGGAGGGCGGCACACCTCCAGCTGCCGGGCTGCTCTCGGTCCGGGCGCTGGCGGCGGCGAGCGGTGCTCAACAGCGCTCCAGCCGCGGAGCGGGCTGCAGACCTGGACGGGCGCACAGGACCAGCGCCCAGGCCGAGTTAACGGTGAGGGGTGGGTGCCAGGTTTTGCTCAGCCCTGGGTGGAGTCACCAGAGACTTCCCCCCAGGTCTTCCAGTTTCGCACTCTGGAGGGGGTGGCCTTGGAGCCCGGATCCAGCCAGAGCTTCTGGGTCAAGGGAAAAGGGCTCACCGCCTTGGGATCCTACACGTCACACCCAAGACCCTGATAGGAGGAGAAGGGGGAACCTCGCCTGGGCGGGACTGGCTGAGCAGCCCCGCTGCAGTTCCAGCTCTGGGTGGCTCTCCCCTCCCTTGCTGAAGCTGGTGTGGAGAACCAGTCTCCCTCCCACTGGCAGCAGGCGATGGATTCTCTGGCAAGACTGGCTTTGACCATGGTCCTTCAACAGGATGCCCATTTGGGGTGGATGGGGAATAGTGAGGAACAGAACAGGGCACGGGGCACTTTCTTTAACACAAGGCACTGCCTTGGTGGGAGGAACTTGGACATCCAGGCCTTCCCCACCTTCTTTGTGCGTGCTTGGGAAAATGACTTGATTGGTCTGAGAACCAGTTGACTCCTCTGTAATAGGATAATATTACTACCAAATATGTGAGGGAACAGTCTGAGGACTAAATAAATGGGACGTTCATAGCACAATGCTTGTTAGGTGGGTCCTTTCATAAAGTGGTTGAAATAGATATTTGCATAGTATGCCATAATCAATGTAGGCACAAGCCAAAGCATACATCTTGCCAGTGTCCAGATTCTCACTAAGGACAGTAGTACTTCCTGCCCTTCAGATTGGTAAGGTCTCCCAGTATACCCTCAATAACACCCCCTTGTATGAAGTTAGCACGAGTGGTTTTTCCTCTTTGAAATCCAAAGAGTCTCTGGTATGATAGGCATTTCTCTGAAAGTGATGCCTCCAAATTAGGCTGCAATTGACTTATGCTTTTATTGTCAATATAGAAGAAATGATGGAGGTGGGCATGGGGAAGTTTTACATTAATTTTATTGAAGTGTCATATAGAGAAATGAGCACAAATCATGAGTATACATTTGAATGGATTTTCACAAAATGAACATGTCCATTTAACCAGTACCCACATCAGGAAGGAGACATTTTAGCAAACTGCGCCACACCCGTCCCCCTTCCCCCCGCCCCCTCTGCTACGTGTATGTCACTCCTCCCTCCATCCCCCAACAGATACCATTGTCTTGACTTCTAGCAGCATGGGTTACTTCTGCCTGTTATTTGACTTTATGTAAATGAAAAAAGAGTGGAACTTTCCATTCTCCTTTCCTGGTACCTCACACTTGTACCTGACACATAACTCTCTGACACATAACTCCCTCTGAAATTCATCAGTTTGTTGGATTCTTTTTTTTTTTTAAAGAGGAGTTATTTTTTTTATTGTGGCAAAATATACATAACATAAAATTTACCATTTTTACCATTTTCAGTGTACAGTTTAGTGTCATTAAGTTCATTCACATTGTTGTGCAACCATCACTACTATCCATCTCTAGAACTTTTTCATCTTCCCAAATTGAGACTCTGTACCAATTAAGCAATAATTCTCCATTCCCCACTTCCACAACCCTGGCAACCACTATTGTATTTGCTGTCTCTATGAATTTGACTATTTGAGGTACTTCATATAAGTGGAATTGTAGAACATTTGTTCTTTTGCATTAGATTAACTTCACTTGGTGTAATGTCTTCAAACATATATCAGAATTTCATTGCCTTTTAAGGCTGAGATACATTCCATTGTGTATGTATGTGTATATATACACACATCACATTTTGTTTATCCATTTCTCTGTTAATGGATACTTGGGTTCCTTCCACCTTTGACTATTGGGAAAACTGATGCTATGAACATGTAAAATGAGGATAATAACATTTACTTCCCAGGTATTATGAGGATTAGATACCATGTTAAATAGTCAATATATTTGAAGCTCCTAGCAGAGTGCTCACCAGTAGCGTGCCCTGTGTCAGCATCTGCTTTGATGCTGGTGAGTGCCTCCTGCAGAATAGCTGCTGTTCACTGAGTGCTTTTGATGAGCTGGGCTCTGTGCTAAGCACTTCACATGTATTATTTCATTTAATCTTTATAACAACCCTGTGAAGAAGGGAACTGAGGCATGGAGAGATACAGTAACTTGTACAAGGTCATACAATGAATAAGTTGGATGGCAGAGTCCAAGCTCGTAATTTATTAGGTTAGAGTTTTGCCTTCCCTTCCTCCCATATAACTTCCCATGGCCTTAGAGTTAACTTCCTCCAATTATAACTTTAAATCAGAGGGGAAGGAACATTTGTAGATGACCTGCAAAGATATCTACACTGCCAAATTCTTGGTATCTTGTGATTCGAACTAGAGAGACTGCAAGACACCTCAATTCATCACGCTCTGTCCCTTCTGTCCCTTTCCCTCTCTAACTGACAGTTCCCATTTGAGCAGTAAAATCAAGGACTTGGAAATACTATTCATGTCTAAGAACCAAGTCAAGTGGTTTTGATTTCATTTTTATCAGAGTCTATTCTGAAAAGCCTGGGATACCTTGCTCCAGAAATTAACTTCTGGTAGCCACAGTGACAAGCATTGGAATGACAAAGTGAAGCCCATCAAGGGAAGTGCAGATTACTGAGATCCCACATTTTGGGAGAGGTGTCATTTTCATTTTTTACTCCATAAGGTTTTAATGATTCTAAAAGCAATGTGTTTAATATAGAAAAATTTGAAAGCATAAAAAATATAATAAGAAAATGTACATCAGTCATAGTTCCACTGTTATGCTGAGACAACCACTGTGACACAGGTTTACCTCCAGATCTTTCCAACAGTTCTGATTTCTTTTCCTTGTTTTCCTGCACCGGCTAGAACCTTCAGTACAATGTTGAATAGATGTTGTGATTTCAGGCCTTCTTATGTTGTTCCCATCTCAAAAGGAATGCATTCAGCAGTTCACACATAGAATATTTACTATAGTTGTTTTTGGCAGATAACATTTTTAGATTAATAGACTTCTTTTATTCTTATTTTGCAAAGAGTCTTCTTGTCATAAAATAATGTTGAATTTTGTCAAGTGCTTTTTTTGTGTATCTATTGAGACACTTATATATTTTTTTTACCAATTCATTACCGTGGTGTGTTATTTTAATTAATTTTTGAATGACAAATCAATTTTATACTCTTGAATTAAATATAACCTGCTGTATTTTATTGCTAATAATTTGTTTAACTAGGGTGCATATGTGTTCATGAATGATATTAGCCAAATGTTTTTTCTCACATTGTTCTTCTCAGGTTTCAGAATTAAGGTTATATAAGACTTACACATTCTGAAAAACTTTGGGTATGATGGTATCACTACTGGCTCTACTGAAAGTTCAGTAAAATTTGCCAGTGAAGCTAATTGATCTAGGATTTGAGAGTGAGAGATTTTTGACTTCTGATTTAATTTCTTAAAGGTTATAGGACAGCCCCAGCCAGTTTGGCTCAGTGAATAGAGCCAAAGGGTCCAAAAGGTCTTGGGTTCGATTCCGGTCAAAGGCAACTTAGGTTGCAGGCTCCTCCCCAGCCCGGGGTCCTAGTCGGGGCATGTGCAGAAGGCAACCAATTGATGTTTTGCTCACATTGATATATCTCTCTTTTTCCCTCTCTCTTCCACTCTCTCTAAAAATCAATGGAAAAATATCCTCAGGTGAGGATAAAAAAAAAAAAGATTATAGGACATATTCTAGCTCTCCTCGTGTTAGTTTAGTGCAGTGATGGCGAACCTATGACATGCGTGTCAGCACTGACACGCGTAGCCATTTCTGATGACACGCGGCCGCTGAGGCAGCCACATGCCGAGGATGAAACATTTGCTGCTCCTGAGGATGAAACATTTGCAAAATAATGTTTTTTCTCAAAGTGACACACTACCCGAGTTATGCTCAGTTTTTTGGCGAAGTTTGACACACCAAGCTCAAAAGGTTGCCCATCACTGGTTTAGTGAGTTATATTATTTAGAGTTGTTTATTTTCATGCGAAGTTTCAAATTCATTGGCATGGTTTAGTTAAAAATACACTCATTGTCTTTTCAAGGTTCACAACATCATAATTGTATCTCGCTTTTCATTATTGCCATTGCTTGTTTGTGGCCTTCCTTTTTTCATCTGAATCATCTTACTAAAGCCTTATCAATGTTATTAATCTTTTCAAAGAACCAATGTTTCATTTGGCTGATTTTCCCCAGTGCAGTTTTTTCTCTCTCATTAATTTTTGCTGTTACCTTCCTGTTTTCCTTTCTTCTATCTTCTAAAAATGATTTGGGTTCATCTACTTAGGTTCTATAGTGCCATAAGCAAAGTATTGTAAGCTTTTTCCTCAGATTCTTCCTCAGGTTTGGGCATGATTCTTCCCTTTTGTCTAGGAATTAGGACTTGTGTCTCTTGCACCCACGTGGGAAAAACATTTGCATTTGGAGTCTACTATCTCTTCATCTTATATACACACAACTCTCTCACTTTCAGCTTCTCTGCATTTCAGCAATTGATCAGAATGGTCCAAGTATTGCTAATCTATCACTGTAACAATTACTCCACTGCCCAGTAGACTAGAGAAGAAGGCCTTAGATGTGACCTACAAAAGGAAAGGTTGAGCAGCTCTGCACCACACCCCTCACTCCATCACGGGACTTAGTCCAACTCTGGGGCTTAACACTTATTCACAGGGATCATGTGAACCACCCACACCAAACATTTTTCCTTCACCTTCTCAAGGAATCACAGAATGATCATGGAGACCTTCTCACCATCATATCACACTTCCTGCCAGTTGACCAAAAATTAGTCTTGGGAATTCATTGTGTAGTATTACTCTTGGAATGTATGTGTGGGACTTGTACCCCCGCTGGGGCTTGGGTTACTTGATAGCACTGTCACATTTCTCTCATCATACATTCCCAGCCAGAAACAGGGGAAAGGTCATCGTATTGGAGATCTATATCCATTTGTAAAGTGTCTCAACCTGATGCTGAGGAAAAGGGTTTAGGAAGAGAAGACCCATAAGTCGGTGTGAATAGACCTGCAAGGGGCTGAGCTCTGTCCAGAGAACCCCATCATCCCGTAACCTCTCAGAGGTTCTGCAGCATTAGATCTTGTGGTCATAGTTCTCAGAGTAGGACTTCTTATTCCAGAATCTGAGAGACCTCTGCGCAAAGGCTTTCTCACATGCACTGTTCCCAACCCCTTCAATGTTCTGTGACTCTGGGAACAAGAGAAGGCAATTTAATAAGAGACACTTTTTAAAACTGAATTTACTGGGCTGACACTGGTTCACAGAATGATACAATTTTATGATACATCATGTACAACGTATTGTGTGTTCACCGCCCCCAGTCAAGTCTCCTTCCATCATCGCCAATTATCCCCTCCCAATACCATCCTCTACCTCCCCTCATCACCCACCCCCACAGTAAAGAGACACCTTGAAGTAAGAAAAGGAAACTTGCCCTTCAGAAACTTTCAGAAGATTAAGATCCATTCCATGAGTTAAATATTTAATCACATGTATTACAATCCTAAACTTCAGTTTAGAGGTTTGTTTGACATATTCCTTCATTGGCCTCATCTTTGCAAACACATGAATGGTGTGATTTCCTCCATTCATCTCATGTGGTGCTCTGGGAAAGGAGATGTATTCCAGGACCCATGGGTCCTAGGAACACCCAGCAGTATCAGCAGATGCCACACTATGCTGGCCATATGGCACTTGTTTTTCAAAACCGTTGCCTCACATTGAAACTCAACAAATATTTTTTAAGGAATCTAAGTTTGCTTGGTTTTGTGACTGCAGAAATGAATAGGATGTGGTACCTGCCCTTAGGGAGCCCACAGTGTAGTGGGGAGATAAAATGTTAACGGATAATTAGCACTAAATATGGAAAGTTTTAGAAAGAGGTAAGAGTGCTGTGAGCTGACAAAAGAGAGTGACTGTGGGGATTTCTTCTGCTGTGGTGGAGGTGGAGGAAGGAGTGAGTGGGGTATCTGTTGCCTTGGCTTCCTCCTTGCAGTGTGGCCCTGGGCTGGCTGCATCCCTCCAACAACAGTCACAGTCCCCTCGAGGTGGCCCTCTCCGCAAGTCTTTCCTGCCAGTTGCAACAAACTCATCCTTTCACCTGCCAGGCCTCTGGTGATGACAGCCCTGTTCTTAGTACTGGATACTGTGCCAGCCCTTATATTCTTCCTAAAACTGCTCACCCATCAGTCAGTAGTCTTTTATTAAGTCTTTGTCAAATTATCCTCATTTGAGTGCCTAGTGTCCATGTCTGTTTTTCCTGCTGGGTCCCTGACTGGCATTATATCTAATCCTGTTGGGGGTCTCCCCTTAGTTCTCCTGCCATGCTCCCAGAGCTTAACATATGTTAATAGAAACCATCATGACACCACATGTTTTCAGAGTCTGAAATGGATTGTTGTATTGAATCCTCCCAGAAATGGGCAACGGGTCCAAATACGGAAGGAAAGAAAGAGATCACCTGGTGTTCCCTTGATACCCAGCAAACAGATTTTTTATGCCACATAACACCATTAAGTCATCATTCTGGTCCCTTCCAGATCTAATGACTACTTCACCTAGTACTGTGAGGAGAACAATCAGAAATATTAGATAACAATTATGAAATAAAAAGCAAAACATTCATCTATATATTTAGAACCGGGATCAAATATAAATATGACTTATAATGTAAAATCCAATCAGAAGCATAACATAAAAATAAAATTCCAGTTCTGAAATTTAATATGTGCCACATAGAAAATCATTCTCTTTCTACATTTTGCACACTTTCATTCCCTCACCACCTTTTGTTCTAGGAACCCAACTGCTGTATTTAGTCTAAAATGCTCAGATATTCTGCTAAATGAAGCCACAGCTGCTCTGTCAGAAACAGCACATTAAAATGTGTTCAGAAACCATTTAGCAATGTTCTGAGCACAACTTGCATTTCATGAGCTAAAAAACCAGCTCTGGGCATCATGAGCGGCACCTGAAGTTCTTAAAGGAGCCAGGGCAGCTATAGGGAGGGCAGTGGCAGAGGCCAGACTTAGCTGAACCAAATGGAGTAGTGAAAATTGAATAAAAATGTACTTTTTAGATCTAATTTTATTTCTTTTTTTTTTTTACATGATTCAAAATTCTGAAGGTACAAAAGAAAAGAGTGAAGTTTCCCTTCCTTTCTAGTCTCTCAACCACCCCATTTCCCCACAAGCAACAGTGTTAGCCTTTTCTTGGGCAAACCTGCAGGTGTATTTAATGCATATCAGCACTTACTATGCTTCTTTCTATTTTTATTTTATTTTATTTTATTTTATTTTATTTTATTTTTTTTTATTTTTATTTTTTTAAATTTCTTTATTGATTAAGGTGTCACATATTTGTCCTCATCCCCCCATTCCCATCCCACCCCTCTCCCCACGCATGCCCCAATCCCCTGTTGAACTTAACCGTTGGATAGGCTTATATGCATGCATACAGGTCCTTTGGTTGAACTCTCCCCCTCCCCCCCCCCTCCCCCTACCCTCCCCTATCCTCCCTCTGAGGCCCGATAGTCCGATCGATGCCTCCTTGCTTCTGGTTCTGTTCTTGTTCCTCAGTCTATGTTGTTCATCATTTCCCCTAGATGAGCGAGATCATATGTCACTAGATATATACTAATAAGCACTGAATGTGAGACGAGCAATAATAGTTATGCTGACAGGCAAATGAATCAGTCTGTAGCGAGCTTCCCCCTGGACCAACAGTTCTTTTGAGACCCAATTTCAATGTCCAGTAGTTCCTTATGTGTACATGTCAGCACTGACCCCCCAGCTCTGGATGGTGGACAAATGGCGGTAACGGAGGTCCGACTCCCTCTGGTTTGGTCTCGGCCGAACCCAGGGGCACGGCGTCACCCGGACTAAGGGGCACGTGGCCTCACCCATACCCAAGGGGCGCGTGGTCTCACCCGGGCCTGGGACCCAGCCTCACCCGGATGGATCCAGGGGCACACGGCCTCACCCGGACCCAGGGACGCTTGGCCTCTCCCAGACCCAGGGCCACTTGGGCTCACCCGGGCCTAGGTGCACGAGGCCTCACCCGGATCCAGGGACACATGGTCTCACCCGGACACAGGGACGCTTGGCCTCTCCCAGACCCAGGGCCACTTGGGCTCACCCGGGCCTAGGTGCACGAGGCCTCATCTGGATCCAGGGACACATGGTCGCACCCGGACCCAGGGACGCTTGGCCTCTCCCAGACCCAGGGCCACTTGGGCTCACCCGGACCTAGGTGCACGAGGCCTCATCTGGATCCAGGGACACATGGTCGCACCCGGACCCAGGGACGCTTGGCCTCTCCCAGACCCAGGGCCACTTGGGCTCACCCGGGCCTAGGTGCACGAGGCCTCACCCGGATCCAGGGACACATGGTCTCACCCGGACCCAGGGACGCTTGGCCTCTCCCTGACCCAGGGCCACTTGGGCTCACCCGGGCCTAGGTGCACGAGGCCTCATCCGGATCCAGGGACACATGGTCTCACCTGGACCCAGGGACGCTTGGTCTTTTCCAGACCCAGGGGCACGTGGCCTCACCCGGGCCTAGGTGCTCGAGGCCTCACCCGGATCCAGGGACACATGGTCTCACCCGGACCCAGGGACGCTTGGCCTCTCCCAGACCCAGGGCCACTTGGGCTCACCCGGGCCTAGGTGCACGAGGCCTCATCTGGATCCAGGGACACATGGTCTCACCCGGACCCAGGGACGATTGGCCTCTCCCAGACCCAGGGCCACTTGGGCTCACCTGGGCCTAGGTGCACGAGGCCTCACCCGTATCCCGGGACACATGGTCTCACCCGGACACAGGGATGCTTGGCCTCTCCCAGACCCAGGGCCACTTGGGCTCACCCGGGCCTAGGTGCACGAGGCCTCACCCGGATCCAGGGACACATGGTCTCACCCGGACCCAGGGACGCTTGGCCTCTCCCAGACCCAGGGCCACTTGGGCTCACCCGGGCCTAGGTTCACGAGGCCTCACCCGATCCAGGGACACATGGTCTCACCTGGACCCAGGGATGTTTGGCCTCTCCCAGACCCAGGGCCACTTGGGCTCACCCGGGCCTGGATGCGCGAGGCCTCACCTGGATCTATGGACCCCTGGCCTCACTCGGACCCAGGGGAGCGCGGCCTCCCCCAGACCCAGGGGCGCTTGGCACCTCCGCAAGAGTCCCGCCTCTCCCCGCAGGCATCTGGGTCTCCCACGGGTCCCCAGAAGCTGGATTTCAGTGTGATGGAGAGCTAATCTCCCCTAGGTTTGGAACAAAAGCCCCTTTCCCCCGCCACCAACCAGACCCACGCGCCTCCACACCTCATCCCCTCCGATTTCGCTGGTTTCCTCTTCCCTCTTAGCTATAAATCTACCATTCAGCCATCTCTCCTGTAGTTCTGGATGGCAGAGGCTCTGTCCTCCATTCGTGCCCCTGAAATTGCTGTGCGCGGTGGAGTTCGCAGTTCCTTTGTTTAACTTAGCCGCCTTCTTGATTCTCCTCTGTCAAAATGGCTTAAAGGGCTTGAATGTAAGATGAGAACTCCTAAGAATCCTCCAAATCGGTGTTGGCAGCCTCCGGGGCCTCGAGGATCTCACTGCGCAGTTCGGCCAGGTCGGTGGCGCGGATGCGCCCCTCCTGCAGAAAGATGGTCTCTTCCTTCACAGAGAGCCGCTGCGCCGAGTCCGCGGCCGCCGCCACAGCAGCTGCTGCGGCGCCCACGAGCCCATGGCCCCGGCTGCGGTGCTGACTGAGAGGAGCAGCCGCCCGGTCTGGGGAGACGCGAGCAGCAGTCGCCACCCTCACTAGTCCATGTTCCAGTTGTATTTCCGAAACTGCCATGTGAGGCAACACATCAGCCTTCACCTCCGCCGTCATCTTTTTCGAATTCCCCAATTTGTTCTTCTTAATCCCTTGAATTCAGTCAACTCTACTGAGGTCTAGTGGCGCCGGGAGGTGCACGGAGAGGGCGCCCGGGCCTCTGTCCGGTGTGCGGAGCGCGCGGCCCGCGGAACCAGGCGCGCGGGGGCCTCGCGGTGGGGATGGGCGCTGGGCGGCCGCCGGGCTCCGGGCGCCGCTGCCGCCGCGGCGTCCCCAGTGCCCCGGGCCGGGCGGCCTGCGGGGGCGGCGCAGTTGCGAAACTGAGTGAGTATCTACAGTTAAGTCTTGATTGTTGTTGGTGTCACTAGGAGGAATTGTCCTCCAGGCCAATTGTCCATGAGGACCCTCTTTGTCTATATAGGAAGAGTTGCTGTGCAGGAGACATGAGGCTCCTGTGTCTGTGTCCCTCTGTATTCCTTGCAAACACCTCTGAGAGAAACGCGCCCTGGAGTTTCGCCCGCTGCCTGGAACTGGGTTTCAATGTAGTTGGAACTGGGTCTCAGCGCAGTCTGGCGCCTTTGTCTCCTTCCCAGCAGGGCCGTTCAGTGGCGCAGGCAACAGTCCCTCCTCTGCGCGCCCTCCCGTGTGCGCCTCTGGAGCCGCCGCTCCTCTGTGCCTCTGCCCCACAGGCCAAATTCATTCCCCCAGCATGTGCCTGGCTTCCCAGGGTTTCGCCCGGAACTGGGGTTCAGTGCAGTCGGAACTGGGGTTCAGCCCGGTCCGGAGCCCTTGTCTCCTTCCCGCTAGGGCAGTTCAGTGGCGCAGGCAACACTGGAGCTCTGCCTTCCGCCGCTCCTCTGTGCCTGCGCCCCACAGCCCAGATTCATTCCCCCAGCCTGCGCCTGCTTCCCAGGGTTTCGCCCGGAGCGGGGTTCAGTGCAGTCGGAGCCGGCGCTCAGCGCAATCCGGAGCCTTTATCTCCTTCCTGCCAGTGAACGCCGGCCAGGCCGTCAGCCGCCCCTTCCTCTCCGGCTCCATCCTCCCCGCAGGCGCGCGTGCTCGTGTCTCCGTCCGTTTCTCCATACCTCAGGCTTTTGCGGCTCCCCCGACTGTCCCCGTGGCCTTCTCCTTCTCCCCAGCTGTGGGCATTTCAGTCCGCCAGCTTTCCTGTGGTTCTGGACGATGACCGTTCTGACCTCTAGTTGTATTTTTGAAATTGTTGTGCCCGGCTGCGGGTTAGGTGTTTAACCTATGGCGCCATCTTGGTTTCCTCTGCTTCTTTCTATATAAAGAATTTACTATATAAACTATGGTAACTGATAGCTCAGTATAGTTTTAAATGTAGCTCTCCTATTATGAATGAGAGTTGTGATTATGATTTCTGATGTTTTAAGACATGTATTTTCTTTTCTGTGGAATGATCATATCCTTTGTTCATTTTTTTCTATTGCATTTTTAGTCTTTTTTTCTTATTGACCAGCAGGATCTCCTTTATACTAGGGAATTGACCCTTCCTTTGTGACATGAATTGCAACATTCAACCCTCCCCCCAGTTTGTTGGCTTTATTCATATTGGGTTTTGCCATGTAGAACCTTTGAGGTTTTTTTCTTTCTTTTTTTTTTTGTAGTCAAATTTATCATTCATATCTCTCTCATTCTTTTTTTTATTATTATAGATCTTCCCCACTCTAAGATTATAAAACAATTCCTCCATAATTTTTGTTTTGTTTTGTTAATGATATTCACCTGAAAATATTTTTTCTATTGCTTTTCAGAGAGAGTGAAAGGGAGGGAGGGAGGGGGAGAGGATATGGGAGAGACACATTGACTGGTTGCCTCCTGCACTTGCCCTGACCAGGGGTGGGGAGAGATCCCATAACCCAAGTACATGCCCTGGAAATTAAATCCAAGACCTTTTGGTGCGTGGGTTGATGCCTACTACTTTTATTATTTCAGTTGTTACACTTAAATCTTTTGTCCATTAAAAACAATTGGAATTTATTCTGGCATAAGATGTTAAGTATGGATCCTGTTTTATTTTTGTCTCAATGGCTAGTTAGTGTCCTAATTCTATATATTGCATGACTCACCTTTTCCCCCACTGATTTCAGGTGCCTGTACACATTGGGTCCATTTTTGGACTTTCTATTCTGTTCCATTGGTCTGTTGATGCAGTCACGTGCCAGTATTACACCATTTTAACTATTATATTTTTATAATATGTTTGACATCTGATAGTGACAACTTCTATCCATTTTTAAATCTCATCATTATTTTTGCTTGTCCTTCCATCTAAACATTAGAATAATCTTGACTAGTTAAAAAATTGTATAGGTTTTTTTTTTTTTTTTTTTTGGCTGACACTCTATCCACTGAGCCAAACTGGCTAGGGCTCTGTTCCTTTCTTTTTTTTTATTTTATTTTTTTATTTTAATGAATCTTTATTGTTCAGATTACAATTGTTTCTCCTTTTTCCCCCCATATCTCCCCACCACCCAGTTCCCACCCCCCCTCTCCCCCTTGTTGTCCTTATCCATAGGTGTATGATTTTTGTCCAGTCTCTTCCCATACTCCCCACACACACACCCCTTTCCCCCTGAGAATTATCAATCCACTCCCATTCTATGCCTCTGATTCTATTAAGTTCACCAGTTTATTCTGTTCCTCAGATTTTTAATTCACTTGACTTTTAGATTCACTTGTTGATAGATATGTATTTATTGTTCATAATTTTTATCTTTCTTCTTCTTTTTCCTCTTTTAAATAATACCTTTCAGCATTTCATATAATACTGGTTTGGTGGTGATGAACTCCTTTAGCTTTTTCTTATCTGTGAAGCTCTTTATCTGACCTTAAATTCTGAATGATAACTTTGCTGGGTAGAGTAGTCTTGGTTGTAGGTTCCTGCTATTCATCACTTTGAATATTTCTTGCCACTCCCGTCTGGCCTGCATGGTTTCTGTTGAGAAATTAGCTGATAATCGTATGGGAGCTCCCTTGTAGGTAACTAACTGTTTTTCTCTTGCTGCTTGTAAGATTCTCTCTTTGTCTTTTGCCCTTGGCATTTTAATTATGATGTGTCTTGGTGTGGTCCTGTTTGGATTCCTTTTGTTTGAGGTTCTGTGCGCTTCCTGGACTTGTAAGTCTATTTCTTTCATCAGGTGGGGGAAGTTTTCGTTCATTATTTCTTCAAATAGGTTTTCAGCATCTTGCTCTCTCTCTCTTCTTCTGGTACCCCCATAATTCTGATGTTGGTTCACTTGAAGTTGTCCCAGAGGCTTCTTACACTATCTTCAACTTTTTGAATTCTCTTCTCTTCATGATTCTCTGGAGGAGTGTCCTTGGCCTCTTTGTATTCCAAATCTTTGAGTTGATTCTTGCGATCCTCTAGTCTGCTGTTGGGTCTCTGTATAATATTTTTTATCTCAGTCAGTGTATGTTTAATTTCTAGTTGGTCCTTTTTCATATCCTCGAGGGTCTCATTGAATTTATCGGCCTTTTCCATGAAATTCTTGAAAAACCTTATAACCGTGGTTTTGAACTCTATGTCCAGTCGCTTGTTCTCCTCCATTTCTTTGGTTTGTGATCTGTTTCCTTGTCTCCTCATTTTCACTGCTTCCCTGAATTGGTAGGGTAGCTTTGTGTACTAGGTGTCCTATTGGTTCAATGGGTCAGCCTCCCAGTTACTTGAGGTGGACACTCTTGGTGTACCCTTGTGTACTGTGTGTCCCCCAGCAGGAGCTACAGCAAGAACTAGTTTTCTCCTCCTTTTCTTGGGTGGTTTTGGAGCAGTCTGACTGGAGCTGTAGTTAATTTTCTATATAGGTATTTTTATTCACATTTCATTAAATAACTTAGGGAGAATTTACATTATTTATTAAATTTACTGGGGTGACATTGGTTAATAATTTATAAACTTTAAGTGTATAATTCTACAATACATCATATATATATACATATATATGTATATATGTGTGTGTGTATATATATATATATATATATATTGCATTGTGTATTCACCACCCAAAGTCAAGTCTCCTCCGTCACCATAAATTTGAGCCCCTTTACCCTGTTCATTCTCCTCTCAACCCTTTCCACTCTGGTAACCAGTTATCTCTGTCTGTGAGTTTGTTTGCTTTGTTTAGAACCAGAATATTTTAATACAGCCTTAGGACTATATTATTAAGGAAGGAAAGAACTTGATAAAATAGGGAAAGACTAGATTCTCCCTTGTTCTAAATATATCCATAGGAGAAATAAAAATAAATACAATCAGGACTTTGTTTTAGGGCAGCCTTTCTAAAAGTGTGCAAAAAGATCCTTGGAATGGTAATAGAAGAAACTAAAAAAAGTTGGGGGGGGGATTCTGATAAAAATATTTTATAAACATTGTCCACTATATTGCTCTTTGGAGATTTACAATGAACAATAGCCAATAAAGACTATGAGAAGTCCTCCAATAAGATGCCAGTTTACTTCTGTTTACCATGTTGCTTCCCAAACTTGTTTCAACATGGAATCCTTTCTTCAAATAATACTTCTTAATATTACACAATACACTTAGAAAAACTCAGTTTGGAGAACTTCAGGGCCAATTGTAGATATTTAGAAGAAATTTTCTGCATGTAAGTTTCTTTCCAGTGCTTTGATTCTATACATCAGGTATGAATCTAGGAAAATAATATTTATTAAATTTTTAAAATTGAATATGTTTTTATTGATTTCGGAGAGGAAGGGAGAGGGAAAGAGAGATAGAAACATCAATGATGAGAATCATTGATTGCCTGCCTCCTTCACACCCGCTACTGGGGATCAAGCCCACAACCCGGGCATGTTCTCTGACTGGGAATTGAACCATGACCTCATGGTTCATAGGTTGAAACTCAACCACTGAGCCATACTAGCCAGGAAGTAAATTATTTTTGAATCCTCAAGTGTATCCCACAGCAACAATAGTCAAATAATATTTCTCCTTCTACTATTAGACTCTTATGTGAATTCACTAAAATGAAATGAAATTGTATATTTCCTGTCACCCTTTGGGTCATTCATTCATTCATTTCTACTATGTGCTGGGCCCTGCCTAGTCCCCTTTCATGAATGAGAGGGGTCTCTGCACCATACCCTTAAAGCTGAGCCACTGGATCCCTTCTTTGACTCCTCATCACCTCCTCATATCACTTTGGGGTGTATACTTCTATGAACAATTGCCCTGCAAGCAGTCTTGTTTTGTATGAGACAATTATGATCATGGGCCTCTGGCAGCAGCGTCTGTGTTCCTGAAAGTGACCGTGACATAACAGTCTAACTCCAGGCAGGACGAAGCAGCAGGAAAAAAGGAGAGAGGAATTCCTGCAAGTGATAGGGACTCCATTTAAAATACAAATGTTGCAGCGATATTGTTTGCAAATAGAAAGGGCACAAAGATAACTTATGAAAAGCACAGGAAAAGAGCAGGGGTTCCTATTTAAATGTCATTTAAAAAATCATCTCTGGTGGTAATCTCCCTCTCTTATGAAATCCCTCTGAAATAAGTACAGGAAAATGAGTAGAGATGGCATCATGCAGAGGCAAAGATCCAACTTTACTAGCTGGTGACTCAGCTCCAAGACTCCTCTGGATCCTGAGATGTTGGAATAACATCCTTTGTCAAAGACATCAGATCCTACAGTGGTCAACACTGATGGGATTGAGATTCATGCCATCAAGAAAGGGAGTCTATCTCCTATTTCCTTGAACTTGGCCCATGAGGCTCTGACAATTAAGTCAGCAGAACTTTGAAGCTAGGTTAGAAAAGGCAATGCATTCCCACCTAGCTCTCAAGATGTTCAGCTTTGGAATCCAGCCATGTTGCTGTGAGAAAGCCTAAAAGATCTCACACAGAGAGACCCATGGAGAGGCCACATGGAAAGCAACTGAGCCCTCACACTGATAGCCAACATCAACTGCCAGACATGGGCATGAATGAGCCTTCAGATCAATCTAGCTCCTGGCTTAGAGTCTTTCATTTCAAGCCCCAGACTCTGTGGAGCAGAAACACGCCCTCCCCACTGTGTCCATCTAAATCCTTGACCCACAGAATCTGTGAGCATGATACATGGTTGTTTATGCCAGAGAAACTGGAACAGAGTAATTCTGTCTGGGTCTACATAGATGGTGTAAGGAACTGTAGGAGCTACTGCTGTGAACAGCCCATGGTAAACAGAAAAAAAAACATAGTGTTTTTCTCCCACACCCTTCCTTATGTAGCAAGCCAGACTCCTTGGTCTGGTTGACCCAATACTCCATTCCCTTGGATTCTGAGATTAAGGCAGGGGTAAGCACATGACCCAAATAGGGCCAATCAGGGATTGAGAAACGGACAAAGAGAGAGGGAGAGGTGTCTCGTACTGCTGAGGTTTTTGGGCTGGGAGGAGGGTGTACGATGAAAGATGGTCCCTTTTATAGCCTTAGTTCCTGTGGTAATCCCTTTGAACATATAGGCCACCCCAGTACCCTTCCCAACACTCAAACCAATAACTTGCCCTTCTTGTATATTGAATTTCTCTTCCTTTCCTCCAAGGGCTCTCCTGATTTAAAAGGCTCTGGGAGGAAGCTGGGAGGGTATTGACATTATGAAGTGCAGATGGGGCTTTAAATAAGCATCTGTGGAGAGGAGGAGCACGGCCGCTGAAAGCACTCTCCAGCCACCCAGTCCTGGGTCCATGTGCGCGTCCCCTCCCCCCCCCCCCCATTAGACAGAGAACTTGGACTTTACCTCATCAAGCTGCCCTCCCCTCACCTCAGGGAAGACCATAGCACCTAAGGTGTGGAGTTACCGTTAAATCGAGTGACACCATAACCTATATTAGCCTGGGGCCTGCTGAATGTCGGGTTTAGTTGTGGCCAATGTGTAAGGACAGTATGGAGTGTGGATGGGGAGCAACGTGTGGCAGGAGTTCAGCTGAGATGAAGCTGGAACAAGGAGCTGAGCTGGGTTGTGGCGAGCCTGGAATGGTGGGCAAGGAGGAATCCTGACCATTTTCCTAACATAAATGGTCAGAGATGTGAATACATATAGTTCCCATATTTAAATTGTATTTTGATAACAGGAATTTCATTTTAATATGGCATCCGCAGTATAGCTTCATGAGAATATACAATATATTTAGATGTAATTGTGCGATTGATTGCAAAGACGTATGGACCCAGGTGTCAGGTGGTCCCCATTCTCTTCACCTACAAGTACAGTATCAGCTTCTACTCCCTGAAGATCTGACTTGGGTGCATATGTCAGTTTTTCCTTTTGCTACCATGAAGAACTGACTCATACCATGAAGCACTGGTGAGCAGAGGTGGGCGTTAGTAGAGATTTTTGTGGTGGACAATATCAGTGCAACCTCAGGTCTCCTTGGATCCCCTTTACCATGTTGTGCTCTGGCCTGCCCTCCACCCCTCTGGCTTCTAACACTCGGCACCTTGCGCAGCTTCTCTTCAGAGAACACTAAGTTCTCTAAGGGACTGCCCTCAGGCCACTGGACCACTTTACCTGCAGAGCAGAGCCGGAAATGCTTGGGAATGTATCCCCTTCTGTCACCCCGCCTGTGACCAATGACTGACCAGTGCAGGAGTGTGGAAACCCAGCCCCCTTGCCTCTGATGGAGACAGCTCTGAGCTGTACTTATTTATCCTCCAGGGTCCCGCTGTGGTGCCAGCCTGAAGGACTGCCCGGATGGCACTTTAGCTATGACTTTCCCTCATCTCTGTCTCATTTCCTCCCGCTCCCTTACTGGTCTCCCATGAGAGTACCTCCTTAATAAGTCCCTTGCACAGGAACCCTAGCCTCAGGGTCTGCTTCTGGGAAACAGTTTTCTAGGGCAGATGGAGGGAGACGTTTACCACGTTCATCCTACAGCAAATAATTTCAAAATCCCCCTTAGACATCTCACCTCTCTGGCTCCATTAAGAAGTATGTTTTTCCTTCTTTCCTCTCTTGTACACAAAGCCTGGCTTTATTGGTTCAGACCTTTCTTCCTGGATCTTCCATCCCCCATTTCAAATTCTCGTCTCTTTATTTTGCAGAACAATTCTACCTCAGCCATCACCCAAACTTATTTACCAAACCATCAGGGTGCAACAATATTAGAACCCCCAAATCAGCAAGACGCTGTCTCCTTAGAAAGCAATTGAGCATGCCTCTTGGGGGTCTCACCCTTTACTCCAAATGACTTACCTACATATCAAATCCTATGCTTCCTCTCAGAAGAACTACCTTACCATTGAGCTAATAACATTTAGCCCACACATTTCATATATCTACCTGTATATGTTTGTGTATATGTATCTATCAATCTAAATAGAACATGTAAACATTTTCTTACTAGTCTGGGACAAGTATTTCCAAGCATTTGATTTCTTCACACTTAAAAAATGACATTGGGATGTTTGTGGGGGAGCTTTATTGGGGGGTAGGGGTGGGAGAAGAGCTTTATAATCAGGAAAGTGGACTGGACAGAAGGGGCTGGCATGGAGTTTCCAAGAGTCCTTTGTCCTGAGACACCGACACTCAGATCCACGTGGCTTCCCTCACCACCCAGGTCTGTTTATCTCCACTGCCCCAGAAGTTCCGCTGCGAGCAACTTGGTCTATACCTCCTGCCTCCTGCTTCTAAGGCCGCTCTCGGGAAGCCGCTGGCTGCCGGTGCAAACTAATGAGTATTTTCTGACACAAAGCCTCCAGTTGTGACAATGTAGTAATTTATTAGGCTCCTACTACAGAGCACACAGAGTTCCTGCTTGGAATGAACTAATTAAAAACTTCCCTACCATGTACAATTTCAAATGCATTGAAAAAAAAAATGAACACATGCCTCTGTGGTAATTTTTCATAGAAAGGAAATGGTAATGATTTCTAAAAAAAAAAAAAAAAAGGCATGGAAGCCTTGCATTGCTTAACTAGACAAAACCAGCATCTGTGTAACTCAGGGCATGATTGTCTTTATGCAGAAAAGACCCAATTTCTTGCCTCTAACTCTGATGCCATGTTTTCCCTGAGTTCAATTAATATGAAGGTAAAAGTTATTACTAACTGTAGGGAGAACTGGGTTGAAAGGTAATTTTATTTTGGGGTTTGTGGTGACACTCACATAACCCTGGTGGCCCTCGTTGTTCCAGGTTCAGGAGTCCTTCTTTTATAGCCAAATATCTGTCACCTGAGCCCTAACATTCTACCAGGTTCCCCCAGGAATCTCTCAGGAACACGGACACATTTCAAAATCCACCCTGGTTGCTGCTTGTCACCTTGGCCTTGAACCGTGGCCACTTTCTATTGTAGAAACACGCAGGCTGTGACAAGCTCCTCTGTACTGTTTTATTCCAACGAAAATGTTAACAAAAAATCCAACCAAGTCTTGAGCATGCCCATTCGAATTCGCCCACTGACACAGACCTCGCCAGCCTAATGCCCCTCCATACCTGTTGGAAAAACTGCATCTGCGCCTCAGTGATTCTAAACCAGAAGAGTAAGCAGTCTCAAGGAGACTTTACAATCCACTTCTGAAGCAATGAGAAGTATGGGAAAACGTCCCCTTCTTTATAGTATATCTGCCCCTTCACTTTCAGCTTAGGGGGAGCTGATTTTTCTTAAGGAGCATGGTTCTCCTTTGCCTGGGGGTAAAAACTGCTTCCTTTTTAGACAGTTTTGGTGGTCTTTGTGCTGGCTCTGTGACAGTGCACGCCGGCTGCTGTATTATTCCCCAAAGTTCAACTAAGATGGGGCTGTGGCATTTCATAAGCTTTACTGAAGGACAGGGTCATGGAGGGGATGACATGGGGCCTCAGGGGGCCTCACAGCTGGACATCAAATGTGTCTTTTCTCATGTCTTCCCCAGGGGTTCCCCCCACCCCCCCGCCGGCTATCCCTCCTTTACTGCAGCCCATGGCCTCTGCGGGGCCAGTTTGCATCCATGTAAATGAGTGCTCTTGCTGAGTTTCTGCCTGTCTGATCCAGACCCCTAGTCCACCAGCACCCAGGGAAGCACCCATTTCCTCCTCACTGCTAATCTATAACCAGTCTCTCAATAGCATCATAATCCTGGGCCCGGCTCTCCGTCGATAAAAACTGCCTTTTATATTTTTGTGTGAAACAGTGTCACTCCTCCACTGTCTCTAGAATAGCGGTTCTCAACCTGTGGGTCGCTAGCAGGGTCGCCTAAGACCATCGGAAAACACAGATATTACATTACGATTCATAACAGTAGCAAAATTACAGTTATGAAGTAGCAACGAAAATAATTTTATGGTTGGGGGTCACCACCACATGAGGAACTGTATTAAAGGGTCGCAGCATTAGGAAGGTTGAGAACCACTGCTCTAGATGATCACTAAAGTTTGTCCAACCGAGAGTCGAGTTTCAGTTAAAACTCCATGGACTACAGTGCCTAGAGGGTGTTTGGCAAATACGGTGCTTCTGACTATCTCATGGCCCACAAACGGAGGCCCACAAAACTCCGCAGTCTGAAATGAAATGGACTTGACACTAAACTGCCTGAGGAAGCAGTGGCCAGTTTCACAAAGCAATTGTGACCTCGCTATGTCTCTCCCTTGTCTGAAGAAGTTCCGGCTGTGGCAGCTCTCTTTGTACAGGTCCATCTCTGTCTGTTGGGAGGACTCTGAGCTAGAAAAGGTAGTTGGCATCACTAGTCTCTAGCAACGAAGCCATTTAAAATCAGAAATGCAGCCCTAGTTGATTTGGCTCAGTGGATAGAGTGTTGGCCTGTGGACTGAAGGGTCCTGGGTTTGATTCTGGTCAAGGGCACATGCCTGCGTTTCGGGCTCAATCCCCAGTAGGGGGCATGCAGGAGGCAGCTGATCAAGGATTCTCTCATCATTGATGTCTCTCTCTCTCTCTCTCTCTCTCTCTCTCTCTCTCTCTCTCCCTTCCTCTCTGAAATCAATAAACATATAAAAAAATAAAAATAAAATCAGAAATGCTGTGACACCATGGAATGCCAGGTCAGGTATTTCAGAGGCTGGAAAACTCCCACCTGGCCTGGAAATGCCACGGGAAGGACCTCTCCAGCCTTTGATCTCCAAAGCCCCTGGGGCTGAGCTAGAGGGCCATGGCGTATTTTCATGACATCAAGTCCCTGTGAGTGGAAATGTTATTCTGTTTTATCCTGTAGGTCTTTCCAGGAATTCTAGGACACTGATTTGGTTAAATTACAAAAGAACAATGTTTCTGTGGGAAACCAGGGGCATTTGAGATTGTTGGGATTAATGTATAGAAATGATGAAAAGTAGATCTTGGTCTTTGTCAAGAGGCCCAGAGAGTGGCTGTGCCTTATTCTTTTTCTCATCAAAAAACAAATGCATACCTTACTGTCACCACTATCCCTTCCTTCACATCATCAAGGCCATCTTTTCACTATTTGAAATGGATGAAGTGATGTCCTTGCTGCTTAGTTGCAAGGCCTCATGGGAGCAAACATTCTTCCTTGGAGATTTATATCCTTCTGGTGGTGCTACCCCCACCTTGTTGCTATGGTTAGAGTAGGTGCTGCTCTTCTCTTTTCAGCTTCTGCTGCAGCATGGCAATCATCAACACGTGTTTGTGCTATTCACCCTCATGCAAATCAGAGCAGAGGTATTGTCCTACTCTCACAGCGCTGACTGTGCGACAGTAAAATAAATATTCACCCTCATGCATTCAAAAAACAGTTATTGAGCACTAATATGTGCTTGCTTGGTCTCTCAGGTTGATTTTACCATCTTGTTTGCAGATGGATTGCCTTTCTGTTATATTTACCAAATATTCCTAGTAAACATAGAGGCAGAGACTTCATAAGAATCATAAAAATGGAGTGATAAAGCCCAGAATTCTACAATCAACCTAAATTCTACATCATCAGTCCATGTATCACTGCTGGATTTCAGACCTGTATGTCCAACTACTAACCAGTCATCTTCAGAAGTCTGGCAAGAAGCCAGATTCATGATGTTCCCAGACCGGCACTCATCGTTTGACACCCCTGACCCTTTTTCGTGGCTGCCTCCCAACCCCTTCCCCAAACAGCAAACCAGTTTTCCTCCATGTACTCCCAGACTTAGCTGGTGGCACCATCTGCCCATCAGAAACACTGCTGTCCCACGGACTCCTTTTCTTTCACCCTCCGCATTAATTCATAGAACAGATCCCATTGATTGAACCTCCCACAGAGGCCTCTCAACTCTTTTTCCCTGTAATTCCCATGGCCACCACGGGTCTCAGCTCCTCTCACCTGGACCATTTCTCTGATTGGTATCTTGGCTTCCAGCTAAACTCGGTGTGATCTTCCTAAGACACCAATCTGATTGTTACCTTCCACCCATCCCCACGCTTCAAGTTTTCCTCCCCTACACGCTTCAAGCTCTCCTCCTCGCCTGTGGAGTAAAACCCAGGAGGGTCTGACCCCCGGGACTTTCTCCCACTCCCCCTGCATTTAATCTGTGCTTCAGGTTTGCCCATCTGTAATAACCCCCATATGGCACACTTGTTCCTGTCGCCATATCTTTGCCCTTGTTTCTGCTGCTTGAAATCTTTCCCCACTTCATCCATCTGGTAAATTCTTATTTGTGCTTCAAAACCCACTGCCATGCAGCCTCTTCCTGGGAGCCTTTTCTGCCTCTGCCGCTCCTTTCTGCCTCTGCATCTCTCTGCCTCCCGGTTCTGGGTACTGTGCCGCCTGGCACACAGTCGGAGCAGATGATTTACAAAGTGTAGAGGGGATGCTCTCGACTAGACTCCAAAGGGAGGAAAGGAAAGAAGCAAGACATTTCTTTTTTGTTAACCTTCAACAATTTCTCTAATCCTTAACAGATGGAGGCTTGGGTTCACCTGCGAGCGCACACTTTGTTCCTTTGTTTCTGGAACACTTTAATGATCCTTTCTGTAAAGGTGAAGTTCTAGTCCCCAGTTGCAATGGAGAGCTTCCAGAGCAGTGGTTCTCAACCTTCCTAATGCCGCGACCCTTTAATACAGTTCCTCATGTTGTGGTGACCCCCAACCATAAAATTATTTTTGTTGCTACTTCATAACTGTAATTTTGCTACTGTTATGAATTGTAATGTAAATATCTGTGTTTTCCGATGGTCTTAGGCTCTACAGCAGCGGTTCTCAACCTGTGGGTCAAGAACTGCATTAAAGGGTCGGACCCACAGGTTGAGAACTTCTAGCAGGATCGCCTAAGACCATTGGAAAACACAGATATTTACATTACGATTCATTAACAGTAGCAAAATTATAGTTATGAAGTAGCAACGAAAATAATTTTATGGTTGGTCACCACAACATGAGGAATTAGAAAGGTTGGGAACCACTGGACTAGATGATCCCTAAGGTATGACCAATCAAAAATTCAGTCTATCTCTAAAGCCAAATATTAGAGCATACATTGAGGAACTCTGAGAAGTGTGAAACACCTGATAATGAGGTTCATTTGAGTAACATTCAGTTTTTCTCAAATGAAGAAGGTACTGCCTCCCCCCCAAGTAGAGCTTTGAAAATATGTGTGAGCATTTGTCACAATGATGGGAGGCAGGTGTCACTGGTATTGGAGCTGTGGAGGTGACATGTTTTGGGATAAATTCTCTCATCTCAAATTCCAGCAGGGCCCCTAACAAACAAACACAAATGGTGGAAACACAGCACTAAATCAGGATCAAATTTTAGTTCTCTTCTTGCTCTTGCCAGTCTCATTTTTCTCATTTGTAAAATGGGTAAAAGCACAAGGCTGTGGTGAGGACTAAATCTAAAGCATTTAATGAGATTGTCTTTTCTGACACATGACTACTCAAGATTCATTCTCCTCTTACCTGTGTGGTTTGCGGTCTAATAAGTGTTAGGATAGAGGAAATGTAGGGTGTTATGGGAGTAAACAGGAAGTTGCTAGGCTGAATCAGGAAAATCTGACCCCACACCAGCAGGAAGTGGGGGCATGTGACCTAGGGTTACCAGTCATCTCATTCTGCTTCCATGGCCCAGCAACTGGGTCATGGGAAGTATATGATCATCACTCAGGCCAGGGAAGATCAGCCTCTCATTTTTATTAAATCTTGTGGGAGAAGAGAAGCCCTATTCTCAGTTAAATCCAGGCCGAGAAAGATATGAACCTAAAGATATGAACTATGTGTGGGTACCATGACAGAACCCGAGAGTGATGCCAGCTGAACAGAAGGCAAAGCCAAGAGATTAAAAGAAGTGACTGGTGTGCATTGTTCAAGCCCCTGGGTAAAGCTACTCCTGGTTTGAACAATGCCCCTGGGCATGTTAGATCTGTGAGAGATACCTTTCCTTTGTTAGTTAAGCCAGCATGCATCACTTACTACAGAAACAATCCTGACTTACCCAACACTTACATCTATCTGCCTTTAACTATTGTTACCAGTATCTCCTCTACCTGACTCCAAGCTCCTTGAAGACAGTCATCTTCGAACCCTCCCAAATATCCTAATACTTGATACTAGTGTAGTATAAAAAAAGCACCCCCAAAATATTTGATGCATAAGCAAAATGAAATAAAATGGTATATATAAAAGAGTTTTGTTGACTCTTAGTTATCTTATAAATGAACAGCATGGTATATATATCAAAGTTCTCATGAATATTTCCCCTAAAACGTTTGTCTCCTGAGAATTTCTAGAGCAATAAGATTAGTATATAAGCAATGGAATTATTCACCCAGTTTGTTTTTCACATTTGTCTCCATTTCGGCTTTGTACTGAAGCAATCTGTCCTTGCTATTGTGTCCCTAATAGGCTCCCTCATTAGACTGAGTTTCTCCAGGGCAAAGACCTTTTCTGCTTCATCTCTGTGTCCTTGGGGCATGTAGGGGTGCTCAGCTGTTTGGATGGGCTCCTCTCCCCTCGCATCCCTCTCAGAAGCAGCCCTTTCCTTCTGTGGACTTTCAGGTGGCTGAGCTGCCAGAAAAGTGTATCCCTGTGGCCCAGTGGACATCCCTGGGGACTTGTAGTGTGTCTTTAACTTTCATTCATTCAGAAGATATGCATAGAGGACCAACTATGTGCTGGCTATTGTCTCTGGGATTCACGCTCTTGTGGCACTCACAGACAAGTACAAAGGCAATCGTAATGCAGTCTAATAAGTGCTAGGATAGGGGAAATGTAGTGTGTTATGGGAGTAAACAGGAAGTTGCTAGGCTGAATCAGGAAAATCTTCCTGGGAGAAGTAGCATCAAAACTAAAGCCTAAAGGGTGAGTAAGATTATCTAGGCAGCTCTGGATGGTGTGGCTCAGTTAATTGAGTGTCATCCCATGCACTAAAGGGTCACAGGTTCAATTCCTGGTCAGGGAAGATACCCAGGTGTGCGCTCAATCCTCAGTGGGGGCGTGCAGGAGGCAGCTGTTAACGTTTCTCTTTCTCTCTCCTCTCACTTCCTCTCTCTCTAAAATCAATAAAAACATATTTTAAAAAAAGATTAGCCAGGCAATGAGCAAGGAAGAGAGCCTCCTAGTCAAAGGGAATGGCAATTGTAAAAACACTGCAATGAGCAATTGCCATTCTCTTTGACAGGAAGGCTCTCTTTGAAGCAACCAAGTGCCCATCAATAAACAAGTGGGTAAAGAAACTGTGGTACATATAGACAATGGAATACCACTCAGCCATAAAAAAGAGTGCAATCTTACCCATTTGCAACAGCATGGATGACCTAGAGGGTATTATGCTAAGTGAAATAAGTCAGTTAGAGAAAGACAAATACCATATGATTTCACTTATATGTGGGATCTAAAGAACAATGTAAATGTAAACAAAACAGAAACAGACTCATAGATACAGAGAACAGATTGATATCAGGTTGCCATATGGGAGGGGAGTGAGGGCCTGCATGAAAAAGGCGAAGTGATTGAGAAGTACAGATTGGTAGTTACAAGAGTCATGGGGATGTAAATCCAGGATTGGGGAAGTAGTCAATAATATTGTAATAACTATGTATGGTGCCAGGTGGGTACTGGAAATATCAGGGAGAACACTTTGTAAAGTATATGATGTCTAACCGATGTTGTGTATACTTGAAACTAATACAAAATAATACAGAATGTAAAGTGTAATTGGAAAACATTTTTAAAAATTAAGAAATAAATAAAAAAGTTTAAGAAAAGGGAATGGCAGTGGAGTAATGGGACAGGGGGCAGGTGTCTCTGGGGAGGTGGCCTGGTGCAGACTGGCAGCAGCGTGCTTGTAGATGTGCTGCCACTTCTGCTTCTTCTGGGTCAGTCTCTTTCCACAACCCAACCAGGCCATGCCCTTGTATTCGGTGTTTTCTTGGCTATAGCTATGAACTTCAGATGATATCAGGATACCAGGCGATGTTGTGCCTGCCTCATTTGGGCCAAGCACTTGGCTGTAGTCCGTCTTTTCATCCCTTTTAGAATTCATTCATTAATTTCTCTGGAGAAATTCAAGCATCAGCAGAATATAGGCTGGCCTACCTAGCTTAGAATCAGGTCCTGATGATTGCAACCACCTCAAAGATGATCCTGTGTGTGTGTGTGTGTGTGTGTGTGTGTGTGTGTGTGTGTGTGTGCGCGCGCACGCTGTGGGTTTGAGGGAGGATAGGCTTGCCACTGGCTCATTCATTCAGTGATAGATTCTAAACTCCATACTGGACAGCTTCAGAAACCTCCTGAGAGCATCAGTCAGGAAGGATCTTGGTTACCCATGGACTCATACAATTTATATTCCTCCAGAGACAGATATTGAAATTGAGCCTCGCAGCAAAATGCAATCACTGCTTTTTTGCTCTTTGATGACAAACCATTCCTCCTTCCACTTGGGGACATCATTCCTGAGTTTCGTTTGGATCTTTCTGCCAGAATACTCATGGCAGAGAAATGTGGTAGGACCCCCAGGGGTCTAGAAGACAAAGCCAGAAGTAGCTTGCCACAGCTAGAAATTTCTTAAATTCATGTTTTGTCTTTAACTTTTGTGCAAATTTGGATTCCCCCGTCATAACAAATGCAAGTTTGCTTTAATAAAAACTGTTCTAGGTTATTGAATTAAGTTGGCACTTCAGAGGGTGTGCTGTGTTTAACCACGGGGCTTCTTGTGACCCTGGGCATGCTGCCTTGTACACAAGCCCCGCTTTGAGAAACAGGCTTTTACGTTATACAGATCTGGGTTACCAGATAGGTCAGTTTGGGCAGATCACTTCACCTTCCCAAGCCTCAGTTTTTTCATCTGAAATATGAGATCCATGCAACCTATGTGGCAGGGTTAGTGTGGGGATTAAACAAAATAAAATATATCAAGTGGTTGGTCCATAGTAGGCACTCAAGAAACATTAACAGCTCCCTGTTGTTAGGAATGTCTCTGTCAGCTTCGCAGTTCCAGAATCCCGTGATTCTGACTCAGCTGACTGAGAAGGTGACCTCAGGGGACATTCGCTACTGAAGGGGTTTTGAGGAGAAACAGTATATACGTCACTACTGGTTGACACAGCTGATGACACTAGGAAATGAAAATAAACTGTATGGAGAGAGGAGATGTGATAGGGTTTTAGGACTTACCAGAGTCTGTTTCCTCCTGTCTTGGTCTTTCTGAAATGTGAAAATTGGCAATGGGGTGACACAGTGTCCCACCTACGGCCTGGGCCCTCCTGTCACACGGCAGCTGCAGGTGAGTCACTGGCACGGAGAGAAAGTCAGAGCCTGGCAGCTGTCCCTGTCCCCAGGCTCCGCTTTCGGTCCTGCTGCCGAAAAAGATTTAGGCCATGGTCACAGCCTAGACTAATGAGTCCATCTCAGGGTATATAACAGCAGCCTGAGGAAATTTACTTCTAAGTCCTAGGATGCTATATAGGATGTCAGATCCCAGTTAAAGAGGAAATTCCACATACAATCCTAATCATTAATGTAAACACTGAACTGTGAACTTTAATTTAGAAAATCCCGCCACTTTCTGGAGGGGAGAGGGAGCCTTTTAGCTGTATGATGGGTCTTTCTCTGAGTCACCAGGCTCAGAGTCCAGTGGGGCCCGGAGGGCAGCTGGACACATAAGGAAGGAGGTGGGGATAAAAGCCCAGCATGGACGTCTGTACAGGTACCCAGGTGAGTGAGTCACGTTGTCTCGGGGCTTCAGGAAAGCTTGACAGTAGAGGTGGTATCTGAGCTAGAGATTCGGATTCAGAAGGCTGGCTGGGACTCGCCCATGACTGTTTTTCTACGTCTGCAGAGATTCTGATGCACAGCCAGGGTCGAGTCTCCCGGCAGACATTTGTGCTTCTATGTTAGAGTTTTCCCTTCTGGGCTGTGAGCCCCTTGATGGTAGGGTCTCGCTCGCTCTCTATGCTCAGCGTCATTATTGCAGCCGCGTAGAGCCTGACCCCAAGTCCAGGGCTGTGTCTCCTCCTAGGGTGCCTCCCTCACTGTGACAACCCAACACTCCTGAATTCAGAAGAACTCCATGTCACTCAAGGTTAAACACTTAAATATCTGTAGTGTTTTACTGCCTTTCTTTCCGAATGTGTATCTGACTCTCTTTTCAGATGTATATTTTATCTTTTTTTTTCCCTGTTAATTCCATTTTTCAAAATGTACCCTTGAGTCCCTTCTCAAAGGCAACATCTAAGTTTGTTTACTTGTGAATACAAGGGCCTCTCCCCCCTGTGGGTCCCTAAAACATTTCTGGAAAGGAGAATGGGGTGGATTTGGGGTAATGCACAATATCAGAAGAGAACCCAGAGAACTGAGATGTTCAGAACTGAACTGAGGTGAAGCGGCCAACCAGCTTCGGGCTGGCACGAGCTCCTCTCACTTCTTTTAGCAATTTCAGTCAAAAGCCAGTGTCAAGTTGCCGAAACCAGTTTGGCTCAGTGGATAGAGCGTCAGCCTGAGGACTCAAGGGTCCCAGGTTCGATTCCGGTCAAGGGCATGTACCTTGGCACATCCCCAGTAGGGGGTGTGCAAGAGGCAGCTGATCGATGTTTCTCTCTCATCGATGTTTCTAACTCTATCCCTCTCTCTTCCTCTCTGTAAAAAAATCAATAAAATATTTTTTTTAAAAAAAAAGCCAGTGTCAAGCATTTCTGAGTCTGTGATCTAATTTCTTCTACTAAGACTGCTCTGCTTCTAAGTATCAGAACCCCATAACATTTGGTGAATGAATGAATGAATGAACAGATGCAGGAATGAATGAAGTGTCATACAACCCTGAATGGCTACATTCAGACCCCTTTTGTGTAGGGGGGGGGGAGGTGGAGGAGCACTAAAGCCTTCTGGAATGGAAGAACCCGGTGTGGGAAGATGATGTCAACATCAGATGCCAGCAGAGGGAGCTTTTTTCCTTGGCCCCAGAGGAAGGGCACTGGGTGAGTGGAGAAGAGAAAAAAGCTCAAGGCCATGTAGGGGGCCCAGCACGATAAGAGAGGACCAGGTGTCTCCAGCAGCCAATTGCCACGTGGGCAGAAACAGAAGCCCTGTTGAGTCTCTGGTTCCGGTGACTGGAGGGTCTCATTAGCCTGTGCGCACTAACAGCTTCTTTAGGGACGATGACGTCCTTGGGGATGTGCAGGCTGGAGAGACCGGAAAAGCTGATGGAGTTTTCAGGTTTCATCGAGTGCAGCTTGCATTTATTTACCCCTCCCTCTGGGTGCAAATGCAGCTGCCTTTACTGTTTCCTTCTAGTCCGTTGGTTGTTTTTTTGTTTTGTTTTTTTAATGTTTTTATATCTTTCTGGGAGCTTTGACAACGGGACATTTTGATTTCATTATTAAGAATGTGGACCCAGACGTAAGTGTGCTACAGGGAAAAAGTGAATATAGACAGGAAGCTAGGAAAGAATAACTCAACGCCTACAACAAGGAGCCAACAAAATGTGCTAATTTTCACGGAAAGGGCATGGTCAGCAGTTTCTGGCACTGAAATGCATCAGGCTGTCAGGGAGGCACGCAGACTTCCAACTGGGGAAGCCCTTAGGGCCCCTCTCCATCTCTTTCTCTGTGCACCCCCTTTCCTTTCTGCCAACCCCCAGAAAGTTTGTAAAGAGTCACTCCTTTTAAACCGCTGCTGCCTTTTTAAGATTTTGCTCCTTTCATTATGGGGGCTGAGTTCATCTCTGCTTCATTCACAAAGAGCCCCTTAAGCCACCTGGGCCTGAACACGGCTTAAATCGGACACTGGGATATTGCTGCACAATTTTGCTCTGGTTTAATTACAAAGCCAGAGCCGTCTGTTTATTTTAACGAGCTATTTTAAGACATCGCTGGGGTGAGACAGATGTAGTCGCTCCAGCCACATAGGGTAGGTTTTGTCCCCAGTGTGCTGGTACCTGGCACAGGTTGGTAAGGGAGGGGTGTGTGTGGGGGTGGGGGTGGGGGTGGGGATGGTTGGTGGTGTTGGGGTTGGGGGGGTCAGAGGTCAGGGCTGCCAGCTAGCAGGTTCTGCCAGAATTCCAAAGATCAAATAACACTTGAATTAGTCAGGAGCAGCATCATGGTTCTGGGTCATCCGTCCATTCAGGGCAAGACCCCAGCCAGAGATGGAAGTATGTGTGGTAAGCAGGATGGTTAACTTGAGGGGGGGGGGGGAAAGAGAAGCCAGTCCAGGTTTGGAAGTAAAAGAGATAGAGGAAGAGCTTTTTTCTTTAGCAGATACTCACTGAGCATCTACCACGGGTCTGGCCACACGAGACTTATTCTCATTTAATGTTAATCTGGCGAGATCACTTTTAGAGGAGGCAGCATTGGTGACTCAGTTCACAGAGTACTCTTGCACATGGGTCCCAGCCACTTCCACTCTCTGAGAAGTTAGCAAGTATGAATTTTTAGTCCCTGTGCTCTTTTGTTTTTCTGTGAATCAAGTTATTCTCTCTTTCAAACCCCATTTTGCTTCCTGGCAGAAAAAAATAATTTTGTTTACTTTCTGGGAAAGGCATTCATTGCAGGCTTCTATACTTCTATACTTGAGTTGATCCAGGAGTTTGTCCTCCCTGATCTCTGACTTGATACCTACACACCCAGAGTTGGCACCTGGGACTCAGGGGCCTTATGTAGCATCATAGCATCAATAGGAAGGGGATCGGGTCCCTGGTCGTTGGCACCTTTCCATACTGGTATCTACTGAGATGTACAGAACTTCTCTGTGTGTCCAGGCCCTGCTATGCAGCCACACGGACATCTAGTGAAACACCAGGTTCCCAACTGGCCTCTAGCCATGTAATCCTCTCCCTTCTACTGCGGTGTCCGTGCATCAGGACTGTAATATCCCCATAGGTTGGCTTTCTCCTTTCCCCGGTGAAAATTTCCCATCCTCCTCCAGGGAACAGGGAAGGTTTATTGCTCCCTCACCTTTTGGATCAGTGGCAAACCCCGTGGGGGTTTTAGGTCTTCTCTGCTTCAACACCATCTGTGTCCAACCACTGCCATTCTGCAGTGGGGCAGGACTTTCTGTGAGGCTGACACTACTCAAGTCAGGCTGGGACGTGGGGCAGAGATTTCTTCTCCTCTTAGCTCCCCTCTTTCGTTTGGAGGTCTTATTGTTTCTACATATCTAACAAGTCTTGGGTGGTAGGATCATGTCAGAGCTCAAGGATCCTCCTCAGATACCATCACCAGCCTCTTCTCTTTGCTTCTCTTCTAACTGTCCCCTCCGAGCTCAGAGAAACTTCTTAATCTTTTCTCAGGCATCAGGGGGAGAAAGCTGATTCTGCAAATGTTCTTCCCAAGGGATCGTGCCCAATGTAACGCCTGTTTGACAATGGTTGCCCAGTGAGTGAAAGGGGAAAGGGTCACAGATTAGAATGAAGTGTGGTTGTGGGGCTGCTAAGACAATGATTGTAACTAAAAAAATTATTCTGTCAAGTAAAATAGTTTAAATAACTAGGACAATAATAGCAAGTACTTAAATAGTGCATCATGTGTGCTAGGCTCAAGCTGCCACTCATATAGCAGCTCATTTATTTCCTATGCATCCTATTTATTCCTCAGAGATGATGATGATGATGATGATGATGATGATGATGATGATGATTAATCTCCCTTTACCAGTGAGGAAACTGAGACAAAAAGAGATTCAACAATTTATCTGAAGTCTGTGACATGAAATAGATAGTAACTGTTGGAGTTAGGAGTAAAATCCAGGCATTCTGTACTCTTAACAATTGTACTGCTTCACTGCTTACATATGTGAATGATGGTTTAGTCTTCCCCGGGGCCTGGGGCTGAGGCTGTGTTCACTTTTGCAGTGCCCTGGGTATTGGAGCTGGAAGAATGACAGTTTCCATTGAAAATTTACACTTGTTCGCCCAGCCGGGTGTAGCTCAACGGTTGAGTGTTGACCCAGGAATCAAGAGGTCACCGGTTCGATTTCCAGTCAGGGCATGTGCCCAGGTTGCGGGCTCGATCCCCAGTGAGGGGTGTGCAGGAGGCAGCCAATCAATGATTCTTTCTCATCATTGATGTCTCTTCTCTCTCTCCCTCTCCCTCTCCCTTCCTCTCTAAAATCAATAAAAATATATTTAAAAAGAAAACTTACGCTTGCTAATGCCCCACCATCCCTCCCTTTTTCACAGGCAGTTTGGCACCCGGTCCTCAGTTGTGGAGTCTCTTCTCCACCCACATAGGGCTTACAATCATCTATGCTGAACACTCTGTGGTAGCTCAATGATGCAAACTAAAGTTGGCAGTTCTGTTCTTTAAAAAAATAAACATCATGAATGAAAATACTGTCAAAATCTTTTCTCTGCACCTATCAGAATTTGTAGGAGGCAAATGCACACAGTGACTGTATGTGACACCTCTCTTGTACAAGTTCTTTTTCTACTTTCTCTCCAGGCATCCAACAAAATTCTCTTTTCTCCATAGTACATAAAATAGGGAAATTGCTGGTGACATTTTGCAATATGGTATGACAACTGGTGAGTCTGGGAAATAATGATTTAATGGGATTAGGTGAAATTGCTGAAATTCTCATTTTTCCCCATGGAATTCTGCCAACATTTTATTTTCTACAATTCTGCAGAAATAACATGAAACAAGATTGGACTTTCTCATCAGTTGGAGAAATTGCAACTTGTGTTTATCTAGTTGTTATGACCTGCAAATATTTTCTCATGGCTTGGAATTATAAGGGAGTCAGAAGAAATTTTGACTACTTGTTGGGTAATTATTGGAAAAGCCCTTGAATTGTAGGGAATGCAGGTAGCAAATGAACAGCCATTAGAACGTCACGTAGAGGGGACTTAGCAGAAAGTGAAGGACATGGGGAAACTGGAGTGGTTATTAGCAATGGAGAGTTTGGAGCCCATATGCCAATGGTGGTAATAAAAGAGAATAATGCTTCCCCCAACACTCTCCCACATGTTCAGAGATGGGGAGTGATCTGAGCCCTGGGAACATTTAAGAGTGAGAAATGTTTAACTGCAGCATTAGCTTCCTAATACAAGCTCCAGTTCTATATGTCCCACTCGGCTCAACTACCAGCACCTCCAAAGCCCTTAAAAACTTCTTTGTCTTAATGGCACCAATTCTCTCCTTATCTGGCATCCACCCCTTACTCAGACCTCTGGCAGAGCCAGACCAATTTTTTCTTGTCTCCCCAGGAAAGGAGCAGCTTTAACCATCCTTCTCATCTCTATCCTACCTCTAAACCAGCTTATACATCTGGGTTCACTTTGAAAATAATCCGAGGGTCCAGTAAGAGAGGAAAGCCCACTGGGAGAGCTAAAATCTGGTCTGGCCTTCCTGGTACAGCCAGTCCCGCAGATGTGGGAATAAAGATCAGAGAAGGATCAAGTCCTCCAAAGGCTTTTGTCATGCCCAGTCTTAAACTGGGATGCATGAAGTCTCTGAAATTATACATAAAGCCGTGTGTGTGTGTGTGTGTGTGTGTGTGTGTGTGTGTGTGTGGTTTAAAATTTTTCATGAAAAGAGCATCCATCTTTTCCACTGGATTCTTTTTGTTTGTTTGTTTTTAATCCTCACCCAAGAATATTTTTTCCATTGATTTTAGAGAGAGTGGAAGGGAGAAGGGGAGAGAGAGAGAAAAAAACACACCAATGTTAGACACATCAATAGATTGCATCCTGCATGCCCCCTACCAGAGCCAAGAGCTTGTAACTGAGGCATATGCCCTTGACCAGAATTGAACCTGGGACCCTTCATTCCACAGGCCAACACTCTATCCACTGAGCCAAACTGGCTAGGGCTTCCACTGGATTCTTAAAGGACTCTGCAACACCTATCCCAGCCCCACTGTCACCAAAGTTAAAAAACAGTGACTTAAAGAGATCATAGAATTTTGAGCTGAAAGGAATTTTAATTTTTCTGATATAAAATCTTGAGTCTGACTAGCCTGAAATGTTTCCTAAACATCGAAGTCCTTTAGACCTTTCTCTTCCCAAACACCTTCCAGATGGCTCGTGGAAAGGGCATCACAATGACCCAGAGTAGGGCTGGAGTGGTGGTATGATTATCCTCCCAGATGTGTCAGAAGGTGAGGGGGTGGCAGGCACACGTCTGTCCTCTCACGTCCTCCCTTTCAGAGGGAACTGATGGGATCCATTCTTATTAGAAGAATCTGGCATGGTCCCACCAAATGACTTCACTGTGATGATTTTCATGGCCCAATCTTCCTCTGAACCTTTACACATTTATTTCTTTTACTTTTCTGTTTAAAGCATCCCAAGTTTATATAATTCAAAATTATTATAGTTTTAAAAAAATCTCATTTGTTCAACACAAATACTAAAAAAAAAATAAATCATCTGGACACTGGACACCCTTCATGGCAGCTGGGTCCACTCTTCCCAAGTCCAATGTTTCCATTCAGGGAATGGAAATTATATATGAAGAGCAGGGTGAGAAAACTACAGAATTCTAATCTTCTATATATAAAGCCTAAGCGACTGACCGACCAGTCGACTGGTTGCTATGATGCACACTGACCACCAGGGAGCAGAAGCTCAACGCAAGAGCTGCGCCCTGGTGGTCAGTGTGCTCCCACAGCCAACCTCCCATGATCCCTCCCCCCAGCCAGCCACCTTCCCCCCCACCCCCCATCGGCCCCAATCGCAGCCAGGTTGAGGGACCCCACCCATGCACGAATTCATGCACTGGGCCTCTAGTTTCTACATAAGAGTTCTCCGGGTTGAGATGGAAAACAGGAGAAAAGTCAGTTGATTCTTATCATAGGTAGGTCAGAAATAAGGCTTTCTTATTAAGAGGTAGAGTAGAAAGAACTTGGCAACCATGATCTGTAAGGGCGGGGGTGAGGAAGAAGTTAAGGATGACTCCCAGGCTTCTGACTTGGCTGTTGGAACACAACAGAAGGAAGAGCTTTGGGGAGAAATAAATGAGACACATTTTGGCTATGTTACATTTGGATCCAGGTGAAGAATTTGATGTGCAGTGCAATATGAGGATCTGAAGCTCCAAGCAGAGGCTTGGGCAAGAGATACAATTTGAAAGCCATCAGAATATCTACAGCCTAGTCACCTATAGAAAGTTAAGAAGAGGATTTCAAAAAGGAGAGAAGACAATATTTCAGAGAAGTCGAGTAAGAAAGAACCAACTGTCCTCTGGCCTTAGCATTGAGGAAGTCATTGATGACTTTAGGATAAGCAGTTTCTGTGGATTTGTAGGAGCAGAAGCCAAATCATATTTGATGGATTGAATGAACAGCAAAGAAATGGCTAAGCTGAATGAGGATGATTCCAGAAGCCTGGATAAAAGAAAAAAAAAATAGAGAGTGATAACTGGAGGAGGCATGCAGTATAGTGGGAGTTTTATTATTTTTTTTAGGTTTGAAGAGACTTGAAGATGATTCCATGGTGATGAGAAGGAGGGAGAAGTTGAAGAATCAGGAGAACAAATGAATCATTGATAGAACAAATTCCTGGGTGGAAATGAGTAAGAGTAAATCAAGAGCACTATGGTGAGACTGGCCTTGAAGCCCTTTCCAAGACATCAAGGAAGGAAGGATATGGGTGCAGATAAACTTGTGAATGAGGTGTGGGGACCTGAGGGAGTTCATACCTGGTCATCTCAATTTTATCAGTTAAGGAAAGCAGGGAGGGTTGAGGTAGGTCAAGGAACATGAGAAAAGTGGCAAAAGCTTGGATCTACCATGGAGAAGAGGGGAAAGGAAACGGACAGGGAAACAGATGAGATTAGCTAAGAAGCACTAAGGGCCCAAAGAAGACTGGAAATCCTAAATGAGTGGTAGCACTAATACACCCAGTTGTGTGTATTTCTCTAATGTTTGGCTACCAGTGTGTAGAGCTGGAGAAGATAGATATGTTTGGGTTAATCTAGGGATGGGGATTTATAAGATAGGATTAATAGCAGGACAAAGGGATGAGGAAGCTGGGTTTTCTAGATAGAGTAGTTGAAGTGATGAACCATGGGAGAGGAAAAAAGAAACAGGAAAAGATTGATGCCAAGTGAAAGACTGAGATAGAATGGAGCGCTCAAGTTGCTGAAGATCTTGTAAAGATCAAAGAACAGGCACGTTCAAAGGAGGGCTGGGAAGGTCTGGAAAGACAGGATAGTGTGGTCAGAAAATGCCTACGCTAAAATGTGTTTTCCAAAGCACTTTGCCTCTATTTCCACATTGTACTGTAAAATCTAAAAGTGCATTGTAAATGAAAGGATAAATGTCTGGTTAATTATTTGTTATTTTGTATTATCTATGCCTTTGGCTTTCTTCCATATGAGAATTCCATTCTATTTTCATTGAAATAAGAAAATGTGGACCAAATCTTAAGAGCATTATTTCGCTATTGCTTTGACCATTTTTTGTATATGATGGTATTATTATTTTTTCTTTTTTATTGAATTTGTTGGGGTAACAATGGTTAATACAATTATATAAGTTTCAGGTGAACAATTATATAATACATCGTCTGTATATTGTATGATGATATTTTTATTATTATTGCATTTTTATGTTCAGTATAAGCTCTTGGAAAAGAAGCCAGTGTTTTCTATTTCAACAGTTGCAGCAGCTTTATAAGCTTCAGCCAGCCTTCTCTGCTTTGTCCTTTCCCCAAAATTTAAGTTGGTTTTAGGAAAAATTTAACCTGTAAATCTCAGGAGGACAGACCACATCAATAGAGTCCACATGACAAGTGACTAATGGTAACAAAGTGGACCCATGGGATGACAGGGAGTGTCGGTGAGGCAGTTCGCACCACTGTGACCTAGATTGGAAGCAAAGCCTGAAAGCCAGTTAGATTCATGCAGGTTAGATGCGCAACGCACATAAGTAAGGTACTGGTCCCCTCACACCTTGCTAGGGCTGCTTCAGCTGTCCTTTCGGGAGGGAGGTGAACAATTAAATGTGTGTATAATTTTAAAATGCTTCAGTAGGAACACAAATATTTCATTTAGTATGCCTCATCCTGTTAAAATATGTGTTTAGCAAGTATGCAGATTAGGTGAAAATGCAAACAGAATTATGGGTAATGGATTGGAATCTCATTTGCAGAGGAAAAAAAACTTGAGAGATGCTATTAGTCAGTAGGACTAGGGTGCTTCTCTAGAATCCTATTCAATTGTCTTATAAGTGGACAGAATAATGATAGAGTTGGCCATGTGTAATGGCCACCAGGGTGTTAAGAAAAAAACAGCAAAAGAAACAAGGGGCAAAGGTTTGTCACTGGGTCTCCTCTACACACAGGTCCTCTGTGGCTATGGGCTCTAGCAAGGGACCTTTTCTGTTTCTGAGAGCCAGGGTGCGCAGACAGGCTAGCAAGAAGTTTCTTGCCGAAACCGGTTTGGCTCAGTGGATAGAGCGTCGGCCTGCGGACTGAAAGGTCCCAGGTTCGATTCCGGTCAAGGGCATGTACATTGGTTGCGGGCACATCCCCAGTAGGGGGTGTGCAGGGGGGCAGCTGATCGGTGTTTCTCTCTCATTGATGTTTCTAGCTCTCTATCCCTCTTCCTTCCTCTCTGTAAAAATCAAATAAAATATATTAAAAAAAAAAAAAAAAAAAAAAGAAGTTTCTTATTCCTTGCTGAGTGTATTTCTACAGAATTAAAAACAGGGACAGTATCTGGTCCGTAGTCAGTGCTTAGTTAAATGGCAGGTCTATTCTCCTCTCCCTCCCCTTGGTGGAGATTGTGTCACTGGTTGTCGTATCTCATGACATCATCTATTTTCCATGCTCTTAGTCTGTGTTCATCGAACCACCTGCTAAGGGCAATTTGCCTCCCCTGGCATGCTGACATGAATATTCCAGTTTGCTTGGCAGTTTTATTTTTCCTTGTAATAAATGAAATAACATTCTACTTTATTTACATATTGTGAAATGGCTAATTAGGGCAAGTTGCTGCCCCTGGTTCTGATGAATTTGGGAAAGAAAATGTAAATTTCTCTACCTTTAAAGAGATGAACAGATCTGGATTCTACACAACACTGTCACTCAGAGGAGCCCCACGTGAGCCATAAACCTCTCTCTTTGATATTTTCTGTTTCAACAAATGCCATGTATGCCTTCTTTCCAGTGTCAGTGCCTAGAATTCCACGAGATTGCCTGTAAACTAAAGTAACCTTGACCTTGATGAGGAGCTTCATTGTGAGGAAGTGGGAGTGCTTGTGAAACCTCAGTCTCATCGGGAGTGCTTGTGAAAATGCATATTCCAGGCTTCCCCATAGAGATCCTGCCTCAGTAGACCCAGGTAGGACCCAGAATCTGCACTCTTAGCGTAACTGATTCCCATACATATAGTCAACACCACACTTTCAAAAATGGCTGCATCTTGGGGTGCGGGCTCCTCTGTGGCTATGGGCTCTAGCAAGAGACCTTTTCTGTTTCTGAGAGCCAGGGGTTCCTCCCTCCACCAGAATGAAGTCTGATGCACCCCAAGGAAGGGAAGTGGGGGCTCTGAAGCCCGTGTGGAGTAACAAAGGACAGGAAGAACTGTTGGTAGTCCTGGAATGACCTCGAGACTTTTCACAGGAACTCAAGCTGCCTGTCTGAGTGTCTGGTTCTGGCCGTCTGTCTGGTGAGACAGTTTGGTCTGCCTGACAAGTTGGACCTGTTGCCACACTCCCTTGCACAGAAGCTGATTTCGGGTTTAGAAACATGTTTACTTTGATTTGGCAAAGGCTGCTTTGGCAAAGGGCAGAGATTCCCTCAGGCCACTTCAAATAATGGCAGCAGCATGATGTGTTGTAAATGTGGATGTGGCAATAGGACTTCTATCTCTTGTCCTAGAAGTCAACAATATTGGAATTTCTCACCCATATGTAGTGCTGGAAATCTTTATTAACTGGCAGTTGGCAACCTTTGCCAGAGAATCGTAGAATGCTAGACTTAGGGCTAATCCACAGGTTATAGTAGAGCCCCTCTTCATTTTAAAGATGTAAAACTGAGGCAGGGGGAGGGCGGATGATTCACCAGAGTCCAGCAGCCTCTTAGAGGCAGAGCTGGGAGTAGAAGGTCTGACATCAGTGCAGAGCACCCTGCTGCCTGCTCCCAACCACAACCACCAGACAAGCGCCTGCTGAATCAGCACAGATGAGCTAGATGGTTGGTTTGATAACTGTTCAAACATATTTCATCATACAGGCTTTAGCAGACACCATTAGCTGCTTTGCATTTCAATTTTGTCCATTTAACTCTATATAATTTCTCACTGCCTTGAGCAACCCATTTATTTTATTTCTCTTTTTTTTTTTTTTACCAGCAATTCTTCTAAGTCAGCATTTCTCCTAAACTAAATACAATCGCCATCTAGTGGCTCAAAGACAGCAATAAAATTTCCTGCAAAAGTTTTGTATGTAGGTCAAAGGAATCCAACAATGTTTACGGCCTGGAAGAGAAACTCCTGGATCTTCATGCCCAACACCCTCATGCTACAATGAGACTCCAGATGGGGAAAAGGACTTGCTGAAAGCCTCACAGTAGGTCATGGAGCCAGAAGCACTCTTCACTACTCTGAGTACCAGGCGGGCATTGCCTGGTCCCGCTCTCTTGCAGGACATATGCTCCTGGAGGGCGGGGAGGTGTTGGGAGCACCTGGGACTCCACAGTGCCTGGCACAGAGCCTGATGCACACTAGAGCCCAATGCACGTGAGAGAGCCAAATCCTAACCGCTAGACCACCAGTGAAGGTTCTATGCAGGTGTGATGGGTGAATGGGTCCTCCACGACCTGATTTGTGTTGCCAGCCTCCATTACTTTTCTCCCTGGTGCCATCAAGCCAAAGCGGTTCACCACACAAAGGAAGCTCCATCGTGTGGCTGGCGGCTGGATGGACTCCTGCTTTAGTTGAAGCGACTGAACAGTGTGCTGTGGCTTCCAGTTGGCAGGGCGTGCTTTCTGCCTCACCTTCAGCCACACATTTCTGCGCCCTTTCTGGCTGAGCACCGCTTGCCCAGGATACTTCTGTGTCTAGAGTGAGTTTCCTGACACACAGCAAATGTAAGTGTCTCTGACTAGAAGTGCCCTGAGCACACAGGGTCTCATCCCTTCTATTTATAACACGCTTCAGTGACAGGCAGTTCCTAAGAGGGTGCTGGGGCAGAACGCAGCACTCGCCAGACCTACTGTTCAGGAAGAGGCCCGGACAGCTCCACGGGGATGGGAATGGGCAGGGTGTTGAAAGGCTGCAGATGGTGAGTCTGCTGGGGTGAGAGACTGTGGGTGGCAGTTTTATTTGTATTCCAAGTAGGCTGAGGATTTTCTTCTTTTCATTGAAATCCCCTGGAAGGAAACGGGGGCAGGAAGAGTGGCAGGCAGAGGCAGCCCTGCGGGGAGCTTTTGTATCCTGGGATCCATGGATGGGCTTCCAAAGGGGGATGAGTTCTGAAGCCCCTGGAATTATACATGCAAGTGTTGTGTTCGTGAATTTTTTGTAACAAATTATCTTTATTTTATTTTTATCAGTTCCTCAAAGGAATCAGTGACCCAAACATGTCAACCCCTGGTATAATGATCAATCCATTTCCAAACTTTCCAGAATGAACCAATTTTTCATCTCACTCTGGTAGAGAAGATTCAGTCACAATTGTTTTCTCTCACTACCCTTTTCACCCTTACCTGATGTGATTTTAAAAAGGGTGTGTGCAGGCCCAGGCTGGTAGCTCAGCTGGGTAGAGCATCATCCCGATACAGAATAGCAAAACAATCAATGTTTATCTATTTATCTATCTATCTATCTATCTATCTATCTATCTATCTATCTATCTATCTATCTACCTATCTATCTATTTATCTATATCTATCATCTACCTATCTATAGCTCATCTACCTACTTTTTTATCTCTCTTTCTCTCTTCTCCTCTTCCTCTCTCTCACAAATAAATAATAAAAATATTTTAAAAAATAAAAATTAAAAAATAAAAGAATGTGTGCACATAGAAAACAAGTATATAAGTAAAATCCTACTTTTGTAATGGGTACATATCTAAGTCCCAAGCTGAGGCAAGTGGAAACTATACATTTCTTTTACTTTTCCAAAACTCAAATTAATTTCTATTTTGCACCCCCATCCCATTCATGTGGCAGAGACTTACTCTCTATGTTTGGGATTTTCTATTTCCCTGTCCGCCCAGGAGATTGTGTCTCAATTCTGGGGCACTTACCGAGGACTGGAATACCTACCTAGGACCAAGGAAATGGGTATAAAGGAGGTATCTGTCCTCTATGTCATTTGTCCACAAAGTCATCTGCTGAGGTCCATCCTTCATCCCACTGAGTCCTTGGCCATAGGGCCACATGTGTCACCACTGTGTCTATCTTCTGGTCCTGGCCCTGGCAGACCTCCCTGCCAACTACATGATGAAGCCTTGGACTACACTTGGCTCAGGCAGATTTTGGACAGAACTTATTTCCTTGTGGTTGTAGGACTGAAGCCTTCAGCTTCTAGTTGGCTTTTGCCTGGAGGGTGTACACAGTATCTAATGGTCACCCGCAATTTCTTCCCACAGGGCCTTCCACAGCATACTAGTAGTCACGTATTCCAGCAGGCAGAGTCTAGAACAGGCGTCCTCAAACTACGGCCCGCGGGCCACATGCGGGTGTTCTTGCCGTTTTGTTTTTTTACTTCAAAGTAAGATATGTGCAGTGTGCATAGGAATTTGATCATAGTTTTTTTAAACTATAGTCCGGCCCTCCAACAGTCTGAGGGACAGTGAACTGGCCCCCTGTTAAAAAAGTTTGAGGACCCCTGGTCTAGAACGAGTGTGCTAGCAAGGCAGAGCCTTATAAAAGGTAACCTACTCACAGAAGGGACATCCCATCACCTTTCCCTCATTCTATTAGTTAGAAGTAGGTCACAGGTGCTGCCGACACTCAGTGGAGAGGATTATCCAAGGGACTTAACACCAAGAGGCAGGGGTCATGAGGGGCCTCTGGAGTCTGCCCTAGTCTACAAACCAAAACTACTTTAAACAAGATGTGGGGGGAATTTTGTAGATAATCAAACTCTTTTCCATTTTGCCTTAATTAGCTTCTAAAAGACTAGAATTTATTTGATGGTACTTTTATGGTACATTTTCACTCCCACTTTTTATCGTTTTTGATACAACGTTGTTCTATTTTCTTTCCATAAAAAAGAAAAAAAAAGATTTCATGTTTCAAACATTGCTCCAGCTCAAAATGGAAAAACTAATTGCAATCTAGATCTACCTTTAATGGCTCTGGTGTCTCCATAATCACTCCCTTGAGAAGCTTTTGAACCCTAACTGGTTTGGCTCAGTGGATAGAGCATCAGCCTGCGGACTGAAGGGTCCCCGGTTCGATTCCGGTTAAGGGTATGTACCATGGTTTGCAGGGGGTGTGCAAGAGGCAGCTGATCGATGTTTCTCTCTCATTGATGTTTCTAACTCTCTATCCCTCTCCCTTCTTCTCTGTAAAAAAATCAATAAAATATATTTTTTTTTAAAGAAAAGTTTTTGAAGCAATGTAACATACTGCTTACAAACATGGGTTGAAAACCTGGCTCTGCCCTTTTCAAGCTGTGTCGCCTTGGACAAGTTAGTTAACTTTTTGTGCCTCAATTTCTGCATTTGTAACATAGGAATAATATCTACCCCATAGGGTTATGAGTATTCAAGAGCAAAATGCATGTGAAGTATTCAACCTACCACCTTATATATAGTAAGTACTCTATTAATGCAAACTTATAATAATAATGACAATAATTACTATTATTGACCTGAAACAGGAAAGTTTTGAGAAAGGAACAATAAACAGTATGGAATAGAGGCCAAATATAATAAGGACTAGAAAAAACTAAATAGATTTAACAGCTGGGAGGTCATTGATGATCATGCTAAGAGCTGTACCAATGGATGGGGGATGCTGTAGCTGCACTGCAGTGGGGGTGCAGAGGAAATGGGAAGTTGGGAAGAGAAAGCCGAAGGAGAGGGCTTTGGCTCCAGCAGGAAAAACTGTGAAGGGGAGAGAATTAGATAATATCTATTATATGCTTTTTGCTTCCATATGGAATGGGTAACAGTGTGCCACTTTAAAAAGACAGTCTACCTAGCAACTTTCCACACCTGTCAGTCTTTCCCTCTTTGGATTAGTGCATTTCCTAATCTTTTCTTAAAAAAAAAAAAAGTTAAATATTCAAACTTCTATTTCTGGCTTCTCTGTAGTTTGCTAAATTACAACTTTAAATACTTAAAGGTTTTCAGCATACATAGCAAGTTGATGCAATAAATGCAAAGGAGGAGGAGGAGGAAGAGGAGGAGGAAGAGGAGGAGGAGGAGGAGGAGGAGGAGGAGGAGAAGAAGAAGAAGAAGAAGAAGAAGAAGAAGAAGAAGAAGAAGAAGAAGAAGAAGAAGAAGAAGATCTGTAAGAGGCAGGAGAGATTAATGAACAGTTATAAGTTCTCAGATGACAAGAGATAAATGGTGGAGCCTTTGAGCATTTGGAAGGAATCAGATGCAAGCCAAAGATAGTGGTTTTAGAGGTTTTAATATCGCATATACTAATTTGCAAACCCATTCGGCAAGTGACCAACTACCAATATGGGTAAAATGCAGGAGCTGATGTTTATATTTTTCCTAAGCTAGATGGAGGATTTATCTATGTGGTAATAGCTCTCAAAGCTGGAACAGAAGGGAAGATGCTTGAGTTTGTAATTTATTATTGTTCCACTTAACATTTTATTTTGAGCCAAGAGTCATACTTTACCCAAGATCTTTCTGAATAATTTTAGTTCATCAGCCAGGAGGAAGAATAATTCCTGAAGGGTAAGGGTCATAAGCCTAATGCTGGGAGTTTACCTTAAAAGAACCCTGGAAATATGGCATGATGCAATATCTGGACTTTACAAAGCCAAGGGGATCCTTAGTTCTCCCCCTTGGGGATATTTATGGAAGCTTTAATAAATTGTTACTATGAGGAAGTAGAAAGGGACTGGAGTCACAGAGCTATATCAAATCCCAGATCCGCTACTAACTGTGTGAATAGGGTCACTTCATGGCCCACTAAGCCCCGTTTCCTTCACTGTGAAATGGAGCCATTATATCAGTCTCGTGGATTGTTGTACAGGTGAGATGAGGTGCTAGGTGTCTGGCAGGTTGAAGGTCCAATGAATTTTTCCTGAATTTGGGTTCCTAGAACATCTCTACTTTCTATTCAACAAATATTTTGTATTCTGCCTATGAATATAACCTGTGTAATGACCTCTAAGTTCTATCCCCAAAATGGGAAGTAATGAATGACCTGTTCACAGTTACTGCCATAGTTGTATGACAGGATGTGAACAGGGAAGCGTGGTGAAGTGCCCTGGAAATCAAGACCCCGGGCTGTGCCTATGGCCCACTGAGTGACCTTGAAATGATATTGACTCTCTGAGCCTGCTTCCTGATTTGTAAATTATGCTCACAGGGTGGATGATGGTGTAAAATAAACACATTCTAAGTTTTCTTTGGTCTTGAATATACCCAATTTAGATCATAAAGTTCTTTCCCTGTTGGGCTATTGAGCCATACCTTTGCTCATGATAATTCATTAAGAACCATTATTAGCAGTCATTATTATTGCCAGTAACTCTAAATGTTTTCTGTGGAAGAATTTAGCAGCTAATGAAATAATTCACAACAAGTGGATTCCCTAACTAAAATGTGGTGCAGTCCTATGAAGAAGAGAATTTGTTTTATTATAATTAATATTTATTTTTAAAGTCATTATTTTATGTAATACTTTCAACAATATAGATTTTTAAAAGTCATTATTAATCAGTTCCTGAATTGTATGTGCATGAATATGTGATGATGTAACCAATAATTAGATTCTTGCACTCCATACAATCTATGCAATAGGGTCAAACATGAGCAGCAGCGATTTGGGCATTAGAGGAGACGCGGAAGGGCTGTGTTCTGATCACTTGCTGTTCTGTGATGCTGATCGGTACTGCTGTCCTAAAATATACCTTTGCCTACAAGGATCCTGCAGGCTAATTTCAGCAGCTGGGAACCTGCCCAGGCTGTCATCGGCTTTAAGGTATGTTGCCGCAGGCCGTCACCGGCAGGCATCTGTCTCCAGATCTAGGGGGAGCTTGCAGTGACATGACTCCCAGCCCCAATATAGGGCCAAATGGAAAGTGATAAGTCATCGTTACACATCCAAATGCTTTTGTCAGAATAAATGCAGGACTTGTTGAAAAGTTGTATATACGCACAGAGAAGACTTAACTGGACAACACAGGGGCCAATGCAGATATTCAGGACCAATATTGACACAGACTAGCAGGGAAATTGGACATCAGGAGTCCCTACGATTCAAGGTGCTCCATGGGCTTTGCAGTCAGCTAGACCCGGATTCAATTCCTATTGCTGCTACTTATAAGCTGTGTGACGTCGGGCAGGCTTTGTCTTCAGTAAAATGAGGATAAAAATAGTAACTACCTCATATTGATTGTGAGAATTAAACAAAATAATTCATATTCTGTGCTTTGTAAAATGCTTTGCACATAGTAAGCCCTGAAGTATTATACTTGCTTATTATGATTTTGTTATTGTTAAATAATAATAATAATTGGGGCTCAGAGGAAGTTGCTCAAGGTCAGGTAACTAACACCTGACAGCCCAGGTGCACGAACTCCTGGGTCTGTCCTAGGACTATGCCATGCTGCTGCCACGAGAAGTGAATGGTTGCTGCAGGAGCACCAGCAGCAAAGGCAGAACTTGCCCACCCATGCTGTTGTGGAACAGTTGATTCTGGGAAGAATCTTTTAAATTTTTTTAATTATTTTTTTATTATTTATGTATTTATTTACTTGTTTATTTATTTATGTATTTGTTGTCAGTCAGGGACGGAAGGAAGTGGGATCCAGTCACAGCCACAGCACTCCTCCCGGCCTTTCTTGCCACAGGCTATAGAAAGACTAAATCTGGGCCTCAGGGGCACTCCCAGAACCAGTCGAACCTAAACTAACCAGCGTGTGAACTGGGGTTAAAATTTAACAAAAGAAACGGTAAGCAGTGCCACAAGTATATAGCTTCTGTTTTGTCTTCTTCTATACTGCTGTCATAGCCCTGTACTCTGTGAGGCAGTGAAGAACATTACAAATCACTCTGAGTGTGCCAAATATTGCCCACAACTTGAAGAAATACACAATGTCTTCACGCAAGAGTCATGGCCTTAATATTGCATATTATAACTTTAACATGACCATATCCACAGTTATTTGAGCCAGTCACCTTTTCCAGTTCTTTGTTTGTTGTGTTTTATGAAATGGTTAAGTAGTTAGAAAAAGTTACCAAGAATGGAGGAGAGGGAAGGAGAGGTCATGGTTCTGCAAGGGGATAAAGAGACAATTGTGTAATTTCCATCTAAAAGTGGTAAAAATAAAGGCACCAAGTCATTAACCCAGGGTGCACTCTCTGGCAGGCCTTTGGCAAGAAGCATTACACCTACTTAAGTGGGTCACAGCCTGATTGCTAATTTCCATTCATGGGGTTTGTTTCATTTTCTGGTGTCTCAGGTAACTCTAAGGGGATGCTTTAAATAGTTGCGAGGACATCCTTGGAGGTGGTCAAGTTTCCAGAGTGGTCATCATTAATTTCCTTTGTCAGTATTTCTCCACTTTCCCATGAGTCTTCAGCAGAATCTGAGCTATTCCTCTGGAATTCAACCAGCAAGCTGTTATCACAATTCTCCAGCCACCCCTGGATACCATTGCCAATGAGCTGGAAAGAACTGTGTAGGAGGAAATGCCAGTCTTGCTGAGTAAGGCAACTTCTTCATCCCAAAGTTGACTGGTAATTATCGTGACTATGTTCATGGGACCACAGGAGGTGCAATCAGCCCAGACCCAGCTCTATCAGATTAGCTTGGTAAGGAAGGACACTATCCTGGGTATTGAAGCATTCCAAGTCCATGCACTGAAGAGCTGGCAGAGTCAGGCTATATGCAGGCAGCAGGCATCGTTACCAGCCCTCTGAATTCCGGGGTTCCTTTGGTGTGATTAGATTATGAATGAGAGAGAGAATAAAAGCTGAGGGTTCATAGTCTGTGCTGTCTACAAGCTCATGCTTTCATATCAGATCTATTTCTGGATGAGGATGAGTGGTCCAGTTTCAATAGTCCACAAAGGGACTCTCTCTAATTTGGAAGTTTAGTTGAAACAGGGCTTTGAGTTGCAGTTGACTGGTGATTCTGCAAGTTAATAGCTGTATGATCTTGGCCAAATCACTTCAGTCCTCTAAGTTTCAATGTCCACATCTGTAAAATGGTTATATTCTACCTCCTTTCTGGGGTGGTTGATAGGCTTAACTGAGATGTGTATGTAAAAACTCCTGGCACCCATCACAAGCATGCAATGAATCATCCTGACCTTTCCTCGTTAGTGTATTTTATTGTTAATACCATAATATAAATAGACATCTCCCAAATAGCATCTTTTTAAATTGAGTTTATTGGGGTAACATTGGTTCACAAAACTACACAGGTTTCAAGTATATAACTCAACAAAACATCATCTGCACACTGTATTGTGCACCCATCGCCCAAAGCAAAGTCTCTTTTAGTCACTCTAGTTTCTTTTTTAAAAACTACTTGGCCTTGGAGATTGTTCAATTCTGATGATAATCATGATGATGATGATGATGATGATGATGATGATGATGAATACTTATATTTTATTCAACATTTACCCGAGGCTTACCCCTGTATTAAGTGCTTTTCATGTATTATCTCATAAAATCATTATAATTACACTGGGAGGCAGGTACTATTTTCCCCACTTATAGATAAAGAATGATACTAAGAAAGATTAGTGGCTTGCTCAAGATTGTGAAACTAGGAGTAGAAACTAGGAGTAAAATATTTTAAATATTTTTAAAATATATATTTTTATTGATTTCAGAGAGGAAGGGAAAGGGAGAGAGATAGAAACATCAATGATGAGAGAGAATCATTGATTGGCTTCCTCCTGCACGCCCCCTACTGGGGATCGAGCCCACAACCGGGGCATGTGCCCAGACCAGGAATCGAACAGTGACCTCCTGGTTCATAGGTCGATGTTCAGCCACTGAGCCACGCCAGCAGGGCTATTTTAAAATTCTGTGTGGAAATTTAGAGAATAAATATATTCCATGGAAAAAATAAAATAAATTGTGTTTAAACTAAAGTCTGAAAGAACTAATTGTAGAGATATACACAATTTAGAAAAAATTGTAGTACCTAAAGTTTTATTATTAATGTTTTATTATTCACGAAAATGTTTGAGAATTTGGAGACATGAAAGCTTGTATTCTTTTAAGATTCTAAATGTTACTTTTGTTTTCTATAATAGCTCAAAATTTATGTAATAACCATCTGCTCCCATATCACAAAATATGATAATATTGGATAAATATGAGAGATTGGAGAATATAAAAAATCAGAAACAATCTAGAAATTAAAATAAACAAAGCTATTTCGAGGCCCAAGAAACAACTTAATAAAGGGCAAACCATTGAATATTTTTCATGGTGAAAATGGGAGGGACTTTCATAGGTCAAGCTGACACCATAGAAAGCCGTTATTTGCTGCTGTCCAGAGGCCCTGTTAGAATTGTTTTTCTTGGGTTTTGCTTAAAAGAACAAGTATTATTCTAATTGCCAGTATTATCAAGTGCCATTTATTGCTTAGATTTACTTTTCTAAAATGTTCCCTCTCCTTCTTAAGTAAAGGTATGTCTTTCTAGAAGACAAAAATCCCTAATTTAACTAATGATGAGATTGTTCAGAATAAGTAAAGCGTCTATACAAGATTGGCTTATTGCTGTAATTCATATGAACTGTCTCAGAGGAAAATTAGTAAATCTCATATTGGCACAATTAACAGCATCTTTTCTGTTAGCTTGATAAAGGTTATTTTTTTTAAAGAAAAGTAGGAATTGTTTTCACTTAGTCAATCTCATTATTCTACTGAAACAGCCCCTGCCAAAGTTTACCAATGACTTGGACATGGCTTTACTTGCATCTCTAAGGACTGTGGATTATGCTTCTTTCTTGAAACACTTCCTTAATTTGGCTTGAGACATCACTGTCTCTGGTTCTCCTTCTACTCCACCGGTCAGGTCCTCTTTATTTACTGACTGCTAAGTGTTAAAACATTTCAGGGTTTAGCCCTGCAATCTTGTTATTTCTTTGTCTTTATTTATTCTCCTGGTAATACCATACCTAGTCTCTTAGCTTTTAAAGGCATCGGTACACCAAATGATTCTCAAATTTACATTTCTAGCCCTGATCCCTTTTCTAAATTACAGGCTCACATTCAACCATCTACTCAAATCTTCACTTGAATATCTAATAGGGATCTCAAACTTAACCTGTCCAAAATCAAACTCCTGATTCTCCACCAACATGCTCCATCCCTCCACTGACAGTCTTCCCCCTGTACAATGTTCTACGTCTCAAGAAAGGCTGTCTTCCTCTGACACCCCACATCCATCAGTAAATCCTGTTGGCATCACCTTCAAAATACTATATATCCAAAATCTGAACACGTTACATTACCTCCACTGCTATTTTCCTTTGCCAAACTTCTATCGTATTTCCCCCCCTCAGTTGAATTATTTTATTAACTACAACTGGACCCTCTTCTTCCTTTTCCCCTCTACAATATATTCTCAACATGGAGGGAATCTATTTAAATTGCAGGTAAGAGCAAGCCACCCTTTTGCTCAAAACTTTTAATGGCTCCTCATCTCATTCTGAGTAAAATCCAAAAACAATATGATCTGCAAGGCCCTACATGACCTTGAACCTCAGCTCCCTCTCTCACCTCACCTGCATCACTGGTGGGAATGTAAAGTGGTACAGCCACTTTGAAAAACATTTTGGCAGTTATTAAAAAGTTAAACATACACTTATCATATGACCCAGCAATCCCACTTCCAGATATTTATCCCAGAGAAATGAAGATATGTATCCACACAAAAGCCTCTTCCACAAATCTTTATAGTGGCTTCATTTATAATTGTAAAAAAATGGAAATATTTAAAATTGGTAAATGGCCCAGCCAGCGTGGCTCAGTGGTTGAGTGTCAACATATGAATCAGGAGGTCACGGTGGGGTTCCCGGTCAGGGCACATGCCTGGGTTGTGATCTCGATCCCCAGTATGGGGCATGCAGGAGGCAGCCAATCAATGATTCTCTCTCATCATTGATGTTTCTCTCTCTCTCTCTCTCTCTCTCTCTCTCTCTCTCTCTCTCTCTCTCCCTTCCTCTAGGAAAGCAATAAAAAATATAAACAGTAATAAAAAATTGGTAAATGGATTTTAAAAACTGCTCTGAATATACTGTGAAATACTACCCGGTAAGAGTTGCTAGGAGAACCGCTTTTCAAAGGCCATGCTGACCCTTTCAGACAGGTCTAATATTTCAGTCACCTCTGTGAATGGCCCCTGGAGCATATTGGAGCTCATGAGAGCAGAAGGGTGATAATCCTTTAACTCAGGGAAGGGCAGGCAGCCCTATCACTTCATGTGTCTCCCTTCTGTTTGGCTCTCTTGGTTCCCCATCTGACTTTTGTGCTCCTTCCATCGTTCCTGTTGTCACATGTGGTTGGGCTCACGGCCCCTGTGATTGGGCCAGACAGCCAAGGATGTTTGCACAGGAAGGGCATTTGCTGTGGGCTCAGCTGCCTCACTAATTCTGCTGGTGTTTTATATCCCCTGGAGCAGGAGGGAGAAATAGACTCGTAGCTTGAGGGCAGGACCTTGTTTTGTGTTTCCTGTAGTGACCCGTCATCCCCAAGTACAGAGCCTCATGGTTAGTTTGGGGTATTGGCACTGATTTTTATAAATTATTGGTGGGAAGAAACAGAACTAAAATATCTACCAGTATTTGGAGACTTGTATATGTGCAATCAAATCGTGTTCATACTTATTCATGCTAAGTGGTGACTTTGAATCATTTGGGAGAATGTTTTGTATTCAGTTAATTATTTTTCCAAATCAAGATAAGTTGAGCTCAAGAGCCTCATTCTCTAAGAAGTAATTACTAGTCATTAGGCTCAGTGGAAGCACCTCTAGCTTACATGATCTGAGAGGAAACAGCATATGTACACAGAGGACCAGCCAGGCAAATGAGGAGTTTTCATTACTCTGAAGTTAGGCCCCAAGTTCCACCCAGAGCAGAAGTCCAGTTAGGCTGAACCATATGGAGGGCTCCTTTTAAATACTGTATCGTTGTTCTTTTAATTTAAATACTCTTATCTACACTAATAAAAAAGAAATATGCAAATTGACCATCACTTCACAATGCCCACCAGCCAATCAGGAGTGAGTATGCAAATTAACCCAACAAAGGAGGTGGCAGCCCTGCCCCCCAGCCACTCTGGGCCTCTGGGCAGCATGCATGCAGGCGCAGAGTGGCTGGGCAGGGCGGGATGCCTGCTATGAGGGGGGCGGAGGTAGCTACAGGAGCAGCGCTCTGGCTGGAGTGAAGAATGAAGGTTCTGGCTGGAGCGAAGACTCTGGCCAGAGTCACGACAGAAGAAAGCGGCCAGAGCAAAGGCCTGGGTCTCAGGTGCCAGAGGAAAATTGGTGCAAGCAGCCAGGGCAAAGAAGGCCTATTGCACGAATCTTCATGCAAAAGGCCTCTAGTTCAGTAATAAGCATATTGGAGCTCATGAGAGCAGAAGGGTGGGAAAGTAATATACAGTGGGGGAATGTAAAGCAGAAATTGAAAATGCCCCATAATTCTAGGCCCCAGAGATAATCATAACCATACTGATTTGGTTTATATCTTCCAGACATCCTTTTTAATAGCTGCATAAAATTTCATTGGAGGGATGTACATATTTTATTTAACCATTCCCATGCTGGTGAACATTTGGACTGTTACCAATTTTTCTGTTACATATCACTCTACAGAAAATATATTTATACCTAGATCATTGTGCCCTTAATAGGTTATTTCCTTAGAGTGAATGGATGGATGGATGAAGGAATGAATAGAAACATCAGTTTTCACAGTGTGGTTTGATCTCATGGAAACTGTTGGAGATTGAGCTGGCCCTCAGAGACCTTGGAATGTACTCTGAATGCTGCTTTTGAGGCATGCTTGGCTCACTCTCCTCCATATACCCTAACTCATCATGTCTATTGGCTTTTCTCTTTCTCTTTCTCCGCTGCCTGCTGCCACTCTCCTGATTTACCTTTTCCCACCCCTGAGTATTGCACAGGCCACAGTTTTTTTAACCATTTAATTTCTCCAGCAACTAATCAGGTGTGTCCTCAAATTCTGGATTTTCTCAGGCTATACCACAAATGAAGAGCACACTTACACTCACGTTATAGGACATCTGGTGACACTGATCTCATTTCTTTCATAGGTTGAGGACACTGCTAAGCTGATGGCAGGGGCAAGATTCATTCAAAAGTATTTTTCAAGAGGCCCGAGTGTGGTTATCAGAAACCAAAAGACACCATTTGAGGTAACGTTACCAGACTAGAAGGCAGTTGTGCTATGAGGATCGATACATGAGATGCAAATAATCACAACCTATCAAATAAGAGAATAAATGTCAGTGGGATGTATGTTGAACATTTAAAACCATGAAATCTTAAATGTCTATTTAATTTATCCAGTCCACTATCTGCAATCAATATTTCCTTTCAACCCTAGCCAGTTTGTGGATAGAGCATCAGCCTGTGGACCTGAGGGTCCTAGATTAGATTCCAGTCAAGGGCCCTTACCTCAGCTGCGAGCTAATTCCCCAGCCCTGGTCAGAGGTGTGTGCAGGAGGCAACCAATCAGTGTATCTCATTGATGTCTCTCCCCCTCCTTTCCACTGTCTCTAAAAATCAATGGAAAAAGATCCTTGGATGAGGATTAACAAAAAATAAAAACATAACCTTTCAGTGACATTTTCCTTTACATTCGCTATGATGTGAGCCCTTTGCAAGCAGAGAATGAATATTTTCATCTGGTATCTCCAGAATAAGGCTACTGGAGGTTTAGTATCAACTTTACCTCCAGTCAGTTTTGTGACCTCTGCAAGTCTCTGTATTTCTCCGTGTCCTTATCCATAAAACAAGGTGGCTTTATACAGTTAAAAATAAATTTTTAAAACTTGAATTAAAAAGCATCTGATTTCAGAAGTACTTCACTATGTTCATTTTCATTAGTTAAACAATAACAACAAAAACCTCAGTAAAAATTTAAAATATATAAAATCAAACCTTTGGTCCTAGCCTTCTCCAATAAAATAATATGATAACCATTTTTCAGAAGCTCCATCATTTACCCAGGGCTAAGAATGCCTCACAATGGGTGCCATTATTACTCCCATTTTACAGAAAAGGAACTTGAGATTCAATGGGGGTAAGTACCTGGCCCTGTCATGCAGTTAGTTAGTGGTCCAGCCAGTATTTAGATTTCTGAGTCCAGAACATAGATGTGTAATCGCTGCTTACCCTGCCCCCATAACTACTGTGCCTAACTAGTCATTGTGAAGCATACCAGGAAATCCATGGCAAAGGCCATTCGCACATGGCCTCTTCAGCCGTTGTGACTGGGAAGCATCATTACCGCACTTTAAAATGAATAAACAACCCTTGCAAATTTGCTCACTAGGTTAAGGTGACATGTGAAGCAATCATTGTGAATCATCCAAGGAACAGAGAGAATTCAGCTAATGGTGAAGCACACCTGGCAAATGCTGAAAAGAAGGTAAGCAGCCCTCAGGAGCCCGTGACCTGCAATGCGGGGCAATGTTATTGCCGGACTCCAGGACCAAGCCGCCCGGGCTTGGCTGGCAGCTGTGGTTCAAGGGGCGTCAGGCTCCAAGATGTGCTGTTTCCTGCCTATTGCACCTCACAGAGGCACATCAGGGAAGGTAGGCCTGATGGACTCTCAACCCTGGTTGTTGTTGTTTCCCCTGGCAACAAAATTAAAACTGTACGTAGGGATTTATCCACCCTTTCGCTGATCTCGGTGTGAAATCCCTGTACACAGCACTGACTCTGTCTCCCGGGGTGTTGCTTAAAATGTGGCTGAGCACAAATGGAAAACATCAAATCTTGTTGAAGTCAGCACACAGAATTAATCCCCGAAAGCAATGAAAGAATTAGTTTCACTCTGTAAGATAAATAAATGCAAAGCATGGGAAAGTCAGAGATGTTCAGCTCAGCAGCTGTTAGCAGTGGACGTGTTGGGGGAGGGTATTGCATACTTGGGACACATTTCAACGCCACTCTGATATCTTAGGTGATTATGGTGCTTTGGTTTTGTTTTTTTAAATATACTTAATGTGTGAGATTTTTTAACCTGGAACTATTCACCTTCCTTGCTTTTGATCACTGGAAAGGGTAAAAACTTACAAGTGTCTTGGCCATTTTTTTTTTCTTTTTTTAGCTCTTAGAAGCATAAGTGATATTTAAGTAAATATTCATATTTAAGTAAATATAAAATTGGGAACCATTTCAACATGTGAAACCAATATGAAATAAGGCTCTCTGCTTTCCACCCCATCCTTAAGGTTATTTTTACCTTGCCTCTGGATTTCTTGCCCCACCCCCCTTTTTTTTTTTCTAAGTGTGTTCCATGAACCGCCCACTTGGAATCACCAGAAGTGCTTGTTTAAATGTTGTTCTGAAAGTTTGGGGAAAAGGAAGTCAGATCAGAGAAAATTTCTTCCCCAGTACCCACTGAAATTAACCCAAAAAAATGTTATTTTTCAAAAGGCCAAGAATTCATTGGTAGTTCTCAAAAATTGAAAAAGGATAAAACTTCATGTAATAAAGTTTGAAAATTGGCTCTAAACGTTGCCTACCACACCTGCTCCCCAGAAAGAGAACTGAGGAAAGGTGAGTCAGCAAAATCCTGGTATCCTGAATACACGTTGATTTGAAGAGAAGTGGCCAGAAGGGTGAGTGGGTGGGGAGACGGTGAGCCACTGCATATCCTACTGAGGCCGGAGGGGTTGCCGGCCAGCTGTGCTCCAAGGCTGTGGCTGAGTGGGAGGAACAACCAGAGCCCGTGGAGCAGGAAATGCCTGCCCTCGCTGGGAAGACTGACCTGGTGAAGGACGTTCGCTGGGACTCAGAAGAGAGAACGTGGTCCAGGGTCCCAGCCAGGACTGCAGGCAGCTCTGGAGGCGCTCTTCTCCCCACTCCCAAGTCTCAGGCTACAGCACAGTAAATAGAAAATGACATCCAGCCCCCAAGTTGTTGCCCACGGGGGTGATGGTTTCCAGGGAAGGTCAGAAGAAGGTCAAGAAGAATTACATTCAGTCGGAGAAACTGAAGAGTTATACAGGACTGCCCAACTGTAGTGTGAGGAAAATGAAAATGGATGGCATGTCAACCTTGTAAATGTGCCAGAGAGGAGAGAAGAAAGACACACACACACACACACACACACACACACACACACAGAGAGAGAGAAGAGAGAGAGAGAGAGAGAGAGAGAGAGAGAGAGAGAGAAGAAAACTACCTCAGATTGCCTTGTGCTAAAGTAAAACAACAAAACTATGCTATCAATAAAATAAGAGCTCAAAGACAAAATGCTGAAACAACAGAAAGAGATGAAAGAAAAATCCCAAGGCTAAGGAAAATTATACAATTATAGGTCTACAAACAAATTAGAAATCAAACAACAGTCTAGACACAACTGAAGAATTACTGGCATTGAAGAAAGACTTAAAATAATCACTACCAACACAGCAGAAAGTTACAAAGAAGTTGGAACAATTAGAAACCAAATAAGGTATTTTAGATGAGTAGATAGATCACACTCTATATTTTAGTATCGCTTTGCTCTGATCATTGTGTATGGAAATCGTGGTTTTGCTTTTAAGGACACATGCTTTGTCTTATTCATCTTTGTATTTTACAAAGGGACTGACATCCCAGCCTGACTCACGGCGGATGCTCCAACTGTGTCTGATTTTCTAATTGTTAAAGGCAAAGGTCCCTGTTACTTTATCATGGCCAGAGGGAGAATTACATACACGTTAACTTGGCCAAACTTAATCCCTCCACTCCCTGGACACACAAATGTGCAATTTTTTGTGGTCTGCAACTTAATGGATAAGGAAATATATGGCTGCCTAAGTTTGGAAGAACCAGGATGGGAAATGTTTTCAATGTAATATCTGTGATAACACGGATGGCCACAGTACCGGTGGGAGGTTCTTTTAGCCTGAATGTAGCACGTTGATTTCTTGTCTACAATTGTGGATGTGTATCAGAAAGGTGGAGTAATGTTGAGTATAGTGTGAGGGCCCCCTTGAAAACCAGGAAGACTCTGGGAGGACGGCAGAAGTGGAGGCAGAAGGCTCCGGTGTTGACTTCCTTTGTTTCTAGGAATAAACCAGTGTTGGTATTATCAGACTTGTGAGAGAGGTGATGAGAGCAGAAGGGGTAGGAGGTCCCACCATTGGTCTCCTTTGAGCAGGACTGATGGTCAGAGAAGGGAAGGAAGGATTGATTCATGGCCCACTATCCATTTCCTTGACTTTCTTTATTTTTAATCAGATAAGCGACCTTCTTGCATTGAGAGCTAGCACCTGATACAAAAGGTGCCAGTATTAACGGACGCACCGATGGGAAAAAGAGACCCTGGTGTCCTCTGCTCTCCCTCGTCAGCAATTCTGGAGATGCCTTATCATACCATCTCCCAGGCTCTGGTTGCTAAATACTGGGTTTGCAGCTTTTGATTATAATCATCCCATTTCAGTTTCAAAGCAAATTTTAATTGGTGGTTTTGACATATTTGGGGTAGTCAGAATCCATACGACATAACAGAATAACCTTTGGGTTTTTGAAATGTGTATCTCAAAATAGAGCTGGAACAAAAGGAGGAGTGGAACCTGTGTTTGTTTTAAACTCCCCTTGGAGCAAGGGAAATTTACAGCCCGAGCTGCCTTCTGGACTCTCCAGACACCACTGCTGATTCTGCACTTTGGAGGACAGGTTGTCATCTTAATGTTGCCGGTTGTTCATTTTAAATGATCTGTTCAGAACAAAATGCTCTCCGTTAAGAAAGCCTTGGACCAAATTCTTTTACCAAAACAGTTTTCATGTCATATTAAAAGATGAAATTTGCCACATCAATGGTATTTTAAGAAAACCTATAACTGATAATGAAGTGCCCTACATACTTGAAAAGGTAAGAGAATTGCAATCGATCAGAAAGCTGTTCAATCTCATCTCCAACTTTGTAATATTTTCAAACAGGGCCATCTAGTGGAGTCCCCTACCTACGCAGCCATGAGTGCACCTCAGATCTTACATTCAAGTTTTTTTGACTTTGTGATGCTTCTAAGTCCAAATTAACGGTCCCTGTTTTAAAGAGTCTACTAAAAAATAAATACCTCTCCACTCATACTCCTATACTGAATCATTTGACAATACCTTAATCTGAGGGTACACATTCAATTCAGCTTCTAAAAGATTAAAGTTGTTTATTTTTTCCTTCTTCCTATGAAAAGCAGTCCTTTTAGCCTGCCTCCTCTCACACCATGAAATCTCACTGAAGAATTAAGAAATGTATATGTGAGGCAATCTGAGAATTATATAAGATAGCGTAAGATACAGGATCCAGATGTTTGTTACGAATGTAACTAGACTTTCCATGACCCATCAAACACATTGTTGGGATTGTGTGACATGTCAAATGGGGTGTTTCCTTGGACTGGTTGGAGAAAACAGTCCTCTGTGGAAAGGTATATAACATTTCTCCCTAACCCAATGGGATGGAGGGTTTGTTCACCAAACTCACCTCGTTCTCTTCCTGGAGACATGGCTGAATTACATTTCACAGCATCCCCTGAGGTTAGGTGCGACCCTGTGATTGAGTTGTTCCAAGTGGAATGTGGATGGGAGAGATATACTCCCCTTCCAGTCCTGGCTCCTACAACACCTGCATCACCCTCCGTGGGTTTTTTCGTCTCCCCTCCTCACCCTTCATCCAGTAGATGCCAATGCCGGGATGTAGGAGCCTTTATCAGCCTGGGTTCTTCCATGCCTGTGTGGAGCCTACAAACCCCGCAGCCTACAACGGACTGCAACGTGGACAGGAAATATGCTTTCATCATTTTAAGCCAGTGAGATTTGGGGGTTGTTTGGGAATTGCCATGATTAACAGGAGAGAAGAAACAACCAGAAGAAAGGAGAGAGGAGGATGTAAGAGAAAGGCAGTCAGGTCTAAGTTTCCCTCAGAGACTTTGGTGAGCATTCTGACTCTTTTCTCCGGGTTTCAGAGTAAGCACATGGTTGATAAATTCTGAAAACACCGAGCAGAACAGCGGGAAGTGGAACCACGGAGTGCTTTCTGACAGGTTTGAGCTGATGGGGTGAGGGAGGCAAGCTGTGGCTGGAGATGCTTCCCACAGCCCAGTTGTGGTGAGCACAGTGTGAAGTGTTTACTAATTGTTTCACACTAATTAAACTTCTCCGTTAACTCTATTCCAAGATGTCCTCCTGCATGATAAGGATGTGCCCTTTCCCTGTAACAGTTCCAGGTGTATTCAGGCAAGGCAGAGTGGGATGCTAGCAAAATTGTTCATCGGAGCTGTTTGTGGAAGTCATATTTAGCACAGCTTTAACACATGAGGAGTCTTTAAATGTGCAAAAGAAATAGAAATCAGTGCATCACAGAGGTCAACGTTCTGCAGAGGAGGCAGGAATTGAGCGAAACTGTCGCCTGGCACAGAGGAAGGAGGCATGACTGGTGGCAGAAAGCAAAGAGGGGAGTAAGTGAGGAGATGCTGTGGAGGGGTAGAAAGGTGATTGGTCTTATAATGTGTGACTGATGGAGCAGAGAAGGTGAAATTAAGCACCACAGACAAAGTGAAGGCAAGTTACTAAGAGCCTAAACATCATCACTGGGATCTGGATTTGAAACTGCAGGCCAGAGCTCCCAGGCCAATCGAATATGCTGACTAGACAAGCTGGACTTACCCAGTCATTTGTTCTGGTGCCTGCCATCATTCACCTCTTCCCCAGGGCACACCCATAGGCACATCAAGCTGGGAGAGATCTGGCTGAACACGCTGCTCCTCAATCTAAACTTGCACAGATAATGAAACATACCAATCTGTGCTTCCTCATTGAGTACCTGCTTGTCTGCCCAATGACAGTGTCTCCTGCTTCTAGAGAGTTCTGTCGCCTTCTCTCCTGATGCCTCCCTGGAAGCCTCCCCCTGGCACGGTATATGCCTCTACTGTCTCCTCCTTATTGCAAGCATTTACTACTTATCTGGCTCTCACACTAAACTGTGGGTTCCTTGAAGGCAGGGGCGATGTCTCATTTAATTCGGTATCCCTGACACTGATGGCAAGGACTGCCATCTGCTAGGTACTCATGATTAATATATGATTAATGCACAGATGGGTGGATGAAAGGAAAGTAGATGGGTTTATTGTTCTGAGGCCAGAGACTTCATTCACACACCCACCACAGCCATTATGTACACTTATTCATCTACATACTTGTCTTCCTTTATTAGATTGTAAGTCTCCTTGAGTCTTGTTCATAAATTTATTCTCAACACAGTTCTGTGTCTGGCTTGTATAAAAAACACAGTAAAGCCCTAGCCGGTTTGGCTCAGTGGATAGAGCGTCAGCCTGCGGACGGAAGGGTCCCAGGTTCGATTCCAGCCAAGGGCACATGCCCGGGTTGCAGGCTCAATGCCCAGTTGGGGGTGTGCAGGAGGCAGCCAATCAATGCTTTTCTCCTATCATTGATGTCTCTATCTCTTTCCCTCTCCCTTCCTCTCTGAAATCAATAAAGAAATATATTTTTTTTAAAAACACAGTAAAATATTTATGGGATGAATGGAAGCATGGATGGTTCCTGCTATAAGTAAGCACTGACAAATTATGAAGATTTGGTGGTATGGGATCTTGGAAGAAACTTGACTTAAAAAATGATCTAAGTAAATAGTTGCTAGAAGAGTGCTTACATATTCACACATGATAAGACACAGACTTGGGAGTGGAGCATATTTGGAATATTATTATGATATATTGTTTGAAGTAAGCAAATTACAGAGAACTTTGTACTTGGCCACAGGAATGTTTTGGGGTTTGATATTGTAACCTTTTCTCCCTGCATAAGACAAACCAAATTGAGCCCATTGTAGTTAGTCTCCTGAGTAAATAGGCCAATAAAAAAGTAAGCCATTGTTTCTGATGATGTAGCCTTGGGGGATATGGACCTCCATCTGATGGGTGCGCTGAGGCCAGCCATGGCAGGGCTGTTGAAAGGTACATCCTCCTAGTTCAGATGATACTTTGGGACCCAATGTGACCTTGTGACGTCCACCTTCCAGTTTATAAAGTATACGAAAGTACTTTATAAACTGGAAAAACTCTATACTGATAACAGGTATTATAATGCAGATTTATCCACAAATACATGTTGTTTTCACCAAACAAATGTTGGTATAATCAATGAATGAAATGTTCTTTCCCTAAAGATGCAGATAAAAAGTTCAAGTAACGTTCAATGAATTGAGCAATGCTAACAAGCATTGGTATAATTCTGGCTAAAATAGATATTAAGGAAAGGGTTTTATCTAGTTTTGTGTCTCAGCTCTCCATTTCATTGGGCCCAGTCTAGACATACTGCTTCTTAATTTAAATTTGCCAGGTAAGTAAATTGATGATAGTAGCTACGGTGTTATCTGCAGTAGGCAGAATCTATCGTGTGTGTGTGTGTGTGTGTGTGTGTGTGTGTGTGTGTGTGTGTGTATTTATGAACAGGAAAGTGGGGAGAATAACAATAACGTGTCTGGATGATGGCAACTGCATCACCATGCTAACGAAATGCATTAGTACAGAAAAGAGAACAAAGAAGCCATTCAAATGTTCCCATCACTCATCGTTACAGAAGCCCATGAATACACCAAAGGTAACTTATGAGCAGCAAAGAAACAAAATGTTATTTCAAAAGCACAAACAAAAAACAGCTGCATTTCATAACGATAAAGGGTTTTGATGTTAATTAAAATTTTTAAACAATGTGTTTCCTTTTTACTTGCACTAAGGACTTTAAGACTCTTAGATTTAATAACTAAAAAGTGAAAGCCAAGTTTATCAATGATTATGTAAATTTGTGTTATAATCCAAAAGCCATCTCTTTCATCCAAGAAAATCAATTAAAATGATAAAGAAAAAAGAGGAAATTAGTTGCTCTTGGGGCGAGGTGGGGAAGGGCAAGGAAAGAAGAGAAAAAAAGGAAGGAAGAAAAAAATTTGTCCTTCTGGCAAATTTCAGAAAATCTAAGATTTAAACACTTAGCCTTGATATTCTGTGAAATATATCAAATGTTTTTAAATTTTAAGCAATGTAATAATCTCTTTTAAAGGAGGGCAAACAAATTCTTGCATATTCCTAGAATAAAATAATTTTCATTATAACTTTCCTTAAATATTCACAAGCACATAAAATCTCTATATTCTTTTTTCAACTACAAAATCAAAAATTTCAGATTAAATACGAACAAAAATCTAATACTAATAAAATTCACATAATGGATTTGTTCTAACAGAACAAACAGAATGATTGAATAGCAGAAAGATGCATTTGAGGTTTTCTGCTTCGTTGTGTGTTGCCTTTATTTTTAACAACCTGGAATATTATTTGAGTCATTGAGCATTGTTTTTATTGTTCCTTTTAAGCAATGACATTAAAGTTAGCCAATTCATTGTTTTATTGGGCTGATCTGCTTAATAGCACCCTCCAAATTGCAATAGTAACAAAATATTATAACAATAAGAAGGCACAATGAAAACTTTTTCATTTTGCATATTTATTATCTCACTGAATGAACTGTTTCTAGTCCATATATACAAGATTTCATCCCTCCATCTGAATGATGTGAAACTTTATTCATATCATGTGCCGTATCATCACATGACCTCCACTAGGCTCCCGTGCAATTGTACTAGTAAATACACATGCAAATGTGGGTACTTGGTTATAATAAGGTGGTTATCCAAATGCTCTAGAATATGCTCACACTAAATGTTTTAAATTATCGTTGAAATGAAAACAAAAAATTTAGAAATTCTTATAGAGAGCTCAAGGCAAAGTTGCCTTCTGTGTTCCACTTAGTGTTAGCCTAAGTAGGTTGCAGAATTTTAGTAATTTTAATCAATGACTCTTTCTAGAGTGTCTGATTGGCATCACTTGCCATGGAATGTGCAGGGATCCAACTAGAAGTAAAAACTTGAGCAAATGAACATTGCCTTCTGCTTCTAAGTGCTTGCGAAGCCAACTTATTCTGCTATATCAATCTCAAAGGAATACTAATATAGCTGTAGTCATGCCAACCTTGGTCTTTCCAAGTTTTGTGGGCTGGTTAATGAACCTTACATAAAACCCAATTTAATTACATTAATTTTTCAGTTAGCCAGAGTGCCCCCTTGTGGGAATATTCAGTAGTTATCCTGGTACTGCAAGACAATCTGATTTTGAGTACACATTGCCCAGGGGTGCTAAATTGAACATGCTCCCTACTGCGCTTTATTCCACTCATCTTCATGGTTTCACAGCCACTGATAAATGGGAAGGGGTGGAAATATGGTAGGCAGCAGCCAGTGGTATAGGAGTATATTTTCCAAAATCAATATTGATTTTCTCTCTTTTTCTTTTTAAATGTGGTGGTGGTGGTGGTTGGAGGTGGGAAAAGAGTAGTAGTTTTCCAGAATTAGTCAGAAAGCCGGCCCTAAATTCAAGAAATTACTAGATGTCTTTAACTCTATCACAAAGGAAATATTTATTTGGGTTTTCAAATGACTCATTGAGGACTTACATACAGTCCTTTTTGGAAGGAGTAAGCACTCAGGGACTTACTCTCACTTGAGGACCAATTGTTTGGATTTCCTCATAACAGAGTTGAGAGTTAGCCTAAGTAGGTTGCAGAATTTTAATCGGAAATATAGCTGTTATAAAACAGAAGGAGGATTAAAAATAGCTTAAATGCTTTACTTACTACTTCAAGGCATAGATCTTTAAAAAGTTTTTATTTCGAAGACTTTCAAACATATACAAAATCATGTAAGAGGCATATAATTAATCTCCATTTACCTATTAGACAGCTTCAACAATTACCAATTAATTACTAATCTATTTCCACCATACTGCTTTCTCCCTCTCCAGTTACTAAGAAGTAAACTCCAGATATCACATTCTTTCATCCATAAATACTTCAGAAGGTATCTCTAAGAGATAAATCTCCCTTTAAAAATACAATCACACGCCTGACCGGCATGGCTCAGTGGTTGAGTGTCTACCTATGATCCAGGAAATCATGGTTCGATTCCTGGCCAAGGCACATGCCCAGGTTGTGGGCTTGATCCCCAGTGTGGGGTGTGCAGGAGGCAACCAATCAATGATTCTCATCATTGATGTTTCTCTTTCTCTCTCTCTCCCTCTCTGAAATCAATAAAAATATATATTTTTAAAAATGCAATCACACATTATCACATACAAAAATGAACCATAATCCCTTAATATCATAAAAGATTGAGGTAGTGTTCAAATTCCCCTCATTGCCTCTCTCTCTCTCTCTCTCTCTTTCTCTCTCTCTCTCTCTCTCTCTCTCTCAAAGCCTTTATTTTTTAGAGCAGTTTTAGATTTATAATAAAATTGAGCTGAAGATACAGGCATTTACTATATACCTGCTGTTCTCACACATACATAGTCCCTCCCATTATCATCATCACTCTCCAGAATAGTACTTAAAAAAAAAAAAAAAGATGAACCTATACTGACATGTTATAATCACCCAAAGTTCTTAGTTTACCTAAAGGTTTACTGTGTTGCACATTCAATGGTTTTAGACAAATGTATGACACCATATATCCATCATTACAATGTCATACAGAATATTTTCACTGCTCTAAATATCCTCTGTGCTCTGCCTATTAATCTCCCCACCACCAGCAGCCTTGCGACCACTGACCTTTTCATTGTCTCCAAAGTTTTGCCTTTTCCAGAATGTCATACAGTTGGATTCATATAGTATACTAGAGGCCTGATGCATGAAATTTGTGCATGGGTAGGGTCCCTAGGCCTGGCTGGCCATCAGGGCCAATCTGTGGGGCGACCGGCAGGGTGATTGGGGGCCCCTGCTGGCACCCGCCTTGGCTGGCTTGGGCCTGTGGGCTGGGGGCAGCTCCTGTGCTGAGCATCTTCCCCCTGGTGGTCAGTGCACATTAAAGCAACCATTCATTCTACTGGTTCGGTCAATTTGCATATTAGGCTTTTATTATATAGGATAACCTTATCAGATTGGTTTCTTTCACTTAGTAATATGCATTTAAAATTCCTCCATGTCTTTTCATGTCTTGATAGCTCATTTCTTTTTGGCATTGAATAATATTTCATTGTCTGGATGTACTATAGTTTACTTATTCACTCATCTATCGAAGGAAGTATTGTTTGTTTCCAAGTTTGAGAAATTACAAATAAAGTTGCTATAAACATTTGTGTGTGCAGTTTTTTTTTGTGTGTAAACATAAGTTTTCAGCTCCTTTGGGTAAATACCAAATAATGAAATTGCTGGATTGTACGGTAAGAGAATGTTTAGTGGTTTTTTGTTTTGTTTGTTTTGTTTTAAATATATTTTATTGATTTTTTACAGAAAGGAAGAGAGAGGGATAGAGAGTTAAAAACATCGATGATAGAGAAACATCGATCAGCTGATGTGCCGGCAACCAAGGTACATGCCCTTGACTGGAATCGAACCTGGGACCTTTCAGTCCGCAGGCCGATACTCTATCCACTGAGCCAAACCGGTTTCGGCGAGAATGTTTAGTTTTATAAGAAACTGCCACACAGTATTCCAAAGTATTTGTACCATTTTGCATTCCCACCAGCAATGTATGAGGTTTCTGGTGCTGCACATCCTCACCAGCATTTGGTGGTGATAGTGTTTCAGATTTGGGGCATTCTGATAGGTGTGTAGTGGTATCTCATTGTTTTAATTTGCATTTCCCTGGAGACATATGATGTGGAGCATCTTTTCATATGCTTATTTCTCATCGAATATCTCCTTTGGTGAGGTATCTGTTAAGGCCTTTGGCCCATTTTTAAATCAGGTTGTTATTATTGAATTATGATTGTCTCTTTTAATCTATGAGTTCTCTCTCTTTTTCCCCTCAATATATATATTTTTTAAATATATTTTTATTGATTTCAGAGAGGAAGAGAGAGGGAGAGAGAAACATCAATGATGAGAGAGAATCATTGATTGGCTGCCTCCTGCACGCCTCCTATTGGGGATCGATCCCGCAACCTGGGCATATGCCCTTGACCAGAATTGAACCCGGGACTCTTCAGTCCGAATGACCACACTTTATCCACTGAGCCAAACCAGCTAGGGCTCGATATTGTTTTTGTTTGTTTAAGAAACAGAGTCGCTTCTCTGCAGCTTCTACAATCTGGATTTTTCTGAACGTCCCTTCAGTGTTGTATAGGAGTTCCTCTGTATTGCCATTAAATGAGTAGTTAGATTTAGAAATTTGATCAGACACAGGTTCAATTTTTTATTTGGCAAGGTACTTCACAGGCAATGAGGTAGGCTTCCAACAGGAGGCGCAATTGCTCTCTTTTTGAGATATCAGAAGCTATTGATCACTGCATTGATTCATTAATGAACTAATAGTTGCAAAATAGTGATATTCTAACTGCCATCCCTCCTCCTTTTATTGTTGGTTTTTTTTTTCTTCTTTGAAGAAATTTCCTCTCATAAACTTCTGTTACTCTAAGATGCAATTTATAGAGACCAGAAAAATGCATAATTTTTTTTCTACTTAACAGTTTTCCAAATGAGGAATTGATTCCCTAACGCCATTTAAAAGTGACCAATGAGTTTTTAAAAATCATTATAAACTTATGTATGTGAATGTATTTTATATTTTTCAATCCACTGACATCATTATACTTATTTTTTTTTCATTTTTTATTGAGGTATTATATGTGTACATATCTTACCATTGCCCCCCCATTAGACTTATTAATGCTTTAATCACGTTGTTCAATCTTTGACGAGTGGAAGTCTATTTAGCTTGGCTCCTGAATCCTTTTGACCTGACTCTACTAGTCTCCTGCTTTTTGCTAAAACAAGCTTCTTTTACATTTCCTGACTCAGACCTGGAATTAGCTATTAAGGCAATGGTTCTCAAAATGTAATCTGGGGACCATTCCCTTCCCCTGGAAGTCCCTGTGATCCTTTCATGAGGTCTGAGAGATCAAAATTCTTTTTATAATAACACTAAATTGCTATTTGCCCTTTTAAACTCTCATTCTCTCACAAATGGGTATGAAGTTTCCCAAAGGCTACATGATGTGTGATATTGTGGGATATGATTGAATGCAGAAGCGGTTATAAGAATTCTGCTGTCATTACTTAAGCCAGTCAAGACATTTATAAAATGTAAAAACAATGGCACTCTTCTCACTAAATAATTGTTAATGGATAGTTTGTTATTTAAAAATTTGTTTTAATTTCTAGTGTTATTCTAATTCAGTATATTTATAACACACATAAACAAAGCTCTTTGGAGTCCTCAACATTTTTTAAGAGTTTAAAGAAGTTTGGGGAGCAAAATATTTGAGAACTGCCACTCCAAGGAATCTTAGTTTCTTTGAATGAAAAATGATAACTAGAGGTCACAATCTAGGAACTAGAGATGTCCATGGTTACTAGGTTGGCCATTCAATGAGCCTAAAATTGATCATGATGCTTTTGATGCAAATTCAGGACTATAGAGTTTTTATTTAAACTCATACAGTTTACATTTGTATTTCCTTTTTCCCATTACAGAAATCCCAGCAAAATCATTTCATTTCAGTATCAGATTAACAATACCTCCATCACCATCACTACCAACAATATGATTACTTAAAACAGCTGAGTTTTTTGTCCTTGAGATATATCTCTCTTTAAATGTACAATAATTTGATGGTGGAAGAAACCAAAATGGTGGCATAGGTAAACACCTGAACTGCTGCCCCACACAACAATTTCAAAACTACAACTAAAAGACAAAACGGACATCATCCAGAACCACAGGAAGGCTGGCTGAATGGAAATTCTACAACTGAAAGGAAAGAGAAAAGCACACTGAGACTCACAGGAGCTGCGGAAGGAAGAGATACGGAGGCGCGCATGCGCGGAGAGGGCTGGCAACTGAATACACGGCTGGCTTTCTCAATCTAGAGGGAGACAAAAGCTCCCAACTGCTCTGAACTCCAGTTCTGGGTGAGACTCTGGGGACCCAGATTCATATGGGGAGAAACTGAACTGTCTGGCAGCAGGCGAAACTCAAGGGCGGCTTTCTCTCAGAGGTGCTTGCAGCGATTACCACGGGACACTGAGACACAGGGTCCTCTTAGGGCAGGGCTGATGGGAAGCCATTGCTGTTTGCTTCGCCCTGAGACTCTGTCCCATCCAAGCTGAGCACAGAGGCTTTTGCATATGAATGGCCTGGTCCTTTATATTCTAAACTTACCTAACAAACTGCAGCTGAGTCAGAGAGACCCAGAACATCCAAAAGAAGGCCCAAGGCCCTGCAGCAGCTTGCACTGCTTCACAGCTGGGCCTCATCTGGGCACCTCCAAAACCCAAACAAAAAAGAGGAATCTGCAGATCTCTCCATAGCTCCTGCTGGGTGGCCTCAGGCAGAGGCTAAATTAGCACCTCCTTGGAGATCCAAGAGCCAGTGTATCCAGGGGTCAGAGTGGGACCATCCAGATTACAACTCCTTAGATCCATAAGGGACACACTCAGGGGTCAGACTCAGTGAGCACCAAAGCCCCACTGAAGCAAGTCTTGTCTCATAAGGGTGTCTCCAGCACAGAAGTTCTCCCATCATAGACACAGCTGATCTTCACAGCCAATTGGCCTGGAGGTCAATTCCTCCCAGTGATACCAACAACAATCAAGGCTTAACTACAACAAGACTATGCACACAGCCCACAAAGGAGTGCACCAAGAGTGTCTACCTCAGGTAACTGGGGAGGCTGAGCCACTGGGACCTATAGGACACCTAGCACACAAAGCCACTCTATCAACTCAGGGAAGTAGCCAAAATGTGGAGACAAAGAAACAGGTCACGCCGAAACTGGTTTGGCTCAGTGGATAGAGCGTCGGTCTGCGGACTGAAGGGTCCCAGGTTCGATTCCGGTCAAGAGCATGTACATTGGTTGCGGGCACATCCCCCGTAGGGGGTGTGCAAGAGGCAGCTGATCGATGTTTCTCTCTCATCAATGTTTCTAGCTCTCTGTCCCTCTCCTTTCCTCGCTGTAAAAAGTCAATAAAATATAAGGAAAAAAAAAAAAAAGAAACAGGTCACAAATGAAAGAAATGGAGGAAAGCAAATGACTGATATAGAGTTCAAAACCACGGTTATAAGGTTTTTCAAGAATTTTCTAGAAAAAGCCGATAAATTTAGTGAGACCCTCGAGGATATGAAAAAGGACCAACTAGAAATTAAGCATAGACTGACTGAAATAAAAAATAATATACAGAGATATAACAGCAGACTAGAGGATTACAAGAATCAAGTCAAAGATTTGAAGTACAAAGAAGCAAAAAACACTCAACCAGAAAAGCAAAAAGAAAAAAGAATTTAAAAATATGAAGATATTGTAAGGAGCCTCTGGGACAACTTCAAGTGTACCAACATCCGAATTATGGGGGTGCCAGAAGAAGAGAGAGAGCAAGATACTGAAAACCTATTTGAAGAAATAATGACAGAAAACTTCCCCCACCTGGTGAAAGAAATAGACTTACAAGTCCAGGAAGCGCACAGAACCCCAAACAAAAGGAATCCAAAGAGGACCACACCAAGACACATCATAATTAAAATGCCAAGAGCAAAAGACAAAGAGAGAATCTTACAAGCAGCAAGAGAAAAACAGTTAATTACCTACAAGGTAGCACCCATATGACTGTCAGCTGATTTCTCAACAGAAACTATGCAGGCCAGACGGGAGTGGCAAGAAATAGTCAAAGTGATGAATAGCAAGAACCTACAACCAAGATTACTCTACCCAGCAAAGCTATCATTCAGAATTGAAGGTCAGATAAAGAGCTTCACAGATAAGAAAAAGCTAAAGGAGTTCATCACCGCCAAACCAGTATTACATGAAATGCTGAAAGGTATTCTTTAAGAAGAGGAGGAAGAAGAAAAAGGTAAAGATAAAAATTATGAACAACAAATACATATCTATCAACAAGTGAACCTAAAAATCAAGTGAACAAAAAATCTGATGAACAGAATAAACTGGTGAATATAATAGAATCAGGGGCATAGGAAGGGAGTGGACTGACAATTCTTGGGGGGAAAGTGGTGTGGGGGGTGCGGGAGGAGACTGGACTAAAATCATACATCTATGGATGAGGACCTTGGGGAGGGGGGTAAGGGCAGAGGGTGGGGTGGGAACCGGTTGGAGGGGAGCTATGGAGGAAAAAAAGAGGAACAATTGTAATAATCTGAACAATAAAGATTAGAAAAATAATTTGATGGTTTAAAGTACTTAAAATGTGTAAGATTTTTGGTCCTGAAGTAACAAAGTTCTATAAAATTAAACATATTTTACTATAATAGTCTATAGATATTTATTTGTATTTTTGTTATGTATGTGTTAAATTTTAGTAGACTGAAGGAAAATAATGGAAAAAATAAAGTTACTTGAAATGGTATGTGTATTTGAGATTATGCCACTAAGCAGATCAGTTAGATCCATGAGTTTTTACTTTTAATTTTCAGAGGCTGTTTTTTGTAAATTTAGTTTTGTGATAATATGAAATGTTTACATGGTTCTAGAGTCAGTTATATTAAATAAGATATATTCTAAGAAGTTTAGCTTCTATCTCTGTCTCCTCTATCCTATTCCCTTTCTTCCCCATAGGTAATTTAAAAAAAAAAAATCAAGTTTCCTTTCCATTATTTTTAAAATGTAATCAAACATTTTATATACTTAGTATTACTATTATCTCTCCCCTTAACTCTTTTCACTTTACAATCTATTTTAGAGATTAATCCAATTGTATATAGAACACTTCATTGTGTTGTTGTACCATAATTTCTTCAACCAGTTTCTCTATTGAGGAGTTTTGGGGTATTTTCCAGTATTTACTATAAATAGTGCTGCAGTGAATAGTCGTGCATATTCCTTTCATATTTTTACCACCGTATTTTTGGGGCAAAGTCCTAAAAGTGGAATTGTTGAGTCGAATCCACAGACTGTAGGTCACAAGAAGAGGAATTCCAAGGTGGGAGAGGCAAGTAGAGTTTTACATTTGGATATCACATTCAATGAATCACATATTCGCATCCTTCCAACTCCCAGCTCTCCAGTTCTTCCTTGTCAGAACCTCTAGTCCTCTGACCTCACACTTTCTATTTCTCCGTCTCCGCCCTTATCCCGTAACTAAAGCGCTCCTCCCAAGACCCGAGAGCGGTGGGCGCAGGCTTTGCGCATGCCCAGCTAGTGCGCGGCGATTGGAGCCTCTGCAGACCGGAGTGGCGTCATAACGGCGCGCCGCTCCCAGGCGTCCTCGCAAGGTCGCTCAGCCCAGCGGGAGCGCGCGGCAGTGACCGGTCCCAGGTCCGGGGGCGCGCCGTTTCCTTCCGCCTGGGTACCCGCGGCGACATGACGGGGTACACGCCCGATGAGAAACTGCGGCTGCAGCAGCTGCGAGAGCTGAGAAGGCGATGGCTGAAGGACCAGGAGCTGAGCCCCCGGGAGCCGGTGCTGCCCCCTCAGAGGATGTGGCCTATGGAGAGATTCTGGAATAAGTTTCTGCAGGACCCGGCCCCCTGGAAGAACCTGGTGAGTGACCGGCCTCCCTCGCCCGCCGTACACACAACCTTCCACGACCCCCAGACTGTCTGCGGGAATGCCTGCTCCTTGTGGCCAAACCAAGGACACGGACATCGCCCTGCGCCCGCAAGTCCGATAGTTCCTCCCGGTAGGAGGAGACTTAGGTCCTACTGAGACTTAGGCTTAGCCAGAACGCTGCCTGGTCCCAAGAGTCCTGGCCTGCGCGCCAGGATCTTTGCTTGGGTTTTACAGCACGTTTGGGTCTCCTTTAATAGTACAGATCTTCCCTCAGTCTGATAGCCAAGGATTCGCTGGTTAAAATTCCATGGTTTTAGTATTTGAGAACACTTGTTTAAGGTTGAGGTTATAGAGACCCAACTAACACTACAGCCCGCTATCACAAGGCACAGCCAGTCTCTAGCTGATGGTGCAGGCCCCGTGTGATCACCATAACAGACAGAGTCCTGTTGCCATGCCTAGTGAGCCATGTTCAGGAGCCACCTTTCTAAACTACCACTATGTACGTTGAATACACTTTTTCATTTAAAAATGCCATCCCTGCACTGTACTCTGCAGAAAGTCACTCATTCAAGGAGTTGTCTTTATTTTCAGGGTCTCTGAACATTTTCTTGAGGTCGTTAATTAATTCACATCACTTATGAGTGATAAGCACTATATCTCAGAATTGCTTTCACTTAGCTATGACATTGGCTGATAATAATGGAATAATAATGGAATAATACTAATATGTAACACTTGAGTGCTTACTTTGTGCATGGCACTTTGCTGATGGTTTTACATATGTTACTTTAATTCTTTACTCCTATAAGATAGAAAACTGTTCTTAATGAATGGAAACTGAGGCCTGCAAAAACTCAATGATTTACCCTTGGCCACAGAGCTAGGAATTAAAGGAGTTCACATTGAAATCTATGTGTATCTACTTCCTTACAGTGCTACAAAGTCTGGTGCAAATTTTTCTCAAAACGTGGTCTTAGATACTTTTTTCTTTTTTTTAATATATTTTTATGGATTTCAGAGAGGGAGAGAGAGAAACATCAATGATGAGAGAGAATCATTGATTGGCTGCCTCCTGCACGCCCTTACTGGGGATCAAGTCCACAACCCCAGGCATATGTCCTTGACCGGAATCAAACCCAGGACCTTTCAGTCCACAGGCGACACTCTATCCACTGAGCCAAACCGGCTAGGGCTTAGATACTTTTTTTTATAGTGGTAAAATTAAACTCTAATTCAACTCTTCTCTCACCCTTTGTATCCTTGACATTACTTGTTGATTTTGGCAGCCACTGATTGAAAGTAGACATCCCTCTCATGATGTAAAGAAATAATCATTTGTTGAAATCCATCTTACCTTACTTTGAGTTAATTTTTTCTTCCACAATCATATCTATTACAGCACTTAGAATCCTTTCCCTGAAAGAATAGGTATGTTTCAGTCAAATTGGCTGCCTTGGAAAAGTTCCATTTGTTTTAGTTCTCTCTAGCCTTTCTCAAAATAGTATAAAGGCATCTCAAAGTAAGCTTGGAACACTTCTATCCCAGTACGTAAAACACTTTTTCCAGTGTTGGTGTGCTCAGGTTGTCACCTCACACTTAGAATATCTGAAATGGATAAATTAGGGAGATGACTTTACCTGAAAAATGATGTAGGTTTGATCATTCTGGTTAAATTGATTAAAATTATTCTTTCATTATTTATGCCATGCTTTATCTTTAACTTATAATAAAGATAATAAGGAAGTATTTTAATTAATTAATTAATTTTTTTAGAGAGAGAGAGAGAGAGAAAGGGAGTGGGGGTGGGGCACGAGAGAAACATCGATTTGTTTGTTGTTCCATTTATTTATGCATTCATTGGTTGATTCTTGTATGTGCCCTAACTGAGGATTGAACCCACAATCTTGGTGTCTCTAGACAACACTCTAATCAACTGAGCTACCCGGCCAGGGCTAGAAGTAATATATTTTTTTAAATCTATAAATGCCTTACTATAGTTTTGCAAAATGCTACTTGTCTTAATGCAACTTGCCCTGCACTCTAGGTATCCTCTAGCAGGTCCTATGTTTAGTAAAAATATTTAAATGGGTGAGGTTAGCTACAGACTATAAGGAATTTGTAGCATTTAGAGATTTTTAAATAATCATGACATTGTTGTATTATGAATGTTTTTTTTTTTTTTTTTACCACAAATGTAAAAGATGGGACATCTGTTTTATTTTGTGTATGGTTTTTTCTCCCTAGGTCTATAAGACGTACCGACACAGTTTCCTTATGTTTACTCATGTACTTATACCTGCCTGGATTATTCATTATCATTTAAAATACCATGTGGCTGTAAGTATGTTTTAAATATGTGTTTTTCAGAATTTATTTTTAATATTGTACAAAATTATTTCCTATGTGGGTATGCCTTATCCTGCTTTTATTTAGTGGAAATAATGCGCCTCTTGTAACTGATTGTGAACAACTTTGAATCCTTTTAGGTAAAAGGTTTAATTAAATGTAAGTAATATATGGCTTTTCAAAAAGTTAATCTTTATATTAGTTGCTTACAACTTAAAATGCATTTCCTCCTAGAAACAGTATTTAAATCATCAGAATGTAATTGACCTAATAATACTAGTGTAAATTCAGGATCATGAGTAGGAAGGGAGAAAGGAATTTCTATTTCTCTTTTTGAGCATAGATCTGGTATAAGGTAAAATTCAAAATAGTCAAAGGTTATCTTTGTCATCATTCCATTTCCCTTTTTTTTTTCATTCTATTTGATTTTTCACAACTTCTTTAGAATCCAGGATGTTCAGAAGCTTGAACTTTTTCACTGAAAGATCTTGCATGTGGTGGTTTAAAGGCTAAGGATAGCCAGGTGTAGGGTATTGGAGCCCAGGCAGGGTGAGGAAGGAGTGCATTTTGGGAGTGGCATGGAAGGGAGAACTGGTGGCTACCCAGCGTGGAGTGTTATAACCCAAACAGAGTAGGAGGGCATTCTTGTACCCGTTGAGGAGTGTTAGATCTGGGCTAGGTGCTCAGTGGCGGTGGGGGGCGGGGGGGGTGTGTAAAGGGAAAGTATTGGTGAGTAGACCTGTTTGGAAAGAAGCAGTGGCAGCAACCTGGCGTAGGATATTGGAAGAAGGGTGGTTTGGGGCAGTGATGGAGGTGGCAGCACAGAGTAAGATGTCAGAACCTGAATGAGGTGAGGATGTTATTTAGATTGGAGTGTGGTGATCGTGACAGGAGATTGGTTATATACAAGAACATTGGTCAGATAAGTACAAATATTGATGATAGTGGGATCAGGATTCCCATTGTTGGAAAAGGGGGCTACATATATAGAAAGGGAGAAAAACCCTGTGCTGCTGGAATGGAATTGGGAGTATAGGTGTGAACTTACTGTTTTTAACAATTATTAATAAGTATAGAAGTAAATATAGATGTAAGTGTGGATATTCTCTAGCTCTGTCCACTGACAGTGCCTGGTGGCAGAGCTCCCTCATGGTAATTAGCACGTCTAGCAACCTGGTCTTATTTTCTGAATAAAATTCCTCACTGAAAGGATCCAAAGCTCTTTGGAGATGTGGCCAGGTCCAGGGCTGAGGCAGGGAAAATCCCAGATGAGCTTGTTGTTCCGGAAGGTAAAGAATTGTTCAAAGAATAATGAAGCTATATCAAAAGGACAGAGTCAGCTTGAAAGAACTCTCATTAGGCCAGTTTGGGCCTCAAAATAAGTGATGGTAATAAATGATAGACAACTGAATAAATAAAATGTAAATCCATGAGCCCATACTCATAGATAAGTAAAGAACAAATGAGTAAAAGAAAAAGCTTTTTTTTTTTTTTTTGTATAATAGGTTGCTAAATAATAAATGGACAAGGAATGGTAGAAAAGTCATAATTTGAGGATCATCATAGTAATATTTTATTCATCCAGGGAACATCAAAAGATACTAAAATTTATCTCAAAATACCTATCTTAAATGTACTTATTTGTTTCAGAGAGAAAAAGGGTACTTTTGTGGTGGAGAAACCTGACAGATACCACCTAAATTAACAAATGTAAATTAACATGACTAATAATGGGACAAACTGAACTTGTGTACTACTTGATAGCATACAATAAAAAGAAAACAGCATCAATTTTGCAATATTCCTGCCAAAAATGCATAACCTGCATCTAGTTGTGAGGATACATAAGACAAACCCAAATTGAGGGACTTTTCAGCCTTGTTCAACCTTCAAAAGTGTCAAGATCTTAAAAGCTAAAGATTAATGGAAGATTCTTTCCAGATTGAAAAAAAAACTAAATAGGCATGTCAACTAAATGCAGTTCTTGATTAATAGGCATAATCTGCTTAGTCAAAAGAATAAAAAATGGTTTTAACCGTCAGATTTTTAAACAGTCTAAACAATGAAGAACAAGTCACCTAAAGGGATTTTCTGAGAATTTCAAGCAATTATGGAGACAATTGGTAAAATTTGAATGGGTTCTTTAGGCAGGAGGTAGTAATAAAGCAATGTTAAATTCCTGATTTTGATGATTCTATTGCAATTATTTTAAAATATGGTCCTTTAAAAAAAGGTCCTTATTTGTAGAAATAACCTAATGTAAACCAGTTGGCAATTTACTATGAAATAATTGGGTAAAAAAATTATTTTTATAATTCTTGCAACTTTCTGTAAGTTTAAAATTATTTCAAGGTAAAACACAAGTTAGGGATTGCCTAACAAATTGTAGATAATCCCGTTGAAGTTAGCTTGTTAAAAGGAGAATTAAACAAATAACTGGGGTTCTCAAAAAATTCTAACATGACTTGTTCTCTGTTGATTGTGTGGTCTCTTTAAAATTCTGATTGCTGACATCATCTTTGTTCTCTTAACTAAGAAGATTATATCCATTGATAAACAACTATGGAGTACTTAGTATGTTCTCTACCTTTATTGCTATAGAAAATATATAAGACAAAATTCCTGAACTCAAGGGGTTTATAGTAAAGTTGGAGATAGGTGATTCTGGTAGGAGTATGTTGGAGAAAAGTTATTCCAGTTACAAAGAAAGATATGGAGTCACTAATGAGCATAGTCATACCTACTCAAGACTCTTGGCTCAGTAGAGTGGGACCAATTAATGAAGGTCTTGAAAACTAGGCAGAGCAGGTTGAACTTTATGTGGTAGGCAGTGGGAAGCTTTCCACTTTTAAGTAGGAAAGTGACTTTATAAAAGTGATATATTTAGGAAAACATAAAATGTGGGGTGAATAGGAGGGAGGAAAGTCCTGACATCAAGCAAATCAGCTGGACGCTGTCACCGTTTAGTAGGTGTTCATTGATGAGAATCTGGTTAGGGCAAAGATAGCAGGAATGGAAAAGAAAAGTGAAACCAGGAGATACTTTCAAAGGAAGACACAGCCCAAGTTAAGTTCGGGATGACACCAGGGTTCCAAGTGATCTATGAGAAGGACGGCTTTCTGGTCCTGGGGAGAAAGTAAAGCTGTTTAGTAACATGAGGTACCACATCCGTTCCTCTGGATGCCCCAGTGGACTGGGCGTGTGTCACATTTAGAAATCTGAGGCTAATGTAGGAATTAGAGTTGGGATTTAGTGTTTTCACCACACACACACACACACACACACACACACACACACACACACACACACACACACCAGGAAATCTTTCTGCAACCATTAAAGGGGGCTAACAATTTATATGTCTAAGGTTCAGAGAATATTTTATATTTGTATTATTGATGGGCTTAAAGTTTTTGTATTTATGTTCACCTACAAGTCCACAGGCCACTTCATATCATTATAGGTCTGTGTTTTTTCCCTAGGGTCTAACATGCAAATATTTATTTAGTTCTACAAATATTTATTTAGTTCTTCCTGTGTCCAATGCACTGTTCTAAACAGGGATATAGCAGTGAACAAATCAGATGAATCCCTGCCCTCGTGAAATGTTTATTCTGGTTTTGGAAACTCGCAATAAATAGATAAACAAAGAGGTATAAAAGGAGGTGATAAGTCTGTAGAAGAAAAACTAAGCAGGGAAAAGACTAGAGAATGATAGGGGCTGTTTTTTTATTAGGCCTCTCTAAGGAAGTGCTATTTGAAGAGAAACATAAATGACTTGAGGGCATGGACCAAGCAAATAACTAGGAGAAGAGCATTTCAGGTAGAGGAATCATCCATATAATCTATATAGTAAAAGCCTAAGCGGCTGTTATGGTGGAATGACAGAACAGCCGGTTGCTATGATGCACACTGACCACCAGGGGGCAGACGCTCAACGCATGAGCTGCTCCCTGGTGGTCAGTGCGCTCCCACAGCAGGAGTGCTGCTCAGCCAGAAGCTGAGCTCACGGCTGGCGAGTGCAATGGCAGTGGTGGGAGCCTCTCCCACCTCAGCAGCAGTGCTAAGGAGCAGCAAGCTGAGTGGTAAGGAGCAGCGAGCAGGCAGGCGGTAAGGAGCGAGGGGTCCCGGACTGCAAGAGGGCGCAGGCCAGGCTGAGGGAACGCCCCCCTCCAGTGCATGAATTTCATGCACCGGGCCTATAGTTAAGTATAATGGCTCTGAGGCTCAAGTGGGCCCAACTGATTGGATCAGTAGCAAAGGAGCTACCATAGTGTAAGTAATGTAGTGCAAGGAGAAAGAGGTAGGAGTTCAGAGAGGTAGCCAAGGGCCAGATCGTGCAGAGTCTTAGAGATCACTACAAGGACTCTGGCTTTGTCTCAAAGAATTACACTTTGAGCAGAGAAGTGATACATGTTAGAATTACTTGACTCTGCCTGCAGTGTAGAGATTAGACTGTAGGATGGCATGCAAGTGAAAAATGATAGGGACTTGGACAAGGGCAGTAGTACTAGAGGTGGTGAGAAGCACATTCAGGAAATAATCTCAAGGTAGAATCAATAGGATCTGCTGAGAAGTCAAAGTTTTTGTCCTACTTATTTGGGAGAATGAGAGTCTTGTACCAAGATAGGGGCAAGTTAGGGACTGGGGCAACTTAAGTGTTGGACATGGTTAAGTTTGAGGTGCCTGCTTGACAGCCAAATGGAGATATTGAGTAAACGGTTGTATGAGTCTGGAGTTTGGTGGAAATCTGGGACTAAGTTAACATTTGGTATATGATCTATAATTTTAGAAGAAACTCTAAAACCATAATTAACAGAGCATTACTTTTATTGCAGACAAAACCATATGGCATGGTTGAAAGGAAGCCCAGAATATTCCCAGTAAGTCTTAAAACATCTGATTTTTCCTTCTTTTTTCCCTCCCCAAGTGATTATTTGACTAAAATGTTCCTTTTATTTTCACTGTCATTTCAAGTGCCTATTTTGTATATTCTTGTTCAAAAATAAAAGAAAAAGAGGAGGAAAGAATGTAATAGTGTAAGGTAGTCCTTACAGTTGAAAATGGGAGGTGGGCACCTTTCTATTCATTTACCAAGTTCTCTCCTTTCCTTGTCCTCATGCAGCTGCCTCTCAACTCAGTGGCAGCTATGCGGAGGCTGTCTGAAACAGACTCTGCACTTCAATCTGATCTTTGACGAAGGGCTGCGTCCCTGTTTACTGAGCTTTATTGGGCTTCTGTTTCTCAGAATGTTTTGTTAACCCTTACTATTTAAAGATTCAGAAGCAATTTGTTTTTCCAATCCTGAAAGGTCCTGAATATCTTATTCTTTTTATTTCTGCTTTCAAATCAGCTACTTCTTACCTGAGCTCATGTTTCCTCAAGTACTTTTCCAAGGCAACTAATAGTCGAACTCATAACTTTTTTCCAGCTTCCTCTCCTAGAACCTCAAGCTCATTAGAAAGTCTGCTTCCAAGTTATTACTGGCTTTCATTTTAATTTTACCTTCCAATGCCAGTGTCCTTGCCTCCCAGACTGCCATGTGGTTCAAGTTTTATTACAGCATTAGTACCACTTCAGAGTATTAATGTCTGTGTTAGGGTAATGTTAGCTGTGGAAATAAATTATCCCTAAAATGTATAATGGCTTAAACATAAAGTTTATTTTTTTAATTAAATAACAATCCTGAGCAGTGCCAGGTCAGGAAATGGCTGGGGTGGGGATGAGGGATAATTCTACTCTACCCAGTCATTCATGGATTGTCAGGTTGACAGAATCTGCTATCTTGAGCACAAAGCTGAAACTAAAGCTAAGTAATTTGCCTGAAATTATATAGCTTGTCAATGGAGTTCCCAGGATTCTTACCACTTGGTTCTGGCTCCAAGGCCCATGCCTTTTCTACCACACACACTACCTAGATTTGAAAAGACACCTGAACCAGCTCTCCAGGCAAAGTTTGCATTCTGTCTCTACTACCTGGGCCAAACGGTAAACTGGTGATTGCCTAACACATTTAATTGCCGGAAATACATTACCTCCTTATATTGAGCTGAAGGTGTTTCTCTGTAACTTTTTTCTAGGGCTTCTTCTATTTCTTGGGGCCTTGCAAATAAACATTATTCCTTTTATCACTTTGTGAAGACCACTTTCATGCTCTTTCTGCTCATTTTGTTTTGAGCGAAACTTCCCCTATTCTTTCACTTATACCTTAAGATTTTGAATACTGGTTTCCCATCTTTAGACAGCCGCTGCTTTGTCTAAGTCCCTTTATAGTGTGAATGCCAAAGCTGAACTAGATTTTCAGTGTGAGGTCTGACTGTGGATATACCTTGCAGACAAGATCTTTTTACTAATACATGTTTGTTTTCCTAGGGTGATATAATTCTGGAGACTGGAGAAGTAATTCCACCAATGAAAGAATTTCCTGGTCAACATCATTGAAGATTAATTTAAAATTTCAAAGGCATATGAGCCTAAGTTTTGTTGGTATATTACCATATTTACTGAATATATTCTCTGGAAAAGTAACTTTAATAAAGCTTACTCTCGGATATGTGTTGCCTATTCCTTCCCAAACACTGTACAATTTAAGACTTTATTTAGTTATTTAACAATAAGTACAAACTGGACCTGCTTTAAAAAATATGAACAATCACCTTTTTCTGGCCATTCTTGTGTTAGAAAACAAGATGTAGAAAATTAGTCACACGGTAATTTTTTTTCTTACATAATACTTAGTCTGTTGTGTAGGTATACAACAAAATAAAATGTAATAAACAAATATAAGATTAGAAATTCCACACACTTTTGTTTTAAAGGTGGCTTTCTGAGGCATTTTAAAAGAAGTATTTTAGGAACTCTAAATTGAAAAGCATGTCATTTCATCTATGATCTGATACTCAAAGGCTGTCAGATCTAGGATGCTTTGTTATATGAGAATTTAAAAATACACGTATTGGAAAAGTTAGCACATTCATGGTTTATTTATAAAGGGCTGTATGCAATAATAAATTTGGAAACTTTATATTATGGATTTTACTTTAAATATAAACGTATCAGGTAAGCATGAAGTGAAGTATTTGCATAACATAAAATCTAGAGGAATTAATAAATTTCATTCATTCCCGAATATTTTGTCTGGGTATTTCTTCCTCAGTTGTCGTCGACCGGCTACTGTCGATGCATAGATGACATATCCCCAGGAAAGTAACACGATCGCGAGGAGCAACTAAAAAATATAAATAAATAAAAATTTAAAGAAGAATGCAAGAGGGGGAGTAAAAGCAAAAAAAAAAAATTCACTGTGGGTAGTACTTCCTCGCTGCCCCCTCCCCATTGGTTGCCATGTACGTTGCTAAGGTGGAAATTACAGTAACAAACGAATAAATGGAATCCCGGAGGCGAATCCACCCAACTGTCCTTACGTAAGAAGCGGAAGAGCGTGTCCTCCAGGAAGAGGCGGAGTCGAGGTGAGGGAGTGAAAAGCTTAATTCAGGAATGGCTTTTTGAGTTTCTGGGAGCTGAAGAAATACCGGGGCTTCCGCCCGGGGGACGAGGGAGTCGACACCGTGGAGCCTTGCCGGACCCGGGACCTACCACGGAATAAATCCAGTCTAGGGTGCGGCGACTCACTGGCCTCATGGTAAGGAGACCTCGGCGATCGGCGGGAACGGGCAGGCCCTGCAGGCCCTAGAGCAACCTGCGGGGCGGCGGCTGTCCGGCGGCGGCGGCCATCTTACATCCGGGCACGAGCGCCCGCCCACTCGCCTCCAGGAGCCTTTCCCAAGCGCGGGCCGGCCTCTTCCGCCCGGAGCCGGGGGCGGGCCTACGGGATCGCGGGCCTTGCCCGCCTTTCAGGCTGGGGCTTGGACGAACGGGAAAATGATTTAAATGGCTTCTCTTTGCCGCGTAGAGAGTTAGGCGCACCTCGCCAACGGGTTCTTTCAGTCGCAGTGCAGTTTTCATGCAAGGTAATGTACCGTCTTGTGCATTTTAAAGTTTATTTGGAAAGACTAATATGTATTTTAAATATTACCCCGGCGTCTAACTCCGGAAGAATTAACGTTTCTTCTGGCATCTGTCCCCACATCATACTGATAGTCTTTCGTGTATTTACCTTTGGCGTAAACAGTACCACCCACGTTTATGTAACACATCGTTGTGGGAATCCCTGTTAATTGAGCCCTTCTTCAAGAAGCAAAGTCTTCCATAACGCGCTCTTGTTGAATGTAAATGGTAACTTCTCAGGAGAAATAACGGGGCATCCGCCCTCCGGCATACTGTACCTGCCAATCAACAAGTGTTTGTTGAGCGTCCACTATGTCAACTATAGGGTCGGATAGGAAGCCGAAGGACGGCGGTTGGGCACGCGGGCGCTCGCACGAGTTTGGCCCTGGAACGTTTGGGACGCTCGCACCTGAGGCCGGAGGGTCGGACCGGGGCGGTGGCCGCGTTAACGCGGGGCAGTTCTGTCTCTCTCTCTCTCTCTCTCTCGGTCCATCTCAGATAGCATAAAAAAAAAATAGGGTTTTCACCCTGACTTGGGGAGTGGGAAAGGGGAAAGCAGTCTTGATAGAAAAACGGTCTATTTTGCCAAGACGTCAAGGCCATGTCCCCAGGCTGATTCCTGTTTATTCCGACTGGACCGTATCTTTCTGTCTGAAGACTAGCGTGCTGGTTGGCTCTGGCCCTGGCTCCTATTCCTGCCTCGGTGCTGTTATTTCCTAGGAGGTAAAGCGACTTCACCTTCGTGTAACTCAGCTCCTTTCCGTACTAGAGATTCTTTGAGTAACTTCTCGCAAAGTTTGGTGAGGTTTAAATGAGACCAGCTAGTCATCGTGTTTTCCCGCGAAGTGAGGAGCGAGCATGAAGTCACTGCCTTTGTCACCTCCAGAGATTAGTGACGAGAACGGTGATGGCGGGGGACCTTGGGGATCCCTGCCTGGGAGGGTCGGCGGCGCGCTTGTTCCGGGGACGCCGCGGGTGGGGGGGGAGGGAAGGGCCGAGCGCACCTGGCTCCGCCCTCAGTGCCGGCGCCCTCCCAATGCGCATGCGTTACGCAGGCGGGTGTTTTGTTTTGACGCGCCGGGGGCCTTGGGGGCGGGCTTTGCTCTTACCGCCGCCTCCGAGCTGCCATTGGTGACGAGCGCTTTACGTCACAGGGGTCGCAACAGCCGCCGGGGTCTCCGCTGTCTCGCGAGGAGGGTGAAGCGCCCCCTCACGCTCCGACTCCTGAGGGCCCGCGGAGAAGTCGCCGGGTACGCCTTCGCGGATCCTGCCGTCACCGGCCTGGCTTCCTGGGCGGTCGGGAGCCTGCCACCAGTGCCCCAGCCCGGCATTCGCCGACCTTCTCCGAGGTAAGTGAGGTCCGGAACAATGGGAGCGCGGGGGTCGGAAGGGCTGGGCGAGCCGGAGCTCCCTTCTAGAGGGAGGCCATAGACTCCAGAGACTAGGGAGCTGAGAGGTCGTCCGGGCCTCGGCGGGGCACGGCGGGCAGAGGGCACCTGCCGCGCACCTGTGGATTGGTGCTGGTGGGTGGGGGAGGGCTGCGTGTCCCAGAAGCGCTGGGGAGGGGGACCAGCCTGGCCGTGTACTGGAAAGACCTTGGTCTCTGACGGGTGAGGGGGGGCGGGGGGCGGGGGGGGGGGGGGGACCAACACTAAATGTTCGAGTCTGAATCGTGGCATTTCCACTGTCAGGGGTGTGACGGATGGCTTCTCTGAGCCTGTCTGTAACATGGGAATAACGGTATTTCAGTTCGTTGTGGTAATGTAATGCACGTGGTGGTTGTCTTAGATCCTGGCCGGTGGCGGTTCTCAACCGAAGGAAGCGTGGGCTATCACCGTGACTGACGGAGTTGTCCGTGCAGTGTTACACACCGTGGGCTGGGCTCATTCATTCAGTCAGTGTGGCTTTCCCCGTGGGCTGCGGTTTCCTGCACTGGAAGGGGGCAGTACTTGACATTAGGCAAATAGAGGTTTAGTGAATAGAAGAAGTGAAAGGTGAATGGAAGTTTTGATAGGTAATTTGTGGTGAAGATTGGGGGTGAGATTCGTTTGTTTTTAATCAGTGACATGCAAAACCATATAGTCAACCAATGGCCCTGGCTGGTGTCGCTCAGTTGGTTGGGCATCGCCCGTGCACCCAAAGGTTGCTAGTTGGATTCCCAGTCAGTGCACATGCCCAGGTTTCGAGCTCGTTCCATTCAGGGGGCAGCTGATCGATGTTTCTTCCTCTCCCTTGCTCTCTCTAAAAGTCAATTTAAAAAATCTTAAAAAAAGAATTAACCAGTGAATGTATAAATAAGTGGAACAACAAATAGATGCTTCTCTTTCCTCTCTAAAATCAATTAAAAAAATTAGAAACAATGTATTTAAAAGTCTAATAATCCCTTTATTATATAGAGAGCAGGGGTGGGGAACCTCTGGTATAAGCCCCGCGAAATCATTTGGTCTGTCTCTGCCGAAGCATTAGGGTATATTAATTCAATGTTTGACCAAATATAGCAGGCTAATTTTTTTAGTTGTGTCTTATCCTAAAGGTTTTGTTGTCTGTTTTTGGGTTTTTTTTTTTCTTTAGTAGGTGAATAAAAAATAGACATAGGAGGAAATGCTGAGAAATGTATGCAATATTAAGGTTTCGGAGTTTAAATATGTTGACAGAAAAACGATTGGTGTTCTATATTTATGATTCTATTCTCTTAAGGACAATGGTGATTTTTGCATTTCCACTGTAGAAAATAGAAAACTAGAAATAGTTAGACTCCTTGAAGAAACCTGTTCAGCACTGAGTTCCTATTAAGTTACTGCTCTGAAAAAGTTAAAATGCCCTAGATGAGCACATTTAATTTGAAATCTATGATGAAATACTTATTTCACAATTTCAGATTTTTGTTGTGGGGTTTGTTTTTGTTAGAACTTGGTATAACCAATGAGTCTATTGTTTAGAAAATTACAGTTCTGTTATTTGACTAACTTGACAGTAATTGACTAGTGGTGGGAGTTCCTGTGATAGAGGAGGTAGAGAAAGATGAATAATAGTCCAGGCCGCTTGTCTCAGTGATTGAGCATCGACCTATGAATTAGTAGGTTAAGGTTCAATTCCCGGCATGCAGGGGGCAGCCAATCAATGATTCTCTCTCATCATTGATGCTTCTCTCTATCCTTCTCCCTTACTCTCTAAAATCAATAAAAAAAATTTTTTTTAAGATTAATAATAGGCTCAGGAAAACATAAAGGAAGAAACTAGTATTTAACATATATAAAATGATTAGTGTAAAATGCAGCTAAATGAACTTTATAAGATAATAAGGCTAAAATGTAATGTAAGTTAGATTTTAGCTCTGGCATATTCATTTAAGTTATAGGCAATATAACTGATGAATTTAAAATAAATAAAACTAATCTTTAAGATCCTAATGATCCTTGTGGGAAAAGATAATAAGGGAAAGGGACTGAAAGCATAATTCAGGATACATTTTGGCTGACTTTCCATAAATAAAAAGGCTAAGAAAGGCTGCTTAAGGGGGATGAAAGGAAATCAGTGATTAACTGACTATAATAGCATAGTAACAATGGTGTAGTAATAATCACAGCAGCTAATATTTAGTGAGCATTTGCTGTGAGCCATGTACTGCCCTTGAATGGTTTTACATTTAGTATTTAATTTAATTTAATTTTCACTAAAAATCCTTTTTGTATTTAAAAGGATATTTTACTAAAAAACAATTGGTTTAAACAGGTGAACTCTCTGGTACACAAATTATCTCACTAATGCTTTTTTTTTAAGTTCAAGTATAGTTGACGTACAATATTATGTTTCAGGTGTACCATATAGTAATTCAGCATTTATACACCTACTATGTGATTACCATAATAAGTCTAGTAACCACCTGTCACCATAGAAAGTTATTACTAAAGCTATTTTTAAAGGTGCATGTACAAAACTTACCACAAGTAAATCAGTAGTCTATATTATTTGGGATATGTATATGAAAGATATAAAACTATACATAGAAATACCACCAACTGAGGACTGTGATGTTTTGGGGTCTTTGTTTTCTACAGAGGATAGGAGGGTAGATAAGGGGCTTTTTTTTAGAAATCTGGACTAACTAGAGAAAATGTTGTTAAATCTGAGCGGTAGATGCATGGATACTTGGAATATTTTTCTTTGTACTTTTATATATCAAATATTTCTCCTATTATTATTATTTTTTAAATTACTGATTTCAGAGAGGAAGGGAGAGGGAGAGAATCATTGATCGGCTGCCTCCTGCATGTCTCCTACTGGGGATGTAGCCTGCAACCTGGGCATGTGCCCTTGACTGAATTGAAGCCAGCACCTTTCAGTCCTCAGGCTGACACTATCCACTGAGCCAAACCAGCTAGGGCTAAAAGAATAACAGAGTGTTATATAATATTTTGAGAGCTTATTATGTACTAGGCACCTTTTCTAAGGGCTTTTTACATCTTCACAAACTCTGATGCAATGATCTACAGATGAAATCAAAGCCTAGAGATAGTAACTTGTGCAGGCATACTACTAGTATGAAACAAGGATTCAAATCCAGACAATTTGTCTTTTGAACTTGTACTTAAGTATTATGTTAGTAGGTGACACTGCCCCTTTAAAGATAATGAACTATTTTCACCAAAGTATGTTTGTATTTTTTTCAAGTTTGGTCATTTCTGTTTTATAGGATTACTGATGTAAATTTTTCCCTTTTACAGGTAATGGCATCAGCAGCTAAGGAATATAAAGTGGACAACTTTTCACCTAAAGCTGGCACTAGCAAATTTCAACAGACAGTACCAGCTGATGCATCTCCTGATTCTAAGTGTCCTATTTGCTTGGATAGATTTGATAATGTGTCTTACTTAGATCGCTGTTTACATAAGTTCTGTTTTCGCTGTGTACAAGAGTGGTCTAAAAACAAAGCTGAATGTCCACTATGTAAACAGCCCTTTGATTCTATTTTCCATTCTGTGAGAGCAGAAGATGACTTCAAAGAGTACGTCCTAAGGCCTTCATGTAATGGTTCTTTTGCCAACCCTGATGGTCGACGATTTCGCTATCATACAACTATGACGAGAGAGCGAGAGCGAGAACGAGAACGAGAGCGAAGTGCTTCTTTTTATTCACCCAGTAGAACCATGAGTAGAAGAACAACAACTCCACCAGATAGTGGAGTATTATTTGAAGGGTTAGGCATTTCAACAAGACCCAGAGCTGGTGAAATTTCTCAACTTCTGAGACAGATTCCAAGGAGGCCAACTACTACAGATGAAAGATCTTTGCGAAAAATTCAAGAACAAGATATTATTAATTTTAGGCGAACTCTCTATCGAGCTGGTGCTCGTGTTAGAAATATTGAAGATGGTGGTCGCTACAGGGATATTTCAGCTGAATTTTTCCGTAGAAATCCAGCTTGTCTTCACAGATTAGTCCCCTGGTTAAAACGTGAACTTACAGTTCTTTTTGGAGCTCATGGATCTTTAGTGAATATAGTACAGCACATCATTATGAGTAATGTTACTCGCTATGACTTGGAGAGTCAGGCATTTGTGTCTGATTTAAGGCCATTTTTACTTAATCGGACTGAGCATTTTATACATGAATTCATCAGTTTTGCTAGGTCTCCTTTTAACATGGCAGCTTTTGATCAGCATGCTAATTATGATTGCCCTGCTCCTTCCTACGAAGAAGGTAGCCATTCAGATTCTTCTGTCATAACTATCTCCCCAGATGAGGCAGAGACCAGAGAGATGGATGTTAATGTGGCCACTGTCAGTCGGGCACCATGGGATGACGAGACACCAGGGCCATCTTACTCAAGCTCAGAACAAGTACATGCTGTCATGTCTTCCCTTTTAAATACTTCTGATAGTTCAGATGAAGAACTTGTAACAGAAAGAGCCACATCTCAGATACAGGGAGTACAAACCAATGAGGACCTAAATAACGACAGTGATTCTTCTTCAGATAATTGTGTCATTGTTGGGTTTGTTAAGCCACTAGCTGAGAGGACTCCAGAACTTGTTGAACTGTCCTCGGATTCTGAGGAATTAGGCTCTTACGAGAAAATGGAGACTGTGAAGACGCAAGAACAAGAGCAATCTTACAGTTCTGGTGATAGTGATGTTAGTAGATGTTCATCTCCACGCTCTGTCCTTGGAAAGGATGAGCAAATAAATAAAGGTCATTGTGATTCCAGTACAAGAATCAAGTCAAAGAAGGAAGAGAAACAATGTACATCATTGTCCTCTCCCAGAGACCTGAGCTCATCTGTCAGAGGAGACAGAGTATATTCCCCATATAACCATAGACACAGAAGGAGAGGAAGATCGAGAAGTTCAGATTCACATTCCCAGAGTAGAAGTGGGCATGATCAGAAGAATCGTAGAAGGCATCATGGGAAGAAAAGAATGAAAAGAAAACGATCCAGAAGCAGGGAGAGTAGTAAACCTAGAAGCAGAAGAGACAAAAAAAGGTCAAGAACTAGAGATAGTAGTTGGTCGAGAAAAAGCCAAACGCTTTCTCTAAGTAGTGAAAGCTCAAGCAGATCAAGATCTCGTAGCAGTGATCATAGTAAAAGAAGATCACAGAGCAGAACTAGAGATCATTATTATTTAAAAAATAATTATGGAAGCAGATATAAGTGGGAGTATACTTACTATAGTAGAAACAAGGATAGAGATGGCTATGAATCATCTTATAGGAGGAGAACTCTGTCTAGAGCTCATTATTCCAGACAATCTTCAAGTCCAGAATTTAGAATTCAATCCTTTTCTGAAAGAACAAATGCTAGGAAAAAAAACAATCACAGTGAAAGAAAATATTACTACTATGAAAGGCACAGGTCAAGGAGCCTATCTAGTAATAGATCAAAGACTGCATCTGCAGGGCCTGACCGGGTGAGAAATGAAAAGCCTGGAGGGAAACGAAAATACAAAACACGACATTTGGAAGGTACTAATGAAGTGGCTCAACCATCTCGTGAATTTACTTCTAAAGTAAAGGAAGGTCATTGCCAAAAATCATCATCAAAATTGGGTGGAAATTATAAAAACGAGAGTGATAGTTTTTCAGATAGCCGATCATCAGACAGAGACACAAAACACAAGAAGAGGAAAAGGAGAACCCGGAGCCTAAGTGTAGAGATAATTTATGAAGGGAAAGCTACTGATACAAATAGACATCATAAAAAGAAAAAGAAGAAACATAAGAAGAAGCATAAGAAACACCATGGAGATAATACTTCACATTCCCCAGTTGTAATTACCATTGACAGTGATAGTGATAAGGATTCTGAAGTGAAGGAGGATACAGAATGTGACAATAGTGGTCCTCAAGACCCTCTACAAAGTGGATTTTTGGCTCCTTTGGAAACATTTGAAACTGAAGATATAGTTACAATAGAAGATGAAGTCAGTGTTCTGGACAAAGAGTGTGATATTACCACTCTTAACGACTTAAATAATGTCAACAGAACTGTAGGTAATATTCCACTCCAGCCAGCTTCACTTGAACAAACTTTCAATGTAAGAGAAGAGAACACCTTTGCTGCTGATTTGGAGAACCAGCCCAGAAATGTCTCCATTCATCCTGAGTCATCAAGGCAATTGTCATCTCCACGGACATCATTAATGCCAGTATGTCTTGGTGGAGACTATGATATATCTTAAAACTGCCAAAGCACCTCATTGAGAATTCTGATGCTATAAAAAGAAGAAAAAGGAAAAGTGTCATCTATTGCAATCTATATAAAGATGAGTTTTGGTGAAAACTTTTCCCCCTTAAAAATATTTTGTGATTTTTTTTTTTATGTGTTAAAAATTTGTAAAAATTATTTGTTCAAAAAGTATGTCGCACCCTCAAATATGCACTTTTAAGTGAAGAAAATGTTATTGCTAGCAGTTTATTTAAAACTTGGAATCCTTTTTAAATAAAAATATATAATTTTAGAAGTTATTTCATAAAGCCATATGGTATTGACATTTTTAAAGTAAGAGTATTTTTGAATTTTTTTTGAGAGTTATTCTGGAAATGTATTATAAACTAAGAGAATCTGTTTAGATAGTCTTTATTTTTCTTCTTAAAAATTGGTATGATTCCAAACCGTTACTTCAGGTTAAATTGAGGCATTTAATCTGCACAGTTTATCCTCTGCCAAAAGAATAGTTTAAATATTTCTTTCATATACTTGTTTATCTGATCTGCCAGTAAGAAAATGTATAATCAACAAAAGAAAAAAATAAACAGTAATACTTTAAAGTCTAGAAATTTTCCTATATAGTGAGTGGCTGATAAATTTTTAAGTCAGATTATTTTACTGAAAAATAATTAAGGATATACTTGTGTTATAAATTCTGAATTTCAGGTGAGGTGCGTTTCAGAATTTTATTTTAGTTCTTTAACCTTATTGTGAAAAGTATATTATTTGCCTTCTACAGAAAAATGCAGTTATGTGGCATTTAGCTTACTAAAAACAAACAAAAAAAAACTTGCCAGACTTTTACATTGGTAGTTCTTTTACACAAAGTGACTGTGTTTATGTTTTACCCAGTTTTAGAGATAAAAATTGCTCTACATCTATAGTGTGATGTAGGATTGCCAGTGAACATCAGAACTTGGATTAAATCTAAATTTAGCCTTCAAATTTACCTTGCTACCATGTTCATTCATTGTTAACAGAAATTGGAATACCTGCTGTCTGATGGGTTCTGTACTAGGGATTCAGTGATAGAATAAAACAGATGACAGGCATATCATAACTAAGTTCTCTGGTGAGAAAGTATAATTTGCTATAAAACGGGGCCAGTTCACTGTCCCTCAGACCGTTGGAGGGCCAGACTATAGTTTAAAAAAAACTATGAACAAATTCCTATGCACATTGTACATATCTTATTTTAAAATAAAGAAACAAAATGGCAAAAACACCCGCATGTGGCCCGCGGGCCGTAGTTTGAGGACGCCTGCTATAAAAGCATACAACAGGGGTCTACTCTCAGGTGGAAGTGATGGTTGGACTGAAATCCAGTAAACAGGTGGATGTGGAGTTGTTATGAAAGGAAAAGATGTGCAAAGGTCCAAAGGCAGAAGGGAAGCCTGAAGTAGTCTAGGGTTAGCTAAAGGACAGACTGTAGGGCCAAGCTTTGTGTAGGCCATGTTTAGAGTTTGTGTTTACCTTAAGGGCAGTAGGAAACTGGTTTAAAATGACAAGAATCTAAATTATTTGACAATTTTTAGTAAGTTCAGAAATTGACAAATTGTGGGAAGACTAGTTGATCAAGGAATATACTTTAAAATTATAAAATGTTTTTCTTAAGTATTCCAAACTTAATGCTGTTTTATTCCACATCCTGATTTTATATGATGTTTTCAGTTAAACACAAGGAAACCTTATCTTAATACATGGTACCATCACATCCCTAAATGTTATGCAGCTAATAACAGCTATCAAATTATGGTGCAAAAACCGATAGGACGAAAGGGACAAATGGACAAATAAATATCCATAGTTGGAGATTTTAACACGCCCTGTCAGTACTTGACAGAACAAGTAGACAGAAAATAAGTATTAATGTAGGAGACTAGTGCCAACTGTAACTTAAACCTAATTGACATTTATAAAGCATTACCCAAGAACTGCAACATAAATATTCTTAAATGATAATCCAGTCTATATGCTGGGCCATAAAACAAGTTTCAATAAATTACAAAAGATCAAAGTCTTAAAACATATTGAATATCTCAACACTAAAATCAGAAGTCAATAACCCTCAATATTTAGGAAATTCCCAATATTTGAAAAATAAACAGCACACTTCTAATTAACTCATAGGTTAAAGAAGAAATCACAGGAATAATATCAAAAGGAATGACATTGAAAACAGCATAATATCAAAAGTGATGGGGATGCTAGAACTCAGCTGAGAAGGAAAATTTATACCTCAAATACTTACATTGGAAAGAAAAATGTATAAAATTGGTAATCTAAACTTATACTTTAACAAACTAGTAAAAAAGCAAATTAAACCCAAAGGAAGTAAGAGAAAAGGATAATGATTAGAAATCTATTAAATTAAAAATAAATAAATAAAAGAAATCTATTAAATAGAAAATAAAAATAACAATTTTTAAAAATATCAAATATATTTTTTATTGATTTTTTACAGAGAGAGGAAGAGAGAGGGATAGAGAGCTAGAAACATCGATGAGAGAGAAACATCGACCAGCTGCCTCCTGCACACTCCCTACGGGGGATGTGCCCGCAACCAATATACATGCCCTTGACCAGAATCCAACCTGGGATCTTTCAGTCCGCAGACCGACGCTCTATCCACTGAGCCAAACCGGTTTCAGCAAAGTTGATTTTTTTAAAAGATAAAATTATTAGCCCTAGCCGGCTTGGCTCAGTGGATAGAGCGTCGGCCTGCAGACTGAAGGGTCCCGGGTTCAATTCCAGTCAAGGGCACATACCTGGGCTTCGGGCTTGATCCCCTGTGTGTGGCATGCAGGAGGCAGCCAATCAATGATTCTCTCTCATCATTGATGTTTCTGTCTCTCCTCCCTTCCTCTCTGAAATCAATAAAAACATATTTATAAAAATAAAAGAAAATTATTAAATTCTTGGCAACACTGATTTTTTTTATTAGTAGGAATATAAAAATATGCCAATCTAATAAGAGGAAATGGTCAAATTCCTTAAAAAGCACAACTTACCAAAACTGACGATAAAATTTAAAATCAGAATTGCCGTATATCTAGTAAAGAAATTGAATCATTATAAGGTATCTTCAAAGAAAATTCCAAGCTCAAAGTTTCATTGTGAATTCTCTTAAAACATTTAAGAAGTATTGATACCAACATCACACAAACTCTTGACCAGCATAATCCTTACATTATAAGAAAAACTTACAGACCAATATCTCTTATGAACACACTAAAAAATATATTAAAAATGCTATATCATGACCAAATGGGATTTATCCCAGAGATTCTAGGTTGGTTTAATATTTTTTAAAAATCAATGAAATTCACTTTGTTAATTAATGTATGATCACCTCAATTGATGCAGAAAAAGCATTTGGCCCTAGCCGGTTTTTTGGCTTAGTGGATAGAGCATCGGCCTGCACACTGAAGGGTCCCAGATTTGATTCGGGTCAAGGGCACATGCCCAGGTGTGCAAGAGGAGGCCGATCGATGATTCTCTCATTGATGTTTCTATCTCTCCCTCTCCCTCTCTGAAATCAATAAAAATATATTTTTAAAAATATTTGAAAAATTCAACACCCATTTATGATAAAAGCAGAGTAAACCTGGAATAAAAGAGAACATCAATCTGATAAAGGCATCTGAGAAAAACCTATGCCCAACATTGTAATTGAAGTGAAACAGATCATTTCCCCGATGAAATTAGTAATAAGGGTGTAAACCCCTCATCACTTTAATTCAACTTGTTATTGGAGGTCATGGGTGGTGTAATAAGGGAACAAAATACAGGACATAAAGGTTGGAAAGCAGCCTAGCTGGTTTGGCTCAGTGGATAGAGCGTTGGTCAGCAGACTGAAGGGTCCCGGGGTTCAATTCTGGTTAAGGGCACATGCCCGGGTTGCAGACTCAATACCCAGGGGGCATGCAGGAGGCAGCTGATTAATGATTCTCATTGTTGATGTTTCTATCTCTCCCTCTCCCTCTCTAAAATCAATAAAATATTAAAAATTTAAAGATTGGGAAGGAAGAAGTAAAAACCATGTTACATGACTATTTCTAGGAAAATTTAAGGAATCTACAGAAAAATTCCTAGACCCATTAAGTTCAGCAATGTTGCATAAAACAAGGTAAAAAAACAAAAAGACTTGTATTACTATCTACTATCAACAAACAATTTGAAAATGAAACTTTAGAAACAATTCTATTTAGGGTAGCATCAAAGAACATAAAATAGTTAAAGGAGAGAAACTTTCATCAGCTGCCTCCCTCATGCACCCCAAACCTAGTATGTGCCCTGACACCGAGGATCAAACTGGCCAACTTTTGGTATACAGGACAGCACCCCAACCAACTGAACACACTGGCCAGGGAAAAACCTGTACTGTTAAAACTTAAAATATTACTGAGAGAAAGTATAGAAAATAAATTTATGGGTTAGAATTCAATGTTGTTAAAATGTCAATTCTCCCCAGGTTTATCTATGGGTTCAATGCAGTTCTGATCAAAATCCCAATCACTTGTGTGTGTGTGTGGTAAGCAGGGGAAATTGACATTTATTCTTATGTCATAACAAAATGCAGAGATCCAATATAATCTTTACAAAGCAGAATAAAGCAGTATCAGCACACAGACAAATGGAACTAATTAGAATTTAAAATACACCTGCATACATAGAGTCAATTGATTTTTTTTGACAAAGGTGCCAAAGCTATTCAATGGGAGCAGAAAATTTTTTCAACAAATGAAACACTTTGTGCTGTTAACAATTAGAAGTAAAAAATGAAACATTGACCCTTACACCTCATACCACAACAAAATTAATTTGAAATTATCATAGACCTAAATGCCAAAGAAATAAAACACAAAGACAAAGAATACCTTAATGACCTAGGAGTAGCAAAGATTTATTAGAAGACAAAAAGCAGCCCTGACCAGTTTGGCTCAGTGGATAGAGCGTGGGCCTGCGGACTCAAGGGTCCCAGGTTCAATTTCGGTCAAGGGCATGTACCTTGGTTGCAGGCACATCCCCAGTGGGAGGTGTGCAGGAGGCGGCTGATCGATGTTTCTTTCTCATGGATGTTTCTAACTCTCTATCCCTCTCCCTTCTTCTCTGCAAAACAATAATAATAATAATAAATATATATATATACACACATATATATGTATATATATATGTATATATATATTTAAAAAGACACAAAAAGCAGTACACAGAGAAAAAAACTGAAATTTGGATTTCACTAAAATAAACTTGCTCAAGACACCTTTAAGAAAAACGGTAAATCACAGACTAGGAGAAGACATATGGGATACATATATTTGACAATGGGCTTGTTTCTAGAATAAATAAATAAACTTGTAAATCCATAATACAAACAAAAACCACTCAGGCAAAAAAGGAGGAGCAAATGCTTCACACGCCAAAAAGAAATTAGTACATGAGAATGTGCCCAACATCATTAATTATCGAGGAGTTAAACATTAAAACCACAATGCACCAAGTTATATAAACAAACAAACAAACTGGCCAGTGTGTGTATTTACTGGGTGTGTATCTAGTTCCTTCCTCCTAACGCTACCGGTGGGAATGCAGGTGGCGAGGCCGCCGGGGAAAACAGGTGGGCGTTTCCGGTCCCGTTAAACCTGCCCGCACAACCGGGGCGGGGGCGGGGAGCGGCTCCTCCGTACACGTTTTTAAAAACTCAGAATTGTGCCCTTCAAATCTGTGCCCTTTATTTAACCTGAACTTTACCCCGATACCCCCAAAACACATAAGATGAAATGAAACTCAGAAAAACAATCCCACGGGAGGGAAAAGCTGGGCGCTAGAGAGGAAAGGAAACTGCGTGCGGAAGGCGGGGCGGGAGGCTGCGCCCCGGGGTGGCCCTGCCCCGCCTCCGCTGGTTGCGGTTTCGGTTTCCCCTCCGTTTCCCCTCCGCCGTTAAGGTCTCCCCGGCAGCTCTGAAAGCGGGGCGCTGGTGAGGAGGGCCGTGCGGGAGCCGAGCTGCGGGCATGACGGCCGAGGAGCGGCGGAACCTGCTCGCCTTCCGGGACTATGTCTCCAAGGTCCTGGACCCCACCTGCGTCCTCAGCTACCTGGCCCCCTGGTTTACGGAGGGTGAGTGGTGGCCGGGGCGCCCGCCCCCAGGACAGGAGACCTGCTGAGGACGAGTTCTCCCGCCGGTTTTCTACCCCTTCCCTCAGTCAACGCGGGAGCCTGCTGGGAACGCGGGGTTTGTGGCAGGACCCCCACAGCATTTCAGGCTAGAGCAGTGGTTCCCAGGGGGGCAATTTGATGTTTAAGGGGGGCAGCTCAAGAACGAGTTATTCACAGTGAAGTTTTTGCATTTCTTATGGTTCTAAGGGTATATAAATATATATTGTGACATATTTATGCATCCCAGTTCTCTATGTTTTGAAACTGTATTTGCTATTTTTTCATATCACTTCATATTATTATTTTTTTTAACAATTTCTTCCTCAGTACTTCAACTGCCCTTTTGTTCTTTTCTTAAATTTTTTAATAAATCTTTATTGTCAGATTATTACAATTGTTTCTCCTCCCCCCCCCCCCAATATCTCCCCTCCTCCCGGTTCCCACCCTTCCCTCTGCCCTTACCCCCCCCCACCTTATCCATAGGTGTATGATATTGTCCAGTCTCTTCCCGTACCCCCCACACAGACACCCCCTTTCCCCCTGAGAATTATCAATCCACTCCCATTCTATGCCCCTGATTCTATTATGTTCATCAGTCTATTCTGTTCTTCAGATTTTTAATTCACTTGAGTTTTAGATTCACTTGTTGATAGGTATGTATTTGTTGTTCATAATTTTTATCTTTACTTTTTCTTCTTTTTCCTCCTTTTAAATAATACCTTTCAGCATTTCATGTAATCCTGGTTTGGTGGTGATGAACTCCTTTAGCTTTTTCTTATCTGTGAAGCTCTTTATCTGCCCTTCAATTCTGAATGATAGCTTTGCTGGGTAGAGTAGTCTAGGTTGTAGGTTCTTGCTATTCATCACTTTGAATATTTGCTCGCCCGCCACCAGGCCGATTCACGCGCCTCCGTACCTCAGCCCTTCCGTGTGTGTTCTTTCTTTTTCCTTCTTAGTTGTAAATCTACCATTCAGCCAGCTTTCCTGTGGTTCTGGGTGGTAGACGCTTTGTCTTTTAGTTGTATTTTTGAAATTGTTGTGCGCGGCGGCAGTTTAGTTGTTTAACTTTGCCGCCATCTTGGTTCCTTCTCTTGTTCAGGGCCTCCCTTTCGTTCTTTTCTTTTTCTCTTTCATGGATGCCATGTTCTTTGGAAGCTTGTTTAGACTAAGTTAATGACCTTTTTAGGCTTCCTCCACGTGAATAGGAGTTCACTTTTGAATAAGAATTATATGTCACGGGTGGTGGGGGGAGGGTCATCAGGATTTTAGAGATGCTTAAAGGTGGGGCATGGCCAAAAAAAGTTTAGGAATCACTGGACTAGAGCTTGTCAGAGTTTGAGGGTGACCTTGAGGACCCGACTGGGGAAACTGAGTCTCAGTGAGGTGAAATGACTTACTTAGGGGTACACATCTATTTAGATTCAAAGCTGAAGAAACAAGTCGCTGTCCATTATTTCTATTAGTAGTTATGTCTACTGTTTTGTGCTGACATCAGCGATTCAGAAATAAGATACAGGCCCTGCCTTTAAATACATGGTGTTGAGGGGTGGGACATGGGTGAGGACAGATGTACACAGATGATTACAAAACACCGTCAGAGCTGCAAGAAAGTTCATGCTGACTCTGCAGGTCACTTCCAAAATATGAAAATGTGAGAGGAGACTTGGACTGAATGGCTTTAGGCTTTAATTCAGGTGTTTCAGCTTTTGATACATACGAAGATGGATAATGGCCATTAGGTATATTTGTATTGAAATGCTTTTTTTTTTTATACTTCATGGTATATTTTATTTTATTTATTTTTACAGTGAATAATGTGTTGTTTTTTTACTGATCTTTTTTTTTCTTTATTGATTAAGGTATTACATATGTGTCCTTAACCTCCCATTGCCCCCCTCCCCCGCCACCCCGATTGAAGTGCTTTGTGCTGGAGGTAAGCACAGACTGGGAAACAGAAGGGAATTGAGATGAGAGAGTGGATCTGGCCATTTCTTTTCAGACTCCAAGTGCCTAAATGCCTTTCCTGATGTGAGTCAGGTTTTGGAAATTGCATTAAAGCAGTTGGATAACTTTTCTGCTAATTGTCTGGAAAACCAAACCACAGGCTGTGGAGTGAGGAGTGAGAGCATACCACCAACAGTGAACCTCCACTTTCTAGTTGTGCTCAGAGTGAAGTCACAAGATAACATCCTAGTGACCTCAGAGTAGCTTCTACCCCTGAAGACTGTAAGCCCATGCAAGACATTCTTTTAGAATTTCCTGGAATGGGTGAAACACTGACTGGTGTGAATTCCATTCTTTCATATTGTGTCAATAAACAAAAACTCACGTGTCAGCCTTATGCTAGCATTGGAGATAGTTTACCCATATTTCTGCATATTACCTAATAGGAAGCATCATGTTAGGACTAAGGAATTAGTAGTGAACGAGATAGAAATGGTCCCTGCCTTGATTGAGATTGGCGTGCATATGTGAAGGCAGGTAACTAAACGAACAATAGATAGTAAAGTGTGGTAACGGCTTTGGAAGACCATAGTCTGCTGTGGGAGTGCATAGGTAGGATTGTTTTTAGTTCATATGTTAGATTTAATTTATAGTTACAATGCAACCACAGTAAAAATAACCAAAAGGTAAGTAAAACGTCTTTAAGAACTCTAGCCCGGCTGGTATGGCTCAGTGGTTGAGCGTTGACCTATGAACCAGGAGGGCACAGTTCGATTCCTGGTCAGGCCACATGCCTGGGTTGTAAGCTCAATCCCCAGTATGGGGCCTGCAGGAGGCAGCCGATCAATGATTTTCTCTTATCATTGATGTTTCTATCTCTCTCTCCCTCTCCCTTACTCTCTGAAATCAATAAAAAATATATATATTTTTAAAAAAGATAAGTAAAACAACAACAAAAAGCAAGCTGAAGAACACTATATTATCTTCATTTTGAATGTTAAAGGTATCATAAAGGCTTTATTTCAAGTCCCTCACCAGAGGCAACTTTTATCATTTAGTTGGTTTATATCTTTACTGTTCATTTCTTTTTTAAAAATTTATCTTTATTGTTGAAAGTATTACAGATATTTCCTTTGTTTTTTTTCCCATTGACCCCCTTCACCCCACACCCGCCCCTCCTAGGCCTTCATCAACTATTGTCTGTATCCATGGGCTACAGTAAGTTCCCGGTTAATCTCTTTCCCACCCTCCCCACCCCTACAGTTCATATACATGGGTCCATAAACTTTTTGCTTTCTCCCCATCTTTTTCTGTTTTCTATTAGATTGATAAAGTTTCTATATCTCCTATTTTTCTCTTGGAAGCTCTGATTCTATGAGTTAACCTTAATTGTGACAAGTATATTCTATCAGTCAGGATTCAGTCAGAGAGTGGAAACACTAATGAGTGTTATGGCTGAATATACACTTTCTGACCCATTTTTTTGCCCTCCTTAGAAGGCAGTGGGCCCTGGCCAGGTAGCTTGGTTGGAGCATTGTCCCAATGTGCCAAGGTTGCGGGTTCAATGCCTAGTCAGGACACATACAAGAGTCAATCATTGAATGCATACATAAGTGAAACAGCAAATTGATGTTTCTCTCTCCCTTCTTCTCTCTCTCTAAAAATCAATCAATAAATTAAAAAGGCAGTGGGAGGCTATCCATATCCTTATGCCCATACATTTGTATGTACGCACACACAAATATACCAATATGTTTAAATTACATTAGCAATATCCTGTATCTCTTTTACTATAATTCTTCTCTCCCTGTGTTGGATGTTGGGAAAGGAACACTGAAGACATGTTTATTCTGGAGAGCTTGCATGATCACTGGGGTTCTGCAGGGCTTTAATTAGGCTATCCATGATGTTTTAAGGTGGACCATGATGTTTTAAGGTGGACCTGGGTGTGGATTTTTTTGCAGTACCCTCTTGCAGTACACTATATGCTAGAGGGACACTGCGGGAGCAGAATTCTGAGTATTTATCTATTCCTTCAGTAACATTTCTGGACACATTCATGAGCAAGGCACTTTGTTAGAATGCAAAGATGAAGTCATAGATTATTACAACACTAGAGGCCCGGTGCACGAAATTCATGCACGGGGGTAGGGGGGCGCCCTAAACCGGCAGTCGGACATCCCTCTCACATTCCTGGACCACTGGCTCCTAATCGCTCACCTGCCTGCCTGCCTGGTAGCCCCTAACTGCCCACCGCTGCCGGCCAGGTTGCCCCCAACTGCCCTCCCCCCACCTGCCAGCCTGGTTACCCCTCATGGCCCCCCCGCTGGCCTGGTTGCCCACACAGCCTGCTGTTCAGTAGTTTTGTCATCCCTCACTAACCCCCCTGCCGGCCTGGTCGTCCCACACAGCCTGCTTGTTCAGTCGTTTGGTCGTCCCTCACTAACCCCCCTGCCAGCCTGGTCGTAGGCAGCCATCTTGTGAGGGTGTGAGGGTTAATTTGCATATTACCTCTTTATTATATAGGATGTCCACGATCATAGTCTCAGAGAGAAGATAGACCCTCAAACAATTGCTATATACTGTAGTGTCAGTGTGTTGAGGAGCACATGAGACTTGGTTGGAAAGTTTGTAAGGAGGACATTCTGAAATAAGGGAAGTGTGCTGAAGGCGGCCTGCCCCGTTTATCGGAATTCTGACTTAGGGGAGTGCTGAAGGTGGTGCCCCTAATTATTCCTTGACCTTTCCAAACAAGTCTGTGCACGTGCAGACCCCAGGTGTTTACTGGAATCCTTATGCTTAATCTTTGGGTGTCCTTGGTTAAAGGACACTGCAAACACATGGGTCCTCCCAAGATTACTTATCCTACTGATTGAATCTAAAAGATAAACTTTATCTCAAACTGCTGTTACAATAAAAGTCTAACGAGGCAGGTGATCGAGGCTGTCTGGTTCCTTTAGCCAGGCAGTCCCTTAGCCCTCTCTTTCACAGCAAACGTTGTGTCAGAGTAATCCATTCTTCTGTCGCTCAGGGTCTGCTGGTCAGCACTGGCATTGGGGCTGTAGTCAAAGGCATATAAAAAGACTCAGACCCCAGCCCTAGCTGATTTGGCTCAGTGATTAGAGCATCAGCCTGTGTACTGAAGGGTCCCAGATTTGATTCCAGTGAAGGGCACATGCCTGGGTTGTGGGCTTAATCCCAAATAGGGGGTCATGCAGGAGGCAGCTGATCAATGTTTCTCTTTCATCGATGTTTCTATCTCTCTCTCCCTTCCTCTCTGAAATCAATAAAAATATATTTAAAAAAAAAAAAAGACCGAAAGTCCAGTGTGACTCAGTGGTTGAGCATCAACCTGGGAACTAGGAGGTCACGGTCAGGGAACATTTCCTGGGTTGCAGGCTCGGCCCCCAGTGCAGGACCTGCAGGAGGCAGCCAATCAATGACTGTCTCTCACCATTGATGTTTCTGTCTCTCCCTCCCTCACCCTTCCACTCTGAAATCAATAAAAAATATATTTAAAATAATTTAAAAAATAAAAAGCACAGAAAAGAGATCAGGAAATTCTACCTTGGAAAAAAAAGAAAAGAAATTCTACCTTGGGAAGCTGGAGATGGCACACATGCTATACACAGATGAACCTTGAAAACAGTATGCTAAGTGAAAGAACCCAGTCACGCCTACATATGAATACCATTCCTATGAAATGCCCCAAATAGGCAGATCCTTAGAGACTTAAGTAGATTATTAGTTGCCTGAGGCTAATGGGAGGGTACATGGGGAGTGACTGCTAATGATTATAAGATTTCTTTGTACAGTAATGAAAATGTACTAAAATTGTTTTCGGAGAAATTGGGGTATTCTCTTCCCCTCTGGGTGCTGGGGATAGGGTCTTTTCGATATCTCAAGAAAAAGAATTTTCTGGGACTCACGCCAGAGGATGAATGATTTTTTATTTGTGTGAAGTTACATTCCTGCGTTTCCAAAGTCCCATTTCCCTTCAGTGCAGTTATAGAAGAAGTGTAGCTGGGGTTTCAGTACAGTTAGGAGCAAAGCCAGTGTCCAGAGTTTTCTTTCCGTGTTGGAACCAGGTCCAGTTCAACATCAGGCTGGTTGTAGTCCCTTCGTCCATTGTGTATGGGCTTCCACATGGCCATGGGCGATGTGGGCGAATTCCGGGGAGCACACCTCGAGCAATCAGAGTCCCAAAAGCATAAGAGGAACCAAGAGCACAAGAGCTTCTTTGTTCAGGGAATTAAGTATCCCAAATTTCCTCCTCCTTGCAGTGGCCATGCCCACTCTGGCCAATGATCTGTTCCCAGGTGTGACTGACAGACAAGTGCCTTCCCGGGTACTTTCCTGGGCATGCGTCCATATATTCTTCTCCCTGTCCAGTCCCTTCCCCCTGCAATTTGGGGAACAGATCGGTGGCTCCCTGGGGAATGTAAAGCTTTAGCTTCCTGGGTGAAGCTGCCCAAATGACATGCCTGTAAAATTTGGCCTTCTTGGCTCCTTTGTTCCTGTTATTAATACAGGGTTAATTACAACAGTATCAAAATTAGATAGTGGCGATAGTTTCACAACTCTTAAAAGTCATTGAATTTTGTTGTTGCCAAGACAGAGAAGGAAGGCGTCTCTTTTTTTCATTCAGCATACCTTTGTTGAGTGTCTGTTACCTGCTGTGTTCTCTTCTAATCCCTGAGAATATGATGGTTGGCCATCCAGACATCTGGCTTACTCCCTTGGGATTTACATTCCATTGGCAATGGGGAGAAAAGTGGAAAATTACCAAGTGTCAGGTCATAATGAAGGCAACGGTTTGACCACCACCTCAGACATGGAGTTAGTGTACAAAGTGTGTATGACAACCTGCTGGTTGGTGGGTACTTTTCTGCTACCTGGCCTCCCTTTTTTCTCTTTAGCTCTTCCTGCTTTCTCTTTTCTGCCATATTGCCTACTGTCTTAGCAAGAGCCCGGGGAAAGGACCATGAAAATATCTCTGTTTGTTTCTAACTTTGCTTGCTGAGTCCACTGTACTTGTTACTGATGCCATGGAGTGGTCCTATCCTCACACGCTTAGTCCTACAGTTAATTCAGACTTTTGAACAAGAGACTATTGCCGAAGCCGGTTTGGCTCAGTGGATAGAGCGTCGGCCTGCGGACTGAAGGGTCTCAGGTTCGATTCTGGTCAAGGGCATGTACCTTGGTTGCCGGCACATCCCCAGTAGGGGGTGTGCAGGAGGCAGCTGATCGATGTTTCTCTCTCATCGATGTTTCTAACTCTCTATCCTCCTCCCTTCCTCTCTGTGAAAAATCAATAAAATATATTTAAAAAAAAGAGACTATGAAAATGTTGGAGGAAGGCTTTCTTCCATCTAATCCAGTACTTCCAGGACTTCGCCCTTGTTGTGGGAGACTTTTTCATATATCTTTAAGAAACTTCTTTGTAATAATTTTTTTTTGGTTCTCAACTGTCTTGATGTGGCTTATTCTGTATATCCTTGGTTATAGCACTTCTTTTCAGCTAGACTTCAGGTGATTCTCAGTGATGGTTCCGTAGTTTAGTTGTAATTTTGATGTGGTTGAGGGAGGAGGTGAGCACATTGTTTACCTACTCCACCATCTTGACCGGAAGCCAATAAACTCCTTTTCTTTAGGACGGCCCTAGGGTGTGCTCCTGACTTCATACCAAACTAGGAGAATTTCCAGAAAGGATGGCAGGGTTGGTGAAGAATGAGCAGAGAATTTGCTGCCTTCCTGCTGTGCTTCTATTGCTGTTTTGTTACAGTTTCCATCTCCACTTCATAAACTTTGACAACCCTGTTCAGGCTTTTCTTTCAATTATTACTGTCATAATTAGCTAGTTATTAATTAATATTAATAATATGAAGAGTGCAAAGGGGAGGCCAGACATAATAAGCATGGTCATCTGGGCAGCTTCACCAGGAAACTACAACTTCATGCTTCCCAGGGAACCACCCGTCCATTCCCTGCAGATCACTGGGGGAAGGAACCAAACAAAGAGGAATTAAGTGCATGTGCAGTGAAGTCTGGGTGTCATAGGGAAGGTCCCTGTTTGTCAGTCTACCCTGGGAAAAGATAATTGGCTAAGGGGGTGAAGCCACTGCAAGTGCATGCAATCTTGAAGGGTTAATTGGTTAAGCTCCTGGTTACAATCCCCAAAGAGTTCCTCTCTCTTGTGCTCTTGCTCGCTCTTGAGCTCTCTTGCTCTTTGACCCACACTTGCCCACCATGTGGCCTTAAGCATGCAATGGACTGGAGCTGGGAGTACAAGCTAAGCTAGCCAGAAGCTGGGTTGGACTGTGTTTTAATATGAAGTGGAGACTCTGGGCAGTGGCCTTAATTCTAGCCTGCTGAAGACAAGGCTGGACTTTTTCCACAGTGGGAAGGAAGGAAATGGGACGTTGGAAATCCAGGGGTTCAATTCCACAGGAATAAAGATCTCTCCTCCTCCCTCGAGAGTCTCAGAAAATTCCTTCTCTTGCAACATCGCAGGAACTCCACTTCCACAGGTTAGAGGCTGCCACAGAGGGCACCCCACCAGTAACACAATGACTCATGGTTCTACAGTTTGATGAGTCACTCTTGCTTCTCTTTGTAGATGAGGTGCAGTATATTCAAGCTGAGAAAAACAACAAGGGTGTGATGGAGGCTGCCACACTTTTTCTCAAGCTCCTATTGGAACGCCAGGAGGACGGCTGGTTTCGTGGCTTTTTGGATGCTCTTCACCATGCGGGTTTGTTTATTCTTTTTACGCACAAATCAAAGTCTATTACTGGACTGTTTCAGAATGCTATAAAAGGGAAATGCTATTAATCTTGAGGTATCCACATATAATTAGTCTTTTTAAAAATGTTTTTATTGATTTTTAGAGAGAGAGGAAGGGTGAGGGATAGAGCGATAGAAACATCGATGAATGAGAAACATCATCGATTGGCTGCCTTCTGCATGCCTGCTGCTAGGGATTGAGCCCTCAACCCAGGCATGTGCCTTGACCAGGAATCAAACCGGTGACCTCTTGGTCCCTGGGTCGACACTCAACTGCTGAGCCACACCGACCGGTCTAGTTCATGTCTTTTAAGCTGAGGCAATGTAAAGACTATTTTCAGGCAGATAATATAATTGTCTGCCTGAAATATCTAAAGGAGTCTACAGAGTATTGTAAGTAATGATAGAATTTAGCAGCTTCATTGGATAGAGGATCAGTATACAAAAGTTAGTTGCATTTTCACCCACTGGAAGCAAATAGAAATATCATTTATAATAGCAACAAAAGTTATCATGTATTTAGGAACAAACCCAGCGAAAGGTGGGTGAAGTCTGAATGGAGAACATGTTAAAATGATATTGAAAGATATTAAAGAAGTCCTATCTAAATGGAGATACATACCCATGCATATGAAGAGGATGACTTGATATCATAAAAATGTCATCTCTCCCTATATTGACCTATATATTCAGTACAATTCTAGTAAAAATCTTACATGCTTTTTCAGGAGTTTGACAAGCTGATTCTAAAATATATTTAAAAGAATTATGACCCAAGGACAATCAATAACTCTCTAAAGAATAATTAAAATAGCCTGGGGTTTTCCCTTCAAGATAACAAGTTTTATTGTAAATTCGTAGGCATTGAGACAGTGTAACTCTGTTCCTAGAATCAACCAGCTGACCAATGAAATAGAATAGAGTCTTCAATTAGGCTCATGTATTTATGGAAACCTGTTATAGATCTCTGGGAAAGGAGGATCATTAGGAAAGGAGGGGCTTTTGGATTAATTGCAATGTGCCATTATAAGCAGGATAGTTTAAAGAGGATAAGGTTAAACCTTAACTTTCCTATCCATGCGGATACAAATAAATTTGTGTTCCTTAATTCATTCCATTCATATATATACACACAATATGAATTCAAAAGAATTAAAGATTTAATTCTAAAAGGTAAAATTTTACAAAAGAATATGGGATCATATTTTTATGACCTTGGATTATGGCAAGATTTCTGAAACAAGATATTCAAGCATTAACCATAAAAGAAAGATTGATAAGTTCCATGACATTAATATTAAGAGCATTTGTTTGTCAAAACACACTAGAAAGAAAGTGAAAAAAAGCCGAAACCGGTTTGGCTCAGTGGATAGAGCGTCAGCCTGCGGGCTGAAGGGTCCCAGGTTCGATTCCGGTCAAGGGCATGTACATTGGTTGCGGGCACATCCCCGGTGGGGGGTGTGCGGGAGGCGGCTGATCGATGTTTCTCTCTCATCAATGTTTCTGGCTCTCTATCCCTCTCCCTTCCTCTCTGTAAAAAATCAATAAAATATATTAAAATAAAAAAGAAAGAAAGTGAAAAAAGCAGATTGGGAGAAGATAACCTGCAAAATACATTATGACCAAAGAATTAATATATAGAATATTTTTTAAAAGGCTTTAAAATCAATTAGGAAAAGAAAGAAAACTTCAGCCCTGGCCAGTGTGGCTCAGTTGGTTGTAATGTCCTATGCACTGAAGGGTTGTGGATTCAATTCCTGGTCAGGGCACAAGCCCATGGTTGCATCCCCGGTTGGGGTGTGTATGGGAGGCAACCAATCGATGTTTCTGTCTCACATGGATGTTTCTCTCTTTATCCTCCCTTCCTCTCTCTCTAAAAATAATTAATTATTTATTATAAAATAAGTAATTAATTAATACTTATTGTAAATTAGAAACATAACGAGGTGACATTTTATAACTAGTAGATAGCCAAACTGAAGAAGTCCAACAGTGTTAAGGCTAGAAGAGGACATTTAATAACAGGTAATCTTAGCTATCACCCTACAACCCTGGCCGGTGTGGCTCAGTTGGTTGTGCGTTGTTCCATGCACCAAAAGCTTGCCAGTTTGATTTCTGGTCAAGGCACATGCCTGGGTTGCGGGCTCAGTCACCAATAGGGGGCGTGCAGGAGGCAGCCAATGGATGTTTCTCACTCTCTGCCTGTCCCTTCCTCTCTCTAAAATCAATAAAAACATATTTAAATTAAAAAAAAAATCACCCTACAGAGTGTAACTTGATAAAACTATTTTGAAAAAACAGTTTGGCATAGTTCAACTCCCATGTATCCTATTGAGCAGTTTTACTCTTAGGTATGTACCCTAAAAAATTTCTTATACATATATTCCCGAATTCAAACATGAATGCTCATAGTATAATTGTTCGTATTAACAAAAGCAAGCAAGCAAACAAAACTAGAAGCAACCTCGAAAAGAGGAGAATGGATAAATAAATTTTAAAATATTCACACTATGGTTGATTATACTTCAACAAAAGGTATGAGCAAAGCTACAGACAACAACACAGGTGAAGCTTAGAAATGTAATATTAAACTGTTTTAAAAATCAGAGAAAATTCCATTTAGTAGAATATAATTATAAAGTTCTAAACAAAACATATATTGTTTAGAGCAGTGGTCGGCAAACTGCAGCTCGCAAGCCACATGCGGCTCTTTGGCCCCTTGAGTTTTTAGCAAAGGCCAGCTTAGGAGTACCCTAATTAAGTTAATAACAATGTACCTACCTATATAGTTTAAGTTTAAAAAACTTGGCTCTCAAAAGAAATGTCAATCATTGTACTGTTGATATTTGGCTCTGTTGACTAATGAGTTTGCCGACCACTGGGTTAGAGAATCAAAGGTATGTCATGCAACTACTCAAAAAAATTAAGGGATTGATACATCAAATTCAGGGTAGGAGGATATTTTATACTAAGATCGAGTGTAAAACTTCACATTTATCCTTTGTATTTTCTCCCAAGATATGATAAATATTGTTAGAAGATCTAAAATGTTGGGTACCTAAAATGAATATGTAGTTTTCTTTTTGAAAGATCATTAATAACTAAGGAGACTTAGATATTTTTGAGTTCTCTCACTATTCATTCAGACATGATTCCTTGATATTAAATAATGTCAAAGTATTTTTTAGTTGGTCTCATAAAAGCCCCCAATTCTCTCTCTCTCTCTCTCTCTCTCTTTCTCTCTCTCAGGTTATTCTGGACTTTATGAAGCCATTGAAAATTGGGATTTCCACAAAATAGAAAAGTTGGAGGAGCATAGATTGCTTTTAAGGCGTTTGCAACCAGAATTTAAAACCAGAATTAATCCAAATGATATCCTTCCAGAAATATCTGAATGTTTAATTAATCAGGAATGTGAAGAAATTAGACAGGTAATTTAATTAAAATAAAATTCTGAATTTGGGGGAAATAATTTGAACATGGAAAATGTTTTCTGTTTTCTATAATGCTTTAGACCTAAGAAAGATCCTGCAATCCACAAAAGTCTTCAAATCTGAGACATAGTACTTTTAATTGTGAATTAATTTTTATGTCACAAATTTTTTTCAGGTTTGTCCTATTTTCAGTTAAAAAGATTTTTATTGCTTTCTGAATAATGTTTTATGCAAATTTAAATAAAATCAACCAGTTTAGCAAATTAAAAAAAGCCATATAATTTAGTGGTTAAGTATTCAGGCTCTGGACACAAATAAACTTTGTTAGAATCCTAGCTCAACCACTTACTAGTGATATGATCTTAGGCAAGTTAGTTTCTCTAAGCCTCTGTTTATTCATGTATAAAATGGAAATAATAATAGCATCTTATTACTATATTTTTATAAATATTAAATTAGATAATATATGTAAAGTGCTTACATATGCCTGGCGCATAATAATAAATGCTCAATAAATTTTAGTTATTATGATTACGATTAATAAAAGTCATGTAAGTCTCACTACCTTGAAAAACCCACTTGTTAATATTTGGTTATGTCTTTTAAAATATCTCTTTATGCCAATATACCCATGTTTTGAATGGCTATTATGTGGGTTGTTTTCCTGATGTTGCTGATGATGATTGAATATAAGATCTCAGAGGAGGTGAGAATACTTGGCTTGACATAGTGATACAATATGAACAGGACAAGGACAAAGGAAGGGTTTTTTTTTAAATTGTGTGGGATGGGGCAAAAATGTTCATGAGTAAGATCTATTGAACCAAACAATGATTTTAAATGAGATAGCACTTGAATTGGTATTTCTTCAGTAAAAACTCATAAAAGGAAAACTTTGAAATAATTGATCAGTCAACTGCAGTTGTCTTGCTCAGGTTTGTTCCAACAAGGGGCCGATGGCAGGTGCAGAGAAAATGGTTGAATGCCTTCTCAGATCAGACAAGGAGAACTGGCCCAAATATTTGAAACTTGCTTTGGAGAAAGAAGAGAGCAATTTTAGTGAACTGTGGATTATAGAGAAAGGTAGGATTTTGAAGGAACAGTTCTGAAGGGGGGCTGGGAGGGTTTGAAAACATGCTCTGCCTTCCTCATAGTTCTCCTTAGGGCTTCCTTCATTCCTACCTGTTTTTCACTCGCTGTCAGAGGCATTTTTCCCCTCTGATACCCATCGCTACATCTCTAATGAGAGACCAGCATGAAATTGAATTCTGGAAGGCAAGCGGCTACTTGCCTACAGAAATAGTTTGGGTGTATATAACCCCAAAATATGGACCAGGGCAAACCGTCCTCATCCAGATATCCCATCAGGCCCAAAGGATTTGGGGGAGGCAGGCCATCTGGAACTGAACCAGAGCAGGATTGAAAAAAAGAATCTATTGTGATTAAGTATCTGAGTCATCATCTGGTTTCCTGAAGCTAACCTCAAAGCATCGTTTTAAAGGCTGAGTTTGGTAAACCCTCTTAGCTTTTTCTGGCTTCTTTAGATCACAGCTTGTTCCAGAAATTGTGTAAATACACATCTGATTGCTTGGGGAGGTCAGGAAAGGAAGACATGAATATCTTCCTTAGTGTGCATATGAACCACCCGGGGATCTTGTTCAAATGCAGATTCTGATGCAATAGGGGTTCAGGAGTCTGCATTTCTAACAAGTTCCTGAAATTGCTGGTCTATGTCCTACACTTTGAATAATAAAGTCCGAAATGACATCAGAGTTCAGACTCCAAATTGAGATAGCAAACTCGAAAAGATTCTTTTAATTGTTTTAAAGATGACAGGAGTGTTTGTGAGAAATCTTAATGGGAGTTTACAATTTTAGTATTATGACCTCATTGTGAGGCTTTCACAATCAAGACTGGAATCGGTTTATGTAAGGATTCTAAGATGCTCTTTGGTCTCATAAAGGCGCAAAAGAGGACACGAAAGAGCTTGAGGATGAGGAGGTGGAAACTTCGGACGTACAGATTTTCTACAAGGAAGAACCAGAATGCCAGAATCTTAGTCAGAATTCATGTCCACCTTCAGGTACCCAGCACTGTTTTTTCTTTTCCATGTGTTGCTCTTCAAGTATTTTGTGTGGGGACACGTTTTCAGTACCGAAAGTCACAGCCTTATGGAAAGTTTTTTTAAAAATATATTTTATTGATTTTTTATAGAGAGGAAGGGAGAGGGATAGAGAGCTAGAAACATCGATGAGAGAGAAACATTGACCAGCTGCCTCCTGCACACCCCCCACTGGGGATGTGCCCGCAACCAATGTACATGCCCTTGACCGGAATCAAACCTGGGACCCTTTAGTCCGCAGACCGACGCTCTGTCCACCGAGCCAAACCGGTTTCGGCTGAAAAGTTTTTTAAGGGAAAGTTATAAAGAAAAGAGAATTTACATGACAAGAAATACTTTTTTCTATGGTTAGGAAATCAATTGTCAACTTCTTCCTCTTCTATCTTCTTTTTTTTTTTTTTTTTGGTCTTCTTTTATCACTAAGGAAATACAGGCATCTCTACATTGAAAATGCAAATAATCCTCCCAAAAACTTAATGCCCATGAGCTCCTGCTTTCACAGACAGGATTTAAAACATCAGCCCTGCTTTCTAACGAAATATTTCTACTATTGGAGAGTCATTTGCTCCCTTTCCTTCTAAGATTCCAGGGCTGCAGTGTAAGTTGATGAAGTTTGTGCACTATCCATGTGTACGCGGCTGAGGGTTGAGGGGATTGAGATCCAGTTTGTGCTGTTTGTCAAACAGTGTGTTGAGGGGGCTATGTCCTCTGAGCAGAGAGCTTTTTCTGATTCATACAAAGGCCCGGTATGAGTTACCTGTGGCCGTAGAAGGCCCATCTTATTATTTTCATAAGACCAGAAAGTTGCATAATCAGCCATAGTAAAAAGTTATTTAACAAAGGGCGTCGGGGAAAATGATGATATACATGAGTAGTGTTAGAAGAAAGGTGTGATTTGGGGATAACACCATGAGAAGCAAATTTATAGATTACTTCTGCAACTGAATGATTCAAGTTTTTGGTCATTCCAAAATAAAATCAATGAATGTAAGTTGCTTTCAACTTTTCTGACATGTGAAAGGTCCTTAGCGAACTCTCCTAACCTTTTATTTTATTTTTTGAATTTGTTAGGTTGATTTTTATTTTTATTTTTTTAAATTACTTTATTGATTAAGGTATCACATATTTGTCATCACCCCCCCCCCCATTCCCATCCCAAACCCCTCCCCACGCATGCCCCAACCCCCCTGTTGTCCGTGATCACTGGTTAGGCTCCTAACCTTTTAGAAAGTCTCCTTTTCTTTCAAATGGATAGTTTGGACTCAATAGATGATTTTCAAGGTATTTGTGGCTCTTGACATATTTCCATTTGCTTATCTATTAGTGATATAAAGCCTCTGATTGTTTTTTAAAACTTTTGGTTCTTGCCCACTGGCATGGCTCAGTGGTTGAGCGTTGACCTATGAACCAAGAGGTCACAGTTTGATTCTGGTCAGGGTACATGCCCAGGTTGTGGGCTTAGTTCTTAGTGGGGGGTGTGCAGGAGGCAGCCAATCAATGCTTCTTTCTCATCATTGATGTTTCTATCTCCCTATCCCTTCCTCTCTGAAATTAATAAAAATATATATTAAAAAACAACAACAAAACTCCCGTTATAACTGTAAACATTCCTGATTGCGGGGATATCCAATGTGCCCTCCTCTGGCCATCCTGACCCAAAAGATGGCCAGTCTATTTCACACATCTTTCTTAACTTCCAGTGAATTAAGTTCACCCCATAGTCCCCAGTAAAACCTTTCTTAAAATTCTTTCACATACATTCTAAAACAGTGGGTTTGGAGGAACTGCTTCCCATATTTGCAGTTAAACCCTGTAATACCTCGCAGTTAACCGAGACACGGGACAAACTCAAGGTAACTTTTGCTTCACACCGACTCTTATATTCACATTCACATACCAGTCAGTCTGAGCTTTGACTTCCACTCACGGAAAGTCCCTGAACTGAGGCAAATATTTCGCCTAAGTGGTGATCAGCCACTTCTGTCCCAAAAGAGAGGCCTGAACTTGGACTGGTCCCCCGGGGGAAAACTCACCAGTCAGACGTCTGGTTCCAGAAGGGCTTTTCTGTCCTGCTTGGAGACCACTGGGGCGCGAGCGGGGATCCCGGTCGTCCAGGCCCGATGAGGACTGGAATCCAGTAAATCACTGGAGGCATGCCTTTCCCATCTTCAAGGGGGTGCCGGGCAAATGGACCAGCCATCGGCCTTTACCAGCGGTGTCCTAAGTCAGTGGTCAGCAAACCGCGGCTCGCGAGCCACATGCGGCTCTTTGGCCCCTTGAGTGTGGCTCTTCCGCAAAATACCACGGCCTGGGCGAGTCTATTTTGAAGAAGTGGCGTTAGAAGAAGTTTAAGTTTAAAAAATTTGGCTCTCAAAAGAAATTTCAATCGTTGTACTGTTGATATTTGGCTCTGTGGACTAATGAGTTTGCCGACCACTGCCCTAAGTAGGCAGCATCACTGGTATTTTCCCAGCAAACTCACCAGATTCATGCGGGAGAATTAATCAGCTGGGCCCTCAGAGGATATTCAGAAAAATAGCCTTTATTTCCAGATGCACAAGTGCCGTGACTCAGGGGAGCCAGTCTCCAAATCCTGAGTGATGAATATGGACGAAGCTTTCCCTTTATACCCTTTAGTTTCTTTGTCCCCCAAATATAGATCAGGCTTCTGGACTTTTCACTGGCTCTGCAGTCCCCTGTGAGTTGGGATGGGGGAAGTGAGATGACATTTAGAGGCCTGTCTGGTGCTAGCGCTGCCAAACCCCTCAGGGGGTTGTATATGGTTCATGGTGTATGACCTCCGTAAAATGGGAGTATTCCGGGAAACAGGCTCTGCAAGGCAGGACAGGCATCACAGATAGAATGGAGTTTATCGGCACGCAGGAGTGTGCGTCAGAATGCAGGTTACTGGCACCGATTCAGATCGCTAGTCCCCCAAATGTCTTAGTTTCCCCTTCACTTTTGAGAGAAAATAGCACGTGAGAGCCTTCAGAATTACAAAGCATGGCTGCTCTTCAATAAGAGATTGCTTTGAGAATTCAAGATTTACAGTTTGGTGTTTTTCAAAGATTTCTTGCTGTTTTGTTCCATGTAGCATTTCCTTTAACCGGTGGGCATCTATCTGTGTTGCCCTGAATTAAGCCATTTGTTATTTTATTTTTTCTTCCCTTTTTGCCGTCACTACTTTGTCCTTGAGGGGGAATTCTCCACTTCAAACCAGTGGAGAAGCTGGAATGTTAAAAACGAGGATTGTAAACTTTCAGACTTGAGGCCCTTCTTACAGGAGTCGGCTTCCTCTCTGTCTGACAATAGATAGCTATTGCCTTGATCCCTCCGGCAGCAACTCCTTGGTAATTTTGTTCCTTCTGTGTTTCAGAAGCGTCTCATACTCCGAGCCCAATGAAGCCAAGAAATTACCAACTAGAGCTCGCTGGTCCTGCTTTACAAGGAAAAAACACAGTAATATGTGCTCCTACTGGTAAGCTGATTGCCAGAACTTAGATGGTTTGTTTCTCTGCTTCCCTTTTTTTCCTTTTACTGAATACTCGGATGAAATGGGCAAGTTTTAGTTTTTTCCTTGTTCCATTTGTCTTTTGAGAAAACCACGTTATTAATATAGTCTCAAGGTATTTTAAAGAACCCGAGGGGAAAGAAGAATGCCATCTTTTCGCTTGCTTCAGGCCCTGACTGTTTGAGTTCATATTACCTAGGAAGTAGGGTAATATATGTTAGTCCTGGTGTAAATTCTACCATTGTTTACCCATTCACATTTCCGGTTTACTAGTCCATCCAGTGGTTTTAGGAGAGCCAAAAATAATTACCATTCCACAGAAATATTTTCATATGATATTAGTGACCTTTTCTTTTTCTTTATGTTAAAAGGTTGTGGGAAAACCTTTGTTGCACTTCTCATATGTGAACATCATCTTCAGAAATTTCCACAAGGACGAAAGGGGAAGGTTGTGTTTTTTGCTAATCAACTCCCAGTGTATGAACAGCAGAAAAACGTCTTCTTAAAATATTTTGAAAGACATGGGTAAGTATAACAGTTGTTCCAACTTGTTTTTCTCTAGCTTTATGTAACTGGGGTGCTTTCTGCTTTGTTTTGGTTTTGGAAAACCATGATTCAAAAAATTCATAGTAGTTTCAGCTTTTATAAAATCTAGATGTAATTCCTTCAGGATTCAAATCTGTTTTGTTAGCTATACCTGAAATCCTAAGTAAATGACTTAAGAGATACATTTTACATTTAACTGGCACATTTAACTTTTTAATCATTTTATGATTTACTTACTATGACTCTTTAAGTTAGTGGTTCTCAACCTTCCTAATTCCGTGACCCTTTAATACAGTTCCTCATGTGGTGACCCCCAACCATAAAATTATTTTCATTGCTACTTCATAACTGTAATTTTGCTACTGTTATGAATCATAATGTAAATATCTGATATGCAGGATGTCTTAGGCGACCCCTGTGAAAGGGTCACTCGACCCCCAAAGGAGTCGAGATCCACAGGTTGAGAACCGCTGCTTTAAATACTTACTTCTTAGTGGCTTAATATATACTCCTAGCCATTTTAACTAGCTTGCATTTATTGATCACTTCCTATGTGGAAGACGGTGCTAAGCACTTGTCTCCTTTTTGACTCAGGGAGAACACAGTTAATTAATGTTCTGATCTAGTGTTTCATATCTTTGTGGTTTCTCACTCACACCGTGGTTGGTAATAGGCAGTTTCTGTCATTTCCAGGTACAAAATTGCCGGCGTTTCTGGAGCCACAGTTGAGAATATCTCAGTGGAACAGATTGTTGAGAACAATGACATCATCATTTTAACTCCACAGATTCTTGTGAACAGTCTTAAAAATGGGACTATTCCATCACTCTCTGTCTTTACTTTGATGATATTTGATGAATGCCACAACACCAGCAAACGCCATCCTTACAATGTGATCATGTTTCATTATCTAGATCAGAAACTTGGAGGATCTTCAGACCCACTGCCCCAGGTATCTGCAAAGTCATGGATTCCTCGGCAGAGCTCTCACCTTCCTAAATCATATTGACTTACTCTTTTTAAAAAATGTATATTTTTATTGATTTCAGAGAGGAAGGGAGAGGGCGAGAGAGATAGAAACATGAGGGATGAGAGAGAATCCTGGATCAACTGCCTCCTGCACGCCCCACAATGGGGATTGAGCATGCAACCCAGGCATGTGCCCTGACTAGGAATTGAACTGGGACCTCCTGGTTCATAGATGGACGCTCAACCACTGAGCTACATATACCAGGCTTGACTTACTTTAAAAATATATATGTGTGTGTGTGTGTGTGTGTGTGTGTTTCTATTGACTTTTAGAGAGAGAGGAAGGGAGAGGGATACAGAGATAGAAACATCGATGAGAGAGAAACATCATTGATTGGCTGTCTCCTACACACCCCCTACTGGCGATTGAGCCTGCAACCCGGGCATGTGCCCTGACCAGGAATCGAACCAGTGACCTCTTGGTTCATAGGTCGACCCTCAACAACTGAGCCACACCGGCCAGGCTTGACTTACTCTTATGGCCACAGTGAAGATGTCCTTCTCAGGTTCTAAGTCCATATTATATAACTCACTGATTAGATTTGATTCATTGGTTCATTTATCCACTTGGGGAGCCAAATATGTTAGAATTATGTCCTAGTGTATCATGATGGCACACTATGGAGGTGAGTACATGGTGCAATCAGAAGAGAAGTAAAAGAGCCCCTAAGTGCGCTATGGAGGTAAGGCAAGTCCTAACGGAAGTCAGGTTAGGCAAACACTAACAAGAGTTTACAGGGTAGGTAGCTGGGTGGTTTTCAGGAAAGGCTACTGTGTGTCCAGAGGCACAGAGGGATGAAAGAACATGGTGCGCTTAAGGATCTTGAAGCTTTTAAATATCACCTGAGTGTAGAGTGTGAAGTAGTGAAGAGCAGTAGGTGAGTAAGGATGGGAGAGAGGGAATGATTGATAGAACGAGGTGCCAGGAGAGCCCTGGCCGGTGTGGCTCAGTTGGTTGCATGTGGCCCATGCGCCGAGAGGTTGCTGGTTCCATTCCCGGTCAGGGCACATGCCCAGGTTGCAGGTTTGATCCCCAGTCCCAGGCATGCAGGAGGCAGCTGATCAGTGTTTCTCCCCCATCAATATTCCTCTCCCCCTCTCCCTTCCTCTGTCTCTCAAATCAATAAGAACTTTTTTATTTTTAAAAGATGCCAGGGGAGACCAGAAGTTTGGGATAAGTAGGCAAGTAGATGGATTAGTACAGGAGACCAGATGGAAAGCCATTTTTGCTGTTTTTGGTGTCAGAGGGAAGAGGGTAAGAGGAGTCATCACAGAGAGTAATTCTCAAATGGGAGGGGGAAGGGAGGGAAATTGGATATAAGCCCACTTTTCTCTTGAACGTAGGAGAGGTCGATAGATCATTTGCGGAGAAGAATCAAGATGGGAATGGAAGATGCGTAGAGAGGATTTTAAATGGAAGGGAGAGAACTAATCCATAGAAGAACTGACTGGTCATATTGGGGGCTCAGATGAAGTTGGAAATTGTGAATTGGTAGCATAGTAATCTCCCATTTGTGTACAGTTCTCTAACCCTAATAATTACCTGTTTAGGAAACACAGGTTGGAAGAAATTCAGGATGGTGCCCGTAGACGAAATTCAGTTGCAATCACATCTCTTACACCCGTTTCGTCTAGAAACAAAAATTGGTAGCTAAATAACCAATATTTATTGAGAAGCTATTAGAGGAAGAAACAAATATTTATTGGGTGGCCGTTAACCTAAATTCTTTACAAATGCTATCTTACTAAATGCGCACAGCTACCGTTTTAAATCGCTATTGTTGCCTAGCTTTACAGAGAGAGGGAGCTGCTTGTCCAAGGCCACACAGCCAGTGTGACATGGAAGGGTGTGCGACTTCAGCCCTTTTCCTCTCAGTATGTTCTACTCATCATGGGGGGCCCCCGGGTAAAGAAGAAAGAAGTCCTGCTTGAAAGGCTTTCCTCTCTTCATAGCTGTGCTGATTTGTGTTCCAACTCATGAGTTGTGACTTCCGCATTTATTCAGTGCTTTGCTCAATGAGGACCTGTCTATTTGTACTGTCATAGAGAGTTTCAGGGGGAAAAATGCCTCTGCTCTTTATTTGGAGTCAGGGGGAAGCCTGCGGTAGCAGGAGAGAGTTCCAGGAGGGGCTGAGGAAATGCCATGCTCTCCCCGGACATCTGACGGCTTGGCGCGCTCTTCACAGGTCATTGGACTGACTGCCTCGGTTGGCGTCGGGGATGCCAAAAACACAGCGGAAGCCACGGAGTATATCTGCAAGCTGTGCGCTTCGCTTGACACATCAGTGGTGGCAACAGTCAAAGACAACTTGGAGGAACTGGAGGAAATTGTTTATAAGCCCCAGAAGTGTAAGTGGGATCCAGTAACAAGCCCTTTAGACTCTGTTATCCTCTCTGTTCCTAGTTCAGAGCTATTTGAATGGACACTAAATTTTTACACTTTCTCTGTTTGGTAGAAACTATTTAACCCCAAACTTGGGAAATAATCACATTTCTGGCCTCTCTCCTTGACGGAGCTCTCTACCCAAGCAATGGATGAACAGCAGGAATGGCCTGTAGGAAGCAAACAGTCTGACTTCATTTCCATAAAATTCTTATACAGAGAACCATGAGAGGGGGAGGTGATGAGAAAATCTAAGCATGTAAATGGCCAAGACCTGGCTCAGTCCTTCCTGGTGTCCGTGCCTGAGGAGGATACTGGGTGGTCATTCATCATTTCAATATTTATCTGATAGTTTTGGTTGAAATTATCTGAATTCATCATACCTTACCTCTAAAGATGAGAATATGATTTTTATAAGATTGACTAGCAAATGTTTATTGGATACCAATGCTATATTAATTCAGCAAGGGAGAGAGGGGAGAGGAAATACACATGATTTCACCCTTGTTCTCTGAACAGCATATGACTGTACAAGGCAGAACAGACAGACATGAAATAGTCAGGGAGGGGGCAGTTACGTTTCTTTCTGGGAGCTGCCTGTAGGTGTTTAGAGAAGATACACAATCTGAACTTTTTCGTATCAAGTACATATTTATTCATAACCTGGTCCCCCCTGCCCTCTGAGCTTCCTCTCCTCCCAACTCCCATAAACGCAATCATTGCATTCCTGTGGGCTCCTGACATGTGTCAAATGCCTTTTCTCTCTAACTTTGGTCCATGTTCTATTTTGTACATGATTGCATTTGCTTCCTCCTTTCTTCTTCCCCTGCGTATCCCACACCACTGCCTCCCTCGGAAGAATTTGGGGTTCTTTTCCCTGTGCTCCATGACACATGTGCATACCACGTTACCACACTCAGCTGTGGTTATTTGGCTGCGTATCTTTCTGTCCCCTAAGAGCACAGACCGCTCTGGAGCATAGAGTGAGTTCTTTTTCAACTGTCTGTCACCAGAATATGGCACATGGCGGGCAATTAATACATTTCTGCTGAAACAATGCAATAATGAATGGCAGGAACAGTGCAAACAGCCCTGAGGGTTGCGTGGAAAGGGATCCAAGAACAGAGACAGGCTTAAAAGGTGTGGCATTTGCAGAGACAAGCTGGACACCAGCCTCCTCAGAGCAGGGGCTCTGTGTTGAGTAACAGGAAAGCCGGAGTGAGAAGTTGGGTTAGGCCCAGAGCACAGCAGACATGTTAGCAGGAGGGATCTGTTGCAAGGTTTTTGAGTGTTTGTTGGATCACCTCAGTGAGTTGCCTGTGAGCTTGGGGCCTCAGAGGAAGTAACAACAGTAGAGAGGATTTGGGGATGCCGCCTTTAAACTCTGACATAAGCTTCCTGAAAAATACTAACTTTCCTTTGATGGCTCTAGTTTTCAGGAAGGTGAAATCACGGACCATCAACAGATTTAAATGCATCATCTCCGAGCTGATGAGGGAGACAGAGAATCTGGCAAAGAGCATCTTTGGTGAACTCGGTACCGTAAGTCTCGGTGAGATAAATTTCATTTCCTGACCTCTCCATTTGGGAATAGCCACATACTGTTCACTAGTATTTGTTTGCAGTCTCCTTAGTTCAGACAATGTCAAGACCCTATCCAGAGGTTGACTTTCTTGATTATAGGTTATTCAAGAACCTTCCAAGACCTCCTTTATTTTCTATTGCCTTTTTTTCCCCTTTGTAAATCCAAAGTAAATGCAGGACACACACACCTGAAATACATTACATGTAAATCAGTGCATTGCTTTTTTGACCTTCCAAAGTAGCTTTCTGTCCTGATTTCCTATTATAGGAATGAAACCACCATTTTTTCTCATGGCTCAGATTCAAGCCTAGAGGTGACCTTTGATCTTTCTTCTTTTGAGACTTTCTCATGAAGTCACCAAGTTCTGTTCTTCTCCTTTTTATCCACTCATTCATTCACCAGAGAGTTATTGTGCCAGGTACTGTGGTAGAGATGGAGACAGCAAGATTAAAGACATAGTCCCCACCTCCGGGAGCTCACAGTGAAACAGTGAGAATCAGATGCGAGTAGTTTCCATGGGACCGGGCAGCGTCGCACGCTGGGTGCCACGGGAGCACATGGAACTGGACTGCGCTGCGGGGAAGGCTTTCCTGGGACAGATCTAGGAGTCGTTAGGCGCAGAAGGAAGAGAGAGCGCAGTGAGTTTTAGGAAGTGCGAGCATTTCATGATAATTTTATATATTATATATTTTTTCATGGTAATTTTAACATGTGAGTAAGGAGTGAGGCTAAAGGGAGAGGCAGGGGGTAGACGGGGAAAGGCCTGGTAGGCCAAGCTGCGTTTAAATTGTATCCTAAAAGCTGTGGGAAGCAACTGAAGATTTTGACGTGATAAGGATACCAGTGAAGGAAGAGGGCCGGAGGCTGTGGACATGGCTGGGTGAAGGGAGGAGGCTTGTGCAAAGCACTGCAAACAGGAAGTCTCCAGACTTAATGGCTAACTGGATTTGGGTGGGAGGGAGGGAGAGGGGAAAGGGAGAGGGAGTTTTCCCTGCAGGCTTCTCGCTTGGGCACCTGTGCATATGCCTGTGAGTGGTACTGGTTCTAGAACTAGGAGCAGCTTTGGCAGGTACAGGGTGAGTTGAGAATTTGGGAGATAATTGAATTTCTAATGTCTGCAAGATATCTCATGGTGTCTCACCTTCTCTCACACTTGTTCTACTTCTCTTTCCTTTTCTTTTACAGCTTGACTTAGGGCTTAGTCTAATAGCCTTCTAGCTGGTTTGCCTACCTTCACTCTCTTTTCCATCCATTCCCTTCCCCATTGCCTGGCTAGTCTTCCTGAAGTACCAGTCTTAACCTCGTCAGGGTCCTGCTTGAATCCCTTTGCTTACAGGCAAAGCCCTCCAGGTCTCTCCCTTGACTGTCTGAGTCCTGCCTGCACAACCTGGTTCTACTTCTTTCCACTTTTACCTTCCACTCCTTCCCTGACTTAATTTTTTTATTTAGCCTTGAACATGCTCATTCACTCGTTTGTTCTTTCATTCAGTGTTGGCAAGGTGCTGGGTGATGGGAATACACTGGACCCTGAGACACAGCCCCTGCCTTCATGGCATTTCCAGTGTCACAATACAGCCAGAATGAGGAAGTAATAAAAATAAAGCAACATAAAGGGGATGGGGTGGGTGGGTGGTGGGATAAGGGTGTTTCAGGCAGAGGGAACAGCATGGACTGAGGCCAGGAGAGTAGAGTGTGGGGACTCACGTCAGTCCTGTAGATGCAGGGAGGGGAGTGTCTAGAGATGAGGATCAGAAGCAGGCAGGGAGGGGTCACCGAGGACCTGTCGGAAGCAGTGGGATAGCAGTTTCTCACCTTCAGTTTGGAAACTACCTCTTAATTCGGAGTGAGGAATGGAGTGGAGGAAATAGGGGGAGAAAAGGGGAGACCAGTTAGGAGGCCATGATATCATCCAGGAGAATTATGACATGGTCTGACCTGGGGAAGGGGCAGAAGGGTACGGGGACTTGAATTTCTACCTTCTTATTCCCTCCACCTCTAATACCCTACCTCCTCCTTTTCGCCAGTCCAAATCCTGTCAGCTGTTCATTTCTGGATTGCTTAGCTAGTTTTTTCACTAGACTTTATTTTTTTAGAGCAGTTTTAGGTTCATAGCATAATGGAGCAGAACGCACAGGGATTTCCCATATGCCTGCCTGCCCCAGCCTTGCTTGTTTTCTTGCCTCCCCAAGTTCAATAAATACTTGTTGATTCATGCCGTTTACTGCTGGCCGCCTCGTCTGTAGTTGGCCTGGGAAAGAAGCGTGCCAAGGCCACTTGTCTCGGAAGCCTCCTTTGTTCCTTTTATTTAAAAAAAGGAACGTTTTAGCCCAGAAATAGAGCTCTTCCTGTGAATTTTATTGGGCTGTGCTCTTCCCGGGGAGCCCTGGAGAACTGACTGTTCCTAGAGGCACTCACAGCCTGAGCTGCTGGAGGACCGGGCTGGGTCTCCCTCCTCCCTGACTGGGGCCCCGGCACCTGCACGGAGCCCGGGCTGCTGACCCCTGACCACTCTGTGTACAGAATAAGATGAAAATTAGAGGGTGAGGCATGCTTAGAACCTGAAATGACTGACCTATGAAACAATGAAAACCTTTTTCTTTCCAGAAAACTTATCTCAGATTCAAAACAGGAATTTTGGAACACAGAAATATGAACAGTGGATCGTTACGGTTCAGAAAAAGTGCTCGGTGCTGGGGCTGCCAGACAAAGACAAGGAGAGCAGGATCTGTAGAGCGCTGTTTTTGTACACTTCATATCTGCGGGTATGTTGCTTCTTTGGAAAGGCATATTTTATTTTATTTTTTACTTATTGATTAGAGACAGACAGACAGACAGACAGACATTGAGTTGTTGTTCCACTTACTTAGGCATTCTTTGGTTGATTCTTGTATGTGCCCTGACCTGGGAACAAATCCACAACCTTGGCATATTGGGACGATTCTCTAACCAACTGAGCTATCCGGCCACGGCTGGTCAAGCCTGTTTTAGTTGTAGCACCTACTGGGAGCTGTGCTGTAGCAGCTGAGGGAACATCAACTTTTCATCCTGTCCCCACAGCTCATTTAGGAACTTTCAGAAGGTTCTTAGGAAGCAAACTCCAAAAATTATCTCATTCAGCATCGTCTTTGTCTGCTTTCTGAACTTAACTCTGGAGGCAATAGGATGGACAGAGGGAGGCTCTATGCTGTGCCTCCAGCATTCCCATGACTGACACGGTTAGGAAAAGTTGGGTGAGGATGAACATTACTGTAGATAAGTGACTGGTGACAGCCATCCTTCAAGTTCAGTATGGGACTCCCGTTGCCCTATCCTGAAACATGTTTTCTTACCTCGGATAGAGCCACATGCACACAGGAAGATACAGATGTTTTAGGATATACTCAGCCAGTATGCATTTATAAAATTTTAATGAACTTAATATTTGGTGTAGGTGGTCAGCGCCATCATTCTAAGCGGGTGCAATCCCCATTCAGTGATGACTTTAGATGTATAAAGAGATTGAGTTGAATGTCTGAATTTTGAGGCAGATTGATATGGAAGTTGATTTGCTTTTGTTTTTTAGTCTTTGACATGCATTTTTCTTGTAATTTTCTCTTTCTTTTCCAAGAAAGTGATCCTAATTAAGTATTGATTCTAGCTAACTGAGATTTTTTGAAAACAGTATTTGATTGCAAGATTTTACTAAGTACCATAAGGGACTGTTCATTTTAAAAAACTAAGTTGGAACAGATTTGAGAAAAAATTATTCTTAAAATTAATTTCATGCCAAGTTATAGCTCATTGAACTTAAGTACAGCAGATGTGTTGGACATTAGAAATACATTGAAACTCCATTTTCTTTTTAAACAGATATTTAATGATGCCCTCCTTATCAATGAGCATGCACGGACGAAAGATGCTCTGAATTACTTGAAAGACTTCTTCAAGAACGTCCGAGCAGCAGGATTTGATGAGATAGAGCAAGACCTCACTCGGAGATTTGAAGGTGGGTGGTGTTTCCGGAGGAGGAAGCCACGCAGCCTGGTGACTCCAGTGATAGCATAATGGTACCGCCTTGTATTTAGCATTTGGTGATGCTCAGGCAGAATGTGTCCTGGGCTTATGCAGATGGCGGGACCATTGAGCCTCAGGGAAATCTGGTACTAATGGAAAGAACCTGCGTCTTACCCTAGTTCCAATTTTGAAGAAGGAAAAATAGTAGGATTTGCAAAGGATATATTTCATGGAATTAGTTAATAGTAGCATATTTTGATTTTACTTTCAGTAATTTTATAAAGGTTTACAAACTACAAAAAATTTGTTTTAATTAAGTTAAAAATACTGTAATTTATATATACTTCTATGTAAGAGGAAAACCAAAATGGCCCATAATCCCATATCCCTCATATTAAGAAAAATATAGGAAGATATTAAATGAAAAGTAAGGCTTCCTTCTCCTTCTCGCCAATTTTTCCCCCAAAGGTAATTGCTATTAATAATTTTGGGGGGGCCTATACTGAGGTATTTACTTACACATATGTGTAACCGAGTGATGTGCTGTTAAACATTGAACAACCAGCTCTCCGGGGGGAAACAAAATATAAGCATTTATTGATGTATTTAATGTATGCATTCAATTGGTGGTTTTCACTTACACAATTCTGGTCAGATTAAGAGATTAACTGGACTATAGCTGAAGGTCCCAGTGTGTTCTAAATTTCTAGAATTTATGTCGTTTACAAACGTTCTCCTTTTGCAGAAAGGTTGCAAGAACTAGAGAGCATTTCTATGGATCCCAGCAACGAGAACCCTAAACTGAAGGACCTCTGCTTCATCTTGCAAGAGGAGTACCACTTAAACCCGGAGACCAGAACCATTCTCTTCGTGAAAACCAGAGCACTTGTGGATGTAAGCTTCCTCCTCCTTGTGGATAACAAATTGAGCAGTACCATTTTATTGAAAAGATTGTCTTCTCTTTACTTCACTGTTGTAATTACTCTAGTTTATAAAGATGTCTTGATACCTTTATGTGTTTTTTATTCTTTTCATTGATTTAAAAATTTTTATCCATTCTATGGGTATGTAGTGACATCTCACTAGGGTTTTAATTTGCATTTGACTAATGACTAATACTGTTTAACATTTTTCATATACTTATTAGCCATCCACACATCTTTTTTGGTGACGTGTCTGTTCACATTTTTTGCCCAATTTAAAATTGGGTGTAGTTGGATTGTTTATCATGTTATTTTTGAGTGATCTTTCATTCTGACAAAAAGTCCTCTGTTGGGAATATGATTTGAAATTTTTTCTTCTGGTCTTCATTCTTAACAGTGTCTATCTTTTACAGATGGAAAGTTTTAGCTTTTGATGAAGTCCAGTTAATCAATGTTTTCTTTTTGTGGATTGTGCTTTTGGTATTGTATCTAAGAGCACTTTGCTCACCCACAACCACAAAGGTTTTCCTCTGTGTTATCTTCTAGAAGCTTTCACATTTTATTGTTAGCTCTTCAATCCACTTTGAGGTATGGGTTCAGATGCTTTTTTTTCTTTTTGTATGTGGACATCCAGTTGTTCCACCACTGTATATTGAGAAGACTATTCTTTCTCCATTGAATTGCCTTTGTAACTTAAAAAAAAATCAGTTGACTGTATTTATGTGGATCTATTTCTGGATTCTCTATTCTGTTCCATTTATCTATATGTCTGTCCTTTCACCCATCCACACTGTCTTTTTGTTTTTGTTTTGTTTGATTTATTTATAGGTAATCTTTATTCCTTAGAGTTCATCCATATAAATTGTATAATAACATTTTGTTTAGTATATTTACAGAGTAATGCAACTATCACCAAAATCTAATTTTAGAACATTTCCATCTCCCCACAAAGAAACTTCCCACTCATTTGCAATCACTCCTCATCAGAATTCTACTGAGTCCTAAGTAATCGCTTATCACTTTCTGTCTCTATAGATTTGCCTATTCTGGACATTTCATGTAGATAAAACCAGAAAACAGGTGGACCTTTGTGACTGTTTTCATTTTACTTAATTCTTTTGCATAATGTTTTTGAGATCCATCTATGTTGAGACAGAAGTAAATTGTCCATTTTTTATTGTTATACATACCACACTGTCTTGATTGCTATAGCTTTATAGTAAGTCTTGCAATCAGCTAGTATGAGTTCTCTAACTTTTTCTTTTCTTTAAAATTGTTTTAGCTGTCTTCCTTTGTCTTTCCATTTATATGTTAAAATCAGCTTGTCCACATCTATGAAAAAGTCTCCTTGGGATCTCTTTTGGGATTGCATTGAATCTACAAACAATATCGGGGAGAAATGACATCTTAATAACATCAAGTCTTCCAATCCATGACCATAGTATATCTCTTTATTTATATAGGGATTCTGTGTTAGTTACCTATTGCTGACAACAAATTTCCCCACAACTTAGTGACTGGGACCAACAAACATCTATTATCTTACAGTATCTATGGGTCAGGAAGCGGAAACAACTTAACTGGGTGTTTCTGGCTCAGCGTCTCATGAGGCTGCAGTGAGGGTGTTGGCCATGGCTGCAGTCATCTCAAGGCTTGAATTGGGAGGATCAACTTCCACCTCACTGAGGTGTCTATTGGCAGGCTTCAGGAGATGTGTTGCTTCTTTTCTTTTTTAAATACATTTTTACTGATTTCAGAGAGGAATGGAGAGTGAGAGAGAGATAGAAACATCAATGATGAGAAAGACTTACTGATCAGCTGCCTCCTGTATGCCCCACACTGGGGACTGAGCCTGTAACCCAGGCATATGCCCTGACCGGGAATCGAACCGTGACCTCCCGGTTCATAGGTTGACACTCAACCACTGAGCCACACCAGCCGGACGGAAGATGGGCTTCTAAGCTCACTCGCGTGGGCCTTTCCACAGGCTGCCTGGTGGCTGGCTTTCCCTGAGTTTTCCAGGGAGACTGAGGAAGAATGCCTACTATGGAAGTCACAGTCATTTTATAACTTCAACTGGGAAGTGATATCTCATCATATCTGTACTGTTTTGTTAATTAGAAGCAAGTTAATAAGTTCAATTCACACTTGAGGGGAAGGGACATAAGGATCTGAATGCCAGGGAAACAGATCATTGAGGGCTGCCTCCGATGCCACCTACCACATCTTCTTTGGTTCCTTTTATCAGTGTTTTGTTGTTTTCACCATACAGATTCTGCACGTATTTTGTTAGACTTATACCTTAGTATTACTTTTTAATGCTATTGTAAATGGTACTTTTGTCTGTTGCTGGTATATAGAAATACAACTGATTTCTGTATATTGATCTTGTGTCCTAGATCTTGCTAAATTCACTTTTTAGTTTTACATACCCACTTTAAATCTAAACTTTGCTTTTATCACTTAAAAAATATCTTCAGCCCTGACCGGTTTGGCTCAGTGGATAAAGAGTCGGCCTGTAGACTCAAGGGTCCCAGGTTTGATTCCAGTCAAGGGCATGTACCTTGGTTGCGGGCACATCCCCAGTGGGGGCTGTGCAGGAGGCAGCTGATTTATGTTTCTCTTTCATTGATGTTTCTAACTCTCTCTCCTTCTTCCTTCCTCTCTGTAAAAAATCAATAAAATATATTTTAAAAATATATCTTCAATGACAAAGATTTGTACCTTTATGGTTAATTATTGCATAGAATTCAATTCCAAGAAGCAGTTTTCTTAGATTTATCAATCTGAAAACTGTCTGTATACCAGCTTAACGTGATTTTTCCTTCTTGCATATACTTCAGTATTGAATTAATACAGATGGCATACAAATAGGGCCTAACTGATAATTGCTTTTTGTTTTCAGGCTTTAAAGAAATGGATTGAGGAAAATTCTAAACTCAGCTTTCTAAAACCTGAGATATTGACTGGACGTGGCAAAACAAATAAGAACATAGGTATTTATATATAGTATATTACATATAAGAATATATATAATCTATTGAATCTTTTTTTTATGTTTGTATCAGGGTTCAACTAAAGAAGCAAAACCAATAGACTATATATATATATATATATATATATATATATATCGCCTATCTAATAAAAGAGTAATATGCAAATTGACCATCATTCCAACACACAAGATGGCTGCCCCCATGTGTACACAAGATGGCCGCCACAAAATGGCCAGCAGGGGAGGGTAGTTGGGAGGGACCAGGACTGCAAGGAAGGGCAGTTGGGGGCAATCAAGCCTGCAGGGGAGGGCAGTTAGGGGTGACCAGGCCAGCAGAGGAGGGAAGTTGGGGGCAACTGGGCCTACAGGGAAGAGCAGTTGTGGGGGGACCCAGGCCTGCAGGGGAGAGCAGTTGGGAGGGACCAGCCTGCAGGGCAATCAGGCTGGCAGGGGAGTGGTTAGGGGGTGATCAGGCTGGTGGGCAAAAGCAGTTAGGGGCAATCAGGAAGGCAGGCAGGAGAGCAGTTGGGAGCCAGCAGTCCTGGATTGTGAGAGGTATGTCCGACTGCCCGTTTAGGCCCGATCCTACCAAGATCGGGCCTAAACGGGCAGTCAGACATCCCTCGAGGAGTCCCAGATTGGAGAGGGTGCAGGCTGGGCTGAGGGAAACACACTCCTGTGCACGAATTTCATGCAGCGGGCCTCTAGTGTGTGTGTGTGTACACACACACACACACACACAGATACGTACATATACATACACACAGGGATTTATTACAAGGTACTGGCAAAACAAGTCAGGTCTGCAGGGTAGGTGGTTAGGAGCCGGCTGGAACCCCATAGCCATGAGCTGTTTGAAGTCCCTGAGCTCAGGAAACATCTAAGCCCTTTTTTAATACTAATACCTAATCAGTATTATTGATTAGGTTAGGCCCACCTAGGGTGAAGCCCCTGTTGATTCTTTAATGTCAACTGATTAAGAACTTTAATTACAAGTGCAAATTCCACTAGGGACTGTAGTTCAGCCTAGCCAAGTTGACATATCAAAAGGCCATCACATGCTCACATGCTAGAAAGTTGCAGACATTGCCTCCTCCCATTCTTTTTGTTACATATTTTTAAAAAATATATTTTATTGATTTTTTCACAGAGAAGAAGGGAGAGGGAGAGAGAGTTAGAAACATCGATGAGAGGGAAACATCAATCAGCTGCCTCCTGCACACTCCCTACTGGGGATGTGCCCACAACCAAGGTACATGCCCTTGACCAGAATCGAACCTGGGACCCTTCAGTCCGCAGGCCGACGCTCTATCCACTGAGCCAAACCGGTCAGGGCTCTTTATTTTACGTATTGTTTGAGCATGTCACTCTTCTGCTCAACCAGCAGATTAACTTTAAATGGAAATGTTCTCTTTCTACTTCATTGTTCTTTAAACTGTACATGCTTTTGTGTGTGTTATATACTTTGAGTTTAAAAAAGTAGTCCAAGTAGACAAGCCTGAACTCTAGCGAGGGTGGTCAGAGGATGTAAGGCTGCCTCTGTGATCATCCAGGAGGAGCCAGGTGGCCAGCCCTCCCCTGGCGTTCTCACAGCTGTGCTCCCCACGCCTCAGTGACCAGCAGTGACATCCTCTCTGTTCCTCCTCTGTAGTGTTATAAGCAGTTCCCACCCTGTCAGTCCTCAGTCATCACCCTTGCCCTTCCACCTTATACACATTTTAAATTTCATGACTCTAAAGGGCAAATTCAGATTTTGAAAATGTGGCTTACCAAATGAAGTCCAACACCACAGATTCTTTTTTTTTTTTAATTATTTATTGTTTAAAGTATTACATATGTCTTCTTTTCCCCCCATTGACCTCTCCCCAGCCACTCCCCCCCTGCACATGCCCTCACCCCTCTACTGTCTGTATCCATTGGTTATGCTCATATTCATGCATACAAGTCCTTTGGTTGATCTCTCCCCTCGCCCCACTCCCCTGCCTACCCTCTTAGGTTGGACAGTCTGTTGGATGCTTCTATGACTCAGGCTCTATTTTTGTTTATGTTGTTCATTATATTCCACAAATGAGTGCGATCACGTGATATTTATCTTTCTCCGACTGAACGCCACAGATTCCTGTGGTCAAAGTTCTGTGCCATCTGACTGCAACATGAGTCCAATATGGTTTCCACCTTTGTTATTTCCCCACAAATAAACACTCAGAAAACATGTTCTTGTTTGTTTCCTCAGTTATTCATCCATCCATCCATCCACATTTATTTAGACCTTAGCCTGTGCCGGTCATTGTGCTTCTGCCAGACAGCCTTCCCAGCCCCCTCCACATTCCCACAGCATCCATTCTGCCTCCACTTCATTGCTCGTCACATGGAACTCTAGCTTCCTGTTCTACCCCTCTTCCTCAGACTATGAGCTCCTTGTAGATAAAAGTGGACCTTTAACCGTGGTATTCTTATCTGACAAACCATAATGCCGAATAAATGTTGGATGAACAAATGAATGAAGAAGTTCAGAAATGAATGAAGCATGGAGTCTGTCTTGAAGTTGTTTTGTCCTTCACAAAGTGTATCTCAAGATTTTGACAGCCGATATACTAGGGAAAAAAATGGAACTTTTATAAATTCTATTAACTCTAAAGTGGGGATCGCCGAAGTTCTTTCTCCTCTCATTATATCAGTGGCTGAGAACTGCTCACTCTTAGGATCCTAGACTTAAAAATGCAAGGCCAGGTGCTGCTGCAAGCTAGCCTGTCAGCTTGTCACACTTCCAAAAGCCTCAGGGTCCTCATCTGTGAAGAGGAATGGTGGCACTTGCCACGTCAACCTAAGAGACGTGTGAGGTTCCCGTGAGTGAGTAGATGAAAATGTTTTGTCAGCTGTCAACTCCTCTACACATGCAAAGGTATTACGATTAGTTAATATATTTTCTTAATCAGTGTTTGTTTTGAGACAGCACAACTGAAGCCACACAGCTGGTAAATGCCGCAGCTGGAATTTGAACTCAGGCAGTGTTGTGGCAGAGTCCAAGGTGCACCACCCTGCATGTGCTCTCTGTAGCAATGATAGGAATAGGCCCTGCAGCCTGGGGTTGTTGAGAGATCATGAATACAAAGCCCTTACCACAGTACCTGGCGTGTAGTAAGCATTCCATCGTTACTAGCTGCTTTTCTTCAAGGGTAAGATTCCCTCTTTGGTGAGTTGTAATGCCCTCTGACTCTGGCCCAGGAATGACCCTCCCAGCCCAGAAGTGTGTACTGGATGCATTCCGGGCCAACGGCGATAAGAAGATTCTGATCGCCACCTCAGTCGCTGATGAAGGCATCGACATTGCTCAGTGCAATCTGGTCATCCTGTACGAGTACGTGGGCAATGTCATCAGAATGATCCAGACCAGAGGTGAGCGAAGCTTTGGTGCTGTTTTAAATGTCAGCCAGTTTGTCTGATTGGTGAGGGTACCCGTCATTCCGGCCTTTCTCCTTTGCCGAGTCCTGCTTGTGTGTGTGGCCAGTGGCACAGGGGACTCTGGTATCGCTGCCCAAAAGGTGACTTGCTGGGCCCGGATTGGGTGGCTACCGTTTTGTCCACTGTTTTAATTCTTGTTCACGATGAAAACGGTGTACCTGACCAACACTGACGGACATGTTTTCAGAAGGATAATCCCCACTGGTTTGGGGCTCTGGCCGTTGGCATGCACACCTTTCCTGGCTGTGGCTGTGCGTGTGGTGCCGCTGGGCCCGCTGGGTCCAAGGAGCTCTTCTCTCCCACTTGCACCAGCGTCTCCGAATTAGCCTCTCTTCCTTTTTCAGTTTCTGTAACAGCAGCTGCCACATTACCTTTCCTGGAAAAAGCTCTGAATGTGTCACTTCCCTGAATAGAAACTGCAGTGGTTCCCCAATTTTCGTGATGTTACAGAGTTATGTTATATATATATATATATTTCTTTATTTCAGAGAAGGGATAGAGAGAGAGAAACATCCATGATGAGAGAGAAGCAATGACCGGCTTCCTCCTGCACACCCCCACTGGGGATGGAGCCCCCTGACTTGAAATCAAACCATGACCTCCCGGTTCATAGGTCGATGCTCAACCACTGAGTCACACCAGCCGGGCTTGATGTTAACAGAGTTTTCAAATCGAGCACCCATTTTATCTTTCCAGTTCTTCCCCTTTATTCATGATTCACTTCAGCCAACCTGACTTCATCATTTTCTCCTTATTGAAGGAATTGCTCATGTATTGCTACTGATGATCGTTTTACCTCTTCCCCCACGTCCCTATCACCTGTCCCAAATTCCCCCAGCTGTCAGTCATCTCTCTTTTGAACATCCGTAACTCTTCATGTCTTTCAGCACTTCTCCTTTTCCACCTATATTCTTGTGGTTGTGAACATAGCTTATTTCCCCATTTCCTAGAAAGCTCCCGAGGGAGGTTCTGTTATTATTCACCTTAGAGCCCTCACAGAGTCATCCTGAGGGTTCATGTTGGATTCTCTGTTAAGCAGTGTTTCTGATCGTGTGGCTGTCTGGTCACACTGCAGCATGGAGAGTGCGGCGGGCTCCCAGTTCGTCTGCATGCCTAGCGTGCAGGTGCACACCCGCCTCTCCGTCTGTGCTCTGACGGCTCAGCCTCCCTGGAAAGCAGGATTCAGTGACCCAGAGTTGAATTTTAGGAATATGGTGTTATGGTTTTTATGGTTTCCCTTAGCTTACCTATGCTCAGATTTGTCAGAACTTTAAATCAAAGGCACCGAGTGAAATATTTATTTTCTGACAGGCAGAGGAAGAGCAAGAGGTAGCAAGTGCTTCCTTGTGACTAGTAATGCCGATGTAATTGAAAAAGAAAAAATAAACATATACAAAGAAAAAATGATGAATGACTCCATTCTAAGCCTCCAGGCATGGGATGAAACAGTATTTAAAAAAAAGGTAAGTCTTTTCATCTGCTCCTCTTTCCGAATCTGACCATAAGTACCAGGGAAGATGAGCAAGGTGGGTACCTTTAATCAGATGGCTGAGTGTTGCATTAGAACAGGAAGTTTAATCTTAAAAATTTGTCCTGCAGTGAACATCTAGTTCATTCTGCTTTTAAGTCTCAATGAGATTAAAATATATTTTATTAATGCTGATGCCCGAAGTTATGCTTTTATTATTTTTATTTATTTATTTAGTTAGTTATTTAGTTATTAAATATAATTTATTGATTTTTTACAGAGAGGAAGGGAGAGGGATAGAGAGTTAGAAACATCGATGAGAGAGAAACACCAATCAGCTGCCTCCTGCACACCCCCTACTGGGGATGTGCCCGCAACCAAGGTACATGCCCTTGACCGGAATCAAACCTGAGACCCTTGAGTCCGCAGGCCGAAGCTCTATCCACTGAGCCAAACCAGTTAGGGCCCGAAGTTGTGCTTTTAAATCTAAAAGGCAAACTGAGCTAGAATCGCTCTTTCATTGAGTTTATCTTGAGGACAATAACCTAACACTGCAAGACATAGTCTTTCTTAGTCTTTTCCTCAGATCTCTTTCCAACATCTGGAGTCCCCAGAGAAAAGCGCCCATTGCACTGTGCAGGTGTTGGGTGCCTAATTGCAGATATGGATAATCATGTATACTTTGGCATGGCACACCTGTTCAGTTCAGCCTCTTGGTAGAAACCTTCATTTTATTGTAATTCCCTTTATAACTCGGAGGCATGGAACCAGAGGAGGGAAAATGGACACACATGCACATGCACACTCAGACTTTCTCCAGACTCTGCAGAGATTTTCATCTCAGAACCTCTGGAAGCATCGAGCACTGCAGGGCCGGGGGAGAGCGTTCACATTAGAATCAGTGGTTCCAGTTCCAGCTCCGCCACTTACAAGATGTACAACCTCAGGTCATTACTCTGTTTTTAAAATCATCAGTTTCCTCATTTGTAAAGTTGGGGAAATGTGTAAAATATTAAACTCACAGCAGTTTTGGGGCTAAAATGAAATGTATGCATTGCTTTGCACAGTGCCTAGTATAAAATAAGTGCTAAAAAAATGAGTCATTGGACACAGGTGAAAGGCATACTGTAACTTCATAAAGATGAACCTTCCGCTTCAGTAGGCCAACTGCACGGTGTCCACAATTTTTAAAAAGTCATAATCTCTATGCTCCAAAAGTACTAAGAATCTGTGATGTAAAGCAAAGCAAATGAACACTTATTTTAGGACAAAAATACAATTTTATTTTAGTGTTTACTCATTTTTAATAAACATTTCTTCCTAAAGTTTGGAAATCAAGATATTTTAAAAACCCCTCTTCCATATTTTCAAGGAAGAATTGCAGGGAAATTCCTCTTAATTTTTTTCCCTTAATTTTACTGAGGGATAGGGGTTTTTAACTGAGCCACCTATGTAGGACATAAGGATGTTGCCAATAAAGGCCTTAAAACCATATTAGCTTTAATACCTCTGGAATAATCTTTATCCCCTCCACAGGGTGACAAGCTACTTATTAGACTCACATGTGGCAGAAATAGTAGAGTTAAAGTCTAATAAGGAAGATGAAGGCTGGACCAGGCATGGACATTGTTTTGTAGCCAGAACACCAGGTCAAGCAGTGGAGTGAGGAGAAAACGGGCAACTTATCTGTCAAATTGGGCTGTTGCCTAGCATTTGGGATTCCCCTAACACCCATAGATAGGAAATGGGCAGAGATGGTAAAGAATGAGAGGGAATTCAGAACAAATGTAGCTGGTAGTCATTATGTGGCAGCTAGGTGAATGGAGTCTTGGCATCATCCCTATCCTATCGTAGAGGAAGGCTTTGCTTTCAGAGGCTTAGTAGAAGTACAACAAGGTAGGAACAACCTTATATTCTTAAAACTAAAAGGAATTATGTTTCTTGGGGTGAGGGCCCTTTCTGTGGTGTTGTTTTGTTTTATTGTTGACAGTATTACAGATTTTCTGTGTTGTTTTGATAGGGCTTGGGATCTGAGCACCCTGGTCCCTGCATATTGGCTTTAGTGGGAGGAAGAAACTCGTTAGGGTGGCACCAAGTAGAAGGAGATGGAGACTAAGCTTTCTTCCCCCGTCCCACAGTTGCATTGCCCATTGTCTGCATGCGGCCGACCTTCCTTAGAGCACTGTGGTCCCCAGGGACTCTCTGGTGACTCTGCAGCCATTTTAACATGTAGATGGTCCAGAGGTATCCAGGGACTGATTTCCATGAGGGAAGCTTCAGGATTAGGGAGTATGTAATTCTGGAGAAATAAGGTATAAAGGGCATTTTTCACAGTTCTAGTTTGAAATTAAAATGAGGAAGCCCACCTTCCTTCCTCATGGAGTAGAGAATAAAATGTCAAAAAGAACTTCCAACATGATGTGTACCCATGACAGCACACAATCAGGGTTTTATGGTTTCGCTTTTTTCCACCTTAGTCCGTGGAACTAAGCTTCTTCTGTCATGGGTGGAAGGGAGAGGCAGTGAGCTATAGACTTAATTTGTGACATTGGTTGAGCCTCTTTACCCATTGAGTTAGTTTTAAGTATAGCAGTAATAGTTTTAACTTCCTGGGATTTATTGCCCATGTAACATTTAAAATATTTGGGATTATTACTATTTAACTGAATTTTAGTATATAATTGAATATAATTAGATATAAGTACATTTTTAAAAATTGGATGCTTGATTTTACAGCTGACATTGTGGAAATCACCATGTTCTTTCTTTGTTTATGATGTTCTAAGACTCCTTCTTTTATCATTTCCTTCTGTTTAGAGAACTTCCTTTTGCCATTCTTTTAGGGAAATTCCACTGGTAAACAAGGTTTCTTAGTTTCTCTTCATCTCAGATTGTCTTGATTTCCCCTTTATTTTTATTTAATTTTTTAAAAATATTTTTTTATTGATTTTAGAGAGGAAGGGAGAGGGAGAGAGAGGTAGAAACATCAATGATGAGAGAATATCATTGATCAGCTGCCTCCTGCAAGCCCCATACTGGGGATCAAGCATGCAACCCCGGCATGTACCCTTGACTGGAATCTAACCTGGGCTCTTCAGTCCGCAGGCCGATGCTCTATCCACTGAGCCAAACCAGTTAGGGCATATTTTTATTTAATTTTTAATTCTTATTTATTTCAGGAGAAGGAGAGAGAGAGATAGAATCATAAATGATGAGAGAGAATCATTGATCAGCTGCCTCCTGCACATTCTCCCTCCCCAGCTGGAGATACCTGAAACCTGAGCATGTGTCCTTGACCAGAATCAAACCTGGGACCCTTCAGTCCGCAGGTTGATGCTCTATCCACTGAGTCAAACTAGCTAGAGCTCCCCTTTATTTTTTAAGGACATATTGGCCTTCATGGTCTCTGATGAGGAATCTGCTGTCATTCAAATTGTTTTTCCTCTATAAGTAAGGTGTCACTTTTTTCAGGCTACTTTTAAGATTTTTTTCTATGTCTTTAGTCTTCAGAACTTTAATTATAATGTGTTTTGGTGTGGATTTCTTTGGATTTATCCTGTTTGGTTTTTGTTCAGCTTTTTGAATCTGTAAGTTTATATTGGGGAGTATTCAGCCATTATTTCTTCCAGTACTTTTTTTTATTGTTTAAAGTATTACACATAGTAGTACATATGTCTCCTTTTTCCCCCCATTGATCTTCCCCAGCCTCCCCTACCCCCTGTTGTACTTTTTAAGCTCTGCTCTCTTTCTCCTCTCCTTCCAGGACTCTCCTAAAGGTCCCTGGGGCTCTGTTCATTATTATTTTCTCGTGCTCTATATTATTTCTGTTGTTCCAATTGAGTAATTTCTATTATTTTATGTTCCAGTTCACTGATTCTTTCCTTTGTCCCCTCTATTTTACTGTTGAGCCCATCCACTGAGCTTTTTATTTTTGTTATTACATCTTTCAATTCTAAAATATCCATTTGGATTTTTATAACTTCCATTTTTTCATTGAGCCTTTATAGTTGCTCATGTTTCAAGAGTGTTTCTGACTACTCATTGAAGCATTTTTATCGTGGCTGCTTTAAAATCTTTCTCTGATAACTTCTGTCTTCTCGGTGGTGGTATCCATTGATTAACTTTTTTTCATTCAGTTTGACATTTTTCTGGTTTTTGGTATGAAGAGTGATTTTTTTATTGAAACCCGGACATTTTCATATCATATTAAGAGATTTGGGATCTTATTTAACCTTCTGTGTTAGCTGGATTTTTCTGGCACCTTTCTGGCAGAGTAGATAGCGACATTATCTCATCACTGCTAGGTGGAAATAGAAGTCCAGGTTCCCTATAAGTTTTCTCTCTTAGGCCGCGACCAGCACGGCTAGAGAGTGGACGAGTCCTGAATAGGGGCGGCTGGGGATAGACTTTAAGTAAAGCTGGGGCCAGGTGGGACGCTGCCCTCAGATGGAGAGACAGTGACCCAGGGCTAGTGCAATGCATTTATTATATACAGCATGATACCAGGAAGTTTTACTAGAATTTAAGACAAAGGAAATTATGTGAAATCGGGGTTAAAGATCAAGCTGCAATTCTTCATTCTTGGGGCTTCTTTGTAATTGTCATTCCTGGCTGAGCCTGGATAATTGCGTCAGTTCCTGGCGCCTGGCTAAACTTAGATAATGAAACCCACTCCCCGGCACCTGAACTAAAGGTCAGGCTGACAACATACCTGCCTCTGGCAAGGTATATTTCCAGGATGTGGCTCTGCTGACACCACTGGACTCAGCCAGCAATCAGCTCATGTGCCTTCCCAAGCGCTCTCTACAGTTCCCTACTCAGCTTCTGTTGATACCAATGAGGGGGAGGTTCCTTGTTACTGCTGGGTGGAGGTGGGAGTTCTGGCTCCCCACGTGGTCTCCAGTGACACCATAGACAAGGGGGAGGGGCGACTACCATTAAGCAGGAATGAAAGTCCTAGCTCCCTACTTGGCCTTCTCTGACACCACCAGGTGAGTGGGTTGGGGCATTTCATTACAGCCCCACAAAGTGGAAATCTAGGTTCTCCACTCAGCCTTTGCTGGCATGGGTGGGAATTGGGTCACAGTTTTTTATTTATTTTGTTTTATTCTTTGGTATTTGGCTGGAGTAGAATATTTCTTGGCTAAAAGTTTTCTGTCTTTCTAGGCTGCCCCTTTCCTGGCCTTTGGGCTTGAGAGAATAAGCATTTGTTGAGACTTTTAAAAAATACGTATTTTTATTTATTTCAGAGAGGGAGAGAGAGACAGAAACACCAATAACGAGAGAGACTCTTGATCGCCAGTCTCCTGCACACCTCCATTGGGGATTGAGCCCCCAACCCGGGCATGTGCCCTGACCTGGAATCGAACCGTGACCTCCTGGTTCATAGGTCAACCACTGAGCCACACTGGTCTGGCTGTTCAAACTTTTTGGTTGCCAGTTTCTTCAGCTCCAATCTAGGATATATGAGATGAAAAACAACAACAAACAGGGAACTTACTGCCATAGGGTCCCAGGGTTCCTAGCTAGTCTGCCTTCCTCTCTTCACCCTTTAGAATCTCCTTATGTTTATTTTATTTTATTTTTTTAAATGTTTTTATTGATTTCAGAAAGGAAGGGAGAGGGAGAGAGAGATAGAAACATCAATGATGAGAGAGAATCACTGATCGGCTACCTTCTGCATGCCCCACATTGGGGATCAAGCCTGCAACCTGGGAATGTGCCCTGACCAGAAATTGAACTGTGACCTCCTGGTTCTAGGTCAAAGCTTAACCATTGAGCCATGCCGCCTGGGCTCCTTATGTTTATTTTAAATAAACACAGCCCTAGCCGTTTTGGCTCAGTGAATAGAGCGTTAGCCTTCGGACTGAAGGATCCCAGGTTCAATTCCAGCCATGGGCACATGCCCGGGTTGCAGGCTTGATCCCCAGTAGGGGGCGTGCAGGAGGCAGCTGATCAATGATTATCTCTCATCATTGATGTTTCTATCTCTCTCTCCCTCTCCCTTCCTCTCTGAAACCAATAAAAATATATTTTTAAAAATTAAAAAAATAATAAACGTAAATTTTGAAATATAATGCAGTCATACTATACATACATTTAACCTTACTGTAATTTGACAGTACTCTCTGTGGTTGGAAGAGGAGACAAAAACCGATTTGGATGGTGAGGGCTCTTCTGCCTGCTGTTTCATTCAATTGGGTTTATCCCTTGGAAGTGGGTGTAAATATGTCTGAAACAGCCCATGCATATCATATATCTATTTATGAAGGACATTTTAAGTTTTGCCAGCTACTAAAGTAGAAAGCATGGTTCATATGACTATTTTATGGACATCTTTAGTGCTCTGTGGGCAACTTTGATGAGGAAATTAAAAGACTAATTGGAGGCCACAGCTAAACATTGACTAACAAAGAGTTAGGAGAACCAATAAAATTACCTGTAGGATTTTTGCAAAGTCACCAGGTAGGACATGTTCATGGAAGTATATGCAGAATGAATGATATACATATATATGTGTGTGTGTATACACATATGTATCCTAGTTATACTTTAATTACATTTATGAGGTTTTTCTTTTTTCCCATGTAGATTCACCAGATCCAGATTCATGAAAAATTCATCAGGGATAGTCAAGGAAAAGCAGAACCTGAACTTGATAAGAAAAATAAGAAACTGCTCTGCAGAAAGTGCAAAGCCTTTGCTTGTCATACAGCGGATATAAGAGTGATAGAGGTGAGCAGCCTTTTCCGAAGAACACTGGGTCATTCTTTAGCACTAATTAAAGCTTACTCACTACTGGATATTTATAAGAATACCGTACTTTCCTTAGAACCAGTGTCATGGGTCCATGTATTTTACAAAAGCTAAAAGGTTAAAAACAACAACCACCTTAATTTCAACAATAAAGAAATCATTTTAAAAATTGCTGCACAGCCACCTAATTAAATATTATGTAGCCATTAGAAATACGGCTATGCTAAATTCAGTGTGGTTCCCTGGATTAGATCTTAGAACAGATAAAGGGTTTTACTAGGAAAAGAGGTAAAATCTATAGTTTTTAGTTAATAGTAATGTGCTGATGTTAACTTCTTAGTTTGGGCAAATGTACTATGTTATGTAAGATGTTAGTTAGCATTTCAGGAAAGGTGAATTCAGGAATTCTCTGGACTACATTTCTAACTTATCTGTTAATCTAAAATTATTCCAAAGTCAGGGTTATTAAACAAAATGATTATGAAGTTTATATAGTATAATGAAAAACTCCTTATAAACTAATGGTAAAGCGGAAAAGTAATCAGGATACATTATAAATATGCTATAATTATAGATGTGTGAAATAATAGTAGCGAATTGCTATCACTGTCAAGAAAAAAGAAAAACTGTACAGAAAAAAGACTACAGGAAATATACTAATGTGTATTAATATTTAGCAAGATTCCATGATATTTTTATCTCTTTGTATTATTTTATGTTTTCCAAACTTTCTTTTTGGGATATGGTTCACTTTTATAAACAAAATGTCTCCTTATTTTTAAAACACAGTGTCTGCAAGTTAACAAACTTTCAGATAAAAGGTTAGAAAAGTCTCCAAAGACAGACATTGGAGGTAACTCAGCTGCTGCCGATACAGGGTTAGGTGGTATCTGGGCTGGTTCAGATGATGAGTGATGACGTTAGGGTTCTGTTTGGTCTTCAGAAAACTGAAGTCTCTAATCCAACTGTTTGAACAGGAAGCATATTAGGGGTGATACTGGCAAGTTCCCGGATCATTCTGAGTCTCCCTTTTAGACTGTACATTTTCCTGTGGATCTGCATTTGCGGTGCTGTGTGGCTTTTTTAAGGTTTGCTCTAAAGTTGGCTGTGGACACATTAATCCCTGACCCTGTTCAGATCCACACTGACCCTTTGTTGTTTTTCCCTGTGTCTTTTGGCTTATGCCTGTCAGGCCACTGGTGATCTCGGGCTCCATGGATCTACAACAAATACCCCTTTTGTTTCTGAATTAATAAAGAGTATCTACTTAAGAAGCCAGGTTGCCTGGAAACTTCTCAGTCCTTCTCTTCATGAGATGTCCCCTATCAACTCACTTGCTCCTCCACCCCAACCCTCACTTCCACCCATGTGATGGGGAGTCGTTCTGCATGGATTGGCCGTCCGGTGAATCCATATTTTCTTCTTTCCCCACCTGTGAAATAAGTGGGATCCCACCTGCTCTTCATCGCAGATTATTGTGGAGTTCTCTCTTTTTTTTTCTTCTTAATATATTTTTATTGATTTCAGAGAGGGGGAGAGAGAGAGATAGAAACATCAATGATGAGAGAGAATCATTGATCAGCTGCCTCCTGCACGTCCTCTACTGGAGATCAAGCCCGAAACCCAGGCTTGTGCCCTGACCAGGAATTGAACCATGTGACCTCCTGGTTCATACATAGGTCGATGCTCAACTACTGAGCCTGGCTGGAGTTTTGTTTTTTTTTTAAATCACAATTGTGAACTGGTTCTAATGTTCTTTTTTTTTTTTTTTAAATGTTTGATCCCTTCATCTATAGGAAAGCCATTACACTGTGGTTGGAGATGCTTTCAAGGAGTGCTTCGTGACTAAATCACACCCCAAACCAAAGAGTGTGGGGATTTTTGAGAAGAAAGCAAAGGTATTCTGTGCCAGACAGAACTGCAGCCATGACTGGGGCATCCATGTGAAGTACAAGACACTTGAGATCCCAATCATAAAAATTGAAAGTTTTGTGGTGGAGGATATTGCAACTGGAGAGCAGAGACTGTATGCAAAGTGGAGGGACTTTCATTTTGAGAAGCTGCCATTTGATCCTGCAGAAATGTCCAAATGACCTCAGGGCCACAGGCTTCCACTGCAGGGAATGGGTGATCGTGAGTGAAGGAGAAGTTATCCCGAGTAGGCAAATCGCTTGTACCACGTGAAGATATTTACCTAAGGCTTGTACTGTACTAACTATTTATCACTTTACTCACCTTCTGTTCATAGTTTTCAACAGCTTCTATGATGTTATATGCGTAAAGCACACAGGAGTGAATCAGACCCTGAATGATTCGTAGGCCAGCAGAGCTCTAAGTACTTGGGGAAAATTTTAAAGCCTCACCTTGTTCTCCTCCTGTTCTTCCCTTTGGAACCAACTGTCAGTGTATACCCAGCAGCCACTCAGTACGCATTAGAATAAATGAATGAATGGATGGAATGTTTTCCAAACTTCCCTTTCCTTACCCTACTGTACTTTCCTTAACCTACTGTAAACCAGCTTTTGCCTTTAACAATCGACTGAAATTGTTCTTTTCAAGGTCACCGGACTCTGGTTACCAAATTTATTGGGCACTTCTTAGTCCTCTCTGAGCTCTTTGCTGCTTTGGGCCCTATTGAGTATTCCTTTCTTGGAACTCTTTCTTGACTTCCATCTTTTCTAGCTCTATCCCACTCTTTTCTATTGGTTCCTCTTTGCTGGTCCCTTAAATGTTGATAATTCCAAGGGTTCAACACACACACACACACACGCGCGCGCACGCACACACACACACACACACACACACGTATGTACATCGATGATGGTTACATATAATCAAGTTCTCTATGTAGCAATGTATGGCATGTAATCTTAAAATTCTATAGTAGGCAACTGTTAGTAATGGGGCATGCAAATGATATAGCATTTCCTGAAAAGTTGATTTCTCTTCCTTAGTTTGTTGTACATCTTGCCCTATTATTTTCATAACCTGTGCTATTGTTCCCTTTCATTCGTCATCCCAAGCCATTTCCCAGTAATAGTTGATGGTCAACACTTGGACTGTTCTCAGTTAGCTCCCTTGGCTGATACTGATGAGGCAGTTTAATTTGGCTGTTCTTTCTATTTTAAAAATCAGAGTGCAGCCGAAACCGGTTTGGCTCAGTAGATAGAGCGTTGGTCTGCGGTCTGAAGGGTCCCAGGTTCGATTCCGGTCAAGGGCATGTACATTAGTTGCGGGCACATCCCTGGTAGGGGGTGTGCAGGAGGCAGCTGGTCGATGTTTCTAGCTCTCTATCCCTCTCCCTTCCTCTCTGTAAAAGAATCAATAAAATATATTTTAAAAAAAATCAGAGTGCACATCCAAATGGCACTCCTGCCGTTTAACAAGATTTGCTGTTGCTCCAGAGCTTAAGTTTGGGGTTTTTCAGTCATGGAGACAACTGCATGAGTTTTGCTGTTTCTATTCAGGCCAGGGGATTTGGTGTTGAATTCAGGGTAGGCTCTGTAGTAATTTAAGCATCTTCCTAAAACAGATTCAGATTAGTTGTTTGTAATTCATGTTGGTGGTCCAAAAGTCATCTCATTAACATAATAAGAGCCTGGCCCATTTGGCTTATTGGGTAGAGTGTCGGCCTGTGGACTGGGGGGTCCCAGGTTCGAGTACCTTGGTTGCGGGCACATCCCCAGTGGGAGGTGTGCAGGAGGCAGCTGATTGATGTTTCTCTCCAATCGATGTTTCTGACTCTCTGTCCCTCTCCCTTCCTCTCTGTAAAAAATCAATAAAGTATATTAAAAAAAAACACATAAGAAGAGACATCTTTGTCCAAGTGTTTTAGGAACTCTGCCAGAAAGGTGTGTGTGTGTGTGTGTGTGTGTGTGTGTGTGTGTGTGTAGACCAAATATACATATTATTATAATCCACAATTTCACAAGTATCTCTTTTATTATGGAATTGCCTTTTTGGATCCTGTTGTTCAAGAACTCCAATAGAATATATAAAACATATGCTAGAAATCTGTTTGAGAATAGTTCTTTCAAGGTTCTAAATGGTCTTTCTAGCCCTAGATGGTTTGGCTCAGTGGGTAGAGCATTGGCCTGTGGACTGAAGGATACCGCGTTCGATTCCGGTCAAGGGCACATGCTGGGTTGCGGGCTTGATCCCCAGAAGGGGGCATGCAGAAGGCTGCCAATCAGTGATTCTCATCATTAATGTTTCTATCTCTCTCTTCCTCTCCCTTCCTCTCTGAAATAAAGAAATATAAATATATATATATAGATATATATATCTTTTTTTTTAAATGGTCTTTCTAGATGAAGGTGAATAGTCTCTCTTCCATCAACAGAAGACAGACTAAAGCTGAAACAAGAACAACTTCCCTTGTTTGATTTTAGCATGGAGTCAAGCCATTGCCAGGCATAGAGCCTGGAACAGAGACGGCACTTGGTTAATATTCATTGAATGAAAAAAAACAGTAAGAAAGATTTTAAGAATGAAAACTCTTGACTGATGTCCTAATACTGGTCATTGGCTTTCTGGATCAGAGGCTGCATTTCAGAACCAACTGGGAGTCTTTTTCATGGGCATATGCCCCCGCCCTCATTAGGACATCCTGGCAGGATGTCCAACCACCTGTATTTCTTCAAGTTCCTCAGGACTTGAAAGTCCACAGGAATTAAGAGAGTTTGATTCTGATATGGTTTGCACATCAGAGAACATAGACACTCTCCAAGGTGGGAAGAGTAGGCAAGGGTTTTAAAAATAAGAATCAAAGGGAGGGTTGCTAGGTAAACAAGACCATAAACTTACATCATCCATCTTCTGATTGGTGGGGCAAGTGGACTCCCCAGGGTCTACGGGCCCAGTGGTCTCAGCAAGTGGGGTTGTGAGATAAGATGAATGGGTAGTTTCAGTTGACTCATGGTCAGCAGGTAGAGTCACAGGATATGGCCAGTGCCTCAATTGCCCTTGGAGTCTATAAAGGAAACTGGTAAAGCAAGTCTTGTGGTGAAATGAACAATGCAGGGAATGCAGTTGGTTGGGCAGACAGGCTAAACTGAAAAATGGCCTCGTTACTCAAGCAGGGTCAGAGACCAGACTGCCAAAGGGCCTAGATACGAGTTCGCAAAATTATGGTATTAGAATCCTCAGGTGGTTTATTATACAATTCATTTTACAACCTCGGATCTTATTATCTGTGGTCCCTGCCAGTGCTGAAATGAAAAGTCACCTTCAAGCAAACGCCTGCTTGTACAACAGGTCAGTGAGTTTTGATCCTTGCCCTTAAACCTGATATTATTTGAATTTAAAAAGCAAATAATCAGACCATCAGCATTTCCTCAAGTGTGTCCTGCGGAGCACTGGTGCTGGGAGCTGCTCCAAAGAAAGCGCCCTGTGGTCAGGCAGGTCTCTGTGTGTGTGTGCTGCCACCTCTGCCCTCCAATGTGTGATTGTGTGTCGCTGCGTCAGTTCTGTGGTAAGAAGACTCATTTAATCCAGTAGTTCCCAAGTACGCTGACCCTGGAACCCTTTTATTCGTTTTATTTTTTTAATTTAAAAAAAAAGTATTGATTTTAGAGATAGAGGAAGGCACAGAGAGAGGAAGGGAGAGAAAAACACTGATTTGTTGTTCTACTTATTCATGCATTCATTGGTTGCTTCTAGTATGTGCCCTGACTGAGGATCGAACCTGCAACCCTGGCATATTAAGCAGAAGCTCTAACCAACTGAGCAATCCAGCCAGGGCCTGACCCTGGTACACTTTTTTTTTTAAATCTTCATTATTGAAAGTATTACATATGTCCCCTTTATTCTCCCATCAACCCCTTCCAGCCTCCCCTGCCCTAGGCCCTCACCACCCCACTGTCTGTGTCCATGGGTTATGCATATGTACATACAAGGTCTTTGCCTGGAACCCTTTAAAAAAATGTTTTTATTGATTTCAGAAAGAGGAAGGGAAAGGGAGAGAGAGATAGAAACATCAGTGATGAGAGAGAATCATCGATTGGCTTGCCCCATACTGGGGATTGAGTGCGCAACTCAGGCATGTGCCCTGACTGGGAATCATACCGTGACCTCCTGGTTCATAGGTCAACGCTCAACCATTGAGCCACACCAGCCGACTAGAACCCTATTATTCATGGGACATCGTGAACATCCTGTAGAAGCACAGTGGAGGTATACAGCTCTGATGCTGACTAGACAACCAGAACCAAATTGGAATATTAATTTCAGGATCATACCAGTTACTTTTATTATACTGAGTAATAAAACTATACATTTCATTAAACAAATCTGTATTTAATATGTAGGCCTTAGAACTTGGGATGCAAGTTGAAACAGTTAAAAATACCAACTGTAATTATATAATCCTTGTTCATGGTAATTTGGCTGTCTGAGTGAACAAAAATGACTTGGGCATTAAATTCTGTTTGTGGTCATGACATTGAACAACTTTCTAAGAAGGCAGCTAGTGGAACCTTTGTTACTGTTTTCAAGAAGTAACTCTAGCCCTGGCTGGTTTGGCTCGGTGGATAGAGTGTAGGTCCTCAGAATGAAGGTCAAGGGCACGTACCTCGGTTGCAGGCTAGATCCTCGGCCCTGGTCCTGGTTGGGGCGTGTGTGGGAGGCAACCAATCGATGTGTCTTTCTCATATCCATGTTTTTCACTCTGTCTCTTTCCCTCCCTTCCACTCTCTCTAAAAGTTGATGCAAAAGTATTCTCGGGTGAGGATTAACAGGGGGAAAATGTAACTCTGCATTGCTCCTATATAGTCCTCAGGCTAACCACACTGTTCTAATGTAACCCTGGAAGGGAAACTGTGCCAAAATAAGGTTCTTCATTTAAGTGACTGGGAAACGCCTAATATTTTTAGACTAGGAAATACTGGAGACAAATCTCTAAGGTCACAAATTATTAACTGTTATCCTAGAACTGCTGGTGGCCATGTCCCCTGGCACCTGGCGTGGCCCAGAAGAATGAAGCCGTTGCAAATGGAAGGTAAGATGAGAGGGGGAGTGATAGGGAGGTAACCTGAGTTTGAACCACTAGAGCCAATCAAGCCTGTGGCCATGGCCACCCCTGATTTTCAAGTTCTATAAATCAATTATTATTGTTGTTGTTATTGTTATTATTATTTCTCTTAAGCCAGAGTTGTGCTTCCACCACCACAACTAAGGGAGTCATGACTAATATATTCTCCTCCTAGATTACTCTCCACCTACATGAAGACTGTCCCTGAGCCAAAGATACATGTGCTCATTTGCTGCATTAAATACACTTGCCAGTTAACTCACTGTGCACACCAAAGAAGGCTTGTTTCCTTAGGAGGGATTCAGGCAGCGATGGCTTTAGAAGCCTCGAAGAACAAAGAAGATGGGAATCAGAGAGAACGAGGATGGGGACCTGCAGGGGCAGCACACGTAATTTGGAGAGTAAGAGGACCGGTGCCTTCTTGAGAAACCAAGTGAAAGGGGATATTTGTTTAGCCTTGGAGTGGGCAAGGATGTGACACTGGCCAAGAACAGGATAGTAGGTGTGTTTGGGGGTAGAGGAGGAGAATCCAGAAGTGAGGGGACCCCATTCCAGAAGTCATAAACCACAAGAGCCTGTCACCCTGTAACCTCCAAATCCAGGAGCTAGACAGCTCCCAAATCTCCGTGATGGAGAGCTAAGTAGGTGGAGGTCTGTTTTCATAGCCGTTCTTAGCGTTTGTATGACAGGGCTGGTCCTAATTTGAGGGTCACGGGCTGTCTTTGTACACAGGGTTTGTGGTGTGTTTTTTGTCTTCATTTTGTTTTGTTTGTTTGTTTGTTTTTGGTAATTGTTATTCCTGAACACAAGCTAGATCCCAGGACCTCAGAGACACCTGTCTTGTCTCTCATCTGGGAAGAGGTGAAGATAAGACTCAATCCTGGGTGTTCTGATGACCAGGCCCTCTCCCCTGAGTGCTAAAATTGGGACTTAAAATTTATTACAAGGAGATTAACTTGTAATCTACTTGTACTCTGTTGTAATTAACTTGTACTCTGTTGTGGTCTAAATGTTTGTGTCCCCTCCTACCGCAAATTCTTATGTGAAAGCCTCAGTGTACCTCCTTTGGAGATGGGACCCCTATGGAAGTAATTAAGGTTAAATGAGGTCATATTGGTGGGGCCTTGATTCAATAAGATTAGTGCCCTCATTAGAGGAGACTCCAGAGAGCCAGTTCCTTACCCGTCTGGATGTAGGCGCTGAGGAAAGGCCATGTGAGGACCCAGTGAAGAGGTAGCCATCTGCATGCCAGGGAGAGATCTCTCACCTGAAAATTAATTGGCTGAAACCTTGATTGTGGACTTCTAGTCTCCAGAACTATGAGAAAATAAAGTGTTGATGATTGAGCCACCTGATCTGTATTTTGTTGTGGTAGCTAGAAGCAACTAAGACATGACCTGAAACAACTTCAGTGATGAAACTGAACAGATAAACTACAGGACATAAAAAAAATTATGATCAGCCCTAGCTGGGTTTCTCAATGGTTAGAGCATTGGCCTGAAGACTGAAGGGTCTCAGATTCAATTCCAGTCAAGGACACGTTACCTGGGTTGCAGGCTCAATCAGGGCACGTTCTAGAGGCAACCGATCGATTTGTCTCTCTCACATCAATGTTTCTCTCTCTGTGTGTCTCCCCTCCCTTCCACTTTCTAAAAAAATCAATGGAAAAAAATATCCTCTGGTGAGAATTAACAAAACAAAACAAAAAATTATGATCAGCTCAACATACTTACATGATTGCTACTGCTGCATCCGTGTCTGCTCCCAAACAGAGCAGAGATCATGTTGGTTCCTCAGCACTTGCATTTTACCTGCATAGCACTGATGTACTAGTAATTGGTTGTAAAAACAGGAGAAATTAAGGTCAGTTGGGCTTGGGCAGTGGTCGGCAAACTCATTAGTCAACAGAGCCAAATATCAACAGTACAACGATTGAAATTTCTTTTGAGAGCCAAATTTTTTAAACTTAAACTTCTTCTAACGCCACTTCTTCAAAATAGACTCGCCTAGGCCGTGGTATTTTGTGGAAGAGCCACACTCAAGGGGCCAAAGAGCCGCATGTGGCTCGCGAGCCGCAGTTTGCCGACCACTGGCCTTGGGGAAGCTGCAGTCTAAGGTTCACTCTGCTCTAAATAAACCAAAACTATAGCTACACACACAACAGAATTAAATTCCAAAGTGAAAAAAAACTTCCTTGAAAATAGATTTAATTGCATTCAAATTAGAAATATTCTGTGTCTCTCTCCAAAACCACCTCCAAACAAAGTTCTCTTATTGACAATTGAAAATGTTTCTGGGGAAAATTTTGAAGGTAATAAAAGAAAATTTCACGTATCTTTAAAGTCAGTCCATCAAAAGGCACGCAATAGAAAATGCCGTTTGACCTGTCCACGAGGGGTCACGGGAGAGGGGGAGAATGCAACCACCACTGCCATCTGAAGTCCTAAAAAGTTCTTGTCTCCCACGTCCGTGAACGCTGCTGTAAGAGGCAAAGGTGAATGACTCTCAGGGGCAAGGCCTCACTGAGCCGAGGAGAACAGAGAGGAACAGAGAGAGGACAGGAGACACCTGATGAGAAGATGTAGTTGTTCACCTGAACAATGAGAGGCTCAGCGCGAAAAGGCAGCATCACTTGGAAGACCAGCGCAGTTCTTCCTGGCACGACCGACACGCCCACCGTTCTAACCTCCAAATTCTAGAAGAAGCTAAAAAAAGACTAACAAAAATGGAGGATGCAGAAACTGCTGAGTTTGTGTTGGAGGAACTCGAGTGCTCCAGCGGGCTGGCGGGGTTCTGCACCCGGCGCTCAGCTGGCTGGAGGCGCTGCGCCCCCTCGGATGCAGCTCCCAGCTTGAGGATCACACAGTTGAGGATCACCCCGATGCGGCAGGGAGCTTCCTGTCAGTGTCAAATCTCAGGATTGCCAGCCAGGTCTTCCCGGCGATCAGCGGCAATGACCAAGAAGCAGAGCAGGACCCCTGAGGAAGGAAGCGCGAGTGCTCTGTCAGGAGACGCTTCTGCCACTCAAGTACAGTCTGCACAGGACAGCCTGGGAACATGCGCGGTCTCAGGCCCTAGCCCACTCCCGCCCACTGAGAAACTGCATTTTAACGAGATTCCCAGCAGGCTGACCTGCACCAGAAAGCACTGCAGAGGACACATGATGGGGGTGAGGGGCGCCTGGGAATCAGAAGAAGCCTCTCAGGGCAGCAGCTATCCTAGTGCAGTGATGTTTGTGCTGACGTTTTCTACATCATCTCGGGGAGCTCTGTGTGGATAGAAGGGTCTCGGGTCGGCAGAGGTTTCATGAAGATTGCCCCTTAGGCAGCTGGCCCAGCCACTCACCCTGGGACACAGACCTCAGCAGCTGCCTCTACCTGGGTGTCTAATCCCCTGGGACCTTGGTGCTGGGCACTTCCTCCCTGCCACGCCCAGGGAGCTGGGCTAATCAATGCCTGAGGCTTGGGGATGGGGAGAGCGTTTTGGGTTCACATTTTTATAATAAAAAGGTGTTTTTTTTAGGCAATGTTCTGTCCCCCAGCTTTCATCACTATTCTCTGGGCTGTGATCGGGAGAAATGGGAGACAGCTGAAAGGTAAGGATGACCATGACGGAAACTCTACAAGTAAAGAGAAATACATAGTAAGTCAACAGGCGTTCTCCTTACTATGTTGCGAAGGCAGGTAGAAAGGGTGCTGGTAGGACTCCTAAGTCTAATGCAGTCCTACTGAGTGATTTTTTTCCTTTCCAAGTCTCTCAGAGTTCCTCCTAAGAAGATTGATTACAAACACAAGGTCCCTTTCAGCTGGGCGTACCTGGACTTGGCCTTTCATTCGTGGTTTGAGGTTTTCTGGGATGCTGATGGTGTATTGTTCCTGCCCCCATGAGTCCCAGGGTGTCTGCAGTCTCCTCAGGGGGATATCTGAGGGGGGTTACCCCCATTCTCACCCAGAGAGGAGTTTGGACAATTTTTCTTTAGACACACAGAAACGTAACAAAGGGTTGCTTAAGCCAAAACTGTTCTTACACTTAAATTCTTTATAAGCACCAGTTAACCCTTTACATAAAATGTTACCTCTGGTTAAAAATAATGCAGTAATGCTCAACCGGTTTGGCTCAGTGGATAGAGCATCGGCCTGAGAACTGAAGGGTCCCAGGTTCAATTCCGATCAAGGGCATGTACCTTGGTTGCGGGCACATACCCAGTAGGGAGTGTGCAGGAGGCAGCTGATTGATGTTTCTCTCTCATCGATGTTTCTAACTCTCTATCCTTCTCCCTTCCTCTCTGTAAAAAAAAAAATCAATGAAATATATATTAAAATAAAATAATGCAGTAATGGCCCAGCTGGTATTGCTCAGTGGTTGATGTCCACCTATGAACCAGGAAGGAGATCATAGTTCAATTCCTGGTCAGGGCACATGCCCCGGCTGTGAGCTCCATCCCCAGTAATGGGTGCAGGAGGCGGCTGATCAATGATTCTTTCTCATCACTGATGTTTCTACCTCTCCTCCCTTCCTCTCTGAAATCAACAAAAATATATCTAAAAAAACAACGCAGTAGCTAGTCTGAACTGATGGCCTACACAGGTCAGGCACTATGTAAGCACTTCAGTGAATTCTCATCCCTCCTCCTCCAACCCTGGGAGGTAGAGGGTTTACCCAGGTGGTCAGGGGTGTATTTGGTACTTGAACCCATGCCATTGTATCTGGAATCCACACCACAAAACAATTGGACAGCTGTCTGGAGAATGCCTTATAAAAGTAAGCTTGGCTCATTGACTTACAACAAATGGGAGGAGCTGTTATATTGGGGAGAAGCGTTAAGTGGCCTCAGGGTCTTGAATACCACCACACTAGATTTGTTCATTTTTCTAAGGTTTAAAACTGCCAGAGATGCGGTAGAGAATTATATCCTGTTTTTCTAGCGAGCAAAAGAAATCTAGACATGTCTTAACCGGTTTGGCTCAGTGGATAGAGCATAGGCCTGTGGACTGAAAGGTCCCAGGTTTGATTCCGGTCAAGGGCATGTACCTTGGTTGCGGGCACATCCCCAGTGGTGGGGGTGTAGGAAGTAGCTGATTGATGTTTCTAACTCTCTATCCCTCTCCCTTCCTCTCTGTAAAAAATCAATAAAATACATTTTTTAAAAAGAAAGAAATCTAGACAGATGCACTCAAGAATAAACTTTCTCACAGAGATTGCATTTTTTTAAAAATTGGGAAATCTGCCAACTGTATTTTATTAAAGTCCGAGCTAAGGACTGGTCACTTATATAAAATGTGGCCATTTGAATAAATAGCACTCATCTGAGTTATCTAACAAAGAAACTGGCCCAGAAGAGTAGAGATAAGAACAAAATGATGTCTTTCTGTAATACATAATTTAACAACTTTTGTGAAAATAAATGTTACCAATTTTTGCTTAAATGGTCTTCTCTGATATTTCTCTGAGATGATTCTTGGTCAAGTTTTAGATTTGGGCCTGGCCGGTGTGGCTCAGTGGTTGAGCATGGACCCAGGAAACAGGAGGATTCCTGGTCAGGGCACATGCCCGCGGTGTGACTCTATCCCCAGTAGGGGGCGTGCAGGGGCTGGGGGGTGGGAGGAATGCAGAGTTATTGTTTAATGAGTATAGATAGAGTTTCAGTTTGGGAAGATGAAAAGTTCCGAACATGGACAGTGGTGATGGCTGGACAACAATGTGAATGAACTTAATGCCACTAAACTCTACACTTAAAAATAGTTAAAATAGATATTTTGTTACATACATATTACCACAGTTAAAAAGATTATGCATCTGATTGTGATTTTAGGTTTATCAATTTAGTGCTAAATAGAAATTAGTTTACAAATTCACATGGACCTTGACTCCATTTTTATCAAAATAATTTAAAACATGCATAGAAAAAGGTGATGTGGAAAGGAACACGAGGTAATGATATATATATTTTTGTTGTTAATCCTCTCCCGAGTATATTTTTCCATAGATTTTTACAGGGTGGAAGGGAGGGGGAGAGACAGAGAGAGAGAAACATTGATGTGAGAGAGACTCATCCATTGGTTGCCTCCTGTATGTGCCCTGGATGAGGGCTGGGGATTAAGCCTGCAAATGAAGAACATGCTCTTTTTAATTTTTTTAAAATTTTTTATTGATTTTAGAGAGGAGGGAAAAGTAGAGAGAGATAGAAACATCAATGATGAAAGAGAATCATCGATTGGCTGCCTCCTGCATGCCCCACACTGGGGATCGAGCCCGCAACCCAGGCATGTGCCCTTGACTGGAATCGAACCCGGGACCCTTCAATCTGAGGGCAAACCGTCAAGGGCAAGATTGTATATTTTTAAAAAGGTATTTTCAACAATGAGTTTGTTTATGTAATAAAAAAGGAAAATGTACAGTGTTTCTAGGGACTTCTTAATTATGTACATTAATATTTAATATATTTTCTTTACTTAAAACGTTTTCACAGATTCATTTAAATCCTGACATTAAATACAGGTTAAAGTAAAAATCACTGAAGTAAATGTCATTAAAGGAAATTTCTTAAACGAAATCTCAGGAAAAGCACGTTGAGGAAGACAATCCAGAACCCAGAATGGGGAGGTAAAAGGAGCTTCCTCTTTCAGCCTTTCCTCTTCCTCCTGTTAAATCAAATTCTTCCCTAAATGACTCCTTTCGGTCGGTTTTGAGAAAGGCTTGGGAAGGAAGAAGACTCCTGACCCGGAAGGCAGGAAAGGAGCCTCACAAAATACCCGGCCTACTCCCTCCCTTTGGCCGTGATTTGGCTATGGCCATACCCTTCCAGATTCTCCCAAAACCCAGCTGCACCCATCCTGAAACCAAGATAACGCATCTGCCCGAGGGCTCTGAATTCTGGCGCCCAGCCCCGCCTTCACTGTCTAATAAACAGGAATCCCTCGCCAGATCATCCCGTCCTCCGCCCTCGGGGAGATTTCGGCACAAGCAAGGCACACTGAAAAAGCACTTGGGGCTTCCCACAGGCTTCTTCTTTTTTTTTTTTTTTAATTTCTTTATTGATTAAGGTGTCACACATTTGTCCTCATCCCCCCATTCCCATCCCACACCCCTCCCCACGGATGCCCGAACCCCCTGTTGAACTTAACCATTGGTTAGGCTCATATGCATGCACACAAGTCCTTTGGTTGATCTCTCCCCCCTCCCCCCACCCTCCCCTACCCTCCCTCTGAGGCCCGACAGTCCGATCGATGCCTCCTTGTTTCTGGTTCTGTTCTTGTTCCTCAGTCTATGTTGTTCATCATTTCCCCTAGATGAGCGAGATCATGTGTCACTAGAGATATACTTACAAGAACCGAATGTGAGACGAGCAATAATAGTTATGCTGACAGGCAAATGAATCAGTCTGTAGTGAGTTTCTTTCTGGACCAACAGTTCTTTTGAGACCCAATTTCAATGTCCACCAGTTCCTCATGTGTACATGTCGGCACTGACCCCTCAGCTCTGGATGGTGGACAAATGGTGGTAATGCAGGTCCGACTCCCTCTGGTTTGGTCTGGGCTGGACCCTCCCCACAGGCTTCTTTTCGTGAACCACGTGCTGGGCTCATGAATTCGGGGTCCTGGGGTGATCTGGGTCCCAGGGAGGCGCCGAGCTCCTCAGCACAGTCCTAGGGCCCCCCTCTCTCCTCCCTCCACACCTCCATCCCTCCGGTCTGCCTGCGGCAATGCGGGGCGAACCTAATCAGGTGCCTGGAATTCCACGCTCGCAGGCCCCGCCCACAGGCCCCATCAGCCAATCGAGGCGCTTGGCAGGCTACGTGGGGGCGGGCCGCTCGGGCCGAATTCCCGAGGCTTTAAATCCGCTGCCGCGGAGGAGTCACAGCCGTCGGAGATCCTGGACCCGCACGAGCTGACGGTTCCTGTTCGGCTGCGCCCCCGAAGGTGAGCGTCGCGGGCCGGGGCCGAGGCTGCTGGGCCACCCCGGGAACCAGCCTTGTGGGTGGTGGGCTCGGGACTTCCAGGAGGCACCGTCCCGGGTCCTGGCGTGGCGGGCAAGGCAGCCTGACCTCCGTCTGCGGGCTCCCTGCGCTCGGGGCAGCGGTGGGCTTGTGTGGAGCGGGGAGCAGCCCGCACCTCCCAGGCCCGGCCCTGCGGGGCTGCTGTCCGCGGCCCCCGCGGTGCTCTGAGCCTCGGGAGCGTCTGTCCCCGTCCCGGTGCAGGAGTGGGGTCTCTGGGCTGGTTTTCTCCGCCCACACGCCTAGCCTCCCTCCACAGCCCTGGGGTAAATACTTGGGAGGATAAATTCATTTTTTACACCTGTGACGTCTCAAGAAGGAAGGATGGCTTTGTAGGCGGACTGGTGTAATCGGATACCACTTTCTTTTCCCTCCCTAGGTTTTGGAACATGAGTCCTTCATTCTTCTTGATTGCCCTTTACTTGGGAATAGCTTCAGCTGCTCCAAAACTTGATGGAAGTTTGGAGGCACGATGGCACCAGTGGAAGGCAACGCACAGGAAACTATATGGCTCGGTTGGTAACGTCTGAAATTATCCAGAGAGAATGGGCCCGGCTTTTGGGAGTTTATAGCAGAAAGTAAAGTAGCTTTTTGTTTTCTTTGAAATACATTTTTAGCCCTAGCTGGTTTGGCTCAATGGATAGAGCCTCGGCCTGCGGACTGAAAGGTCCCAGGTTCGATTCCGGCCAAGGGCACTTCATGAGTTGCGGGCTCGATTCCCAGTGGGGGGCGTGCAGGAGCCAGCCGATTAATGATTCTCTCTCATCATTGATGTTTCTACCTTTCTCTCCCTCTTCCTTCCTCTCTAAAATCAATTAAAAAAATGTATATATTTTTTATTGTCCTAACCGGTTTGGCTCAGTGGATAGACTCTGATATCCGATATTGCGTCGGGCTGTGGACAAAAGGTCCTGGGTTGGATTCTGGTTTTGATTCTGGTCGAGGGCATGAATTCGGTGGTCATGGGGTGATCCGAGTCCCAGGGAGGCGCCGAGCTCCTCAGCACAGTCCCTGGGCCCTCCTCTCTCCTCCCTCCACACCTCCATCCCTCGGGTCTGCCTGCAGCAATTCGGAGCGAACCTAAACAGGTTCCTGGAATTCCACACTCGCAGGCCCCGACCACAGGCCTCAGCAGCCAATCGAGGCGCTTGGTTGCAGGCTCTATCCCCAGTAGGGGGCGTGCAGAAGACAGCTGATGGATTTTCTCTCATCAATGTTTCTAACTCTATCCCTCTCCCTTTCTCTCTGTAAAAAAAACCAATAAAAATATATTTAGAAAAAAATATATTTTTTCATTGATTTCAGAGAGGAAGGGAGAGGGAGAGAGAAATATCAATGATGAGAATCATTGATTGGCTGCCTCCTGCACGCCCCCTACTGGGGATCGAGCACGAAACCCAGGAATATGCCCTTGACCAGAATTGAACCTGGGACCCTTCAGTCCCCAGGCCTATGCTCTATCCACTGAGCCAAACCAGCTAGTGCAGACAGTAGCTTCTTGAAGCTGGCTCTTCCTAAGGCAATGACTTCATGACACCAATTACTGAGCACAATATGGGGCAAACCTCGCCGGTGTATGGGTACTGGAGAACAGAAGTAGAAACCTTCCCTGGCCATGGTTTCTCTTCTCCAAATCCACTTGGTGAAGGTGACTTGGTTTTAAATAGAAATAAAAAGGATAGGTTGGCTATATGTTTGCCTCTAGAACGAAGAAGGATGGAGGAGATCCGTGTGGGAGAAGAATATGAAAATGATCGACCTGCACAACCAAGAATACAACCTGGGGAGACAGAGCTTCACCTTGGCAATGAATGCTTTTGGTGACATGGTGAGTGTGGCTTGGGAGGCTTACCTTGCGCTTTCTCTCCTCACTCGGTACTCTACCAAAATAATGCCTTGCTTGCCAACATTCTACTTCCTTTTCCTTGAAGACCAACGAAGAGTTCACGCAGGTGATGAATGGCCATCAGAACCAGAAGCTCAAGAGAAGGAGAGTTTTCCGGGAACCTTACGTCGCTGAAATCCCCCCAACCGTGGATTGGAGGGAAGAAGGCTATGTAACTCCCGTGAAGAACCAGGTAGGACGATACTCAGCAGGTCTCTCTCCAATATTTGCGTCATGGCTATGGCAGACTGGGACAATATGTGTTTCACTGATTTTTAAGAGTTGACACATTGTTGGCCAAGTTGTCAAAACCTTGCTATTTGTTCTGCAGACTGAGAGCTTCTATATTGTTTTCAGGGTCAATGCGGTTCTTGTTGGGCATTTAGTGCAACTGGTGCCCTTGAAGGACAGATGTTCCGGAAAACTGGCAAACTTATCTCATTGAGTGAGCAGAACCTTGTGGACTGCTCTCAGGCTCAAGGCAATGAGGGCTGCAGTGGTGGCCTAATGGACAATGCCTTCCAGTATGTGAAGTCCAACGGAGGCCTGGACTCAGAGGAGTCCTATCCATATCAAGCAAAGGTAAGCAAAGTTCTTATCTCTGTGCCATTCCTTTTGAAAGTTGAGCACCTCAGAGCAAACAGATGCCATATTTAGAATTCCTATTTTATTTTATTTTTAATTTTTTTTTTTTAAGAATCCATATTTTAGACTGTAGAGTCTATATATGTAAACCGTCAGAACTTTCATCAAACTGTATCAGTCTTGAACAGTTCTGTTTGGGATGTTCACAGTTCTTATTTCTGTGTAACATGGAGACATACATGCCATTCTATATGTAGCACACTATTCTTCAGAGTGAAACATTTCTTATGGAGAGATAGCTCGACAGCGCCTCATTGAATAGACACCGGCTAGTTTTTCATTTTCAAAACAGCCAGTAGCATTTCACAAACGTAACCTGGAAATCACGGAGCTGCGTACTGTCTGAAACTCGGGCTTCCCGGGAGGTGCGTTAGTAATCACATCTCTTCCCCTTTCCCTTTAAAGGATGGACCCTGCAAATACAGGCCCGAGGATTCTGTTGCCAACGTCACTGGCTTCGTGGACATCCCTGCGCAGGAGAGTGCCCTCATGAAGGCAGTGGCATCCGTGGGGCCCATCTCTGTTGCTATAGATGCAAGCCATCTTAGCTTCCAGTTCTACGAAGATGGTAAGCATTGTCTGTGTAGAAATTTAGGCAGAAAAACTGGAAAACCACCATGACAGAAAGCAAGATTCACTCTTTGGTTTGCATACTTTCTGGGCGTGTGGATTTAGCATTGTTCACTGTGCACACATAATGTCTTTCCCTGGTGTTTCCATTTGACATTACTTGAGCTATGTCCTCATGATTTCAAGCACGTCACAAATATATTTAAATGGCTACATAATTTGATTGGTATCGCTTAATACTGTATATTTGACCCTTTTCCAGTTGTTAGGCCTTTAAAATTTTCCAAAGAATTTTACTATTGTAATTAAAACTAGAGAGATCCTTTGACTCAAGTAATTTTGCGTTCTGTGCTGTTTCCTAAGACTGACATCCTAAAAGTAGGATGCAAGGCTTCCAGAGTGTCTTTATGCCTCCTGACTGACACGTTGTTTACAAAAGAGATTGTGCCAATTCAGATTTCTGCTAGTGTTAGATGAGGGCCTAAGTCCCTAGCCTAGATAAAAAAAAAAATATATTGTTTTCAAATCTTACTTGGTTTTATGTCATTTAGCTGAATTTATTTATTTATTTATTTTTAATTACTTTATTGATTAAGGTATCCCGTATTTGTCATCAACCCCACCCTCCCCATTCCCATCCCAAACCCCCACACACGCATGCCCCCATCCCCCTGTTGTCCGTGATCACTGGTTAGGCTCATATGCAAGCACACAAGTCCTTTGGTTGATCTATCATTTAGCTGAATTTTGAGATGCCTTCCTTACTGTAGTTGATATGCAGGGTTACTGTCACCTGCCAGTTGGAGGTTGTCATGCCAATATTGAATTTTACTTTCCCAGGCATTTATTATGAGCGGCACTGCAGCAGCGTGGATCTCGATCATGGTGTTCTGGTGGTTGGCTTTGGCTTTGAAGGAGAAGAATCAAGTAACAATAAATATTGGATTGTCAAGAACAGGTATAAACGGCTAAAAATACTTATATTTGAAAAGGGAGACATTTTTGGAATCAGTATATGGATACAGGTCTTCAAACTCTTGAGCACACTTCTGAAATTCCAGAAGTCTTTTTTTTTTTCCTCTGTATAGTCCTGTTTGTTTATTTTTTTGTTAATCCTCACTGGAGGATTTTTTTTTTCTTGCATTGATTTTTAAAATTTATTTTTAAAATATATTTTTATTGATTTCAGAGAGGAAGGAAGAGGGAGAGAGAGAGAGAGATGAAAGAGAATCCTTCAGTGATGAAAGAGAATTGTTGATCGGCTGCCTCCTGCACGCCCCCCTACTGGGAATGAGCCTGCAACCCAGGCATGTGCCCTTGACTGGAATCGAACCTGGAACCCTTCAGTCCGCAGGCTGATGCTCCGATGCTCTATCCATAGAGCCAAAACGGCTAGGGCTGCATTGATTTTTTTAGAGAGATTGGAAGGGAGGGGGAGAGACAGAGAAAGAAATATTGATATGTGAGAGACACATTGATTGGTTGCCTCCCACACCATGCCCTTGACCGGAATGGAACTCGTGGACTGATGCTCTTAACCACTGAGCAAAATCGGCTAGGGCCGAAATTTAACGTTATGATCACACATTCGTATGCCTCTGTGTTCCTTAAGTGGGATAAAGTCTTCTGCCGAAATTCCAGAATCTTGATCCCACTTAAAGGAACACAGCATACGAACGTGTGACTATAACATGAAGATTCTGCCTCAGCTTGCTGGAGAATCGATACAGTTTTTGTACCATTACATTTCTAATTTGAAAATTTTTTTAGTTCTGAAACACATCTGGCCCCAAGCGTTTCCTTTTTTTAATCTAATTTTGCAGTTCTGTGAAAGGTTTGGGGATCGAAGTTATGTGCAGGCTTAGAACTCAGCCAGGAACTAGAACTGCCTCTCCTGATTCTTTCTGGATCTGTTTGGGCCTCTCTGGTGCACTGTTTAAGTATCAGGCGTAGTTGTTAATAAAAGTAAATGTGTTTGATTATTTGAATAAAATGGAAAACCCTCTCTTTTTTCAGCTGGGGTGAAACTTGGGGCAAGAATGGCTACATAAAGATGGCCAAAGACCGGAACAACCACTGTGGAATCGCCACCGCGGCCAGCTATCCTACTGTGTGAGATGATGGTGATAAAGAAAGACTTGATTGAGAACAGGATATCCAGAGGAGGCATTTCTATCTTAAAACTGACCACATTTTACTTAATGGGATACAACACTTGAATCTTGAAGATCCAAACTGTGATTTTAATTCTGTGATGTTTTACATTGGTGAAAATGTTACCACTTCTTTTATAAGGATGTATAAATTTTTACCTTTTAAAATAAAACTTTTTATTATTATTTTTAATCCTCGCCCAAGGATATGTTTATTGATTTTAGAGAGAGAGGAAGGGGTAGAGAGAGAGAGAAACATCGGTGTGGGAGAGAAACATTGATCAGTTGCCTCTGGTACGTGCTGTGACTGGGGATTGAACCTGAAACCTTTTGGTATATGGGACAATGCTCCAACCAATTGAGCCACCCAGCCAGGGCTAAAACTTAATTTTATATGTAGAGGTGGGGTTCTTTGCGTTTTTAATACATTTATTTTCTAGACACAGAAATGTAATTGGGCCCTAACGACAACTGAATGTGCCAGGGGTCCATTAGGACAGTGGCTGGGTGGCCTTCTGGGTCCTCTAGAGCAGGGGTCCTCAGACTTTTTAAACAGGGGGCCAGTTCACTGTCCCTCAGACCGTTGGAGGGCCGGACTATAGTTTTAAAAAAAAAACTATGAACAAATTCCTATGCACACTGCACATATCTTATTTTGAAGTAAAAAAACAAAACGGCAAAAACACATGTGGCCCGCGGGCCGTAGTTTGAGGACGCCTGCTCTAGAGTGGAGGGGTGGGAGGGAAGGAGAGAAAAACGAGAGACACATGGATTGGTTGCCTCCCGTGCATGCCCTTTGGGGGCCAAGGTCAACCTGCAACCCAAGTATGTGCACCTGACTTGGAATTGAACCTGTGACCCTCCAGTCCTCGGGCAGATGCTCTAACCACTTAGCTATAACAGCCAGGGCAAGGGCAATTATTTTAATAAGGAAAAAATTCACATTTTAGAAAAGTTGAGCACACACACGTAGGATTGCTAGATTAAAAGGGGGCCTGAGAAATCGTGATTATTTGACCCAAGATAATGATAACCCAACTGAGTTACAGGAGGAATGCCACCATTTTTGCTGCCATCTTCCCCAACTGCTAGTGAAGACCACCTGGCTACTGGCAGTCAAAGAAGGCCTGGACCTGGTGGGTTGCCAAGAATGCTTGTCAGCTGGCAGTTCATGACGTGTCTGGCTTGTGAGTCAGTGCATAGTGCTTATTTATTGTTTTGGCAGTATTGCAGATGTCCCCCATTTTACCCCTTTGCCCACTACCACCCAGCCCCCCTCCCCTCCCCTGGCCTTCACTGTTCTGTTGTCTGCGTCCATTGGCTAGTTCCCTACTCCCACTCCTTCCCTCCGGTTCTGTTTTGTGTCCATTTAATTTGTCCATTGGATTCCACATGTAAGTGAGATAATATGGTATTTATCTTTTAATGATACTTACAACTCTGTCGGAGTAAGAACATTTTCATGCACAATGTTTTCCATTTTCCACTCTCCTTTTGGCTCAGTTTGAGGATATATACACTGAGTGGCCATGTTATTATGATCTCTGAATGCATAATAATCTGGCCACTCTGTGTGTGTGTGTGTATCTACATCTACACTAATGAAAGAGAAAGATGCAAATTGACCATACCTTCATGACGCCCACCAGCCAATCAGGAGTGAGTATGCAAATTAACCCAACAAAGATGGTGGGTTAATTTGCATACACAGGTGCCGAGTGGCTGGGGGTGGGGCGGGGCGATGATGCAGGCATTCCGCACTGCTCCAGCAGCTCCGGTCCTCTGGGCAGTGTGGGAAGGCGGAAAGGCGGCTCCGGGCCAGAGCGAAGGTGGTGCCGGTAGCCAGGGGAAGGAAGGCCCATTCTTGCATGAATCTTCGTGCATTGGGCCTCTAGTGTGTGTGTGTGTGTGTGTGTGTGTGTGTGTATTAGAGGCCCGGTGAATGAATTTGTGCATAAGTGGGGTCTGGCCAGCCTGGCCAGGGGGAGGGGACATGGGCGGTTGGCCGGCCTGCCTGCTGGTCGAACTAGTTGAGGGGACAATTGCATATTAGCCTTTTATTATATAACTGCCCTCCCCTGCTGGCCTGGTCACCCCTAACTGCCCTCCTCTGCTGGCCCTGTCACCTGCAACTGCCCTACCTTGCAGGCCTGGTCCTTCCCAATTGCCCTCCCCTGCTGGCCTAATCACCCACAACTGCCCTCTGCAGATCATCTTGTGGCGGCCATCTTGTGTCCACATGGGGGCAGCCATCTTTGACCACATGGGGGTGGTCATCTTGTATGTTGGAGTGATGGTCAATTTGCATTTTACTCTTTTATTAGATAGGACATACACTGAGTGGCCAGATTATTATCTCTTAATGCATAATAATCTGGCCACTCAGTGTATAAGAAGGGTTGTACTTTCTCTAAAGCCATTAGTTTTCCAGATTTAATGATAAGGTTCAGCCCCTGTGTATGAGCCTGGCCAGTGTTTCTAGCTCAAGGTCAGCTTCTCTGATGGTTCATGATGTCACTTCGTAGAGGGAGCCAGGTCTCTCCCGCTGAGGTTAAGGTCACTGAACCATTGTTGCTGGGGTGGGGAGGGAAGGACACTGCGTGTATGCTTGTGTGTATGAGAGAGGGAGAGAGAGAACACAGATCTCCTTTGGATCTATGATCTGGAATTTTTATAAATGTCATTGGGTATGGAAATTATGCCCAGGAGTCCTTGGGCTAAACTGAACCAGCCACATATCAAGTGGCCTATGGGTTCCCTCAAAGTGATTTTATCTGCTGCTCAACCCTAGCACTTAGAAGTAACATCTCCACTCATCTTCCCTGGGGTCAATTTTCCATACCTGGGAGAATCTGGAAGTAGATTCTTTTTTTTTTTTTTTTTTTAAAATATATTTTATTGATTTTTTTTTTTACAGAGAGGAAGGGAGAGGGATAGAGAGTTAGAAACATCGATGAGAGAGAAACATCGATCAGCTACTACTGGGGATGTGCCCGCAACCAAGGTACATGCCCATGACTGGAATCGAACCTGGGACCTTTCAGTCCAAAGGCTGACGCTCTATCCACTGAGCCAAACCCGTCAGGGCTGGAAGTAGATTCTTGATAAAATTAAACTCGGGGTGACCAGATTACCAGTAAGTCTCCCGTGTAACCACGTCCTTCAGCCGGTGCTTAGACTTGGGTCGCGGGGCTCCGTGACAGGAGGTTCTCGGGACCCAACCAGCCACCCAGCGGCACTCAGCACAGAGCCGCCGTGGTCTCCCGGGGATGCTCCTCTTGTTCTCTGCTCCCTTGGTTCAGAGCTGCCTTCCTGAGCGTGACGCTCAAATTTCTGTGTCCGGGTAACCCCTTAGCAAGGGCCAGGCTTCTCCAGGACTGTAAGGAGGTGGCCACTGCCCTTTCTTATAGCCCACGGGTCCTTGTTCTTTAGACTCTCCCTGGTGTCCTGCTTCTGACCAGAATGGGGAACACCTTCCGATGTTCTTGGAGCGGATGCCGTTGTTCGCTCAGGGAGCCCAGCTCTGCTGTCTGTGGTCCCTGGACTAAAAGTCCACTTGGGGATTTGTAAGACCGAAGAAAGGAACAAGTGCAGGACGGATAGATGTCCAAACCTGTAGATAATATTTATGAAAATTTATTTGAGCCACTCCTGGCCTGGTTGCTCAGTTGGTTAGAGCATCTTCCTAATACACCAAGGTTGTGGGTTCGATCCCGGCCAGGGCACATAGGAGAATCAACCAATGATGGATAAATAAGTGGAACAAGCTGGTGTTTCACTCTTCCCCTTCCTCTCTCAAATTAAAAAAAAAAAAAAAAGGCTGGTACAGTTCTTTACGATTTGCTCAGAATTTCCCCCTGTCCCTTTCTCCTGTTCACCCAGGGTCCCTGGGGCCAGCCCAGTCATATAACTCAATCTCCTGCAACCACCATGTTTTGCAGAGGGATAGCCCAGGGAACCACGCCGGACCGGTCAGAATCCTCGGGGATTTCAGGTGTACAGGATGCTGCTCCAACCAACTGAGCCACACTGGCCAGGGCTCCTCTGGGATTTTACATACTGATGCTGCCAGAGGCAAACCTCTTCTTTTTTTTTTTTCCAATTTTTTTATTAAGGTATTATATGTGTACATATCTTACCATTGCCCCCCCCCATCCCACTCCCATATATGCCCTCACCCCCCAGAGTTTTGCGTCCATTGGTTATGCTTATATGCATGCATACAAGTCCTTTGATTGATCTCTTATCTCCCCCACCTCTCCCTAACCTTCCTGCTGTAATTTGACAGACTGTTTGATGCTTTACTGCCTCTGTATCTATCTTTTTGTTCAAGTTTATAATGTTATTATCCGTAAATGAGTGAGATCATGTGGTATTCTTCTTTCATTGACTGGCTTATTTCACTCAGCATAATGTTCTCCGAGGCAAACCTCTTGCCTGCGGGTTCTAGCTGCCTGATACTATATCCCTGGGATGTAAAGTGCTCTTGAAGTAGAAAAGAATGAAGTTGGCATTAGGAGGGAGTTGACACAAGAAAAGGAGGTCCCACTCTCCTAAGGCAACCAGTTTTGATTTGTGTCATCTTTTCTAGGCATGCCTATGTATATAGCTTTTTGTTTAATTAATTTTTTTTTTATTATAAAAGTAAATCATGTTTAAAAAGTAAATCATGCCGAAACCGGTTTGGCTCAGTGGATAGAGCGTCGGCCTGCGGACTCAAGGGTCTCAGGTTCGATTCCGATCAAGGGCAAGTGCCTTGGTTGCGGGCACATCCCCAGTAGGGGGTGTGCAGGAGGCAGCTGATCGATGTTTCTCTCTCATTGATATTTCTGACTCTCTATCCCTCTCCCTTCCTCTCTGTGAAAAATCAATAAAATGTATTAAAAAAAAATAAATAAATAAAAAGTAAATCATGTATAATCATGTATCATGTGACTAATTTGGGCAGAACAGAAATGAACTGCATTCCTTCCCATCAACAGAGAAAGTCATTGTTACCTTTTTATTATTTATTTATTTACAGAGAGTGGGGAGAGACGGAGAGCAACATTGATGTGAGAGAGACACATCAAGTGGCCTGGACTGGGATCGAGCCGGCACCGAGGTATGTGCCTTTGACTGGAATTGAGCCCAGGACCCTTTAATCCGCGGGCTGGCCCTCTATCCATTGAACCAAACCAACCAGGGCCATTCCTACCGTTTTAGTCTTCCTCCGTCCAGTATTTTTTCTTTGCCCATTTTTTTTTAAAAAAACAATCATGAGATTTTACTAAATATAGGCTTTGGTCACTTAGAGCTTTTGTGTCTCACAGCTGCTATGCAGGTCAAAACCAGAGTTTCTAGTGGGTCCATATTTAAAGAAGGGCAGGAAGTACTATCTTTTCCAGCAGGTTTTCTCTTGCTCCTGCAGGGCACCATTCCCTTATGTTAGTGTAGAAACCGGAAGCTCCCTTTGTCTCCCCATCGCTGAGACTAAATGATCCCACTTGTGTGTGTGTTTGGTTCACCCAAGGAAAAGCGGAAGGGAGTCTGTTTTCTGTAAAGTGAGGACCGATGTGAAAATCAGCTGGGCTTTTTCTTCCCCTCACCATTCCTAACTGTAGTCATAATTAAGCTGGGTTGTTTTCCAGACCCGGGAGTTTAGGTTTCATGACTTTCCGGATTATAGATTCGCCTGTCCCACCACATGCGGCATAGGTAAGTAAAAACAAAGCAAAGAAAGAATTCCTTTTGAAGTAAAGACCAACAAACTAATGCAACAAGCAATAGTTTATTTAAAAAAAAAAGGGGGGGGGGAACAACAAAAAGAAAAACAAATGACCTTTTTTACTATCTCATAGATTAAGTAAAAATACTTGTATTAATATATGTATATACATACTGCATATATATATATATACACACACACATATGATATAACATTAAAATTACATGCTTCTCAGGACAGAATTGGGACATGTTCCCCCATATGAATTTAAAACTCTATCACCATTTAAAACCACTGCAATAAAACTTGCTTCCTTTATTTTCTTTTGTAGATTTCAAGTACAGGAAGTTATCAAACCAGGATCCCAATGTGGAAAACCATCTGCTATGCACAAATGACAACGGACAGCCACAAACCGTGAGTCGGGGGTTTTGGATTCTCACACAGATCTTCGTAGCCCCCCAACTGTCACCCTTCTACCTGAGATGAGAGGGAATGAGAAAGCGCCACAGTCTGTCGATTCCACACGGACGTTCACATTGACGTTTAAACAAAAGCTAACGAGTACGTGTCACCGTAGCAACAACACTGGCCATGAAATCCCTCTAGAGGAGGATTCCTTGTTCCCCTTTCCTCGCCAAATAAAGCACAGAAAACTGCCGGGAAAAGAACCCAACACCAATGGGGGGGCGGGGGTGAAGCACCTCTGGCGATGATCACACAGCGAGGGGCAGAGAGGGGGCGTTTCCTTCGGGACAGCTCCTGGCTGACGTGATGATTTCAAACACACCCTCGTCTGCAAAAGGCACTCACATATTGTCTATTTATAAATCATACAGTGGGAGTCCATACATGAGGGGGTTCTCCTATAAATATAAAAAAGATAAGCTGAGGACATGATCTGTAACAAAGAAAAGAGTATGAAATGCACATTTGGGATAAATGTGCGCTTTTTTATTTAAAGGACAGTCAATATAATCGTTAAAAATTTTTTCATTGAAAAGTTAGGAATTCCAGTAAAATTGTCAGTCAGAAAGCAAGGGACGAGAGGCTGAGAGACGGAGTCCAGAACACGGAGAGGAGGCACACTAGCTTCTCAAATGGCCAAACGGACGGGTGTGATTAGCTCTTAACAGGAGAAAAGACCGTCCACTCACAATGGAATGTGTGAGAGGGAGGAAGGAGGGAGGGGTTAGCAGAGAAATAGGTGCAGCAGGAGGGAGGGGGGGGCGCCCTTCAGTAGGTGGGCATAGGAAGGGGGTGCATCTGGAATCTCTTGATGGGAAAGATGGCTGCACCCCCCCTTGCTTTTTGCAGATTGAAGACACCCTGCCCAAGCCAAAGCTGCCCTCACCTGGACACGACCGAGCTAATGGAATTGTAAGATGTGCCACTGTTGCAGCTCGAGGCGTAGGCCTCCTGGCCGTTGCCGTCGAGGTGGATTTTGAACACCGAGGACGCCTTCAGCAGGAAGTCTGCGGCGTCTCGGCGCCCCAGCTCCCGGAGTTTGGACATGAGGGTGCCGACTGTGCTCTCGGGGTAGGAGGTCCACTCCCGGAGCAGGGCGTGGACTGGGCTCGGGAGGAACTCCCTGGGAGCCCCGTTGTTGGTGTTGTACTTGGCCACCAGGTCGGGGAGGCCCAAGTTCATGGCGAGAAGGCACCAGTCCTTCCCCATGGGATCGGGCGGGTCCAGCAGGCGACTGAGTTTCCTCCGGGTCAGGAGGCTCAGGTCGGACGCGTGGATGTCCATCCCCAGGCTGGCCTGCGAGTAGATGTCGTGGCTCCCGAAGCACAGGATGCTGCTGAAGCTTTCCTTGTACCCGCCCATGGTGTTGGTCAGCGAGGTCTCCTTCAGGGTCTGCGCCCGGAAGAAGTCCCGGGGCTGGTAGATCATGACGGGCTCGTGGTGCTCCCTCAGCTGCTGGGGGCTCAGGTAGTGCTTCACGGTCAGCAGCCCCGGCAGCGTGGTGGCCATGACGGTCTCGATGGTGCTGCACACCGAGTCCAGCAGGAGGCAGCACTTGATCTTCTCCGTCTCGAGCCCGCGCACCTGGACCTCGATGCCCTGGCCGTGGTTGACCAGGAGCACCAGGAGCTCGGCCCCGCGGTTGGCGATCTTGCAGCCGCTCACCCACAGGCGAATGTCCGCGTCCCCCTCGGCGCTCTGTTGGTGGATCCACCGGCACAGGTTCACCTGGACCTTGTGAAAGATGCCGCACGGGAAGGGGGCGAGGTGCTCCACGGGGACGATGCGGACTCCGCCGTAGACCATCACCTCGTCCTCCTCGTCCGTCCAGGAGCGGTGCAGGTTGTCTGTCTTGATCAGGGCGGGGATGTCCACCATGGTCCCGCTGCTCAGGTCCCGGGCACAGATGTCCATGGCATCCAGGATCTGCAGCAGCTCCTCCACGTCGCTGTCGGGCACCAGGCGCTGGATGTCCTCCATGGTGTAGCGGCCCCGGTAGTGGTGCAGGGCCCGCGGGGTCTCCACGGAGAGCAGCTTCCCCAGGACGTTGGTGCAGAGCCAGCGGGGGTCCAGGAGCAGCACGTCCTGGACGGTTTCACTCTGCATGATGTTGATCTGCCAGAGGAGACAACGAGAAGTCGCACAGAGGAACCTACATGAACAGGCACCAGCCGCTCAGAGAACAAATGGGCCCGAGCAGTGACAAAATCTGAGCAGATGTTGTAAGGAATGACTCCTCCATCATTCGTATGGCTGGCTCTCAAATATCAGTTCCTAAGCCAAAAACCAGTTTGAGGAGGTCGTAAGAGAAATTTTGAAAAGACTGTGGACTCAAAAAAAAAAAAAAAAAAAAAAGGTGAGAGATGGCAGCTATGGAATGAGTGATTTTTGACTAGATTCTGTTCCAAAATAAATACATAAGTAAAACCAGCTATAAAAGAAATTATTGGTACAAGTGGCAAACAATTGAATAAGGACTACATATTCAGTAGTATATCAATATTATGTGTCCAGAATGGGATTATTATATTGTGGCTATGTGGGAAAATGTCCTCTTTAGGAGATACAGGCCAAAATCTTGTTTTTTATTTTAGAGAGAGGAAGGGAAAGGGAGAGAGAGATAGAAATATCCATGATGAGAGAGAATCATTGATTGGCTGCCTCCTGCATGCTCCCTACTGGGGATCAAGCCCTGCAACCCAGGCATGTGCCCTGACCAGGAAGGGAACTGTAACCTACAGGTTCGTAGGTTGATGCTCAACCACTGGGCTATGCTGGCAGGGCTGTTCCTCCTAATTCATAGAAACAAACACAGAGAGACAGCTAAAATGAGGAGACAGAAAAATAAGATGATCCAAATGAAAGCCAGGAACTGAATGAAATGGAGACAAGCAATCTACCAGAGAAAGAGTTCAAAACACTGGCTATAAGGCTGCTCAATGAACTCGGGAGAAGACTAGGTGAACGCAGTGAGAATTTCGACAGAAAAGAAACTAGCAGTGCTCTCCCTCCATGGCTTTCTTCCCTAAATTCTAAGGGTCCCTAGAGACTTGCAACCAGGGGAGCAATGTGGGCGGCAGGTTGTCCCCTGAATCTGACTTTTCACTGAGCCAACGGCAGCTCTGCCTTGGCTCATTTCTTTCCCATAATGTTTCTGGAAAACAAAGCAGCCCCGCCTAGGGTCTCTTGTTGCTTCTTCTATACTAATCCCTTCTTGCTTCATGTCCCAGCTTTAATAAACATATTCTTAAAATCACACACACACACACCAATCAGACCTAAAGAACACAGTAACTGAAATGAAAAAAACAAATACACTAGAGGGAATCAACAACAGATTAGTTGATGCAGATGAATGAGCTAGCAAGCTGAAATAAGTGAACTAGAGACTAAAAAAGAGAAAAGATCAACAAAACTAAGAGCTGGTTCTTTGAACAGATAAACAAAATAGATAAACCTTTAGCCAGGTTCATCAAGAAAAATAAGAGAAAGGGCCTAAATTAATCAAATCAGAAAGGAAAGAGACAACCCACCACAGAAATACAAAGGGTTGTAGGAGGACAGTATGAGCAACGATACACCAACAAATTCGACAACCTAGAAGAAATGGCTAAATTCCTAGAAACAGAATCTTCCAAGACTGAATGTTGTTCCTAGTAATCAGTCTGTTCAGATTTTTCTGCCGCTTCCTGATTCAATCAGTAATCAGAAAACTCCCAACTAACAAAATTCCAAGACTAGAAGGCTTCCCAGGTGAATTCTACTTAGCGTTCAAAGAATTCATACCTATCCTTCAGCTCTGCAGAGGGAAAGCTCCCAACTCAGTCCCCCTGACGCCCCCTGGAGCCCTGCCCGCCCGCGAGCCCTCACCTCGCCGGCGCTGTGGAGCTGCTGGGCTATGCCCCGGAGGTCCTCCTCGCTGGCCAGGGGGTTCAGCTGGTCCTGCACGTCGTACACAAACTGCTGCAGGGACATCAGCTGGTTGGGCCCATTGAGCTTCCTCCAGGACGGCAGCGTGGAGATGATTTTCTCACACAGGTGGGTCATCGGAGGGCAGCCCTGGAACGTGCAGGACGTGACAGGTCAGTTTACAGCTGTGGGGACGCAGCAGGAGGCCGGGTTTTCATGGGGACTTGAAATTTTTCAATTTAGACTAATTCTTGGTATTGGCTTGAAATGGGTTTTTAATCTTTTAACTTGATTAAATAAATCAGTCTGCTACAGACTCATCTACCCAACCACACCTTCCTAATTAAAAGCCACCACAGCAGTCATTCATGAGGCTGTCCCCTGGTGGACAGTAGCTTTTAGGTCAGCTGAATTCCACTCCTTATTAAAAAAAAAACAACACACACACACACACAGAATGCCCAGGGATACAGGCAAGTTCGCACGGCCTGACCTCAGGAGTAGAGGGTGTGGGTGTGAAGCGAACATCGTGCCACACCCCAAGAACACAGTCTCATTCCATTTGTTCATCTATTATTTTATGCCCTTCAACAAGTGTTGTTGGCGAATTTTTTCTACCTTCTGCATTTTCTAAATATTTCACAAGTTGCTTTTTTGTATCATTATCTATATATAAAACCCTAATATGCAAATAGACTGAACAGTGGAACAACTGAACAACCGGTTGCTATGACGTGTAACCACCGGGGGCACGTGTAGAACATGGTGGGCGTCGGCTGCAGCGGGATGGTGGAGCAGGTGAGGGGGGGGTGCCAGACCAAGGCGGGGCACAGGCTGCTGGCATTGGGGCAAGTCTCTGGTGGTTACTGAAAATTCTTTGCTCCCGTGTGCCATGGTCCTGCCCGCCGCTCACACCCACTACTGGCACCAGGCGCCAGTCTCGATCGCTTGACGCTGTCACGGGGTGCGAGCGGTGGCTACCAGCCCTGAGAGCTCCGCTCCTGTGGGGCGATTGGGGCAGCAGCCACCTCTCGCACCCGCTGCTGGTGATGGCCCCGCTCGCATCCGCAGCCGGCTCCAGAGCCGCCGCTCACACCTGCTGCCGGCACCCGGTGCCAGTCCTGATTGCTCGGTACTGTCAGCGGGTGCGAGTGGTGGCTGCTGGCCCTGATCGCTCCTGAGGGCTTCTCCACCTCCCCTGCTCCTGTGGGGCGATTGGGGCAGCAGCCACCGCTGGCACCTGCTGGCACCGGCCCCAATCGCTCTGTGCCATCAGCAGGTGTGAGTGGGGCCAGTGCGTGGGAGCAGCGGTGGCGGTAGCGCAGCTGCCCCCAGAGAGGGGACCGGGGGCTGCAGCTGGAGGGGCCGGGCGGGGGCGTGGAGGGTGGGCCGAGGTGCTCTCCTGTACCCACTGCAGCCTCGCGGCCAGAGTTCCTTTCAAGGTGCACGAATTTGTGCAATGGGCCCCTAGCATATCTCTATCTCTCTATCTATTTGTACATATTTTAAAATATATTTTTATTGATATCAGAATCAAACTCAGGACCCTTCAGTCTGCAGGCTGACACTGCATCCACTGAGCCAAACCAGCTAGGGCTGTATCATTATATATTTTACAAATCTATTAAGTTTATTGGGGTGACATTGATTAATAACATTTTGTTTCAAAAGTACAATTTATAATATATCATCTGTCTATTGCATTGTGTGATCACCACCCAAAATCTAGTCTCCTCCCACCACCGTTACCATAAGTTTGACCCCCTTAGCCCTCTTCATCCTCCTCCAACCCCTCTCCCCTCTGCTAACCACCTTTCTGTTGTATCTATGAGTCTGTTTAGATCATTTGTTGCTTTCTGCTTTATATTCGATATAGAGTGAAATCATATGGTTCTTAAGTCACTTTTGAATTGCTTTTGCAATTTGCAAAAAGCAATTTTACTTTTAAATGAACCACTAAAACCATCAGCATTTCCCTAGCCGGTTTGGCTCAGTGGATAGAGCATCGGCCTTCGGACTGAAGGGTCCCAGGTTTGATTCTGGTCAAGGGCATGTACCTTGGTTGCGGGCACATCCCCAGTGGGAGGTGTGCAGGAGGCAGCTGATCGATGTTTCTCTCTCATTGATGTTTCTAACTCTCTAGCCCTCTCCCTTCCTCTCTGTAAAAAAATCAATAAAGTATATTTAAAAACAAACAAAAAAACCATCAGCATTTCCTACACTCTAAGGTGGTCCACTTTGTCCATAACAACCCCTTCACCTCGCAGCCATCTCCTTCTCTCTGCTCTGTCTTCCTCGACCCAGAGCAATAAGATAAAAACTTGTCCACGCAGCCACCTCGCACTGGGGCCCCTGAAAACCGGACCAAACCAAGAGGGCAGCACACCTCCAGGGGTCACGGGGTGGCTGGGCAGAGGTGGGGTTCCCGCCCTTCGCAGGCGGGCATACTCACGGAAACAATCTGGCTCCGTATTTCTTGCAGGTGATTTCGAAGTACCTTCATGTCCTTCGACCCAGAAGCCCCAGCGTCCAGAACAAACAGCTTATTTGAAATGTGAAGATCATTCCCAAACCTAGGAGGGAAGCAGGAGCCTCATCAGAGCCACGCAGTCTCGCCAGGCGTCCCCACGGCCGGGCCCAAGGCTGGTCGGAGGCCAGGAAGTCCTGGCGCCCTTCAGAGGGCCCCTCCCTGCTGTCCGCTGGGCTCCGTAAGGTCACACGGGAGCAGAGGCCTGGAGACACCCGTGTGCTTCTGGGCAGGCGACGGGCACCTCGGGCCCCACACGACGGCAGGAACACGGTGCGAAAGGTACCAGCTGCCCTGCCGCAGGGACCTCACAGGTTATGAGAAGAGATGCTGTTGCAGGGGATAGAGTAAGGACAGAGAGATGCGCGTGAAAGGCACAACCCCGATCTGAAAACGTTAGCAGGAGTCCTGTTGTCACATCAGGAAGGTAAGGGGTAAGGTCTTCAGCTGAGAGGAGTGGACTTACTCGCACACTGCACAGAGCTGCAGGTTCAAGTTTTCTGGTGACAGGTACTAAGTGGGAAAAAAGGTAGCTTTACAGTTGTGAGTGTGCAAGACGCAGAGTTGATTCCTGTATTATTATTTACTAACTGTTGTATTATTTTCCAGACGAACAACGCGGGCCGACTGTGGCCCTGCTCCGTATCTTTAGCAGGTGACCCTGTGCACGTCCATATTTACGAGGGAAACAAGAGCTTTGCAAAACTACTGGACATGGCGTGCACGCTGCTGTTCTCTGCTGGACTCCTCCCACCCCACTTCAGAGACTTGGTCAGGACCCCCGGAGTGAATTTCATAGCCCAGGATTTTGATAAATATTGACCAGTGGTATCATTAGATAGTCATAAAAACAAACAAACACACACCTGAAAGCTCCGACAACTAAAAGAACTGAGGATCTAATGTAGAACATGGTGGCCATGTTGACAACACTGCATCTTAGTTAGAATCTGCTAACAGAGTAGAACTTAAATGTTCTCCTCAGAAAGAGAGAGCCGGCTTGGCTCAGTGGATAGAGCGTCGGCCTGCGGATTGAAGGGTCCTGGGTTCAATTCCGATCAAGGGCACATGCCTGGGTTGCAGGCTCGATCCCTATTAGGGAGCGTGCAGGAGGCAGCTGATCAATGATTCTCTCTCATCATGGATGTTTCTATCTTTCTCTCCCTCTTCCTTCCTCTCTGAAACCAATAAAAATATATATTAAAAAAGAGAGAGATGCGAATGATGATGTTTTAATTCACTAGGTGGTGGGAATCCTTTCACTATGTAAATACATATCACATCACCACAATGGATACTTTAAATATCTTACAATTGTATCTGTCAATGATGCCTCGATAAACGGGGAAAAACACCCCACATAAAACAACTCAAAGGCAGCGGTACCAGGAGGTGATGAAAGAAGTTAGAAGGCTGTTGCTTTTTATCCTGTGTTTTCTTGTTTGATTTATAATTATGTGTATTCATTGCTTTGATAAAAATGAAAAATACAACAAAAAGGCCACCCAGGCAAAGAGGCCTTTCTCTCTCTAGTTCACAGGCCTTCGGCCGCGCTGGCCCCGAGGACCCAGGGGCTGCCCCTTCCTTACCTGTTCCTGATCTCCTTCAGCAAAGCCGTGTCTTTGTCGTATCCAAACTCGCCTCCAGCCGGACGAGGAACGTTCATGATGTCGGCGTGCGTGGCCACCAGGACGACGCGGAGTGGGTTCTTTAGCTTACCACCGAAGGCTGGGGGCGGAGAGCACAGGTTCAGAGGCGGGCGCCCCTTCCTGGCTGCCTCTCCCCCCACGTGCGGTGGGGTGAGCTGGCCTCACTCCCCTCTCTCTCTCCAGGAGGATGTGCAACCTGCCTGAGGACGCGAGGCCACGGCCTGCTGCGCACTGTAACCCCTGGGCCGTGGGCTCCCAGGAACAGAAGGAGCCTGCTTTCTGGGCCTCACGGAAAGTTGCTCAGAAATGGACCAGAACCGACCACAGAACACAAGGCAGCTTCTCACATCTGTCTCCAAATGGGCCCTGCCTGCAGGGTGATGGGAGATCTGACCTCTGACCCGGGTCGCCCTTTGTAAGACCAAAGAAGACCCTCTGGATACAGAGACGCCACAGAAATGACTCGGAAGGGAAACCGCAGTTCACACAGACAGCCTCTCGCTTCTGGGAGTGTTTAAGACAAAAACATAAGAGAGAGAGAGAGAGAGAGAGAGAGAGAGAGAGAGAGAGAGAAAGTGATGGTGCTCCATGAGGCGGGGGGGAGGGGAGGACAGGGGGGTGAGGGGGAGTGAAGCTCAGTTTATCCGGTTATGTGTATGCTTTTCAAAGTAAAGATGACTATTGAGTTTTGTATTGCACCAGAGAAGGCTGCTGCTTCTGTTGCAGGAAAAGGACAATGCTGTCTTCCCCTCTAGAATAAAGACAGGCTAATGCATCTAGTCAACATGGTCCCTTTCCTTGCATTGTGAGGGAGCTACAGAATGCAGGAGAGCTCCTTCTGCTTAGGAATTATGTGCCCAAGAGGCAAAGGTGCTGTAGCTATTGAAGGAGGCATTCCACTTTGCACCCAACAAAAGTGCCCCCCGCCCCAAAACAGAGAAAGAAAGTGAGAAACGGCCCTCGAGGAATAAGCTCAGAATCAGGCCTTGGTGGCATAAGTGTGATCATGAGACAACTCCCTGCGGAAGGAAATGAACGGCTGACCCTGAGGCGGGGGGAGGGGGGGGACGGGGACGGGACGGCCGGAGCGCAGAACTTCCTGCAGGAAGGAGGGGCGCAGGGAGCACCGCCGTGAGCCACCAGGTCGGAGCCGAGCCTGGCGGGCAGCAAGGCCAGCGAAGGGTGCTCGCTCGCCCAGGGGTGTCTGAGCTTACCTATGGGCTCCTCAATGGGCACAAGAGACTTGAGGAAACTGAGCCAGAAAACCACTTGATTCAGCTGGATCTCATAGGGTTCTTCCAGACTAAAAACGATGACATGGATGGATGTGGGGTCATTGGCAGCAAAATAATCATATGAGCAGAAGTAGACAGGGTTTCCAGAGAACTCCCACACGCTGAAATCGCCAACCCCTACGGAGAAAAACAAAGATGACAGTGTTTTTCCAGCAGTTTACGGTTACCAGCAGGGGTAGCGCCATCCACAGCATTCATCCGTGGATCTAGGCATCCACTTAACACATTGCGGACGGATCACGAGAATTACCGTGTTTTCTGTTCTAAGGCTTGTGGCCAATCACGAGAATTCTTTAAAAAGATATTAGCTTGTGAGAACATGTAATAACTTCAAAATGCAATGGGTATTTATTAAAGCGTGCCTTTTACATTTATGTAAAACGTTTTTTTTGTACTCGTTCAATAGAAACTTCCCTGGCCACTGGGTAAAGCTGGCAATGAAACTACTGGTCTGCAGTGTGTTAAGTATAGATCTATGTATGTAACACAGACATATCTTTATGACGTATGCATTTTGGAAGATCCCTGGGGCTTTTCTAGAGCCTCCTCCTGGAGCACAGGCACGCAAGGTCTGGCAGCGAAGGCCTTCGTGTGCAAAGTTCCGGAATACAGAGAGAGGCCTTGAGCACGGGGAGGCAGACTTGGGGTGGGGAGGAGGCCTGTGCAGAGAAGAGGTGAGGGCAGGGCTGGTGAGTGCTGAGGACACCCTGCCGGAAGCCAATTCCAGCATGTCAGCAGGGCTAAAAAGCATCTCCCCCAAACCTGAATAGGATTGCTTGCTGCCAGACAGCTCAGGGCATCTTAATCTGCATGTGATTGCCTCCTATTGGTCAAACACCTGAACAGCTGTAGGCTATCCCCAAACTGACAATGCTTCTGTAAACCCTACCCCTTGAAGTGTATGTCTCCACCTTGCCTTAGGACAAATTGTGTTAATAAATAGCATGATGTCCTGAGTCAAGGGGAAGTCTTTAGCTCCTTTAGCTGAAGCTCCTCTGACCCCCAATGCCTTTCAAAATTATCTTTCGTCTTTGGACTCCTTCTGAATCTATGCATCAGCTCCTTTCTCCAGATTGCTGAACCCTTTGTAGTGCTGGGACAAGAACCCTGGCACACCCTTCTCCTTTCTCTATGCTGCAGGGCCAGCTTCGTTAGAACATTCCACTTTTAAGAGAGCAAAATGTGCACGGACTTGAATTCTGAGTCTCACTGGGCTCGGGATAATAAAAGGGCCTCCACGAAGAGGCTCCTGATCGCCATTTTCTGAGTCCCTCCCGGTGCCAGACGCTCTACCAGGGCCTTTCATAAACATCAGCGCATAAAATCCTCATGAATGAGGGAACTGGATCCAGAGAAATGGCTACGTCCGTCGTTCTAAACCGGGCTTCCACAAGCAGGGGCTGGTGTCCGCGTGGCTGGGGCTCTGGAGCCCGGGGTGCCACAGGGAAGAGGCCGTGGTGGCTGGAGGAAGCAAACCAACCCTGGCCACCTTGGAAGCGTCACCTCCTTGGAAACGTCTGACAGCAAAGAACACACTTGAAATGTTGCTTATGGGGAAAAAAAATCGCCTGTGTCTACATCAGAGCATTAGGCATGAGTGTTGATGGGTTTAAAAATAATTCTTCTATATTGGGTATCAAACTGCAAGAGGAATTGTATTTTATGAGATTTCCCATCCAAGTGCCTGTTTAGCTCTACTTTAAAAAATGTATTAGCCCTGGCTGGGTAGCTCAGTTAGTTAGAGTGTTGTCCTGATACGCCAAGGTTGCAGGTTCAATCCCAGTCAGGGCACGTACAATTATCAACCAATGAACGCATCAATAGATAGAACAACAAACCAATGTTTCCTTCTCTCTCTCTCAAGTCAATCAATACATTAAAAAATGTATTTACTTGACAGTCATTTATTAAGCACCTACTGTGTGCCCTGTGCTTTATTAGTAGAGGATATCACGGTGTTTGGCTTTACTTTTTAGGGGCATTCACCAGCTCGGCTTCAGGCCTGGGTCACTTCCAGCATCACTGCACTGGCGGCTCCTCTGGGCCTGTGGGCTGTGACGGGTGCCCCCGGGGCCGGGCCCCCCAGGGGGAGCACTCAGAGCCCTTCCCGTGGCGGCGGGCGGACGTACCGTTCAAATAGGCGTTCTGGATATCGATGGCCTTCGTGGACTGGTCGTCGGCGGAGCAGTGCGGGTGGTGGGACGGGGCCACGAACACCTCCAGCACCCCCTTGGTGAGGCCCGGCTCGAACATCATGCTGCGGCTCCTCACGCTCACGTTCTCGCAGCCCGGGTACAGGTTGTTGCTGCTCACGGAGACTGAGGCAGAGGAGGCGGTGAGACGCGCACAGGGCACCGTGCACGCCGGCCCTCCCTCCCGGCCTTCGCTCGTGTCCGATTCTGGGACATCCCTGTCCCCACCCCACTCCCGCTTCAGGCCCCCGGGGTTGCGGTGCCGCTCGGGTGTGCTGTGGGGCAGCACTTCCCAGAGATGTTGGGCTGATTCTTTCTACCCCCTAATCCCCCCGCCCCGCCCCGCCCACCACCAGTTCCCAAGGACCGCCTCTCCCAGGCTTGCTTGCCATTTGCTGCTGCGCTGGGTCAGCCAGCGGGAAGGCCCTGGAGAGGCTGGGAGTGGGGAAAGGCTGCCTCCTGGCTGGTGGCTCAGCCTTCAGCCTCCAGTGTTTTCAGGAGATGGTCACACAGAGGACCAGCTTTCTAAGGCAAACAAGTTTCCTGCTGTCTGTTAGGTATAAGCGAGGCGATGGGAGCCTCTCATCGGGAAAGGAAAAAGGCCTGGCCGTTCTAGCTGAAGTATGGTAGCAACCATACTTAGGTAAAAGCCGCTGTTTGAATTTTAACCCTGCTGTTCTGGCTTCTGCACGACAATAGGGTGGTTACCTCAGCTTCCAGACCGACCTGGAAACTCACAGAGGTCATTTTCCTGTGCCTGTGGACCAAAACTACAGGAGATTGATTCCCACTGACTCAGTAGCTCCAGGAGGAGAAACTGTAGATAACCTTTAGAGATGACTAACTCTGCTTGATTCTGCTTCTCTAAAAAAACTGCTTTCGAAAAATAGGGCCACATTCCAATGTCCAGCAGGATGTGGCTGGGAACCCCCCTGCGGGCCGTTCCCAGCATTTAGAATTTAGAATATAGAACAAAGGAAAATTTTTGTGGTTTGGACCTTTAAAAGGACTGCCTACACCTGGGACGGCGCGGTCGTGAGGGTGGACTCCACCTGCGTGTGGCGCTCTCGCGGCCGTCCTGGCCAGCTCAATAAATCCTTGCCTGCTTTTTTTAATCAATCAGCAGCCTCCGGTGGTCTTATTTTTGACTCTAGGGTTAGACCCCACAACATTAGCGAGGTCAAGGGCCTGGGGATAGCAGGGCAGGGCCCCTCTGCCACTCCAAAGGGACAATGTCGCTGTTTCTGGAAATAGACCTCCTTCCCTGGAGGCCACAGCCCCCCAGCACAGCCTTCCCTCCCCCCTCCCCGCCCCCCAGTCCTCCCCAGGCGGCCCTCACAGCACCTCATATTTGTGCCACACTCTGCTTTTCCAAGGACGTGGTGAATGCTGTTTTGTGAGGGCCAGGGAGTGACTGGTGAGCGGCCGGACTAGGCTCGGGGGCCCAGGCCCTGGTGCGGCTGCCCCTGCGGTGGCCCCCTCAGCCCAGGGGGTGCTGCCCCTGCACCGGGCAGGAGGGCCTGCCACAGAGCCTGCAGGCAGAGCTCCGGGCCCTCCCCAGGCCTCAGGCAGGCCTGGAGTCAACTGAAGAGGAGTCTGTCTCTTCCAGAGACTGTTTGGGTGGAAACTTTCCCCACCCCTCGGAGCGGGCCTCCCACCTGGGCATCAAGCACACAGGCCTCAGGGGCGACCCTTCTCTTCCACGCTCGCCCCGGCCCTCCGGGAGGCCGCCTGGCTTTGGCCAGGCAGACCTGGGACTGAGTCACACCTCTGACACCGACTAGGGGCCACCTGGGCCCGGGGGCCACGCACTCCAATGCATTCCTGAAGCGTCCTTTCTATCCCAGGACAGAATTCCATGCATGAGCGGGCGAGTCTGCTTCTGAGCTCTCCCCTGGCCTACGGGAGTCTTGGAGTTAGGGGGCTGGGTGGATGGAGATGGGGCGAAATGCAGAGCCTGTGCCCCTCCACATGGGGCCGCCGCCCTCCTCCCCACTAACTGGCACCAGGCAGGAATGGGAGTCCAGGGTGGCCAAAGCCTCCACTTTCCAAGCAAAGTACCTAGCTTTTTAGTGAAATCTCTTCATTTTTCTTTAAAAATTTTTAATTTTAATTGCATTCATTGGGATCACATTGGTTAATAAAATGACATATGTTTCAGGTGTACAATTCTATAAGACTCATCGGTGTATTGTATTGTGCTCACCACCCCAAGTCAGGTCTCCTCCCATCACTACCTTCTACCTGCCCCCCCCCATTTCCCCCTCTGCTAATCGCTACACTGTTGTCTGTGCCCATGCGTTGTTTTATTTTTGCTTAATCCCTTCACCTTGTTCCATGTTGGCAGCTAATTCAACTTCCTCCTTCCCCTCCCCCTACTGCACAGCTGCAGCTTGCCAGGCTGCTGCGTTTCAGCCTCCGGCAGAGCCGCCTCCTGTCTGTGAGCCTTGAGCTACCTTTCTCTGGAATGGGTTTATGACACAACCCATGAGACGTCCAATGAGACGATGTGTGCAGCACCTGGGACACAGGTCAGCGCAAGCTGCTCACCGCACACCTGCCTTTCCACACGCCCTGGCTTCCACCTGAGCTCTGTTTCCGTCTCCCAGGAGCAGAGCTCCGGCAGCTGGACAACCGTCTGGTGCCCCCCGGGCCTTCTCCCCGTGTTTCCGGCACTTGTCACTTTCCTCAGCCTTGCACATCCCCAAGTGGACTTTCCTTCAGTCCAGGGACCGCAGGCAGCAGAGCTGTGAGAACACTGACCGCGGCCCAGGAGAAGGGGGCACACCTGGAAGGTGTTCTCCATTCTGGTCAGAAACCAGCATCCTGCGATGACGGGCCACCAGGGAGTCTAACGAACGAGGACCCGTGGGGTACAGAGCTGTGTTCACCCCCTAACAGTCCTTTTGGAGAAGGCTGGTCCTCCCTAAGGGGTTACCCGGACACAGAAGTTTGTGGGTTCAGCCCAAGAAGGCAGCTCTGAACCAAGGGAGCCGCGAGAACGAGGAGGCGCCCCCCCGGGAGACCACGGCGGCTCTGTGCTGAGTGCCGCTGGGGTGGCTCGTTGGGTCCCGAGAACCTCCTGTCACGGAGCCCCGCGACCCAAGTCTAAGCACCGGCTGAAGGACGTGGTCACACACGGGAGTCTTACTGGTAATCTGGTCACCCCGAGTTTAATTTTATCAAGAATCTACTTCCAGCCGAAACCGGTTTGGCTCAGTGGATAGAGCGTCGGTCTGCGGACTGAAAGGTCCCAGGTTCGATTCCGGTCAAGGGCATGTACATTGGTTGTGGGCACATGCCCCGGTAGGGGGTGTGCAGGAGGCAGCTGGTCGATGTTTCTCTCTCATCGATGTTTCTAGCTCTCTCTCCCTCTCCCTTCCTCTCTGTAAAAAATCAATAAAATATATTAAAAAAAAAAAAAAGAATCTACTTCCAGATTCTCCCAGGTGTGGAAAGTTGACCCCAGGGAAGATGGGTGGAGATGTGACTTCTGGGTGCTGGGGTGGAGCAGCAGGTAAAATCTGTCCCTCAAGGGGAAGCCATCGGCCACTTGATGTGTGGCTGGCTCAGTTCAGCTCACGGGACCTGGGCCGTAATCCTCACACCCAGTGAGGACTTATAAAAATTCCAGATCATAGATCCAAACAGATCTCTTTGTTTTTGGTCTCTCTGTCTTACACACACACACACACACACACCCCCCCACACACACACACACACTCACACACACAGTCTCAGCCCTCCCTGCCCCCTAACAGTGGTTCAGACTGGAGTGACCTTGACCCACAGCAGGAGAGAGCTGGCCTGGCTCCCTCTGGGTGACACTATAACTGCCAGAGAAGCTGACCTTGGGTCTAGGAACACTGGCAAAATTACAGCGGCAAATGGAAAGTGTGTGCACACAACAGCCCTTACTCAGAAGCTGTGTCGTTACTAAGCTGTGGCTCAGGAGCCAGACACTTCGTGAGCTGCCAGCTGTGTGACTCGGACAGCCTACTTCACCCCTCATGGGTTCTGTAAAACGATGGTAAAAATACCCCATAACCCTGTCTCAGGGATGAAATGAGGTTACACACGGCCATGTTTCGCCCAGCTCCTGACACACAGTTCGTGCTTGGTAAGTATTAGCAATACCAGTGAGCAACTTTGTAATCGTTCTAGTCAAAAATCCATTTTGGGTTATTTTTTCTCTCCAAGTTTCTGCTGCGTTCAGAGACAACAGGTTGAAAGAGCATATAAATCTCGGTCACCTGCCCCCCCCACGAACGCCGCCCAGCTCTCCCTCCTCGTGGAGAGAAGAATTACATAGAAACCCAAACTATAAAACCTCTGTTTTCCACCTCGGCACCGACACGGCCCCGTGGTGACATGATGCACAGGAAACGAACCCGAGGCACAAGGCTTCAAAACTGACGTTGTTTAGGAAACTCTTGGGAGGTCTCCATTCTCCTCTTACCAGAACTTAAGTCCCTTGCTCTAAAGTGGGGTTCTGGAGAAGGAACACCCAGCTTGCACACCTTCCCCCTGCTTATGGCGGTGTTTCTCCCCGGGGAAGGACAGGTCGCCCCGAAGCTCTGGGTGTGAATCCACTGCTAACCGTGTCTGAGGAAGGCAGGGGAAGACAGCAAAGCCTGCTGCCCTAGAGCAGTGGTTCTCCACCTTCCTAATGCCGCGGCCCTTGAATACAGTTCCTCATGTGGTGGTGACCCCCAACCATAAAACTGTTTTCGTTGCTACTTCATAACTGTAATTTTGCTACTGTTATGAATCGTAATGTAAATATCTGTGTTTTCCGATGGTCTTAGGTTCTACAGCAGCGGTTGAGACCCACAGGTTGAGAACTGCTAGCAGGGTCGCCTAGGACCATCGGAAAACACAGATATTTACATTACGATTCATAACAGCAGCAAAATTACAGTTATGAAGTAGCAACGAAAATAATTTTATGGTTGGGGGTCACCACCACATGAGGAACTGTATTAAAGGGCCGCGGCATTGCCCTGGCTGGCTTGGCTCAGTGGATAGAGCATCAGCCTGCGGACTGAAGGGTCCCAGGTTCGATTCCGGCCAAGGGCACATGCCTGGGTTGCGGGCTTGATCCCCAGTGCGGGGCGTGCAGGAGGCGGCCGATCAATGATTCTCTCGCATCATTGATGTTTCTATCTCTCTCTCCTTCTCCCTTCCTCTCTGAAATCAATAAAGAAATATATTTAAAAAAAGGGTCGCAGCATTAGAAAGGTTGAGAACCACGGCCCTGGAGGGTCTTGGTGAGCAGAGGGACAACTGTGAAAACCACTGAGCCTTTCAAAACCACTGAGCAGCTCCGAACGTGTGGGATGCTGATCCCACGTGAACTCAATTTTGTTGCTCTGACTTCCAAGACGAAAGCCTGGGGGAGGAGCCATCCCGGGCCAACGTTTGGTCTGTGCCAGCTGCATGTTAGTCCCAGCTCCCCGTGTCCGCAGGAGCAGGGTCTCTGGGTAGAACGCACACAGTTCTGCCTTTTGCACATTTGTAATTGTGAACTTTCGTGTCTGCGACCCCAACTTCAGCGAGGCCCTTTCCTTGCTATTCTGGGGGCAGCTTGCAACTGCTGGGCAGTAGCAGGGCGGATACCAGGCCCAGGGCCGGGGTGGCCCTCACCTCACAGCCACCAAGGCGCTGGAATCCAGGCGGCCCGGGGAGGGACCCAGTGCCCCTAACTAAGCCACCCACCACTCACCCTGGACCCTGACCCAGAGAGGGCAACCCCGAGCACCTACTGCAGAGCCTGGGGCCGGGATGGGGGCGCCTACCTGCCGGCTTGGAAGCCAGGGGCGACGGCGGGAACCGGGTGGAGTTGGTGGAGGAGAGCCGGGGCCGGCGCCGTCGGAAGAAGCTCCTGAGCAGCCCGCACTTGAGCGACTCCACCAGCGTGGTTTTCCCCGAGCCCGAGTGGCCGAACAGCTTCAGTTTGATTCTGGGCTGCAGGTTCTGGGTGGGTCGCAGCTGCTGGATGAAGAGGCCTCGGTGCGTGTCCTGCGCAGGCGACAGAGGGCCTGTTAGTCACCACAACGGGGAAGGCCCGAGCAGGCGGCCGTGCTGGTTCCCAGGGCCCCGCGCCCCTGGCTGGGTCCTCCTGGTCGGCGATTTTCACCCGTCTCGTCCTGTCCTCGATACACGTTTGCAAAACTCGTGTAAAATGCACGTAACGTGCAATTCCCCACCTTAACCATTTTAAAGTGTACCATTCAGAGGCTTTAGTACATTCACCATGTCGTGCAACCAGCTGATCTAATCAACCCTCGTTCTCTCAATTCCCTGGGATCTCTCTCTTCTCTCGTCCTCTCCATTTGCCTAAGAGCCGAGCCTAGTCCCAAAATGCCCAGCCTAGTCCAGAACGGCTGAGCCCAGTCCAGGAGGTTGGGGTCTAGCGTAGCCCCAAGGAGCGGAGTTGAGGCCTGAAGAGGTAGAGCTAGTCCCGAATCAGACCCGGAGCCCAACGTAGCCCGGACCGGAAGGGCGGGGCCAAGGCCCTCAGAGCACCTGGCTCAGGTGGGCTGTTCCATAAAGAGGGGTGGTGTAAATGACTTGACTCAGGTGAACCCCGTAAGAGCGAGCCCGAGGTAAGCGCCTTCCTTTTTGTCTCAGTGTGATCGCAGACCTGGCCAGACCACTGCTTCCAGTTCTAAATCCTGGGAGGCGCTGACTTTCTGCCCAGCCAGTGAACTTTTCCCACTAACAACCACGCAAGCTCATCTAACAAACTCAGGACTCTCCCGAAGGCTACCAAGTTCCCACCTGTTTTCTATTGGGGAGTTGTGACGCTTACTTTCTCAACAGGGCAACACTGCCCCCTGGTGGGCAGTTAAGCCACCTACAGAGACATTTTTAGTTCTTAACGTTGGGGGACGCTTCTGGTAGTGGGGCCCCAGGTGCCCAGATGTGTATAAACATGGTCCTGAGCAGTAAGAATTCTCCTGGGCTGATTTCTGAGTGTCTGCTGGAAATAAACCTGTTTAGAACATCTGAGCTTAGGACTTACCTGCATCACTTTACATATGACCCAGAGGGTTTTTTAGGGGTGGCTGGAGAGGGGGCATGGTTTAACACATACTGATTTTTCCAAGAATGCAACTATTTTATAAATTGGTGGAAATGTGCACATCTATAACTTTGAGCTTTCATGAGCTCTGACTTGCATTTCTGAAAAGCATGCCTGCAGTCGCTGCAGTGTTTGAGTGGCCATCCCAGCTCTTCGATACGCTTGGGCGTCTGCAGGGTGATGCTGTGGATGGGTCCGAGTATCTGCCGATTTCAATACGTCCCCTCACGCCCTGTGTCCCTGACCTGAAATCGAACCCGCAACCTCTTGGTGCATGGGACAACGCTCAACCAACTGAGGCACACTGTGGTCAGGGCTCTGTTAATCTTTTAAAATTCCCTGAGTAGGTACGATGTTATCTGTGAATTTCATTTCAGGAGGGTGAAGAAGGCATCACTAAAGGTAGCTGCACCATGCTGGACTGGCCAGGGTTGGGAACCACGGCTTGGACAGCGATGTGTAGAACATGAGGTTGTTCTTACGCTGATGGGGATGAAAAGGGCTGGGGTACTTTGCCAGCAGTTTCCTTGAATTATTATCCAAGTCAGCACGAAAGCTGAGCAGGTCCTGTTCTGAGATGGTAACTTATCGGGGTGGCGCTGACCAGCCTGGAAGACACGAGGTGTGGAGATCTCCTCGGTTCGTCTGCTGTTGCAGATAAGCCCATGACTTCCCGAAGCAAAGCCACCTGCCCTCATTTTAATTTAAGCTTCAAAACCAGCCCTTTGATCTCCCCTTTAAATCCTCCCGCCCTGCGCCGTGTGGCGAGCGTCTGAATTGCAGTCGGAGTCCGTGGGCATCACCGCCCATTCTGAGCATCTCAGGGAGTGAGACTAGAAGGTTCTCTACCTATTTCGTGACACACAGCTTCCTAACACACACGTCCTCGGTGTGAAGCCAGTGTCTGCTCCCGCCGAGACACGGGAAGGCAGCAAACCCGCTCCGGCTCCCACCCAATCCCTGGACCCGGGTGCGCTGTGCAACGAGTGAGCTCATGGCTCTTCTCTGTTTCCTGCCCCGTTGACCTTGACACTTTGGCCAACACGTCTGTCCTGTGGGAAGGAATGGGGCATGTTCTTCTCGCCTGCATGAGTTTCACAGGCCCTTCCATTCTGACGAGACTCGGACAGTGCGGCCCTGGTGGGCTTCCAGAGGCCTCCCCGAACCAAGGCTTTGCTCTCACTCCTTCGAATTCCACGCAGGGAGGTGGCGGCCGGAGGCGGCTGGCGATCTGCCTGCCTGTTTTCTGGACCAGCCACAGACACGGAGCGAGAGGGAAGAGGCAGCTGGTGGGAAGACTCTATCTGTCCTAACTCCAGTAAGGACCTCTGAGCCCTCAAGGTCTCGACCTTGGGCTGTGCTGTGTCCTTGGCCCGGTTAATCTGGTTTTAGCAAGAATCCTGTTGGATTGGCTTAGTGACAATCCCTTCTCCTGAGCTGATATCTGATGAAGTTGCTCACTCCCATCCGTGTATCTGATCACCTGGCCTGCCCTCCGCGGGAGTCCTGCCCAGTCTGTGTGCTGTGACCTTTAAAACGTCCTCTTCCCCTGCTTCTTCAACATGGTTTTCTCCTGCGCCTCCCCTCTGCCTCCTTTGGTGGCCGCACCTGGCTGACCGTCTCAGAGAAGAATCCAAAGCAAGAGCCCCTCGTTCTGATGGTTCCTCAGCAATTTCCCATCCGTAGACCCCACCCTGCTCCTTGGCTACGAATCTCTTCCTGTCCTTGTTGGAGTCAGAGCCGAGCAGGTATCTTACCGCTGCCACTAACCCCCCTGCAGGGCCCCCTGAATAGATCTGCCTTGTTGTCCTTAGTAAGGGTCATAAACTATTTTTTCTTTAGCACCCGGGAGTGGAGACCGACGAATTTCCGGTCTGCAGCAGTAACATCACGTCTGACATCTTCCAGGTTACGTGTGCTGTCACTTCCACTCCTTACGTAAACCGCAAAGAAACCTTTGTGGGTAACGCGGTCACGCTCCCTTTCAGAAGAGGAGACCCAGGCTCAGAGAGGCCGGGCACTTTCTTCCTTCCCCAAGGCACGGACAGCACTTCTAGCACCGCTGCTGCTCAGGGCGGGGCGGGCGGCTCAGAAGCGGGAGGCGGTGGAGAGAAGGGGTAAACAAAGATGGACTTGGAAGCGGAGGGCAGAATCTCACAGCGGAGCGGAGCGGGCGGGGGAGAGTTAGCAGCACTGGAGAACATCCAGGTTTGGTCACTGGTCCCACTCGGGGGACACGCCCCAGTTACTGCAAGGTCTCCAGTCAATGTTGCTTTGCGGACCGTTGGGTGTAAAGTAAGTTATGAGTCATTGCTACAAAAAGGCAAATAGAAGGAGCTAAGCCCTCCCTGCTCTGGATTTAAATAAAGCAAAGGGCACGTCTCATTTCAGCACCTCTTCCCTAGGCAATGACTTGGATTGCTGGCCTGTGTGCATCACATGTCCTCAGGGCGCTGAGGGAGCGAGGGAGACTTTAATTCTTTACCAGAAGCAGTGAGTCCCCATGTGAAGGGGCTGTGCTCATCTCAGAACCATTACAAGCTCACATGCTGTTTCCCAAATAACTGTCCTTAGAAATCTTTTCTCCCCCAAGAAAAGTCTGTTTGGCTGGGCTCACAGCTCAGCTTTATGATGTCCCAGATTCTAGATGATCACACGAACACACACACACACACACACACACACACACACACACACACACGCTCTCCATCGCATGGGGATGAGGACGGCAGTGAGAAAGGGATGAAGGGAATACAGACATCCCACCCCCCCAGGGCCTCTGCCCAGGGCCTTGGCACATCGTCCCGGCCACCCCCCCCCACCCCCCGCTTCCCTTCCACCAGGAGCTGATGGCCTGGCTGGGACTGACTCACACTCCACCTTGTCTTTGGGAAGGTAAATCAGGAAACTGCTCTCTATCAAGACAGAAGGAATCTGCCATAATCATGAAATGCCAGGAAAAACCAAATAGTCTCGAGTCTCCTCCTTTTGAAGGAAACCTAACCTCCCCTGATGGATGATCCCTCCCTGTGCTCACTAAAAAAATCTTGCAGAATCTGAATACGACCGAATTTGATAAAGATGTACAGGACAGACAGAAGTTTCTGAAATCTCTCCCCACGTGGTGGGCGCCGTATTATCACTTTTCACCACTAGAGGGTGCAGCAGTCTCCCCAGCACGGCAGCTCCCATTAGCCTAAGGGTGTGAGCTCTCCAGTGAGGCTAAGGTTTTGATGGCAGAGGCTCTGGAGGCGAGATAGAATATCGAATGATTTCTTTGGAGGAGGAGCACAAAATTCCATCCACTGCAGTATCATCGCCAGGGGGTGGAGAGTTGGGACTGTGGTGGTCCCTAAATTCTGGCTCATGGCTTGAAACATTTTCCTGTTTGTGTCTCCCACTGCACCCCCTGAGCCGGCGGGTGAGGCTGTGAGGCCTGGGTGTCTGTCTGTGGGTGTGGCCTCTTTCGTGCAGGGCCGCCAGGCTGGGAAAAACGGGGTGGGGGGGTGGGGGAAGCAACCGGAATCTAAACCAGAACTGGCCTTCCAGGTGGTCATAAAGGCGTCTTCCCTCTTCGTTAGCTTCAGTCGCATACTTTAAATACGTACACAGGAACGTGAGCCTCCGTTTGTACTGCTGCACAAAGTCCTCGAGCCTGGACAACCCCAGTCCAAGCACCTTCCGGTCTCACCTGGCCGCGGGATCACCGTCCGTCTGAGCCGTGAGAGGTAAATTGCTAAAACCTACGTCAGATCTTGCTCCCACCGGCTGCGTACACCTGACCCAAGCCCTACTCTCTTTACCAAGGCTGTGAAGCCTGGCCTCCCTCTCTGCTGGGATGGCCTCGGGCATCATTCTCCGCCCAGGCCACTGTGCTCAAGCTCCCTAGCCAGCCCCATCGACCCCCCTCCTCGGGCTGTTTCCTGGGACACACCCAGCCCTTTCTTGCCCCAGGACCTTTGCCTCGGCTTTCCACCAACCCTGTCTTGTCCTTCAGGGATTGGTTTAAACGTTGCCAGCGGAGAGGCGGTCCCTGACCAGGCAGTGGAAATAGCCGCCACCCCCACCCGCTCCTGTCTGTCATCTCACCCTATTTGAGTCGCCTGCACTTACACCAGGGGACAGCAAACCTTTCCGAAAAGGGCCTGGTGGTCTCTGTTGGGACTCCCATGCATCCAGAAACCAGCCATAGACAGTAGTCAGTGGGTCTGGCTGTGTTTCAATAAAACTTTATTTTCAAAAACAGGTGGTGAGTCAGCTTTGGCTCGTAGGCCGTCGCTTGCCAACCCCCAATTCACCCTATTTTGCATTTTTCTTATTTGTTTATCGGCTGAGTCTTGCCTCTTTTGTTCACTGTGATCTCTCTGCTGCCTAGAACAGTTCTTGGCATATAAGAGACACGGTGAATATTTTTCAAATGAATATTATTTGGTATCCGTTTTGTTCTTTGAAGCCCTGATGAATCTTGGTTTCCAATTTCCTTTCTTCCAGCAAACTCCCCCCTTCTCCCCCCTGGAAATGTAGCTTTCACTTTCTCCTCAGGAAAGGTGACTGAACACCCGCTGATTGACAGGGGCGAGCCTGCTGCCATCTGGGAAAGCCAGATAAGGGGAGGGGTGATGCGCGTCCCGCACGTGGCAGGATGCAATTACCACCTGCGCAGATGGAGCGGCAACTCCTCATTATGCAAATGCAGCTTGCTGGTGAGTTTTTAATTCCGGGCAAATCCCCAACTTTGTCCTCTTCTCCAAAATATTCCTGGGCACCTTTCTCACTGCCTCGTCTTGGGCTTAGGAAAAGCAATTACTTTGAATATCAGTTTCTGGACAATCTGATGAGAAGGACAATCAAAGTAAAAATAAGCCAGCTCCCCAAACCTCCTGAAACGAGTATCTTCAAATCAGGTAAGAATGGGACGGGCACCGCTAGCGAAATGGATGCTGACGCAACCCAGCGTGAGTGCCTCCTCTCCCCGTCACCGCAAGCAGCCTCCTCTGGAGGATGGGCCTGGCGGGGCCACGGCACAGGGGTCGAGCAGGCTAGGGGGGCTGACCTGGGCTTTGCTTAGCGGTGGGGGGAGCGCAGTGGACAGTAGAAGGGTCAGGCAGCTCTTTTTTTGTAAAAGTGTTTTACCTGCCCGGCTGGTGCGGCTCAGTGGTTGAGCGTCGACCTATGAACCAGGAGGTCACAGTTCGATTCCCGGTCAGGGCACATGCCTGGGTTGTGGGCTTGATCCCCAGTGTAGGGCATGCAGGAGGCAGCTGATCAATGCTTCTCTCTCATCATTGGTGTTTCTCTCTCTCTCTCTCCCTCTCCCTTCCCCTCTGAAATCAATAAAACAATATATATTTTTAAAAATGTTGTACTTAAAACCTTAGAGACCCCCCCAAGCAATGGTGTGCTGACCAACCAGCGTGCCAGGAAAACAGCCCTGATGCTTAACGTCTGCTCTTCCTGTGGTGCAGACGCCACCTCCCCGGCGGATCGCAGGCCCCGATGTGGCGGCACTGAGCACACAGCTGGGAAGAGACGTGGATGGGGGGCTTTCCCCGAGGGGACCAGAGGCTCCGGGACCCACCGCCCGCACGTCACTTCATGTCTGAGCTGTGTCTGCTTCCCTCACAAGACCCGGCCTGGGCCCCCCTCACCCCCACGCTGCCCAGATGCACCGGCTGACAGGTTCCTTCCCCCCCGGGCCGGCCCCTGCGCTGTCCACACGGGGAACCACCCACTCTCCTGGCCTGGCCTCTGCTGCCCCACACCGTCAACATGGCTGTGGCTCTACTTCAGGACAGAAAGCCCCAGGCTGCCCTCGCAAACACTGTTTAAAACCACATTTCCAGGCGTGTCAGCTGACTGGAGGGGGTCACACAGGGAGCTTTTTTTTTTTTTTTTGCTAATTTGGTTGGAACCCACAGGGAATGGCACGGCCATTTAAAGCCATCCCCCCGACCCCCGCTGTTGTCCCTACACAGATTTCTCCTGTGAATGTATTTAATTAGTATCCAGGGCCCAGTCTTCAGGGGGTGTCGGAAAGCGTGGAGGCCTTTCCGTGGTTTGCACCATGATGGAGGAGGGAAGCCGCCACGTGAGGCGCTGGGGGGCCGTGAGTCCTGCGAGGACAGGCAGCCTGCCCTGTGGCGTGGTCAGAGATTGCTGGGCTCCGCCGAAACCAGTTTGGCTCAGTGGATAGAGCGTCAGCCTGCGGACTGAAGGGTCCCAGGTTCGATTCCGGTCAAGGGCACGTACCTTGGTTGCGGGCACATCCCCGGTAGGGAGTGTGCAGGAGGCAACTGATTGATGTTTCCCTCTCATCAATGTTTCTAACTCTCTATCCCTTTCAATTCCTCTCTGTAAAAAAATCAATAAAATATATTAAAAAAAAGAAGAAAAAAAAAAAGAAATTGCTGGGCTCCCCTTTTCTGGATCCTCAGGAAGCTGAGGTCCAGAGCCCTTTGCGGGACTGATGAAGGCAAACAAATACGTGGGTCTCCCTGGAACAGTGCGAGGGGGAACATCCCTGGGTTATTCCCAGGAAGGTGGTCCTGGCAGCCCACAGCGGGCGAGCCCAGCGCGGAGAAGGGCGCCCCCGGCTGGGGGGGCGGCGGGGACTGAAGCAGACTGGAGCCCCTGAGGACCAGGTGCTTCTGGGTCAGGTCTGAGTCTGCGCTCGGCCCTGGGTAGCATGTTGCTTCACCGACTGGAGTCGGGTTTCCTGTGAGAACAAGTGAGTCGGGCGAGGAAAGCTTTCCTAGACGGATCTCCTTCTGGACTTCCCAGAGCGAAGGCCGGGCGGAATCCTGCAGCAGCTGGAGAGCTCCGGGCTCACGGCCGCCTGCCCAGCTCTAGGGCCGGTCCATGGCCTCCAAAGCACAAGGGTGTGAGATAGATTATTCTCTCTCTGACACCCCAAGGTCAGCTCCAAGCACTGGGGGGGAATGTTCTCATCTTTGTGTCCCTTCGCTTCCCCCCAACCAGGGACCACGACGGAAAGGCAGCTGCCATAGCCCTTGACCGGAATAGAACCTGGGACCTTTCAGCCCGCAGGCCGACGCTCTATCCACTGAGCCAAACCGGCGAGGGCCGCGGTCGGCAAACTGCGGCTCGCGAGCCACATGCGGCTCTTTGGCCCCTTGAGTGTGGCTCTTCCACAAAATACCACGGGCTGGGCGAGTCTATTTTGAAGAAGTGGCGTTAGAAGAAGTTTTAAGTTTAAAAAATTTGGCTCTCAAAAGAAATTCCAATCGTTGTACTGTTGATGTTTGGCTCTGTGGACGAATGAGTTTGCCGACCACTGGGCTGGGGCTATTGGGCAATACCTTTTCAATGAGCAATTAAATCACTAAATTATTTTTTCCTTTCCATGAAGTTTGTTTTTTGAAAAAGCATTATAGGAGAGTTAGAAAAATACTGTAATGTTTAAAGAAGAAAATGTTAATTACGCTAGCAAAATCTAAAAACACCACCGTTAACATTTTCTTTCCAGGCATTTTAGGAAAACACAGGTCGGATTATAATGTGCACATAATTTATCTTCTGCTTTGAAGTCCAGGAACATCCTCAGCATTAAACTCCTGCTACTAAACAACCTCTTCTAAGATATTTTAATGCCCGAAAACCATTCTGCTTCACAGCTGGATGACAACGCGCCAGGCATGAATGTTGGTCATCTTGCCGTCGGCAGTTAGACAGACATGAGCAGAGCAAGGACATGGGCCAGGTACGGAAGGTCACCAGGATGGAAAGCCCCAGTGCCAAGCAATGGACAATCGATTGTAGGGTGGGACCCCGCCCCAGGGTGACCTTTCCCCCCCCTAGCATATGGCTGGTCATGAGGTTTGGACCCCCTGACCTGTCCTCCCTGGAGATAACATCTCGGCCTCGGTTGTATTTCAGCGCCAGGCCCAGATAAGCAACAAAACCAGCCACCGCTGATGTCAGGACCAGCTGCCTGGAATAATGACCCCCTGCCCTGGTGCCAGCCAATCCATCAGTGGAGACCACAACCCTGAATGGACACACCTGGAAAGCTGCCGAATATTCTACTGAGACTTCCCCTGGGACCGCCCCTAAAATCTCTGCCCCTAAAACCCTGAGGACGGAGGATCCATGCGCTCTCCCTCCTGGGAGCTCACCCCTGCCTTTCCCTCCCCGCCCTGCTCCTCCCCCCCCCCCCCCTGCCCCAGGCAGGTTACCATTAGCTTCCTCACTCCCAAGCTCCGAGGGCCCTTCCTTTACCTCCATAACTCATTTCCTAAGCCCCTCTCTCCTAGGAATTACTTCTTCTACCTCTGCGATTTCCCCCATAAATGTTCTCTTACAGTTTGGGTCTCGCTCTGAGTTCTTCCCCAGCCACAACCCAAGTACCGAGGTCGCTGGACCCAGGTTTGGTCGGACGCCACCGGTCAGACACCTGGGGCCGCTACCACCGCCTGGACGGAAGGTTCCGGTTTTTATTCCACTGTTACTGACAACGCGGCAGTGACCATCTCCGAGCTTACAACGTTTCCCTGTGTTTCTTTCATTTCTGTAGGATACGGCCCAGGCACACAGCCCCAGCTTCAAGGGCATGGCTGTTCTGACGTCTCTTAACACACAGCGCTATAACGTGGGCCGGGAAGTCACACCTGCATTACTTATTTGTGTCATGCTCCCTTCCGCCTCAGAGCAACGATGGGAAAGAAACCGGAGCATGTGTGGTGTCTTAAAGCTCAAACATGAAGAAGAAGCAGAGTCAGCTTTTTCATGTTCCCTCCACTTTATAGGGTGGGGGTTATTACAAAGAGGGCGGGAGGAGGGAAACTAGGCACAGAAACGGTCAAGCGGCCCAGCGGTCTCCCAGCCCAAACACGGGAAAAGAAACGGACAGGTAGCCGAGACAGATATGCAAAATGACATGCAAACCACAGGCCCAGGACAGCGAGCTGCCTTCTCCTGCAGCCTGTGAGTCCAGAGCCTCCTCCTCCGAGTTTACAGGAGCAAAGACACCTCTGCACTTAGAAACAGACTGATCAACGCAACCTCTCACCTTTCGGAGCCTGGCGAGGAGACCTGCTACGTGCTCGTGCTGCTCCGACCTGGCGAGATCTTCCGCTGTCTTCCCATCCTGTTGGAGAAAAGGGATTAGTTTCCTTCCTTCCCAACAGAGAGTGTGCGCTCCGCGCGCCATTTCCGTCCTCGGAGGCAGAAACGGGACAGGAGGCAGGAGCAAAGACGGTGGCCAGACAGAGCGCCTGCGGCTTCTTCCCTCGGAGGGGACTCCTCATTCCACTTGGTGGTGCAGGGAGGGGAGAGGAGGAGGAAGAAGTCGTGCACTGGTGTTTTGAGGTCCAATAGTGAGGTGCCTCAGGCCCGCCCCCGCCCCCTCCCCGGCTTTAATCTTACTCGGCACCTCGTTAGCAGGCAGACTACTTGGTGAACTGAATCCTTCTCCAATTCGGCAGACAATAAAGATTGTCTTTAGACACCGAACTCCAGTTAGTGTCAGCTAACATCTTAAAATACTGCCAGAGGCAAACCTCAGCCCTGATGTCATGCTAGCTACTAGTTACTGCTGTGCATTCCAAGAAAGGTTTTGTTTAACAGACAATGTTGTCCAAAGACTTTCAGTGAATGTAAAAGAAGGATGTGGACAAATAAGGGGCCGCACGTTAAACCTGGCAAGCTCAGGGGAGGCCTGCACGGCGGCCTTACGAACTCAGAGACCTAACGTAATCACACAGGATGGACTGAAATGAAAACGTTCTAACTAAAAGTGAGTCATGGTGGGTAGTCCTGTTTTAGGCCTGTATCTCCCCTGACAGGGCAATCTTTAGCTTAATTGAGCCTGTCTATTGTCTTTTTTTGCATCTATGATAGCATTTGGAATGTCAGAGTATCCCTCCTTTTCCAGACCCCTCAGGGCACAGTCTCCCACTAGAGCACAGAACCCTTAATTGTTATTGTTATCTGTTAATTGTTAACGGTTAGCTATCCTCTACCCACCCATGTAAAAGAAGTATTTGTCTCTCCTTTCACTTTTTATCCAATCTCAGAGATTTCCCCCTCTCCCCTTGCTTTCTCCCACCTTCCGCAGGCCTAATCCTTCGGCATCCCTAATCTATCACCAATGGGTTTCAAGTGACATCCTTACACTTTCCTCCTACGATTCTAATGTATAAAACAGGGTGCAAAACTGCCATTCTCAGGAGCATTTTCTCAGTCCATTGAGAATTTGCTTCCTTGCAATTGTCAAGTTTGGTTCAAATAAACGCATAAGAATTCTTACAGTTTTGGATGATCCTTACATCAACAAGGATATAAATAAGGGTCCATGGGTGGTACTTCGGTGTTTACTTTTTAAAAAAAATATTTTTATTGATTTCAGAGAGGAAGGGAGAGGGAGAAGAGAGAAACATCAATGATGAAAGAGAATCATTGATTGGCTGCCTCCTGCACGCCCCCTGCTGGGGATCGAGCCCATAACCTGGGCATGTGCCCTTGACTGGAATCGAACCTGGGATCCTTCCGTCCTCAGGCCGACGCTCTATCCACTGAGCCACACCAGCTAGGGCCGGTGTTTACTTTTTAATGAGGGGATTTCCATGGGGCTGCAGTTCCATACTAATCGAGTTCATTTGTTTCGTGCCAGGAACGTGCACGACAGTGGCTAACATTTCCTGAGCTCCTCCTGAGCATCGATCGCCCTGGTCCCGCTCTCACTGCTTTGTGTGCAGGACTCAGTCCCTCATGGGAGGCGGGAACTACGGCTGTTCACAGGCTGCCCCGGAGGACACGAGGCTTAGGCACTGCTCTGCTGCAGCTTTAGAAATCATTGCACGTTTAAAAGCAGAAAGGATGAGGAGCAATTTCCACATAAATAAAAGCAACGTTCTTAAACAAGAAGAACAAGAAGCCTTTGGGCCTATCTCTCAGTGTTTGGCAGTAGCCAAGTCCCATCCCCAGGGGAAGCTGAGAAACGCCCAAGTCTGTTCAACAGCACACCTTCCCATTTCTCAAAGCAAGTCACTCTCGGAGCCACGCGTGGGGTCCCAGTCAACCAGCGTTTCCCAACCCCAGCATGACTGACATTTCGCAGGGTCATTCTCACTGTGGGGGCCGGTCCCGTGCACCGTGGGATGTTTAGCAGCATCCCTGGCCTCACCTCTAGATGGCAGCAGCGTTCCCCTTCTCCACCGGTGACACCCTCAGTGTCTCCAGCCACTGCCCAATGCTCCCTGGGGGCAAAGTGCCCCGGTGAGAACCAGCACATTGGGCTGAAGCTGGGAGCTCAGATGGGTGCTGGGAGGGGGCATGCTTACAGTCCCATGTCACCGCTCTCTGCTCCCGAAGATTCCCGAAAAGTGTCCAATGGGCAGGCGGGGCTTCTAGTTTGCTTTGGGGATGCATTAGGCACCATGTCAGGACTCACGGCAAACTGTTTAGATCCTTTACTGGCGTGGTAAGAAAAGGACTCGGCGGCTCCCAGACGCCACTGCGCACTGGAATCACTGGGGTCTTTAAGAACTCCCACTGCCAGGTCTGGAAGGAGGACTGGGGAGGGAGGGGGCCGGGAGGAATCTCACTTAAAAATAACTTGCAGGCCTACTAGCAGAGCCAGGCTTCTCAACAAGAGACAGCAGCTCTTGTCAACTGTCGCCCACACCGCAGGGCCCCTCCCTCCTCCCTCTCCGAAAGCCAAGGCACCTCCAGTGCCCCGCACGGAGGGGGAGCATTTAGGAAAGAACACACACATCTAATAAAACCGGCAAAGGCACAGTTACGTAACACGGGGAACAAAAAGGCCCCTGGGAGGAGGCAGCAGGCACTCCCGGCAGCGCGGGCCTGGCGGGAGGAGAGGAGGCAGCAGTAAGTAGATGTCGCCCCGGTTTGTGTGGGCACCTGTTCCCGCACTGCAGCGCAGGGGCTGGAGCTCAGCAGCCGCTCAGTCTGCTTCAGGGTGCAGCTGCCGGGCCTCAGCCGCTGGACGTCGCCTTTTCCTGCCAGGAGGCTACTCACCGAGGTCAGCGCCTCCACGTTGGCGCCCGCCAGACAGAGGTAGCGGACCACGTCGAGAATCCCGTTGTTGGCGGCCAGGTGCAGAGGTGTGCGTCCATACTGCAAGACACAAAGAGACCCACGAGAGCTCTGACGACGGTGCCTGAGGACCGATGGTGCCTGAGGACCGATGGTGCCTGAGGATCGCGGGCCAGCCCTGGGCGAGGGGTCTTGGACCCCCCCAGAAAGAAGCAGGAGGCATGGCCTGCTTTTCCAGAGACTTGCATCTCCTGAAGGAGTCAAGCCAAGCACAACGTTCTCAAGTATTTTTTTTTTTTTTTCAGTTAAAAGAGTAACTTCAAAGGGTAAAAAGAGTGGGAGGCTTATCATAAGGTAATTAAGTCTCTTGCTGTGCTGGCATAAAGGAGGGTTCAGTCAGGGCTTAAGGGCCGGCCCCCAGGTTCCAGAAAGATCTGCACCACAGTTCACATTTAGACACAGCAAGGGATGAAGGGACAGCCATTGCAGGCACACGAATGAGGTCATGCCCACCTTTTTAAAAAATATATATTATATAATTTAAAAATTGATTTCAGAGAGGGAGAGAGATAGAAACATCAATGATGAGGGAGAATCATCGATTGGCTGCCTTTTGCACGCCCCCCCCCCCCCCACTGGGGATCAAGCCCGAATCCTGGGCATGTGCTCTTGGCCGGAATCGAACCCGGGACCCTGCAGTCCGTAGGCCGATGCTCTATCCGCTGAGGCAAACCAGCTAGGCATGCCCACCGTTTTAAAAAAATGTCTATGGCTCCCAAATTGTGTAACTAGGCGCCTCCGGGCACTGCAGTCAATTCCTGGGGGCATGATAAATATTTTAAATTTCTGATGAAACCAGCAGGTCGGGACACCAGGTGAGCTCCTAGCTCCAGGGAGAGCAGGGTCTCAGCGTCAGGTTGTACTGTCTTCCTTGCACGGACACAGCGGGGCCGTGGCGGTTACTGTGATAAGGAGCAAGAGCATTTTGAGAAAATGAGTGTTCAATCTGAGCCCAAGATGAAAGGAGCGGTGAGAACATCCCATTAGTACATAGTTGTGGTTATGTAAGAATGACATTACCCTATTAGTTTTCTTTCGATTTATGTGAATCACTCATTGCAACGGCTACGAACTTGTTAGGATATAAAGACTTACTAAGTTGTTTAGACTGAGCGACTTAATAAACAGAACTGTTATGTATTTCTTTTGCCCTGGGGGAACCATGAAAAAGTTATTGAGACACAACAGATGCTGGAAACCAAGAAAGTTAGGGTACTTCTGTCTTCCATTGTTTATTTGCAAATATAGGTGTTTTTTTTTGTTATGAAGTTAACACAGGACCATTTGAAATGTCTCAGCAATGTAGAAGGATAAATGGTAGAAAGTAGAAGTCCTCCTTCTCTCTCTTTTTTTTAAATTTTAATTTTTTATTTTTTATTAAGGTATTATATTTGTATTTGTACATATCTTACCATTTGAAGTCCTCCTTCCCTACTCACTCCCTCCACCAAGTCCCCCTGCTCAGAGCCGGCCCTACTTAATACCCTGGGGCATTTCCTTCCAAGCTTTTATCTATGAATCCATAAAAGGACATAAATTATTTGAAAAGTCCAGATGTAATCATCCTCCAGATTCTGTCACCTGCTTCGTGCACCTAACAATGGATTGTGAACACTCTTCCATGTGTCACTAAATCTACCACATTCTCTCAGACACCTGACTAATGCCCACGACGTGGATATGCCACAGGTCATTGGCCAGCCCGCTGCGGGGGGACACCGAAGGCGGTCCCGTTCCTTGCCATGGTGAAGAGCGCTGCAAGGTGTGTGCCTGTTCATGTTTTGTCTACTGTTACCTTCGAGAGGGACTTAGAGAGCAGCCCCCTCAGGACCTACACCACATGTCAGCTACCGGGGCCTCAGACGGTCCCCAGACACACACACATGCTTCTCTCGGTCTGCAATACAGCTTCCCCTCTTCACCTGTCCAAGTCCCAATCATTTTAAGTGATTGCCCCTGAAAAGCTTTCCCTAGTTTCCTTAATGTCCAGATGTCAGCGTTTCCATAGCGCCTGTGCGTCTGTCATAGCCGTGATTGAGACATGAGATGCTATTACATTGAGAAGCCAAAAAGAGAGAGAGAGAGAGAGAGAGAGAGAGAGAGAGAGAGAGAGAGAGAGAGAGGCAGCCTGAGGGCAAGAACGATCATTGTGCTGCCCGCAAGCTCCCTCCCACGGGCCTGGCACAGTGCTGTCCGAGCCAGGCAGCGATAAACACTTGATTGGCACGAAATCCTCTCTCATGCTCCTGATGTACATGTGTGTGCATCTGTGTGTACATGTGCTTGTGTGCCACATGCATTCTCTCTCTTAACTGATGAGAAGAGGCAACACAAAAGGAACAAAGAGTTAAGGGCTGTGTGCTCTGCACCGGCTATTTCCCGCTCACGTGTTCCCTAACATGGCCGTGTTCAACAGCCACTCTCCCGATTTTCATACGAGAAAAGCGAAGACCAAGGACTGTCAATCACATTGAGTGTGAAAGGTAGTGACAAGTTGCCGTCACATCCTGGTGACAGGGGTGGGATCTGAATGGCATTTTTATCTCTGCGGGAACTGCATCCAAGGAAGGAACAGGCACACCACGGGAAGGGAGCGACAGTCTGCCCGTGGGCGCGGCTGTCACTGTGCCGTGTCCGGGAATCCTGACAGCCCGTTTCCAGGGTGAGTCCACGTGAAGCCAGCTGTGCTTCCTGGGGAAATAATGCCTTCCTCTTACTTTTCTGCACATCTTTTAAGCTCCTCTAGAGTCCCCGTTATCTTTCCAAAAAAACCCAAACAAAAGGAGTAGAGGGGCAAAGCGGACCCCAGCCCTTCTGAGGGCGGGAGACCCACGAAGCTGCTGTGGGCGGAGCCTGGCGCTGAGGGCAGCGGGCACCTGCCTGCAGGTCCCGAACCTGGAGCTGCTCCAGCAGCTGCTGCTCCAGGCGGGCTCTGAAGAACGGGCTGAACTTGGCTGCTGATGCCAGGAGGGAGAAATCGTGCAACTAATGAGTTTTCCTCCAGCTGAGCTCAACTCAATGACAAAATCATCGGCTGAATGCCCTGTATGTGCCATTGCTGGGCCGTACACAGCAACAATACAAGTTTATGTTGGTGTATGTGAACTAGCACGGCCATCTATAGCATCAAAAATGTCGATGCTTCCTAATGAGTCCCCCTGCACCCCGCCCCCCGAAAAATGTTGAGGCTTTCCTATGAAATGAACCAGTTTTTTTTTTTTCTTTTTCTTAAATATACTTTTATTGGTTTCAGAGAGGAAGGGAGAGGGAGAGAGAGATAGAAATATCAATGATGAGAGAGAATCATTGATCGGCTGTCTCCTGCACGCCCCCTACTGGGGATTGAGCTGGCAACCCAGGCATGTGCCCTTGACTGGAATAGAACCGAGGACCCTTCAGTCTGCAGGCCGATGCTCTATCCACTGAGCCAAACCAGCCAGGGCTGAACCAGTTGTTTTTAAGCATGGAAGTCTAGGATCTTGTGGCTGGGCATTTTATAGAGCATACTTAACAAACGCACTATTTTGCCCTGAGGCATGAGGCGAATACCTGGTGCCTCCTTTAGAAGTAATGGTGAGACATGGTGTTCGTATGCCTCAGCAGGCAGACAAGGGCCAAGTCTAAAGGTATTCAAATGAGTGCCCCATGTTCCTTGAAGTCGCTTTTTATTCACTTAAAGACTCCTAGAAGGAAAGCCAAGGTCTTGATGCTTCTTAACATTACATTTGGCTTTCCCCTTAAGCCACTTACATAACTGACTTGGCAAGATTAGAATGGGATAAACTAAGAAAGCAACCAGCAGCTAATGGCTAAGACCTCGGATGTTGCCTTTTCATATTTCTAGAATGTGAAGATTACCAATTTCAACTTCCACTAGAATTAATCACATAATATGCAACAGGAATAAATTTTTTTGGCAGAAGTATAATTTTCTGCGTTTCAGATATTAATTCTTTTACCTCAAACAAATCATAATAAAATTTTGCTGGCATCATGCCTGCCATTTATAAAACAACATTTCCCGCCCGAGCCGGTTTGGCTCAGTGGATAGAGCTTTGGCACGAGTACTGAAGGGTCCTGGGTTCGATGCTGGTCAAGGGCATGTACCTTGGTTGCAGGCTCAATCCCTGACCCTGTTTAGGGTGCTTGTTGGAGGCAACCAATCGATGCGTGTCTTTCACATGGATGTTTCTCTCTCTCTGTCTCTCCCCCTCCCTTCCACTCTCTCTAAAAATCAATGGAAAACTATCCTCAGGTGAAGATTAACCAAAAGAAAAGAAAAGAAAAAGAAAAGGTCCATAGGAGGAATACTGACTGAACAATGAAGAGATGCAAAGAGAACTTGGACAAAATCCGGAAGCAGCCCTAACTGGTTTGGCTCAGAGGATAGAGCGTCGGCCTGCGGACTGAAAGGTCCCAGGTTCGATTCCGGTCAAGGGCATGTACCTTGGTTGCCGGGCACATCCCCAGTAGGAGGTGTGCAGGAGGCGGCTGATCAATGTTTCTCTCATTGATGTTTCTAACTCTCTATCCCTTCCTCTCTGTAAAAAAACAACAACAACAAAAAACCAAAATCCGGAAGCAGGTCAGGAGGCCCTTCAGGGGCCTTTCCCTCCGGCCTTACCTTGTTGGAGATATCCAAATCGCAGCTGGCCTCACAGAGGGCCACCACAATAGGCACGTTGCCATCCTTGCAGGCCACGTGGAGGGGGGTGTTGCCATGCCTGTCCTGGAAATTGACGAAGCTTCCCTGGCTGATGAGCGTCTGGATGACCTCCATCTGACACCGCCTCACAGCCAGATGAAGAGCGATGTGTCCATCCTGCAACAGACACCAGGGGCCATGAGCGCTTCCACTTGGCACATGGGCCTGGCCTCGCCCTTCCAGCCGCCACCGGGCCAGGTTTCCTTGGCGACAGACTCCCTACTGCAAAGGCTGAAGGGGGATCAGAAACCACACATGTTACTCCTGGGGGGTGGGGGAGAGGCTCCATACATTCCACTCTGAATAATCGGACTCTGCTGACCATCAGCGCGGTTAGTCTAGCCTTGGCCAGTGCCATCGGGTGGAAAGACTGGACACTGCTTTTTGTCTCTGGCTGTACAGGACTTAAGTAACAGGCACTCCAATGGCCTGTGCTCTCAAGTAGTTGAAAAACACCTTTAAGAACATTTGCTCAGCAATCTTTACAGCAGGAGAAGCTGTGAAAGTGAGGTGAAGGGATATGCTCAAGGGGTGTCCTATGTATGAAAAGCAAAGACAACATGCTTCCTCCCTGCATCCCACCAGAGACCAGCCTGAGGATTCCTTCTCCCTTTTATAGGATCCCCGGTGAGCAGATGTATTGCGTTCAGGAGCTGGTAGAGGGTTTTGGAAACATTTCTATACCTTATCTGTTCTAGGGTTTCTTAAGCTCAGCATAGTGACTGACATTTTGGTCCTGTCCTGTGAGTCGGAGGATATACTAGTGAGAGGCACCACCAGTCTTTATCTACTAGACGCCAGTAGTAACGCCCACGACGACCAATAAATGTCTCCAGTCATTCCCAAATGTCCCCTGGGGGCAAGGTCGCCCCAGCTGAGAACCACTTCTCTGCACCAAGAAAAGACTCCACAAATGGCAGTTACTAAATTAACTACAGTGCCCAAATCTAGCTATATAATGCAAGATCACAGCCTCATGTTAAGTACAAGCTCCCAATAAAAAACAGATCGTGTTGAATTTGCTTAATTAAAAATCGAACACCTGGTCTAGAATTGAGGTTCAGACAAGTAAGAGTGGTTTATTGTCTTTTACAAAATAGCAGGTGATGGAAATCAATAAGCCACCTATTTCTTTGTGTATCTACAAAGTCATAGTGCACTGCCAATCTTAGCCCTAAATGAGGGTTGTCTTGGGCTCAGCGATCATCACCGTACCTGCTCCCAGCTGAAAAGGCTAAAATAAAAGAGACCCGAGTCGTCTGATGAATTCCTCAATGTTGCTGCATGCCACACATGAATATTAATCATTAAACAGAATCTAGAAAAGCTCATGGAATCTTTGGGACAGAGAGGAGAAAGGATAATTACAATGTGCTGCATTCAAGTTCATTTTGGGTAAGCTAACTGCAGAAGTCTTGTGGTCCCTCCAGCCCCCCAGATCCCTTCTCGGTGAGCGTGAGGCATTCACCCACAACGTACCTTGTCAGAGGCATTAAGGTCGCCTCCGTGTTCAGCCAGACACTCCACAATGTCGTGGTAGCCCCTGGCGGAGGCTGTCAGGAGGGGCGTCTCTCCTTCTCGGTTCTTAATGTTCACGTTGCAGCCGGCTTCACAGAGGGCTTTGGCCACGGAGTAGTAGCCGTGCCAGGCAGCACAGTGCAGAGGGGTTTCTTCTTCCTGGCCGAGGCGACAAGTGCAGTCACATGAGAGGAAGTGCAGGCAAGGCGCGAGTCCCCGCTGAACTCGGCAGCAAAGTCAAGGCAATGGAGAGAATGAGCTGACAGCTACTGGAGTGAAACATTAGCCTGAAATTAACAGACACAGGCCTCTCCTTCATTCAGTTTGTTTCCTCAGCGCTTGTGCGTTGGATGCGTTTGGCATTGTCAGCATCTGAGCGACAAAGGACTTCAGGAACCCACTGGAACCGACAGCTCAGCTCTTTGGAACCATCGAGCCCCAGTGCAGGTGGAATTTTAGCATCTTTCTTACAAAAGTGCTTCGTTTACTTCATCTGAGGTGACTGATGGTAGGAGAGGACTTCTTTGAACAAGAATTCTCATAACAATCTTGATGCCTCACCATGTCTGCCATGCACTTGACAAAGATGAGTCACAGAAACTCATCATTGTATTGCTGAGGCAAATAAAAGTAACGGAGATAACCATGGTGTAATAGTCAGAGAGGGCTGGCCGTGGGGTCTATAGGGTTGTAAGGCTGTATATTCATGGTCAGCATCATTAGACACATATGTCTGCCTACGCGAGGCCATTAGAGTTAGTGGTTACTGACAGGGACTCTGGAACCAGACCCTGTGGTTTCGAATCCCAAACCCTAGAGCTCTCCCACTTATGAGCTGTGTGAGCTTGGGCAAGATACTGAACCTCTCCCTGCCTCAGTTTCCTCTTCTGTAAAATGAGAATGATAGTAACAGTCATAACAACTCATAGGATGGTCCAGAGGATTAAAAAGATGGATGTTAGGTAGTGCTTCTGTTTGAGGCCCTGCCCTCTGGAATCTAAGCAGAAACTTGGATAAAACTGGGAGGACTGGGCCATGTCACTGTCTGCCTGTACATCCATGCAGAGAGCAGAAGGAAGGGAGGACACCAGCCGCCGTGACCCACCTTGTCCTGGAAATTGGGATTGGAGCCACAGCTGCACAGTAACTGGACCACATCGGCGTGGCCGTAGCGAGCCGCCACGTGCAGGGCTGTCTCTCCAGACTGCAAAACAAACAGCCAGAGAGTCAGAGCGCCCCTGGGTGCAGGCTGTGGGGACTAGAAGGCATAGGACTGGAGGCCCGGCCACACACACCTGGCTCCACTTCCTTCCTTCTGGGGGTGCCCACCTCCCTCCGTCCAGATGGTGCCTGGGCCAGGGACCCTGAGGGTGGAGTGTCCATCACGGAGCTGGTGTTAAACCCACACGCCAGGCTCACCCTGTTGGTCATACAACCCCAGGTGAGACTGCCTTCCCTGGTCTGTGATGGCTGTTCTCACACTTTATCTACTGCTGCTTCCAGCTATGTGATTTCTTTAAACACAAAACTCCTTTCTTTAGTATTGGGTTCATCACCCAGCAGATATGTAAATGTACAGTTTTATTAACTAACACGTTTCTGATTTCACTGTCCAAGTGTAGAATCTCATTTCTTATATTCTCAGAGATTTTAAAACATCACTACTAACTTTCAGTGAATTAGCAATAGAAGCAACTTCCATAAGGTATTTTACTTAGAGTTGCAAAAAAAAAAAAAAAAATCATTAGAATAAACTGATTAAAACAAAACAGATACCTTATTGCCACCTGACAGAAAACTGCCGTAATAAATACACTTGTCTTTGATGTGAATGTCATTCTTAGATTGGTGCAGGGCACAATCCATACGACTGTGTGTGGCAGCTCTCACCAAACGTGACACCTTCTGCTGCAAGTGTCAGCAGCAGAGATGGGATGCACAGTAGGACCCATAATGGGTGAGAAGGTAGGAATCCTTCTCACCTGGGGCAGGTGCAGGACTGTGGGATGGGCTGAATGGAACCTGAATAGGTGAAAGTAAGGTATCTTGCCGAGTCAATCATTTTTATAACATCTGTGCCCCCCAAGCCTTACTTTATGTACACTGTCTCATGAACCCTCCCAGTGCCAGTGACTGCATTGTCAGCCCCTTCGAAGATGAAGAGTGTGGTCAGGAGACACGCACAAGGTGAGCCAATGTGAGCTTCAGGACTCGGGTCTCTTTCTGGCTGTCCTCCTATTAGAACTTAGAGTTTTCCTGCTACTCATGCGAAGTAATTCACGGCTTGCAACTGTCCGGCAGATTTCAGCTAAAAGCAGATTTTAACATTAGACCAAGCCACCGGCAAAAACGAATTTCTAGATTAAATTCTCTGTAGGAAGATTTGGGTCCTGAATCCTTGCTCTTTGGGTCCAGAGGTGCGCGGCAAGACGAAGCTCAAATGCAGCCTTTCGTTACTTCCCCCGTCCCTAAGAAAAGTGGCCTTACCTTGTCTTTAACATCCAAAGGGCATTTGTTCTCATGGAGAAATTTCAAGGTGTCCACGTGGCCGTGCCGGGAGGCCCAGTAGATGGCATTGGATCCACCCTGTGCAGAGACCAGGGTGGAGTCACACTTCCAGAGCGGAGGGATCTGAATGCACGTCGCTCAGACACGCTCTACGCCCCTTCCTCTGTGACGGCAAACTCCACAGGAGCACCTTCCATGAGGAATAACCCCCTCTCCCCCATTTCATTTATTTTTGCATAGGGATCGAGGTTATGTGAAATGCTAACATTCCAGGGAGCTGCGGGGAGAGGATCAGGGCGCTCTGTGTATGATCTTCGCAGATGTTTTGGGTAACTCTAGAATTACGTTAAAATAAAAAGTTGTTTCTCTTTTCCTAACGCCTTCGCTCGAACTTCTGGTTGGAATTCCCTGTACTGCCAAGGGCCAGATCTATTATACGAGTAATGACTATAAACTGTTAACCAATGTGTCTACACTTCCAATGCGATTCACACCTCCAAGCATATCATCGTTCCCCGTGGCCCTAATAAACAAGCAGGCAAATACATTTCTGGGGGGACGAATTAGACAACGAAAACTTTCCCAACTGTGACATCTTACAATAACACTGTTCGGTAAGTGATCAGTGAGGAGGAAAATCCGGGGTAGTGCGCACGGAAAGGCTGATACCCAAAAACAGAGCCCAGAGAAAGATCAGCGTCTTCCTCCTGCTCTACAACACCTGTTCGCTTGGACCAGGCTAGTTAGGCAGCTCATCTTCCTTTATAGGAAACGGAAGGAGAGCAGACATTTTATTTTCTCTGTTGCCTCTAAGATGAGAGGCATTTGGGAATACTTAAAAAAAAAAATTAATTTATTTGCAATTAGACAGAATGATAACCTTATCCTGGACATCGATTCTTGAGCCTCTTTTGATGAGCAACTGTAGCATCTGAATATTTCCACAGCCAGCAGCAATAAGTAACGGAGGTGTCCCATGCTGGAATAGGCAAGAAAACAAAACAAAACGATTTTTCAGGGTTGGTAGGAAAAAAAAATGCCCAAATTATCACTGCTATCCCACACACCTTCCTATGTCTCAACAGGTGCATAAGGACTGCTTCATAACAGGAATGGAAGTTAGTCAGAACACAGCATGCTTCCTCTTTTGGTTTCACAATCAGAAGGTAGCATTTTCATGTGTGGGGTGAGTACTTTAAATTTTCATGGTTAGAGGTGTAATTGGTGCATGTGGAATGGCCTTGCATGAAGAAAGGCTCTCAAAAAGGCCTTATTTCTAAGTCATTTCACTCTCTACAGAGAAGTGAGTTTTCCCACAGGATGGAGCTTGCAACTAGAAGGGAGAATGAGGAAGCAGACAGGGTCTCTCCCCCTGGGACTTGGAGGTGCACAGTCACATGACACCCCCCCCCCCCCCCCCCCCCCGCCCGCCTTACTATCCCTGATAGAACAGGATCAGACCTTGTTGGGTTGGTTAACATCATAGTTGGACAATGAGCCCAGGAGGTGCTGCAGGCCTGGGACATTGTCATCGTTGATGGCATGGATGATGGCTTTCATCACGAAGGAGTCTTCCTCATCCTCGAGAGAGACAACAAAGAGAGTGTTATAACATGTCCTCGGATTCGCAGGCTATTGAGATGAATGAGAACCCGAGGTCTGGGAGGAAGAAGTCTTCCCACCCGGAGTTCCTACACGGCTTGGGTCCCTCTTCTTCCTTTAACTTTTCTTTCAATAAATGTCATTTCTCCCAACTGATTATTCAGGATGGTTTTAATGTATAATATTCAATCATTCTCATTCTCTTATATTAATAGTTTTATCTTCTCTTTGGTCCCACAATTCCCAAATCCAGCCTTCCGCCTCTTCCTCTCCCTTCTTCTACCTTGCTTCTCTCCCACTTCTTTTTTCTTTTTTAACGTATACAATCTCCTGTTACACTACAAGGCTAGAGCTTGGCCTCAGGGAAACGACTAACTTCGGGGAGGTGGGGGGAATAAAAGAGCTGGTGTGTGCTGATGTGTGATCCTGCCCTTGGAATCCCCAGATTCCACTCAGGAAACGCCGACTATTCAGTTACAGGAGTGGCCTGGTTCCCACAGAATCACCCTTTCTGCCTTTCCTGGAGTTCCCTTTACCTCCAGGGTTAACAAAGCCCTGTTGTCTGACTGTCAGAGCAAAGTCTTGTTGAATTCAAATATGTCCAGTCATATCTGAAGAGTCAATCTGTGATTAGGTTTCAGTTTGGATTAAGGGGGAAAAATTATGGAGCTGTTCTCAAGGGCTTTGTTAGCATTGTACTGACAGTCAGTCCAATGCTAACAAAGCAAGTGGCTTTAGCCTCCTGGTCTACCACAAACTACACCAGCAAGCCCTGCTGCTTTTTCTCTAATTGTGTGTGTGTCTTCAGGGAGAGGATTATCTGCCCCTTTTGTACTACTACAACCCAAGAGTCTCCCAGGTCAGTGGCAATAGAAGGCTCTCATTTCAGTTAATAAAAATTAAAATGAGCTCTTCCCTCTTCTACTGACCAGGCTCTCTTTAATCAAACTGTGAGTGTGGGAGGAGGTGGGTGGTAGTGTTGGAGGTAATGGGTGGGAGTAGGTATAGTGCCAATCAAAACACACACAAAAAAAGGACGAAGAAGCAACAGAGGACATACATCAGCCATCCCAACTCCCTATCCTGAGACGAGGAAGGGTAAGTCTGACATTTACAGGACTTCAGGTTTTCGGAGTTGTCGAACAAATCAAACAACCTAGATATGCTAAGTACACAGTGCTAAGAAAGAACCTCACCAAGGCAAACAAGTTTGCTTACCAGAGTATCATCGCTTCTGGCAACACTCATGTTACTTCTGGACAAGAACGACCTGGATAATCTTTGGCACAGTGATATCAAGCGAACTGATTGCTTAAAAAAAGAAAAAAAAAAGAAAGAAAGAAGAAAAAAAGAGGATAACTAAAGGGGGAGAGGAGGAGGAAGAGAGTTTATGCAACAATATTCAAATCAGTGCAAGTGACAGTCTTTGAGATGGCATTCACTGCTGATAGCATGCATTCTCGGGGGCAGGCATCCCACGAGTAGCTGGAATGTATTTGCTTAAAGAATAATTCTACATACAGGTCTTATACATCAAGACAATAGGATAGAGAGAAAGTCTCCCTCTGCCTTTCATTATTAAACGACAGAACTGGATGCCCTCCATCCCTTTTCCTCTTGATATTTTGTTCTTGGTTCTTTGAGGAATTAGCTCTGACCCTAGCAAAACCCTTGCACATCCCCCCCTCAGAGAAGCATAGCACGCAAGGGTCTTGCCCTGTGTCCTTGGTCCCAGGCAAGCCGGTAATGGTAGACCATGTGACTATCAAAACTCATACAATTGTTGGAAATGCACAGGAAACAGAATCAGCAAGTCCCTCAATGTCAAATAATCTTACTTTCCATTTTTTCCGGGCTGCGAACTTCTTGAATTTCTCCATGTTTACTGCTGATGCTTTTCTACTAAGTGCTTGTTGGGTATCTTTAGGCTAAAATGAAAGTCCAAGAAAATATTTACAGCTTTCAAATTACAGAAACATGGTACATGACCAATTTTTTGAAACCTCTCATTATCTGGAATACTTGCTTACACATTTACCTTGCTAGAATAACAAAACATATTGAAACAAAATGCAAGATCTAGGAACCTCGTCAGCAGAGGCTAACGCTTGTGGCTAAGGATTGGCTACATTTATAAAGACTGGATGTTGCGGCCTTGGCTGGTTTTGCTCAGTGGATAGAGCATCAGGTCTGTGGACTGAAGGGTCCCAGGTTCAATTCTGGTCAAGGGCATATGCCTGGGTTGTGGCCTCGATCCCCAGTTGGGGGCGTGCAGGAGGCAGCAGATCAATGATTCTCTCTCATCATTGATGTTTCTCTCTCTCTCTCCCTCTCCCTTCCTCTCTGAAATCAATAAAACATATATATGTATATATTTAAAGAAGAAGAAGAAGAAGAAGAAGCAGAAGAAGAAGAAGAGGAAGAAGAAGAAGAAGAAGAAGAAGAAGAAGAAGAGAAGACTGGATGCTGGATGTTGGGGAAAAGTTGAAAAGTTGAGCTTGGAAGTCTGGGAGTGGCAAGATAGATGGTCAGGCCATGTTCTGAGGCATTTGAACTTGAACATCAAGTAATTTAGAGCTCGGAGGCACCTCAGAGGTCATCGAATTAAGCCTGTCTGGCAGCATTAGCGTGCCTTCTGTTGCACCTTTTTCCAGGAAGCTCTGCCTCTGAGAGAGACATCATTGCCTTCTAGCAAGTATCTGGGCCTGGTACAGGCAAAGAGTTCTCCAGCTGTGCCAGACCTGCTTTTGTAATGCTAGTCATTGCATCACAGCCTGCTTCTTGGTTCCCTGATTGTCTTCTGGAACTGCCATGTTCCCCCACCCTCAGGCCTTTCTGTTCTCGCTGAAGGAACTTCAGGTCTTTTGTGTGCGGAATTTTTATCAGAGTTTATTTGAACCAAACTGGTGCCAGGGAGCAAGATTTCAAATGCTTCTGGGAATGACATTTTCAGTCTCTTTTATGCATCTGAAATCAGGGAGGGAACATAAAGGAGATTATAGGATGATGGGTGAAAGCAAGGTGGGGATCGGATTACAGGAGAGTTAACAAGATTATGTGCTCTCCTGAGGGTGGTTATCCCTTATTTCAAAGGTGTGTTAACATAGATACACAGCAAACAATGGACCCCTGTCCATTGCTTAAGGCAGAGATAAACCTCTTACTAAAAAAGTGTTATGCCTGGGGTATAACTACCCACTATGACCTATGACCTGCCCAGTTAGAAATTTATAATCAGATCGCTCAGTGAGGTTACTTTCAGAGGACCCCTTTTCATCCACAGCAACTTCCGTTATTTAATCTAAAAGCCCGAAGGCATCAGGCAGGCAATATAAAGGTGAAATGCCACCAAGATGGCGGCATAGTTAAACAACTAATCTGCTGCCTCACACAACAATTTCAAAAATACAACTAAAAGACAAAAACGTCTACCTCCCAGAACCACGGGAAAGCTGGCTGAGTGGAAGATTTACAACTAAGAAGAGAAAGAAGCACAATCACTGAAAAGCTGAGGTACGGAGGCACGCGAATCGGGCCGGCGGCGGGCGGCTGGGTGCGCGGCTTTTCTTCAACCCGCAGGGAGACAAGCTCCCAATCACTCTGAAATCCAGTTTCTGGGGACACTCGGGGGACCCAGGCACCTACGGGGAGAAGCTGGACTCTCGGCCATCGGGTCGGAAAGTGAGAGTGACTTTTTTGCGGTGGTGCGCCCAGCAATCATTGTTTACTGCGCTGGAGCGCGGGGCGCAAGGACTTGGAAACGTGGAAAGGCAGAGACGGCTGACGGCAGCCATCGCCGTTGGCCACGCCCCAGCCTAGTGACGCCCTGAGACCCCGCCCAGCCCTGAGGCCCCGCCCCACACATTCTACAAACCCCCCCTGGCTCCACACAGCGGCTTTTGCATATAAATGGCCTGTTCTAGAGCAGCTTAACCAACTGCAGCTCCAGTCAGACTGCTCCAAAACCGCCCAAGCAAAGGAGGAGGAAACTAGCCCTTGCTGTAGCTCCTGCTGGGGGACACACAGTACACAAGGGTACACCAAGAGTGTCCACCTCAAGTAACTGGGAAGCTGACCCGTTGAACCAATAGGACACCTAGTACACAAAACTACCCTACCAACTTAGGGAAGCAGAGAATATGAGAAGGCAAGGAAACAGATCACAAACCAAAGAAATGGAGGAGAACAAGCGACTGGACATAGAGTTCAAAACCACGGTTATAAGGTTTTTCAAGAATTTCATGGAAAAGGCCGATAAATTCAATGAGGACCAACTAGAAATTAAACATACACTGACTGAGATAAAAAATATTATACAGAGACCCAAAAGCAGACTAGAGGATTGCAAGAATCAACTCAAAGATTTGGAATACAAAGAGGCCAAGGACACTCTTCCAGAGAAGCATGAAGAGAAGAGAATTCAGAAAGTTGAAGATAGTGTAAGAAGCCTCTGGGACAACTTCAAGCGAACCAACATCAGAATTATGGGGGTACCAGAAGAAGAGAGAGAGCAAGATGCTGAAAACCTATTTGAAGAAATAATGAACGAAAACTTCCCCCACCTGATGAAAGAAATAGACTTACAAGTCCAGGAAGCATACAGAACCCCAAACAAAAGGAATCCAAAGAGGACCACACCAAGACACATCATAATTAAAATGCCAAGAGCAAAAGACAAAGAGAGAATCTTACAAGCAGCAAGAGAAAAACAGTTAGTTACCTACAAGGGAGCTCCCATACGATTATCAGCTAATTTCTCAACAGAAACCATGCAGGCCAGACGGGAGTGGCAAGAAATATTCAAAGTGATGAATAGCAGGAACCTACAACCAAGACTACTCTACCCAGCAAAGTTATCATTCAGAATTGAAGGGCAGATAAAGAGCTTCACAGATAAGAAAAAGCTAAAGGAGTTCATCACCACCAAACCAGCATTATATGAAATGCTGAAAGGTATTCTTTAAAAAGAGGAAAAAGAAGAAGAAAGATAAAAATTATGAACAACAAATACATATCTATCAACAAGTGAATCTAAAAGTCAAGTGAATTAAAAATCTGAGGAACAGAATAAACTGGTGAACTTAATAGAATCAGGCATAGAATGGGAGTGGATTGATAATTCTCAGGAGGAAAGGGGTGTCTGTGTGGGGAGTATGGGAAGAGACTGGACAAAAATCATACACCTATGGATAAGGACAGTGGGGGGGGGGGGGAGGTAAGGGAAGAGGGGGGGTAGGAACTGGGTGGTGGGGAGATATGTGGGGAAAAAGGAGAAACAATTGTAATCTGAACAATAAAGATTCATTAAAAAAAAAAAAAAAAAAAAAAAAAAAAGGTGAAATGCCAGGAGGCGGCCATAGCCGTGGCAAAAAGGCCTCCTGGAATGAGGGCTCAGTTTGAGTAGACTTGACCTTTAGCTCCCTTTACAATCTTGTGTTAGGATAGCTTTCTCCTCACCACCTCTGATATCAATAGCAAACTCTTATCTGCTAGTTGTGTTAAAATATGGCACCAGAAGCAAACCCAACACTCCAGAAGTGTCCTGTGGTTAGAACCCACAGAATTAGTAATGCCCTGGAACATACGAATTTCAGGAGGCCCTTGAACACCCAAACCAATCACCACATGCAGCTTACCTTGATCCAGGGGTGCTGCAAACTATCTTGAATGGTCATTCTCTTCCTTTGTGGGGAGAGAAGAAAGAAAAAAAAAAAAAAATGCTGTGGCCACAGAAGCAAACACTATGTTGTTTCCCTGCCGGCTGGGCCTACAAAACAGATGTTCTAGAAAATGCAGTTTGGGGCTTGCTTCGTGGAAGAAAGTCGAGAAAAAAGTACGCCTGTGTGGTGATCTCACTGTGCCTGCAGGACTGACTGAACAGGTACAAAGGAGCCTGCATTTTCTGAGGCGTTTCACATGGCATGCGTTCCTCTGCGAGGAGCAAACCACTGGGGTCTCTCACAAGCTTGGCCTCGTGCACAGGACAGGGGCAAACCCTCGTCAAGCAGAGGCCACGGCTGAGCACTTTTCAGGAACAAGGGACACTCACTTTGGATCCTTGACGAGCAGTCTTCTTATGAAATCTTTGGCGAGGGCACTGGTATTACTGAAGTATTCTTCCTCAAATTCATAGTTGACAGCGGATACATTTGCTAACGTCTCTTGCTTAGTGTCCCCGAGAAATGGCGAGGCCCCACTCAGGCTGTTGATAAAGTGGGGCACAGAACATGAACAATTACCTCTTGTGTTGTCATTCCGTTTCCATAATATCTGATAAGGGGGGTGAGGAATAAGATTATAATGTGTTGCCGAAACCGGTTTGGCTCAGTGGATAGAGCATCAGCCTGCGGACTGAAAGGTCCCAGGTTCGATTCCGGTCAAGGGCATGTAACCTTGGTTTTGGGCACATCCCCAGTAGGGGGTGTGCAAGAGGCAGCTGATCGATGTTTCTCTCTCATCAATGTTTCTAACTCTCTATCCCTCTCCCTTCCTCTCTGTAAAAAATCAATAAAATATATTAAAAAAAAAAGATTATAATGTGGTGCTTGGGCAATCATTTTAGAATTCCATTTAATTGTCAGGCACAAAAGCTTCGGCTTACTGCAAAGGATGCATTTAAAAAGTTAATCTGGAACAGCATCTTGTAGTTGACAGAAAACCTCTATCCTGTTTCCTCAGTGATGGACAGACATGCTTTCTTCCAGTGATTATGCTGCAGTTTCTGATGACTCACTTCAAAGTCGGAGAAAATGTTTAATTAGTATAAACTACGCATGTTCTGGGGGTGTAAAATGAATGTTTACATAAAGAGCATGCATAAGCCGAAGAGATCAACATGACTGCTTAATAAAACATATGGTCTCAAAGAAAGAAGGATTAGAATACGAGCTGTGGATTCTGGTACTTACAGAATATAGGTGATTACTCCAATACTCCTAGACAGGAAACAGAAAAAACAAACAAATGTCAGAATAATAATAAATTAAGTCAGAAAGACGACAACATCAAGGGTATGCTACTTACCACATATCTGCCTCGAGACCAAGAGGTTCATAGTTGACTATCTCAGGAGCTAAGAGGAAATAAATGCACATTGAGAGAGAGAGTTTCGGAAGGAAGCAAACCAACAGGTCATATTTTCATGTATAAACCAGACACATGTACCAGGGAAATGATGCTGCCACCGGGGAAATGTTGCCAACATAATGCTTATGAGAAATAAATGACCACAGGAGCAAAGGAACTTACCAACAAATTCTGGTGTCCCAAATATGTTTTTGAATTCATTTCCAAAGTCAATTTTATGGGCCAGCCCAAAGTCGATGATCTTGATCCGAGGTTTGGGAACATTTCTATCCAAAAGCATTATGTTTTCAGGCTTAAAGAAAAAAAAAGAAAAAAATAGTGCTGCAGCGACATCCATAGTAACCAAAAGGTGGGAAAAAATCCAATGTCCACCAACAGAGGAATGGATAAACCAAATGTGGTAGATAATGGAATATTATTCACATTAGAAAGGAAGTCAAGTCTGAAACTTGTTACAACATGGGAGAACCTTGAAGGCATTATGCTAACTGAAATAAGCCATATGAAAAAGGATAACTATTATATGAGTCCACTTATATGAAGTACCTGGAATGGGCAAATTCATGGAGTCAGAAAGTAGAATGGTGGTGGTGAGAAGATGGGGTTGGGGGAAAGAACGGGGAGTTACTGTCTAACGGGCACATAGTTTCAGAGTGGGAAGATCAATAAGTTCTAGAAGTAGATGGTGGTGATGGTTGCACAAGGTGGATATACTGATGCCACTGAACTGCATACTTAAAAATGGTTAGAATGGTATAAAATTATGTTATCTTTATTTTACCACAATAAAAAAATATAGCAGCTACGCTATGCTATACTAAGGTAAGGCGGCTGAATAACTCTTCCTCTCCCCCGAAAAAACAACTGAAAAACAGGCATAAAGGGTAATTGCAACAGAACACCAGGAAAAATAAATGTTTTGGTTTAGGTTCTCCCAGGAGTAGACCTGGGACATTTGGGTGCATGCGGCTTATGTGGGAGCCACTTGGTAGAGGAATGGGGAGACAGGAAATGGAAGGAAGCCGATACAAGGCATCTTACCAAGTTAGGAGTGACTGGATTGTGACCCCTTGAGGAACTTGGGGAGAAAAAGTAGCACTCAGAGTTTTCCAAATAAAACAGGAGGGAGTTTGGGGGTTTACGGACCATTTCGACATCCTTCATGGCTAAGAGCTGTGCCTGTGGGCATTTACTCTTTTTTTTTTAAACTATACTTTTATTGATTTCAGAGAGGAATGGAAAGGGAGAGAGAGATAGAAACATCGATGAGAGATCATCATTGATCGGCTGTCTCCTGCATGCCCTCTACTGGAGATTGAGCTTACAACCTGGGCATGTGTCCTTGACTGGAACCGAACCTGGGACCCTTCAGTCTGCAGGCCAACGCTCTATCCACAAAGCCAAACCAGCTAGGGCGGCATTTACTCTTTAGCATTGCCAACTCCCAGGGCCAGAAACCAGATGTCAAGCAGAGAGCATAGGTGTTTGCAACAGCAGTCTTTGGGGTGTGCCTTTGGAGTGTTGGGGGGATACAGATGGGGTCTTCATAGCTTTGCTACAATAGCATGAAGAAAATCCTTCCTCTGCTATGGTCCTATCCTCGCTCCAATGATCTGAATCATTCACTTGGCAATTGATCACATGCTACTTTGCACTTGAATCTTAACATTGACATTGTCACTTTCCGTGGCTCACGGGTGTCTTACCTTCCCAAAGAGACCATGATCTCTGTGACTGCTGGGAGTATGACATTAGCTCCCATAATGCCCTGTCTCCAGCCAGGTATGACCCCACTTAGCCAGTCTCAGAATTTGGCTTGATTGATTGCTGGTGACAGAGTCAGACCCATAAGCCTTTTGCATCAAGAGGAAGAGTAGAGATTGAGGCTCTACCTTACATGCCCTGCAGCCACAGGGGGATGGACACAGGTAAGCCAGTGGGCACTCCCGGCTGAAAATGTCCTACCACCAACAGCAGCTCCGTTGCTTAAAGACCTGGCTGATGAGACCCCTTGATTCTTCCCCAGGGATTCTCAAATGTAATCATTAATCTTAAGCCTCTATTCCACAAAAAGTTAGGAGTCACTGCAGAAGGCATGCATTAGACACTGGCTGATTTACACTGATAACTCCATTTGCTATACCCACAGGAACGACAAGTCTCTCTTTCAAGTGCTTCCATTTTTTCTTAGCAAACAGCCAGTGCTGTGGTTTCCATCAGCTCCTCTCCAACACTCAGCGACGTACCTTAAGGTCAAAGTGGGCAATCTGAAGGGAGTGCAGGTAGTAAACACCATTAAGAATTTGTTTGAGAAATTCAGTTGCTTCCTCTTCAGTCAAAGATTCCTTTTCAGCTAAGAAGTCAAACAGCTCGCCACCTGCAACACTGGAAATCAAGAAGCAGAGGTTACTGATGACAGTTCTGTTTCACATTTGATGTGTTCTCTCATAGACTATCGGCACATTCAAATTTCAGGCCGGAGAACAGCATAAGGATGTGCTAGGCACGGAATCAGAATTCTCACTGGACGAGAAATCTGCATTCAGGTACATTTGTGCTCAAAAGCACTTGGGTACCATTTTCCTAATGGCACTATGCTCACAACTGAGGGAAGAAGCAGAGACATGGTGGGGGTGGGGATCAATGGGGATCATTTTCATTAAACATATTTGGAGATGAAGTCACAACGCACTGACTAAGAAACAAAATGACAACTCTGTACAGAATTTATTAAAAATCCATCTTCCTAGCTCAATCAGAGGGTACCTGGAAAGTTCATATTCCATATGTCAACCAATGTTTTAAACCCCAAGTCACAATACATAGTCTGACAAGGATTTTTTTCTTTAGTATTTGTTTATTGGCAAATCCCTATATACAATATAAATCACATTTAGTAATGAATTTAACAAATACCCTAAGTAATAAGAATAAACTTACACAAAATTGAAATGCACATGGTTGTTGGGGATTTATTTAATCAATCTCCTTGGCCAGACTGTAAGGCCCAGAAGGGTAGAGATCAGCCCCAGCTGTTGACCCACATCTGTCCCCACCTTCCTGAACAGTGCCCGCCACATAGCAAGAACCCAAAACTTTCTTATCAAGTGGATGAAGGAGCAAACTCCCCTGATTAATGGTAAATAACAGGGAACTCTTAATAAGAGTGTTTATAAGTTAATGTTTATCATTTAACTATACATTCACAACATAATAATTAACTGCAATTATGCATATAACTGCTGTGTTCATTATCTTTCTTTCAGCAAGACAGCTCCATGAACATCATACCTACACCGAGTGGCCAGATTATTATGATCTCTGAACGCATAATAATCTGGCCACTCAGTGTACTTCTCTTGAGTACCTCATTTATTTGATATTGAAGATACTATAAACCGTGCACCTGATCAGTTTTCCCCTTTGCACTGGCTGACAGAAAGCTCAGGGCAAATAGGTGGTTGATCTCCAGCAAAAGTCTAGAATACTTTTGGTACCCATTTGAGATACAAATACACTGAGTGGCCAGATTATTATGCGTTCAGAGGTCATAATAAACTGGCCACTCAGTGTATATCGACGACAGGTGCTCAGGGGATTAACAATAGGACAAAAAAAGCTGTTTTCTTAAAGAAAGGTTTCAGAGTCCTCCCTCCAAGTCAGTGTCTTCCTTAGCCTGCTCCACGGTGCACAGGGTGGGAATTGCTTGGGGTGTTTTGACAATGCAGATTCTGGGCCTCACTTCCAAACTGCTGCCTGAGAGTTCCCAAGAGTGGGGATCAGGAAGTGCAGCAGCATTTTGAACAAACACCCCGGGTGACTTAGCACACTGAAAATCGAGGACCCCTTTTCAAAGTCTTAATTACTTGCCTCTGCGGCAAGGCCACCCTCTGATGTTTAACTTCCGGATGTTTACCCAGTGGGCGAGGTGACTCCTCCACCCTGGGGCCCGGGCAGAGGGCTCTGGCAGATCTGCGATGTGTCACAGCGCCAGAGCCAGCCAGGAAGGACAGCAGCCCCGCTCCCTTCCCCCGGGGGGCAGAGGCCTGCAGTTGGCAACACTGTCCGGGTAGTGGCCTTCCTGTCTGCAGCCTCTCAGCCTGGCTGCCCTCTCCTCCCCACGAACCCTCCGCTTCTCACTTCTCTGTGTTCTTATTCCTCTGAAAACCAACAATAATGGCCTGGCTGGTGTGGCTCAGTGGTTGAGAGTGGATCTATGAACCAGGAGGTCACAGTTCGATTCCAGGTCAGGGCACATGCCCGGGTTGCGGGCTCCATCCTCAGTGTGGGGCGTGCAGGAGGCAGCTGATCAATGATTCTATCTCATCACTGATGTTTCTGTCTCTCCCTCTCCTTTCCTCTCTGAAATCAATAAAACATATTTTAAAAAATTTAAATATATATATACCTACACACATGTATGTTTTAAAGAATAATAATGGAGAGGGAATCCTTCAACCATAGGGAACAAAAAGGAGGAAAAATGGTAAACTGTCAACCGACCGCTGCTGAGGCAGATGCTGCATCTTGTTTGCCTCTGTGCCCTCTGCCGTTGGTGCCACAGAGGGCTGCTCCGTGGGAGGCCGGCCCACAGTTGGCACAACCGGCTGAAATCTTAACTCTGCAGCCATAGGTTATTCCTTCTCTCTGAGCCTCATTTTCTCATCAAATGGGAATAATAGGACCTATTAGTTTTAGGGCTTTGAGGATAAAGATAGTAAATATACATAAAGCAACTGGCAGGCAGGTCTGGCAGGAGGCCGAGGCCCAGAAATCAGAACTGGTACTCACTCCTACAAAGGAAGGAAAGCGCCTTCTTTCCTACAGAACACCCCCCCTCACTCCCCACCCCCTACCCCGCCCCGCCCCGCCAGGCAGGCTTCCCCATAAAATTCCCCGCCCCGGCTTCCTCCCTCTCTCCTCCAGTCCATGGGTGTGGCCAGACTGCTGCACCCCGGGAGGGATTCTCCAGGGACTGTGGTGCCCAGCTCCAGCTTTTCTTTCTGTCCCCCTCCAAGGCCTTCTGCACTCCCCCTGCTCACACAGGCTGCTGGTTCCTGACATGGAGAAACAGCTGGGGTTTGGCTGCCCGGAGCTGGGGAGAATCTTTGAGCTCCTGAACAGCTCGGTACAGGCAGGAGGCCCAAGTCCTTGCTAGGAAGCCCACTGCTGCTCCAGGCCAAGTCTTAGCTCTTCTTTTTTGGCTGGAGTGGCCATCTCATACTCTCCTATTCAGTTTTTTTTTTTTTTTAAATATATACTTATTGATTTCAAAGAGGAAGGGAGAGGAGAGAGAGATAGAAACATCAACAATGAGAAAAAAATCATTGATGGGCTGTATCCTGCATGCCTCCTACTGGGGATAGAGCCTGCAACCCGGGCAAGGGCCCTTGACCAGAATTGAACCTGGGATCCTTCAGTCCTCAAGCTGATGCTCTATCCACTGAGCCAAACCGGCTGGGTGCCCCTATTCAGAATAGTCTTCTTGTGCTGAGCAACTCACCTCCAAGGTGCTTCCTGACCACAGAAGTGAGAACCAGGAACAACCCTGGAGCCCCCAGGTGAGGGACCAGCCCGAAGGGCGGCAGCGCCTGATAGGACTGAGGAAGGAGGCACGGGCCATCTCCAGCTTCCTCCCTTCTACCCCGCTCGCAGGTCCAGTTCAGATTCCTGCTGTTCACGATGAGTCCACACCGTCTCTTGTCCAGGAAGCCAAGTCATGCAGCTGGACAGTAGGAGGTGAGGGAGCCCAGCTCACCAGGCCCGCACCCATCCCTGGCTTTCTGCTGCCTGAAGGCCCTACACACGTATGCATCCTCCTCACACCCATACGGGAAGGCAGATGTCTCCACCGTGAGTCTCTACTTAGAAAATCTTTAGTCATTGATCAAAGTAATTGGAAGGAAGTGATTTCAGCCAAGGTTGGGGAGCAGACAAGCATCATCTGGCAGTTTACTGTCCCCCCTGCCCCCCATCTCAGAAGGTAGAAGTGCCTTGAAGGTTTTTTCACGTAGGCACTTCACACACATGCTCAGAACCAGAACTCAAAGGCCGAAGATATTGCTGAAGAGCAGAATAATGTGAACAAGGGATCAGTCAAACCTTGGCACTTTTGCTCTTTGTTCCAAATTTTACATTTTGCTTAAGAGAAGGAAGATTGATGGAGAGATGAGCAATCTGTGCGGCAAATTTAGAAAGTCTAACCTCCTTTATTAGGTCTTTGAGTCAGAGTGTTCTAAATTGTAGCATTATCATGGAAATTACGTGAAATGAATGCTAATACGCACTGGCTGCTTCCTCCAAGAGAGCTGGGAGATGTGAAGGTTCCCTCTCCTCCCATTCCTCCCCCTCCCACCACTGCCTCTCCGAAAAGCTATCCCTAACAGAATGTAATTAGGATACATTACAGCTTTAAAAACAAAGTGGGCCTTCAGAGTTACATAAGAGAAACGATCACAGGATTCCAACTTCTAAAATAAAACACGATTTGGGGTTCCTAACTCTTCCTAGGAATTATGCAAGACTTCACAGGACTTGATTCTGGGACTGCGTCTGATCACGAGGCAGGATGGTAAGAAGCTGGGGAGATTCCTTGACAAGTGGAGTAAGAGACACTATAGTTAAACGAGGCCAAACAATCTGAGCAATTTACAGCCAGCTAAGGAATCACAAGGTTTTATCTTTCCCACCCAGGGACACCAAGGAGCAAATGGATTACACGGTCCAGACTGCCTGGGGGCAGACTGGCCTGGGTCCTGGTTCCTCTTTGATGATGTTCTTTAAAATGAAACTAATCAGAAAATAACCCCTGACACCTCTATACCCAGCAGAGGGCCCCAAGAAGGACCAGGGGTCAACAGAGACATTAGGTTTAAGAATATGGATCCCTTGCCTGCCCCTCGAGCATTGACCTATGAGCTAGGAGGTCACGGTTCGATTCCCAGTCAGGGCACATGCCCGGGTTGTGGGCTCAATTCCCGTTGTGGGGTGAGCAGGAGGCAGCTGATCAATGATTCTTTCTCATCATTGATCTACCTATCATCTATCTATCTATCTATCTATCTATCTATCTATCTATCTATCATCTATCTCTTCATCTCTGAAATCAATAAAAAAAATTAAGAAAAAAGAATATGTATCTGAGTCACTGTTTGAGGGAGAGCCAGCCAATCTGTGACATCCACATTAGACTTTGAGCAAGTGAGAAATAAATCCTATCATGTTAAGCCACTGAGATTTTGTGGTTGTGTTTGATCTGCTCTAAATACAAATTTATTTAATCAGAAGTGATAATACAGTACATTTTTAAACATTAGAATTAAAATTAAAGGAAGGCATCCAGTGCAAAGCAGAGTACACTAACTGTTCAGTTTCCTATTGCTGTGTAACAGATTTAGTAGCTTTAAACATGGCAATCATTTTTTTCTTATCTCTTAAGGTTTCTATGGACCAGGAGTCCAGGACGGGTTGGCTGGGCAGCTCTGGCGCAGGGTCTGTCTTTGTCATGAGGGTGCAATCAGAGAGTGGCTGAAGTAGAAACTGCAGGACTGCTGGAGCATCTGGTTCTGTCTGGGCCCCTCGCTCCAGGAAGTTTCATGTCTCCGTGTGGTCTCCATTTGAGCTAGTTGGGCTTCCTCACAGCATGGCAGACTCAATACAAGTGGACCATTTACAAGGCAACCCAAGGCTCCAGGGAGAGAATTCCAGCAAGCAGGGCAGAAGCTGCCTCAGAAGTCACACAGCATCAAAGTGAGTCATAAACCCATCCAGATTCAAAGAAAGGGGATTTAGACACCATCTCTCGATGGAGGAGTTTCCAGGGTCTAGACAAACATGTAGGTCAGGAGATGATGCTACAGCCATCTTTGGAAAACATGCCATATTACCCAGGACAGATGAACTGACATTCTCAATCTTATTTTATCCTAAGTGTATCTTTCCTAAGGGCTAGGTACAGGAACTTGTCTTGGTTTGCTAGAGCTGCATTAACGAACTGGATGGCTTAAAACAAGAGAAATTTATTTTCTCCCAGTACTGTGGGCTCCAAGTGTGAAATCAAGGTGTCAGCCGGGTCATCTTCCTAATTTTTAGCAGTGGCTGGCGACCTCTGGCATCCCCTGGAAGTAGATGCACCGCTCCAATTTCCCATCTTTACGCAGCCTCAGCCTGTCTTCACGCTGTCTTCGCTCTGTGCAGCATTCCCGCTTTTTATAAGGACACCAGTCCGACTGGATTAGGACCCGTCCTAGCAGCCTTATTTTAACCTGGTTACCTCTAGTAAGATACTCTTTTCAAATAACGCCAGTTTCTGATATCCTGGGGGAAGGGCTTCAACTTACCTTTTTTTGGGGGGACATAATTCAACCCATAACAAATAGTAACTGCTCACAGGCTGCGAACGAAATGTTACAGGATGGCTAAAGCAATTCAGGAGGAGGGAGATCATTAGAATCCGATAGTTTTTGTCAGTCTTGTTTTCCAGTTCTCCCACGAAGGAAGGGTTCATTCACGCACTGTTTAAAAACCTTCAAATTCAGGGCAGAAACATGTGGGGGAGAAGTGCATATCTCGAAGGAATCCCCCCAACCCTTTGAGGTGGTTCTTCCTTTAAAGGTAACTGTCTAGGTGGCTGTGATTGTGCCGGCGTGAGGGGGAGGAAGTCCTCACAGCTTCTTGGCTCTGCTTCCAAATAAACCCAAACTTGAAACTAGTGCTCCATTGTCCTCCCTGTGTGCTGACTGTCCTATCTCTTTAATCTTGGGGAAGTCCTGGAGGGTTTTCACATTCTCACCTCTCCTGTTCCAATTCACATTCCTTGGGTAACTGAGGACTTTGCAGAATTTAAAGGGAAAGATGAGGCCTAACACCCTCCTTTTCCCATTAGTGAAGCAGGTGTGACTTTAGGGTCCAAAGTAGAGTGGGGGTTTGGGGGACACCATTTGTTGCTTATCTAAATTACACAGAAAATATCCCCGAATTACACAGAAAATATCCAAGGAATCCCTAACCTTCACACTTTCGTTGGATCCAAAATGCAAGCTTCTCTGAAAAACATTTCTATCTGTTTCACCTAAAATTCAGTAACAACTTAAAAGGAATGCTGGGGATGCTCACAGAAAAGAGAGCCTGGCACTCACATTCTTGGGGGAAGTGATCTTTCTTTCGTTCCCCTGTTACCCAGGGAGGCTGTGCACAAAGCAGGCAGGAGCCTTCTGAACGTTTCTAGAATGAAATCCCTAAGGGAAGAACATCGTTCCAAGGGTAAAGGCATTCTGGGTTTCAACCTGCCCTGTGACTCAGAGAGGTTAAGGTTAAGTTTCCTTCTGAGGTACCGTTGCTTTGCCTACAGAATGGGGAATATCAATGCCTACTGTTCATCATTCCTGCTGGGGGCTGGGGGTAAGGTTATGGGTGTCTGACACAAGGTAAGCGCCTTAACTTCTCTTGGCCACAGGCAACGGGGTGAGAAAAACCCCTGAAGCTCCTGCCTGTGTTGCTCTCTGTTCCAGATGCTGGCCGATGGCGGCAGATTCTGATGTGGCTGCAGACGTGGCTGTCCTGTTGACAATGGAATGAGGCCACACACACCTGAGTTAAAAAGTAGGGTTTCCCTGAAGTGGGTGGACATTCCTGGGGCCAAACACCTGCAGGAGAGGTGGGTACTTGGGTAAGTAATAGGTGAGCTGGGAGCTGGGCCTATTACTTAGGGAGAGAACACCTCTCTATGGATCTTTCTTTGAGTCTGGCCATAGAGGAATCTAGATGTGCCGAGAGCCGCCAGAGACGGGGGAGGGGAAGGGGGAGAAAGGGCACCCCAAGGGGGAAGGCGGGCTGGGATTCAGCAGGAGGAAGTGTGGCAACCCCGACCCAACAGCACTCATTTAAAGTGACTCTAGTTCCTTGTTAAATAAAGATGTATTTAATAGGTTTCTGTCCAGCCTCAATTGGGTAACAGCAGGAAATTCAAGTTCAATCTCATGGGCCAAGCAACCAGCACACCCAGACACTCCTTCTCCCCAAGTAGCTCCACGGGCCAACCTGGAAGATCCGAGCTTACCCAGGGGGATGGGAATTCCCCCCCTCGGTTCCATTTGGGGAGAATTAAACTGTAATTTGGTTTCTTAGAAATATTGCACACGAAATACACGAATATGTTCTTCTTAAGAAAAACAAAAAACATGCATATATAAAACTGAAGTCCCTCTGACTAGCTCCCCTCCTCCCTAATCCTGGCCCTCTCCCCTCCCTGCCGCCCCCCAAGTATATCCTAGTATGAACATGGTGCACAGCCCTTCACAACATTGTGTGTGTGTGTGTGTGTGTGTGTGTGTGTGTGACACCTACACAGCACTGACTCATGGACATTTTAGAACACAAGTGGCATCAGACTACGCTCGCTCTTCTGCAGTTTGCTTGCTCACCTCGCAATGACCCTTTCTCACGTCCTGCTTTCGCTGCTGTCTGATATCCATCGGGATGTCTAGATCAGAGTTTATCTAGCCATTATGTGTTTCCAATTTTCCACTATCACAAGCAATGAGGCAATGATTTTTTGCTGTACCTGCTTCCTCTGAAGGTGTGAGAACTTTATTTTTCTCAGCTGGGGGATATATAGCCCCATATAGAATTTCTGGGTCAAAGGTTATGCTGGTTGTTATGTATTTAAGGAATGGTTTGCGTCAGCACAGCCTCTTGCTTGGTATCATTAGTTTGGGCTAATCCGATGGGTGAAATAAAAGGGGCACTGTTTTATCCTACGTTCCCCTGCTTGACAGAGAGACCAATACTCTCTCATCGGTTTACCGGCCGTTTGTATTTGAGTAGGTATAAACTGTCTGCCCACACACCCTTTACCCATTTTTCTATTAGACTGTCCCTGTTTTGAATTGATTGATGGATGCTCCTTACCTCCTCTCCATACTAAGCCTGGATCTCTTCTGTATCCCAAATGTTTTCTCCCATCTGTCACTTGCCTTTTAACGTTACTTAAAGTGATGTTTTGTTCAAGCTTATCAATCGTTGCAGAAATCAAGATTTTCTAAGCCAACGTGAGGACAATGAAATAGCAGGTGGAATTCGGCAGCTCTGTGGCCCATGGCAAGGCTCTTCATCTTTCTGCTCTGCAGGTATCAATGACCGCTGCCTGTGAGTCCCGAGAGGCCAAGGAGATGTCAAAGCCTTTTCCAGCCCGAGGCTCCTTCTCAAGCCCCCGTGTGTCTCTAGAGCGGGAGCCACCCGAGGGCAGCATGGCCACCGGTGATGCCCTGAGCCCACTGCAGAGCCAGTTACACGCACCTCGTCCCAACTCCGCCTTCGGTGACCTCACGTCAGGATTGGAAATGGGCCATGGAGGGATTTGTATCATAGAAATAGACAAACATTACAAACCAGGGCTTTTCTGGCCTGGAGAAGCCGCTGTTACACATTGACCATCACACCACTGGCCGGCAGTGCCCTAGGCACAGCCCTCTGCCTGCAGACCTCTCAGCTGAGGGCCGTTGTGCCTAGCACGGACAGCTCTAGTCAGGAACCTCCTTCCTGTGCAGACCTGGAATCTCGCTCTGCTAACACAGATCCAGAGTCTGCCTCCAGAACAAACATTTCCTTCATGAAGATTTGTGGGCCATACAGTCTCGCTTGCAACTACTCAACTCTGCTACATATTCTTCGTGGTGTGCTTTTTTCTTCATCCATTTAAAAACTGTTTTTTTCCTCGAGGACTGTGCATACACAGGCAGCAGGCTCCGGCCCACTGGCTACAGTTGGCCAGGCGATGCTCACCAACAACTCGGGCCACAGAACACAAGCCACTCTGCAACCCACACAGCCACCCTCCCCGTCTCGGAAGATGGTTCTCACATATCTCTGGGTCTCTTCTTCTCACGCCTAGGGTTCTGCCCACGCGGCTCTCTAAGTCAATTCCAGATACAGGTGAAGGGATTTAGGAGTGTTTCTGGAATCTGCTTCCCTGGGCCGGGACTGTGGCGGGCATTGACATGACAGGCCCAGTGAAGGCAGGAAAAGGTACAGACACCTGGGCTGAGGTCAGTCAGGGGCGCTGGCCAACTCAGGAATGTCACAGGGTCTGGAAGCAGCAGAGCTCAGGGGACCTCTCCACACGTCAGCCGTGTGATCCCGGGCCCCGGACAGTCGCCCAGCCGGTGCTGCGGGGAACAGCGATGAGCTGGTGAAGCATCCATCTTATACAAAAACTGCTGTTAGACATTTTAACCCTGCTACGTTGGCTTCTGCAAATGCTTGCTTGCTTAAATAATAAGGAAAGAAGACTACTCCCTGTTCCAAAGAGGCCATAAACCTTCCCCAGACGAAGTTATCAGTGCTGGTGCCAGGCCAAGCCTTTGGTTGAGGTCTCAAAGCCCCAGCACATAGGGCCCTTTAAGAACTTGCAAAGGGAACCGGAAAAATCCTTATTTGGGAGACAAAGAAGGAAACATATAAATACCGGAAACGTACTGTGTGACTTTGCCCAGAATTTGAGAGACATTTTCCTCTGGGCCCGCGCGTAGTAATAATAATAATAATAATAGTAATAATAATAATAAATGTAACTCCGTCTCTCTAAGCGTTGCTTGGTTCTTCTGCGGTTGTCTGTAACACTGGCACCGCAGCGATGAGCTGGCACATCGCAGATTCATGATCAAAACAGATGACTGCTGCCATCTGAAGTCACGAAGCTTTGAAGTCGTTGGCTACGCAGCCAAAGATAACCAGATCGGGGTTCAGGGCCCTACCTCCTCGGGCTTTTGTGAAGATTAAATGTCTATCATGTGCTTATTAGCTCAATGCTTGGCACAAAGAAAGTCCTCAATGAATGTAATTATTATTCAGAAAAAATACAGCGGCTTGGGTTCCCTCCCAGAGACAGGGGATATGTTTTACCTCATTATCTTAGGGGGCTTGGTCCTCAGGCCATTTTCTAAAGAGGCTGGTTTTTGTGGCTTCTTTATTAAATGAAATAAAGTGAAAAGCACTTAGCACAGAGTATGGCATAGAGTAGTTGCTCAGGAAATGGCAAGAATCCTTCTGCTGAATGATGCCCAGAAACTGTCACAAAAGCTCTAACTCGTCTCGCACCTTCACTCCCAACCCACCCTGCAGCCCGCCATGTGAACACGGCACCTGACAGTTCTGCCTGACCTTTACTCTCTCCAAGAACTAACAATTGTTATCTCAGCTCCTCTGCATCCAGGTGGACACGGGGCCTCCAGGACTCAGAGGGGAGACTGCTGTCCCTGGCAAGCACATGGAATACATGGGGAGCTGGTCTACCCGCTTTTAGGGATGTATGCGGTGTGCCTGAGGGACCAACACTGTTAGGTCTGCCAGCTACGGCAAGAAAAGAAAGATTTCATCTTGTAAAACCACCCACATTTGGCAATAAGCTGGGATCCCCCAAAGGTCCCTTTGCCTCAAAAATCTGGTCTTCTATTGCCATGAACGACGGACTAATCTGTGAAGCTGAATTAAAGTACGGTCTCTGTGGGGGGGACAGGGGAGGAAGAAGATTTCAAAGCAATCACTGTCATTCAAGATGTAAGAGCAGAATTACGACTTTCTTTGAGTCCCAAGATGGGAACAGAATGCTGGACGGGTAAACAGAAAATGCATCATTTTTTGTCAATACCGGCAGGCACAGCACGACGCGGGACCGACCACACGGCCCAGCTGTTGGCAAGGAGGCAGCAGCGGCGGACAAAACTGATCGAGAGGCTGTGTCCAGTCCGAGGGGTCCCCTGAAAGGACTATCCAGCCCCCCTCACTGAATGACTGCATGTCCAAATTCAAGGCCAAATGATGGAACTGCAGTTTGCTGAGGCAGGTTTTCAAAAAGGAGGCTGCAGTTCTCAGCTAGACATGATACTAAAGGGAAAAAAAAAAAACCCCCGGGCCCCTTTTTAACTGAAGAAGCTTTATGTGGAATATAATAAGGCATTTATGCAACAAGCCGACAAACCCAAACCAGTTTCGTTTCCCTCTTCCTCGTTCAGGGAACTGAATCTATGTGCCCTCTACCCACTGACTAGATCAAAATGATTGCAACTCTGGAAAATATGCTATTAGTTCAGAGACGTGGTTTGGTGAGCCAGCTCTCTGGAGAAGAAAACCTTGATGGTTGTTTTCTGGGTGATCCAGGCCTGCTGCTCAGGCAGTGGGGTGACATGTCACGCCTACAGGATGTCTTATGTAGGTGGTCATCACACCTACTGTGGATTAATAGGAGCCACAGCGCTCCCACCCCCAACTCTGAGCACATGCTCATTTTCTGATTCCCCACTTGCATTTTTGATTCCATACTGAATAGAGAGAGAAGCGATGTGGAAAGAGAAATGGAAGGGGGGGGGGGGGTAACATAAATATATTCCAGTGGATACAATGAGCTTCCAGAAGCCCCCTCAGAAGCAAAAACAATGGAGTGAGTGCATCAGTTCAGGAAGGGAAACAGGAGAAAAGCATAAGACAGCAAGAATGAACCTGTGCAGAGCAGTGGCTCAATGTGCTTCCCAAATAATTCCATGAGACCAAAGGGTGCGCTCAGAGAGAGGTGACAGGTGCAAAAGAGGGTGCTGGAAGCCAAGCGTGGATGTCCGGAGAACCTGGGTTTCTGGGTTACAGCGATGAGAAGCCTGGGATCTGGAACCACCCAGGCTTTGGTTCTAGTGGGGGTGGGGGGTGGGGGGTGGGGAAGTGGAAAGGGAGGGTAGAGAGGAAGAGCCAAAATGTCCACTCTGGAGAAATTATAAACTAATGCAGATGAGAAAAAAGCAGATGCTGGCGTGCCAGAAGGGGAACCCAGGGTGAAAGGGTCTGAGAAGTTGCGGGAGGCCAGGAGATGCAGAAATGCTGGGCACAGGTGGCCCCAGGAACGGAGGAATCCTTGGCTGGGCTAGTTCAGGCAGGAATCGCATTAGAAAGGCCACTTATGGCCTTCTAGGCATGGTGCCCGACAGTTCAGCAGCTGAGCCTGCCAACTGGGTTACTAAAAAGAGGGTACAGGTGTGCAGGGGTACAGGACCCCGAGCCCTCAGGTGAATGTATGGGGCTCAGAGGTGCCTGGCTGGACCTAGAGGGTGGTCATCCCAGCCACGAATAGCCTCATCCGTTCACTCCAGTGCTCCGAACAAATGATCATGTATGGTGCGCGCTAGGCACGATGTGACCAAGAGGATGAGAACATTTATCAGAGAAAGAGAAGAGGCTGAGAGACAAACTGGAGTTCCACCCCCCATCGGCCCAGGCAGAGTTCCTGAACTAAAGAACGTCCCCACGTACAGGGAAATAAGAAACCTAACGGCCGGAATGACCACAGCAGACGCCAAACCTCTTTCTACTTCCAGGGCTTCAGTTCAAGAACTGGAGACCCACAGAAGTAACGAGGCCAATCAAAAGTGGGGCACACAGAAAAGCTGGGGCAGCCAGACATCTCTTCGGCCTGGGTCATTATAACTGGTGCTAGAATGAAGGCCGTGGGAAGTAAACCAAGCTGGGAGAGCAAAGATGCAGGTTTTTCCAAAATCAATCTGTCTGGTCTGGTTGAAAACAAGGGAAGGCTATTATCTGGGGAAGCACAGGGACCCACACCCCTCCCACTGCTGACCGGGTTTGTTCTCCCTGAGCTCCAAGGGCTCAGAGAAAGGCTGCTGGTTGTTCAGAACCTGGAAATCCTGGATGAAAGACCCCTGGCCCATCCGATTGGGGCCCCAGCCCGCCTGAAGGACGATGTTGCCCGTTCTTTGGCCACCCCCGAGACGTAGAAACCTGCAACTTAAAGAGGCACAGAGTAGAATGGTGCTGCCCTTTAGTTTGGGATGAGCTTGAGAAGAAAGGAAGGTTGGGGGAGGAAGAGATGGAGAAGGTGAGCGAGCTGATAATTCACTCATTAGATGGTGAGGCTCAGAGATCACTCTGGTCACTGGCAGAAGACGGGGGAGTCAGGCAGAGAAGGGGCACGGAGCCGAGTACTTCCTCCTGGCCACCTCAGTGAAGAGAAAAGGAAGGAGAAGACTCCCTGAAACCCTGCTGTGTTGGAAGAGGACCTCAAGAGTGGAGAGTCACCCCCACCAGAGGCCTCTAAGGAAGATGGAGATGAGAATGGATCTCCTTTTCACTAGTACAGTCAGCCTGGGCCACACCAGGGCTTGAGCAGGATTGGCTCTAAGTAGGAGACTCTAATGGGCAAAGGTGACTTTGAGGGTCTGAAGAGCTCACCTTATTTCTTTCCTTTTTTCCCTTTGCATAAATGTTTACTGAGTAGCTGACATGTGACGGACATTATTATACTAGATGCCAACGATAATCAGCAGCTTTAATTTTAGCTGCTGGTCTCTGATTGCCATTGTATCTAGCCTCACAAATGTCAGGCATATTGTAGGTTCTCAACTTCTGTCCCTCGGAATGCCATCAACTCTCCTTCTATCCTACTCTTTGGCCCATCCCATGAACCCAACTTAGACATGTGGTCTCATGTCTCGCCCCTCTCAGGCCCAAAGTGGAAATTAGCTCAGCTGACAAACTGCTCTGTTCTCAGGAGGGAGGCTACTTTCAGCAGGTCACAGACGACGCAGACTTTTGGCTTGTTTCCTCTTGACATCTCCACTGTCCTCGCTCTGGAAAGCCCCTCATTGCTGCTCATCAGGATCTCCCACTGGTCTCCTTGACTGAATTCAACTTCCACCACTTTTATGGGGCACTGACTGCTGACTGTGTGCTAGCATTCATGCCCTCCTCTGGATGCTCGAGATAGAAAGAGAAATAAGTAAAATGCTGGCCCATGCCCTGGATAGCTCGGTCCATTACAGGAGAAAGATATACAGACATGTAAAATATAGGGTGGTAAATGCTATAATGAGCACACTTCTATAAGGTGATCAAAACACACATAAGAAAGGAACTAAACCCGTGTGAGCTGGGCTTTGACAGACGAGTAGCAATTCTCTAGGCAGACAAAGTATGGCATGTCAGGCAGAGGGTGCAACATAAACAGTGGATTATGGGTGCCTAAGAAATGGCATAATCTGGTAAAGATGATTCTCTGTGGGTTGACCATGAAGGGCAGAGATGAAAGGGGTGGAGGAGAAGTGGTTGGGTATAAGGAAAGAGCTGGACATTGGTACAAAGATCCTACACTATTCTATTATGGCTCATGGGCCTCATTCTGTAGGCAGAAGGGCCAGAGATATTTTCTAAAGCTTTATTAAGATATAACTCACATACCATATCATTGACTCTTTTAAAGTATACATACAATTCAATGGTTTTTAGTATACTCACAGAGTTGTGCAACTATCACCACAGTCTAATTTTAGAATATTTTCATCATCCCCAAAAGGAAACCTCGTGCCCATTAGTAGCCACTCCCCATTCTTCACCACCACTACCCAGCCTGCCCTAGGACCACTAATCTACTTTCTGCCTCTACGGATTTGTCTATTCTGGACATTTCATATAATATGTGGTCTTTTGAGACTGGCTTCTTTCACTTAGCATAATGTTTTCAAGGTTCATCCATGTTGAAGTGTACATTAATGCCTCGTTCTTTATTGCTGCCAAATAAAGGTTGGTTGGATCACTATACCACATTTTGTCGATGGACATTGAGTTGCTTCTACTTTTTGGCTAGTGTGAAAAATGCTGCTATAAACTTCATGTATAAGTTTTTGTGTGGACATACATTTCTATTTCTCTTGGGTATAGTCTGAGGAGTGGAAATGCTGAGTCATATGGTAACTTTACACTGATTATTTTGAGGAATGGCCAAGCTGTTTTCTAAAGCAGCTGATCCATTTTATATTACACAACATTACAGTAGTTACATTGCAATAAATAGAAAATACCTCTGGTCTCCGGTAATGTTATGGAGAAATGTTCCAATTTATCCCAAAGCCCCACGAACACTTAATGTCATCTGTTTTTTTTAATTACGGCCACCCTAGTGGACATGAACTGATCTCATTGTGGTTTTGATTTGTAGAGATACCTAATGATGAGTGATAATGAGAATCTTTTCATATAATTATTCAGCAAAGCTTTTTAAGCAAGAGATGTAGCTGTTTTGAAATAAATCTGGGGGTGAGTTGGACAGGTGAGAAAAAATGAGAACGGTAATAAAGAGACTGACTCAGGGGCAGAACCCATGGGACTTAATGAAAGACTGGCTGTGTGGCACAGCGGGGAGTCAGGGGAGAAGGGAAAGGCAAGGATAGTGCCATGGCTTCCAGTTTGGGAAACTGGAAGATGGTGATGCCAAAAATCAAGCTAGAGAAGGAAAGGAGAGAGTGGGCAGGGGCGGGGAGATTATAAATTCAGTTTAGGACACAGTAAGTTTGAGGTACCTGGGGGAGATCCATTTGGTGGAGATGTTGAATAGGCAACTAGAGAAGCAATTGTGGGGTTCCAGAGAAAGACCTAGAGATATAGCTTTGGGGATACCGATATATTGGGAGATAATAGTGATGGTTGAGTATTATGAGCTGCATATATATTAAGGAATTTCGCAAATTAGGAAGCTTCGGCAAGAATCCTTTCAGTGGCAAGCAGAAAGTTAAAATGTAGATTAAAATGATCTGAAGAGGGAATGAGAGTCAAGGAAGAGAAGTGGGCAGGTACAGATTGCTTCCTATTTCCACGGAAATTCTTCCCGTAGTTTCCAGTAGACACATGGACGCCAAGGAGCTCAGAGACAACTCCCGACCCTTCAGAGAGGGCCGCAGCACCCAAAGGGTAGAAGAGGCAGGATGAACACAACTCTCCTGCTGGGCAAGTTGCCCTGGCAACAGAGAGCTAGCACCTGCAAAGAACCAAGACTTCTAGCCTTGGGCCACGTCTCCACTTCCTCATTCCAGTAACACTTCTAAAAAAGTGAAACATTAGGAACACAAAAGGGGGATGCTTCAAAAAAAAATGTACTTCCCCTCTAGAATCTGTGTCGGGCACACCGCCTTTGAGAAAAAAGGGCATGAGATACAACGGATCCTAACTACCCAGTGATAAAATGTGTATTCTTCAGTCCTGGAAAGAGTTCACTGTGGGGCACCAGGAAGTTTGGACTGTAACTCCTTAGCTACAGCACCTGGGTTAAGTGTCAAAAGGACCAGACACTAGAGGTATTTTCTATTTACCTCTCCAGATCCATGTTCTGTCCTTTTCCGTCAGTTCTGGGTCCAGGGAAGCTGCACAGAGAGACTGAATAAAAAGCTTTCTCTGTCAATTAGCTTCGAGTTTGGTTTGGCCACCAGGTAGCACCAATAAGGAAGAAGACTGAGGTCAACTTCACCTCCTCACTGTCAAGTTGCCACGAGTTGGCCGAGTTCCCCTACTGAGGGCTCAGCACATGTCAGGTGGTTCTCTCTGTATTTTTCCCCCCCTTCTCTCTGTGAAGTTATCCTTTCCAGGTTCCCCAAGCCACTCCCTTTCCTACCCTACAGGTCTAAGGGTGGTTGGAGCTTCTTGCTATCAATAGTCCTAGGGCGCTGCCCTGTCACTTGTTTTCTTATCCCATCGTTCAAGGTTTCATTCCTTACCCTCTAGGACACTTAGTCAAGAGTTGTTGCCTAAGGCCCAAGCAGGTAGATTAGCATCTCCATCAGTGGTCACCTTACTGGCTCTCAAGCCACATGAGGTACTTTGATCACATTTTCTTGTGCTTCTTGCTCTATCTGGACTGTCCGCACCTTCATTGGGCCAAGCACAATTTAAGCGCTGCAGGTGCCAAAGTAGGACACAGTCTTGCCCTCAAAGAAACATATTGAGGGGGCAAATATGCACGTACAGCTGCAATGAGAGCCCTCACAAAGCCATCCTGGCCTTCATTCCCACAGGAACACGAGCACATTCTCTGCCCCTTCCCAGCACCATGGAAATGCTAAGAAATGAGGGGCAAGAACAACATGGCTGCCGAAGAAGCAGCTCTGGAGAGAGACTCGGGAAGTTCCTCCAAGTCCAGGTTGGCTTTCAAAAGCTACTGAGTCACTGCTTGGAAATGGAGGAGGCCAAAGGCAGGAACACAAGAAGCACTGCCCTGGGAGGTAGAGGTCAAGGTGACTGGCAGCCCTAGATGAGGAGGGGAGGGAGTGGGGCAGGCTGGGGACACGCTCTCTGCTCCAAGGTGGTCTTTTTTACTTAACTCACTCCTCCTGTCCCCGGGAAAGGTGACAGCTTAGGAAACATGGACAATGGGCCTTGTAGGCTAAGTCCTATACAGGCTCAGCAGAAGTTAAGGACTCAAACAAAAAAAGTTCCCTCCCCAAGAAGCTACTGTCTGAGAATTAGTCTCTCCCACCCTTATATCTGGATAGGATGGGCTCAGCCTTCTGAAACCAGAATTAAATGAGATAACGCAGGGGAGGGGCCCTACAGTGCTGACCCCGAAGAGTCAAGTGAAGTGCAGCTCCCCATTCTTCTCCCGGGCTCTGGGTGTGCAGAGGTAGCTGAGTGGGGCAGGGAGCCTGTGACTGGGACAGCCTCCACCGCACAGAGAGGAAACAGGGGCCAGCAAGGAGAGGGAGCAAAACAAGAGGGGAAGCCAGAATGTCTGAGGGGTCAGTTGGAGCCACAATTCCACCGAGTTCCTCCTGGGACATCCTCTCAAGTCATTGGTTAGGGGGGTGGTTGGCCAAGACAGGAAGAGTAATATGATTCGTGACATGGCTGTGAATTTCCAGGAGGAAGTGTGAACAGTTCTCAGGGATTTCGAGTCATAGGTAGAGTCTGCGGCGTCCAGACGAGGGTCTAAGAATACCATGACTGAGCTGTGGAAGTCCCTCAGGCTGGCTGGCGGCCAGTAATGTTACCCAGCTTAATAAACCTTAGCGATTACAGAGCTTTCTTGGAAATAAGCAAAAATACCTTCTATTTATAACCTATGGATACAGCAGAGAACATCAAGCCAGATATTAAATTATGACTATATAATAAAAACTACAGATCTATGAGCTCAGATACCACATGTAGTCTGCTTTCATTATTTGCATTGTCCCAATTTTTCTAAGACCAAAAATGCCCGTTCAATAAACACTAAGGAAACACTTTTACAAATGAACTGGCAAGAAGTTCAGAGTGCGGGGAAGACGCCGTACGTACAGGGCTTTGTTTCGCAAGGGAATGCCTGGATGGCAATTCACCTACTTTATGTGATTTAATTCTGTTGTGAAAGGTTGAGACTGCTGCCAAATGCACTTTCAGATCTCTGTTCTTGCCTAATCGCAGCTATCTGAGGAGCCAGATGCCAAAAGTGTAACTCAGAACAGTTCTTGAAATTACCTTTGTGAATAAAAACAAAAGTTCAAAAAGTCAAAAGAGCTGGCTCCAGGTCAGGGAAGAGAGAACAAATGTAGCAGCAAAAAAACCGCAACCATTTAAGACATCTGTGCGCAAGCTATTGTGCCTTGTGAGGACCAGGAGAGGCACAGAAAGGGTGGAGACGGGGGGCTGAAAGGCTTCAGGCCTTGGATTCACCTCATTTACTAGCATCACTTAGGCCCCTATGACTGCCTTCAGCTTAGTACAGCTCTGTCACTTTTAAACCATCGCTTCAATCACTGTATTTGCTTCCTGAAAGGTTCTTGCAATTCTGGACTTGCTGACGGTGCAGCATGAACTCATCCACATACATCCACTGTGCTGATAGAGAATGAAAAACATTCATATTCATAGTCCTACTAGTTTGCATCTCGGTTTGGTTAAGAGTGAGCCTACTTAATGATCGAGCATAAAGTGGTCTAATCGTGCACGAATGTTTTAATACAACTCGGCAGCTGTTTGCCATGAGCAAACCAAATTCCACAAATTATTAACTCAGCCAAAGTCAAAAAGAGAGCTGAAAAGGGGAGTTGTTCCACAGGTATAGAGTTTCAGTTCTGCAAGTTGAAAAAGTTCTGGAGATCCGTTGCACAACAAGGTGCCTACAACTAACACTAATGCCCAGTACCTTAAAGATGGTTAAGATGGTCAATTTTATGTTATGTGTTTTTTTAAATTTAAGTTAAAAAATAACAGAATGCATTATTCATTCCATGCCCTTGCACTTGGCTATAACCACAGCATACTTCACCAATTAAATTGAGTTTGAGAGAGAGAGAGAGAGAGAGAGAGAGAACACAATAACACATGCATGCTAGCTAAAAAGGGTTAATCAAGAATCTCCTTTAAATTCCAAGCAGAACAAATAAGGGGAAAATTTAGGGTTGGAGACCTCAAACTAGCTTGATTTCTTTGAAACTATACACTATGCCAATACTTACGTGACAATTCTAAGATTTTTTACTTTCAATGTTAACAGGGTAACCTCTCAGATGGGTGATTCAAAGCTAAGGCGACTATCCTGAAGCAGGCTGAGATGGGGTGATGCCCACTCCTGCCTCAAGTCAGACCCAGACCCACCCACCCCTCTGCAGGCCTCTCTGCCCAGGCCCGCAGGGAGTAAGAATCACACTCCACATCATTTCTCAGGTGCCTGATGCGACTACCATGATTCCATGCTTTATTTTTAACCAGCTTACAGAATTTTCGATCCAACTAGTGCTTCTGTATTAGTTTGTGAGGGCTGCTGTAACACAGTACCCCACACTGAGTGACTTAAAACCACAGGAATTTATTGTCTCATAGTCCTAGAGGCCAGAAGCCCAAAATTCAAAGGGCTGGTAGTTCCTCCTAAGAGCTCGGAGGAAGTACCACTCCAATCCTCCCTCTTTGAATGGCACTCTCCCTTTGTCTCTGTCTTCCCACGGCCTTCTTCTTACAAGGGCACCGGTCATATGGGATTAGGGGCCTACCTTACTCCACTGTGACCCATATTGATAAGGAAAATGCGGGAGCAGTGGGGGTGGGCGGGGTGAGAGGGGGAGGTTTGCAACCTAGTTCAGTTCAGTATCTGGTTAAAACTGTAGTCTTACTTCCCCACTCCGACTGACTTGGGCGAAGCTGCAGAACCTAACCCCAGGGCCACAGCTGACTTGGGCGGAGCTGCGGGGACCCTCAGGGGCCCGCCACAGGAGGAGATATATAGGTCAGAGCAGTTCAGGCTTTGCATCCGGAACTCCCCCGGACTAGCAGGTCTTTGAAATAAAGGTTAAACTTTCCTCCCTCAGAGAGCTGGCTGATCGTTCTCCCATGCATTCTGCCACAATATCTTAACAATTACACATACAATGTCCCTATTTCCAAATAAGGCCATATTTTGAGGTAAAGGGGATTAGAACTTCAACATAGCTTTGTGTGTGTGTGAGACAAACATCAGCTGGAAATTTGTTTAAAATGCAAATTCTTTGGCTCCACCTTAGACCCCACTGAGAGAGAGAGGGAAAGAGAGAGAGAGAGAGAGAGAGAGAGAGAGAGAGAGAGAGAGAGAGAAGAGAGAGAGAGAGAGAGAGAGAGAAAACACACAATAACACATGCATGCTAGCTGAAAAGGGTTAATCAAGAATTAACTTAGAAACTCTAGAAATGCAGGTGATCAATAATATATATTTTAACAAGCCTTTCAAAGTGATTCTGATGCATGCTGAAGTTTGAGGACCATGATTTCAAATCATGCTGTACATTTAAAAAATCATTTTGGCATGTTAAGTGCGTATCTTGCCCTTCCAACAGAATCGCTAGCCCTTTGGGGCTGTCTCTGACTGTATTTATTCCGTCTTGCTTCTTTCACAGTTGTGAGCAACTAATACTTATTGCTCACATAAATAAGTAAATAGATGATGATTGCTTTGGCAGGCTAGAATCTGGACGTCTGTGCAGGCCACATGTGGCCTATAGACAGGTTTTATTTTGTCTGCCCAGGAATACTATGAACTAATTGCCAACATTAAAAACCTAGACTGCAGAGGTTTTTTTTTTTTAAAAAAAAACCCTGCAAGATCGCTGGCCATCACTGGATCTGAAATTCCACACAGCAACAATCAACTGATGGCTGCCTCTCTGAGGTGGGGCATCAGGGTTCCAGTTAGCCACAGTCCTCACCATTCCCTGATGCCTCCCCGACACGGGGGCCTTATGCAGAGCAACTTCGCTTACCTACGTCACCTATCTGGCCCCTAAAACATTTAGATCTAAACCATGCTGGAGAGAAGGAAGGCAGATAGAAAAATGCATCTCTATCCACAGCCTGAAGTACTTAACTAAGTATACTTAGTCAAGTTTCTGAGCAGCAACTTTAGAAATGGAATTTCAGAAGCCAGTGTCACTGATTAGCACTGACTTTGCTTCTGAGAGTTTAGCTTCATGTTTCACAGGGCGAGGTATGAAATGACTACAGCATCGAGGATCAAAGGTTGGTAGGGCCCTGCCTGTGTGACAACGCGTGGGCGAGCTATAACATGGTGAAGGGATTTTCTATCAGCATGATTGGGGAACAATGGATGTGGAGGGCACGAGGTCGTGATTTTGAAGCGCCACACAGGCCTCCTTTGTGTATATGCTAGGCTGAGCTCCAATAGCAGATCAGCTGTGAAAAGATTATTGCCCAGGGAAGCAAGTGGGGGAAGAGTCAAACTTTAAAACTACGTTCAGGCTTACGTATAGTTTAAAGGGCAGATCCTGGACTAGATTTGACAACTGTGCCTGTAACCCAGACACCCAATATTTGTAAAAAGGATAGAAAAGATACCATTTCCATACCTCACCCAAGACACTGGGAGCAGGTTCATGAAAAAGTGAGCGGAGTGGTAGTCTGGGGTCTCTTTACCTCAGAGGTGAGGATGGGCCTGGGGTTCAGAGGGGGGACTCACACACAACAGTGGAGACAGGCACAAGTTTTCAACGAGGCAACAAGCTTATTAGTAAGCCCCAGAAAGCTACCCTTGCCATGGAGTCCATCCCAGAGCCGTACATCAGAGAAACACAGCTACTCAGAGATTACTGAGCCAGAAGGTATAATAGATACGTGGCCACTACAACATCATAGGGCTACCTTCTAACAAATTATTCAATTTTATTCTCTCTTCACCACCACTGTACCTCAGCATTCTTTAGAAAGAAAAGAGATGGAATATGTCACCGATGACTAAATCTTCCTTTAAAGCTGTTAGAATTTAGAACTGTAGGCGGAGACGGGGTTCTACGGAATGTAACATCACAGGTGATCTGATCATAAATTCCTAATTGGGCAGGTCCTGGTGGGTAGTCATGCCTCAGGCATATAATTTCTTTGGTAAAAGGTTTATCTTTGCCTTAGGTTTATCAAAGCCTGTCCATTGTTTTTATGCATCTAGGTCAGTGATGGGCAACCTTTTGAGCTTGGTGTGTCAAACTTCGCCAAAAAACTGAGCATAACTCGGGTAGTGTGTCACTTTGAGGAAAAAAACATTATTTCGCAAATGTTTCGTCCTCAGGAGCAGCAAATGTTTCATCCTCTGCATGCGGCCGCGTGTTATCAGAAATGGCTACGCCTGTCAGTGCTGACACGCGTGTCATAGGTTCGCCATCACTGATCTAGGTTAACACACCTTTGAAATAAGCATAACCACCCTCAAGAGAGCACAGCATCTTCCTGTGGGGAAGGCACAGTCTCCTAAGGCCCCTCCAGCCCCTTCTCATAGCTGCTCTCGGTGAGTTTGCGCAACTTTTATTCAAGGTCACCCCACAATGAACTATGTCCTGTTGTGAGCCGCTGTGTACCTCCTAGAACGGTTATAATGAAAAACGAATTCTGATAATACCGAGTGCTGGTGCAGCCACTGAAACTCTCATCCTTTGCTGGAGGGCCTGTCAAATGGTGCAGCCACTTTAGAAAGCAGCTTGGCCGTGTCCTTTACAGTTATACACACACTTACCACGCGACCCGGCAATTCCACTCATAGGTGTTTACCCCAAGGCAATGAAAGCTTAGGTTCACACACAAGTCTGTATGTGAATGCTGACAGCAGCTTTATTAATGATTGCCAAACTCTAGAAACAACACCGATGTCCTTCAGTGGGTGAACGGATAAACATCATGCAGTGGAATACTATTCGGGGAGGAACTCATGCGCAAATCTCAAAAGCATGATGCTGAGTGAAAGAGCCAGTCTCAAAAGACTATATCCTATATAAACAGACTTATGTAACATTTTCCAAAAGACAAATGGATGGAGAATAGCTCACTGGTTGCCTGGGGGTAGGGATGGAGGTGGAGGGTGGGTGTGACTACAAAGGGATTAGTACAAGGGCGTTAGGGGGCGATGGGACTGTTCTGAATCATGATGTGGGTGGTGGTTATAGGAATCCACGTGTTAAGTCCCATGGATTTGTACCACCCTCCTCCAACATCAAGTTGACTGTATGATAATTTACAGTGTCACCCAATTTACACTCAGGATAAATGCGCCTAATAAAGAACGTCTCTGCAATGGGGTCAGTCAACAGAAGCTGAATCCATAATGAGCACCGGCAGGTGGGTGTGAGGAGGGCAGTAACTCACGGGCGTCATGGGTGCAGTTTGGCATGTAAAGAGGGGAAGTGACACTCTCAGTCACTGGGCACCACCTGGTAATTCTCCGAAAAGGCAAAACGGTTGTGATCTGTAATGTTTCTTTCCCGGGAACTTTGCATTCATGGTCTCTTACAGCAGCTTTAAGGGAGGAAATTTAGGCTTAGGGATGGTAAAGGATTTACCCCGATTTTGATCTCGGTTCTGTCTGGTTCCCCAGCGGCTACATAAAGCCACAGCGTGGATTAAGCTGTGATTCCTCCCTTTTCTGTGCTGCACCTCCAGCAGGCCCCTTAATCCTCGGTGCTCTTCAAGTCCCGCCCTGCCTTTAAGGCAGTGATTGGGGAGAGAGGCTATTTTGCCCTCAAGGGACATAGGGCCACGTCTGGAGACATTTTTGGCCATTTTTGGCCGTCGCAGCTGGAGGGGACAATGCCACCAGCATCTGGTAGGTAGAAACCAGAGGTGCTGCTAAGCATCCTACAGTGTCCAGGATGGCCCCCTGGAAAAGCAATTACCCCGCCCCAAATGTCACCAGTGCAGACGCTCAAACCTCTTGGTTTAAAGGAACCAAGAGAGGAAATATGTATGAGCCAGACACGGTGCTATAGGCATTTTTAAATGCTTATCTCCTCATTTAAGGTAAGTATTATTAACCCCAGTTCACAGTTAAGAAGGTGGTTGCTCAGACCCATAGAGCAACGTGGCCAAACCCCAGTGATTAGACAAGAAGCTGTGGCTGCCCCAGGCTGCTGTGATGACAAAGCCCAGAGTTCCCGCAGTGTGGTGCTGGGGTGGGCTGGACCCTCCTCACCTCCATCTCCTCTGGTCTCAAAAAGTCACCTCTTAGCCCTGAGAGATCTGCAGACAGGGGAGCTGCGGGGCCGGCAGGAGGGACATGTGAACTCCAGAGGCTCTCAGGAAAGAGTGGGCTCGTCATCACTCAGAACCTCCCAGGATTGGTGGTCACCAGTGTGCTTTTGCATCACCCATCCCTTCGCCCTCAGGGCACTCAGGTCCCTCCCCTCTCCAAAGAGAGGACAGTGTCCTCTCCTCTCCCCTCAGCCTGTGCTGTGGGATTTGGGCACCCAGACAGCAGCCAGGGACGGGCGCCAGTCCCAGAACAGCGTGCTCTGATCCACATCCCATGGGCAGGGTGGGCCTCAGACACCAGGCAAACTGCTTTAAAAACAAGTTTCATAATCACCTCTGAGTGATTCTGGTTCAGTTTTACCCTTTCATATAATGAGTACCAACAGTTCCAAGAGCTGAAAATGGTGTGTGTGTAAGATAGAGGGAGGAGGGAGAGACAGAGTAGAAGAAAGGGGGAAAGAGAAGGAAGAAAGAAGTAGAGAAGGACATAGTATACTTAAAAGCTTAACATAAAACTCAGAAAACAGATAACCTCATAATAAGCAAAGAACCCTAAGATTGGGGAACACTTGCAAATCAGGCGGGAATACATGAATGGTCTTCAAAATTACTCCAGATAACTGCAGCTAGGCAGGCAACACACCCTAGTCACTTCTCCAACTTGGCAAAGCAGAGCCCCCCTTCATCCCTGCACTCCGCCTCCCTGCTCCACAGCCACGCAGAGGGCACTCACAGCTCCAGAATCAGGATGACGTCCGTCTTGTTCTCGTACACCTCGTGCAGGGTGATGACGTTGGGGTGCTGGATCTCCTTCAGGATGCTGACCTCGCGCTCGATGTCCTCGCGGCTCACGCCCCGCCGGCTGGATTTCGTCCTCCTCTTCTTGATGAACTTGGCCGCATACTGCAGACCCGTGCTCTTCTCGCGGCATTTCTTCACCACGGCAAACTGCCCGCTGAAGAGAGGGGACGGAAGAAGAACATGAGTCATTTATATATTCTTTTTAAAATATATATATATATTTTATTGTTTTTTTACAGAGAGGAAGGGAGAGGGATAGAGAGTTAGAAACATTGATGAGAGAGAAACATCGATCAGTTGCCTCCTGCACACTCCCTACTGGGGATGTGCCCGCAACCAAGGTACATGCCCTTGACCGGAATCGAACCTGGGACCCTTGAGTCCGCAGGCCAATGCTCTATCCACTGAGCCAAACTGGTCAGGGCTACATATTCTTTTTGTTCATTAAAATACAAGATTCGAGCAAGGATGTGCCAAGGGTTGGGGGTGGGGGGGACGATGGAATTGTGAGTAGAAAAGTCCAAATTGTGAGCAATTAACACAGTAAGTAGGGCTAGTTCTTATTCTATTTCAGTTTTATTAAGCCAGTTTATTTATGAACAAGGGATAAAAATTATTTTCTTGAATTATGCTTTGTTGAATTGGTAATGATGCCTCCACTTCTGTGCTGGCCTCCTTCACGCCCATTTCCGATTCGGGGACAGCGGGAAGGAGCTCCTGGATCAGACCTCACTCCCAACAAGCTCTTTTCCTTGTGTGTTTAGGAAAACAAGAGATGGAGATGAGGGAATTGGTAGGAAACTATGTAGAGCCCTGACTCTGATGACATATTTCTAGCACCAACAGTTATCAACTGAAACACCAGAACAAAACAAGCTATATGTTTTTTTCATACTTTGGGAACTGATGAGCCCTATGACATCTGCTGGCTTCTTCTCCAGCATCACCACCCTCCTCTTCCTTTTCCAGTACCTTTATCTAGGGATTGTTGTGGTTCTAGGAAGTTGCCTCCATCCATAACTATAGATACAGATCATGTGACCTGGGCTAGGCCAATCAGTGAACTACATTCTCCTGGCTCCAGTGATAGGCCCAGGACCGAAGTAAGACCTTCCAGAGAATGTTTAGACAGAGACTTTTTGATCCCTCCAAACTGCTGACAGACACCTTGGAACCATATGAGAAGCCACTCTTGGTTTAAAGCTAATCACATTGCAGAGACAGAGCCAGTAGAAGGAACAAGACTAGGTCTGTGGTAACACTGGGAGTGGCTAGATCAACCCTAGACTGAGACCATCTGCCTTTGGAAATTTCAGCAACATAGGCCAATAAATTCTCTTTACTGCTAAAGCCAGTGATTTGTGTTTTCTATTTCTTACAGAGGGAAGTATCCTATCCATCCAGTGCCACAGCAAATAACCAGAGCCTCCTATGCATATATAAAGGAATATCTTTATATATAAAAGCCCAAGCGACCATTACAACCGGTCGCTATGATGTGCACTGACCACCAGGGGGAAGACGCTTAACGCAGGAGCTACCCCCTGGTGGTCAATGCGCTCCCACAGCCAACCTCCCATGGTCCCTCCCCCCCCCCCCCCCCCCCTTGCTGGCTGGCCCCTGTGCACGAATTTGTGCACTGGGCCTCTAGTCATAAAATAACTTGACACACAATAAAAGGTGAAGACATAAGTGGGTGAGATCTTGAGAGGTAAGTAGGCTACCCTGAATGTAAGTGAAACAACAGAAAGATGCTTCCTGTAATGACCCTCACTTCTTCCCTAGCGCCCGAGGCAGGGTCGGTCCCCCCATCACAGGACCTGTACATTTCTTGGCACCCGCTGGAGAACTACTATGCAGAGCATTATCACAGTTATTTTTAGCTAGTTTCATTCCCCTCACATGAAGACAAAAAGGGGAGAGAAAATCAAATAACTGGTAATATTTTGATGCTAAAGAATGGATACTTCAAAATGTTACTCATTTACCTGAGCAGCAGAAGGCCAGAGAAGAAAAAACACATAGTGAAGGATTATTTTTATGGCAGTATCAAATTTTTTGCATGACAGGTTATTAATGCCTTCTTTCCCCCTGCAGCAGGAGAGCAGAGAAGTTGAAGAATAAATCACACCAGAATGCTAGCACTGATAGTCTGTAAACTCACGACCTGAAAGAGCCAGGGGGTCTGTTACGACTTTATTACAACCATTTTCTAATTTCTCTGGGGAGTGAGGGACTGGGCTTTCTATCTATTGAGGGGCAGGGGGTGTGCTGCAGAGATGGGGTTTATGGAGAAAAGCAGGAACTCAGCCCCCCTCCTCACAGAGGGCTCTCAAGGGACCCCAGCACAGAGAGGAGGCAGAGTGCACTTCACAGGGCAGGACCTCCAAACCATAAACATCTGTGCCTGGGGGCGGGGGGGTGGTGGTGGTGGTGGTGGTGGTGGGCTGTGATGCCTCCTCCGGGCTACTGGCACCTACAGGCACCGTGATTTATCCCAGGGGCTGTAATGACTCGAGGCAGACTGTGGTTTGAATCACCTTGCGTTAAAAAAACAAAACTAAAGTGCCAAAAAAAAAAAAAAATAAAAAAATCTGCAGGCAAACCACAAAGAATTTAAATACAAGCCTAAATTGAAAGACTATCTGAGTGTGTTTTCATCGCCAAATGATCCACTGTTGACTCTTCCCCGCCCCCCCCCCTTTTAACTCTGTAAGATTCACATCATCCTCATTTCTTCTGTCAATGAGAAAGCCAAGCTTCAGAGGGACGTTTTAAAAATTGCTCTAAATCACTCGGCAAGTAACTTTGCATAATTCAGAAATGACTCCAAACCCAAAGTGTAGTATTTGCTCCAAAGCTCTAGTCATTGAGCCAGGTTGCCATGCTGGGCTTGTGTCCATTTTGTTTGAGATACAAGCCACCCCCCTCTGAAGTTGCAGGACTTCATTCTAGAAAAGAGCTTTCTGGGGGGAAGGCAAAGAGAAGAGGTTTGTGGTTAAAACATTTGGGCAATGTAGCCTTCTCCTCGCCACCGAAAACTCATCAAGTGTTTGAATTAACGAAGCCATTGCTTGAATATCCCTGTGGGTGCTCTGCAATAAAAGGCAAACCACGTTTCGTGTGGGCTTAGGAAGCACGATATTAACTATCAGAAAGAACCACAGAAGAGCCTCAAGGTCAGATGGCAAGCGACTGGTGAAGCATCTGTGTTCTTGGAGGTCTTATGTATTTCATAGTGCATTAAAAATGAACCTGTCGGCCCTAGCTGATTTGGCTCAGTGGATAGAGCACCAGCCTGCGGATTGAAGAGTCCCAGGTTCGATTCCAGTCAAGGGCACATGCCTAGTTTGCAGGCTCGATCCCTGGTGGGGGACGTGAAGGAGGCAGCTGATCAATGAGTCTCTCTCATCATTGATGTTTGTATCTCTCTCGCCCTCTTCCTTCCTCTCTGAAATCAATAAAATATATTTTTAAAACAATAACAACAGCAGCAGCAACAACAAACACCTGTCGAACTCTGTTTCATCCATTCAGGTTTTATTTTCAAACTCATTTCTTTGTGGGAGTTTTGCTCTCGCTTTGGGAAAGATGGGGTGGACAAGCAAAGTCAAAGCTGTTGCATTCAGAAGGCAGGAAGAGCAAGTTGTCTGGGAGCAACTATTTTTTTCTGCCCGTGGCTTGGTGCTTAACCTAAGCTCTAACGGTTTCACTGCTGACTTTGATCCAGACGCCACATTAGAACAAGCTCCCAGCCAGGAAGTGCAGATTAAAAAACAACAACAACAAAAACACACCAAAATAGCATATAATTTTTGGGAGAATTTAAAGCATGCATCTACCCAGTACCTATGACAGTTAAAAATTATTTATGGGAACTACTTGTTATTGCGAATTCCCTACATTAATGCTAGAAACAGATCTGGCTTAAATCAAAACAGCTTGATAAGTTTCAACTCTACCCTCCTTCCAAGTCTTAGCAATAAGGTTTCTAATTAACACAAAATAACTTTTACTTTTGAATTCATATGTCAGCCCCCTGGCACAATTACAGTGCTGGCTTATGAGCCAACTATTTTTGCTGAAGAGCTGTGTTGACAGAGTGGCAGCAGCTGGGATCCTGGTAGAAAACTGAACTTACAGGTCTTAAATAAGAGGTGATTTTTTCAAGGATGAGTTAACATTGGGTAATAATTCACATTTATGGCAGAGGAAAGACCCTAAAGAGTTTATAGACTCACGGGAGAGACAAGCATGTAACACCGGGATGTTGGATGGGCCATAAAAAAGACGTGGCCACTCGGGGAGAGAGAGTGAGGAGGCCAGGAGACCCAGGCTGCGTCTTGAAGGCTGGATGTGACCCGGGAGATGAAGGTGTGTGTGGAGGGAGGAGTTCTGAGAGGAGGCACAGATGAGCCGGGGCAGGGAGCACCAAAGAGCCTGCCTCGCGTTTCTGAGAGAAGAGGGAGTGGCGGGGGGGATGAAGAGCAGCTCCTCAAACAGGGTCCCTCCCAGAACGAAGTAAGGCCAACCCCAACTCTGTCCGTAACGTGGGAAAACAAGGACTTCTGAGCCTCAGTTTCCCCGTTCATGCAAGGGTGATGACAACATGAAGTGAGACCCTGCATGTGAGTGTAAACTGGGTTCTCTAAGCACATCAGGTCCATGTAAAGGAGGAAAATTAGCAAGCTGTCTCAGCTGCCTGCTTCTCAAAGAAGCACAGAGGGTCCTATTTCAGCGGCTGAAAAGCAGCACCAGTTTCTTCTTGGCCTTTCTACCCAACAACTTTGAAATCTATGTGTTAAGTCTCTACATCCCCCCACCCCATCCCACGGCTCCCAAATCAGGAATAACAAGGCCTCCATCTATTTTCAATTTAGATGGAGGCCTATTCGATTTGTCCCCTTTGGTCCCCAAAGGACCTTGTGCCTTTGCTTGGCTACTGACGTGTTAGCCTGTGGGTAGGTGAGGCCATATCTTCCATCTCCATGCTCTTCTGCAGGGTGACCTGGCCTCTTCCAGCACCAGGGGGGCTCTCAGCCTGCTCCCCTAGAACCCGAGTCTTGCTTGCCCAACAGAACGTGGCAGAAGTGCTTCTGGGGGGTTCTGTCTGGAGTTCTCAGAAAACGCATTCTTGGGAGCTACCTCTTGGAGCCCAGCCCCTGTGCTGGGAGAAGTCTGAGCCAGTGGTCGGCAAACTGTGGCTCGCGAGCCACATGCGGCTCTTTGCCCCTTGAGTTTTTAGCAAAGGCCAGCTTAGGAGTACCCTGATTAAGTTAATAACAATGGCCTACCTATATGGTTTAAATTTAAAAAATTTGGCTCTCAAAAGAAATTTCAATCATTGTCCTGTTGATATTTGGCTCTGTTGACTAATGAGCTGGCCGACCACTGGTCTAAGCCATGTGGAGAGGCCGCATGGACGTGCTTCCGCCAACAGCTCCTGCTGAGTTGCAAGCAGCTTTAAAAGGCTGGCCAGGCGACTGGCCGTCATGGATGTCTGGCCTAGCAAGTCTTCAGATGGCCCCTGTCCCAGCTAACATCTTAGTGCAACCACACGAGACACCCTCGGTGAGAACGCTCAGGCAACCACAGAAGCATGAGAGATGTTTGGAGCTACCAGGTTTGGGAGTGTTTGTTACCCAGCCACGGGCAGGAGGAACAGCCACTGAAATATCTGGGATGGTGGGTTGAACGGAGGACCCAGGAAGCTGAGTGGAGGAAGGCTTCCATGCAGAGGGCGGGGGGCTGACCAATGCCACAGACCGACCTAAGGAAGCGCGTGGAAAGGAGTGGGCGCGCCCTGACCATCTTGAACACGGGTCCCCGCCAGGCTCACACAAACGAGCCCTCTCGTCACATCAGCGTGTGTGGGCTCACCTTCAGGTTCTTCACGTATCATCTTGGCAGCAGTCCCCCATCTTTCAAGGAAAGTGCTGCTTCAGCGAGGGGGGACCTCTGTGCCAAGACCAAAACCACCACCACCAAACCCCAAAGACTCACTGCAATGTCTTAACAGAACGCTGGCTGAGCTGTGCTCATCTCCGGTTTACCTTTCACCTCGCCCCTCGCCCCTCTCCCCGCCCCCCCCACACACCAGGGAAACACACATAAACCAACCACTCCAGCAGGACCCAGCACACATACCGCTACCTAATCTGTATTCTGACTGGTCCGAAGGCCAGCCACATTCCCACAGTGACAACACCTTAGGGGACGCAGGTGAAGACGAAGTGCTTTGTCCTGGTTCAGTGGAAACCTCCCCTTCCATCCTAACCCACCGACGAAGAAGGCTGACCCCTTCGGGAACTGGGTCCTCAGCACGGAGCTCAGTTCCCTCGGAGTGTCCCGTGGTGCAGCCCACGTCGGGAACTGTTCTCCTCCTGGCCTCTGAGAAGCTATGCGTGACAGGAAGACAAACCACTTTTGACAAAAACGCAAAACTTGTGATTATATATATATATATTTATATTTTATATATATATATATTATTATTATTTTTTTAAAAATATATTTTATTGATTTTTTACAGAGAGGAAGGGAGAGGGATAGAGAGTCAGAAACATCTATGAGAGGGAAACATCGATCAGCTGCCTCCTGCACACCCCCTACTGGGGATGTGCCCGCAACCAAGGTACATGCCCTTGACCGGAATCGAACCTGGGACCTTTCAGTCCGAAGGCCGACGCTCTATCCACTGAGCCACACCGGTTAGGGCATATTATTATTATTATATATTTAAACATTCCAAAAATTATTTGAGCTGCTACCAGGGCTCAGTCAAGGTGGCAAGGTGTAGAGAACCCACTGAGGAAAGCAGCAGGTTGCCGGGGCGCCGACAGGGAGAGGCAGCGTTTGCGGAGGGATAAACAGCAGCAGGTCACCCTGGGAACCGAACAACACACGCGACTCAGGAGTGAGATGCCGGATGAGAAGTGCTGCCTCGGGGCGGGCCGGGAGGCTTGAGGAACACACCCGGTGGAGGAGGGCCAGCCCCAGAGGCGCACACCTTGGGGACAGCATCCTCCCCGGAGGTCAGGACCACACACAGAAGTCTGCCAAGCACAGCAGGGCAAAACCCGGGGCCCGAGGCAAGAGCGTACGCGGGTCTGAATTTCTGCACAGGTGTGGTGCTGCTGCCAGGGGCTCAAAGAAACCAAGTACACAGAGTATCGGGGTGGCAGGAGCAGCCTCATTATAATGAAGGACTTAGCAAATAAGAAATTAGAAGGACAGCAGTGAGCACCTTTGTTCAGCCCGCCTGTCTCGATGAGACCGTAGCAGGGACCGTCTGAGACCCACCTGGAGCAGCGCGTCTGTGCAAAGACATGCTACTGAGAGAAAGGCGTTCATGGGTTCATGGCCAAGAAGTTTGGGGGAAACAGGTTAGAGTCACAACAGGCCTCTGTATGTGGTTCTCAGCAGACCCTGCTCTCTCTAAGAGGGGGTATAGCATTCAGTGTTTCAAGGGGTTTGGGGCTATTCCCCACACTTTTTTTTTTTTTTTTTTTTTGGCATGGGGCATTTTGAAGTCCAGTTTTCTTAGGAAAGTTTGCTTTGGTCCTCTCTTCGCACTGATTCCTTTCCATTCTCAGCACAGAGCTGCGTTTGGAGGTTATTTCTTAAAGCAAGACACCAGTCTTGCTTTAAGAAATAGTATTCTCCCTCAGGCCTGGGTGGGGATGAGCGCAGAGCTGGGGGTGCAGGTGCCCACGGGGTGCAGACCCTTTTGGGATGGTGGCCCATTAGAAGGGTGGGGACAACTAAGTCAGGCCACTCCTGGCCTCTGCCTTCTGCCTCCTGGTCAAGGGCTGAGTAGAGGAGACAGGAAAATGCACGGTGGTCCCAGTCCTACCAGAGCCTAGTACCATTTGAGACTAGCAGGGGATTTTGACGTTTTTTTTCTTTCAGAGTCAATTGCATTTGGTTATTTAAAGAGGCAGTGAGAGCAGGCAGAGCAGGTGTGGAGAGCAGGAGGTCCGAGGCAGAGCAGTGGTACTTGCTGGTGGATCTACAGGTGTGGCTGAGCCCTCGCTGCCACCTTGGACCGTGCGAGCCGCCCCGGAGAAGAGTGAGGAGGTGACGGGCAGGGGCCCTGACCCTGTGGAGCCCTGAGCAAGGCCTGACTGGCCTCCCGGGCCCTTGATTGACACAAGCCTGGCGATAACGCTGCCATCGCGTTCTGGGTGCAGCTCCTTGGGGTTCTGTCACTCGTCGCCATGCCTAATCTCGCCCGGTTCAGATCTGGTCTGTGACCTCGGGATCTTACAACCGGCAGGCATTAACAAGACCCTGCTTATCACAGAGCAGCGAGTGCTACATGAAGGGGGTGTGCACAGTGAGTGGGGGTCCCGCTCTAGAAGAGGCCTGAGATAGCCTAACTCAGGGCCAGGGCCAGAACACAGGCTTGGTGCTTGACAGCTGTTGGTTTTTGTTTTTAAAGCCAAAGAGGAAGGAAAGATGAAAACCAGCCTTAGAAAAGTGTCATCTGATACCGTCTGAATGGGACCTCCAATGGACTAGACTAGTAAGACAAACAACAATAATCCAAATACTTTCTCCGAAATATACAAGCGCCCCATCGTAATCAGGATGACCCCGGGGAGAATAAAATGACCTAATAGAGAAAGCGTGTCACACAGGGCGCAGCCCTCCCATTTAAACAGTGGTGACAACATCAGGTGACTGGAGATGGAGGCTTCCTTCCCCAAGTCCATGTTTGAGCTCTGGTTGCCCAGCTGCGTCTCCGAGGGCTCGGTCCTGCCCTTGATCATTCCGACTTCAGCATGCTGTCCCTTGGGCCAATCCCATTATTTGATCATCCTGACTTTGTCATGTAATCCCCTTTCAGCTGCTGGCTAAAGTTAACTGGGCCATAAGGCACGATCTGTATTCAACTCAGCAAGCGGCTCTCAGGGGAAAAAAGTTGAAAAAGGGAGCAGGAGGTTCATATAACTTCATGGCGAAAGAGAAGACAGACGAGGAGCTGAGGTGAAGTTCCTTATTCCATGGCCCCCAAAAAAGGAAGATTCGTTCAAGGGGCTCGGATTGAAGCCAAAGGAAGAGAAAGGAATAGCCGGGCAGCCTGATGGGCACAGGCTGGGACTGTGCAAATACTGCATTGAGTTGTACAGAAGAGAGGGAGCTTATAGGATCTGTGGGCAATCCTCCCCGATATGTCCTCTGCCCAGTCCTGGAGCATGACAGGCCCTGCATAAAGAGGTACAAACGTTTTCATGTCCTCCCTCTCAGCTTAGGCGGAAACGCCGTTTGCCTGTATGTCTTCATGGGCAGGTTTGAGACCCTCTGTCATGCTTTGTCATGGAAAGAATTAGCTCCAAAGAAGTCAGGTCTGTGTTGGTGAAGAGTTTGGACCTGAGTGGCTTGAAAGAAATGCCAATGTGCTTGGTGGCTTTGAGTGCAGCCCTACGACGGATGCTCATGGCAGATGCTGTACAAGGGCCTGTCTGGCTCTGGAGACGGAATCCAACAGGGGGTGTAGCAGCTTCTTCCGGGTTTTCCTTCTCTGTGGTTGCAAGAGGCCCAGGCCCGGGTCTCAGTGAGGCAGCGAGCGGTTGTCTGGCTGTCTGCCCAGCCGAGAGGAATCCTTTTCACAGTGCTCTTGGCCAGCCCTTTCCCATGATGTCTACAGATCTGTCACCTTGGCTCTGAACCAGGTGGGGACTCACCTCACAGAGGAAGTCTAAGGAGAGGAGAAAACAGGCAGAGGACCGAGGGGGGTCACCTCAGGCCAGGCAAGGCGAGGCTGGCAGGGAAATTCACTGCTGGAGTTACCTGAAGAGAGAGCCACGCAGATAAAACTGAAAGACGATAAGTCAGAGAGAAACCAGAGCTCCCGGGAAGTCTGAGTGTTCCCTCAGTGGTAGCAGAGCTCCCTGGAAGCCTGCCAGGCGGGCTGACCTCACCCCTGTGATCAGACCGAGCAAACGTGAGGCTCTTGTCAGAGGCAGGGGAAGGCTGTAAATACCGCATCCAGGAGACCAAATACACGGATGACGTCACTTCTCCCAGGAAGTGAGACTTCTGAGGGACAGATGTCAACAATCAGGTGATAGGTCAAACCCTCAAGAAAGGAGAAGTAATGTGCGTGTATGAGGTATGAGAGTGATACCTCTTGAAGTTGGGATTGCACACCCAACCACCTTTCCAGGAGGCATCACTTCCTAAGAAAATGTGTAACCTGAATTCAGGGAGACTTGGAGTGATCATCCACAGGGGGCGTCAGGAGCTCTGTCTGATGGAAACATAACTTTCCGGCAGGTGAGGGAGGAAGGGGTTGAAGGTGGGAGGGGACACTGGCCCCCATTCTGCTCCCAGGCTCCCACTTCCTCATCCATAGTTTTGAGCGCTGAGGGTCTTGACACCCCTCTCCACACTGATGGCAACTTTGACTCTTAAAGTTTGAACTTTAAGCCACTTCATAGAGATCGTCACACAATGTATTACCTTTGGAAAACTGCTTAGATCACACTTGTATACAGGATTCTTTCTGAAAATTAACACCACTAGTCAGTCCCAAGAGTCCAACATTGCACTCAGTAACACATTAGAATTAATATTAGACTCAACCACCTTATGAATCACCTTAATTTATAAGTTGACTACCTATCTATTTAAATTGTTTCCACTGACCTTTCTGGACATGGAAAAGCAGTTATTCCAGGGCTTAAACATATCACACAAGATGTCTCATCATTTGCTTCAAGAACCTCTTGGCCCAGAGCAGTCCACATGCATTTATTTCTCTCAAACACTCACTGGGCTCCCGTTCTGTGCTGGGCCCCAACTGGTCCCTAGGAGCTGCTCATCTGTCTTGGAAGCTTGTCAAGGGGACAATCAGTGTATTTGATCTCCTACATTCACTTTTAAAGCTAAGGTAGCCGAAACCGGTTTGGCTCAGTGGATAGAGCGTCAGCCTGCGGACTGAAAGGTCCCAGGTTCGATTCCGGTCAAGGGCATATACGTTGGTTGCGGGCACATCCCTAGTAGGGGGTGTGCAGGAGGCAGCTGATCGATGTTTCTCTCTCATCAATGTTTCTAACTCTCTATCTCTCTCCCTTCCTCTCTGTAAAAAAATCAATAAAATATATATTAAAAAAAAAAAAAAAGCTAAGGTATATGACAGTCCTCATACAGGCTATCTATGCTTCAGGGGAATTCTCCCAGTCTCCTTGGGGCCAAGTGCTTTGTGTAAGCAGTTGTCTTAGGCCATAACTTCAGGTAGCTAGGTAAATTCCCTAACTGGAGCATAACCTAAATATGTTTTAAATAAAAATTTCTCATAGTCATTAAGCAATTTATAATTGGCCCTTGAAAGGCCAATGAAATGTGCAAACTCAAAGAAGGTTAGATGGCTAAAGAATGGAAAATTGGAAGGCAAAACGCTATGATCTTGTATAAATACAACAAAATAGCACCAATTATTCAAAAAACCTAAATGAACTAAGATTTAGAAACGGAAAACCAAAACCACAACCCAAACTTAAGCTCACTTCTGAGCAAGAAGATGGATAGAAAAGGACTAAAAATGGCTGGTCAGAGTCAATGGTGTAGCAAACAAAACTAACACTCTTCAGCTTCCATTTTTGTGTGTGTATGTGTAAGGCCAACAATGATCTTCAGTTAGGGGAAAGCTGGGAAATTACTGTTAAGGTAGAGATGATGCTAGAGTTTAGAAAAGAGAGAAAATAAAAGATTCCCTGGCTAGGCATTTAAAAGAAATCCATATCTTCAGGTCTAAGAAAGTTACACCTTAGTGTGGCAGAAGCAATTTAAAACCATTGCTGATCATCTTGGACAAATGTTTAAGAAATGATGCTGTGTTGATGTTGAAAAGAGGACCTAACTGGATCCCTCTGTAAGATCAATTAGTTTGTTCTTAGTCGCCAGCAAAAATTACTGATCAGATGAATTAATTACTGATCTAGAATCAATTACTGATCAGATGAATTAAAAACAGCAGGTGGACCAATAGGCTGCACAAGCAGCAAACACGCTCCCCTGCTCCCGACTGGACTATGACACAAGCAGAAATGGGAAACTATACTGACAAGAAAGGAATGTGTTTATTTCGGCAAGGCCTGTGGCATGATTTTTCATGATATTTTTGTAGGTGAAGTGATGACTCACCATGTGGTGGATTTGGCAGGCCACAAGGCTCTGGAGTTTAGCACTGTCCTAGACAAGACATTCTTCAGTAGATCAGAGGAAAGCATACTTACCACATTTTAAAATAACTAGTCTAAAAGGGATGGCTGAATTTACTGACAGAACCTAGAATCTAAATTATCCCACGGGCTCAATAATAAAATTCATAAGAGAGCCCGGCTGGCATAACTCAGTGGTTGAGTATCGACCTGTGAACCAGGAGGCCATAGATTTAATTCCTGGTCAGGGCACATGCCCAGGTTGCAGGCTCGATCCCCAGTGTGGGATGTGCAGGAGGCAGCCGACCAATGATTCTCTCTCATCATTGATGTTTCTATCTCTCTCTCTCCCTCTCCCTTCTCTCTGAAATCAATAAAAACATATTTTAAAAAAAATTTCATAAGAGAAATGCCTATAGTTAGGTCCAAAGAAGTGAGTCTTTGGACCGAACTATAGGCAATTCATATAGAAAATACCTGATGGTTCTAGCTGATTACAAAGGACACAAGCACAGCGCAACCACACTGTCGCCCCAGGGCCCAGGAAGGGTGGGCCCCCTGCTGGGCATTGCACGTATGAGGAAAGATGCTGACAGTGCGGGTGGCAGTCAGGGGGAGGACAGGGCAGTAAGAAGGTTCTGCCTCTGGTGATGACAACCGTTGCTACCTGAAGGGTTGTCAAGAGGCCGTCAGCCAGGAATGAGGGGGAGGTTGCACAATGATCTCTTAGATTCCTCCCATGCTTTGCTTCTAAGGGACTGCAGAAACCCAGACGCCGGCTTACTGTACTCGCTCAACTAAAGGACAACATACTGCCGAGTATGTGCAGTGGAAATCCTACAACAGAATTCCTTTCTCATGCATTTTCTGAATTTCTGTTACACTAATGAGCATCCCAGATTGAAACTCAAAATAAAATTCACATTGCCCTCAATGTCTCTAAACTCTATTTGGAAATGCAGGTAAAATGAACTTTAATAATATATGTTATGTATCCCAACATATTAAAATATTATAATGTCAACGTGTGTCAAGAATTAAAAACTGTGACATATATTACCTTTTGTGTATGTGGGCTTGAATCTCAGTGTGTGCCTTACTCCCACAGCACACTTCAGTTTAGACGAGCCGCATTTCAAGTACTCTAGCTAATATTAGAGCTATACTATAAAACTGGGACATACCTTGATTATTTTGTTTATAGAAGAAAAGTGGAAAGGATACTCGTAAAGTCACTGGGAGGTCAACCATGGCTAATTGAGCACATTAATCACTGCAAGATAAAAGATACCACAGCTGACCTTATTAGAAGACTAATAGAGACCAAGATTTCTCTTGGAAGCCATTCTATGTATTTTGGATATTTCTCTTAAAAATATGTGAACACATTTTCACCTCTTCAGTTATGTGCACTAAGGCGGTTTTCTTTTTAAACATAGCCTGCTGTTCGGACTATGGAAGTCAATTGGACAACCAACATGTTCTAACAAACATTTATGTTCTTGAAGTCATTTACTGAGTCTTGAATCAGCCTTTCTCTAGCCAGTTCCTGTGGGTACAACCACTGCTTCATGCAATGAGCTGATGGCTCCAAAAAGGCAAACATGATTTCTATGCAGCATATACTACATGAGGCTACAAAAATATAACCGGCCCAGTGAGAAATAGAAACAGAGGTTATGATTCAGCTGATTTTAAAAGTCTGATCCTATCTAGTAAATGGACTTTTTAATATAATGTTATTTATTTCATAGTTACTCCTTCCCTCTTGCCAAGGACTAGAGTAGAGAAAGGCAGATAGTGACAGATAGTGAAAAAGTGGCGGATGGACTAGAAGTTTCCAATGAGGCCAAAGAGCGGTGATGGCGGCAGGGGTGGGGAGGAGGAGCCGTGAGAATGGCTGCCTGGACGTGGAGATTTGGGTCGAGTTTCTGGTGATGCTGTGGAGCAGAGGAAAAGGTTACTGGAAATGAGAAGGTAATGGTTACATCATTCTCAAGGAGGTTAACGAGGCTGGTAGGATGGCAGGGGAGAGGAAGGTTTCCACTGTTCACAGACATCTGCCCTCTCTCTGCACCATAAACCAGGGCTCATTCATTTCTTCTTCGCTTGTGAGAGATCCTCACACTGATATCCATTATGTGCCCCAGCTCATGATCATCACAGGAATTAGCAAGCCGGTCATGAGGGACGCATAGGACTGCCGCAGGCATTTTCACAGAGCACTCAGTCTCCTGCCAAACTGCCAGTTTAAACGTGTGAAACCACCGGGATCTCTCCCTGAATTCCAAGTAATTGCTACATTCATTCATTCATTCATTCGATCATTCATTCGTTTGTTCATCCATCCATCCATCCATCCATCCATCCATCCATCCACTCACTCACTCAATGAACATTTCTTGAGGACTGTCTATGTTGTCTATGAGTCAGACATGGCATGATGGTTCCCCCCCAAAAAGGGGAATCTGTAACAATGACATGCTATTCTTCCCTCTCCAGGCTGAGACAATCTTTAGGAGTCTTTCTCCCTGCTTACCATGCCTTGGCTTCCTTATAAAAAACAGAGAGATAAACATCTTGCCCCTTTATAAGTGGCCAGCTGTGCCCGCTACTGACCGAGAGAAAGAAGGTGCCAGATCAGTTACTTCTTGACAGAACATGAACATACTACGCTGCTGCTGATTCCGATCACCAGTATCGCAGGATCCTTCATAGCTCAGAGACCCCATTAGAAGTGGGGGCAGTTGGTAAAGTGTGACCGCGGCAGGGAGAAAAGCTTCATGGTCACAGGTAACCACGGCGGAACCAACTGAAATGGGTATCAGTTTCAATGAACTTGCTAGCCACTTCCTGACCACACTTTTCAGGAGGACCTGTCCATTCCATGGAAGCGCAGTGAAGACTGTCTTAGGTGACCCTAAGACCATCGGAAAACACAGATATTTACATTACGATTCATTAACAGTAGCAAAATTACAGTTATGAAGTAGCAACGAAAATAATTTTATGGTTGGGGGGGTCATCACAACATGAGAAACTGTATTAAAGGGTCGCAGCATTAGAAAGGTTGAGAACCACTGTTCTTTTTTTTTTTTTTTAATATATTTTATTGATTTTTTACAGAGAGGAAGGGAGAGGGATAGAGAGCTAGAAACATCGATGAGAGAGAAACATCGAACAGCTGCCTCCTGCACACCCCCTACTGGGGATGTGCCCGCAACCAATGTACATGCCCTTGACCGGAATCGAACCTGGGACCTTTCAGTCCGCAGACAGACGCTCTATCCACTGAACCAAACCGGTTTTGGCAGAACCACTGTTCTTAGGAGAAGAGACACTGGAGAGCTGGCATCTGAGGACACAGTGAAAAGACAGCCGTCTGCAAGCCAGAAAGAGCTCTCACAGAACCAACCTCCAGCCTCCAGAACTGTGAGAAAATTAATTTCAGTTTAATTAAACTGGCTTAAACCACTCAGTCTGTGGTAAGACTAATACACACCCCCAAGTTCAATTTGCTTTAAAATCATTTGGTATAATCAGAAAAACTGCCAAGATTCTAGCAGTTCTTTCAATATTACCTTATGTCCACTTACTTCAGATCTAACTAGCTACTCCAGCTCGTTAAGAAAGGAACTGGAGGAGGACGCACCCGGTCCGGGACCAGACTCCAGCAGAGCGCAAAACCCGTCTTTGCTGAAAACATAAAGTTGATTCTTTTATGTAGTCTAGCTTTGAAGGCTTCCTATGTTGTTCTCTTTTACGGTTTAGTTCTATTCTTATAGAGTACCAAACTCTATGTGAGGCCCTGTTCAAATTTCTTATTGTATTAAGCCCAAGAGTTTCAAACGAAAGAAAATGAGAGGGAATGAATGTGTAACAACATATGGCCTCTGGTGTATGACCTACTCCAGGGTGAAGGGCGTGATGAATTAATTGCTGGTTTGTTCCCTCAATGCAGACCCCTCTCTCCCACCAGGTGAATGAAGTTCCTCCAAGTTTGCCAGCCGGCTCAGCCAGGCAGGCTTCCAGGCTGGCTCTGTTTTGTGGGCTGGTCACGTGAGCACATTGCTTTTGTCCCCAACAGCTATGTTGCATGCAGCCCAACGGGAAGTGGGAGAGGATCAGTTCTAGTTCACAAGCCAACCTGGCCCCAGAGACACAGGGGACATGTGGATCTCAAAACCGAAACAGGCTTAAATGCCTCCGAAACCCCAGGCTCCGGCATCGGCCTTCTCTATTATGCATAACTGCGATTTTATCTGATTAACTACGCATTTTGATTTCAGGATATTGTTGTTAGTAAAATTAACTAAGTTTTTCAGAGTCACAGCTGGCCCCATCCTCGGGGCTGGTGCTCAGGCGAACCTGAGTCTACCGGCCTCCAGGCAGAAGAGCTTTGACATGCAGCAAGGACTCTCCCGCCAGCCCCCTCTGCTCGTCCCAGCTGCTCCCCTCGGACGGAAAAATGACAACAAAAGCACAATAAAAATGTGCAATCTGAGCGATACCGTCGGTTTCCAAGGAATAATAAATACATCTGTGCATCTCCAAAAGCGATTCGTTTTTGGACGCTGGTCTGACCAGCAGAGATAAACAGCCAGCATCACAGTTTTAGACAATGAGTTTGAAAGCGGTTATGGAGACGGAGAGCGGGTGGAGGGAAACCATTCGGATAAGTTACCTGGTTTCTGAGCCGCATGTTTGCTCTGCGCTGACTCTGCAGTTGGGGGGAGAGGGGAGGAGAGTGGGTACAGTGGTCCCACAGAGGTCTGCGTCATCAGCATTTTATAGGAAAGTCTACACCGAGTTGAATAAAGGCCACATACCAACATAGCGACCAAGTGTTCGTACTGAATGTCCTCACTGGTATGCAGTCCCAACCACACTCGGAGCACTGCTCCTCCTTAAAATGTCAGAGAACCTCTTTCTATGTTTAACATCCAGTCGTACGTGGGGGACCCACATATGGGCTACCTTTACAGGGGCCCTCTAATCCCTGCTGGGAGACCACAGAGGGCAGAAACGAAGGAAGTCTGCGGGCAGGTGGTGAGGGCAGCAGAGCAGTGGCCGGTCTCACCTGTGGTGTCACTCCCATGCTAGCCGTGTATACAGAAAGTGCTCAATAATATCCGATAAGCGGAAACTTTGGAGCAAGAGGTTCTTGCAAAGATAAAAGGATGAGGGATAGGATTCACTCCTGTGTGATCTGCTGTGGAGATTGTATTTTTTCCAAACCCAAACCAGGACCTGTGGTCTAAAAAGTGAAATTATACAAAATACCTGACATGGCTTCTGCATCGCAATACCAGAAACACGCGCCCCTCGTGCTGCCACCTCTGCCAAGTCCCTTAGACCATATAATGGAACTGCAGGCCCCAGGGATTAGGAGGAGGACAGCATTGGGGGCCATTATCCGAGGCTACTCCCCCCACAAATGGGCTAACCATGACCAGAGACCTCTTTAGTTACTTTTTTTAAAATTAAGAACTAAAGGAATTGCCTGGAAGAAGTTCTGGGCGGTTCCATCTCTCACCCACAGTTAACCCTTTGCACTCACTTGCTTTTTTCTCGATTCCTTTATTCTACTTGGGATTTAATTTTTTAAATACCCCAGATTTTACAAAGCGCAGCAGTAGAATAAAAAACTGGAGTTTCTTTTCATACAAACTTATTTATTTGGATTTTTTAATATTTCAAATTATTTATACATTCAAAGAGTAACTTTAATCTCTATAATTTTTCATGGTGTGATATTTTTTGAAACATTCACCCACATGAAGACCTGGTTTACATTCACATGTTTCGCAAATATAAATCGTCTCTCTTCTTCCTCCTTTGATTTTTCTGTTAGAACAAACAACACAATCTTTGTGTTTTTTGTTAGGGTGAGGTGTGATTATATGGAGCTTTCCATCTAAACGTTGCTCTAAGTTAGTGGATAATAATCTACCCCTGGAAGTTAGTGTACCATCTCTGAATTCTCCAACAAGATCACGTACTAGTTTCCTAATAAATTTCACATGCGTTATCGGTTTTTCATTTTTTCTTTTTTGGCATCAGTTGAGACGGCATTTACATTTTACTTGTCCTTTCATGCTAATGAAAACAAGAAAAGATACTGGAAAAATAGACAAAAATCCCCCTTCCCCCCCCGCGGTGAAACTACGTGTCAAGTGTGGCTCGACATACGAGCTGCTACTGATGCTAACCGTGTCGAGTCACACTCGACATCCGAGTGCAAAAGGTTAAAGGTTTTCTCTGCCTGCCTCTTCAGTCCCTATTTACATGCTGTATGCACTGTCTCTGAATAGATAAGGCCTTGTTATTGCTAATTTTCTATCTGCTTGTTATAACAAAAAATATTCTGTATATACTAATGAGTCCACACGTCAGGGCTTTGGGATTAGCATACACTTAGGTGCTGTATGTTATTTCTGTGCTTTAGAAAACCAGGGACCACATACAAGTGGCTGCCTAGTAGCAGGCATTCAATAAGTATTTACTGGAAGGAAGGAAGGATGGATGGATGGATGCATGCATGGGTGGATGGATGGGAACGAACACATCCAGCAGCCTCTGAGATACAGGTACGACCACCAGTTCTTTCCTGCAACATGAGTATTCAATGTCCATAAGCTGAAAACGAGGGCTCACTCTGTAAACAAACAGAAGAGAGTGTGTACATGTGTGGCCTTGACCCTGAGCGGTCCCTCTGCCTTGTCCTTCCTGAGCTTCTCAACTCCCCAGATAATGTCAAGTTACTGGAATCCATCAACAGCTGAGCCTCCTCTGTTTTTCTTCACCCTCTGAGGCTCTAAACTTGAATTCAAGCAGACAGGTAGTGCTTACACCTCCGAAAGCGGAACCCCGAAGACACACAGGTGCCGAGGAAGCCCCCTGGATTAGAACAGCGGTGACCCTCTGTTTCTCCACTGCCCTTCCAGCAAGGAGGCTTTCCTAGGAGGGTCCCAATGGCTTAGCCATTGTGACAAGCTGAGGTGGCTGCAAGATGTGGAATGAGGACAATGGGAATGTTCTTCTTCCTTTACTAAGTAAGGCACCTTCTGTTTAAAAGGAGTCTACAACTGCAAGTAGTTCTGTGTGTCAATCAAATATCATTTGTCAAGGAAGGCCAAGGAAATGGATTCTCTGATTATTTCAGTCGGGAGCCCTAAAAGACTTCTCTGCATGATACACTGAAGAAGTGCACTTGAGCGTGCGTGTGCTCGTGCATGTGTGTGTGTGTGTGGGGGGGGGTGGGGTGGGGTACAGTATCACTTCTATGCTAGGTGACATACACCTTGATGATCCAGAATAATTTACCTTTGACTGTAACGCTATGTTATGCCTTTTGCGGCAAGATTCCAGAGCATTTACTAAGGGTCTCTTGAGGGTGTTGTGCTAAGTGTCTTCTTGGTAAGCACTGGTGGGCATGGCATGAATGGGTTAAAAGGCACAAAAGGCATTAAAGACGAAGCCCAGAGACAATGAAGACAGAGCTACAGAGAGCAGAGCTGAGAATTCCAGAAGGTCTCAGATCCCCAGATGAGATGAAAATCCCCCAACTAGAGCTGTCAGACATGAAAAGATAAACATGATTCCAAAGATGAATGAAAAGAAGGTAAAGACACAAGGGTTTAGAAATCTGTGACCACGTTCACAGAGAGCTGCTAGAGAGCAAGGCCATGACCACCTGGCTCAGCAAAATGACACATTTTGTTTGTACGTTTGTTTGTTTTGTAAGTAATAACCAATGTTAGCAAAAGTACAGGGAAGCAGGCAGCTCTGAAAGTGGGAGTAAAAATGGCACAGCCTTCTGGAGGCAAACTTAGCACCAGGTAACAAGAACCTTCACAGTGCTTCTAACTTTTGGCTCAGCGATTCTACTTCTAGGAATCTATCCTAAGGAAATGAAAAACAGTCAAATATTTATTTACAAGGGTATTTGAACTTATCATGGGCAGGGGAGTGGGATGGAGTGGGGTCGGGGGGGGGCGGGGAGGAATAACCAAAGGGAAATGGCTGACCAATTACGAAAAATCCACACGATGCAATCTGATGTTGGCTTTTAAAACAGAATTCAAAGAATATCAAGCAAAATTATCATAATATGGTATTAGTAAAAAAGCAACACATGCAACTACATACATTGTATGATCCCAACTTTATATTAAAAAAATGACATCGACATGCAAGACCTGAGGCTAATACAGCGAAGGGTTAACATTTAACAGGACCTTTGGAGGAACAAGATTATGAGAGATTTCTGTTTTCTCCTGCAAAGTTTCCTAGTTTTTTTTCAAACTTTCTACATGAGCATGTGCTACATTTAAAAGTAGAAGACTGCCATCCAGAGATGTCAGAACACGGTAGGAATGAGGCAAGGACAAGGGGAATTTTCCATGTTCTGGGGGTAGCATATTAGCCAGTCCCCATGAGTTCCCCTGAGCTGATATTAGAAGAGAATGCTTCCCCTAATTCCAACCTCCCAACCGAGAGTCCAAGAAGGAGGAGGCAGAAGGGGAAGAGAGAGGAGAAAGGGAGAAGACAAGGACTCTTCAGAGCAGAATTTTCCAATCCTGGGTGCACACAGGAATCACCCGTGGAGACTTTTAAAAGATCCCCACACCTGGGCTCTATCCCGGACTCACTGAACCAGAATCTCTGGTGTTCTGAACCAGAATCTCTGGTGTTGGTATCCTAAAATGCTCCCCAGGAAATTCTAAGTCCCAGCAAGGTCCGAGAACCAAGATGTAGAGACCAGTGGTTCCCAAACAGTAGTACACCTTCAAATCACCCAGAGGTCTGGTTAAAACACAGATCGCTGGACTCCAATCCCAGAGTTTTCGATCGATCGATAAGTCTTGAGCGGGCCTGAGAGTCTGCGTTTTTAACAAGTTCCAGGTGATGTTGGTGCCATGGACCACACTTTGAGAACCACAGAAGTAGGACAAACAGCTTCTTAGATTTGCCCCGTTGACCTTGAATCCCACACCAGGTTTCCATAACACTTTTTTTTTTTTTTTAAAAAGAGAGAGTGAAAGAGATGGGGAAGGGGGAGAGAGAGAAAGAAGAGAGAGAGAGAGAAAAACATTGATGTGACAGAGACACATAGATTGGTTGCCTCCCACACACACCTGGACCGGATATCAGACCTGCAACCCAGGCACGTGCCCTTGACTGGGAATCGAACCCAAGACCCTCCCTTGTGCAGGGCGACAATTTTCACACCACTGAACCATGCCAACTCATAAAAATTTTATTGGCAAACCAGATTAATATTTCTTCCCTTGACTGGCAGGTTTTGTTGTTGTTGTTTTCTAAAAAAGGCAAAGCAAAAAAATCAAGACAAAGGAAATGCCCATTCATCGGGCAGCTGCAGGGGGCCAGGCACTGGGCTGGATCTGGATCCTACATATCCTCCAGAGCTCATGTCATCCTCATGTGAGGAAGGAGGGCATAGCCGTTTCTATTGTAGAAAAATGAAAAGTGAGATCTAGGGAAACATGGACATTTGCCAGGGACAGGCAGCTAGTGAAGGGGGGAGATGGAGACATAGCCAGGGATTGTCAGATGCCCAAGTCCTAGCTTCTCTCCCTCTGAGAACAGACACACACTAAGACAAAACCTTTCCTAAATGCAGACATCATGCTACTTAAAGAGACATGACTTAGATACTTCATATCGGAAAAACATAAGAGCAAATAGATGAGTTCATTATGCTTTATTTTTAAATTCTTAGTACACATAAAAAAGCAATGCATTCAGAACAGGAAATCTTATTTGCTCAGCCTGCCTTTAGCACCAGTTCGAACATTTTTTTTCATTGACTGGCCTGCACGTATGTGCATGTGTGTGAAGAATGAGCCCATCAAAATCCACTCAAAGTTGGAATGCACCGAACGTTCACATTAAAGAGGATTGCACTAAAACAGACATCCTGCGCTGGTTAGAAAAAGCAAACGTGGAACCATGGAAAGCTTCCGTGAAACGTCTGAGATTTGGCTACTTCCGGGGTCAGGACTTGACTGTATTTTTCCCAGGCTCCCCCAAGGCCTGGCCGGGTCTGCCCCCAGGCCCTGCAGCACACAGCCTGCCCACACCTTCTGCTCTGCCCTAGATTTCGCTTGCCAGGGGAGCTCCTTCATGCCTGTGAATGTGAAGAGTGTCTGTTCAAATTTGGAATGATGAGGTTGAAGAAAATGACTCTTGTTCTTCCTCCTCTCTTCACACATTCTCTCCTAAAGAGAAAATGTTTTTACTGCTAGGCAAAAAAAGGGGGCAAGGGGAGTTCGTAACCTTTATTTCCACTTATGAGTCATCAGCTGTACAGGTATTTTCTAGGAACAAGGTGGAATATTCTAGAAGGGACACAGATTAGCCCACTAGCTCTAGAAATCTATTTAATTATCAATTTCACAAAATATGGTTGCCACTCTTCCTTTGAAACCTCCATGAAGACTGACAGGCCAGGTACCACCAGCTCTAGGCTTTCTTTTCTTTTCTTTTCTTTTTTTTTAAATATATTTTTATTTATTTCAGAGAGGGAAGGAGAGGAAGAGAGAGAGCAATGTCGAGAGGGAATCATTGACTGACTGCCTCCTGCACGTTTGACTGAGCCCACAACCCAGGCATGTGCCCTCGACCGGAATCGAACCTGCGACTCCTTGATCCGCAGGCCAACGCTCTATCCACTGAGCCAAACCGGCTAGGGCTCTAGGCTTTCTTTTTACAAAATAAGGATCTCAGGGCCCAAACACGCCTTTAAGACCCATAGGCTGCATCATGCCCCAGAAAGCACCCAATGGTGACTCAGAACCAACATCCCTTCTGGTGCTGAGACTTGGACCATTTTTCTGCTCTTGCTGTGGTTACCGTTGTTCGTCTCAGTAGGGCTCCGAACACAGGAGCAAACATCCCCGGCAAGCTGAAGATGGCACCGGGGGGACCACTATGAATCCACAAGGCTTGCCTTCTACCTTTAAGCTTTGATTTCTGCCAGCAATTTTCTCCTTCTATCTGCATTCCACATCATCCCTAATTAAATCATTAAATCATAATTAATTGAATAACATCTAGAATGGCTACCCCTGGCTCCTCTTGGAGGAATGCTTAAGAGAGCCAGCATGACCCCAAACCTCCTGTGGTATATAAAGGGGCTCAGAAGCACCGGTCTGAAACCTGTGGACCTAACCCAAACACTACCTGGCTTTAGAAATGACCTTAAGACCCTGGTAAGGCCATTCCAATATTTGATCTTTCCTTTGTCTTGAGTCCTAGAAATGCTGATTTTTAGCTGGCAATCTGGCCACTTGATATAAAGACCACATTTCCTACCCTTTCTTATGGCCATGTAACTAACTACCTAGCTAAGGCCAAGTAACTATGTTCTGGCCAATAGGATGGACACTTAAGTATTGTGTACAACATCTAAGGAATGTCCTTCGTGAGAAAGAGCATGCCCTTCTTCTTCCTAGATGGGATGGAGATGTGATGTCTGGAGCAGGAGCAGCTGTATTGAACCCTAAAGTAAAAGTCACAGCTTAGGATGTCAGAGTGACATCATAAAAGGAGGCAAAGTCTTTGATACCACACCGGCTCTGGGCTCCTTCTACCTGAGATAGAAATAAACTCCTTTTCTTTAAGCCATGATGATTTTGAATTTCTGGCACAAGCAGCCAAAACTAATCCTAACAAACATTCAATAATAAAAATACTTCTAAAGAGACTTTCACAACTCCACATGACCAAGGGTCAGCTTGGGCTAGAATCCTAGAGATCAGGGGCCTGAATCCCATGGGATCGTTTCCTACAGCTTGTTGAGGTCCTTAGGGTGCTGGCTGGGGTTGGGAGCCCTTCCAGAAGGCTGAGCCTTCCTAGTCAGGGCCAGGCAACAACAATGCAGCTGTGTGTTGGGGGAAGCCCCTAGCTGTGCTGCCTACCTCTGCAAACACACCAGCCTCCTCCAGAATCACATATCCCCACCACTCCAGACTTACCCCCTCCCCCTCTCCCATTCCTCCTCATGTCAACCAGATGTTGTATTAATAAACAGCTGTGAGCAAAAGACAAAACTTGAGTGCCCCGGGTTCTTCGGGGAGCAGTGCTTCTACCCAGGAGAGGCAAAGGCTTAGCTTTAGTGCCACCTGGGAGTGCACCATGGCGCGTCAGGGAGGACGAATTTGTGCGCACACCTTTCAGCAGGTGGTACCAGTCCGCGTGAAGTCCCGGGTAGTGTGAGGACAGAGCACGTCCTGGGCCCCCGGAGGCTGGGTTCACGCCGTGTGACCTTGTACGGATCACGGATGCTCTCAGGCCCCCCCGTTTGCTCACTGGTTTGCAGAAGCAAGGATGGCACCCTAAGAATCAGCACCTTGGAGGTGGGAGGGAGGCTGTGGGCTTAGAATCTCTCCAGGCAGTTCCAATCATGGGCCAGGCTCGGCAGTGTCTGATTTAGAAACTTGCCCCCCCGCCCCCCGGTATGTTCTGTGGACCTGCACACTCCAGTCCCCACCCAGACCTACTGAACCAGAGTCTGCATGTTAACATCCCCGGGGACACATGTGTACACTGACGTGGGGAAATGCTGGCTTAGAGCTATGATGTCATGACTTCAAGGAGAATTTAATATACTCAGCCATTATCCTGGGACCCAGTCTAAATACTTGCTTTGCATTTTGCTTAATTTTTAAAACCCTCACTTATTGTGAGGATTATAAGTGATAATGCTTATAAAGGGCATGGTACAAGGTGAAAGGTCAGTACATGCTTTGACTTTGCTACCGCTATTATTAGTAGCAGCTATATTCTCTGCTTTAGATTTACCAAAACTCAAGAGAACCACTGGGGGAATAGGAATTTCAAATTCTGAAGCAACTTTTTACTTGAATCACTGTATTCCCAACCCCTGGCAAGCTAACATTCTCCCCAATGAACAAAGAACACTTGACTGATACTCTAAAGGCCAAAAGAGCTACAATGACCTGCGACTCGGGGTTATCAACCAACGGCACAGCCAATTCCTGGCCAAATGCCCCCAAATTCCCACTCTCTTGTGCACCCACTGCTGCAGACAACTGAACAGTGGGTAAAGGTTTTTAAAATGGATTTAACCGAAGCCGAACTGTTGGCAAGCAGATGGGCAGCCACATGACGCAACCATCAATTTGTGTCACCAGGGTGTTTGCAAAGCGGCAGATTGAGCGGGGGAACCAAACTCTGTTCCCTCTTCGGTCTCCTGCTTGATGTCTGGTGTTTGTCGGGGAGCCTAGGGCCCAGGCTGTTGGTCTCTCCCAAATTTGCCGTGTCCCTCTCATCTGTAAGCTCCAGGAGAAAGCAATCCACGGCTTAACTTCACACTCAAACACCAGCAACATGTCAGACACTTGCTCGGGGGTTCCCAGCAACACTGACCTTGCAAAGCACGAGGCAGGGCCAGCCGAAGCCTGGGGTCTCCCTTCTTGTCCCCAGGTAAGAGCTTTTGTTCCCAGGGCACAAGTAAGTCACTGTTCGCTTTTCTGGTGTGTGTACCGAACACACAATGCCCTCCATTCTCAGGGACTAAGGAAAACAGGCGTTGGCATGAGGTGTCCACATTTTCCTTAATGAACTGAACAGCCCAACCCGAAATTCAAGTGCTAAACTTTCAACAGCAAACAAAAGGCTCGTGTTCCAGTCCGGTTTGCTGAAACCAAGTGACTTTTATATCAGCCTCAAACCCTGGGAGCGTTTGCTTACTTATTCTTCTCTTATCAGCACGTTTAGGGGTCAGTTCCCCATGTAAGCAAGGCAAACAAATTGAGTATGTGAGACTCTGGATGGGAAAAAAAAAAATCACGGAGACTCATACCCGACCTCCTATGTGTCCCTGAGTGGTCCCTCTCCCTTTCCTGTCCCCAAAATCTGGGGAATCAGGCATTTCAAATATATAAACAGGAAATCCAGTCTTTGGAATAAAATCTAAATGGCGGCCACAAATGATGTTTGTTAAGCAGGCTTTTTACTCTGCATAAAAGTTCCCTGCCTATAGGTATCACCTACATTTATACAGCTCGGCAGGGTAAAGCCTGCATATACAGGGTGTCCCTCAAAAATATATACACACTTTACCAGCTCAATTTCGAAAATGAAATGTATTTTTTAAAAACAAACACACACTGCCTTTATAATGATTCATAAAGTGTGTATACATTTTTTGGGGACACCCTATATTTATGCCATGTACGTATAATTGGCTATTTATTTGCATAACAAAATAACAAAAAGAATGGAAAAGAGTGTGGCCCAACTTGAAGGTTAATCTTTTCGGAGTTAAAGCAAAGTGTTTGACAATATAGAAAAAGACACTTAGGGTGGCTTTACATCAAAGCCATTTTCAGATGCAATAAAATGAGTTCCCTACGCATAGTTTTCTCCCCAACTGACAACTTGTAGTATCTCTCAGAGTTAATGATTAGACAAGGTTGGAATCAGAAGGGAAGTTTCTGGAAGACAAAGGCCTAAACAGTCAGAATGAAGTGAGTCTCCTGTCAATACGGGAGGGAAAATGAGGTCAGGAGTCCATACAGGCCGAGGTGATATCTGATCCACAGTATTTGTGCCTGCGCTTTCCTGGGCTGCAGCTCACATCAATCCTTCTCTTATCACAAAGTCACAACAACAAAAAATACTAGCAGGTGACTCAGTTATGCAAAGCCCAACACCGAAAGTGCAAAGCAAACGTCGAGATAAGGGGCAGAAGAACCAGAGGCGGGAAAAACAAACTGCTTTTGTTTCATAAGCTTTTCTAACCTGTTAAGACCCAGATACACAAATGCTGTATTGCCAGAAATAAAACCATGACATTCAGAGGTCTCGAAGTTGTATTTTACAGTGATTTCTTTCATCGAAAGAGAAGAAGTAAAACTTAATTTACCATATCGGGCAGAGTTGTTGTCTGGATCCTTAAAAAGAACCAAGCGAGGGGGCAAACAGCCCTCCGTCTTGCACGGACAGTCGTCTGGCACCATTTCTATGAGCCACCATTCCAGGCCAGAAGTAAGGACACAAGATCAATGGACGGGAAGACCTCTCGCTGGGAAAGCCCACGTTTATCCAGAAAGCCACTGCCACCGACTGGCCTGATCCAGTCCTCCCCTGTCCCCTCGAAGACACAGCCTGCCCGCCAGAGCCCTCCCCACCCCCGCAGCGAAGAATCAGGAAGTCACAGCCTTGGCAACTTACCTGACATTTGTTTCAGAAAATCTATAATTTCTCCCTCAAGTGCCCAAAGTGGGACACTCAAGTGTTTCTATGTGTTAGTTGCAAACAGTGTGTGTATTTGCACGTGGGCGCCCACTCTGGGACGCAGGAAGGGCTGCTCCTAACCTAAGCCAAAGATCACCGTAGCCAGGGCTAGAGGTGGTGCCTTTAAAACTACAGATTCCAGCCCAGCCGGTGTTGCTCAGAGGTTGAGTGCTGACCTAAGAACCAGGAGGTCACAGCTCAATTCCCAGTCAGGGCACATGCCCAGGTTGTGGGCCCGATCCCCAGTGTGGGGCATGCAAGGAGGCAGCCAATGGATGTTTCTCTCTGTCCATCTCCCTTTCTCTCTGAAATCAATAAAAAGATATGTAAAAAAAATACGGATTCTGGGGGATGGGCTGGCGGGTTATAAGAGGTCAGTGGGAGAAAGAGGGGGAACAATAAATACTTTAATACAGATTCCAGGGTCTCCCTTAGGTACATAAAGATTCAGGGAAGGTGCTCTGATGCAGTGAAGTCTGGAACTTAAGACATGGGTAGTGGTTCTCAACCAGCGTGCGGAGAGCTGTGGAAAAGGTAGGTGCCTAGACAGATCCGGACCAATCCAATCCTAATCGCTGAGGCTGGGCCCAGGTGGTGGTGGTTTTTAGGGCTCCTGGGAGGTACCAGTGCTGAGAACCACTGAGGCTCTAACGAGCTTCCTCTATCAGGAAGACCCCTCTCCCCCCCAAATAGTTTTTAACCACTCCTGCTAGGTGGACACTTCATTTCAAGAGCTGATTCCATGTTCCTCTAAAACTCCTGTCTCAGTATGAAGTCTGCTGATCATCGGCCCGCCGCACAGCCCAGGAGGAAATGGAGCCCTTTCCAGCGGAGAGCTCCTCCTTCAGACACCGGGCATAGATTATTGAAAAGCGGGCCTGTTTTGCAACAACCCCAAAAGTATAAAGCAAGGCTCAGACAGCACTTTCCCCTTGTTTCAAGGTGTTTTAGAAGAGGGCCTGTTCATGGCTTCTGTGTACCTCCAAGGGTACGTTTAGATAGCCTCACCCTCAATATCCTGGGGACTGCCACCTTGTGGGGTTCAGAACCCCGTGCGGACAGAACGGGGGAACACAGTTTAGCTGCAAGGCAACACCATGTGCGCTGCATCTCAACTCCCCACCCTCCTTAGCTAAGATTCATTGGAACTGGGGACTGGGAGCAGGCACAAGAAGGTGCGATGCATGAAAACAGTCTCCCCCGTGGACTGCATTCATTAGAAACAAAATTGCTTCAATGGACTTTTAAAACTGCTCCAAAGAAGCTAAGCCTCGTTCCCCAGAGAGCGTTACTTTAATCCAGCAATTTTCAACCTTTTCAATCTCATGGCACACATAAAATAATTACCAAAATTCTGCGGCACACCAAAAAACATCTTTTTTTTTTTTTTTGCCGATCTAACCCCCCCAAATAGGTACAATTTTGATTCATTCACACCTGACAGCTATGGTTGTGTTGGCTGTTGTTGTTTTTTAATTTGACAGTCTAAGGGAAAAGAGGTCAGTGCCTCTGACTAAACAGTCCGGTATTGCATGTTTTAAAAATTCTTGCAGCACACCGGTTGAAAATCTGAAAATCGCTGCTTTAATCCACGATGCAAAGCTGAAGGGTGGTGCACATGATTTCTGTCTGAGCCACAGAGTTTTGAAAGGAGCGGAATCCACTGTCAATATTTTAACCTTTTGCACTCGGATGTCGAGCGTGACTCGACGCGGTTAGCATCGGTAGCAGGAATCGAGAAAAAAAGCAAGCGAGTGCAAAGGGTTTAAAAGTCTAATTCTCAGCAGCGCCTAGACTTGGGAGAGCTGGCAGCGCTGGCCCACATCCCCCCATACGGCAGCCACACCGGGAACCACAGCCGCCCCTTTGGGTGGCCCCGTGCTCCCCCGCTGGACACAGGCCTCGCGGCTCCCTACTGCTTTGCGCCTGGCCTGCCTCACTCATGGCTGCAACCTGCAGAGCCCCTGCAAGCACGGCACCTGGCAAACTCTTCTTTAATCAACGACTCACTCGAAAGGGGCAGAACTAGCGACGGGCTGTGCAATCACACATTTTTGGTCTTCTACTCACTAAGCCATGAGATCTCAGATGGCCACTCTCTCCTCCCTGGTGGAGCCTTAGCTGCTTTGGCATTCCTGTTTCAATCGAGCAGTGACGACTTCGTGGGGTGTCTGAGTATTCTAAGGAAATGAATGTGAATATGGAAGTGTTTGTAAACTGCAAAGCCGTATGCACATATAAATGACGGTTGTTCAACCAGTTCAAGACGATTACTCGAAAAACCTGAGTCACGCTTACTGAGGACAGTAAAGGTGGGATCGGGTTCGCGGATGAATGAGAGGGCAACGTGGGGAATCTAGGTATCGCCCCATGGGGGCAGCACCTAGAAGAGCACAAATCCCATGATGGCTCCCACAGGGCAAGCCCGCCAGCAAAACCAAGAGGATGCAAGCTCACTGCAAAATGCATTCTCACAACTGAGCCTCCTCGTCCCCTCATTCGGGTCTGACCCAGCATCTCTGATTGAGTCCCGGGTCTCCCGACCCATGCCTGGTGTTTCTCCAATAGAAAGAAACACAGGAGGAAGGAGAGACGTAGAGGGGCTGAGAAGATAGTCACTTATTCCTCCCCCATCCCCCCACAGACCTTATCTTTCCCTATATCATCAGGTTAGTAGGTTATTTGTATTTTGGCAGGATTTCCCTTTTCCAGGGCTTGTCAACCAAGTCTGGAGGAGACGGCAGATGGCCGGCTCCACAGCTAATGTGAGTACGTATTCAACACAATAATCAGCTACAGACCGACTTGGCACCAGCAAACCTGGGGAGAGACGCCAAGCCTCTCTGAAGTCCGCCATAGCCTCTCAACGTTGCCTTCACCCACTTTGCCAACAGAAGGAGTATGTTTTAATCTCATAATAATTAGGTTGGGAAGGAACGCTAGATTTCATAAGTAGCTTATCTATATCTTCAGATGAACTACCAACATGAATTCTGGGTCATTTCTGTTTGCTCTGGTAAACCTTCATCAACCAGCTTTCTTATTAGTTTGCTTTGTAATCAGTCACTGAAATGTATGGTATCTTTCAAATGTACATGCTCTCTCCACATCGACCTCAGGATCTGTCGCAGGAAGGACACTGTCCAACACCCGACTGCAGTGCTCTGTATGCCATAACTACCACCTATCTCTGGTCAGCAGTCCAGCAACCTTTTCAAATACGAAAATAAGGTGAGCCCAGGGAACTGCTCCCTAGCATTCACTGCGCTCCTTTCATCCTAAGAACCCAACCAATGTGCCTAGCCCATCCTTGCTCTTGTTCAGAACATATGTCTACAGAGATTGTTTTGTTCATTTTGCTTCAGTATTTAGTATTCGTCACAATCAGCCAGGTCCTACAGTCAACAGGACTTACAATAATTGATCCTCTCCTCCTTATTTTTGGTAGATCCTTTAAAAAATCTAAACTGTAGAACATTCCTTTTCCAATAAGTATTCCCCTACAATTTCTCTTCAATTGAGGCACCCTAGAAACAATCAGGCTCACTTTATTAGTCATATTCTATTCTCTGTGGCCATGCACACAATTGTCGAAGACTCATCTCTTATTATTTATCTCCTAGATAGGCCCAGTGCGGGGGGAGGGGGGCCTATTTCATTCCTGATCATCTTTCTTGGGCACCTGAACTATCTTCTGTGGCCTGGTTACTCCAAGTGTGGACTGTGGGACCTCGTTAGAAATGCAGGCCTTTGGGCCCCTCTCCAGATCTACTGAAGTAGACCCTGCATTCGGACAAGATCCTGGATGATTCCTGTGGACATTATTAAAATTTGAGAAGCACTGTTTGTACGGTACCCCGATATATCCAAAACGCGACGCCACTGACTCCCAGTGTGGCGCTCACCCTCACAAAGTAGTTTTTCTCCGTGCCTTGCCACTCAATGGAACACACTGCCTGCTGCGTGCCAGGATCTGAGTAGGAGCCAGGAGTCCTTGAAGGAGAGGAAACAGCCTCTTCCCCTAGGAGGTCAGAGTCCAGTGGGAGTTACCAACCTGTAAACAACCACAGGGCAATGGCGAAAGTGCCAACAACAGCAATGCGTACAGAAGGCTAGGGGGAGTGGGGAGAGGCACCTGGGTCTTGAAGACAGGACAGGGAAGTGCCGAGGAAGGAAAGGGGAGGCAGGCACTCTAGACCAAAGGACACATCGGAGAAGGTGCCAGATACCACATCACACTGGGGAACGGCAGGAAGATCGGTGTGGCTGTCACAGAAGGAAAGTGCAAAGGGGTGGGCAATGATCAACCACTGGGTACACAGACCGCACCCAGATAACAACCACTGTCTCGCTCCCAGTTCTGAGAGCTGCAATATTGGCCGGGCTCACCTGGGCAGGCGGCCCACTCTGCGTGGTGTTGTCCGAACTCATCCACGTGTGTGCAGTCCAGTAAGATCAGCTGGGGCTGCCTGGGTCTGACAGCCTCGCTCACCTGTCTGGTGGTGTGTGCTGGTTGCTAGCTGGGCCTCTCCCTCCACATGCCTCGCATCCTCCAAGAGGCTGCCCAGAGCTTCTCTACCTGACCGTGAATTGTCCCAAGGGAGCAGCGCCTGGCCTTGGAAGTCACACAGCCTCCCTTCTGCAGGACCCTGCTAGTCAGCCAGCCACAGGCCAGCCCCAGTTCAAGGGGTGGGGAGAACAGCAAAGCCAAACTGTCCGCGTGGCACAGGGAGGTTCTTGGGGAACCATGAATATTATAATCCACTCCAGGGTGGAAAGACATATTATCAATGCCCGTGTTCGTACTTTATCTGTGAGGCCCTTAAATTCAAAAGCACTCGAGGAGCTTAAGATCCTATTTCCCTTTGTACCCCCAGTTGCAACCCCCACAATTCTTTGGGCACAGTGGGTGTTTCATAAATTTGCGTGGATTAATTAAATTCTCACAAATGCACATATTTATAAACGTAGGAATCTGAATTTACTAGGAGAGAATGCCTGAAGGTACAGTTACTAAAGAAAAAAAAAAGTCCTTTTGCTCACGAGAAACTTCCAGAAGACAGACTAAGAGCATGATTACTTCACAAAGAATATCTGCCCTGAAATTCACCAGTAACAAATCTGAGTGCCGACTGCTGCTTTCCTTCTGTTTTCCAACCTTCACTCCAAATCCCACCACTTGTCATGGAGGAAGTGAAAAAGCCTAAGAGGTCAGCACTTGCTTCAGATTCCATAAAAAGGCAGAGCCAGTCATGTCTGGGCAGAATTCTCTTTAAATCACGCTGTAAGCTTAATACACAGCAAATTGTCTTTGCTCTGCAATAGCAGCAGACCGCTGTTTCAATCTGTCTTCCTAATTTGGGTAGCTGACAAGCTATCATTTTATGAGTTAGACTTGGAAAGATTTATTTCCTTTCTGGACTTTGTGCCTGAGAGTAAGAGAAACAGTATGGTCAGAGGTTACATGGGCAATCTCAACTTTCTTCGGGTGTAAATAATGTAGGGATTTGGGGTTGGCAAATGACCCAGTTCCTGACCCCTTTTCTGTAAAAATAGAATTCTTTATTAAAATAACTATAGTGGCAGTGCTATTCATCACTGTATCAGGGTCCTTTCATTTCAGCATATGGTAGGAGGGTAGCCCCCCGACCCATGGTCTTCAAGGTAGACATGGGCATGTGACTTCTTTGAGCCAATGAAATGTGAGCAGAAGTACTTGTGTTGGTTCCAGAGGAAAGCTTCAAGAGCATGCCTCAATTTGCTACATCTTCTTCCCTCACCAAAAGGGACTGAAATTGGTCTCGGATTCAGGACGTGTGAGACAGTCTCCAGCTAACTCACATTAGCCATTGGTGGTGTTTGTCACAGCAGCAAAACTTTGCCTATCCTAACAATATAACTACAACGAACATATAACTATCTTTCACTGCTGTGTTGAAGACAGTGATAGCCCATTTTAAGCAAGATGGCTTCTGCTTTTAGAGCAATTAAAGTGCCAGTACCCCTGCTGCTCCCCACTTCCCTCTAGCTAATCACTCCTACTTCTCTGTTCCTGCTTGCCTTGAGTTTAGGAAACTGCTTTATTTCCTTTCTTTACCAGAAACCCAGGGAAGCTACTGGATTAAGGGGGAGAGCCTGGGGCATATCAAGTTCCCTACCGGCCACAGGACCTTTGCTTTCACTCTTTGATAGCCACCCCCAAGTCTAGATCATGGGACCAGAGGCCAACTCCTTCATAGTTTGCCGAGAGTAAGTAGCAAACCCAGGTCTAAAACCCAGGCTGCTTTTGTGGGCTCACCCCTGGCCCAAGTCCTGCATCCTGAACTGCCCCCGACAGTAGTGCATGCACTGTGTGGAACCCAGTTCCAGCCTGCCTTCTCTCTCCCCTGCCGTCTGAATGAACTTGACATTTCTGCCTCTGTGCAGCTCATCTGAGGGCTCCTGGGCCTGAGTCTCTTCTGCTCCCTCGTGAGCTTTCTCTTCCCGGGCCCTGCAGCTGCCTCTCCCCAGAGGCCAGCTTCTGGATGCCAAAAGCCAGTGACTTCTGCTTTCAGAGGCTCAGAGATGAAAACGTGGCTAGATTCTCTGGCACTCCCCCCGAGCCCTCAAAACAGGACTAGGCCTGACCACCCAGCTCCTGCTTCACACCTTCGTGGAGCCAGGACTTCCTGCATTCCTGCACTCCCCACACCCCCTTTCTTCACAGACCCGCAGTGGAGCGTGGAGGAAGATTACGTTACACCTCTGCTCCAAGCACGAGGGTATCTGTGCCATCGCAGCCTCTGCAAACAAGCTTCAGTAACCCTCCCCCCTCCTTTCTAATGACGGCCTAATCGCCATGAATGAGTGTCTTTATTAAGGCTGCAGTTCGATGAACTATCATTTGAAAGAGACTTCTTTAAGGGGCCAATCCCTTTCACAGTTTAAAACCCATTTAAATAGAAGAATTTTAAAAGCAGACCCATCCAGGAGTCCTGACAAGCAGCTACTTTATCCCACACTTCTCCATGACCAGACACACAAAGAGACTGAGACCAGACAGAGATACAACACAACCTTTCCTCTATTTCTGGAAGAATTTAGAGTCCGCCCCGACAAAGGGAAGCTGGCATGCTCTAGCAGAAAAAAAAAGAAAAGAAAAAAAAAAAAGGGCAGTCGCATGCCTCTAGTATCAAGGGCAGGTCATTTGAAAGACGCCTGTGCCCCCAATTCTTGGTACCCTGGCCTGAATCCCAAGAGGGCGGACGCTGAGACCACCACGTGAATGAGCAGTTGCTGGCTGCCTGCCGGACCCCCTCCCGTCTTCCCATCAGAATCAAATTTTATTCGGGGCAGCAATGTGCCTCATGTCCACGCTCGGGCTGATGAGAAGTGAACAGAGTCCCACGTGGCACTTGCGGGGGAGCCTGTTAAGGGGACTGATAAAGCAGTCACACACCTCCTTTGCCCTTTATGCTTCCCTTCCTCTTGCCCAAACCACAGGCATGGGGATGGAGTTTTGGGGAACATCATGGAATCTCACAGATGACAGTGACCTCTGAGGATGAAGCCCAGGAGGAGCCCGAGTCTCCAATGGCACTGAGGGGTTGCTATGTCACACTCTGCCACCTACCTCCCTACTTTTGTAGGACATAAAAACGGACCCTTAACTTTTCTAAATTACTGTCACCCAGCATACCCAAACATTACCCAGATGCAATGCCTGTCCAACCTACCATCTGAATAGGGTCATCCCCTAGGCAGGCCTGGGGAATTTCGGTTGTCTATGGAAAATCAATGACAGAGAAATTAAAAATCAATGGAAGGCTTCATTAGACTAAAAATCTACTCTGGTCCAACACATTAGGTACATTTGGGGTAATGATGGCGGAGAGTATCTCTTGCTGCTCTTAAAATATGAAATAAGCACACACTACTTCTTATCTCATACAGCAATTGTCAAGATAGTTTATTACATATTATATTTTGGGAAAAATGGGAGGGAAAGGAAGACAAGATAAGATAGAAGGGAGCTCAATGTCCATCAAGGGATGAATGGATAAAGAAAGTGTGATATACCCTTACAATGGAAGAAGGAAATCTTGTCGTAGGCTGCAACGTGGCAATAAGCCAGATACAAAAGGCCAAATCCTCTGATCCCGCCCAGGTGACGGAACGAAAGCAGTGAAAATCAGAGAGACAGAAAGTAAAAAAAAAAACCCACAAATGGTTGCCCCGGGCTGGGAGGAGGGGAAATTAATGTTTAATGGGCACAGAGTTTCAGTTTTGCAGGATGGGAAACGTTTCTAGGCATTCACTGCACTACAATATGAATATACTGAATGCCACTGAGCCGTGCACGTAAAACCGTGTGAGGTGGTGAATCCGGTGCTCTGAGATTGCTCCTACAAGTAAACATAATCGAAAACGTTTTCAGGATAGAAACTACAGGCGGGGAGAGGAGAAGGGAGATTTCACACCGAGGAGGGGATACAGAATGGGTGGGGGCTCTCGGAGGTGTGGGTACAAGTTTGGTCCCGCTGGGTGACTGGCTGGGGCTGCAGACTTCAGAAGCCCACGTCACAGTCCCTTTAAACACCGACCCTATGACTGTTACAGACAGTCAGCTGCTCCTGGTCTCAGTTCAAAAAGAAACGTGGCGTGTGCTCTCCGTGGGCAGGGATTCCGAATGCTTTCACACCACCTCAACTGCCTAGTACCCCGGAGGCTCAGAGAGGACCTTGTAAATCAACCAAGCAATGACTAGCACCGTCGAGGGCAGGGGCCCCCTAGTCCTGCTGGAGAGCTTCTGAAGAGCGCCCCCATGCACTGCGAGGTGCAGTGCCTTGAGTGGCCACCAAACTCTAACTTGACATTAACGAACACGAATGAATATGAACGTCAGTTCCTCAGAAGCACTGCTCACATTCCACGTGCTCGACAGCCCCACGTGGCTAGTGGCCACCACACTGGAGATAGCACAGAACTTTCCATCGTTGCAGGCAGTTCTGCACCTTCACCTCTACCGTGATGAAAGAAGCCTTCCTTGGACACTGGGAACTCGGGGAGTGCTAGTGATGACGCACAACTGCCCTCTGCCTCGGTCTCCTCGTTTGTAAAATGAGGTTGATAGTAGCACTAACTTACAGGGCTAAATGGGAGTAAATGGGATCATATATGTGAATCACACACGCCTGGGACACAGTAAGGGCTCGAGGAATGCTATTACTTGGGGGTGGGGTGGGAGCAGGGTGCACCTGGAGCACGCATGCACACGAACACACGTACATCTGTGACTCCTTGCAGAGGGAGACCATGAATCACTCCTTTCCCCGCTACCACCCACCCTCCCCACCCCTGGAAAGAGTAGAAGATTCTGATTAAACAGCTGAAATGGATTGCATCTACCAGGCACCGTGGCCAGGCTTGAGGTGGCCTGGGGTTCCTCCCCCGACCCACCTATCAGGAGTCCACCCACAGGGAGCATGGGAGGGGGGGCCATGTGTGGGAGCCCACTTGGGTGGGTGCAGGCTGTTCAACGAGGCAAGGGAGGGATCCACAGAAGGGAACTGCTGCCCGTGCCAACAGACACGCCTTCCATCACAGCCCGTCCCTGCAGTGACTGCGGGAACAGACTACCGGACAGCAGAAAGCCAGAGCCAGCTGGTGCCTGGAAACGCTGCATTTCTCTCAAAAGGCATGTTCGCATGCAATGACTGTCTGCACCCTGCATGTACATATACAGCTACACATGTGCATATTCATGTGCGTGGACATATACAAGTGTGTGCATTTGCCTGGACATGAACTTGTGTTTATGTGTGTAGACATACATACCTGTGTGTATTTATGTGTACAGACATGTGTGTGGGTAGGCACATGAGTGTATTTATGGCTATGCATATACACACAGGTATCTAGGTGGACACAGAAGCATGTTTACGTGTCTGGGCCATGTGCACGTGCATATTTGTGTGTGGGCATATACACATGTGTGGAGCATATTGTCAGGTGTCTTCTTTTCAGATTGTTAGTTCAAGGTGAATGGAGTATATATCTCTTCGTTTCTTTTTCAGACTTGCTTTATTTCTTTTCCTCCCTGGGTCTCTGGGTTCATCCTTGGGTTTTGTAATGCTGCCCGGTGGGCTGCTCTGGAGAAACGGAGAGGGCCCACGTTATTCAGTATCTTCCTAGGATGCCTCAGGGCGGCACTGACGGGCTCAGAGCCCTGCGGTGCAGATAAGACACCGGCCACCAGGAGATTCTGTGACCAAGATATGAAACCAGACAGATCACCTGCCTCCTGGGCAGGGGGAGGGGGAGAGATAAGCGGACCTGTGGCGAGCTAAAGCACCAGTTACCACATTGGCTCTTCCTCACGATTCTGATCATTCACATTTACCAAGATTACGGTTGGAGCCGAAACCGGTTTGGCTCGGTGGATAGAGCGTCGGCCTACGGACTGAAGGGTCCCGGGTTCGATTCTGGTCAAGGGCATGTACCTTGGTTGCGGGCACATCCCCAGTGGGGGTTGTGCAGGAGGCAGCTGATGGATGTTTCTCTATCGTCGATGTTTCTAACTCTCTATCCCTCTCTCTTCCTCTCTGTGAAAAATCAATAAAATATATTTAAAAAAAAAAGATTACGTTGGGGAAGTGAAAAAAGGAAGACACTCAAAGGATTGCTGACTGACTTAGTTAAGAGATACACCTGCCTGAAGAGTTAGTTATTTGAAAAAAAACCCAATACACTTTTCTTTTACTCGATTACTTCTCAGTGAGTAATGATTTAAGTAATAAGGGGGGCATTGTTTGTGAGCATATAACCCATGTGTCGAGCATATTATCAAGTGTCTTCAGATTTTAAAAAAATCTAAGGACTTTTGTCCCCAGAATAATTTGTCAATAAGAGCTGTGGACATTCAATGTTATTTTAAATTTATAACATCTTAATCTGCATGGCTTTAGAGCTCACAAAAGAGGATTCTTTGAGTCATAGAAAGAAATCTGTAATTTTCTTCCTGAGACCACGGTTCTGCATCCCGGCGGAGGAGCGAGGCGGCCAGGTGTAGTGAACAGGGGGCTGGATGGGAAGACCAGGGACAAGGCTCCTCCCGGGCCCAGCCATGGTGGCCCAGGCGGGACCTGGATTTCCACACTTTCCAGCGGATCCTGGTGGATGTGGAGCTCCCAGGAAACAAAGGGGTTTGAAAACCACTGGCCTTGCACAGCCAGCCCCGGACTAGAGAAGCCCCATTGCTGAGGGAGGTGCTGCCACAGGGATAGGAGGGCAGAGACAGGCCTTAACCTTCCTCTTCCCTGTCCCTCAGGAGGTGTGGGCAGCTGGAGGCCAGAAAGGGAGACGCCACCAGGCTCAGAGGATAACCAACCACGGAGCTGGCCCCTCACTCACACCAACTCAGAAGGAGGCCCACGGGCCCCGCCTCTGTGACAACCGCCCGTCAGCCAGGCAGGGGCAGGCTGTTGCCATTCCTGGTCCCTTGCTTTCAGGAGAAGTTCCTGGTCCCTTGCAAGGAAGAGCAATTCTGCCACCTTTTCAAGTAAAACTCGAGGAGGCAATTCCTCCTCCTCCTGAGGTGTGGGGCTGAGGGAGCCACACAGGCCTGGGCTGGAATCCTCGCCACCACGTCCCAAGTACCTTGGCCTTGGGCAAATGGCTTCACCTCTCAGAGACCAAAACTGCCCTCCCTGCAAAGGCATGTGAGGCCACTTCACAGGGATTGCGCAGGAGAACACTATGGCCCTTCCTGCCCCACCTCCCGCCAACCATCTCCACCCCAACAGACATGCACACCGTGAGGTCAGACTGCTTGGCCCACTGCTGCACACCCAGGAGCCAGAATCCTGACCGGTACGCGGAAGCTTTCCCATCAATATACGGTGACTAACCAAAGAGCAGAGAGCAACCTGAAGCCCACTATGGGTAGCACGAGCGGCTGTATGCAAGGTGGGTGTGAGCACACACACGGCACTTCATGCAGCCCTGCCACCCTTGAACCAGGGAAGCGTGGCCAAGGCTCTCCGCCTCTCTGTGCCTCAGCTTCCTCACCCAGGATATGAACAAAATATTGGATTTACCTCCAGGGCTGGTGTCAGGATTAAATGATGCACGAAAAAGCACTTAGCACCCTGTCCAACTCACACACATGCTCAGCCACATCAATTATGGTTAATGAAACGTCCACTCAAATTGTCTTCTCCTGTTTTGGGTCCCGCATCACCGATGAGTCCCAGTGATCAAAATTAGAATGCAAATAAACACTCCTCATCAGCTCCTCGGCAGTAATTATGATGGTCACATTCACTCCTGCTTCTTCCTTTATATTATCTAATTTTCTCATTTGTCTTTTAAAAAAATATATTTTTTTGTTTTTTTAATTGATTTTAGAGAGAGGGAGGAGAGGGAGAGACAGAAACATCAATGAGAAGCATTGATTGGTTGCCTCCTGCACACCCCTACTGGGGATGGAGACCACAACATGGGCATGTACCCTGACCAGTAATCAAACCTTGACCTCCTCGTTCATAGGTCGATGCTCAGCCACTGAGCCACATCGGCCAGGTTCTCATTCGTCTTTTTAGAATAAAAAAATATCTACCACAGTGGCAGCATATGACTACCTTCATTCCTTTAAATAATAATTTTCCCATGATTGTTTGATCATATTGATAGGGAACTCATCTTCTTTTAGCCAGTAATTTCTTAATAATGTGCTCTTGCATGATTACATATTTGGGTTTAAAAATAAGTTCTAAGGTACTTCTAGTGCTTTGTTTCTTTAAATTTGGGGCTTAAAATTTTTTTAAATTTACTTTTTTGGTTTTTGTTGTTCGTTTACTCTTTCCCAAGGTAGAATACCAGGTGACCCCAGGGTCACCTTTGCCCTGTGTCTGTGAGAGAGAAAACTGAAGACCAAAGGGAAGGATGGAGACATTATTTTAAAGGGTTAAGACCAGGCTCAGTTCTGACCTAATTGCTTCCTGATATAACATCTGTTTAAGAACATGCTGTATTACAGAAGGCTCTAGTGGGGCAGCTAGATCAGGAACTGGGTCTTCTGGGAGCATCCTATATAATAAAAGGCTAATATGCAAATGGACCGAACGGCAGAACGACGGGTCAGCTCCTGAGGGCTCCCAGACTGCGAGAGGGCTGCAGGCTGGGCTGAGGGATCCCCCCTGAGTGCACGAATTTCATGCACCGGGCCTCTAGTGAGGTTTAGAAAAAAAGGAACTTCGCTGAGAAAAAAGGATGTTATGTAAACCCTCATGCCCTAAAGTCATAATGGTGAGTGAGGCTGCCCTGAGCACACAGCTCTTCCCCATTCGCTCTGTGCTGGCTCTGAGAGGCCTGCATGGTTCATTCTTGTTCCTAGCACATCACTGGGCATGCTGAACCATCTACAGAGCCATCATTACAACCTCACTGCACGCTGTGACAGAGAACTTGTCACCAGCTGGGTTTCTCGATAAAGACCTCCTGGAGAACCAGCTGAGGCAGCGAGTAAAAGCCCTGTGCTCTCAGGGGGCCAGGAAGTCTTTTGGGGGGTGCGGAGGATGGCTGCCTCTGGCCCTCCTACGGTAGTCAGCAGGCCCAGAACAGCTGATGGATGCAGGTTGCCATGGAGATCAGCAGTCTCCCTCAATGCCCCACTATATAACCACCTGGAACTTTCTTGACAAGTGAGCTAAGTGAGCACTCCTAAGTCACATGGCAGGAGGGGGGGGCGGGCAAGGGGGCTTTGTGTACAGAATTGGTAGGTTGGGCCCCAAGTTTCCTGCTGAATTAGAGGGAGCACTCCAGCTTAGTCACTGTCAAAGGGTTTTTTTCCCTTTGACCTGAATTTCTAGGTGAAGAAAAGATGACTTTGTGTGTGTGTGTGTGTGTGTGTGTGTGTTACAGTTTATTTTTACTGCTTCTTCCAATAATTCACAATCACTTAAATTAATGATTGCTAGTGAGCTAAAAAACACCTGGAGCAGAAAAGGGGGATGATAATAATTTAAAAAGCGGCAGTCAGCTCAAGAACCCTTAAAAGCATCAGTGTAACTGTATTCGAGACTAATCTCCTTTGACTTCCTTGTGCTTGTTGAAAAGATGACTGATGGCAAAACCAAGTGAAAAATTTTAATGAATCAGTAGATCTTTATGAACTTAGAGGAATATAAAATGTATTTTTTACATCTTGGCACAGGATTTCTGACTGGGGGGTCTGTGAGTCAGCTGAGACTGTGGGTGATATGACTGCGTATTTGAGGGCATTTTTCTGGGGAGATATACAGCTCTCAACTATTCTCAAAGGGGGGGGGGATCCCCAAAATATTAAGTTTAGAGTTTACTTAATTTACAGCTAAGTTTCCCAATCCAGTTCCTTTTATCCCATTGAAAACATCAAAGCTCTGTGAAGGCACATATTGGGGGTGTCTTCCTGCACCCCCTTTTGCCTAAGGGCCACATGTCTCATTCTTTCTCTTCCTCTCCTCATCACCCTCATCTTTACATACATATTTTTTTAGTTAAAAAATCAGGGGGGTATATAGTTTCAAAAAACAAAGATAGAGCACCATACATGCCAGGCATAGTGCCCAGTATCGGGGATATGAAGGCAAATCAGACAGGGTGCTCTTAGAAAAGGATGCATAACTGGGTAATCTGATGTGTGCGTGATCACTGAGAGGCAAGTGGATGCATTCCCCATCACCCAACCCCACCCCCCTCATCGACAAGATACAAGGAAAAAGATATATGAAGAGTCCGATGCCGAAACCGGTTTGGCTCAGTGGATAGAGCCTCAGCCTGCGGACTGAAAGGTCCCAGGTTCGATTCCGGTCAAGGGCATGTACCTTGGTTGCGGGCACATCCCCAGTAGGGGGTGTGCAAGAGGCAGCTGATCGATGTTTCTCTCTCATCGATGTTTCTAACTCTCTATCTCTCTCCCTTCCTCTCTGTAAAAAAATCAATAAAATATATTTTTAAAAAAAGAGTCTGATGAATAGCTTTTTGCTTGGCTGCTTGCCTAGTTGGCTGGCTGGAACTTAATGTCAAGGATGAAACAAGTCCCCTCAAATGTCTTAAATTCATAGACAGAAAGTAGAATGGTGGTTACCGTGGTTGGGAATGGGGTTAGTGTTTTGTGGGCAGAGTTTCAGTTGGGGAAGGTGAAATGGAAATGTTCTGGAGATGGATGATGGTGGTGATGGTTTCACAAGGTGAATGGACTCCATGGCAATGAACCGCACACAATGGTTAAAGTGGTAAATGTCATAGAGTGTATATTTCGGCACACTAAAAAAAAGTAGTCTCGATTTTTTGGTACGTATTTGGCAAAGAGAGATGTTCCTGGAGTCCATTTCTGCCAGGTGCCGGAGAAAATGAGTCTGCTGAGCCGAGAGCTTCACGGACTCTAACGTCCGTGCTGTTTTCCAGACAGCGGCGCTCCTGTCTGTCACTGCTCAGGTGATATCCTCAGCTCCTTTCTCTTCTCTGGGGCGGTCAGCTGGGCTGGGAAGGAAGCCCTGGGAGGCCCTGACAGAACTGACAGCCTCATCTGACCACGCTCCCACACTGCGCAGCGGCCCCCAGCACCAGCCTCTCCTGCCCGCTCCCCACTGGGTCCTGCAGAGCGCGGCCTGAGACAGTGTCACATTTCCCTGACTCGCAGCCTGAAAAGTGAGCCACCCAGGTGGGGGAGCTTGGACGGGAGAGTTACATGGGCCTCCTGGTCATTGGTTATCAATGAACTTGATCTTGGTTATCACAGACTCCGCGCCCACGACACCCGGGCTTACTGGCAGCTGAGATTACCCGGTGCACTTCATCTAGATTCCCCTGCCGATGGCCATCCCACAGAGGGATCTGAAACTCCGCATCGGCTTCAGGCTCGCGTGTCTACCAGCAGCGCTCCCTCCGGGGAGATGACAGCACCTTAGTGATGCTTATCTTCAAGATCCTCCATCGGGGTCTGCGGCCACACCTCTGGTTCTGTTACAGCTTCTCTGTGCTGACGTATCAGGGCCTAAGCTGTCCTGAGAGAGTTTCTGGTGCTGATCACTTCCCCCTGGCGGGGTAGGGATCTTGCCCCCTTTTCCCGGCAGCTCTGGGGGGATGTTGCCTGCTTCCCTGTCCTAGACGGGCCTGAGGACTAGAACAATCTCCCTAGCTCTCCGATGCTTTGCTGTCCCAGGTAACAGGCCTAAGCCACTGGGTCTTTGAAGGATTTCATCACTAACCTTTCAAGGAGACCAACTGACCCTGGCTTAGCATCTAAATAAAAGGACATGAAGATGGTGCTCACTTTTAAGGAGCATCTGCAGTTCATAATGACCACCTCCTATTTGGACTCTGTCCCCGCAACACTCCAGGCTACAGCCCACGGTGAGATGGGGTACCTGCCGGCTGGGGGTGTCTGGCCTAGAGCGGAGCATGCTTGAACATCAACCCCAAGACACGTCCCCATCCCCGTATTTTTCTGTCTCTGCCTTCCTGAAGCGTGCTGCTTCTGGGTGCGGGGACATCTCACCCTTGTTCTTGGGCCCAGGTTCCCGAGATGACACAGGGCTTCCGAGTGTCCCCTGCTTGTCTGGAAACCTGGAGCCCCTGGCAGGCCAGCCTTCTCACCTGGCCCTCGTGCTGTGTGGCACATTTCAGAGACGTCCCAAGCCAACCAACGGCATAAAATTGAAGTGACACTTGGTGGTGAGTCTCCCCAAAGGTGCGTTCTTTCCAACCTCGCCTGGGGGGCTGGCGCTGGCGGCAGCCTCAGCAGCAGAACCAGAACCTGAAACGCACAGGGGAAGAGTGCTCCCCAGGAGGAAAATCAGCACATTGCGTCCCAAGACGACAGCCAAACACCCAGAATGCTGGCTCGAAACAGCTTCCCCCAAAGAAAAACTCCCACGAATAAGAACAATGCCACGCTTTCCTCTCTGAGCAAACCAGGCACCTCTGAACGCGAAACTTCAGTTGTTGTTGTAGAATCAAAGAATTCCAGCATTTAGTGTTACAGAAATAAGAATGTAAATCACTTCCACTTTTCAATAACCAGATGTCTTCTATTCATAATGTCATCCAGCTTATTTATAATTTGCAGAATAGACACAGGAATAGGAAAAACGTAGTCCACAAAATGGTGAGGGAGAGAAAGAAAGCAAAATTTCAGGACCCCCTTTCCTCCCCAAAAATCCCCGGGGAGAGAGTTGTTCCCGTGTTACAGATGATGACACCGAGGTCCGGGGAGGTTCAGTGGCTTCCGCCTCACACAGCTGTGGAAGGGGCAGAAGCGGGTTCGAACCCAGGCCTGCTCACTTCAGCCTCCTTCAAAGCTGAGGGAGGCTCAGCAGAGGAGGGGATGGCAAACTCAGCCCCTGTGGCCAAGCAGCTGCCTCGGTGTGAATCCTGATGGCCTAGCTGTGTCACCTTGGGCGAGTGCCTTCCTCTCTTCTTGCTTCATTAACGTGTTCCTAGCATGTATAACAGCACTTACCTGGTGCAGCCCCAAGTAGAAGTGGTTGGAATAATGCCCTGGCACTCTGCAGGCAGATGGTCCCTAGACCTGTGCTGTCCAGCACTGTAGCCACTAGCCAGAGGCGGCTATTTAAATTTAGCTTTAGACAAGCTAAAATTAAAAGTTCATGCCCTAACCGGTTTGGCTCAGTGGATAGAGCGTCGGACTGCGAACTCAAGGGTCCCAGGTTCGATTCTGGTCAAGGGCATGTACCTTGGTTGCAGGCACATCCCCAGTAGGGGGTGTGCAGGAGGCAGCTGATTGATGTTTCTCTCTCACCGATGTTTCTGGCTCTCTGTCCCTCTCCCTTCCTCTCTGTAAAAAATCAATAAAAAAAATAAAAAGTTCAGCTCCTCCGTCTCCCTAGCAGCCACATGTGGCCAGTGGGACCACACCGCACAGTGCAGATACAGTGTTTCCGGTCACAGAGAGCTCTCCTGGACCGTGCTCACCTAGCAAGGAAATGAATGAGCTTTTCCCCAGGGAAGCCAGTGGCTCCTAAGTAAAAGGTTGGCATCATCAACATCATCGTCATCATCACCACCACCACCACCATCTTCCTCATTATTATAAGGTTTATAATGCCCCCTGTAAATTTTTTCCTTAAACACGTAACATGGAATGCAGACGCCTCTCGTCAATGCAGCCTTTTCCTGACCTGATCTGAAACCTCCATTAACAGAAAGGATGAGGAAAAGACACAGATGAGGAGGGAGGGAGGGAGAACGGGGCAGAGAAAGGAAGAGAGGTGCACAGGGAGCCGGTGTGGGAAGAGAGAAGGGACGTCATCTTGTCACCCAAAGCCAACACCTCCTCTGTCTGTGTTAATCATGCCTTTTGGTTTTCTGCATTCTGATGCTTGGACCCCCGGGCCTTGCTGCCCCTGGAGGGCTGCCCCTCCCAGGGCTAGCCAGTTCCTAGCGACAGCAGACAATTTCACCTGCTGGTGCCCCTTTCCTTACACACAGGTCACTGCTCCCCCGTCTTCATCACCGCAGGGCCAGGTATCAGCCAGCTCCCGCGCCAGAACCCCTTAAAACTTTCGAACCACCCATCGTACACCTGCTCACCCTGCCTCACCCATTCCTTCCTGCAAACCCACAATAAAGGCTCTTGCCCAGTTCTCCTTTCACTCCCTCGGCCTCCTGACCCACCCAGGGGCTTCCCCGTGGGGCCCCCTCATGAAGTGGCGTTCCCCCTCCTCCTGGGAACCGTGAGTAGCAATCTTTTCAACGGCAGCGGTCTGCTGACCTGGAGGCCTCACCACACTACTATGTGAATAATAACAAAATCCATATTTTGAAATACTTCCACTCCACCACATACAGTCTCGCCACTGGAAAACTCTACTCTATTGAACTGAAAATCAATTTCTCAGCCAATGAGTTGTATTACGTTATTCAACTGTGCTGTGGGAAGTACTGAGGATACGTAAAAAATAAAATAAAATGAATCCACCTTTTCTTTACACTTTTTGTGTGGAATGGCTCAAACTTTAGCTATCAGATGATCAGGTAAACCCGCTTTTTTACAGATGAAAACTCTCACCCAAGGTCACCGGTGGGGGCAAAGCTAGGAGTTGAGCCAAAACATCCTGCCTGATGCCTGTTTAGCATTTCCCCCCAGATCATTCCACATTCACGTAAAATGGAAAGAAACGAATAAATGACTTAGACTCTTGCCTGTGGTCTGCTAAACCTCCAGCACTGTGTCTCTTTTCATTAAAACAGCCATTACGATCTCTTCATGCCATGTAACTGCTGGAGTTGAGGTGACTAATAAGAATAGCTTCATTAATAATAATTAACGGTGCAGGAGCTGTTTCTAAAGCTAGGCACTTCACCAGGGAGCCTGGTCTGGGAGAAGCAAGGGACCAGGCTATTGGAGGCCTCTATTTTCTAAACAAAAGGTGTTAAGCTCTTCAGCAGCTGGTCTGACAACCTCGGTTCTTCAGTTCTGTCCTTGCATAACATGGACAGGGGTCACTGACAAGCTTCAAGACAGGAAAGCAAGTGCCCACAGTTCAGGTGGCCTTGGTGCTTTTATAAAACGCTTTTACCTGTGAGAAAGCACACCTTGTGGCCAGTTCCCTTGGGGGTGGAGGCGGGGGGTTAAAATCTCTGTTTTTCAGTTTCATCTTATAGAAAAGGGCCTTTCTTCCTGCACTTTGGATATGGTCGGGAAATTAGCTTTATGTCAATTTTAAACTCTCATTTAAAAGTTACCATTATCCAGCCCTCCTGCCTTATAATTCGTCTCGCCATTGGAGCTGGGAGGAGAGCACTCTCCGTAAGGATTACCCAAATCTTTTTTTTTTTAAATTTCTTTATTGATTAAGGTGTCACATATTTGTCCTCATCCCCCTCATTCCCATCCCACCCCCCTGTTGTCCTTAACCATTGGTTAGGCTCGTATGCATGCACACAAGTCCTTTGGTTGATCTCTCCCCCCTCCCCCCACCCTCCCCTACCCTCCCTCTGAGGCCCGACAGTCCGATCGATGCCTCCTTGTTTCTGGATCTGTTCTTGTTCATCAGTCTATGTTGTTCATCATTTCCCCTAGATGAGTAAGATCATGTGTTACTAGAAATATACTTATAAGAACCGAATGTGAGACGAGCAGTAATAGTTATGCTGACAGGCAAATGAATCAGTCTGTAGTGAGTTTCTTTCTGGACCAACAGTTCTTTCGAGACCCAATTTCAATGTCCACCAGTTCCTTATGTGTACATGTCAGCACTGACTTTTCAGTTCTGGATGGTGGACAAAAGGTGGTAATGCAGGTCCGACTCCCTCAGGATTACCCAAATCTTAAAAATCATGCTACAGTCACTAAATACATTGCAAACATACTTATTTTCAGAAAGGTGCAGATTGTATTTTGGGAGGAATTTAGACAAATGTACTGATATGTGTGTATACGTAAATGCGTGCAGATTGTATTTTGGGAGGAATTTAGACAAATGTACTGATATGTGTGTATACGTAAATGCGTGTATACAGGGTGGGGCAAAAGTAGGTTTACAGTTGGAAAATAATACAAAGATTAATAAAAAAACAACCCAAGAATAAAACTCTGTTTCGTGTACTCACAACTGTAAACCTACTTTTGCCCCACCCTGTATATACCTATACATGTACATACATGTATTCATGTACATACATATATTCTCAAATACTATATATCCTTGAGTATGATATTTATGGCATTTTTCCTGCTCATGCATGCAATATTTAAAAATGAAAATCCATATTTAAAAATGAGCTTGCTGCTTTATCTTCATTGTCAAAAACTCAAAATCATGACAGAGGTTTCACTGAGATAGGAATTACGGGTGATTTTCCCCCCTATCTTTCCAAAGTTAGGATAATGAATTATAACAATTGTATATATTTTTAAGCTAAGCTAATATATTTATATATCTACTTATGCATATGACTCTTCTAAAACTTTATCTGAAATAACTTCAAGGATAAATCCCTGCCTTCCAAGAGATTATATATTTACAAATTCTACCTTTATTATTGGAACACAAATTTATTTTTAAATATGACCGATTGCTAATTAAGGCCACACGAAATCTTCTAAACCCTAAATTCTTAAATCCATGGCATATGCTAAAATAAACAAAATCCAAACACATATGCCTAGACTATACTGTATTTAATCTGGATATTTAACAAGTGAGGCTTTTACATTTTCCCCAAGTTTGTCACTTTATCCAACTCACAATCTGTACTACCAAACAATGCAATGCTTAATGAAGCAAATGCAGAAACCCCCTCCCCCCACCCCGATAAGGACCAACGATGAATTTGCAGAAAGCTCCATGAAATGAAAAAATAATCCTGAGAAGCATTTTGTCGGACTGTGTTGTTTTGATTAACTATGTCAGAATCCACTTATCTATGCTCGGAAACTTTTATTAGTAACAGTGTGTTTTAAAGAAATTGAGTTCAAAATGATTAATAGTTATACTTAATTGGCAAGCAATGGAAACTTGTCTATATGAAAAGTGATTTGTAAGCGATGGGTACTGAGAAAGGCTCAGGCACATGCCCATTAAGGAGGCATTGTGATTTTTTTTTTTTTTTTTTTTGTAAAGGCTTCCTCTCCCTCCATTTCAGGGATAAGGTACATGCCTTATCGGATCATTTGTTTTAGACAAGCAGAACGATCACAGTCAAAGATGACATGTTTCACACATAAATGTGAACCTTTAAATAGTACTTTTAAAACCTCTTATGTTAACCTTCTCTAACTTCTTCTATACAATATGTGCCATATTTTAAATAAAGTAATGAAACTAATTACTATAAAGTTTCACAGTACAGCCAATAAAAATGTATTTTCTTATTTGTCACCTGTATAGTCACATGAAGATATTTAATTAATGGCCCTGATCACAGGCCAGACCTAGGGACCGTACCTGTGCACGAATTTCATGCACCGGGCCTCTAGTCTATATTAATAAAAGGCCTGTTATAACTAAATGAACAGCGGGTGGGGCGGGGCACAAGCTACTAGCGGGGGTGGGCAGAGGGCTTCGAGCAGCGATGGGCGGGGCGGCCAGCTGAGGCAAGCGGAAGCGAGCTACTCACGCACGATTTCATGCGCGCTGGGCCTCTAGTTTAATTACAAAAAAAGCCATATTACTTAAACATCTATTTACTATCATGATGACATTTCATGTATCTCAATGAATTCTGTGTGGTGAGAGCAAGGAAATGTGTGTACCTGCATCAATTCATTTGGAGGCCTGGTGGAGTAGTCGGAGTTAACTCTGAAGTCAGATAGCCTTGGGCAATGGCATGGGCCAATCCTCTGGGTGTCAGATAGACTTGAGTTTCACTTCTGTTGGCCCTCTGTCCTTAGGTGACTTAGCCACTTAACCACTGTTCCTTTATCCTTAAAATGGGAATGATCCTTCTTACCCCTTAGGGTTTGGTGAGGCTTCAATAAGTCACTGAATATAAGTCAACCAACACAGTAGGTACCTGATATTCATTTCTCTTACAAACTAGAGAATTAGCATGCATAGGAAAACCAAGCACAGAGTGGCTCTGCTAAGGCGACTATGTGCAGACTGCCTGCAGCTTCATACTGGATTATTGATAAGAGTTAGCAAAAAAGTAAGTGGAGCACAGGGTCAGGGACTAGGATGTCTGACACGTATCTCATGGTCTAGCTTTATCCCCCACTCTCTGTGTAATCATGAATGAAATCCCTTTACCTCATCTGGACTCAGTTTTCAAGTCTGTAAAATGCACATAACAGCACTGACCTCTTAGGATTGTTGTGATGATTCATGGGTTAACCACAGAAAGCAATGCTAAACACAAACACTGTCTGACTTAAGTATTCAGGAAATGTTACCTATTATTGCTAATAAGTAATTTTTACACCTTAGAAAGTACAGCATTACATTTTTTATTGTTCATCTGGAGTGAAAGGGAGCTACATCATTATGACGTTCTCCAGGTACAGATTAGTATGAAACTTTGCTGACAAACCCTGTGAGCTATTTATTTTTCTTTAACTAAGTCCCCGATTCTTTCTTCTCAGAGCTGAGGGCTTATAATGACTGCTATTGTCCTTTAGTCTGGGATCTAAAACAATCTGAGTATTTCCATTTCTTCACAAATTCATTCAACTTTGTGTTGCTATCAATATACCATTTTAAAGATGAGTCAAAGACCTCTTTGACCTGAGACATGAGCAATAGTCAAAAACAACAATATCTAGCTGTGACAAACAGGAAAAACATAAGTATATGTGGACTACCCAGTAGATGATATATAATAGAAAAATGAGTTAAACACATTAGTAAGAGTAATTAATGGCCATTTGTTGACATGTAATACGTAATACTAGTTTGTGTAAATATATCCTTGAGAGAGTCTAACTCTTTTCACTTCTATCTTCAGTTTGAAAATAAGTCTCACATGTCCTCTACTGCATTTCTCCAATGGTCAACCAGAGTGTTTTGAGGGACTTTTCAAAGTCACATTTCTTCTAGTGGAATGCAGTCTGCTCTACTGCCTTATGTTGTCTTTCTCCATTATTTAAGTATTGGAAGAAATACCCCTTATACGTGAGTGGGGCCTGAACTACGCAGGGATAAGCATTTACCAAAAATGGCTGGTCAAGGATTAAAAGCAGTTACCAATATTCAATGTTTAGTAGAAGGGTGTTCTCTTTGAATGCCTTGATTTTGTCTTTTCTAAAAATAGTTTTGGTAATTTATACATAAATATCATTATTTTTTGAACGTGTGGAACATTTTAATTAAAATATGGTAAAATATGATAATGGCAGCTGGAAAATCTTCCAAGTTACTTGCATTTCTGTAAGAGGTTCTGGTTGGTGTGGAAAATTAAAACAGATTTCTGTGGTGTGTATGTCATAGTGCAGGTGAACCTGGCTAAAGGGAAAACCTGAGAGGGCCTTTCATTAATTCAATAATTTTTTTATATCTTAAGTACATGGCAGCCCTAGGAATTAAAAAATGATTAAGACACAGGTTCTCTTAAGAGCTCACAGTATGAGAAAGAGCAAGAGATGTGAGCACCTACATTTTGGTATTACTGACCCCGAAAAGAAATATACCCGCCAAGAAGGACTCCTTACAGTTAATCGGGCCCCAAACCATAAGCAGAGTCCAGCAGTGGTCGCTAATGGAGGCCTTTCACCCACCGCCCTGCATTTCAGGGAAAAGCCTCAGACTGCACTGCCAGCTTCCTTCCACTGTTCTCCAGCTGTCTAAGCAGAACCTTATAAAGGAGTTCCTAGTATCATGTTTTTACCAACGGGTGGAGACCTGACCTGTCCTGTCCTGTCCAATCAGAACTGCAGAGCTATATCCTCTTTTGTATCTTTACTGACCAATCAGAGCATCTCCACAACAACAAGTAAGAATATCCAATTCCGACCAATCAGGACAGTGTTATATGGACAAATCAGACTGTGTAAATCTGATTTCTCATTTGCATAAGAATGGACTAATCAGGGACTAGGGCGGGACTTCCTGTATAAAAAGGGGCCTCCCTTTTGTCTTCAGGGAGTGCACTCTCAGTTCCCACTGGAGGCTGCATCTCCCCACTCTGCGAACTGTTCATCTGAACAAAATTTTTCCCTTTCCCTCACCCCAGATTGGGGACTCTGTTGGCATTGGATTGGTGGCAGCAAACTTTTGATGACAGTACAATGTATAACAATAGAATCATTTACTGAGGTCCACTGATACTCCTTTTATCAGCTACAATTATTTGTCTTATTAAACTGATTTAATAGCAGTCAAGAAAAGGTTATAACTTAGTTTTCACCAGCGAAGATAATCTACATATGACTTAAACAATACATCTTAAATCTATACAAAATTTACACATCTTAAACGTCAAAAACTGTCTTAAAAAGTCTCATCACTTTTATAAGACTTAATTTAAGCTAACATACAAAGAGTTTTCATATATACACATGCAAAGTGGGGTGTTTAGCCCACTTCTTAGAGTACAAATGCATTTACTATAATAACAAGTACAAAGAGTCATCACCTCTAAAAACTCAAAAACACTTAATTTTAAAAAATTGAGTTAAATTTAATTTTTAAAAAAGCACAAAGCCAACAAACAGCCTAAAGACTGTTGTTTTGTAATTTAATTTTTTTGACACTGGTAACTTTTAAATTTTTAATTAACCAGACAGGTTCTTTGTTTGTTTTTTTACTTTCTCAATTTCTTTTTAGTTATGTGGGCAATTTCTGTAGAATTAGCCAGCAAGAAAACAGCTGGGCAGAAAGCCACTCTTCCTTAAATACTGGGGCACACTTACTTCAGTATTGAAAAAAAAAATTCTGTTCAAATTTTTGATCAAACAACAGGTCTTCCTGTTGTGAACTGTGACACACAGATGAGTTCAGTATTCTTCAGTTAAAGGCCTTTTAAAGGGAGAAAATAATAGAATCTTAAGGTGAATGAAAGCATCTTAGCCTTTATACATACAACATGAACTGCAGAGATGCAAACTAAACCAACACACACACACATACACACACTCAGGCACCTACAAATATGACTGGGAAATGACTGGCTATTTATAATAATTCTTTTGGGTGGTGGGATTCTTTCTTTCTTTCTTCCTTCCTTTCTTTCTTTTCCCCTTTCCTTCCTTCATTCTTATTCAATGACCATGTATTACTTTCAATAATTAGGGAAAAACATACCTTTCTTTAGAAAATATGTACTATAAGAAGGCAGATCCCTAAATCATTCATTAGTATTATTATTTGGCTTAATTATTAGCATATTATACCTCTGTGGGAAATTAACATCTTAAATTGCCTCTAAAAAAGGATTCCACAACTATAATCTTGGTGAATTCATATAAACAATGACACTGAGATTGTAGTTTTAGCTTTAATTTGAATCCCTTTGACCTTAAAGAAAAATGGGAAAACTGAATTCTTCAAGCCATCTGCTGAGTCACAAAGCATCCTGGACCAGTAAAACAACTGTAGTTCTTAAGGGACTGTGTGGACAACACTGGCAGCTGCCACTTTTGTGAATGAAGCACATTTCAGCTCCTCTCAACCCCTGGGTGGCTTCAGGTTCCACCATTTGAGGTTTATGGTTTTAGGAAGTTGATTTTAAGAGGATGCTCCTTCTTTGTCCTCAGAACCAATCTGGCCCTCACCAAGATTTTCTTCTAATTTTATAGCTGTATTTTTCAGACCATCTGCTGCTTCCAGAAAACCATCTCCATTAAGTGAGAAATGAATCCTTTATATGACGTTTTCCACGGCTCCTTCTGAAAACATACAAATATACTCCATATACTAACACACACACACCACATATTACACACACACACACACACACACACACACACACACACACACTCTCCATATACACATGCACCACATTACACATGCACACATGCACCCACCATATATATGAAATATATATACTCTATATATACATATACCACACATATCACATATTCTAAACACACATATATCACATATACACGAGCACTGCCCTATACATCACATGCTACACACACACACACACACTCCATATACCACACACACGAACACCATACCACACATACCCAGCAACATCTTCTTGGCACCAGCCTGTCCAGCGGGGTGAGCTAAGACTGTGCTGCAGAACAGTAGACACTGATGTACTTCCAGAACACATCAAAACATTACCTTTTCAATACCAAGTTTCTTAAAGTAAAATTTAATTTAAAACAACTATTGCCCAGATGATGAAAGTTACTTCATTATAAAAAAATAAAATAAAATGATCAGCTTAATTAAAATTCTTTCCCATCCTTGAACTTACATTTACTATACCATCATCTATTTTATTAAAAATAATACATATTTTTATCTAATAATTTTGTAAAGAATTGGTGGAGAAAATTAATGGATCTAGAAAAACTCTTTCAAGATATTTATAATTATGTTCTTATGACATAAAGGGAAACAAAACTCTGAAGGACTATATATTGAAGTTAATTAGAGCCAAGACTACAGCCTTTCTTGGAGGTTAAAACTCATATTTATAGATAGTGTGCAATTGAGTTGTATGACTTCTTTATGTGTTTTGGAGATTAACCACTTTTCAGACATATAATTTACGGATATTTTCTCCCATTCAGTAGGCTGTTTTTCCATTTTGTTGATTATTAGAAGCTTTTTAGTTTGAGGTAGTCTCATTTGTTTATTTTTGCTTTTGGTGTCAAATCCAAAAAAATCACTGCCAAGACTGATGTCAAGGAGCTTACTGTATACCTTTTCTTCTAGGAGTTTTATGGTTTCAGGTCTTACATTCAAGTCTTTAATCCACTTGGAGTTGATTTTTGCATATGGTATAAAATAGGGGCACAATTTCATTCTTTTCCACGTGGCTGTCCAGTTTTCCCAACGCTATTTATTAAAGGGACTGTCCTTTCCCTGTTGTATATTTTCGGCTCCTTTGTTGAAAATTGGCCATCTATATGTGGGTTTATTTCTGGTTCTTCATTCTCTTCCACTGATCTACGTGTCTGCTTTTTGTGTCAGTACCATACTGTTGTGATTACTACGGCTTTGTAGTACAGTTTGAAATCACAAAGTGTTTTTATTTGTTTTCAAATCTTCTGAATAACATGCCTTCTAAAATAGTGCTCTTCATATTAAGAAATACATTTGCATGAATCAAATTGATTATAGGAAATAAATCAAGAAAGAGCACCACATTTAGCCATATATGTGGTATATAGCACAGCATACATTTACTGATAAACTGGCACTACTGTTTATTTCACATTTTCTGCCAAGAATTCAAAGCAGCAAAATTAAAAATTAAAAAAAATTCACCCAAGAAACTGGGATAATAACTCCCACAGGATCACAGTGAAAGCCAATACTACCCATAAAAAGTGCTTTAAAAAGTGTAAAGCACTACGCAAATGTCAATTCAAAGAGGTTTTATGGACAGGGACTTGAGAACTGTGGTGAAAATGAATGGACACAATGTGTCAATTAAGAATTAACTGTTCCTGTCCTAAAAGGATCCTTTGATCACCAAAAATTTCCTCCCTGGTCCTTCAGGTAGCAGGCTGCCTAATGCATGTCAAACCCATCTCTGCCTCCCAACAGCTCCTTGCACACCTGTGCACAAGCACCTTCCGGGCCGGCCCACCCTCTGGTCTGGCAGGGCACCTCTCCACCCATCTGATGATGCCTGGAACACACACATGCTGCTGCTCCCGCCTCTTTTTGCTCCTTGGATGCCCTCCTGGAGTGGAGCCCAATAGGTTCAGGCAGAACTGCGACACAACTGCAGGAGCCCTCCAGCTTCTCGAGGATTCCCCAGCCACAGGCATGAAAGCCGAGGCCATCCTGGGGAATCCACAGGCCTTGGCTAGAGGCAGAGCTGCCCATGTGGACATGTGTCTTCTTGGTACTTAAAACACATCTGTGTACAATCTAGACACTCAACAGGGACATGAGCCCGGCATCTTTAATTTCACAACACTGTCCGAGCACCGTTAGGTATGGTTCTCTCCCAGCAGCTGCCTCTGAGCCTGCTTCCCAAATACTCCACTACTTTATGGACAATTTCTTCTTTCATTTTATATGTAGACATACATACACATGCATGCATATATACACACATATGTTACAAAATTTTACATTGTGTGTGGATAGATAGATAGATAGATAGATATAGATATAGATATGTATATATAGTTGGGGCTCAGGGGAGGACATCCCAAAATATGCCACAATATCATACTGATTATTTAAAATCAAAGTTACTTTGGTGAAGAAGGACACTCTGACCCTCCTCTCTATCCCCCTGAAAGCAGGAGATAACTTTCCCGTGTAAAGGTAACCTCCTAGAACCAGGAGATAGAGATACCTGATCACCACAGATAGGGCATTCAGGGCCGAAAATCCTGTATAAACAAACCTTGTTATTTCTTCTCTTCACTAATTTACTACCCAAGGCCCAGACTCTCTTTAGATTCTTCACTAAGTAAGTACTCATGCCTAAATTGGTCTTGTCAATTCCTCACAAATTGTTTCTTTGTCTAAAAAGTATAAAAGCTGCCAATCAGAGTCAGAGAAAGACAAGTGTCACATGATCTCACTCATATGTGGAATCTAATGAACAAAATAAACTGATGAACACACTACATCCAGAGACAAAGAAGCATGGAACAGTCTGACGAATCTCAGAGGGAAGGTGGAGGTGGGTGGGTGAGTGGGGAGAGATTAATCACAGAACTTATATGCATGTATGCATCACCCGCGGACACAGACAATAGTGTGATGAAGGCCTGGGGAAGGGGGGACAGGTGCGGGGTGGAGGAGTTGAATGGGGGGAAAGGGGACATCTGTAATACTTTCAACAATAAAGATAAAATTTTTAAAAAGCTGTCTGATTTGGTCATTTCTTTTGCTCCCATATCTATGAGGCCTCTGTACATACAAAATTAAAATTTGTCTTTTTCCCCCTGTTAATGTGTCTTATGTCCATTTCATTATTAGACAGGCCAGAAGAACTAAGAGGGATAGAGGGAAATTTCCCTCTCAACAACAACTATAACACACACACACACACACACACACACACACACTCTGAGTGGCCAGATTATTATGCGTTCAGAGATCTTAATAATCTGGCCACTCAGTGTAAATGGAACTAATTTAATACATTTCAGATCTCAGAGTTTAAATAGCACAGGGTGATGGTACTACATGCCTAGGCCACTGATGTAAACCAGGGATGGGCACTTTTCTGCAAAAGGCTGGACAGAAGGTATTTTCAGCTTCGAAGGCTACAGATGTGTCACAACCACTCAGCTTTGCTGCTGCGGCATGAAAGCAGCCATAGACCAAAGGCCAGCAAATGGGTGTGGCTGTGTTCCAATAAAACTTTATTTATGAATACTGACATTTGAATCTCATGTAACTTTCACATGTCACAAAATATTATTTGTCTTTTGGTTCCCCCCGCCCCCTCCAATCATTTTTTAAAAATGTGAAAAACGTTCCTAGCATGTGGGCTACACAAAAAAGGCAGGGCGCCAGATGTGGCCTGAAAGCCGTATTTTGTGACCCCTGATGTAAATCACGCGACCCTGGCCACATCTGGTACCAGTTACTAATGGCACATGTGCTTACCAACAGATCAAAGCGTGTCATTAATCCCAATTTGCCCAGAAAGAGAGCAGGCCTACCTCAGCACTAACGCCTGTTGAGGAATTTGTTAATGATGATGGTACCTCGTAAAGGAAAGCCAAGAGCCAGGCTGACCACTCTCAGCACTGCCTATGACATCTCCTGGAAAATATGCTTAGAAAGCCCCTGGGGATTCTTCTGAACTGATACCCATCGCTCAGACACTGGTTTCTCCCTGCATTCCAGTATTCTCCAACATTCTGTGAGCGCCTCCACGCGCATAGCAAACAAGATAGTAGTTTAACTTTCAGGCAACTAGCCTTTTAAACCACGTACTACAATAACGGTTCATCCTTGGTCCACATGGGTTTGAACTGTGCAGGGCCACTTACATGGTGATTTTTTTCAATATATATATATTGGAGAAGTTTTTGGAAGGTTTGTGAGAATTTGAGAAAATTTACAAACCTTATATAGTATTCTTAAACCTACCAGACCTGAGGCCCTGAACCTAACTGTCCCCTATACCTGGGCTCCTGAGCATTAAAGAGAAAAAATCAACATGATATACAAAAATGTTAGTTACATGCAAACAAGTGGTTAGAATAAGATGGAACTTGGAGACATTGTAGAAAATAGGTCTAGGCAAAGTACCAAAAATTAGATACAGCGGTATAGCGGCAGATTCGGAAATTACCGAAAAATCGGTATAGCGGTCTGGTAGGGTTAATAACATTTTATTTTCTCTAGTTTACTTTATTGTAAGAGTACAGTGTATAGTACATATACCATGCAGAACATGTGTTAATAAGCTGTTTGGGTTATTGGTAAGACTCCTGGCCAACAGTAGGCTACTAGTAGTTAAGTTTTAGGGCAGTCAAAAGTTAGATGTGAGTTTTCATCTGTGCCGGGGTGAACAACCCTAATCCACCCCCCACCCTGTATTGTTCAAGGTCAACTGTGTCTATAGCCTCCGTATGAAATTCTGAGGAATTCCACGACATCTGCTGAGGAAAGGGTTGTTTTTACTTAGCATTCAACGGAAGTGGCTACCCTTTTTCTGCCTCTCTCCTTGTCCTGGGTCACCATTCTACCAGAAGTTTGCACTGGTCTGAAACACGCCAGTCTTGGCTGCCCAGTGAATGGGCTCTCAGCCCCTAACTTTCCCTCTTACCACTTACACAGCCTTCAGATAGGCTACCCTCATGGTATTTTTTTGCTATTTTTTGCTATTCCTTTTGCTATTTATTCTATGTTTCCCAATTACAAAGTAATACATGCTCAGTGAAGAAAACACAGGACAGCCCCGAGGGAAGAAATCAGGCCTGCTTTCAAATGCTGCTTCTCCTTTGAATAACCAGGCTGGGGGCTGGGGGCACCGGTAAAGAGCTCCAGCCAGCTCCTGGCAGCCAGTGGGCACAGGGGCACAGCCCTCCACTCAGAGGGGACCATGCACAAAAGGGATGCTCGTGGACACGCTACGATCCATGCTGGAGGGACATGAAGAGTACGCACTGCATGCAAAACGAAAAGGCCAGGCCATTTTCCTTTAAATAATGTTTTTGACAAAGGTCTCTCTGACCCTTCTCTCACCCTCCTCCGTCCCCTCACCCCCTCCCATAAACGCAGCTAGAGGGCTCCCCTCTCTCTTCTCTCTCAGCTTTCTTAGCTTTCGCTCCCACTCTCTCTGTCTCTGCTCTCTCCCTCTCCTTCCCCTTTGAGAGGCAGGGTTAGATGAAGAGATACTTTAAAATATGTCCATGCCTCTACTTGACTTTCCAGAGGGAAAGCATTTCTGAAATTCACCAGTCTCTATTTTTAAAAGGCCTGATGCTAATCCTTGGCTCACCGCTGCTCCATCCCCATGGTGAAGAAAATTACTTAAAAGTCTCCTTTGAAGGGGAGACCTGCATGAATATGGAGAGGTCACTGGTCTGGCCCCCAGTGACTACCTTTGTTCCAGAAAGGCTGACCTTCCAAAGGGCCCCTTGGGGAGTTCCTGGGATATGTGTCCCCACCTGCCACAGAAGGCTCCCCTCTGCACATCCTTCTCACGTGGCACCAACCATACCCAGCCCACTTAAAGAAAAACCCTCCCGTTTGGGCTGTTGCAAAATGTCAGAATTCCACATAAAGGTGGGGTTTAAAAATTAAATAACATGTTTATCTCTTTAAGGTGCCAAATTAATATTCCTCAAACAGAAGGACATTATTCTGGGATTTTTTTTAAGGAGTACAATGGCTGAAAGAACTCATCCATTATTAAAACTAAATGGTGCATGCAGCTGCATATTAACTTTCTCTTCCAATTTCAAAATGGGTCCAGAAAAGCAGACGTATTATTTGACCCTCGGGGAGATTGATGTTGCTAACGGTGCTTAACAGAGATGGTGCATACAAAACAAACTTGAAATCAATCTGCAAATTTAAAATCAAGTGGCCCTACAAGGGACTAAATGCATGAACTGATGATACAACTGTGTTGGGAATGCAGCATCTCTGAGGTTAATGTTCAAAGTTATAAGAGCTCACAGCTGCTTCTGGACTTCTGACAAGTGCATGAAAGCGACAGTCTAGAAGTTCGGGGCTTATTCCTCACACCCTGGGAGACGCTGTGTTGCTATGACATAAGCTATGGTGAACGGAATAGTAACAGAACACAAGAGAAATCATATAGGTTCTTGCTGGGAGAAAGACGGGGAGAAGATTAGTTTTTTACTTGTAAACACTGGGTAGGGAGGGGTAATATGGGGGGGCTTTAAAACTATAAGAGCACTGCAATAAGAAATTATGTACATTCTGTCATATATCGTGAACAGATTTCTAAGGCAGTTCTCATGATCTTACTTTGCAGATCAGAAACGAGGGGTTCTGAGAAGTTAGGGAGCCATCAGATATGCCCCCACACCAAGAATTCTCCAAAGCCCCCCAAATGTAAAGAGCCAGAAGTGACCAGCAGGAGATTCACAGCAGGAGACCAGATCCCAGAACAGCAGGGGGAATCTGACCTGCACGGAGGGGCAAGTGACAGGAACTCCCTTTTGGGGCTCTCCTGGGGCCGGCCTGAACCCCTGGGGCTGGCGGCTTCTTTCCCGAAGGCAGCCTCAATGCAGTCAGCCATTCTTGCAGGAAAAGGGATGTGGGCTGCAGCCCATGTGCTGTAGCTCAGCCTCCTCCAATGCAAGCTGGGCCTTCCCTCCAGCCTTGTAGTCAAGAAATGAAAAAAAGCTAACAATCAAAAAACTATGCCAAGCACGCCCTCATGCACCCAGGCACACATTGGTCACTTTTTCTTGAAGCAACTACTATGTGTCAGATACCGGTCTAGATGCCTGGGATAAAACAAAGATCTCTGCCCAAAGAGTCACCATAAATAACAACCTTCGTTTTAAAAAAAGATGAGACAGTGAGGTTAGGTGAGAAGTGCTTTAGAAAATGGAGAGGAAGTAGGGCAGAAAATGGGGAACGGTGCGGGGTGAGAGGTGATTTTTATAGGGCTTCTTCATTGGGAATGTGACCTCGGAGCGAATGCGGAAGGAGGTGAGGGTTAGTTAACACGGGGCTCTTTGGAGGAAGAACACCCAAGGAAGAGAAAATGGTCCATGCATTCTAACAATGCACTTCCAAACGGACACTGCGTCAACACACTTAAGGCAGGCTTCAGTTCTCACAAGTCTGACTAATGTAGGTGAGTGTTCAAGGTATAGACTATTAGACTTACGCTGTACATTAACATTAGTGTAATCAGCATGTTCAGCACAAATGCGACTTGCTGTATCGACATATGGCACACACACTCCTTATGTTTGGAATAACGTGGGAGGCATATGGGCAATGTGAATGCTTTTAAGATGTAACTTTCCCTTTCAAACTCACTGGGATGCAGCAGCAAAAGACGGTTAGTGATTTCCGCGTTCTGGTCGGCAAATGACCTTTTGCCCTCAGCCAAAAGACCCCTTCGCGTCCTAGGAGGGGTGCGTCAAAGGAGAAGACCCCTTCGCGTCCTTAGCATGCGTGCGTCAAAGGAGAAGTATTTCAAATGTCACTTGCAAGACGAGGAGGATATGAATAGCCACCTAAGGGAAGTCCCAATAATTCAGCAAGTAATAGCTCAAAGAGCTCCGTGTTTGGAAATGGTCCAAATGCAACATTAGGTTTGTGTTTTGACATATTGGTTAATGGAAGACTGTATTGCATGCACATCTATATAAGGGACTTTTAAAGGCTTTGGGGATCTTTTGCCAGATCACTTTCCTTGTAGGCCTGGATTCAGAAAACATCAGAAAAATTTCCCCGGAAGCTCACCCCGGCGGGAGCAAGCTCTCATCTGCATTCTGCTAGCAGGTGGGCTCGGCCAGCCCAGGCTTGTCCCGCAACTGAGCAGAGTCACCCTTGATGCTGGGTAAGCAATGATGGCAGCAGAGGCGTCCGTGGTACTGAAGTGTCATTTCTCGACTTGTAGACCCAGCAGATACAAAGAGCAATCATGTGCTAGGGCTCTGAGAAGGTGAGATCAGGGTCAGAGCCCCAAGAAGCCCATCCCCTCCAAGCCTTACACCTTAGCAGAGAGGAAATGGAAGGCCAGTGGCCTCCCAAGGGCACACAATGCTCGAGAGCACACAAGTCAAGGTCAGAAGCCGGGTCTCCTGAATGCCACTCTTGGATTTTTTTTTTTTTTCAATCCCTGGGAGACCAACACCTATGTAGGAAGAGGGTTGCCCGAAATGACACAACCTGCCCATGAAGAGCAGACACCAGTTCTCCTCACTGGAGTGTGAAGCTGTGCACCAGGCTTGCTCTCACGGAATGTTTATGTCATTCTGTTCCCATCAGCTAAATAATTACAAACAACTAACAACATCTTGCCCTCTGATCTCCAGGTGTCCCCTTTGATGGCCTGCCAAGACGGGTGTGTTCAGCTGGTTCTTTCTATGCCCTCCTCCCTGGCCCCCAATGCTAAGAGTCTTCCCCATCCTAATGGGGAGAATTTGTGGTGAACTATCCCTCCAACTGTCTTTGAAGTAGAAGAAAACAGCATATGGAGATGGTTTAGCTTGGGTTCTGCATTGTCAGAGAAACACTTTTATAACTTTCTAATTGGCCTCAACATCAAAGAAGGCATATCACTCAAGAGAGAGCAGCAGAGAATAATTAAGGATGGCTGAGAGGTGAGATGTCAACCAGATTTGGTAACACCACTACTGCCATCATCTTAAAGGACTATTCATTCAGTGCCCAATTAGTCCTTGGGGGATGCTGTCTTGGGGGATGCTGCCCACTTTGCCCTCAAAAAAAGATACCAAACATACTTGGTTAGTACCATAATGATTCTCTAAAAAGCATCCCACCCACGAGTAGGTAGAAATAGTCAAAATATATAATAATATACTGGAAAACTCTGAATGCCCTTCAGTTGGTGACTAGATAAACTGTGGCATATTGATATAATAGAATACCACTCAGCAATAAAAAGGAAAGAATTGATATAGCAACACAGATGAATCTCAAATGCATTATGCAAGCCAGACTTAAAAGCTACCGAGGCTATGATTCCATTTCTATGCCATACTCAAAAGGAGAGACTACAAGAACAGAAAACTGCTTAGTGGCTGCCAGATGCTGGGGCGATGGGGGTGTTGACTACAAGGGCACAGGGAATTTGGGGGAATTATGGAATTGCTGTGTATCTTGATTGCATTGGTGGTTACGTAACAATATGCATTTGTTAAAACTCATGGAGCCCTAGCCCTGGCTCAGTGGAAAGAGCTTCGGCCTGCGGACTGAAGGGTCCTGGGTTTGATTCCGGTCAAGGGCATGTACCTCAGTTGCAGGCTCGATTCCCAGCCCTGGTCGGGACGTGTGTGAAGGCAACTAATTGATGGTTCTCTCTCTGTGTCTCTCGCCCTTCCACTCTCTCTAAAAAATCAATGGAAAAATATCCTTCGAGGATTAACAAAAAAAAAAAGACCTCCACCTCACAGAACTGTACAATAAAAAGTGTAATGTTACTGTATGCAAATTATACTGGAAAAAAAACTAGTAGTAATCAGGGAAAAGAGCAAAATTCAAGAAAGAATTTAAATATTTACTGAATTTTAATATTTAAAAACAAACGTACATATTTCTGTGCATCTGTGGCTCAACTGATTGGTCATGTCCTTAAGAACCACTGACTTCTTACTTCATAGTGAGAGCAACAGGGAGAGATAATTAAGCTTCTCAAACATCAAGCATCCAGTGTGTGCGAGGCTTAGTGAGAGGAGCTGGGCAACCCGCGGAGGAGCCACAGAGCCAGACCTTGCAGAGCTCACGGGGGGAAGAGATGAAAACACCGGGGGGAGGTGGACCAGAAGTCCCCAACACGGACCTGGCTGCTCTGACAAAAGAACTACCTTGGACTATTTCTGGAACTTACGATGGTGTGGTTCATGGATTCAATTCATTCTGAGGGAAGCACAGTGAAAAACAGATGCCGAAAGTCCTGGGACTCACCCCCACATGCAGAAAAACACATCCTTGCACCCCAATTGCTTCCATAGCCACCCACAGGCTTCCACGGGATAAAACAGGCCCCTGGGGAGACCCCAAGGTGCACTGTCCATGCTGTTTTGAATGTGAATGGACGGTGATTGGTGTTCCCTGGAATTCTGTAAGAAGGTGGTTCTGGCAGGGAACCCGTCTCAGCTTCACCTTCAGGCTTCCGAGAAAGATGCAAGTTCAAGGTGTCAGGTCTGTGCTTGACACCTCATGGAACACACAGGAATGATGTCTCCGCTGCTTGCAGCCTGAGATAACCAGCCTGGGGGCTCCAATCCCCCAGGCCCTGCCCAGCTACCCTGAGTGATGGAATGCCAGGGGTGCTCCTTGAGCCTCCTCTAAAGGATCCTGGAGGTCAGATCCAGGAGGTCCTGCCAGTGGGCCTGGAGACTTGGGAAACTGACTTCTAGCGTCAAGGCACCTATTTGGTGCCTTTGGGTGAATTAGAAACAGGTGCTACCTCCTCCAGGCAGAGGCCTCAGAGCATCAGTGGGATTCCAGCCTGGAACCTCCCCGCTTCCTGGCCTCCTTTGGAGCCTCTGGCAAGGCACAAACTGCTGGTCCGATGGGACGAACTTGCCTGTGAGTCAGGGAGTTCTGTGGACTAAACCCATCCTATCCAACGCCATCGCAGTCAGCAACTTCATACAAAGCACTGACTGGCGTGTCTGCGATGTTATTGGGTTAGCAAACAAAAACACTTGGGAGCTCGCATTTTTCTAGAATGGGATGTCATTACTCTCGGTCAGGCTTAACTTTAGAAACTCACATGGACTGATCACAATGGCTTCCTTGCCGTCTCCCTGTAGCTACCACGAGTGCCAGAAACTTCCCCAGCTGAGTCCAGCTAGGTCTCAAACCATGTTTGATGACCGAGCGGCATTCCAAGGCGCACTATCTGGAAACGATACAGTTGGAGCCATACCTCACACTTTCCACCCAAATGAATTCCAGATGGATCATCTAGTTAAACATAAAAGTACCAGGAGAAACCATAGAAAGTATTTTCTAGTAAATTCAAAGTGCGAAAGGACTTTTTAGCTGTGACACAAAACCTGTAAAAGATAAAAAAAATTTTTTTTGAGAAATTTGACACTTTAAAAAAATATCCATTTGAGATGATGAAAAAGTTCTGGAGGGGGATGGATGGTGGTGATGGTTGTACCACCAATGTGAATGTCCTTAATGCCACTGGACTATACACTTAAAAATGGCTAAAATGATGCATTTGTGACGTATATTTTATCACAATACAAAGGGGGAATGTAAAGGGGAGGTGCAGCTGGATTCTGCAGACATGGACAGAAACCAGCTCCTCAGCCCCACCCTGTCCCCTGTAAAATCCCAAGAACAAAGGGCCCTGATCCTGGGCTGAATACACAGGGCGGGGAGAATGAGCGGGAACCCTGAAGTGTAAAATGTACGGATGCTGCTAGGGTAGAAATTTTTAAACCAACCAATGGGAAGTTAGCAGGGCACACATTAACCCCTAGACAAAGGAGCTGCCCCATCAACCCTCTTGGGTCCCCTCCCTGCAGCAGGGAGCTTTTCTGTAATAAAACTCTGCTTTTGGCTCATTAAAAAATAAATTTAAAAAGAACACACACAAAACAACCTATCTGTGGAGGGGGGACACCAGAAACGAAGTCAAAAGACAAAATGGCAACCTAAAGAACAGGTGTAAATCACACCATAGGCATAAAGTTATTTTATTTTTTTATTGGTTTAAGAGAGGGAGGGAGAGAGAGAAAAACATCAATGATGAGAATCATTGATCGACTGCCTCCTGCATGCCCCACACTGAGGATCGAGCCCACAACCTGGGCATAAAGTTATTTTTTAAATATAAAGAGCTCCTACAAATTATATAGAGATCTAGAAAGCTACTGAAAAAATGAGCAAATAGTATGAACTGAAAGTTCACAGCAAAGATGTAGAAGAAGTATAACAATTTTTTAAACATATGAAAAAATGTGTATACTCATTCATACTTAAAAATTAATGAAAGTACACTTATCCAAGTGGCAAGAACTAAATCGTTGTGGGAAAGGACAGAGAAATCAGCTCTCTCTCAATTGTGGGTCATTGGGTTGCAAACTGACTTATATGAAGAGCAAGTCAGCAATACCTATCAGAGTGAGAAATGCTTATAACCTTTGGCCCAGCAATTCCACTTCTGGGAATTTATCCTACAGATAATTTCAACATTTTATACAAAGGTGTCCACTGAAGAATTGTTTGTAATAAGAAAATATAAAAGAACTCTAAAAGTTCATAGATAGGGGAGAGTGTTCAATCAATTATGGTAAACCCATAGAACAGAAAGAGGCATTTCTTTTTGAAGAGTGATGATTTTCAAGATATCTTATTAGGAGAAAAAAACCAAAGTATCGAACAATGTGTTTAACGTGATACTATTTCAATAAAATCATAAAAATAGAGGTTTGACTTTATGCATAGACTGAATTTGGAAGGATCCCCAAGAGGCTAAGGAGCTGATTTGTGGAAGACAGAAGGAGGAACGCTGCCTTTCCCTGCATACCCTCTTTGACTGACTTCTGTGTCACATGAATGCATTATCTGCTTAATTGTAGATGGCATAGGGGACATAACACTCCTGTTCCCCATACCTGGTCACCCCCCCTTGGGTATGATGACTACCAGAAGTCACCACACTGCTAGACAAGAAGGCCTTTCCTTTCCTTGAAGACGGGGGAGATGATGCCAGATTAAATGAAGCTGGAAGAACGGGCCGCAAAGGAGATGCTGGCCTCTCTCCTCTTCTTTGTGTCACACTGCCCCGAGCGCTAACATCCCCCCAGAAGGCAGGGCTCTGGCAGCCGGTTCTGATCTGGAGGCGGTCTCTAAGGCCCCTTCTCTCCCGAGGTTCCTCACTCTCAACTAAGGCCCTTGTCCTCAAGCGTTGCAAATGGAGTCCCATGAACTGGCTCCTGGCCCCCGCTTTGAAAGTTCACTCATTCATGCCACCAATACTACTGAGTCTCTAGCCACACAATCAGCATCATCCTTGGGACTGGGATCCACAGTGAAAAAGACAGATAAGCACCTGCCTTTTCGGACCTTAACAATGGAGCTGGGGAAGGGCCTGAGCCTGCCCATCCTGGTTCACGAGAGCCCACTGCTCACTTTGTAGGAATTCTGTGAGCCGGGTGTTAAACACGGTCACTGTTAGATAAAATAGAATCAAGCACTGTTTCAACCCCTGCAATGACACCAAAAGGTAGAAAGACAGTTAGCACTACAGCAATCAGCAGAGCTGAGGTTGAAAGAGGTTCAGCTTAACGAATATAATTTGTACAAGTGTGAGAAATAGCCTAACGGTAGATCATATGTCACACTTAATGGCAACAAATTTATTGGAAAAATGAATTAGCAGATCAAGATGTAAATCCATTTGTCAAAACGTGATCCACCATAGGTCAGGCCATGGAAAAAAAATCAATGAAAGCATTCTGTGAGATTTAGTTGGACATAGGAATTTCCAATAAAGAATATGCACATTTTGTTATTACTTATACATTGTTATACATCTTCTACATCAGTAAAATTTACAACAAATGTATGCCCATGTATACACATATGTGTGTGAGCTGACCCTTCAACTACACGGGTTTGAACTGTGGGGGGGTCCACTTATACACAAATTATGAATGTATTTTCTTTTTCTTATGATTTTCTTAATAACATTTTCTTTTCTCTAGCTTATTGTATTGTAACAATTCCATATATAAAATACATATAACATACAAAAAATATGTTAATTGACTATGTTATTGGTAAGGCTCCTGGTCAACAGTAGGCTGTAAGTAAAGTTTTTAGGGAGTCAAGAGTTGTAAGTGGATTTTCAACTGCACAGGGGGTCGGAATCCCTAATCACTGCATTGTTCAAGTGTCAACTATATACATTCTATATACATTACACACACACACACACACACACACACACACACGTAAGTATAGGGTGGGGCAAAAGTGGATTTACAGTTGTGAGTACATGAGACAGTTTATTCTTATATTATTAACTATATTATTTTCCATATGAACATACATACATGCATTTAATCCACACTGAATTGAACTCTGCCACCTCAAGCCTAACTTCTCTGAGTTCTGTAAGAGAAGCATAAAAACCCACTTCCCATGTCCCTTCCAGGGTCAGTGAGAAACTAGAAGCTCTCACGCTGAACTCTGCTTGTCACCAGTATCCTCCTTCCTCCCACCCCACAGCGGCTGGTTTTTAAATGCCTGCTCCCAACAACTTTCCCCAGGCCACTTGGCTCTCAGGCTACTGTCTTCTTGCCTTTAACCTCTTTCTTGTTGCAGGAAAGAGTGCAACCCAAGGAACAAGAGTGATACCGCCTTGACAACGGCTCTGTGCCCAGCTGTCCCTGTCTGTAAGGTAAGCTCTCCCTGGTCCTTTCCCATCCTCACACCTGGCGGTCCTCCCTCTTGCTCCCCCAGTCCAGGGAGGCTGACTGACGCCTGGTTGTAGGGCTGGCAACGCTCCCAAACCCTCTGCAGCAGAAGCCTCTTTTCCCATCAACCCGTGTACACAGTTCCACTGGAACCCTCTCTTCTCTTGGGTACAACTCCACGCACTTCCTCTAGAACTAATTTTAAACCATAATTAAATCCTATCCTTTCAGAACACATGATACACTTTTCTACGTGTCCTAGAATCAATTAAAAAAATTTACTGGGGAAGAATTCTATCTTAAAACTCCCTCTTTCCTTTTTGCTGCCCCAATTTTCAAGCATCATAAAAAAAGAGAGCAAATGTGAGAGGACTGACTGACAGCAGGGAGAGGGCCAGTTCCCAAAAGAGTCAATCCAAGTCCCTTGAGTTTTCCCTTTTAAATCACTAAGATTCCAGGGCCGCCGGTGTGCGGTCGCTGTGAAGAGGCTGTGTCCAGAGGCTAGGCACGATGGAGGCTCGCTTGGATGCCAGCTTTCTCTAAGGGCCGCCCTGGCTTTGCCGTGGGGCAGGTCAGTGTGCAGTGCCTATTGCTCCTGGACCCCGTTTCCCCTCAGGTAACTGAAATGGGGTGAACCACATTTTACTCCCACCAGACTTGCCTCTTTCCCCATATTTGAAACTTTTAAATATCTATGACACTGAGAATAGGTAAGATGCTAAAAATGCCAACATAGTTTGGGGAAACCATCAGTATGCTACCGTGGAAAGGACGTAGCCACTTTGTCCACATCCTGCTCTCCATTTAGCAGTGACCCTGGCACCCTCCTCCTTCTGTGGGGCTGTCACCTCTCAGGGCGATTCCCAGGATGAAAACATACTATGCATCTAAAGGAACATTTTAGTGATTACTTGTCTACTTTTAAAACTCATAGGAACAATGACTACACTTCTTCATCTCAAAAATGTTGTGATTGTGATCAATTATAATCATCGATCATCAAAAAATATATATTTCTGGAATACCTTCTCTTAGCAAGATGCTGGGAACAAAAGAACACCTTAAGGGCCAACTAGGGCACACACATGCGCGCGCGCACACACACACACACACACACATGCACACGCACACATACACACGCACACGCACACACAGCCAGCAGTGCAGTGTGGGGAGTCTAATGCTGGAAGACTGTTCCACAGAGGAAATGCCCCAGGAATTTGCGAGAGGAGGGCAGCGCTCTGAAGGGGATGGTCAGGAACGCCTTCCTGGGGAGAATGGAGGCTAAACCCAGTATCAGAGTAGAGAAGAGGGCCCCGCGTATTGACAGCTCAGATTCGGATCATGTGCCCCAAGAGGGGAGCAGTCACATAGCAAACCCAGGATCATTTCACTACTGTCACTACTGGACTCCCTTTCCTGGATATTCTCCATCTCCTCTATCCACCCCCCCACCCCCCCATCAATCTATTCTTCACTCTTCTCGGCCCAGCCAGGAGGCTGTCCTTGAATACCGCCTCCCTGGCTCCCTGCAGGTGGTTAATGAGAGGCACTGGCGGGAGGCTGAAGGGCAGGAGGAGGGAGAGGTGGGTGTTTCTTCCCTGAAGTGCAGGTGCGTGTGGCCTCCTCGGCCCTAGGCACGCTACGGAATCCCAGACAGTGCATACTGGGCCACCCCATAGCCTTCACCTAGACCTTCAGGAGTGGACTCTTTCCAGCCAGCACCATGACGGACACATGTCCCTTTCCACGTGCCCTCCCAATCAGCCCCTGTCCTTTCAGGCTCTTCCTCTCTGACTTGCTTCCCCAGTTGACTTGCAAACAAGTGCCCCTCCCCAGGAGCTGGGCGACAGAGCAGAAAGTATACTTCACACCACCTGCCAGGGGTCCCCGGCCTGACATTTCACCTTTAAAAGCCCTGTGATGAGGAAGGGATATTTGATGCAACAACTAAGCTATGAGGGCTCCCCACAGTCACACAGCAAGCTATAGTATCCAGCGGGCTGAAAAGGCAGAAACCGGGGGCCTAAGAGAATGAGAAGAGAATAGAAAGTAAGAGTTATTTAGCTTTGACTAAAAATCGGGAATCAACATGAAAAAACACACAGCTATGAAAGCAGGTTGAAAACAGATCATCAGGATGGCAGCCAAGTGCCAGCCCTGGGCGAGAGGTGGACGGAGGGTAGGCAGTGAGGGCTCGGAGCCCCGACTCACAGCAGCCTGCTCAGCAAGGAGGGGCACGGCGGAACTTCGGGGTTAGCCACGGGTGGCTCTCACACCCAGGCTGGCGACATCCGGAAGTCTGACCAGCAGCCTCTCTAAGTCTTACTCATTGTCAGTCCCACCCCAAGCCTCTGGGACACAGCAGGCCTGTCCCTTCCTGGGACCGCACACAACAGCCAGATTAAAACAGCCACTGCCCCAGACCTCTCACTCACATCCACTCTCTTCCTTCCCCACCTCTGGACACCCAAGGTCAATACCTTCTTCCAAGGTCATTTTCTTTCCCATTGGGTCCAGGATCCTCCTTGCCTGCTAGCACCTCCAACCCCTAGGTGCACAGTCCACACTTTCCTGTCTTGATTCTGTAGCCCAGTTAGTTCTCAATGGGTCAGAGGTGCCCCCAACAGACTGTTAGCAGGTCTAGAGAAATTGCAGTTGTCACAACTCACAGAGGGTGTTACTGGCATCCAATGGGCAGAGGCCTATCCTACAAGGCACAGCACCCCGGGCCAAAGTGTCACTAGGGCCGAGGTTGAGAATCCCTGGTTTCCAGGAGGGAAGGAAACATGTACTGACTACATCGCATGAGCCAGGCACTGGCTAACTGTTTTAAGGTCCTTTAAACTTCCCTGCGGAGACAGTGACAGAAGAACAGGACACAAAGGGACCTCCCCAACCTACCGCCCAATTTCCAAACACGGCTTAGCATTTTGGGGTGTCCAAAGGTTATCTCCACCATTTTAAACATATTATCGAAGGCCAATGTCTTTCTGAACCTGTTTCCTCATCTGTAAAAGGCACACACAACAATACCCACCCCCAGCCCCTGGTGGAGAATGGGTTCCCAGTAAATATTAGTTTCCTCGTCTCCTTCCTCATGCCTAATTTCCAGTTCCTTCCAGGGAATGTAAGTGTAGAGACACACACATATCCGTTTCCACACCCACCTGCTTACATCTTTATGTTCCCACAAGAATCTGGATGAAGGAGAGAAAAAAAAAATGAACAAACCCTCCAAGTCAGAATGACCTCTCCGTGCCTGAAATGCAGAAACGGTTTTTAAGACATGGTGCCTCTCATTTCTTCCTTAGGCTTTCCATCGTCATCGGTTGTGTGACGTCTGTCTACCCTGCTGGGTTAGAAATGTGTTGAGATGTGGGGTCCTACCCAACACGCCAGCAAAAGCCATGTAGATCAGATAGATGCCCAACCCACTCTGCACGAATGAATGACAAATATGATTCCCGTGACAGTTTTGTTTAACCGCCTGTTGATGCTGACTATTGTTTAACATTGTCACTCCCTGATATTTCTCCTGCACACATCGGTAGACCCAATTTCCAGGCATTTTCCTTTTAAAATGTGTGAGCGCCTCAGGTTACTTTGATAAACTGAAGATATCCACTTAAAGGGCCCAAAGAATAAGGAAGCGTCCTTTTCAAGTGGCCTCTCGTGCGGCGGCCATGTTCCTTGCACAAACGAGACCCCAGTCCAGGGGAACAAGGACGGGCACTCAGACATCTAAGTGGGCACTTACTCCCAGCCGCTGGCAGAGCCTCGCCGTTAAGTAAATCCTAACAATTCAGCCTTTCAGCCACCAACCTAATAGGCTTTTCTTGGCACGGGCACACTCCTTTTCACATCTTAAATCAGCATGTGTCAGAAATGAATGGAGGCTCACACCCGCTGGATGGCGTGCATTCTGCAGCAGGCTCATCTTGGTCAGGCACTCAGGGGCCCCCACACACTCAATGTCGGCTCCTTTCTCCATAAAGATCGGTTACAAAAATCAGCTATTTGTGTTTCTGATCAAATTCCTAGGGTCTTATTTGGCTGCCTAAGATGGTTTTTAATTTAAAAATCAGCTAGAAAAACAAAACAGGCTTTTCAGAACTTAAAAGTACAGCATATTAAAAACATAAATTTGCATGCTGACAAAGCTCAGGTTCTCAATAGCACCAGGAGGCCGCCCCTCCCACATTTGTGAGCAGCGCTCGCACTGAGCAGCTAACTCCCCCGGCTGTCTACTCAGGCAGCTTTCACTAGCTCTGGCTTCCCTGAATGCAGCTCTTTCCATCTTAATAGAAACTCTTTAACATAAGACTCTTCGGCCCTCTTCCCGTGGTGACCAGGTGGGCTTTGAAAATGGCATCTCCTTAAACCCAGTCTCTAGCAGCCTTTGAATGCACAGCTCAATCCTAGCTCACTTAGAGTTTCTCAGGAACTCTAAGAATCATCTATCCAGCACATAAACTCAGTCCTGGGTTTATGCCGGAATGGGGCAAGGACTCCTCGAAGGGCAGACAGGATAAACAAAGTCAAATTTGGCAGGATGAGCCCAACCTGCAGGTTGAGCCCAAGATGGGGAGAGAGGGAGAAGAGAAAGAGGAAGGATGGAACTGAGGAGAGAAGGGCCCTCACCTCCACCCAGAGCCTGGGCAGAGAAATGAGGTGTGGACGGCGAAGAGGCAGGATCCTGTCACAGAGACTCAGGAGCATGTCATAGTGTTTCTCTCTCCTGCGCTCACGAATTCTCTCTGTCTTGTTAAACAACCACCACTCTTTGAGCACTTACTGTGTGCCCGGTGTCAGGCCAAGCACTCTACACACATCACACACACCCTCACAACAACCCTGAGGTAAGTACAATCCTTATGCCCACTTTGCAGATGAGAAAAGTGAGTTTCACGAAGTCTGGTGACTTTCCCAAAGTAACAATAAGTACATTGTGGAGGCAGGGATTTGGGTTCAAAGCTCTGAACCATATTCTCATTTCTGGATATGTATCTTCATTGGGCAAAAAAACAAGGCCTACTGTGCGCTTCGATGACTCCCACCCAACCCAAGAGACACAAAAAGCCATGCTCTCTACTTGCACAAAACTTGCAATCCATAGAGAGAGCGAGAATCACGTGCATAACTGCTTGTAAAACACTGCAAAGTGGCCAGCTACTTCATCCAAACTGCTAAGGGATGCAGGAACTGAGGACGAGGGCCTCCCCAGTGGATGTGCTGGGGAGAGGGCTGCGGGCTGACACTGGCCACGTCACTTCCCATTTGCTGATTTCTCCAGGTTATAACTTCTCTCTCACATAGATAATTTTAAAAATCATCTGCATTAAAGAGAGTATAGCTTGCAAAGATGAGGCCTGCGAATGTTGGTCCACATTAATTAGTCATATTCATAAAACGGCACATACACATTCAGTGTCCAAATCACATCTCGCAAAGCCGAGGGACTTCCACACCGCCACCAGGCTGACCTCGCCTGGCCGTGGCTCTGCTGGCCAGCGTTCCCATCTCTCTGTGCCAAAGGAGGGGTGGGGAGGGAGGAAAACACGGACTGATAACACTTTGTCCTGGAAAAGATTCTACTTGTTCCAATCCGTTTCCTCTCCCAAACAATTGAGTCAGCTGCCTAAAGCTCTATGTGATGTAGGGGTGGGGGGGGGGGGGCGGGGGTTGGGTGCATATATGATGGTGCTTGGAGCAAACCCTTATCAGCTCTAAATGGAAAGTTTGCAATATCTCCCATCTATCCCGAAGCTCGTTTGAATTACAGCGCAAAGAAATGTCACCAGCCAATGGTATGACAGGCAAGGATTCCACTTCATTCCCCTTGCACAATGTGGAAAAAGTGACATCAGGCAGAACAAAGAGCAGCAACGCCTAAGTCGGCCAGGCCTGGTCCCGAGCACGCTGGCGCCAATGCACCACTGGCCTGCGGAGTGGGGGTAACCAGCCAGGAGAGGGGCTACTCCACGCTGCGGTGGGGAAGGAAGCAAACCGGTGATTATCTGAAGCCAGAGGAGCTGCTGAGGATAAACTCGGTGGCCGTTTTGGCTCCACTAACAGCAGTTTACATGCTGATCCTGGACACCCTGAGTAGCAAAGACAACATTTAGAAAGACAACTAACTCCCTATAGTCACATGCCAGGTGTGCAGAGGAAACTCCCAGCAGGCTCTACTTTCAATGATACGGATTTATCCTATCTAATAAAAGAGTAATATGCAAAGTAACTGTCACTCCATGACAAAAATGGCGGCTCCCATAGCCACAAGATGGCGGCGCCCAGTCGACTCAGCCCTGCTGCTGGAGTTTCCGGGCCTGTCCGTCGGAGCAGCGAGGCTGGGCAGATCCAGCCTCCCCGCTCCAAGGGTGCTACAGCGTCTGGTCCCGTCAGCCCCGTGGGGGTTCGCAGGGACCAAGCGGCGAGGCTGGATCTGCCACCAGACACGGCAGACAGAGCCCGGACAGCTTGGGGGCTTCCTTAGTGTGTCAGTGTTGGCGAAGCCCCCAGGCCTGGCAGACAGAGCACACTGCAGGGCATTGGGGCTTCCTTCGCATGGCGCATGGTGGCGGCAGGCAGAGAGCGGACAGCAGAGCATAGGGGCTTTATCTTCATGGCTGCAGCGAAACCCCCAGACCCCGCAGAGAGCAGAGAACCACGGGAGTGGGCCTAAGCCATCAGTAGGACATCCCCTGAGGGCTCCTGGATTGTAGAGGGTTCAGGTTGGGCTGAGGAACCCCCGTGCACGAATTTCGTGCACCGGGCCTCTAGTACATCAATAACATCGTATTTGTAAGATAGCAAATGACCCCCTAGAGCTTTCTGGCTTACCACATTTCTAAGAACTGCTCTCCTGTGTGTGATGTGCAATTTGGCGTCTCAAACGTCAGCAGTTAGCTGTTAAGTCTATTCTCTCCAGTATCCACACACCTCCAGTGCCATCACTTTGTTTTTGTAAAGGGAAGCAGCTTGTAGCTCCCAGTCTATTAAATATTACGCTCAAAAGGTTACAGCCTTTCATCCCTATCTCAGAGATACACATTTCCGCTACCCACCCATAAACCACAGATGGCAAAAGAAAAAAGAAAAAAAAAATACTGAGCTCTACACAGATTTAGAAGAACTTTTCAGGGGAGACTGGAAGCATCAGAACGGAATCAGCATCAACGACTGACCTCTTCACTCCCAAGCCCCTCCCTCTTTGTCCCCTGGATCCCTCTGTCACTTTTTCCTGCATCACCTGAGTCATAGCTACCCTCCTGCATATACACAGCCTGGTCATAGACAGACGTATGAGTTGCTAGGCAGACACACAGATAAGAAACTCAGAGGAAAATCTAAGCCTTTTCATGATGGGACCAAAAAAAAAAGGGGGCAGGAGTTATTGATTATTTCCCTACATTGCTTTTTCAACTAGAAAATTCTTCCGTGGGGGACCAGGAACAAGAGATGGAGGATTAAAGTAAAGGTTTAAAAATCCTGATACTCTTTTTAAGTTAAAAAGGAAAAGTTTGCATAGTTCCAAAGGTACCATGTTCTAACAATGAACTGTAGAACGAACTATTCAACAATGGGGGAAAATGGAAATCAGCTCATTCCTTGAAGGTAAAAACGTACATCAATTGTACTTGAAGTATTTAAAAGCCAGCCCCATTCATCGCATTATATCTAAATAAGGATAATCAGACAGTTTTGACAGAAAAAAAAAAAAAAAATGTGTCCCAAGAGCCCAGACTCAGAGCCAAATTTCTCAGCCAAAAACCATCAGGCTTATGACCATAAGCACCATCAATATAAAATTCTCAAACACCAGAGATCAGCAGTTTACAGCACTCATTTGTTCAAACATTATGTTTTACACCCAAGGTTGAACGTATTTATAAAGGGGGAAAAGATCTCCCTCTCCCCTACGCTTCCTGATGTTACTGAATATACACATTAGGTGACTGAATAAAGTTTTTCAAGCTCGCAACAGAAATGTGGACAAGTAGAACACACGGGGGAAACCCCGCAGTCATTTCTCAGAGGTGAGCAACATTATACTTAAATGACCACACTGTGATCTGTAAGCCACACTGGCTCTCGGCGTCACCTGCAGAGACAGAAGTGACAAACAAGTCACCGAGGGTCACACTTGTCAGCTATCACCAGAGATTAGTTACTGGCACATGACCGTTTTGTTTTGTTTTGGGCCAGGATTGAAAATAAGACACAAACTATGTTAGGTCTTAAGACCTGTTATTGTAAACGTCCCCCCCCCCCACCCCAGCACATTAAACCTATTATTGGGGTACAACCACACCTTTTGTTTTACCTGAGAAAAATGTACTAGTTAGACAACGCTATTTTAAACCCATTTTTGTTAGATGTAGAAGAAAACAAATGTCAACCCCGCCCCCCCCCCCCCCCCCCGCAACCTCCTAACTGAACATTTAAAGGAATTCATTTAGAATGTTGACAAACTGATACACTGGATTTATTATAAATAATTATACCTCTCTATAACCTCCTTCAAGGCTGAGAGACGATGCATTCTGTTTTCATAATTTACCACAACAAATCAAAGCAAAACAATTAAGCATTACCTTTCACAGAGTCTCAAACAATCACACACCCGCCCTAAACCAGATGGACTAGTGCCACTTAATGAAATGAGAAACTGTCATTTAGGGGGTGGCCAGATGGGCAGGGCCCAGGACTCTTACACATTACATTACTTAAAGGTTAAAAAATAATACGAGTGTTCTGTGAAGTTTCTAAAAAGCTAAACCATTAACTCTGGGGCTTGGGTAAAACCATGCCACACACTAATACCACTCATTACTGGGGCACAAGCCATTTGGAAAAAAGAAAGAAGGTCCCGTGTGGAGTAAAGTAAGTGCCCGTGTGAGTTCTGAGGTCAAAGGGCCAGGCTCTGGCTGGGGTAGAAATGAAAACTTCCGTGAAATGGTGCCAGTTATTTCTAACCATCCTCTCCAATGCGGATGTTAAAATGGATTGTCCTGAGGTGGCTGCCCAAACCATCTCTTTTAAAGAGCAACTTCATTTGGCTTCCAAAGAAGCCAAATCATTCCAAAATTGCCAAATCATAAGTAGTGCAGAGAACAAAATGCAACTGGGCCTGCCTGGGGTTCTGGGTCCATCTCTTGCTACCTACTACCCAGCTGCCTTGAGAAAAGACACGTGCCCGAAGCACTGACTGCACGAAATGAGAAGGGAGGGCGCCGATCACTCCAGCTTCTTCCAGGTCCCGATGACTAAGGGTCTCTGGGGGGCTCTCATCAACAGAAACGCCTCCCCTCCCACCCGTGGGAGGCTTTATTTATCTCCTAATTAGAAATAAGTTTCTACTATGAAGGAGAGACTTCCTGATGTGTTTTCAGTGAGATCAACATGCCTGGTTAGATTAGGCACACACAGCAGTTGGCTAGAATTAAGGATGAACGTTCATGATACACTTCCCAGCAGGAAAGCCGGGTAGACAAAGTAACCTTAATCTTGTCACTCAAGTGGCTCAGGCCACGCCATCCCCAAAGGAATCCAGCAGCACGAGTTCGTGCCTCGACCCCCAGACGACTTCCTTCCCCTCATCCCATCTGGAAGGAAACGGTTTCTGCCTTCGAGGACTTACAACTTGGCTAGAGATAAGAGGACATGTCTGACAATGTCACCTCTACTGAAATTCATCTGAGCATCCAACACGTAAGCTTCTGTGTTTTTTACAGCTTTAGAGGGGCGTGACAATACTATGGGGCCCTTAGGTTCCTAACTGACTGGAGAAGACAAAAGCTTAGGATAAAAGGACATAGAGGGACCAAGAAGTCAGACTCAAAGTAAATGACAACAACAACGAAGGCAGCCTCAATGCTCCTTGGTTTCTCCATCAATGAGAACCTGGAGCCCCCCCTAGCTTCCTGGCCCCAGGGAACCTAAATGATGCCTGCTCGGGTGGTCCAGAGACACATTCCCAGTGCTAGCAAGTAAACATTCAGCCACACTACCATCATCATGCCCTCCCTTCACATGCTAGAAGACCATGATCAGATCTTCCTAAAATGCAGAGAATTTAATAATCACGAACTGTTACCTCTAATACATATATTTGAACTTTATCTCTCCAAAACTTGGCAGCCTTTCTGACCAGAGGAAACATCTGAGGGCCCGCAGGAGCAGAAAGGAAAGAGAAAAATCACATTCAGCACAGTCCTCCAGGATGCTCTCACTGGTCAGCCTCGTGAGCCCGTGTTTCCCGCACGGACGTTTCTCCTCCTTCCATCCACACACGAATGCCAGAATTCTCAGGACTCCTCCGCAGTCCTCAGTAAACCAACTGAAAGATGTACTCGGACTGTCAGGGGTTCTTACCATTCCTTGCCCGTGGATTTTATTTTGCCAATTACAATGCCCATGGATTTTATGCCAAACTGAGGATGCTTTAAATCAGAATTATTACTTTCTAGCAACCCTCCCAAACCAACGTAAAATATTTAATGCTCCACCTTGCTTTGTTTAAACTGATCTGGTGGCTGGAAATTTTGGCTGCTGTACACATTAGTGTTCAGTCACAGAGAACGCAAAAGCAAAATAAACTTTTATTCTTATGAGCTGCAGCCTTTCATGTCTTAAGTTCATCTCCACCAGAGACATCATTTATTGAGGACCATATAGGTGTGTGCATACACACACACACATACACACCAGTGTATATGTGCATGTGTGCATGCTTTACGTATGTTAATCCACTCATTTAATCAGCAAGCATTCATTGAGCACCTAGTGTCACACATCTAATTAGGTATTAGAGATAAAATGGTATGTAAGTCCAAGGTCACAACTCTGTGACAACCTGCGGGAAAAGCAGATGATCACGTACGTAATGACTATGCAATGTGGCAAATGCTGTAATAGGGGAAGCAGGTTATTAAAAATAATACCTTAGGCAGTGACTGTGTGTCAGATGTTTGTAGCCACTGTCCCTAATTCTCACAACATCCTGCAAATGAGTGTGCTGTGGCTGAACCACAGCATCAGCATCACCATTTACATCTTACATTCCCATCCTGGTCTCCATATTGCACCTGCCAACCTGCTTCACTCATTCAGGCACCAATCCAACTTTGCCTGGTATTATGCAGCACACTGCACACCCTGGGGAGAAAAGACCACCTGGAACAACTGTCAAGCTGGCTACAAGGACGGGGCATGGCACAGGGAAGTCTACGGTCACAGACCAACGGAGTATCTCAGACAGCAAGTCATTGGGCTCCTACAAAGGAGAGAGCATCATGGGGTCATTTATATTCAGGAGATGGGACCCAGGTCTTCAGACCATGTAAGGTCAGACAGCAGAAGAGGGAAGAAGGCCAGGCCCTCAGGATAGCAGTGTTCGGAGAGGTGCCCAGAAAGCCTCACAGGTTAGGCTGAACCACAGCCAAGGGTGTAACCAGAGCCCAATGGTGGGACCAGCCAGCCTGCAGCTGCCCCAAGTGCCAACGACAAGAGAACTGAAGGCACCTGGGGCATTAAAACCACCCAAGTATAACAGCAGATGGAGAAATCTGCATTGATTAGAATTCCTCCCATACACCACTACCTCCTGGGACCCAGGGTGAGACCCCAAAGGGCCTCCTGGAGTCAACACAGAAGGTCACCAAGCAGTCTTCTAAAGGTGATGTCCATTCACCGCAGGGACTTGTTTCCACTTGGAAGGAGTGCAAGTTCGAGGCCAGAGCGAGGCGCATTATTTAGAATCCGAGTGGAGAGGCCCAGTGCTGGCAGCAATGGGTCTCCCCGTGACCCTTTCCCACAGCGCCTCCCTCCCCCAAATTGGCAAGCAGATATTGAAGAGAATATTGAGTTGCAGGCCGAGTTATTAGCCTGCCTGGAACACCCACGTGTCTCGGCCAGTCCTGCGGATGATATCTATATTTGTTTAACTCTTTACTGCTGATAAGATATGCTTTTACATGTGTTAGATGACCTGATTTTCACAACAGCCATGAGATAATCACTAGGCCTCTCATTTTTTAGATGAAGATCCTGAGGGTCAGAGAGAGTAAGTGACCTGTTTAAGGTTATGAAGCTAGCAAGTGGCAGAGCTGATTTTGGATCAGGATACCTGTCCAGTGATCTATTAGCTGTATCACTACTGCAATAAGCAGACTTTATCAAGTTCTTTAGAGTTCAAAGCCAACTTTTATAGCAGTCTGGGGCAGTACAAACAGACACACACTAACACACATAAACAGACTGACAGACACAGACACACAGACACACCCACACACTCATCCTCCAACATACATACTCTCCGTTTTCCTAAAAGTAAAATGGCAACAATAATATTCTACTTATTTAAAAATCTATTTTCCCTCCTCCAGCCATAGACCTTGTCTCAGTACATTTTTAAGACGAGTAGCTATTATTTAGATGGCTGATATTACAGTATGCAAAGTCTTAAATCCTAACTGTTGGTCTGCGTATAACTCGCTGCTTAGAACAACCTTGCTTTTGTGTGAAATATCGGTCCATTTCCATTTTCTGCCACTAAAACTCCTGTCTCCACTCCCAATCTTCTCTCAGAAACACACGAGGCAGCATCTTTCCTACTGGTCTGTCTTACGTCGGGACTTGTTTTCAGGAAGTGGCTATTTCCACTTAAAAGTCATAGGACATAAAAATCGGAGGACTTGAAAAAAACTAAAAAAGAAAAAATAAATAAGCCGACCCAACCACTTAACCCATTTTTAAGCGAAACCCAAAGCTATAGCAGCTAGAAGGGGCACGTACCCTTTCTTTTTAAAAATCCCCAACTCTCGGTTTTTCAGAGCCAGAGGTCACAGAAATTAAGTTATTCAAGAAACAACTTGTCAATTATTCTTGCACAGTGGGGAGGCAGTTATACACAGAAATGTAGACAGAGCCAAAATCAAAGCCAAGCATCAGTGACAAACCCGCAAACCACCCTCTAGCTCGTTGGCCGAGGGCTCGTCATCACACCCACAAAATAAAGATGACAGACTCCTCGAGCCAGCCACAGGGAGGCCTCACTTTTTTTCTTTCTTATTACACATAACTCTAATTTAATTACCCAGTTGGTGTTAGTGGTAGCTTTTAGCAAAAGATCTTAATGAAAATAAGGTCAATACACTCAATCCATAAAGCAATCATCTCACCTGATTTTAATCATCTCTCCATAAGAGAATTTAGATAATCAGGCCACACTACACAAACAGAATTCAAATACATTCCCCTCCCCCCCCACCACCACCTTTTCCCCTTACCTCCAAAGGAAAACTCCACATGCCACTCTTGCTGGAAACCACAGGGATAAAGTGATTTAATTCTAGTTAAACCAAGTATTTCAACCACATACTCATAAATCTTAAGCTTAATCATAGCCACGAAACATGATTTTTGAGAGCTTTCCTTCTGATTTACTCAGTCAGTAAATCTCCAACATATAGCAAGCAGCTCCAAAGCCAGTGATGTTCTCAAGCCAATATTAAGCATATACAGAAATATGCGGTTACAGTAACTTTTTAAAAATTGCCTGCATTCTGCAGTATTATTTAAACCCAGAAGACATTTTTCAGTTAAGCTCAACTTTCACAATTCTCATTAGGTAATCTAGGGTGTGGCTGTTTGTAAATTTCCTTTTCGCCAAAAGGAAGCTGATATCACCAGGACATCAGGTGTATATGGAAAAATACATATTTTGATACAAGTGTACGTCAGTGCATATTTTTTTGTTTGTTTAAAGATCCTTTTGCCCACTTTACGCACAATACAAATACACCGCAGTCAAAAATCATAGGCTGAATTTAAATGTAGGTGTTAAAACTCGGTCTTCTGCTCCAAAAAGATGGGCGCTCAACACACCCTGTCAAATACCCAGTCAATGGGAAACCAACCCAGCCCTTAGATGCCCCCAAAGAAATCATTCTTTGTTCCCCTAGAAACTGAAGGACTTGACACACAGAATCACAGCTCCCACCGCAATGGAATAGGCTCTGAACCCAGATGGCCATATTACACTCTCACTCATTGATCTGTTAAAAATTTAACATTCGGAATGAAACCAAAGCTACCACTCACACCAACTGGGTAATTAAATTCCTGGCTTGAGTCCGTTTCAAAATCCAAACCCAACATCAACATCTGGCAAGTCTCCATACAGGGCCCAATACTTGTGCACGTGACTCCAAAAATTCGGAAGGAAGGCAAGAATGAAGAGTTAAAAAGCCTCTTGGTTACTTTTATTCTCGGTGTTAATCACACAAGAGCTGACTCCTGTTGCAATTTTATCCTAGCATTTGCCTCCTTGTGTCTTGAGGGCAAAAGCTGACTGGAGTCACTGCAGACAATTCAGTCTGCTCTTGTCCGGGGGTCTCGATCAACACACTTTGCATCATAACCTCACACTTGAAACTGCCTCTCCACCCCAGCCCCTTGGACTGCGTGGTTTATTTCTGGTCCCCAGCCCTCACCGGGGAACTCTTTTCTCTACAATTTGCGCATCTCCTGGAAGGGTGAGGGAGGGAGACGCCTGATTCAAAACTGCATTTGTTCACAGCCCACTGCCCACAGCAGTATGCGGCCCCACAACTCGGTAGGGTACGCCTCTGGCACCCCCAGTACCTGCCAAGTTCCTCGCCGGTGTCGTAGTAATCATCCACGTTTTCCTGCCTGAACACGGTCATGATAAACCGTCACGCCTCACCAAAGCCCAGCGCACTTCAGCTCCGCTTCCCAAACCATCACCACCGCTCCTTCGCCTCCATGGGCCCCTCATGCATCAGTCTCCGGTCCTTAAAATAAATAAATACATAAATAAATAAATAAATAAATGAATAAATAAATAAATAAATAAATAAATAAAGGGCAGTAATACTAATAAAATGACAACCCCAAAATACCTCCCCGGGGCTAAGACCCGCTGCTAAAGACCACTTTTCCGGAGCTGCCCCTCCCACCAGGCGGAGAGGAGCACTCTTTGTTAAAACCGGGCCAGGGACGACCCCAGCCCCGCATCGCCGGCGCGCTTGGGTCCGGGCACAACCGCCCCCCAAGACCCGCGTCCCCCAAAGCAGGGTGCTCGGTACTGATAAGAACCAGCTCCGGAAGTGACTGGCCTCCCCGCCTCCCCTTTTTCTGCTCACACGCCCACCCAGCTCCCCACCTCCAGGGACGCCGCGGAAGAATGAAGCGGTCGCCCGGGAAGAACGCGCCCGGCTGGAAACGTCCCTCTCCAGCGGGCATCGCGGTGCACCCCCGCGCCACCTCTCGGCTCCCGCCCCACGGTCGCCACCCCTTCTCCTCCCTGGAGCCAGGCAGTCCCTAGAGGCACATTCCTGGTGATTCCCGCTCCGTTACCGAGCCGACCCGGCGTGCGACCGCCCGGGGGAACAGTGGAGGGAAGGGAGCGGCCGAGGGAGGGGCGGCCGCCCGCTTGCCGGTCTGCGCGCCCGGACACAAAGCACTCGGCCCGGCCCGCGCCACCTGTTCCCACCCGGCCCGCAGGGCTGGGGGCGCCTCCTTCTCCCCGCAGCCAAGTTTCCCCGCCTTGGCCTTCCCGGTAGCCCGGGGCGCTGCCCCGGCAAACCCCGCCGCGCTGCGGCGGCGAAAGCAAAAGCAGGCGGCGGGGCCCGCGGGGAGCCGGGGAGCCGTGCGCCGTCACTCACCCGGCGCCCGGGAGCTGCCGCCCGGGTCCCTCCGAGCGCGGTGGGAGGCCGATCGCTGGCGCCAGCGCCGGAGACGAGCGGGGCGGTGGCGAGAGCGCAGGGAGGGAGCGAGTGGGGAACGCGGATCCCGTGCGTCCGCCCCAGCGTCTGCTCAGTCGGGCTTTCCCGCTCCGGCTTGGGAGCAGCCCCTCGGCTCCTCGCCGGCTTCCGGGCGATGGGCGGCCGGCGAGCGACCAATGGGGACCCCGCGGGCGGGCTAGCCGCTCGGCCCACCCACCTCCAAGCTGCCTGGCCAGGCCGGCGCTGCGGATGGTGAGCAGCGCTCGCTGCTCCCCTGGGCTCACCGCTCCGGACTCACGGGCGCGCTCTACCGCGCACACCCCGCACACACCCACCCACTCCACACCCACGCCGCGAGGAGAGCGAGCGCAGCCGCGCGCAACGTGGGCGCCCCACCTGTGACACGCCGCTCTGCTGCCCCCTTCGGCCGGGTTCCAGAGAAATGCGATTCCTGTGTCCCGCAAAAGTGATCGCCGGCGGTGTGCCAGGAATGGTGCTCGCCAGGGGAAGATCACCGAGACCAAAATAGATTTAAAAAAATATCCTGTCCTCGTGAAACTTACATTCTGGTGGAGAAGATGCAAGCAAATAAGATTATTTTCGAAGAGATGCTATTGAGACAACAAAACAGGATAAAGGGGTAGAGAATGACAAGGAGGAAGTGGGCCGCATTAGATGGAGTTTTTCTCCAAGATAGGTGTTTTGAGCTCATCCTATATAATAAAAGCCTAATATGAAAAGCCTAATATGCAAATTGGCGGAATGACTGGTTGCTATGATGTGCACTGATCACCAGGGGGATACGCTCAACACAGGAGCTTCCCCCAGCCCACAGGCCCCAGTCCAGCCAAGGCGGGTGCCAGCGGGGACCACCGCCCCCCCCCCCCCCCCCATCGCCAGGCCAGTTGCCACAAAGAGGGAGGCCACCATGGGGTGGGGAGTGGGGGGGGGGGGGGGCACCAGGCTGGCCAAGGCGGGTGCCAGAAGGGGCCCCTTGATTGCCCCGCCCATTGCCCCACAGATTGCCAGCCAAGCCTAGTTATTACTAGAGGCCCGATGAATTTCATGCATCGGGCCTCTAGTAATAACTATAAAAGGCGTGCAACCAAGGAAAAATGGGTTGAGGTCTCAGAGGCCCAACCAAGCAACAGAAACCAAGGGTGTCTGTGTGCTGCCCAATACAGTACTGGCTGTTGATGAGTTGAAATGTGGCTGGTTCCAAATGAGGTGTGCAGTAAGTGTGAAATACGCATTGGATTCCATGACAGTATGGAAATAAGAATGACAAATACCCCATAAGTACTTTTATGTTAACCACATGTTCAAATGATAGTACTTCGGTTATATTGGGTTAAATAAACTATATTATTAAAATTAATTTCACCTTTTACTTTTTTAAATGTGGCTATTAGAAAATATAAAAGGACCAGTGTTATATTTCTATGGGCTGAGGTAGCCTACACGCAGAACCCATATCTAGTTCTCTGTACTTCTTACCCCATGTTCCCACTAAGCCTATGGGTGTGGGAAACAGAAAGGATGGTTCCCCCATAGGAACTGCTGGAGATCCCCAGAGAAAGGCCCCCATAGGGAAATCTGCCTTCCTGCCTAGAATTACAAAAAATGATGCTTGAGACCTCTGAGATTTCAGATCCACAGCATTGTTCAAATTCCCAGATTTTCTAAAATAGAGTAATTTAAACTCTCTTTGGTTCAACAGAAATTTTCAACCTTCGATATTTTGATCTCTTGCGGGGTGGGGGAGTGTGATGCCCCTCAGACCTTAGGTCACACCATCTCTTATCGAACATTTTAATGGCCCACAGTAAGGGCACATTTTCATGAGGTAGAATCGAGGGAAGGATCTACATTAGGAGGTGGTATGAACCCAAGAGGTGGGGTTTGAGGATTAATACAAAAGGATCTTGGGAAGTGAGAAATAGTAAAAAAAATAATAATAACAAAAAAGTGATTCATCTGGGGGAAATGCAAATGAATACATCTGTCACAGGGAAAATTAAAACACAGATGTTTGGGAGAAACTTGGAAAGTGCTTATGGATGACTGCTTTATGGATAACATTTTTCCTGCAAAATAAATGTGTTTTTCAAGGCAATGAAAAATATTGGCCCCATTTGGGCACTGGCATGTCTTCCTTTCTCTATTCGGCATGCTGATCACAGGGGATTTTCTGGGGTAATGAAAAAGAGCATGGACTTGGGAATCACAAACTTGGGTTAATATTGGTGGAACCATTTAACAGCTGAATGACATTGGGTGTGTCACTTCACTTATTCCTGAGCTTCATGTCTGTGCTAATTTAGGCAAGCATTTTAGAGAAGGAAAATGTGGTAGCTGAAGAACATACCCCAAAACTCAGTCAAGAAGTAGATTCTACTTCCCCTTCCCGTGAATATGAGTTGGCCCTAGTGGCTTGCTTCTAAGAAAATATGATGGAAGTGATGTCCTTCCAAGGCTAGGTCATACGGTGTCAGAGCTTCTGCCTGTCTGCCTCTCTGTCTGTCTCTTTTTCTCTCTTGAACCTGCACTTTTCTGGCTCTCTCCACTCACTCTGGAAGTCGTCAGCTGCCATGGTTACCCAGGGGCTGCCATGTGGAGAGATCACAGACAGAGAGAAGGAAGCCAGCTGTTCCAGCCCTACCCCTCACCCCAGCTATTTGTGTCTTTACAGCTCAAGTTCTGTAAGCAGAATAAATGGTTGTTACTGTTTTAAATCCTTATTTTGGGGAGGTTTGTTATACACCAATTGATAACCGATAAGGAAATTACAAAGAAAATAAGAAAACTTAACTTGTAACAATTATTTTCTCACTTATTCCTTTAAAATGTATGTGTATATATAAAATTGATTTTTTACAGAGAGGAAGGGAGAGGGAGAGATAGAGAGTTAGAAACATCGATGAGAGAGAAACATCGATCAGCTGCCTCCTGCACACCCCCTACTGGGGATGTGCTCACAACCAAGGTATATGCCCTTGACCGGAATTGAACCTGAGACCCTTGACTCCGAAGGCCAACACTCTATCCACTGAGTCAAACCTGTTAGGGCACGTATTCCTCAAATAACTCTGTAAATTAGGTTCTAAACACACACACACGCACATACACACACACACACACACACACACTTTATACTTAACCTTCTTAGTATCAGTTTCATCACCTGCAAAATGGGGACAATAACAGGCCCTTGCATTTTCCTCAGAGTTGTTGGGAGAATCTAAAGAGATAATGTACGAAACAAGACTCTGTACATTATAAAAATGCATAGAATGTCAGTATTATGTTTTTCATCATGTTCCAAGCAAGAAGGGCTCTCAGGGACGTCTCTCACATGGCAGATGACAGTATAATAGCCCTGAAACTATGAGATTCAAGCTGGAAAGGACTTTCATGAAAATAACTGATGATATAGACAACAGATTATGATAATCATGCTGATAGCTTTGAAAACAGTCTCAAATATAAAATTTAGAATATTATTTTATATGTATTAGTCAGGGTAAGAAACCTACTGCTGTGAAACGCAACAAATATCAGAGGCTTGACACATTAAAGGTTTATTTCTTGCTCTCAGCACAGATGTTTATAGGGGGTGGGGAGAGGGCTCTACTCCACATGGTATTCAGGGACCCAGGCTTTGCCCTCCCATGGATCCATGGTCTCTCGGTGCGCCCGAGTTCCTCAGTTGGTCCTTTTCATCTATTGGCTGATAAGAGAAGAGAGAATCCAAGCCATACTGGCCAGACTGGAAGTTTAGGCTTAATCATTTGAGGGAAGAGGTGGGGGAGGCCTTTTAAGATCAACCAGAGTGAATTATACTAACTCAGTTAACCTCTGGGATACTTTTTAATAACAGGCCTTGGGCTTTTAGTAAGGGTTAATACTTTCAAATGGCTCTGTGAGAAAGCTTCTGCACCCATGGTTTTGCTGTTGAAGATATTGCCATTGTGCAAACTGAGTGCTTCTTGTATAAGCAGTCTCATGACTGATTCCAGTTCCTCTCAGTGTTGAGTGCTAAGAGAACTTGCCTCTCTTGACCAAATGTTTCTTTCTTTTTCTTTTTCTTTCTTTCTTTTTTTTTTTTGCCAGACAATGAAAATTATAGAGCTTACTCTGCTCTCCATTTCTCCCTGGATATTCCTCAGAGTTGTTGGGAGAATCTAAAGACATAATGCACAAAACAAGATAATGCAGAAAGCACATGCCAAGCTCAGAAAGTACAGTCCTCCAAGTGATGTCCATTTACCGTGTCCTCTGAATCAATCAATAAGCATTTATTATCTATTATATATTAGATGCTAAAAGAAACATTCTCTGTCCTCAAGTAACTCAGTCTAGTGAGGAAGACCAACAAACAGACAATTTCAGTAAAGTGTGATTGTGCCAGATACAATCCATTTGCTTCTCTAGATTACTATTTACCCTTCTCCACCCTGACAATCTGCAGGCTGAGCTGTAAGATTTTTTAAACTCACGTCCTTGTCCTCTGGCTTCTGGTCCATTTGGCCAGTGATGAATTTTGGCAGGAGGTCCAGTAGAAGGGAGGAGAATAAGGCCAGGATAGTTATTCTCTTGCTTTTTCTCTCTGTAAGGTTGCCTCAATTACTACCAGGCAAAAGTCACCATGCCTCACCAGGTAAACTTTTTCCACGTGATTTTCTCTGTCCAGGCTTTGGTAACCACTCTCTCTCCTTGTCTCTTTGTACCTAAAGTTGGTGCCAGCTCCACTGTTACTAACCTGTGTTCCTGCCCCATCTCTATGGTTCCCCTGCACCTCCTTGAATCATCCTCATTTGAATATGCCATCTCTTTCCTCTGGGACCCTGCTTGATAGCGTAAGAGAGAGGAATCTCAGACTGCTGTGGAAACACAAAGGTCATAGCACTTAATTCAGATAAAGGCTAGGGATGGGGGGTAACCATAGGAGTGAGCCTGGGGTTTCGAAAAAGTTTCCTAGAGGAGCTGACATCCTAGTAAAAACCATGAAAGAAGAGTAAGAGCAGAAAAAATGGTGGATGATGGGATGGTAAGGTTGGGAGATCCGGAGAGCATCTAGACCAGTGGTTCTCAACCTTCCTAATGCCGAGGCCCTTTAATACAGTTCCTCATGTTGTGGTGACCCCCAACCATAAAACTATTTTCGTTGCTACTTCATAACTGTAATTTTGCTACTGTTAGTGAATCATAATGTAAATATCTGTGTTTTCCGATGGTCTTAGGCTCTACAGCAGCGGTTCTCAACCTGTGGGTCGCGACTGTAGAGAACCACTGCTGTAGAGCCTAAGACCATCGGAAAACACAGATATTTACATTACAATTCACTAACAGTAGCAAAATTACAGTTATGAAGTAGCAACGAAAATAGTTTTATGGTTGGGGGTCACCACAACATGAGGAACTGTATTAAAGGGTCATGGCATTAGGAAGGTTGAGAACCACTGATCTAGACAGAGGAAAAGAGAGAGACAAAAATCACAGAGGTGAGAAAGATAATGGCTCATTCAGGCATCTGTAAGTAGTAACAGGTCACACAGGAAATGGCAAGAAGTAAGACTAGAGAGGGGATGGGTCTTTTGCACCATACTCAGGTCTTGGATAAGAGTGGAAAGGTAAACCAAGCTAGATCTTATAGTCTTGTCCATTATGCTCAACACTTGGGTCTTCACTCTGAAGACTCTTTGATACTCAGGGTTGATCATCTTTGATACTCAGAGATGGTGGGTAGAGGAAAACTGTAAGATACTTTAAGGAAGTAAAAATCGTAGGACTTAAGAAAAGGACAGAGGCAAGGCTCTATCCAAAGTTTTAGTTGAATGATGAGGTAGATATTGCTGCCATGTAGACTGAAATACAGGTGGGCAAGCTGTTTGGGGGAGACCAAATGTCTTGGAGATCTGAAATTTGAGGTGCCCATAGGCATCTAGATGATGTCAAAGTGTAGATGGGTACCTATGGGATAGACAGGGGTGATTGCGGTGTACACCAGGGTACCCTTAAGCATGAGGTAGGTGAGGTCACCTAGGAACAGGATACAAGACTAAAAAGAGGAGCACTAGGGGAAGAACTCTTGGGAACAGAAGCATATTAACCTAAGCAAATACGGAGGAAAGTATGTCTGGGCAATAACTATAGATTGCTCATTAGCCTTGTGAGCAGTTATGGTTAGCTTGTATTTCTTGGGGCTGGAATGGGAACCACTAAAGCGTGGTGAATGAAAACCTCATGAATATTGAGTGCCTCGTATCCCTCCTGTATGTGTGTGTATATATATATATATATATATATATATTACATCACGAATATTTGTTGTCTTCTCAGCTTAGTAGGCGATTAACTTCCTTATCTATGCTTAACACGTCTTGTGGGTTTCATCCATCCCTTTTGCTTTCTTGTTTTCTGCAGCAGAATTTAATACTCACAAACAAAATAGCAAATGCACATTGCACACTTCTTCTGAGCTGTAAGCTATTTAAAGCACCCCTCTGACCTCTTTTACCACCATTGCTCCAAAAACACAGCCTTTCTGTAGCACATGGGTGTACAGATTAGGGCTTCACATTACCTGCCTGGCCCTCTGAACTAGAAGATTGTGGTGCCAGGTTTAAGACCCCATGGCATGGACCCTGCCTCTCTTTCCCTCCGACTCAGTTTCTTTCCAGTTTTCATTTATTGAGCCTCGTGGTATTGAATGTATCTCTAACCCTCATTAAGTCGTTCGTAAAAACAAGCAGAGAGTAAATAAAGACGAAAGGCCAGAGGCGATCTCGGGTTACAGGTTTACTTTTACCTTTAGTCTGATTTCTTTTAATGCCTGGCCCAATTTCTTTTAGGTTCTGACATTACCTGAAGCGAAGGATTGGTAGCACTGAACAGCACTTACAAAACTCATGGCCCAGAACATCAGCCGGGTTCCTAACTAAAGGTACACAGAGCTGCCGCTAGGCAGTGTAGACGTCACTCATTTTGCTGGTAATGCCAATTAGCACTCATGTAACCTGTACCCTTCCTCCCCATAGGGCTTTCCGCTATTGAATGTTAAGAGCCCTTAGCTACCAGACTCTGTTTCCCTTTGAGATACATAGCTATGATGGTGAAGGAGGAGAGTGAAACATTCAAAAGAGTTTCTGTTTTGTCAAACTTAAAGCAAGACAGAAAAAAATCACCCAGAAAGAAGCACTCGACATTATTCATCTGTTAGAACTGGATGCACAAATCACAATTACAGATAACATCTGAACTTACAGCCACGCTGATGGAGTGATGAAGTTATTTCCTGCGGCTTCCAACTTTTTTTCCTCTGTGGTGACTAATGAACCTCTTTAGAACCACCCAGACTTAATACCAGTGATTTCTATTTGTTTTTCTTTCAGCAAAAATCATGGTAAAAATATTTTCAGTTTGTATAAAAATTCATCTTTTAGGGGCAGATAGGGATTAAATTTTACAGAAAATTCAGTATCAGTGAAAGCCTTTAAGTAGGTGCCTTGGCATGGTTGCATGAACTGCAAAGTCCCATTACTCAAGTCAGTGAAGTGATTTACAGCTTTATTCATAGCAGCTTGGTAGGATTTATAGAAATATTGCTTTTAAAAAAAGATAAATTTGCCATAAATTCTTCCAGGAGGTTTTGTCAGTTTGAAGATTTGCAAATAGAGCGATAATCTTTGACCCTTTCAATGTGTAGTCTCATAAATTTATACACCTATAAAATTGGTGATTTTTGATTATCTAGACTCAACAAGTACAACATTTTTGCTTTTCTAGACTCAATATACTCTTTAAAAATTATATGAGAATAATTGGCCATTTTATTTCTTGCTTAAACATTTTCTGGAATCTTTCTCTTAATTTTAAGAGATTCTGAGTTGATAAAAAATTTCTGAGGAAATACCTCTCAAGAACACTATATTGGGTTGTAAAGTATATGATTGTCTAATTACTATGCTGTATACCTAAAACTAATACAAAATAATATTGAAAGGCAACTAAAATTGAAAAATAAAATAAATGAAGTTTAATAACAGAATGGTGGTTACAAGGGGAGAAAGAGGTTGGGGGGAGGGTGCAGTGGGTAAAGGGCTCTAATCCTATCTAATAATAGACAAATATGCAAATTGACCACACCTTCGCTACACCCAAGCCACGCCCACCAACCAAGCCACGCCCACCAACCAATCAGGGCAGATATGCAAACTACCCCAACAAAGATGGCGGCTAATTTGCATATCAAGACAGTGTAGAAAGAAGCCAAGAGCTGCAGAAGGGAGCAAAGCTGCGGAGAAGCAAGCAAGCTGGGGGGAGGAGAAGGGAGGAGCAGAGGTGGGGCCGGGGGAGAAGGAAGGAGAGCGGGCTGGCGAGCCAGGGGGAGAAAAGCAGGGGGGCTGGCGGAGAACGTGGGGTGGGGGACAAGGGAGGAGAGCAGGCAGGGCGGGGTAGAGTGCAGCAGAAAACCCTATTGCAGGATTTTTCCTGCAACGGGAACTATATAATAAAAGGGTAATATGCAAATAGACCAAACAGCAGAACTGAACAACCAATCAAAGTGTAATATGCTAATGATATGCTAAGGCTGCTCAACCACTCACTATGACGTGCACTGACCACCAGGGGGCAGATGCTCTGACCAATAGCTTAGCTTGCTGCTGGGGTTCGGCCGATCGGGACTGAGCGAGATGGGCCGGACATTCCCTGGAGCCCTCCCAAGGTCCCTCCCCAGCCCGATTGTGCATCGGTGGAGTCCCTCAGCCTGGCCTGAACCCTCTCGCAATCCTGGACCCCTCGGGGGATGTCAGAGAGCCGGTTTCAGCCCGATCCCACAGGCCACTCCCCTTGGGAGGGTGTCAGACGCAGGGCTCATGGATGGTGAGTGCTGCTGTGGCAGCTTGAGCCTCCCCCGATTAGGACTGATTGGGCGCGAGCCCGTGGCAGGCACAGTGGGGCGGGGATGAGCGGGAGTGGCAGGTAGGAGCTGCAGGCAGCATTGGACTGTGGGTTTTGGCCAATCCATGCAGACCACCCAGAGGGACCCCACCCGTGCACGAATTCATGCACCGGGCCTCTAGTCTATCTATCTATCTATCTATATCTATATATATAAGAGGCTAATATGCTAAGTGTCCGACCATCTGACCAGTTGCTATGACATGCACTGACCAACCGGGGGCAGACCCTCAATGCAGGAGAGGCCGAGCTGCAGTGACTTGGCTGCGGTGATTCTCAGGTGATGCACCCCAAAACCAGAGAAGAGGGAGCCTGATTCCTCTCAGGGCCACGTGATTTCACCTTTGGCTGTGGGTTATGTTGTTGCTGGGGCTCTGTCGGCCCCGAATCTGGTTTACTGCACACTTGTGTTTGCGTTTCACACCTTGTATGACAGCAACTTTGCAGAGTGCCCTCTGGCACTCCGGGACCCCTCAGGAAATGTCAGAGAGCTGTTTCTGCCCCATCCCCGGAGGCCAGGCTGAGGGACCCCACCTGCTGGAGGGACCCCGCTCACTCTGCAGAAGCAAGGGAGGGACCGCAGGAGATTGGCTCCAGGGTGTGTCTGGCCCATCTTGCCCAGTCCCACCCCACCAGCCACCTTCTAATTAATTTCCTTTCAGTGGAAAGGACATTATAATATACTAGTGACCCGAATCTGTGCACGGGGTCACTAGTATATTATAATGGGAGGAAACTAATTTTGAGCAGGGAACAGGCAATAGAGCAAACAGATGTCAAATTAAAATGTTGTACACGTAAAGAGTATATACTGTTATTAACCAATGCTACCCCAATAAATTTAATTTAAAAAGAATACTATAGCCCAACTGGCATGGTTCAGTGGTTGAGTCTTTACCTATGAACCAGGAGGTCATGGTTCGATCCCCAGTCAGTGCACATGCCCAAGTTGCAGGCTTGATCCCCAGTGTGGGGCCTGTAGGAGGCAGCCAGCCGATCAATGATTCTCTCATCATCATCATCATCATCATCATCATCATCATCATCTCTCTCTCTCTCTCCCCTCCCCTTCATCTCTGAAATAAATAAAAATGTATTAAGAGAAAAAAAGAACACTGTATTGGGTTTATACCACTGTAGAAATCCAGACTTACATCTGATAGGTTAATGTTCCTCGTTCATTTAATTATTTATTGAGTGATAAGGACAATGGTGAATAAGACAGAACCAAGGAGTTTATGATTTAGAAGTAGGCACATTTTATATTTCTTTAGATTCTTCTTAAATAAAAGATCTTACTTGTGTGTGTGTGTGTGTGTGTGTGTTTTTCTGAAATGTCTTGTTTAAGCTTCCCAGAAGAAATTCTCCAAATGGAGCTCTGCAACCACAATCAACCCAAGTACCTCCTGACCAAGATTACTGAAAAAGGCCTAATAAATGAAAGCGCATTGCTCACCTCTCCTGCATCCCTCTACTCCACCCCCTCACCAGCATTTGGTGGTGTCGCTGTGTGGGCCATTCAAATAGGTGTGCAGTGGAATCTCGTTCTTGTTTTAACTTGCATTTCCCTGATGACATATGATGTGGACATCTTTTTATATGCTTGTTTGCCATCTATGTATCTTCTTTGGTGAAGTGTCTGTTAAGGTCTGTTGCCCATTTCTAAAAATCTGGCTGCTTGTTGGTTTTTGTTTGTTTGTTTTGTGGATTACTGTTTCCCTGTCTGTGTTCCATGGAATTTAGTTCCTTGGCACGTGTATGCGGTGGGAAAGAGTGGTCTATAGTCAGATGACCTTGGGGATTTTAAAAATAAGCAGAGCTGCCCTAGCCGGTTTGGCTCCATGGATGGAGGGTCAGCCTGTGGACGGGAGGGTCCCGAGTTTGATTCAGGTCAAGGGCACATGCCTTGGTTGCAGGCTCGTCCCCAGTAGGGGACGTACAGGAGGCAGCCGATCAATGGTTCTCTCTCATCATTGATGTTTCTGTCTCTTTCTCCCTCTCCCTTCCTCTCTGAAATCAATAAAAATATATTTAAAAATAGAATAAAATAAGCAGAGCTAAATGGTTTTGCTTCAGCACAACTTCTCAGACCTTTACTATCCTAATGTGTGGGTGGTGTTCCAAGTCCAGGATTTGGTGAGCCAGGTTATTGGACCCCATTTCGGCAGGACCATGAGAACAGCTGGGAACACTAGGTGCTGGCAAACCACTTTTTGTGTCTTTCAGCTCCATTGTTCTGCATATAACCATATGGATACATTTCTATTTATGTGCTATTTCTAAGTGAATTTAGGTGGATATAAATACAGGTTATGCCACTCTCTCAAAATTATGCCTGTATGTACCAGAGAAGTCCCAAATTTGGAAACTTACTGTTAAAAATATTAACCATTCCTGATGTCCTCCATGAAAATTTCCCTAATATTTATGGTCTACATTGGTCTTTCTTCTCTAAACTACTTTGACCTTTCGCTCCTTTTATGCAATTTACCCTCATAAATGCGTTCCCTTGTGTAGCCTTCGTTATTCTATGTTCCATGTTCTCATCTCTCAATACAGAGTTTGCTTCTGTATCTGAGTGTCCTACATATGGCTTTTATTTTTTTTTTAATTTTTTTTAAAATATATTTTATTGATTTTTTTACAGAGAGGAAGACAGAGTGATAGAGAGTTAGAAACATCGATGAGAGAGAAACATCGATCAGCTGCCTCCTGCACACCCCCTACTGGGGATGTGCCCGCAACCAAGGTACATGCCCTTGACTGGAATCGAACCTGGGACCCTTGAGTCCGCAGGCCGACGCTTTATCCACTGAGCCAAACTGGTTTCGGCCTACATATGGCTTTTAATTAAAACTGTCAAGATAGCTGTTTCTTTTCTAGGTTTGCCTGCCTTCTTTTATCCCCCATGCCCTTCCTTCTTCCTGCTTCCTTCCTCCCTCCTTTCCTTCTTTCCTCCCTCCCTTTCCCCCTCCCTCCCTCCCCCCTACCCTTCCTCCCTCCCCTTCCCTTTCTTCCTCTATCCCTCCCACTTTTCCTTCTTTCATTTTGATTAAATGTATGTTAATTGAAAGCATAACAGTTCTGTTTTCAAAATGGATCACAATACTGCTAAATTACATCAGCTGGCTTCTTCTAATATGTACTGTGAGCTGTTTAAGCACATGAATGCACAGGTGTTCATAAGTGCAAACTTTACAGCACCTTTAAATTATGCTTTGTGGCAATCTTTCCAAACACCCATAGCTTGTACATCTGCCAAAAAGCAGAGCAAAATGTATTTAATGTTGACTAAGTGCATTGTATTTTGACAGTGGAATAAACCATTTTAAAATATGATTGCAACAGGACAGACGTATAAGCAGCATTGTAAATATTTAACATATCATGGCCTGCCGTTGGAGGGATTTGTGGTGTTAAATAGGATTAGTCAGGCAGATTTCTCAGTATTCTGATTACAATGCAGAGGCAACCAAATATTTGTTAAAATCTGTCATGAGGGAAACCCAGGGCTTTCAATCTTCTAACTAGCAAGATCTGGAAGTTCTGCACAAATGAGTAACCTAGAAACGGGAACAACCAAAATACCTGAATTGAAAATGATTCACCTGATTGGGAAAAATCCAATACATGCTTTTACCAGGGATAATCACTTTCAAAAGGAATTGCAAAATGTACTAAACATCATTCAACTGGGCATTTAAAACAAGTGAGTTTCACAAAGACTGTTTTAAAACAAACAAATTGCAGAATTTTATCCAGAGTGGAATAAGAGTACTTTTGAAATTCTTGAAGGTGAGTATACTGTGATGTCATCGAACATACCACATATTACATTTAATTTATAGTATAAGCATCTTCTTAAAATCTCTGCAGTATGGCTGAATTAGCTGTCAGAGAAACCACAGAATTAACACCCTCTTCAGTTGCTGCTACCATAGTTTTCTTTAAAATAATTGTTCACGTCCGGCCGGAGTTGACTCAGTTGGTTGAGTGTCTTCCTGTGCACCAAAAGGTTGCTGTTCAATTTCCGGTCAGGGCACATTCTTGGGTTGTGGGTTTGATCCCCAGTAGGGGCACATATGGGGGGGAGGGAGAGGGCGGGAAGCGGGGGGGAGAAGGGAGAGGGATGGCAGCTGATAGATGTTTCCTTCTCTCTCTCTCTAAAAATTCAATAAAAAACATTCTCAGGTGAGGATTAAAAATAAAATAATTGTTCACAATTTTGTGTTGAAGGACAATTTCAAGTATAAGGATGCGCCAGATACTCCCTCCCAGCCCCCCAAAGCTTTTCATGATGTTTATCCTGGAGCAAGGCCATTAATTAGGTACTGTACCTGAAAATAGACAGCAAGATGCTGCCCTGTGCAAGGACATCCCTCAACAGTTATAAGCATGCAAATAACTGAATAAAGCATTTGTTAATTGGCATTGAAGGGCTATGCTTCGCCTGTTAAGATAATAAGATGTGACCTCAAAGAGCCACTTGTGAGCAGCTGGCAATGGCAACTTCAATCAGCCTCTCCGGTTGTGTGTATATGGTTTTCCTTTGTCCCGCGTTCTTTGTGAGGCACTCAATCCAGTCCACCGCCATGGGATGTGGTCAACCCTTCATTTTACCAGGCAAGCCTGTGAATTACCTTTTCCTGTAGTTTATGCTTTGGTCCCACAGTGACAGCTTTGTGGTTAGTGGGGTAGACACCCAGTTCGTTCCCAGTGTCACCTCTTGCAGAGTCATGTTTGATTGGCAGTTATGACTGCTGAGAGCTTATCTTTTGCTGTTTTATGTTTTCTTGCACAAAACACGTATTTCAGTCCCACAGACCAGACACGAGGAGCGACTTCCTTGGAGCTGAGGTTGCTGCTGACAGTGCTGAGGCTGGTTTGGTTAAACATTAAAGTAATGACATGACCTCGCCATCTGCGCAGTTTGGGTGAGTCTCCCAAAAAATGGTGATGTCGTTTAATGTTGTGAATGAGAAAGGGGAGGGTAAAAAGATGAAAGGAGGCGTCTTCCTGGGCAAGAATGGTCACTGGGCCAAGGAAATCCGCAGTGGCTCAGCCACCTCAGTGCAGAGGTGGCTGGTAACTCAAGAGGCTTGAGAGGGGGCTCAGGTGGAATGGGGGTGGGGAGAGGGAGAGAGAGAGAGAGAGAGAGAGAGGGCAACAGGGCATGGGCCTCATGTCGTACCCCACATCCTTACATAGCTGCATGTTGGCACCCCTTCTGTCGGAGTTGGCCTTGTCAAAGGCTTGGCCTTGAATCTAGTTGGTGCTCTGTTGGGAAGCACAGATTCATCTTCCAGGCCTCAGATACCTCCCTCCCCTTGCTTTTCAGATGGAAGTCGGGCCCTGAGCCTGATCTTGGGATGGCGGCTCTGACCCTCTCCTAATCTTGCAAGGCCCTGCTCCCAGGAGAGGAGCATGTTCATAGCCCTGGGATGGTGCTGGGATGAGCCATCCCAGGCTCCCCTTTAGGAATGAAGGACTAATGATTCCAGCTGCTAGGAGTGCTCCTGGCAGTAAGCCCTTAGCTATCAGCCCCCTGGGGGACCCCTGGTCCTCCCTGGGGTGAACAGCACCCAGTGACTGCTGGAGATGGGGCACAAAGACCCATTCATCCTTTGCAGGAACTTGGGACCACTCTGAATGGTTATCTCAGTCTCAGACCTCCCGGTGGATTTTTCTATAGCCTCTGGCTGCTCAGCTTCACCCTTGGCCCCATTTTATTTCCCTCCCTTTCTTTCTTCAGGTGTTGATCCCCAAAGCAACTGAACCCCTGCAGGCTTATCTCCTCAGCTCAGAGTCTCAGGAATCCAGCCTGCCTACACCTCTGTAAGTGGGCCACCAGGACTTCTGAAATGACAACCTCTGCTCATCTGGTTGAACGTGTTCAGAGCCACCTGGGTTCTCTTGCAGGGCTCTGCCACCCTCTGTCCAAGTACTACCTTAAAAAATATTTTTCTATTGATTTTTTAGATAGGGAGGGAGAAGGAGAGAAAAATGGAAACATCAACGATGAGAGAAAAAAATCATTGACTGGCTGCCTCCTGCACGCCCCCTGCTGGGGATTGAGCCTGCAACATGGGCATGTGCCCTGACCAGGAATTGAGCCATGACCTTCTGGTTCATAGGTCGATGCTCAACCACTGAGCCATGCCGGGTGGGCTCTGAGTATTTCTTGAAATGAGACTGAGTTCTGCAGCTTTAAATATGTGGAAGAGGTACATTTATTGAGGTTTCCTATTATAAGCCTAAGGAAGCTTTCCCCCTTGCATGAAAGCAGAAATTATATTTCTATGCCTGAGAGACCTTGATGCTGTACGACACAGCTCTCTGTTGTTATTTTTGTCCCAGTTTCCTTCCAGCTATACTGAGAACCCACTGCCTTTTCTGGAAGGACAAGATGATCCACCTCCGTTGACTTTTAGCTGCTGCTGCTCAGCCTGGCTGCTCTGGTTAACAGGCATTCTCAAGTTCAGGAGATCTGAGATAAAATACCATATGAAGAGGTGGAATAAAATAGATTGCATAACAGCAAAACTGCACTGACCACAATTTTATCTTTTTCCAAAATGATCTGGAAGGTGCCATGAGATCTTGAGGAATTATGAGTATCTTTTATAGAAGTCCGGTTAACGGAGATTGAGAGGTGCCGAGAGGCCATTAAAACCTGCTGCAATGCCACGCAGCAAGTGAATGCCTGCTGCCTTGGTGGTCTCATCTCTGTGTATAACTTGGGCATGAAGTGCAGAGACATTGGCTAGCTGGATGAATGGTTCTAGTTTTACCCCAAACTTTTGTGGATCTGGGTATGCCACTTGCCCACCTTAGACCTCTGTTGTCACTTTGGTAAAGACAGGGAATTAGGTTGAGTGTTGCTATGGACTAAATATTTTTCCTCCTCCCCAAATGTGTAGGTTGAATCCTAGTGCCCCGTGTGATGGTATTAGGAGGTGGGGGCCTTTGGGAGATGATTAGGTTATAGGGTGGAACCCTCACAAATAGGATTCGTGTTCGGAAAAAAGAGACCTGGGAGAACTTCCTCTCCTTCTACTGCCAATCAAACAGTAAAAAGTTGGCATTCTGGCCCGAACTGGTTTGGCTCAGTGGATAGAGCGCCGGCCTGTGGACTGAAGGGTCCCAGGTTCGATTCTGGTCAAGGGTGTGTGCCTTGGTTGTGGGCACGTCCCCAGGTGGGGGGTGTGCAGGAGGCAGCTGATCAATGTTTCTCTCTCATTGATGTTTCTAGCTCTCTATACCTCTCCCTTCCTCTCTGTAAAAAATCAATAAAATACATTAAAAAAAAAAGTTGGCATTCTGTAACCCTCAAAACGGCTTTCACCAGAACCCCACCATACTGGCACCCTGATCTTGGGCTCCCAGCCCCCAGAACTGTGAGCAATACATGTCTTTTGTTTATAAGCCATTCAGTCTACGGTGTTTTGTTACAGCAGCCTAAACAGACTGAACAGTTTGCTACGTCAGAAAAATCTCGTTAGGGTCCTTAAGGTCCGGTGGTTTGGGTGAAGGGTCTCCCAAAGTCTTCACCTTCCATGGTATTCTCAGGAATAGATTCATGGCTCACCTCTTTGCTGGCATCTCCCTCGAATGATGGATAAAGCTACCTACTTTTTTACAGTGTTTCCCCTTGGATGTTCATGTTCATTTGTTCTGCCGTAGAATGTTGTTTTAAACTCCCAAGAAGGAAAAGTAAAACAAGAAAATAAAATCTCATTATTTTTTAGTGGAAGTTGTTCACGTTATAAACACAGATGGCTTCTGCAGTTAGATGCTGCATCTTAAATCTCAGCTCCATCCCCATGTAAATACAGGCCAGTTACTGATGTCAGCTACATCTCAATTTTCTCTTGAGGAAAACATGGGCATATATTGAATGTCCACTGTAATTGAAAAATAAATATTTTTAAAAGATTCAACAAATGGGGACAATAATTAGTATCTACGTCATAGGGTTGATATGAGTTTTAAATTGTGTGTATAGCTTGGTGGCTGGCACATAGTAGGGCTCGATGAATATTGATTTTACTTTTATCATTTGATCTGTGATATCATAGCCATCACATAAAATTATGAGAAGCTGGCTGATTACTATGATACTGATATAATTACAATGAAAATAGTACTTACAATTAAAGGGCATCATTTAGGCTTAGACAATACCTAAATCAGTACCCTGTATCTCATGTTAGCAATATGACCTGACATTGACTCTAATATAATGGTCTGAAAAAAAAAAAAAGGATAACAATTGAATAGATAACAATTTATGAGTTCAAAATTCAGTCCTCAGCAAAAATAGAATAGTACAGATTTCTCACATACTCTACGTTCCGAGGAGGGAAAAAAATAACTCCGAGAGGAAAAAGGACAAAATAGTGTAGGAGTGTTTCAAAGTGGGCTAGGAAAGAAGAGTTTGCTGGTTGCTCCTTTGAAGTTCGATCGAAATGAGTCTGTTTCCTACCCAAGAAACGAAGGCATGGTTTGCAGTGTATGTTAGATTTTTGCTAAAAATATGTAGCTAAGAGAAAGCCAAGGAAATATTTTCATGGAAGAGAAGCCAACTTTGCTGTTGTTGTGTGAGTGGCAATGCTATGTTTTTGTTCTTGCCAACCAATAACCAAAATCTAGAGTCTCAATACACATTCCCATTCAATGACTAACTATAACCTTATCTCTGGTCTTCAGGGAGATGAATGTTGAAAGTAGCAGGATCCCTGAGGAGAAATGATTTTTTTTTTTCTCCAGTTGAGGTATGTATTTCACTGCTGGACAATCATGAAGTTACGTTCAATGTTCTACCAACACTTTTTTCCACTTTAATTTAAGCCCCACTCTTCTGTCAGTCACATATGAATATAAACCAGACCACTTGACTCATTCTCCCTTGCATAATTGGAGCTGAGGTGAGTCTGTGCAGTGGGGTGATCAGAGCACATGTTCAGAATCAGATACACCAGGATCTAATTGTGCTGCCACCTTGTACTCTAAGACTCAGTTTCCTCCTTCATCCAATGTGAGTAATAATAATAATACTTATGGGACTCTTGTGAGAATTAGGGAGGTCATGTATGGGTATGAGTTCATTTGAGAGGTTGCGTAAGTAGTGGTTAAGGCTCTGAAGATTTCAGTTGCCAGAACCTGAGTCCCATCTCCATCACTTCATAGTTGTATGGTATTAAAGACACTGGGGTTGGGGGCTTCATCAATAAAATGGGGATGTTAACCTAAAAATAAAAGACCAAAGTTAGGCAGTAGGCATTTATCTGAGATTAAAAAAAAAAAAGAATAGCTGTTTGGGAAGTACTGATTTAGGCAGAAGCCCAAATGGTATTCCAATTGGGAGGCAAAGGCAAGGGGATTTATGAGAAAGGGAAGAGGAACAATTACATCAATAGAAGAAAGGCATTTCTATTGGTGCAAAGCTAACACAGTGACATTAATTCTAAAGGATGTTTTTAATTTTCAATCTGATAGTTACAATATCTGTTTTCTTGTTATCTTTGCAAACAGTTCTTTGGGACATAATGTTGCTTTAGGCCCAGTCCAAAGGTTATTTTGCCCTCTTTTAACATTCCAAAGATTTGAGGCATTAGACATGCAAGGCAGTTCCTCTGGAATGGCAGCTCCAACTCCAAATTTTAAACTGGCTCCTTTTAATATATATATTTTTTGTACAGAGATAATGATAGTTGATACCTCCCAACAGGGTGAGTTGCGATGATTAAATGAAATATTACAAGATAACAACTAACATGTGCTAGTTGTATTTCTTCTTGATCTTCTCTATTGAGACTTCATATTTCTTTAGTTTTTTATCATAAGGATTATTTTTTAACCCCTGAAAGCGCCTTAATTTTTCCTCATTCTGAACTCCTGTAGTAATTTCTCGTACCTCTCTTAAAGCACTTATCTCATGGGATAGTTCCTTTTATGTGTCAACGTGGCTGGATATAGTTAGTCAAACACAAATCTACGTGTTGTATGAAGGCATTTGTGGATGTGGCTAACATCTGTACTCATCCGGCTTCAGGTCATGGATACTGCCCTGGATTGTGTGGGTGGACCTCCTCCAGTCATTGAGGCCTGAAGAGAAAAAAAACCACGAGGTTTCTTGGAAAAGAAGAAATTCTGCCTCCAGACTGCAGCACCAACTCCTGCCTGAGTTCCCAACCTGCCAGCCTGCCCTACTTACAGACTTGCCAGTCCCCATACCACCTCCTGCAAATAAATCATAAATCTCTCTGTCTCTCTCTCATATATATACAGAACCCCTAAAAGGAGAATCTATTGGCTTCATTTCTCTGGAGAACCTTGACTCACACATCCCACCCTACGCCCACCTTGCTTCCTTTGTGTGGTGTTTCAGTTGTATGCATCATTGAACTCCACTGGAAGCTGCTGGAGGGCAGAGCATATGGATCTTTGTAACGACCCCCTTCGTGCCTAGGATTGTATCTGGTAGATCCAAGTCACAACCTTGCCTGTCCCCTGCTCAGCCCTTTTCATTTGGGTCTGTACAGTATTTTTCAAAATTAGTTGCCAATGTTTAAAAAAAGAATATTTCTCATTAAAATTTGGGAATTCGACTTTTCTTGTAAAATCAGTAGCTTTGAAAACACAAAGCTCATATGCCTTTATCACAACAGGGTAGAGTTCCTTGAGGGCTGTTTGCTTAAATAGGGCCTGTATACCTGACTATAGACATCTGTGTTCGCCAACCCTTGATGTTTCATAGGTGTTATATAAAGAAGGGAGAGAGAAGTGGGGATTCCTTTAAATTTGTGTGATTTTTATTGGAATTTATCATTTTATTTTGAAAGTTGTCCTGGCTCAATTATTTGCAGGATTTATAAGATTATCATCTATGATCTTGTTAGATATCTATCATCTATTTAAATAACCTAATTATTTATAACACCAGTTTAATTAAATAACCTACATTTTTATACTACCTGAATTCCAGAGGGAGGAAATAAATACTAGAATGTTAGACTAGGGACAAGACCTTGAACGTAAACTTCCAGCAATGACAGGTTGTGACAGTGGTTTGGCCCATGTCTTCTGAGTGAAACCAAGGCCTTGACTGAAATGAACTGTTCATGGAAAACACAGATACATTTTTATGGCATCAGGTAGATTTAAAATTACTGAAAAAACTTGGAAGTCCTTAGAGTTCAATTCCCTTTAGAACAGCCATTTCTCAGTTTCAGTTTGTTTTCAACTTCTGTCTTATTTCCCTTGCTCCACTGTGCTTAGGAGATGATTCTGAAGCTTCTCCTGATTCGTTTCAAATTAGAACTAGACTGAATTAACCTCCCTACACAGAACAACTATTCTCTGGGTTCTGTGAAATGATTTAATATCGAGTGAAGTTATATTTTCTGAAGCTAAGAATTTGAGACTCTTTATTAAAACACTCAGCTGCTACCATTTCAGGCCTGTGTGAATGCATTGTGGACAATTCAAAGACAACAGTGAGCTGGCATCATAAAAAGAAAAACAAAACTGCCAGCAGCTGTGGAGGGTGAACTAACAGGAGACGGAGGGCGGAGCTGTGGACTCAGGGACAGTGGAGGTGGGACTAACTTTAATCAACTCAGCAGTTCTTCTTTTTTTTTGAAAGTGATAATTTATTTAGTCATTTTTGTTTACAACGGAAACTCGGGAATTCAAAATTAACATCCTTGCCCATGAGCTGCTTCTAGAGTGGGGCTCCTGGGGCACTTTTGCTTCTTTTTTGTACGGCTTTTCCGAGTTGGCTTAGGCAGAGTTCTCCTCTGAGTGACCAAGAGAGCATGCTTCCGCTGAACTTTTTCTCCAACTCTTGTACCAGCTGGACTTCGATTTTCTGGAAAGACTTCAGTTCCTGAGGAACAGGAACAAAGATTATACTAACTTTGCTTCTGCCACCAACTTCAATTTCCTTGATCATTCTGATATTCAGCTCCCCTAGCTGGGCCTTGAAGTCTGAGTTCATCTCCAGCTCCAGCAGAGGCTGGGAGATGCTGGACTTGAACTCGTCCTACTTCTCACTGTTGAGCTTCTCGATCTTGGTGCTTTAACTGAACAGGGCCTTCTCTTTGTCGAGCGCCGGCCTGGGAAGAGGCCTAGGCCCACCAGAGCCCATCAAATCCTTTCAACTCGGTCAACTCGTAATCGAGCCACACTGGGCTCGTTACTGGCGGCCTCTTCCCCACATCTGTTTGGCACCTCTAGGATAGGATGGCAGAGAAAGAAATGGGTTCCACACGGAAGGAGCTGCAAAGGACCACAACGGGGCTTTATTGACCATCTAGGGAGATGTGTAGAGCTGTGTGATGGTGGCAACCATTTTAATTATTAAATGATGGAGTTAATAGGCTTGTTTAGAAAGAAACTATAGTTAGTTGTCACTGGTTCTACCCCTGTCCCCTCAGCCATACCATTTTAACACATGCTATCTCTAAGCAGAGTGTCTCTGCCTGCAGGCTTTCTCTGTGTACTCTACACAGTAGGACAGAAGTCACTGGGAGTAACGCATGCAGCCCTCCCAGAAGCCTTCATGGGAAATGGTGTGTAAGTACCCTGGCTCCCTCATCCTGGTGGACGAAGATAACTCTGAGGCACAAAGTCAGTCCTGTCCCCTCCAGTTCCCCAGCAGGATCAAGCTCCAGTTGCCTACAGCAGTAACTGGCTCAAGAAAACATGCTTTATTGGCCTCCTCCCCTGCCCAGCTTTACTTCTCCACTCTCTGACCAGGGTTTTTGGGACCCCCTCCCTAATAGATTGCTTGCACTTGAATCCTTGTTTCAGGGACTCCTTCAGGGGAATTCAAACCAGAATAACATCTAATTTCCAGAAGCTTCTCCTTTGTCTGTGGAATTGACTCATTAAAAAAAAAAAATGATGGAGTGCCTATTTGATGCCAAATTGCTGAGCTAGATGCTGGAAAGACAGTAGTGAATAGAAATAGATTCTGTTCCCTAGAGCAGTCTGTCCCATAGTAGTATAAAGTGAGTTATATGTGTAATTTCATTGGGGGGAAAAGGGAAGAAAGAAAGGAACCCAACATAGCCAAAATGCTATCATTTCAATATGCACCAGGTCTTTAAAATCCAGAGTTCATTTTATATTTGTAGCACCTCTGTATTTGAACTAGCCACATCACAAGTGCTCAATAGCCCTATGTGCCTAGAGAACAGCCCAGCTCCTGAAGCGTAGTCCTGTGGGCATGAAAAAGGAGCAGGCCACCTAAGAGGCGATAACGCAGTAGGAGACTGCTCACCTACACTGGTGGCTTTCCAACTTGGTAGGTATGTGAATTGCCTAGAGAACTAATAAAGAGCATAGAACCCAAGGCTCATGGAAGTAGGAGAACCTGGGACTATGCATCTTCACCAAGTTCCCCAGGTGACCCTGACACACAGCAAAGTTTGGCAACCACTGCCCTTCCTCACTCCAAACCTAATCTTCTCCCTCCCAGTTCTTTAGGCAAGTGTAGGGGAGGAAAAATTATCTTCCCTCCACCCTTCTAGGTTCTTGGCTGAGTCACACTGTAAGACAAGAGATTAACAAGAGAAAAACAAATAGAAGTTTAGTGGTCTGTACCTCCTGGAGACGTGGGAGATAACCAGGAAAACTGAGTACCTCTCCTTGAAATGGCTCAAGCACCACCTAAAATACGATCTTCAGCTAAAGACAAAAGAAAAATATTGGGGTGGGGCGGCCAGTTATGCGAGGTTACCAGGAAAAGCACAGCAAACAGGGTAAAGTGGTGCCTTCTCCATTGATAAGAGTTTCTGGAGATTTATTGGTAGAGTCATCCTACTTTTTCTGGTATGGAGAGGGATTTTTTTTTTTTTTTTATTGTTGACAGCTCAAAATCTTCTACATAATCTTCCCTTATCAATGCAAATGTCCCTCAGGTAAGGGCAACTTCTACTCTGTTTTCAGAGCTTCTCCTATGTCTGCAGTTTCTCAAAATAACCCTTATGTAAAAAATGCACATGTATAGTTTGGAGTGACGGGTTCATAAGACGATTGTTCTCAAACTGGTTTTTACCTTAGATGCATTAGGAAGTTGTACAAAATACTGATGTCTGGTTCTCATTCCAGACATTCTAACTTAGTCGTAAGGAGTGAGGCCTGTCTACCAAGCTATCAAAAATCTCCCCAAGGGATTATAATATATAGCCAAGTTTGAGAACCACTGACCCAAGCCATGGCAGGTAACAAAACTTCAGGTATCCAGTTTTGTAAAAATATTGTCTGTATGTATATGTGCCCACCAGGAAAAATAACCTGGAAGGACAGGTACAAATATTCCATTCCAGGAGATACGAGTCCAAATAAATATAAAGATGTTCCTTTTGCTTATTTCTATTTTCTGGGTTAAGTGTGCATGGCACTTGAAATGCAAGATAATAAAACAAAATTCAATTAAAGAAGCAATGTAGAGTTTGGAGCTTTTGTTTGGGTTCTGTTTCTCATTTCCAACCCATTGTGTCTGCTCTGCTTTTTGGCAATGTTTTCCTAAGTGTTTATTTTGGCCTTGAATGGGATGGTGAGTTGAATGTTTCCTCAACTTTGCCCCCTGAAAGCATTGCCCTGGCAGCCCCATAGAGACCCGCTGGAGAGGCTAAAGGAGAGGCAGAGAAACCAGCCAGGAGGCGGTGCAGCCAGCAAGCAGGCTTCCCAGGACTAGGTCAGGTGAGTGCGCCTGCCTTCCTACCTTTTTCCTGGACCCCTGGTCGGGTGGTCCTTGTGGTTGCAGCCCTGAAACCTCCCTGGCACCTGAGGATTTGTTTGATGCTTTTTGCTGGGCTGGGCTGGGCTGTCAACAATTAAAAAAAAGTAAATCCTGAAATGCCAGGCCTTGGCTTGAGGCATAAACCAGCTTGCATTTAAATCAAATATTGAATGAATTAAAGGCTATAAACATCGATCTTTTCTGAGAACAGTTGCATTTACATCTGAGTGGTCAGATTCAGTGGTGCCAAGTTTTTGCGTGTTTGTGTAGGTAATCCCTGACGTTTCAGATTGATCTGAGTGCGTCCCCGCAGACCCAGGCATATATTATCGAGATGGAGTCTGATCTCTTTCAGCCACTGCATAATGTGTCCAGCATTTGAGTCTATTCGTGGAAGTCACGTAAGGCATTTTTTAAGTTGACTTTGAAAAGTGAAATAAAATTAAGCTTGAACTGCTGCTAACTTTTATAAAGCTGTCTAAACAGTGATTTGATCTGAGCTGACAGAAATGACAAATTTAAGCCATAAAGGAAAGGCAACATTTTCATTGTTTGGTTTTTGCGTCCCCCTTGGTTTTCATACCCAGGTTTAGGTGTTTTGCTTTGCCAATTTCTTTCCCAGTGAATTTGACCTGAGTTGATAGACCATTTTTTAAGGGATGCCAGATGCTAAATTTCTTTGATCACATTCAAACTGGTTTTATTCTTTCAAAACAGGTTTTTGCTTTGGACTATAAAATGGCAAGGGAAATGGGTGTAGCCAAGACCCTTACTTGAGCCCATTTCAAGATTCAGACCTGGTTCAAGAGCTGGGGGTGGGTTGTTAAGAAGTGATTTTCATGAGCTGGTCTTCATCTAGCCTGTTTTTTTTTTTGTTGTTGTTGCGGGAGAGATGAGGAGGATTCCTAGGGAGAGACAGGTGTTTGGGGAGGGTGTCCTGGTGCCTGTCCAACCCCCCGCTTTCTGACCCTGGTGGAGTCATCAGTAAGAGACTCGGTTTCTTTCAGTGGCTGGTGACAAGATATGGCTTCAAGCCACTGATGCTTTCTTCCCAATCTGCGGAGACGTCACCGGACTGTCGTTAAAGCTTGATACACTTGGGAGCCCCCAGAGAGAACCAGAGGATATACTTTTATCTTCCTCTGGTGGGTGCCGGCAGCAGGGTGAGGGTCTCAGAGGGCAGAGAGTATCAACGAAGAGACCAAGCAGAGGGGAAGAATGTGAGGGTGCCCACCCACTCCTCCTTGAGGGATGTAGCTGAGGATCAGGTGTGGGAGCCCAGATGAGACACCAGCCAGGGACACCCAGATATCATTTGCAATACTTTTCAGTGATCTAGAACAGATCAGGTCAAGACTCAGAGAAATACATGCTCTCCTCATTAGTCTGACTCCATTTATACTCAGTTCCTGCTATAGGCGAGCAGACCTTTGAAAACTAGGAAGGTTGGGATCACTTTGATTTGGGAATGATGATTTACACCAGCAACAAAAATGCTGCCTTAGCGTGATAGGTCACCAAGCAGGCAGGTCAATGGCGAGAGGAAACACATCCAGTTAAGTCTTTGGTTCCTAAAAAGATTTCCAGAAATCCTACACTGGAACGTAAGAATAAACAAGCAATGTTTGGATTTTCACAGAGGAAATGCCCTTGGCCCAACAGTCATCTGCAGGAAATCTTCAGAAATGCATGTGATGCCCAAAGAGGTGTTGTTTGGGGACTGCCTTGTAATTAGTTCCAAACGCTTACCAAACAGCAGCACAGCCTATAATTTCTATGTAAACTCAGCTCACTGAGCCTTGCTCTGTTTCTTTCTTTGCTTAAGATTTGTCATCCATTAAAAACAACAACAATAGCATGCTTGGCTGTACAAAACAGGCAGTCGGTCACCTGAAAGTGCTGGAGGCTACAGTTGGTTTGCACAATGGCGATGGCATGTTGGGGTGGGAAAACCAAGACACCCAGAGTCAGGAAACCTAAGTTCCTCCCTCATTCACATGTGAACTTGAGCAAGCATCTTTACCCTTCTGAGCCTGGGCTTCCTGTCTTGTTCAATGAGGAGGCTAAAGCCCGCTTCTTAGTCAATAGCTACTTGTTGACTAAGAGATATGTGCCAGGAATCTCCACTTCCTTTGAGGGCTATCTGACTTCCAAGGTCCACGTCAGTTCTAATCACTTTATGTGTCTGGGAAGTTATGTTTCAAATTCTGTAAGGAACTTAGTGTGTAACAAAAATGAAAACATTGCTATTGTTTTTCCTTTTTTTCCCCTTGCCAATTATAAATATTCATATAATACAGACATTATGAACTAAAAATCACTTGAAAGCATATCTCTCAGCAATAATCACAGTTCATATTTTGGCATAGCAGGATCTAGACCTGTTTCTGTGAAGACTCATACATATTTATGTCTTCCTAGGGTATTTTCAGAAGACTTCCAAATTCTTATGTGTTCCCCCTCCCCCCCGCAACCACCACATGTTATGTGGACATCTTTCTATATCGATATGAATACTTTTTACATGAAGAAATATAGATTTGTAGCATCATTTTCAATGGCTTCAAAACTCTCCATTTACAATCATCATAATTTACATAACTATTCTCCATTGACTGACATTGAGCTTGATTCCATTTATTGTATGAAATCAAAGTTAAGATGAATATCTTTGTATATTTCATCTCTATAAATATATATTCCCATTTCTCTATTTTCCCCCTCTTTGGATAAATTCCTAGAAGTGGAAATTTGAATTCAAAAGATATTCAAGAAGGCTGTATCAATTTACATTCTTACCACAGTGTATAAGAATGTCTGTTTCTCTAAACTCTAATTATATTGGCATCATCATCTTTTAAAATTTTTACCACTCATCAGACAAAAGATGGCACTTTACTTTATTATTATTTCTTTTTTTAAAAAAATATATTTTATTGATTTTTTACAGAGAGAAAGGAAGAGGGATAGAGAGTCAGAAACATCGATGGGAGAGAAACATCGATCAGCTGCCTCTTGCACACCCCCTACTGGGGATGTGCCCGCAACCAAGGTACATGCCCTTGACCGGAATCGAACCTGGGACCCTTGAGTCCGCAGGCCGACGCTTTATCCACTGAGCCAAACCGGTTTCGGATTATTATTTCTTTAAGTACTAGCAAAGTTGAGCATCTTTTATGTGTTTATTGACCATTTTATTATTTTCTTTTGTGATGTGCCTGTCTATAACTTTCCCCCATTCTTCTATTGGGAAAATTTTTCTTATTGCTTTGCAAAGACTCTTTCTTTGTTAAGAATAACCTGTAAGTTCTAATACAGATCATACACCTTTATTCTCAAATTATCTTATTTTTAGTTAAGGCTCCATTCACTCATTAGCATATCATTTATAAAATGAAAATTTAAGGTATGTTGGGAAGAGTAGATTGCTCTATGGTGGCAAAACCTTATTTTATATTATAAATTAATTTATTTTCAAATTTTTCTTTTTTCTTTTTATTTCACTCCTACTCTGCATATATCTCTTTCCTAACCCCCCAGCTCCTACTTCAGCTCCCCAAAAGTGAGGCTATTAAGGTACTGAGTGATTAGAGGATTTGAACATTTTGAAAGAGAAGTGGGTGGTGACGGTACATTATTGAAACTTGAAAGAAAGCCAGTGTGATATAATTTCACATTGGGAGCTGATCACTATGGCAACAGAGAACACGTTTTGAAAAATAGCGTTCAATATAATAGAATTAGGGGAGAAAAAATTGATTAGAATAGAAACTGTTTATCTTTTGTTTTACTCTCAAATTATTATATGCACCAAAACTCTACATGAGCACCCAAGAAACAAATTTTTACTTTCAAAGGCAAACACAGTTTAATTATGTTTACATGATATAAAGCCACAAGAAAGAAGTGTTTTTGGTGATATTGTTTTTGTTTGTAATAATAGTGACAGTATCTCATTGGAATCTTCTACTTGAGAAGAAGTAGTGTAATTTGCAATATATACATAGCTTTAAATTCTTCTTTCTTGTTTTAACTTAATATTTTTATCCACCCATTCATTCATCCAACAAATATTCATTGAGCCATTGTGCTAGAAGTTGAGAAACCAGTGTAGAGCAAACTCAGATCTGGCCTCTATTGTCATGGAACTTACAGTCTGTAGGGGATATTGTCCCATGACCTTAAATGTTCTTTGAAATATGAACTCAATAGTATCTAATATTCTAGTGTATCTACACATGATAATTTAATTATTCTACTATTGTTTGAATTTTCTTCTTTTTTAAAAATTAAATTTATTGGGGTGATATTATTTAATAAGATTATACAGGTTTCAACTATTGTTTGACTTTTGGACTGATGTTTATTTTTATGATGATAGGTGATTAAGTGATGAGCATATCTATATATTAATATGACTTTCTGATTGTTTCCTTAGAGTTGCTTTCTAGAAAGCGAATTACTAGCTTAAAATATCTAAACTTCTTTGTTTTTTAAAACAATAAGAACTCTAATAATGATAAAAACCATAGTCTTTCCAGTGAAAAGATCATACACTATCTCTAGAAATACAGCACGATAGGATAGGGCAATAAATTCCTTTATTTTATTAGTGTCTCCTAAGGTTCAATTTTGCTTTAGAAACCAAACCAAAGTTTAATAAAATGTCAAAATTCAATACTAGGGGCTTTGTAGAGAAGGTCAGCTTTTGATTAGAAAGAAAAAACATGTCATATCTATGCATTAAGTTTATGTTTGAGAGAAAAACATGATTCAGTTTTGAAGTTAATTTGCTTCTTCAGGAGAACAGTTTCAGAGGTCAGCAGCCTTAGTATACCTACTGAAATCAGTCCCTTTGCCCTCCCTGACATATGGCTACAGTTTCAGCCTCAGTCTAAGAAGGAGTCCAACCACTGTGGGTGGGTCAGTCAATGTCTCTACATCATCAATCTCACCCTAAGGTAGGAGTCCTGAGACTGTCATGTAAGATTTGGCTCTCTCTGGAAGCACAGAGGTAGCATGCAGAGGAAACAGCAAAGCTGCTGGAAAGGGAGGCCAAACTGGAGAGAAGGGAACACAAGCACAACCCAACTCCTACTCATGAGATGCTCACCGACTCTAAGGTCAAAACATATGAAGAAAGCTGATGCTAACAAAGACTAGGAATAAGCTCAGCAGTTGAGTGATGAATTTACTCCCAAGGAAATGAAAATAATGCAGCAATCTGAAAATGACTGTAAAATAAGTATGCCTGAAGTTAAAAGAGACAGAGGAAGGAAAAACATTCATTTAAGCCTTACAACAACAGGAAAGGAGGTGTCATTTTGTTCTTTTGCTAATTAAGGATCTAAGGCTTAGATAGATTAAGAAACTAGCTCAATGTCTTACAGCCAGTAAGTAGGAGAGCCAGGTTTCACACGCAGAGCTGTCTCCAAAGCCAATGACTTAAGCACTGTACTAGTATTATTCCTCATCAGTGTCTATAAGGGCAAAATGTCTTTGCCTGTTTCAGGCATTGGAAGAAATCGAGAAATCACAACAGAACACGTTGTTAAAATGATTTGGATGTGCATGGATTTGGATTCCGTTGTATGCTGAACTAGAAAATAATTCTATTGAATTGCAATTCAATAGGTATTTATTGAGTATGCACACCTTTGTCCAGCTCCCTGCTCAGTGCTGTGAAGGTGACTTGGTGGTGGTAGGGAGAGGGAACAATAGGATTTGCAGTCTAACCGGGGGCAGGACTTGGCCTTGTGCACCGGTTTTATGGTAATGTTCAAGTAAGATGTGCTTACATGAAAAAAGGAATGGTGCAGCCAAGAAGACAATCTGGATGCCAGAGAAAGCAGCTATACATCAGAGACACTTAAGTATACTGTTAAAGCAAGCGCATGCTTTGGTTTGAGTGATTTGCATGGAGAAAAAATGTCAGGGAACAGGAATAACCTGCCAAAAGGAGGAAGCTAGGAAAAGAACCACTTTCAAGGCCCAGTGGAAGCACCAAATTAGAGATTAGAGAGAACAGATTCCACTGAGAAGATGCAAGAATGCACTTGTAGATCAGATTCGAAAGAGTACACCTATTCCTCCCTTAGCAAGTATCATTCATTCCTGCAAATGCTGTTGTTCATTGAAAAACCATTAAGCGAAGGAAAATTTCCATTATCATTTCTATTTTTATTGATTTCAGAGAGGAAGGGAGAGGGAGAGAGAGAAACATCAATGATGAGAAAGAATAATTGATCAGCTGCCTCCTTCACGCCCCCTACTGGGGATGGAGCTGGCATGTGCCCTGAATGGGAATCGAACCATGATCTCCTGGTTCATAGGTTGATGCTCAGCCACTGAACCACACTGGCTGGGCTCCATTATCTTTAATAGAAAACATTAGAATGTGTTCCAGACCAGCACCAACATGCTCAAACAATGTTTACAGATAGAAAATTGAACAATGATACTTTTTTTAAAAATAAATATTTATTTATTTTTTTTTTTTTATTTTATTGGTTTTTTACAGAGAGGAAGGGAGAGGGATAGAGAGCTAGAAACATCGATGAGAGAGAAACGTCGACCAGCTGCCTCCTGCACACCCCCTACCGGGGATGCGCCCGCAACCAATGTACATGCCCTTGACCGGAATCGAACCTGGGACCCTTCAGTCCGCAGGCCGACTGCTCTATCCACTGAGCCAAACCGGTTTTGGCAACAACGATACTTTTATTTAAGTTCTAAAGAATAATTTGAAGGTTAATAAATATCGTTGGTACATGGTGTACTAACTATAAGGGGGAAGAAAGTTGGTCATTTGAAAAGTGAACCTTTTCAAGAGCCTTTACTATGAAAAGTTGTTAACTGAACAGTTGATAACCTTGGGAGCGGGGTCTGTACCTGGGATCGTGAAAGGGAGGCAGATGTTTCTGGTGAGGTAGCTCAGCTCCCCCCTCACAGACAGATGTCATCACCAAGAAATACTTGCTTCCACTTATGTGCAGGGAATGAGGTAAACAGGGGCAGTGACCTGAGGCCTTAGACACACTGTGGCTGCCTTTTTCTGTCAACACCTAAAGAATGGGATGTTTGGATTGCAGACGAGTATGTTTCACATATTCATAACTTCTGTGGTCTTATGACAGTGTTACCCCTGTCTGTGTATGGCTTCCTTGGTAGATAGCTTCTGGGGTCCTGCCAACCTTGTTATCAAAATAGCATAACAAAATCGCCATCCCCAATTCATTTGTTACAGCAAGAGTTGTTTGTTTGATTTTCCAGTTTGATGTGTAAACGGAGACAATACTGACTTCACTGTTTAACTTGATACCTCTAACATTTATATTATTAACCTCTTAGCAGGAGAACATCAGCTTCAAGTGGCTCTTCAGGAATTATACTTGGGGAACTGAAGGGAGAGCTCTATTAATAACAGTTAACAATTTCCTCCCTGCTTGGTTGATTTAAACAGGCTTCTGCTCACCAGAGATATCTTTAAAGTGAGAAAGGGAAATCTCCAAATAAAGTACCGTTTATTGGATGCTTTCCAAACCAGAGTGGCTTCATTTTGTAAAAAAAAATCTTAAGAAAAGTAAAACAAAAACAATGTAAGAACTGAGGAAGTTCTATTCTGGCACACTGGCTCAATTGTTATTGGAAGGTGATCCCACTCAGTCTTCTTTGAGGTGAGATTCTGACAGAGTCTTTCCAAAGGTGCTCATAACTACTACTTATGTCTTTGAAAAGGAAGAATCAAAGAAAGTACAAACATGTGAGGGAAATTCTGGGTTACTACCATGACTGAGGGAAATAGATAAGCTAGTCATGAATCTTTAGTAATCTATATTTGGGGGGCCATTTTCAGTGTCTCTCTTCTCTCCAATTTCTAAAATATAGAAATAACCAGGTCAGACTCTCTGCAGGCTTTATAATCAGCTATTCCTCAGAAGAAAAGGGCAAGAAGCCTTCAGGTCTTATCTCTAATTTTGGCTGAATTCTTTTTCTTTATTCTCCATCAAAATGAAAGCAGATGTACTGTGAGGTTGAACTTCATGTTCTCTGCTGAGCTAAACAATAACTTAAGGAAAATGGAAGGGCCTCCCAATGTTTACTGACGCTCAACTACTCTATTAAGTAATTAGTTGGGTCTTCATTCTCTTGTGGTTGATAATAAGGATGATGATAATAATTAGTTATACAGGAATGATACATAAAACTTAGGGCATCTTGGGTCATCCTCCCTACCGAGATGCTAAATAGCTTTCAGGATCTTTCTCAATTAAAGCTAATTTAGCTAGAAACTACTATGGGCAGCGGAACAATTATATCAAAGGTATTTGTGTCCTTGTATAAATTATAGCTCTAAGACCTGGACTCCCTTGAGGTTAACATATTTTTCAATCTTAATATAGAACACAAGTCTGGCCCTAGTTTATATTCAGGAAGACTCTGATTGAAGAATTCTTAATAATTATAATGCGTGAAAGCCAAGACCACACATGTATATTAATGAATAGGCAATTATGTTAATGGATAAATAACATTCTATTATACATTTTAATTATGCATTTTATTGGCAGGTTGCTTTGAGAAATTGCTCTTTCAATACAAGGCTGAATTTGTTATCCCCATTTAACAGAACAAAAGGTGCAAAAGGTGCATGGAGCAGGTGACTTGCTCAAGGTCATAGAAGCAAAATGGGAAATGGAATTCACAGTCCTTGAGCTTGAGTTGTTTGCTGGTTCACCTCTGTTGCTCTGGTCTGTTGCCTAGGAACAGTAGTGCTTCTTTACCCAATAGCGTATCTGCAGAACATGCTATTACCAGTAAAGTTTTTAAGTGGATCCTGAATTCTTGTTAAAGCAGTTCTTTGAATTCCGTATATACCTCTCTCTCCCTTCAAATGTTCTTCTGAAACAACCATACTTTGTGGAGGATTATGTCAAGGTTTGAAAAATAAATTCTTCTCTGAAGGACTTAATTTATATTTTTCTTGGAGTTCCCTCTTCTGTGGTGTCATTAATTTGTTTGTTTTCAGAAGGTAGTCTATGTATATTGCAGACGAAAGGAATCTGTTGCTCCTAAGAGGAAACAATAATGGAAAGTTTTGGGAGCAAACTGAACAATAGCTGATAAAGAGTGGTCATTTACTTACAAGTCCAGGAAGCACAGAGAACCCCAAATAAGAGGAATCCAAAGAGGACCTCACCAAGACACATCATAATTAAAATGCCAAGGGCAAAAGACAAAGAGAGAATATTAAAAGCAGCAAGAGAAAAACATGTAGTTACCTACAAGGGAGCACCCATACAACTGTCAGCTGATTTCTCAACAGAAACTATGCAGGCCAGACGGGAGTGGCAAGAAATATTCAAAGTGATGAATAGCAAGAACCTACAACCAAGATTACTCTACCCAGCAAAGCTATCATTTAGAATTGAAGGTCAGATAAAGAGCTTCACAGACAAGAAAAAGCTAACGGAGTTCATCACCACCAAACCAGTATTATATGAAATGCTGAAGGGTATTCTTTAAGAAGAGGAAGAAGAAGAAAAACGTAAAGATAAAAAATTATGAACAACAAAATGACAACAAATACATATCTATCAACAAGTGAATCTAAAAATCAAATGGCCCTAACTGGTTTGGCTCAGTGGATAGAGCGTTGGCCTGCAACTGAAGGGTCCCAGGTTCGATTCCGCTCAAGGGCATGTACCTTAGTTGCAGGCACATCCCCAGTAGGGGGTGTACAGGAGGCAACTGATCGATGTTTCTCTCTCATCAATGTTTCAGACTCTCTATCCCTCTCCCTCTCTGTAAAAAAATCAATAAAATATATATATGTTAAAATCAAATGAATAAAAAATCTGATGAACAGAATAAACTGGTGAATGTAAGAGAATCAGGGGCATGGAAAGGGAGCAGACTGACAATTCTGGGGCGGGGGGAGAATGAAGTGTGAGGAGTGCGGGAAGAGATTGGACAAAGATCTTACACCTATGGATGAGGACAATGGGGGGGGGGGGGGGGGCGGTAGGCGGCGGCTAGGGCCTGGGGTGGGGTGGGAACTAGGTGGAGGGGAGCTATGGGGGGAAAAAAGAGGAACATCTGTAATAACCTGAACAATAAAGATTAAAAAAATGTGGAAAAAATTTGAACCTAGGACTCTGGCACAGAGGTCATGAGATCAGTTCTGGGGTCAGTCCTGGCTGCAATCATTGTTACCTTGAACATATTGTTCTAACACTCTGTTTTTTCTTTGATGCAAAAGAAGGAGAATAACTGTGTTCATCTTTTATAGACTAGTTTGGAGGAGTCAAATGACATAATGCAGGTCAAGCCATTTGTACTATGCCTCGCACATAGGAAGTAGGTACTCTGTGTCAGCTATCACTATTATTATCTCTATTAGTTATCAGAAAAGATATGGGCACAGATGGGAGAGAATCTATGTACAAAATATGGCAGCCTTTCAGAATGGGAAGGAATCTGGCACAGCCAGCATGGCTCAGTGGTTGAGCGTTTACCTATGAACCAGGAGGTCAAGGTTCCATTCCCAGTCAGGGTACATGCTCGGGTTGTGGGCTTTAATCCCCTTATTGTGGGCTCAATCCCCAGTGTGGGGCATGCAGGAGGCAGCCTATCAATGATTCTCTCTCATTATTGATGTTTCTAACACTCTCTCCCTCTCCCTTCCTCTCTGAAATCAATAAAAAATATATATTTTAAAAAAAGAATGGGAAGGGATTTTTAAGTTCACTGTTCAACCCCATCATTCCCTGATAAAGAAACTGAGATAGGAGGGACTAAGAGATTCATCCAAGTTTCCCTAGTTAGATAATGCCAAAGTCAATACTGGTCAATGTGGTCAAAAATGTGTCAGGTGGGGTGTGTGTGAGAGCAGAAACAGAGATAGAAGGTGGGGCTGAAGAAAAGGAGGCTAGATTCAGATAGGCTTTGAGAGCCAGAGCAGAGAGATGTGCATTTGTGTTTGGTGGGAGCGAGTTTGTTTGTTAGGGACTGTGGCTGCTGAAGCAGAGAGGGAAGACCATGGATCAACTTGGCCATGCAGAGCCCTGTATGAATCCATCTCAGGGGCAATGAAGAGTGTAAACAGCGCCAGCCATGGGAAGAGGACTGACTATCCAACACACCAGAAGGAGGCTCTCCCAGGGTTCCAGAAATGGTACCGTGGGAGGTTGGGACTACAGAACCCCAGCTATCCAAGAGACCACATGGCCATGACTGCCACCAGCTGCCTCCCAGCCCATGCACAGGGGCATCTGTTCCCCGTGTAGTCCAGAAAGGACTTTCTCTGGACCCCTCTGGCTCCTAGGTTAGGGGAACATTAGGACAGGCTCTGTCTACATGACAAACTTGCCCAGGTAAGATTTAAAGTATGCAGAGATAGCAGAAAAACAGTGGGCTGAACTACACATGCCAAATATTAGTGATTAGTTAAGTCACCTTAACTCCTCAGGGGCAGAGTGTATGAGAGAAGACTATATTGTGCTTTGAAGCAAGGAGAACCATCGAGTCCTACTGCATTCACACCGAGGCTTTCTAAAACCCCACCAAATCCTTTCTTATGATTTGGCCAACATGTTGTGGATCCAGACTCCCTCAGGATCCTGGCAGAAAGTAAGTTTTCAATATAAGAAGATAGCACATAATTTTCTGTTGTTATTATTAGTTAAATATGGGAGGCAGTTTATAGAGTTTTAGAAAGTATGATCTGGCTCTGCTATTAGTAGCTAAATAACTGGGAGAAGTCATCTTCTCTAACGGCCTTGCTTTCTTTACCTGTGAAGGTTAGATAATTTGTGTGCAATGCACAACGTTTAGGAGTCACCATCGCATAGATGACAATGTAAAATGGATTCCCCAGAGTGCACCATGGAGGGTCTTCTGTTGCTAACTCCCCTCAGTGGCAGAGCCGAGTAAGAATTGTGACTTTCTGGGCTTGGAGTCAATGCTGTCTCATTGACCTCCCCCATAATCAAGGTGTAGTCCATAGTCAGTGGTATGTGCTTGAAATAATAATGAAATGCCCACCAGGGAAGTAGTCAACCCTGCTGTAATGAGCTTTATGCTTTTGAGATTTTATTTGTTAAGTGGGAATCAGCAAATATAAACCTATGAGGGAAACAGAATGCTTACACATGTTCTGAAGTTTTCATCTCTACAGGAGACTGCCAATCAGGCTCACACTGGGGTCCTGAACTCTGAGCTTTGAGGGCTCCAGAGATACTTTCTGTCAGGCTACAGGAGCATCAACACAGATTGGGTAGAGAAAGATGGGTCAACTGATGCTGAGAAAAACTTGAGGTGTTCATATGTATATTAATTAACTATGGAGGTAGTTGCCTAGCAACACTATTTCCCTCCCCCTTCACACCATTTTGCTTTTTGCCTTCTTGTGGCATTCTAACTTCTTTCCTTTTTTGTCATAAGCTTGATGTTTGTTATGAATCAGATATCACCTAGATACACTGTTTTAAGAGTGGTGTGTAGCATAAAAGAGCAGAGAGCCGATTGATTTACTAATGTCATTTGGAAGATATGCAATCCTGGTAGCATTTAAAAAGTTAACAACCCTCCCTGGCCAGTGTGGCTCAGTTGGTTGGAGCATCCTCCTGTACACCAAAGGGCGGCGGGTTTGATTCCTGTCAGGCACATACCCATGTTGCTGGTTTGATCCTTGTCAGGGCGCATTCTCTCTCTTTCCCTTCCTCTCCATAAAATCAATATATGAATGAGGATTTTAAAAAGTTAATAACCCATGCCGAAACCGGTTTGGCTCAGTGGATGGAGCGTCGGCCTGCGGACTGGGGGGTCCCGGGTTCAGTTCCGGTCAAGGGCATGTACCTTGCTTGTGGGCACATCTCCGGTGGGGAGTGTGCAGGAGGCAGCTGATCGATATTTCTCTCTCATCGATGTTTCTAGCTTTCTATCCCTCTCCCTTCCTCTCTGTAAAAAATCAATAAAATATATTTAAAAAAATAAATAAAAAGTTAATAACCCACTTTTAGCCATGTAACAAAAGCACATGTTTTGATTGGAAGAAGAGATTTTTTTTTTTGGCATAATCAAACTTGCATTTATTGGAAAGTTATTTTTTTAAAAATTTTTAAATTTATTTTTTTCATGGAAGAACAATTTTAAAAAAGAAACTATCTCCCCTTCCATGCTGCACTCTGCTGCTGTCATATTCGCATGTATGTTTAGGTAGATGTTTCTGATTGTGCAGAGACATAGTGATTTGTTGTAAACTTTAGAAATGGGGTTGAATACAGTTTTATTTTGGTAAATATTTAACAACTGGTTTTTCCAGCAAAAAACAAACTCAAACTCTAAGTTATAGCCTTTGCCAATGCCTGTGGTGTAAATACTGTCACCATGGGCAATTTCAAGCTACCAACATGCTGTTCTGGAATGCAGAGTTTGGAAGGGATGCACACAACCAGCTCACATTGCATCCTGAAAGATTTCTGAAGCTACTGATTAAAGCAGGAGAATTTCAGACATCTGCCAATAATCTTGCAAAATCCAAATCCCAAGAGGATTTAGTTCAAATAAAGTGTTCAGAAATCAAAACGAAACCCAAGCAGGTTCGGTTTCACTAACTCACAGATATAATTAACACAAACATGAAACAAAGGATGGAGAAGAAACCACAGCAAGGTGTCTAAAATATACTAAGCACAGAATTACTACTTGCAAAATTTCAGCCATATTTGAGTACTGGACTGTACTATTATTTACTTAAATATTTTAATTGACTTTATTTAAATCGTTTTTAAAACTTAGCTTCATTCCAAGCAACCATAGTCATTAAAGCATTAGGTTGGTGAGCTGATTATGTTTTCAAGTATTCATTTAAACAAATACATAACCTTTAAAATAACAAATATTCATCTGATAGGACCTAAGATCACTTTGCATACCAGCTGTGGTATCTGAACAGGTACTGTACCATACTTTGTGAAACAATGCACCAAATCAATGATGCCCATCATTAATCTCTTATATAAAAGACCCGTAGCCATTACGGCATCATGCCGTCACGACCAAACGAACAGCCGAACAGCCGCTCTCACGGAGGCGGGCTGGGCAGGTTGAGAGTTAACAATAGCTGCGATGGGCAGGCCGCCAGCTGAGGCAAGGGGAAGCGAGCTACTCAGCATATAGTATATATCTGTGGAGCCTGAGTATTGAAAGGCTCTCTCTCATAATGCAGGTGGTAAATTCTCAGTACTATGTTTAGGTAAATCATCAAGAAACTTGGCTGCAAATATCCTGAAAAATCTTCAGGAAAAACCTGTTTGGCCTTTCTTAAAGGTCACTGCTGCCAGGCAACACCTTTCTTCTGAGATGCTGATCACATTTTTTTTTTTTTTTGAGCACACATTTTAGTAAAAATTTATCAGTAGTAAATACACATCTGCAAAAATGTTCATCATGAATCCTCAGGGACATGCAACTAAAACAACAGAGATATAGCACGACAAATTTATTAAAAGGACTAAAATTTAAAACAAATACATGGAGAATTTGCTACAATGTGCAAATAATGAAACCCTCATACACTGCTGGTAAGAATGCAAAAAGTACAATCAGTTTAGATCACAGTTTTTAAATTTTTCCCCCCAAAACTTAAATATTAACCTACACTGTGACTCAGACAGTGCACTCGAAGTTATTGAGAAAAGACAAGAGAAATACAGCTGGAAACACATGTCTATAAACAAAGGAATGGATAAACTAATAGTGGCATATCCAAAGATAATACTACTCAGAAAACAAAAAGGATGAACTACTCATGTAATATCATTGATGAATCTGAAAACAGTAAGCTGACCACATTTTGTAGATTTTATTAAAGCACCTGACTTGTGGGGGTGAGGGTGGAGGAAAACATTCTGCTTCTGTCTTATATATCGATAGGGTAGCAAGCTGGGCGGTTGGGGGGCACAGGATCTAATACAGATCAGTAGATGAATTTCCTTCTCTATCCTTGCACATCTGCGGGGGCGGGGGGGGGTCATTGCTGTAGGCAGCAAGCAGTCGTTTAGAAAATGAGGCGCTCAGTCTAGAGCCTACTCACTAGGTAATCACTGGGCGACTTCTCAACCTTAGGTTCCCATTCCTCAAACCCCTTGGAGCAGTTGTCTGTCTGCAACTGTGGGGACGATCAGATTTCAGAAATGGAAGATATTTTGTCCCATCCTCCCACCTGATCTGATCAATGGCAGTCATTCACAACAATAACACATGGTGAGAGATTAATAATAATAAAAAAAAAGCATTGATGTTTAACCATAGTTGAGAAGAGAACGAGAGATGAATTAGAACTACTTTCTTTTCCACTAGCACTTACTTCAGGAAGTCAATCAAGGCATATCAAACATTAATAAACATTGTGTTAAGCATCCTTTGGCTCGAAGACATCAGCTTTCTAAGATGAAGGCTATTAAGGCAAGTGGCTGTGTAGGGCTCATAAATTATGAATTTACTAGTCATGGATGAATACAGATAACCCTGCAATGAGGAGACAGCTGATAATTAGAAGCAACTCGTCTTTTGATTCAATGAACCACCTGAAGAAATGAGGTTTTGATTTGGATTTGTGCTTGAATGCTATAGTCCTCTTCAAAACAGAGAGAAAAGAATAACAACTCCTCAGCATAGGTTGACAGTGGAGGCTCTAAGCCAATCCACCCCACTCCTTTCTCCCAGCACAGGAGAATCATGACTGGAAGTTACAGAGAAACACCCATTGCTGAATCTGACGTCACTGAAGAAGCCAGGATAGCTCAGTGTATTTTCAAGCTTTCCAAATTTCAGTTGGTGAGTGGTTGGTCCCCTATCATTTTAGTGCTCGATGATTTGTACTTTTTTCTTGGCAACAGGTACTTGCATTTCCGGTTTCTCAAGCGAGCAGTCCTGCCTGAGAAAGGACCCATCAGGAAGTGGCTCTTGCCTCTGGCAAGATTTGCCCACAAGGTCAGAGCACGTTACAGTCATGGTTTCTATGAAGGAGGCTGTTCCTGGATCCATGAGAAGGCCAGCAACAGCAGATTCAAGCCAAAAGGGCCCACGTGGATGTCTACGCCAAATGCACTGCAGAGAAGACCTCCAAGCAAAATGAATTTAGCTTGTGGGTAACTTCAATCTGAGAAAAGAGATACAGTCTCAAAGATTTTGAATCAAAGTATCCCTGGAGTGGGAGGAAAAAGCCATAGTCTGTATGATGTAAGGGATGGGCAGTGACCTGGTTAGACTTGATGCTACCTCTCAGCTTTGTGATATTAAGCCAAAGCACTTAGCTCTTTTAGGTGCCAGTTTTCTAAGCAGAAAACGAGTTGGAGAAAAATACTTTCTCTTTTTTTAAAAAAAAAATATTTCTTGATTGATTTCAGAGAGGAAGGGAGAGGGATAGAGAGATAGAAACACCAATGATGAGAGAGAATCATTGATCGGCTGCCTCCTGCATGCCCCCTACTGGGGATCGAGCCCACAACCCCGGGCTTGTGCCCTTGGCCGGAATAAAACCTGGGACCCTTCAGTCTGCAGGCCGACGCTCTATCCACTGAGCCAAACCAGCTAGGGCAAAAAATACTTTCTAAGGTACCTTCTAGTTCCAAGAGTCTATGGGCTCAATGATGTACCTTTATTTTCAGAACCCTGCTAATTCTTCTGAACAGTTAAATCACGTTTCTAACTGGGATTGTAGTGTCTAGAAATTAATACTATTACAATGAATGAGATTAAGAGTTTCTAGAGCCTGATTTATTTTCCCAAGGCATCTCAGGACAGCCTCTTATTTTCTTTGCTGAGCTTAGAATTCATTGCACGAGAATGCCATGGATCATGTCTTAATTCTCTTCTGCTTAGTCTCACCAGTGAGAAATGGAAGAAACACCCTGGCATAGAAAGACTATAATAAGCTTTGGAGCCAGAAAGACTTATTTTCAAATTCCAGCTCAACCACTTACTCTCTGAGTGCTGTTAGGTTATTATTCAAGGTACCTTTTTCTGTGAAATGGAGATAAAAATGTCATACCATGTAAAAATCATTGAGAGGATTAAATGCCCTCCAGATCCTAAGGACATTTAATGGTTCACTCACCGAAAACTCGCCTTTCCACTCTGTTCTTGGAGATTTCCACAACCACATGGAAGATCCACCTTGCACTTCAGAGTTTCAGTTTCTCTACCCCTTCACATCCATTATTTTCTTTTATCCCACCTAAGCTACTGACTAGCATGACAACAACATGAACTTTTCATTATCCCTAGATGCATGGTCCCTGAAAATCAACTTCAGTACCCCATTATGTGACCATGACCTCCTGTCCTCTACCTCCCTTTCTCTAGAACCTCCACTCCAACAATTCTCCAACCTTAACAAGGACGCTAATCCTTTGGTCCTATCACATTTCCAGAGTCAGGCACTTTGTCATATTCTCATTTAGAGCTCATGGTTCATCACTACAGCCCCCTTTTGCACATGCCATAAAGTTCGCAGGCCCTCTTCCCAATGGTTTACTTCTCTAGCAAGCCTGAAAAATCTTAATTAAACCCGGTTCTCCACCTCCTTCACACTTAAAATCGAGCAGGTAATTATTGCTGGAAAATAACGCTGTGTTGACTGGTTCTTGCTTTGCTTCGTGACCACAAATCTCAATTACACATTGAATGCCACTCAGTAACCTTATTAAGCTTCTCGAGTGCTTTTGTCTTCCTGCTATCTAATCTGACTGCTTAATAAATTGCTCGGAAATGAAGTCTTGTCTCTGGTTTTCTTTCTGGGGAACTCACTCTAAGATGCTGGTCAAGGGAAGAGGAACTATTTTTCTTGAGGTCAGAAGAAGGAGGAATAAGATTGTTAGGCTCAAGGATGAGCATTAAAGAGGGGGTCGACTGAGAATTTTCTCTTCTCAGCTAAATAGCAGCCCAGCAAGATCATCTGCAAAGACTGTGGGGGCCTTTCCCTCGGCTGGATTATTTTTTAAAATTACATTTAAGCCAAGCATTGTGCTAGCTCCCTCCATGACTAATCTCATTAACTATTCTACCAACTCAACGAGCAGGAGCCATTACTTTCTCAGTTTTATGGATGATACAGCAAAAGCTAACGGGAGTTAGGAAAATGTACAGGCAAACCAGTTCTGAGGGCAAATTCTTCATCCCTCTCAACACCCCTTGAGTCAGTTACTTAAGAACAGTAGCAGTGAGAAATTTAAAAAATGAGTTGATGTGAGATGAACCAAAAGTGAAAGAAAAAGTTTCTTCAAGAAAATACAGGACACTTGATCTTAACCCCTACTATAGCCACAAAATTAAGATATTTTCCTAGCTGTTTTAAAGGGGCTTTTTAATATCCCCATACTGCCAGATATGTTAAACAACAGAGACTGAGCATCATTTTGCAAGACAAAATATAATGAAACTTCAGGCTTTACATTAAAAAGCTTGGAAAAGCAAAGCTATCAGGGCATTTTGAGGAGCTACCTCTACTCATATTTGATGCTCTACAATAAGACAACAAAAGATGTCTGGTGGTGTTCTTTTGTTTGTTTTTGTTTTTCTAAAAATGTGGACCTACATATCAGTTTTTGGGTTAGAAATTTGATTTATTTTATAAGGGGTCAGGGTTAGAAAGTAAAGTAATAAAAAGATACTTTGTTTGTAAAAATGGAGTTGGCCAGGTCTTTTAAGGCTATGACATAGTAGTATCTGATACAAGAGCAAAAATGGACAGATCAGCGAGATAGGGCAGCCGTGAAACAGACTTCTGAGTATGTTTTAGGAGCAAATAAAATGATTAAGGAAACATTACAAAAAATTTGAAGGAATGAGTTATTCAGCAAGGGATCCAGGTAAAAGACAACAATCTCGCTTGATCAGGAATAAGGTGAGGATAGCTGCTATCAGTCCTGCTTTTTCACTTTGTTCTGGAAAACTATAGAGATTTAATTATGCCCTCTGTAAGTGGGGAGAATTTTTCTAAGTACAAGCATAATGGAAGAAATCACACAAAAATGATTCATAATTTTTGCTATATTCAATTTAAAGTGTAAAACATTTGCATGACTTTAAAAACAATTAAATGCAAGTTGGGAAGATAGAGAAATGATAAGATAAATAAAGAATTAATGATGTGAACGTAATAGCATTTCTGATGGTAATAACACCCCATCAAAAAAGCAGACCAAGACCAAGAAGTATAGGGGATTCACAGAGAAACGCACACCGATTATTAAAGAAATATAAGTTAAAACATGCAACGGTAATTGCAACCCAAGAGGCTGGGGAGTTGAAAAGCTTGGGGAGGGTGTGACTTGACTGCTGGGGTCTTGGGAGGAGTCCCACATTATGATACAGAATAAAGTTCCACGTTATTTTTATTTTATTTTATTTTATTTTTTTTATTTTATTTTATTTTATTTTATTTTATTTTATTTTATTTTTAATATATTTTATTGATTTTTTACAGAGAGGAAGGGAGAGAGATAGAGAGTTAGAAACATTGATGAGAGAGAATCATCGATCAGCTGCCTCCTGCATGCCCCCCGCTGGGGATGTGCCCGCAGCCAACATACGTGCCCTTGACCGGAATCGAACCTGGGACCCTTCAGTCCGCAGGCTGACGCTCTATCCACTGAGCCAAACTGGCTTCGGCAAGTTCCACGTTATGTATCAATAATCTGTAAAGCTAACACCATTTGAGACAGCAAGTGTACTTCTGAAAATCTATTAAGAAGAAATACTCAGAAAGTCAGAAAGAGTTATACATAAGGATGTTAATCACCATGCCAATTATGAGGGCTTAAAAAATCTAAAAGTATTGTAGAATGTGAGAATATGTCAATAAAATATGGTTTAGTCACACAAGAATGTAAGATCATTAAGATCATATTCTTGAAGAATTTTTAAGGGCATGAGAATAATCATGATATGGAGGGGTGGGGGTGGGGAGGGGCAGGAAACAACCAGAATATACTCTATCTATGTTTTATTCCCAATTATGTAAAATAAAGAATTCCATTAAAAAAAGGGCATGTAACACCCACATGTAGAAAAAAAAAAGAAAGAAAGAAAAAGAAAAAAGAAAGAAAAGAAAAAGTGCCAAAATATTAAGTGATTAACACTCAATGGTAGAAGTCAGATGATTTGAATTTTCTTCTTCATACTTCTCTAGATTTTCTGTAATGACCATAGTATGTTCTTTTCTAACAGAAAAATGTTATTTTAAGTAAAACTCCCTGATCTGTGAAGATGTGTATTGGCCCTTCCGGAGCCAGTAGGGTTCCAACCTATGGAGAGAATTAGCCTCTTGTTCTAGCTCCCAAACTAAAGACAGAGATGGGATGAGAATTCCCAAGACATTTAAGATCTGACTGGGGATCGTCTGGATGAATTCTAAGTCTCAACAAAATTTCCCTCCACACAAACTCTAGAAAGTGAGTTGAGAGCAGATACCGATTAAAGGGTCCTCCATTGGTTTTAGTCCAGTCCTTCTCAAACATTAATGTGCACATGGACCAACCAGAGATGTCAATACAAAACAAATCAGATTTAGTAAGTCTGGGTGGGGCCTGAGGCCCTGCATTTCTAACAAGCTCCAGATAATACGGATGTTGCTGGTCCATGGAGCACACTTTACATTCAAGGCGTAGAGAACAGTCCAGCATTCCCTGCTTGCTAATAAAAAAGATTTAGAAACAAGTTCAATCAGCAGGCATTAATTAGATGAGTAATACGCATCTGGTGTATTGGGGCCTACATGTGTGGACACTGTTATGGGGCTTGGGGGGTCATTAGGACATTAACTAGTGATCTCATAGTGCAAGTGCACTCACATGAATGTGTGTGTGTGTGTGTGTGTGTGTGTGTGTGTGTGTGTGTGTATACGTCTTCTGATACACGTGTGTTTTTGTGCATTTGTGGTGAACTTCTTTGAGGAAATTCTTGGGCAGTTATTTCATTTTTCCTGATGGAGTTGCATTAGTGATCAAAAGAGTAAAGCACCAAGCCTTTCACCCTGTTTTTTTCTTTTTTCCCTTTCACAAAATCTCTGGTCTCTGCATGTGTGCTCAGTAATAAGAGAAGCCGAGGCCTCCTGTGGGTCCTCGGAAATGCATTATCTAATCTAAAAATAGACAAGAGCCCATTGTCTCAGGCAAAAGTAAATCCCACATACGAATCCGCCAGAAAGTGATCCAGCCTTTTAAAAGATTTATTAGTTCCTGATCTCCTTTCTATGCATGACTATTTTTCATCTCATTCTGTGATGGATAAATTGAATTAAGCAAGAGCTAAAATAACTTCTTTTTAAAGATATATAAATCTTTGTGATGGAAGCCCCGGGGTTTTGGAGGCCTCTAGGTACTTGAAGAATCAAGGAGTTAAGTGAAGAGGACAAAGTAACTGTTATTATGGAAACAGATGGGTTCCAGCAGTGGAGTGTTGTAAATGTTTAACAACACTCTCAAAAAACTAGAAATATTGGCAGGGCCTGGGGGCAGGGGAGGAAGGGGAATGATTGCTAATGGGTATGGGTTTCTTTATGGGGATGATGAAAATATTCTAAAATCTGATACTGATGATATAGTGAATACACTGAACTACACTGAATTGTACAAATTAAAATGAGGAACAACAATACAAAACCCACCTCCCTCCAAACCTTATTCACACCATTTGCCAGTTTCCAAGGTATAAATACTCACAGATTCGGATTTCAAGGTGCCCCAATGGAATCACCGAATGTGCCACTGGGAAGGGCACAGGCTCCAGCGCACCGCCGGTTCCCGTTTCCTACCCACCGTGGTTTAGGGAGACCTGGAGGAGTACACAGCTTTCCAGCAAAGCTAGCTTTTGGAATGTACTTTCTCCTTTTTCTGCTTGTTTGATTTTATTATTATTATAATTAAAAAATATATATATTTTATTGATTCTTTACAGAGAGGAAGGGAGAGAGATAGAGAGCTAGAAACATCGATGAGAGAGAAACATCGACCAGCTGCTTCCTGCACACCCCCTACCGGGGATGTGCCTGCAACCAAGGTATATGCGCTTGACCGGAATCGAATCTGGGACCTTTCAGTCTGCAGGCCGACGCTCTATCCACTGAGCCAAACCGGTTTCGGCTGATTTTATTATTTTTGTCTCTAAATTTCCAAGATATGGTCAAAAGAGCTCCAGAATGGGATCCTTGAGTTCAACATCTGTTCCTTATTAATTTGGATTTCAACAGCACATTTATTGAGTGCCTCATGGTAGGCTCTGTGCTGTATGCTGTGAATTCTAAGGTGCACGGAAGGGCCCTCACCCATGAGGAGACTGCAGGCTAGACGGGGATACAAACGTAAAAGTATACAATGCTCCATCTATTGGAGAGAGAGAGAGAGAGAGAAAGAAAGAGAGAGAGAGAGAGAGAGAGAGAGAGAGAGAGAGAGAGAGAGCGCTATTATAGAGGAATGTGCAGTCCGATGGAGAGAATTATTTTCCCTGGTGGACGGGGAATGGTGGTGGTGCTGGTATCAGTGAATGTGTCAGAGAAGAGGAAGGATCTGACCTGGAATCAGGGAAGGGCTTTGCAACTCAAAAGAACAGCATGAGGAAAGGCACAGAGGCAGGAAAGTGATAAGATGCCAAGGAGTTAGGCAGTAATATGCTGTGGCTAGATCATAGGCTCACCCACAGCCAGGAGGAAGAGTGGCCAGAGAGATGAGCTGGTATGCTTTTAGTCTTTATGGGCCAGGATAAGTAAGGAGTTTGCACATTATCTTACAGTAAAAGGGAGCCTTTGAGATTTGTCATGTAAGGGGGGGGGGGGGGACATGCAGATTAGCAGTATTAGTCACTGATAGAAGGGTACATGGATAGGAAAAAGAGGTGGAAAGACATGAGGATTGGGGTGGCCAAAATACAACCTTGTGTTGTCCCAGAAAAGAGATGAATAAGCCAATAGTGTGGGGTATAGAGACGAAGGAATAAAGTGGAGAAATACATCAAGATAAAATTTCTAGAACTGAGAATTCAACCAGATGTACATGGAGGAGCCAATGGTGGGGTGAGGCTAATATGAAACTTTCTGTCTTGGATGACCAGGTAAACAGTGATGCCCACGCAATGCCTCACACATGGTAGGCCCTGGGTGAATATTTGCAGAACGGTGGGGCAAAGACCTGGAATACAGAGGGCAGCACAGGGTGATGGGGGGCAGTCAGTATGTGGAGTCACAATGACTTTGCTTGAACCTCTACGTGGTTACCTAATTGTTGTGGGATTTTGAGCAAGTCTCTGAATCTCTCTGAGCCTTTGTTTCTTCATCGATGTAGTAGGAAAATGATACTGACCTCGGTAGGACTTTGGTCAGGTTTAGAATTAATACAACCCTTTAAATTATTATTTCGCAAAAGAGCAATCACGTTAAAAGTGACTCTAAAAAGTCAAGAGTCGCCTATCACAATCCACATCCCACTTATGTTAAGAGATCAGAGCAGTGCTTGTAGGTTCATGAATTTAGATTGAATTCATGTGCAGCAAAGAAGAGATTGTGGGAGTTGATTCGTGCTGGAATTATTTCAGTTGGAGAGATTTAAAAAGTCTGCAGCCATTCCTTATGCTCTTGAAGGGGAGTACAGCATATTTGTAAGATGAATTGGAATAATAAAAAAAAAAGTAGTGGTCCACATACAGCCATTGCAAATAATGATTCAGTTCCTATTTCTTGATATCTGAAGGACTCCTAGATACCCAGTGACTTTTGTGTGTGGTTAAAAGGCAGAAGAAGAAAGACTCATCCAGTACAAATCTGATCTGAGGGCAAGTTCCAAGCAGCTCAATAGCTGGTATCCATGGGAGCTTGATACCACAGAAGGCCCCATGATAACTGGCCTGTCAGGAGCCCAGAATAAATCTCATTTGGAAATCCCAGGTAGTCACAAACTACCAGACATGGTAAGGGGACCCTAACAGTTTATAAAGTAAAGCTGGAACTGAATCTTTTAAGGTAAACACATCAGAAAAATTTTGAATGCCTTTAAAATGAGCAAAACAGATTATCAGATGTCTTGTATAGCATACTTTTCCAAATTATCTCTACAGTTTTATTGTTTTAGCTACTTTACAGTTTTGTAAATTGTAGATACCTGATAACAATGAGCATGATTCTTGGCCATAGGCATGCTAATAAACTTTGTCTGGTAGAGGGGCCATTGATCCCCTTCTTCCCTCATGGTGAAGCAAGTTTTGCATTTATTATGCAAATTCATTTTAGCACTTCTTGGGACTTTTATGTGTGTCTGCTCTTTGATTTCTCCTTTGGACTGGTTGTGATATCTTACTGGCTTGCTCAGTAATTAATGAGTTAAACAAAATCTTTGACCTGTGTTCATTTTGTATGACAATCATGATTTTACTCTTTTAAAAGAATTATCAGTTAATGTGTACCACAAAGACTTCTAGCTCATTAACAAACTAGGGTAAAGGGAAGAGCCCCTCCATTCTCAGGGCATTCTCCAGAGCCCCTCCATTCTCAGAGGCCCTCCATCACCAGGGAGGAGAAGAAATGATCCAGAGGCGGGGAACCTAGTAAACTCCATCTGGGGTGCAGTGGACCAGCTTCTACTTCTCCAAGGCAGGGGGACTCCCTTCTCGAGTAGATCTTAGTATAGGTCATCAGATTTCTGGCCTGTGGGAGATTCAGTAGGTGTGCCCAGGATGGATGCTGTTTGGGGAAGAAAAGGGTAAGAGATGGGAAAATCTCAACCATGATTCAGGAAAGTTCTCTCTAAAAGGACATTAGGAAATTCATCTCATTTTTGACTGCCCTAAAGAGCACGGTTGTGTGTTTCCTTATGTGCATAGTATAATCACATACCAACAATATGTAAAAGAGGTGGTCGATAGTAGCAGGAAAAGGTTTGTTTCTTATGGGTCATCCGCTTAGAAAAATATGATAATCTTTTCTCATGATGGAGGCAAAAAGGGTATCAGTGACTCACAAGGGGCAGTAACAGTATGGGGGCCCCTTGGAAGCACAGAGAATTTGCCAAGGGAGGAGGAAGATGTGCTAAGGAATGTGGCTCTGGCACTCAGGGCAGCCTGATATGATCAATTGTCAGCAAGTCAGTGGTTTTCTTGGTAATGAAACATAACTAAATAATCCCAGGAGTGGTGGGATGTAACAGTGCTGATGAAAGGGGATACATGTGAGGAATACCTTGTGGGGGAAGGAGACGCAGAGACAGAGGCTATCAGCGTTGAAGTCTCCAAAGTATCAACCATGTGGGAAGTGGCCAAAGGAGTACTCAGAGGCAAATGTATAGTGTTACACATTGTATTACAAAATAAGAAAGAAGCTGAAGAGTAAACAACAAGAAAAGAAATCCAAAGAAGGAAGAAAACGAAACAAAAAAACACACAACACACCCACAAAACCAACCAACCAACCAAACAAACAAACAAAAACAAAGGAAGAAAACAAACCAAAAGAGTAGAATTAATGAAATAGTAAACAAAAAACCAAACTTGATTTTTAAAAATACAAATGAAAGAAGCAAACTTATAGCAAACTCAATCACATTAAAAAAATATATCGGAAATGAGAAATTGACATCACTGCAGAAAATGAAAAAATATTGAAGGGAATAGTTTGGACAAGTCAAGCTAATGTTTTTAAAAAAATGACTTTCCAGGAAAATAAAAACTATCAAATTCCAAATCTATTCCCAATTAATAACCCAGAAATAACCCTCTCAAATGTTTAAGGCCTATATGGAAAAACTATAACAGGTAATGTGTTATAGATTTGTGTACCTGAACCTATATGATTTTATTAACCAATATCACCCCAATAAATTCAATTAAAAAAACAAAATAAGAAAAATAAAACAAGAAAAAATTGTGAATCTTTATCGAAAGACACAAAATAATAGTTACATGTTGGAGAAAGATAGCATGCTCTTAATGGCAAGATGATATTATCAGAATTTTATCAACTTCCAGATTAATCTATAAATTCAGGATATTTCTAATCAAATCCCAGGGGAATATATGTATAAAATAATTTCAAAATTCCTGTGAAAGAGAAAACAGAATAGTTATGAATGCTGAAACAATAAAAAGAACAACAGAGGCTGAGGGGAGACCTTTCACCACCACTATCCACTATCCTGCACCAAAATATACTACAAAGCTGGAGTAATTTAAAATATGCTATTAGATGCTGAACACAAATTTGGACAATTTGATAAAAAATCTTGGGACATTAAGCTATTGAGAAATATATGAAATTATGCCCTTGCTTCATACCAGAAACAGAAATAAAGAGCTAAGTCTCAAGAGCAAAACCAAAGAAGTATTAGAAGGAAATAATTTTATTTTTAAAAGATAATATTGGGTGTGGGAAGGACTTCCAGAGTAAGATACAAAACCCAGAGTCCCAGAAAAAAATATTTACAAATGGGACTACATAAAAATAACAAATGTCATTATGACAAATGTCACTGTAAAAAGTTAAGACAATTGGCAGACAGGGAGAAGATTATCAGTATCCAGAAAGCATAAGAACTCCTAAAAATCAATGAAGAATACCAACGAACAGATATGAACATGACATTTATGAAAGAATGTAAACACAAATGGCCAATGAGCAAATAGAAAGATGCTTAAGACCTTGCTAGCCATTAGGGAAGTACGAATTACAAGTATAGTTGATAATTGGTAGGCAAGGATATATATTCACACTATAGATTAGAATACAAATTGCAAATTATCTTTTGATGAAGGAATTTTAAATCTAGGGTTTGTTTAAAGATATACTTGCATATGTATATAGAAAGATGTCCTTTGCAGCATTATCCTATGTAATAAAAGGCTAATATGCAAATTGACCGAACAGCGGAATGACTGGTCACTATGATGTGCACTGACCATCAGGGGGCAGACACTCAATGCAGGAGCTGCCCCCTGGTGGTCAGTGCACTCCCCCATGAGGAGTGCCGCTCAGCCAGAAGCCGGGCTCACGGCTGGTGAGTGCAGCGGTGGTGGCAGGAGCCTCTCCCACCTCCGCAGCAGCACTAAGGATGTCCAACTGACGGCTTAGGCCTGCTCAGGAGCGGGCCTAAGCCGTCAGTCGGATATCCCCCGAGGGCTCCCAGACTGTGAGAGGGTGCAAGCCAGGCTGAGGGACCCCCCTCCCCTCGAGTGCACGAATTCTGTGCACCAGGCCTCTAGTTTATAATAAAAAAAGAGGACTAACATACATGCCCAAAGATGGGGTGGGAGTGGCAGACATTGATGGGGAGTGTAAAGGGGCCATTTCATGTTTTACTCTTTATATTTCTCTTTTAAAAAATATTTTAAATAAAAATATAAGCATATTTACTTGTTGAAGTTAAAAAAAAAGAATGTAAAGAATTATACCATTGTATTTAAAGCGTTTTCTCTGCATGGTAGCATTTTAGGTGTATAATTTTCTATATTACTCAGATAATCTACAATAAGCAGGTACAGACAGTCCTTGGGTTACGTCAGACTCGATGTATGTCGTTTTGTGATTACGTTGCCATCTCCCATTTATTTATAAAAAAAAAAGTTCCGTCATTTCGAGTATGTACATATGTGCTTTATGTTTTTTATTATTTATTTACCACAAGTAAAGGTTAGGAATTGTTATCTTTCTTTTAAATTTTTTTTTACTGTTTTACTTCATTACTGCTGTGTATGTGCTCCATGTGAGTGACGTAGGTGCTTATGTAGGTGGGTTCCGACTTACAGAGAAATCGCGTTATGTTGCGCCGTAGGAACGGATCTCCGACGTAACCCGAGGACCTTCTTTATTTTTATAATCAGAAAAAGACTAAAAATCAGTATATAAAATCTTGAATACTCCACATATTGTCACATATACATAAAAATATGAAAAGCAAAAATACTGGAAGAAGATGAGCCCATGGGTTAGCATGAGTGTATCTAGAGGTTAGATATTTCAGTGATTTCCTTTTTTCTTCTGAGTTTTTTTTTTTCCCAAGTAGTGGTTTGTGATGAGCACACTTTTCTTTTAAATTTAAAAAAAAAATGTATTTTTTAAATAATGCATTGCATATAAATTTTTATTTATTGATTGATTTTAGAGAGAGAGAAACATCAATTTGTTGTTACACTTATTTATACGTTCATTGTTTGATACTTGTATGTGCCCTGACTGGGGATCAAAACCTCATCCTGGGAGTATCGGAGATGATGCTCTAACCAACTGAGCTACCCAGCCAGGGCCAAGCATGCATTGCACGTAAAGGGTATAAAAATGTAGGTGCTGTAAATTTGAATGCATTTTGTTTTAAATGATTATTCATGAATTATTTCTATCTTTTCAACTTTTTAAACGTAAGATTAAACTATAGGTGACTATGTGTGTATTGTATGGGTATTAGGTAAAATAAAATAGTAAATGAAGTAAAATGTAAAATAAAGTTGAGATAATTAAAAAATATATTACAGGAATTGCCATGTACTTGATGCTTCATCCAAATAAATCAACAATCCATCAAGGCTGTGGAAGCAAGTTCAGTGGGTTCTGGCTTCCAGAGCTTATAAAGGGAGAACGCGGTTTTTAAAATAACCATGGATCAGGTACAGGCTTCAAAACAGAATTTTGACCTTTCATTTTATAGAAGTAAATGCCCTTTAAGACGTGTTCTCTGGGCTGACCAGATCATTAATTTTAGTTTAGCAAGGTCATGGCAAAAAAACTCCCATCAACACCTCCCCCCCCACACACACACCCACCACCACCACCACCAAGTGGGGACTCCAATTTCAACTTTAGTGTATTAACATTTCTTCAAGTTTCTTTGGGGGAAATGGTGGTTTTTAGGAGTTAATGAAACAGAATTCTGATCTTGGTTTCTAGTTAATTTTCTCTATTCTCATTTGCATTTTATTTGTGAAAGTCCTTGCAAAAGTGTTATCTGAATGAAACAAGAATTCCCTGGGGGCAGGGGTGCTTTGTCCTTATTTTAAAAATCTACTTGTCATTGAAAGCTGCATGGAACAGGGGAACTTGGAAGTAACGTGGTTGCACATTTGCATGCTGTATCCCAATGAACCCTTCAGCTAAAAGCTATTTTGTATAAATGCTGATGGCTGGGCGCTTAGGAGAGAAGCACAGAGCCCCTTGAAACTGGCACATGGTGTTACTGGACGGTTGGTTCCTTGGGCCATTTTGCTACCTTCATTCAGATTCTTGGTTGACATCTCCCAAATTAGAATCTTTCCATGAATCAGACTCTCCTTTTAAGAACCCACAGGTCCATGTTTTTAAAGCTGCAGCACAACCGGCCTTTGAGATCAGAAGCCATTCTCTGCATCTTTCCCCTGACTGCAGCCTTGAGTTTCCTTTAACGAAAGAGCTGCCACTACCTGAGCGTCCCCTCAGGCTACCCTGGCATAAAACGGCAGGACTTCCATGAAAATGTGCTTCGTGTTGCTGAAGCATTGCCTTTGGCTCGTTTAGTTACCGCAGCTCTGTGTTTGTTCAGCTGGAGAGGTCAACGGATTTGTTCTCCCAGGAGTTAATCATTTATGACAAATTTGCTTGGCAGACGCGTGCGCGCTGTGTTGCAGACTTAGCTCCAGAACAGGGGAGCCCAGTTGCCTCTTTAAAAATGCTCGCGTTCTCCAGGGTCCCTTTCCCGGTTCACACACTCGCCTCAGGCCGCTCATGTTTTCTTATCGCCTTCTCTACATCATCGCCTTCTACTCGCCCCTTTTCCTCGGTTGCCCATGAAAGGCCCAGAATTTACCTGCACCTGCCAGGGCCCATCAGGACTCAGACGCAGCTCCTTAGGCTTGACGGCAGGTGGATTTCCTGAGGAAGCTTAGCTTTAGGGCCCTTTGCAATGCGTTCACATGACCGTATATTGTGAAACGGACAAGAGTCAGATAGTTTCGCCTCTCTCGACTCCGACTTCTCCTCGGCCCATCTCCCTGCATACGGGTGGAGTTCCAATGGCCATGGACATTTTTGGGAACTGTCTAAGGGAAACCTGACCTGGGGACCCATCTGATTTGGATTCGGCGGAATAGACTTATTTGGTTGGCACTCATGTCTGTGTATGTCGTGCAGTTATTGCTGGTTGCCTTCATGGAGGAATGGCGAGCTCTGGTTCTCTGCTGGAATGACCTAGGGACCCTCACACCCTACATATATGTGAGGCTGGAGAGATGCAATCGAAAGGGTACAATCTAAAGCGTACAGAGCCTGAAGCCAGTCTGTGAAAAACTCTTCCGATTTTTAAAGCTCAAATGTGAAGGAAAGTGTTGGAGAGTGGGAATTTTTGAGCATGCTTCCAGAGAGGCCGTGGACTATGCCCCAGATAGAGTTGTCAGTGCTGACACCAGGCCAAGCCTTGAGATACGGTCTCATGGCCCCTTCCCAGCACGTAGGCCTTCTTTCACAGAACACTGTCAGCTTTCTGAAGAACAGGATGACCCTGTAAATAACATGGTCGTCATTGGCATGATCCTGACGTTGCTTGGGAAAAACTGTTTTGTCTTGGGTTACTTGTTCTGCAAAAACCGGATGTGGTTAATGTGCTTAAAAGCGGTCCTACACAAAGGGTCGCTGCTGCTCTCTGGTCTCCCTGCTGGAGAATGGCAGAGCAGTCGCCGGGTTGTCCGGCCACCCGGCTAATAAAGGCTCCCTAAATTTTAATTTGGTCTGGGCTCCAGTGGTCTTTCACTCGCATCCGCTCCACAACAGAAAGTGTATAGAAAGCTTCCCAAGCAGTATCAGTACCGATTGTGATGCTAAGAGAGTTTTCTAAACTATCAATAAAACCATTTGCTCAAGCATGCTAGAGTAAAGGTCTTTGATCTTGTATGGGATGTTACAACCTCTTCGCCAGGTGAAGAGGTGATCAAAGAGAATGCAGCCAAAAATGTGGGAAGGAAGATGTTATTGAGATGTCAGGACTTTAATTTGTATTAATTTTATTTTGTTTTCCCCTGGGTTTTATGATGCTTGTGATATTTGTCAGGTTCCCCAAATTAGTATTTTGTTGTGATTTCTGACTTCCCTCTCATTCTACCCGATTTTGTGTCCTTTTTGAAAAAAATAAATCTTCAGAGACTTCCACACCTAGACCTGTTCCTGGCTCCAACTGTTTGAAAGCGCTGTGATCCTCCTGAAAAAATAAAAATGAAAGAAGCTTGCTTTGTAAGGCTTCTGAATCAGGAGGTTTCAACTCAGAAGTTAAAAGCTTCACCTTCCTAGTCTCCTGTGTTCCCAGGCACTTGTACAACAATATATTTGAGCCCGGAGAGAAGCCCATCAATATTGGAAACCGCTATTCTGAATCTGTACTCAGATTCTCCTGGCTTTTATAAAAACAAGATTTCAGCTTAGAGGACATCCATTTCCTCATGTTAGACCAACACACAGAAATTTCTAAAAATATAAAGCAACATTCAGTAGGAAGGAAGCCATGTCATAAGAATAATTTGGCTGGTTCTTAAGAACAGTTAGTAACAGGGCGCAGCCAAAATCGGTGTGTGTGTCTTCTAACAGACCACAATGCCAGGTGGCACAGAAAAAGGAGGAAAGGAGATGCTTGCAGCATGTGCAGAGGGGATTGCTGTGTTATGCAAAAGGCATGGATCCCGGAGGAAGGCATGTGCTGCACCTGATGTTCAGATGGGGCTTGTCTGGCGCTTGGTAGCAATGACTGGGGGAATAACAGATTGGTAGGACCTTCTCACAGGGAAGGACCCTTCTGGTGCCATGTATGGAATAGGCCCCAAAGGGCAGATGCCGTTGGGACAGAAGGTAATTCAAATCTGATTACACTGATGTGGTTCTCAAACTTTAGCATCAGCAGCACTTGGAGACCTTGTTTTTAACAGATTGGGGGCCCACACCCAGAGTTCCTGACTCAGTTGGTCTGGGATGGGGCCTGAGAATTTGCATTTCTAACCACTTCTCAGAGGAGGCGGATGCTGGTGTCCAAGTTCCACATGAGCCACTAGAGGTGGCTTTGCCCTTGCTGTCCTTCTTTATTCAGAGTGTGCTGTTGTGAGGGAGTCAGCCACCATCACTGGCATCTTGGCAGAGACTGAAAGGCGGGCAGAGAAGTGGGGAAACTTTAGAAACAGAAGGTTTCATGTCGGGCAAGAGCACCAAGCACCGGTTACCAATCCCAAGGGAAGACGGTACCTACCAGGTCAGGGGAGGGTTCTAGGCGCTTCTGCCTATTGGACCTCAGTATCAGTCATCAAAGAAAACAACACAGCCAGGTACTGGATGGAACAACACTTGACTCACATAGAGAAGAGACAGAGCAGGATCAACAACCATAGTGAGTATTGGCTCCCCATGACCAACGGGTCTTTCCCTGTGGTCAACACAGGGCAATTTGCCTATGTGTCCCCCTCTCACACTGCACCAGAAGGACCCTGTCCCTTCGCAGAGGAGGACCGGTTTAACAGAGTTGGCTGGGTGCTATATGATGCACATGCTTTAAGCACAGACAAAGGAGCATTCATGAAGTTTGAAATAGGGCAAGATATTCCCACACAAGTAGATAAGCCTCACAGGCTATGAGGACTCCTGCTATGTCTTGGAAAGAAAGTGTTTCAGCCCAAAGATCCCATTCTTATGCCGCTTAGTGGGGGTCGGAAGATTGCCTTTCTCAGCCCTTCAGGGCTGCTCTGATTGGAGATTGTTTGCATGGGGAAGCTGTAGACAGGCTAACGGGGAGTGGGCTCCATTTGGCTTTCTCTGGCTGGTCTTAAGTTAGAAGTGTTGACAAAGAGAAGCTGTCGGTTATTAATTAAGTCCTGGACCTTTGGGGCTGATCGCTACTGTGGTTATTGTTTGGCTTCTTGGCCTGGTTGCTAGAGATAACGGTCTGGCTTCCTACTGGGCTGACTTACAGATTGCTAGACTGCCTGGTTTCTTGGGCTGCTTACTGTAGATAACGGATTGGTGTCCTAGACTGGTTGCTGCAGGTTGTAGATGAGAGTTTTATTTTTATATGTTGTTTGGCCGCTGACCATTTGTATATTTAGTCTCTTAGATGATCAGTGAACATTTATTGCCCCAATGATCAAAATCATGTTGACTTTTACACTTGCTGAAAACCAAGTCTCTGTTCATTCATGCACTCTCCACTAGTGGTTAAGCACCTGTTCTATGTGACACAGCATGTCAGCACTGGGGACACAATGGGGATTAATGTAGTCTGAGTCCTGGACCTTTTGGACCTTACTGTCCATATAGGAATAAAGAACTTTAATAAAGTCATTATAATGAAATATGATGAATGAATTCATTGAAGAAATGCGAGACCTGATGTGAGAGGACAGGAATCCTAGAAAAAGAGAGATTTACATGGAAATGTATAGAGGAATAGATGGTAGAGGTGAAGGTGAAAAAATAGGGAGGACATTTTACAGGCTGAGTGGTTAGCAAGTTAATCAATGCTTGCTGCTGCAGTAGGAAACCCCTAAATCTCAGTGATGTAACATAGTAAAGGGTTACTTTTTATTCATATCAAGTTCAAGGTGGATGAGGCAGCTTTTCAGCATGACTTTCTTCCAAGCAGTGACTTTGGGACCCTGGCTGCTTCCATCTTAGAACCCTGCAGTCCTTCACTTCCACGTGCACAGATGGGAGAGACAGTGACGTAGAGAATGGGAATCTCATACCTGTTCTTCAGTCCTTGGACTGGAGATGATGCTCACTTTTGCGCACACATCATTGGCAAAAAACAACACGTGACCCTCCTACATACATAGGGTCTGGGAAATAGGAAGACATGGATGCATGGTGAGCACTAAGTTTCTACAATAGAACAGCACATGTGAAGATTATAGGCAGGAGGTAGTGCTGCCCAGCTGAGTCTTCTTAAACATAGAATATGAAGGTTAAGGGTGAGCTGTTATGACTGGAGAGGAAAACAGGAGGCCAGATAATTTGGGAACTTGGGAGCCATGTTGGGAAATTCGTGCGTCACTCAAAGGACAGTGGGAACCAGTGATGGGTTAAAAAAGGGACGTGTTGCGATCAGAGTTGTGGCTTTTAGATGACGGCTCTGGTTTCGTCCTGGAAAATGAGTTGGAACATGTTAAGACCGGGCAAAGAGAACAATGAAACATGTCAATGTTCTATAAAACACAATACAGTGCTGATGAATTCTTCATCTTTAGTTGACAGCAAATATTTAGAGTTCAACATGAAGATGGTATTAAGCAATTTTAAAGTTATATGCTTCATTTAATATTTATTTTGATTGCTAGTTTAATCATGGTTCTAATATGCTTCAAAAAATAAAACGGTATCTTACTTTGGAGGTTAGATAAATGAGCATGACTATTTTTTCATGGGGAAACAGATGCATGAAGTTCTAATGTGATAGGGATTCATGTTATTTTGAGTGGAAGGGAAACGGGGACACATAAATCTGCAATTAATTAAATTGGCATGGAAAGTCCTCACAATGGGAGAAATCAAACTAAAAATTTGTACTTCAAGTGATAAAAGGAACTCGGAAAAAATTCTAGTTATCTTTTGGTTATGACAGTTGTGGGTTTTTTTTTGTTTTGTTTTTTTGAGAGAAATATTGTGTGCCTGAATGCTCTTGTGGCTGCCTCATGGAAACATGGGAAGACCCAAACTTGGGTTTCCTCAATAGGCATAGAAGGAAAGTGAAGTCATACAAGTATCTCCCAAAGGGCACCATTGGAAGTAAATTCATTCTTTCAAGGCATGTTTGCTTTACAGCCCAGGAAACAATCAGATCACTGGATGGGAGTTTAGGAAAATAGTCTTTTTATCTGCCCCTTTTCCCACCCTCCCACCCTCCTGTGGTCTTCATCATTCAATACAGCATAATGAGTTATCTTTCCAATTTATCCAGAGCATCTTATTGTTTGAAATAATTTGTTTTTTGTTTTGGGGATTTTTTTTTTTTACTTATAAGAGTAATCCTATCCTATCTAATAAAAGAGTAATATGCAAATTGACCATCACACCAACACACAAAATAGCTGCCCCCATGTGGTCAAAGATGGCTGCCCCCATGTGGACACAAGATGGCCACCACAAGATAGCCAGCAGGGGAGGGCAGTTGGGAGGGACCAGGCCTGCAAGGGAGGGCAGTTGTAGGGGACAGGCCTGCATGGGAGGGCAGTTGGGGGGGACCAGGCCTGTAGGGGAGGGCAGTTAGGGGTGCCCAGGCCAGCAGGGGAGGGCAGTTAGGGGCAATCGTGCTGGCAGGAGAGCAGTTAGGCATCAATCAGGCTGTCAGGGGAGTGGTTAGGGGGTGATCAGGCTGGCAGGCAGAAGTGGTTAGAGGCAATCAGGAAGGCAGGCAGGCGAGCAGTTGGGAGCCAGCAGTCCTGGATTGTGAGAGAGCAGTCGGACATCCCTCGAGGGGTCCTAGATTGGAGAGGGTGCAGGCTAGCTGAGGGACACCCCCTCCCCGTGCACGAATTTTGTGCACTGGGCCTCTAGTATAATAAAAGCCTAATATGCTAAGTGTCCGGTTGTCTGGTCATCTGTTCAACCAATCAAAGTGTAATATGCTAATGATATGCTAAGGCTGCTCAACCACTCGCTATGACGTGCACTGACCACCAGGAGGCAGACTCTCTGACTGGTAGGTTAGCTTGCTGCTGGGTCTGGCTGATGGGGACTGGGCGAGATGGGCCGGACATGCCCTGGAGCCCTCTCATGGTCCCTTCCCAGCTGGCCAACCTCCAGCATCCCTCCCTGGCTCTGATCGTGCACCAGTGGGGTCCCTTGGCCTGGCCTGCATCCTCTTGCAATCTGGAACCCCTTGGGGGATGTCGGAGAGCCAGTTTTGGCTGATCCTGCAGGCCAGGCAGAGGGACCCCACTGGTGCACGAATTCGTGCACCGGACCTCTAGTATAATATAGTTGGTTTTGAGAGCTTCACTGACTACCATGCATTATGTCTTCTCATGAAGAAATTTCTGTGGTTGCTTATTTCAGAATGGTTGGCATTACATATAAAGTCAAAAAAGTGCTGCTTACTTCTTTTGCAGACTCTTGCTACCAACTGTCTTTTTGGTGCTTTTCAGGATGTAAAAAAGAGAACTAGTGAATGCCTATGTTCTGCTTTTTTTTTTTTTTTTTTAAGTCGGGGAGCCTGAGGAAATACAATCTGTGGGAAAGGTCCAGGCCTCAGCTCTGTTGCCCTCTGCTAAGATCATGGCCACTCTGTTGCCAGGTCTTAGCTGGAAGGATTAGACTTTATTAAAAACCCACTTTACCACATTCTCTTAAGATTTTTAGAAAACCTCAGCTTACATATTAGTAGATAATGATTATTATGCACTTTGCGAATTCAGAAGACAACAAAGCATAGCAAAGTGAATACTCCCATTCCATGTTTTCATATTTTCTTTTATATATATATATATTTTATTGATTATTTTACAGAGAGGAAGGGAGAGGGATAGAGAGTCAGAAACATCGATGAGAGAGAAACATCAATCAGCCACCTCCTGCACACCCTCAACTGGGGATGTGCCTGCAACCAAGGTACATGCCCTTGACCGGAATCGAACCTGGGACCCTCCAGTCTGCAGGCTGACCCTCTATCCATTGAGCCCAAACTGGTCAGGGCTGTTTTCATATTTTCTAGCAACATCTCGGCTGCATTGGGCCCTTTTCCTGGTACCTTACTGAAATCTTCAGTTCTGTGGGATCTAACATGTTGACTGTTTTCTCTTTATTACATTGCCAGTTTCCCATTGACCAGAAGCGTTGGGCCAGGAAATATTAAGAGGCACCTCAGTCAGCCTCCTGGATTCCAGACCTGGAGCTCCTTACACCAATTGTCCCAGCACCCAGTGCCCGCCTGTCACCTTGTCAGTAGAGACCCTCTCCTCTGCTTGTGAGGGCAGTTGTATGAAGAGCCAAGACTGGTCGTAGAATAGTCTTAGCTTCTAACATAACAGAACAAAATCAAACTATATTCCCTGCTAGAATTTCTCCTTTGAGCATTGGACTACCAAACTCTTTGATCCCAAGATTTGGGTGGGAATATGAACTTTCCTCATCAAATAAAGTGGTTTAAAATTGAAAGTGGCCATTTTGATCCCCTCCCCTTGGTTTCCTAACATATGCATACTGGCTGTGGGGACAAATGATGGAGGCACACTCTTTTTTTAAACATTTCATCCAGAAGTAGCACATTCTCTCTCTCTCTCTCTCTCTCTCTCTCTCTCTCTCTCTCTCTCTCTCTCTCTCTCGTTAAAACTCAGCAGCATGCCAAAACTAACTGCAAGGGAGGCTGGGAAATGTAGTCTAGCTGTGTGCTAAGCAAGAATAGGAAATGAGTTCTGTGAGCACCTAGCAATCCCCATCACATGGCCCTTGCCTTGACTAATTCATTTTTTTCTGCATTTTATAGTCCTTCTTCCTTGAATATGTTTAAAAAACGATGACATACTTCTAGTTTCATTAAAGATGCATTAAATACATTTTTTTTTCTTTTATGTTTGGTTTGTTTTAAGAAGACGAGTCACTCCTCCATTTTTGACTGGAAACTTCAGCACCATTGATTGTGCTATTTATTTTTAGTGGCCACATTCTAGGCTGCTGTAAATTCTCACATTGGAAATAATTTAGATATTTGTTTTTGGCATATAGATCACTTCCTCTGGTAATTAAGTATAATTTGGTGTTGCCAGTTATGTTTTGAAAGGACTTTATCAATGATTTTTGTTTCTTTGTGTACAAAGTATTCAGACTATCATATTTTGGATGCAAATCTTTTGTGTTGATAGCAAAAACAAAATCACAAGTAATCATTCTTTGAATGTAATTTTAGTATTATTTTATGTAAGAACTTTAAGGTAAAGTCCCTTAGTGATGAATTCCTCTGCCAAATCATAGCTGAGTCTGAAAACCCGGTGTGGTTGAGCCAGAGAGGGGGTAAATGGACCTCTCAATCAGCACCTCTTTATCAACTGCTTTGTGGAAGCCCAGAACCCCTGCTTCCTGTAATGACAGCTGCTGTTAAGGATGGGATTAAGCATATTTAAAGGGCCAGTAGCCTTTGGTATAGGTCATTTAAAAAGTTTCACAAAAGCATCAGAGAAAGACTTTAGAATCAAATAAAGGCTTTAGTATTTGTTCATTCAACTTCTCATTATTTTGTACATTTCAAACAACTCTTGATGGCCTTTTGAAAGAAATCTGCCCAGATACAATAAAAGGGCTTTTGGAGGTTAGAAATGTGCCAAAGAAATATTTATTTGACATATTTGAAATAAAATAACTTATAAGCTATAAGTACACATGACATATATAAATACATGTATGAAATAGATCAAAAGGGAGAGCTTTTTTTTTAGATGTGGATTTTTTTTAAAAACAGAGCTTATAAAGAAAGTACTTATTTTTCATGCTAATTCACAGAAATGTTGAACTCTTTAAAACTGGGTAACCACTGTTTAATCAAATGCACTTTTGTAGAGATAAAGTTATTGAGACTTAGGCAAAATTGCTTGAATTAGGCATCAAAGATGTGACTGCTTTAATTACTATATGAATTATATATATATTTTTCTTTCTCCTCCACCACTTCTACCTCCTCTTTGTTCTTAATTTTTCCATTTTTCTCTCCAACATCTGTTAGTGAGTCCATGCGCTACCATAACAGGCTCTGGTGAAATTTTTAACTTGAGCGAACAAACTCTGCAATTAGTTATTGGGAGAATGAACTGGGCTCTTGCAGGAGACTCCGTTTGGGTAGGAAGTGAGTTGGAATTCTTCATTGTCTCGAAGCTTTGAGCTACTTAGGGTGGGGGTTGACAGTGGAGTCTGCCAAGCCTGCTTACACCCCTGCCTGCACATCTGCGGGACTCATCCTTATCCTTCCCTTAGGCTTTGGCTCAAATGACACCTTATCAGAGGCCTCTCTGGCCATCCTATATGCTTAATCCCTATTCCCCAGGCCTGCCTCTTCCCTGCTTTCTTTTTCTCCACAGTAGCTATCAGCCACACACAGGTAAGTTGTTTGTCTCCCTCCTCTAGAATGTGAGCTTGGTTTGTTGACCTCTATATCCCAGCATCTGGAGCAGTGCCTGAGCACAGGAGGTACCCAACAGATATGTGTTGAATGAATACATGTTGACAGTGTCACTGAAATGTGAAAGATGTGACCTCCCTTGAAGGTGTTCTCATTGATCTATGCTTGTGCAGTGAACAAGATTTAGATATCCCGGTTCTCTCTAAATGGTGCATATGGGTAGCTTCCACTTAGATTTTTGGGCACAGTCAGTTTTTCAGGGAACACCAATGCTTGAGTCCTTCCCCTGTTGGGAGTGCTCATAGGATACAAACTTAACGCTATTTGACGAGGGATCCAGGAACACCCACATCCTCACAGAGCACCAGCCGCGTCTCCTTTCAGGCTTCCTGAGGGAGCTATATGCACAACGAAAGCTCAGGGATATAGCTTTTATAATTAACTAGAGGCCCAGTGCACAAAATTTGTGCACAGGGGGTGGAGGGTGTCCCTCAGCCCAGCCTGCACCCTCTCCAATCTGGGACATCCCTCTCACAATCCAGGATTCTGGCTCCCAACTATTTACCTGCCTGCCTGCCTGATTGCCCCTAATTGCTTCTGCCTGCCAGCCTGATCACCACCTAACCACTCCTCTGCCAGCCTGATTGATGCCTAACTGCTCCCCTGCCAGCCCGATAGCCCCTAAATGCCCTCCCCTGCTGGCTGGTTGCCCCTAACTGTCCTCCCCTGCTGGCCTGGTCACGCCCAACTGCCCTCCCCTGCAGGGCTGGTCCACCCCAACTGCTCTCCCTTGCAGGCCTGGTCCCCCACAACTACCCTTCCCTGCATGCTTGGTCAACCCTAACTGCCATTCCCTGCAGGGCTGGTCCACCCCAACTGCTCTCCCCTGCAGGCCTGGTCCCCCACAACTACTCTTCCCTGCATGCTTGGTCAACCCTAACTGCCATTCCCTGCAGGCCTGGTCCCCCCAACTGCTCTCCCCTGCAGGCCTGGTCACCCCCAACTGTCCTCCCCTATAGGCCTGGTCCCCCTCAACTGTCCTCCCCTGCAGCCCTGGTCCCCCCCCCCCCCCCAACTAACCTCCCCTGCTGGCCTGGTTGCTCCCATCTGCCCTCACCTGCAGGCTTGGTCCCCCACCAACTGCCCTCCCTTGACAGCCTGGTTCCCCCAACTGTCCTCCCCTACTGGCCTGGTCCCCCCGCCCCCCAAATGCCCTCCCCTGCAGGCCTGGTCACCCCCAACTGCCCTCCCCTGCAGGCCTGGTCTCCCCCAACTGTCCTCCCCTGCAGTCCTGGTCACCTTCAACTGCCCTCCTCTGCCAGCCTGACCACCCACAACTGCCCTCCCCTGCCAGTCATCTTGTGGTGGCCATTTGTGTCCACATGGGGGTGGCCATCTTTGACCACATGGGACGGCCATCTTGTGTGTTGGAGTGATGGTCAATTTGCATATTACTCTTTTATTAGATAGGATTGGAGCTCTGTCTCCAAATCCCAATTTCAAAGAGTGGGCTGGACCACATGAACACGCGAACTTCAGTTTTTGCCATGCAGTGACCGTTTGAGGCATGCCGTAGGAAGGCACTGTTTTAGGTGTGAGACATGTGGAGGTAAGAGACAGAGCCTACAGAATAGAGATAATACAGGGTGGGGCAAAAGTAGGTTTATAGTTGTTTGTATGGAAAATAATACAATAATAAATAAATAAATAATAATATAAGAATGAACTCTGTGGTTCACATACTCACAACTGTAAACCTATTTTTGCCCCACCTTGTATATTCCAGGGTATGTTGTTGGATTGTGGTGAGGGAATTCACATGAAAATTCCTAGTAACTTCTAGAGGACTGCACATATGTTCGCTATCTTATTGGAAGATTCAAGTTGGCCTGCCTCAAGAAAGGCAAGTCTCTACCACTCTCACAGTGTGATGAGCACCCGAATCTCCCAATCTCCTTGCCTTCTCAGGAAGTCCTTGCCAGGTGCATTCTGAGACCTCCTCGTTGGTTGTAAATGTCCTTTGCTGCTCAGATGGAATTCAGGACAAGCCCTCAGCTATGTGTGAACTGAGGGAGTGTCCAGTGTGAGATACCTGACGTCTTCACACCTCACCAATACCCTGTGATTTCCGGATAGGCCTATAAGCCCTGGGCTGGCCTTTGTCAACATTGGCTTCACTGGAGGGAGGCTGCAGGATGGGCACAGCCACTGGCTCTCAGGAAAGGCTGTTGTGAGCAGCAACACAACGGGAGCTTTCTTTTTTCGTCGTGGAAGATTCATGAGGTGAATGAAACTTGAGAAGAAGTTTCTAAAGGTGGAAGGGATGGTCATTGTGATAGTGTATCTTTTACTTCTTCTAATGACTGTATTGAGCCCTGGCTGGGTAGCTGAGTTGGTTAGAGCATCGTCCAAAGATGCCAAGATTGCGAGTTTGGTCCCCTGTCAGGGCACATATAAGAATTAACTAATGAATGCAATAGGTAAGTGGAACAACAAATTGATGTCTTTCTCTCTCTTTCAGAAAAAAAAAAAAATCACAGTACACAAATAAAATTTAAAAAGTAATTGTATTGAATATCTTATTTTTAGCTTTATAACACTAGAACTTGGGTCTCTTGTTTTTAAATCCTGTGATCTTTCTGTTCTACCACTGACGGGGCCTGGCAGGTGAAAACACATAGCTGGATTGAGGAGTCATCCATCATTGGGAGTGTGAGTGTGGAGACAGGACAATGAAAAGTTTTTCCTGGACATGCAGTTGAAGTTGTAACAGGACAGGGATGGAAGAGGAACACAACTTGCAGGGCATATTTATGTCTGTTAGTGATGATCAGATCTTTGAAATCCAGGACCATGGATTTGGGTAAAATGCATACAGCAACTATAGAGGTCTTGCCAGAATTGTGAAGGTAGCCAACATTTCAGAAAGATATCTTGGTCACTAAACTTGAAGGGACCATGATGACATGGACAGCCACGAGAAGGTGGGAGTTCAGAGAACAGAGGGTGAGTTCTGGACAGTCTAGGTGATGTGGGAAAGACCCTGATATAGGAAAGCTTAGTTCTGGGCCTGGTGACCGACAGGATGTGAAGACTCTCAAAGATGACGCCAGACAGTTGCTACCAGTAACAGTGCTGTAGTTGAATGGAAAGGAGATTTGGAAGAAAGTAAACTTACCTTCTATCAAGTCTTCCTATTGTGAACACTGGTCTAGGGTTTCATTGTGGTGAATGGTCTTTCCCAAAGGAGCCCACAAGAGGATGTATTTAGGAATGGGCAAGGAAGGAGGAAGAAGAGACAGTGTCAGAGATGCTTTGAGTCATCAAAGAATGTGTGAGAAGAAGGGGTTGATAGAGCAAAGAGAAGTAGAGAGATCTAATTTTGGATGCTTGTATTTGTAGAGTTTTTTTTTGTTTTTTTAATACTTAGTCAAGGTTTTGAAAGAGATAAACAAGAAAAAGGATGACAATGCTAATTGTGGTGGTTTAAAAACATGTCCGCTTCTTCTTTGATTCTCCTCCAACTAAGGTTCGAATTCCCCTTCACTCCAGTATAAGTTAGCTCCTAATCAATAGAATGTAGTAGAAGTGACAGCATGACCCCAGAGGCTAGTCTTAGCTGGTGATAACCTGGCTTTCTCCTGGGATACTTGCTCTTGGAACCCAGCTACCCTGCTTGGAGGAAGCCCAGGCAATGATGGAGAGCCATGTGTAGGGGGTCTGGTTAGCAGTCTCAGCTGAACTGCCAGCCAACACCAGCAGCACCTGTCAGACCTGTGAGTAAGGAAGCTTCCAGAAGACCCAGGCCCAGTACAGATCCAACAGCAACCTCATGAGAGACCCTGAGTGAGAACGCCTAGCTGAACCCACTCAACCTATGGAAATAAGAGAGACTTCCCCCTCCCTTTACCCCCCTCCACTTTTAAATAAAAATTGTTGCTGTTTTCTGCTACTAAGTTTGGGCTGCTTTAGTACATAGCAATAAGGAAACACTAATCAATAGCAGATTTAAAAGTTACCAAGGGCCTCATATTAATTTCATCTTAATATTTTTTTTCTTTCTCCTTTATTTTTCCTATTTCTGTAAGAAAGCATCTCGATGACAAAACATGGGCAGCAGTGCAGAAGGTGAGTGTCTAAGCTCACAGAATCCATGAGCAATCACCAGCGAGGCCAGGTTATGAAGAGAAGATGCCCCTTCAGAATCTCTCCAAGCTCTCTCTCACAAAGTGGTTCTCAGGCAATGGGTGAGACATCAGTTAACACGTAGGTGGGCATTTGTTTTGTTTCTTCAGCTAATTATGATTCATCTGCCTCAGTGCAGTTTCTCCCCAGGCCTTTTGTTAGACTCGGGGTCAAGCTGCAGGGTATCACTCGGCAGTGTGCAAACACTAGGCTTCCGAGGGAGGTTTGTGTGAGGGAGAGGGAAGCTCTCGATTGCAAGGGTAAGATGAAAAGTGAAACATCACGTAGGAGGGAGTAATAACAAGTGTTAACTCCCATTGTACCTGTTGTCACCTTATTCTTTTTTACATAATACATATTTTACCCTGTGAATATGATTCAGAGACTTTCAAAAGCACTTTTCTCACTTTAAAGGGTAAATTTTATGTATCATTAAATTTGTAATTACATAAAAGTCATAGCTATTTTGCATCTGGTATGGAACTCCTAGCAATACCTCACTGAGGTGTCTACCCCTCCTTTGGAAGAAAGAACTGTTCTGGTTTCCTTAGAGTCTTGAGAATGAGAGGAAGAATTGAGAGTTAGTGAAGTCCTATAGAAAAACAGAGGAGGAGGAGGGGGAGGCGTGCCATCACCAGCAGGGCTGCAGCCCCTGATAAGAATTCTGGAAAACTCAGAAAGGGGGCCAGGAAGACAGTAGGACCTGGAGGGGTCTGCCTAACTGATACCCTGCCTGGAGATGGGCAAGGCAGGTCTTTGAGATGTGCTGGTTGGCGGCTCTTGTCAGTATTAGGAAAGGAGGGACAATATTCCCTGTCTGCTTCCCTTAGTCATTCTCTATTCTCCCCAAGTCTAGAGAAGTGCTATACCATTGCAAGGGGAGGACATGGTGATTAGCTCAGTTAAACATCTATTTATTGAGCACATACTAGGCGTTAGGCTCTGGGGGGACAAAGATGAAGAAAACACAGCCCCTGTCCTGAGACAGACTCATTCATACACGGTGATCTCTACCTAATGTGGAGAGAGCAGGCGGAGGGCTGTCCAATGCTTTGATGAAGGAGGGTCGCTCTGACTGATTGATCGAAATGCCAACTCTTAAAAAATATTACTCTGTGCCTTCTTTCTCTTTTTCACTCTCTTGGTATCATACTTCTGTCTGGTCACTTAGCACGTTTTAAGGTGATCTGCACCATTTCTTTAGAAATGTCATAGAAGGGATTCATCCATGTAACTAAATAAAAAATTGTGTTAACTGGTGTTTCCTGAGGGCTTTCTGGGTGAGGTACCATATGAGGGTTTCTATCAATTTTTCACATTTAATTCTTTCTAAAAACCCTACTAAGAAGGTTCTGTTATTGTCCTTGTTTGACAGATGTGCCAAATGAGGCACAGAGAGGTCCAGTGACTTGCTCAAGCTCACACAGCTGACACGTGGTGGAGCCAGGAGCCAGGATTTGGACCCAGTTCCAAGCCCACATTTTGTATATTTCTGCTTCCAAGCGAGCACTGGTGTACCTTCTAATCATGAGATTTTGCTGCTCAGGTAATAAACTCTCAGCTGGACTTACTCATTCTGAACAGGAATGCTGTGTGCTTGAAGCCCACACCCATAGGTCAATGCCTTGGCCTCTCCCAAGGACCTCCTGAGAGTCTCAGCAGCCAGGGGAGGCTCCAGAGAAGGAAGCCGGTGTAGCCTTTTGCACGTGGGGCAGAACCCTTATTTCTTAGAACTTGGCATAAGGGGTCACAAAGCACCACCCTGAAGCTCTTAGGACTGTGAATCAGTATCCTTTTCGTCTTAGCTTCTCAGGATTTACAGTTGACCCTGGAACAACATTGTTTATTATCCTGCCTGCGTCCACTAATACACAGATTTTTTTCAATAAATGGTGTTGGCACTTTGTATCTATGGGTTTTGCATACATGGATTCAACCAACTGAGGATCAAAACCAGTATTTTTGCATTCCCACCCATGGGTTCCCAACTGGGGATTGAAAATAATGTTTGTCATCTGAGGTTGGTTGAATCTGCAGATGTAGAGACAAAAGTTATACACGAATTTTTTATTGCGTCGGGGAGGGGGGGGGGTTGGTGCCCCTAACCTCACTGTTGTTCAAAGGTCACTGTAATTTGTGCTCAGTTACCTGTGAGGGTCACAGTCAAATCAGAGCCCTCTCCTTTCCATGAGAATCCAAGCTAGCTTGGTCCTAGCTGGCTGCTAGACTTCAGAAAAAAAGTAAGATAACCGAAATATGTAAGTTGGAAAACAGGATTTTCCAAATACACGGCCAGGACGGGGTCAGTATTCTGATATCCTGAGCCACACAAAAGAGGAAAGTCACTAGATGCCTGTGGGAGGTCATGTTTTCACAGTTTTCTTTTCATTTTTTTCTGTTCACACTCAGTCAAAGTCATTCTCAAGGACTTTTCTATCTTCTGGCGTTCCTATATGATTGTGTAATATCATGAAATATTCATTAAGCAAAGTTTTCTTTTCCCAGTATTCCCTTTGAACTTCCATTTCTTTCAGTGCTGAAAAACTGACCTCCCCTTAGAATCACCTGGGCTTTTACAAATTAACCCTGTATGGGCTTTACCCCCGGAGGGCATGAACACTGGCTCAGACCAGGGGTATTTTTGAAAAGCTCTCTAGAGGTTTCTAACATGCAGCCAAATTTGAGGATCACTGGAATGACTGAAATTCTCATGCAAGAACTAAACATTTAAAGAGAGAAAAAAAGAAAGATATCCAGAAAAATGCTGTGTGAGTTTTAGCAGACTAGCAGGGCAATGGAGAGGACACAAGACAGACAGAAGATTCGCAGAAAACAGCCGAGCTACAAGGAAGCAAAGCAAAGGAAAAGATTCTTTAGGTTGCAAGGGTGATGAAAGGGTGAACCGGGGGAAAGTGATGAGGCTAATTTATTTGGGGGTGTTGGAGACCCTCATAGACATGAGGGATAAATTGTGATGGGGGTCCAAATAGGGGCAAGGAAATCTTAACAGATGTCTTCGTGGACAGACATAGAAAATCAGATGCTACTTCCTCCTCTCACCCCAGTCCTTTGGTGCAATGAAGGCTTTCTAGACCTTAGGAACCATTCCAGGGAAAGAAGGGAGAATATGGGATTTGGTGGAGAGGGCCTCAGGACAGTTTTAGTTGAATTATAGAAAATAAAAAATGCTATATATCTTATACACCTGGGTTTGACCTTGGTACGCTCTGTATTTGGGTCTGTCTTTTGACAGAAAGAATTAGGAGAAAGACTCCCCCCTGTTGGTCCTGTTGATTCTGCTCAATACCAATGGATTTGCCTCTTGCCACCTGGCAATTGAGTGTTTTATGTTCTTAATAGAGGCCAAAGGAAACAGCAATAGGGTGTTGCTGAAGGTTGATACCGATCAGCACTGTAATGTGCATGTCCTCTAGCAAACTGTCCAAATTGCTTTAGGTAGCACTACCAGGTGGTTCTTGATTTAATATCCCATAGTCTCATCCATTATTAGAAAGAATTTAATGAATTGAGAAAGTGAAATTTTTTTAAATTTATGTATTGATTAAATAATATATTCACATTATTTTAATCCAAGAGAAAAAAAAGGACATGTAGTAAAAAAAATCTCTATTTAGTCCTGTCCCCCAGCTACCCAGCTTGCTTCAGAAGCAACCAGTGTTACTAGTTTCTGATGTGACCTTCAGAGCTATTCAGTGCACATAGAAGCATATGCGTAAGTATTCTCTTGTTATATTTCTCTTTGTCCTCAAATAGCAGCTAATATAAATTGATCTAGACCTTGATTTCTGTATTAGGACATAATGGAGTCTTTCACTCTTTTTTTTTTCTCCTTTTTATTTTTTTTACGATTGCATGGATTATCATTAAATGTGTACATCAGGATTGATTTAACCAGGCTTTCTTGATGGGAAGTTTGAGATTGTTTTCATTCATTAAGCATTTTAAAAAATAATTGAAGATCTAGAATCCATTGAATAGCTTCATCTCCTTTTCTTTCTCTAGACTTACCAGCTTGATAATCACGTGTACATATGAATTTCAATGGCTACTATTTCAGCAGCATTTAGAAAGCATTCGAATTATACTCATTAAAAGATATGTTATTCTAATGATTACATTTAGACTCTTATGAAGTTCTATGAGCCTTTTTTCTTTTCTTTGATAACCCCATAATGTTTTTATGTTCCCAATTTTTGCTGTTTTGGCTTATGCTTTTTTTAGTGCAATTGATACTCTGCTTTGATATGCTATCACACTCTTCTACTACACTAGAGTATAGCACTTAGAAATATCATTAACAATGAAGTCATTTTCCATTTAGAAATCTTTGCTTTGGCTAGAATTACTTGCTTTCACTGTTCTAAAAGCTAGGCTAAAAGCAACAGCCAGTCTTACTGGAGAAGCACATCATACTTTCCATTACTTATAATTTTTCATAAATAAATTTCAATTTATTGGCCTCTTTAGGTGTTAAGATTTGAATAATTTTTGGGTGAAAAGGACATCTTCTGAAATGATATCTTCCTTTTCTACAACTGCTGGTTGTGTTTGAGATGTCATATTGGTGTTAAATAGATTTAGCATTCCAGATTCTTATAATTGAAATAGACATGAAGGTCATAAGATTTGGCCGTTATGACACAACTCAGGACTCCTCTCCCCTTTGCTTGGCAACTTTTTGGGAGAAGGAAATCACCATCTTTCTAGGAAGACCCCTTCCTTTCTTCCTTCCTTCCTTCCTTCCTTCCTTCCTTCCTTCCTTCCTTCCTTCCTTCCTTCCTTCCTTCCTTCTTAAAAAGACTTTTCTAATTTTTATGCCTAAATTAATTATCTTTTCTTAAATCAAAAGCACAGCATATCACACTAGTTCTTCTGTGACAGAGGGGCTAAGCTAAAAACCAATAATAGATGACATGAATCTAAAATCAAAAGAAATCTGAAAAGGCCTGAAGAGAAATTTTCAGAAGATGCTGATTTTCCTCAAACCCAGAGTCAGAAGTATCCGAAAAAGCATGTTGTTAATTTTTTTTTCTTTCTTGCCAGCTTCTTGAAATTCACCCAAATGATCCTCTGGATGTTAGGGAGATTCACTACCATTGTCTTATCCTGAAAATCATGACTCCACATTCTGTTACTGTCCTTATATCTTACATTGCGTTAGTTAGAACAGAGCTAATCGTTACCAGCTAGGTGTTTTTCAGATGGTATTTAAGAACATGAGATTGCTACAATTGACTCAATACTCAAAAATTGTACCTTTTCCCTTGGGTAACATGGGCATAACAATGATAATGATGCTACATTTATACACGGTGTTCCATTGTTTTTGAGTGTCAAGGATCCATTGACACTCTCCTGAAATCACATCTCAATTTTCCTTTGGAAAGCAATGCTGTTATCAATATAATGCTGATGGCATTGGTGTCCAAGGTGTCTTCCATTTACTTGCCATGGGGTAGGCAAGTGTGAAATCCCAAGTTCAATCACACTCTCCCCATGGAATGTGCATATTAGGCAGAAACGGAAAGTAAGTAGTATTCATTCATTCATTCATTCATTCACTCATGGATATTGCCCCCAGAGAGACTAACATTTAGTTTCTACTCCCTCATGAGATCTGTTTCTTCAGCCTTCTTTCCCATTCTGTCAGCCATTCAATACTCTCCATTTTTACCTAAATTAACTTGATCTGGTTTTGTTTGCTTGTGACCCTAGAAATCTAATGGATACAATGACGAAGAAAGGATATGTTTGCGAATAATTCAGATGTCCTCACATGATACCCATTCCAAGAACTCTATTTCTTCTTTAAAGAATTTTAAAATCCAACCAAAATGAATCATTGTTGAAAGGTTAATTATGGGATCTTGCACAGCAAATGGAGTTGGGAAAAAACATATTAATAAGCAGTTTAAAGTTGCTGGGCTTACGCAAATATTTTGACAGGTCTATTTTTTCTAGATTAGTTTATACTCTTGGGATGACTTATCCAAGCTGTTGGTACCGTCACTATAGCTCAGTCTGGAGAGTGGTGTCCAGACTCTGGCAGATTTCACAGTGAAGGGGAGGAGCTGGCCATCCAGCCGTTAGTTGTTTTTCTTCTGGTCTGGGTCATTTGTGCTCCTAGAACCCACCTCTAGGTTCCATTCTAGACTTTGGGGCCCCTTTCCGAAGTATTTCTTAGTTATCTTCATCAAGTTTCACAGATGGACTGAGTTGGTTCGTGGAGGCAGCATGAATATCCATTTGTAATTTTAATTTTTGAAATTAAACATTTTCACACTAGTGGAAAAGACTGACCTTATTCTTCTCCATCTCGGTATCTCAAAAATCCTACCTATTCTTCAAGTATAGTGAAAATCCCAAGTATTTTTGTAATGTTTTTCCAGAGGACTGCATCTAGAAAGACCCTCTCCTACTCGGACAAGCTGTGATATGGATCGTCTGGGTGAGTCTTGTTGGTACTGCTTTGTAATGTGGCCCTTCATTTACAAACCCGGTTTCCCTCTCTTTGCCCCTTAGCGTGTGGAGGCCAGGGATTTGCATCTCCTATGATGGTGGGCATGAATGAATGGCATCATTATGCAGCCCCTCTCTCTTTTCTGCCCCAAACCACTGAGGTCAACAAGTATGGATGAATTCTATTACTAATTAGATGGCACTCATGGCAATGACATTTAGTGTTAGCAACAGCAATAAGGAAATGAACGTTCTGGCCGCATATCAGAATCAGAGAGTCTCGGGCTGTGGTCCACCGACATGTCTCAGACCATGTGTGAAAATAATTGGAATTTCAAGACTTTCAGCAGAGCATGCGCTCTCCACGCTGCTGCGGGCCCCACCGCTCTCCTTTGCTCCCATCTCCCCAATCGCACGTTTATATTACTTGAGAGGCTCTGAAGACATTTGAGTTTGGGACCCTAGTTATATTTTAAACCTTGCTGCTATCGGTATCTCCAAATACTCTGCATATCTGCCCATAGATCTCCATGTTTGTCTCGTGTATGTTTTTAAGGCTCCTTGACAAGAGTGATGCTTAACTGCAGACCACTACAAAGCTAGGCCGTCACTAAGTATTACCAACTGTTGATTTTAAACTTGAGGTTGCCATGCGAGCAAACTGTGCTATAGATCAACGTCTGGCTTTCAGGCTTTGAAGTCCTGCTTCAGCCTCAGCATGAACTCTTTTCCTTTATGAACTTTGTAAACATTTGCCCCCCTCAACTGTGCTCTAGTTTTCCAGGAGAGCAAATAACTTGAATAATAATTATATTTGTAAACGTGCCGGTGTAGTGAGCCGGTGCAGGAGCAGTGTGACCATCTGGGTGTCTCTGTGGACAAAGTATAAAGGGGCTAAACTCTGATTTTTTTTCAGCCACTGAAGTAGATGTGCAGACTAATTAGCCTACTTACTAGACGTGCTACGAAAGACTATACTAACTAGCAAAGCTTTTAGGAGAGCTTTGAATGCAGCCAGAGCTGTGCTCGCTCAGCCAATGAGCAAATGTGAGAGACACCCAGAGGCTCCTGTGGCCTAAATTCCTTCATTGGGTAGAGCTTGTCCTAAGACACCATCTTTCCATCTCAAATGGATCTCGAGGCTCAGACTAGTTCTGCAACAGGGACAAAGCGTAGAGGGAAAAGTGAAGATCCAGCAAAGATGGCAGATGGCTTTCAAAAATAGTAGCAGGCATTCTCAGATCATTCAGTGCCTTGGATTGATTTTTAAAGAAGTAACAATACACAGAGAAAAATACAGGAAAGGAAGAGAGAAAGGAAAGGAAAACAAATAAGATGTCATATTATCTTAACACTTATTAGGATCAATATGTAGGTGCTGGTTATTGATTAAGGGAAGCCCTTTCAGATTTTTAAAGTCAAATACCATGTCATATATACTTATTTGTTCATATTTTACAGATACATACCATCTCACAGATTATATTTTTCAGCTATTACCTTTATGAAAACACTCTAGGAAACATAGGTAGGGAAGTTACATACCCTTGAACAGAAGGAGAAACTTGCTTGATGCCCAGTTGGTCCATGATGGCAGAGTAGTGGCTCATACGAAGGCTTCTAACACCCATTTTAGAGTGTTTGTGTGTGTGTGTGTGTGTGTGTGTGTGTGTGTGTGTGTGTGAGATAGTTCCAGTGCATTTTGAAATGGGGGTTGATAATTAAAGGGCAGGCACCGTATGCATATTTGGTTTTATCTCTGTTTTTCCCAGTTACGGGTGGTGGAGGGGGGAGGGAGGGAGCAGGGATGGAGGAGAGGACCTGCCTCTGAGGAATGCAGTGGGGCGTGCTGGCGTGTTGTGGTAACGGCCCTTGTCCACTCTCCCTGGTTTCACTAACGGCACTTGAGTGGAGTGCGGTGTTTGCACGTATATGGGGCAACAGCAGGTCACCCAGAGTTATATTTTATCCCGTGTTACTTTTCTCTAGGGGCAACGTTACCTATTAACCACCTTCTCTTTGCCCGCATCCCTGCTAGGTGTTGTGAAAAGTAGAGATGTAAACACTCGGAAAAATTTAAAGCAATAATGAGAAAACTCTTTTTTTTTTTTTTTTTGCAGGAATTGGGGCTAAGAGAGGCGAGGCAGGAAGGAAATTAATGTGTTCCCATCTCCCAATTCTGTTAGTTTCTGAACATAAATATGTTGACTGTAATTTAATTTGCTCATAAAACTCTTGCTCTAGGAATATTCCACCGTGTGAAAAGCCATCAAGACCCTTTGCCTGGTCTATTACGGTAACTTTCTCATCAATTTCCTTACTTTCTGTCACTCCCTATGTGACACTTCATTCTCCATGTAACTGCCCACACTCACTTTCTAAAGCACAGAACTGCTCCTGAGGGAACCTGACAGCATGGGTGAGGGAAAGGCCCCCACACCAGTGAGCCTGTGTGGCCGGAGGCTGATTCTGCCCCCCAGCCTTCCCACCCCCAGGCGTCAGTCCCACAGAACCACGCCAGGCCTCCCACACCGGCGCCTTCCACCACGTGGCTTCCGCTCCCTGCAGTGCTCTCCTTCCAACTCTCCCGCTCCAACAACTTAGTTTTCTTCTTTTAAAAAGTGTAGCTCAAATGTCCCTTTTCTAGAAACTTGTCTCCTCTTTTCTCAAGAACCGATTCCTCCCTGATCTGTTTCCCACAAACTTTCCTGGTGTCACTTTTAGAGATCTGCTATTGTATTATAGTTACTTGTTTATGGCTCATTTTTGCGTGTGTGTGTGTGTGTTTGTGTGTGTGTGTGTGTGTGTGTGTGTATGTTCCTGACTCAGTTCCTGAGACTGTTTCATCCGCCCCCGCTTGCCAATGGATCACCCAAGGCCAGTAGCCTGTGCCCAGACCTGGGCTGAGGTGAACACCACCTGCTGCTTCATCTGTCTAATGTAGCCTGGTCCAGGGTGAGGGTTAAACACTGAGTGTCTGACACATTCACCAACTCAGGATCTATTCTCATCCTGCCCCTGCCATGACAGACATGTGTGGAAGGCAGCTCTTCATCTCATCTAAGAGAGAGGTCTTTCTCTCCCTTAGCAGTGAGTTGCCTATTCATCGATTCTTTCCCTCTTCAGGAATGTCCTTGATGTTGCTTTAAGCTAATACTTTTTAACCCAAAATAAACCAATGAAAGCAAAACAAACCCAAACTATAGCCAAGGCTGCATTCTCCTAGTCATTAAAAGGTAAGTGCCTTTAAAAGATAAGTAAATTGATGGGAGGTCCAGGGTGAATTTCATCTCTTTGACTCCAAGCCTGATGCCCTGACATTAAAGCCTTAGGCAGTACTGATTAAGATCATAAGCTTGCTCAAATTTCATTCTTCTGGATTTGCTTAGATGTAGATGAGCAACAAAAAGGAAGCTTATTTTGAGTCAGGGTTAGGAGAGCGCCAGTAATACTTGTGGGGGATAGAGTGGTGAAACAGCTAGAGATGGGTAGAGTGTCATTCCTAAAAGCTGCAAATCCAAGGATAAAGATAAAATTTCCAGTCCTCCCTTAAGCTGTCTCCTTCCTTGTTCCTGAAATGGCGAGAGGCATTGTTCTCTCAAAAATCATTAAACTCACAAACTTTTAAACATCAAGACAAGAGAGAATTAAAAGTATTTCTAACTCAGGGAAGTGTTGCTACTGCTTTCTTTGTGTGTTTGAACTTAAGTCAAATTTAATTTTTTAATCATTGCATTTGTTAACAACAAAAAAATGTGAAAATAAGCCCCCCATGCTGTTTTAGTCTGACATAGTTTACTTCTTCATGAAGAAAATAATCCAGCTGTCACAATGAACAAAACAATACTGGAAAGCAAAATTGGAAGCAAATACTTGGTAAGATTAAAGGAAAAATATCTTTAAAAAGCATATTTATGGATTCAGAAAGTGTGCTCATATATCTTAAATTTTATAGTTCTTGATCATATATTATATTCATTTGGAATTTCAAAAATGACCACTAGTCCATGTTGAGGCTCTGTGTTCTAGAAAAGATGAAAAAGAAGGTTAATAGACTTTGGTTTCTGGTCAAAATGGAGTAACAGGGACTGGATTTATCCCCCAACCTGAAATAACCAAAAAGTCAGACAAAAGTATAAAAAAAAAAAATGTGTGTGTGTGGGGGAAGGCAGTCAACATGTGGAGCATCTATACTAATAAAAGGGTAATATGCTAATTAGACCAGATAGACCGGACATCTTTCCAGACAAAGCCACAGTGGCTGCGAGGGCTGAGGAGGGCTGAGGAGGGCCAGCAGCCAGCAGTGGCAGCAGCAGCAGGGTGATGGGTGTGGCACCTTCCCCTAATCAGCCTTGTTGCCTCCCGCAGAGGGAGGCCTGACTGCAGCCACCAGTAGGACATCCCCTGAGGGCTCCCAGACTGTGAGAGGGGGTAGGCCTGGCTGAGGGACCCCCCCCTCCAGTGCACGAATTTTCGTGCCTTGGGCCTCTAGTTAGATAATGAAAGACAATGACCTGAAACAAATAAAAGGAGCCCTCTGATAAATTCCTGGTCTGTAGCACAGGGAGGGGGAACTTGGGCAGAATCTACTGTTGCTTTGAGCTGAGAAAAACAAAACTGCAAGCTGGGGCTGCTAGAATTCACAGCGCAGAGCCCCAGCGAGGAGAGAGGGGTATAGAGAGAACTCAGGATGAAGAAAACGAAAACTCAATGAAAAAAATGGCCAAGAGATTTGAACAAGCACTTCACCAAAGGAGGTATAAGGATGGCAGGTAAGCATCTGAAATGCTGCTCCCCATCATTAGTCATTAGAGAAATGAAAGTTCACACAATGAGACACCACAGGTGCCCATGAACATGGTTTAAGTTTTATAAAAATTGACCCCATTAAGTATTGGTGAGGGTGTGAAACAACTGGAATTCTCAAACACTTCTGATAGGTATGTAAAACTGTTTTGGAAAAACAGTTTGACAGTTTCTTCAAATGTTAAACATGCACATCCCATAGATCCAGTCATTGAACTTTTAGGAACTTATGCAAGAGAAAGAAAATTATATGTCCATGCAAACACCTGTGCACAAATACTTCTGGTAGCTTTCTTTGTAATAGCCCCAAACTGGAAACTACCAAAATAGCCATCAACAGGTGAGTGGATAAATAAACTGTGGTGCATCCATGCAATACTAGTAAAAGGATAAGCTGTTGAAAGACACAACAATGTGGATGAACCTTAAGATTATTAGGTTGCATAAGAAACAGATTGCATGATTTAATTTATATAACATTTTAGAAGACTTAATTTAACCCATAGTCACAGAGCGCAGATCCTTGGAAAGAGGGGAGGCGAGAGGGAAAGTTTGGAGAGTGGTGGGAAGGACGAGTTAGAAAAAGACACAAGGAAACTTTTTGGATAAATATGCTCATGATTTTGGTGTAGTAATGATTTCACAGATATATACATATGCCAAATTTATCTGAGTTTATACGATAAACATGTGCAGTCTAATATGACAATTATATCTCAACTAGAGGCCCAGTGCATGAAATTCGTGCACGGGTAGGGTCCCTTGGCCTGGCCAGTGATCAGGGCCTATTGGGCCTTCTGGCTGCCGGTTGGGACCTCCCTTCCCCGGTTGCCGGCTGCTAGCTGGGGCCTCTCTTCATTCCGCACCGCCCCCTCATGGTCAGCGCAAGTCATAGTGATCGATTGAACTCCTGGTCTCCTGGTCAAATTCCCAAGGGAACACTTTGCATATTAGCCTTTTATATATATATACTAGTAGCCCTGCGCACGAATCCATGTGCCAGTAGCTTGCCAGTAGCTCGCTGCCACCCTCCAGTAGCTCTCTGCCCGCTACCTTGTCCTCCTGTAGCTCCCCCCGCTCCCCTGCCCCCCCTCATAGCTTTCTGCCCTGCCCCCTCCTGTAGCTCTCCGCCACCCACTTGTAGCTCACTGCCCCATCCTCCTGCTGATCCATAATCTGGTTGTTACATGATTGGTCATTACGCTTCATGGTGTAACGACCATTTGCATATTCCATCTTTATTATATAGGGTAGATTAAACTCCTTGAAATAAAAGATTGATATAGGCACTCATTTTGGGTTTAAGGAAGGAATTGGTGTTTTTATGAACTAGAGACTTTTCAGTGAAACCATATAAATATGAAAATATTTTATAGGCATTCTGAGTAATAAAAACAACCAAATATTGGAATCTGTTGAAAAATAGTTGACATAAAATAAATACATTTTTAAAACATATGGGAGAAGGTACTGTCTGTGTGCAAGATTTGGGGCCATCTGCTGAATAATAATTTGTTTTAATAGGAAGAAATGATACTATGAATCTTGACATGATTTAGAAGTGCAACAAATGTCATTAAAATTAGTTAAATCTTTTGAAAATTATCAAGGAATCAAAAAATTTGAAGTGCCATTGGCCAAGCAGTCATGGTAATATGATTGCTAATAGAAACAATGGTAAAAAAAAATGTTATTTCCTTAATGAAATACATCAAAAGGTCATAGTAGGTTTCAAAAACTATTTTGGAAGCATCTGAATTTCAAGCAATGAGTTTTCTATTTCAAAAACACTCAAAAGTCCAAAACTAAAAATATTCTTTGAATGAGTGAATATAAATATAATCATTGCAGATTTAACTTTGGGTCTGGATCTTGTTCTTAAATTTTGCAGTTCACATAGAAACGAAAAGATAAACGAGTTCATGTGAATACAAATTACTACTACATTTGCCAGATCTTCCTCCTATCATACCCTGAGATTCCAGATGCCTGGTACTTGAGAGATCTCGATTATTATTTTTAAACTAGAGGCCCGATGCACTAAGATTCGTGTAAGAACAGGCCTTCCTTCCCCTGGCTGCCGGCACTGCCTTTGCTCCAGCCCGGAGCCACCTTTCCACCTTCCCACAATGCCCAGAGGCCTGGAGTGACTGGGGTGGTGTGGAACGCCTGCATCGTTGCCATGGCGATGACGCAAGTGTCCTGCCCTGCCCCTGGCCACTCAGTGCCTGTGTATGCAAATTAACCTGCCAATCTTTGTTGGGTTAATTTGCATACTCACTCCTGATTGGGTGGATGGCATTGCGAAGGTATGGTCAATTTACATCTTACTCTTTTATTAATGTAGATCAGTGGTCGGCAAACTGTGGCTCGTGAGCCACATGCGGCTCTCGAGCCGCGGTTTGCTGCTCTATTGACTAGTGAGTTTGCCGACCACTGACCTAGACTCTGGATTCCAATAATTACAGGCTGTTGTTGTTCCTTGTGATTAAGCCCCTATCCCAGTGGTCGGCAAACTCATTAGTAAACAGAACGGCAAACCGCGGCTCTCGAGCCGCATGTGGCTCGTGAGCCGCAGTTTGCCAACCACTGGTGTAGATGAATGAAAAGATTTTCGGGATTGTAAAACGGACCTAGGCACTTCTATTGTGGTCTCCTACATGTCGATAACTTGACTCTAGAGACAGACCACTTTCATCTCTCCTCCCTCCACAGATTTCTCTAGTTCCCTCCGCGAAGGCTTTCCTGTCATGCCTGGCTTGTTCATCATTTTGATATGCCTGTCTGGGAAGCTGACAGCCTTCGGGCATTGTTAAACAAAAATCTTGGAACTCGAAACACAATTTGATAGATGTCTCGCTTACTTAACACTGGTGGACTTCCCTGTGAAGACTGGGACATGATTAAAATACGTACCAACTTGGGAGCTGCAAGCAGGAGAAAGGACACGCATTGCTACAATTATGTTGGGCTTTCTTTTCATAAACTACTTTGGGGAAAATGGGTGTTTGTTTCTTTTCTTGGTAATACAAAGTAGGAAACACAATCTGATCGGCACACTGTGATTATTGCCTGGAGAAGTTACAAAGAATGCACTTACCTCCCCAAAGGCTTGGCTATTTCAGCAAAGATCGATGTGTACTTTAATGGCACTCGGTTTACTTATTTCATTTCCAATATTAAAAAATAACCCTAAACAGACTTTCCTTTTAGCACATCTTAGTTATTTAAGTAATTAAGCCATTACTGAAAATTTATTGAAATAGATTTTCAACAGTAACAGATACCCTGGAGCCCCCTATGAATCTTTCTATTGTATTGGGTTTTCTTATACAGACAGATTTTTAATTCCACAAAATAAAAAGTGCCCTTAAGGCTCAACCAAATTAAAAAAAAAGATCTATTCTGAGAATTTAAACGGCTTCACCTCTTAAACTTGAGCTAATTTGAATTGCGTAGTCAATGCAGGAGTTCTAGTGCCTATTCAGAAATGTGCTGCTGGCCTTGAGGCCAGCTATCACATAGCCCCTCAAGGAAATACAAACAACGGTTAAATAAAGAAACCAATAAAATGGGAAGAAAATTGCTTAAATGGTTTATGAACGTGCTGATTGCTGGTGAAGATTCCCTGATCTTACTGCTTCTATACTGTACTAGTTAGCTGGAGCTGCCGTTACAAAATACTATAAACTGGATGGCTTAAGCAATAGGAATTTATTCCTCATAGTTCTGGACACCGGGAAGTCCGAGAGCAAGGTGCTGGCTGATGGGGTTCTTTAACGAGGGCTCTCTTTCTGGCTTGCAGATAGCTGTGTTGTCACTGTGTCCTCACATGTGTGTGTGTGTGTGTGTGTGTGTGTGTGTGTGTGTGTGAGAGAGAGAGAGAGAGAGAGAGAGAGAGAGAGAGGAGAGGAGATTGGCCTCATTTTCTCTTCTTTAAAAAAAATATATTTTATTGATTTTTTACAGAGAGGAAGGGAGAGGGATAGAGAGTTAGAAACATTGATCAGCTGCCTCCTGCACACCTGCACACCCCCTACTGGGGATGTGCCCGCAACCAAGGTACATGCCCTTGACCAGAATCGAACCTGGGACCCCCTGAGTCTGCAGGCCAACACTCTATCCACTGAGCCAAACCAGTTAGGGCTCATTTTCTCTTCTGATAAGAACACTAATCCTCCCATGAGATTCCTACCCTCATGACCTCATTTAAACCTAATTATCTCCCAAAAACCTCACCTCCAAATAACATCACAGTGGGGGTTATGGCTTTAACATATAACTTTTAGAGGGACACAAACATTCAGTCTATAATATTTTTTGCTTTGATTCTTTCAAAGTTTGTGGAATTCTATGCAAAATACATTCATTCTAACACAACAAGCTCAAAAGTCTGAACTCTCTTTTTAGCAGTTCTAAAGTCTAAAAGTCCAGTGTCTCATCTAAATATCATCTAAGTCAGATATGGGTGAGACTCAAGGTATGATTCATCCTGAAATAAAATTCCTCTCCAGTTATGAACCCATGAAACTAGACAAGTTATGTGCTTCTAAAATACAATGCTGGACCTGGCATAAGATAGACATTCCCATCCCAAAAGGGAGAGATAGGAAAGAAGGAATGGGAGATGGGAACCAAGCAAGTCGAAAATGTAGCAAGGCAAATCCCATTAGATCTTAAGTCTCAAGAGTAGTCTTCTGTGTGTTGATGCTCTGTATTTAGGGATGGGGCCTTTAAGGAGGTAATTAAGGTAAAATGATCTCAGTAGGGCCCTAACCGGTTTGGCTCAGTGGATAGAGCATCGGCCTGCGGACTGAAGGGTCCCAGGTTCGATTCCGGTCAAAGGCATGTACCTTGGTTGCGGGCACATCCCCAGAAGGGGGTGTGCAGGAGGCAGTTGATTGATATTTCTAACTCTCTATCCCTCTCCCTTGCTCTCTGTAAAAATCAATAATATATATATATGATCTCAGTAGGGTGGGCTCTAATCAGTACCACTGGTATCCTGATAAGAATTGGAAATTTGGACACAGACACACACAGGGGGAACATGAGAAGACTCAAGATGACAGCCAACTACAAACCAAGGAATGAGGACTCAATAAATTTCTGTTTTTTAGCCACTCAGTCTGTGGTACTTTGTCATGGCAGCTCTAGCAAACGAATACACTCACCAACACTAGGAATTCATTCTAAAGAATAGAAGCTATCGAACCTTAGAGTTGGAAGGTCTGATTCAACGTCTTGGACAAATAAAACATTCAAGCTCCATTCTTTCAGGGATGGAACAATTTTGATCCTCCAAAGAAGTCAGGCAGGAATATTCCATTTGACCCTCAAACTACCTAGACAATGTCCTGTCTGTGAGTATGTGGCTCTCCTATATTTAGTACCATCTGCTATTTCCTTTTCATGGTTCCCTTTCTTCTTGGAGACTCTCTCACTACTTTAAAAAGCCAGAGCACAAAATCACTTCTTAAGTTGGGCCACTTAACGCTGCTTCCAGCTGGAGAGCAATCACAGGATCCCTACCAAGTGTGCTCAGCCGCTCTCGATCCATATGTGAACAGTCTAAGCACAGTGCACTGTGGCAAGGAATATTATGGTTCATTCAATCCAACCATCCTGTTTTGTGTGCCAGGCATAGTACAGAGGGCGAGGGATGCAAAGATGAGTGGGACACGGCATCCACCCTTATGGAGGTAAATTGCTTCAAAACCAGGAGGTAATCTGGTGACAGTAAGTGGGAGGTGATACAACAGGGGTCCTGGAATTTCTTAGCAGGAGACGTGGAGGAATCACTTGGTGATGGATATTGAGAGAAGGCCTTTCTCTGCCAACACCTGTATGCACTTGGTTCTGTGGCCCCTGGAGCTCCAAGGTATCTGCCTTCTGAAAAGACACCGGGATAAGAGAAGAGGCTGGAGAAAGATCAATGCATATATCTTCCCATTGCACCAGGATCTTCTGGGCTTTGTAATAGAAGAAGTTTTCTACATGCTCTGGGCACTTAGCATGGCAGGCAGAGCATATTCTTTGCTCCCAAGGCAGGCTACAATTTAGAGAAAATGGGAAACATCTCAAACAAAGGCCCAGGAAGAGGCAGGACACACTGGAAGTGCTGAGAAGTAGGAGGCAGGGCCGTGAGAACACCCTGGGGACGAGCAGGAGCCAGGAGGCAGCCTGTAATTTTTTTTTTTTTTTTTAGTTGGAAAAAGGAATCAAGAGCTATTTCTTGGTCTGTGAGCTTTGCTCTCTTTTGAATTTGCCCTCACAGGGCTGATGGTGTGGGTGGATGGTATTGTTCGATGTGAAATGGGGCAGCACTCGGTGAGTGGTTAATTTAAGAGGGAAGCATTGGTCTGATAGAACAACGTGCATTTCCTCTCCCGTTTGTGGAGGGAATAGGGAGCCAGCCCTGCATTTACTGTGTAAGTTGACTCCATGTAGCAGGTATTAGTAACTCTATTGGGCAGAAGACATAGATTTAGAGAGTTTGGAACAATATAACAGAAGTTAATTTGAGGGCAAAGTTGAGATTTGAATTTAGCTTAGGCTGCGCATCTTCCACCAAAGAATGGTTTCTAGTCTATTCATTTATTAATAATAATAATTATTACTATTATATTTTAACGCTAAAGAGAAGAGACTCAGTGATGTCCAACTGACGGGAGAACAAAGTGAACCTGAGACCTCATGGCAGTGGCACCTGTGACTGGGCTTAGGTGCCCCTGGGCCAGTGCCCCCTGGAGCCACTCCCTTCCCATGTACCACCTGGAGCAGAAGACTCCGGGCTGGACAACCCCAGGATGTCAGAGGCACTGTTTAGGGAAGGCCATGTGGAAAGACTTTCAATGGGCCTAGAATGACTATTATGTAAAGACTACTAGTATGTAGACAGGGTGTAAAAATTACTATTTCTGAGACATTATCGAAAAGGTGGGATCTTCTTTTGAAATATTAGCTGATGTGTGCCCCTGAGAGTCCCTGTTACCATATGCCCCTTCCCCGCTGCTGCCGAAGCTGAAAAACAGCCAGGGGCACCTCCATTCATCACCACAAGGAAAAGCTGAGGCAGCAGCAGGAGGGAAATTAGGAGATTCTTTTCCCTCGGCCTTCAGGTTTCCAAAGAGTAGACTCTTGGAGTGACACAAAATATTAAATTATTGCACCTTAGACAATAAAATAGATTTGTGACAATGCACATAATATGAGAACAAAGCTTTCCTCCCCTTCTTTTGGCTAGAAAATACTTCCTGAACCAAGGCCGTGTGGGGAAAGACAGAGAGGAAAGGTAAAGGAGAGCGGTTGGTAAGGTTCTAAAGGAAGGCATAGGGCCCTAGTGGACCCCAAGTGGAAGGGTGACATCAGCACTCAAAGATCACTAGCCTCCCCTGGAGCCGGCACCATCAATTACCAGCATCCAGAGCCCATGTGGGAACTAAGAAGCACCTGACAGGGCCTGCGTGGTGGAGCAATGTGATCACCCTTCCCACTGGCTTCATTTTGACAGCATTTCCACTCATTGTGACATCAGTCCGACAGGAGTGTTTGGGCTCTGAGTTTTTTCTCAGTCTACATGTGACTTAACACACATGTAAAATCTCTTCTTTCATTTCCCCCAGGTGGAGAGTGGGTCCTAGAAACCCAGAGAGGGTTGTGGTGGAGGAGGTAAGAGCCTCTCTCTGGGATTTGGATGAGCTGAGAGAAACCAAGTTCAGAGGTCAATCAGCCTCACTCCCAGGACCCGAGGCATCTGCCTCCACACAAAGGAGTTTCCATTGGTGCCTGCTAAGGAGCCATGTTTTCCAGGTTCAAAATAGACAGACATTCACATTGCTGAGACATCGGCTCATTCGTTTCTGTTGCCCTCACGGGACCAGCAGAAGTCTGCTGCTAAAGCTGGCTCTTGGGCACAAGTGCTGCAGAGTTTCATGTACTTAAAATTCCATCTGTGCGAGTTCGGACACGACCGAGTGCTTGTCAATTCAGGTTCAGTTCAGCCCCAGTGCTCAGATTTGGAAGAATGAAACTTTCCTCCCTTTCCCTCGTATATTAACCCTGCTGAGCCAGCAGGTTGACCTGCCCCTAGTCCTTTAGTCTGGGACTCATGGCTGACAACCTTGGGCAATTTCATTATCCCCACTCAGTTCTTACTGAGATGAGCCAGGAGATGCTGAAGGACCCTGCTGGCCTCTGGATAAAAGATGGCCTCTGGAAGCTCTAAGAATAGGCCAAGTATAAACATCTGAGGGTGTCCTTGGTGCCTTACAAAGAGGTCTCATCTCCTGTCGTGGGAAGGCAATGAAAGCTGAGGCTGAGGCCCAGGATCTAATCATGAATCCAGAGTTCTTTTCAAACTGTAAGCTCCAGCTGCTCCCTGAGCTCTATGGGGCCCTGGTGTTCAGAGACCAACAGGCAGGGAAGAAGAGGACTTTGTGTCTTGTCAGAGGAACTGGCCATGGCCACCAGTAAGTAAGGCTGCTGTTACATCGTGGGAGCAGGAGGAACAAGTGGTGAAGGGCACTGATGAGGTCAGCAGAGGAGAAAGAGCAGGCAGGTGGGCCAAGGCCTGGGACTCATCCCCATGTGCCCAGGCCTTGACCTGCCCTTTTCTATGCACTTGCTCCGTGGGGGGCTCTGAAATACCTGGAGGAGTTCCATCCCAGCCTCCCACCTGCGTACCTGTTGTTACTCTCATGCCTGGCCTGTGTTTCTAACCGTACAGACACACTTCAGCTCAGACCTCCAGCGTCTAGAAATCAAACTCAGCTTTCTCTCTAAAATGAACCTTCAGACTCTCACTATCCCATTTTTTTCCAGCCTCTCAAGCTACAAGCCTTGGATGTCACTTTTCCCCCCAATGCCTCAATCCAAACTGTCACAAAAATCCTGTGGCTTCCTCTTTAGAGATGTTTTTGGGATATCTTTTCATTCCCTTTTGTACCAGACACACCAGGGCCCAGGTTGCCTGCCCCAAACACAGCCTCCCTCCCCATTTCCTCAGAATCTCAGGAGTGAATACAGGAATCTCTATTTCTAATAACTTTCCAGGTAATTAGTTTGCCTTGCACCGAAGTCAGGACTAAAATCCCTGTTGTAGAGGGAATATGAGCATGTAGTCAGGACAGATTAAGCTGTGCTCTTATAACAAATTAACCCTGAAATCCCAGTGGCTTAACGTACTATATTTCTCTCTCACACAAATTCTAATACGGGCAGGGCAGCCTCTCCTTTTTATACTTATACCATCTGTAACATGTGATCTCAAGAGGTTGAGACCCAGGAGGATAGAGCTGAAGGGGTTTCTAAGGGACAGGCTTGGAACAGGCTAGAACTTATTAGTTATGTGGTCCTGCACTGAGCTGCAAGGGAGTCTGGGAAGTGCCCATGAAGTTCTCAGGAGGAGGAAAGAGGCTTGGCTATAGCTGGTCTCCAGGGCTTGAAAGGGAGTAGGTTGTTCCCAAGTCCCTGTCAGCCCAGTTGGCAGAAACAAACCTGTTTACACAGGTGTCCTTCAATGCTCTCAACCACCTGTACCAACTCTAATGTGCCCCCGTTGAGCTGAAAGGGAGACTCCATAGTCTCCCTGAGTTGTACCCAGGCCTGGCTTTGCTGACTTAGAGTGGCCTTTGTGCTTGCTTATTAGATATTCAGGATTTCCCCCAAATTCCAAATTCCCTGGGATTGGCAGTTGAGCAAAGAATAGAACTTTCTAGGAGTTCCCTGAAGGAAGATCATTCTACACCAGCCTCAGTGTTGGAAGGTAAATTGAGACAAAGCAAAGTGGATCTTAGGGATGTGGACCAAATGCTGAGGCACAAACAACTATTTCTGAACTGTGTTCTCCACCTCGGCTGTTAAAGTAAAACAATCTCTAAGTATCCAGAAGAATTATTCCTGCTCTTTAGGAAGGCAGTTTGGCATGTTGGTTAAGTGTGGGGGTTTCCATAAATAGATGGCCTGGGTTTGAATTGCTGGCTGCTTCTTTGTAGGGGTGGGTCGTGGCTAAGTTACTTCCCCTTGCTAAGCCTCAGTGTTTGTTTGTTTTTTTAAAACATATTTTATTGATTTTTTACAGAGAGGAAGGGAGAGGGATAGAGAGTTAGAAACATCGATGAGAGAGAAACATCGATCAGCTGCCTCCTGCACACCCCCTACTGGGGATGTGCCCGCAACCAAGGTACATGCCCTTGACCAGAATCAAACGTGGGACCCTTCAGTCCGCAGTCCGACGCTCTATCCACTGAGCCAAACCAGTTAGGGAAGCCTCAGCGTTCTTATCTGTAAAAAGGGGAACATATTAATTTTCATACTCATCTCCTTAAATGTGATGGCTATTGAATGCAGTGATTACTGTAACTGGCTAATTGTGGGGCAGTGAAAGGAAGCTCTAATGCATTCTGTTATAAAATCCTTGTTTACCCTTAAACTTCACTTTTATTTTTGACATTTTCAATATGTTGTGAATTTCAACAACAGATATAGGACATTTATCCTAACAAGTATAGTCTGCACATTATTGTGGAAATTCTACGACAAAGGAACATGTTTACTGCAGACAAGAAGGCGACCTGTATGGTTGGTGGGAGAATGTGACACTGTCCAAGGCCTGAAGTGCTCATGTGAGGGGACTCTGTTCCTTAGATTGTCCTCTGCTTCTGCTCAGTTTGGGGTGCAGGACCTCGACCTGCTGCTGCCTCTGCTACTGAGAAAGAGATGGGAGGTCATTGAGGGCGTGGGAGGTGGCGCGCTCTAGATCCAGGCATCGTTGCTGTGCCAGTTCGCTTTTCCCTTTTCTCCTCTGAGACCCCAGGCGATGGGAACAGCAAGGAAAGGTGAAATTAAGAAAATTAAGGTGTGCGTGTACCAGATCTGTAAAGTTCGTTGCCTAACAGCAGGCCTCCCAGTCCTTGCAGGGCACGGAGGGGGGTTTTCTTCCAGGCTTTGTTCTTATATAAAGGTAATGTGGGCAGAGGGCGGAAGTGGGGGTGCCATATATGAGCTATAACAAAAGAGAACTGGAATTTGGGTGCAGCAATGGGGAGGATCATTGAGTAAATTTTTGCAATAAAACAAAGAAAATACTGGCAGAATTATTTCCCTTCCAAAGGCTAGAATAGAATGTGGAATGCAGAGATGCCTCTGATGGGCCCAAGATAATGTGAGCAAACTTTTCAGATCACTGCTCAACATTTTTTCCTATATTTTTTTGATGTTGTAGTTAATCAAAGGTGTTCTAAGACTTTATTTGTGAATTGACTTTCTAGTCCTTCAACTCAAATGTCTTAATATTTTAAAATTAAAGTTAGCCTAGGACAGTTCTGCATTTAGAAATACCAGAATTTACAAGCTTAATTCAACTATACCTAATTCCAAGTCGCTGCAGTTATATTTTCTCCTTTCAATTATGATTTCCTCTCCATTCTGATTATTGCAAGTTATGCAAATCAAGCTAGAGAAGAGATTTAATTTAATCAACTGTGGATTTGGGTACACCAATTTGAATATTAGCTGTCGTCTATATGTAAATGACTGGAGAGAAGGAAACTTGTTGCTGTGCACTGTGACCTATTCCTGACGCCGTTCTTGCTGGCTAACCTTGTGTCAGATCTCAAGGTCAAGCTCAAAGTCAAATTGGTTGTGGGAGGTTGTTCGCAGACCCTGGAGGAAGATACTCCACCTCCCAGGTCTGTGCTTGAGGCGATTCTAAAAACCAGCTGTTGTGTGTTTTTTTTTTAAAGAATGTCAGAAAGATCTCCATCTTGTCTGTTATTTATGATTTATGAGAGAAAGATGGAAGGAGAGACAGAGAGAGATGGATTCTTTCTGTTTATCAAGAATTCTTAGTTCATTTAAAAGAAGGAGTATTCTTTGCATTGCAGGTCCAGAAAGTCAGCTAAGGCATCGGTCCCCTGAGGACAGATAGGAAAATAGGGGTCTAGGCTATTTGGAGCTGTTAGTAATCTAGGAGGAGAGAGCAATTCTTCCTCCAATTCACCCAAAGAGTCAAGAACAGAGAAATTATGAGCACAGAGTGAGTTCTTAGCCAACAGGGAAGCAGAGGACAACTAAGAAAGAAGATTCCTCAGGGGCCACCCCGCTGGCTGACCACAAACAAAATACTCATCTCTTTGAAGTGCTAACCTTGCTTTCCAATGGAGGGGGGAGGTAAGGAGAAAGGAGAGGGAATTACAGGGTTGTAAACACTCTATCTGTTCATCTTGAAGGCACAAGGCCAGTTTCCAGGCACCGATGTTTTGCTTTAGAACGCTAGAGATGCATTTTTCATAGGAAAGCTGACCAAATCCTAGCATTCATTCTTTTTCCTCTCCCCCCCTCCACGCCCCCCTAAACTGGGTTAGGGCGTTTCATATTTTTGTTGTTGTTGTTACCCTGCCAGCTCAGAAGTGAGATGATTGGCTGAGACTTAGAGCTTAACGATTAGTGTTAAATACAGGCAGCTGGCTGTGTTTTGATTAAAAGCCACAATCAAGGAATCTGGCAATCTGGAATTTTGTGATGGCTGAAGACTGCTTTTCTTCTCTCTCTCTCTCTCTCTCTCTCTCTCTCTCTCTCTCTCTCTCTTTAACCCTATTTGCACAATTGCTAGTCTTTCAGGGCTGGTTCATTTACCATTATTACAGTATTTTGTGTTTAAAAAATTGGCAGAAATCCTTCGAAGTCATGCAAGGTCCCTTGGTTTCTGAAGCAGACAAGGTGTGCTGTGTCGCTGTCCACGTGGTTCCTTTCCACTCACTTAGGACACCAATCTGTTCGTTAGCACAATGCTTAATTATTCCCGCCCCCAAGTCAGTTAATTGCCCATAAATGAGAATGGGAAAACAAAAAAACGAATGTAACTCCTTTCAGTGGCAGGGCTGGTCTGGAGGCTGTATTTTGTTGCTTCCAGAGCCACCTTGTGGATGACAACTGTATTTAGAATTTGGAAGTCAAGGATGAATTCATTTGGGAAGTGTAATACTCTACAGTCACTGTAACTTTGGCCTTCCTGGTAATAAAATCCAAGTGTAGTGACCACTGCTTAGTTTCCATTAGGGAAACATTTCAGAAAATACCCTTTGGTAGGAAAAACCAACTGTGGTGAGCATGGAAATGTATGAAATGGATGATATTTTACTCTATCTCCTGAGAATCCAGTGCAAGAAAATGCATGTGATGTTTCCTTCTGTTGGACAGTAAATCTTGGTAAAAAGTTGGAAAAACAGGGATTACGGTATGACACCGAGTCATATTTAGCATCGATATGCAATATAGAGAGTCACCACAGCATTCCTTTTTTTTTTTTTTTTTTGTAAATTGTTATGAATTCTCTGGCTGATTATAATCTGGGTAATGGAATATCAACGAGGAGCTGAAGTCCTCCCTAAAGAGAAAAAATTTCCCCACTAATTTAATTTTAGCGTATGTCTGGTGTGTGTTTTTAAAATACAGCTTAACATACTATAAAAATTCAAATAATTCAGAATGACATAAAATAGAGAAAAATCTCTCTGCTCATGCCCCACCTCTTTCAAAAACTCCGCACCAATCCCCAGAGACAATCAACGTTTTCTGGGGTCAGATCCTCTGGTGGTTGCCATTGGAAATTTTTTTGTTTCTTTTTTGTTAAATATAAGTTTTTATTGATTTGAGAGAGAGAGAGAGAGAGAGAGAAGAAATGAAAGGGAGAGAGAGAGAGAAATATCACTGAGCAAGAACCATTGATTGGCTGCCTCCTGCACAGCCCCTACTGGGAATTGAGCCTGAAAATTGGGCATGTGCCCTGACTCGGAATTGCACCAGTGACGTGCATGGGACTTCGCTCAACCAACTGAGCCACACAGGCCAGGGCTGCCATTGGAAAGTAATCTAATATATTTGTACCTCTTTCTTTCTTTCTTCTTTCTTTCTTTCTTTCTTTCTTTCTTTCTTTCTTTCTTTCTTTCTTTCTTTCTTAATTTAAACAGTATTTATTGTGTCCTCATTAGCAAGCAGTTGTTCCCAAATTTTGGCATTTATCAGAAACACCTTGAAGGTTTCTAAAATACAGCCAGAGTTTCTGATTCAGCAGGTGGGGGTGGGGCCTGAGAATTTGCATTTCTAGCATGTTCCTCAGTGATGTTGATGCTTTTGTCAAGGACCATATTCTGAGAACCACTGTCATGAAGAATAAGAAGTTATTTTGGACTTACACTACTTCCTCCTCTTCTTCCTCATTTATGTACTGATGTTTCTTACATATATTTTAATTCTGGTGCTTATCTTTGTGTCATATGAAAATATACTTTCATGTTGATTGGTCACCTTTGGACAGTATTCATTTACAGCTATAGGTATAACACGTGAGGAAATACATGAATATTTTCTGCTTTACAATTTGGTTACATTGTAAGTGGTGTCTTTTGGAAATATTGCACTTTTAACTGTTTGGTGCTGTTATAGAGAAATCCAACTTATGTTAACATTTTGTTCTTATATCAGTCACTTTGCTAATCTGTCAGTAATTCCAATGAACTTGTAAGGTTTTGCATGTCAATACCTGCAGTTCTAATTGATTCATTGTTGCTGTTGTAAAAGGCTTCATTTTCTGATTATACCACACAACAATCCATTCTCATATTGTGGACATTTGGTAGTTTAGTCTCCTCCTTCTTTGCTATTACCTAATAATACACTAGTAAAACTTCAGTACGTGTGCCTTTGTGGACATGTGTGACTTTTCTTTTCCAAGATATACCGGGGAGTGAAACTACTGGGCTGTGTAGACTCAGATACCACTTATGCACAATTCATTGCCTGTTGGGCTGACCTGGTTTTTCTGTTATTGCCATGGCAACCAGCTCTGAGGGAGCTCCCAGTGACTTTGCACAGGCATTTCCTCGTGTCTGTGTTGCCTGCCTCTTGCCACCAGCTCAGGCTTAGGCAAGGGACACCTCAGATCCTTGCTCCATGTCCTAGCGTGTATACCGTGAAGTGTGGGGAGTTAACGTCCCATGGGCCAAACCTTTGGCACCGGGACATAGGAGCCAGTAGATAGACAGTGCCCTTCCTCTCCCCCGCTCCCGCCCCTCCCACCCCTCCGCCCCATCTGCCCTGTGGTGCAGTTTGTTTCGCCTCTTGAAGCAGCCAGTGGCATCCCCTGCTGGTGCCTCTTTCCCTGCCTCACTCTGGTCACTTGCAAGAGACTCCTTGTCCCTTGGGGATGGGTGGGGTAGGGGCAGTGAAGTAGAGGCTGGGGGCGGTGGGGGTCTGGGGGGGAAGGCCGGGTTCATCACCCTGCCTCCTGAAGCCCCTCTGAAGTATTCCTAGCTAAGTGGTGAGAGGGTCCTAGAAGGGTTGTGGAGAGACTATTCACAATCAATTGAGGTTTGGGGCTTAAATGATGCACATGGTGAATGCTGTGCACGGGACTGTGTGGACAGCTGGGTTGTGGCTTTGGGTTTGGACTAGACCAGTGATCGGCAAGCTCATTAGTCAACAGAGCCAAATATCAACAGTACAATGATTGAAATTTCTTTTGAGAGCCAAATTTTTAAAACTTAAACTTCTTCTAACACCACTTCTTCAAAATAGACTCTCCCAGGCCGTGGTATTTTTGTGGAAGAGCCACACTCAAGGGGCCAAAGAGCCGCATGTGGCTCGTGAGCCGCAGTTTGCCGACCACGGGACTAGACAATGTTGGTGCTTGCAGGAGTCCTACATTAGGGGTTGGTTGAGAGCATTGAAAATCAACCAGAGTATATGATTGTCTACCTGCTATGCTGTACACCTGTAACTAAAACAAAATGATATTGAATAGAAACTGTAATTTTAAATAAAGCGTCTGACTTATTAAAAAAAAAAATCAACCAGGGATTTAGTTGTATATTCAGCATCAGGAGGTTGAAATGGATGTCACTTGGATGTCCATCACCAGCTTAGATGAGTAAACACTCTCAGGGCAGATGGCTTAACAAGCCCTGCTTCTGCCCACTTTACAGTTGACATAATTTGCTGGTTGAGTGTGTTCCATTAAGGTCTATGATCATTTATGGCACAATTTGAGAACCTACTATTGCAAGCTATTGTTCTAACTGCTTTAAACAATTAAGTAATTTGATCCTTATATCAACACTCTAAGTAAGAAGTGTTATTATCTCATTTTATAGGTGAAGAAATTAAGGCACAGAGAGGTCCAATAATGTACCTCAAGTCCCACAGTGGTTGAACCCTATTTGAACACAGGAAGTCTACACTTAGGCCCATCCATGCTCTCAGTCACTTTGCTACACTGGTTCTCTTATCAATGCATTTCCCTTCCTCCCTTCTTTCCTTCCTCCTATTTGTTTTTCCTTCTTTTTTCTTTTCTGGTCATGTTTGTTGAGGTGTAATTAACACATGGTTGTATTACATTATTACATAATTGACAAATGGTTAATTATACCAGAATCAAGATACAGACATTTTCATCACCCCATGAAGTTCTTTCCCTTCACCCCCAGGCTCTGGCAACCAATGATCTATTCCCTCTCCCTGTGGCTTTGCTTTTTGGAGAATGTCACATGAGTAGAATCATAGCATGTGTAGCCTTTTGAGTAGCCTTCTTTCACTCAGCATAATGCACATGAAATTCATCCATGCTGTTGCATGTATTAGTAGTTTGTTCCTGTTTATGACTGAGGGGTATTCCATCGTATGAATGTTAAACATTATTTATATATTTTTCACTTGATGGATGTTTCTCAGTTTTGGGTGATTATGAATGAAGCTGCTATAAGTATTTGCCTACAGATATTTATATGAAAAAATATTTTCATTTTCTTGGATAAATACCTAGGAGCAGGATTGCTGGGTCATATAATAAGCAAATATCAAACTTTACATGAAAGAGCCAAACTATTTCTTTCAAAAAGGCTGTACTATTAAGTGTTTTCACCAGCAATGTGTGATCTTCTCAGTTGCTCTACATCTTTTTCAGCACTTGGTATAGTCAGGTTTTAAAAATTGTTAAGCCATTCTAATAGTTGTATAGTGGTATCTCACTGTGGTTTTAATATGCATTTCCCGCATGACTAGTGATGCTGAGCATGTTTTCATGGGTTTATTGGCTATCTCTATGTCTTCTTTGGAATGCTTTCCTAAAAATAAAAGTTTATTTTCATTAACCATATGCTTAGTAACAAATATCATTAATTCAAACACTACAAATGGATGCTCACATAAAATTTAAAATGTTTACTTCTAATCATTATGGAGGATGCAGAATAGTGTAGTTGTTAGGGACAGGAGCAGGGTTCAAACTGCAGCTTAGTAACGTACTAGCCACATGCTCTGGGCAGGTTGTCGTGAAACTCTGTGACTGTTTTCCTCGTCTATAAAATATGGATAGAAGACTATTTACTGTGAAGAGTTATTGTGAGGATAATCTATACTAATAAAAGCCAAGGTGGTCCTCGTGCCCTTGCGTGATGCCCTCATGTTATCACAAGATGGCCGCCACAAGATGGCCAGCAAGGGAAGGCAGTTGGGGGTAATCAGGTTGGCAGGGGAAGGCAGTTGGGGGCCATCAGGCTGGAAGGAGAGGGCAGTTGGGGGTGATTGGGCTGTCAGGGGAGGGCAGTTGGGGGCAATTGGGCTGACAGGGGAGCAGTTAGGGGCAATCAGACAGGCAGGCAGGTGAGCGGTTAGGAGCCAGCAGTCCTGGATTGTGAGATGGATGTCCGACTGCCCCGAGGAGTTCCAGATTGGAGAGGGAGCAGGCCAGGCTGAGGGACACCCCTGTGCACGAATTTCGTGTACCAGACCTCTAGTATGAGTTGATTCATGTGATGTATGTAACTCAATGCCTGACACATAGTGTCAGCTATCATCATCATGTCCATCACCACCACCATCATCATCATTATCATCAGCTGGTCCATGACTATGTTCCATGAAAGTATACGTTGACTAATAAACATTTAGAAAATTCACTAATTTCTATTTAATTCCAGAACTATAAAGCGATTAGTCCAATCCCCAAATGTCATAAAAGAAGACAAGGAGATCAGGAAAGCGTGTTCTGATTGCATGGTTAGCATGATCAGCAATTGGAAGACCCTGTAAATACTTTATGAAATGCCAATTCAAATGTGGAAGATCTCAATAATGTCCAGACCAGCTTTGGCATCTGGAAAAGTATAATACCTGGTTCTTCTTTGTTCCTCCAGGTTTCCTAGCAGTCAACAGACCAATCCTATCAGAACGCAGATACTTCTTAAAGGGCCAAGACTGATGTTTAAAACATGCACAGAATTAAACAAACGTGTAAACTACTTTGCAACTTGAATAGACATAATTTTAATTAGGTGGCCATATGTCTTTGCCTTTTGTTGGTAGAGCTCAATACTAACTCTCTTCTTGATAGGACATTATGATGTTATGAAATTGTAATGGGGTTTTGGTTGGTTGAGTGAATCTTTGGGAAAATAATTTTAAACCCAATTAAATTTAATGTTACGAAATGGCTTTAGCTATTGATGCTGGTATCCATTAAAGCGGGACTCCTGTTCTTAAATGTGAGGGGAGGATTCTGTGTAATAACTCATCAATTCCACTGAGGGGAGCCATTTCCATAGCAAAGATAGAGATGGGAAATAGCGATGGTGTTCAGGATCCAACATCAACTTTAAGGGATATAGATAAATCGCTTATGCACGAGGTCTTCAGTCAGATTCCTAAAAACACCATAATTTTATAATTATAAGACAGAACCATGATCAAAAAGGCAATGCAAACATTTAGCTGCACTGATGTGAAATACAAATCCCAGGGTAGGTAAAGAACATCCCCTCCCCCTCCCAGCACTCACTCACTTCAAAAATATCCAAATAAAAGTCCATTGCAGGTGCTAGTAGCACTAGCTGTTTCTTAAAGGCTTGCTATGTGCTAAGTCTGTCACAAGTATTGAGTCATCTATCCTCACAATGCTCCAATAACATTGGAAATAGTTATTGCCTCCCTCATTTCATAGCTGGGAAATGGAGGCACAGCGCAAAGTGAATTGCCCAAGGTCACAGCGCTGGTAAGAAGCAGGCAATCTGGCTCTAGAAGTCACAGCCATACACTCCACTCTGCCGCCGCTCAATAGGAGAGCCCATAGCCTGAGCTGAATGAGTGATGAGTGAATGAAGGAGAAAGTGAGAGAGTGAGACAGTGAAATACTGTCTGGGCAGTGGTTCCAGTGATCGGAATGAGAAGTCTTTTCACTTGCGACCCAGAGAGAAAAGTCAAAGCAGAGAAGTTGCCTGAACATAGCACGAATGTTAAAATAGATGAAGATGAACTTGTTTCGCATTTATTTTAATATTGGAAACTTGGTCAAAAGTCCTCAAGGATGATGACTTGGAGGATGTCGAGGGGGGTTTTGACTCAGATGAAGGGAACATGGGCATCAGAAACGCAGTTTCAATGAAAAACATGCTGTGTTGTATAAAACTGAACTTTATGATGGTTTCATTTCTCCATGTTTTATTAACATTTCCAAACTTGCTCATCTTCCTGGCTTGTCTTGAAAAGTTTTTCTCCCCTCTTTTATTTCATTTTGCAGCTGTTTTCAAATACTCTTGACTTTGCCATATTTTCTTGGCTTTGATGATATGTGAACCCCAATTTGCCTGGTGTTAAAGGAGCTCTTACAGAGAAATCCAAAAAGTGAAACAGGTGAGACAGTTTTCTCTGACTTAAAATGATTTCAGGCACACTATATTCAATGCATGAAATAGCAAAGGTGAAAAAAAAAGTGAATCATTTATAATCTGAAAGAGAGGGGGGAAAATCTCTTAAAAATATCTAACATGGAGACTGAGAGATGTGCTCCGTGGTCCTTGGAGGAGCTCACGACCCATAGCTGTGTTCACTTTCACATTACTTTCTTGGCTAAAAAAATTATACATGGTAATTTAGAAAAATTGACTTATAGAGACTATCTGCTTTGCCAGGGAAGTGAGAAAACCCTATTTTATTATCCTGGTGAGTCATCTCTTTTCCTTGGTCCTGTAAAAAGATTGTTATAAACTCATCAAATATTCCTTAGAAATAAAGCCAATGTTTGTGATTCATGTATAAAGCAGAAATTACTAATTCACACAATTAAATATAATTTTAAATTCAAAGTGCTGTAAAAAGACATTTGCCACTGAACATCTTCCTGTTTGCAGGTGTCAATTGTTTGTCTAGAAGCCTTTCTGGACCCTCTCAACGTGCTTCATTTTAGTTCAGAATAAGAAAGAGGCAGTTTTGGAATTATGGTCAACTGGTTGGCCATCTGGCTGAATGGTGCAAGGAAAGAGACCTTCCTCTGATCCCAGTTTGATTTAACCTCATGAAGGGCTTGAGTAGCCAGGCCAGTGGGAGTCTAGAAGGGTAGGGGAGACCAGAGCTCAGTCAGGTCCCAGAGACGGTGGGGGTTCAGCCACAGGGTGTTGGGACTCATAACTGGAGAACCCACACCTGTCACTAAATTCCAAAGGAACTGGGGAGCTGGGAGGGTGAGAGAAGCCACCCAGAGCAGCGTCCGTGCAGCCACAAGCACAAAACAAGGGCTGGAGAGCATTGGCAAGAGCAAAGAATGACTCGGAAACTGCCTCTGAAGGCCCGAGGGCCTGCTTGGAGAGTCGTGTACTTGCTACATGTCCCAGGGAGAGGTCAGATCCTGTCTTGAAACCACAAAGGCAAGGGGAAAAAAACTGCATCTAACTATCTTTAGAAAGAAGTCTTCTTGGTAAATGACATTTTAAGAAAAAAATTAAGACACCCTCTCTTAAGAGCTTATCCCTTGATCTATGGATGAAGAGAAAGGGGCTAGTCAGGAAGTAGTTTGGGTTGTGAAGTCTTACCCATATTTGCTGTCTCACCAGAAACATATTCTCATGGTCCTACAGTTTTTCTCTTGACCTTCCTTTCTTCCTTTCTCCGCCCCAACCATTTTGATGGGTGACTCAGAGCCAGGTTTTCCCAAGGCCCATGACTGGGTAGATAGCTGGGAAGAAGGGCTGGGAAAATCCATACATGAAAGTAGGAACTATTTATTTATTTTTCAATTGCAATTTACATTCAATATGATTCTGTATCAGTTTCAGAGGAATTATGCTTCTTTTGTACTGTCACACCCTGAGTGTATGATCGCTCCCATAAGTTTATGTCAACTTGGCTGGACCATAGTACCCAGATATGTAGTCACACAGTATTTTGTATGTTTATGTACAGATGTTCTTTAGTTGAGATTAACACTGAGATCAGTGGTTCTTAGGTAAATGTGTTTCCAAAAGAAACATATTTTGGAAAAAAATACCCCAAATATATTTAATCTGGGAACCCAATACCTAGATGTACACCCTGACACTGATGCATATTTATTCATTTTCTAGGAGAGTCCTATAATTTTTTTTTTTTTTGCATTTTGATGGAACTTCCTTTTCCAAGAAAAAGGATTAAGATGTATATCTTAGAAATTATATGCACTTGGATTGTGCTCATCACACTGTAAGCTTGAGGAAGACGCATGATGTGTGTGACAGGATACAACTGTTTATAGAAGCATAGCAAACACTTTCTGTTCTTTGTTCTAAGTACTTTACATACTTTCACTCATTTAATGCTCACCACAACCCCAGGAGATGGATAATACCCATTTACAGATGAGGACAGGGGGATAGCTAGTAAGTACCAGGCTCACTCTGAGGTCAGCTGTCTTAACTACCCTAGTGCCTGTCTCTGAAAATGGAAAAGCAATTCATTTGTTTTACCCCCTTTGTTTTTGCATTAGGAGAATGGAATGCAATATCTTTCCTGCCCCAAACCTCCTGGAAAATTTGGATATTACATCTTCTAGACTCTCCAGGAAAGGGAAACTAGTTTTGCTTCGGGGAAAGTTTCTGCGTTGAATGGATTATGTACTCTAGTGTGAAAGAACTAGATAAAAAGTGGGCTTGAGATACAGATGGCTCGATATAGGATGAGATCTCTAAGACAAAATGAAGTCGGAGGATGGGGGAGAAGAAGGAGCTGATCTGAGAGAAATTGCCCAAGCAATAAGGATTCTCACCCTGGGAAGACTGGCATGGCTTTATACACTTAGCCAACGATCATGGTGAATGATGGAGTATGTCGTCACTTTTGTGACTTTCAATGAAGTATGCCTCCAGTATTCACACACTTGTGCTGTCTCTTTAAAAAGAAATTTTTTTAATGATTTCAGAGAGGAAGGGAGAGGGAGAGAGATAGATACATCAACGATGAGAGAGAATCATGATTGGCTGCCTCCCGCATGCCCCACACTGGGGATGGAGCCCACAACCCAGGCAGGTGCCCTGACTGGGAATCGAACCATGACCTCCTGGTCCTTAGATCGATGCTCACTCATACCAGCCGGGCTTGTGTTGTCTTTTCCTCTTGTATCTCATCCGGGTCTGTGAGTTACTTTAACAGCAGAATAATGCAGCAGTGCCACAGTGCAAGCTATGGACTTGGGAGTTAACGTGGGTGAGTCTCATCTAATTAGTTGAAGGCCTTAATAGAACAAAGACTGACCTTCCTAGCCTGGTGGCCTACTCCATTTGGTTTTGAACTCACCCATCCCCTCCACAATTGTGTGAGCCAACTCCTTAAAAATCTCAATCTTTCTCTCTCTCTCTCTCTCTCTCTCTCTTGTGTGTGTGTGTGTGTGTGTGTTTATGAGCCTGTTGGTTCTATTTCTCTGGAGGACCCAGACCATCACAGATTATAGTAAGCGCAGGGCCTTCTGAGCTGGAACAGTAGTGAATGACCCCTTGTTACATGCATTAAAGCAATTATTGGATTGAGAATTTGGAGCTTGTGTTAGGCTTCTGGCTCTGCCCCTCTGTGACCTTGGGAAAACCAATCAACCTTCCTGGGCCTCAGTTTCATTATGGCTGTAGCTCTCAAAAATTTCTGTAATTTAAATATGGTTATTAGGATAAAAAAGAAACAATGGAGTCATTGTTACGGCAATAATGAGAGCTTAATCATGGACCAGGTGGGAACCATATAATAAGCTTTTTAAAAAAGGAGCTCTAAAAAGTGGGCATATTTTGCACTTCCTACTTTCTGCAGTTTAAGTTGCATGAGCTAAATAGAGGCGGCTTCTTGGGGGTTACCATACTTAATCAATTATCCAGAGACATTAACTGGCACACCTGTTCACATTTACCTCTTTATTACTTGGCCTCAGAGCCAATAAAATTATAGTTTGCCCAATTAATTTTCATAATGCATTGATTGCTATTCATCATACATTTTTTTCTCAAGTGCCTGAGTGGGTTGGGGAGAACAGCCATATAAGAGTCAGGGTCCATCACTTAAGGTGGAACCAAACAGATTCTCTTTGACTTAGTGGCCTGATCTAGGAGGTGTGCTCACTGGGCCTGGGTTATCTGCTGCCTGGTTTTAGTGTGTGTTTGTGAGAATGGTCGCATGCCTATGTAAGCCTGGTAGCCCCAGACCCTGGAGGACCGTTAAGGAGGACGTGGATGGTTCTGTGCAATCCCAGAGCAGTCTCACATCATGAAGTGCCCACTGACGAGGGTTGGCTCAGGACACTTTATGATAAAACAGCTGTGACCCAGGGCCTGTAAACAGAGCAATTCTCTAACTTGCCGTGGACACAGAGCATGGAGGTGAAATGACTTTGCAGTTTATGCCTCTTAAATGCTTTCTGATTCCCGGGACGACCTTCTCTGTCATGCTGGCTGGGATCCAGTCTCTGGACAGATCTGGTCTCTGGTGGGTTGGTTGCTACTGTTCCATGTGGAGTTCTAGAACCACAGAGACTTGAGACTGGAAGGGTGCGACCTTAGAGATGGTGGGTTTAGTGGTTTTCAAACTTAATTTTCGTTGAGGAGTCTTTGGTTTAAAATAAATGTGTTACAAAATTGCAATGTGGAAAGTTGATGGAAGGGGGCACTTCAGGTTAAAGCGGTCAAGGCAGGGCGTGTGGGCTAATATTTCCCGGGGTCGCGCCCTCAGCTCTCACAAGGACCCGCAGGAGGAGCCTCTGAGAACCAGCAATGTGGTCCAATTTTTTCCTCTGACGTATGAGGGACTGAGGCCCAGGGCCTTCCCAAGAGCATCTGCAAGTGAGCGAAGCAGTGAGTGTTTCTTTCAGAAGCTTCTCCCTCTCCCAGCCACCACACCGCTTTACCCAGGACTTGCAGTGATGGAGTATTTTGTTTTCTCTATTATAAGTCATGGTCGGTCACTTCCTATGATCTCCTGGGAAAAGTTCTGCTGTCACATACGTCCTGCTTGGAGATGCTTTGGTGAAGGGGCAGAGCCAGAAGCTCCTGTTTTCTAGTCTTAACCCCCTACTGTCTCGCTTCCCGATGATGGGGAAGTTGTTTTCTTTCACTGGGCCACCGTCTTCTCATCTGGAAAAGGAAAATCATAACAATCGGGGGACTAGTCATATTAGCTTCCTGTGGCTGCTGCAACAACTTACCACAAACTTGGTGGTTTAAAATAGCAGATATTTATTTTCTTACAGTTGTGGAGGCCAGAAGTCCAAAATTAGTGTCATTAGGCTGAAATCAAGGTGTTGGTGGGAGCCGTACTCCCTCCGGAGGCTCTATATGAGTATCAGTTTCTTGCCTCTTCTAGCTCCTGGAAGCTGCTGCCATTCCTTGGCTCCTGGCCCCATCACTCCAGTCTCTGCCTCAATGGTCATATTGCCCCCTCCTCTTCTGTGTGTGTCAAATCTCCCTCTGCCTTTCTCTCATAAGGATATTAGTAATTACATTTAGGGCTCACCTAACAATCCAGGACCCTTAACTTAACACTGCAGTTTTTGCCTTATGAGGTAATATTTACAGATTCTGGAGCTTAGGTCTTTATCGTTCAGGGTCATTATTCAGCTTACCACATTAGTCAACCTCAGGGCCTCATTGAAGCACTCAAGGAAGATGATATATGCAGAAATGCTTTCTTCATGATGAGCAAATATATTATCACTTTCTTAAGTGATAGGTAATGATTTAAAGTATTTTTATTGTAATAATGATAATATATTCTGTCTCAATAGTAGAAGGTACACTAAAGTAACATAGTAGAGTAAGATGTTTACAACAATAGAGGTAAATTGGGGACAGCCTTCATTGTACATTGATTGAGCACCTACTGTGTACCAGGGCTCTTTTAAGCACTTGAAATCCATTAATAAATAAAGTAGGTAAAGATCCTTGGCTTCATGGAACTTATATTTTAACAGTGAAGGCTGGAGGAGACAGAGAATAAACAATAGATGTAGTCATAATAAATTCACATTAGTATAAATAACATAATACATTTATGGAGCCCATAAGGAAGTTAGACAATGATTGCTATGGAGAAAGCAGGGCTGGGGGTTCGCAGTTGGTGGTAGTTGGATGAATATACGTATTGAGCAGGCTTGCAGGAGGTGAGAGCATGCAACCCTGCAGGCGTGTGGAGGAACCGTGGTCCAGGGTGACTGTAGTTGTGAAAGACTGAGGTGGATACTTGGGTAAATTGTTAATAGAAATGAAGCAGTCACTGTTCCAGTGTGTTTTTTTCAGCACAGTTCCACTATTTGTGAGTTTCAGGAAATGTGAACAAAAATGTGAATGGAGGCCAGGCACATTAGTGAGGCAGGCCTGGGGGAGACAATTGGAAGTCTTAGAGATGCAGCGAGGGCCTCACCCACCAGGACAGCCCCCGGCACTCTAGCAGGATGACACCAGTGAGCGTGGAGTGGTCAGCCTTTGAAGGAGAAGCTAGAAGTACAAATTTTCATGTGAAGTTTCCGATTTAAAAATGTCAATGGTGGTCAGATCTTATTTATATTTTGTTCTGTAAACATAATCCCTGCCTTTTCTTTTTACGTTCTCTCTTGATTGGCTCAACTTTATGTTCAGATAGTCAGGTGATCCGATCACAGCAGGGTGGAGCTGCCAGGAATCAAGAGGATGGGGCTAGTGGATCTTCTGGGAGGGCGAGATGCCAGTCAGGCTTGGGAGAAGGTGGGGGGAGTGGTCCTTGCCCCAAAGCCACACAACTCAGTCTGTCCCAGATTCTGCCTAGACCTTGGCAGGTAGAGCCACCAGGAGTTGAGAGGGTGGGGCCGCAGGGAGCCCAGAGAGTGGGGCTAACAGATCTCCCCTGAGGGGGAGGTGCCAGTTAGGTTCACAGGTAAGTGGGAGGAATGACCCCCCACCTCAAAGCCACACAACCCAGTCAATTACATCTTCTGAGTCTGCCCTGACTTTTACAACTCAGCCTGGGCAGCTGACTCCTCAGTAGGGCGCAAGCTCTGCAGGCTGGGGAAAGAGGAAGTCTAGATGGTGGGGGCTTATTGCTCTCTCCCAGGCTGATGGGTATGGAGGGAAGTGCTTCAGCCAAGAAAGGTGGTGTCTGTGGTGTAGAATAATGACTCAGCACAGGGATCCTGGATACTGTCCCTTCAGTTCTCTCCCTAGAGCCACAAACTACAGTCTCTCCTCAGGTGACTCTAGTCCACATTGCCCTTCCTCTGTAGGAACCCAGGGTGAATGAATGAGATTTTGTGCATTGGCTCTTTAAGAGTGTGCCTCTGCCTCTAGTAAACTCCTGTCTTTCCTTGATGGACAGAATCCCTGCTGATTTTCACAGCCTGATATTATGTGGGCACCTCTTCCTGGCTCTGGTGTTCTGGGCTGGGGAGCCTGGCTTGGGGTTTAGACCCCATGCTTCTCAGGGGAGACCCCCACAGCTAAGAGACATCCCTCTGGAATTGTACCCACTGCCTAGGGCTAGTTCTTTTTTGCATCTCCACCCTTCCTACCAGTCTCGATGTGGCTTCTCCTATAAATCCTTGGTTATAAGACTTCTCTTCAGCTAGTCTTCAGTTGGTTATTCAGGTTGATTGATCTATCTATATTTTAGTTGTAATTTCAGTTTGGTCCCAGGAGGAGGTGAGTGTAGCAACCACCTACTACTCTACTGCCATCTTGGATCCCTCCTCTCTAAAGACTTCTCTATAATTTAAAAAACACCATATACTTGTGTTATGCTTACAATGAAAACATAGTACTTCCTAATATAATTTTAAAAAATTAAGAGGTTTGGGAGGGGAGGTGGCAGGATATATGAGTGGTGACTGTCTTTTAAAGCCCCTGTAAAATTGAAATATGGTTTAAGAAATAAAACACAATAATTCTAAAAAATGATTCTGATGGAAATTCATTTACTAAAATGGTGGGCCAAACTAAATATATCCATGGGCCAGATTCAGCTCAGCAGCCATCCCTTTCCAACTTCCAGTTTATGGGATACATTAATCAGACTTCAGAATGTCTGCCCAGCCCAGGGTGGGTCACAATTTCCCCAGGGTCAGCATGAGGAGGGCAGGGTGGAGAAAACTGAAGTTCACACTCCATCCTTGAGATGACCGGGGGTCACCCTGTACTGTGGTTTCAAGTTTCCCTCCATGAAGCTCATATTGGGCCCACACTGACCACTCTTTTCCTCACATCCTTTTATACTTAGATTCAGCACTTAGTCTAACCCTTGGTATTTATTTCATAGCATGTTGTGAGATCCTGAAGGAAAGGAATACTTAAAAACTTTTCTGGAGGCTTCTCATATTGCTTGATAGACCTCATATATATGCAAATGGTGTGTAAATTATAAAGCACTCTATAAATGTTAATGATGGTTTTCATTGTGGTTGCCAGTAGATGCCTTGCTATTATTGCCAGAATAAATGATGGGTTAAGCCTAGAGATCTAAAGACCAGTTGTAATCTTGTATTTATTTATTTATTTATTTATTTATTTATTTATTTATTTATTTATTTTGGTGCTCTCTTTTATTAGTGAAAGTCCAAGCGGGTATGACTAGCAAGTTACCACCTCCCTGTTGGAATCACTGCACTGCCTAGTTACTATTGGTGAACAAAGTGGCAGATGTTGCTACTTTTCATCAAGGTCTGCTTCCAGACACCCGCAAAGATTGTACATCCCGTCCCCTTGAAGTTAGACATGAAGCGTGACCTGCTTCACCCACTGAAATGTGAATGGAAGTGTCATGGGTCACTTTCCAGAGGAGGCTGTAAACGAATGGGGCTCAACTCTCCATCCTCTTTTCCCTGCCTCAGCAAGTATGGAAATATTTATTGATACGGAGAGCTGATGGGGAGTCAGCATGTGGAGTACAGCTGTCCTGCGGAGTGGCCCTGACCGCTAAGATATATTTCATGCCACCAAGATTTGACTATTTGTTTTTTTAGATTAATCTCAGATTATTTTGACTGGTATAAATATCTATATATATAAAAGCCAAGTGACCAGAATGACTGGTTGCTATGACACACACTGCGCCAGGCTCAATGGGGGTGAAGCCAGCCAGCCAACCTCCTGCATCTCCTCCCCCTGGCTGGCCAGCCCTGATCGACCCTGATTGGGGCAGCCAGCTGAACCCCACCCATGCACAAATTCATGCACTGGGCTTATTTATGATATACTAGAGGCCCAGTGCACAAAATTCGTGCAATGGGGGGGGGGGGGTCCCTCAGCCTGGGCTGCGCCCTCTTGCAGTCCAGGAGCCCTCAGGGGATGTCTGACTGACAGCTTAGGCCCGCTCCCGGTGGGGAGCGGGCCTAATCTGTCAGTCCGACACCCTTAGTGCTGCCTTGGAGGCAGGAGAGGCTCCCACCACCACCATTGCACTCACCAGCTGTGAGCCTGTGCTGAGTGGTGCTCCCCCTGTGGGAGCGCACTGACCACCAGGGGGCAGCTCCTGCATTGAGCATCTGCCCCCCTGGTGGTTGGTGTGTGTCACAGCGACCAGTCATTCTGTCATTGGGACAAAACTGGTTCTCCGACATCCCCCAGGGGGTCCCAGATTGTGAGATGGTGAAGGTCAGGCTGAGGGACCCCACTGGTGTATGATCAGGGCCGGGGAGGGATGTGGCAGGTTGGCCAGCTGAGAAGGAACCGTGGCAGGGCTCCAGGGTGTGTCAGGCCCGTCTTGCTCAGTCCCGATCAGTCGGACCCCAGCAGCAAGCTAACCTACTGGTCAGAGCGTCTGCCCCCTGGTGCACATCATAGCAACTGGCCAACCAGTTGACTGTCTGCCCCCTGGTGGTCAGTGCACATCACAGTGAGCAGTTGAGTGGCCTTAGCATATCATTAGCATATTACTTTTTGATTGGTTGAATGGCCAATTGGATGACCGGACACTTAGCATATTAAGCTTTTATTATATAGGATGTCATATATGATATATGTTATATACACATATTACACACACACATATGTTAGACCATTATATATATACTAGGGGCCCAGTGCACAAATTCGTGTACCTTGAAAGGAACTGTGGGCCGTGGTGGGTACAGGGATGGGTCTTGGCTCATCCTCTGTACCCCCACCTGGCCCCTCCCGCCATGGCCCCCAGTCCCCTGTCTGTCAGCAGCCCTGCTCCCATCGCTGCTACTCCCACGTGCTGAGGGCACTGGCCCTCCTTGCACCTGCTGAAGGTGTGAAGTGATTGGGACCGGAGCCAGCAGTGGGTGCGAGCAGCGGCTGCTGTCTTAATCGTCCCTCAGGAGCAGGGGAAGGTGGAGAAGCTCTGAGGGGCGATTGGGGCTGGCAGCTGCCGCTTGCACCCACTGATGGTACCGAGCCATCAGGGCCGGCGCGAGGCGCGGGCAGTGGGTGTGAGCAGGGCTGGTGCTGGCAGCAGCTGTGAGTGCTGGCCGGTACTGCAGCATGTGGGAGCAAAGAATTTTAAGAAACTACCAGAGGCTCACCCCGATGACAGCACCCGGCTCCCTGCCTTGGTCTGGTGCCCCCGCTCACCTGCTCCACCATCCCGCCACAGCTGATGCCCTCCATATTCCATGCTCTGCCACATGCTGATCTGCTGCCGATGCCCACCATGTGCGCCGTCTGGTGGTCAGCACACGTCATGGCTACTGGTTGTTCAGTTGTTCCGCCGTTTGGTCTATTTGCATATTAGGGTTTATATATATATATATATATATATATATATATATATATATATATATATTTATTTAACAGGCTATTATATGTTTAATAAGCCATTATATCTTAGATATGTAGTATCTTATGGCAGCCCCCATGTGGTCAAAGATGGCTGCCCCCATGTGGATACAAGATGGCCACCACAAAATGGTTGGCAGGAGAGGGCAGTTGTGGGCACTTGGGGGAGACAAGGCCAGCAAGGGAGGGCAGTTGCAGGGGACCCAGGCCTGTAGGGGAGGGCAGTTGGGGGGGACCCAGTCCTGCAGGGCAGAGCAGTTGGGGGGGACCAGGCCAAAAGGGGAGGACAGTTGGAAGGGACCAGTCCTGCTGGGGAGGGCAATTGGGAGGAGCCAGGCCAGCAGGGGAGGGCAGTTGGGGGGGACCAGATTGTCAGGGGAGGGCAGTTAGGGGCAATCGGGCCAGCTGGGGAGCAGTTAGGCATCAATCAGGATGGCAGTGGAGTGGTTAGGGGGTGATCAGGCTGGCAGGCAGAAGCGGTTAGGGACAATCAGGCAGAGGCAGGCAAGCGGTTGGAGCCAACCAGCAGTCCTGGATTGTGAGAGGGATGTCCAACTGCAGGCTTAGATATGTAGTATCTTATCTATGTATACATGTATCAGGCCATCACTTAACAAAAAGTAGCACTATGCTATGGAAGAGCACAAGCTTTAACGTCAGACCTGGAGGTTTTGGACCTGGCTTCTTTGTTTGCTGAATGACCTTTAGGCTTTAGTTTCTGCATTTTTGTGATGAATATAAAGACTAGGACCAACTTCCTTTGGCTGAATGAAAATGAGAAACTGTGCAAATTACATATATATCACCTTGAGGTTTTCAGTGTGTGCATAAAGCATGAATCCATTCAGTAGAGTGAGGCAAGCAAGGTGCCTAGGGTGCAAAATGTAAGGAGGGACCTACTATCAGGCTCATGCCAGAGTGGACACATGCCTACTGAAGCATCTGTCACTCCCTGGGCAGGAGATCATAAGCTTCTTGCTGGTCAGAGCTGTGTTGGCTTCATCTTCCTCCAAGGCCTCATCCCTTGAATGGTAAATAACATGATTTTTATTTATAGAGAGACAGACCAGCACTGTTCTTTTCCTGTAATCAGAGCGAGAATTGACACTTCAACAAAAATTCCACTACTAGTCTTGGACCACCAATTTCTTTAGAAAGTTGGTGCAGCTTTCGCCTTTCAGTTTGTGTTAGCTGTGATGCTTTGAAACAAAGCGGATCTTGGGGTCAGGGGTCAGGCTGGGTTATCATGGGTGTTTAGTGATGTCCTTTGAGTTCAGATCCACTGTTGTTGGCAAACTCCCAATCCACTTTGGACTGTTGTCAACGAAAGAACTGGAGGCAATATTTACCCCAACTAGGCACAGTTCCAAATGATTGGATAAACTAGACTAAACTAGGACTCATGGAAAAAAAACCTCGCCAGTGCCTTTTATTAGCTGAGTCAGTTTAGAGATTTGAATCCAACCAAAGTTATGCATTCTCTATACCAAGATTATTACCATCCTAGGTAAATAGGCAAATATTATTCCATTTCATAGACACATATTTCTGCTGTCATGTGACATTTGCATTCCAAAGAATGTTGAATTCTGCGAAAATGAGCAATTAAAAGAACTGGGCTTGTTTTTACCTTTGCACTTTTGTAACTAGACAACATAATACAAATAATCATCATAAAAATGCTAACACATTTTAAAAGACTAAGTTTCTAAAAAACAACAAACAAAAAAACTACTAAAAAAAGGACTTTGCCTTTGAAACAACGATGAAGGTAGCTTGATGGAAGGGGATTTAAGACAAGAAGGGCTTGCTGAGTTCTGGAGACAAGGGCAACACACAAAGTTTGGGGAAAACCGAGCAATATGCCTTTGCTGTACATAGCTGAGCAGAGCAAAGAGGAAGAACCTGGGGTGAGTGGGCATCTCGCACAGCGCTGTATTCCTTCCTGGTTTGCAGCTTTCAGTCTTGTTAGTGTACTTGGCATCAGTGATGCTCAACTTTCACACACTGGGACAAATCATGTGTGAGTCCATGTGACTCCTACTGCCATAATGCATATTTCTAGAACATAAACTATTTCCTATGTGACTAACTGACTAGGTTGTGTTTATATTCAGGAATGAACTTCTATGATTGAGATCAAGGGAATTTTCAAGGAGCAAGAGCAGGTTGAATATTGACCAAAGAGACTCATATAGTCTCTATTCAACTTTTTGCACATAATTTTCTCTTACCCAGAAGGGAAACTCACACCTTCTTTTTGTATTGACATATATGGTATTATTTTATAAAAGGAAACTTCTCTCTCTCTTTTTTTTATTTTCTCTCTCTCTCTTTTTAAAAGCATGAAACTTATAAACAAATGAGTTAAAATAGTTTAAATAAAGTTAGTGAACATTTTTAGAGCAAATGGGTTCCGATTTGGATAAGGGAAGGAGGTTTGGCTTCCCAATTTCTCTTATTTTATCACCATTGGTAGGAAAAAATGGTTATCCTGAAGGCATCTAGACATTTCAGGAAAAACAAGATCACAGGCTTTATTTATTTATTTTTAAAGCTATTTTGATTCCTGGCAAAATCCCATATATGTTTGCTGTTTTTGGTTTAGTTTTTGCTGAACTCTTTGTCTATTAACTTCAAAATCGAAGTGAAGTTCAAGGGAGAGTTAATCAGCACAATATGTTTTTGATTATTTGTATATAACTCAGCAGAATGGTGTTTGGTCAGTTATTTATTTTTTTCATTTCTAATTTTCATTGAACCTCGTGAATTTTTACCCATTTCCTTTCTTTGGCTTTAATTTAACGAATGTCCTTTTCATGAACAAAAATATTTGCATTTTGAGAGGCTCAGATTTTGTCAGAACATCAATATTCCCAAAGTGGGACGCGATGAATTTCCCATAAGGAATGTTGGGGTGGTTTGCAAGCTGGAGGTGGGGCTTGGAAATCTTTTACTACTTCTCTTATTTCTTGACTTGCCCTTTTGTTGGTTCTTAAAGCTAATATGGTTGCTTCGGTACTGCGAATAATGGCTTTAGACACGAGAACAACAATAAAAGCAGTGCTCCCATTCCTGTTAACCCCCTCTGCCCTGCACAAACACTGAAACTCAATCTCTGCTCCTTGCTTTACAAAAAGAGTAGCTCCAAAGCAACACATTTAAAGAATCCGGAGTATTTTGCATGGGTTAATAAAGTAAGAAGAGTACTTATGATCTGTCAACTTTGAGATAGTATCAAGGTCTGTTGGGCAGTTTATTTTTCCTCCTTAATTCTTCCAACTGTCTTCTTTTATCGAATTCTCCTGTCATTCCGACTTCCTAGGTGAATTTACTCAGCTCTTCCAGATTTTGTGACTTTGACAAGTGTCAGGAATGCTTTGCTCCCAGACTGCTGGATCGGAGTGCTGTTCTTCAGCAGGAATCACGGGAGGACCGCTGGTCTGCGACACTCAGGCGGGCCCATGGCTCTTCAGAGAGGCTCAGGCCCCTGCGAACCCTGCTACCAGCCTTCATCTGCAGAAGACAGGACTCTGGAGCTTGCTTGTGTCCATCAGCTGTCTCCAGAGGCTTACAGAATGTTGGTGAATTGAGGTAAGAATTGGTATCTTGGGCAGTGGGGCACAAGAGGGTAAAATATGGGGACGCAGCATGTATTATCTGCTTAAAGTGATACAACCCTGCTCACAAAAGTAGGCCCATTTTTTCCCCACCCATGAAACACATTTCCTCTGGATAACACACACTCACAAGCTGAAATCTTGAATCATTACTGGTTTTACTTACATGTACTTTCTAGCTTTAATTTATGATATGGTTTGCTTGGGTGTAAACAGTATTTCCTTCAGCTTTCAGCAATCCAGAGTACTTCAACTAAATAAAATTAACAACTTGTTTCATTTTTAGATTCACTGCCTGGGGTGGGTAGGAAGATCAAGAAAAACAGAAATAATGCAATGATATAAAACCCAATCCAAGAATAGGATTTGATATTTTAAAACTAACAGCTTTAGTGAGATATATTTCACATACCATAACAATTCAGTAATTTTCAGTATATTCGCAAAGTTGTGCAACCATCACCACTATCTAATTTCAGAATATTTTCATCACCTAACCCTAAGCCCAGAAAAAAGCCTTTTAGCAGTAACTTCCCATTCACCAGAGCCCCATTCTAGAGTTTCATTTTTGTCCCTAAGGATTTGCCTATTGTAGATACATTATATAAATGAAGCCACATAAGTGTGTTTTTTGGGACAGTCTTTTTTTCATTTAGCATGTTTTCATGCTGAATTACATTTTATTGTGTGTATACATACATATATACACACATTTTACTTACTCATTTATCAGTTAATGGACATTTCAAGACATTTTTTTGATTATTATGAATAACGTTACTATAAACATTCATGTACAAGTTCTTGCGTGAACAAATGTTTTCAGTTCTCTTGGTGTGAACTTAGGAGTGGAATTGCTGGGTCTGTGTTTAACCTTTTGAGGAACTGATTGTTTTCTAAAGTAGCTGCACCATTTTATATTCCTACCAATAGTGTCTGAGGATTCTAATTTCTCTACATCCTTGCTAACACTTGTTATTATCTTTCTTTTTTTATTTTAGCCATTTTAGTGGGTGTGAATTGGTATCTTATTGTGCTTTTGATGTGCATTTCCCTAATAACTAATGATGTTGAGCATCTTTTCATGTACTGTTGGCTATTTGTATTGGAGAAATGTCCATTCAAACCTCTTACCCATTTCTAAATCGAGTCATTTGTCTTTTTATTGTTGAGTTGTAAGAGTTCTTTATATATTCCGGATACAAGTCCCCAGTGTATGATTTGCAAATGTTTTCTCCCATCCTGTGGACTGTGTTTTCACTTTTCCTAGGGGTTTCTTTTAAAACACAAACATTTTTAACTTTTATGAAGTTCAATTGATCATATTTCCTTTTTCCATTTATGCTTTGGGCATTTTATCTAAAAAAAATCCATTGCCCAATCCAAGGGTGTGAATACTTACTCCTATGTTTTATTTTAAGAATTTATAGTTTTCGCTCTTACATTGAATCTTGGATCCATTTTCTGCTAATTTTTGTATATGGTGCAAAGTAGGGCTCCACCTTCTTACAATGAATATTCAGTTGTCCCAGCACCATTTGTTGCAATGAATATTCAGTTGTCCCAGCACCATTTGTTGAATAGACTATTCTTTCCCGTTAAATTGCCTTGGCATCTTTGCTGAAAATCAAGGTTATATCTGGACTCTCAATTCCATTCCACTGATCTATGTTGTCAGAATCCCTATGTTGTCATCATCACACCAGCAGCAGACTGTCTTGATTATGGTAGTTTCTTTGTAAGTTTAAAATTGGGAAGTATGAAGTCATACTACGTTTTCAAGATAGTTTTGGTTATTGTGAATTTGTTGCATTTCTATATAAATTTTAGATCAGCTGGTCAATTTTTGCAAAAATGGCAGCTGAGGTTTTGATAGTGAAATAGGATTTGTTTAAAAAAAAAAAGAAGTCATGACTCAACCACTAGCATTATCTTAAAATATAAGAAAACAAAATGATTGTGAAGTGTGTGTGTAGTGAGCTAGAGAGGAAGATTAAATTGTAGCATATGTTTGGAATCAGGGAGGTCTGGGCTCCTTCTGGGTGCTCCAATTGTTAATATAATTTTTGCATAAGTTATTTAACTTTTTTGTTTCCTCATAAAAATTATAAAGTTGAAATAAATATGGGTATATTGTAGGGTGATTATAAGCATCAAGTCAGGCAACTTGTTTTTTATGCTCCTGGCATAGTATGGCACATTGGTGCCCAGTATATAACAGCAATTATTATTGTTATTGGACATTTATCACTTCTGTTAAGAAGAAAATTAAAAGACATGAGACAAATTGTAGACTTAATTACATAGATAATAATATAAGGGAGAGTTCTTGGCACCAACTTGTAAATAGCTCATTAAAATAAGACTTGGCTTCTTTACTTGATAGAACCCAATTGATTAGGACAGCCATAGTGTGGGGCATTTTAAAATATACTGTTGCTTGAAAAAAGAACATAATACACCAAAATAATATACTATAATCTGAGGTCTGTACAGGTCCAAGCTATAACTAAGCTGTTGTTTACCGTTTTCATTGTCAGTCTCTCTCTCTCTTTTAAAAAGATATGTTTTTATTGATTTCAGAGAGAGGAAGGGAAATGGGAAGAGAGATAGAAACATCAATGATGAGAGAGAATCATTGATCAGCTGTCTCTTGCATACTCCCTACTGGGGATCGAACCTGAAACCTGGGCATGTGCCCTGACTGGGAATTGAACCGTGACCTCCTGGTTCATGGATTGACACTCAGCTACTGATTCACACCTGCTGGGTTCATTGTCATTCTCTTGAGTGTACATAGAATTTTCCAGAAGCCAGATGACATGTGATGATATCATTGCTCTGATGGTTAACAGAATGTGGGCTTCTGTATTCTTGTGTTTTAGATGTGTTTTTTTTTTAGTTTTAATAGCAAAGATGGTAAATATAAAAAGACATATCCCTTATGAACAAAAGTTCTTTGAGGTTCTCCATAATTTTTTAAAGTGCAAAGGGATTCTGAGACCAAAAACTTTGACAATTGCTATAACAGACAAACCCTTGGATAACAATAACATATTTTTTGAGCACCTTCTGTATGCCCAATACTGTGCTAACTGCTTTCCTTGCATTATCTCATTGAAGCCTGATGACAAGCCATTGTTGTATCTCATTTTAGTGAAGACAAAACTGACCCTGAGAGGGATTAACTGCTGAGGGTCACATGGCTGGTCAGCTGCAGAAGTAGGATCAGAACTCATTGCATCTCTCCTGGGCTCTGTCTTCAGATTCCATAGCCTTGGAGATTCAGAGGATATTTAACTTCACAGTGAAGCCCTGCTCTGGGATCTGAGGAGCTGAAAGTCTGAGGTATGTACTGAGCACACGTTTAGATGCCAATTTCGGATTATGAATCCCTAGCTAGTTGATTGGAACAAAAAGCTGTGGCCAGGATTGTGTCCATAACATTCCCAGAGATCTTGCCTGGACACTCCCCACTCTTTCAAAGAGGGGTTTGTTGGCTGCCCTCTGTCTTTACCTCGTTAGATTTATGAGCTTTTGCCTGCAGCCGAGGAGGGCTGGCCAGCGTTGCAAGTCCTGCTGTGGGGGCTGATTAATCATGAGCTTCCAAGTGAAACTTGGGAGAGAGAAGAGCACAGCCAGGAAGGTTATGGACAGGGCTGGGTCCCGGCTTGTCGGCTCCTTTTGGTGCCAATGTCTCCACTTCGGGCCTTTCAGCAACAAAAGGAGAGGAGGGAGAACGGAGCTGGGTGGAGGACTGTTACAGCCACTATTAGAAAGAAAGAAAGAGATCATTAGACTTGTATGTTGTGAAATATTCTTGATCCTTGCTTATACAATGTTATAGGTATCTGAAATTGACCTAATTAATTTCCATCATTTGAGAAGTTTTCTTAAAAATTGCCATTTGCTATGTGTGTGATCCACAGGAGACCCCAAGCCACCAAGCTATGCATGAGCACACCTTTGGTGGGTGCACTGGCCCCACTCCCCCCCAATTTCCTGATGAAGAAACTAAAGACCAAAAAATCTGAGGGGTTTGCTTGATATCCCACAGCTGGTTTACACCACAAACATACTGCTATTTTACTTTTTTTCAGATGTCCTATATTTCTGAATTTTAAGGATCAGCAATTAAAAAAAAAATGGGAACAGGGATGGAATGGGGCATGAGGAATATAATATAGGATTGCCAACTTTTCTTTGAACAAGTAAATACATTAAGAAGCCATAACTACTATCTGATGTCAGCGCTGCTCATAAAAGAAAGGACATTATGTGTATTTTAACATCCTTTTAGTAGCCTAAATTTAGCTGTATGCACTCCTCTCTTTTCTCCTACCACCCCTTATAAGGCAGGCTCCTCAAGCTGATATTTGGCCACTACTGGACTATAATTTTGATTCAAGCAGAAGGTCGGGCATAATTGCCCTGTGATCTCTTCTTTGGGGAGGGAGTGCTGCTTCCCGATCATTTGAATACAGGTGTGAATGCTAATGCTTGCAAGCTGAACCCCCAGGGCTGGGCTGCAGCCAGTCCTCTGAGAACCTGAAAGGTGCCTGAATTCCCATGAGGACCGAAGCCCACGGGGCCTGGGTCTCTGACTACCTGTTGAGACCATTAAAGTGACTGATGAGAATCTGTGGGATGGCTTTCCATTTCATTTTCACTTGGATCCCAAACCTATAGGATGGAGCAAAAGGTTAATGCAAACATCAGCTGTCTCTAATTATCTAGCCTTCCAACATCAGGGCTCTGCAAGAAATCAGAGCTCTGGTGTTCACGCAAGCTAAACTCAGCTGACCACAACAAGAAAAAGAGAAATAACTGACCTTACTTGGATTCCTCCAGGATCTCCATAGCAATGATTTTTTGGTCTTCTGTAATAATGGAGCTATAAATATATTAGCTCGGAATGGGTGAATGTGATGATACCAAGTGTCTGTTATTATAGGTCAGAATGTGGAAAAAAGCCTCCCCCAAGCAGTTCCGTTTATTCCCAAGTCTCAGCAAAATGGAGACCCTCAAGGTTAAGATGTCCAGCACACTAGTAGGATGACCAAGAGGCTTCGTCATTTCAGGTATGTGGATGACCAGTGGGGTGATCAAAGATTTCCCTCCTAAATCCTGAGTTAATTTTAGGAACTCTTAGGCCTTCTAGAAGGTTCTGAGAAGTCTGAATTAAAATGGGCTATGGGAGATTTCCCTAGAGCAGTGGTCAGCAAACCGCGGCTCGCGAGCCACATGCGGCTCTTTGGCCCCTTGAGTGTGGCTCTTCCACAAAATACCACGGCCTGGGCGAGTCTATTTTGAAGAAGTGGCGTTAGAAGAAGTTTAAGTTTAAAAAATTTGGCTCTCAAAAGAAATTTCAATCATTGTACTGTTGATATTTGGCTCTGTTGACTAATGAGTTTGCCAACCACTGGGCTAGAGCAATGACCAACACCTAGGATGGCATTAACCCTTATCTGTGTGCCCAAGTACACTAATTACTAGACACTATTCCAGACCTGGAGAGTGTCATCTTGCTGTACTGCCCTGTTTCGATCACTCTGCCCTCACTTCCCATCTCTGGGTTAGTTTTAGAGGCTATAGGATCAATCTGGTCTTTCTGGGGACTGCAGAGTCTGTAGTGTATTGGAATGATAATGGGAGTTTAATCAGGGTTGAGGACACAGTTAAATTAAACCAACTTAATAACTATTTCCTGAGCAACTACTATGTGCAAGTACCAACTCTTGTCACCTTGTTGCAGCTAATGGCACAGGAGAGAGTTATGAAAATTTGAAATCCTTGGAACTTTGAATCTTTGGAAAGGGTCAAATCCTGAGTACAAGAGTATTGATTTACTTAGCACATTATTGCTTTAATACATGCTTTCTATTGTGATCTCATTGAACAGTGCTCTTACAATCTCCATTTTTCTGAAGCTCAGAGAGGTGAGGTGTTTTACCTGAGGCCACATGACTAATAAATGGCAGAACTGAAGTCCACGCAGCTCTAACTCCAAAGCTGATTATGCTGTGTTATAATGATCACCAACCCTCTTTTCCAGATTCTGTCCATGAAATAACTGCAAGGCTACACCTGGACCCACCAATTCATCTCAAACTCAATGATCTTTTGAATTTAACCACTCTTATGTAGCATTTCAATAGTCATGTGGACCTTGTCAACCTTACCACATCTGCCCGAAGGACTGCAGTGCTGGAGAGGAATATTCTGGAATGCTTCCCTGTGTGGAAACCCAATTGACCAAAGCCCAATGCCATGAACCTAAAGGTTGTAGGAACCACCTCTCAACTTTGGCTGAGAGATGACTAATCATTTTTCCTTCTTGCTGCTGAAAATGTCCACTGGGAATGGGGTCTGACTTCCAGAGCCATGAATTACAAATGCAGGTTCAAGAAGATCTTCAGCAGATTTGGAGGTTCTCAGTCCAATCGGATCTTTGTAGTCGGCTGTATAATATTGACCAAGACTAAATTTGAATAAAAATAAAATGGATTTTGCCACTTTCCAGGCCTGAGCTGCAGAAATGCCTGGAGATTTAATGACCTTCTGTGTCCATTAAGGAATCTGACAGACATGAAGTTTTATGAGGTATGGACCAAAAATGGATCAGGTTCTCGATGCCAAAAATTCATTAGGCCTGCAATGAAGGATGCAGCTGATCTATATAGCAGATATATTTTGAGGTAGTGAAACCGAGTAAAAGAATAAGACCTTGTAAATTTAATGTTTATTCTGGGGACTGATCATTTAAAAGAGAAACATTTTTAGTGTGACTGGGTAATATGTTTTTCTGCTCTATTTTTCTTCAGAGGCCTAGTTCCTTTCCTCTTTTCCGTGGGGGCGATAGTGGACTTTTCCCTATTATCGTATGTTGGCTCAGGGGAATAGACACTGGGCCTTGCTGGTTCTTTCTCTAGACTGATTTCTTTCCCTTTTAAAAATTAAAAAAATATATTTTTATTGATTTCAGAGAGGAAGGGAGAGAGAGAGAGAGAGAGAGAGAGAGAGAGAGAGAGAGAGAGAGAGAAACATCAATGATAAGACAGAATAATTGATTGGCTACCTCCTGCACACCCCACCCGGGCATGTGCCCTTGACCAGAATTGAACCTAGGACCCTTCAGTCTGCAGGCCAACGCGCTATCCACTGAGCCAAACCAACTAGGGCAGACTGATATCTTTTGATTCTGTTACCAAAGGGCCACAGGGGGATGAAGCACCTCCCCCACCCCCCCAGGCCAGCCCTCATTATATATTAGTATTTGTCCCATCCTCTTTAATAAAATGAAAAAGTATTTGGTTTGTTCTGAGTGTATTACCAACAATCACAGGACTTGACAGAAGATTAGTTTAGAGAGTGAGTTGAACGAATCCATCTACCACCTTTCTAGGTCTTGAAGTAATAGGAACAGTTGCTGAAAAAAAAAAATACGGCCTTTGAAACAAGAAGAGATACCATCACCAGGGAGCCAGAAACTTAGTTCTTGGAAGATAAGAGAGCACAGAGTTATATTTTCAGAGAAACCAGAGGGTAGAAAATGTAGGTGCAAAGCAACCTTAGGAGTAAAATCACTGTAGAGATCAAGGCCATTTCATGTTCTATATTCATCTGAGTTTTGCTGCTTGGATGCAGGTGAAGAGTAAACAGAGCTGGATTCAGTCAAGGTTGGATTTGCCAAGCGCCAATGACAGAGACAGGAAAGGAGAGTGAGGTCATATATGCACAGAGGGCTGAGAATCTGTGCACAGAATGACAACAGCGACAGGCTATGTAGTCTAGTCTGGGAAGAGAGAGATGTGATAAAGGGTTATATTCAATGATCTGAGGTCTAAGTGGGGCTAAGGAACTGTTGAAGATTGATACCAGGAGTGGCGATCATAGACAGACAGTAAGATGCTTAAACATGAGATGCTGGAGATGGTGGAGGTCAGGTCCAGGATGGGGCCACAGGAGCTGTTGTTTGTATGGACGAGGTGGGAGAAGATGTCACTATTAAGTGTGGAGGGCCAAGGACTCTGTGTTCCCAAACAAACCAAAAAGCCCCAGAGAAGCCAGACCCAATCCAAGAAGCAACAACCCGTCAGCATCGACACTAAAATACAGCCACATACTGTTCAACAGAAATGCGCCTAAAACAAAACAACCCAGGAACGTGAAAAATTAAAGAACAGGCAAGTTCTGGCCAAAGGAAAGGCAAGCACAGGAATGTGAATGGCTGATAAGGGATAGTGTCAAAGGGAAAAACATTAAATGAGGAAAGGAGTTATCGTTTCTATTTGGTAAGATTTATAGTCCACAAAGAAGTTGTAATCATGATGAATCTTTATATTCCTAACCATGTAAACTTGAAATATATGAAAAGTCAAACTATTAAGAGAAATAGCTAATGTAGGTCAGATACTATAATAGGCACAATTCATAAACAGCAGTGATACACATACTTTCTTATTTATACATGTACATAACTTGTTTTTATTTTAGAATCTATGAACATTTTTAAAAGAGTAGCTACTAAGCATGTGTATTGCATAAATGGCTAACAATAGTAAAGTCTCATCAGCCAGTAGAAGAACATTCAAAGTTTACCAACAGGTAGCTGATTGTTTCTATCACACCAAAGCTTAAGTCTTAAAACCTAAAAATGAAGGAATAAAATCTGCTCCAGTAACTTAATAAGATTCTGCCTCCAACTTTGATTCAATTCCTGTTCATGTGTAAGACATAAGCCTTCAGAGTCATTAAATTCCCATTTTAACTGGCTTGCCGGCTGTAAGTTAATACGCAGACTTACTTAGCTTTTCCCCTCCATGCTTATGCACAATGCTTTGAATGTTCCGAGTCTCCTTGCCTTTGATTGCCGTTTTATCCCAGGATTCTCATTTCCTCTCTCCCGAGTTTTGTCCAGAATAATTTTGCAGCTGAAAAAAAAAAAAGCATCTTTTGTCTTTTTCTCATAGCCTTCATTTGCATTTTAGTCTATTTTGGATTTTTTTTTCTACCATGTCTTCAATGTGCTTGATTTCCTGTTTTCATTAGCTTTACATAACTTAAGAAAAATGTGATCCAAGATGTCTGGGTTAGAGGTTATTATAAGTTTTTTACAGTAGTATGTAATATATTGACCATCACAGTGTACACTGGGCATGGCTATTTACTAAGTTGTCTTTAGATGACATTGAGTCTAAAGAGGTCATTTTCCAGGGCTCTGCACCGTGGTGACCTGGGAAGGCAGCTGCTGGGACGCACATGTAGGCACCACACACCCTCTCATTTCCAAGGCAAAAGGATGAAATAGTTTCTTTTCTCCTTCCATTAGCCCTTTTCCTTATTTTTACATTAAAAGTATTTTATTATATTCAGTAAAGTGCATAAATCTTGTGTTCAACACAATGAATTTTGACAAATGCATGTACCCTGATTGAAATATAAAGTAATCCCGTCACCCTAGAAAGCGATTTCAAACTTTTTTTCCTAGTCAGTTCTTATTCTACAACTCCCACCTCCAGGTAACCACGGACATGCTTTCTGTCACTATCAATTCATTTTCTACGTTTAAGAACGTCACATGAATGGAATCATACATATGTGTTCTTCTGTTTATGCATCATTTCACTTAGCACATTTTTTGAGACTCATCTATGTTATGTATATCAGTAGTTTATTCTTTGTTTTTTCTCAGTATCATCCCACTGTATGGACATACCACAATTTGTTTATGCATTTTTCTATTGATGAACACCTGGACTATTTCCAATTATTGCTTTTTATACATAAAGCTGTTATTTATGGACAGCTGTTTTTATGAACTTATGCATTTGTTTTACTTGGTAAATACCTAGCAGTGTGATTGGTAGGTCATAGGGTAGGTAAATATTTAAATGTATCAGAGAGTGACAATTTGTTTCCAAATGTTAAACTCCCACCAGCAATGAATGAAAGTTTTAGTTGCTCCACATTCTTGTCAACACTTAGTAGAGTTGGTTTTAATTTTAACCATTCTGGACTATATAAGATATCTCATTGTGGTTTTGCTTTTCATTTCCCTGATGACTAATGATGAGCACCCTTTCATATGCCTATTGATTGTCTTAGTCCATTCCAGATGCTGTAACAAGAATTCCATAGACTGGGTGGCTTAATCCCAATCATTTATTTTTCACAGTTCTGAAGGCTGGGAAATCAGTGCCTGGTGAGGGCTGGTCCATGGCTTGTAGACAGCCATTTTCTTGCCATATTCTTACATGTCAGAGAGAGAGGGATGGGGGGAAGGAGAGAGAGAGAGAGAGAGGGAGAGAGAGAGAGAGAGAGAGAGAGAGGGAGAGAGAGAGAGAGGGAGAGAGAGAGAGAGAGAGAGAGAGGGAGAGAGAGAGAGAGAGAGAGAGAGAGAGAGAGAGAGAGAGAGAGAGAGAGAGAGGAAGCTCTCTTCTTCTGTCTAGTCTTATAAAGGGCACAAATCTCATTCACATGGGCTTCACCTTCATGACTAATCAACCTCTCAAAGGTCTCACCTCCACATACCATCACATTGGAGGATTTCAACATTTATATATATATATTTTTGGGGGTGACACAAACATTTGGCCCATAACATTGAACATTTGAATATCTTCTTTTTGTGAAGTATCTGTTTAAGTCTTAAATATTTTTATTGGGTTAGTTTTCTTTTAATATTTCATTTCCATTGGAATAGTTTAAGTAATTAATATTCTTTAATCAAGAGCCAACTAGATGCCTTGGATTGACAAGGCTTTACTATCTTAATCAGTACAATAAACCTTTGAGGTCAATGTATTATTCCCATTTTGTAGAACAGGAAAGTGAACCTCAGACAGATTGGAATTCTCCCTTAATGTTGAAGCTTTCTGATTTGGAATATAAGGCCTCTCATATTCAGTTTCACCAGATTTCACCTGAGAAAAAGGTGAGAGGGAAGACACTGCAGAGAAAAATAATCACTATCCTTGAGATTGGTCTTAGTTCTTTATTTTTTTAATAGTTAAAAAGTCATTTATTTTTTTCATAGTTATATACTTAAAGAAAAGTTGCAAAGGTAGTGAAAATAATTCCCATATATCTAGCCTGTCTTTTTTTTGGAAACAGCTTTATTGAAACATAATTCATATACTATACAACTCACCTTTTACAATTAAATGGTTTTTAGTATATTCACATATATGTGATGTGCAACCATCACCACATATATGTGCAACCATCATTACCAATTTTGAAACATTTTTCTCATCTCAAAAAGGATACTTGTATATATACTTTCTTTATCATCCCTTTATTCCCCTCTAGCCCCTCCCACCCCTAAGCAACCACTAATCTGCTTCTGTCTTTATAGATCAACCTGCCTGGGTATTTCATATGCTTTGAATCATGTAATATATGGTCTTTGTTTCTGGCTTCTTTTGGCCCTGGCTGTTTAAGGCTGCTGTGGTCACCACCACTCCTGTTCTGTTCTCCCTGGGCACTCTGCAAACTCCATTACTAGTCCCCTTGTAGTCAGGTGTGGCACGTGGCTGAGTTCTGGCCAAAGAGGTACAAGCAGAAGTGATGGGTATACCATTTCTAGGACTGGTTCTTTGAAGGCTAAACCAAACCAAATATCCTAGCATTCCCCCTTCCCTCATACAAACTCTTTTCCCACATTTGGGCTGAATAAGGAGACTTCCCAAGATCCAAAAGAATGTGAAAACAGGAGATAGGAAAAGCCTGCTGAATGAGCAAAACTTATCGGACTGTGTGTGCCCTGGACTTTCAACAAATGTTTACTGTGCAAAGTTAGCCACTGCATTTTAGGAGTTGTCTACTACAGCAGCGTCTTATCTCCCTTTCCTACTAAAACACTCTTTGAAAACCCATAATTGTGTATATTTTATACTTTATGTATCAAGAACTCCGATCACGCGTTGTCTTTTTTCTTAAGGTGTCTTAGCTTGGCCACTCACCTAAAGAACTGTGATTGCTTTAGAATGTTCCCCTGCTTGTGGCCCGGGTACATATTTTTGTTACTCCCAAGCAATCTTCAAAACAGACCTTTCCCTAAAAGCATTTGTCTTATTTAGTTGGAAAGAGTCTGAGAAGGCAGTCATATGGAATAAATCACATTTATCCAAAAACGTTTATCAACACCCTTATAACAAATTCTTCAAGCTTAGTATTTATTTCACTGTCTTTGCTCCATAATCTCCCAGCACAGGGAGGAGGCTGCAGAGGAAACATGAGGAACAGAGCTCTGGGCATTGCAGGGACTTTACATGAATCATAAAAATCTGTTCAGTTCTCAAGATCAAAACTTCCACCCATCTGGGCTAGAAATCCTATGCATAGAATTTATGAGGGGGGTTATCTTGAATTATGTGTTGGGTGTTGGGTTTGGCACATCATAAATATAAATGATTCTCACAGGACAGTAGATTAACATCTAGGGAGGAAAAACAAGTCAGGCATCTGTGGAATTTCAGTGGGAAGATGCCCCACTCTTCTCAGAGAGAAAGGGGCTTCCTATTCCCAGGAGACAGAACTATGGTCCTTGTTCTTAAGTCCCTTCCTAACGCCTCCGCATGGGAGAAGGAGAGATGTATCTGCTCAGTGGTATTTGGAAAAGGAGCTGTGCAAGTTTGATTTGCCCCTCCAGATCTCCTCATTTTCAAAGGGGTGCCTTGGGCTGGGCTCAGAGCTGCTAGCTGGCAGCCCTGTGGGGTGCCTTAGACGGTCAGCCTAAGCCATCTATAGCAGTGACAGTGGATGGGTCTGTCCAGTTCTGAGGGGAGGTTGATTGTCTAAGCCACACCCTCCAAAACAGCTTCAACTTCATGGACATGACCCCATGTCTCTCAACTGATTCTGAACTTAGAGCAGACATGGACAATGGAAATATTTATTGATCTTTTAGATTCTAATAGATGCACGGCTAATATTTGCATGCAATACACAAATCAGTGAATGCTTATGGCAGCCCTGCTGTGTGCAAAACTGTGCTGACGTTACAAAAAGTAGTGCAGTGTTTTCAAGAACAATTCCCCAGTGATGTCACTGGGAGTCGGCACCTTCCTCAGGGTTGAAAGTGAGCCTCCTGTGGGAAGTCCTGGGAGTCAGGACTCTGCCCCCTGCTGGCTCTGCCCTCTGCCCCCTCTGCATCCACCATCCATATGGCCACTCTTTCTCCTCCTCATTGTGCTCTCCTTAACTCTGTAGAGAAGGAGGTGGGTAGGGAGGCACTGACCTTGAGCACCTGTAAGACTCATTCTGATGTAGAGAGCTCGGATTCTTGCCAATAATGTGGGGGCTCTGGCAGAAGGTCATGCCTAGCAGCTCTCTGAGATGGGCCCTGGCAGGGGGGTGGGGAGAAGGGAATCTTTGGTTTTCCTGAGTGTGGTAGTATCTCTCTCTAGTTAGGGGTGCTTTACCTTTCCTTAGCCATAAGGTCAGGAACATGTGCTTTTAGGTTTATTGGGGAATATGAAAAGAAAATGCAAACCTCATAGATCTGTACTTCAGAGACTTTGAAGCCAAGGGTATTTAATGGCTGACTGATATCCTTGATAAAGCCATGCTTTCTTTTCATTTAAATTTACTTTTTAATAGATAGATAACTTTTAACGTCTGTTATCCAGTATTTGAGGTCACAGGCTATAATATGGCTTTGCTATACTCCAAAGAAGTAAGGATTCTATCTTCAACACACCACTCAGTTCTTCCAATTGTCCAGTTTCATGAAACTAAAAGGCACTCCTTAAGTCGCAGATGTTTAAAGGATGTGCCAGGAATTGGTGTCAGACCTGGCAATTGTTTATTGACTGTTGTCTCTGTCTCCCTCCCAAGAGAATGACATTTTGGTGGGCTGGCAGTGTACCTACCTTGCATATGTATGTTTTCCACCCCCTATTGCATGTGAAATAGTTTTAGTCAGAGAGATGTTCACAGGCATCACTGGATGGGGCTTCTGGATGAGAAAAATTAAAGGGGAAGTTTAAAGTCTCAAATGACATACATCCTTTTGCTCTTGGCTCTTCCATCTTCCTTTTGCTTGGGATGGCTATAGTCATTATTGGTGCCCCAGCAGCCATTTTTGGGATCATGAAGACACTCTATGATCGAAAACTATGTGCTAAGGATAGAAGGAGCCTCGCCTAGTTTCGACAATAACACCGTAGAAATTTCATGTCAGCCATCAATTTCTCATCTCTACTCTTTCAAGTCACATGTGTTTTCTGTTACATTGCAGCAAAACTCAATTCTCCATTTTTAGGTGGCATTACTTAGAGATAAAACAGAAAAATGAGTTTTTGACATGAAAGCATTCTTTACCCAAAAGAGTTTTGGTGAAATTCTAACTTTAAACATTGAGGACGGGACATGTCCTCTCTCTCTATAAATCCTATATAGCATTGAGGCTTACTTTAAAAAAAAGAAAAAAAAGGCAGCATCCTTTCAAGTTTAATTTAGCCTGAGAAAAAAACCCTTTGCTTTGACTTAGTTGTCACTGAATGCGTGTAAAACTATTAGTTGGAGTTTCACAGAAGAGGGAGGCAGTATAGTGGAAATTGTAGGGACTTCGGCATCTGGCAGAATTGGATTTGAATCTTGACACCACTATTGACAAGCTGTACACTTTTAAACTGTCTCTTCCCCAGCCTCATCTTTCTGATCTATAAAATGAGGCCTCAGGTTAAAAAGAAAGAATCTGCAATATTGAAGAGACCTAGTGAAAAACCTACTACCATATGTGATTGTTTCCTTTCATTGGTGTCTTGCTTCTCATTCTTTCACTCAACAGATGCTTATTGAACACCTACCTTGTGCCGGGACTGCGTTGGGTATTCAGTTCTTTTACTCTCTGAGTTTGTGCCAGATGGAATTATGGCTTCAGGGCTGAACCTCTGAAGGATTAAAGTTCAACCCATTCGCTCACTGGCATTAGTGGAGGGGGGAATGGGTTTCAGAGCTTCATCACAAGGTTTCAGTTAAGAAACCAAATTGAAATTTTAGTGACATGGTAAAGTTTGGCGATTAGCATTCAAAACCAGATGTAAGGGCTAGAGATGGGTCTGGGGGACACATTCAGTATTTGGAAGCTAGAGTGAAACTATGAAGTTCCATCTGGACAAAGTTGTACCTCTCCAGGAAACAGAATGGATTTGGGTATACAGAGCCCTAAAAACTGAAGTGAAACGGGGCTCAGTTTCATGTGTCCCACAGATGTAGACCAAGTACTTGAATATATTTAAAGTCAAGAAAGAATTTACAGTAAGAAAGCATATATTTTACCCAAGCCAGACCCTGAACCTTTTCAGTACATCTTTCCTCAGTTACCTCTCAATGAACTTGGTCAACTGTGCTAATTTTCAAAAGGTTAGCAAATTTGAGTTTATTCAGTATATATTATTTGTGAATATGACATGAAATAAATATTTAGAAGAAAGACTTAGAGCAGAGAGAAGTGAAAAAGCACATAAAATTTACCTTGTGAAAAATTAAGTTATTCATTTTTCTCCCTTTATTCCTTAAGACCCTGGGCTCAAGGGATTTGCAGTTATAAAGAATAACTATAATAGTGACTCATATTTGCTAAACATGTTTTAACTGCTGGGAATTTATGTGGTTTATTATTACCTTTAGTTCTGACCATTAATAGCTGTCTTTCATGAATACAAGACTTGATGTTGTCTCATTGGATAGCAGTGGGCCATAGTGGAAAGAATAGGGTCATTGTCATGACTAAGATTTGAGCCCGAATTCTGACTCTGTGACTTTGAGCACATTATTGATCATCTCTCAACCACAGTTAATGATTCTCCATTGTTTTCCCCATTTGTCAAATGTGTCAACGGGATCTGAATGGAGTTGGGCCACCTGCCCAAGGTCACACAGCAAGTCCACGAAAGAGATATAGATGTAGATGGGTGGTTAATTTTGTCGGTGAAAGCTGCGCTTTCCCACGTGCTCTTCTAACGTCCGGATGTTAGGGACCCATGGGTCACAGAGGGACAGGAAGCACCCTCCTTTCACACAGGAGAAAGCAGGGCCCACAGGGGGTGCACTGGACATCTAGCTATGGCAGGCATCGGAACTCCAGCCCAGGTGTCTGCCTCCACAGAGGGCATGAGGGGGCATACGTGGAAGAAAACGAACAGTTCACCAGTATTTCACCTTCATTTTTTTTTTTTCATTTTCTGGCTCTGGAATGGGACATAAGTCAGGATAAGATCTGGATTAGATCCATTCTCTTGGTTTCCAATATATCACATTTCTACAAGATTTATGGCCGTGTTCTCCTGGGCTGGAGGCGATGCTGGTGGATTACTCGGTTGTGTTTACATTTTTCTCTTATCTTGGCAGCATCCTTAGGCTCTCCAGCTCCCTGGTCTCCTCTCCCAGATAAGCTTTTGCCATTTGACTCTGTTCCTTGCGCACGCTCTTCCTCTCACCTTCTCTGTCCCCCTGCCGTTTTCTTTGTTACCAGTTACCTGCGTTCTGCCAGAAGGGCTATTTGAGCAACTTTCCGCCTTTTGTTTTCTGGTTGGGGCGGAGATTATCTCCTAAATAGCTGTGCAGACTGGGGATCAGCATCTGGGAGCCTTATCTCTCCCCGGAGGGAAAGGCTTCTTTCTCCAGGCTGTCCATCCGGGTCTCAATTGGTCATTTCTCTCCAATTAGCCAATGTTTGGAGTTTTCAGCAGTTTTGAGGAACATTTCCGGTAGCTCCTCTATAACGCAGAAAACATTTTTGCTTCGTGCCCCCAGAACTGTGTTTTGTGGAATTTTCTTTTTAAAAAACGGAACAAAGAGCAGTTGCAACTGCCAGTTCCTTGGTTTTAGTTGTTTCCTTTTAGGCCCGAAATGGTAACCAGACACTGACTCAAATTCCGTGGCCCCCATGGCCACCCTCCCCTTTCCCCCTTTCCTCTTGAGGTTCATTATTTCCTCCAAATTAAAACGTTCTGGTTGGAATGAGTGAGTATAAAGAGACCGGGCAGCAGGGAGCTCCGGCTGTACAGAGGGATTATGTCTGGGGAGACCTTCCTTGCTGGTCTCTGATATGATTAATCGGCCGAAAGGAGCCTGGCTTTGGAGCTGGAGGAGAGGGGTTTTGAGAGGAAGTCTGCTCTTGTTACCCACGACAGTTGGGTTTTAAAAACAATTTCTTAGACTACTTGAGACAATACAGAGGTTTTGGCTTTAGCCAAATATGATGCCATTAGTCATTCGTTTGTTTGCTCATTCATTCATCCTGCAAATGTTGATTGCATGGCCACTGTGCATCAGGCACTGTGCTAGGCTCGGAGGACGCCAAGTCAGCAAAAGCAGACTGGGCCCTGCTCTCTCAGCTCTTACACAAAGTGATGGTGACAGACATTAAATAAATAACCACACGCATAAGAGAACATTTGTAAACTGAGGTAGGTGTGCTGAAGGAGAGGAGGATCGCTCCAGGGCAGATAACAGAAGGGTCCCTCCTAGGCCCAGGTGTGAGAGCTGGGGCCTGTGCCAGGGCAGGCTCTCTCCTGAGGAAGACTCGTGAGAGAGAGTTCATTGGGTGACGGTGGGGACCCAGGTTTGGGTATGCTTTTAGTGACGTGTTCCTGACAGAGGGAGTGACATGTACAAAGGCCAGATGGTGCCATAAGAAATGAACCTAGGCCAGAGAGGCTGGCTTTCTGAGTATGAGGGAGCAACAGGGACCTGCGGGGACCCCGGACCCCAATTGTTGGCCAGGAGGAGAGGTTTAGCTTCTAGCCTTAGAGCTATTAATGGGTTCTATGCTGGGAAGTGACAAGATTAAATTTGCATTTCAAGATTACTTCTGTTTCAGCATAGGGAACAGATGTTCAGAATGCCAGAGTGGATCCATCCATCCATCCATCCATCCATCCATTCATTCATTCATTCATTCAGGAAATGTTTCCTGTTCTCCAGCCAGGCCCAGGACCTGGGATACGATAGTGAGAGAGAAAACGATGGTCCCTGTCAGTCAGGAATTATAGTTTATTGGGTGAGGAAAAATAAACGGACACATGGATTAAGAGAAATGATAACCTTCAATGGTAATAAGAGCAGAGAAAAAAATCAACCAAGTGTAATCTCTTGGACAGCACAGGGACGCTGGCAGCAGGGGGCGCTACCTTCTCCATTCTACTGAGTGTTCACAGAAGGCCTCACTGAGGAAGTGAGGTTTTTCTCCTGAGGTGCATTCTCTTTTTTTGAGTCCCTTTTTGCCTAGAGCAGAGCCTATCACCTTCCCAGGCCTTTAAGGGCTTGTCAACTGTAAATAGACTCCTGGATCCTCTCTTCCCCCCAAGTCTTCCTTGGTTTCCCCCGCAATCCTGGAGTACATGAGCTTGAAGGAATTCTCCAGGTCATCTGATTCACCTTTCATTTCACAGGCAACGAGGCAGAAGCCCAGAGAGGTACTGTGAGGGGGTTAGCGAGTGCCCCATCCTAGTATCCAGGCCGTCTCCACCGAGCACCAGCGCCCTCCACCCCACCGTGGGTCTTCTTGGTGAAGGTGGGTCGCTCCTGTGCTCTCTGAGGCCACGCAGCTTATTTCCGAAGCACTTTTCATCCCCGGAGACTCCAAGTACCTGCAGGAAGTGATTAGTGGTCCTTTTTGGTCCCCTACCAGCTCCTCATGCAAGAGTTTTCTTGGACAGCACCCAATTTCATTTAGACTCCAGAAGTGTTACTTTTTTTTTTTAAAAAAAACCTGGCTTATATTAATGATATTTTTTAAATGCCCCGAAGCTCTGAAGCATATTTAAGACCATGAAATAGCACTCTAACAAAGCATTTGCCATTTGTAGAGTTGCATGGAATGCAAAGTTCAAAAAGGAAAAAAAAAAAAAAAAAAGAATCCCCTCTTTTCCTTTGGTTTCCTTAAGATTTCAAATGCAATAAAGCATTTCTTATTTAAGATTTTATAAAAATAATTTTTTTTTTCCATTTTGAGTCTTCTTGGTTAAAGTTTAATCTAGAACACAGTTTTCATGGCTGAGTTGAGAATTCCTTTGGGAATCATGGAATAACCTAATGTGAAATAATGCTTCCTGAACTGGTTATAATTAAAGTTCTTTTATATCAGGTCTCTTACTTAGGAAATTGCTTTTTTTGGGGGGAGGGGGGCATTGTTCTGGGAGAAAATCCTGTGTTTCTCAATCCATCAGATTCAGTCAAAGCCATGGACACTGAAGAAAGAATTAGGTGACAACATTTACCCTACTGGAAAACATTTTATTGATGAATTTCAGATATATCATACAGCTAGGGAAGTTTCTTTTTTTGTTTGTTTTTGATAGGTGTTTTATGATCTCCATATTCAGATGACAAAATTGAAATCTGGAAAAAAATCTAAGTAACCAAATTCACACAGTTAAACCAAAATTATTCTGACCATCAAGTGGCATGAAGACAGTTTGTGCAGCATTTCAGTTTAGATGAGAGAGAGCTCAGTGGAGGGGGCACACTTCATTGCCAGTCAATAGTTGAGCTTGAAATTTAATGTTTCCCCAAGTTTATTCTCAAGGGATCAGAATGACACAGGAGATGCCAAGTTGCCCGAGTCAGTTGAGAAAGGGAAAATTCAGATTTTCCTCAGAAAAATCATAGAAATTAGTGTGCTGGGATACACTTGAGTGCACAAGTCACAACAATGACTTGAATAAAGCTGCAGGGCCTGGAGGTCTGACCCAGGTAACTGAGTGTATTAGTTTCCTGTGGTTGCTATAACAACAGAAATGGCTTAAAACAGCAGAAACTTATTCTCTCACAGTTTTGGAGGCTAGATGTCTGAAATCAGTTTCATTGAACTGAAATCAAGGTGTTGGCAAGGCTCTGCTCCTTCCAAAGACTCTAGCATAGAATTTCTTCCTTGTTCTTCCAGCTTCCGGTGGCGGCCAGGATTCCTTGGCTTGTAGCTGCATCACTCCGGTCCCTGCCTCTGTGGACCTATTGCCGTCTCCTTTTCTGTGTGTCAAATCTCCCTTCACCTTCTTCTCATTAGGAAGGATACATGTGATTGCATTTAGGACCTGCCCAGATAATCCAGGATAATGTCCTTTCGTCATCATCCTTAATTTAATTACATTGGCAAGACCCTTTTTCCTTACAAGGTGACATTTACATGTTCAAGGGATTAGAATCTACAATCTTTGGGGGCCATTATTGAACGGATCATGCTGAGCCTGGATCCATCATGCTGGCGTCATCTATTCATGGCCGGCAATGGAAAAGGCTGCAGGCAAGAGATCAGCAGAAGAGAGCCTTCCTACTCTCCAGACTGGGGGTGAAATGCTATAATCAGTGCCTGTCGGAACAAAAGACGGAGGGGAAAAGCTTAAGCAATACAAAGCTCCAGAGTGACCACACTCACATGAGAGTTTGTTTATGAGAGGAAAGAAAGCAGCCATGTTGGGAGCCTCGGGTGGTTTTCATATCCTGGAAGGTTATGGAGAAATAGTTGGAGAGGAATGCATTATTCAGGAGTGTAAAGCGATTTCTTGTTCAAACAGACCACAAGGCTTGCGTAGTTTAAAAAAATCCTCCGGGAGAGTAGAAATGTAAAATGCGCCTCAAAGGTTATTGATGTGGCCCTCTGGAGACAAAGCAATACATCATCCGAGTCTCTTGTTGCTTTCACCCCATGGGGACTGGTTGCTGAGGAGGAGCAATTATATGGAAGCCTCCAGCCGTGGTAACTGAACATTGTGGTGAGGAGAGCTTCTCCTTCCTGGCTTCATTCATAAGTCAGGAGTGGAGGGGGATGACGATGCCCTGTAAGTGGAAATCACACACTCTTGTGCGTTTACTTGCTTCAGATGAAAGAACGTGCCACGATGCTGGTCCCCCCACGAATAAATAAGTAACATTAGCCAAACCGGATCTTCTCTCGTGAATTGCTGAAGCCTCCGTAGGCCTGGGCCGCAGAGAAGCTTCCAGGTTTTTAACTTCACTGCCTTTTCACCACCTGAGAAATGGGGATGAGATTTTTTTCATTGAGACTTTTCAAATGCCAGCCGTGAACATTTCTGAGTTTCCCTTGGGCCTTGGGAGTTATTTTTACGGTAGAACACGCTTCTTTTTCATAATGACCACCTATCATCTCAAAGTTCTGGGTCTCCCTGAAGGCCCAAATGTCTTTCCTCTTTGCTCATCTTTCTGTCTTCCTCCCTGACCATCAAAAATAACTCATATGATCAAGTAAGTTCTAGAATTGATGTTCAGATAAAAATTCTTACTCAGCCCATTATCCAACCCAGCCCTGAAAGTTGCTGATTCTAGAACAGAAGTACTCAAATTTAGGTTGGACATCTATTTGGCAATATTGCGATAAAAATGAATGGCTGGGCCCTGGCCACTGTTGCCTAGTGGTTAGAGCATCTGCTCACACACCAAAGGGCCACAGGTTTGATTCCCGGTCAGGGGCATGTACCTGGGTTGCGGTTTGATCCCCAGCCCTGGTCAGGGAGTGTGCAGGGGCAACCAATTGATGTGTCTCTCTCACATTGATATTCTCTCCCTTCCTCTCTCTCTCTCTCTCCTTCCTCCCTCCCTTCCACTCTCTCTAAAAAAGCAATGGTAAAATTATCCTCAGGCGAGGATTAAAAAGAAATAAAAATGAATGGCTGGACTAGAAGATGTTTGCAAGGTTCCTTCAGGTGAGCTTCTAATTCTGTGAGTTAGCACTTCCACCCTGTGTCCTATGGGACGTTCAACACTCTCCACCCCCAGCTGATTCCTTTCAGATACATAAATAATAACAACCTTGCTGCTTCTTATCGAAGGCCTACGTAGGGCTGCTCATATTATTGAACTGTGTGAAATACCAGTGCATAAAGTATTTTTCCCTTTGGCGAAGGAACCTGTCTCCATTCCAGAGCACAACAATAACGAAACCGAGCAGTTCTGTGGCTTCCTGCCTGTTGGTGACAGCTTGGACATGACCAATCTTGAGGACCTACTGGGTTTGGACCCTTTGTCTTTCAAAGGGCAGCATTGTGAAAAGATGGTTCCTGTTCTGTCACATAGATGTCTTTTCATCCCAGCCCTTTCACAGTCCAGTTTCTCACAAATCATCAAGAAACTGAAGTGCAGTGTCGCCTACATTGTGTAGGACATCTTTACTTTCCTTGATTATATTTCTATTAGACTTGGTGTAGTTGGTTTAGTAACCAGGCCTAGGCCATTGCAGTTGGATTTGCCCAGTGGCCAGTCATTGACAGGAAACTCATTGAAACCTTCCGTGTTTTTTCCACTTTTCTAGACCCCACCTAGACCCTACATTTGGAATAGAGCCATCTCTTCAACTCAACTTAAAAGGCCATAAAGTGACATTTAACTCTCTGATCTCCTCTTGCTCACTGGTGCAGAAGCACTGCACTACCTGCTTTCTCTACCATAGCACATGACTCAAGGTCTCCGTCAGAGTTTTCAACATACAGTGATTTTCAATTGAACCAATTGAGCAGGGTCAAATATACCCCTCTTGGGAGAATAATGGTATCTGTGGAGGGATGTTTGCAGGGTAAAAAATATTTCAATATACTAGTAATTATTTTTCCATAATATGGACTTCAAAAAAGAGAGGATACACTTTCCCAGCTTGATGAGCTAGACAGTGGTCAGCAAACCCATTAGTCAGCAGAGCCAAATATCAACAGTACAATGATTGAAATTTCTTTTGAGAGCCAAATTTTTTAAACTTACACTTCTTCTAACACCACTTCTTCAAAATAGACTCGCCCAGGCTGTGGTATTTTGTGGAAGAGCCACACTCAAGGGGCCAAAGAGCCGCATGTGGCTCGCGAGCCACAGTTTGCCAACCACGGAGCTAGGCTATCTTCTAGATAGATGGAAAATTGTGGATAAACAGAAAATAGAGAAAGATAATATTGTAAGGGAATGAGTTAAATACATGATGACTGTATGTCCAGTTTTCTCAGTTCTGTTTCAGTTTATACTTATTGTTCAGAAATAATTATGTTTAGTACCCTTTTTTTTGCTTTCCATGTATCTTGGCATTAAATTATATCATCATACATTAAAGTATATGATTACCCTAGTTAAACAAAGGTTGAGAAGCATGTGTCTGATAAGAACTCCAAAGCAATTCCCAAAGTTGTTATGTTCAAGGTACAAATCTGGGAGGAGAGTGTGAGTAGGAGAATGGCATCCAAGCAAAATAAATTTTACTTTTGATCATGCATTTTTTATGAAAGAGGTCAAACATGGTTGGCTGCTTGGTGCTTATGAGGATATTGTTTCCCATAGTCCTAACAGATGCAAAGGAATAGGCTGACAAAAACTAATACAGTTTCTGCAACTGAAACATTAAATATCATTTGAAGGGGAGTGTTGGAAGCCTTGAAGTAAAGAGCAGGTAGGAGGAAGGAAGCTTAAAAATGTATTATTAGGAGCTTTTTCTTTGGATACTCTGGATATCTACTTTTTGGTGACGGCTTTTTCATTATCTTTGTCTCTATGCCATGTGAGTTAGATAGCTTGGTTCTAGCATCCTTCTGCTATAAGGAGAGAGGGGCATAGCTGAGGACAAAGCCATGTTTGGATCCTACATTCAGTTGGGTCAGACAATTGTTCTTTGATTGGTCATGTGGAGGACTTGTCCCTGTCTATTCTAGAGAAAAATTGCCCGAGTGGCTTTGTCTCACATGTGCCAACCTGGGTAACAATATGTTGTAACATGTGTTGCATAAGAAACTATGACTTAAACAGCTAAAAACAACAACAACGTCAATACCCAAATAAGATCAATGCTTGCCACCAAGTTGTTTGAATGACCATTGCTGGTATATGTTTCTTGCTAAAATCTTATCTCTGGATTTTGACATATTAATTCCCTCCCTCCCCCATTTAATTTGTAAGCACAGAAATAAGGTGACAATTCTCTACAGCAGCTGTCGAGAAACCACAACAGCTGGTGTGAGTCTTGATGGACATCAATTGCCTGATGGTGATTCTTTCTGGTATGTTCAGAAAAACCTGCACTTTTTTTTTGTTTCAATTAGTTTTATAGATGTTTCAAGCTGGGGCCTGCATTTTTCTGTGGTAAGCTCACCCCTCAGTTTTCCCCTGGAGGCTCACTAACCGTGGCCACATTCATCTTTTACGGGAGCTCAGCTGCACAAGCTTGGTACTGCCATTTGCTTTTTCTTGCATTGAAATAATGTGCTTTTCCCGTCCAGTGGCCCTGGGTTTCAACAACTTGAAGCTGGTCTACAAACTGAGAGGAGAGAACATTTTCTCTGGTTATCCATCAGAGAGAGATATTGTATCTAAAAATGGAAGAGATTAGTATTGTTTTCTTTGGGTCAACACAAGCCAAGTTATCTGCCTTTCATCAGCGTGATTCATAGGAATCCTTGATGAATGGTTTCCCAGGAAGTTGGGTCTTATTGACAATGTTTGAAATTAAGTGCTATTTGTTTTAAAAGTGAGTTTTTAAAAAGATGGCCAACTCCATTTCTATTTTATGCCATTTTCAACATCTGTCTTCATTATTCCTCTGATATTTTTAGGTATTCTGCACATATTTGACCATTTCTGTGGTCTGATTCAGACACAGGAAGTATGGGCAAATAGTGCAAGAAAAATTCTTTGAAAGTTTCTCTTCTGCTTATTTCCTTCTCTTTTGGCCTATGAATGCCTGAAAAGAGAAACTAGAGTTATCTCTATGGTTTGGTTCAAGGTAACAGAAGAGTTGTCCCGAATTAAACATTTCTGTCCGATTGGCCTACTGGGGTGCTTAAAAATCCCAGTCTTTAGACCACACACTCTTAATTGTGGCATGTGGGTTTCCAGGAGTTGAAATTTAAAAAACCCACAGAAGGTTATTTAATAGTTCCAACTTTTAAGTGTGTCCTTCTCTCCTCCAAACTGAGGCCTTTTGGCCAAGAATGGTGAAAATTGGGGTAAGGCATTAAAGGCCTTTGTCTAAATACTAGTCTTGGTTGAGTGGAAATGGAGGAAACCAACAGTGCATGTGCCATCAGCAGCCGTGGTGTCCTGATTGGGAATTCTCTCATTGATGAACCCAGTCACTCAGGAAGGCCCTAGGGAACAGGGTGATAAAAGGAAGAGGGAAAGGATTAAAGAGAAGGACCCTGGATTTGTTCGTCACATGATTTCCCTTACATTGTCCTAAAGGAACGTGGTCAGGAATCATGAAAATACGCACTTGAAAAACCACGAGTGACTTTATCATTTAAAATGTATTTTTAATTTTTAACAGCCTATTGAGATGTAGTTCACATGCCATGGCATTTATCCATTCAAAGCGTGCAATTGGATGATTTTTAGCGTATTCACAGAGTTGTATACCCATAGTTTAGGACTTTGCTCATCTTCCCATCCTGTCTTTCCCTCCCTCTGCAATGCTCTTACCCCAGATATTGGCTTACTCCGTTCTTGTCATTCAAGTCTTTGCTTGAATGCCACCTCTAAGGAGGTAAGAGCTTCTCCCTAACCTAAAATACCACCCCATCTGCTGTTCTCGCTCCTCCTGGCTTTAGTGTCTCCACAGCGAGAGCGCTCTGACATTTCTCACCTGTGTATGGTCTGCAGTCCTCGGCTCTCCTAGGACAAGACTTCACCCTGACCCTGCTGCTTCCTCAGTTCTCAGCCCAGGTTAGAATTAGGGACTGAAAGGAGGGACAGGACGGGTGGCTGCTCTCTCTGCACCCCGCCACTCTGACGGTGAAGGCGAAGTGACTGGGGCGGCATCTAAAGGGAAGGACTGCTCACCCCAATTTATTACTGGACCAAACATCTCCCTGACCACCGGCCCTTGGAAACAGATGCTGCACAGTCTCCAGCTGCCGGCCTGACAGGGAGAAGGGCAAGAAAGCGGGGCCTGGGGTTCTGGGAACTTGAGTTCTAACCTTCTGCAGGACCCCCAACATTGTCTGGCCTCTCTGAGCCTCTGTGAGATGAGGGGATTGGACTTGATCTCTTTCTAGTTCTGACCCTCTGGCGCTGTGACGGACTTCTCTGATCAGGCGCTAAAGTAACACAGGTAGGTGTACCTGGAAACACAAAATCAATAAATCTGGTCTCTGTGGCTTCGTTGGCCACATTAAGCTGCATTTCTCTCTCCCTTCCCCTCCATCACCAGCACACACACTTTTGGAAGGATGGAATTTTCTAATGCTTGGGGTCTTAGGCCCATATGGCAGAAGAAAGGGAGAAATAAAACTTGGGCTTTGGATGTGCTATTTGAGCCGGAGCTAAATTTGAGTAGAAGCTTTGTCTGTGAGTTTACAAACATACAATTAAGGCTCTTACAGTTATCTAAATCCACTTTCTTGCCTTATAATTTTATGGTTAGAAGCATTACAGTTGTTTTTAGATTTTCATTATAACTGCAGTAGCCACAGACGGAACCAAATAGTGTTTGTTTATTTGTGTAACAAATTATGCCCCTCGGCTAACTTTACTGTGTAATTTGCATTGGGTGTGCATTTCGCAAAAAAAGTATACATTGGTCTGAGGGTCTTCTTTTCTTCTATCTTCTTCCCAAAGCAGCACTGACAATAGTAAATTGGGAAATAAAATGCATGTATGGGAATTTTCTTTTGATGACTTACTTCACATCATTTTGTGTATGTGTTACACACGTGCGTACAGACAAATGGGCGAATGGAAAGAGAATCACACAAAGAGATTTGAATTGGAATTCCACTCTCCAGCCTCATAGCTGGGTAGACTTGGGGTAGTCAGCTTATTTCACTGAGCTTTTCTTCACATTTAGCTCTGGCCACAAAGCACACTTTTGATAAATTACAGATATTTTGTGCATAAGTAGAATAATAGTTCTCTTGGAGTGCTATTGAGTACAAGCAAAATTATTTCTGAAATCCCACTGCAAATTTTGAAGTGCTTTCTAAACACATGCTAGAGGTGACTAGGATGAGTACTATCCTTCACATCAGGTTAAAATTTGTTCCAAGGTGACTTTATTTTTAAAATGCCTGTGTGGAATTTGGGTCTCAGAATGAATAGGGATACATTTCTTTCCCTTTGTCCACTGTCCATGAACAAGGACAGCTGTTGACACGGCTGGCTTTAGGGTCTTGTGTAACCAAACCGTGAAGATCACTCAAGATGGAGGTTGACCCCTTTTTGTATTCTTTTCTTGTTCTTCTCAGCAATCAACTGAAAATTTGGTGTGTGTGATTTCCTCCATAGGTATTTTTATCCTTAGATGTAACTTTTCTTTGGTCTCATGGAACCACCTGTGACAAATGACAGAAATTTCTGAGGCACTGGTAAAGCTGAGTTTATTAAAAAGGAATGGAAATATGTAATATGTTTAAACAATTTGAATTGATTAGCAACTTGGGTCACAGTAATATTTCAGTTTAGAACTGATGTAGGAGTTCTAGATAAATGATCAGTTCCTTATGCAGGGTGGGGCAAAAGTAGTTTTACAGTTGTTTGTATGGAAAATAATACAATAATCCTGTATAATAAAGAGGTAATATGCAAATTGACCATCACTCCAACATACAAGATGGCCGCCCCCATGTAGACACAAGATGGCCACCAAAAGATGGCCAGCAGGGGAGGGCAGTTGTAGGTGATCAGGCCAGCAGGGGAGGGCAGTTGTGAGGGACTAGCCTGCAAGGGAGGGCAGTTGGGGGGGACCCAGGCCTGCAGGGGAGGGCAGTTGGGGGGGACCAGGCCTGCATGGGAGCGCAGTTAGGGGTGACCAGACCTACAGGGGAGTACAGTTAGGGGTGACCAGGTCAGCAGAGGATGGTAGTTAGGGGTGATCAGGCCTGCAGGGGAGGGCAGTTGGAGGTGACCAGGCTGGCAGGGGAGGGCAGTTAGGGGTGACCAGCTGGCAAGAGAGGGAAGTTAGGGGTGACCAGGTTGGCAGGAGAAGACAGTTAAGGGTGACCAAGGGAGGGCAGTTAGGGGTGACCAGGCCTGCAGGGGAGGGCAGTTAGGGATGACCAGGCCTGCAGGGGAGGGCAGTTGGGGGTGACCAGGTCGGCAAGGGAGGGAAGTTAGGGGTGACTGGGTTGGCAGGTGAAGACAGGGGTGACCAGGCCTGCAGGGAAGGGCAGTTGGGAGTGACAAGGCTGGCAGGGGAGGGAAGTTAGGGGTGACCAGACTGGCAGGGGAAGGAAGTTAGAGGTGACTGGGCCTGCAGGGGAGGGCAGTTGGGGATGACCAGGCCAGCAGGGGAGGGCAGTTAGGGGCGATCAGGCTGGCAAGGGAGGGAAGTTAGGGGTGACCGGGCTGCCAGGTGAAGACAGTTAGGGGTGACCAGGCCTGCAGGGGAGGGCAGTTGGGAGTGACCAGGCTGGCAGGGGAGGGAAGTTAGGGCCGACCAGGCTGTCAAAGGAGGGCAGTTAGGGGTGACCAGGCTGGCAGGGGAGGGAAGTTAGAGGTGACTGGGCCTGCAGGGGAGGGCAGTTGGGGGTGACCAGGCCAGCAGGGGAGGGCAGTTAGGGCCGACCAGGCTGTCAAGGGAGGGCAATTAGGGGTGACCAGGCTGGCAGGGGAGGGCAGTTAGGTGCAATCGGGCCAGCAGGGGAACAGTTAGGTGTTGATCAGGCTGGCAGGGGAGTAGTTAGGGGGTGATCAGGCTGGCCAGCAGCAGCGGTTAGGGGAAATCAGGCAGGCAGGCAGGCGAGCAGTTGGGAGTCAGCAGTCCTGGATTGTGAGAGGTATGTCCGACTGCCTGTTTAGGCCCAATTCCAGTGGGATCCCTCGAGGGATCCCAGATTGGAGAGGGTGCAGGCTAGGCTGAGGGACAGCCCCCCCCCCCCAATGCATGAATTTCTTGCACCGGGCCTCTAGTTAATAAATAATGACACAAGAATGAAATCTGTGTTTTGAGTACTTACAACTTTTGCCCCACTCTGTATTAAGCCTATTTCATTTTGGATTCCTGCTAAGATAAAATAATCACAAACTTAAAATTAAAGAATAATGTGGCTCAGTGGTTGAGCGTGGACCTATGAACCAGGAGGTCACAGTTCAATTCCTGGTCAGAACACATTTCCAGGTTGTGGGTTTAATCCCCAGTTGGGGATCTGCAGGAGGCAGCCGATCAATGATTCTCTCTCATCATTGAGGTTTCAATCTCTCTCTCATTTTCCTTTCCTATCTGAAATCAATAAACATATATTTAAAAAAGAATAATGTAAATGCCTTACATCAAACTACTGCTTTATAGTCCATATATGTGGATAAAAATTGGACTCTGTAATAAATCTAATTGAAAGTAACCTCACAGGGCAATCGGATCATAAATTCCTCAGGACTATAACTTTCCTAGTAAAAGGTTAAACACGCCCTGTCCATTGTTTTTGTGCATCTAGGTTAGCACAATTTTGAAATGCCTCTTTTTCAGACCCCTTGAAAAGCATGATCACCCCTCAGGAGAGCACATAATCTTGTTAACTGCCTGGTAACCCCATCCCTACCTAGTTTTCTCCTATTCATGCAGTCTTCCTTACATTCCCTCCTCAATTCCGAATGTACAAAACAAACAGCAAATTGCCATTCTGGGAAGCATTTTTCTCAGTCTGTTGAGATCGTGCATCCAGATGTGTCCTCTGTTTGACTCAAATAAATTCTAATGAACTCCTATGAAAATTTTCTGCAGGTTTAGACATTCTATCATCGACATATAACACATTCAGATAAATCATGTCCTGAGAGAGCTTGTTGTTGTAGATCTGCTGATGTCTGCGGCCAGGACCTCTCAGTTCTGGGTCCTCAATTCCCCCAGTTCTCCCCGCACCCCACCAGCGTGGGAGGAGTGGCCTGGGGTCATCCTTCCAGCAAAGCTCCTTCTGGCTCAAAACATCAGCCACTCTGGCAACTTTTACTTTTATTCTTTCTGCTTCATAGATTAGAAATAAGAGGAACCGCGAGTCTCTTGTGATTGGATACAAGGAATTTTTAGCAACTTTTAAGAGGGAACAATTAATTCCTTACTTCATTCTACAGATCTTCCTTGGGCTTCTGCTCTGTGTCAGACACTTTTCTAATGCGGAAGCTACAGGAGTGAACTGCCCTAACCTCCTAGGGGAGGGTGGTGACCCACCGTCCTGGGCTTCCTGATAAAACTGGGAAGGTTCTGGGGACCAGTCCATCATACCCTGTGGGAAAGGCTGAACATTAAAAAAATTTAAAAAAATAAGTGAATTTTAAAAAATAAGGGAGAGGCAATTTCACATAGTGAAAAGTATTATCTAGCAAATTTTCAGGATGATGCTATGGAAAGCAGTCATGGATTTTCAGAGCATTGGGATGTCAGAATGGGTGGTCTCAAGGTGGTCTCTGAGGAAAGTACATTTACACGCAGGTGGGTACGGATGAGAAGGATGCAGACATGTGGGTGGCAGGGGGAATTGTGTTCCAGGCAGCAGGAACAGGAAATTCAGGGGGCCTGAGAGAGGAAAGGTCTTGGCCTATTTGAGAAATGGGATGGTGGCCAGGTCAGAGTGTTCTGGAGAGACTGGGGAGGGATGAGGGCTTTGTGGGCCTCGGTAAGGATATCAGACAATAATAATAGGTGATGTTATATTCTGGGCACTCACTTGTTTCACTACATCACTCAGCACAGCCGCCCATTTCACAGACAAGGCTAACTGAGGTAGTGTCTTTAGTAAGCAGTGTCTCAAGTCATGCAGCTTGTTGGATGGTGGAGCCAAGATTCAAACCCCAATGGATGATGATACAGAACCCACACTTGTTGTCACTACACTTAACGGAGGAGGACCCCCTGGTCAACGTGAAGGTGTGGCCATCCTTCCAAACTCCCCATGCACACTGGTACCCACAATCACCCAGGAAAAAGGACAATCTTTGCCATTCACACGCCCCCTCCCCCAGGCGGCTGCAGTTGTTGCTTTGCCAGTAGCAGACGCTGGAGGAGGCCTCCGCTGCTCTGTGGACTGGCTCCAGCAGTGAATGGGGGCAGTTATGAGATGGCTCAGAAAGAGTCACTCTGTGTGTAATCAGGTCACTTCACTGGGAAAACATTTTTGTTTCAGCTTCCTTCCTTCCCTGGGTCTTATCCAGGGACCAGTGTCTCTGACCTCCTAAGCCACAAAGGCCAGAGATAATGGGGCACAGCAGGTCGACGGAGTCAAAGGAGAGGAGAGTCTGTGGTTAGAAGACACACACACACACACACACACACACACACACACACACACACATTTATTACACTGCAAATGTGCTTAGGAAAAAAAACATGGCTAACAGATAGATGAAAACTTCCCTAGTCCATATTCTTTTCGGTTGTTTGTTGGAGATCTCCCTTCTGCTCAGAATACAGAAGGAAGGACGCGTTCTGCTCTGAGCAAGTGCGGAATCACAGGGCCATTTCCTTTCCTTCTCCTCCTCCCGGCCAGCAGCTCGCATTTAGCACCGGCCTGGCCTTGGCGGTTTGAATTCACTCTGATCGCCGCCCCAGATGTGTAGACAGCGCCGGGAGATGGGATTTCACACTTTCTCTTAAGACCGTTTTTCCTATAGTGGAAAAAGAATGCCTTGAAATTCACCAGAGCCAGAGATGAAAAATAAAAGCTCCATGAAAAATTAAAAAAGTTGGGGCTTTTATTTTAAAATTTTAAATTAATATGTAAGGAGTTTAATGAATTCCTTAGGCCTCAAATAACAAACCTGAAAAGGTATTTTTCAGAATCACCTTTTCTTCTTTTTTTGTCACAATACATATAATGGTAGCTTAAGATGTGGGAATCAGGAGAAAAATGCAGAAAGAACACTGTGTTGTTGTTTTTTTGAAAAAATTTCTCTGCCATTATTTGGGTTTGGCATTCAAATCTTTCTTTTCTTTGCAAATTCCTGACTTCCCCCTGGCCTAATCACAATTTTTTGACTTTTACAAACCTGCTAAGTAGAAATTCTGTTAAGTATAGCATGATGCATGTGTAGTGAAGAGTTACATTAATAACTAAAATGATGTTTAGGAACCAATGATAGATTTTGTGAAGAAAGATAGAGAGGTGAGGAAAGGTTTGGGGTTCAGGCAGGAACGCTGGGCGTCTTCCCTGGTCTGTCTCCTCACTGCCATAGCTGCAGCTTTTCCCAAGTTACTGTCACCAGGACCACTTCCTTGTCGGTGCAACGAATGTGGGGGAAGTGGATGCTCTCTCTCGCTTCTGGCAACATCTTTGCTTCCCTCCACATCCCCACTGGACCCTCGTGTTAGTGTCTCAGTTAGCCCTGAGGGGCTGGTGTGCCACTTGGAAGAGCACTGACTTGAAGCTGATCTGTATTCTGGTTCCCTGTCTTATTAGCTGTGTGACCTTAACCTCTCTGAGCCTCAGTGTTCTTATAAGAAAAGGAGGTGACAACAGCCTCATGGGGTTGTTAGGGTTGGCTCAGATGTCTGTATATATAAAAGCCTAAGCGACCAGCCGACTGGCCAACCGGCCAGTAGCTATGATGCACAATGACCACCAGGGGGCAGACGCTCAACGCAGGAGCTGCTGAGCGACAGCAACTTTGCAGAGTGCCCTCTCACACTCCGGGACCGCTCAGGGGATGTTGGACTGCCAGTTTCGGCCCAATCCCCGAAGGCCAGGCCGAGGGACTCCACCTGCCAGAGGGACCCTAATCACTCTGCAGATGCCCTTAGAGCCCTGGCGCCGCCCCAGGTGTGGCCAGCCAGGGAGGGACAGAGGGAGGTTGGCTCCAGGGCATGTCTGGCTTGTCTTGCCCAGTCCTGCCCTGCTGGCCACCTTCTAATTAATTTCCTTTCAATGTGCCTAAATTAATTTCCTTTCAATGTGTACCGGGCCTCTAGTTATATATAAAAGGCAGGCACCCAATGTTTTATTATTATTATAATTTATTTATTTATTCATTATTTTAAAAAATCTTTATTGCTAAAGGTATTACAGATGTTCTCCTTTCCCCCAATTGATCCCTTCAACTGCCTTCCCCTGGGCCTTCACCACACTATTGTCTGAGTCCATGGGTTATGCATATATGCATACAAGTTCTTTGATTGATCTCTTCCCCCCACCCACCCATCCCTGCCTTCCCTCTGAGATTCATCAGGCTGTTCTATGCTTCTATGTCTCTGGATCTATTTTGTTCATCAGTTTATTTTGTTCTTTAGCTTCCACATATGAGTGAGGTCATGTGATACTTGTTTTTCTCTGATTGGCTTATTTTGCTTCTCATTACCATTTCAAATCTTGGGTGTTGGGCCAAAGTCAGGAGCAAAGCAGGTCGAGCAGCAGGGGCAGGTCTGGAATGTGTTGTGGCTTGGTGCGGTGCTGGGTGTGGGATGGGGTGAGCCTGGCTCTATCCTGCACTCCTCCCCCTGCCCCCCCCCGCGCCCCCCCGCCCCCCCCCGCCCCCCCCCCCCCCCCCCCCCCGTGCCCTGTGTTGGCATGTGTCGGCTGTATACCCAATCAGGCTCTACTAGGCTTTTTGTTCCTCTGTCAGAGGGCATATCTGGTTCTGGTCTATGTTCAGCCTGGGGCAAATCTTGAAGGAAGTCTAAATGTCCCTTGTCCCTGTGAAAAGAGCGCTCAACTCCAAAACAGAAGAAATGGATTCTAATCCCATCACTGGGTCAACTTTTCAGAACTCGGGTTCCTCTGACAGAAAGTTACATCCTCCCTAACACATCGTGTGGCTGCAGAGGGGAAATTAAATAAGATAACTTGTGTGAAACACTGTGTCTATTAATAATATCAAGGATAATATAGATAAATAGAGTTTGTTTGTTTTTTTCTTCCCAGGACCCAGAATTCTGCTGTCCTTCCAGAGTCCTCTGTTAAAACACTTTGCTTAAACCTGTTAAATATTCAAGTTTTTTTTCTCTCAGCTTTCTCTTCTCCAGGTTTCATTTCTAATCTCTGCACACAAACTGCCACACACACACATTCAATTTGGCCCATAATGTATAGGATCTTGCTCCCTATTCGTTATCCTGACATTATTTTCAGAGCTGTTGATGTGCTAATGTAACATAAAACCACTTTTGGTAGAAAGCACTGGATGAGAGGTCAGCCATCTTTTTCTCTAAAGGGCCAGTTAGTAAATATTTTCAGTTTTATGGACCAGACGGTCTCTGTTGCAACAACTGAACCCTGGCATTGTAACAGGAAAGCAACTGTAGGCAACACAGAAATGAATGGGCATGGCTGTGTTCCAATAAAGCTTTATTTGTAAAACTGGACAATGGGCTTGATTTAGTCTGTGTGCTGACCTCTGAGACCACAGACAAAAGAATGGTAGTGATGGGGGCAACCCCAGACGTTGTGGCAGGTTATGGGAGAGAACTTTAGAGCAGAGGTCTTTGAGGCACCCCCGCCCCCCGCCCCCTTTCCTGCCTGACTGTCCCTGAGATGCAGGCAGGGCTGTGCCGAGGCTCTCACCCCGAAACCGGGAGCTTGGTCAGCAGTTGACTGGCCTGGGATGGTTTGGAGGATGGAAATTTACAAGTCGGCCGAGAGCCGTCTGTGCAAAGGACTGATTCAGAGTTCAGGGATTAAGCCTCCGGCGTGGGGATTAAACTGGAATTTCTCATGCCCAGACCCCACTGGCACCAGACGCTGGGCTGGGTCTGGTGCAGCACGTGCTGTTGGCTCCAAGAAGGTCCTCAACCCTGTTGTGGGCATAAAACTAAAGAAAAAAAAAATGAGGGGGGGTCTGCCTTTCTGCTTTCAGCCTCGATTTTTTAATATTTTTACTGAATCTGAGATGAGAACATACTTTGGAAACAACCAAGGAGCATGAAGGAATTTCTTCCCAAGGCCAAGAGTGACTAAACTGCTGAGTGTTAAGTTCTCAGTAGGGATGCAGGGAAGCGTGGGCACAGAACTCACATTTCATCCCGGCGGCTTGGCTTTGCTCGGCTGGCTCCATCCTGCTGCTTCCTGTGGGTCTGGAAAATGACCCCAACTTTCCAGGAGCTCAACGTGCATGTGCCAGCAGACAGGATCGATTTCAAAAGGAGCTTTTTGTTACCCAGGGCCATTTTTGTACCTCCTGTTGTTGTCAGTCATCCGGTAAACAGGGCTGTCGGGGGAGGGGAGAGATTGAAGAAGATGCCTCCGGGTTGGTGCACCTTTTTGTTTTTCACATGGGGGACTGGAGAGACAGGGAGGGAGGTGAGCGGTTGGGTTCAGAGTCATATGACTAATTTCAGGTGAGGTGAGAACTAGAACCCAGTTCTCTGGGCTTCTATTCCAGCAGGCCATTCGAGACGGAACTACACTGCTGCTCTGTGATGACAACGGTGATGGGGTTACAGGCACCAACGGTCCATTTGAAGCCCTATCTCAGAACTAAAGACTCTGACCTTGAGACATAAAAGAGTTTTCTGCTTCATTCCATAGATCCAACCTCATCAAATCATATATAATCAACTTCTGTTTGATCCCATGGCGGTGATCTTTGTATACTTATGTATCAGTCAGGATAAGCTGGGTTATGTTGTGGTAACAAATGACCCCCAAAGCTAAGAGGCTTACAAAAACAAAGTTGTATTTCTCACTCATGCTACATGCCTGTTTCAAGTTGCTGTGTTTCTGCCCCTCATCTCCTTACTCTAGGACTGAGACTGATAAAGCTGCCTCTGTCTCAGGAGTGGGAAACTATGGGTCATGGGCTAAATCCAGTCTACCATCTCTTTTTATAAATAAAGTTTTATTGAGACATAGACATGGTCATTCATTTTTGTATTATTTATATGCTGCTTTTGCACTACAATAGGATAGAGTAGTTGGAATAAGGATACATGGCTCGTAAAGCAAAATCTTTATTTTTGGTCCTTTATAAACCAAGTTGGCTGACCTCTGGTCTATCTGAAACATTGATGATTTTCCCTCCTCTGGCTGAAGGAAAAGGGACAGAGCAAACCATGGACTGGTTCTTAAAACTTCTTCCCAGAAGTGGCACGTGGTCATTTCTGCTCACATTTTCTCCACTCAACAAGACATGTGGCCACTCCTGAGTTCAACAAAGGGGACAGAAATCAATCTCTTCCAACATGATTTGTATTTTATTTGTGCAGAAGCCGACTCTCTTTAACTGAAACAGAAGAAAGATTTATGGGAAGATTATTGGGTAATCGCACAATTGATAGGAAGCCTGGAGAACAAGGCTCCAGAGGGAGGGGGGAGGCACAACCACAGTCCCACCACAGGCATGGCCCCTGCACGCTGTGCCCTCTGGCATCGCCAGCACTCCATTCCCCGTGCCACTGCGCACTTCCCTGAAGCCACTGTGTACTCACTTTAATTGGACCTTAGCCTGCAATGTCACTCCCTCAAGATTTAAAGTGCTGGGTGGGTGCCACTTACTGACCACATTTAAGTCATGTGGCCATGTCCTAGCTGCTGAGAGGGCTGGGAAAATGAATATAAATGTTTTTCATCTTTAGAAGGGGGAAGGGGCCCTTACTCACAAAGACTTATAAAGGAAGGGATTTCGTCAACATAGGAAACCATGCTGGGAAGCCTGGAAAGCCTGAGCATTATCCACTCTATTCAAGGGCTGGTAGTTGGAGGCTGGATGGAAAGTCTGGCTACGTTTGGCATTGCTTTGGATTCAACTTCTTTTTAAAAAAAATATATTTTATTGATTTTTACAGGGAGGAAGGGAGAGGGATAGAGAGCTAGAAACGTTGATGAGAGAGAAACATCGACCAGCTGCCTCCTGCACACCCCCTACTGGGGATGTGCCCGAAACCAAGGTATATGCCCTTGACCGGAATCGAACCTGGGACCTTCCAGTCCACAGGCCGACGCGCTATCCACTGAGCCAAACCGGTTTCGACTGGATTCAACTTCTTATTGACATTTTTGTAGCCTCATCTTTCAGGACGCTTTCAGCAGGCAGCCTAGAAGGATCAGAAAAGGATGGAAGAGCTTCCTTCCTCCTGCATGTCCAGAAGCCAGAATGACCTTTATTACTGAATTTCACATTCTCTTCCTCATTATCCATCGTTCCAACCCCACAAAGGACCTCCATTATTTTGGAAAAAACAAGTTGAAAATCTAGTCATGGCCAGAATGAGAGAGGGAGGGGAATGCATATGGAAATCAAATTGATTACATTTTGTATTATCACTCCCTCTGGTTACTTCTTCTGGTGTCCATCCTGGGGGTTGGAGTGTGTCTAAGCACCTCCAAGCTCACAGGGTGCAGAGCAGAGGTAGTTTGACAAGCTGAGGTGGGGTTTAATTTCAAAGGGGTGAGCTCAAAAGATAAGAATTCATCTTTAAGTGGGGGCCACAGGTCGCCCCAAACAGGGCTCATTTTCACCACGGGCTTCCATTTTGTACCTTTGAGTTGACATCAAAATGAATTTATGTATAGTGTAAAAGGCAAAACAGAAATAATTTAAACTTTGAATCCCATTACCAGACCAGGGTCTCTACAAACTAATATTTATTTATTTATTTTTAATATATTTTTTATTGATTTCAGAGAGGAAGGGACAGGGAGCGAGAGATAGAAACATCAATGATGACAGAGTATCATCGATCGGCTGCCTCCTGCATCCTCTACCCCCAGTGGGGATTGAGCCTGCAATTCAGGCATGTGCCCTTGACCAGAATCGAACCATGACCTCCTGGTTCATAGGTCGATGATCAACCACTGAGCCACACCGGCTGGGCTTAACCTCAGTTTTTAACTATATATTGGTATTCATTTATTTTCTTGAAGCCTTGCTGGAAGCCAATTCCAGCATGTCAGCAGGGCTGAATCATCTGGGATGGGTGAAAGGCATTTCCCTAAACCTGAAAAGGATACATAAATTGATTGTTTACTGCCAGACAGCTCAGGGCATCTTAATCTACATGTTATTGCCTCCTCCTGGCCAAACACGTAAATAGCCGGAGGTAATTCCCCAATCTGACAATGGATTCTGTACCTAACCCTACCCTTTGATGTATATATCTCCACCTTGCCTTAGGACAAATTGTGTTAATAAAAAGCAAGGGGTCCTAAGACAAGGAGAACTTAGTTCCTTTAGCTAAGTCTCATCTGACTCCCTATAATGCCTTTCAAAATTATGTTTCGTCTCTGGACTCTTATTTAATTTACACACAGCCCCTTCTCCAGATTTCCCAAACTCTTCTAGATGCCAGATCAAGACCATCAGCATTAAAGCCTCAGAGCATGACTATGGCCTAAAAAATCCTTGACCTTTAATGTTTCCCTGTGTTAGGTGACTAACATTGGCAGATCTAGAGTCTCTAAAAGATGTGAAGCCCCAAAGCAGGAAGACTTGGTATGAAAATCCAGAAGGTCCAGGATGACTTAGAACTTGGAGTCACAGATCTAAGGACTTGGAACTCTAGTTGTCAGGATTGAGTGTGGCTATCAGTGTGTCCCGAGTGATTGCCTTGGAATTGATTAATGATCGAGTTCTTCTGAGAAGTGTGAGATACCCATAGGATGGCTTGCCACTCCACTCATTTGGAAATTCTTAATGGAAACTATCTGAAGTAGGTTCAAGTCTCTATTGGTGATGTCAAATATGTTTTTAAAAATGACTAAAAAACTAGAACACCTGGATTTGGTGTTCAGATCCCTATCCTGTCTGGATCTCACAGTATTTGCTAAGGTGTTGGCTGGGGGCTGGAGGCAGGCACTATTCCAAGGGTCAGCAAGGGTGCACTAGCCTTCCCATGGCTTTGTAGCATGTAATGAGTAGGGAAAGGTGAGGATTAAACTCAGGCCAACTAAATGAGAACTCAGGTCCCCAGCTAGGGGCAGGACAGTAAGTAGGTAATAAAGACAAGTGTCTAATCTAGGTGGAAGAAGAGTGGAGTAGGAGCAGCTTGGGGGAAGGAAGATGGACAGGGTGGACTTTTCTTTCCTCATTAAGGTTTGATATCACCATCACGTTCTGGAGCCGATCCTGCCAGGAAGGTTTTGATTCAGTAGATCCTGACCCATCTATTACTGGAGATTAGACTGGGTTCAAAGTTAGCAATCCAGTTTCTTGCTGGGACCAGCATCCTGAAACCATGGTTAGATTCCTTGAATCTTGGACCCTATCCTCATACCTCTAGTCCCCAAGTAGTATCCTGGGCCTGAGAGATGCTTTTCTTGAACCTTACTGCTACCAACCATCCTGACTTCTTTTATTTTTGTGTCATCTTCTCTAGCCTCACCTGCAAAAGCAGCCCTCCTCAGGGGCTCCAATTAAACTCAGATATAAGTTCTGGGAACTGGGTGTCTATATTAAGCTGCCCACCTGTTCCTCTTTCTTTTCTCTTTAGAGGAGCTTGACCAAGGCAGGAGGCTGCCTCCCTAGGTCAGGCCCAGGGTTCCCAGCGTGGTGGTTCTACCTGATGGCTCTCTTGGAATTATCAGGAGATGGTGTGGGGCATGGAGGAGCTTGGCCATGCTTCTGATGACTTTGTGCTTTGTTTTTATGTCTGCTATTGCTTGCTGCTAGGAATGGTTCCAAACCTCTAGAGTCAGAGAAGAAGTTGACTTTACCAGATAGGTCAAGTATGACTTTTACAGAAATACTTTCATACTCAGATCCTTAAAAGAGAAAGAAAAACCCATCTTAATCTCTATTCTATGTATTATACACGATTTAAGCTTTATCCCTTCATTCCCACTCTAAAAGTGATTATTTTTATTGATGACAAATGTGAGATTTTGGTTTCTCAATATCTGCTTCACAAAAAAAGATGCCATTATGAGTCAAATTAAATTTACAGTTCTACCTTTAATGACCCAGATTCAATATAATGGAATCATAGCACTTCAACAAGTATTGCAATCATAGTATTTCAGTAGCTTAGGGACCATCGGACCTAACTCCTAATTTTACAAATGGAGAAACTAAGGCACCGAGAAAAAAAGAACTTTTCCAACACGGCCCCAAAGCATCCCTTCCCCAGTGCTCTTCCCTCTTCTTGGTCCAGTGCTTTTTCTACAAACTGCTGTTCCCTTAGTGATCTTGTCCATTTCTTTCCATGGACTGATTTTAGTTAAAAAATTATTAAATAAAAATATTTTTTAAAGGCTAAATAAGCATGTTCTAATTACATACATTGAAGGATGAGCAAGGGAGTGAAATTCTGATGTGGGCCTCAGAAGGTCTGACCCCTCCTCCCGCCTGCACATGCTTTCGGTGCTCCTGTGTCTTGGAGTCAGAAAATCCAGGGCAGGACTGAGGGACTCTTGAGAAACCCAAGAAGCATGATGGGGTAGGAGACAGCTTAGTGGTGATGGACAGGAGGGCAATGAAGCCACGTGGAGCCTGAGCAGGCATCAGGCTGAGGGACTGCCCAAGTTACATTTGAAATAAACAGTGCTTTTCCAATTGGTGTTTACCAGTTCATAGTTGTGGCTGTTTGGAGGAGGCTCAAGAAAATGTTTTCACAGCCCTTGGGAATTGTGTAATGAGAATCATGTGTACACAGAATGTTGAGGGAGCCACACCTGGGACACATTTGACCCATGGCAGAGACGTGGGAACAGAGCCAATGTTTTTTGGACCCGGCCCATTTTATGAAAAGATGCCTATCAAAACAAACACAAGTACACAAACAAAGCAACAACACCAAATACCTCAGAGCCCAAGATTTAGGCAGAGTTTTCTGAACAAAAGACTCAGCGACGCTTATTCTCAGGAAAGCCAGGGAAGGAAAATGCCGCCGCCTGAAGGAAAAGGCTGTTTCACTTCTGCCTCAGATGCATCCCCGCAGGGACTATCGTGTTACCTTTCTAATGAAAAGCAGGCCCTTTAAAAATGACTTCATACCAAATGAAAAATGATTCTAAGCTGAGTATGGCTTGTTGGGGGTGGGTGAGCACGGGACTTGCATGAGGATATTTGTGGTTCCTCTCATCTCCTGGGCCCAGGGTTACCTGGGAAGTAGAGATAAGGGAAAGGATACAGCTGATGTGAACAAAATGCCATACCAGGGAGTGTCTTCAGGCTCTGCATTCTTCGTATATTTTGTTCTTTTTTCTACTGGATGTGAAAAAGCAAAATCACGTCTCGCTGGTCTTGATTCAAGGATCCCAGAGTTCTAGATTTTATTCTGTAACAAATGGGGAGCCACAGAAGGCTTCCCCAATCAAATGCTGTCCTTGGCTTGGCAGAAAGAACCCATTATGATGAGGTGTGTGCTTTCTCTCGCGCTGTTTTCCACTCTTGCACGGGAGCTCAGTTGACCAAATCCAGTTCACTGAATGTTCCATTTCTCGTACCGTTGTATTTTTGCCAATATCATTCTCTCTTGCAATGCCATCCCTTCCCCATTTGCTTGGCTTATGCCTGCTCCCAAACCACTTGGTCCTGAGTCCCTTTCTCCATCTCTTAGCCTGGGGCAGGTGCCCTTGTCACTGCCACCAGCTCATTTCTGTAAAGGCATCAGCCATACCCTGTTATAGTTGTGAGGGAAATTGTCTGTATTACTCATGAACTCTAAGCCTTGGGTGAAAGAAATGTGCTCATTCGAATCTCCAGTGCCCAGTAACTAGCACAGCATCTAGTATTCAGTAGGTGCTCAATAAATAGCATTGATTGAGTGAATAAAAGAATCTCAGGCTCGTGGGCTCATAAAGCTCCACTTATTTGCCAACTTTGGACAAAGACTTTGAAAAACTGACTTACTGACAATCCAGCTGAGATAACTAAATTCTGGGTTCTTCTTTTATGGTCCATAATGTCTGTGGAAGTCACTGGAAACAAAATACTTAAAAAAAATTTTCCTTTTACCTTTATCTCTATAATCCTACCCATTTATAGCTCATTGCAAGCCCCACACATCCAAGAAGTTTAAATCACCTTCCCGTGTTCCAGTTACTGCTCTCTACAGAGGGAGATTACCTAAAAGGAGTGTCTTAGACTATGAAACTTCACGATGCTTTGCTTCTTTTGTTTAATGTAGTTTTGGGTTAAATCCTTTGGGTGCTTACAGTCTAATTGTGAATATTGCCAAATAAATGAAAACGATAGTTATCAAACTACAAAGACCTCTTGGGCTGATTGCTTAGAACACATTTGCAATTTTACAGCTTTATTTCCTGGATTAATACAATGGAATAAGTAATGTAAAACTTTAGGCCCTGTGACAAGATCTGTGGATAACATAGGACTCTTTGATTATAAATAAAAACGGAACCTTGACAGACTTAAGCAGGGACAAGGGAGTTCATTTACTCACAGAGTTGAAAATCCAGAGGAAATCTGGCTTCCCACATGGGTTGATTGAGGGCTCAAGTGAAATCATCAAAGCAATCTTTTCCTGGGCCTCAGATCTGTCTTTCCCTGTATTTGCTTCATTCCTAGGTGCTATCTTCTGGCCCCCATAGTTCCAGGGTCAATCTCCCCCAGTGCATAGTCAATGTAAAAGAAGAGAATGCTTTATCCTGGAATCACCTGTTTTAGTCCCGAGATTCATCTTGATTAGATCAACTTGAGTCAGGGACCCTCCCTCACCCATCCCTGTGGCTCTGCAGGTTGGGTGCCCTGCTAGTCCAGGCTGTGACACTTGTTCCATTTTGGAGACAGGGAGTGGGGAAGGGCCCCACCTAAATCACTTGCAGAGGAGGGTGTATGACTGTAATCACCAAAAATAAGGGAAGATTGGTATTAGTGGCCAGAATCAATCAATGTCTACTCTATGGAAATAAAGATGGAAATACAGCTGGATTACTCCCAGAGCCTGTCAAAGCACAGATGCCACAGCTCTGTACAAAGTATTCCTTTCTCACTTGGTAATTCAAGTTTGGGAGATGGCCCTGTTATACAGGGCAAAATAAGAATAGGTCCTTGATTGGAGTAAAGGGTGAAGATACTTTCCATATGCATGTGAGATGCATTCTTTTTGAGCATCCTTTATAACCCCTGACTATAGTAATACAAAGAGGATGTGTTCTAATGACTGCTTCTTTGTCAGAGCTTCTTGGTTGGAAGCCAAGCAGGGAAACAGGAGAAGGGCTGAAGCCAGGGGCTCTGCAGCCCTGGGCAGGAGTGGGGAGCACCCAGATCTGGAAGGAGCTGAAATGAAGGGACAGACAAGCCTCTGCAATTACATCTGTGAGAGGGTCATTCATTCATTCGTTCATTCATTCATTCATTCATTCATCCACCAGTCAACATTTCCTGAGCACCCTCTATGTACTGGGGATACATTATAGTACCCAGCATACTCTATGTTCTGACATCTGCCAGTAAAAGTTTGTTGAATAAATGTAACCTAGGGAAAGAGCCTTACATGTCACAATTAGAGATATAAAGTAGAACATGAAAATCCATCACCAATTTACACACTAAAGTCAATCAGTGAGCTTCTGCCTTGGTGCAAATACTGGTTAACAGATCCTTTTCATTGAATGGTGGGATAAGGGTGGTTAATAAAAAGAATAACATTACGAATGGTTAAAATTGGAGTTTCCTAGGTACTTCTATGCTGATTTTCTTTGCACCCATTAACCCATTTATTTAATTATAACAACTCTCTATGTCTTGTTACAATTTATTATCCTTATTTTACAAAAGAGGAAATAAAGGCAATGAGAGGTTAATCAACCTTCCCATGATCACAAGGCTGACAATTGATAAGCCAGGGTCTTCCTAGAGGCCAGTCTGCTTTCAGATTTTGAACCCAGTGCTGAGGGGCTGGGTGGACAAGTAGGGACTGGGAACAGAACAAAGTCACAGATTTGTTAACATTGTCTACCAGAAAATTGATTATTCAACGGAACCAGGCAGCTTCTAATAAGGGCCTTCGTGGTCTTTCCTATCTCTCTCTCTCTTTTCTTTTTTTGCTATGCAGCAAAGCTGAAAACAGAGGGTGTCACTGTATTTTAAATGCTTACTGTTGACTTCAAAGTGGATCAATGCCAGTTGGACAACAAGGGATGAGAAGGTGGCAGGAAAGAGACGTGGAAAATGAGTTTTCCTTTAAACCTAGTGTCTTCTTCCTTTCTCCTTCTTGTGGATCTGGTTTCCTTTGCCCTTAAGTGGAGACTGTGGAACTCGCAACACAGATACTTATTTTTTTAAATATGTTGTTATTGATTTTTAGAGAGAGAGTAAGGGAGAGGAATAGAGAGATGTAAACATCAATGAGAGAGGAACATGGTCAACTGGTTGCCTCCTGCATGCTCCACACTGAGGATCAAGCCCACAACCCGAGCATATACCCTGACCAGGAATCAAATCAGTGACTTCTTGGTTCCTGGGTCAACCCTTAGCCACACTGGCCAGGCGATACTTATTTTTTAATTTTGCTTTCACTGAAACACATTGGTGAGTGGGACCATTGAAGTTCTCACATGTGCTTCACTTATGTGGGCAGAGGACTAAAGAATCAAGCTGAGACTTTGGAGAACACTTCTTTTCAGAAAGTTTTGACATCTGCCAATGTAGAAACAGAAAGCTCTGTAATGGCAGTTCCTCCTTCCTGCTATTTCTGTTGACATCTGCCAGAACATTGTTAAGAGAAAATTCACACCAAACACAGTGTGATAACTGTGGCTCTTTCTCTGTTTATTAAAAACAAATTACATAAGAGAGTTCTGGTCTGGAAGCAAGCTGTGTTTGTAGTTCTCATAGCTATATTGTTGCTAATACAAGACCCAATGCCCATCAAGACTTGACTCGGTTTAATGGTCCTGAAGACCACAAGCTGCTGCCGCCTGCACTTGGTCATCATTGGGAAGTAGACTGAAGAGTGGTCATGAGCTGTGAGAACTGCTTTTCTTGGGACTGTTAGGTTTCAGTGTAAATTCCAAAAGAATCTAAATCATTTTTCTGCTGGGAAAGAGCTTGAGATTTTGGGTGTGGATGGATGTGACCCTAAACTTCCCCGGCACTTGGTTGATGAGAGAGGTGGACCTAGAATTGGTGCTGCCTCTCAAGACGTGTTTGGCCCTGCCCACGAGGCCCCTCCCTTTCAAACAGAAGGGCATTTCTCTGGAAGGAGCCCCTGCCCATCATTGAGATCCTCAGACAGCTTCATTCACAGGATCCCCTGCATGCTATGTTGAGCACTCAACGGCTGTTGCCATGCCTGGACTCCTTCCCTCCAGAAGCATTCTCTCGGACTTATTTTTAGTCCTGTAAGCTGCAAAAGACACACAGCAAGTCTTCAACACACATATAGCTGAAACTGAGCAAAAAAACTCATGGGAAAAAGTGGCCATATCTTGTCACCTGAGTCTTCTGTTGCTCTTTCTTTAATTTTAATGGAAACTCATTAAGAGAAGCATTACTGTTCAGTGTAAAGGGAAGTCTCTAAAAGGTGCAGTTGCCTGGGTTTGAATCCAAGTTCAGCTACTTACCAGCTGTGTGACTTTGGGCAAGTTGCTGAATCTCTCTGTGCCTCACATTTCTTCACCTATAAATCAGGATTGTAATAGGAACTCCTTAAAGAAATCCCCCATGTGTAAAATAAGGTAAACATATGTAAGTACTTAGAGCAGTGCCTGGCATACAGTAAGCATTCAACTTATATTAATTATTATTATGGAAATTATATAGAATATATATAGAACACAGATGTTTGGACCTCTTTCCTGCATGAATTTGGCTATTTATTTGGGTATAGCATAAGTATCCAGACATTATAAATCAATAAATGCCAGGTATTTGAGACCATGTCTTATAATTGGATTCAGTAATTCATTTATTCATTCATTCACACAACACACACTCTGTGGCAGGCACTATTCTAGGCTTTGGGAGTCTGGTAAAGAGTAGGGTAAATGCTTCCATGCACTCCAAGTGTATAGTCCAAAGGGGCAGATACTCATTAAGTACTTGGATAATTCCTATCAATGGGGAGCACAAAGAGTCATGAGAGTGGTGAGGTCTTCAGACCTGCTTCAGCCTGAGTTTTCCTGAGGGTTCGTGAAGGCTCTGGTAGCAAGCTTGTCTCTGTATCCTTGCATGGGTGGGGCAGGAGATGTATATAGCATTTATCCACTGACCAGTCATCAGTAGCCAAGTCTGGGGCTGTCTAGCTTTGAAGGACTTTGAGGGGGAGCTTAAACTAGAGGAGCTACAAGTTTCTTTTCAAGGATAAGATTGCATGAATCCATCATTTTCTGTGTATTTACTGAACATTTATTTAGGCAAAACACCTTGCTAGGGAGTAGGATGGGCAGAGTGGGGATAGGGGTAGAAAATAAGACAAAGTAAAGGGAACATCTGTTCTCAAGGAATGTACAATTTTTGTTGGGAACACAAAATACATACAGATGACAAGACAATGGCAGGCCATCCCTGACTTAAGTAATATTTATATCTGTCCCTTTCATTAGAAAGGTTCAGCTAGATAGCAGAGGAACATACATCCCTCTGAGGTGTCCAGACCTGCCAGCTCCCCCCTGCCTGTCAAGTGGCATGCCCTTTGTGGAGAGCAGAAATTCCCTTCAATTTTTCGGGCTGTGCCTACTCAGGTAGCTTTGATGGTCCCTTCCAATCTCCCAGGTCTTCTCTTTTTCAACTCTCTGGCTCTGGCAGGATGAATCATTGTTTCTCTGTGTGCCCACAGTAGGTGGCATAGGCCCAGTGCCTCTGTCATCGTATTTTCCATGTGATCTGAGAGTGGTTTATGGGTCTCTGCTAGTTTCCACTATGGATTGGGTTATGTCTTCTGTTTCAGTTTCCTATTGCTGCATCACAAACCACCCAGAACATAATGCCTTAAAACCATTGAGTTGCCCATGACTCTGGGGTGAGGAATTTAGGTGAGGTGGCTCAGTTGGGGCTGAGTACCTACCATGACCTCTCTCACACATCTGGGACCTTGGTCCTGGCTGTCAGCTGGGGCATCTAAATTGTCCTCCAGGTAGGTTTTCTCTCTCCAGAGGTCTGTCATCATTCAATAGGCCAGCTGGAGCCTTCTTACATGGCTGCAGGCTCCCAAGAGGGAGAAATGGAAGGTGCAATGTCTCTTTAATCTTAGTCCAGAAGTCACACAGCAGCACTTCAGCCAAAACAAGACACAAGGACGCCCAGGCTGACGGGGTGGGGAAATAGACTCCACCCTTTGATGGCAGGACCAGCAAAGTCATGCTGCAGAAGAGAATGAGGGGATTGATGTGGCCATTTTTTGGTAACCACCTATTTATTCTCAACACTTAGCATGTGTCTGGAGCATCATAGTTGCTCAACAGTAATATGACCTGGCATTTAATAAGCTTCACTTATGTAAACATTTACATGCATCATCTTGTTTAAACCCCACGACTCTTTGAGGTATTATTATCCCCATTTTGCTGAGCAAATTGAGGCTTGGAGGTGTTAGGAAAATTGCCCAAGATTATTAAGCTAGTGAAATGTGGAGCTGGAATTCCGACTCAGCAGCCTGGCTCCAGAGCTGGAGCACAGAACACTCTACTGAAAGGAGGAAAGATCTGGTTTTTAGTGGTTTATTCTTTTGTAGAATCATTTGTCACCATTATAGCCCTGTGGCTGCTTCTATTGTATCTTGTTCAGACATGAAGGAGGTAGATGACACTTGCTAGGTGGATTCCCTTTGAAATCAGAAGGGACAAAGACACGCTGCAGGGCTGGCTGAACCTACCCCACCCCTCTTTTTCTCTCCTGGAGGGAAATACCTCTGGCAGCTGAAGCTCCCCCAACAATTGGTTTCCAAAAGTTTCTCTGTGATGGTAGTTGGTGGCAGCATTTTCACATTTGGGTGAGCTTTTCATAAAGTTTATATTTATTCCGCTTTTAAAATTATGAGACTTTGTCTTTTCCTACTTTTTTTTGGTTTGTTTTGTCAGTCCTCACTGGAGAATATTTTTCCATTGATATTTAGAAAGAGTGGAAGGGAGAAGGAGAGACAAAGAGAGAGAAACATAGCTATGAGAGAGACACATCCATTGGTTGCCTCCCGCATGCATCCTGACAGGGGCCGGGGATTGAGCCTGCAATCAAGGTACATGCCCTTGACCAAAATCAAACTTGGGGCCCTTCAGTCTACTGGCCAATGCTCTATCCACTGAGCAAAACTGGCTAGGCCTTTCCTACTTTTTTTGAAATTTACATTTCATTTTTATGAAATAGATAGTAGATGTTTCCAAGTGAAGACACTTGGCAACAAAAATGCTGGCAGGCTCATTACCAAAATATGCCAATGTTAACATTCCTCTGCAATCCCAAGTCTGGGGACCTTTACTCCAGCAGAAGAAATGACAGCCTGACGGTCACACTGACTCACACTACCGGCTTTAGAATGCTGAGATGGTCCCGTTGTCTCTCTTCTGACTATTCCTTTGTCTTGTATCGCATTGGCAAGGTGGCTTTGGGATTATTGTGATAATTTGATGGCATCGTTTGCAGAAAATACTTTCCTCGAAGACAGTCTGATATATAGTAATGCATGATAAATGCGAGAGAGCGTTGTTATGATCATCCCTACGACATTCCCATACAAAATGGTGACTGACATTCTTGTAACTCTTTCCCCCTAACTGGCCCTGGCAATTAACATTCCCAAACCAGCTCCAAGAGGGCAGAGATGTGGAGATGTGGAAACATTAGTGACTATCTGAGAGCCTGATAGATTCCTGAAACAGAATCAACTATCACAATAAAAGGTCTTTTGTCCCCAAATCCTCAAACCAACGGGAGAATTATCTCTTGGTTCTCAAGAGTCCTGGCTGAAAGATTTGAGCTGCAGCCAAATGCTACTCTTTAAAAGGAGATAAGCGAATAATGACATTTTATCAGAAAGAATTTTAAGATTCTTAAAATTGCATCTAGTGAAGGAGATTCTTGGAAGTTGGCAGTGAGTGAGGACTTCTGATGCCCTCCTTGTGCAGCTCCTCTTGATCCACCACCAGCTGTCCTGCGTGCACAGCTGCCAGGCTTGCAAGTGGGCAGGACAGGAAGTATGTGACCCTCAGGCTCTGCCAGGGGCCAGAGAAGGCCGAACAGGTGCAGGACTTGCACTCGGAATGAGGGTGGTATAATTGCATGGCCCCCAGAGGTCTGTGGCCCCTAGCGTGTGTGCATGTCATCTTAAGAGAACCTCTGGGCTGCCCAGGTTTTGGAGCTGTGGGAGAAGATGCCTAGTGGGCTGACTTTCTGCCTCCCTGAGGCTGACTGAAGGAGAACTTCTGGCTGAGCGTTCCCAGGGGAAGAGATGTTCCCTTCTGGTGCCTTACACAAGATGGCCACTTTGCCAGCAGGAACCTGTGCCTCTAACTACTTATATGGTTGCTACTGCTCAAGGTTCCCTTTAAAGTGATTTGAGCCCAGAGGATGAAGAGAAACAGGAGCAGGCAAAGAAAATCTCTACCATAACCCCAGAGAGGGAGAACAAGGTGAGCTCAGAGAACAGGTGACACCGACATCACAAATTGCATAACAAAAATAACACAAAACCAGATATTTTGGAGTAAGAAATCTAATTTTTAAAATAATTGATTATTCAGTAACTGAGTGCAAGAAGGATATTGCTGTTAAAATTAAAGAGTACTGGCCTGGAAGAGCAAATGGAAGATAGGTTTTAAAACAAAGAGCAAAGAACAGAAAGTAGTCTTTTTATCATTATTTATTTATTTTTCAATTACAGTTGACTTTCAACATTATATTAGTTTCATGTGTACAACATAGTGGTTAGACATTACATGTAACTTACAAAGTAATCCCCCTGATATTTCCAGTACCCATCTGGCATACATTGTTATTACAATATTTCTTACTATATTCCCTAGGCTGTCCTTTACATACCCGTAACTATTCTGTAACTGCCAATTTGTACTTCTTAACCCCATTCACCTTTTTTACCCAGTACCCCACCCCATTCCCATCTGGCAACCATCAATTTGTTCTTTGCATCTAAGAATCTGTTTCTGTTTTGTTTGTTCACTTATTTATTTTGTTTTTCTAGATTCCACATAGAGTGAGATCATATGGTATTTGTCTTTCTCTGTTTGACTTATTTCACTTAGCATAATACCCTCTAGGTCTATCCATGTTGCCCCAAATAGTAAGATTTCATTCTTTTTTATGGACGAGGGACAGAAAGTAAACTTAATAAAAGTGATGTGGTTAATAAATTAGCAATGAAAATGTAATTGATCAGTAATGTAGAGAAAATAATGCCTTATTAGGCCCGAGTTGATGGGTTTAGGGAAGTGGTAGGTTGCTCAGCAGACTTCCTGAGAACTCTGAAGATATTGTAATCCTGGATATAGCTCAGATTGTCACGGAGCAAGAATGTGCCAATCACTCTGTACTAGAAAAGGCAGGAGACAGGAATGCAAAGGTATTAGTCCTTCATCATGTTTGATCTTGCTGTTCTTTTTATTGGCATGGCAAACTTTACCCACTGACAGACAAGAGCAAAATGCTTTGGCTTGCTGCCACGAAGAGTGAAACATTGGCTAGGTATTAAAGAATCTCTTTAAACAGTCAGAATAGTTGAAAAACTAGAATGTATCATCTCAGGTGCTGGTTGAGATATCCCTTTCACTGTTCAAAGGGGGAATTGAATATGGCATTAAGTGTAGTTGTTGGCCTCAGAATGCCAGCTGACAGAGTCATGGGTTCTCTTTCTTGGAAAATAAATTCCTGCAATGTGACTTTGGCAGATTTCTCAATATTTTATTGGACTCCCGCAAAGTTTATCAGCATATCCTTAGTCACTTGATTTGGTGATGAATTCTCAAAAAATTTAATATTTGAAATGGTTGCTGTAATAGATGGGTCTCTGAGAGGTACTCAGTGTTATCTATGTGTGGGAAGAAGGGTGCACGTGAATATAGCAGAGGAGACTACTACCTGTCCAGCAAAATTATTGGCAGCAGCTCCCAGCATCCCTTGCAGTTAGGCATGAATGAAAGTCTTCCATGCAATGGGAACAGAACAAATGTGTGTCATATGTAAGCCATAAAACTTTTGTATTCATGCCCCTTCAAGCCCTTGCCCTTGGAAATGACTCTGGAGTCTTAAGGGAAGGCAGAATTTTAAGACAGACGTAACCTGGGTATCTGAATCTCCATGTGGGAGAGTTGGCTATTCACTAGAACCACCTATATTGCCCACTATGTCTGCAAGAATAAACTTTCCTTACATCAAGTCATTGAAATATTAGTGCTTATGTGTTACAGCAGCTGGCAATACCCTAACTAAGATAGGGACCACAGAACTGGCCACTGTTTATGCTCCAAGGAATTTTGCTTTGAAATATTTGAAAGTATTTTCCAAAGTATGTATCAATTATGTATTGTCTAAAGCATGCTGTGTCCCCCGCTTCCCCCAGTGTATCTTTGCATTCCCACACTCCTGTTCCCCCTCCAAAGACTTCACTGAACCAAATAATTAGCTGGAAAGGAACCTTGGGCATACTTCATCTAACCAGTGGTGTTTGGATACCTGCCACTTGCTGGGATCTGTGCTAAGCTGTGGGATACAGATGCAGTCTGTTCTCGGTTTGCTTCTCATTGGATTCTGACTTAGGGAGGTATCACTGTTGAACAACTTCAACAATACTCTGTCCCTGCAGCAGTCATCCATTTGATTTTAAAATTAACTATGATAATTAGAAATACCTTCCCAATATTGAATATTAATCTATCTGTAGATTAATACTAGGTCTAGTTCTAACAGCCATCTTAAAATTGAAGACCTTAGAATTTCTCTTCTTCAGGCCAAACATACTGCGATCCTCCTCTTCTTCCTAATTGTCTTGGCTTTGAGCATCTTTCCCATCCATCTCTTACAGGAGTATTTAGGCATGTCCCTGCCTATTGTTTTAGTTTAATCAATCTCTTCAATGCACTAGTGCCCAGGATGCCAGGTCTGGGGTCATGTTTAACATTTTAAACTTAAGAGCCATGGGAGCCTTTTTTAATTAGACAGTGATGATCATAAATCAATAAGTGACTGGTAACAGTCAAGAAAGTTCATTTCCAAGTCGTTAGTCTCTCATACTGTGTTAAACTCAATGGACAATCTTGTTAACATACTCAAAGAAAGTTTGAGGTGGGCTTGGGCAGAAGTTCTGTGTGTGATCTAGTTACAGTTAAAAATTCAGATTTATCATCTTTGCTTGACTGTACAAAATGCTGATCAGACCTAGCATGTTGCCCATTCACTTCCTTCAACAACAGAAGCAATGCTGAGATCGTGGGATAATTTCCACAACAGCATGGTTTAGACATGAACGAAATCGCACACCTGCAAATGCACTAGCACCCAGTTGTGCACATGTTTACTCACAGAAGTGCTCACGTGAACAAGACTTCCCTATGGCTTTGGAAGACCTTGCCCTTCCAGAGTGTTGTCTCAAGCCACTTTCCAGGAGCAGTTAATGTCTATGTTTACAGCCACTGCTGCTGTCCACACCCGCTGGGCGTCTGCACAGGATCTGTGAGGTTCCGTGAGGCTAAGAGGGTTCATTATGAGACGCTTTAGACTAGGGTGCTGCTGGAGGGAAAGCACATGATAAACCTGGAGATGGGGGCACTTGTGGAGGCTATTGTTTTAACATGTTCCTTGTTAGCACAGCTCCTTTTCATTCACTATTATTTGTTCTTCTCTCTCTCCATTGTCAGCAGGGTTGCAGCCAGGGGTCCTTTCTATGAACTGCCTCTGATTAGCGTTGGCTCAGATGTGCTTTGTCTGTTGTGATTCCAACTACACACGATCAACGATGGAAGACCAATGGCTTAGACATGGATGACCAGGAAAAACAATTACAAAACACAGTTACCAATGCTGGTTCATTTCCTTTGTGTGGGTTTATGATCACACAGGTGTCTCTACCTTTTTCTGAATGTCCTATGATACATATCATAGAAGTGTGATGATTGCTTCTATTTTGCTGGGACTTTCCACTTAGCCATTACACTCAGTCCAAAAATCAGTCAGCTCAGCTGTGACCAATCCAAGCCTCCGCGCTGTCTTCCAAAGTAGTCACTTTACATACAAAGAGAGATATAGAGTACAAGGTCATTGCCAGTTCAACTGCAAGGGGAAACTAGAATGGACTGTTTTTGTTTTGTTTCTCATAGTAACTCATATTTGTATATGCACATCACAATTTGCAAAACAGTTTAACACAGATTATTTCATTTGCTTCTCTCAAAAACTCTATGAAGAGTAATTAAGAATTTTTTAATAATGATTTTTTTCTATGGAAGCAGGAAAATTACAGTTATTTAAGTAATTTGATAATTAATCTTGCTTTTCCAGTGCACATGCAACATATTTGTATCTGAAAAAGAAAAATACATAGAAAAATATATATAGAGAGAAAGAATGAAGATGAAATGGTAAAAATGTAAGCAATTCATGAATCTGGCTAATGACATTTGGAATTCTTTGTACTATTCTTTTGACTTTTCTGTAAGTTTGAAATCCTATCAGAATAAAAAGTTACTGTAATGGCATAAACAGATTGAAGGCATGTAAGTAATTCTGGGTAATGTTTAAAAGGGGTAATTCCAATAAATTTGTTTGGAATTTCCCTAGGAATCCCAACAACGCCTAGATTACAGGCTTTGCTTAAAATCATAGATTTAAAATGTAATAGCGAAAACTACAGGCTGAGGGAGAAGCTATTGTACAGTGGAAGCATGCACGGCATGACTGCATATTCAGTTCATAACGTTTACTGAAATATAATGCAAACTGAGCAAATTCTTTGAATTTCTTTGGATGCAGGTGTGCAATTACAGATGACTGCTTTTTTCTGAACATAGTATATTCCATACATTAGAAAAGGTTATACTCGTAATTACCTTGTTAGATAGCCATTGTATTTTTACATACATAAAATGTATCTGCTTTAAATGTATAATTCAACTACTTTTACTAAATTTATGGAGTTGTTCAACCATCACCACAATCAGTTTTAAAATGTTTCCATCACCCCAAAGGGATTCCTTGGGTCCATTTACAGTAAATCCCTGTTCCTACTCCCAGACCCAGGCAAATACACTCTCTGTCTTTATAGATTTGCCTGTTCTGGTCATTTTATGTGTGGGATCATACAATATGTGGTTTTTTCCTCTCTGGCTTCTTTCACTTAGCAGAATATTTTTGAGGTCTGTCACCCCTATCTTTTCTGGGAAGTTTCCTTGGCATAAGAAGTTACTCAGAGAATAAGCAAATACCTTATATTTACTCCTAGGAATGAAGAAGGCAAGCCACTAATACACACTAACCTGTTTCTGACAGCTGAGTGGCATTGACAAGAACTCAGCCTGAGAATTTTTTCTTGTCCAGAGGCAGGCTCTTCTGGAAAAAAGAAAAGGTTGGTTGACTGTCTTGACTGTCTACAGTATTTGCCAGAATCTGAGCGATTGTCTTTGCTCCAATTTGTTAGTGACACAGCAGAGACCTTAAGAGATACAATGACGGAGACTCAGGTTCTGTAAAGAGGATGCAAAACTGCCAGAGAAGCTCATGTTTCTGGGGAATCAGATTTCTTAGACTTAAAAAGAATCATAAGCTCTTGTTTGAATGTCAAAGTTTGTGGGCATAAGCACATTAGCATTTTCATTATCACAAGCAGAAGAATGTAATAATGTTTCTGCAGAAAAAAAAAAAAGAAACACAGTATCTGGGATCTGACCCAGGTATCTAAAGTAAGGTGACCAGACGTCCCGCTTTTGGCGGGACAGTCCCAATTTTTAACAATTTGTCCCGCGTCCCGCGGCGTTTTAAAAAAGTCCCAATTTTTGGAAAGAATGCACGACAAGCTAGGGAACGGCGGGAGAACGGGAAGGGAATATACGGTTTTCGGCGGCCATGTGGCTATTTAGCCAGGATATGAGTTTTATATTATTTTTGTTAATTTTATAATGTTAAACTTTAATAATAACAAATAATTGTTGAGAACTGATTATTGAGAACTGCTTATCAAAGTTCGCATTGTTGATCAGTTGTTAGAATTCGACCACCATTGTTTGGACTTAATGAACAATGGCATTTTTTGGGATTGGCAACGACGAAAACGTTTTGTAACTGTCTCTCAGACGATACACATCGTACTGCGTGCTAGTAAGCTAGTTAAACAAGTGATGTCATTACAAGTCAGCTATTCGGATAATTTAGGTAAGTAATTTATTTATTTATTTCATAAATACATAAATTTTCTTGAATTTAGCAGACAGTACTCGTATTATTTATATTTTATAGTGGCGGCAAAAAGTCTAGCGCTGGCCTTGAAAGTGACACGACTTACGTTACGGCAAATTCATGACCTTTTAAACAACGACAGCAATCTACTAAAAAAAATTCACTCAAATGAGAAATATGCCAAAGAATAAAATAATACTATACATAATTTTTTATGTATTATATTTGTAAATTGTACTTATGTTGAAATTAAAAAAAATATTACAATACTATTTTTGCGTTCTATGAAAATTTTTGTTGCTCCATATAGACCAAATTTTTAATCAAGAACCCCCCCCACTCCAGGTCAATGGTGTCCCGCTTTACCAATGTTAAAATCTGGTCACCTTAATCTAAAGGCCTCTAAATGCTTTTATTCCAGGACAAGTTTAGCATCCTCCAAAAGAGATCTATGTTTTGTAATAATACGGTACCAAATGTGAGCTGTAAGAAAATGGTAGGGTTTTCCAGGCAAGATGGAGACATAAGTAAATGTGGGACTCATATGCTCCTACAACCACATCAAAATTACAACTAACCCACAGAACAACCTTTATTCCAAACCACCTGAAATCTAGCTGAACAGAAGTCTTACAACTAAGGATATAAAGAAGAAGCCACAGTGAGACTGGTAGGAAGGGTGGAAACAAGGAATGAGCTGGTCCCATACCCATGCGTGGCAGATTGAGAGGGATATCTCAGCTGTGGAGGGCCACTCTGTGGATCAAAGGGTCCCAGCCCCACACTAGGTCCCCACCCCAGGGTTCCAGTGCCAGGAAGAGAAGGCTCCATAATTTCTGTCTATAAAAACCAGAGGGGATTGTGGCTGATTAAGAAAGAAGGGAGCTGGAATCCCAGAATTTCCTCAAAAAGGGCCCAAGCATGGACTTACTTGGGCTCACTTGCTCTAACTTCCAGAACTGGGGCAGCTGCTTGACAGGCACCAGGAATGTCTGGGGAGGAACTGAATTATCTGGCATCAGCATGAAGCTGGAGGGGCAGCTTTCTGCTAGACAGAAGTGCTGGTAGAGGCCATTGTTGCTTTTATGAGCCCTCCCCCAATAGAGCTGGTAGGAAGATACCATATCTGAGTCTCCATAACCCTGTTTGCCCTGCCCTGGAGATCCCCTGAGGCCCCGCTCCACTGAACTTGTGGGCCCACCCAAGCTGTTTTCAGTGGCTTTTCCATACTAACAACCTGTCTTGGTTCATGCTTTAGATTTACCTAAAATCTCTCAAACAAGGTCTGCAAAATAAAGGTTCTGGGCAGACTATTCTGTTGCCTGGATAATCCAGGTTTTTAGATATTTAAATAAAGAAAGAGGAAGAAGAAGAAAAAATTATCAAATCTTATTTTGTTTATTTGTTTTCCTTTGGCACCCTAATTCAGGATAGAAAAGTTTCAAAAAAAAGTTTCTACTGGATTTTCTCCCATGATCAAGGAATTGTATAAATTTCAGGGATGGAAATAGACTAGTTAGCATCTCACAAGATTGGATTTCTGGGCTAAAGTTCAAAAGTTACAATAAATCAATATCTGAAGTTACAAGTCAATGAGAACAGCAAAGGCACGTTCAGCCCAACTTCAAACCCAACCACTGGGACGTGATCATCTCCATTGGTTCCACTCGGGATAAAATCCACATGGTGAGAGGCGAGGAGCATACGTGGCACCGATGGTGGTCTTCTGCTCCACCCCAGTGACTGGTGCCCCAAGAGGGTGAAAAGACAACACAATGGATTATTCTGTCATCACTACGGAAACTGGACTCCCTTCCCCAAAGAAACAGTCCAGTAAAGCAACACAAACATGAACAAAGCTGGAGTTAATTGCTGTAGGGGAATGAGTGATATAAGGGACATTGGGGGTGGGCAAACAACCCCAGTCCCCAAAGGCATCTTAAGGAAGGAGAAATAATGTTGTAAATGATCTAAAATTGAGATGAAGTTTGAGGTGTTAGAACTTCTGACGGTGAATTTAAAATCTCCCATACAAAAAGAGTGTCTGGACATGGTTTCGGTCTCCATTCCCTTCTGAGACTCACCATCCAACTTGGAATGAAGCCCTAAAGGAGTGGGGAGTAGCTCCTGGACCCAATTTTGCAACGGGGCTTAGACACTTCCTTCTGTCTGAAGTTTTATAATTTTTAATTTGAGTGTCCCTGCCTTACTTCCCCTTGTCCCTATTTATATTCAATTGTCATCCATTCCTCTATTTGAACATTGTAGAGGCTTGTATAGAGGGATGTGCCATCATTATCATCACCAGCAGCATTAAGGTCATCATAATCATTGTCATTGTCACTACAGGGTGACAAGAAAGAGCATGTGAACAGCCATCACTGCAGAAGTACTTAAGGTTTTGGAAGAGTAAACTTGCAAGCACCCTGAGTCTACCGATGACATCTAAGAACAGATGTTTCCACATGTGCTCCCACGTGCCCATTTCCCCCTCACCTGTTCTCTTGGGGAAACACCCAGACAGCCAAATTATCCACACAAACACAGCACTTCAAACAGGCCCCAGCTTTTCCATGGGAATGCAGCTGTTACGGCGAGCTCAAACAGCACCAGCCATCCTGGAGAGTCAGAGATGACATAATTTCCTCAAATTTCTCTGGGGTTGATAAAACTGCAACTCACTCTGAACTGGAGGACTGATAGCATTTATTACAAATCAGCATGTGCGTGAAGAGAGAGGAATCATACATTTCGCTTTGGGAAACAACATAGTTTTCTTCAGCATGACAGAACAACTCTGGCTTGCAAGGAGTAGAAGTGTTCTGCCTTCTCCATTAAGTACGGAGTGAAGGAATGTTGAATAACATTTTAGGAGAAGTTTGTTTAAGAAATAATCTTATCTTCAACAATCTCCTCTTTTATGTGATGAGTATTATGCAGGGGATAATGATGATAATAGTTACCATTTATTGGGTGTTTGCTATGATACAGGTCTTTCTTTCATGTATCAACTTCAATGCCTTGACAGTGGCTGCCTGAAGTCTGGTGTTGAGATGGAGTCTGAGAACAGGTATGGGTTTAGTAAGAGAGAGTGTCGAGACTGATTAATGATGTAAATGGTGTCTTCTTTGGACCCAGGGAGGAAGATTGATGGTATAGGTCAGTGGTCGGCAAACTGTGGCTCGTGAGCCGCAGTTTGCCGCTCTGTTGACTAATGAGTTTGCCTACCACTGGGATAGGGGCTTAATCACAAGGAACAGCAACAGCCTGTAATTATTGGAATCGAGAGTCTAGGTCAGTGGTCGGCAAACTCATTAGTCAACAGAGCGGCAAACTGTGGCTCGCGAGCTGCATGTGGCTCGCAAGCCGCAGTTTGCGGACCACTGGTATAGGTGATGTCCCATGCTTTGTTATCTATAATAATAAAAACATAATATGCTAATTAAACCAGATAGCCAAATGACCTTCCGGACGTCCTTCCGGATGACCTTCCGGATGAAGCTGGGGCTGCAAGGGCCAAGCACCTTGCATGAATATCATGCATCGGGCCTCTAGTTATTAATAAAGAGAGAATGTGACAAAGCACATTGGGGAGGTACAGAGTGGGGGGATGTTCAGAACAGAGATTCAGGAAAAGCATTAATGTGGATGTAGAATTTGAACTTAGCTTTGACAGAGGTACAGACTTTGTTGGCTGGAGTTGAGAGAACGGCATTTTAAGTAGAGGGAATAATTTGAACAAGACATTGAGGCAAGAAGATGTATGGTGGTTAATGGACAGCCATTAGTTGGGCCTATCTGGTACTTATAAGGGATAGCAGGAACTTAGTTGGGCATTAGTTTGGAAGAATGGTAGAGAGGGCTTCGATATTGACTGAAAATGGTTAAAAATTGAGAACTTAAGTTATTTTGTTGGATGGCCAGATATGTTTCTTAGGAGGATTATTCTGGGGGAAAAAAAACAAGCACATTGAATGGATCCAAGAGAGAAGAATTGGAGAACACCAATGCTAATGCAATCGCAATAGTCCAGGTGAGACCTACAGTGTCTGACGAGGGGGTTGGAAACAACTGTGAGTGACATCTGGAGGTTGGTAACTGACTGGGCACCTGGGTGAGGGCAGAGAGGCCTGCCTGCCATACATCTCTGTGAAGTTTATTTACATGAATAAAAAAGCAGGAGGTTTTATGATGATGAGCTTTGGTTTGTTCATCTTGATTTTAAAGTGTGGAAGGAAACTTTCTAGAATGCTCTAGAAGGATGATGCTAAATGAAAATCTGTAGGACCATACTTAAAGTTTTTGTGTGACTATAGTTTCCTAAGGTCATCTAAAAGCTCTTTAGGATGAAATTATGCGACTTCTGGCCTGGTGATTTTGTATACCTGCTTTTTCCTTTCCTTTGTCCAGTTTCCACTGGCACTTTATATATTTGTCATACAGTTCAGGTTCATGAAACATTGATAATGGTATCATTTGAAACAACCCAATAAGGAGTTATTAGCACCTTTATTTTGTGGGAGAGAGGTGTTAGTAGTAAAGCTATTTTAGTTTGAAAACTATACTTTTTTCCTATGGCTAATGTTATTTGGTAAGAACATTGGCAAATAAACTCCTCACCATTCTTCTTATTTCAACTGCATGAGTCCCTTTTTCCCTGGGAGAAACCTTGGTGCAGGGTAAATTTTAGGAGTGTATACACCTTCCCCTCACATTTCAGGATGGGAAAGGTACTATAGCCACGAACTGAATGTTCAACAGCAATTTTTGTGTGTAGGGCATGGGATGGAAAGAAATAGAAATTAAATCTCCCTTCTTTCCACAAGCCACATACCGATTGGCTACAAGTGAGGGGTTTCACACAGGCTGGTTTCTGTGCTATGAATCTACCCACGTTCCAAGCAGCCCGGAGATATTTTCGTCTCAGTGTCGGGTAGCGCAGGCCATCCCGAGCAGAGGCATGCCAGCTGTGGCTGCTCTGTTTGATGAGGACCACAGCTCGCTGGCTGATAGGCTCTGTTTTGATTTCCCAAACCTCCTGGAGGTGAAGAAGGTTTGCTGACTGTGGTCAGGCAGGTCCCAATTATAAATGACTCCTTAACCAAGTGCTGAAACACTGAACTTTGAAATTAAAATGCAAAACACACACAAACTGCCAAACCTAGAAATTTATTTTCAGGAAATGTCCTTGAAAGCTTGGTTTCTCACTTACTTCCAGTATCTTCCCTCTAAATCTACCTTGACTCCCTTTACTCTTCTATAAACAAAATGATCTCTTCCGATCCCTTTGATTGGTGCTGCCTCCCAAGAAAAATGGATATGATTTTCCCATTAGTAAAATATATTTCAGTTACTTGCTTTTCTTCCCATGTATCTCAAATTCTATCCTCAGGCTTCTGTGACAATCAACTCTGTGCTTTCAGGAAAAGAGGAAAAGACAACTCTAGAGAAAGCAGTTTTCCTCTTAATCTAGTAAAATTTGGCTCTGGGTCATAGAAGGCTCTGCTATTGGGTGCATTCAGTTTAGAACACTTCCTTGGTGAAATAAATCGGTTATCATTATGTGGTAACCCTCTTTATTCATAATACTGCTTTTTGTTTAAAGTGTATGTTGTTTGATAGTAGCATATTTATAACAACTTTCTTTTAGGTGGTAGTATTTGCCTGTTATACTTCCCCCCATTTTTATTTTTCAATCTCATGTCTTTCTTTATTGCTTCCCATACAGCTGAATTGGAGGGGCTCAGGGCAGGAGACTAAAAGGAGTTAAGATTGAGAGAGAGAGAGAGAGAGAGAGAGAGAGAGAGAGAGAGAGAGAGGACTGAGCAAGTGGAAGGAAGGACAAAAGAGACTGGGCTAAACCCCCCCCCCCTCACACACACACATACAATACTGATTATGCAAAGGAATCTATACATTTGGATATATGTATAAAATATTTAAAGAAGAAAGAGGAAGGAAAACTTTTATTCACACGAAGTCCCCATAGACAAAGTCAAATAACTGTCATTAAACTGGAGAAAAGTTTTAATATGTGTAACGGAAAAGAATTACTATCAGAACATATGAAGACTGCCTACAACTTAATAAGAAAATAACAGATCCTACATGAATGATGAATTTGAATGATGCTTAAAACATATTAGGCTTTTAAAAATTAATCTCTGAAACTCTAAGCTACCATGGACTATAGTCTAACCTTTCACTTTACAAAAGAAGAAACTGAGAACTAGAGGGGTTATCTCATCCAAGTTCACTCAGTGACCTTGGCAGTGACTCCTATGTTCATCAGGTAGTAGCTCCAAATAGATGATAAACGGCCAATGTCTCCTGTCTCAGGACTTAGGCACTCCTCGGCTGCTGCTCATTGGAGGGCCCGATCTAGAACTGCCTGCTTATCTCATCATGGTTCTGGAGAACAATCAATTCTGAACCCAGCAGTTTAGGCTTAGACACCCCGCCCCACCCCCAAGCTAAAATTGTCTATTTATGGAGAACTTCAGAGGTTAGGTCACTCATTGTTTACTTTTCTCAGGCTGTCACCATCTTATACTATTTAAATTCTACTTTCAAATGAGATTTTAAAGCGATTTTCCCTATAAATAAAAATAAAATTAAGCTGCCAAAGTACCAGTATAAAGATTCTAAGGTTCTGCATGTGTAAAACGTGGAAATTTAGAATAAAAACTATTCTAGTTGAATGCTATTAATAAAGATCTGTAACAAACTTGAGTTAGGCACCCTGTTCCCACAATTCAAAGTATCCACATACAATAAAGATGAAACAAAGATAGAGTATTGATCTTTTTTTTTACGTTTTTTGAATTTCGTGGGTTGACATGGGACTATATTATTATTTTAGTTTGTCTAAAATGCACAATACCTTTTTGTAACTGAAATAGGATCTTCTTTTCCCTTCCCCCATTTCCTTTGTTCTCCCCCTCCTTACACACACACACACACACACACACACACACACACACACACACGCACACGCACACAGCATCATCTCCAAAAAACAAAATAAAAGCAGGATCTGAAAACTCAAAACACATTGTCATCTTCCTACTGAAACTGTGCCTTGCAGTGCAGAATAGTCTTACATTTCCCCCACTTTTCCTCCCCACCCTTTCTCAGCATTGTCCAGGGAGCTTACTGAAGGCTGGAGACCCAGGCCCGGAGGCCCATTTAGAGCAGTCTGACTCCTTGAAAGTCTCAGCTGGGGCCACATCTGGAACCCATTTCCTGCCAGGGTGGACGGTGGATGCTGAGCAGCGGCCAGTGCTCGGCGTGGTCTCTCCTGTGTGGCCGTCAGCTGCCCCTCATGGCCAGCGCGGGAGAGCGTGGCTGCTAGGGAAAGTGTTTATGTGTTTATGTGACCACAGGTATGTGCCCTGGGTGACAGCTCTCCTATCCCATATTGTATCTCCTGGCAGGCAAGTGCAAGGTGAAATGGAGCCAGGGGGCGTACCCCTGAGGCTGCCATGTCACTGTCAGGAGCGTGAGTGCCCCTGAGTGTGGGACTTGGGCTTTCCATGATCGTGGCTTTTTTTCTTTTTCTTTCTGCCCACTGAGCCAAACCAGTTTCGGCTTCTTTCTGAATCTGTGCTAGATGAGGCCTTTTGGGAGTAATACTTCCCTCGATATTAATTTTAGGTATGGTTTAGTCTAATATTGTTGGTGGGAGAAATGGCCTCTCTCACAGGTGACAAGATACCAATTCCCTGCATGGCAAGTGGAGTGGTCAGGTCAAGATGGTCTCCTCTCTGCCTGCCCGAGGACTCTGAGCCTTGAGGTAGTCGGAGCTTTGGGAGAAATCTTCCCACAGGTCTGATGACGTCTTGCTTGCTGAAGCCCAATCATGGCAGGAATGTCCTTCCCCTTCCTGAATGTTCCAGGAGGAAAAGGGCTGTGCAAAACCAGTTGGCTGGTGGGGTTAGATGGCTATAGGGTATCTAGTGCTATGCTAGGCATTGTGAGGAGTAACCAAGTGATATATGTCCTGGGTTTGTGTTTTGTTGTTGCTTGCTGGGTTTTGCTTTTTATGTTGAAAAGCTTCAAGCTCAGCAGGGAGATAAGATTGAAGAATGACAAGACTTTTTCATGACCTTCTCCATTTTCAAGGTTCTAGCAATCTTGGTCGTATGGTCACCTCCAACTCAGGAACCCTTAATCATACATTTGCCATTTAATGTCTGTGGACATCTCCCTCTTGCCCCATTGGTGCCTTGGGGTGAAATGTTCCACATTGAATCCAGCACCCTCCTCCTCGCATTTACACTTTTCATTTAGCCCAAGTTAAACACCTCAGAGGCATTTTTGACAGTTCCATCCATTTCAGTCTAAAATATGATACACAGTTCCATCCCTTTGATTTATTTGTGCTTTCAAAATATCTCCTGCACACATTCCCTCTCCTCAGTCTCCAAAGCTTTGCGTTAGGTCATCAGCATGTCTTCTTCGGACCACCAGAGAAGCTTGGCAGTGCTCAGCACTCTCCGGACAAATGCTCCCATTTCACAAGAAATATTTTGTAACACCCCCTTTACTACCCTGAAATAAAATTAATAAATAATATGATCTACCTGAACACGCATTTAAAAAATACTCATAGAGCCCAAACTTTGTTGTAAAGGAAAAATAGAATTAAAGAAGTTTATAATCATATAATACATGCTTCAGTAGCTGAAGGCTTGACAGACACACACTGGAAACCAGAACTAAGTGGACACCTGCAAAAAGAATCACCATGAATGTGACAGCTTCCAGTGCAGCCCACCATCGGCATGTTCTGGGGGTGACTCAAATATTGAGAGTGATATTGCCATTGGTGATGTAGTTTGTCAATAAGGGGAAAAGTCATGGTAACATTCTGAACCAAACAAAGTATGATCTCCCTGATCTCCCCCATAGGTGCACAGGTTACATGCCTGGAAAATTCAGTGTATATTAAAATCATTTTGTTTTTATAAAGTAAATGGTGCAGGACACAGACAATTCTTCTCTGTGGGAGATGATCCCCAGCATCACAGGATGTCTGGCACCCCCAGTCTCCATCCACTGACTGCCAGAAGTGCCCACAGTCATTGCAACAGCCAACAGAACCCTCCACAAATTTCCAACACATGCCTTGGCAGTTGATACCATTTCCACTGGGAATCACTACAAAACCTCAGTTTATTTATATTAATTCCCACTTACACAGGCAATACACTTCTCCTTGTAAAAAAAAAAAAAAAGAAGATATTACCACTAAAATTAAATCCCCTTTGACTTCTACTCCCATTCTGGTCTATCTTTCTCTCAACCCCAGAGGTAACCATGGTCAATTGCTTAGTATGTGTCATTTCAGTGCCTTTATGATATGTTAACCTGCAATTTATACATGACACATGTTATGAGTTGGGATTGTGTCACCTCAGAATCCACATGTTTAGGGCCCCAGTACCTCAGAATATAATCTTATTTGGGGATACGGTAGTTTGAGACGTAAATAATTAGGTTAAAATGAGGTTATGCTGGAGTAGGGTGGGCCTCTAAGCCAATATGACTATGTTGTTATATAAAGAAGAAATTTGGACAAAGATATATACACAGGGTGACCATCATGTGAAGATGAAGGCAGAGATAGGGGTGATGCTTTGCAAGGCAAAGAACGTCAAAGATGGCCAATGAACCATCAGGAGCTGGGGGCGGGGCCTGGGACGATTCTCCCTCCCAGCCTCAGAAGGACCAGCCCTGCGGACACCTTGATCTCAGATTTCCAGCCTCCAGAACTGTGAGACAATAATTTCTGTTGTTTAAGTCACTCAGTTTATGATACTTCCTTATGGCAGCCCAAGCATGTTAATATTCTTCTGTGTTTAGGCATTTTAGGTAACAAACAGACAAGAAAGTATCAGAATTAAGATGGGCCGAGGAGGAGCAGGACCTGCAGGCTGCTGCTGGGTGGGTGAACCCAAAGGACAAGTGCACTGCAGAGTACAGACTCTCGCATACACGCTGTCTCTCCGAGGAGCCCCACCTCACAGTGAAAGGACTCATCTATTAAATTAGCTCTGTAATCAAGTTGGTTCTATTTAAAAAGTTGTAATTAGCTTTAACCCTTTGCACTCGCTTGCTTTTTTCTCGATTCCTTTATTCTACTCGGGATTTAATTTTTTAAATACCCCAGATTTTACAAAACGCGGCAGTAGAATAAAAAACTGGAGTTTCTTTTCATGCAAACTTATTTATTTGGATTTTTTAATATTTCACATTATTGATACATTCAAAGAGTAATTTTAATCTCTATAATTTTTCATGGTGTGATATTTTTTGAAACATTCACCCACATGAAGACCAGGTTTACATTCATATGTTTCGCAAATATAAATCGTCTCTCTTCTTCCTCCTTTGATTTTTCTGTTAGAACAAACAACACAATCTTTGTATTTTTTGTTAGGGTGAGGTGTGATTATATGGAGCTTTCCATCTAAACGTTGCTCTAAGTTAGTGGATAATAATCTACCCCTGGAAGTTAGTGTACTGGTCTAACCTTTTTCACGTGACTGATGTGTCTTAGAAACAAATAGCCTTTGAAGATGCCATTGGTGAAGCTTAGGTGGTGGCATCAGTTGAGACGGCATTTACATTTTACTTGTCCTTTCATGCTAATGAAAACAAGAAAAGATACTGGAAAAATACACAAAAATCCTCCTTCCCCCCACGGTGAAACTACGTGTCGAGTGTGGCTCGACACACGAGCTGCTACCGATGCTAACCGTGTCCACTCTCGACATCCGAGTGCAAAAGGTTAACACTTTTTTCAAGTAGCAGGTTGGTTTGAAAAATGAAAAATAATGGCCCTAGCCAGTTTGGCTCAGTGGCTAGAGCATCAGCCTGAAGACCGAAGGGTCCTGGGTTTGATTCTGGTCAAGGGCATGTACCTCAATTGCAGGCTCCTCCAGGGCCCGGACCCTGGTTGGGGCTCATGCAGGAGGCAACCAATTGATGTGTTTCTTTCACATTGAAGTTTCTCTCTGTCTTTCCCTCTCTCTTCTACCCTTTCTAAAAATTAGTGGAAAAGTATCCTTGGGTGAGATTAAAAAGAAAAAAAAAAGGAAAAAGAATGAATAAATAATAATAAAAATAACTTAAATCTTATCCTGGAGCATGACTTAACTGGCTGCAGTTTATAGCCTGTGTGACTGGGAGATGTGTGCTCTCCATCTCATTCTAGATCCTTCTGGACACCTTGCATATGCACCCAGGATGAAATGGGTTCCAAAATACAGTTTGAAATGTAGTACATGCTATATTACCAATGTAAATGAAACGAATAGCTCAAAGTCATGGGCACTGAAAGAAAAAGCAGGCCTTTTAATACCTAGTTTCATAAAGCAACTCATTTGAAAGTATTTTGCAAACTGGAAAGGCAATTAAAGGGTCCTTTTATTCCACTGGGCCACATGTCCCAATCTTTAAGGTTTAATGAGAGTTGCTCATTGCATCAAGGATTTAGCCAAAGACATTTGGCTTGAGCAAAAAATTAAGAAAAGCACTGCTAAAGTGATTATATTCCACTCAGTACCTTCAAGACTTCCAGTGATGACAGATTATTGGGCAAGTCGGACTTGTGGAGTCTGAGTCTTTTAAGTATTTCACCTTGAAATGTCTACACTACAGGAATGTGTCTGTGTGCTTTTAAAAATTTATACTCTAAATAGAAATTTCTGAAAAAACATGTTAATTTTCTACAAATTAAAAGAGTTTCACTTAGTAGATGCCAATATTATATTGCTCTTCATTCAAAACAAAATACACTAGTGCATAAACAATACAGAGATATATTTTATCATAGAGTTGTACAAATTATCCTATATGCCTGATATAAGTAGAGACGTAAACTTATTTATAGTTTTATCAATGTACACAAAATCGACAATTTGTAAATCAAAATATGAACACTCCTTTTTGTGTAAGTTTTTTTTAATGCTTTCTTGGTGTTTTTTAACAATGCAGATAATATTACCAAAATACTTACTGTTTCTCTTATGCCTATTTGTCACACCTACCTGTCATTGCGGCATTGTTTGGAATAAGTAAAGCAAGTTTGCCCATTCAGCAAGGTAAGTCCATTCAGTCTTAAGCAGCATTAACTGTTTTGTCCAGCTTACCCGGGTGGAAGGAATGATCAGTGGTCATTGTGTGAAACCACTGAGGGGTTAAAGGAGCCAGCCCACAAATGAGCCCCACCCCACGGTGACAGTTTCCTCTGTACCGTGTCCTCACTGAAAGCACTTGGATGCTGCCCTTCATGATCACAACGAGCTCTGACCGAAGCCCTGGGGCTTTTCTGAGCAATGTGCGTAAGGACTCAACATGAGCTCCCCACCTTGTCTCCTTGGCCCAGACATCCTCAGACACCGTTAGCCCCACCTCGCTTTCTCTGGTCCCTCTGCCCACCAGGCTCTTCCACCTTCTCTGCTTCACCTTTCGTTAACCTTTGTGCCTTGAGCAACTTGGTCATCTCTGCCTCAGGGAAACCATCTGGGCCTTTTGCTCACTAGAGGGGCTCCCATGTCCCCATACCTTCTCATGGCACTGGTATCTCTTGCTTGCACTTCCCAGATGTAACGTCACCTTGATTTGTCTGAGCATGTGGCTAATGTCTGTCTCTACTCATGATGTGCAAGCTCCATAAACACAGGGGCTTTGTTTTGTTTTGTTTGCCTGATAGCCAATGGAATGCTGGCTCATAGTAGGTAATTATTAAATACACTTAATAAATATTGGGGAATACATGGATGAAGGGCAGTGCGATGAAGTAAGCATTTTTAGTTTGAAAGCACTGTGTTAAGGGATTTATTCCTATGAAGAAAAAAAAAAAAAGAATGAAAATTTGCCAAATACCCACTTTTCCAGCCACTCTTGACTCCTCATCACAGCTGGATGGTTAGTAGCTCTTTCAGCCACATGCCTGCCTCACTGTCTCCCAATTACTCCTCAAAATAGCTCAGGCTTTTCCTGCTGTCAAGAACATGCTCTCATTTCTCCTTTGCCCATCCAACTGCTACCCACTCCTTTCATGGACTTGAACTAGCTCACCAGCCCAGCTGCCAGTGCCATGAAGGTTTGAGGCTTTTAGGGAGGGAAGACAGAAGGGAGCTGGCATTATTGAGTACCAAGGAATGGTACATTTGTCATCTCAATATATCCTCATACCCATCCTGCAAGAGGTGTTATCCCCTCATTTGATTTAGGAGAAAGCTGAGATTCAGCAAGGCTAAGTAACTTGGTCAAGGTCACATGCTACCAACAGCTAGTTTCAGATTCAAGTCCACATCTGGGCAGTACTTCCTGCTGCCTCCCTTGCCTATGGGAGGCCTTCGGCTATTCTCTAATGGTGATGGAAGTCAACAAGCATTTATTTACTCATGCAGCTTAAGAGGCCTTCCCTCCCTGCCCAACCTCCAATAGCTAATCTGAGGCCATTAGCTTCTTTGAAAACATGTGACAGTAATACGTGCCTGAACGTGATATTCAGGCAGTTTTCATTTTTAAAAATAAGGTTAAAGGATTTTGTGATTATTTTTCTAGAACGATATAATGGAAGAACAGTTAATTTTGTTCCTATTTAAACCTACTAATGAGTTGTTAGGGTTTACTTTAAATGAGCTGGCAGTCACAGTTCAGAGAAGTAATTCCACATAATTTTATTACCAATGTCATTTTCTTAGCCTTTAATGGGCTACGCCTGATTTTTAAAGCATGTCTACTTTAGGGCCTCCGTTGGCACCAGCTAGTCCGTCCTTCACAGTGGAATGAAACTGGCCCTATGGAAGCAGGTGGGTTGCAGCTGTGTCTCCCGCTGAGTTCTGGGAGGTGGGAGAGCCAGCCCTCCAGGCTGCCCGTTGGAAACGAGTCATTTCAGGCCTTCTTCTGGAGAAACTAAACTCACACCAGGCTGCACCCGCACCAGACAAGAAGTTACCAAATCCTGCCAGAGTGTCAGACATACTCTGAGATCTTTACCCACCGTGGTGGGTGAAGGTTGTTTTTTTTCTTTTCAGCTGCCTGAGGTGATGATGACTCATTGCAAGGTTAATGCATTTCACCTTTCACCAAAGCTACAGCCAAAATATTTTTCCACCTTTATGACTCACCCTTTTCCCAAGCCTGTTAAATTAATAGGAGTTTAAAGAAAATATACAGGGAGGCTGAGGCAGTGCCCACCGTCTGCCTGATGAGCACGAATATGTCCCAGCAGTAACCTGGGGCTTCCCATGTCTTCCAGGCTCAGGTTTAACTTGGACTTTGGGACTCTTAAGGGTTCCAATGGAAAATGCACACTCACTTTTAGAAAGCTGCCTTTTCAGTTTTAAAATGATAGAATTTCTCTAGTTATTGTAAAACAAGGGTCTACTTAATTAAAAAAAAAAAAAAAGGATCCATTACGGATCAACTGGGGATCATTTTTGTGGTGGGTCAATAAATCCAAATCTTTAGAGGCCCCTTCAATGTCGACTCTAATCTAGCTTGGCTCTGTCTCCCTAAACTTGTCTCCTACGTTTATTCTTTTTCTTACTCAGTTTGTGATTGATGTCTTTCATTAGTTTTAGAAAAATTTCAACCTTAATTTCTTTGAGAAAAAGTTTTCCTCTTTTTTTTTTCTTTCTTTTTTTCTCCATTCTTTCTGTGGGACTCCTATTAGATATATATTGGGCCTTCTCATAGTCCTCCCAACTCTCCCTCTCTTTCATATTTTCCATCTCTTTTTGTTCTGCATTTTATGTAATTTCTTTGAATCTATATTACAATTTTGACAATATCGAATCTGCTGTTTAAATTTTTCACTTAACTTTTAAAACAACTTTATTGAGATATAATTTACACATCAAATTTACATATATGCATTTTAAATTTACAGTTCAATGACTTTCAGTAAATTTATCCAGTTGTGCAACCATCACCATAATCCACTTTTGGAACATTTATTTCTCCCCATAAAATGGCTCATGACCACTTATAGTTAATCCCTATTCCTGCCCTCAGTCTTAGAAAATCACTAATCTATTTCTGTCTCTATAGATTGCCTCTTACGGACATCTTATATAAATAGAATTATACAGTATTTGGTCTTTTGTGTTTGGTTTCTTTTACTTAGTATAATGTTTTTGAGGTTCACTTATGTTGTAGCATATTTTAATAGTTTGTTCTTGCTCGGCCGGCCTGGTTCAGTGATTGAGCATCTAATGAACCAGGAGGTTACGGTTCAATTCTTGGTCAGGGCACATGCCTGGGCTCAATCCCCAGTGTGGGGCATGCAGGAGGCAGCCGACCAATGATTCTCTCTCATCATTGATATTTCTATCTCTCTCCCCCTTTTCCTTCCTCTCTGAAATCAATAAAAATATTAGAAAAAGTTTGTTCTTTTTTTATTGCTGAATAATAAGTAGTATTCCATTGCATGGATGTACCAATGTTGTGTATCCACTTACCTGTTATCCTCTGAGTTCAGAACTGTGGGCTGTGGGCTGGCTAGAATGAGCACAGGCTCTGGGAAGAGGTGGTCTCCATCCCAGGCACCTGGTTAGCACTCTATGCATCATCTCCGAGTGGAGGTGTAAGGTGTAAGGAGCAGCTTCAAAGACCCAGGAGCCCCAACATGTGAAGCCTAAACATAGAGGCCTTCAGAGAGAAACATTTTCATTGTGAAAAGCATTGGCAGGCGACAGTAGTCAGACTTTGCTAACTCTATCCATCTGGGCTGTCTCATAAGGAGGCATTTCTAAAAGGCATAAAGAACAAAGCTTAACTATAAAAGAAATGGGATTGTAGCTACCAGGAGGCATTGATAAACAGGGAGACTTATTAGTTTTCAAAGCTTACAGTCACTACCCCCAAATTTTCAGGTTTCTTAACATTCTACTGGGCAATTAAGAATGCAAATGGGAAAAACTGCCTCCGGCCAGAATCCTCCACATCTTTCCCATTTCCCCCATATCACACAGCTAAGAGCCTGGAGGTATCTATAAGTATTCAGGTTCCTATAAAATACACACTCTCATCAAAACTAAACAGCATTATTAGAAACAAAGAGTAAACAATATTCAGATTTCTTTAAGGCCAACTTTTTTGGTTGGACTGATGAGAGCAGGAATGTAGTTTTTCACCAAGAAGCATTACATGTAAGATCTCCATTCTTCCATCTCCCATTTTTGCCAGGGGAACAAACCCTCCCTCCCTGTTTCCTTTGCATCCTTCTAGCTGCACATCTTCCATGCTACAAACCAACATTAGCTCTAACCTCACAAACCAGTGGTTTCCAATGAAGCTTCTTCCCAGATTGGCGTAACTCTGGATATAAAGGGGAACTGAGTATGGAAGAGAACATGACTTGGAATTCCTAACACTTCCTTCCTTACTTTGCTAACATTTTTTTGTTAGAAAGCAATGCCTGACTGCCCAGGTTTAGAGGAATTGTTGGCTAGATACAAAAACTACAAAATCTGAATTAATTTTAATTCCATAATAGGTCCCTGTGGTTGCTATCTATGTTAAAGGAAGGATTAGAAGAAGGAAAATGTTTCATTCTACTCACCAAACATCATAGTTAATACTATTCTGACAAGAAATCTTTGTTTACCTAGTGTATTAGGTGTGATAAATTTGTCAAACTAGTTCTTCCTACTGGAGGTCCTGATTTAAACCTCCTTTAAATCAACTTTAGTTGGCTCAATATCCTCACCCACAATGATTTTAATTCTGCAGAAATAATTGCTTGGCTTTGCACTCAAGCTTTACCTTTATCTGTGGCTTTAGAAACTGTTGTCAAAGCCTTTGGTACTGATATACCAACTAGGCGAGAAAGCTCAAAGAGGAATGAGTGTGGTGATTGAATGGATGCTGTTTTAAGATTTAGGAATTTTTACATCAGTCATCTGAAGCTCTTCTTGAGCAACTGGGCTGGTTTGTTGTTTCATTCTTAAACTCTGCAACTCCTCAAAGTCAAAGGTTGGGGGGAGAGGGCGGGATACGAACATATTACCTGAACTCAGGATGGGAAGTGATGTGGTTAATCCTTAATCTCTTCTTAGTCCTAATAGTCACTTCTTATACTTTTTAAAAAAATATATTTTTATTGATTTCAGAGAGAAAGGGAGAGGCAGAGAGGGAGATAGAAACATCAATGATGGGAGAGATACATCGATTGGTTGCCTCCTGCATGCACCTGGATCAGGCCTGCAACCAGGGTACATGGTGCCCTTGACTGGAATCAAACCCAGGACCTTTCAGTCCTCAGGCCAATGCTCTCTCCACTGAGCCAAACTGGCCAGGGCTTACTTCTTATTCTTAATCACTTCCTAAGCTTGATGTCTAAGCATTTTTTTGTGAACAATTTGTCTTCTTACTTTTCTTAAAGTAAAAAAGATTTTATTTTAGATATGGTTGTTAATATATTCAAACTGTTAAAAATTCTATCTATTATGGGGGTGGGGTGGGGATGAAGGAGGCCTAATATATGGTGATGAAAGATGATTTGACTCTGGGTGGTGGGCACACAATGCAATATACAGATCTTGTATCATAGAAATGTACACTTGACACCTATATGACCCTATTAACCAATGTCACCCAATAATTTTTTTTTAAAAGGTAAAAATATCTCAATTTGGGCCACTTTGAGATAAATAGTGTTAACATTTTAAGATATATCCTCTTAGGTTTTTTCTTATGCAATTCATACATTAATATGTAATATGCTCATAGATTTTAGTTAAAATTGTATCATAGTATATACTGAATATATGTAGTCTTTTTTTACTCTGTGCTAGCTCATGCATATTTTTTTTAATATCTTAATACAAATCCTCATCTTATTTTGAAATAGAATTATCTAGCTTTTATGAACTTTAACCAGTTTCCTCTTGGCAGATCTGTTCTTTTTTTCTATTATAATCATGACATATACTTTGTGCATATTATTTTTTTTTATCCAGAGATAGTTTATACTTAGTGGAACTTGAATCAATTATTTGTTGCCTTTAATGTTTTTCCTCCTATAAATAAATGTAAGCATCCCCAGTCAATCACTCCTGATCTGTCTTTTCTACAAAACTTGGCCTGATACTTTAGAGGTCAGCAGGATGGGATGTAGATCTGGGTGCCATTGCCACTACTGTGCCTTACAGCTCATTGAATTCCCCTCCCTCTTCCTCACTGTGATATACATGCTCACCAACAGGCATACACATGTGTGCACACACATACACACACACACACTATGTATAGGCACACACATCAGTGATTGCAAACATTTTAGAAAAATTGAGTTCTCCTCTTCCATAACACTGATCAAACATGTCCCTAAACATGCTGATTTTAACATTTTATCAATACTTCCTCATTTTGGTCTTATCTTTGGAAAGTATAGTCAAATACCAATTTCAAATGTGAGAAACAATTTGAGTGGTCTGAAAAACAACAAATGAAAATATCAGCATTATAAATAAAATGTATCTTAGCTAATTTTTTCAGAAAATAATCTCATCTCAGAAAAAAAATCATCTTTCAAAATTTTCATTTTAGAGATGCACATATTTAGTGCTATTGTTAGCAGGAAATATGGTGCCATAAAATTCTACGACATTTGTGCAGATTCTCATAGGCCCTGAGTCCCTAGCATTTCTCTCATTAATAGAGCAATGCAGTGGTGACTTCCATTTGCCGAGTACTGTGTTCACATGCATTTGCCTTATAATAATTCAGTGAGGGATGATGGGAAGTCTTCTAATCCTATTTCATAGGTGAGGACCCTGATCCCGGAGAGGTCAATGACTTATCCAAACACACCTCCTACCTGGGACTGCTTCCCATTCTTTCCTTATAATGGCTCTGCTTCCTCTTGTCTCATAAATGTACCCCCTTCCTTCATGGTTCTGGCCTCTATAGCTTAATTTTCAACCACTTGTTGGATATGTCTACCCATATAGGCTCAGAAAGTCAAGCACAATCTCTTAGTTTCTGCAGATGGAGCCTAGAAAATATCTTCAACTGCTCTCCCTACCTTGGCTCTTATATCCTGTCAGTCATCATATTACATTAATATCTAGAGGGTGGTGGTCAACCTCCAGTGCCTCTGTAATAATTTCTTGGTCCATCATGAGACTATCTTTCTGAGCCCCATCTCGGTCTTCAGATTTCTCTGTTATACTTTATCATACACAGTGCTGCTGTCAGATCAATATTCTAAAAGGAATCTCCAATTATGACTTTTTCTGCTTAAGCTTTTCAAAGTCTTTACATCTCCTCTGAATTCTAGTCAAGTGGGTTTACTCACCGTTCCCTGTCTCCATCTATAGATGCTATGGATGTGCTGGTGTGCTCCATCCCAATGCCATTCTGCCTTTATTTCCATTGGGGGGAGTCCTAGTCATCTTTAATGTCCGGACTACTAGGTGTACCTGTTAATAATGCAGATTTTTTTCAATAGATGGAGCTACACATATGTTGATATATATGCGGTTTGATATGTATGCTATTTTGGTGTATTGACAGCAAGTTTCAAAACTTCATACGTCAAATTTTCTGAAGGTGTTAACATCATAGATATTTTTACACTTAAAAATGTCGAATTTCATTCCAAAAAAAAAAGAGCATTTGTGGGAAGTTTTAATTCATTACTTTATTTTGAAGAAAAGTACTGCTGAAAGTTATCGTATACTTCAGGAAGCTTATGGTGAACATGCTCCATCTCAAGGTACTTGTGAACGCTGGTTTAAATGCTTTAAGAGTGATGATTTCGATGTGAAAGACAAAGAACATCCAGGTCAACCGAAAAAATTTGAAGACCAACAATTACAAGCATTACTGGATGAAGATGCGTGTCAAACTCAAAAACAACTTGCAGAAGATTAAACATTGCTCAGCAAACAATTTCCGATCGTTTACAAGCAATGGGAAAGATTTTAAAGGAAGGAAAATGGGTGCCATATCAACTGAACGAAAGACCAATAGAAAACCGAAAAGTCATCAGTAAAATGTTGCTTCAACAGCACAAAAGAAAGTCTTTTTTTGCATTGAATTGTGACTGGCGATGAAAAGTGGATTTATTCTGAGAATCCCAAACGCACAAAATCATGGGTTGATCTAGGTCAACCATCAACATCGACTGCAAGGCCAAATCGCTTCGGAAAGAAGAAAATGCTCTGCGTTTGGTGGGATCAGGAAGGAGTGGTATATTATGAGCTTCTAAAACCAGGTGAGAAACCATTAATACTGATCACTATCGACAACAAATAATCAATTTGAACCACGCTTTAATCGTGAAATGACCAGAATGGGCCAGAAGACACGGCAAAGTAATTTTGTTTCATGATAATGCACCACCACACACTTCAAAACCAGTTAAAGACACGTTAAATGATCTTGCCTGGGAAGTATTAACCCACCTGCTGTATTCACCAGACCTTGCTCCTTCAGATTACCACTTGTTCAGATCGATGGCACACGCACTTTCTGAGCAGCACTTCAAAATGTACGAAGAAGTGGAAAATTGGGTCTCTGAATGGTCTGCCTCAAAACAAGAAAAGTTCTATTGAGACAGTATCCACAAATTACCTGAAAGATGAACAAGTGGTAATCTGAAGGAGCAATACAACAAAATAGCATACATATCAAATCTCATATATATCAACATATGTGTAACTCCATCTAGTGAAAAAATTCTTCATTATTAACCGGTACACCTAGTAAAATACCATTGCTGACAGGAGATGTTTGTGGACTCCTCCAATCTTACATGAAGTTTCCTTGCTCTTGTAACACTTCCTCCTCTCTCCTTAATGACGTATATCACACTGGGATTTGTACTATGCACATATTGCATATTTGTCTTAGTCTTTCTACTGAACACTTCTATCTTTGAGATCTTGGACCACAGGTTACTCACCTATGTAATAGTTATAACACTCATGTCTGTGTCTTGTGCAAGAAAAATGCTCAATAAATATCAAATCAGCATGTCTTTTATAATAGATAATTAATGCCTATATGATGCAAACTCACTTATCTATTCTTTTACTGCTGTGATGTGCTTGCTTGCATCACTTTGGAAGTTTGGAGTAAATAATTTCTATAAATTCTTCCATGACTAGTCTCTCTTTCCCATCTTCAAACCTACAAATATGACAAAGACATTCTTGAATTCTATGTTATAAGAAGAAGAAAGAGGTAAACTAAACAATTCCTTTTACGTTTCATCCTGGTTAGAAGCCAACATAAATGCTTGTGTTACCAGAACAAGCATATTTCCTGCGGTGAAGGCTTGGCTGTTTATCCTAGGACCCCTCTCTACCACGAGCTGCCCTCGAATGACTATTAACCCCTGTTTTGAGCCAGCAAACCAGATGTGGGTTTTTTAAGCAAATTATTGGTTATTTCACCACATGTCATTTTTGCAGTTAAGTGTTTCCAGCTTCTCAGAGCATTCCACAGGAATAACATCACATTTTTCCTCCTACCTGTTAGTTAACATAATTATTTATCAGCCCTCAACCACAGCTTGAGTTTGTTAAGTGGCTAGCAGAACATATATTCCGTGGATGGAGCCCAAATCTGCCGGAGAGAACAACTCAGTAATTAAGAAAGGGAAGTCTGGTGGGGGGATGGGGAGTGCACTCCCTTCCTTCTCTTGCTCCTGGGGACCCATCATTCCACACTCAGATGACACCCCAGGTGGTGGCTGGGCCTCCCAATAACTAGTCATTGAGCCAACATGTTTTTTAGAATGAAGGGTTTGTCAAGCGATCTTACGTTCCCACCCAGCTCCAATATTTGAAATCTGTCTTTGCAGCTCCAAAGGGTTAAACTGTGAAATGGGGTAAAACCCTACTTTTCCCACCACTCTCCAAATCTCACTGGCATGTTCTTGGAATTAGCTGAGTTCCTCTTGATGTCCCCACCCACTATACTCCTTCCTCGTGTTGCTGCTTCCCTATCAACTGGGAAAAACAGTAAACCTTTCCATTATGACCGTAGTTCTCTAAGTGTCATCTGGGAGCTCGGAGAGTCCATGAGAGCCTTTCAGGATATCTGCTGGTCAAAACTGTTTTTATCAATACGCTCAAATATTATTTATCTTCTTTCATCTTGCTCTATCACAGTGTCCAGTGGCGTTTTCTGGCAGCTCCGTGGGCACATGATATTACAACTGGTCAGATAGAGAAACAGAAATGAGAATCTAGCTATTTTCTATTAAGCCAGATATTACGTTAAAGAGAGTCACAAAACTATGAAACAACACCAGCCTTCTCACTGACTTATTTTAAATGGACCTATTGTTCATAAACATATGTTTTGGTATTAACATGTCATGTTTTGATTGTTATTTTTCAAGTGAATTAGGACAAAAATGATCACTTTTCATTTCTAACATAGTAATTATCAATAGATATTATCCCACAAACAAAAGTACAGTATTTTGGGAGTGTTAATAATTTTAAGAATGTGGAAAAGTGCTGAAACCAAAAAGTCTGAGAATCACTGCCTTTCACATGTCATTTGTATGAAAAGTCCTATACTACCAAGCTTTCATCGATATATTGGGCAAATGGCATGTTTCTTAGAAGTCAAGCACACCAGGCATGGAGCCATTTGCCAAGGGCCATGACAAATGGCTCCATCCATAAGTTATCACAGTCACCTGAGATGACCTCTCACAGTCCTGAGGCAGCTTGTTTTAGATGCCAACCTCATGCATGATTACAATCAAAGCGCTATTAGGGGAAGAAGCTAAAGAACCAAGGATGAGAGGAGCTGGTAGCTTTGGGGTTAAGAATAAGGAAAGAGAGTCTTGGAATTGAATTGATGTTTGGGGAAACATTTGTGGGTAGTAATACTAGCTATCTACAAAGTGTTAAAATGCTTCAGTATTATTACTTGAGAGCAGAAAACCCATGTTCAGAATTCGGCTACTGCCTGCACTGTGGTTTTTGTGAAGACAATAATTAGTAGCTTGCAGTGGATTTCATGTGAAAGTCGCAGTGGCTCCAGGCTGGACCAGAGATGGATACATGTCTAAAAATTTAAGTGGATGTTTAAATGCCTGAACCACAAAATGTTTGGATTTGGTTCCAATTCCTGTCAAGTCGACCCCTCTCAGAACTTCCTCTGACTATATTCTGCACCTCTCTGAGCTCATTGATAAAGAGCTTTTCCAGCAAGGAGTGGTGTATTAGCACATTAGTGCCCACCCTCACTATTCCATTCTGAAACACACACACACACACACACACACACACACACACACACACACACACCATACACAGCCAAAAGGCATTTCCATTCTGTTTGCAGAACCCAAATAATAGCTTGTTCACACCATTTTGACTAGGGTTGCTGCCTCCTTGAATAGAGAGAATTGTAGCGATTATTCAATGAATCAGTCTTATTGAACTCGTAGAGACATCACATCTGAGGGTGAAGAGGTGTCTAACGCCGCCTTTGGGTGCAGGGTTATAAGTCTCTTTAACATTAAGATTCAGATGTCAAGGACTCATTGTTGCTTCCTGCCAATGCATTGCTTCAGCATCCCTCAAAATTACCCTTAATGATCTTAGGAAGCCTAAGATGGGGATCTCAGTTATGCTAAGAAAAATGCCCAAGCAGCTTAGATATTAACATTTATTTGTTAGTCACTCAATCCCAAATAGCACGGTTTTATTTTTGGCACTTTAAAAATGTTATTTACCATTATTTCAACTTGCCTTTTTTTATTTATATGGATGTGTGTGTGTGTGTGTGTGTGTGTGTGTGTGTGTGTGTATTGACTATTTCCTTCCATTAAAATTAACTTTACATACGCTAGCCGGTTTGGCTTAGTGAATAGAGCATCGGCCAGTGGACCGAAGGGTTCCGGGTTTGATTCCAGTCAAGGGCATGTACCTTGGTTGCAGGCTTCTTCCTGGCCTGGGCCCTGGCCAGGGCTCATTCAGGAGGCAACCAATTGATGTGTTTCTCTCACATTGATATTTCTTTCTGGCTTTCCATCTCTTCCACACTCTTTAAAAATCAATGGAAAAATATCCTCGGCTGAGAATTAAAAACAAACAAACAAAAATTAACTCTATGGGGCAGAAACTTGTCTTGCTCACACTATACTCCTAGCACCTGGAGCAGTGTCTGGTGCATAGCAGGCTCTCAGTATTTGTTGGGAAAAAGAAGAAACTTAGAATGCCACCTCTGAAAATGCTCTTTCTCCAGGGGCAGCCACTTTCCTCTGATGGGGTCTACTCTGAACCTCAGAGTTTTAAGCTCTGCTAACAGTTATGGTGCATCTTAGCAAGGACAGGCTCGGAGAGAAGCTTAAGGTAGGGTTTCTATCATTGACCTGCCTATATTCAGATTGGGTGCTATATCAGTCAGGGTCTTGCAGGAAACCAAAGTTAACCCTAACTGGGTGATTTGAGGAGAGGCTAATACATGAACTATCTATAAAGGTGTAGGCAGGGTTTAAAGACTCTAATAAAGGATGCTGTCCTCCATTTTGGCTAGTAATGCCAGAGAACGGTGGCCACAAGGAGAGGGCTACCCGAAAGGCCCTAGGATTCTCAAGAGAGGAAACATAGCCAGTTTTGCACAATTCTACCAGAATAGAGTCAGAATTATGAAGTGCAGGTAGAGAGGTAGGAAACTCAGCGGTGGGAGAGAGGAGAGAGGAGACTGGAAAAGAAACACCATGTGCTACAGCATCTCTTAGATTCAATGCGTGTCTGTGATTGCCTAAAGGCCAGTGAGCAATGTTCTCAGAGTGAAGACAACCATTGTTCCTGGCTCTCTCCTGGAAAGGTACCTGTAGATTCTTAGGTCTTGGGAGTATTCAGAGTATGGCATCTTCTAATATTGATCTCGTTTATAGAAAAACTTACAGAATTTATTCTGCTGCCTAATCTGTGCCATTTCACACCGGGGTAACAAAGATTTGCCTCCATCCCCCAGGGAGGAGGAGGCAGACAGAGCAGATTGTGGTCAGGAGTCAGAAAACCCTGTCCTGCCTCATACAGAAAGCATAGTTTACAATGTCTACTCCAGTGAGCGACCACAACACGGTTAGCAGTAGTTATATTAGACTTCCAAAGGGTAGCCTGGCGCTTTTAGATTTTTGTGGCCCCTCTTAGGAAACTTGAAACAAGTGGAACGGGAATTGTCACTGAGCTTTCAGTGGCACTGCCTAGAGTTGTTCTCTAAAGCAACAAATCCAGCCAAATTCACAGCCAGGCAGTCTGGCTCCAGAGCCTTTGCTCTCAAAGCACTCTGGGTGCCCAACCCATATGTATCTGCTCAGTACTTGCTGCTCTCAGGCACGTCAAAGGCTGCTTACTGCCAGCCTGTGCGCTCTCTCCCACGGCTTTCTCTGACTGTAGGTACAGGTAGACCAGAAGTAGGTACTGAGAAATTAAACTTCAGAAACATCCCTCCACCAACAGCCTAGACTTGGTGGATAAGTACTTCAGCAACTCATTCCTCGAGTGTGAAAACTCCCAAACTTGTTCTTCACTGTCTCTCATAGCTTCCTAGCAAGCCTGAGCCCTGGTTGTCCACAGGGTGACCTTGCTCTTTAATGTACTTCTATCGGCTTTCTTCCCTTCCTGGGCTCACTGTCTACTCCACTCCTTCTTCTTTCTGGTATCACCTCCCAAATAAACTCCTTGCACTTGAATTGTTGTCTCAGAGTTGCTTTGGGAGCAAGCCAAGCCTAAGGTATTGCCTACCCTGATCTCCTTACCTTAAATTTCCCTTTTACTTTAATGTAAACTCTTCCATTAGGAAATAGTCATGTGGGTTATTTATATCTTAGAGTGAATTTAAGCCCATGTGTCACCATTCCCAAAGTGTCCTCTATTAATGGTGAAATCAACCAAACTCAATGAACTTTGGCTCCGTTTCTGCTTCACGAGCTACGGAGAGTATTTGATAGAGTGACCTTTTACCTAAGTCTCTCCTTTGCTTTGCATTTCAAGGTGTCACAGAGCTTTGGTCCTTCTCTCTTCATTGACCTGCTATGTTTCTACACTTTTGAAAACAGCCGCCTTTTGGAAAAAGAAGAAGAAAGGGTAAAGTATGATTCTTGTCCCTCTGCTCATTTTTTTTTTCTCTAGTGCTAGGGTAGCCCATTGACTTTCACAGCTTTAGCTATCACATTTATATGGATTACCTTTAAATCTTTATCTCTACCACTCATTTCTTATCTAGTCTCCCACTGTCTACTTGAAAATTTCTACTTACATGTTCCTTAATCTCAAACACTATAGCCAGTAGATGCAAAACAGAATTCTTCTCTTTATTTTAAAGCATATTCTTTAATTAAGTTGTTTATTTGTATCAAAGAGAACACCATATCTGCAATCTCCCAGTTTCAAAATCTGGTAGTTGTGTGTGATGTGTAGTTCCTCCTCTTTGGCTTCTTAATCCTTTACCACTTCCTAATTCTTCTCTAACCAAATACTCTCCCTGTTCAGGTTGCCCTATAGAAGGCTGGGATAATTTCCCCCAAATTTTTAATTTACTATGTTATTATGCAGTGCAAAAATAAATAAATAAACAAACAAACAAACAAATAAATAAATAAATAAATAAAATGCCAGTAGCTCTACTGACTTTGGAATAAAATCTGTATTTCTAAAAATTGTGTGTGCTTTTCTGTTTCTTATTTTACTTTATTATTTTTAAAAAAATCTTCTGCTTTCTGGCTAAACTCTTTATTCAATTTATCTTTCTCTGTTTCCCAAAGAAAAATGTCCCCTTCATCCAGGTTGGTCTATCCAGTGGCCCCCAAACACGCTCACTCTTGTCTCTGGGTCTTTGCTCTTTTGTGGTAGGGAATATATCTTGAGCCCTTACTGTGTGCTAGGTCTTATGCAAAACACTTACAATGTAGATTATCTCATTTGATCTCTAGCACAACTTGATGTGCTAAAAATTATTGTCTATGTCTTATAGATAAAGAACCCAAAGAATCGAGAAGTTAGGGCACATTGCCACATTATACAGCTGGCAAGTGGCAGAACAAGATGAGAACTCCCTTCTGCCTGAATGTTATTAAGAAAACCCCTCAAACTTGGAGATCCTTTCAATAGCCTGTCCTTTTGAGGTCACACTGGAGCATTGTCTAAAAGGCCGCAACAGGGAGTACCCGAGTTTTCAGGGAAATATACTTTTGTTTGACCTTAAGTCAACTATTGATTAAAACCCAGACTCTGTGAAGTTCTTTTAACTCAGTGAAGATTGTCAAGTTGCAAATGATTTTTATGCAGTAGACATGCAACAATTTTTGTCCAGTATAAAAGGGAGCCCCAAACGTTATAAATTGGTTGTCCTGTAGAACATTAATCAGTTTTGTTTTTAATTTAGCAACTTTATTTCAGTATTCTGTCTCTCATTAACAATATATACTTTGATTTCTCCTTTGTTCTGTTGAGTCAGCTTTATTATACAACTGATTCCTTCATTAATGAGCTAAGTGGCTCTTTGAAAGGTGTATTCAATCTATTTTTATGAGAATCATGCTTTTAACTTTGAAAATTATACTTTGACAATACAGAGCCTACACAATTATGGTGCTTAATAATTTACTGTACCCCAGTTCCATAATGCCTGTCCCTTATATATCCAAACTTTCAGATTTTAATGATGGTTCACCTCTTCTCTATATTTTAGTTTATGCCCATCATTTTCTTCTTAGAACTTTGGGAACACTCATTGGTCTTAATGACATTTTACTAATTCTTACCTTATTATTGTAGAGAGCACCTGGGAAAGGCCCTGAGCTGATTGTCATTTGAATCCAGTGGTGCCTAGCAGAGCCATGCCCTGGAAACAACATACCTTGCCAGAGGCAGGTGTGTTGTCAGCCTGACCTTCAGCTCAGGTGCCAGGGGTTGGGTTTCATTATCTAAATCCAGCCAAGCACCAGGAACAAACACGATTATCCAGGCCCACCCAGAAATGACGATTACAAAGAAGCCACAAGAATGCACGTAATCTCCTTTGTCTTGGGCTTTAGTAAAACTTCCTGATATTTTGCTGTATAAAATAAATGCACTGTATTGGCTCTGGGTCACTGTCTCTTCATCAGAGGACAACTGTCCAACCCGGCCCCAGCTTTTTCCTTCTATCTCTGTGTCTGTCTCTTTCTTTCATTTTCTCAATCCCCAGCCGCCCCTACTCAGGAACCAGACCGCTCTCTAGCTGTGCTGGACACGGAAAAGAGAGAAATATTTATATATTATCTTATTCATCTTTTTATATCTATATCTAGTTATCCATCTAGCTATTTTCTACCTCCTCCAGCTGGATAGAGAACCCTAAGAAGTATTCATTCAAGAAGCATTTGAAATTATTCATATATTTTCCCATCCCACCCCTGCCCCCAAGTTTCTTAGATTAATATATGTTCAATAAATACATGCTGAATAAAATTTAATTGAGTTTTGCAGATTAGCCTTTGCCACAGCTCAGAATTCTCCTGATTTATATTAAAGTAACTCTTGACAAAACAGAGAGACATTGTATTAGAGAACGAGTAGCTTTTAAGAAAGAATAATAGTGACTAGGAAATTCCGTTATCACATGAGCAGGGGGGAAATGTCTTGTGCGAGCCTGCCTGAGGATACCAACAGTTAACTTTAGAATTTGCACCACACGGTTAAACCTCATTGCAAATGCCACTTTTCTAAAACCAGCCCAATGGCAATCTGTGCCTGGTCTCTTTCAACCACAACTCCGTTTAATTACAAAACAAGGGAAGATAAAATATGCTAATACACAGCAAGTCTCCCCATTGCTATTCATTAGGAAGTCCCTTTCCAGTGTGCAAGTCCAGTCTTCCGTGAATTCACAAACAAATGATTGCCCTTGTTACTGGCATTCCACACCGGTGATAAAACATGTGAGTGACTCAGCCTCAGTCCCATTGTGCGAGTTTTCTTCTGGAAGGTGCTGTGTTCTTTGTCTGAATATATGGGAATGTATCTATGTGCACTTGGATGTTTTAAAATAAGTGCCCTTCTACCTGCAAGGACATTAATAGGAAATCCTCGGAGACTTCCTTTCGGAGGTGGTGGTAGGGATGGTGATGGCGGTGGTGGTGGTATGTTTTTTGAGTTCAGAGTCCTTGCACTTGAGCTAGGAGCCTGCTGTAAGCAGGGGGGCTGTTTAGCATGCCATGTGGGCCACAGCCTCTGACATCTTTAACTGGAGTAGCAAAGGGCTGGGAAAAGGAGCACGATGGAGTACTTGCAGCCACGAGAGAGCAGAGCTGGAATGCTGGCTCTGACCGCAAATTGGAACACGGAACTTGTGTTTTTCATTAGAGTTGCTGCAGTAATGCTGGTTTCTAGCATTCCAAAGGATATTCAGACTTATATTAAATTAAATTCTCCTTTAAAAATTACTCTATGTTGGAACAACATGAAGGATCAGACGGCAATCAAAAAAAAAATCTCAGGAAACATAAAAAACTAAGGCTAGCTCTGGCCTTTGGTTATGCTCTTGGTATGAATGTGCAGTGTGTATTATCCATGATTCAGTAGGTAATCAGAAATATATCTAAAAGATGCGGCATTGTCTTGAGCTTTTGATTGACTTCTTGGCTCAAATATATATATTACTTTAATAACTATAGTCTATACCAATGTAGTAATTTAAATAGTCCATCACAGTTTTGTTCAGTGACTCTAGGTAGAAATGCTAGTGTTCCAGAGTTCTACCCGCTTTCATTGTTTCTCTGCAAGATGACTTTGAGTACTTAAAGATTCTTGGGTCTTCATGGTATGGGATTAGCAGAGGGAGGGGGGGGAAGGAGGAGTCCCAAACCTGTATGTTATGTCCATGTAATGTCTTCTGCTCCAGTCTCCCTGTCCTCCTGTTTCTTGGGTGCCCTGACATTGAAGCCTATAGTTCATGAACTTGTTTGCTATCTCAGTTGACTTGGTCATAGCCAGGTGGACTCAGGAACTAGTTGTTACCTCATCTGGCTCCCTCTCTGTTTCCCTGCCATGCCTTCCACCTGGCCTCCTGGCCTACTTCCAGCTTTTGCCAAAGGGTCAGTTTGCCATGCCACAGTGGATCTCATGGCAAAGCTGCTGACTGCCAACTCAGCATCTAGGCTATGTGGGAGGCTTGGAATGCCAACTCAAGAAACACAGCATCCTCCAGGCTCTTATTGTGAAAGTCTAGATGCACTGAGGGGAATTTTGCTGGACTGACCCTAAAGGAGTGGGACTAGAGGGAAGTAGTTCAAGCTTAAGAAGCAAAAAGATGCTGAAACATGAAGAAAGAGGTGACATTTAGCCAGCCGGTCTAGAAGATTGGACTCCTTAGAAGTGTCTGTGAGGGGACAATATCTGCCTTCCCCTTCTCTGCAGCATCCGGCTGGGAGTGAACTGGGATGCTCAGGGGTTGGTGGGGAATGTATCCTAAGAGGGGTGGCATTGAGAGTCTTTGCAAAGGGCTCTTATACCCGCATTTGCTTCAGAAACTTCAGGGTGTTTCTGGTTCTCAAGGGAGATACAGACTGGGCTATGGGTAGACAGAGAGCCTTCCTAGAATATTCTAGAAGGCATAAAGACTTCTAAAATCAGTTCTGTAAGAGTGTAAGAGGGAACCCCAATATCTACTGGAATTGAATTTCCCCAAGCATAATGAGATGGGTTCAGAACAGATTACTTTTGTTTAAGGCTAGAAAATAAATGTGATATTTCTCCCACTGTAGTATGTGGACTAAAATTCTTAACCACAGTTAAGAATGGTAATATATAAAGAGAGGGCAGGAAAAGAGGACTGACTGGTTTTCAATGGCATCTTTTGGGGGTTGGGGAATAGGAGGATGGTGATAGGGGCCTATCTGGTTTTTATTCTGTATTTATTTTCATTGTGTAGATCATTGACCTCAAGACTCCATTCTGACATTACTTGTGTAATAAGGATATATAATCCAAAGAGAAAAATTGAGCCAGATGCTCTCTAAAAGTTTCCGGCAGCTCTGTTATTCTATATAATACTATGCGGTGACACCTGCTACAGATGAGAGTGGACCGGCCAAGTACACCCAACACCCCACCTTCCACTGCAGGACCGCACAGCCTTTACATCTGTACAGGTATAAGCTCCCTATTTCCCCCTTAAAAAACCATCTGGGGAAGCTTTCAAAACATTCCAGATACTTAGATTCCACCCTCAAGATACTCTAAATCAGTTGGTCAAGGAAGGCAGGCAGGCCTCTGTAGTTTTCAAAACTCTACTGGCAGCCAAATTCAGAACCATGCTAGATACTTCCTGGGGGCCAGCCTCAATACAGCAACTGTGTCTGTGTCCTGCTAGACCCTCTGTCCCACTACAGTCCCTGCTATCTCCTTTTGTCAAAATCCTATCTGTCTAAAATGTTCTTCCAAATCCTACCTTCCCTCTGCAGGCTTTGTGCCCTGGCTGGCTGGGATCTTTCCCTCTTAAGACCTTCATTAGACTGGATTCATCCTTCTCATGCGCTCTTTATTTTGGCACATTTTGCACTGCAATTAGTTGGGTGTTTGCTTATGTACAAGACCAGAAGCTCCGTGAGGCTGGTAGCAGGGATGTAGTCATTTTTTGTCAGGCCCTGGGGCGGGGAGGCGGGGAAGGGTAGATAGGGTTCTGTCTTCAAACAGTGGGGAGCCAGACTGCACTGGATCTTCACAATTATTTTAGCCAAACTAGCTCTGCATGAACTAAATTTCATAAATGTTTGTGGAAATGGAAGGGCAAATAGATGCATAATTAGCTTTCAGAAAAAGCACAGCTAAATACTTCTTCCTTGAAAATGAAGAGCCACAATCTTTGCGCCCTTATTGTGGTCACTGGAAGTCAGATGGAGAAACTGCCTGTCCCTGAGACAGTATTAACTTGAATGGAAGGTCTTAGATCTAGGAATTCTGATTTCACTGAAATGAGCTCACAATTTTAATCTCCTTAATGTTCTCAGGGAAGGAAAAAAAAATCCAAAATTTTAGTCCAAAAAGTACAGAGAAAGCAAGTCTAAAGATCTTATTAATGTCAGTGAAGCAGGAAAGGGGAGAAAAATACATTTCCCTTCCAAAATGTGTACACACCCCACATTCTGATTACCAGAAGTGAGAGTGCGAGCCAGAGCATTTCCACAGAGATAGTGTTGTGCGGTCCAATCAGGATGCAAACCTAAATTGCACAAGTCTCTGGATTTAACTAGTGATTTACAGGAAACACAGGAACAGATAAATATGTTAAACAACAGGCAGGGGTACGATGATCAAAATCCAGGCTGGGAAACTGCAGTATGGATGCCCTCGTCGAGCCAACAAATAAATTGCAAGGGGCGATAAAGAGAAGGGCAAATTGCAGATTTAAAGAGAACTTAATATGTTGTCCCTCCTCCAGTTGTGGAACCTCAGAAAAACCTCAGGAATTAGAGCAACAGAAATGTCTCAAAATGGGGGGACAGCAGAGAGTTGGGAGGCTTGGTTGAAAATCTGTATGACAAGCAGTCAGACATCTAGATACAAATGATAAAATGCCTGATGGGTAGAACATCTGTGTAAGAGACGGGATGGGTTCTTAGAAATCTTTTAAAAAGGTTAAAATTTTACTCCAGAAAAAGCAAAACTTTGTATAGGAATAGGACATACTTTTATTGCATTACATGGCTTAGTATAAATAATATTTATATAGCCATAATAATGTAAGCAATGAAAGGCCACTTATTTATTTTTTTAAAGTAATGCAGCTCTCTTGGAGGGAAGGTGGGGTGGGGTATAAATGTGAGAACGTGGGTAGAAGGAAATCCTCAACATCCATAGCATAAAAGCAATGAATATTTAAAGATAATTGGAATCAACAAATAGCAGTAACTCAGTTGGTTATTTAGAAATAGGAACATAAATACCACAAGAGACATTAAAAGTAGTTGAAAGTGGTTGCCTCTAGAAAGCTGAAATTGCGGCTAGAAAGCATGAGGCAGAGATTGCTACCTTTCTTTCTTTTGGGAGGAGGTGGGTTATATTTGACCCTTTAAGCCATACTATGTTACTTAGATTAAAACATTAATTTTTAAAAGGGTAAGGTATTTGTGTGTTAGCTGGGTAATTGAACTAGTCGTCAGTAAGTTCGAACTCTAAGAACCTAGGCTTCTCTACCAGAATATCTGTGAAGCCTCCAGCATGGTTCCTGGGGCAGAGGAGGTGCTGAGCCATGGTCAGTTCCCTAAGCTCCCAGATTTAAACAAATTGTGCCTCTACTGGGAGTAGCTTTGTCTATTGAGGATGTGTTTTCACTTTGGACGGAACTTCTGCTTTAGCCCTCAACTTGGTCTTTGTGTTTGTATGTGTGTATCTATGTGTTCCAACTTTGTCTTTTTTAATTTTTTTATTGTCAGCATGGTAAGCATATGTAAAACTTTTAAATGATTTATTTAAAATATGTGTATTTATTATTAACACTAGTGGCCAGTGCACAGATTCTTGCACATTGAGAGGAAATGAATTAGAAGAAAGATTCATGTAGTAATTACGTTACTGCAAAAAAAGAATTACATGTCAAAATTGTATATATAATATAGTATTATTAAATTAAAATACAAAATATTTTAATATCGCTATTTGCCCCTTCTCTATAATAGAAGTGTCAGAGATGAAAGAAACTTAATAAAATATATATGAAAATAATATATGAATTGATTAATAAATAAACAATAGCAATATGACATTAAAAACAACAAAGACATGATATAAAAATAACAAAAACATGATATAAAAACAACAAAAACAACTTTGATCAAAACAATGAATGATAAGTTGATTAAACAATAGTTGGTCTTCAGATACATTCTGGCATCACGTGTGATTGGCGCCAGGAAGAGCTTTATACGTATCGCACATGTGTGAGTCAACGTTTATTTTTAAATTGCCAGTGTGCGTCATATGCACCGGCCGGTGGGCTGGTCGGTCAGTCAGATGGCCGGTCACTTAGTCTTTTATATATATAGATAGCTATATTTCATTTTAAGGTAAGTATACTGTTTACTTTTTTAATAAGGGTATAATTAAATAGCAACCAATATGCTTATTATTTAGAAAGTTTATTTTCAATTCAGATGGTCAATGAAAATTCTTTCTAAAAAATATTGGCAGGAAATATATAGTCTCTACCAGCTTTGTATGGAAAGCCAGCTATTATTATAATTACTGTGCTTTTACCAAAATGTAAACTCCATAAAGAGCCACAGTTTTGGCTTCTTTTGTCTAATGCTATAGTTCTGGTTCCTGGAATTTAATAGGTGCTAGAACATTGTCAATCAAAGATATTTTTAAAAAAAAGACTTTTAAAAACAATTTTGCTATTGAAGCATAACATACATATGGTAAAGTACACAAAATAAATGTTTTCTTAAAAAATTTTGTATATAAAATTATTTTAGTCCACCTTTTTAAATTGTTCTTAGAGGGAGGGTTGGCCCAAAATAACCTACTTAGCCATGACTAAAAGTTAAACTCTCAAAATATTTTTTCAATAAAAATGTTTTGTGGTAAAATCCACATACAATAAATTTTACCAATGTAACCATTTAAGTATACAGTAGTTTAGTGGCCTTAAGTGCATTCACACTGTGGATGGTGATAGTAATGGATCTCTTTTTCTCTTGCAAAACTGAAACTCTATACCCATAAACCAGCAACTCCCCATTCTCCTGTCCCTCCAGACTCTAGCAACCCCCTGGTACTTTCTGTCTCTATAAATGTTAATACTCTAGGTACCTCATATAAGTGAAATCCTACAGTATTTGTCTTTTTGTGACTGGCTTATTCCACTTAGTATAATGTCCTCAAGTTTCATCTATGTTGTAGCATATGTAAGAATTTCCTTCCTTTTTAAGGCTGAATAATATTCTTTTATATGAATAGACTACACTTTATTTATCCATTTATTTATCAATTGGCACTTGGGTTGCTTCTGCCTTTAGCTCTTATGAATAATGCTGTTATGAACATGAGTGTACAAATTCTCTAGAGTCTCTGCTCTCAATTCGTTTGAGTACAGACCCAGAACTGGGATTCTACACTTTTGAGAACCCCCCATAACTGCCATACTATTTCCCATAGTGGCTGCACCATTTTACATTCCCACCAACAGTGCACAAAGGCTCCAATTTCTCCACGTCTTCTCCAACACTTGTGATTTTTTTTTAATTCTTTTTTCTTCTTCATATCTCGCATCCTAAATGGATGTGAAATGGTATCTCATTGTGGTTTTGATTAAAAGACTTGCTGTTTATTTTGGAAATTTCCAGTTTAGACTTCATTTTGTATCTGTAGATTATCTTTAGATGAACCCTGTATGTCTCCATAAAGAGTGTGTAGCAGACGCTCAGCTTGAGCGGAGCTGGGACTTTTCCTTGTCGGGGTCTCGCAGGTGAACTAAAGTGGTAAGACTGTTGGAAGTCCGTTTCTCTGCAGGTGGCAAAGCCTCGGTGGAGGCTTCGAGCTGTTCTGGTCCAGTGAGGCCTGTCACTCACTTCTGTCCCAGACCCAAGTCAGTCCCTAGGACTCCCATCTGGGTCCTGAGAAAAAGCTCACATTAAGTACAAACTAAAAAAGTGATTTTATTTAAAATCTGTTTATGGCATTGCTCTGTGTCTTCCCAAGAGGAAACACCAAGCAAGAAAGGGAGTCATCTTTCTCTGAGTGCATCCTCGAAAGTGGGAGCAAGTTCGATTGTGGGACAGGGAGAAGGTGGTCGGAGCCTGAGTGGGCCCTGCCCAAGGGCTTGCTGTCCACAGAGGAAGCTGACTGGGTCCGGAGGGGCAGTGGGGTTTGGTAGGGATTGTGCTTTGTGTTACAAGTGACAGCAGCGCCTGGGGGCTGTCAAGAAGCATTTGACCAGACTTGTTAGTAAGCTCATACGAGCCACCCTGGATTATCTCAGAAATATTTAAGAGAACTTTTTATGGAAAATTAATTTAGAGTGAGAAGCAGAGGACTGGTTGGGTGAAATACAGACGATTATTGTTCATGTGAGTCCATTTATACCCAAAGCTGGTGGAATAGCAGGAAACTTAAGATGCATGCAGGTAAAAGTTTTGGGATCTAGTTGCTAAGTGGCTGTTGGCTGGAGCCTGCTGGGTTTAGCAGCTATTTGCGGAAACCTATCCTCCTAGTCCCTCAAACACATTCCTGAGATATGAATCAACGATTTCTTCTATAGCATTTCTTACTTTGTTGTACTAAAACAACAACAAAAACACCTCATGTTCATATATTTTCTGGAAGTGATATCATATGTACATAATGGTAAAATTAGCCCCAGGATTTTACTCTATTGAAACACAACAAAAGAAAGCTTTGTCACAAATTAGTTACAAACGTATTATTGGTGTCATGTAACTGTGTAGGCAATGATTTCAACAGAAAAACAATAATTGCATAAGTTATGCCTAAATGAGAATAACTCACATATTACCGATAATAATGCCTACTAGATGTAATGCCTATGTGAACTAGCCTACTAGATGTAATGCCTATGTGAACTGTCTAAATACACATTGAAATAGGCTCACTTAAAAAAAATCTTTATGTATTTGCTTTTTAAAATGGTAGAGAAGCATCATGCCACGAGGTTGAATAATATAGAACTGAGAAATGAGTCCAGGACTGAATATTCAAAATTAAGAGGATATTACTAGGGTCCTAGTAACATTGTTTAGGAGTTTTGGATACCTAGATTTATTTATTTCGAAATTTTTTGGAGCTTCACATTTATGGTTTTTGTGCTTTTTCTTTATGTATGTTAACTTCTATAAAATGTAAGTTAATAAAAGACAAGGCTACTTGTAAAGTTTGCCTATCCACATGTAAAAAAAAAAGAATAAAATGTGCATTATCCCTAAAAAAAAAAAAATCTTTATTATTGAAAGTATTACATTTGTCCCCCTTTTTCCCCATGGACCCCCTCTAGTCTGCCTCCACCCTCAGTAGGCCCGCTTTTAATGCCCAGTGTGAATAGAGAGCAAAGTGTGTGTGTGTGTGTGTGTGTGTGTGTGTGTGTGTGTGTGTGTGTGTATTTGCATGTATGTATCCAACATACAAGAAATAGCTTTTCTATATGGGCAAAAAACATGAACACATACTCACATACACACGCTTTTATTAAGAACTTAGAATATAGATGTATAACACGGAATCTAATTAGATATGGATGCAGGGAGAAGTAGCTATGGGAAAACAGACCTTCTAAAGGATGGGGGGAAAGGCTGAATTAAAACTTAAAGGACCAGATGAAGTGGGGATTAGATTTGATCAGGCCTGAAGGGTTAGCAAGCATGCCAGCACCAAAGGTTAAAGCAACAAGGTGAAAAAACTAAAGCTGGTTAGGTTGAGATATCCTCAGAAATCCTTGGGGAGAATCTGTGAGAAAAAGATCCAGTTGCTTTGGCAGAGAAAATGGCCACAAGATTCCTCAGAGCAAGGGAGAGAGCTGACCTTCCGAACGTAGGCAACTGGATTAAGATTTATGCATTAAGCTTTCTATGTGCAAAAAATTATAACTTCCTTTACTTTTCATGACTGAACTCATCTTTCTCTGGAATCTTCCAGCTAATGTAAACTTGCCAAATTGAAAGTAACCCAATCTCTGCTGGGTTAATTCAAGTTCAATTCAAGGTTAAAGTCTCTATTAAGACAACTCCTCTCCTTTTCCCTCCCTTCTCTGAGCTCCCAAACTGGAGGGACTTGCTCTCACTGCCTCCTGGCAGGAAGAGCTGGAAGGACCAGAAGTTGAATGCTGTCTATTAGGTCTTCAGAGGTTTCTAATGCGCTGGTGCCCGAAGAAGAGAAATGGTGCCCTCTGGTTCTGTTGGGCACTGGCATTGGCAGCTGAAGCATGCATAGGTGGGCTACATTGTGATCCTTTCTCTCCTCCTGGATAAGGTGCCATGACTGATTGCTCTTGAAAACTTGTCCATCTCTCCAAGTTTATTAACCCCCATTTGTCTCTTTCATGTTCTGTAGATTTGGCAAGGTCTGGCCGAGTCTATAATGTGAGCACACCATTCTAGAGGCCAGTGGTCTCTTTGCCCCTTGTTGTTAAGCTAGCTAGGCTTTCCCTCAGTCATCTTTTGTGCACCAACTATAGCACTTGTAGAAACCACTGAAGCCCTCACACCCCAAATGAAGTGCCGGGAGACTAGGGAATGCCATTCCAGGCTCATTTGTTTAGAAATCTTGTGCTGTCCTTGCTGTTCCACCGTGCTGTGCCATATTGGATTCCATGGAAAGTAGAAAGCTAATCTGGATGTTCTCAGATTTCCCCTCACCTATCTGAGATGTCCATCAGAATTTCTATTGTCTCACCCTCTCCCTTTGCTTGAAGCCTAGGGCTGTCAGGGACCCAGGCAGCATTCTCACTCTAGTCTTAATTCTATCTCTCCATCTCCACCACCCTTTCCTATTCATTGTCTCTAGCGAAGAGGCCTGTTCTGTTGTCTTGGGTTGGAACTTCCTTTTCTCATATTCTCCTCTTTTACCACCTATGTCCACATAAACATTCTGCTTTCTGAGTAGACCAGGACTGATATATAGTGGAGATATTTATTAAAGGAGAGACATAAAGATATATAAAGAGGAATTTAGAAAAAAAATTGTTTTAAAAAAAGTCTGGCTTTTAAAAATGTCTTCCTATGAATAATCAACTTTGTGAATTGAAGTGGTACAATAATCTCTTTATTGCAAGGATATCTACCCCTCCTTCCCTGGGAAAACAGACGCATGAATTATTCTCCATGGGAGATGAATTACAAGGAATTTTATTTCCTGAAGGATAAAAAGTACGCTGACAATATTTTCAACATACCTACACATCCCTAGCTACTAATTTGATACACTTCTGAAGTTCCCTCATGCCTATCTTCTCAACCATGCTCTTCTTCTGTGTGTCCACTTTAAAGTGGACAATAAAAAAGGCAACAAATTATACCCAAGAGTATGAGCAGGTATACCTAATAAATAACCACCTGGGTGTACAAATACTCATATGTTCTCCATATAATCTACTCCATGTTATAACTTTGATATCAAATGGTATATGCTACCAGGTTACTTTTTAAAAAGCATTTCCATGGGGTTAAACTTTTTTCCTTCTTGATAAGGTAATAAGTTAGAATGTCAACTCTATACCAAGGCAAGGGTCTATTACCCAAGAATTTTTTCTATGTAATTATTTTCTCATCTGAAAAAAATTTTTAAGTAATATAAATTATCTCTAGACATGAACAAATCATTTCAGTTTAATAGATGAGTTTCAACTCCAGAATACTCTTGCCTGAAATTCTTCTTACACACTGAATTAGATTTTCTTTTTAAGTACAAACCAACCAGAAGACAACTGGAATCCCAGAAATCTGCCCATAAATAACAGCAGTTCCTTTGGAGTTTATGTCTCAATCCTGAGTCTTTCTACACTGTCCATCAACACAGGCATGAAAAAATAGAATTTCATGGAGGTAAAGGTAATAATTAATTGGGGATGGAAATCAGATTGTAGTGCCCTGATGTGCCTCATATTAATTTAATTCAAATATGTTCAATAAATACTTATTGGGCTAGAAGGATATGCAAAGATGAGTTTATGATATTTTAAAAAGGCCAGGCATTAAAATGATCACTTTACTGATGTTATGTTAGTTTGTAGAATAAAATGAAGTATATTCATTCAATTTACCATTGATTAAATATGACTTCTTATGCCCTCAGGGATAAAAGCAAATAAGATTTTATTATCCCAATTCATAATTCTATTACTAATCTTATCTTTTTTATTCCTCTACATACAGGTTTGCTGTGAGTCTTTTTGAAATATAAGATTCATAGCTATTTTAACAAAGTCAAGAATAAATTATTTATATTTTCCAGTCAGTGTTTAGTGAGAAGGGCTGTGAAGGGATGGCGGCTTTTTTAGTCTTAGTAGATACCACTTTTTTTTTCTTCTTGTAAACACTTTTTTAAAGCTTTTTAAATTGTACAATAGAAACAGACAGAAACTATTCAGATCTTGGTGAGGAAAGAGACTTATAGCATATCTACACTAATAAAAGAGAAACATGCAAATTAACCATCACTCTGCTACACCCACAAGCCACCCCCACCAGCCAATCAGGAGCGAGTATGCAAATTAACCCAACCAAGATGGCAGCCAGCCACAGAGCTGGAGCAAGCAGGAGGCTTGGGTTGCCCCTGGCAATGGAGGAAGCCAAGCTTCCTGCCTGCCCTGGCCTCCGCTCAAGGCTACAAAGTTTCAATTATAGAAGATAAATAAATCCTACATACTTGTTTCCAGCCGGCCCTGGCCTCCACTTAAAGAGGCACTGAAAAAGAAAGAAAAAGAAAAAAAGGAGGGGCTGGGATCTTGGGTCACTGGGGGGTGATCAGGCCAGGATGGGATGGCAGGGGCTGTTGGGAGTAAGCAGGCCAGCAGGGGGACCAGTAGAGGGTGAGCAGGCTGTCAGTGAGGGTCAGTTGGAGGTGATCAGGATAGCGGGGGGGAGGGGCAGTTTGGAGTGAGCAGGCCAGCAGGTGGGCAGTTGGGGGTGAGCAGGCCAGCAGGGGGGCAGTTGGGGGTGAGCAGGCTGGCATGGGGGGCAGTTGGGAATGATCTGGCTGGCAGGGGGGCAGTTGGGGGCAAGCAGGTATGCATGCAGAGTGGTTAGGGGCATCAGAAAGGCAGGCAGGTGAGCAGCTGGAGCCAGCAGTCCCTGATTGTGAGAGGGATATCTGACTGCCGGTTTAGGTCCGATCGCTGTAAACCAGCAGTAGGACATCCTTCAAAGGGTCCAAGATTGGAGAGGGTGCAGGCCAGGCTGAGGAACACCCCACACCCCCACCCTGTACATGAATTTCATGCACTGGGCCACTAGAATCCTACCTAATAAAAGAGTAATATGTAAACTGACCCTAACTCCTCTACACCCACAAGCCACGCCCACAAGCCACGCCCACAAGCCGATCAGGAGCAAATATGCAAATAAACCCAACCAAGATGGCTACAGCCTCAGAGAGCAGGAGGGAGGCTTGGGTTTCCCTGGTAACAAAGGAAGCCAAGCTTTCCGTGTGCTGTTGCAGGCCTAAGCCTCCACTCAAGGCTACAAAGTTTCAATTATAGAAGGTAAACAAATCCAAACAGAAATGGCAGCAGCCACTGAGCTGGAAAGAGTGGGAGGTTTGGGTTTCCCCCTGCAATGGAGGAAGCAAAGCTTCTGCAGCCCTGGCTGGCCTAGGCCTCCACTCCAGGCTACAAAGTTTCAATTATAGAAGAACACAAACCCCAACAGAAATGGCTGCAGGCGACAGATCGAGCAGGAGGCTTGGCTCTGCTCCAGGCTACAAAGTTTCAATTGTAGAAGGTAAATAAATTCCAGATACCAGGGCCTCTGCTTGGGTCGCCAGGGGGCATGGCTGGCCTGCAAACCACCACAGGCCCTTCACCCAGGTCGCCCCACACCCCAAGGGAACCCCCACCCTGATCCGGGATACCCTTCAGGGAAAACCAGCTGGCCCCCACCTGTGCACCAGGCCTCTATCCTACCTAATAAAAGAGTAATATGCAGATTGACCATCACTCTAACACACAATATGGCTGCCCCCATATGGTCAAAGATCCTGCCCTCATGTGGACACAAGATGGCCACCACAAGATGACCAACAGGGGAGGGCAGTTGTGGGCGATCAGGCCAGCAGGGGAGGGCAGTTGGGAGGGACCAGGCCTGCAAGGAAGGGCAGTTGGTGACAATCAAGCCTGCAGGGGAGGGCAGTTAGGGGTGACCAGGCCAGCAGAGGAGGGAAGTTGGGGGTGACCAGGCTGCAGGGAAGGGCAGTTGGGTGGGACCCAGGCCTGCAGGGGAGAGCAGTTGGGGGGGACCAGGCCTGCAGGGGAGGGTAGTTAGGGGTGACCAGGCCTAAATGGGAGGGCAGTTAGGGGCAAACACGCTAGCAGGGGAGCAGTTAGGCATCAATCACGCTGGCAGGGGAGTGGTTAGGGGGTGATCAGGCTGGCAGGCAGAAGTGGTTAGGGGCAATCAGGAAGGCAGGCAGGCGAGCAGTTGGGAGCCAGCAGTCCTGGATTGTGAGAGGGATGTCTGACTGCCTGTTTAGGCCCGATCCCACCAGGACCGGGCCTGAACAGGCAGACAGACATTCCTCGAAGGGTCCCAGATTGGAGAGGGTGCAGGCTGGCCTGAGGGATACATCCAACCCTTCCCCCCTCCCCTGTGCACGAATTTCATGCACTGGGCCTCTAGTTAATAATAATAACCACTCACATTGATATAGATCTTTTTCTTTCACAAGGAACATTTTCATGTATTTCATTTTAATCTCATAATAAAGAACTCTGGCAATATCACAGACATTTAAAACAGGAAATGGAACATTGATGTGGAACCATCAACGTCACAGATTCAGGGTACGGAACGGATTTCCTTTTGGTCTAAGGAATAAAGTCTCTCTTCGATTTATTTTTCATGCCATGCTGGCCTTTTGAGTGTATGTGCCTTGTTCTTATTTAGATCATCAGAATATATACTCTTTGAACCCATCCAAAAGGATAGTTATAAAAAAAGGAGATTCGATTCAATAAATCATAAATATGTGAACCTCCAAGCCAGGGAGACTTTTCTTCCCATGGATCATAAGGATGCATCTTAACATTCCCACCTCTGTAGGAAGATTCTCCTCCTGATTCATAGGAAGCTCTTACTTCATAATAAACTGCATCAGCTCATTACACTGGATGATCGGCAAACTGCTGCGGTTTGCCGCTCTGTTGACTAATGAGTTTGCCGACCACTGCTAGACTAAATGTTACCGTGTAGTTGGAAGCTGTGAGGATTAGGCAATTGTGGCATATTGTGTGCAAAGAGGTAAAGGGTAGTATATGATAGTGGTCGGCAAACTCATTAGTCAACAGAGCTGCAAACCGCAGTTTGCCGACCACTGCACTGGGTGATAAGGGGACTTGGAAGAGTATAAGCAGAAGAGAAAGGAAAGGAGAAAAGGGAAGAAGAAATAGAAGCAGAGGCCAAATAATTCTGTGTTAAAGAAAAGGAGCAAAACAAATCATGTGTGTAAGTGGGGAGGGGCCAGCTCAGGGGTGCAGTTCTGAAAACACTTAGCTTTATCAGAAAGGATCTAATTATTTATTTAAAAGAAAATTTTATAATCCTATAGCTTGTACACTTTTAAAGTTATATATCTGAATAGAAACATTTAGAAACAAATATACTAAACATAAATAGTGATTCATTCTGGGCTGAAATGTGAGTGGTAATTATTATTTTTGTTTGTTTGCTGTTTTGCGCTCTTCAGACCAGACCAGACCAGGTTAAATCAAAATCAGATCAAATTGAAACTTCATGAACTCCTTTTTTGGCTTTATCAGTGATATCTGCCAACTTTATCCTTTCCCTGGAGAAATCGTTTTATTTAGTTAATGTGCAATAGCAATCACTCACAGCCATGACCATAAGTGAGCATAATTTGTTGAATATCTACTATGTGAAACTCATGTTGAATCCAATAGAAGCTTTAGGGAGCTCTTTTTTTTTTTTTTTTTTTTTTAAAAAAAGCATTTTTATTGATTTCAGAGAGGAAGGGAGAGGGAGAGATAGAAACATCAATGATGAGAGAAAATCATTGATTGGCTGCCTCCAGCATGTCCCCCACTGGGGATTGCGCCTGCCATCCAGGCATGTGCCCTTGACCAGAATTGAACCCGAGACCCTTCAGTCCACAGGCCGACACTCTATCCACTAAGCCAAACCGGCTAGGGCTAGGGAGCTCTTTGAAAAGCTGATCCAAATTTCTAATCTCTAAAATGAAGCTATTTTGTTTTTCTTTTGCCAGCAAGTGCTTGTGTGCCTTTGGTTTACTTCTGGTCTTTGGAAAGTAGAACGTTGTGTTAGCAAGTGTAGGAAAACACATTTATGCACCCTGGAAAGTTAGTGTTGATGCTGGTCATCTTCCAAATAAACAATTAAACCGAACTTTATTGAGATGAAAGAGTTATTATAGTTAACTCCCAAAATTACTTGGTTCTGTTTGGGTTCTTATTTTAATTGATTTAAATCCTGTATGCTATCAAATTCCTGTTCCCCAAGTTCAAAGAGAAGTGGGTGATCCAGAGAGATGAATGTTAATGATAAGAAAAGGACAAATTCAATACGCTAAGATTATCCAAATAAAAACACAATATATTTTGATCCTTGGCCTACCAGTGAAGGAATTTAATCTCTAATAACATAAAGCTTTTGGCTTAAGATTTTGAGAAAGGCTGAGTTGACCATTACAAAAGAAGACGGTTGAGAATGATTTTTACTTGTAAAAATAATTTGTAACTCATTATTTATTCTTAAATAATAAACTTGTATTTATTTAAGACCAAGTCGCATGGATAATATAGCCACAAGATTTACTTGCTTATTTAAATGGGGTTGAAAACCTTTAGTTTTTGTACTTTTTATGCATTTTGCAAGCTGGGAGAGCCAGTTTCGTTAGTTTGGTACCAGTATCAAATAGTACATTTCAAAGCCTCTAGTCATTATTGTGTGTTTTTATAGGAGAGATTATTTTTAATTTTAAAAATCAAATAAAAATACTAGAGGAATCCACAGGCAGCAAAATCTCAGACATATGCTGAAGCAATTTCTTCACCGATACAGCTCCTTGGGCAACGGAAACTAAAGAGAAAATAAACAAATGGGACTACATCAAAATAAAAAGCTTTTGCACAGCAAAAGAAACCATCAACAAAACAAGAAGGCCCACTGCATGGGAGAACGTATTTGCCAATGTTATCACCGATAAGGGTTTAATCTCCAACATTTACAGGGAACTCATACAACTTAACAAAAGGAAGATAAAAAACCCAATCAAAAAATGGGCAATGGACCTAAATAGACACTTTTCGAAAGAAGACATAAGGAAGGCCAAGAGACATATGAAAACATGCTCAAAGTCACTAATCATCCGAGAGATGCAAATCAAAACGACAATGCGGTACCATCTCACACCTGTCAGAATGGCTATCATCAACAAATCAACAAACGACAAGTGCTAGTGAGGATGTGGAGAAAAAGGAACCCTCGTGCACTGCTGGTGGGAATGCAGACTGGTGCAGCCACTGTGGAGAACAGTATGGAGTTTCCTCAAAAAACTAAAAATGGAACTCCCATTTGACCCAGTGATCACACTTCTAGGAATATATCCCAAGAAACTAGAAACACCAATCAGAAAGGATATATGCACCCCTATGTTCATAGCGGCACAATTTACCATAGCTAAGATTTGGAAACAGCCTCAGTGCCCATCAGCAGATGAGTGGATTAGAAAACTGTGGCACATCTACACAATGGAATACTATGCTGCTGTTAAAAAAAAGGAATTCTTACCATTTGCAACAGCATGGATGGAACTGGAGAGCATTATGCTAAGTGAAATAAGCCAGGCAGAGAAAGATAAATATCACATGATCTCACTCATTTATGAAAAATAATAAACAACATAAATTGATGAACAAAAACAGATCCAGAGACAGAGAAGCATCTTTCAGACCATCAAACTCAGAGGGAAGGTAGGGGAGGGTGAGGGTAAGGGGAGAGATCAACCAAAGGACTTGTATGCATGCATATGAGCCTAACCAATGGAGGCAGACAACAGGGGGGTGAGGGCATGAGTGGAGGGGTTTGGGGGGCAATGGGGAGATAAGGACACATATGTAATACCTTAATCAATAAAATAAAATAAAATAAAATAAAATAAAATAAAATGAATGCAGATCATTCGATTGCTTATTGACTGTCTATCTAGTATGGGCACACTTCTAGAAGTGAAGTGTTTAAGAGTGAAGGCTTTGGATTTCATCTTACTTAATCCTACTTGGGCAAATGTCTTTCCTCTCTGAACCTCATTTCTTGTGTCTGTAAAATGGGGATTAAAATATCTACCACATAAGATTATTGTAAGAATTAAATGAGTTATAGGAAAAGCATTAGGATAGTTTCATAAGGCACATTTAGTTTTCAATAAGGAGCATACCACTATTATGTTATTGATGAAGGTTGTTTATTCAAAACCAACCTGTCCCCCCAATGTTCTTGCAGAAAATGTACCCAAAGCCATTTAAACTGCCATTCCCTCCCTCACCCCCATGTCTTTTTCAATCTGCTCATTCAAAGCCTGGCAGATCAAATCTCTTATTCTGGATATCATTTTCCACATTATCACTCCTTTCTTTAATTTCCTAGATCCTCTTCCCCTTTTAAACAGCCTTTTTGTTATGAAAACATCTCAGAAAGAGGGTATAATGGTAGCGATTAATCTTTATTTTACAGAATATGTTTCTGGTCTTGTATCTAAGAAATATCTGTGCCCAGCTGGTGTGACTCAGTGGTTGAGCATTCACCTATGAACAGGAGGTCACAGTTAGATTCCCGGTCAGGGCACGTGCCTGGGTTTTGGGCTGACCCCCAGAGTGGGGCACGAAGGAGGCAGCTGATCAATGATTCTCTCTCATCATTGATGTTTCTATCTCTCTCCCCCTCTCTCTTCCTCTCTGAAATCAATAAAAATATATTTTAAAAAGAGAAATATTTGTGTGACCCAAAGTTACAAAGATTTTTCTCTTATAATTTCTTCTAGAAGTTTTATAGTCCTAGTTTTTATATTTAGGTCTATAATCCATTTTGAGTTAATTTTTGTGTATGGTACAAAGAATGGGTCAAAGTTCATTTTTATACACAGGTAGTCATTATTCCAGCATTATCTATTTAAAAGACTATCACTAATCTGCTGAATTATCTTTGCATTTTGCCAAACATCAGTTGTTCCTATATGTGTGGATTTATTTCCAGATTATCTATTCTGTTCCATCAGTCCACTTGTCTACCTCAACAATACCATAGTATTTTGATCATTGTAGCTTTATCATAAGTCTTAAAGTCAGGGAGTATATATCCTTCAATTTTAAATTTCTTTTCAAAGTTGTTTTGGCTATTTTAGGTCCTTTGCATTTTATTTTATATTAATTTTAGAATCAGGTTGTCAATTTCTAAAAAAAAAAAAGAAAAAGAAAGCCTGCTTGGATTTTGATTTGGAAAGTTTTGAAGATATAGATTAATCCATGAATATAGTATATCTCTCCACTTTTTAATCTTCTTTAATTTCAGTAGTGTCTTATAGTTTTAAGCATACAGGTTTTACATGTTTTGTCATAATTATCCCAAGTATTTTAAAATTTTTGATGCTATTACAAATATTTTTAAATTTTTCAATTTAAGATTGTTTTAGTAGATAGAAATACAGTTAATTTTGTATATTAATCTTGTGTCCTGTCACCTTGCCAAATGCACTTACTAGTTCAGGTGGGTGTTTTTTTATATTGATTCTGTCTAGATGATTATATGGTCTTTGAAAAGAGTTTTACTTCTTCCTTTCCAATCTGGAACTAATGCATGGGCTAAACCCTCCATACACTACAATATAGGACAGAGTATTGAGAGTAGATATACTTGCAATGATTTTAATTTGAGAAGGAAAGCATGCATTTTTTATAATTAAATATATTAACTTTAGGTGTTTTGTAGATGTTCTTTATCAAGTTGATAATGTTCACTTTTATTCCTAATGGCTGTTGACAGTTGTCAAATGCTTTTCCTGCATCTGTTGGATGATTATATAGTTTGTCTTTTTTAGTTTATTAATATTATGAATTGTATTTATGGTTTTTTTAAATGTTACACTAACTTTGCATTCTGAAATAAGCCCTATTTGGACACGAGGCGTTGTCTCTTTTTTAATATTGTTATTTGCATCTCTGTTTATGGGGGATATTGGTCTGCAGTTTCTTTTTTTCTTAGAATGGTTTTATCTGATTTTGACATCTTGTCTGCTGCTTACTTCAGGTCTCCTATGCTCTTGTTTTTTTCTCGTTTCTTAAAATTAAAGTTGAGATCATTATTTGAGGACTTATTTTTTCCATTTAGTCAAAAGTATATATATCTTTTTCATTCAATATTATTTTGTGTTAGCTTCAGGTACAGAGCACAGTGGTTAGACAATCTTAGTTTTACAAAGTGTTCCTCCGATATTTCCAGGATCCAGAGTCCTTTCTTCTAAGTACTGCTTTAGCGTCATTAGGTAAATTTTGGTATGTGGTGTTTTCATTTTCATTAGGTTAAAAATATTTTTAAATTTTCCTTTTGATTTCTTCTTTGATTCATGAGTTATTTAGTAATGTATTATTTACTTTCCAAATATTTGGGAAAATTTTTCACTTATCTTTCTCATTTATATTCCTAACTTAATTTAATTGTTATTAGAAAATGTACTGGTTTGACTCACTTTAAAATTTCTGATTTGTTTTATGGTCCAGAATGTTTTGTTATGGTAAATGGTATGTGTGCACTTGGGAAGACTATGTATTCTGCTATTGTTGGACAACATGTATCTTTTGATAAGATGGATTGAAGGGGAAACAGAATCATTGCTGTGCAAAAAAAAAAAAAAAAAAAAAGCATAAATCATGAGGCAACAAATCCAAATTATTTAAATTTTTCAAATATATCAAAGTCATGGGAGAAAGGAAGACTAAAAAAAGTGCCCCAAATTAAGTCAAAAGAGGCAGGTCAAGTAATGTTAGTGTGACTGGGTGAGATCCTGAATGGGATATTTGTTTTACATTTTTATTCTTCCTTAAAAAAAAAAAAAAAAGGACATTATTGGAATAATTTCTGAAATATGAATAAAATTTGCAGATTAAGTAATAGTGTTCTCTCAGTGTCAAGTTCTTGCTTTTGGTCATTGCATTATGACTTTAAGAATGTACTACTTCGTAGGGAATGCGTATGCACTGTATATTCCGATGTAAGGGAGCAGCAGATCTGCAACTTACTCCCAGGCAGTTCATTAAGAAATAATGTCTATGTATTGAGAGAGACTGATAAAGCAAACATATAAAATGATAACAGCTGGTGATCTCTGTGAGGAATATGCAGGAGTCCTTTGTAGTGTTCTCACACTATTTTATAATAAAAAAGTAAAATATAAATTGACTTTTACCATGATGAGGACCATGATTAATAGTATGCCTGTAAGCATAGATTTTTTTTTTTTGGGGGGGATTGTAAATTGTACTTAATCTACTCCTATTAAGAAAAATGACATTTTAAACAATATGTGGTTACAAATGCTTTTTAAATAGAAACTTTTGTCACAGAAAGAACATTTTGGGAAAGGATGCTCGAATATATTTCTTATTCGCATGACTTTAAAAACTTTATGAATATGGTCAGGATGGAAAAAATAAGACAAGTGGATTTTCTGTTGTACTTTTTCAGACTACATTCCACCCATTAATTTCAATGTAGTAAGAAGAATTTTTAAAATATTTTTTTTAGTTAATTAAAAAATTTTTTAGTAAATTTCTGGAAGACATTTACTGTAGTTCACAGCACAAACAGAAATCTAAGAACTCATGCATTTTGTTCCTTTCAAAACTCAAGATCAATAATAGTTTATCAAATTTTAAAAAACTGACTAATCACCTCTATGAAGGAGAGGTTCCTCTTGCTACTGCAAGTTTTCCAGTCATTTCCTTGAGAAATAAAATGGAGTAGTATGGCAGATTATTAAATTCATATCGTATATTATTCCTCAGTGAGAATCACTTTTCAAAAGTCCCAAGTGTAATCGCGTCTTGATATATAACTGCACTACATGCCTCGAAGTCATTGGCAGTTCTCCAAAGAGACCAAACAGGACTTCAAATATTATTTCAGAACACTGAGGGAAAAGGGGAAAAGTGAGATTGATTTTGTTTTAAGTGACTGGAGCCGGGCTCTGCATGAGCTAGTGTTTTTTGCCTTATTCCTGTGGCTTTTGTTTGCTGATTAGAAAGTATCACCTGGATCCGATAGTGGGCTAAACCAAGAGCTCAGTGTAACAGAGGGAGGAGGAGTGCTCGTCCAAACAGCTGTCTGCATGTGTCAGCCCATGTTACAGACAGGAGCAGCTGGGCCTGGGCCCACAGGTGCCCCCCGTGAGAAAGCCAGCTCAGCTCTAACAGGAAGAAAAACTGACTCCGTGATTTCAGAAAAGCAACCTGATCCCCTTCTGGAAAGCGATAGTGTTTGCAGTCGTTTCATAAGGGTCAGGGGGGAGTCTGAAGAGAGACCCTCATCTTCAAGCACTGCCGTTCGATGGGCACCCAGCGGCCCTGACAAAAACCAAGACACAATGTCTGGGCCTGGGAAGAAAGCCCTTCCACGTGGCAGGTGCCCCAAGGTCTGCTGCTGTGAGGCTTGGCTTCCGGAGCCTGGAAGATGAGCAGGAAAGGGGAAGAGCTCCCTTGCTCTGCCCAGCTGCTATGGAACCAGAGAGCTGGGAGCTGGGTTGAATGGTCATCATCAGCTTTATGGTATTTCCAAAAAGGAAATCTTTCCAAGACACGCAGGGGACCTTGTGTGATAGAGAGAAAGCAGTGGGGGTCTGGGAGGGGGGAGGAGACAAGCCTCAAGCCCTCAGCAGCCCAGGTCACGGAGAAAAAGCATTGCTAATCAAAATGCTTTCATCCTAATCAGTGCCCTGATTCGGGGCTCTGCTTCCTCTGGGGCTCATGGAAGGCGTGTGACTAACCCAGCCTGAGATGAAACGGGATCCAGGCTAATACTGAAGCCGCGTTAATGGAAATACTGGATAGGTTTACTTCATCCAGACATAAAGGGACCACTACGCTATAGCCCTGGGGTTGGGCATTAAGGACTACTTCTGTTCTTTGTGAGTGTGTGTTTGTAGCTTTTCTTTTCTTTTTTTTTTTTCAGATAGGCAATACCTTCACATGGTTCAATAACCAGACCATATTAAGAGGCATACACTCAAGACTCCCTCTTATCCGCCCAGCCCCCACTCTTCCCATAGGCAGCCATTTCTTATTACCCATCCTTTCAGAATGTCTTTATGTATCTATAAATACGTGCAAATATATATTATTGTTTCTCCTTTTATTTACTCCGTGATAGCAAGTTATAGAGGGGGTTTCATTCTTTTTCTCTTTTAGCTTTATAACTTTCCTTTGAGTGGATGTATAAGAATTAATTTCACTAGTAACTTATATTGACGGACATTAAATTGTTTCTAGTCTTTTATGATTACCAACAATATAGACAGGAATAACACTGTAAAAATGTCATTTCACCCATTTATGAGTTTTCTATATAATAAGCTTCCAAAAGTGGAATTACAGAGCCAAATGGCATGGATTTTAGAGATATGGCAAGTTGTTCTAGACCAGGGGTTCTCAACCTTTCTAATGCCGCGACCCTTTAATACAGTTTCCATGTTGTGGTGACTCCAAACCATAAAATTATTTTCGTTGCTACTTCATAACTGTAATTTTGCTACTGTTAATGAATCATAATGGTAATCGTAATTCCGATGGTCTTAGGTGACCCTGCTAGCAGTTCTCAACCTGTGGGTCGCGACCTACAGGTTGAGAACCGCTGCTGTAGAGCCTAAGACCATTGGAAAACACAGATATTTACATTACGATTCATAACAGTAGCAAAATTACAGTTATGAAGTAGCAACGAAAATAATTTTATGGTTGGGGGTCACCACAACATGAGGAACTGTATTAAAGGGTCTTGGCATTAGAAAGGTTGAGAACCACTATTCTAGACACTAGCCATAAGCAGCCTATGAGAGTTTTCCACGTGCTCACCACATTGTGTCTTCACACTTTGGGGCTTGGGCACTCTAACAGGTGAACACCAGTATATCAGTACAGTTTTAATTTTTTATAATGAGTGAGAGTGAACATCTTTTTATATATTTAAGATTTCTTTGTATTTTCTTTTCTGTAAATTGATAGTCTTTGCCCATTTTTCTGCTGGGTTATTTGTCTTTTCTTATGCATTTCTGCAATTGAGTCTATCAGTGATTTAAAAACATTTTTTTGTTGTTGGTATTTTTTCAGTTTAAAAATTTGCATTGGGTTCTTTATTGTTTTCTGTTTATTTGTGCGGACTTTATTTCTTCATTTATTTCAAAGCATTCCTAATTGCTTTAAAATGAAAATATTTTAATTCATGTGACTTTGGTTCCTACTTAAATTTTTTATTTCAGCTCACAGTCAACCAGTCAGGTTCAGACTGCAGGTCCTGGCCCACCTTGTGGCCATGGTTCAAATTTTAATTTCATTTTCAAAGCCTGGGCAGTGCTGCTCTGGTCTGTCCCACTGTGCGCTTCCCCGCGGTAAGTCTGGAACCTGGATGAGTTGAAGGCTTTCAAGACTCTATAAACCAGGTTACGTACACAAGCCATGGTTGTTTTCTAGGTAGTAACTATTGGCTCAGTCCCCACATTTATCTCCTGAGGACAAACATAAATGCTCAGCAGCAGCATTTAAGTCCATAGAAGGAAATACTTGCATAACCACCTCATAATATGCAAAATCTTCTTCAACTGAATTATCAAATTTCACATAACCATGCCTCTTCTAACACCCTGTTTCTAAATTATACTCCCTCAAGCCTGCCAGTTAAGAAAAGGGGTCTGTTCAGAGCCAGCTGTGTCTGACACACTTACCTCCCTGCCAATGCTGTAGGTCACCCCTTGCAGGACTTATGTTCTCAATCAAGGGTCTTAAAGCCCTTTCTGTCTTTCTCCATTTCTAGGTTCTTTTATCTTATACTCACATCTTCCTTCTTTAACAAACAAAAACAGTGTGTAAACAATAGCAACAAGAACAACAACCAAACAAAAACTTCCTTCACCCTGCTGTTGTCCTCTGGCTACCATCGTCAATCCTTTTAGTTCTAGTAAAGTGTCTGAAACAGTCATCTATGTGTCCTCATATCCCACTGCAGCTTTGCTAACCTCCCCTCACATCATCAAAAATTCCTCCTCAGGGTCCTCAGCAACCTGAATATTGCCAACTTCAGTTAGAACATCCCACAGCTCCTCATTCTTCCTCAAAACTTTCAACTCTTTTGTTTCTGTGACATTCCTCTCTTTTTCCTCTCACATCTCTAATAGGGAATTGATGGGGGCATCTCATCTGGGGTCTTTTACACAGTTGCATTCAGATGGTATCTGGGACTGGAGACATCTAAAGGCTTGACCTGGCTAGACATTCATGATGGTAACATACATAATGGTTTTTATCTGGGAGTTCATCTGGGGTGATTGACTGGAGAACCTACATAAGGCATCTCCCTGTGGTTTGGGCTTCTGACAACATGGTTTTGCTTCCAAGAAGAGGTATCATGTCCAAGAGTGAGTGTTCTAAGAGCCTAGACAGAGGCTGAAAGACTTCTTAAGATCTCCCCTTGGAATGTTGCTTCTCTTACCTTTTCTTAGTCAAGCAGCTCCTTGGCCAGCTCAGGACTCAAGGGGAGGGGAATTAGGCCTTACCTGTAATGTGAAGATCAGCACACATTTACAGGGAAGGAAGTCTGAGGCAGTTATAATGGAGACTGTTTACCTCAGTGACCATATCACTTTCTTGTGTTTAACTCTTTCACCAGTCCCCAGCTACTAGGAGATGAGGTCCAAGCTCCCTGGAATACGCCTCTTTAAAGTGGGAGCCAGGCTCCCACCCGTCTTCGTACCTTTGGTGCACAGTGCCTGCACCGAGGAGATGCTCCGGGGTCTGTTGACATGACAGGGTGCTGCTCACTGTGCGGCAGAGCTGGGTCTTCTCCATTGTCTTTCCATGTGGGTTCCAGCCTGTCCTGGCTGCTCCATTGCTTACCCTGTGGACAACAGCTTTATCATAGAAGCTGCTTGGTCAGCTCTCATAATTTTGTGAGGTGAAAATCCTGTGATAAGGGTGCATACATTTACACACATAACATACATGTATTACATCCTACAGATTCTGCTTATCTGAATGAACTATGTAATATGGGTGAGAGGAGTTTATCTGACAAAATTTGAGACATGTCAAAAACAGCAGCAATCCATCTGGATTTTCTAATAAACATTGGTATAATAATATTGAAATCCATCAGAGAGAAAGAGAAAGAGAGAGAGAGAGAGAGTCCATGATAACTCTTCTCCTTCTCACAGGGGAGTATGGGGATTAGTGGTGAGCCTTTGGAGTCAGAGGCCAGCTTTCAAGACTGGTTGGCTCCATCAATTTCTAGCTATGTTCATTGGGCAAACTCCAAATCTCAGTTTCTTCATATGTGAAACAGAAGGAACAATTGTATATACCTTATGGGCTTATGAAGGATTAAGAGATAGTCCATATTAAGTTCTCATATTTGATGGACAAATAATGTTTAATCCAAGTTAGCTAATATGGATTGTGTGAAATACACAATTGCTTGTAGCTTATCACTTTTGTCCCTAATTTATAGTCCATTGACTTATATTTATACCCATAACTTGTGAACTGCATTTATGAAGTACATGCACATTTCATAAATTGACTATAGAGATGATAGTGCATTGTCAAGATAATAAGTATAAATATTTTGAGGCCATTCCTAGTCACTTATGGGTTAAAGAGTTTATAATAACAAAAAGTCAGAAGTATTAATAAGATACGATCGAGGATTAAGATGATATAGTCAACTTGCACTGATAATATAAACTCAGAATTATGGAACTCCTTCATTCCTTTTACTCTTTTATAAATCTTCTTTAAGCCTCAGAATTCTAAATCCTTTCTGCCTTAAAAACAGAATCAATCCATGTATTTAAAATTGCTTGTAAATGATAAGCCCTATACAGTATTTGGCTCTTCCATCCATTCTAACTTTCCAGGGAGTCATTTAAGAAGGTAGACAGAGACATGTTATTCAGAGACAGTTGAAACAGTCATTCTTCTAGAAGGCTTCCATGACCTACCCAAAATGAGCACAGGTCTTCGAAGGCCCACCGGCTCTCAGGGACGAGGCTCGCGGGCTTGTGCAAAACAAAGAGTGAGAGAGCGTCTTGGAAAGATTTGACTTTTCTCTTCTTCTTGCCTTTCAGAGCATTTGATTTTTCCGAGTTCCCTTTGTTTATGAATTAAAAATGCTTTTGTTTATGAAGCTAATTAAATTATTTTAAGAACATAAACAATGTGAGATAAGGGACTCAAACATTGTGAGCCTCTCTGTCTCTCTCTGTGCTAACAAACGGCCCGTGTCAGAGTAAAACAAGTCTATTTCTAAATAAGGCAAAAACGACTGGGTCCTGTCTGGTAGAGCAAGACACCAAACAGCGTCTCACTGTTTCTGCTGCCGCTGCCGCACCCTGGGAACCTCATGAAACCCAGCATTATGCAGCAGAGACCAAAGGCCAGTTCCCAGACAACAAAAGACAATGGGCTTGGATATTTGCTTATCATCCCTCGGTGAGTGGGGAAGGCTCTAGGTTGTGAGAACTTAAAGCAGGGCCTCCCCGCATCTGCCTGAGACTGTGACGATCTGAATTGATCCATGTTCTTATCTCCCTCGCCTCCGACACCTTGAGAGGACACCACAGGTTGTATTTCCACCTGGCATGTAGGAGGCATTAAATATTACTCATAGTCAATAGAGTAGAGACACAATTTGCAATGTTTTACAATAAAACTTCAGTTCAAATAGAAGTTCATATAAAACTCCAATTTGAGAAATCAAACAATGCTAGAGCCTCAGCCATTTCTCTTTCCTCTCCTTCAAATAATGTCTCTTCGAGTCCTTGGAACAGTGTATTGAAGATAAAAGATAACACAAAAGTTCTTGCATTTCTAAATGCTACTTTCTGAAAAACCCAACGTAGTAAATATTCCTCAGGCCCCGGAAGATGGAGGAGTGTGTGTTCCGTAGGCACGTCCAGCTTGGTGCATCTCTGAGCACGTGTGCCCATGCTGGGCACTGCAGAGGACTGATGGGTGCTGAACCTGGTTCCTTACAGATTCTGAATCCCACCTGGTACTTGTGGCCTCTCCAAGGCTGCCTCCTGAAGGGTGCAGATCTCCAAGGGGAGGGCTCGGGGGCCTGAAGCACTCTTGTCTCTTCCCATACATGGGCCTTCTTCCTGGTCGAACGCACCACAGCTCCTAGGAATTCACAGGATGCATTTTGTTTACCCACAATCCAGGAGCACAATGGTAGTCCCTAAAAATGATAGTCCATTGACTTACATTTATACCCATAACTTGCATTTATACCCAAAATATTTATACTTATTATCTCGACAATGCACTATCATCTCTATAGTCAATTTATGAAATGTGCATGTACTTCATAAATGCAGTTCACAAGTTATGGGTATAAATGTAAGTCAACGGACTATCATTTTTAGGGATGTGTTGAGAACTAGCATTTAAGTTGCTACCCGGGGCACATATTCTCAGATCAGAAGACAGCAGGTACAGTTTAGGACAGTGGTCACCAACCTTTTGGACCTCACAGACCACCAGTGGTCTGCGGACCACCGGTTGGCGACTGCTGGTTTAGGGTATATTCTCTCCCTTCAAGGAACTCATGGTGCTATTGGAAAGACAGCAAGTGTTCTCTTGGGCTGTAGATCTGCCTTGAGGGCCAAGGTGTTACGCCAATTGCAGAACTCTTTGGTGCAAGAGTTAGGGTTCTATCCATGCCTGGGCTCATTGATCATTGTGAGCATGTGGTCATGAGGCACAAGACTTATTCTTACATTTTAAAGTAAATTTCAAGAACCCAAGGGAACTGCTGTGTCATAATCTCAAAAATGAAATTCAGGAATGAAGGACAATACTTTCTACTGTCAGGGTAGGTAGGACTGGGTTGCAGGAAGCAACTTCCCTGGAGGCGGGGTTCCCTCTTCTGTGAAGTCCACTTGTTGCTCTTCTGACCTGCTGTCCTGGGTGTCTTGTCAGTCAGGAGCGTGAGGGAAAGTGTGTTGTACTGTGTCTGAGCCACAAAGCCGGATTTATGAAGGCGCGGCATCTTTCTTGCCTTAGGCCCTCTTTCCTGCCTTTCATGGGGTTCACTGCGGGCCGTTGTAAATGAAAACATCCATAAGCAGACAAAATCTCTGACAAGGTTATCTGTAGCCAGCGGGAGGAGCATTGTAGATGGTCAGCTTGGTAACCCTCGGTTCCCTGATGTTCAGATGATAGATTAGGTAAACACCCAGATTACAGCCAATATATGATTAGAGGGCTCAGTTGCTGCACATAGAGTTGAGTGATTGGTTTCATAATGAGTATTTACAATTTTTCAATCATCAATTATATAAATTAAGAAACTTCTCGATGATCAATGCTTTGCATTCTACCTACTAACTGTGTCTACTGTGCTTTCTGCAGTCTTCATCAGGAGTCCTAGTTTTGGGACCTAAACATTGCATGGTTTCCACTATGCTTTTTTAAAAGGATTTAAGCAGGCACTCATGTATAAAATCCTTCAGATAAGAGAGAGGCACTCATGTATGTTCTCCTTCAGATAAGAGAGAACAGAGGCCTGGGAAGGGCTGTGTGGTGGCCACTTTCCAGTGCTTTCTCTCACACCCATGGTAGTCATCACTCAGGATTCTCTATGTTCTCCTTTTGATGTTGCCTAAGCAGCCTTCCAGGCTGTCCCCTGTACCCACCCTGGGATAGGGGAGCAGTGCCCTCCCAGGAAGGGGAGAGAGAAAGAAGGGGAGACCCTCCAGGCATCCTGACCTTTCCCTGCTCTACTCACTGGCCTGATATTGGTTTCCTCAGCACCATCTTCACCCCACCCCTCCTGGCTCACCCCTCCCCCTCTCTTCCCCTCCTCTCCCCATTTTTCCCTCTCCTCTCCCCCCTACTGTTCTCTCTCTGCAGCTCCAGACTTGGCTGCTGTGTTGCACCAGGAGAGGATGGCTTCATTGTGCTTCTTTTATAAAAACTTTCTTGCCTCTTTTACTTTTATTAAAAAAAAAGTTTTTATTGATTTTAGAGAGAGAGGAAGGGAGAGATAGAAACATCAATGCTGAGAGAGAATCATCAATCAGCTGCCTCCTGCACCTCCCCCACCCCAATGGGGATGGAGCCTGCAACCCAGCCATGTGCCCTGACCAGGAATCTAACGGGCTACCTCTTGGTGCGTGGGTCGACCAACTGAGCCCCATCAGCCAAGGCAACCCTCTTTCACTTTTCTTATGAAACCCAAGTGCAACAGGGGTTGGGTGAAGGGGGACACAAAGTTCCAGATTCATGAAGAAGGAAGGGAATACTAGTGGGAGTGGGGCTGAGGCCCACAGAGATGGGGATGGAAAGCCCCCTCCTCATTCTCAGTACACACCCCCCACCCACCCGTAACAACCCTCGGAAGTCTGACAGGGCATGACGACAGCTGCAGTTGGAAGCAAGCAGATTAACAGTAAAGGAAAGGAAGCTGATACCTGAGGGAGAGAGATGGGGGTGCGGGGCACATCATAAAGGATCTTCAAGGATTTCTATCAAGGGGAGAGGCTGAATTCCTACCTGCCCCGCCCCCCCAGCCCTTTGGAACCCCCCATCTATGCTGGTCACTGTGCCCGGTAACTTTTCTGCTCCCTACTCTATGCCCAGCCTTGCTGTCCCTCAGCCCACCTCTCTCCAGGACAAAGGACCCTTTGGGAGATTTACGTTTTGAGGCTCTTTGCTGCTGCTCACAGCCCCTAGCATCTCTGGCTCCCCAGAGAGGCGATGGACATCAGGCGGAGGCAGCCCTGCTCATGGCATCAGGCAAAGGACAGATGAGGGTCTCCGTTTAAAGCTGACCCCAGACCACTGCATAGGCCTACTCAGCCCAGATAAAAGGAGAGGCCCCTTAAACACCAGAATGCACGACCTCACTCCCGAGCTCTCCCTGAGCGTTCAGGGCTGCCACCTGCTCGCCTCAGAAGACGTGCTGCTCCCCGCAGGCAGCCCCCCAGCGCTGGCGCTCACACCTGCTGCGGCTCTAATGGAGAGATTGTACTGCTGCGTGCTTGGGGGAAAAGCTCATGAAACAGATTGTAAAGCCCTGGACCGTGACTCGCTCTCCTGTGACTTGGCACTTACGTAGCTTTTTCCACTGGCACAGACGGAGCAGGAGGCCAGGCCTCCCTCCTCAGATGGACGCTCGGGAGGCCCCAGTCCTGTGCCCACACCATGCTTGGGAGGCCCCAGTCCTTTACACCCCTGAGGGCCCCTGGGGGTTTATTGAGTGGAATTGGACTAAACCTGGAGGTGGCAGCTTGGAGGGGGTCCTAGTTACACATTCCAAATTTGAAGTGACTTGAATCTGTGAGTACTCCGGCCTGAGGCGGCCCAGAGGCCTAATGCTGGTTCCCAGACAGGGGCTGCCCTGTGGGAGTCTCCTCCCAGCTGCGCCATCACATCAGGCTTTCCGCGGCTGCTGCAGCTCACATTCTCCCCAGCGGTGCTGGAGTTGCAGGGAGCGCACGTTTCCGGCCTGCGGGGGATGGGCCGCCGGCCAGCCAGTTCCCGGCCTTGCTGGCCGGCTGCAGTGGCAGCTGTGATGACTTCATGGCTCTCAAATGGCCGAGGGGCTGGAGAACAGGGCCGGGATTGTATTCACGGGGTGGAAGTAGCAAGTGTGAAAGAACTGCGTCAGCCTGGACCTCCTGCCATATTATTATTTTTTGAAAATCACTCTTATCTCCAGCAAATACTCGTCCAGCACCTCTGCTCACTCCTCCAAGCCTCTTTCATGGGCTAAGAGTCAGTGGGGCCCTCCCCAGACAAGGGGCACTTTGGAGGGAATGTTAAATACTAAATCACCTTTAGATGGGTTTTTAGGTTTGAAGGAATATAATCCCATTTTGCATTTGAATCTGCGAATGAGCCCAAGTCAGCATTTGAGCTGGTTGGGTGGAGCAGTCATGGTGAAAGCGATGGCTTTAGTCTCATTAGCTTGTCTGCCCCACCCAGGGAGAGAGTCTGGCCAAGTGACGTAGCCACAAAATCCCCCAGATCCCTGCTCCACCAAGGTCTTGATGATCTGAAACTGAGGCTGAGTGAGGCATCACGTGACTTGATGGTCAAGCCTCCTGACATGTCCTTGTGGCAACAAGAGTCCTGGCCAGGACTGGATGGGAGAAGCTTGTGCACATGATCATCAGAGAGGATTATATTCATTGCAGCAGCATCGTCTGTGATGGTGAAAAATGGGCATAACCTAAATGTCTATCAACTGGGGATGGATAAATACAATGTGGTGTATTTACATGATAGAATTGCGTGCAGCAGTTAACATAAATAACCAGCCCGGGATAGAGCTCAAAAAAGAAAAAAAATATAAGCAAGTTGTAGAACAATCATTGAGGTCTGAAACCATTGAGAGAGAGAGAATGAGAAATGAAAAAAGAAAACCCTTCACAAAGCAGTGTTGTGGTTTTTGTTCTGTCCTGCCTATAGGCATCTATAAATATGTATACAATGTCCGGAAGCCTAACGCCAAACCTCCAACTATCTACGGGAGGGTAAGAGCGACTGAAATTGGTGAAGTGGCCAAAAGTTCCTTTTGCATAAACGTTCAAAAGTTTCAAGGGAAAATAAGTTCACTTATTTCTTATGTAATTAAACATTCGTTATCGAATAGGGGGAAATGAGGTGTCAGTGGTGTGCAAACTTCATTCATTCACATTCAGCGGATGTGGAGCTCTGCGTTTTGACCTGTTTGTGGATAATGGGTGGTTCCAGTTCTATTTTTTCTTCTTTCTATTCCTTTGCTGAGATGTAGCAAATGGTTGTGATTAAAAGGGTGAGACGAGGTGGCATGAGTGTGTGTTCATAAATCAACAGGTGATGGTGGTAAGTAACAGTCAAGAACGTTCTTTTCCAAGTCCTTGGTCTGTCATACTGTGGCCTTGCTGAGCCACTGGGTCATCTTCCAGTCACGGCAAGCATGGCGTGGGGGAGGGGTGGGCAGCATTTATTGCTCCAATTGGGCCCTGTAAAAGGGGGTAAGGCCCAGGTAATAAGACCTGCTAAACAGACCTGATATATTACATGTTGTCTTGACATTTCCCTTTGCACCTTCCACGTTGCAAATGAGTGTAAGTGCAACCAGCACCTTGGAAATTCATTTTATTTGGGGGTTAAGTGAATAACATCGATAAGAATTCTGCAAACCCATAGGTCATTATTGCTATAGTTACAGAGATTTTTAAATACAAGATATAGTTTGTACATGCATCTGTGTGAATTAACAATATAGAATTTTAACCCTTTGCACTCGCTTGCTTTTTTCTCGATTCCTTTATTCCAGTCGGGATTTAATTTTTTAAATACCCCAGATTTTACAAAGTGTGGCAGTAGAATAAAAAACTGGAGTTTCTTTTCATACAAACTTATTTATTTGGATTTTTTTATATTTCAAATTATTGATACATTCAAAGAGTAATTTTAATCTCGATGCTAACCGTGTCGAGTCACACTCGACATCCGAGTGCCAAAGGTTAAAGATAATAAAAGAAAAACATTCATAGAACATATAATTTTAGAAAATAAATTATAAAGCTTATTAGGAAAAGCTTACTAATGTTTTATAATTAGCAACAATAATATTAGTTGTTTATACAAATAATTTTTCCCTAACTATAATAATTGTGTTCTTATTGTGGAAAATTTAGCAGTTAAAGAAAAACATAAATAACAAAATTAAAAGCAGACACAAATGAAGCAGTGACTTATTCTGGATGATTTGGTTGTGGATGTTTTCTTCAAGACTTTTCTATTATTAATATCACAAAATCTCCAACCTACTGGTGATATTGTATTATAGCCCATTTTTATCATGCTATTATTATTATACTAGAGGCCCGGTGCATGAAATTCGTGCACAGGGGGTCCCTCAGCCCAGCCTGTGCCCTCTCACAGTCCAGGAATCCTCAGGGATGTCTGACAGGGGACATCCCTCTAGCGGTCTGGGCCCCCTTGCTCCTTACTGCCCTCCTGTTTGCTGCTCCTTACCCCTTGGCTTGCTGCTCCTTAGCGTTGCTGCAGAGGCAGGAGAGGCTCCCGCCACCACCACTGCACTCACCAGATGTGAGCCCAGCTTCTGGCTGAGCAACACTCCTCCTGTGGGAGTGCACTGACCACCAGGGGCAGCTTCTGCGTTGAGCGTCTGCCCCTTGGTGGCTAGTGCGCATCATAGTGACCAGTCGTTCTGGTCATTCTGCCATACTGGTCGCTTAGGCTTTTATTATATAGATATATGAATAACCATCACCCCAAAATGTTCCCTCATACTTTTTTCCAATCAATTTCCTACCTATCCCAGATCTTAGTTACCACTGATCTGAATTTTACCACTATATTTTGGGCTTTTTCAGGTGTTACATAAATGGAATCATATAGTATGTGGCCTTTGTGACTGGTTTCTTTTATCACAATGCTCTTAATATTCTTCCATATGGTTGCATAAGAAGTTTATTTCTTTTTATTGCCAAATAGAATTCCATATAGGTGTATCACAGTTCGTTTATCCAATTATCATTTTTGGGATTTGCTGAGCTTTTGGAATCTGTGGGTTGAGGTCTTTCATCCATTTTGGAATATTCTTTGAGATTGTTTTTTCAAATTTTATTTCTGCCTCAATCTCAGTCTCTCCTTTCCTCTGAGACTCGAATTGGAGTTATGCTACAGCACTTGGTTGGGTTCCCTTATCTTTTATGTTCCATTCTGTTCTTTCAATTCTTTTCCTCTCTGTGCTTTAGTTTGCACCTTTTTTTTTTTTCTTCAGCTAAACTACATATTTTCCCTTTCTTGAATATTTAGGATGAGATTGCCATCAGGTTGTGCAAATGAACCTAGAACTCTACTTCTGTCCTTTTTTTGCCTGGTTGACTCTTAGTCATCATCTAGACTTCATGTCCTCAGGAACGACTTCTCTGGTCTCCAAGATGAGGCCAGAATGTTCCACATTCTCAAAGCACCACACACCTTTCCTTCTGAGAACTCACCAAAGGTGTCATTTTTCTTAACTGCGCAATTGTTTGTCTTGCCTCCTCCTCTGGATCCTGATCTTCGCAGTGCAGGGGTCATGTCTGCTGTTTGTTTAGCATTGTTTCCCCATCTGTAGTCTGCTGTCTGAAACATAATAGAATCTTAACACTTTTGAAATCCATGTGGAACGAGTCCCTCTTCGGGTACTTGGAGGTCTGCTTCCTGAGGCTGTTCAGGCTGCCTCATCAGAGCTCAGGGCAGGTCACCTGTGCCTGTACACCCAGCCTCCACCCTCAGTGATGGTACTATGTACTGAATCAGCTGGCTTCACAGCTGGAGGATCAAACCACCTACAGGGGGCACTTGGGAAAACCTTCTGTCATAGCATAGATAGAAAACCAAGTTGAAAGCAGAAAAACAGTTTGAACTTAACTGCAGTAGACAACCTTTGGACTCATGGGAAACTGCTGGCTCTTTTGGCTGAATTCTTGGTTATAAACTTCTCATTTTGTGGGTTGACCTAGCAATTCTGATTTCTGGGAAATGACTGAGCCAATTCTCTGTTCTCCTATTTGCAAAGGAGCTTGGTTGTTTGTGACTACCATTAAGTTTCCACACTGTCTTACTTTCAGTTCTGTTCTCTATGGGAATAAAATCTTTCTTCCTTCCTTCCTTCCTTCCTTCCTTCCTTCCTTCCTTCCTTCCTTCCTTCCTTCTCCCTCCCTCCCTCCCTCCCTCCCTCTCTCTTCCTCTTTCTTTCTTTCTTTCTTTCTTTCTTTCTTTCTTTCTTTCTTTCTTTCTTTTTCTTTCTTTCTATATATTTTTATTGATTTTAGAGAGGAAGGGAGAGGGAGAGAGAGATAGAAACATCAATGATGAGAGAGAATCATTGATCAGCTGCCTCCTGCACACCCTACACTGGTGATGGAGCCAATAACCCCAGGCATGTGCTCTGATCTGGAATTGAACTGTGATCTCCTGGTTCATAGGTTAATGCTCAACCACTGAGCCACACCGGCCAGATTTTCTTTCTTTCTTTCTTTCTTTCTTTCTTTCTTTCTTTCTTTCTTTCTTTCTTTCTTTCTTCCTTCCTTCCTTCCTTCCTTCCTTCCTTCCTTCCTTCCTTCCTTCCTTCCTCTCTCTCTCTCTCTCTCTCTCTTCTCTCTCTCTCTCTCTCTCTTTCTTTCTTTCTTTCCTTTTTTGCCTTTGCCTTTCCTCTCTTTCTATATCTTTTTTCCTAGGGAAGACACAAACATATAACTCTAAACATTGAAATTAGCATTTCAGCCTAGGAGCTCTCCAAATTCATTCTAGAAGACAAACTTTGAACTGGGTAGGAAAGCTGAAGTATGATCTCCTACTTAACATATCTAATTGCACAGGAAGTGGGGAGCTTTCCATCATTCCATATACATGTATATGGAAATTTATGAATCTATAGATAATAAAAGTAAGGAGAAGCAGAAGATATGAGTATGACTAGCTGACATTTACTTATCACATGCATTATCTCATGCACTCTCCCCACACATCGGAACAGGAAGGTATTGCTATTATCTATTTATAGATAAGTGAATTAGATGTTCAATGCAGAACATCTGTGTAAGACTGAAGAGGAACATGGAGGATACGGATGGTGCTTCTTTAACTTTTATTTTTAGGGGAATTGCACTGTTAGCAAGTTTAAGTTCCAATGCATAGCTCTGATCAAGTCCCTCTACTGTTAAAACTTCCCAGAGGGCTGCTATTTTCTAACCAAAGGCATGCAAGTTTGCATGTCACGCTACTTCCCAGAGTTTATGGCTCTACTGCACACTGGGGATTTCAAAAGGGAAGCGTGTCTCAAATTATTTTACCAGGGAATGCATTTTCTCCTGGAGCATCTTCCAGTTTTCCATTGACCTTGGAAATGCTAGCCTATGAAATAAAATGTAAGTACCTAAATCTTAACTTCATTAACTTAGTTAAGATTTAGGTACTCGATTGAGTACCTAAGTTAACAAAGTACCCAAGTAACTAAAGACTAAGTGACTTGGTCTTAGGTACTTAAACTAAGTACCAAAGTTCCTCATACCTTTGTTTATTCCTTTCTGGCTTTCTTGAAGATTTGCAGGGACCAGGCAGGTAATGTCAATGAAAGAAGTCAGAAGGAGTGAAATGATACTCGATGGCTGACTTTCCCCAGTGAAGGGACGGGTGGAGCAGGACCAACTAGGGAATATATGGTTTGTCTAAAGGAGACAGAAGCTGCTCACCCTCTCTGAATGTTGTCCCATGACATGTAGACTCAGCATTGCAGATATTTTGATATTCCAAGAGCATTTGGAGAGCTGGATTTTGAAGTGAACTAGTATCCTTATTTTTAAAGGATGGCTACTAATGCATGTTTAAAACTCTATGTGGGTGAACATGTGTGAGCCAAGCAAAACATAGCAACAAGCTGAATGGCACGTGAAACAGCTGGTTTATGACATAATAGGATTTTGGCTTCCTTCTGCTTTCTCTCTAAAATGAACAAAAATGGTGAGGATAAATTTCTTACTTTACAGAGTGGTAAACCAATCCATTTTATTCATTTTTCAGGATTAAATATAAACAAATACTATATACACATGTTTGCACATATATACATATATGCAAATATAAACTTCAGTCACACCCATATTTGGCTAACATATTTTCTAGATTCACCTCTTTACGTCTTCACATAGCTCTTCTTTTCCACATTCCCTAGGGGGCCATACGCAGTAAGTGACAGTAACCACCAGTGGGTGATTAATTTGAATTATTTTTTATAGGATGTATTTGAAAGTGGGAGACTGGTGGTAGTTTCTAGGTCTTCATATGTTGTACCTAATCAGGTATTAGGTGCGAACATTTGCAGCCATTGTGGGTAAGACAGTGACAGGGATGGAAAGCTGGATAGAAGGAAAGATACTGATATTCTCCTGAAAAAATTCCACAGTTTTTAAAGTGGAGAATAAGTCATTTCTCTTAGTCCCATTATAAGTAGAGCTCTGCTTAAAATCTCAGTGAAGTGCTCAATCTGTAGGTGTGGGAATTGCTATAGGCACATATGGTTTTGGAGCATGGACAATTGAAGAATCCAATGTGGCTGTTACTACAATTGAGCTCATGCTGAGTATATCTTGCCCCCCTCCTCCCAACTCTTACCTCCTCTTTAAAGCCTCCTCTCACTGCCTCACAATCCCTACTTATGGACAGTTACTCACTCCCCTTTCTGTAGCACATATCTGGTGCACTGGGGGTACCCTACGAAAATGCTGTATGAGAATAAGATTTACTTGCCCATTCCTCTCTTCGGCATGGAAACATGAGAGCTCTAGGGTAGTGTTACCTGTGACTCTCAGGTCCTCACACTGCATCTAATGCCCAGGAGATGCCCAATAAATGCAGACCGCATGGTCCTTTAAACAAAAAATGGAATTTTACAAAGTATCAGATAGAATATCAACTAGGACCATCTATCCATGGTACAGGCAGCTTTGATGTATGAGCCCACCATCATTAGAGTGTCTGGGTGGAAGGTGGATGACTGCTATAGAAAGTATTCCTCTATGGAAGCAAGAGGGCTGGCCGGGAGCCTCTCCAGGTCCCTGCTAACTATGAGATTTAACAGGGCTTTCAGCTTTCCCAGCTATTTGTTCTAGTCCCTGGGTTGTGGATTTGTGGAGCAGATGCACTGCTCTATCTTGCCCCCTTCCCCAAGCCTTACCATGTTTACACACAGGCCTGGCTTCCACCTGCCAGCACCTGCATTTTTCTGCCAGGTCTTTGTTCCGCCTCTGGAGTCCACTCTACCAGCAGATCCTGCAAGCAGAAGTGGTGGAGGATTAACAGCTTCTGGAAGCATCCCTATGCCCAACTCCCTTGCCCGTCATCAGGTGGGATATGGCTCCCCTGGTTCCCCGTGCCCCCCAGGGAGGTCAAGCTCCAGTGCCCACAGCGGAAACCAGCCTGATAACACAACCTTACTGCCTGTCTTCCCTTCCTTGTCTCCCTTCCCCATGCCCCTTCCGGTGATTCCTAGAGTCACCGCTCAAATAAATGGCTTGCCCTCGAATCCTTGCCATGGGGACCTGCTTCTGGGAAGCCAAAATGTAGTTGGAGCCTCAGCAAGTTTCTTCCACAGGCTCATTCAGGGGACACCCACATTTGCTCCCCCAAAGTAGAACTCATTCAACAAATAACAGCTCCCAGACAGAAGACTCAGAAGTCACAGGGATGTGGGCCCTGGCCAGAAACTCTGCATTGGGAATACAGCTGCCTTGTTTCAGATGCTAATTTACAGCTCCCACACCTCAAAGTGGAGGCAATGTTTAGCTCGAAAGCAAATAGTGTGATTGAAACTCTCCACAGTGCCTGACTACCACAGCCAGCAATCCCTTGTGTCACCGCTGCTAGCTGCTCTCATTACTTGACACAGCGCGATTTAAAAATGGCTCACGGCTGAATGACAACAACGATGGTTCGGCAGTCTCCGGGGATAATTGTGTGGGAACTAGGTAAGGTGACAGGTGAGAAGTTAATTAAAATCCTTGTCGATTGCCTTAAACTTGGAGCCAGTTAATATGCTGTGGCAGAGACGGCAGGTTTTATGGTTACCAAACACCCACATAACAGCAGGGGGTGGGGGTTTTACAGGATCCCTCATAATGACCAAGCTATTAAACATCAAGCAGGAACTGGCTCCCCCCCTAGTCTAACCTGAGATTTCTCCAGGGAAAAAGCATGACTAGGGGCAAATACAAGATGTCATCCTCAAAGCAACTCCAGCCCTGAGAGTGGCACGTCTTGTGATTAATGCTGACTCCCAGTACCCCACCCTTACCATGGCAACATGAACAGCTGAACCAGGAAACACAATATGGGCAACGTTTGATTAATGAGGAAACCCAGTCCACTGGGGAATATTGTCGGAGGGGCAGGAGCCACAGAGTTTGACCAATGGAAAAACTCTAGCCTGGCGTGGCTCCTGCTGACAAAATCGATTACCAGAACTGGAAAGAATACATGAGTGGGAGATGAAGGGGCTCCTTTCACTCCCTTCGGTTAAGAGGATCTGTTGCTCTTCTCAAAACAGAACTGTAAGCGATTCTAGTGAAGGCCTCACGCCATAAGCTGAACATGGGTCGCTGGCACAGTGTCAACTTGAGCAGAAGACTTTCCAAGCCAAGCTACACTTTTTAAAAAATATATATTTTATTGATTTTTACAGAGAAGAAGGAAGAGGGATAGAGAGTTAGAAACATTAATGAGAAAGAATCATTGATTGGATGCTTCCTGCACACCCCCCACTGGGGATGTGCCTGCAACCAAGGTACTTGCCCTTGACCGGAATCAAATCTGGGACCCCTCAGTCTGCAGGCTGACTCTCTATCCATTGAGCCAAACCAGTCAGGGCCCAAGCTACACTTTTGTATGCACTGGAGGAGGTTTCTCTACTTCTACCTATTCTGGAAGTCCGGACAGTTGTAGTCTAGAGAACCCGAGGAGGAAAATATAGTTTCAGTGGCCCCATGTCTGTGTCACTTAGAAAATAGTCTATTTGTAAGAAATCAAAAACCACAGAAAACTTCTAATTTTATTAAAAGCTCTCAATACTGCTGAACCAGTCAGCATTAACCTACTGTTTGTGTTGAGTCTTTAGTTGGTGCTCACTTATTTCACAGTAGATGAGAATCCAGATGACAAATAAACAAACCTGATTGTTAGCCAGACGATTCTGTGACTCCATCCCGTCTGATCGGGGCACTCTCCTGCTCCCCACCCTCCCTAACATTCTGAGTGGCAGCTATTTTTAAATTCCAAGTTGGTCTAAATCAATTTCACTCTGGAGAAGGCTTTGCAGGGATTGCCGTCTTTCTAGGGCCATTAGAAGAATCTCAAACTCCTGCAAAAGGGTGTCTTGAAGCCCTCAACCTGCATCTCATTCTGCCTGTTGTCTGGATGGAAGATGAATCAGCAATCTGAGACCAGCGCTTCAGTGTGACCCCAGGCAGTGCGTTCTTTCCTCAAATCTGAATCACTTGGCCTCACATGAAATCCTGAACTCCAAGATGCAACAGTTCAACTCTAAACTCTGGGTTATGCAGGTAGCAGGACTCTCTCTTACTGTCAAGTTTCAAACACGTGACCGTTCAACTTGGACTAGGCTAACGTGCTGAGCATTAACTGGGTGTCATATTCATAACTTTAAAAAATCTTTTCATCTGCATCGTAAGGTAGCAATTGGGATTGCCTTGTTTCAGATAAAGAAACAACTTGTGTGAGGGCCTTGGTCACTTGCCCCAGTTCCCTCTTCTATCCAGGGACAGATTTAGAAAGATCCACGCTGGAAGCCCTGCTCTGAGCCCCTAGTTCTTTCCATTACAGATGTCTGAGCAATAATTAAATTGAAATGACAGCAGAGAGGAAAATTCTAATGTACCAATAACTTCATTTTCCTGGCTGCTCTTAAAAAGCAAATGAGTATAATTTGAACAATAAATCATTTTTTTAAAAAGTATGAACATCTGAAATTTCTCCCTTCCTGCCTGCGACAGACTTCTGGTCTCTTTCTCAATTAGGCTTCTCTCCTTTCTTTGCTGGACTTCTTTTCTCCCGATGTGTTTAAAGGCCCAGGCCCGTGTGTGCTAAGTGGAGGAAGGGGCAGGCAGTATTGCTTTTCAGATGTCCCCAGGAAACCCAACACCATGCAGTCACTGCTCACTGAACGGACATGGGACGTCCAAGTGCAGCACAGCACCCAGCAGCACTCGCCAGGCTCAGGCGTCTGCAGCCTTTCAGGTCGAAGTGTCTGATTTTCCTTGTCTGGCGCTGGGTGCTATTCCTTGTCCTGTAAGCACTGCGAAATTTTCTTTCTTTTTTTAAAAAAATATATTTTATTGATTTTTTACAGAGAGGAAGAGAGAGGGATAGAGAGTTAGAAACATCGATGAGAGAGAAACATCGATCAGCTGCCTCCTGCACACCCCCCACTGGGGATGTGCCCGCAACCAAGGTACATGCCCTTGACCGGAATCGAACCCGGGACCCTTGAGTCCACAGGCCGATGCTCTATCCACTGAGCCAAACCGGTTTTGGCAGCACTGCGAAATTTTCAACGAGGTGCTCCTAGCTGGCAAGATGAGGAATGAAGGACTTTTTGGTGCTGGTTTAAAGTTTGATAAAGCAAGTGATTCCGCACTGAGGAAATGTGAGCTATTACAAAAAAACGTTCTTGTGTTATCCACTTAGAGAATGTAAATATTTCTATTTTAAATACAGCATTTTTGTTGCAGGGTTTGGGACTCAGCGTCTTACTTCGATTTTTGATCCCTGAAAACTCACAGTGGTCAAACGTCCATTTGAGCCACACCCGGTGCTTTGTGGCAGCACCTACCATTTCAAATAAGAGCAATGAGGTGAAAGGGGTGGTCAGATCCTGGACAGGGAAGACAGGGAACACACAGGGAAAGGAAATACCCTCAAGAAAAAAAGACAGGAAAGGGATGCTTCTCTCAGCTCTCTCTACCTTTGAGGAGGGAATTGCAGAAGTGGAAAATAATTACCACACAGTATTAAGTTGTTGTTTGGAATACTCTCCAAACTCCCAACATGTATCATGTGATTAGTAGATTTGTGCATAAAGCTGTGTCACATTTTGAAATTTCTTGAGAAACACTTCTGAGGCAGCAAAATCCAGGATGTAGTGAGCGGGAATAATTTTTCATCATACAATTGGATGGGTTCTGTTATCAGAACAAACAGATTTATATTTTGGGCACATTTTCTTATATTTTAAAGTTACTTCTTGCTTTATTATTATTTTTTTAAGTGAAAACAAGTTTGACACTAATGAATCCTGTAATCAGTTAAGAAATGCCCAAATAAAGAAGCTCATTGATTCTCCGGGAAGAGACACAAACAGCTGCCTTACTGGGATGATGGATCCTGTCTCTGGGTTGAACCAGCATCATCCCTGATTGACAGGCTGTCCCTGGGGTCACTTCCTTCTTCCTGGGTTGGAATGCATTTGCAAACCTAAGCACTGTAGATGCCTACATAAAGGTAAGAGATGTCAAATGCAAGCTTTACACTTTCAGCATTTTGATTGATGCCTCTTTCTGTTTAAGATTTTGGTTCCAATCGTGCAGAATCTATCTGCAGAAACCAAGAGAGTGGCAGGAAGCCAGGGCGGCATTCTCCACTGAACCATCTGGTTTTTGTCCCGGGAACCATGTCAGCTTCCCTTTGGTGTCACTCGGCTTACCTAACACTATCTAGCCCAAAGCCTACGTGGAGTGATCCCTCACAAGGCTTCCTCTGTATTTCCTCCAGTTAATGCAGCCAGTTAAGGGCCTGGTAGTTACAACTCTCCTACTCACTTCTTTTTACATGGGCTTTTACATCCACAGACATTTCATGGAAGATAAATCACAGAGAACAGCATGGGGACACAGCTATCAGCAGAAATGCATGGCAGCCACTCTCTCTCGTTCTGCTGCAGACCTGGATTCTTAGGTAACCAGGCATCAGTGTAACCTGGGAACTGAACCGAGTCAGGGCACGCCTTCAAACCCAACAACGAATATGGTTTATTTATACCCCAGACATTTAAAAGTCCCCAGAGCCACCCCCCAAAAATCACACTTTTAATTAAGGACATTTTCTTTTATGAGTTCCTGGAGGTAATGGCATCATGCACAGAGATTTAATAGTTCTGGGGATTTCATTGCAGTACTAATCGTTCTCTCGTGTAATTGAAGCCTATTTTATGGATAAATGTCTTTGGTTTTCAGATACTTTTCATCATGACTGCCTTTCTTCTAAAGTAACATTTAAAGAAAAATTTGCTTATTTGAGCTAGAGGATTATAGGTGTCTAAAGACTGCTTCTATTAATCATTATCAATATGCATTTAATGCAAACTTAGCTGTGCTGTCCACTGTGGTAACTACTTGCCATATGTGTCTACTTAAAATAATTTAAACTAATTAAAATCAAATAAAATCACATTCACACTAGCCACATTTCAAGAGCTCAGTAACCACATACAGCTAGTGGGTACCACACTGGGCATATAGAGAGAGCATTTCGGTCATTGTAGGAAGTTCTGGTGGATGGCAATGACTCCTAAGGCATGAAGGCAGATGGACTGCACAGTGAGCACTCTATAGCTGTGGGAAGTCGTCAGCCCTTGGAAGGTGGGTATCATCTCGTTAAAGAGACAAACAACAAAAGGTGATGGCCAGTTTGGGCAAACTACTAAGGTGGAACAGATGTGCTAAGCAGTGGTCGGCAAACTCATTAGTCAACAGAGCCAAATATCAACAGTACAACGATTGAAATTTCTTTTGAGAGCCAAATTTTTTAAACTTAAACTTCTTCTAATGCCACTTCTTTAAAATAGACTCTCCCAGGCCGTGGTATTTTGTGGAAGAGCCACACTCAAGGGGCCAAAGAGCGGCATGTGGTTCGCGAGCCGCAGTTTGCCGACCACGGTGCTAAGTCAATGACAAAACGGAGGTATGAAGTTCCAAGCTGAACTATCCTGGGCAGGATGGTAGAACCTAATCCATACACCACAAGCAAACTGGGGGCTAAGAAATGAGTGACACTAAAGTCTATAGGGCAAGAGAGAACAAGAGAGAAAAGGAAAAATAGAAGCACAATTGTGACAAGGAAGTGATCTAGAATTCTCAAGGAGTGTTGTATTAGCCTATTGCTCTTGAAACAAATTGTCACAAACTTTCTTGCTTAAAACAACACAAATTTGTTCTTAGAGTTGTGGCGGTCAGAAGTCTCACTAGGTTAAAATGGCATCGGCAGGGCTATTTCTCCTGGAGCCTCCAGTTTTCTTGTCCTTTTCAGCTTCCAGAGGCCACTTGCATTGATTGGCTCTCTGGTCCCTCCCTCCATCCTCAAAGCCAGCAGTGTAGCACCTTCTAATCTCTAGCTCTCATCCCTTTTCCCATAATCAGTTTTCTTTCTCTGACTCTCTCCATCCTGCTTCCCTTTTATAAGGAATTTTGGATTGCATTAGACCCACTGAGATAAGCCAGGGAAATCTTTACTCCCATTTCAAGGTCCAAAGCCTTAATCACATTTGCAAAGTCCCTTTTGTCATGTAAGGTGACATATCCACAGGTTTTTTGGATGAAGACATGGACATCATTGGGGAAGGCAATATTCTGCTGGCCACAAGTGTGGTAACACCAAAGGGTCTGCTTGAAGGCCTGTGACTTCACAGATATTTATAATTTAGAGGGCATAAAACTTCCAGATCATAAGAAATTATTTATTAATTTATAGTTCATCTAGTTATATAGAAATGAGTTACTAGCTTATAACAACATGTACATGCAAGATAGGGCTTCAAATGTAAATAGGCTAAAAGGAGAAAGATGAACTAGGGTAAGAACATAGTGAGGGAAAAAATGATTCTAAAAGATAATGCTCTGTAATGACTTCACCTCCTCCATTGATATAATCTGTGGAATCTTAAAGGCAGAATACTTTGAATGTAGAAACTAACAGTACGTTCTAAATCTTACCTGAGTGATTCAGACAAGGGGTATAACCAAAAATACTCAAATTAATTCTAAATAATCATAGCCTGAAGATCAAGAAAATAGAGATGGGAATTGTGGGTATAGGACAAGCTATTTTTTTCAGTGTAGTGGAATGGAATGGGTCTCACCTTTTTCCTTAAGATTTGAGAAGGTACAGCCTCTGAAAGAAGTGATACTACTTGCAATGGTTCCAAATACATAGGACTTAGGGTTCAATCAGGCTTTTAGGCCTTAAGAAGTTATGTATTAATTTACATTCCACCTAATTCCAGAAATGAGTTAGCTGATAATAGCAACATGTGTAATATAAAGTATGGTGTTAAATATAATCTAAGTGAGAGAAGAAAGATGAATCAGGAAAAGAATACAATGAAAGAAGAGATGAGGCTTAAAAACATGTTGTGTATTGATCTAAACCTGTTTTAGTTGGGTTGAACTATGACTCTGACTTGGGGGTTTATACAACTGACAATGTTTTTAAGATGGAAAACAACAAGTTCTAATTAGTCTTGTTACTAAAAGCAATACAGGCCATTCTTCCTGGTGTCCTCACAAACATGACCTATGGATGTTGAAGTTTTATAAGGCTTTTTTTTTAAATAACCTTTTATTTAGGCTCTTTGAATCCCCACAGCAAAATTCATTAAAAGCAATTCTTCAGGGATGCAATAAAATGAAGGCTTCTTTCTGATCTTCCTGAGCCAGGAGGATCATTGAGAACATCTAGAAGAACAACTTGACCCTGATCCTTCAAACAACTTTGAATACTGTTTCTGTCTACTTGACTTTTGAGTAATTATTGGGCACATGTCAGCTTGACATCATACTCCCCAGCAAATGTCTGGAGTGTATTATTTCACATTACCCACTCGGTGTGACGACAGCCTTGCCAGGCCTGAATAGTGTCATTCTACCTCTGCCAGGAAAAAGGCTGAAACAGTCCCCACGGACACAGGTTTCTCGGAACACAACTATGTATCTTCTCCAGGCCATAGCAAACCAGAAGATTGAAAGCTAAAAAAGTTGCCCAATGGAGCATGGTCCAAAAATGTTTGCCCTGCGATTTGTTCCTTAAGACAGACTGCATTAGTCAGCACTTGTCTCCAGCTTGCACTGTGGTCAAATAGTTATTACTGACATTTCTTGGAGGACAGATTATTAATGACAGGAGAAGTGCTTTGAGATGTGGATATCTCACATCTTTCTGTAAAGTCTACCAACTCCCTAGTGTGTCATGTTCTGTAAAGTTTAGAGACAACCAGATGCCAGGGAAATTAAGCCCACCTTCCCACTGCCAGTCTCACTCCCCTCCCCTCTTCTCCCTTTACATTGTTTTCCCAATCTTTCTCTTTCCACCCCTATGTTACCCTCTTCTCCTTCCTCTTCCCTTTGTCCTCTTTTTTTTTTGCCTTTGCCCAGCACACTGACAATGAAAGAATACTGTAGATGTTCTAAAGACCAGAATATTATATCAAATTATTTTCAAATGGAACTGTTTTAAAGGGACACTTTAAGAGTACATTTCAAGGTGGGCCACCATGTGCCCTATAAAATCAGAGCACATTTTAAACTCAAGTATATAAGGTAACCCATCTCATCCCACATTTAATCTATGCAAATATTCTTATTCTGAAACATTCACTGCTATCATAAGGAAGTACAGTGGAGCTGGCTGGAAGGGGTTTGTGGGACGTTAGAAATCAGATGCCTTTGACTGTCCACGCACACCAGTGCTTCTATCACCAACCTATGTGGCTAAGGGGGTCCCTTTATTCAGCTCAGCTTATGACTTTCTAGTTTTAGGCATGATCTTGTCTTTATCTCCATCCTACCAGGACCTGGGGATAGTGTAGGCATTGCATTAAACTCATAAAATGCTCTATAAGGGGGCTATAAAATCTTCACACACATATTTGGTTATATTTCTCAAGTCACAGGTCACAAAATACTGGTATGATTTATGAACTCAAAGGGACATGGGAGGAAAAAACTGGAGGCGTGTAGAGGGGGTTTGTGAGGAGAAGTGAGTAGTGTTTGTATGGCTCAGGTGGGAGAAACATGTCAAGTTTCTGAGTGTGCACAGCAAGCCTTGCTAACACGGGGGGCTAAACCAGCCCCACACTTCAGGCATCTTTCCAGAAAGTTTCAGCCTTCCCCATAGTCCATGGGGGAATGCTTTCTACTACTTCTCATCTCCTGAGCAATTTAAGAACCACATGCTCATTTGATTTATAATGTGAAGGCCTGGTAAAACTGTGAATAAAGTGTCTTGAGGGGAAGAAGATAATGTTTTTCAAGTGCCTTGACTAATATGTTCAGACTTGGTTCAGACGGGTCTGTGCAATTTCTGAGCCCCCAACATGGATTTCACAAAGGCTTCTCTGTCTGGCCAGCAGTTCAGAGGGAAGAGAGGGGTCAGAGGAGAACCCATCCAGAGGGCATGCCATGCTGTTGCCTCAGGACAGACTTTCTCAGCAGAGAGAGAAGAAGCCCTGGTGTTTGGGGTCCAGTCTGCTGTGTGGATGGCACACATGTGGGCATGCAGATGAAATTCGAATAAACAGTGGGGCTTTGCTTTTTTTTTTTGGTGAGAGGAGGGCATAGTGCTTATAATTTGTGACCACTGAGCAATATGTCCTCTTATTACTCAGGTTGCCTTAAAGGGTTAAAAAAAAAAAAGAAAAGAAAAAGAAAAGACTTCATTCTATTCACCTTCCTGGGGTAGCAGAAGCTGCTTTCTTCTCATCCTTCAGGTTTTAGCCTAAGTGTCATTTTCTGAAAGACTTCTTCTCTGATCCCCAGCTAAGGTAAGCCCTCACCTGACCCCCAGATGATTTTCAGTCATAGCTTTTATGTCACAGATGAGTACATCCTTGGATTTTGTTTGGAGTGATTAGCTTTGGCTAGATGAGATGTGTGCATATCTGTGTGTATAAACAAGCATCTATGCTTGTTCATTGAGTGTGAAGAGCAATCTAGTTATTTTATGTTATTGTTATTTCCATGGCCTCAAAATAAATGAGTTTATTTAGATTTCCAGAAATGAATTTACCTAGTTGACATCCTATAGCTGTTGAGGTCATTTGGAACTTGAACTTTTTATAAACATTTGCCCTCTATGTGAAAACTTCAGAAAAGAGAAGAGCAGATACAAGAATAAAACACAGCTGAAAGCTTGACTTTAAATTCATGGTCATCTATTTCTGGAAGTCCTTTAAGTTCTCCATCAGCTTTATCTGCACAATTGCCTTGATTTAAAAAAAAATCTTTTTTTCCCCTATGTTCTTTCAACCTATTCTATGTAAAAGCAAAATAAAATCTATTTGTGGCCAATAGTATTTTTGTTGTTCAACACTGTTGTATACAACTCCATAAAAGTTTTTCATTCTTGAGGATCATTTTCAGTTTTCTGATCTGTAGCAATAGAGACGCTGTAAGTGCTGGGAAACATATTCCGAGTACGACATGATTAAGTAGTGACTTGGAAATTCTTCTTACATCCTGTTCAGCCCTACAGAATGTGGTTATGAGGAAGCAGATCAACTTCTCAGCTGAATATGCACTTGACGTGTGCTTGAGCTAAAACACTGCAGTGATGTGGGTTGAGTCTCCCTTTCTGGAGGAAAAATAATATGCTGTTTTTCCCATCTGCTTTTGAGAACATTGTGTTAGTCAAATAGAGAGTAATATGTTTGGGAAAACTTAGATGTGCTTCTTGGCCATGATTTTGCCTTAACCTCTCTGAACTTGACCACAGGCCTCTTTGGCCCATTTATGAATGAAAATAAATTTGACTTCTCTCTTGATAATTCATGATAGTCTTTACAGCCAAGTTTGATCTTCCCAAAGTCTTGAGTAGAGAGGAAGCAGGAAGATGACTAATTATTTCCTTCACGTGGTAACTGTGCAGGGAAATGAAGTCCACACCATTGCTTGCACTCATGGGTCTGTTTTTAGCCCATGTAACTATGATTTACACACAGACTGGTTCTGAAAAAGAAGCTGAATGCCTGTTTTCCATTACTTGCTCCTCAAAAAAAAAAAAAAAAAAAAAAAGAAGAGAAAGGGAGAAAAAAATGAAAAAACCCAGAAGGCCTTTCTTCTTTACTTCAATCTCTGCTTCATTTTGAGGCACTTTACTAGTCTTCACTCCGTATTTACTTGTTGAGCTCACTCATTTAAAATAAAAATACCTTTACAAATATGTTTTAGGTGCCCCAGAGGGAATAAAAGGGCCTGTGCTTCTCCCAGATAGTTCCAGAACACTTTTGCTGGGAGGGCCATAAACATTCGCAAGCTTCCCAGGGCCCAGGGGCTGGTGGATCCAGGCAGTGAATTACTGCCCAGGTCCTATGGAAAGAATAGCCCTGTGGGCAGAGATATTCAGGCTGCTGACATTTTAAAGGCTTTGTGGAGGGAAGATGATTTGCAAGTGTTTGGCAAACAAAAGCTCTGTGTAGCAATGTGTCACTTTCAAAGTCAACTTTAGACTCCTAAAACTTCCATGCTTAGGAGAATGGAAAACCACTATTTTAGCCTGATGCATAGGAAGAACTAACTCCACATTGCTCTGTGTGCAAAAGTTGAGCCTGAGAAGTCCAGTTTTCAGTTCCGTAGCCAGGAATTTCAGCGGGAGCCTCAGAAAGAAAACGGGCTTACATTCAAAGAAAAGCAGGCAGAGCCGCTTCGAGGTGAAATTTACTTGGTCTCATTATTCTAGTTGCCTTTGGGCTAGTTTCCATGCTTTTGCAGCTGGGTGTTCAGTGGCAGAAGGCTCAGGCATGGGCTCGCCTGGTCATGTAGAGAAGTGAGGTAGATGAGCAGACTGTGAGAAAAAAAAAAACCGACCCTTTTAAGAAGGTTCGGGACCAAAGTGAATGCCATCAATCCATTATTTAACACAAGATGATAGAAATCAACCTGGGAGAAAGATCACTCAGCGCTTAGTTCCTGTGGAAATCCTGGTGGTTGTGATTTCAAGGCCTTACCCTAAGCACTCTTGTCCTCCTTAGCACCCAAAGTCCTGGGTTAGGAGTTAAGACTCTACTAGAAGCAGATACCACAGGTAAGTGAGATAAAGAGGTAATTTTTAAAAATTGGTTTTGCAGACTGAAAGTGTAAATGAAAAACATTTAGAAAACTAACTCTTTCATTTTAGAAAAGAGGAGACTGGGTCAAGATCCCTTAAGCTTTCCCAAGATAAGACGGGCACCCAGGTCTCTTGGATTCCTATTGGAGGGGGCTGCACCCAACAATCATTTGACCCAAGTCAGACACAAGTCTGCAAAGGGTGAGGAGAATTCCTGACACCCAGAAACTAGGATCCCTAATGAAGAGAAATATGCCCCTGTCCAATTGCCCTTCATCTTGACCTTCAGGCTGCTTTTGTAACCTCTTCCCCTTTAAATATTTCTTTAAAATTGGGAGGTAGTGGGGGTAGAAGGCAAGGAGAGAAGAATTCAGAACATTTTAGAAATAGAAGACAAAGTCAAGAACATCCTATTTCCTGGTCTCTTTTATAGATGAGCAAAAAGGAGGAATGCTTCTAGAAGGAACTTTCAAACACAGTTTCTGATTCTGTAAGTTATGGGGTCCGGCCCAAGATTCTGCACTTCTGTCTGGCTCCTGGGTGATGCTAATTCACAAACCACTCTTTTAAGCACCAAGGGAGCAGATCAAGTGGGTAGCTTCAGAATTTACAACTAGTTAATGGTTACTCCAGTGACCATAATGAATATCAATTAATTTCACATGGTTCAGTGTTTTGCAACTCTAAGCAAGCTTCTTGAACTGAATTATAGGCTCCTCATCTATAAAAAATACAGTTTTATGGGATTTGTGAGTTCTTTGCCTAGCTGGTGAGAATAGCATAGTCTTCACATAGATCTTTAGTCACAAAGTAGAGCAGTATATGGGGAAAATATTGACTTGGGAGCCAAGAGCCCCTGGGTGACCCAGCTATGTGACCAGATGAAATGCTTCAGGCCTCATTTTTCTTCCCTGAAATGAGAGGTTAGTCTGAGACGATTGTTGTTTTCTTTTTTTTTCTCTCTCTTTTTTTAATTTTCTTTTTTACTCTAAATAAAGTTTATTGTTTACAATATACAGTTCTTTAGACAGCTTTCTTCTGGGCAGACATGAAAATACAGTGAGAGTTAACACTTGCCAGATGCCAATCACTATTCTAAGAGCGTGGCGTATGGTAACTCATTTCATCCTCACTACAACCCTAAGAAGTAGACACTGTTATCATCTTCACTTGACAGATGAAGAAGCCAGGCCTGGAGAGGCTCAAGGTCATGCAGGTTTCAGTGGAAAAGCCAAGATCCAGGTAAGAGGGCCTCAGTCTGTGCTCTCACTGACTCAGTGAAGAACAAAGGTCCGATTATAAAGAGTTTCTAGTTATAGATTACCTTCACATATATTATTTGTACCAAGTGCCATATTGTGAGTTGTCTTAATCACCATGATCACCTCATCGTACAGGTAAGAAAAAAGAGATTCACCTAAGTGGCAAATGGAGAAGCCAGGATTAAAATGAAGTCTGTTTAGGTCCAAAGCTACATTCTTTGTAGTGTCCCTGCCCCTCAAACCGGAAGCTCTAGCTATGAAGACCAAACTTCCTCTGAGATGTGGGAAAGCTCCGTCTCCTCAGCTGATCAGCCTGGTGAGGTGGAGTCCATGAAGTATTTCTAGTATTTCGTGGCTGGTATTACAAATTAAACATATGTTACTTTTCTAAATTGATTTATCATCTACTAACTGCTATAGGTACTTGTTAAATGTGCTAATACAGGTGTAGGTACTTCTGAGTTTCTTTTGTAGACAATAATACTATTTATAAATAATAATAATTTTATTTTATTTTTTTACTTAAAAAATTTCTTCTAGTTCTAACAGCCCTCTACTTGAAACAAAATGTTCCTGGTTTAAATGAGTATAATGACCTGGAGTTCTGGTATCCTTATTTCTGCAGCATGTCAATGGTCCATTTAATGCCAAGTTCTTGAGCAGGAACAGAGACCCATAATTATGCGTAATTTCTATGGGAAAATTTGTCTAGCTTTCTTGCTCCACTGGAGGACATATTTTTCAAAGAACACAAGGGGTAGGGTTTAGTGATGGTGCTTGCAGATTTATAACATACTAATGACTGGGAGTATTCTGAAGTTACACCTTTTTTAGTTCCGTCGTTCAAGCTGAGTATTCTAATTTTTAGATGTAACCCCATGAGATCACCACAGGTCTGTTAATGACAAATTATTCCAATGACATCCTGCAGTCCCTGCATACTCAGGCAGGCCACAGTACACATAATCGCTGGCTATCTCACAAGGTGAGGAATGTTAAAATTAACTTGTTTTTTTCAAAACAGGGGGGAAAAAATTGGACATCTAAGGCACTTGCTTCATTCAAAATCATGTAACCATCCAAGAATGGTTGAACATCCCTTTCAGGAAAGTGCCTTCTGAGACCTTTCCTAATAATATTTTACATATGTATGACCAATGCCATCTTTACAAACTACATTTATTTCTGTCAATCTCATTTTGTCCTCACAGGACCTGGAGAAGCAGGTACCCCCCTGCCTTCCATGGAGGAAGAATTCAGGCTCCCAGCAGCCAGGGGCTTGTTTGTGGTGCAGCCCAGGCAAACAGCACTTTAAGCCCTTGATTTCGTGTCCAGGCTTTCTTCTCTCCACCAAGGCCTTGATTCCGACATCCTACAAATGTCCCGTGGAAACGTCTATGAAATATAGGCTCTTTTCTAGGTCTGTTTACTTCTGACTCTGGAAAGGTTTGAGAGACATTAGTAACTTCTTTTTTCTTTTCTCACGTCCCTGTGAAGAAATGACTGTCTGCAGTGCTTCTCCTCTGGGCCCTGGAAGCAATCCAAAGCTGTCACTGTGTTTCCATCTGGCATGTTTTCAAGAATCTCTTTGCTGCTCTGTAACCTGGAGGTCGCCCTGCAGAATTCTGTACAGCACCCTGACAGGCTGGCCCTGGCAGGAATGTAGGCATCAAAGTGAAAAAGGCTGTGGGGTGGTGGGGCGTGAAGGCACCCCCCACTACGTGCAAACTCACTCTCCGGAGGAGGGGTCCCCAGAGACCCTGCTTTTGAAAGTAGGTAACTCATCTGTCATGGAGCTTTTACACAGTGAATGAATCCAGTGAATTTTTAAAAGATAATTCAACCTATAAAAAAGTTCAACTTGACTTTCTTGAAAAAGTCATAGGTCGCACGAAAAGACACTGAAAAGAAACATTGGAACTTGCAAAGGAGGCTGACGGTGAGTGAGCCTGTGCACTACAGAGGTTGAGCCGTCCCACCTGCCCAAGAGCTCTCAGTACCTCAAAGGCCCAGCCAGGAAATACCAATGAGGTGATAGGAGTCCCAGCTTCACAGAGATTTCAGAAAAATCTGTATTTACAAGAGGGTTTGCGTTAGAGGCTGCTGCCCCTGTTTTCCCTCTGAAATAAGTCAAGGAAGTGAGACTTTAGAAGATAATTAATGGGTGAGGTCTATGTATACCGAGGATGACGCAATCACTGTTATCCCAACTAATCCTCATAGTCCTCCCAAGCGTGTCAATCAAAGTGGAAAAGAAAAGGCGACAACCTTACTTGGATGAGCCTAAGGTCAAGTCAATTTTTATATATGAAGTGTGTTCCTGATCATTTGAGCAGACACTTGTTCCATTCCTTTCCTTTTCCTCTTCTCTCTTTGCTTTGCTTTGAAAGGCATTGGGAAATCTTGCTTAAGGACTCCTGTGGGCGATCCCAGAACTTTGGAGCTACAAGGGGCCTAGCAAACATGCCATACCTTTTACAAATGAGGAAAACCAAGAGCCAGGACTTGGAACCGATGTCTGCAGGGCTTGAGTGCTGGTCAGACAGAGCTGAGTCTCCCAGGTGCTGGGGTCCCCTTCGCTGATCCCTCTCCTCTTTTCCGTTCTGCCCTCAGACAGAACATGCTCTTTAGAATCTCTCTATAGAAGAGTGAGCTCCAAGGAGGGCACCCTGGCACTCAACCAACTCCAGATTCGGGTGTCCAGGTGACAAAGACATTCGCTTCCATGTGTCTTTTCCCTTAGATGCAATGGCTGTCATAGTTATTTCCAATCGCGATGCTTAAAACAACAGAAATTCATGCTTTCACATTGGAAGGGCCAGAAGTACAAAATCAAGGTGTTGGTAGGGTCATGCTCCCTCTGAAACCTCTGGAGGAAAATCTTTCTTGCCTCTTCCCACTTCTGGTGGTTCTAGGTGTTCTTTGACTTATGGCTGCATAAATCCAGTCTCTATCTCCATGGCTGCATGGCCTCCTCTGTGTCTGTGTCTTCTCCTCCTCTTTCCCTGATAAGAACACTTGTCACTGGATTTAGGGTTCACCCAGCTACTCTAAGATTATTTTATCATCTCAAGAGCTTTAACTTAACTACATCAGTGAAGACCCTTTTTCCCAATAAGGTCACACTCACAGATTCCAGAGGTTAAGATGTGGAAAGACATTTTTGGTTACCACCATTCAACCCGTTACAGCACTCAAAAATAGCTCTAAATCCTCAGTGTAGACACAGTAAGTTCTGTATTTACATTTACCAGGGTGTGTTTCTTGCACCCAGTTTTGAAGGGTTATTTTCCAAATGAATTTCATGGTGGAATGGTTTTGGTAATTTGTAACAAACTTAAGCAGTAAGCAGATTTTTTGGTTTTGTTTATTTGTTTATTTAGGTGTGAAATTCCTCAGGATCTTTCAAGAAGCTGAAGGGCATCGTGGCTTTTCAGAAATGGCATAAAGTGCATAGCATGTCACAGGTGGGTATGGTTTTGAACTATTCTGTTTTGTCTGGGTTTTCTAGAAAGCATGGTTGAAGACAACGCTTAAATACTAAGCTTTCTACTAGGAACCACTAACCAGGGAGCCAGAGCAAAGGGCAGGGCCCATCATAGACAGATGGCGAGCCAGTGCCAAGCGTGTCCTGGATCTGGCTGCCTTCAAGGGTGTTGGTAGTTGGATCCTATTGGGTAGCTCAAAGAGCTGGATGAAACGTGTCTACTCAGAGAAACAAGGGGCAGGAATTACCCACTGGCTCCTTCCACAAGGAGCCCACAGAAAATTTACCTTCCCTACCCACACAGACTCTGCATGTCCAAGTGCCTGGCAGGTCCTCACCACATCCCCTGCCTTTGTGTATGTACAGCATCAGCACCTGCAGGAAGCTGCTCAGAACTGGCGTAGAAGTGGTCACCCTGTGGTCACTGGTGTAGAAGATGGCTGAGGCCAAGAAAATTTTAAGCTGTGCTCAAGACGTGCCTAATACGCTCAAAGATATTCCCGTAAAACAAATATTCCATGGAAGGCTCTTTGAGAAACCACCTTTTAAAAATTAAATTGTCATAATATGTCATTTCATAAATAAACTTGCTTTCATCCTATATGCATTCTGGTATCCCCAAATACTCCCTCAATTCTGTAGTGAAGAGTCACTGTCCATAGTGTTATTTGATGAAATACATTACTGTACCTTTTATATTTTAGGTCAAGAGAGAGTTCATTCTTGAAAGAACTATTTATATACGTGGGAAAGCACATCCCTGGCGCTGATTTAATTTTAACTTTATTTGTATTCAATCTGCTGACTGCATGCTAGGAAAACTTGGAGATTTCTTAGGGTATGGAGTACTTCCAGTCCTGCTCATTCAGCTGATGTGGTAAATAACATCTTGCCAACAGAAGAAGGAGAAAGAATACACAGAAGTTTCTTATCTAGCTTCATGGGAGGAAAAGAAAATAAAAGAGAGAAAAAAGAAAAAGCATTGCCTGACCCAAATTTTGGGACAGTTACATTAAACAAAAGGATCATAAAATGGAAATGTGTTCCTTTGGAATGGCTATAATTGGCTGAATGGAGGTTGAGAAGAAATGATGGAGAACAAGGCAGGCGAGAGTATTAACTTTCTCAGATGATGAACGGTGCATGATTACATTCGTAAGGAGATGCAGACATTACAGAAGAGCTGGGGTTCAAGAGACCTGCTCACTAAGTTCCCTGAGAGACCTTGTTGAATACCACTAGCCCTCCTGCCTGGGTTGCTCACACTGGGGCTGAGAGACAAAGAAATAAAGCTGTACACTTTTGAAACTACTGAAGCTTTGTGTCTCTTTGTTACAGAAGCCTAGCCTCAACATAACCAACAACATGGGAATAGCAAAATACCACACTTGGATGGCAGTTGAAAACGTTGGATCACATGGTGCTGCAAAAGAGCTTCAACAGCATACTTAACATTTGGCTTCTTAAAAAAACACAGAAGGAAATATGTCAGTTTAGGATGCTGGATTGTAGATACACTGATTTGTATAATTTTCTATTCTTTTCTGCAGGTTTGAAATATGCAATAAAAAGACCCAAAGGAAAAAAAGTAGTAAAGAAAATATATTTCCTATAAATACAGGTTGTCCCCCCAAAATGTATACACACTTAACAGCTGATAGCTCAATTGATGTTTCTCTCTTTTCAGATTTAACCCATTGGAATTAATATTCAAAGTGAATATACATTTTTGGGAAACCGTGTGTATAGATATATTCTGACTTTAGGGCAATCTCAACTCTGCCACTGGATACCCCCAGTAATTGCTTTATCTTTTACTTTGTTCCACCTTATTGGATTTTGGCATCTCCTTAAAATGCCCCTCCTGGTCCCAAGATAACTACTTGAATCTTCCAGAGATCATGCAGCTCCATTAATTACAAATGGAAAAGACCATATTTGCCCCCAAGTAGGTAAACCATTGCTTCATCAAACACTTAATAAAATTTTATTTTTTCCCAATCATTAGTAACACAGAAATAACTCAGACATGATTCTTTACATTGAAAATCTGAAAGTCATCATTCTTCTGTATAAAGATTGTTTTTTCAAATGCTCACTCTCTGCCATTTATGATGCGTGTTGGGCAACTGATATAGAACTGAAACTCGTTCTTCTTCCCCACTGAGACTCCTATGTTCATGAATGTGCAAACTTAACACTTTTCTTTAGTCGTTCTCTCTGCTTTTAAAATCTTTTTGTTCCTTCTTCACTAGGCCAAGTTTTAATGTTTATTTAAAGCCCTCCAGTCATCTTTTTAGGGAGTATTAAGTAAGGAGCTTTATAGGCAAGTGACTGAATAGAATGACTCCTCTTCATTTACAATGCCATTGCTTAAGAGTTAAACTTGCTGTAACCAATGGAAACAGATACTGGGGCAGTGGGGGCTTGCCCAGGATGGGAATGGTTGGGGAGGGGGTCAATTGGGGAAAAAGGAGACATACGAAAAACTTAAGATTAAAAAATCTACACTAATAAAAGAGCAAGATGCAAATTGACCGTACCTCGTGATGCCCACCAGCGAATCAGGAGTGAGTATGCAAATTAACCCAACAAAGATGGTGGGTTAATTTACATACACAGGCACCCCAGATGCTCCGGGCCACTGGGCAGTGTGAGAAGGCGAAAAGGCGGCTCTGGGCCTGACTGAAAAGGCGGCTCTGGACGGAGCGAAGTCGGTGCCAGCAGCCAGGGGAAGGAAGGTCCATTCTTGCATGAATCTTCATGCATCAGGCCTCTAGTAATAATAAAAATAAAATAAAAGCTCTTAGAAAAAAGAGTTAAAATTGCTGGATGTCAAGTGAATTCATTGTTCCCTCCTTTGTGTACTATAGCATTCTGTTTATATCATCAATAGAATACTTCGACATATATACACAACTAACTATAACACAGCATGGTTTCTCTTACACTGGACTTGTTTCTTGAGGTTAAGGACTCTCAATTATTCATCTTTGAGTTTCAACTTCTGGATTGTCACAACCTTTTGCAGCAAGGGTTCAGGATCTGAAGAACGGGCAGAGCACAAATGAAAACACTAGACAAGAAATATGAATTTAGAAGGCATGGGGGCCAGGTGGAAACCTCTCTCTAGTGGAGAAGCTCTCTAAAACCCTGGTCTTGTCAGTTTTTATTAAATTTTAGATACACTATGTGCCTTATCCTCCCTTTTATATAAAAGTGGTCAATGTGCAAGTGTATGCTTTTGGATAGGATTGCCAAGTAAAAAATTTAAAGGGGGCTCACTCAACTGGAAGATAAGCATTCTTCTTCCCTTTTTTGTCTTTCTGCTTGGAATTTGAATGTGACAGGTGGTGCTCCAGCAGCCATCTGGTGAACATGAGTCAACCTTGACAATATAAGCTCTGTCGTAAGGACAGTAAGCAGAAACATAGAGAGTGCAGAAAGATAGGACAATCCTGTAGGCACCATTGTATTGCTGGGCTGTCTAGCCCTGGACTTTCTGAATGTGAGGGGAAAACACACCTCTATCATATTTAAGCCACTGTCATTTTAGGTTTATATTACTGGTGCTGAACTTCATCTTAACTGATATAATGCTTCATACATGTTTACAATTAAAGAAGTATAATTTTCAGAATAGCTTATTCAGCACAGACAGCCTAAACCAAAGGTAGCAAATCATTAGCTAAAAACAAGTCAGGTTTACTTTTTTAAATGTATTAATTGACAAGATCAGAAAGCTAGACAATCCTATCTAATAAAAGAGTAATATGCAAATTGACCATCACTCCAACACACAAGATGGCTGCCCCATGTGGTCAAAGATGGCTGCCCCCATGTGGACACAAGATGGCCACCACAAGATGGCCAGCAGGGGAGGGCAGTTGGAAGGGACCAAGCCTGCAAGGGAGGGCAGTTGTGGGTGATCAGGCCAGCAGGGGGGGGGGGGCAGTTGGGAGGTGACCAGGCCTGCAAAGGAGGGCAGTTGGGGGAGATCAAACCTGCAGAGGAGGGCAGTTAGGGGTGACCAGACCGGAAGAGGAGGGAAGTTGGGGGTGACTGGGCCTGCAGGGAAGGGCAGTTGGAAGGGACCCAGGCCTGCAGGGGAGAGCAGTTGCAGGGGGACCAGGCCTGCAGGGGAGAGCAGTTGGGGGGGGGGGGGACCAGGCCTGCAGGGGAGGGCAGTTAGGGGTGATCAGGATGTCAGGGGAGTGGTTAGGGGATGATCAGGCTGGCAGGCAGAAGTGGTTAGGGGCAATCAGGAAGGCAGGCAGGCAAGCAGTTGGGAGCCAGCAGTCCTGGATTGTGAGAGGGATCCCAGATTGGAGAGGGTGCAGGCTGGTCTGAGGGACACCCCCCCCCCCCCCTGTGCACAAATTTCGTGCACCAGGCCTCTGGTTTCATATAAGTCTGGATTTCTTTTTTAAAATCAGGAAGGTTTAGCAACATTGGGCCCACACTGCTGCCTGGCATCAGATGATGAGTAATGGCTGCTTCCTCAGTATGAGGCCCAGGGTCTTCATTTTAGCTACATCTCCACCCACCAGTTCCCCTTATTCTACCGGAGCTGCGCAATTGAATGTGTGGTCCAGATCTGAGCTAATGCCAAGCCTCCAGCTAGATTTTTAGTCTTAGTTTTTCAGATTGTTTAATCTACTTAAATCAAAGGCATCCTGTATCATTAGGTATCTACTTTACTTTCCATAAACATAGCCTAATGAGTCCTGGCAGTGGGCAAGTACTCCTGTTATGCAGGGAAAGGGCCAGGGTTATATTTGATAAATGCTTTTAGTGCTCACATTGGTTATAAATCAGACTCTCCCAGGAACTTTTTTTTTTTTTTTTTTAAAGAAATACAACTCCTAAGCTCCACCAGAGAATATCTGAACCAAAATTCCCTGGGGTAGGCCTAGGAATCTAAGAGGTCAACTGACCTGTGGACCAGGTTGTAACCACAATGAGGCCATGTGGTGCCCAGCTGACCTCAGTATATCATAGCCACTGGTACCATTATGTCGTAACTGAGAGACATGCCATCAAGGACCAATTTTTAATGATCTATCTGTCTGTCTAATCTATACATTCATCTTTTTATATATCAAGTTCTTTTTTATAGAAGAATAACAAAGAGGCCAAAGAGAAGTAGAAAGGGAGGGGGAAAAGTAGGGGCGGTGAAAATAGAAGGAAAAAGAAAGAAGAAAAGCGTAATCAAGGTGGCAAGGGGACACTGAACCAGGTAACAGAGGAGCTGTTAGAGGCCCCTCTGAAGGGTAGGCCAGAAGGAGGAAAAGCAAAGGGAACACAAGCAGCCACACCCAAGCAGCTGAAGCTCAGGCGGGTGCAGCAGCACCTCGGGGATCCTGCTCACAGGGCTCAGTGAATGGCTAATGGGTGTCAAGAACTAACCGAGGTGCTGGGATAGTTTGGTGAACAGCTATGCTCTGTCTGTAGGGCCTACGGACAGACTGACAATAATTTTACCAACAGGTAACCTTGTGATGTCATTGGGGTTAAACTTATTCTCTAAGAATCTGAGGTCATATCAATGTTAACTAGCCAGAATCTGAGAAAAATGATTCTTGTCTGAACTTCCTGACAATGTAGTGTAAGGGTGGAGGGTCCTTTGTGCTTCAACGTCAGTACTGAGGCAAAACCAGGCACGTTATAGACTAGATGCCAGTTTGAGATGCAGGCATCGGGTTAGATGATTTTGTCAAGACTCCCAACCTTGAAACTCGATCACCTCGTATTTTCTGCCTTCCCATCTGTAACATCCCTTTCCTTCACAGAACTCTCTAGATAATCAACAAGAGTTGACCCCATGGTGTAAGAGACTGAGTGGTAAGTAAAAGATTTTTCATATAGTCTTGCAATGGAATAACCAAAATAAACTCAGGTAAGTGATCAACTTTATCCATGCATTCTTCAAAATTTTCCAGGTCTTTGGATAAAGATTCTATTTTAAGAAATGTGTTTTTAAGACAGAGAGGTATGTGAAAAAAAAGGGTATGGAGTCTGTGAATATTAAAGACAATACCTATTTAAATGCACAGAATTTTAAAACAGTATGACAGTCACATCTAAGCCATCCACCACCTTGCTGCAATGAACATGAGAGAAACAGAAAATCAGAGAGGGTAGAAACTCCATTTAAGGTCAAACATGTCAAAGAGAACATATTTTAGGATGAAAAACAAATATCCAGTCTTCTGTGCATCTTTGCGCAAGTTACTATTTCAGCAACAGTGGGAAACTTTTAAACCACTTATGTGGGGATCTTTGGTCAGTAATGAACTTCATGTTCTCAAGGGAAATCTTTTTCCCAACCTGATGTTTTATGGCCTAAGTCATGATAACTCATTTTTTTTCAGCAATGTCAGTTTCAAGTGTATGATATTCTATCTGTGTTTCTATTAAAATATGGGACACACACAAAATCCAGAATTCTATACTTCTCCTTAACAATCTGGCATGAAAACAAAATTAATAAAAAAAAGTCTGACCTTGTAAAAGGGCAATCTCTTTTGAGTTATGGGTGAAGAAAAAAAAAAAGATGGAAACACAGCAAAGAAACAAATTCCTCTGTACATTCTCATTTTTCAAACTGCTGAAATTCCCAAACAGTTTGATGATTTATCTACAAGCTTTCTCCCCAACAAAAACTTCTCTTCTAGCTTGAAACCAAACCTGAGGAATTTCAGGCTTAAAGGAAAACTCTGGCTCTTTGTCTTTTTCTAGGTGTGTGTGTGTGTGTGTGTGTGTGTGTGTGTGTGTGTATACTTGACAGGGTTCAAGAATTCTGCCATCAAAGACAGATCAACGGCACTTCCCTTCAGTCTAAGTGACATTATTTTGGGGAGCAATCGTGCTATTCTAGTAAGACCTGTACCCAGGCTGAGAGGCTCACCTGAACAAAGATGATCCCTCTTCCTTGGGCTCCATCCAAACTCTCCATCAGTTACAATGGCTCACTTGAGTCCTTGCTTCTTCATGGTCATATTGAATTTCTCCACAAAAGAGACAGGTAATGCAAATCAGAGAAGAAAGGGTACCTTATGTGAGCTGGGAATTTTCCTTATTTTAAACTTAATAGGAAGCTAAAGCCCTAGTTGAGCTAGAGAGAGCTAAAGCCCTAGTTGAGCTAGAGAGAGATTTTTTTCTTGTTCTTGCAGGCAGCAAGACAGTCCTCTAATTTAAATAAATCACTTATCTCACTTCTCAAGAGGAAATTGATTTTAAATTTTTATAGATTTCAGACAAGAGCTAGACCTGTGAAGAAAAGAACATATTTTGGGAGGCTCCCATGAGCTCTTTGGAGTTGGGGTCCACAGCACTTGTTAGGAATTCATTGTTCCCTGGATAGTAGCCAAAGGCACAGCTCTCGAGTGTCCAACAGCTCCCAAGGGCGGGAGTTGGGGGAAGGATGATCTGAGAGAACTGGATTACTGTGCATCTGGGGATACTGAGTCACATAGGGGTCAGAGCATGGGACGTGACAGCTGGGGAAGTAGAATGCTTTTCTAGGACAGAAACTGAACCTTAGAAGTTTGATTTCTACAGGCCAGATCTCTGCTTAATCTCATGAACTAAGGAAAGACTTGTGTGTTTATAAGCACACACGTACTTACATGCTTTGTTGGTATATATTCCTTACTTGCCTTTGCACTACAATTTAGGCTTCAATTTAGAAAATCAAAAGTAAATGTTTAAGAGTTCCCTGCCATAATCTTTCAGAAATTTTTTTCATTATGAAAGTAGATTTCCCATGATGAAAAAAATGACAAATTTAAGCATCTTTGGGAACTCTGCAGTGTGTGAAAATGCAGAGTGGGGGATGACACAGAAAGACAGACCTGTGCCCCTGCTTGAGCAGGAGCAAGGGGTAGCTTTAGGGAATTCTGGCCCCATTGTTTCAATCACTCCCTACCTACCTGTCACCCTCCTTCTCCTTTCTTTCACTCTATTTATACCCAATATTCATTTTATTTAAAATAAAAAAAGGAAATATGGCTACTTAACATTAATTGTGGTAAGGAATTAAAGTCCCCTGAGAACAGCCATCAGCTGATGACTACTGGAGCTGGTGTATAGATGCCCTGCTCCCCTGTCCCTCAGGCAGGGTCCTACACTGGTTTTCAGTTTCCCCAGTGGGATTAAGCTCCAGGGCCCCCCAGTGGAAGGTGATATAATAACATTCCCTGTGCTCCCCGTCCCTACATCATTTCCTACCAGTGTACACTGCTCTTGCTGCTGGAACTTGAATCTTTATCTCAGTGTCAGCTTCTGGAGGGACCTAGAGGAAACCATATGTATCCTGGGCACTGATTGGCATGAACCATCAGGTAACTGCCACGCTACCCTGACACCTGACATACTTTTCCATTGTTGTCACAAAGACCTGGGTTACATGACTTTGCTAAATAGTAGATGATCTAGATTTTGCAATGTAACTATCACCATTTGACTAGAGTTTAACTTGTCTATAAACATATAGAGAAAAAAGTAATTCTGTGGAACAGGGAAACCAACATGAGTTTCTTTTTATGAAGGGATTAGGTGATCTGGCAGGAGCTAAGACAACCATTTTTGCACCTGGCATGTGTGGGTTCTTCGTCCTCTCTCCTGACCTGGTCAGCCTTCCTCTTCAGAGTGTTCTTCATGTTCTCGCCCTATTCTGGGGTCTTCACCTCCTTGTCTCAGCGTCCACAACAACCTTCCTCACTCCTGGGGCAGTTCTTGGTGTTCCCTCCTTTTCTCATTTCCTTCATCCCCTCCTCTCTCAACTCTGCACTCCCTCAGCAATGACCCAGACAGCTTTTGTTTCTATCTTTGCCTTTTGGGGATCTCTCCTTCCTCCCTACCCTTTTATTTGTTTGCTTCAAGCAGTATCTGGATCTCCTTTCTGAGACTCTGAACCTCAGGGCTGAATGGTGGAAAGGGTTGCAGGGGAAGAAAACAAATAAACAAAACAAAGAAGACTACCCAGAAGAAAAATTTGCTGGAAGGTATTTCAAAGCCACAATACCCATTACACTTATTTTTCCCATGATTTCCCCTCTTACTCTTGACTTTAAAGATCAGATCTGTGTTTTTTCACCACCTTCCCTAGCAGAGTGCCTTGCTTAAAGCAGGCCCTCAATGAATGTTTGTTGAATGAATGAAATTCAGTATGAAATGTCAGTGTAGTATGAGATAAACCAGCACAGGTTTCATTAAGGAAGTGAGTCCTGGCCTGGGTCCTAAGGAAAGTGTATGATAAGTAAGAGGGAAAAGGTAAGTGAACAGGGCAGAACTTCCTGCCTTCAATTAAAAACTACTGAGTGCCAATGATGTACCAGGCATTACTGCTTGTGTTCAGTTAGACACCGTGAAGAAAAATAGAGATAGGATATTAATGTTATATAAATATAATGAGAAAGAGTCCAACTGGTGTGGCTCAACTGATTGAGTGTTGGCCCATGCACCAAGAAGTGGCTGGTTTGATTTCCAGCCAGGGCACATGTAGCCCTGATCCCCAGTAGGGGGCATGCAGGAGGCAGCCAACCAACGATTCTCTCTCATCCACGTGTCTATCTCTCTCCCCCTTTCCCTTCCTCTCTTTACAAAATCAATAAAAACAAAAATTTTAAAAAGATAATGAGATGGAGACATGCAGTATCAGAATTTGTAATCAAAAGTAGAAAGTCCATCAGGAATTTGGAAAATGCAGGAGGAGGCCCTCTCCCCTGTCACAGTGAAGACAAAGAAAGTACTGATGGTGTTGTCTGTAGGAAGTAATGTGGCATGTAGTTTTCTTCACCTGGAAAGTTCTACCTAATCGCTGGGCTTGTGTCAATCTGCAAGGTTGCTATAAAATAATGGAATGCCCTGTGCACATTGAAAAACATTGAAAAAGACAGTATACAAATTTCTTTACTATTGTGTAATGTCTGGTGATAATTCTCATTGGAATAATTTGATTTTTCAGGGAGTTAACGTCAGAATTAATGAAATCAAGTAGTTTTTCTTTGACTCACTGCTCACCCTCTATACCAGCTGATGTTCTGCTGGGCAAGGAATAGTGGCGTTAATGAGAAATAGCTGTTGCTTGACAAAATTCTATACCTCATGGGAACTGCTATGAACGTTTCCCCTCTGACATAAGACTTGGACTCTAAATGGTTTCTCTCTTTTAAGACATAGCAGCAAAGCAGAAATAAAAGTTAGGTGTCAGCATACAAAAAAGTATCTTTCTTTAGTCTAGTGCTCCTCCATAAAGTAGCCACATGTGGCTATTGAGCACTTAAAATGTGCTAGCCCAAATTGAGGGGTGCTGTGTGAGTAAACACCCACTGGATTGCAAAGAAGTTAAGTCCACAAAGAAGATCAAATATCTCATTAACAATGTTGAATATTGATTGCATATTGAAGTAATGATATTTTGGATACATTGGGTTAAATAAATATCTTACTAAATTAATGTCACCTGTTTCTTCTTTCTTTTTTAAATGTGGCTACTAGGAAATTTAAAGCTATGCATGTCATTTGCACGATTTTCTATTTTTCAGTGCTACTTTAGACTGTGATATTTGGAACATCTCCTCCTCCTCCTCCTCCTCCTCCTCCTCCTTAACAAGAATTGGGAAAGTTTTTTATTATGAGCAACTGACCTGCTTTGAAAGGAAACCACAACCATGTGGGAATATAAAAAGACTTAATTAAGTCTTTTTATGTTTTGTTTTTATAAGAGAAAGAGATCTGAAATGTCACGCTCAAGTGATTTTTAAATTAAGAACAGGGAACACAAATACCTTTTTCTTAAAAAATGGACTAAAGACTCAAAATCCACTTCAATTCTTATAATGGCTGATGAAGGGAAGGCAGAGGAGGAGAGAAATGGAAATGCAAGTGGCAGCGTGCTGAGGGGCGGGGGAAAGAGGCTTGTCTCTCCCCAGAGTATTAACTTTTATACTCTTATTTCAAAAAATACCGAAGGAGAAATGGTATGAATTTGAGGCAAACAAATATCTTCTTGTACCCTACGCCAATTACCTATGCTAATTATGGTTATTCAGATGGATTATCCCAAATTATAGACAAGTACCGCACCAGTCCAAGTCTACTGTAGGTTTGCCCCGTTGTACACCTATTCTTCTGGGAATAACAACAGACTCTCTCCTTTGCGCACTGAATGGATCTTCCAGAAAGGAACAACCGTGTTGTTGGGAAAGGAAGAGGAATAGTTGCAGCCAGTTTGGCGTTACCTTAGCACAGGAGGTTTGATTTGATAGCCTTCTGGATGCAGGGACTGCCACAGGGAGCAGTAACTACAGAGATGGAATACCAACCCGCCCCTCCTCGCTGCACCTGCCCAAGGAAAAGGCAGAAGCACTTGCTAGGTAGGATTCAGTCCTCTCTGCCGCGGAAGCTCCTGGACCCGCAGCCTTGGAAGAGGCCTCCCTCCGTTCAGCACTCACACACTCCAGCTCAGAGAGAGACAGAAGGCAGTTGTCCCAGGCTCCCTCGTTCAGGATTTCTCTGCTCGTCTGCAGGCTCAGCTATGGGGTCAGGGCAATGCTGAAAGGCAGGCAGTCACTGCTGGCTCTCTCTTAGTGTCCCCACTGGCCCCGTTGCCAGCCCATTGCCTCAGTGTCCAAAAACAATTGATAGGAGTGCCTGTCGGAGGCCTCGGGCAATGGTTGCCACCCCGGCCCCAACCCAGAGGCCAGGATGTGAATTGTAAAGCATGTGCTTACTTTCAACACTCTTATTGCTGCTATATAGTCTATAAACAATACTTTCAATTCAGGTATTCTACAAGGCAAAGTAAACAAACAACCAATAAAATAAAATAAAATAAAAAAAATAAATCAAATATTAAAGAATAACTTTTCACGTTAAAAATCATGACTCTATATAAAATTAAAATGAACACATGGCTAAAATTTTTATGTAACAATTAATGAGGAAACCAGTAAGATGTTACAGCCAGTTTAAAGAAAAATCTAAAGTGTGGATGCATGTGGCACTGTTAAGGTAATCACACAGGAGGCCATTAGACCGAGGTGGCTCGAATACCTTGGCAGCCTATGTAAGCAAACCAGAACCTAAGCCAGAATCAATTCCTATAAATACCTCAAACTTCAGAAATCCAAACTGAAAAACAACCTAGTTGGCTATCACAGATTCTTCTCCCAAGACAAATACAGTCAAGGCTCATTATTCACAGATAGCCAGCTAGGCTTTCCCAAATAAGGCAACCACTTAAGCTATAGCCAATCAAGTAATTTTCCGTGCTGTGAGTCTTTTCTATAAAAGTAGGTCCCTTCGCTCCTGCCAGTGGCGCACCTTGAACCACTTTCAGTTGGAATCAATGTTTGCTCAAAGAAACGCTTGTAAATTTTAATGTGCCTCAGTTTATCTTTTAACAGTTCCTAGGTGGTCAGGAATGGCCAAAATAAACCTGCTTAATACTTGTAAAACTGGCTTCTTCCTTGGTAGGGAAGCGGGGAGATAAGTCAGTTGCACATCCAGTAAACACAATATGGTCAGTTCCCATTATTTGCTGATTCAGTATTTGCAAATGCACTCATATACATTCTAAAAACACATGGGTTAGAAAAGCTTCATTCAGACATAAGTGATAATGCTGTTGCCCAGGAATTAAATGCTGATGAGACAACAAAGTAAATAAAAGAAGATGGCTTTTTAAAGCAGAAACACACATCAAACAAGGTTATGCATTGATTGGTTGATGAAAATGTGACCAGAGGCTTGCAGGAGTCTAACCCTATATTTTCCCTAAATGCAATGGTTTAGGATTCACTAATTCAGTGTTCACAGCAACTTTTATAGGCCATAACTACCATGAATAATGAGCCTTGACTGTATTTGTCTTTGGAGAAGGATCTTTGCATTTGCATTAGCATCAATGATCTACAACGTACAGCATTGTAAAACAGCACAAAGACAATAAAAGACATAGGTAACAGAACAGTACTTTAGACGGGCCACTCAGTCTTTTTTGCCAATTTTGAAATCTTTCCTGATTTATTTCCTGATAGGAGAAAAATCAGCTGCTTCAGTTGTTTCAGTCAAGCAAAATAAACAGTGGCTGCCAGGTGAAGAAACGAGTTCTTTTGAAATTTTCACTTGCCTACCAAAACCTAATCCTCTAGTATTTAAAAATAATGTGACTCCACCCACTGTGGTCCCATCCTACCTAATAATAGACAAATATGCAAATTGACCATACCTCCGACACGCTCACAAGCCACACCCACCAGCCAATCAGAGCGAGTATGCAAATTAACCCATCCAAGATGGCTACAGCCACAGAGAGCAAGGTTTCCCAGGCAACAGAGGGAAATAAGCTTTCTGCCAGCCATTGCAGGCCTAAGCCTCCACTCAAGCTACAAAGTTTCAATTATAGAAGGTAAACAAATTCAAACAGAAATGGCGTCAGAATGGAGCTTGAGAGAGCAGGCCAGGGTTGCCACTGGCAACAGGGGAAGCAAAGCTTTCCGAACACCCTGGCTGGGACCACCCGCTTAAGGCAACAAAGTTTCAATTATAACCCCAACAGAAATGGCTGCCACAGCAGAGGGAGCCCCAGGCTTGGCTCCGCTCCAGGCTACAAAGTTTCAATTGTAGAAGGAAAATAAATTCCAGATACCAGGGCCTCCGCTTGGGTTGCCAGGAGGCGTGGCCGGCCTGCAAACCACCACAGGCCTCTCGCTCAGGCCGCCCCACGCCCCAAGGGAACCCCACCCTGATCAGGGACACCCTTCAGGGCAAACCAGCTGGCCCCCACCCCTGTACCAGGCCTCTATCCTACCTAATAAAATGGTAATATGTAAATTACCATCACTCCGCTACGCCCAGGATTGGGCCAGAGGAAGGTGCAGGGGGCGGGACTCGGGGTGGCCGGGGTAGCCGATTGGGCCGGCGGGACGCTGAGCTCGCATCACCAGTGGCAGCGTGAGCTCAGCGTCTGCGCCATGGCTGTGCTGCAGAACAGAAGGGGCCTCTGGGGCAGCGAGCTCACGTCCCACCATGGACCATCAAAAGCGGGGGAGCTGGGTGCCTGTCTGCTCCGGCACCAGGCCTTTCGGAAGCCTCTGCCGCGCCGGAGGCTTCTGAAAGGCCTGGTGCACCAGCGGCAGGCACCCAGCTCCACCGTGATCGAAAGCAAAAGCGTGTAGGGGACCCTACACGTGCATGATTCAATCATGCACTGGGCCTCTAGTTTGTATATAATCAGTCACATGATGATTTCTTCAGGAAATTGTGAGACAAATGGTGTCAATGCAGGTATTAGGGGAGGAAGGGGAGGAGGTGGACATATTAATTATCTCACTCAACCCTGGAACTTCTCAGGAAGCAGATAAGATCAGAGCCATTTTGCAGAACAGGAACCATAAACTCTATTTAAGTTCAATAACCCTAAAGAGGACACTAATAGATGGATTGAATCTCGTTCTTCTAGAGCCAAAATCAGAGTTCGCTTCACCCCCAAATAATACCACTATGTTTTATAAAATGTGTGGAAACCACTTCTCTCACCTTTCCCCTTTGGGTTAGTGGTGAAGACTGGAGGGCTGAAGACATTATAATCTCAAAACTGTATTGATTTATTGATTTATTTGCCTATGGTCTTAATATCTTTCCCTGCAAAAGAGCAAAGGAACAGAGCATGGTTGGGGTTGACTCACAAGGAAAACAATCTACGGAGCTCAAGAATCTAAGAGTGCTTAGAGAGGCAGAAGTTGAACAAATGTCTAACACTCATGTGGTTAGATGTTTTTGTTCTTTTTTTTTTTAATGTTTTTGAATCTCCTATCTCAATAATTCCAAGAAGCCCAAGTGAAGAAACAGTTTATATAACTGTCAGTTCTTTTAGCTTTTGGATTAGTGGCAGGTATTCAGTAGTTGAAATAATTACTCAGAAGTTACAACACCAACTCCTCAGTCTCTCAGCTCTCATATTTAGATATTTGCCTGTGTCCTCATCAAAACTGTTCCTCTTATGAACTTATAGCACTGTTTTGTAAGATAGATAGAATAAGCATATAAACATAACTACCTAGAAACATAAATACATAAGCACATAGCAATGCCAAATGATCCTGAAGTTTGTCTAATCCTCATTTACATGACAGACAGAATACTGGAGGATCTGTTTTTGCTGCAAGTATGATCAACAGACTCACCATTTTATACATGTGATATACAAATAGTCCAGTAGTTTTAATTTATCCCAATAAGCACATGGCAAGAAAATAACCCAAGATGACTGAGTATTTAAGGTGACAGAAAAGCAGCGATTCAATTACAGAAACCATGGAAAGCTTCTCCATATTTGTACTTTTACATATAAATTATTCTGTATTGGTATCATAGGAAAAATGAAAGGCATCTGTGAATACACTGGCAGCATGTAACATGGTGTGGTGACTTTTTATTGACCAAAGCTGAAGCTGGCTTCCCAGAATTCCCTTCACCATGTGAGTCTGGGTTAGGGTTGGCCACAGGAAAAATTTGTGTGTGATTTTGAAGATGGCAGGGAAGCAATAGCCATTATTCCCACAAGGTCAATGTAGGGCGCCAAGTGCAGCTCCCCATGTGGCTGCTGATCTGCCAGCTCCCTCGGTGGCCGGGGGCAGCAGCTGGGCCTCCGATGCCTCACCTCCTGCTGATCTCCTTCCACTTCGTGTGGCCTGGGCCAGCTGCCTGTGTGGCTTGGTGGTGAAGGCTGCCAGCTTCTTCCTGCAAGTCACCCACATGGTTGAGGGTGGAGGAGGGGATAGACAGGCAGGTTGGAGTTTGTCCTCATGGATTCCAATTTGCCTTTGTTCCTTCCCACTCGACATCCAGCTTTTCCTCCCAACTTCAAGCCCTGCTGACATGCCGCCCATTTTGGCCCACCCTGGACACAGAGCAATACCCACCCTGGACACAGAGCAATACCCTCTGAAAGACTCCACCAGCCTTCACCATTGTGGAGGGCCCGGTTCCTGTAAAAAAAAACCCTTATTCTACATCACTCACAGCAGTTCTGCCGTCCCAGCTGCATCTGACTGATGCACGTGGTTTCATGGCAAGAGAGAACTTCAAGGTTGGAGATTGGATTCTCATCCTGGCTTTACCACTGCCTAGCTTTGTGTCCTTGGCACATGACTCAACTTCTCTGTATCTCTGTTTTGTTAGATTAGATGGACGAATGTTAGTGGCAGCTCCAACTGGAAATCAAGATAGTTAGTAAAACATTACCACAGTGTTTATAAAAAGCCGTATTCACTCAGAGTTAATTAAAAGAACACAGGAGATTGTTTCAGTCAAATGAGTCTATGCACCTAAGATTCTTAAAAATTAACTTTCTTTACTAATATCTGGATATACTTTTATTATAATGTTTTAAAATAATTATTTATATGGGACAAGTGCAAATCACAGTGTGTCATATAACGATCTGCAAAAGTTGCCAGTGCATGCTGCCAGTGAAACGGCCAAGAATAGCTATAGTTATCAGAGGTGGGTAGTCCTGATGCCTGTAAATGTCTGAATTGCAGCAATCTGGGGACTGAGATGCAGAACACATAGATCGATTCAGTGGGGTGGCAGGAGACCATACATGTGCCATTGGATAGCCATCCTTTCTTTGCCCTGCACATTTTTGATAGTTTCCCAGGACATCTGTCTCATCAGAGCCATCGGAACAAGCATCTCCCAGGAGCTCTTTCATTCTTATGCATCAAATAGAGATGAAATACAGACGTGGAGTAAAGAGCAGACTGAAGTGATTGTAGGATGGAATAGGGGCCCTCTGACAACTCTTTTCAACAGGATGACAATGGGGTGAATTCTGACAAGATCCCCCATCCCCCCACAGAGAAAGGCGGCATGTTGCAAACATGGTGGTGCGACTGGATTCGTCACCACCGGCTCTGTGCCGTGATACCTCATCAAAGGCATAACGATGGTGGTGATAAGAGCTGCTGCATTAAGACCATCTTGCATTTCCAAGGGGCCCATTTCTGAGCTGCTTTTGTGCTCTTTCTCCCCCCTCCCCCCTTAATGACACAGATGTCTACAATCCCAACGCACCTGTGTTTAGAAACATAAGGTTCATTATGAGAACAGAGCACTGATCTCCTGACCGTTCCTCATTCAGGAACAATGGCCACATACAGAGCCGCAGGGTCAGCAGCCCAGAATTAACTTTCTTGATGGCAGACACATCCTAGGACTTCAAAATTCTATACCAGTAGAAGCAAATTATAGGCTTAAGGGATTTATTTCTTATCACATGAGGAATGCATGCGCATTGATTCTTTTTCCCTAGTGATGGGTCAACTATGGCTTTTATATAAAACACCAATATCTCATTTAACAGAAAGGAACAGGAGGGGGCAGGAAATAGAGTGTCTAGGTGAATCCAAGGGGTTGGAGGAGTCGGGGCGGGGGAGGCATCTTTTGGAGGTCTGGTTTTTCACAAAGCTAGAATTAATTACTTTTCATTTCCTAAGCATTTAGTTTGGGAGCTAAAGCAAACCTGCCTTTGGCATCTCATTGGTAGCAGGCACTGGGGCCATTCTTGAGGAGCTTTTAGTATGATGACGAAGAAAAATTGTTTCCTTATTCACTTTGTCTATCTCCCTCTGCCATCCTAACTTACGACCATTAGAATGGTCATTGGTGGTACCAGGAAATGTGGCTAATTTTGGTGGCACAATTTCCAACACAATCTGATGTGAAGACACACAGGGCTTGGGAACGAGGCACAGGCATAGTGAGTATAGGGTATGTAGCCCAGGACACCTGGGTTCACTCTGTTTCCTCACCAATTCAAAAAACATATCGAGTGCCTACTAGAGAGGGATATATCTCTATGTCTATGTCTTCTCTGTGTCTACATCTACATCTACGTCTATATATATATATATCTACCTCTATCTCTATATGGGTTGGCTTATATTCCAGGAGGGCAGACAAACAACCCACAACTAAATGAAATAGAAAATTCCAAACAGTTACAAGTGTGATGAAGCAGGGCAATGTGACCAAATAAACGGGAGGCTAACTCAGCTGGGATGGTTTAGAAAGGGGTTTTGGAGTAAATAACATTTAAACTGAAAATCGTGTGATTCCAAGATGTTGACTTCATCTGTGAGACTTTCTGTTCTGTGACTATTGGAATAAATTGCCTGATTTATTTGGATAGATTGTGTCCAGATAATTTTCCTTTGAAGTCACATATCAGAGAACAGGAGAGGAAAAGAACTCCTCCTCGGGACATGGGGGTTATTAGCATGGCATGGATTTTATTGTCAGTGTAGCAATCTTGTGAGTTGGACACTCGTGCCAACTTAAAGACTAAAGATTACCCAGCAATGTCCTTTTGTTTGGGGCCAGCTAATATGAAACCAAATGCATATATCATATTGGGCTGCATTTAATTAGCCCATAAAGCACATTAGTGAACCATCTACACAAACGAGGTAGCTACAACTTCCACAACACCAGTGGGAAGTAAAGTGAAGTGTTTGACAAGACAGTGACACTTACAGATAAATGCTGAATTTAGGAAACAAAAACAATCTGAAAATCAAACCGAGTTGGAAAGTTGAAAGTAAGTGTCTGGGATAACTTGATCCTTCCTAGGGCCCAGAGCCCCCAAGGAGGAGAATGGATTGAATGGTTAGGGCCAACCAAGTAGCCTGCCTTTCCTCTCTCTAGATCCACTCTTCAGATCTTCCTGTGGAATGTATTGATAATGTTTACAACATGCAAGATTTAACCTTATTTCACCTGCCCACAAAACCAGTGGAAAACCCAAACCAGAATGTGTTCATTACAACAGATAAATACTGGTAAACTGGTTGAAAAATAGTGCAACAAAGGAAAGGAAGAAGTCAGAGAATTCAGAAAAAAACACACAAAATGTCATCCTAGAGACGAGAGGCTTTTGGCACCTGAAATAAAATTTTCCATTTGAAATCCTGCTCTCCCACTGTAGAATCTGATTCTGTCTAATAATTTTGAGCAGAACCCAGGTTGGAAAGCAAGGAGAGGGGAAAGTTTTCCATTCAAAGTTCCCACCTTTCAAATCTATTTCCATTTCTTCATTTGGCACAACGAATATTGGATCTGCCCCTTGGTTCCATGTCCATCTGGGGAAAACATTTGGCTGAAATGGGAGGAATAATAAATGCTTCACCGATTAGTTACATTACATTATAAATGGCAATTTGTCCACATTTTTAAAGAAAAATTTTAAAAGGGGACCAGTAAAATAAAGATAAGTACTTATAACAGTGGTCACACTGGCTTTTACTGGTGAATAGTTTTCTATGGCTTTTACAGTCATCTCATTATTTTATCTCCACCACAGTTTTGTTTAGAAGTTACATGGGATTATGTAACTTGCCAGGAACTCATAGCTTAGTGATGCTTGAATGGTGCTTTTATCCTAGAGAAGAGCTCATCTTGCCTGCTCATCTTCCTCCATGGTCTGCTGAGCTTGGTGGGCTGGATACACAGATGTCACCTGAAACAGTGCACAGAGGGCCAACCATACACCTACCTTACCCCACTCTTGGGCTCAGTGCCACCATGTGTGAGTCTCAATAATAAGAGTCAATGACATTGGCAAACAAGAGCCAACCATCCAGAAACAGAGACCAAAGGGATGGTTACCAGAAGGGATGGGTGGGGGATAGGTGGAAAGGGAAGAGGAATATATTCACTAACACTGTAATAAGTTTAAATGGTGACAGATGATTGCTAGAATTAGCAGGGTGATCACAATGTAAGGTATAAAAATGTCAAGTCATTATACTGTACACTTGAAACTAATATAACCAATATAAGATTGTGTAGCAACTATACTTAAATTTTAAAAAAATAATGTAAAATGTCTGGGGGAAAAAGAGCCAACCAGCTAGGCAGCAGTCACTTCACTCTCTAACATCTGGAGTCGGGGTTCCTAAGCAGCAATCAGGTTGAGGAACAATACACCTCCCCTTCCAGAGATGGGCAATGACCTGTCCTGGAGTCCATGCTAGATGATGTCAAGGAGTCTTCTTTCTAAATAAATGGATGTCAGAATCATTTACAGGGAGGAGCATGGGAGGTGCAGTTACTGTGAAGGAGATACGGATTGGCCAGGTGTCTTCAGGCAGCCACTTCCTGGGGATGGCTTGAGGTAAAAGCAAGAGCTCTTACGAGGAGTTTGAGACTTCATTTCAAATCCTGCAAACAAGAGTACTTTTGACTTTGGAAGAGTCTCTGATTTCTTCATAAAAAATGGAGAGTTTGAGCCAGATAATTTTTAAAGTTTTTTTCAACTCCAGCTAATATATATATAATTTATTTATTTATTGAGAATCAAATTTGTTCTATAATGTGCCTGGGTATGAGGCAGCAGGAATTGCTACTTCCACAATTAAATATAAAATACCTACATTTAAAAGAAAATGGAATATCACTCAGTTACCATGGGAAGAACTGATCATAGCAATTTTAACAACACAACCAGAGTAGATGCATTCAAGCTGCAGCAAGAAAGCAAATGGTGTCATTAAAACAATTAGACTTCCTGACTTACAAATTCAGAACATATAGAGGCTGCTACTGTGTAAAGGCAACGTAGCTGTTCTAGGCTTCAAACAAGAAGGGGCAACAACAGAGTCATCCTCATAAGCGAGAGATCAGGGTCTTGGGCAGCAGTGGACATGCCACACAGCATAGAAAATTTCATTTGATGAATTTCATTCATGAGTGAGACGAAATTTGGAAGTTTGACTCCTGGGAACACTTAGGTGGAATGACACTGTATGGTGGTAAATGAACAACTATCAAAGTCATAATAAAAAAATGCATTTTTTCCTTAATGGCTTCCTGTATTATTGAGTTGGGAGAAATGGGTGCTGATGGAAGGGTATTTCTCATCCAAGTGTATGTAATTTCCTCTCTCCTTTTGCAGTTTCTGCACAGTCCCTTGGGAACCAAACTTGGCACAATGGCTTGGGCTGCCTGCTTTCCAACACCCAGGGTGCTGTCAGCACTCTGAAAATAGTGCGATAATCATATTTGTTTTGGCCTCTCAGCCTCAAGGGCAGATGGCTGTCATACTGATTGGAAGGGAGCTATTGTGACAGGGGGAAGGGCATGAGCCAGAGCTAGCCAGGAAAGGACATTGGGATGCTTCCATATAAAACAACGGTTTCTAGAAATTTTCTCGAAACCAGGCAGCAACACATGCACCCGAAGTCTCTTCCAATGCATAGCGCAGTATGACTCAGATCTGAGTGGAGGCCAATGGGACTACAGGCAGCCTTCTGAGGCAGGGTAACTTCAGATCCTATCACCTTAGAAACTTCATCCCATTCTTTCACATTATGTGGGTCCAACTGACCAGTTGGGCTTTGGCCTCCAATTCAACTCTAGGGCCTCCAAAAACTCCTCTTGTACAGGAACCAGGTGGGAAACATGTTCAAAGGGCTCACTGTGCATCACAGATGACCCTGATGTTATTGGACCCGGTGTAGGTCTTTCCTGAGAATTCAGTAGCTACAAAGAGAAAGGATAGACTGGTCCCCACAGGATCACACCTCCCAATCTAGGCAGTCCTATTTTTCTGCATTCATGAGGAGTTCCTTATTGACTGAACTATTTCCTGTTATATGATATAAATCAGGAAATATTTGTTGGGCACTTATTTGGCACCCAGTACTATGGTTAATTTTATATGTCAACTTGACTGGGTTATTGGATGCTCAGACAACTAATAAAAACATTATTTCTGGGTGTGTCTGTGAGGATGTTTGGGGAAGAGAGTAACATCTGAATCAGTAGGCAGAGTAAAGAATATCTGCTCTTACCCATGTGGGTAATCATCATCCAATCTATTGACAGCTCATAAAGAACCATAAGTGGAGAAAGAGCAAATTCTCTCCTGCTCCTCTTGAGCTGGGACATCCATCTTCTCCTGCCCTCAGATATCGGGGCTCCTGGTTCACAAGCTCTTTGGCCTCAGCTGTGAATTACATCATTGACTTCCTGGTGTAATTCAGGCTCAGATTGAATTATAGTACTGGCTTTCCTGGTTCTCCAGCGTGCAGATGGCTGATCATGAGACTTCTCATCTTTTGTAAAAAAAATAAAATAAAAATTCCTATAATGAATTTCCTCATATACATCTATTTATCTATCCAGTGGTTCTGTTTCTCTGGAGAACCCTGACTGATACAACAGGCTCCAGGGATTAGGTGAGGACACTCAAGGTGGATGAGCTGACAGAGAATGGAAGTTTTATTTTTGCAGATACGAAGGTCAGCAAATACAGCTCAGCATAACACATCTGTGTCAGATACTTCACCTCTGCCATGGGAAACTGGTCTCACCTATGGCCCAAGACTGGCTTAGAAAGGTCACACATGAGAGGGGACAAAGCCACCTTGAGCAATGGCTCTGGCTCCCAGAGGTGCCCATTCACGCTCTTTCCTTTTTCTATCCTTTTCTTCTCCTCCCCACTCTGTAAGCTAAAAGATGCCAGAAAATATCTACTTTAAAGCTTTGTCCTTTCCTCATGAAGATACAAATTTGGCCTGCTATGTATGGATTCTGGCTTACACCCAGAGTCCCCTGAGTCCCCTGCCAAGCCTGGGTTTGGCTGATGAACCTGCAGGTCCTCTTTTCCCATCTTTTACTCTTTCATCGTATCAGCCAGCAGTGACTTAAGGGCCATGAAATGCCCTATAAGAAGAGGCCATTGTGTGTTATCAATGGAGGCTTCAGAAACCTCCTCATCAGGTTTTTTTTTTTTAATGGGGAGGTGGGAGTTTCTGTCTCTATTAGACAATGAGGACATTATTTTTATTAAAGAGAGAGAGAACCAGATCACGATAAAATCTGAGACATTGCTGAGAGTTTCATCCTCATATCAGTCATATGTTGGATAATAGTCTTCTAAGGGTCGCAAACAATGGGGAAGAGAAGAAAAAATAAAATGAAAAATAAATCCTACTTCCACAAAGTAAATTTTTACTTTAAAATATTTTCTTTAATGTGTTCCCTTTCCTGCCTACACATGCACATGCACACAAATAACACAAGTAAGTTTTTGATATAATGAAGTTATTGCAATAACTCATTAAATAAATTATAAGCACCTTATCATATTCAAGTTAGTCCTTTGATTCATTATCACAATATAATTTATAAAATAAATAAATGGCTTCATAAACATCATTCTACTGATCATTTTTTATTACTAAATCTCTTATTTTGTTAATGAGTGAAAAAGTAGTATGCATATCCTGTGAATATCCTCTGAAAAAGTGGGTTTAGCCCACAGTTGGATAATTGAACTATATTCCTTTCTTCATTCATCTGAATATTTCCACCAGGTAGAAAGACAGTTTTAGGTGCTGGGGATAAAATGTTGATGAGGCCCACCCCTGTTTTGAGGATTTCACTGTTAAAGAATGTATAATTAATAAGGGAAAGGCAAAAACAGAAAAAAAATCACAGTGCCACATAGAAGTTGCCATAGATGTAAGGAAACTTCCTGAAAGAAGGGATATCTGAACTGAGTTTTAAGAATGAGTGAGAATTTTCCACATGAAGGTAAAAGGAGCATAGAGAGTAGCGGGCAGAGAAGGTGAGCAGCAGGGAAGACAGGGAAGCAAGTAAGAAGAGCAAGAATAGGAGCAACGGCATAGCCTGGAAAGGAAACTTCAAAATGGTGGGCATTTTTAAAGCGCAGCTCACAGAAGCAAGCCTGAGGGTAGTGGCCTGCTGGTTTTGTCTGTATGTCTGTCCAGCGTCCCCATTCTGGTAACAGCATCTTGATTTTCTTTTGGGGAGCTGCTCCTTCCCAGCTGTACATCTTTGTGGTTTGGTGCAGGACTCTACCTAACTCGGGTCTTCAAAGATGAAAGCATGGCTCAGGCTTAGCTAGTCAGAACATCCCATCATTTTTGGCAACAGTAATGGGTTCAGGAACAGGCATATAACCAATGGATTGGACAGGACAAGTAACACTAGCTGTAGTATTAAAAAACACACACACACACACACACACACACACACACACACAAACAAAAAAAACACAACCGTTTCAGTGTTTGGTTTCTTTCTCACAAAAAAAATCCCAATGCATATGTTTCTGATCAAGTGGTTCTTCAGGATAGATTCCTCTGAATTGTGACTCAGCATCCAGGCTCCTTTACATCTGATGGCTTTGTCATACTCTGGGACCTCAGATTCGCCTTGGACGCTGAGCTACAGTTGAATCCTCTGTACCAGCCAGTCAGTGAGATGAGGGAGGGAATATGGCAATCACTAGGGCTGTTTGAGGATCCAAGCCTGAAGGAGATGTACTTCAGTTCCACTCCACTTTACTAGCCAGAATTGGTCACATGACCCAACCTAGATGCAAGAAAAATCACAGTGCCACATAGAGGTTACTATAGATGCAAAGAAACTTCCTGAGAGGAAGGATATCTGAACTGAGTTTTAAGAATGAGTGGGAATTTTCCACATGAAGGTAAAAGAAGTTAAATATAGTTAAGCTGTATGCCCAGGAGAAAAAGGAAATAGTATTGAATGATTCTGCCACACCCAAGCTGGGCCAATTGGAGCTAATGAACACAAGTCCTACTATTCTTCTTTCCTGAAATTCCCAGGAAAAGGGTTTGGGGGGAGACACAGGTGGAAAGGAGAAAGTTTACAAAAGTGATAGAACTATGTCTGGAACTCTGGCCACTACAAGGTCTCAACTGATAGTTGTTGGCGCCAATTCAACACCAACAGAAATCCCCAATTTGGGGTGCGGTGTAAAGGAAAACTTATTCAGTACAAAACAGCTTAATTGTGATAGAGCACAGCTGTGAAAACAGCATGGCTGTGAGATAGCCTTAGGACTAGGCCCCTTTTCAGCTAGGCAACTCCATTCTTCTCTAGTCTGGTCTGCTCTGGCGAGATGGCTTGGGTATTTCAGCTCCAGCCAGAAAATGCCATAATCAGTCTTCAGTGGAAAGGGAAAGTACACTCCCTCAGCTAATGAGGAACTGACATATAGATAGAAGTCCCCATCCTGGTTCCTGATTTGTGAAACCCTGGTTCCTGATTTTCCATCATTATGCAAATCAGGACTCCAAATCCTTGCAGTTTGATTGGTCCAAAAGACACTGTCATGATTGGCCAGAATACAGTTGCTCTGATTGGTCCTTAAAGATGTTGATGGGGGATATAGCTGCTCAGCTTCAATTGGAGGGGGAAGCCTCAGTCCTACTGATTGAAACAGGATTCCAGGAGCTCCTCCAGGGCTGGCTCATAGAGCAGAAACAGTGTAGGAAGGCAGTGCATGCAGGAGGCAGGCAGCTTAGTGCAGGCTTCGCCCTGAAGTGCGGTTTGTGTGAGAGTGCCCTGTTTAGAAACAACTGCTAGGCTCTGATTCTGTTTTGTTTTTAAAGTTAAGCCCAGTTAAGCCACCAGGAGCCCTTTAAGTAGGCATCCTCTTTCTTAGGGTCCGAAAAGGAAGCAACTCACCTGAGAAAGAAGTCAACACAGAGACCAGAGCTAAGAGATGGAGATGGCCGGGGCCTTGACAAGGTGAAGGGAGCAAGAGGCCTACAATGTAAACATAGGGAGGCAAAGCCCTACAAGCAGGCTCTAGCTCTCAGGGCCCTATGGGAGCAGTGTCAGCATGTGTACAACGCAGTTTCCTCCAAACCTGAATCCTGGGCAGCTGGCTTGCTTCACTCCAGACCCCACCCTGAGATAGACAAATTCTTGGCAGTATTATTTAAGCTCCTAGATCTATTTGGAATCAATCCTGTGCCTTGGAATTTTCAGCCATGTGAGCCAATAATCATACTTTTTACCTAGACCCTTTTAAGTTAGGTTTTTGTGCCTTGCTGCCAACAGAATGCTGATGAATAAGCATTGTCACAGAGAACAAGCGAAAGGTTTTAAACAAGATGAGGCATCATTCGATTTGTGTTTCAGAGAAGCCAATATAGTTACACAGTCTCTCTGCAATCCATCCAGGCCATTTTCACTGAAAACAGGCAGCATCGTCTCACCTCCACGTAGATTCTTCTCTACGCAAATAATGTCCATCTTGCCTTCAGAACTCACATCTAAATTCAAGTGCAAAGATTTTTCTAGATCAAAAATAGCCTTTATGAGACTAGACTTGATGTTTCTGAGTTTTCTGCTTTCAACTCAAAAATTTTGAAACTGCAAACCAGGGCCTTTCTGTAGTTTTCCTGGCCCCTCCAGGACCAATAAAAGTTTTAAATATTGCAGCAGAAAAAGACACTGGCATTTTAGCAGCTAGTTGTAGGGAAGTGAGTAGGTAAAATGGTGTTTACATCTGGGGATTAAATTTGACGCTGGGAAAGAACCAAAATGCTTGCAGTCTATTTGGGGATACTGCCAATGTCACTCCCACAGGTGGCCCCAATGGGGCAATGGTGGACATTACCCTGAAGTCCAGACAGAGGAATATAAACCACTGTCATTGTAAACTATTTCCCTAGACACTAATTGTCATTACCAGTACCCCATCCCCTTGCCAGCTGGAAAGAATACTTGGTGTTTGAGCATGTGTCAGGACAGTGTCAACATTTAGATCAAATGACAACAGCCTCCATGGACACAAACAGGACAGTGGGCCTTTAATGTAACAGCACCTCTGCTCGGCGGAAGACAGAATAGTCAAGTGAGAGGTGGCAGGCAGTGGTATTTCAGTGATTCGTTGATGTTATGCAGATAAATTTCTGCTCACACTGAACCTTTATGCCCTAGAATATTATGATACGTGCTGTCGTCTCATTATCAAATACCAACATTTCTTGCTGTCAGTGGTTTGTTAATTTCCAAGAGATAGAAAGCAGACATTTCCCTTGAAGCTACTCCTACGGGTAAGTATCCCAAATCATCTCAGGAATTCTAATTTATCTTATCTCCTCAGCAATACTGCCAAGGGAACTGTCAGACTTCTAATTTAGAGAAGTTGAAAGGTCATTTAAGTTCATATATATATATATATATATATATATATATATATATATTCAATTTCACCATTAATTACAGTTGCAGACTGTCCTAAAATGTTAACAGGTGATTTCTACTTTAGTCTTTTTCTTTTTCTTTTTTTAAATATATTTTTATTGATTTCAGAGAGGAAGGGAGAAGGAGAAAGAGAAACATCAATGATGAGAGAGAATCATTGGTTGGCTGCCTCCTGCACACCGACCCTAGGGACCAAGCCCACAACCTGGGCATGTGCCCCAACCAGGAATTTTGACCTCCTGGTTCATAGGTTGATGCTCAGTTTTTTTCTTTGGTCACCAGAGTATCTCTTCATAGCTTGGGGACTGCTATAGGAGGCTTAGATCTGCTATTCCAGGGCAAAATCTGTTAAGTGCTCCATGAGTGACTTTATTTTATTTTAAAATAAAAATAAAGCCACTTCCTCGTCAGGATCTGTGAACCACATTGCACCATTGCTTTATAGTTTTACTTAAAGGTGAATCTTTTAGAATTTGCATGATTTGCACTACCATATATTTTTACCCTAAAAATGCCCTATTCCTCTTATTTTAGAATTTTTCATGAGGAATACTAGAGCTGAACCACCATCTCCTTCTAAGAGGAGTCTTTTTTTCCCCCCAGGAGGTACATGAAAAAGCTTTTTGTTTGCATTATTTTTAATCATTATAATTCATCCAGGGATCCCTGGAAACCCTTTAATGAAGACATAATGAGCAGTTAGTTATATGCTTAAAGAAAACCAACATATAAATCTATGCTAAACATATGGATCTGTTGTCATTAATCCAGGTATTTACCTGGGCTTATCTCTTCTTTATTTTACCCAAAATACTTCTTGTGCTAATGGAGTCTATTTGAATGAGAGTCTCTCTAGAATGAGAGAGAAAGAATTCCTTCTCCTTTATTGAAGCCACCAGGGCTTGGAAGAGGAGACAGCCAATGATCATAAGCCCATTCTGGAACTGTATCAGGTAGTGCTGGGTCATACAAGTCCCTAACCATTTACAAGGTGATTTGGCAACATGGTGTTTACCTCACTTCCTTCTCCCTTTGGAATCTTGAAAGCCCTCTCAATCATAAAAGGCCTCTGCAATTTATCTGCATATCTTTTATTCACTCACTTGCCAAATATTTATTCATCTCCCACAGTGGGCCATGCACTGTTCTCAGCACTCGGGATGCGCTGTTGAACAAAATCAACAAAGTTGTCAGCCCTCACGGTGCTGCCATCCCTCCCTGGAGCCTTCATCAGCCTCTCTTTCCTCTGAAGTACTGCATGCCAACATTTATAGGCTGAAGCATGGAACTTAATTCTCACGCCTGTACTCTTGCATGTGGGGCCCATGGTTTCACAAGTTATATTTACAGAGTTTAATTAAATGCCAGGCTTTGCAGTCAGCTGGCCCGGTCAAATCTCCCCTAATGGGGCCCCGGCTTGAGCTAAGACTCAAACTCTCTCGGCTTCCTTTGCCTCGTCTATGGAATGGGGAAAACAAAACTACCAAACCTGCAGAGTTGGATTCACGCAAAATACTGAGTCGTGTGTGTGGCACACTGAAACATACATTGCATGTTAGCTCTTACTTGGTGTTGAGAATGAAACACTCTACAAATGCAAGCAGTCCAGAAATATTTTCAGAACTGCTTAAAAGTGCCCTCATCTCCATCCCACTGGGCAGGCTACAAGGAGCCCCTCTGAGGAGAGGGAGGGGCCTGAGAAGGGAGGTTATCTTGAGAATGAACTCAAACTATCTCAGTACATTTCCTGCCACATTGGACTATTCTTTGCAGTTGGGGCCATGCCTTTTTGATATTGCTCATGTCTCCTGACAAATAGCACTGAATACAGGAAACGGATTTGGAAGGCGTGAGGCAGGCCTATTCTGGGCACGTCTGGGGCAGGTGGAAATGGTTGAGATGGACGTGGCTTACCTCCAGGACTTTGATCTCTGAGTCAGAAACCCATGAAGTCTCCATGTCACATCACTCCAGATGGTGTTCCACGAGAGGAATGTCTGCCTTGGATCTCGTCCATGGAGAGGGAGTTACTAAGAAGGGCGAGGAGGACCCCTTCACCTCATAACAAAGGCCCATTGGCGCCTCTGAGCTTTTCTCCCTTTTCCTTTGCTGCAAGTCTTGTAAGGAAACAGTACGACCCATATTTTGTGAGATACTGAGTCCCATCCCCTGATTCCTGGGACACAGAGTTTTACCCCTGACTGTAACATAGTTCCTATGCTCGTTCAGATTTCATGGTTACCATTCTTTGTTTCTTCTTAGGTAGTTTGTGTCAAAATTAGTAGGACAGTTTCAGACTTTATTCTGGAGAGTTATCCAAGTAAAAGGAGCAGCACATACAGAAATATTTATTCAGAGGCAATAGAGAAGGGAAGAAGATATTATTACCAAAGGATTTCTCTTCCAGTGAACTAGGAAGTATGCATAGTTAAGACTTGCTTATGTTTTGAAATAAGTATTTTGGGGGCGGGAGGATATGCAGAGGGATACATTTATTTGGATTATCATTGCAGTGACTAAGAAAGAGTACAGAGTCTGACCAGATGACCAGGTGAGAACCCCAGCTCTTGCACTCTGTTCCTATGACCTTAGACAAGCCACTCACTCCCCTGGGCCTCATTTCTTCACCTGTCAACTGTGTATAATAACAGTTGCTATAAGGATGGTAGCGGATGCTGGGAGTCTCCTTTCCATGAATGCCAATGTCTTCTTACTGTAATCCCCCATGTCTACATTTGCAGGGGTTTTCTGGCTCCCAAGTGTGTCCAGCTCATGTGTGAGCCAGGCTAGAAGTGACATGGAGTTAATGGCCCTAAGGAGCATCTGCTTAACCAATGAAGGAAGAGGTGAGTAACAAACACTCCAGCTTCCTTGCCACTGTGGGGAGACAGGGACAGCCCTGGCGGGCCTGTTCTAATCCTCTCTCAGAGGTGCCCAGCAGAATGGAGGCCAGCTGCCCGCAGTGGTAACTGCTCACGAGTGGTGTAATTGGCCCACACTGGCCTCTTTCCCTGCCCAATCTCATTCTCCAACCTCGGAGGTACTTCTTGGAATCACCTCCCAAAACAAACTACTTCCTCAAAATTCTAGTCACAGGGAAACTCAACCTAAAACAACTATTAGCATGAAGTAATTTGCATTATAAAAGGCTTAGAACTGTTCTTTACTCACAAGTAAGCACTAGGTAAGTATTGGCTAAGTCAAAACAAGGGTAATAAAACAAATATGTAAAAGTTATTTTACCACCTGAGATAATCCAACAATACGATAGCATGCTTTACTGGTTTAGAGTTGGCAGGGAACCCAAGAGAAAAATAACACTTGAGAAAGAGAGCATCTGCTAACATATGATTAAGTACCACTTTTGAGTAACTATTGTGTGCAGAACAAATATTTTAACTAGCAAGGATAATGTATGAGCCTTAATAGTTTTTCTCCAGGACCAGAAATTCCCTGACATGTACATATACACATACTCATTAATACATACATACTTGCATGTACAGATCTACATATACACACTCGCACACACCACACACACATGAGTTTTGCATGCATTCATTGACGAGCAGTGACTGGAAAGGCCCTGGCCATGGGCAGAATAGTTGCTGTAACAGGTGGGCTGATATCAAAATGTATGGTGCAGCCATAACCGCGTGATAATAAAATACCTTCAGACCAGTTGGTCAGTAGCCTTTGTCCTTTACATTCAACTGTTTACATTTCACTAGCAGAAAGTGTCATAGCAAATGTGCAATAAACAAGTGTTGTAACCGAGTCTAGAAATAATTGGAGCCAATTTGCTAATGTTGCCATGCTAAATTTATCTTCACATAAGCAGTACAATTTTATAAACTAACTAAACAAAATCGCCATCAAAAGTGGTGATTTTTGTTAAGCATGAGGTCTGATCACCCTCAACTGGAAGTAGAGGGTTAACATAAAGAAAACAAAATACACCTTGAAATTATTAACATCATTTTATACTATATGCTAATGTGTTCAAGAATTTCCCACCTAAGTATAATTAAAGTCCAAATTCAGAAATTAAATGCAGTACAAACCATGAACCTTATATTTTTCCACAATTAAATTCAATATTAAATTTAAATTAGTTGAGTTAAATTGATTTAACCTGAGCAAAATACCACTTATCACATTATTGTTGTTAATTTAAATTTAATTGATTTTGTAGTTTTATTTGTACTTAACTTGAGAACTTATTCCGATTTTATAGTTGTGTAAGAACTACAAGCCTAAAGAGGCTTATGTTCTTACATATTTAAGTGACATTATCATAAAGATGATGTTAGTCAGAGTCCACGGCATTTTTCTCCTTTAACGAGGACTTGATACCCAAGTTCTGAGAACGGGGAAGGCATGGGCTTCAGCGCTCACCAACCGAAGTTTGCTTCCCCAAAGCATCAGACACCAGCTGGTAAGTCAGTTAGCTTTTGTGAGCCTTTATTCCCTGTCTTTAAAGTGAAGCTATTCACTCCCCCACCCCCACCCTCACCTGCACCCCGCCAAAACCAAACCGATTCTCTGTGGGGTTTAAAGGACTGTGTCACTGAAGCAGCAGCCTTCTCCCAGCCGGGGAAGTGCGCTCGGTAGATGTGATTTTTCTCTCTTTTCTCTCCCTCCTTGACTGGGGAGGTGGGTCTTTTTCATCAGCAATTAGTTTTGTGTGTTTTTGTTTTAATCTGTGAGCATTAAAACGTGAGCCAGGTCTTGAGAATCCCCGGAATCTTAAGTCGCTGGGCTCTGTTCCAAACGCAGGGAACCGTGCCAGAAAGGGTATTAAAATAGAAAACTTTTCCTTTCTTCCATGGTCTCTCGGCCTGCCAAGGTGTTTATATTTCCTAGTTGATGCTGCGCCCCCTTGGCACCAGGATGCCCCAGGTGAGTGCAGACCCCCAAAAGCCCCTGGAGGCTTGTCCCTCAGAGCATGCACACACCCTGCTCTCCTGTCTGCCGCCCTTCCACCCCCCCCCCCCGCTTCCGCTGGGCCCTCTGCGGTGGCCGCCCTACAACACTCCCGCCCTCCCCACGTCTGTGCCCAGGCTCACACCAGGGGCACTTGCTGGCTGGGCAGGACCCAGAGCTCTAGACAGTGGGAAAGGGAAGGCCAAGACCAAGTCCCACACAGGCAGTGGGAGGCCTGAACTTGCATGACCGAAGCTTCCAAGCCCCCAGCTCATGCTGCAGTGTCCCATCAGGCTTCATGTATGGAACACAAGGTCAAAGATCAGATGAATAGTAATCGCAAGATGGCAACCACAGACTACTGAACTCCAAGTGCTACCCTTCTTGGGCTGAGCCCCTGGAAACTGCACTGGCCACAAGCCTGTGAGCCCCATCCCCGCCCCCCCCCCCCCCCCCCAAACAGCCCACTTTTCTTACAAGGCACACTTTCTGTTGTAAGTTTCTTCTTGTAAGTTTTACCCCTTTGGTGAGCCAGGATGGACAAAACCCCATTTTGGGGGGAGGATCATGTTTCCCTGAGCCAACAAAAGTAAATGCTTTAAGGATATCGTTGTCAATATCATCATCAAAAAGCACTTTAAAGGATATAATTAGCTGTGAAATGGTCTCTTCATGTCCTTTAGGAACAACTACTGGGAAAAATGTCCCGTCTGTGAGGAGTACGTGCTTAGAGACCCAGCGGAGTGCAGAAGCACGATGACGCGCCCAGGTGCTGGAATGAAAGCTGCTGGAATTCCGGCTCTGCCGCTTACTCAGTGGGCGACCTTGGAGGAGTAATTTACTCTCTCTGGGCCATGGTTTCTCATATGTGAAGCTGAAATCTTAAAAATAAAAACTTGGCAGGTTGTCAGGAGGTAATACTGGTAGAATGTTTAAGTGAGTCCCTGGCATGTGGCTGAGAGTGTGATGTGTTGCCTTGTGCTAGTGAAGGCAGGCGACCACAGCAAGGAAGGGAGAGTAAGGTGTTCAGACATAGGTTAATCGGTGAAGGATTCCCCTTACAACTAGGTCATGGCACGCCTGTGTGTGGGAACACTGAGCGACTAAGTTCCCTTGCCCACGTGGCTGAAAAATACATTTACTATATCCACCCCACTTAAATAAAGGTACAGATTTCTGTACGGTCAGACCCACCGTTACTTGCCTGTGTGTTTTATAAGACCCAGCGGTAGGCACTACACTTGCCCCTAGAGCTCAAAACACACATCTTTCTGGTTTCTTTTTTGTCTTTGAAAAATCAAAATTGTTTTCTGGCCTTTGGAAAGACAGTTTCAAAAAGTAGAGAGGAGACTGAAAAAAATCCTTATGCTGTTTTGTTGCTAAATTCATCCCCAACTGTAATTAGGGGTTTTATCTATAATCTATAATAATAAAAGCATAATATGCTAATTAGACCTGACGTCCTTCCCGATGAAGCTGGGGCTGCAAGGGAAGCCGGGGCCCCGGGGAGCCAGAGGGAAGCCGAGGCCGGCAGCCGGGGGAAGGAAGGCCTACCCTTGCATGAATTTCATGCATCAGGCCTCTTGTAGAAAATAAAAGAACTCGAGATAATTTCTAATGGGAAATGAATTGCTCCAGGTTTATGTTTCCTTAAATGCATGCACATGATAGTCTCTTTCTACAATGTCTAAGTACACAATTGTCTTGTGATCTTTCTTATATTCAACCACAGACAGCTCTTATTCCTTAGTTTTCCTCTTTCAAGATGGATCAGCTCAAAGGGAGAATAAAAAGCATGGCTGAGGCCATTCCGGTAATCTGAAAACAAGAGGAATTGAAGCAACACTTTCAGATTCTGTCCTCCTAGGAACCCGGCAGTAGCTTAGTGTGAGCCCAGTATTACCATAGCAATGATCTCCCCAGGTACGCTCAGTTCTCACAGCGACTTTAGAATGTACACACCGATTTGCTAATTTCTGCTGGGTGGAGAACAAACAAAACTATCCAAACCTTCGGTCACATTGCTCTCCTTTAGAGATAAAACCTTTGAATGGGTATCTAGTTATAAGGACCCATCTTATTTCTTATTAATGCTAAATCTCCAAATAGTAGGAAAAACTGGGGCAGCTGGGGAGAGGACAAATCGATTTAAAAGGCTATTTTGTGATTGACTTATTCAAGAGATATCAAGAACCTTTTGCTTTCCAGACACCGTCTGAGGATTTGGGCATGGAGTCAGGAATAAGACAGGCACAGTCCCTTTCCTATGGGACATGCAGGCTGATGGGGGAGACAGACAATAAACAGATCTTTTAGAAAACACTTTTTAGGGACATGTATGTCAAAACTAGCAAACAAGCCAGCAGCTGGTACAATTTGACACATTATTTTCTTATGGAAGAGGGATGTGTATTGTCATACTATGGTAATTGGGAATATACTCAAGTCCAAGACTCAGTTTCTTCATCAGTAAAATGGGAATGATTCTATTTATAGGTTTATGGTGAGGCTCAGAGGGTGAACCTTAAGTCTTAGTGGTGAGCATAAGTTTGGTTTTCAAATTTGGACGATATGAGTCTTCATTGAGTTTCTATTTTGTATCATGCAATATACAAAGCATTTCAACAGAAAATATCTCACCGGAACTTCACAGGGCAGCCCCACGAAATTGGAAACAATATCAAATGGAAGCGTTTCATTCTAAGAATTGGTTACTTGTTGCCACAGTTGAAATAAAAGATGAAAGTAAGCCAGCCAGTTTGGAATAATCACCAATTATATCAAGCTGTTAATTTTTCTTTATCATATCCACTAAAACTCTCCTTAATTTGCCAAATTTTGTTGGCATTAAACCAGTTCTGATTTGGAGATTTCTTTTTTAAGAAAAATGGTGATCTCCTTTACTTCATACTTGAATGCTTAGGAGTCAAATAAGATTTTAAAAATCAATTTGAAGCTGATACAGAGGAGCTTTAATTAAAGGCTCATCTTTTTAAAGCCTGTGATCCCTTTGATGGTTGGTGAGTCACTGTTAATTTCAGTTAACTCAGGCAAGAGCTACAGGGGGATTTAGAATGTGGCCACAGTTAGGATTGGCCCACATAAAAAAATGATACTGTCTACCTCAACGTATGTTTTACCTTGTGTGGCTGAGTCTCGATCATCGCAATCATAGACACAAACGAGGCTTTACTGCTCAGAATTAGAGTAGCAGTTAAATCATTCTTGAACAAGTGGTCAGGTCAGGTGGTGTTCTAGCTCATGCGTCATCAGCAGAATTTGGGCTATGCTATTTGGCTGCTAGGAGAGACCTGTCAAAGGAGGGAGGGAAAAGGCTGCAATCTTTGGATAGTAATTAAGTTCTCCCATGGTCTCCCCAACTACCCTCTCAATTGCTTCACCATTTTTGTGTTCTAAAAAATTACATTTCACACACACACACACACACACACACACACACACACACACACAGTGTCTCAACATACCTCAAATGTGATATTCACAATTATATTTAGAGTATGCCGTTTCCTATACCTGGAATACTTCTCTCCATATTTTCCACTTACCAGAACCTTATTCTTCAAGTTCCATCTCAAAAGTCACACCTTCATGAGACCTTGTCAATCTCTTCAAGTCAGGGTAAAATTGCTTCCGTTTTCTATGCCCCTGTACATAGACTTCCTGTTTACAAGAATATTGGAGCAGAAGAGATTGGGGGAACAGACACCCCAGCGTTCTGGTGCAGACAGAAAATACAGCCACTGCCCATTTTCCAGAAGCAGATTGGCCGCTGTTAAGGAAACATGTTAACAAGCAGTGTTCGAACAGCTTTGATTACAGGCACCCCACCAAATTAACCCACACACTGATGAATTCACTCCCAGGTAATCGAGAATCCAAGATGTTTCATTCATCCTCTCTGATTGGACTTTCACAAATTTACACCTACAAGTGTAATTAAGCCCATGAGCAACCACAGGGTGAGGCCCATCAAACTCACCTAAATGGCAGCATCTGTCTGCCCCAACCCTTCCCATTCCAACGCTGGGGCATGTGTAGTTTTCAGTTGCAACTAGAAAAAAGAAATGAGATGTTTTAGAGGTGACAATATTTTGATGTTTTCTTAAATAGCTTACAACTAATAAGTATGACTCAAGTCTCAAATGTTTACCTATGCACAATGCCTGACACCATTCTGCGGTAGTCTTCACTGAGATAAATTATGGTAATCCCTTGCTCCCTCAACTCTTGCTCTCCAAATATTTACCATCTGAACTCAGTAGCTGAAAAGACTAGAAGGACTTTTTGGATAACTTCCTTATAAGTCAGAGTTGTTACTTGGTCTCTGAAATTTAAGAACCAAATTGACTCAGATAACACTGCCTCCCTGGCTGACCAAACGCGTTAGTTGGGCATTTGATATCAGATCCAGGAAATGAGTATATTGGTTAAAGATGGATACATTAATCAACTCCCAAATGCATATTCATGAGGGAGGAGGAAGGTTGGAGTAAAATAGTGTAGATTTGGGAAAGCTTAGTAGATCTCTTTGATTAATTGTGATTAGGCAATAAATTATAAATTAGTGAAAAGAGCTATCCTTCTGTAAGGAAGCTGAGAAATGACTGGGGAAGTCAGAATGAGAAAGAAACTGTATAGCACAGAGAAACTGTATATTATATTCAGCTCATAAAATCTCTTCTGACTGCTCTAATGAAATGAGTTTAAAATTTCCTACTTTTCTTTTCCCCCTACTTCTCTTGCATCCTTTTTTTTTTTTTTTGCTTGTTTGTTTATTTGTTTGATAATATAAATGACAATCTCATCGTGGTCCCCGCCAAGTGTTTTATTATCTGAGTGCTTAACCCGACCAGAGGCATAAATGAGTGCAAGGCAGCTAATGAAACCACAATTGGCTTCATAAACAGGGAAACATCTGGAAGACTTTGGGTATTATTTTGCTTCTTCAGCTGGGGGTTTGTTTGCCCTTTGCTTCTGATCTGCTCCTAGGCTTTCACATATGAAAGAAAAAATACTTTGACTAAAGCAATGTTTCCCAACCTCGCCGGATCATGAGAATTGCCCAGGGACAACTTGTTAAATTCACAGACCCAGGCATCACTGACTCAGAATTTTTAGGGAATTGGCTTGGAAATGTGTGTTTCTAACAATGTTCCCAGATGATTCTCATGATCACACAAGTTCAAGGCTCACTGCACCAAGGCCTGGACTTTTGTGGCAAGATCTAAAGGCAAGTCAACCCATGAGTTAAGGACACGGAGCCCCCAGTGTGTGTAAAACATGAACAGCTCAAGCAATTCACATGAGGACCTGAAACCTTCATCAACGTCCTAAACCTTAGCACCATCAAGCACAAGCTTTAGTGTTCATCATTGAAATAAAGTGTCCATTCCCTGCTCGGTTCCAGAAAATTCTAAAACGTAGATATAGGGAAGGCAAAGAATAGTTTGAGAAGCACTGATAAATGACCTGCTTTGAAGACCAGACTTAGGCAAATGCTGAAGTTCCCATTCTCTCTCTCTCTCTCTCTCTCTGGCCTTACAATTGCCTCACAAGGACCTCGATGCTCAGGATGCATCAGAAATCTATTCTCCTATACCCCCTACTGGGTGTTTCTTAAAAAATTGAGTACTACATTTCCATGTATTCCAAAATGTTGATGATAAACTTACACAAAATGACAACATTTACCATCCACCACAGGGATCAAAGTGACACCAATGACCATGCAAACACCAGAAGACACAAATCAGTATCAACCTCAAAATATCAGGAATCATTTAAGAAGACGCTGAGATTATGAATTATGTGTACACCCAATGTTCTCCAAGTACATTTCTGCCCCACAGGTTTCTTAACTGAGTGAAAGCAGTATTTTTACCATGATACCTTATGGTAGGCAGAGTGATACCCTCCGCCCCCCCCCAAAAAAAATGTCCATGTTCTAATCCCTGAAACCTGTGAATATGTTACTTTCCCTGGTAAATGGGGCTTTGCAGATGTAATTACAAACCATGAGATGGGGAGATGATCCTGAATTATTTGGGCAGGATCAGTGTAATCATAAGAGTCCTCAGAAGAGGGAAGCAGGAGGGTGATTGTCAGAGAAGATTTGATGATGAATGTAGGGTTCAGAGTCAGAGAGAGATTTGAATGTTGGCTTTGAGGATGGAGGAGGGGCCATGAGCCCAGGAGTGCAGGCAGCCTATAGAAGCAAGGAAATCGATTCTCCCCAGAGACTACAGAATACATATAGCTGTGGCGACACTTTAATTTTAATCCACGGAGACTTTCAACCTGCAGAACTGTACAATAATACATCAATGTTGTTCTAAATCACTAAATTTGAGGTAATTTGTTATAGCAGCTATAGGACATTTTAATTACTGTAAGCACTCTATTTTATTCTTACCACTGTCTCAGTTCGCACAATAAACCACAGTGGTCACCAGTCACTGGTGTTCTGTTACCTACTTTGCTTTCTCTTTAGCACTTGTCACACTTGGAGTTATCTAGTTTATTTATTAGTGTAAGTGTTTGTTATCTGTCTTCCCTGCCGAGTCAGAATGTAGGCTCCATGAAAGGGTGGCTTTATCTCCATCTTGTAGCAAATACACAATGCGTGGACTAACTGAAGAAACCTTTTACTGATTTTCTTGCCTCTGATTTTTCGCTCTCTTAATCCATCTCCATGTTCCAGAGTGCAGAGGAGGATGTTCTTTTCCAAAGCGTGTGGCTGAACACCTAGCACTTAAGGTACCTCCTCCAGGGAGGCACTCATAGTTCAGGGAGTGAGGGCCTTCTTATATTTTGTTAAGTGCCAAGGCCTGGACCTGCTCATTGCATTGCCACTTTGCTGAAAACCTTCCTGTGAAATCCCTATGACCCTCAATGTAAAAACCGAGTTCCACAGTACAATATACAATTGTCCTTCTTATCTTTTCTGTCTCATCTCTCACCACTTGACTTCCTTATATTTCAAGTGCTTTCTTGTAGAAATCACATAGGTGGGTCTTGTTATTTTTTTAAACTAATCTAACAATGTCTTTAAAAAAAAAACTTGACAGAGATATAATTTCCATACATATAATTTCCCCACTTAAAGTGTAGAAGCCAATGGGTTTTATTATATTTGCAGAGTTGTGCAATCAGGAGCACAGTGCAATTTTAGAACATGTTTATCACCCTCTCAATAAAATCCCTGTACCCGTTAGCAGTCACTCTTCATTCTCCTACACCAGGCCTATCTGTCTTTATATTTGCTTATTCTGGAGGTTTCATACAATAGGGCATCATATATTATGTGGTCTTTTGTGACTGGCTTCTTTCACTTAGCCTCATGTTTTCAAGGTACATCTATATTATAGCATGTGTCAGCACTTTTTTTTTTATTTTGGAAATTAACTCCTTATCAGATGTATCATTGGCAAATTTGTTCTCCCATTCAGTGGGCTCCCTTTTCATTTTGTTGATGATTTCTTTTGCTGTGCAGAAGCTTTTTAGTGTGATGTAGTCCCATTTGTTTATTTTTCCCCTTGTTTTTATCAACAAAAGTGTTGCTGTGAGAAATGTCTGAAATTTTACTGCCCTTGTTTTCTTCTAGAATTGTTATGGTTTAATGACTTACATTTAAGCCTTTTATTCATTCTGAGTTTATTTTTGTGCATGGTGTAAGTTAGTGGTCTAGTTTCATGTACCTGTCCAATTTTCCCAACACCATTTATTGAAGAGACGGTCTTTACTTAAGGGCATCCTGCTTTTGATATCACTGTTTCCTGTGAAAATGTTGCATTTTCTTGAAGCCTGATTTTATATCTTTGATAGCATTTATGAGGTCATAGACTATACTAAAACATTTTACAGTAAATCTATACATTTTTTATCAAGATAAAATTACATAAATAAGGAGGGCCATACATGCTATGAATTTTACATCTAAACAACGGTGATTAGATGTGATGTGTTACAGTGCTTATATGTCCTAAATTTTTCAGGATTATTTAACAGAGAATGCTTAAAAACAGAAATAAGTTTTTCAGATATGTCCTGATATGTTTCAGATATGTCCTGATTTTTTAATTCAAAATATGGATCTCCTTTTCCCTAGCTTCTGGTCTCTTCAGATTTATCTGCACTCCTATTCTCAATGTCTTTCTCATTGAACAAAATTCCCTCACTCTTGACTTAGAGTTAATGATGAACTGGCCAAGGTTCATCATTGAACTCCTCAGTCTGAATATCATTGCTACCAGAGATACTGCTGCACACTTACCATGCTGCATCATTTATTTTGAAGTAAATGTTTTTCAGTATGCCAATAGTCTCTCTTAAACTGCAGACCCATGATGTATAATTCTAACGCCTTTCTTTACACAAATGCCAGTGTTTCTATTTAAAGCTTTCATTTTTGAACGAAGTATATGGATAGGCTGTTACTGACTCAAAACGTTAGAAATAAACCCTGCAAAGCAAGCAAAACTATTTACCTCACAAATCAACTCCTCCTTGCATAGAAATAGTCATAGGCTTTTGGCTAACCTGGTCATCTCTGATTGAGTTTTGGCAACAAATGGGCTTTCAGTACATGACTATTCAAATGAGTGAGAATTCTCAATACATTTGATAGACGGTAAGCAATCTCTTTAAAGAAACTAACAATGTACTTAAAATTAGCTGGCTCTCCCTCCCAGCACAGTATTGCTGCTGCCTCCAATGGCAACTTGCAACAGGATGAAGGGATTGGTGCAGGTATATGCTAAACCCATTCCCTATAGCCAGTGGGATTTTTCATTGGTATGATGTCATCATCTAATGAAGAAATAGTAACATTTTGGAAAGTGATCATGATTTGATGAGGCTATAAACAGCAGCTGTTAAGAGTGAGGACATTGTAATTAGACAGATGTGACTTTTACACCCCACCTAGCCACCAAACTAAATAAGGAACTAATTGTACTCCCTTGACCCAGCCTCTGTGAACCTTAGTACTCTCTTCTGTAAAATTAAAATCATAATTGCCCCTACTTCAGAGAGCTATGGGGCACTAAGTGAGACATTGCATACAGAGTGCTTTGCTGGGCACCTGGCACATAAGACTGCTTTAAAAACCCTAAGTGGGTGGAATGACCATGTCACAGTATTGATTTACAGAAAATAATTCTTTCCTTCATTTTTCTTACTGTCAGATCTTAATATATGCATCATGGTCACTCTGTGTCCTAGAACTCCAAGGATCATCAAAACCCCAAGTACTACTCTTATTGGTGTGATCATTTTTATTGGAAAAACACACACACACATATTTTACAATTCTCCACATCACTGGTTTTTAAGGTGAGTGTGCATACCCAGGAGACAGTACAGATGTTTCATTTGGGTCTAGAATTAAAGTCTCTATATCCATTTCTTTCTTTTGTGCTTCATTTTGTGTATTAGTAAAGTAGGACATGTAGAGGATTGCTAAAGAAACATACTTGTATCAGGGATGTCTACTGTTCTGGGTGTACAGCCATAAAGTTTTGGAATCCATTGTACTGGAATGGAGTTGGCAAACTACAGCCTATGGGCCATATCTGGCCCACAGCTTATTTTTATAAATAAAGTTTTATTGAAACATAATCAGACTGACTTATTTACATGTTTTCAAAGGCTGCTTTTGTACTACAGTGGGGGACTTGAGTAGTTGCAACAGTGAACGATGGCCTGCAAAGTCTAAAATACTTACTAACTGGCACTTTAAAGTTTGCCAACCCCTGCTCTAGAGGATGGTGTTATGGGAGGGGGTAATGTAATTTACACCACAACCTGGTTTTGTACCTTGTAACACCTGAACTATCAGATCCACTAGCCAACTCCAGAAGGTGGGTGATGCTTCCCTGCCCCTTACTACTCTATAACTGGTCAGCATCATCAGCATCATCTGAGAACCTATTTAAAATATGATTCTTGGGTCCCATCTCAGACCTTTTAGAATCTGCCGCTGAGCAAGACCTACAGGAGATACGTGTTAACATTAAAGTTTGAGAAACAGCAGTCTCATCTATGTAACAGTTAGGCCAAATATTAGTGGAAGGCTTCAACCTCCAAAGTACCTTAAATGGATATTAGTTTTAAATTCCTCGTTGGACATATATTAGCTCCTGCATTGCACCGATGAACGGATTTGCCATATATAGAGAACCCGGGGAGCTGGCACGGCCTGGCTCTCCTCCAGTTAGGATTTATATATGGAAAGGCTAAGTCAACTGTGTATAAGCTTTGGGGCCCCTCTCGTTTCATTAAAAGAAAGAAAACAATATCTTGTTCTTGAAGGTTAAACCGTGGTGATGTGTTCATTGATGGAGAAACACATGCATTGAGGAGGGATTACTGATCCCTAGATTTTACTGCCCGTGGTGTTTTAGTTTTGCGTGTTTTTTTAATATGACAGTTTTATCAGATGGTTTAAAGACAGATTTTTCCATCCCTCCACCTGGCAGAGAAGAAATGAGTGAAGAATCCACCGCGGGAGAGCAGTGCAGGACAGAATGTGCTCCGTAGGCCTGTGCGCTGACCTGGGCCGGGCACGTGGACCTGGGGGCGGACAGGCCCATCAGGTCAGGCCCATTGTGCCCTCTGGGTCGGAGCTGAGCCCCCGACCCCTTCCTTCCTCGAGGGTCTGTCACGGCTCTCAGTTTTCCTAATGAACTATTCATGAAGCGGGTGTCATTTATTGAATGGGGCGAGGTACACTCGCTGTGCCTGGCGTTGAGTTATGTTTCCTGAAGGGAAAAGAAAAGTTATGAAATAAATCATCCCCTCTCTAATTAGCAGCTTGGGCTAGCCGGCTTGAAATGACCGAGCAACATGTGAACATAAGCCAGCAGTTTAGTCAGAAACCCAAACATGGGTCTCATTTGCTCCCTACGGAGAGATTTACGCAGTTTGGGGTGAATGTGTCAGGGGGATCGGAGTTGGTCACGTGAAGCACCGCCATGAGCCGTGCTCCTCCTGCCACAGCCCTGGATAAACCTCAGACGCTCCTTCCCCGTTTGAGTCCGGGGTCATGGTCACCATGAGCACCAGGGGAGAGAAGAAATAGTGAGAACATCTCCCGACGTTTTAGGTTGACCCTCCTGCCCGTGGATCTGTGCCCGTGGGTTTTTCTTCTGCGCATCATTTTTACATCCTCAACGCAGAATGCCTGTTCTCTGACTTGCTCAGCACAGGCCGATTGCCATCCCGTGCCTAAGCCAGAGGTATAAGGTGCTGTGTGGGATTAGTACATTGAAAACACATGTCATTTTGGTTGAGGTCTACATTCACCGGGGCGACTGGCATGTGCCGGGGACTGTGCAGGAGGGTTGTGGAAAGGAATCTGTGAGGGCGGGGATTCTAGATGGGAGAATCTTAGCAAGTTCATGAAACACACACACACACACACACACACACACACACACACACACCAACAACCCCCAAAATGGAATTGATCACAGAGCCATTTTAACTTGAGTACATTTACATTATTTTCTCCATTTCACAATATAGATCATGCTCAAAAGCTCAAAAGCACATTGGCCCGTAGCCTGCCCCAGCAACTCCCCCCGCCCTAAAAACTATATAAGTAAAATGTGTTATGTCCGTCATCCTGAGAGTCCTCAGCAGAGCCAGTTGTATTTTTCCACGTGACAGCCCACTCACACCTTGAGACTCTAAGTTTCAGGTGGAACCTGGCCCTCCCGGGCTTGGAATCTGCCTTCCGCGGCCAAAAACTGGTTTCGTGCCTTGAAGAAGAATGACTTCACAAGCTTTGTGTGCGTGGCTCACAGAAACGTTTTGATGAGCGCCATGTGAACGAATCAAAAACACATGGGTTTCGTTCCCTTGAACATCCGTGTGATTTTAACAGGAATGCATTTGTCCCCAAGCATTTCGTTCTGCTGAACTTTGTCTAGACGCCAACCCCGACCATGATGCCTGGCAGGGGCGGAGCGCAGCCGGGCATTCTCAAGCTGGTGCTGTGGATTTTATGAGGACTTGTAACTCCTTTCCTGTTTGAAGATTTTTGTGAGGGATCAGCCCAGATGAGCCCACTCTTGGCTTCTCGGCCATCTCTTTCCTCCAATGGCTGCTTCCCCCCAACCCCCACCCAGAAATGCAGCAGGAATAACGGTTTTCTATTCTTTCTTGGGAAAGGCTTGTTCAACCCAGCCTTGAAGAACCGGAATTACCCCCACCTGCTCCCCACCCCCCCATTTTAGAAATGAAAAGGAAGAAGGAGCTGAGAAATTTACGCCGGTGACAGAACTATTCCGAAAAAGCTAGGAGCTCATGTTTTCTCGTGACTTCAGTCCTATTTACCTTCGTCAGCTAGGAGTTCACATTCGTGAAATCCAAACTGTGATATTCCAGCCTCTTTCCCACGCATTGGTGTGGAAGAAAGAAACGACTTTCCCAGAGGCCACTGTCTTTCTCCCACCCCCTGGACTCCTCTGCTCTGCCCACCTGCTGCCGGGAAAGCAAGAGGCGATTCCAACGTGGGCACAGCTTCTCGGAGCTGGAGGAGGAGGGCTCCTTTGAGGAAGAACAGACCGCTAATAAACTGCACGGCCATTACCCTTTATGCATACTTGTTCTAATAGGTGTCGCAGATCCCTGCCTCCTAATAAGGAAAGGAAGTAGAAAAACACATAAATTCTCTCAAGGGACTCAGACAGCCCGAAGCCACATTTGACAGCTGCGAACGTTACCATGAGCACAAAAGCAAAACAGGGCTTAAAAAGAGTGATACATTGCCAGGGATTTTGGCAAGATTTCCTTGGATCCAGACTATGTTTTGCACTGTTTCAGCTGAAAAGAAGAGCAGCACTCCTGCCTGCCACATGTGATGGAATTGGGAGATTAAATAAACAATGGCATTAATTAATCTGAAAGGGATTTATTCACTGCGTTCCTGGATTTGCCTCTCTACCACAGATTTATTTGTTTGTTTGCTTAGTTCTTTACTTTAACTGCGGGTGTTTGTTTGTTTTTTCTCCTTCTTTTTTTAAAGTTTCAGCAGTTCACAATTTGGCATAAGATGGGGGCTGTTTTTTGGTCCAATGCCTGGGTCATTAAGTCTAACTTTTGAACATTGGGAGGTTTGCTCAGGTACTGGTTCTTTGCCCTCCCTCCCTCCTTCCCTTCCTCCTTTCCTCTCCTTCCCTTCCTCCTTTCTGTGCTTTCCTTTCTCTGAGATGATCTGGAGATTAATTAGAGATGCGCGCCATTGATTTATGGTGACTGCAAAGGGAACTTCAGGTGCCCATTTAAAAGGCCATTAGTCTACCCCCTGAGAGTTTATGGCCTTACAAGAAAATCCATGAGAATATATGGGGCCAGAGTTCAAAGTGGGCCCAAAAGTCAGGACAGCAGATATGAATTCCTTGTGTATTTTGATTCGGTCTGAATTTGCCTCTTCATGTTGTTAATTAAGGCCATGCCTTTCCTGGGCTACAGTTACTTTTTCACAAAGGGTGTGTTCCAAACTATTTCACAACAGCTGCTCTGTTTCATCTAGTCTTACACTGACTTTGGGAAGTTACTTTTGAGAAGAATGTATGATTCTGATTTTTTTTTTTTTAAGTAATTTCTTTCATCTGGTTTTGCACAAATTCGATGCTGGGATATGTGTTCTTGGAAGGTCCTCATTCTCATAGGAAGCAGAACCCATAGGACTGGCTGTTTTCATGAAACAGCGAGGAAAGGCTTTCCTCCATTTTTGTGAGGAATCAGCCTCACAGAATACCACAGCATATTAAGGTAACATGTTTGTGTCCTTTTCTATATCTATCTATCTAACATCTAGCCATCTAGCCATCTATCTATCTAGCTATCTAGCCATCTAGCCATCTAAGCCATCTATCTACACACACTTATTTGAACCCTATCTATTGAATCAAGAGACTGGAAACAATTTGAGTGGAAATAATCGCTCCCCTAAAGTGGTGCCCCACCCTAGCAGGGTGTCCCTGGTGTGTAACTAGGTGAGATTCTTATTAAATAAACTAGAGGCCCAGTGCATGAAATTCATGCATGGGGGGAGGGTCCCTCAGCCTGGCCTGCACCCTCTCCAATCCAGGACCCCTCAGGGGATGTCTGACTGCCGATTTAGGACCATCCCACAGGCCTAAACTGGCAGATATCCTGCTCACAATCCAGGACTGCTGGCTCCTAACTGCTCGCCTGCCTGCCTGCCTGATCACCCCTAACCACCTCTACCTGCCTGCTTAATGCCCTTAACCGCCTTTGCCTGCTGACCTGATTGCCCCTAACTGCCCTCCCCTGCCAGCCTTATCACCCCTAACTGCTCTCCCCTGCTAGCCTAATCACCCCTAACTGCCTCTACCTCAGCCCCTGCCACCATGGCTTTGTCTGAAAGGATGTCCAGAAGATGTCTGGTCTAATTAGCATATTACCCTTTTATTAGTATAGAAATGGAATGGCTATCAAAAGACTCCAGTCATTATTTGCAATCCCAGAGGGAAAAAATAATTCTTCATCAACCATCCTTATTGTTCTTATTTATACTGATAAGATTTTGCTTTTTTATACAAAATATAAATTTTGTATATAAGAATTTTTTTTGCATAAATGAGTTATAGGTAAGATTTAATCAGAGATAAAAAGGAGTCATGCCAGATAGTAACCCCCTCAGAGAGAGAGAAACCCAGCAGGGAGGGCCATAGGCATCTTACCCGTATTTATAATGTTTTGTTTCTTAAGGTAGATGGTTAGCATAGGAGGAGTCATTATGATAGTCTTTGTATTCTTTTCTATGTCTGAAACATGCCAAAAATGTTTACAGAGTACTGAGTTTTAAAATGCTTTGAAGCTCCAAGGCAAGCATGTCATTACAAAGTGTCATCGTCAGGGTGGGAAACAAGGGGTGAGGTGACTGAGCACAGTGTTTCCAAGTGTGAGCACAGTGTCACACTCACCTCCCCCAACGGACCTCCCCACTGCCCACCATACAAAAGTACCCCACAGAGTCATGATGTCCCCAAGAAGCCAACATTTTCACTTTGAAGACATGACAGTACATGAATCACTACTGTATGTGAGTTAGCTTGGCATGAATTGATCAAAAAGGCATTTAGTTATGATGATTTTAAAGCATAGGTCATAGTTCTACTTCCTCATGTAAGCATCTTAACTGCTTATCAGGATAGTTAGAAACTAAAATGAGCATCACCTCATAGAAAGGACTACTGCCACTCCTGATAGACAGGCCCATCACATGAGCTGTCCCCAGACTCTCCCGTAGTGACACAGTAGCCATAGACTTACCCCATGGACTTCAGGGGAAAATGGATGCCAGAATTATCTGGAAAAATCCAGGCTTGTTGCAGGGATATTTAAGGGAGCAGGTCCAGGGAGTTTGAGCGCCTCTACTCCAGTCCCACCTTCTGTGTCTTTCCACTGTATCACCCTCAGACGGTAAATCACAAGGCTTCTCCCAGCTCATTTGAATTAAACCATCATCCTCAGATGTCAATTGCTTAATTATATTCAGTTCCCCAAACTTTCTCCTGTGGTAGAATGTGAAATGCAACTGGATATTGCTTTTGTCTTGTAAATATTTGGAATTGCTGTGCAGGAGTGGTAGAAGTGTCCATGCCTGGTCAGAGGAAGCCTTTCAGTGGCGGTGAGCCAAGGCCATCTGCCTGCAGAACCAGCCACCTATCGCTTCACTGTAGAGCCAGCTGTAGCATCTAGAATACATTGTTCCTATTTTCCTTAAAGTCTCAGAAAATTACTTCAAACAGAGCTCATTGAATCCATCACATAAGCTCAATGTTGTTAAATGCACCTGCTATCTTATTTTAATCTTTATGTGTAGGCAATGATTTAATTTTAATGAACACGGATGCATGGCATTGCAAAATGCTTTGACTTGCCACGGCAGGGTGAGAAGGGAATGGTTTGGTGAGTGTCATTAAAGGCAGCACCAGGCGGCAGGTTGAACGGGGGGCACTCAGACAGAGACTGGCCTCACATGGGTCCATGGAGAGAGCAGGAGGCTTGGGTTTCCCAGGTAATGGAGGAAGCCAAGCTTTCCGCACAGCCTGGCTGGCCTAGGCTTCCACTCAAGGCTACAAAGTTTCAATTAGAGAAGATAAATAAATCCCAGATACCAGGGCCTCTGCTTGGGTCACCGGGGGAGTGGCTGGCCTGCAAACCACCACAGGCCCCTTGCCCAGGCCACCTCACACCCCAAGGGAACCCCCACCCTGATCCAGGACACTCTTCAGGGCAAACTAGCTGGCCCCCACCCATGCACCAGGCCTCTATCCTATCTAATAAAAGAGTAATATGCAAATTGACCATCACTCCAACACATAAGATGGCTGCCCCCATGTGGACACAAGATGGCCAGCAGGGGAGGGCAGTTGGGAAGGAACAGGCCTGCAAGGGAGGGCAGTTGGCGGCGATCAAGCCTGCAGGGGAGGGCAGTTAGGGGTGACCAGGCCTGCAGGGGAAGGGAGTTGGAGCGACCAGGCCTACAGGGAAGGGCAGGTGGGGGGGGACCCAGGCCTGCAGGGAAGAGCAGTTGGGGGGACCAGGCCTGCAGGGGAGGGCAGTTAGGGGTGACCAGGCCTGCAGGGGTGGGCAGTTAGGGGTGACCAGGACTGCAGGGGAGAGCAGTTACAGGTGACCAGGACTGCAGGGGAGGGCAGTTAAGGGCAATCAGGCTGGCAGGGGAGCAGTTAGGCATTAATCAGGCTATCAGGGGAGTGGTTAGGGGGTGATCAGGCTGGCAGGCAGAAGTGGTTAGGGGCAATCAGGAAGGCAGGCAGGTGACTAGTTGGGAGCCAGAAGTCCTGGATTGTGAGAGGGATGTCCGACTGCCCGTTTAGGCCCGATTCTACGGGATCGGGCCTAAACAGGCAGTCGGACATCCCTTGAGGGGTCCCAGATTGGAGCGGGTGCAGGCTGGACTGAAGGACACACACTCCTGTGCATGAATTTCATGCCCTGGGCCTCTAGTATGCATATAAATTATTTGGTTAATCTCTTCCTGACCCCCTTCCTCCCTTCCCTCAGAGATTCATCAGTCTGTCCCATGCTTCCATGTCTCTGGATCTATTTTGTTCATTGGTTTATTTTGTTCATTAGATTCCACATATAAGTGAGATCATCTGATACTTGTCTTTCTGACTGGCTTATTTCACTTAGCATAATACTCTCCAGGTCCCTCCATGCTGCCTCAGAGGGTAAGAGAGCCTTCTTTTTTATAGCTGTGTAGTATTCCATTGTGTAAATGTACCACCACTTTTTTATCCACTCATCTACTGATGGGCAGTTGGGTTGTTTCCAAATGTTAGCATGTAAATAGTGCTGCTATGAACACATTATTGGAGAATATCTTTATTGCCCCCTACCCCCAAAAAAACTACCATTTAGTGGTCATTTCACAATCCTTCCTTCTCTACCCCTGACAACTACTAATCTACTGTCTCTGTGGATTTGCATATTCTGGATATTTCATATAAATGCAATCATACAAACATGTAGCCTGCTGAGTTTGGCTTATTTGATTTCACAAAATATTTTTAAGATTCAATCATGGCATAGCATGTATCAGTATTTTATTCCTTTTATGGCTGAATATTCCATTGTATGAATATACCACATTTTTAAAAAATCCATTCATCAGTTGATAGACATTTGGATTGTTTTCACTTTTGGGCTATTGTGAACAATGCTGCTATAAACACCCATTTACAGGTTTTTGTGTGGACATATGTTTTCTGTTCTCTTGGGTATATAGAGAGGAGTTAATGGCAAATCTACATTTAACATTTTGAGAAACTTCCCAACTGTTTGCCAAAGTGAATGCACCATTTTACAAACCCAATAGCAATGTATGAAGGTTTCAATTTCTCTACATCTTCATCAATACTTGTTACTTATTGTTTTGTTTTTTTTAGCCACCCTCATGAGTGTGAAATTGTATCCTGTTGTGTTTTCATTTGCACTCCCCTAATGACTAATAATGTGGAACATCTTTCAAATGTGCTGGTTATCCATTTGTATGTACTCTTTTGAGAAATGTTTGTTCCAATTTTTTACTTATTTTTAAATTGGGTTATTTATCTTTTTATTGTTGCTTAGTATGAGTTTACATATTATTCATTCAAGTGCCTTAAGAGATATATAATTTGCAAATATTTCCCCCTATCCTGTGGATTATCTTTTCACTTTCTTGATGCAGCACAAATGTTTTTAATTTTGATTAAATCCAGTTTATCAATTTTTTTCTTTCATCATTTGTATTTTCAGTCATATCTAAGAAATCATTGCTTAATGTAATGTCATGAAGATGTATCCGTAAGTCATTTTCTAAGAGTTTTATAATTTTAGCTCTAATACTTAGATCTTTGGACCATTTGAGTTACTTTTTAAATATGGTATGAAGTAAGAGACCAACTTCATTCTTTGCATGTACATCCAATTTTCCCAGAGCAGTTGTATAAAAGACTATTCTCCCCCAATGAATGATCTTGATATCCTGGTAGACAATCAATTGACTATAAATATAAGGGATTATTTCTGGATGCTCAGTTTTATTTCATTGAACTAAATGTCTATTTCTATCCCAGTACAACACTGTCCTGAATATTATAACTATGAAGTAAGTTGTGAATTCAGAAATTTTGAGTCCTTTAACTTTGTTCTTTTTCTTCAAGGTTGGGCTATTCTGGGTCATTTGCATTTCTGTGCAATAAAGAATTTAGCTGGTCTTCATCCCCAGTTCCTGAAAGGTAACCTCTAAACCCTTGGAATTTCCTGAGTAATAGGAGTGTCTTTGTTATTCACGTTGGGCCCCTTGGACCACACCTGGTAATTAGGGTAAGGAGGTGACTGTGTGATTAGCAAGTCAGGACTTTGAGCTAGGTGATGTCAGCCCAGCCTCCGTCAGGAGTGATGGGGATAGAGACTGCGTTTAACCATGTGGCCAATGATTCAATCCACCATGCCTATGTAATGAAGTCTCGTTAAAACTCTGGACACAGAAGCTTGGGTGAACTTTGATGCCAGGAGTGTGGCACACCCCAGAAGACAGCAGAAGCTGTGCATTGGGACCTCCCCAGACTTCACCCAATGTGCCTCTCCCTTCAGCTGATTCTAATTTGTAATTTTTTGTTATAATAAAACTGTGACCCAGTGCTTTCTTGAGTTCTGTGTGTCATTGTAGTGTATTATGAAACCTGAGGATGGTCAGGTGAAGCCCTGAATTTGTAGCCAGATGGTCAGACGTGAGAGTGGTCCTGGGAGAGATTGAGAATTGACTTTGAAGTTCAGCTGGAGTTCCATGTTTGCAAATATCCTTGGATAAAATACAGGAACATATATTTGCTTTTTGTGATCTGGGAGGCTTACAGAGTTGACTACCTTAATTCTGACATCCTTTCGTGTTGTGAATATCCCTGCTGTGTCCTTCTGAGATGAGAATGACATGGTTTAGAGATCTCAAAAAACAGGTTTGAATTTCTTTCACGTACATCTGAAACTATCCCTGGGACAGCAGGCATGAAAGGAAAGCCAGGTTCTTATTTTCCTCCCGGATAAGCAGAGCGCTCCACTTGGCCCTGCTGTAAGAGATAGCAGAGGAAGCAACAGGTGGGGACAAAAACCAAGCAACAACTCCCAACCGCACGAACACAGGCTGAAGTCCCGAATCCACACTTTTGCATGAGCAGGTGCCGTGTGGACCCTCGCGCATGCCTTCCCAGCTGCGGTGCCAAGGAAGGAAGTCAGAATGGGTGACGGGAAAGATAAAAATGCCAGGTCATTGCCATGGAACCCGCACATGGAAGCTTTGATGAAGCATGTGGTCTCTTACCGTAAGACATCCAGACAGTGGTTCGAGTCCTGGCTGCCCACATGTAATTTAGAAGGCTCTGGACAGTGTTCTCTTTAACCTGAGTATTTCCTCATCTGGAAAAAAACAATGACATTAGTAGCTGACTCACAGGGATGGTGAGGAGTAAATAAAATGATGTATAAAATGAATACTCAATAGGGTGTGTGTGTGTGTACAAAACTTTTGTACACATTTTACCAGATTTTATGCATATAACATTTGCGGCAGCAATGGTAGAAACACTCGTGTGTAGATCACAGTTTACTTCTTCAAAATCAGCTTTTCTCATCACAATAGGAATTACATGTGAATCAGGGAGAAGATTGACTTCAGTCTAGGGAAGAGTAACACAGATTACAGGGGGCTGTAGGAGAGGGGGAAGAAACGCTAAGAGAAACAGGAAAATGTGATTTTTGTTTGTTTGTTTCCTAGCAACAAGAGCATTGGCCAGAGCACTCCACATCCCGTGGGAGCTGGCTGAAGACTCCCCGGGTGGCACCACCCCTTACCCTTTAGGATGAAAACCTTCAGCTGCATATTTGACGTGTTCCTCTTGACACAGAACAGTATGAAGTCCTGTGCTCGCTCGACATGCACCCTCTGGAGCTATCTTCCGCGTTCGGGAAAGGGTCCTTTAGTCGGCGTCAGTGGCCACGCGAACAAGATAAAAGGGGGGCCCGTCGTTAACTGTTCCCAGGCGCAGGCTGAGCTGAAACCCCCAACCTTCAGCGAGTAGGAGCGCTCGATTTACAATGGCACCAGGATGGATTACCTGAAAGCAACCTTCAGGCACATTGCGATTAACGTGACCGGAGACATCTGGGGGAGTCCTCGATGGCCTGGAATTGTCACCTCGGAGTTCTGGCCTGAAACGAGACACCGCCGGAACTGCCTTCCTGCACAGGGGCCTTTATTTGCTATCACAACGGCTTCTTCTTCTTCTTCTTCTTCTTTTTTCTTGGAGCAGTTCCGTGAAAAACACCTCCACAGGGATGTCCCCAAAGAAACAACATGGACTTCCCAGCTTAGCAGGCGTCGCTCTTTAGAAAGCAAGTTCCGTCTTGCGCACATCATGGGAGGAAAGCAACGCAGGCCCCGATGATGAGCAGCGGTGGGGGAAGGACCGGAGCCGCAGACGAAGGACACAATTTGGTGCTTGAGAAATCATATGCTCGCAATTAGCTGGGCTTTCCTGCTGGGTACTGTAAAATCACAACAGGCTGCGGGGGCTCGCTCTCGGCCGCTGTCATCAGCAGTGAAGAAAGGTTGAAGTGAAATGCAAAACAGACTTACAGGTGCTGGCACAAGTAACCTAGCAGCGTGAGGCAGGCCCCCTCCGTGCTCTACAGCCTTGGGAACTCGGTTGCCTCCTTCTGTGCTGGGGGGGCTGGGGACCCAGCAGCAGCCAGAGAAGCAGGCTTGGAAAGAAACTAAAAAAATAAAAAAGTCAATTAGCCTTCCCACCCAAAGGTGCCTTTCAAGAAACTATCTGGGCTTAGACACGAGAGAATTAGAGGCCTGCCTAATATTTTTCATCTGTCCTTTCTTCTGCCACCCAGCCATTACGTTGTCCATCAGTCTGGGGGCGTGGGTCTATAGGGGATTTGAAATAATTTTTTTAAAAATATATTTTATTGATTTTTTACAGAGAGGAAGGGAGAAGGATAGAAAGCTAGAAACATCGATGAGAGAGAAACATCGACCAGCTGCCTCCTGCACGCCCCTTACCGGGGATGTGCCCACAACCAATGTACATGCCCTTGACCGGAATCGAACCTGGGACCTTTCAGTCCACAGACCGATGCTCCATCCACTGAGCCAAACCGGTTTGGGCTGAAATAATTTTTTTTTTTTTAAATCTCTATGGGATGCAAAACCCCATGCCAGTAAGGGCAAGAGGCCTGCAGAGTGTATGCTAGTGTGCCCCTTACGCTCAGAGGATGTTGTTCACATTCACAGAAGAAAAACCAGCGAATTCATCTATTTCCTTCATACCCGGGGGCACCTTGAGGCACAGAAAATGGGTGAAACGGGGATAGCCAGACTTACTAAATTAGGTCACCATTCAAAAAGACAGGGGCAGAGAAAGAGGCGAAAAGTAAATTTATTTGTGTCCATGACCTTTTTAAGAAAATTGTTGTGGAGACTTTTCACATTTTAAAAAAATGAAACTCATCCCTTCAGAAAAAAAAATAAACATAAATTAGGGGATTATATTGATCTCTGAAGCATAAGAGAGTACTAAATGGCTTTGTAAACACTGAACATTTTGCTAGCGTGTAAATCCCTCCAATAATTGGGAAATGTTTTAATGAGAAAGAACAGATGGGCATGGTTGGTAACAAACATCCCACTTTTGGGAGGATGTACTCCCTTAGTGAAAGGAGAAGGGAAAGGCTGTGGAGAGATGGGCTATCAGTAGTCCAAGGCTCTCTAGACGTACACTCATCAGTTTAGTTTTTTCCTCAATTTTCTCTCAAATAATTTAGTTAATAACCCCTTCCCAGCATATAAACTTATTTAAAAAAAAAAAAAAAAACAGCAAAAACCATGTGCTATTTTTAAGCATGAAACTCTCTTTTAAAATAAATATCTGTTTTTGTATAGGATTCTGAAGGATTTTGTGTAAATTACCTGTCAGAGGTGTTGCTAATTCACAAGGAGTGACCCTGAAGGAGAAGCACTGTGGAAATACAAAAACTGACAAGGCAAAACACATTCTTAGAGAAAACTGATTTGTTGAATAAACTTGAAAAATGCCAACTTCAAATCACAGATGGTCCGTACGTTTTGGTGATTTCTGAAATACATGTTCAAGCATCACGTTCTGAGGCTTATCCTGAGGGCCACGTGTTAAGATTCCTCTAGTCTTCGTCCTTCCTAAAGACCCCGGGATCTAAACTGACATTGGCATCAGCCCTCTTCTTCCAGTCCCGTGGGCTTCCTGGGCTCGCAGGAGCAAGGGATATAAGGGTCCTCAGTCTATGTTGTTTCTGCAATAGAGTTTAGTTGCCCTTCACTCTTAAATAACTTTTTTAAATGTTTTTAGATTGTAAAATGCTAAAATGATTTCCAGCTAAATACTTGTGATGCATTGGCAATATGTTAACAGGCATAGGAGGGGCTTTTAAATAATAGCTTCCCTGGGCAAGTTACCATGGTGGAGCAACTTGCTCATCTACGACCTGGGGATTATACATACCACATCGCAATATTGTTGCGAGAACCAAAATGAAAAATGTTTGCTGAAGGCACCTCACAAGATTTAAAGAGCCATCCAAGCAGGAATTGTTATCAGCGCTATTTTGTGAGAGGCCAAGTGAGGGGAGCGCCGTCAGAGCTCAGTTCTAGAAATGAACAAAATTGTTCAACAAGTTGGATCAGAAGTCCAGACTCCTCTTTTTGACAGTCACTGGGTAACTCCAGCTCTTGTCATTTGTAGGTGGTCCCTACAAGTAAGGTCTCCTTCAGTGATGAAGCTGACACACAGATTTCCAGAGGATGTGCAATTGGTCCATTATTTCAGGTTCATATGATCTTTTCTTTCCATACAAAGGCCACAGGGGATGGAGGTCTGGGCATCTTTCTCTAGACCCCCCCCCCCCCCACACCCACACACACACACACATCTAGATTTCCAGTTTACCTTCACCTGATCGCCCCTATCCTGCTCTGTTTTCCGCAGGACCACACATACTATCTATTTCACCTATTTATTATGTCTATTCTCCACCCACTAGCATTTAAGCTCCACATGGACAGAGATTTTTGTTTGTTTGATTCCCTGGTTTAATCCAGAGGATTTAGAATGAATGAGTGAATAAATGAATGACAAAAATGGGCAATAATAAACACCATGTTTGTTAAATGTTGAGCATAAAACATAGATGTGTACAAAAAAACACACAAAATAGACCTCTCAATGTGTACTTAAATAAATTATATCACCAAGGTGCAAGAGGACTTAACCTGAGCAATATTTTGTCCTTTTGGGTTTAATTCTGACAGTTTAAGGACAAATGTGTGCAATTTAATGACAATATTCTCTAAAATTAAAGACAACATCCAACTTTTCTGACCTTTTCCTGAACTTTGGCATTTGTTTATCCAAGCAATTGACTGGCTCTTTAGAAATAGGTATTTTGAATTATACTTCAGTAATTTGTAACTGCTTTTATTTACTGTAGTGATTACTTAAAGACAATAAAATAAAAATACAAAAAAAAATTAGGTAAGTATTAAGTGTCACTTAACAGTGGATGCAAATGCTCTCAGATCTAAAGACTCAAGTCCCATAGTTTTCAGCTGTTGTAAGTCTCAGAGCAGAGTGGAATCTGTCCTGAAACTTCCTACAAAGAAGATTGTTAGTACCAATTGGGAATACTCAGGTTGGCTCCAAACTGGCTAATCTCAGTGTTGCTGTTCCAGGAAAAACTTTTTTCCATAATTACAGGAGATTGCAACTGTGGAAAAATGAAAGGCAGGAGAAATGGGGAAGCAGATATTCTGGAAATGTAATCTTAGGGAGAGAAAAAGCAACTGGCAGAAAACAAAGCTCTCTTCTCTCATCCACAGACACAATTCAGTCCTGCTATCTTATTCTGTGAATATCGGAAAGAGAGAGAGCAACTGCTCACATTTTGGATTTGAATAAAATTACCTTTTGTGGTATCTGGCAACCCTGATTTGGTTATGGTTTCTGTACCTGAGTGCATATTTATGTAAAACTATCTTATTGTATTCAGGATTTGGGTGCATATTTTAGCATGGTACATTTTTTCTCCTTTAAAAGAAATACATGCTCATTATAGAGAATTTGTATTTAAAAGGTACAAAGGAAAGGGTGAAAAAATCACCTGTGATCTCGCCAAATCATTAATATTTTGGTGTTATTTCTCTTCAGTCTGTGCTTGTGTAGTGACTCCAACCTTCCATTCAGATTGTCAAGAGGCCGTCTTTCCTCTCTGCCCAGAGGCCTCGGGCAGGACCCGGAGGGCAGCCCCCTGGGTTTATCATGCCTCCATGGCGAGAAAACCAGGACTTTTAACCATCGACTAAAGGGCTCTTTTGCGGGGAGTGTTGCCTTTGTTGCAACCAAATTCAGGACGTCCGGAGCCAGGCCAGTGCCGCACAGGGGGAGGAAGGGGCCTCGGTCAAGTGGGAGAGTCTGGTGGCCTAGAGCATCCACCACGGCAGGACACGCAAGTCGCACTACCAAGGTCACTGCCTTTTGGGTGGCAGTTTCTCTGAAGGAGGGCTCAGAAGTAAAAGGAGCCGCTTTCCTGGTGATGTTGCTCAGGCGATGGAACTGCAACGTGGCCTTCCCTTGATGTCATGTCACCCTTTCTATTGCCTCCCGCCTCCCCCTTTCCCAGCCATGACACACTGGGTTTCTGTCCAGGAATGTCCGTGAGCCAAAGTGTTTGGGTCAGGAAGGGGCTAACATCAGCCACACATTGTGCCTCAAACCAGCCTTTCCCTAGCACAGTCACCACCCTGGCATTGGGCTCGGTCCCAACCATCAACCAGTCAAGCACAGGCTCATTTGTGCCATGGTGTCCACGGAGCTCTGCAGTGACAATGCCAGCGAGGTTGCCCATCGGGTCCCTGAAAGGCTGACCATGCAGTGAGAGATCCTGTCACTGGGAATGAAGACGGATCTTCTCCCACTGCCTGGTAAGTATCACTGACTCCTAGTTGTCAGTGCATTGAATTGTCTACCAGTCTCTTCTGTTCTTCATCTTTACTTATCTGAAAAGATTCAAACAGATTGCTGAAGGACAGTTGTTATAAATTGTTTTTACTGATTAAAAACAATATCAAAGACCATATTATAATTAGATAGAAATTTTTAAATTACCAAAAAGCAGGCAATGAGTGATTATCATTGTCAGCACCATCACTTCATTGTGGGACTTTGCCATAGTTTATTTATGATGATACTAGGAGCCCGATGCATGAAATTCATGCAAGGGTAGGCCTTCCTTCCCCCAGCTGCCAGCACCGGCTTCCCTCTGGCACCCGGGACCCGGGCTTTCCTCACAGCCCTGGCTTTGTCCGGAAGGACATCCGGTCTAATTAGCATATTACACTTTTATTATTATAGATAATGTCTCCACTGTGTGATCATACACTCCTAGCAGGAGAGCGTTTTGAATGTAAGCAAATTATACTCACAAAAATTACTGAACAAAACACTTAAATATGTTTCATACCTGTATGTATGAAAATATATATGGGTACATTTTTTTGGTACATGTATATAAATATACAAACTCCATTTTTTTTCTTTCTGCATCTCAGGGAATATTTAAATGTGACCATTTTTTAAAAACTACTGGCTAAAGAATATACTTTTTGCCTTTAAATAGGTTACAACTGAACCTGAGGATTATTAAAACAGTGAGAAGACAATAAGTCTACAGAGAACATCTAGACCATTCCTACAAACAGCAACCAATACCTGTGAATAAATTAACAAATAAAATATGTACCAAGCTTATTTGTGTACATTGGTTGATTTCACACCTAGATGTTCTATAGGAGAAAAAAAAGATAGGGAGAGATCCTAGTGCTTCAAGAAATATGTGAAGGAAAGCGTGGAAGTTCTGGACAAAGCATTGGTGGGATGAAATTCCTGGAGTGAAAGAGCGTGGGTGAAGGCTTGGTCTTGTGAGTGAAAAACCACATGAAAGTCTAATGCAAACAGCAGATGGCCTGAGAGGGAGAGAATGATTTTATGGGTCTTAGGAAGAGACCGGACATTTGCAAGACACTTACAAGCCATTCGCTTTCTAGATTATGAAGGGCAAAATCAAGTTTCAATCTATATTTCTTCTTTGTAGAGTTCCTTCCAATAATATTGCTTCAGACCAATTCTTTCAGAAGGAATAAATGCAGATTTGGTATCCCATAAAGTTAAAAAGATTTCCTTTGGTTACTTTCTTCCTTTAAAGGGAATAATTATCTTGGGAATAACAGAGCACAGACATCATGGCATGTGATTCATCAATAACTGCAGGAAACTTGAATTTGCACAAGAGCAATAGACATCCGAAGTGATCTTTTGGGAAATAGTTGGGAACAAGGTTGGGAATTCCAACTCGGTTTTTTTTCTACCCTAAATTTAGATTATAAATTTTTCTTCTCAGTACTATTTTTCCCTATCTTTGGTCCCCATTGAAGATATCTATTCCATTATCCTAAGAGGTTCTTGACCATTATTCCTGGAGGCATTGCTCCTTCTCCCTCCCTCTTTCTCTTCCCAGCAGAATCCAACCAGGATGGTGGCCCTGGGTTTTGCTGGTCCTCCTGAAAAGATGGAAGAAGGGCACAGTTCTACTAACACACATGAACTCCATCAAACTTCCAGGAGTTTCCTGAAATGTTTACACTATAGGCACCTGGAGCACACTGACTTTCCCTCTTCAAATATTTAGTGGTTTTTAAAAAATATGTATTTTATTGATTTTTTACAGAGAGGAAGGAAGAGGGATAGAGAGTTAGAAACATTGATGAGAGAGAAACATTAATCAGCTGCCTCCTGCACACCTCCTACTGGGGATGTGCCCGCAACCAAAGTACATGCCCTTCACCGGAATCAAACCTGGGACCTTTCAGTCTGCAGACCAACGCTCTAGCCACTGAGCAAAACCGGCTAGGGCCATCCGTATTCTTAAGGTATGAACAAACCCCTTGAACAAACTCCAAAATGCTATCAGTCATTCTCAGCTGGATGTGAATTAGTCTTACCATAAAATCACTTTCCTGCTTTCAACTAGTTGCAATAAGGGAAAGGACATTTGTTTTAAAATGAAGAGAAGGTAACCATGAAGTATGGAGCTTTGTCCCCAGCAGGCTAGACCTGGCAGAGGACATGGACATCTGGAAAGATAATGGTCAGGAGGTCAGGAGGTCAGGGGGGTCAGGGGGTCAGGGGGAAGGATTTGCCAAAATGAGCAAACCGTGCCTTCACCCCTATAGACCATATTCTCCAGATTGCGGGAAAATCGGCCACTGTGGTGCCCCTGAGGTCCCAGGGTAAGTGCTCAGGGTGAAGCCCTGTGTCTTCCTCCTCCAAGGTCTTGGCCAAAAGCATCCACCTCTGAAGGGTCTCAGCGGCGCTTTTAGAGACTCCCTGGTGAGGAGCGACTGCCTGTTACGGACAAAAGCTGAAAACAAACAACATAAGCACAAATCAAAGAGGCCACTTACTCAGGGAGTAGACCACTAGCCCGCACTTCCACAAAACAACAGTCACTTAACAGACTTCTTAAAAAATCATTTTTTGGGGGAGGGGGTTATTTAATAAAATGACAAACACAATGCAGTTTTACAAGGCTTTTTTCTTTTTTTTAACTGTGTCATGTACTGTTTTGCTTAAGGGGAAAAAGTCTTTTATACTCTTGCCAACAAGAGAAGTAGGGAGAGGACTAAGAAGGAATGTTATATTTTTGGATGCTTCTCTGGATAACCCGAAATGAAAGAATTGGCAGATGATATGGAAATAATGGCAGATAGTCCTGCTGGCCCCATATTGGACTCTATCTTGAAAAGACTGTTTATTAGATTATACGGGGCTCTTAAAAATTCAAAGAACTCTTACTTTGACAAACCATTTTTCCATCATCTGGTTAGGATTCCTGGGCCAGTTAGCTCAGATCTGCTATTTCCTCCCCATGTGTTCTGCAAACCATGGGAGGGGAGGGTCATTATTTTGCAGGAGTCAGGAATGAGATGCAATTATGGGGCCTGTGCACAGGATGGATGATATCGTCCCCCAAGCCGGCCAGCCGGCATAGAGGGCTGCTTGTCTGCATTCAGGGACTGCTGACTGAATTTAGCCTGGAATAGCCTATAAGGGCCTTATCAGCCAGCTCTTCTCGTCTGTTTATTTAGAAAGAAACCATTGTGTGATGTGGTTATTCCAAGGAGGCCTGCAGAGCAAGTGCTGCCTTTGACATGATGAATCAGCAGTGCGCACGTGTGTCCGCACGCACAGAGTCCCAGAGGCCCGCCAGCCTGGGACGTGGGGGGAAGCCTCAGACGGGGGCCTGCATCTCTGAAATCTAAGCAGATGGATTCGGAACTGGTGAAAGAATTTGCTGTCCTCAGTCTTAGCCCATCATATTTTGGGGGGAAAGTTTATATTCAGAAATTCAGTGTGTTGGAATGCTGGAATAACAGCAATTTTTGGTAATTTGCCTGGGTTTGCATTTTTGCTTTCTTTGGCCTAATCTGCTTAATTGAGACCTGAACTCTGGCTGGCTGCCAGCATCCACAGAGCATGTGGGCACCAGATTGATTTACCTCTATTTCTGTCGACTGAAAAATGACATTCCTCTCACTCTGTTAGCCTCTCACCCTGGGGAAAGTCATATATTGAAACAACTTGCCTGGAAGTAAATTAAAACTTGAAATAAATAAAGACAGGGAGTGAAAGTATCTATTTTCACACTTATCCCTCATTCTCTAAAGATTGAGATGTCTTAACAAACAATCAAAAAAGAAAATCAGTAGTGAGCACAAACTGATAATTATTGACTAGAAGAGGGTTTACTTTAAAAGAAATATTCAAACACATATTCACATGTCTGCCTCCATGTTCAGGCAGCAAAAGGAACCCCAGACAAGTGTCCTTCCACCTCACTTAACTCTAGAAGAGGAGAGAAACATGTGCACAGTGGAGTTTCATACGAGACAGAGTGAAAGAAGATCAATGTTAGAGATGCAAGCAAGGTGCTCAGAGAGGAAATTCATTTTGTTCTGGGAGTTGGGGAAGGAAGGTTAATGCAGGGGGCCTCTTCTGAACTGAAATTCTCCCCCATTCAGGGCAGCCACATACACACGCACGACACAAACAGCACAAAATGGAACACTGCTCTCACCTCCCATAGAATCAAAACATGTGTGCTTATGTGTGCATGTGTTTATATGTGTGCATATATGTGCATATATACATATGGAGAGGAACTTTTGGGGTTTTTTAATATTATCTTTAAAATTGTGTCTCTTTTAAATTTTCGAGGCATGCCCTACCTGGTTTGGCTCAGTGGATAGAGAGTCGGCCAGTGGACTGAAGGGTCCCGGGTTTTATTCCGGTCAAGGGCACATACCTGGGTTGTGGGCTCGATTCCCAGTACCTGGCATGCAGGAGGCAGACAATCAATGCTTCTCATCATCAATGTTTCTATCTCTCTCTCTCTCTCCCTTCCTCTCTGAAATCAATAAAAATATATATTGAGCCCTGACCGGTTTGGCTCAGTGGATAGAGTGTTGGCCTGCGGACTGAAGGGTCCTGGGTTCAATTCTGGTCAAGGGCATGTACCTTGGTTGAGGGCACATCCCCAGTGGGGAGTGCGCAGGAGGCAACTGATCGATGTTTCTCTCTCATCGATGTCTCTAACTCTCTATCCCTCTCCCTTCCTCTCTATAAAAAAATTAATAAAATATATAAATATATATATATACATATATATATATTGAAAACATTGTTGAGGCATTGTGATAAACTTATGAGAGAAAAATAGTTGACAATTAGTAGATGTATATATTCAATGATTTTGTATAGTATAAATTCATTATACTTAAATACATAATACATATATGCATATATTTGCCATTACTGGTTAGGTTTATATCTTTTTATTGACACAATTCACATTTTGAATTTGATTTGCATTATTATAGTGTACTTTATTGCTCTGCAAGAAATTCCCTCAGGTCTGTAGAAGAGCCTGCTTGTGCTGTATGCCAGACCAGAGCCACCGGAGTTTCTCGACCTGTAACACCATGTCTGCTGAGAGAACATTCTGCCCTGGGGTTAATATGGGTGGTAGCTTCTCTAGTTTGTGGCTTTATGTGTATGTAAAACTACTGGGCCAAGCAAAAAGATAATGAAAATGTCTCTAAATTAATCATATAGAAAACAAAAACACAAATAAATATATACATAATTGTGGATTATTTATTTACTAGAGGCCCGGTGCACGAAATTCGTGCACGGGTAGGGTCCCTAGGCCTGGCCAGCGATCAGGGCCGATTGGGGCCTTCCGACTGCCAGCCGGGGCCTTCCTTCTGGCTGCTGGCCAGGGCCTCCCTTCCCTAGCTGCTGGCTGTCAGCCGGGGCCTCCCTTCCCCAGCTGCCAGCTGCCGGCCAGGGCCTTCCTTCATTCCATGCCGCCCCCTGGTGGTGGTCAGTGCATGTCATAGCGAGTGATCGGTCGAACTCATGTGGGGACAATTTGCATATTAGGCTTTTATATATACAGATACCTGATGCTTTGGTTAGTATTAGCATGATATACCTTTTTACCATCCATTTTCCTTTAAACAATGTATCTTTATATTTACATAAATAACATACATGTATTAAATTATATTGTACTAGAGACCCAGTGCACGAATTCATGCAGCGGGGGAGGGACCGCGGGAGGTTGGCTGGCCAGGGAGGGGGGAAGGGAGGGACCACGGGTGGTTGGCCAGCTGGGGGAGGGATCACGGGAGTTTGGCCGCCGGCCCTGAGGAGGGAGCCAGCCCTCAGGACCCCTGGGAAAGGGGCCACGTCTGCCATCACACACCCTTGGTTCCCCATTCCAGCCTGGGCACGAGGGCCCTGGAGGGGTTGGGGGAGAAGGTGACAGTCGCCGGGCCGGGCATGGAAGTAACAGACACTGGATGCCATTGGCGCCCTGCCACCACGTGGTTCCCCGCCTCCACCCCTCCTTCTCTTGCTGTCGTGCAGCCAGTGGTGGCGGGTGGGCAGCCCCTGGGAAAGGGAAAGGACAGGAGTGAGATAAACCCTTGTGTCGAGGGCTGACTTTCACAGCGAGGGAGCTGTTCTGCCACATACAAAACCCTGACCCAGAAGCAGGTCTCTACAAATGGTTTAGCACCAGGGGCTGATGGGAGCAGACTGGCTAGAGGGAGGGGCTGTGGTAGGTTGCTGTGGGAGTGCACTGACCACCAGGGGACAGCTCCTGCATTGAGCATTTGCCCCTCCCCCCCCCAGTGGTCAGTGCATGTCATAGCGACTGGTCATTCTGGTCATTCAGTCATAATGGTCACTTAGGCTTTTATATATATAGATTGTATATAATGCTATATCTTATATGCAGAATATACCTGGGTCTATTTATGAATAATCAATTATATCATAAGTAAATATGAGAAAGACAAATATGGGTTATTTGAAAAGACTGATAAAATGGACAAACCTCTGGTAAAATTAAAGTTTATTTAAAAAAGAATAGAAGATAGGATTTCCACTCCCAGCCAAGATGGAGTATCAGGAACAGGATCTACAGAACCACCTGAAACCACAAACACACACAACAGAAAAAATAAAAATAAATAAAACAATGGTTTTCAATACATTGAAACATGCATGAGGTAGTAACACCTTAGAAATGGAGGGAGAAATCAGGTAAGACCTGGGATTTCTGCCTTGCAAGAAACTCCAGTACATAGCATGAGGATGGAAAGCCCCAGACTGAGGAGCCAAAGCTAAAAATCTGGAGACACCAGCATGGCTGGAGTTTACTGGGCAGAAAACCAGAGAGGGCAACTGCAGGGAGAGAGCACCAGAGAGCTGCAGAGGTTTCTTGCGTGTGGTCAACCGAGGGCTGAGCAGTGCAGGAACGCGAGGACACGGCTCGAGTTTGGGGGAAGACCTTCCCAAAAGACTGAGGAGGAAGTTTTTTGCACTCAGACAGGCTGGTAGTGATGCCTGTTTCCGCCATCATACAGGAAAACATCATAATTCATCCAGCATTGGAGAGAATATTCAGAAGTGGGGTAATTAGTACCAGACTAAACACTGCTCTGGTCCCTCCTAACAAATCTTATAATCAAGTCCTAAAAGGATCAAACTGTCTCCAAGTAACTCAACAGCATCCCTTGAGAAGAGATCAAGAATATTTGAAAGAATGTTGGGAAAATACCCAGCACCCAAAAAGGTAAAAATCACCATGTCTTACATCCAAACAAGAGTTACCGGGAATGTGAAAAAGCAAGAAAATGTAAACCATAATGAGGAGAAAAAATAAATCAAAATATTATACATTGCAAAAGGAAAGATTGGTGAAAACATAGCAAGAGCTACTATCTGAAATAAAACAAAGGGAAAAAGATGACAAAACAAAATAAAGAAACAAAAATAACAAACAGAGCATCAGTGAGATGTGAGATTACATCAAGTGGCGCAATATACACATCATTGAAGTCTCTAAACGAGGTGGGGAGAGTTTGAAGAAATAATGTCTAATTTTTCCAAATAAATAAAAAAAACTATAAACCCACAGATCCAAGAATCTCAATGAACCTAAAGCAAAAGAAACCTGAAGAAAACCACACCAAGGTATAGCATAATAACATAGCTCATAAAATATGTGAAAAAATGGATTCCAAAAAGATTTTTCATTCAAAATAATGTAAGCAAGAGGACAGTGGAACATTTTTAAAGTACTAAAGGGAAAATAACTGTCAACCTAGTCTGTCAACAAAGTATATTTTTAGATGAAGAAAATAATTTTTAAACACACAAAAGCTGAATATTTAATACCACATCTTCAGTTAGAAGAAAGATGATGCCAGATAAAATATAAATCTACAAAAGAATAAAGACCACCATAAGTCATAACTGTGTAGATTAGTATGTAATATTTTCTTATTATTTAAATTTTATTAAGATATCATTGATTGTTTAAACAAAAATAATTATAGTATCATGTAGGGTTTATAATATGGGTAGAAATAAAATATATGACAATAATTAAAGGAGAGGAGAAGTAGAAGTATTCTATGAAAGAGTTCTTATACTATATGTAGAGTAATATACCACCACTAAAGGTAGACTGTGGTGAGTTAAAGATGCATACTATAAACCCTAAAGAAACCACTAAATTAGCAAAACAAAGAGTTATAACAATAAGTCAACAAAGAAAATAAAGTGAAATAAAAAAATACAAAAGAAGGCAAAAAAATGAGAAAAGTGGGAACAAAAATAGGACAAATAGAAGTCAAATAACAGAATAGTAGGTTTTAATTTAACCCATATTAATAGCCACATGAAATGTAAATGATCTAAACACCCTAATTAACAAACAAAAAATGCTCGATTGGATAAAAAAAAAATCAAGACTCAAGTATATTCTGCATATGATACAACATTATATACAATACAATACAATTTAATACATATTTATGTAAATAAAAGAATACATTGATTAAAGGAAAATGGTTGGAAAAAGATATATTACGCTAACACTAACAAAAATTGCAAGTAGAAATCGATAATCCACAATTATAATTGGAGATATCAGTATCTCTTTTACTAATTAATAGAGCAAGTACCAGTAGATAGAAAATCAGTAATGATATAGAAGACTTGAACAAATAATTTGCCTTAATTGACATTTACAGAACAACCACTCAACAATAGCAGAAAATACATTCTTTTAAGTGTTTAGGGAACAATCACCAAGTACTGGTCCCAGCAGATTGAGGAGAGCAACACAGTGGTTGCCTTGCAGACCGCTAGCATGCTACAGAACTGAGGGAAATGATCCAGTCCTTGGAGAGTGACCTGGACTCTTAGAGAAATCTGAAGGTCATGTTGGAGAAGCCTGCGGGAGGTGGAGACCCGCTAGGCCATGCAGATGGAACAGCTCAACAGGATCCACTGCAGCTAGAGTCAGAGCTGGCCCAGACCCGGGCAGAGGGGCAGTGCCAGGCCCAGGAGTAAGAGGCCCGGCTGAACATCAAGGTCAAGCTGGAGGCTGAGAACGCACTTTCCACCGCCTGCTGGAAGAAGGGGAACATGACGCCCCGGACACCCACTCCATACAATCCGTCCAAAAGACCATTCCCCGCATGACTGTGGATGGCAAGGCTGTGTCTGAGGTCAACGACACCAAAGTTCTGAGTGTTAAGGCAGCAGAAGTGGGGCAGAAGGCCAATAAAAAGTTCAGAGATCATTGAACGTTAAAAAAAAAAAAAAAAAAAAAAGCAGGCAAGGTAGGAATGCAACCCAAACTTTACCCAGGACCTGCCACATCAATGCCTGGTATTATTATTTTTCTATTCTATCCCAGCATCTTAAACCTTGGCAGCCATTCTTTCAGCTTTGTACTCTGCTTCGCTTCTGTAGACAGGACACTCTTCCTTCTGTGAAGGAGCTGTCACCAGGTCATCCCCAGTGCCTCTGGGGTACCTTTGAATGGTACCTGAAACTGAACTGTTTGGGCTCATTCATGCTCCACCACAGAGTAGCCATGTCACTTTGGACAAGTTAAATTCTCTGGGTTTCAGTTTCTTCATCTGTAAAATAGGATTATTAGTAGTACTTAATGAGGATTGTAATGAGGATTACATAGGATAATACATGTAAAGTGCTTAGAGGTAATGTTTAATGTACAATTTTAACAGGGTTTGGTACATAGTTAGCCACATATAAATTTTAGTTACCATTACTATCAAAATGTGATTAAATTTATTCTATTAACCCCCAACATTTTCATATTGGCTCTTGTCACTGTAGAGTTTGCCCCTTAGAAATGGAGAATTGTATGACAGCTACTTGTGATCTCCTGTGGAATTGGATTTTAAACATCCAAAAATATAACTTGGAAAATTAATTTTAGTTTTATTTTTATACCTTCTACTTCTGTCTTTCCGCCCCCTTCATTTCTTGTTTTTCTATTATTGTTCAGTACAATTAAGATAAAAATTACCCACATCTGTTATTTATCTTTTCATCCTTGGGCAAGGCACATGTGTATGGTTCCCGCAAGATAACAGGAACCATATGGAGCCCATGGAATTATCAGTTTACAAATTCAAACTTTTCCAAAGATTGTCCACAAGCAGCCCAAGGATCTTGGGGGAAAGAGTTTGCATTGTGATGTTTATATTCAGCAAACATAATGGTGTAAAACATGCTCACAGCTGGTGCCTCATCAGACTGAAGGAGCTTAAAAGTGGTTCCAAGTGGTTCTCAAACTTTGCTGTACGTTAGAATTGCTTTGGGTGCTTTAAAAAAATCCCTATTCTCATGTCATACCCCACACCAATTAAATAAGAAACTGTTGGGCAAAACCAGTAGCATCAGTATTTTCTTGATTGTGTGTGTGTGGTTTTTCAAGGCAATTCCTATGTTCAGGAAAGTATGAGACACAGCAAGAGCTTTTGAAAAATAATTTTTTTTGCATTATTTGGCCACTATAAGGGACATGCTAAAAGACACCTTCACTTGGAGCTATTTTTACATTCCCCTTAGATGATGCACATATTTAGGTAAAAATTTTAGCCAAGTGGAATCCTAATTAGCCGCCTTAAAGTGCTATCCCTCAATAGCATCCTTCTAAAAAAAAAGGAAACACTGATTTAATTAGGCCCAGAGGATTTAACTTAATCTTGCTCTATGAAAGAGAGGGGGATAGGGGGAGACAGAGAGAGAGAAAAAGAAGAAGAAGAAGAAGAAGAAGAAGAAGAAGAAGAAGAAGAAGAGGAGGAGGAGGAGGAGGAGGAGGAGGAGGAGGAGGAGGAGGAGGAGGAGGAGGAGGAGGAGGAGGAGGAGGAGAGGAAGGAAGGAAGGAAGGAAGGAAGGAAGGAAGGAAGGAAGGAAGGAAGGAAGGAAGGAAGGAAGGAAGGAAGGAAAGAAACTCAATCTATTTGTCCAATTTTCAAGTCAATTGCTATTCATTCAACAAGTTACATCCTGGGCTTAACACAAGCTCTGTGTCTGTTACGCTTAATTACATACAGTTGGCCTTCAAACAGAGATCAGAAGGTGACATACAAGGTATGTTTCAGGCACCAGCTGGCTCCAATTCAGTGTCCTGGAAAAAGCCTTGCTGAACAGTGGGTCACTTTGCAGAGGATGGCCCATTGGATGCTGCTTGGAAGACAATCTGCTTTGATCTTGAAGAGCATTTTCACTCTCATGAAAACCTCTGGGTCTCACAGCTCCCTACAATGGTCTTAGTGTCTGTAGAATCCTTTCCCATGTTGCCTTCTTATTGCAGAGGAACAATGAGGCACTTGAGTTTCTTATAAAGAACTGTGTTGCCATCAAGAACTGGATCCCTCATCTTGTTGTTTTTTAAAGAAATAATATTTCAAACAGTAACGCCCCTTTGCTATGTAAAGTTGCCTTGCTGTGTAGAACCAGCTTCTGATTGTTTCAGGTTAATGATTTTAGTGATTAAAGATTATTTGTAAAATGAGGGACTGTGTTTGAAATAATATAACTCTGAAGTGATTTCTAGTTCTTAGTCTAAGATTGTCTGATTTTGAGCCTCTAGCATTAGTTTCATGTAGTGTTGTTGAGGTCAGACAAAGGTTTAAGTACCAATTTCATAATTTATCTTGAGCAACTTATTCTTTCTGGGCCTCAATTTCTGCACCTCCAAAAAGGAGTTTATCATTACACTTGCTCCTTAGGTGTAGAGAGTCAGATGGCTAAAAGCATGGCTTCCAGAATCAGGCTGCATGGTCTGTACCCTAGCCCCAGCAGCTTAGCTACATCACTCTGGACATGTAACATTGCCATGCTTCACTTCCTTCACTTATAAAATTGGGATGTTTACAACGAGTATGACATAAAGTGGTCATGTGCATTAAACTCAGCACAGAGCCTGGCAAATAATAAACATTTAAAAATAAAATAATTGCTATCATCATTATATCATCCATGTAAAATGAGACTGCATAAATAACTTGTAGATACCTGAGACATGTACCCTCTCATCCATCCTTGTCTCCTCTTATCTCCAAGGGTCCTCAGTCCCCAAGGCCTTTTGGACACCGTGAGGACAAGGGTAACTGGCTCATCTTTCACTCTCCAACAACTAGCCCATTCCTGTGCTTTGTCTCTATGCTTCTTCACAGGCAGCAGTTTTACCAAATGTTTGGCTACTACATAAGCTGGGTTTCCATCTTTCCACTCTACTCTATTTCTCCTCTACCTACTTTTTGACCAAGTCAATACCATCTATATTAAGTTTGTATCATAGCAACATCTTTCTTTCAAGGTACCAGTTTCAGTATTACTGATGGCGGGCTGTGTTGTGATTGAGAAGATGATGTTGTGTTAATCCAGATGAAAGAGGATGATGGCTTACACAAGAGTTTTAGCAGTGGAAGTGAAAAGACATGGTCAAATTCCAGATAAAACTTAGAGATAGAATCAACAGGACAGGCTGATGCATTGGATATGGAGGGACTAGGAAAATAAGATAAGAACCTCCCAGGTTTTTGATCTGCCTAACTGGGTGAATGGTAGTCCCATTTTCCAAATTGGAAACATCTGACATTTGGTCTGAGTGAAGTATGAAAGACTAAAAGAACCCAACCAAACATTTATGTGAAAAATTTAGGGGATAAAAAAAGAAACAATAAGTAAAGAGACCTGAAGAATGAAAAGAGCTTGGTTTATTTGTGGAACAGAAATAAGGTCAATGTGGCTAGGTTGAGAGTTTGCTTGTTTGTTTTAAGAATAAAAAAAGATAATTTTTATTTGCCATTATTAATTCTGTAAGAATATTTAATGTACTCATATGACAAAAGCAACACAAGATGTTATCAGTTTCAAACTTGCTGAAATTGTTTTATAATATACTAGTAAATCTATTCAACTGTAAGGTAGATGATTCAAAATTATTTTGAGGAACCAGACAAGTCTAAATCATTTTGGTACATTTTATCATGACCTCAAGTAAGGCTGGCATATTAACTGTTGCATAGACTTTTAAAAAGGTTAAAAAAGTATTAAATTCAAGTCCTTATCTACTAGAAACAGAATTTTTACTAGATAACAAATTCAAGTAATTTACAATTTGATATTAAAATATGATATTTGAATCCAAGAGTCAGCGAAATCTTTTATTTTATCTCTTACTAGCGTTCCAGTTGCAGGAAAAATCCTGCAATAGGATTTCCTGCTGCACTCTACCCCGCCTCCGCTCCGCCCTTGTCACCTGCCCCGCCTTCTCCTCCACCCGCCTGCGTTTCCCTTCGCCCCGGCCCTGACTTCGCTCCTCCCTTCTCCTCCCCCCCCCCCCCCCCCCCCCCCCGGCTGGCTTGCTTCTTCGAAGCTTTACTCCCTTCTGCAGCTCTTGGCTTCTTTCGACACTGTCTTGATATGCAAATTAGCCGCCATCTTTGTTGGGGCAATTTGCATACTCGTCCTGATTGGTTGGTGGGCTTGGCTTGGCTGGTGGGCGTGGTTTAGGTGTAGCGAAGGTGCGGTCAATTTGCATATTTGTCTATTATTAGATTAGATATTTCACAGTGTTGGCCAGAATTTAGCTGTGTCGAAATACTTAATTGTTGAAATTGTAGGGCAAAACCCTACAGAATAAATGGAGCACTGAAAATTATACCACTGGGTCCGGGGCCATAGCACAAGACAGGGAATAGATGAGAGTCTTGCAGGCGAACTTTAGGTGTAGGGGGGTCCGATAGGCATGAAGTACAGCCACCAAATCTGGGTGCCACATCTTCTGCTGTGTTAGTACAGTCACTGCTTGAGTAGGTTTCTACTGTAATTTTTGGCATGAATACCCACTTTTATATTCTAAATAAATACATTCAGACTTCTCCTTTTCTCTTTGAATCTAATGTTTCTCTGGTCTAATGGAGACCATCACAATTTTGCATACATAGAAAACCTTTTATTCATGAGATTTTGAGTACTTGGGCAGAATAAACAACTCTAATAATTTTCCCAGGTCCCTGAAGCCCCAAATGCATTGGAGCTCACAGTGTTCCCAGAGCACTGGGCCAGTGCAGACACCATTTTGCCTCCATCCCACCAACCCCCTCTTTTATATTAGAAAATATGCCTAAGAACAATGTACCACACATTTTTTTCCAAGAAGTTTTTCCCCACAAAGTAAGTGTCCATGAAAGGTCACTTCCTATTGGATGCCTTTTCTTATCATTCCCCTCACCCTACCTCTACCCCGTACCACCCTCCTCAGAATTTACTACTTCCTCCATTTCTACCTTCCTTTTATCCTGTTCAAATCTCTACCATGATTTAGTTAGGACTATGCACTTTACAATTAGAAAGTCCTGAACGTGAATTCTAGATCCTCCACTAACTAGTTGTGTGCAATTGGGTTTCAAGGTGATCATCGAAAACAAATGTAACAATTGACTGACCACAAGAAATTATTATAAAGGTCACAGAAGACAATGAGGTAAAAAAACTTAGGACAGTACCTGGTACACAGGCTGTGCTTGGTCCCTGGTTACCCTCAAGAGCAGTGATCCCAGAAATAGTAGTGTTTTCACCAGCATCATTATCTCTACTACTTTGCCAATTTCAATAGTTTTTGGCATGTCCTTGCTCATGTGTCTTTCTCTACGAGGTTGTTTCTAAGCCCACAGTGACTGGGCCCCGATTATTGTCCTTGTTTTCCAGCCACTAAACACGGGACCTTCATAAATGTTGGTTGAATTTATGAATGAACGACTTTTGCCCATAATTAGTATTTTCCGTCTTTTTTTATATTTCCTAGACAACTTGCAATCCTCAAACAATCAACAAGTGGCAGTTTAGTCTGAATTCCAACCTTCTTTCCCTTGCCAGCTGTTTATCCAAACAGTCGGGGACACTGACAGATTTGAAATTCCGCTCAGGCCAAAAAGATAAGTCAAACGAACTCACTGTTAGGCGAGGAGAAAAGAAGAGCTTTACTTATGGTTAAGTAAAATAAAATCAGCAATCCTTAGTAACGAGAATCATCTGTTTATTCCTGTTTCATTTTATCTGAGTTGCAACATCTTCACATTTAATTAATTTTATAATTTGATTTGTGGTCATCGATAAAATCTCATGGAATCTCAATGCTATGGTATTTAAAGATCCTGAGTAGGTTCAATGCAATGTATGAATTTCCTCTGCAGCAACTTGAGTAAGTACTTCACAGAGCTTCCATTTAACGAGGGCCCCACTGCGTCCCTAGAGATCCTTATATCAACAGCTGTAAGAAATGTAAGCTACACGAATGCCAGGTGTTTACTAAATGACAGGCACTTTCTAGATGCTTTGCATATGTTACCCATAATTTTCAGGGCAGTTATTCATAATTCTGGGAATTATACATAGAGATATAGAATCAGTCACACTTTCAGTTGCAGGTAAGAGAATATTTGACTTAATTTGCTTAAGCATTAATTATCTCATATGACAAGAAGTATGAAGGAGGACAGACAGGATTCATTTAGCAATTTCACAGGGTTACCAAGGACCCCTCGGGCTCTTCCCAGCCATCCCTGGAGCCGTCTTTGGCAAATTGGTTTCATCCTTGTGACTGTCACCTCCTGGATTCAAGATGCTGCCACTTCTCCAGGAATCATGTCCAGCCCCAGCAGCCCACGTGGGAAACAAGAGAAAAATGCTTTTCTCCTTTTGAGGCTCTCCCTTAAACCGTCCCTTTCCATTTCCTTGGACAGAAGCATTTATTATTCATGCTCGCCCTAGAGCACTCACTGGTGAAGGAGAATGGAATTATTATTGCTATTTTAGATCAATCAGAATTTTCCCTGGGCCTGGATCTTCCCTGAAATTGAGAGATTTCTGTCAGTTATCTGAATCCCAAATCTAGGTCCTATGTGTAAAGAATAAAATGTTAAATGCTGTTTGGTTAAAAATGAGCTATATCATAATTATTATCACCCATTTATGGCTAAAAAAAAAAAAAGAGGTTCAGAGAAGTTAAACAGTATTTTCAGGGTTACACAAATAACAAGAGGAAGATAGGATTTCAATCTTTAACACCACCACAAAATTAGGGTCCCTTGAAATATCTGAGGCTTGCTAAAAGGAGGAAAACCTCTCAGGATCAACACATTTCTGATAAAACAAATGAGAAGAGCATAGATAAAAAGTACTTTTACACTTCTGCTATAAGCCAGGCACTGTGTTACTTACACTATCTCAATAACACTTAGAGAAGGGCCAGAGAGGTTAGGTAATTAGCTGGAGATCACACAGTATTTCAAGGTGGTGTGTTAATTTGAAACCAGATATTCTAATTCCATAGCTATGACCTCTGCATGTTACTTCTCTGTCCTTTTGTATGAGCACACAAAATAGTGTGTCTTGAATAAAAATGGACTGTATGAGCTACAAAGTACAGAATCAAGTAAAGGGTTGCTGGGGGAGGTAGGTAGAGAGCAGGTGGTTACCCAGGAATCCCTTCATTCCTCTGATTGCCTGGTCTTCAGTCTTCAGATTGCATTGACTGTCCTGCTGCCCACGGAACTGGTCCCTCAGAAATGGCAGGTCTGCTGCTGGCATTGCCCCATAAGCCTGTCACAATCCAAATTCTTACTTATTTAAAAGGAGCCACCCATTTGCAGCCACGGGAACAACTTGGTGGCTGTGGGTGGTGTGGGCTGGTAGAGTGACCCAAATCACCTGACTTGTACGACAACCCTCATCTTCTATCCTGACAGTCTGCCTCTGCGATGTCTGGGTCTGAAAGTGGAAACTGATGTTGAGCTGAGATGGGCTCATAATCACTTCTGCAGAGCTCCGACTACCTGTCCCAGGCAATTCTCTGTGTGGAAATTCTCCGTAACGAGGGGTAATATGAGTGGTAAGAAGTTCCAAAGAGCAAACCTCAAAGTATCTTTCCAGAAGTTTCTACAGGGAGTAGGAATGAGGAGAGCCTCCCAAGGCTTTGTAGCTAAGTAGAGCTTCGGAGGCCGGCGGGCTTGGTTTGGAGCATCAGCTTTGCCACTTACTGGCTTAAGATTAGCAACTTGATTCATTTCTTTCAATTCCTTATTTGTCAGAACAAGGCTGACGAAAGTGACCTCTGAAGGGCCTCAAGCCCAGCACACTGCCAGCACACAACAGGTGCACACAGCTCCCCCAGTTCCCTTCTGAATTGGCACATTGCCTCCCACCTGGGCCAGGACTAAAAAGCTTACCTTCTCCCAGGCCCGGCGTCTAGTGCCCAGCCTTACAGTGAAGAAAAGCAAGGAAATGTAAAGGTGCCTTCAACATTTGGTAGTCATCAAACACGAGCCCCCGAGGTCGAAGGTCAGTTTCTGACATTACAGCGAAGGGAAGCCAGTTGCCTAGAAGTGGGAAAACTGTCTGGCAATTAAGAAAATTTATAGATATTTCTCAAAACTTCTTGGGGCCTGGGTTCGGAGAAAGGGGAGGATGGGGCATTGGTATGTATGTGATCAAAAGCTCACATAAATCCAGATCCAATTAGCCTCACTGCTCAGAGATATAAAAAGACAAGGAGCCATCGAAAAGGCCGAAGGAATCTTCAGCAAGGTTTTTCCAGTGGGAACAGCAGCCACGCCTGCTTCCTTTCTCTGTCTGCTGGGGCCAGCCCCTGGGGTCAGAGCAAGACTCATCCTCCCCTCCCTTGATTTTCTCCACAGCCTCCAAAGGGAAGCTCTGAGTGAGAGACGCTTTTACAAACTTGGATAAGGCCTCACTCTCTAATCCAGAAAGCAGATGTTTTTTTGACTCAGTCTTGGCAGTAAATGCCACTTTTTAAAAATGCATTTGTTTATCTACTTATGTATGTATCTATTTACTTGTTAATTGACTTTTTTTTAAAAATGATGTTTATTTACTTTGACGAAAACGTGTGCCTAATTTAAATATGTCCTACACAGCGACCATTTCAATAGTCAGGGTTTCCACGTTGGCTGCGTTTTTTCCTTCTTTGCATAGATTCCCAGCTACAGAGAGGATGGCTGGATCCTATAACTTCTTGGCAGCAGTCTCCAAAAAAGGAAGCAGGGAAGTTCTTTTCCAGGACCAAATTGTTTGCACTCTTTGTCTTGACAGTGCCACCTGACCCCCCTGGGAAGGCTTGGGTTTCTCCACATCCATCACGTCCACAGAGGCCGTGTCAGGAGCCGGCGGGGCCTCTTCCTCGCCCCGCCACGCTCACTATTCACCGCATTGTGTGCCGCAGACCAGCGCCCGGGACGGAAAAGGTACATTCCTGTCCGGCCTCTCAGGACACTGACCCTTTTGTGCGCTGCCTTTCCTCTCTTGTTCCCGTATCTTTGACCCCCCCCACCCCCACCCCCACCCCCCACCCCCCGCCCCATCCCTGTTCAGAGCCGTTTCAAGTGTGATCTTGCAAGGTATCACTTTGCTGAAAATGTTGGCCCATAACCATGGGCATTCAGATATGAGTAAGAAGATACGCGGGTAATAAAGCCAAGCATAACAGCCAGCGCGTCGGGATTCCTGAGCGCGTTTCGCAAGGCGGGATCGCGTTGCAGCCGATGCCGGGGGCCTCCATGGGGCTCATCTAATCGGGGGTGCACCGGGGCGCCTCTCAGCCGCGGCCCTGCGCACGTGAAAGGGCTGTTGGACCATCGGAGGCTCTGTGGAGTGCATCATCGTGAACATGCTCCCGCTTGATTTATATATCCTTTGGAACATTCCTTCCCTGTGGCAGTCAGACTTAGATGCATGGTGGGGGTAAAGGTTTAGCTGATCAGAATCAAGAGGCATAAGTAGGCCTGCAAATTCCCTATCAGGCACCAAGGCCAGAGTGTCTCGGTACTGCTTAGGCTAAGAATTCGGCAGGAATGGGCCTAACCTATTTCACCTCTGCCTTTTTTTCAGAGGTGAATGAAGGCACTCTTTGCTCTCTCACATGATGGGAGCCCCGAGACTGCCTAGCTTCCCTTGAGGAACGCACCCTCACTAAGCCTGTTCTGAGATGCGTACTAGACCCAGGCTGGGTGCTGGAGATTGCACACTCGGGGTCTGCAGGGCCTCCTCACAGGGTGACAAGGAGGGCATGTGAAAAGGTACAGGGGTGGGGTGGAGACCACCCCAGGGTGTACGCTCTATCTAAAGCGACAGCCTCCGCTCCACTCCCAGGGGACTGCAAGCGGGGCAACATTTTCTGAATTTTTTTTCCCCCCAAGAAAAGTCAGAAATTCAGATGCTTAGGTGGCATCGTTAAAGGTTGGCAACTAATTAGAATTTTTAAAGAATCTTCTATGGAAGTAAAAGAGTCTGTACTGAATTCGGCCAGGAGGATATCAGTTTTTAACCTCTGCAACAGACTGGGACTTGGGAATTCGTCTCTAACTACATCACCCGGGGCTCTATGAGTAGAGAGTTAGTGACCTTTTTCCCATGACATCCATGGATAATGATCCAGGCAGAGGGATGCTCACCCACAACACATCCTATGCGCCTTCCGCCCTGGCCAGCACACATTTGAGGATGAATCAATTACAGTTATGTGTTTTCTACGGATGCTATTACAAATTACCACAAACATGGCAGCTTAAAACAGCACACATGTGTTACCTTCACAGTTCTGTAAGTTAGAAGCGTGACACAGTTTTCAGTGGGCTAAAATCAAGATGCCAACAGGGCTGCCCTGGCCAGGTGGCTCAATGGTTGGAGCATCGTCCTGTAAACCAAAGGATGGCGGGTTTGATCCCTGGTCCAGGCACATATGAAGGCAACTGATGGACATTTCTCTCTTTCTTTCTCATTCCCTCCCTCCCTCCCTCTTTCTAAAGTCAGTAAGAAAAACATGTCCTCTGGGGAGGGTTTTTAAAAAAAGATGTCAACAGGGCAGGATTCTTTTTTTTTTTTTTTTTTTGAGACTCCCGAGAAAAATCTGTTTCCCTGTCTTTTTCAGCGTGTTGAGGCCTCCTGCATTCCTTCGTCCGTCTTCACACCCAGCGATGGCAGGGGGAGTCCTCACGCTGCGTCACTCTGACCTTGCTTCCGTCGTTGCATCTTTTTTCTACTCCCTGCCTCCCTTCCATTTTTAAGAATCTTTCTGATTATGTTGGGCCCACCTGAATCCAATGTATTATCTCTAGTATTATTTAATCCTCCCCCCCCCCCCCGCAGGAATTATAGAGTCCACATTTATAACTAACCAAGCTTGGGTGGATCTTGCATCACTTCACTTGGTTCCATAATTGAAGATTGAAGTCCAAAGTTAAGTAATATGTATCCTCTCTCTCTCTCTCTCTCTCTCTCTCTCTCTCTCTCTCTCTCTCTCTCTCATACACACACACACACACACACACACACACACTTGTTTTTAACCTGGGAAGTTCAATTGTACAGCCTATCTTCCTTATGGATCACAGCTAAACCTGAGAGCCCTGGCGGTTCTCTCTCAGAAACACAGATGGTCCCCAAATCAAACTTCGCAGCTCACCAATCCCAAGTGCTGGCCTCTCCTGCCAACTCACCCCTGGAAACTAATTTTAAACTCTTTTAGCAGAGAAAAATATTTGGATCTTTGCCTATTTTGCAAAGGCTGAGCATCAGATTACACACTCAGAGCTTCTGTTTTTTTAATATTATGTGTCTGTACTATTTAAACATACATGGAAAGTAGTCTTTTTTCCCTAACAAACTAAAGCTTGCCGGCGCCAGGATTGCACTGTGACTGTGACCATTACGTGAGTGGTGTCACTGGGATGAAGTCGGCGGCCTCGGTGAAATAGTCTGACTACACAGCAGGGAGCCAGATTGGGACATGGAATGTGGGCCTTCCCTCGGCTTTTCTGGAAAGTGAGATAATAAAACTCACTAAGACTTTCCATTAATTACTCCGGTGTCACACCCTGTGTCTCACAGTAGATGATGGCGAGCCGTGAGATACTGAAATGTGCTTCTCCTTGTATTTGTGGAGACTCTTTTTAATGAGAGGATTTTTCCTTTCTCCACCCTTTTTTCTTCCACTTAAAAGACTTTCTTAGTCCGTGTATCGAAGCTGCATACGCACATGTGTTTTGTGACGCTGCATATTTCAAGAGGAAAGAGCAAGATCCTTTGAACATACTTTTCAAGAGTCTCAACTCATTAAGAATCTATTTTATCTCCCATGTCTGTGAATAGTTTGCAAGTGATGGGGCCGCTCACCCCTACGTTGCACACAGCATCTGGAGTGTGGACTTCGCTTGGGAATTGGTGAGCATTTGAACAGCAGCTGCACCGAAGTTTCCAATTCCACGGTCCAGGCGGGGAAAGTCAGCTGAATAAATTAACAATATAAATAATGTTTCAGAGGCTTTTTGAAACCAGTTAAGAAAACAAACTATTTCCAATCACTTCAGACGAGTTATTGACGTTCCAAACTCTAATAACAAATTTATTGTTTTGCTTATTATGTTGGGCGTTCCAATTTTCCCTGCTAGAAAGCCCCTTATTGGCATGGTTTAAATTATTATATCTACCTGAGATAAGTAAAATTACCACGTACTAAATAATATTTTCACTTTTTCAACTAGTCTTTCACTCCGTGTAATGATCTTTGACTCCATCTTTCATTAGAGTCACCGTTTTTTGCTGCTCCCTCCCTTTCCTCCCACTAAGAACTCGGTTTTGATTTCTAAGGACTTGACAAGTGTTGTGCAGCCCCAATTCTTGCTGAATTCACCTGTGCCCTTAGCCCTGGCTGATAGGCAAGTTGGGTTTCACAGACTGGCGGCAGAGACTGGCAATAACAGTACACGGACTGGTGGAATCTTCCTGTGCCACACACTTCAGCCCATGCTCTCTTGGAGGAGGCCTCACTTTTCTCACACGTGGAGGAAGAGCTCACGCTTTTGATCCACCTGCTACGTGCCATACTGTGCTAAGCACTTTACAGGCATTACCTTATTTCATCCTCCCAGACTCCCATGACAAAAGCACCATTGTCCTGAGAACTTCCTTTTCTACTTAGAAGAGCATGGATTTAGGCCGAAGACCATCTGATCCCAAAGATCATATGAGTATATGGACAGGAATTGCAACCTTAAGTCCAATAAAATATCCAATAAAATACAACATTTTTTAAAGAAAAGCAGAAACAATTTCACAAGCCAGCCACTTCAGTGGAGCAAATTATGTTGTTGAATTTAAGAAAATGATTATCTTATAAATAGTACTATAAGCCATTGTTGGAATAAATCATTTTGAGGAAAATGCTGGTGGAGCCTAAAATCCTTGCAAACTGAAGATTTTAGAGATGGCTCAGATAGAGATGAAGACAGGGGGTTGCTCTTCTTTTTTTTTTTTTTTGTATATTTTTATTGATTTCAGAAGGGAAGGGAGAGGGAGAGAGAGATAGAAACATCAATGATGAGAGAGAATCATTGATCGGCTGCCTCCTACAAGTCCCCCACTGGTGATTGTGCCCACAACTCAGGCATGCGCCCTTGACCAGAACCCAACCTGGGACCCTTCAGTCCACAAGCAGACGCTCTATCCACTGAGCCAAACCTAGGGCTGTCTCCTTTTTTGAGAGCTCCCCAGGGAGAGATACTGTCTAATTAGCTTCTGAATGGGACAGAATGGTAAGTCGTTAATTTACAATAAGACAGACTCGTAGTGGCAATGAGGAAAAAGTGTTGCTAGAATCATCTTTAGAACTCAGGAATTCAGTCTAATCCAGCTTCCCCACCACCACTTCTCTTTTCCGTGTTACTAAAGATATCTATTTAACACGTTTTGAACATCATTCCCTTTGCCTGGGAAGCCACCTCTACTTGTACTTCAAGCATCATAAAGTTTTGCCCTCCAGGAGATCTTCCTGCCTCTTGGAATATGACTTCTGTTGTTTCTGTCCTCCTACCCAACTTCATGAACTGCCTCAGTGTATTGGAATTCCTGGTCTGCATGTTTACATCTCACTAGAGGTCAAAGACTCTAAGAGTACACACTGTCTTTTTCAGTGCAACATCCCCATGGCTTTGTTAAGTGACTTTACATGTTTTGGAAATGAACGACTCTCATTTGAACTCATCCTGAGGTCTATAAACCGGTGTTTAAAGCAATAAAAGTAAGAGACAAAATGGCAAAATGTTACCGTTAGTGACTTGATTTTTTATTGGACTATGGAATTCTAGAGCTCTGTTGGAACTTTTCGTGTCAGAGCCCAAGTTTCTGCATTTATAAAACATGAGAGTTGAAATCATAAACTCCAAGTGATGTTGCCACAGCTAGAAATAGCTAGAGCCAGGGACTGACCCTTAATCTCTGGATTCCAATCTACTTTTCCTTGTATCACAAATCCTACTAATGGATTTTCCTAACTTAGCCTTGACTTTGTAGTCAAAATCTCAGCAATGTGAATTCCAGTAAGGCCTTTTAGACCTAAATCCCCAATTCAGCATTTCATAATTTGTTTGAAAGAAATGATCACTAGCAACATTCTAAGTCAGATACAAGATACAGATAATGAAAACTACAGATTGTGTGATACTGGAAACAACAAAAGGAAACTTCTCTCTCTCTTTTGTTTACAAACTGTGGCTGTCTATGCATCAAAATACTCCTGAGGTTTAAGAAAATATTAGTGAATAAATATTCAGAATATTCTGAATATAACTTTCAAATTTCAAATATTAAGTTAACAAATATATGTGGCCCTAAGAGGAGTCAGTAGTTATCAACAGTTAGATATAACATGTTGTCTTCCAGGTAGAAGATTGTGTGGATTCAACCATAAACCTTGCCACAAAGAACAATAACATACATTGTAAAAACAAAATCATTGGATGCAGAGAGAATCTCTTTAGGCCCAATTTTGTCCTGCCAATTGCAGGAAGAAAACTTCAGAATGTATGGCAACCAATTCAAAAGGAACACTTCCTTCAAAGTAAACCAAACTAGTTTTACAAATTAGAAGCTATTTTAACTATCTGAACTTCAAGCAGATGGAGGGAATGAATATATCCAGTACACAGCTGTCTTTACATTGCCCATTTTGTTACTATGAAGTACAGTAAAAGAGACTGATCCCTAAAGGAATGAGATATGTTCTTCTTCTTTTTTCTTCCAAAGAGAGTGGCACTTTCATGATTTTCCACAAAACAGCTGCAAAAATACCTACAGTAGAGCATCTGGAATTCTTAAAAGTGACTTGAGGATTTGTGGCTAATGAAACATTGTGAAATAACACTCACCATGTTGTAAAAAAATACCCTTAACCATTTATTAGCATTCTTTAAGACAAAAATGAAAGGTGCCCTAAGCATATTAGCCTAGCTTGATTAGAAGAAAACACAAAAGTGACAAAGAAATAATGTAAATAGATGCCTTGCCAGAAACAGATCTTGACATGGTAAGACATTTAAATCTCTTTTAAAGTTTATGAGGAGCAGTGTGATAAAATCCCAACATGATGGCTGTAGCTTAAAGTGTTTGATCTGATTCTGAAGCATCATCAGTAATAACTTACATGTTCTTTTAAAATGTGGTTTCCTATTTAGACCAAGCACTGTTCCCAGAAAAATAAAAAAATAAAAAGAAATTCTCTTAAAGATGGTTTTCATTTTTACCTCTCACATAACAGGACTATCAAAATGAAAGCAATGGCCTTTCCATGAGAACTTGGGTCAAATAAACCATGTATTGTTCCATCTTAAAATGAAACATCTGGCTGATTTAAGGGGGGGGGGGAGGGAACTAGCTTAATTATTCCTGAGTATCTAACAGAGAGAGGTTAACTTCAAAATCTGTATGTCTTTCCAAGGTGGACATGGAAGAAAAAAACAAACCATGAAGTTATTTTTGACTTGGGAAAGTAGATCTGGAGGTAATTTAGTGAACACAAATTACCGGTGACAAGGGAAGAAATAATTTATTCTCCTGGTGAGTCTTCTTATATGAGTGGGCAGTGCAGAGCTGTCAGCAGGGAAAAGGCATTTGGATGGATTTAAAAATAATTGAAATCTGAGTCCAAAATCCTATAAGATATTCAGGGTATCATATGAAGTTGATATTCCTTAGAGAAGTTTCATTTCTAAACTGAAGCATGAGGGTGAAACTATGGGATATAAATTCAGATGGAGGAGGATTTATAGCTGGGAAATAAACATGTTGGAGGGATGGCTAACCCTTAAATGTTTCTTAACAAATTCTTCTTTTAGCCTCACTTTTATTTTTTTTCCTGGGCCTTCAATCTAAGGGTCTCTTCTCACTGGAGTATTTATAGATGTCTTTGGAGGCCCTTTCTAAGCTCTGGGGGTTTTCTCAATGGCTTCTCCTTGAACGTGAACCTTGGCTCACTTCACTGACCATTAATTCCAGATATAATCCTCTTGGAACCATGTTGTCCTTTCTCTGCTTGAACCATGGCGGATGGGTAGGATGGGACAATGACTTGGTAGCTGGCAACGCGTCCCCCAATGTCTTGTTTTCTCTTTTCCACTTGGGCATCACTTAAGACTAAAGGCGTGATCAGACTTTCCTGGAGGTACAGAGAGGAGCTGCAAGGCAATACCTTCTGGAAGAGGAAGACCTATAACTGTACTCTAAATCTGCCTTCTCCCATAGTTCCATGGAAAAGCACCTTCACTGAGGGGACATACTGACCACCACCTGGCCCGCACCTCTCCCAATCATTTCTTCTTATAAGCTACTTGCTGTGAAATTCCACACACCTTTTGGAAAAACCCAATCTTCCTCACAGGCCTCTCCTAGGGTCTGTCCAGCTCTGTGATGCTTTCACTCTTTCTGATGGAGGGGTGTGTGTGTGTGTGTGTGTGTGTGTGTGTGTGTGTGTGTGTGCATTTGCATGTGTAGCTATAGTAATAGAAGGAGTTGTAACAATAGCAGTATACAAGGTGGGTGGCAGGGGTGGCACCAAGTGCTTTTCATGACAAAATGTCTCAGAAAAGAAAATTTTGTGTGGAACCAGGAATGAATACAGAAACTCTGTATTTTCAGGATCTGCCTGAAATAAACTTGTCAGTTTGTTGGCCATTTTTATCTTACCAAGAATCAGATTGTGCAACAAAGCATTTGCTCAATGAGTCCCACAAAATTAGAGAATCAAAAAGCGTCTCACATGAATTGTACATTTTCTCACTGTAGCTTTTTACTCTCATTCTTCTCCATTTATTGTTTAAGCTAGTATGGAAAGAGCGGGGGAGAGAGCTAGCAAGGGGAGTGGGTAAGGGTGTCTGATGATTAGAACTTCAGCCCCAGTGAAGGGAACAAGAGCTTGGAATGAGCAGCCTGAGGCCCAATTTCAGTCATAAGGTGTAGCCAGTTATTATGCATTAGGTGGTCTACCTACAGGTCACTGAGAATTGCGTCTACATTAGTAGGATGTTTGTTGTGAATGTACTGTGTAGGAGGAATGGAATTGTTGCTATTTAAAGAAAACAATCAATAAATTCATATATTAGAGTTAATTTTCAATTATGAAAAAGAAATAACTAGCACAGAGACATATGATTTGTTTTCAAAAATGGATATTAACTCAGGGGCTCAGAATTTTGACTAAGATGAATCCAAAATGACCAGACAATTTTAATATTATGCTGGTCAACAAAACTCAAAAATTAGTCTTTGGATATTTTTTTCTTTCAAGGATGAAAATATTGATTCCTAACCCATGGTTGTGAGTTATTTTGATAGTTCTCTGATTCCTCCAAGAACTTTTAGGGAAATTTTAATTTTAAATCCCATGAAAAAAATATGGGTACTCATGATTCAACATTTCATTATTTTAGGGGGGGATTGAAGGTTTAAGTGGAGTCATAAAATCAAAACAAACAATTTAATGTTGCAACTCACTTAATGAAATTAATTCCAGGATACAAAAGTCACTATATTGGTAGAGAATTTCCTAGACAAGGTTATAATTAAAGTAAGAGAACTTCTCATCAACACGGGGCCTCCAGACTTGGCATAGCCTTGTTTCCAGGGGAAGGAAATAAGCATTACACATTCTTTGAACCTATCTTCACTGCTTTGAAAAAGAGAACAAAAGGGAGAGCTAGAGCCAGAGAAAGGGGGAAAAAAAGGAGGGAGAGAATGTTAAGGAAACTATGACGCATAAGGAATAAAAAGAAAGAACATCTGCCAGATAATTGGCAAATTCCTTCACAAAGAGAACATTTAAAACTATTATTTTCTACTCCAACTTCGGGAACTACTTTAAAGAGGAAAGTAGAGTAGGGAGTGAAGAGAAGTGACTTCTTCCATACTGTTATTTTAAATCTCGATATTCCATTTGGCCCCTGATTTGAACCAAATTAATCTGATGTCCACAGGCACTGCTTTTTAACAAACTAAGTAAATTATATATTTTCATTTTCTTCAGTTGCTGAAGAAAGGGGTGAATTGTATTTTCACTCAGGCAAACCAAAAGGGGAGCTGGGAATGGTTGAGTCCCATGTCCAACTGGCCACCAATACATTAGCTTACAAGATTAGCTGGGTCTCTAGAAGAAAAATGGAGGTGAGGTAGGCTTTTATACTTAATACTTTAAGAATAAAAGTATACTCTAAGTACAAAAGAACAAGATAGGTGAGGGGAGAAAAGAAAGCTTACCTCCTATTTGAGCAAAGAGATGAAAACAAATGAAAAGCCCCACAACCTGTCCCGTAGGGCCAAAGCAATAAGAAGGGCTAAGGTTCCCATCCCTAAGGCAACTAGAGAAACAGAAAATGGAGAGAAGCAGGAAGTAGCTCAGGCAACAGCATCTTGAATGGCCAGGGCCTTATCCATTATTCTTCCTTTATTACCCTCTCCTTCCTCCCCTACTCTTCTTTTTCTCTTTACTTTTTTCTCTTCATGCTCTTCTCTGACACTGCCTTAGTGTTCCTGCAAGGAGAGGTTTGAATAGAAAGCAAGATTCTGGCATATCAGGAAAGAGTAAAGATGCTTGTTATTCCCAGCTCTGACTTTCAGCTCCATTCAAAATTAGATGATTTTAATAATTGAAAATGGCATTCCTCAAAACATCATGATTTATATTATAAGTAGTTGCCTACTTCCCCTTTAGTAAATAAAAACATGCACAATGATTCAGTCAGCACAGTTTATTTGGAATGATTTTACCAGTGACTTATTTGCTCATTTAAATGTCACAAAAAATTACAAAAGGCTGCTCTCATTTCTCCCTTCTTCCATATCGTCCTCATCCTTACCAGTGAATTTGTTATCTGGTGCATGGACATCACAGACCTTGTAGGCCAATGACTGATGCTACAGAAACGTTCTTAATGGCTCATTTAGTTCAATTCCAGTCTACCTATAATGAAGGTGGGAGGAAACATGTGGCTCACCCACTCTTCTGAATAGAATCCTAACTTTTCCTGCTCAGTGAATCAGTAGAAATAATCATTTATTTGAATGGAATTGCTCCTGCTCTCTGACAACACATGCCAGTAGGCAATCTGATGACACCACCACAGAAAATGCCCTGACATTGGCACTGCTCAAACAGGAGCTCTACTAAATGTTTCCATCTCCTAATGTGTCCATATTATATGCAGGCAGTAAATAGATTGAACCAATGACATTCCACTGACCTAAAAAAAATATTTTGTAGATCTTCTCAACTTTTTAAGACCCTCTCTGTGTAACAATCAATAAATGTTCACTTATGTACCTGCTTCTGCATAGTACATACCTACTGAACACTTATCAAGTTGAAAGATCCCCCCACCCCAGATCTTACCAAAATCTTATGTCAAAGACAATTTATACATATGTGAAACAATTTCTGAGTGATACAAAAATGACATAATTATATCTGTCAGGGTTCAACCAGGGGAACCAACCACTCTGGGTATGTAAAATAGAGGGTATTTAATTCTTTACGTAGATGATAGAGGCTGAGAAGCAGAACCCAGAATGGTGGTCCAACCTGAGACTGGCAAGAGCAAGTGGTTGCTACCTCTCCAAGGCTCAATGGTCACAGTCTTACCTGAGCCCAAGGTCAAGGTCACAGGAGGCAGTGAGAATCCTGGCGAGGGGTGGGGGTACTGCCCAAGGCAGTGAGGGAAGGAGAAAGTACCCTGGCTTCTCCCTTTTTTACTCCCCTACTATCTCACAGCAGTGCCTCCCATTAGCCAAGTCCTGCTGGAAGACAACTGATGAAGAAACCTGGGCAGCACAGGCCACAGGGGGTAAACCTCCCAGCGATACAGAGCAGGACAGAATGGAGAAAGGCAAGGAATGGATCTGGGAGCAGAGGGCTCAGGTCTAGCACAGTGATGGGGCATTAGCTTAATTCAATTAGCACCGAGTCGGAAATAGAGTCAAGGAAGAGTTTTGTTGTTATTAACCCATTCTACCCTGATTGTTCAATACACTTTTATATGTCACACATATACTTCTATACACACACATACCAGGATGATTCAAAGAGGTCACCAGCACCCTTACAGGCCAAATTGGGAAGAGGGGCATTTGAAATGGCACCAATAATTTTAGAATTCTTTTTCTCCACTGTTGCCTAAACAGTCAAAAAGGATCACTGCACATGTGATGTTGTTGGAGTCAAGGTAAATCAATTGAGCTAATTACATTCCACTGACATGAAATCCAAGGCAACTAACTACTTAATCTTCATTCTCTTTAGGCAAGAAAGGTTGGTAGGCTTGGGAAACCAGCAGCCTACAGAAGGCATATTTCCCACCAAGCCATCTTGCCCAGCCTTTTTACCAGTTGTGAGTGTATGGTGTCTGGCTTGTGGCTAGACCACAATTCTGAGGCAGTTGGCAAGCAGGGGCCATGCCAGGCTGACTTCACCGGGATGATATCAGAGCTGGGGTTGGGTTGCCAGTCTCAACATGCTGATGTCAAAGCCAGCCCACTCCTTAACCTGCTCGGTTTGTTAGCTGAAACAATTGGGCAACGTTAAGCTAGGGACTAAAGACCAAAGGATTATTTAAGTCCCCAGGAGTCTAGGTTCCCAGTACCAGTTGCTCTGAGTAAGCAATTCAGATAATGTCATGTATGGTGAGGCAAGATCTGGGAGTCAGATCTAGCTCCAAACCCCAGTTCCTTTGCTTACTAGCCATATGGCACTGGGCAATTCAAGTCTTTCATCTTTAAAAATGGGAAGAATGGCCCTGGCCGGTTTGGCTCAGTAGATAGAGAGCCGGCCTGCAGACTGAAGGGTCCCAGGTTCGATTCTGGCCAAGGGCACATGCCCGAGTTACGGGCTCGATGCCCAGTGTGGGGCATGCAGGAGGCAGCCAATCAATGATTCTCTCTCATCATTGATGTTTCTATCTCTCTCTCCCACTCCCTTCCTCTCTGAAATCAATAAAAAAAAATATATTTTTAAAAATAACAAAATAAAAATGGGAATTATGAGGTTAGAATTAAGGACACACAGACAACATGTAAGCCGAGTCCTCTGTATAACATACAGTTTATGTTCAGCCAGTGGTTCCTAATAGAACTGTGAATGTTGAGTTCAAATTAATCACTAATAATAATGATAATCCATGAGAGAGATATTGGCCCAGCCATTAAAATGACATTCCAGTAAAAATAGCCAATCAGTTCATTGATGTGTGCTTTCCTTGCTTGAGACAAAAAAAATGCTCCGTTAGGCTGCTTATATGGCAATGCTGATCCTGATCCACTAAATCAGTGGTTCTCAACCTTTCTAATGCCACGACCCTTTAATACAGTTCCTCATGTTGTGGTGACCCCCAACCATAAAATTATTTTCGTTGCTACTTCATAACTGTAATTTTGCTACTGTTATGAATCGTAATGTAAATATCTGTGTTTTCCGATGGTCTTAGGCGACCCTGCTAGCGGTTCTCAACCTGTGGGTTGAGACCCACAGGTTGAGAACCACTGCACTAAATCAACAGCTCCTACAGGAACATTGCAAACTGGGTCAATGAATAGAAAGTCATTATCACTACCATTGTCCCTGACTTCATTGTTACTGAGAGAAGCCAGTCCCAAATATTTTTCACTTTGGATGTGTAGGTTGTACTGTACTGGCTATAAATGACATTGAAGCACTAATATTTGCTGTAGTAAAGCTCTGCAGACTATGAGTTTCAAAGGAGATTCCTAGTTGCTAGTGTTGTACTCTCTACCTCTTAAATCTAAATATTTCTCTTCCCTCCCTTTCTTATTCTTTAGCCTCTCTGCTCCTCCTGCTGGTATTTCTTCCTTCCCCTATCTGCTCTATCACACACATGGATCACTCACCATGAAACTAGACACATTAAATTATTTTGTAGCAAAGCATTCAATAGGCCATCGGAAAAAATGTGATGCATATTCAACTAATTATTTTAAGGATTCTGTTATTTCGAAATTTGAGAAATCTGCAGGAGAAGAGTCCAAAAACTGGGCAACTGCTTTTCCTTTGAGGGGTATGTTGACATATTCAGCGAATAATTTCCAAAACACTATGTGATTTGGGGAGTTGTTTTTCTATCTAGACAATGTGTGTGGCTTGAAACTCACATTGGTGCAGTATGTTTTCTTAGATTGGCTTGCCAGGTGACCAGAAATGAAAAGCATGTCCTAAAAAATTACCTCCTCCAGTGCCTATCTCCCCCAATCGAGAGGGTTCAGTGCATTCCAAATTCACATTTTTTTGCTCGAACGCCCTGTGTGGCCTCGGCTCAGTTTAGATTTGAACTCAGTTCAAAAAGCTTGAGTCCAGGAAAGGATTGTGCAAGAGTGCCATGTTTACGCTGCGCTGTACATTCTTAACAATACTAGCCATTTAATCCATAAACATCAGTCTACATTTTATGAGATTACCAATCAAATTCTTGGCAAATATTACATATTTAAAGGCAAAAGTAGAGAAAATACTAAATAAAGCAATGTTTTCCGAAAAGTTTATATAAGACAGTGAACACAAGTGCATCAATCAAGTCAGTGAGGCAAACATTTGTGGGGTGTCCACGCTGAGCATTGCACTGTTGCTAGGTACTCAGAGGACCATGAACGTGAGCCAGACCTTGGGCCCGCACTCAGAGAAATCATACTGTAGTGCTGAAGGCTTTGTTCTCCCAGGGCTGGCTTTACCACATCCGACTCCAAGCCGTCAGTCAATTAGAAAATCACTGTACAGCCTCTATCCAAGAGTATAAAGAAGTTGGTTTGGGGGAGTAAAACTTATCGCATTAAATCTGTTCCAAATTTTCTCATTAAGTTTTAAGAGCATTTTTGTTTAAATAATACCTCAGAATTCCCTGTATTTTTCAGTAGAACTTTTCTCACAGTAACAATAAAAGTTAACATATTGACTAGTTACTACATAGCTGGCACTGACCTAGTTCTAAGCATCTTACAAACAATAACTACGTTAGTATTCAAAATAGCCCTTAATATGGGGTGCCAGTTGTCTATGGCTACTGGTTTAAACTTAATGGCATAAAAGAATAATGTTTTTCTGTGTCCACAGACTCTCTGGAAATCAGACAGTGCACAGGACGTCAGACAGAGAAGACGTTTCTACTCCACAGTGTCAGACCTTCCCAGTCGCCAGGTGGCGTGACTAACTACCTAGAATCTAGGTCCTAGATGCTTCTTCCCTGGAATCTGACACCTGGCCTGAAATGATTTAAAGGCTGGATTTACGTGGAACTGTGAATTGGGGCACTTACTCATGTGGCCTCTCCATGAAGGGAGGAGGGGGGATCCTCAAAACATAGCTTCAGAGTCCTTGGACTTCTTACACGGCAGCTCTGGATTCCAAGAGCAAGTGTTCCAGTGAGAAGGCAGAAGCTAGACCACCTTGTATGACATAGCTTTGGTCCATTGTTTCCATCACACTCTACTGGTCAGAACAGTCATAGCCTGCTCAGAGTCAAGGGTAGGGGACACAGTCCTTCCTCTGGATAGAAGGAGTGCCAAAGAATTTGTGGCCATGATTGAAAAATGCTACAGAATGCTCTGTCGGGGTAGCTCAGTTAGTTGGAGGGTCATCGCCGATACAACAAGGTTGCACTTTTGATCCCCAGTGAGGGCACACACAAGAATCAAACAATGAATGTATAAATAAGTGGAGTAACAAATCTCCTTCTCTCTCTCTCTCTCTCTCTCTCTCTCTCTCTCTCTCTCTCTCTCATCAAGAAATAAAATATTTAAAAATAAATAAAATGAAATGCTACAGTTTGTTATTATTATTTGCATTCTATGATAGGAAAACTGGCATGGAGAGGCAAAGTAACTTGTCTGAGATTACTTATTGAGGAAGAGGCAGAAGCAAGATATAAACCCAACCTACCTGGCTTAAGCGTCCACATTCTTTACAATTAATTATGCTGCCCCTAAATCCAGTCTTGCAATTCATTCAACGAATTGTGAGCATTTTCTATGTGCTGGTCTCTCTTCAAGACCCAGGGGGAGCCAAAACCGGTCTGGCTCAGTGGATAGAGCGTCGGCCTGTGGACTGAAGGGTCCCAGGTTCGATTCCGGTCAAGGGCATGTGCCTTGGTTGCGGGCGCATCCCCAGTGGGGGTTGTGCAAGAGGCGGCTGATCGATGTTTCTCTATCATCGATGTTTCTAGCTCTCTGTCCCTCTCTCTTCCTCTCTGTAAAAAATCAATTAAAAATATTTTAAAAAAAAAGACCCAGGGGGATATAGCTCTGAATAAAGTAGACAAATGCCCTTCTCTTAGCATTTTACATTCTATTTGTGACAGATAATAGACAAACATATAATGCGGCAAATCAGAAGGGCTAATTTAAAAATAGTCATAATTAGTTCCTTGACCTTGATACTTCATGTAGGATGGCCATGAAAGGCCTCTGTGGAGATGTGACATTAACCTGATTGGGATAATAATAATAATCCGTCATGTGGATTTCTGGAGGATTAGCATTCAAGGAGAGAAATAACATTATGCACACCAAATCCTCGATAGAGAAGGAGAGGAATGGAAAGGAAATTAGGTCCACCAACATCAGGGGATACAGCAAGAGTAAAGGGCCAGAAGTAGGAGGTTGCTTGCCAAATACATGCACCAGCATGGCAGCCTGATGCCCAGAGAAGACTCCTGGGTCAGTGAGAAGAGATGAAATTAGATACTAGAGAGCCAGATTCTGTAGGACCTTATGGGCCATTGTAAGGAATAACTTGGGAACCATTGAAGGCTTTGGCACAGATAAGTTATGTGATCTGAATAGAGTGTAAAAAGCAAGAGTGGAGGCAGGGACCAATCAGGAGGCTGTGGTAAAAGTTTAGGGCAAAGATAATGTTGGGTTGGATCAGGATGGCAGTGGTGAAGGTGGTAGAAAATGGAAAGTTGGTGGATCAATTTTGGAAGTAAATCTTATCCTAAAGATGTGCTCATAGGACTGTGAGAGAAATGGAAACGTCAAAAATCTCTTTTAAAGTCTTGTTCTAAGCAACCAAGAGAACAGAGCTGTCACTTGCTGAGATGGGAGAAGTTGAGGAATAAGCAAGTCTGAGGGAGACTGAAATTTGGGCTTCTGTGTTTGACATGCTACGTTGACAGTGACTATAGAACTTCCATATGGAAATGTTGAGGAAGCAGAAAAACAAGTCTGGAGTTAAGGGGTATAGCCTGCCTCAAAACCTTGGGGTCATCTTCTCCTCCTTCTTTTATTCATCCTTTCCAGCCAGTCACACTAAACACTGTCCATTTCACTTGCATATTGTGCAACTGCAAATAGCAAAGGGGAAAGTTCAGGTTTTCCTGATAGACACTCCCTGAGATTAAACTTTACATATTATGGTTAGTAAAAATTAAATAAATAGGAATCAAATACACTGGAATGAAAGCATTGAGGTTGGGGAGGAAAAAAGGAGACAGACAGATGCTTGAAATGAAAAAGAAAGAAAAGAAAAGGTGGCAATGAAGAGGAAAAGAACAGAGTTTACCAAATGAAATATGTCCCTGAGTCTGTGTGTGCATGTGAACACAGTAGATCAGTAGGGAAGGGATGAATAAGAACGATTTGAGTTTTTAGAGAAACAAAAATACCAAAAGGAGTGGGGGAAGGAAAATATTAGTTGAAGTGTAGCCAGTTTCACCGCTCCAGGGACATCTGGAGCCAAGACAAGGCGAGGTGAGGAGCTGTCCTTGCTGCAGTTCTTGCCTCCTGGGGCCAGTTACGTGGGATATTTACATTAAATTAACGTGGCTGGCTATGGCTGTGTTCAGCACTTGGATACGCGGTTAAATAATCAGTGTGGTTTGGCTGCTGGTTTCTTTACTGTGGTTAAATAATTGGTGTTGTCTTGGTTGCTAGCTACTTTAAAAATGTATATGTGCACTTGTTTCTCTTTTTTCTTCCTCTGGAGCAATTTTGACAAGCCCGTGGCAGAAAAGTAGCTGACCAGCTTTTAAAGGGATGCTTTTTCCCCTTGTCATTTATATTTCCCCCAGATGCTTTTAAAAGATGTGTGAATTTTAGAGGTTTTCCTTCCTGGGACCTAGGAGAAGTGTGCAATATTTGAAAGCAATTCAAGCCCTAGCCAGTTTGGCTCAGTAGATAGAGTGTCGGCCTGCAGACTGAAGGGCCCTGGGTTCGATTCCGGTCGAGGGTACATACCTAGGTTGCAGGCTCGATCCAGCCAATCCACTCGATGTTTTGCTCTGTGTGTCTCTCCCCTCCCTTCCACTCTCTCTAAAAAACCAATGGAAAAAATATCCTCCGGTGAGGATTAACAAAAAGAAGGAAAAAAAAGCAATTCTGTTCACTTCTTTTGTTCGTAGCATAAGGCTGAGCCTAAGGGCATCCGTAGTGTTCCAGAAATGGGCCCCCCTCTTCTAACAATGATGAGGTTTGATGGAGGCATTTCCCCCTGTGCTATTCATTGCTAGACCTCCAAAACCTAGAACAGTTCTTGATCCATAGTAGGTGCTCAATATCTGTTGAATGAAGGATCCATAATTCAGGATTGACATAACTTCTATTCCACACAGTTGCTTCATTGAGTCGTTTCGTTGATTTGTTTAATAATTGTCAGACTACCACAAACTGCTCTGCCCGTGGACCACAGGACACCATCTCCTCTCCAGATGGCTCTGCCCCTTCTAGTATCCCCAACCCCACCACTGACTTCAGACAATTGCTGGTCAGGGCAATTAATCCTCTATCAGCAGGAAACTGCCAGGACAGCTGGGTCAGGAGGTTGCACAGTTCCGGGATAAGGCTCCACCTGACACACACAACCAATACCAATGACATCTGTATGTGTTTTATGTATGGAAGTCATGGATGAAAGCAAAGTCTTCAACTGCTGCTCAGAAACCACAAGGTTCTCAGGATTTCCACAGGACCAAGTTCGAAGTCAGATACAGAGAGGAAACTGTCAGAGTGGGAAAGCAGTGAGCAAAGAGTAAGGTTTTCTTCCTCAAATATGTCTCAGCTAGGATACTTTCCCCTCCACTAGAAGCCCATTTTATGTCAATCATTCACTGGTGACTCAGAGAAGAAGTTTTGATATTGCCCTAGCTGGTTTAGCTCAGTGGATAGAGTGTCGGCCTGCGGACTGAAGGGTCCCAGGTTCGATTCCAGTCAAGGGCACATGCCTGGGTTGCGGGCTCAATCCCCAGTAGGGGGCATGCAGGAGGCAGCCGATCAATGATTCTCTCTCATCATTGATGTTTCTATCTCTCTCTCCCTCTCCCTTCCTCTTTGAAATATATATATTTCAGAGGATTAATTGCCCTGACTAGCAATTGTCTGAAGTCAGTACAGTTCATTTTTTATTTACTGGAAAAAAAGCCATGCGTAAGTGGGCTTGCCCAGTGCAAACCCACCTTGTTCAAAGGTCAGCTGTATACATGTGTATTTCCTATTTAAAAATAAATTTAAAAATTTTAATGAAATAAACTGGAAGGCACAAAAAATATTGTATCCATATTGGTTCATTAGTATATATATTTAAGTTTTGATATTTTTTTAATCTATCTGCGGGAGCTGGAGGAAGTAGTTCTTATTTTAAAGGGATTTGGGGAGGATTCTTCAGAATTCATTGACTTTGCTATTCTGGTAAGAAGTCTTATTTCCCTTAATAAAAGGCATTCTTTCCAACTATTTTGACAATTATTGATCAAGTGTGGGGAACTGTCAGGAAAGGCAAATATTTAAGCAGCTGTCTTGGCACTGAGCTGGGTGCTATGGAAGTGAGGTGGGGTGAGGGCCAAGGAAGCGAGCTTGGGAGACCACTTTCTGGGTGTTCTCGCTTATTAGTTGGTGATGTTGGATTACTTAACCTCCTTGAACTTAAATGTCTTCCATCTTTACCTTATTATTTTTCTGTAGACTTAAATAATAACGTTTGCCATACACATAAGAGAAATTGAAATTAAAGCTGCAGTGGGATATAATTCTCATCTATCAGATTGGCAGAGATCCAAAAGTTTAATAACGCCTTGTGTTGGTGATGTTGTGAGGAGCAAATATTTTCATACACAGGCACAGCTTTTATGGAGAACAATTGACCTTTCGTAGGGAGATAGAACAATCGACCTATCAGAATTTAAAATGTACCTTCTCTTTGACTCAGTAATTCCACTTACAAGTGTACCCACTAGCTGTATTACAGTACCTACAAAATGGCAAAAGTGCAAAGTTATTCATTGCCAAATTGTAACAGTGAAAGAGAGGAATTTAAACATCCATCTGGTTAAATAATATGTGAATGGAATAGCATGCACTCATCAAAAAGGTAAGCAAGTAATCTGTCAGCACTTTATGATGCCATAGGGAACAGTGTCCAAAAATACATTGTTTAGTGAAAAAACCAAGGTCATTGTTTTATCTACATATGTACATATATATCCGGGAATGCATGCAATAAATCAGTAACAGTGTGTTGAGGAAAGTGGGTTCCTGCATGCACAGGAGAGCGGAGGCTTTCTGGATACCATGCACTTTTTTAAACTTGTGTGTTTTCTCCTACCGTTGGCCCTCAAACAACACGGAGGGTAGGGGTTGTTCCATGTGTAATTTTGACTTCCTAAAAATTTAACTGCTAGTAGCCTACTGTTGACAAGAAGCCTTACCAGTAACATAAAGTCACTTAACAAATATCTTGTATGTTACATTATTACATACTGTATTCTTACAATAAAGCTAGAGAAGAATGTTATTAAGAAAATAATAAGGTGGAGAACATACATTTACAGTACATTTCTTATTTACTGGAAAAATAGCCATGTGGAAGTGGGCTTGCCCAGTGCAAACCCACCCTGTTCAAAGGTCAGCTGTATACATGTGTATTTCCTATTTAAAAATAAATTTAAAAATTTTAATGAAATAAACTGGAAAGCACAAAAAATATGTGAAAGGGGCTTTGGTAATTTAATGTGTGCCCTTGCACGAAGCACAGGCCTATATCTAAGGCCACATATAACAACTTCTCTAATCAGAAGAACACTGGGATAGAGTGCCAACCCAGGTGAGAGCTCCATGAAAGTTTCTAAGATGGGTAACTGGCTGTATGAATAATTATATCAATAGAGACGGGTAATCATTTGGGGGGATGTGTACAACTTTTAGATCTAAATGGCATGTATGGCCTCACTTTATTATTTTAATGGACAAAAAAATATACTAAATGGCGGAAACATTAAGTAATGAGGCCAGAAATGAAAACATTCAACTTAACATAACTTCTAGGTTAAAATAATATTTCTAAGGGATTTTCAGGGCAGTCAAACTATTCTGTATGACACTAATGACAAATACATGACATTACACATTTCTCAAAATCCACAGAATGTACAACACAAAGAGTGAACCCTAATGTAAACTATGGACTTTAGTGACTAATAATGTATCAATATTGGTTCATTAATTATAAAAAATGTGTCTCCCTAATAAAAGATGTAAATAATAAGGGAAATTATGTAGGGGGAAGCAAGAGAGGAAATATGAAAATTCTATGCTCTCCATTCAACTTTTCTGAGAACCTAATAGTGACTTTTAAAACAGCAGTCTATTAATAACAAAACAAAACAAAAAAGGAAAACAAAGTTGGAAGACAAAAAAAAAAAGCTTCAGCTTCCTGGCACATACAGCAGGTACTCAGTAAATATCTGTAGGTTTCAGCTGAATCAAATTTAATGAAAAATGAGCAGGTAAGTGTAAATGCTGATTTAAAAAGTATGAGGAATTTGAACAATGATGTGCTTGATAATGTCTTAGGATACACATTCCATTAAAAAGAACTGGATAACTTTTCATCTTTATCAGTTAATAAGATCATAGACTTTCCCCCCAAGATACTTTGATATTTATACACTCTCAACAATAAAGGTGTAAGCAATTCTAATATGTTTTCCCCAAATTGTTTGAGAAGCATTAACCACACACTTACAAATCCTAACTTGTTGACAGATATTTTTGTTGGTGACAGCTTTTCTTTTTTTTTTTTTTTTTTTCTTTTTGGAAGCATACAGTCTTTATATAGATCGCTACAAAAAAATTTTTTTAAACCAGATTTTTAAGATAATTCATAACTTCTCCTACAAATTATGTTATTTTTATTTAGAGAACAGTTTATCTAGATTTACAAAATTATAAAAAAGTTCCTTATTTTAATAGTGAAACACTAGGCCTGGCATGGTTTTGAAACACTCTTCAGTAATACCCATTGTAGAATTGGCCCCAGTTACCTTAAGGTGTAATGTCCAAGTGAGTACAAGGCTCTACCTTGGAAAAAACTACTCTTTGTAGAAAACTGTGCTCCTAACTATAAGCCACGGAGGTTGAAGCAGGTTGTCCTTCAAATGGTCTTTACAGAACTTGACTGTTTGGGTTTTCAATCTCCGTTCCATTAATATCTCTTTTGCACAGAGTATAAAAGTCAAATTTCCTGAGAACTGGATCTCCTACTGATTTTGTGGGATTTCCTCTTGTTATTAGATGTTGAAACCCAGCCAGGATCTTGATCTCCGAGTCCCCAAGCAATGGTGTAGGGCACGTTCTCTGCCCCTCAGAGACAGCTGCTCTGTCTGCCCCTGTGCATGTCAGTGAAAGCGAGGTTGGGCTATCATTTTGCATCCTGGAGTTACTAACGACATTCTTTGAAAAATCACCAGTTTGTTTCTTACATTTTCAGTAACCTTCACATCATGGAGAACCCTTAAGTTTCTATACTAACAACTTACTTACTTTTAAAATCAAAGACAATAACCACTAGAAATACATAGCACAGAGCTTCTCCAATTATCTGTGGTGGAAGGCCAGACAATGTTTCTATCTATTACAGATAGGTACTTTTTTGTAAAAATGGAATAAAAGTAGATTACTAGAAATATTAAATGATACTACAAAATAGAGGCCACAAATTTTCATTAGATTCGACAGACATGAAATGACTCTTTCAAATTGCTATAAAAGTATCCAAATGCTTACTCCCATGTTCTCATGGGCCACTGAGGAACAGTGCATGGACCAGCACCAACCCACAGTACAGGCTGGTGGATCCCTGGTGCCGGGGGGGCCGCCTTTTCGTCTGATGACGGCCTTGGTACCCTTCAGGGAACATCCTCACACAACCCAGACCAAATGAGTTCCCAGGACTTTGCCAAGAACTTTTTTGGGAAAAGAGTAATTATTTCTATCGGGAATGTAGAATATTCATAGCATTAATATTTTAGGCAGTCTACCAGGTGCAAAAGTGATATCTCATTGTTTTCTCATTTCCTTTCCCCTGACTAGTTAATGTAAACATCTTTTCACTTGTTTGTTAACATTTTAATTTACACTTCGGTGTGTTATCTAAGTACATCTTTCCCCCATTTTCTCTTAAACTACCTTTTTCTGATCCTATCTAATAATAGAGTAACATGTAAATTACCATCACTCCGCTACGCCCACGATTGGGCGGCAGGAGGCTGGGGGCGGGACTCGGGGTGGCCTATCTGGCCATTGAGAGGCACGGATCCGCTGCCACTGAGGGGGGCTACCCTGCTGTTGAGAGGCGCGGGGGGCGGGACTCCCGCCCCTTGTGCCTCTCAACGGCCAGATCCGCGGCCGCTGAGGGGGCCTGCTGCGGACACCCAGCTGCGCCTCTCAACAGCAGGGTAGCCCCCCTCAGCGGCCGCAGACCATCAAAAGTGGGGGAGCTGGGTGCCTGTCTGCTCTGGCACCAGCGGACAGGCACCCAGCTCCACCGCGAAAAGAAAGCGTGTAGGGGACCCTACACGTGCATGATTCAATCATGCACTGGGCCTCTAGTAAGTTTATAAGAGCTCTTTACTTACTGGAAAATTAGTCTTCTGTCATCTACTACTTCTGTCATCTGCCAGATCTGTGTGTCTATTAACATTGTCTCTGGTATATTTTCCATATATAACCTTCCATATATTTTTTCCATATATAACTTCTTAATTTTTTTATATAGTCAAATATGGTTTTCTTCCATATCTTCTGATTTTTTAGTCTTGGTTATAAGAGTATTTGTAAATTCTAGGTTATAATATATCATAGCCTAGATTTTATTATTTGATTTTTTTAATATTTAAGTTTTTATCTGGGATTTATTTTTACATTTCCTTCTAAATGGATGGTTAGCTTTGCCAGCATCATCTTTTTAAGAGACCAACTTTTCCCACTGATTAAATCATAAACTTTGTAAAGTTACTATATGACAAAGGTTATGGTTTAATCATTCATCATAATTAAATTAACATGGGAATATCATTTTATATTTTAAAACTTCAGAACTTCTCCATATTCTTTATCCTCTCAGAGTTTCTGTTCTCTTTTCCATAGTATAAATTATTTGGAGTAGGTCTGAGTTGGCTGATTTAGAAGACAAGAAATGAGTTTTGATTTTTCATTCATTCAATTAATAAAATATTTTATTGACTGTCTTATAATCATCCATCAGTTGGATATGTGATGTGACAGAAAAGGGAAAAGTATTTGACCTAAGCACTTCAAAATGATGAAAAGAGTATGTACTTTCCTAGTTTTATAAAAACCTAGTGGCTTAAAACAACATTCTTTGTTATTTCTCATGATTCTTTGAGTTAACTGGGGAAAGCTGTACTGTTATTGCATGGGGCAAAACCAGAGCTAGGGTCAGGTGAGTGAAGTGTCTAGGGTACAGAATTTAAGAAGAAACCTACTCTTGAGGTTCCTGTAATACCACTATGAGAATATTTCCTTAAACTTTACACCTAGGTGCCTCACTCACCTCACCCTGTTTGACCCTGACCCTGGGTTGGGCTTTCTCTCAGATGCCAGTTGGAGCTGTAGTCAGTCATCTGATGGTTTCATTGGGTTGGACATCCAAGATGACTTCTTCCCTCACATATCTGGTGCCTTCTTTAATCACAAGGCTGTAAAAGTTGGGAGCTAACCTGGCATCTCTCTCTCTCTCTCTCTCTCTCTCTCTCTCTCTCTCCATGTGTTCTCTCCTTGGCCTTCCTCAAAACCTGGCAGTCTCAAGGTTGTCAGATTTCTTACATGGTGACTGGCTTCTCCAGAGCAAACACACCAAGAGGCCCAGGTTGAAGCTGCAAGGCTTCTTGTGACCTAGCCTGGAAGCCACCGGATGCCAGTTACTATCGTTATATTCTACTAGAGGCCCGGTGCACTTAGCATATTAGGCTTTTATTATATAGGAGAGGTCAAAGTCACTAAGACCTGTCCAACATGTAAGGGAAAAGGAGTTAGAGTCTGCCTCTTGATCTGAGTGGCATGAATACAAAACGAGGGAGGAAACTGATGGAGACCAATTTTGGAGACTACCTGCCACAGAAACACCAGGGATCAAACAGGTTTTGGGGGTAGGAAATCAGAAGTGCTCTTGGGTGTTAAGTTTGCAAAGCTCATTGAACAAACACCTACACATGGAAATCAGAACACAGAAGCAACAGACTGCTCTACCTGCTGCCCCAGCTCCCACAATTGTGGGAGGTCTTCTTTCCATAGAACTTATCCATCTATCTTCCTCGAGGGCCACCCATGTTAACACAACTGGCAAGATTTCCTTCTTTTTATGGCTGAATAATACTCCATTGTCTATCTATCTATCATCTATCCATCGATCACATTTTATTTATTCTTTTTCCATCAATGGACCCTTAGGTTGTTTCCATATTTTGGCTATTGTGAATAATGCTGCAATGAACACGAGAGTGCAGATATTTCTTCAAGATAGTGGTTTCTCTCTTTTTGATACATACCCAGAAGTGGACTTGCTAGATCCTATGTCAGTTCTATGATAATGGTTGTGGAACCACCAAACTGTTTTCCAGTAACTTCCAATTTACGTTCCCACCATCAGTGCACCATAGTTCCCTTTTCTCCACGTTCTCACCAGTATTCCTTTCTTTCCTTCTTCTTTAATGATAGCCATTCTAACAGCTCTACGGTGATAACTTCATTGTGGTTTTGATTGGCATTTCCCTGATGATGAATGCTGTTGAGAACCTTTTCCTGTTATTTGTTGGCCATTGTATGCCTTCTTTGGAAAAATGTCTATTCAAGTCCTCTGTCTATTTTTCAATCAGATTGTGTTTTTTGTTGTTGTTGTTGTTTTTTGTTTGTTTGTGTTTTTTTGCTATTGAGTTGTATGAGTTCCTTATATATTGTGGATATTAATCCCTTATCAGATATGTGGTTTACAAATATTTTCTCCCATTCTGTAGTTTGCCCTGGGTTTTAGTTAGAGCAAGAATGTGAAGATCCAGCTCAGAAAGCAGGGTGAAGACATGCAAGATTTTTCTGAGAACTCCAGGGAAAGTGGATTTGGGGGGAGGGTGCTCATGGTGGGAATTAAGTCAGTTTAAGAGATTTACAGAGTAATAGGGGGATTAGTGCCTGGGTGCTGAGGGATGGTTTGGTGGCTATCGATGCAAACCTGGATGTGAAGCACGATGGGACTCATGGCTCCTGGGACTCACCGAGAAGGGGGCTCATTCATTCCCCCATCTCTTCATAGCCTCCTTCTCAGGCCAATCTCAGGTGCCTGATAGACAGCCCTGCAGGTCTGAAATGTTGTGGGACTGGGGTACTTCGGTGTCCCTGAAGCACACACATCTCTCTGGAGTCCTTTACATCCCACTGAGAGCTGTGTTAAGGACAGAATGGGGCAGATTTCATAAACAACAAGAAAAACAAACCAACATGTGGCTCTCTAGAGCCTGGTTCTCAAAGTTTGGTCCCAGGCAAGCAGCAGCAGCAGCATCCACTTAAAACTTGTTAGAAAAGCAGATTCTCTGACCCCACCAGTTTTGCTGCACAAGGAACTCCAGGTGGGTTTTAACTAGGCCACCAGGCACCTCTCATGTTCACTAAGGTGTGAGACCCACATTAGCTTAAAGATACAGCTGAATTTTTTTAAAAAAAATGTATTTTTATTGACTTCAGAGAGGAAGGGAGAGAGAGAAACATCAATGATGAGAAGGATTCATTGATTGGCTGCCTCCTGCACGCCCCCTACTGGGGACGGAGCCCACAACCCAGGCATGTGCCTTTGTTGGGAATCGAACCCAGAACCCTTGAGTCCACAGGCCAAAGCTCTACCAGGGGTCCTCACACGTTTTAAACAGGGGGCCAGTTCACTGTCCCTCAGACCGTTGCAGGGCCGGACTATAGTTTTAAAAAAAACTATGAGCAAATTCCTATGCACACTGAACATATCTTATTTTGAAGTAAAAAAACAAAACGGCAAAAACACCCGCATGTGGCCCGCAGGCCGTAGTTTGAGGACACCTGCTACACTGAGCCAAACCAGCTAGCGTGTTACAGCTGAATTGTGACCTTCTTCTTATGAGCCTAAAATCACAGAGCATTGAGATTGAAAAAAAACTTTTCCAAGTGTCTAGTCTCGCCTTGAAACTTACATATGAAGGACCCAAGTTACAGAAGAGTGGGACTTGTCCAAGCCATCCTTCCCAGGCTGAAATTACAACTCCAAATAACACAACACTCCAGAGCCTGGAAAATGGTTGTTTACACACAGAGCTGTAGTCTTTTCCTTCCTTCCTTCCTTCCTTTCTTTCTTTCTTCCTTCCTTCCTTCCTTCCTTTCTTTCTTCTCTCTCTCTCTCTCTCTCTCTCTCTCTCTCTCTCTCTCTCTCTCTCTCTCTCTCTTTCTTTCTTTTTAAAATAGAGATTGATATTGTATTTCCTTCGACTCAAGTCATCTCAAAACGATCTGCTTTCCCTGAGGTTCTTTTGGGAACTGCAGAGGTGCAGCCTCCTAAGGCAGACCTCGCGCGCCGGCCGCGGAGCGCAGCAGCCCCCGCGGGCCCGGGAGGCTCTCTGCAGCCGGCTCCGTCCGCGGCGGCCCCGCTCTCGCTTTTGCCATTTCAGATTCACTTGCCTCCGGGGAGAGGCGGGCAGCCGAACTCTGTGCGCGCTGGAGACCAGCTCCCTCTGCTTCTGCAGAGGAGGTTTAGCCTTAATTTTTGTGACAGATGGAGTTGATAGTCTTTCCACGGAAAGGGGAGGAAAAAAGCGCCAGTTTTTGACAGGCCGCAGACGCCCGCTGCCTCTGGTGGTCGAAGGCTGCGTTGCGCCGCAGTTAAGGTAGTTCGCCCAGTCCCGCGCCGGGCAGCTCCCCTTAAAGCAGAAGGAGGGGTTGAAATACACACTTGATTATAAACCTTGGGGAACGGACCGGCTCATCCCCTTCCTTCATGCTGTGACTGCAGCCAGAAGGTACTGCGGAGCATCCCTAAAGGTTTTTTAATGCTGTTATTTTTCTCATCACAATCGCGTTAGTAACTTAATAGCTCTAAAATATTAATCTGGTGGACTGGATTTATCTTGCAATTGACAACGATGCCTGGCTCCAGGGCCAGACCTGCCAGATCGGCAAATTTGGACCACGTGCTGGGAAGAGGGCGAAGGGGGCTGTAAATGTCTCGTCAGCATCCCCCAAACGAAAGCGTGTGCCTCTTCCTTATGTGTGTGTGCTTAATGCTTAAGTCTCCAAGTCCCACAATAAATTCTGATCTCCCGCCGGTGATGGTCAGGACCCAAAAGATGGGGGACTCGAAAAACAAATCGAATTCTGAAGCCGGTCGAAGGCACAGATGGGGTTCAGGAAGAATTAATGCAATCACTCCCCCCGCACCCCCACCCCGCGCCCGACCCCCAAATAAAGTTTAAAAGAACCAAACAAAAAGGCCTGTGGCCGGCTGCAAACAGCTGCCCCTAAGCCCTGATCGCCGGTTCTGAGCGCGAGCTGGGGCTCCCTCTCCGAGCCTCCTTAAGAGTAGGCGGAGCTCCCGGGCCTCTGTCAGGCTCCTTAAGCCCTTCCTTTCAAGCCCTGAAAGCCTGAATGTGAGCTGCCCACCGCCCTCCCCGCCCTCCCCCACTCCGCAACCCCACTCCAGCGGCTCGGAGGGGGAAAAAAAGTTTCAACAACAACAGGCAGGACCAATAGCATCTCGGAAAGCCGGGAAAGGGGGCTGAGCAAAGGGCGAAAGAGAGCGGAGAAAGGAGAAAGCGGGCAGGCTCGGAGCGCGCGGGGCCGGGGCTGGGCGAGCCGGAGGAGCGTTGCTAATGTTTTTGTTTGTTTGCTTTTCCATGCATGCATAATGAGGGGGCGCCTCGGCACCACGCGGGGGCTCCCGGCCCACTTTTGTATTTAAAGCCTCGCTGCGAGCGAGTCCGCTGCGGGGCTCAGCGGATCCGCTCCCCGGGCTCCTCGTCACCCGAGAAGCCGCCGCAGCAAGGGAAGCCCGGGAGCCGCTCTCCGCCCGCGCCGAGTTTCTTTTTCTCCCCGCGCTGCCCGGAAAGGGCTCCCCAGAGCTCGGCCGAGGCCGGGGTCGCCTCGGGCGGAGGGGGAGGGGACGCGGGCGGCCGGGACGCGGTGCGCGGACGCGAGCCGGGACGCGGCGCGATGAGAGAGCCCGCGGCGGCGGCGGCGGCGCGGAGCTGAGCCCGGAGGAAGGAGCGGCCGCACAACGGATCTGCAGGCGCGGAGCAAAAATGCACCCGCGGCGCTCCGCGGTCCTGCAGCCCCGCCGCGGCCCCGCGGCCCGCAGCCCACCGGGGCGGCAGTGAGCGCCTCCCGCCACCGCCGGGGACCGACCGGAGGGGCTCTTCGCGGCCGTGCTTTTCTAGGAACCCACCGCAGCCGGAACGAGACCGACCTGCGAGCAAGCAGAGCACCAGCCGGCGGCGCGCATGGATTTATGAAAACACTCATGCAAGAAGTTGGCAGGACTGGGGCAAACTTTTCCACCGGCTCCGCGTCCGCCGCTCGCCGCGCCTCGTCTCCTTCACCCTCCTCGCCCGGCGGCCGCCGCTGCCCGCGATGGTGGCAGGACTGCTGGGCGGCGGCGGCGGGACCCGCGGGGGGACCGTGCCGGGCGCCTGGCTGTGCCTGATGGCGCTGCTGCAGCTGCTGGGCTCGGCGCCGCGGGGCTCGGGGCTGGCGCACGGCCGCCGCCTCATCTGCTGGCAGGCGCTGCTGCAGTGCCAGGGGGAGCCGGAGTGCAGCTACGCCTACAACCAGTATGCCGAGGCGTGCGCGCCGGTGCTGGCGCAGCGCGGCGGGGGCGACGCGCCGGGAGCCGCCGCCGCCGCCGCCGCCTTCCCGGCCTCGGCCGCTTCTTTCTCGTCGCGCTGGCGCTGCCCGAGCCACTGTATCTCGGCCCTCATCCAGCTCAACCACACGCGCCGCGGGCCCGCTCTGGAGGACTGTGACTGCGCGCAGGACGAGAACTGTAAGTCCACCAAGCGCGCCATTGAGCCCTGCCTGCCCCGGACCAGCGGCGGCGGCGGCGCGGGCGGCCCGGGCGCGGGCGGGGTCATGGGCTGCACCGAGGCCCGGCGGCGCTGCGACCGCGACAGCCGCTGCAACCAGGCGCTCAGCCGCTACCTGACCTACTGCGGCAAGCTCTTCAACGGGCTGCGCTGCACCGACGAGTGCCGCAGCGTCATCGAGGACATGCTGGCCGTGCCCAAGGCGGCGCTGCTCAACGACTGCGTGTGCGACGGCCTCGAGCGGCCCATCTGCGAGTCCATCAAGGAGAACATGGCCCGCCTGTGCTTCGGCGCCGAGCTGGGCAACGGCCCCGGCAGCAGCGGCTCGGACGGGGGCCTGGACTACTACGACGAGGAGTACGACGACGAGCAGCGCCCCGGGGGCGCGGGAAGCGAGCAGCCGCTGGACGACGACGACGGCGCCCCGCACCCGCCGCGCCCGGGTGGCGGCGCTGCTGCGGCGGGCGGCGGCGGCGATCTGCCCTACGGGCCCGGGCGGAGGAGCGGCAACGGCCACGGCAGCGGCGGGGGTCGGCTGGCGCCCCGAGGCGCCTGGACCCCGTTGGCCTCCATCTTGCTGCTGCTGCTGCTCCCGTTACTGTTTTAGCCCTCGCGCCCGCCCCCGCCATCGGCTGCGGGAGAGCCCGTGCCAGGGCACCTGTAGCTCGGGGACGGAAAGGGATGGTTGGGGATCGTTGCCAAAAACGTTTTCAAAGTTGACTGTACCTAGCCGGTCTCCCCGCCATAACTGTTGGCACTTGCCCCGTCTCCTCTCCCGAGCTTGACTTCTTGGACATCTCCCCTTACCCCTCATTCCAGGCTCCAGAAACTCCCAACGCGTCTGCCCCGCAGCAGCTGGCGCAGCTAGAGTTCTGGGCGCCTGGCATGGAACGGGGTGGGGGGGTGGGGGGGAGAGGGGGGCAGAACCACAGTCCTGGACTCCAAAGAGGTGCTGACCAGTGGGGCCTTAATAGTTTCAAGGGACTGGGCTTGGAGCGGGGGTCGGATGGGGGATTTATATTTGCAGAGAGGCTGTCTTGTTCATGAGCATTTTTCCTGTGAGGGGTGGGGAGGAAGGGCCGGTATGGACTTTTATTGTGGCCGGTGAGGACATTGCAATCTTAAACAATCAGAGAAGTCCCACCTGCCTGTTGCATTCGTTTACTCTTGGTACCCAGCGCCCTGAATTCTCAGTTTTGGGGTGGGAGGTGGGAAGGGGTTAATATTCCTGAATTAGTTTTGGGTAACTTTGAGCCCTTGACCTTAATTTCATTTACACCACTCTGCTCTCTTAGCACATGTCTTATAATTAAGGGTCAAAAAGTGCTGATCTAAAGAGTTGCTAGTGATATCGAACAATGCAAGTTTGTATTTACATGAGCTCTGCACTGCCATCTATGAAAGCCTCTTTATGACGTTTGTTTTGTTGTCTTTTTTTGTTGTTCTTTACATCAAGAAGTTGTATGTACAAATATGCAGAGAACATATATTGCTTCTGCTTTTATCAGGGTGCTAAACCCTGGTACTTTATATAAAGTGTATTAAAACTGGGGTTTGTTACCAGTTGCTGTACTTTGTATATAGAATTTTTATAAATTGTATGCTTCAGAAATAATTTATTTTTAAAAAGAAATTAAAAATTTTAAATCTGCATTCATATTACACCTTTTCTCCCTGAAATGTATAGAAACCATTCATCATCAGGGATCCAAACCCACAGTCCATTGTGAAGTGTGCTCTTAATCTAGAACAGTCTTAAAATGTACAGTGTATTTTATAGATTTGAAGTTAACATTCTTATTTTCAAGAGAATTTATGGACATTGTAGAAATGTATAAATGCATTTCCAAACTGCCTTAAACATTGTATTTTTTATAGACATCGTTTTTTTAAAAAAAAATTCTTATGTTTTAAGTAACTATGTCTTTGTGTATTTCTTTTTTTCCCCCTTTTTTTGTTATTTGTTTTATTAATATGTGTAAACAGTAAAGAGTTTTAAATAATGAATATGGTGTAGTTACTTTCCAGAGTTACATTGTGGTTAACCCAGTAATGGGTGTGGAGGGGCCACTGGGAATCTATCAACCATCAACTGAAATGAAAATGCAGTACAAGACAAGAAATGAGGCCTATTATTCCTGCCTTTAATTTAATGAACAATTAGACATCTGTAAATGAGGCAGCTAAAAAGATATAATTGACTGGCCTCCACTGGTTTTTATGTTTGTGGAGGGGAATTCACAAAATCGTATCTCCTACATAATTTGGGGATAACCCTCACATCCCCTTTTCCTCCCCCATTTCCACTGGGTCCCCCTAAGCCCCCTCCGGGAGTGTCCTCCCTAACTCCTAGACAGTCTCCTGCAATCAAACACGCCAATAACATCTGTTACCAATAGGTCTTAGGAAACCTGCGAGACTCAGTACTTCAAAGTCATTTTCACACTTTGGGTGAAAACGTACAAAATTTTGTTACAAAACATTCAGGCGAGCAAAAGTAAACACACAGGGGAGAGGAACAATTACCAGAACGTGTAATATTGTTGTGAGGAGTTGTTTAGCAGTGGGCTGAAGGCTGGGTTCCTGCCAGAGCTACTGATCTACACTCAAACGCCCTTAGATAAATAATTACACTCTTAAGCTGTGTCGAGTGCTGATACACTTGACCTTGTAAATAGAAATGTTTGCAGTAGGAATAAACTCCGGCATTGGAAAATCTTTTAAACATTAACACAAAAGAGAGCGCTCTGTCCTCTGGGGATTTGACTCTGAACCTCGCCAAGCTAGGCACTTGCAAGGGGGAAAAAAAAGTTTATTTATCTTCTATTCCTGGTGTTTATTTAAAGCTTTTCATTTTAAACGCGGTGATTGGAAGGCAAGTCAGGAGTTTAAAAAGTCACCACAAATAAACTTTGTCTGAGGGGTCCACAGATTAGCAAGATCTCGTGTCTCTTTATATGATATTAACATGTGCTGAGAAAACATAACCAGATTTCTCCGCTGCCTGAAGTAATTAACAAAGCCACGCCCCCTCCCAACTTCCTCCCACCCACTCCCACCCCCTACTTTCAAGGTTTCTTTTCCTCTAAGTGGCTCTTTCCCCAGCTTTTATGGAGGGCTTCTGGGTGCTTCTTGTTGGGTCTAAAATCAAGAGATTCATATATGGGTGGCATCCGAAAGTCTTAGGTAGCTGTGGTGCCAAGAGACGCCTAGGAATGGTGTGTGGCTGGAACCCCTGTCACCTGAATGGTTGAGTAAACATATTGTTAAAACAAAGCCCAGAGCTTTGTTTCTTTGGGGAATGAACAAAGGGTATGCCAAAAGGCTTGTAAATGAAATCAGCTTTCTTTACAAAACGTCAAGTTAGCAACACTCCTGCGTTTGTTCTTAAATATATTTAAATCGTCTCCGTTTCATGTTATTTTAACACATTCTTGACTAAAAGTTAAGTCTTTGTCCCAGGAAAAGGCCCAGTTTTCCCCAGTTAGAAGTAAAAGGCATTAGCACTAGAAAAGGCCTGATAATTAACTGCTACAATAAACTCACGACTTGATTTTACAGGGTCCTGTCAAAAGCATCTGCCGGGAATAAATCAGCACGGCTAGCTCTGGGGGAGAGAAGACACGAGGCTTTATGCTTTCTTCCTTGAAGAAAGTGAGCATTGATCGGTGGTCCATTTCAATTTAAACAGTTCTGCACTGGAGCCCAGGAGCCTCCTTTCCCCCTGCAGACCTGGTGGGGTCCAGAACAGGTTCCTTAGATGGCGGGACCTTCCGCGTTGGTTGTGCAGTGTGTAGGTTGCCATCTGCTCCTAGGCAGAAAGGACTTTTACAGATGTTGACATCTGTAATATCTCACGCTCTCTGGGGAGCCTTTTGGAATTTTGGACATTCGAGATGGAGAATGCCTGGAAGTACCATTACCGAGGGAAAGGGTATCTCTGGCTTTTCCTGGGGAACTCTCAGAAAGCACCCCGCTTCCCACAGAGCCCTTCCAGAGTGAGAGCGCCTCCTTTCGAATTTCCCGGAAAATCGTGGGTCCTGGCGGTGGTCCTCACTTTCCCAGTTAGCAGGTTTGCCTTCTCGGTGACAGTTTGTTTGTCTTCGGAGACACTCCAGTGACAAATGTTTAAGGGAGTGTGGGACAATGGTGGAGAACAAGGGGGCAGTTCATTGAACTGACAGTGACCATACAGTACATAGGAGGAGGTTGGGGCTTCCCTGTTCACCCAAGCACACAGCAACGCTTTTGTATATGACCACAATGGACATAGCATAAGGTCTCTGTTTATGTTTAACAATATATGGCAATGTACGTGAGCAATATCCGTGTGTAAAGTTGGGGGGGGGGGTGGAAATGGCTGGAGGGAACGAAATTCTGGTACTAAGTAGCAGGTCCTCCCTTTGCTTGGACAGGGCCCCTGCAAATGTCCAAAAGTAAGGAAGCAGCTCCCGACACCCACTGCCACAGACTATAGGGGCCCCACGCCCTGACACGGCTGGGATGCCCCGCAGTGCCCCCAGTAGGGCCTGCATGGGGCAGACAAGACTCAGAACCAGGAGTCCATCTCCTCAGAAGAGTCCAGAGAAACCATTCCCTTCCTCACCACTCCCTGCGTCCCTGCCCGGGCTCCATCCCAGCCGTGTTATGCAGTAGAGACTGAAACGAGGGAGGGAAGGCCAGGAGAACGCTCAGAGCCATCCAACCCTGCACTTGGAAGTCTCTCTACTTTAAACTTTGACTTTGCATGGTTAGCTTATTGCCTTCAACTGCGGAAGTTCTCAAACATAACCTCAGGGATCCCTTTCAAGCCCAGGAAAAGAAAAGCAGACATTATTTGTTTTCTGACCTCTTGTACAAGGAACATCAGGAACACTTGTCAGCTGACCCCGTGTCTCCCAAAGCAAGGTTGTTGGGGAGCATCACGTTACAAAGGCCTGGGTATCTATGGGTCTCCCTGCATCGCGAGTTAAGGACCGTTGGACGTTACTGTAGTCCGTAAGAGGGCTTGCCTCTTGCTGGACAGTTGAAAAGGTTCACCCTTGACTATCTGAATGACATAAGTAATGTGCTATTAGCATAAGTACCTTCTAAGGCATCCATTTAATCAATTTCTTAAATCACAGAATGATCTACTACAAAATAGTGGACTGTATACACTATATTTTGGCACAAAGATGGTCATTCTCCCACTAGTAACCAGGGGCTCTAAATAAATGATTTCAACAATGTTTTATTAAAGGACGACAAGAGCCCTCGAGCTGCATTAATCGGGGAGAAGTCGAGTGGCACTTTTGTTATGGAAATGTTAAGCACATAATAGCACTACCGAACAATGTGCAGCCACTTCATTCTTTCAGCCATGCTGACACGTCTTAAAGAGGAACTGCGGGGAAGGATGTGGGAAAGATTTGCTTTCCGAGGAAGCTTTCAGCTCATATTTTGGAGAGCCACCTCCAAACCTTGTGTAATACGCATGCAACAGAAGCAGGAAGGGCAGCTGAGATGCACCAACTATTTTCCCTAATTTTGGGAGTCGGGGTTCCATAATAAAACCCAACGTCTGCATTTTTTGACATTTGTTAAAGCTATATGTTGCTGATTTTGTAGTGCAGCAAGTCCAAGTTTAAAATGTGGATCAAGGCCTCCGTTACTCTCAACAGTGTTGAGCTAGACTGCAAGTCGCTTTGACAAGTCCTCCTTAAGCAAACAGACTGCATCTTAAAATCCGCCAACAGGTGAATACACACAGTGTCATAAAGGGCATCTTCAACCTGTAACCAAAAATAAAGCAGTATTATGTTTCCAGACTTTGTGGACACCCTTATGTCCTCTCGTTATCCATATCTAGTCTTACAGTTTAATTTCTGTATTTAAATGTTATAAGTTCTATAGGGTATCTGTGGGTTCATTGATGCCAGGATGGAGTCATAGCTCACAACTAAATCCTATTGTATATCTTATCACTGATCAGGTGTGACTGGGCACCAGCATAAGAAATATTTCAGTGCGGCTTGAGACCTTTCTCATAGATATGTCTTTTATGAAAATGCCAGTCCAGCCTTCAGTTTTCAGTCTAACTCTCTCCCAATTGAACTATTTCGGCCGCTCAGCCTTCAGTTTTAACCCCTGTCACCTGTTACCAGTCACTTCTGCTTTTCTGATGACTGACACTCATGTCTGTCACCCTGAATAGTTGATAGGATTGGGGGACGGGGTGATAAAAAGAGTACATTTTGGTTCCATGGGCATCTGTTGAGGGTCTACTGTGTGTGGCAACCAATGTGAATGACTACCCTGGACACACTGGTAGCCAAGATGGAAGACACACAGGTACTTTCAACATCAAATGGCAAGCACGGAGGAGTAAAACGGGATGATTTAGCCCAACGCTGGGTTTGAGAAAAGCTTAGGAATGAACAGCCCTGTGCGTGCGTGCGTGCGTGTGTGTGTGTGTGTGTGTGTGTGTGTGTGTGTGTGTAGCGGGTTGGGCGGGGGTGGCCATTCCTTACCACCAAAGCATAAAATAGGAAGTAGCAAGGATGGGGTTTGAAAGCAGGGTTAATATTGGGTCATAGAAGCCTTGAATGTCATGCTAGGCACTGACTTTACCCTGCTCAGTGTACATGAGGGGAAAGCTCTGGGAATTCCCAGCTGAAAGCTTCAGAGGTTCACCTTCTGGAACTGAGTATATGATGATTTTAAGGAGTGAAGACCAGAGACCTGGCATACAGTTAGGAGGCTACTACCAGGCCCAGTGGACAGAGGCCAGGGACTGAATAGAAGAGTGGCAGTGTGGGGAGAGAAGAAGGCAGATTCAAGACCCTGTGATTGTTCGAATATGAAGTGTTCAGGGAGGCAGGAGGCCAATCTGGCTGCTGGGCTTCTAGCTCAGACAATTGGGTGAATGGTGTCAGATTCTGTCCCAGAAGAAGACAGGTTGGAGGGCAAGTTATGTTGGAGGATATACAAACATATCCAGGTGGCAATGCACTTCAGGAAACCAACTCTGGTCTAACGTTTAGGGCAGATGTCAGACTTGTATAGTGGTCACGGTTAAAACTCTGAGAGTGACACTCCCAGAGAGAGTGCTGAGAGAAAGAAGGGCAGTGGGCACGGCGAGGTGTCCAGAAAAGGAACCCCAGCAGGGATCACAGAGTGTCAGAGAGGTCTGAGGAGGAGCAGGAGCAACAAATAATAAAGTTTCTGGTCATAATTTAACCTAAATACTAAAATGCTTAAGAGGCTGATATTATGACTAAGCCTAAAGACCAAGACAAATTCACTGGATTTCTAAGAAAATATAAATGACCAAAGTATTCTTAATTATAACAATATTAGTCATCATTATTGTAATTACAATTAACTCCAGTAAAGTAAAAATTACCGAAATTATCTCATTGCATTAAAAGAATTATTATAATAATAAGTAATGACAGTGAGTATTGTTGAGTGATTACTCTATGTCCTGCATGGTGCTGAGTATGTAATATATAGTGCATCATTTCATCATTGCAACTATACCTTATTTTTATTATCATCATTTTATAGATGAAAGAACTGATGCTTAAATGAGTTGACCATGGTTATTCAGTGAGTAAGTTGGTGAATATAGAATCTAGCTTTGTGTCAAGACATTGAGCTCATAGCTTTCATACTACATTGAATCTCAAAATGTAGAAAACCTGAATAGCCCAGTTTTTGGTTTTCTTTTTGAAATATTGGACCAAATCCAAATGATTTTTTCTAACCATCTATCGATAGGGGGAAATATGCCACAATGTTGGCAAGGCTGGCATTGTGGGTAATTATTATTTTTTCTTTATGTGTTTCCCAAATTTTATCAATAAATACATATAACCCTGCTTCCACAATTTTAATGTTTTTAAATAATACTACTCAAAACCATAAGAAAGAAGAGGGTGCAGGCTCTGCACCTGTGCTCACTGCCCCGTTTCCCACACTTCAGAGGAGTGTGCCCTCCTTTCCCTCATTTGCTCAGTGTACCTCAAATTTTCATGAAAAAGAAGTGATGCTTTTGGAGGCCTAACATATTTTAAACTGTAAAACTGTTCTATTTGGAAAATCATATGACAGACAAATACATCATAAAAACATAAACATGTTAGAGCAAGAAGGGTCTCAAAAGATCTGTTATGTATCCATTCACTTAAATGATGTTTATTGAGCACTTACTATGGGCCAAGTGGCATGCTACGCACTAGGATACAGCAGTGAACCAAAAAGGGAAACTTCCTGCCTGCAGAACGTGTGGGCCATGCTGCAGCCTCTTTCCTGACTCTCGCTTCCTTTTCTGTAACAAGAGCATCCTTCCTCTAGTAAAGAATGACCACACCTTCTTCTTAATCTACGTCCATTCAGCTTTTTGTGAATCTTTAATTTCTCCAAATGTGTTCATGCCTCACCGATATGTGTGGGGAAATATACTTTTATATATATATATATATATATATATATATATATATATATATATATATATATATATTACAGGCCCAGTGCATGAAAATTCATGCACTGGAGGGGGGTTCCTCAGCCCGGCCTGCCCCCTCTCACAGTCTGGGAGCCCTCAGAGGTGGGAGGCAACCCAGCAATCAGGGGAAGGCGACACCCCATCACACCTCTGCTGCTGCCACTGCCGGCAGCGCATGCCTTGGCCAGCCCTGGTTACCTGAGCCTCGGGTGCCCTGGGCAGCTGGAGGGCTGAGGGGACTAGGAACTGCCATCTTGTGGCTGTGGGCGTCACTATCTTTGAGGGCGTGGCAGTCAATTAGCATATTCCCTTCTTATTGGCTGTGGGCACCACCATCTTTGAGGGTGTGGCAGTCAATTAGCATTTCCCTTCTTATTGGCTGTGGGCACTGTCATCTTTGTGATGGTGTGAGGGTCAATTAGCATATTCCCTCTTTATTAGATAGGATATGACTAAACATCCCATTTTTATGTATTTACAATTGGAAGAAGTAAATCCCATCATTTGTCAGTTCATTATACAGTTTTCTTCTGATGAAGTTCTAATAGAAGAGCTGAGCCAAAAAATGTTATGGCATTTTCAGAAACTGAAATGAGCCCTAATTCTTGACATGTGCCTAAATGAAAATGTACTATTATATTCTGGAAGAAAAATGATTTATAATGAGTAAAGTAACCGTGAAATCATATATTGCATAATATTTAAAAAATAAACATCAGTAAGCTAGAGAAATCAAATACAGACTAATATTTCATTTAAATTGTCAACTGGAGCCCTTGCCTATTATCACCTGACTTGCCTCTATTCACAAATAGTGAACCTGGTCACACAATGCAATATGAAGATCATGGATCATAAAAATGTATACTTGAAACCTATATAATCTTATTAACCAATGTCACCTCAATAAATGTAATCAAAAGAAAAATAGTGAACCTATTACATGTTAACATAAATAATATATTTTTGAGGAAAAAGTCTATTAGTGAGAAGGCAGCTGGATTTTCATATCTGCTTCTGTATTTATTCTACTCTCTACATAGTATATGTCTTTAGATATGTGGTTAGAAAAGGCAGGAATAATTTAATAGTCTTTTCAAACAGTTGTGGACATTCTTTGATACACAACCACATTCAACAAGCATACATTTAAAAAGATTAATTGTAAGGCACAATCTGAAATCATATCAATAAATATTTCATAACTAGTGGCCTGGTGTAAGAAATTCATGCACATTAAAAGAGAATTAATTAAAGGAAATATTTTAATATTGCTATTTGCCCTTTCTCTATAATTGAAGTGTCAGAGATGAAAGAAAATTAGTAAAATGTATATGAAAATCTCCCTCCTGTCAGAGTCTTGGGCGCGCTGTGGGACCCAGAGTCAAGTCCCTGCCCACCCACGTGAGTCTCGAAATCACATGAGACCCAGACCCGGCTGGCCCCACCCCCATTGGGCAAGACCCAGACACGGCAAGCCCCACCAGGCGGGGGACACAGCCTCAGGTCCCCCGTCAAACCACGCCAGGTGGGGGAATGAAGCCTCCTGCTGATCATGCATAACAGCCATTTGCATATTAGCCTTTTATTATTAAGATCTGTGACATTAAAATCCATGTCTATCTTGTTATTTTAATGGTCCTTTAATCCATGCATGATATTATACCATCCATCCAGTGGTCTTTTTAAAAATATCTGTCACTGACTTGTGAAGATAATACAAATATTGACACATTTTATTTTATGATATTAAATAAATAACATTTGTTAACATTACCACTGATCTCAATATTAATTCTCTAATTGTTAGAAACATATCAAGTTCCACAGTACAGGATACAAGTTTTCCAAAATTCTCATTTTTAGCATGGAAGATCAAATGTTATTACTGGCAACTAATTATTTTCCTTGAATTGTGCTTTTTTCTGAAAAAATGTTTGCCAAATATCCAAGACTGAATAAACATAGTTTGTCTTTCAGTCATTTTTTCATGTAAAAATGTTCTTCCATGGAAGAAGTGGCTAGTTCACAATTCAACCACACAAGTGTTTTTCCTTGAGAGAACCATTTATGCAGCAGAAATGCCTAAAGAGTACTTTCCATTTTATCACATAGAATATTTTAAACATGTGTATAGCCCTAACCGGTTTGGCTCAGTGGATAGAGCATCGGCCTTCAGACTCAAGGGTCCCAGGTTTGATTCCAATCAAGGGCATGTACCTTGGTTGCGGGCACATACCCTGGTTGCGGGCACATACCCAGTAGGGGAGTGTGCAGAAGGCAGCTAATCGATGTTTCTCTCTCATCGATGTATCTAACTCTCCATCCCTCTCCCTTCCTCTCTGTAAAAAAATCAATAAAATATATTTTAAAAAAATAATAAAATAAATAAATAATGTGTATTCACCGGTAGAGTTTAAATACATTTTTTTTGTTGTTGTTGCTTCATTAAGGTTATTCTTAGGTGAAACTGTCCAGCTTTTTGTAATGTAAATAAATACATTGAAGCAAAGAGTTGGATGGCTGGGACGGTTTGGTATGATTGTCTTGATTTGTGATAAATCACCATTTAGTTTACTCAGCATTGTGTTTAACACAATGCGGAAGGAAAATAGTTCCTTGTGACTACAATGAAAACAGTTTTGATCTGCCTTGAGGATATTCCAGGATCTGTACACCACTATTGGAAAACTACTGATATATTTTCTTATTTCTGGTATTCATAATACTGATACCTCTTCATTACATTTCATGTCATATTGCCCTGGCTGGCATTGCCAGTGCGATGTTAAACAAGAGGACATGATAATAGGTGGCCATTCTTCTTGTATGCTGTCTCTAGGGGTAATACTTCTAGTGTTTCTACTGTGATGCTTGGTATAGGTTTCTAGTATATGCTTAATTAAATTAAGGAAAGTTCTTCTAAGTTTCTTGAGCTATTGTTGGTGATTTATATTTTTATAAAATAAAATAAATTTCATTTAGATTTTCAAAATATTAATATTACATTGCATAAAACATTCTCTTTCATATTTTAATCTCTAAATTCTGTGTTTATATATTCATTCTTTCTTAATCTTTTACATGCTTTCTTTTAAAGTTTTGTTTATTTTATTAGTCTTTTCAAACAATATGTTTTGAGTTTAAAATATGACATTCATGCTAGGGTTAACTGTTTTTTTGTTGTTCATTTCTACTGCACTGTTATTGACTTCATTCTACTTTATTTTTGTTGTTGTTTTATTGGGTTCCTGCTCATTTATTTTCATTTTCGTGTTTTCCAATACATTTGTTTCTGGATACAACGTTTCCTCTGTGCAACTTTTAGGTCACATCCTACAGGTTTTGATGTGCTATTCTCTTATTGTAGTTCATTTCCAAAGAGCACATACTTCTGATTTTGATTGGCTCTTTTACCTCAGGGTTGTCTAGATTATGTTTTTAAGTTTTTAGGTGTTATTTTCTCATTTTATTATTTAATCAAAATGATTAGTGAATATAGTCTAGTAATTTCTGCTTTTTTGCAACTTAATATTTTATTTATGGATATTAATATGATAAAATTTTGTATATATTTTATGTATATAAAAAGGAAGGTATAACATCTGATTTTGTTAGTGTTCTTTACAACAGTATATCAATTTAATTATCTTAATTCTCTATATCTCTTTTACTGTTGTTTTAAAGTCTCCTACTATGTATTCTGTGGAATCATCAGAATTGATTTATCAATTCTTTTTTTAAGTTTCTATTAGGTTTTGCATATATATTTTGAAAGTAAGTGTTAAATGCAGTTAGTTACATGACCATTTAGCTTTATGGTAAAACATATTTTATAAAAAATATGAAACAGAACTCTTTAACTTTCTAATAGCTTTTGCCTTTATTCTGTCTCATAATAATGTTGCTGCATCTGTTTTTATTTTGTTAATTTATGCTACTTATTTTTTAAATAAACTTCTCTTTGTTTTTTCTTTTTACAGAGAATGCATATACATTGAAAATTTAGAAGATACAATTAATCAAAAAGAAGAGAATAAAAGCACCCATAATAGTATCAGCTAGAGATAATCTAGGAATTTTTATGTATAACCTTTCAATATTTTCTATATGTTGAAGTAAATGAAAACATACTTTCTATTTTATAAATTGTTTCATATACTTAATACACCCTTTAACACTACTTTGGGGGTGACATAGCTTTTCATATCTCTTCTTTTTTTTAAATCTTTATTGTTGAAAGTATTACATATGTCTCCTTTTCCCCCCATTAACCTCTCCCAGCTGGCTCTGTCCTCCAGCACAGGCCTTCATCCCCCTATTGTCTGTGTCCATTGGTTATACTTATATCCATGCATATAAGTCCTTTGGCTGATCTCTTACCACCACCACCACCACCACCCTCTCCTGCCTTCCCTCTGAGGTTTGACGGTCTGTTCGATGCTTCTGTGTCTCTGGATCTACTTTTGTTCATCAGTTTATGTCATTCATTATGAGTGAGATCATATGATACTTATCTTTCTCCAACTGGCTTATTTCGCTTAGCATAATGCTGTCCAGTTCCATCCATGCTGTTGCAAATGGTAAGAGTCCTTTCTTTTTTACAGCAGTGTAGTATTCCATTGTATAGATGTACCACAGTTTTTTAAACCACTCATCTGCTGATGGACACTTAGGCTGTTTCCAAATCTTAGCTATTTTAAATTGTGCTGCTATGAACATAGGGGTGCATATATATCTCTTCAATTTTTATTCTTTTTGTGTTCTCTTATTTTAGGTCTTTAACCCTTTGCACTCGCTTGCTTTTTTCTCGATTCCTTTATTCTAATGTTAACCTTGTCGAGTCACACTCGACATCCGAGTGCAAAAGGTTAAAGAACATACAGTTAGCTAGGGTGAGTTTTATTTGGTTTATTGGCACTATTTTTTTTTATTCTAATGGAGCTTTTATTTTTTTCATAGGCCATCTATACTAATAAAAGGGTAATATGCTAATTAGACCAGACGTCTTCCGGACATCCATCCGGATAAAGCCACAGCAGCTGCAAGGGCCGAGGGACTTTGGCACAGGAGAGGTGCCACCCCTTTCACAGAGGCAGCGTGGGAGAGGCCTCAGCGCAGGCCGGTCCAGCGCCGGGGCCCCTTCCGCAGAGGCAGTGGGAGAGGGGGCTGCACAATCTGGGTCCCAATGCTGCCCCTTTCGCAGAGGCAGCCACAGAGGCAGTGATGCGGGTGCGGGCCCGGTCCTGGGGCCACGCCTCTGCAGAGGCTGGATGGGGTGTGACCTGCTGTGCCTCAACCTCCCACAGCCCCTCCTCCAGCTGGCCTGGCCCCAGATCATCCCCTATTCACCAGTGGGTGGGGGGTGGGGCCAGCCCTAAGAAGCGAGGGCTAAGGGCCCGCAGCCGCAGCAGGCCTCAGTGGCAGTAGCAGCTGGGTGATGGGGGCAGCACCTTCCCATGATCAGCCCAGTCGCCTCCCATGGGGAGCGGGCCTAAGCCGTCAGTAGGACATCCCCTGAGGGCTTCCGGACTGTGAAAGGGGGCAGGCCAGGCTGAAGGACTCCCTCAAAGTGCATAAATTTTTGTGCACCAGGCCTCTAGTTTAAACATATTTACATTCACTGGATACTGATTTATTTTTACCTTCTTACTTTATATGTGAAATTTACCATGCTTTTTTAAAAATCCCACTAGGATTGCCTTTCTTGGATGGAATATGTCTGTTTTTACTGTTGTTCTTATTGTGTTTTTTCCCATTCCACCTCCCCAATCTCCCAATTGTTTGGAAGTTATAAATTGCATTACTATTTTTTCTAATGTTTGATTAGTCCATATATATAACTATTGTTTTACCTCATTATCTGAAGCTAATCAGTTTCTATATTGTCCTCCAAAAGAAAAAAAAAAAAAAGACATTTTCTAAGCCCTTCCTCCTTCTACCATGTTGTATCATACAAATTGTTTCTTCTGCTTTTTTTATTAATATTTGTCTTTACAATTTATCTTTACTTAAAATTAAAAATACACATTACTGGTTTCTTTGTGAAGAACAGCAAAATAGAGGCAACAAACAAGATCTACCTTCGAGAATTGCTAGGACATAAAGGAAGTAAAAACAACAACTTTATTTTCCTGGCAAGAACGAAAGTTCCTTTTAGGGAAGAGATGGTCTATTTAGGAAGAACCTTGATAAGTTGTCAGGTAGGAGCATGGAGGGAGGCTCCGGAATGAAAAGGGTGACTGAAGCTCATAAAAAGACAATTCAAGTGCTTTTTATGAGAAGCAAAGTATAATGTGTGGTGGGAAAATTAGAAATGAGAGGAGAAAGAGGAGAACAAGATAGGACACAGCAACATGGCAAGAAATGGAGGCCTGCAGTGACAGAAATAGCGGATGTACTTAAAGGGAACAGGGAATATATAAAACTCAGTTTAAATTACCTGCGTATGGAACTAACATAAATATTCTTCACTGTTATATGTAAAACGCAGATAAAAATATACCCCATCCCGCTACCCCTCATTTATGCTATTGATTTTTCTATGTGATGGGAGTGAGGGTTCAAGAAGAAAGAGCTTTGTCTCACTCCGGTCAGAGCTGGAGTAGAGATAAACAGATGCAAGGTGCAGAGTGGGGGATGAGCTTACCAGAAATTAGATTTAGAGGGGACTGAGGAAATAAAATGATGCCCTGGGAATTGAGTGGAAAACCTGGGGCTTTTGAGTGGAAAACCAGGAATGGAGTGGAAAATTGAGTGGAAAACCAGGAATGGAGGTTCCATATTATAATGACCAGGAACATGGGCAGCTGTTAATATCAGTGGAAAATGGAATCAATGATATAAACTCTACTGCCTGCAGAGGGGGAAATGCAAACCAAGTGAGCTCATCCCATGAAGTTCATCCTGTGCACCATAGACGCTCATTTAAATGTGAAGTGTACCGTCATTATTGGACTCATAAGCCATACTACCCCAGCCCCAGGAATAGAGTCATATTGGATATATGTAAGACCCTTGGAACTTCTCCAGCTTCTGATATAAACAGGAAGGAGTGACAAAGATAGGTTTCATTATTGATAAAGTCTGAGAATTCTTTGTGTGATTCCTACATTTAGCCTCCCTTGCTGATGCTCATTTTAAGCATTCCTTTTCATTTCGGTTTATATAAAACATCCCAGAGCCAAGATAAATCCAAGCTAAGCCTACATTTGGAATAAACTCTTTTTGTCAACTAAGCACATTCCAGGCATGCCATCTGACTTTAATTTGTTTGTGATGTCACCGGTGAGAATGTTTCTCTCAGGAAGCAAACATGTTTGGTCTTAAATAAGGCTTTAGCTCTTTCAAGCTATTCATTCGACCAAAATCTATTAAGTGTCTCATACGTACCAGGAGCTATGCTACATACTATGGAACCATGTCATAATTATCATTGTCATCATCGTCATTCACTGGTCAGCATCAAATAGCAGAGTGGATAGATGGCATGGAGGAGGGGTGCTACAGCTACTCCCATGGTTCTATCAGCCCCTCCCAGTCATGCAAATAAATGCTGATATGAGTTACATGAAAATGAGGACATACTGGCCAGATTAGCACTATCTCAAGAGAAGTTACCCAATGTCCCTTGTCACTGGCATCACTTAGCTCCTGGACTTTGAGATGCCACAATAGCAGCAATTTCTCTGGCCTTCTCCTTAGCTCCTCAGCGCCAGCCTTTGCTCCTCTGTTCTCCCTGTTCCTGCTCCATTGGCTGTGCTTCCCAGTGATGCTTCTTACCCACCAGTTCAGACTCTATTGAACTGTCCACTCCACTCTTTTTGTGGCTGCTGTCACAGGGACACTTCTGTGCACCTAGCCTGACACGCTGTCCTGGGCCTGACATGGGCCTATCTAGCTCAAGTGTCCCTGGAGCCAGGATGGGGAGAAGATGTAATTGTTGAAATATATCCCTCCCTTCCAAGTTCATGAGTTGAAATACAAACCCCCAATGCCTCAGGATATAAACTTATTTGGAAATAGGGTCAGCGCAGGTATGATTAGTGAAATTAAAATGAATTCGTATTGGAATGGGCTAATATCACCCGTGTCCTTATAAAAAGGGGAAACTGGGAGAAACCAAGATGGCGGCATAGGTAAACACCTAAACTGCTGCCTCGCACAACAATTTCAAAACTACAACTAAAAGACAAAACGGACATTATCCAGAACCACAGGAAGGCTGGCTGAGTGGAAATTCTACAACTAGAAGGAAAGAGAAAAGCACACTGAGACTCAGAGGAGCTGCAGGAGGCAGAGGTACTGAGATGCGCGCATGGAGAGGACTAGTAACTGAGTGCGGGGCTGGCTTTCTCAAGCGGGAGGGAAACAAAAGCTCCTGACTGCTTCGAACTCCAGTTCCGGGCGAGACTCTGGAGACCCAGACTCATACGGGGTGAAACGGGACTGTCAGGAAAGAGAAAAGCACACTGAGACTCAGAGGAACTGCGGAAGGCAGAGGTACTGAGGGGCGTGCACGTGGAGAGGGCGGGCAACTGAGTACGCGGCTGGCTTTCTCAAGCGGGAGGGAGACAAAAGCTCCCAACTGCTCTGAACTCCAGTTCCAGGTGAAACTCTGGGGACCCAGTCTCATTCGGGGAGAAACTGGACTGTCTGGCAGCGGGCGAAACTCGAAACTCAAGGGCAGCTTTCTCTCAGAGGTGCTTATAGTGATTACTGCGGGACACTGAGACCCAGAGGCTCTTAGGGCAGGGCTGACGGGAAGCCAATGCTGTCTGCTCTGCCCTGAGACTTCGCCCCATCCAAGCTGAGCACAGAGGCTTTTGCAAGTCTTGGCTCATAAGGGTGTCTCCAGCACAGAAGCTCTCCCAGCGTAGACACAGCTGATCCTTACAGCCAATTGGCCTGGAGGTCAATTCCTTCCAGTGATACCAACAGCAATCAAGGCTTAACTACAACAAGACTGTGTACACAGCCCACAAAGGAGTGCACCAAGAGTGTCTACGTCAGGTAGCTGGAAAGGCTGAGCCACTGGGCCATATAGGACACCTAGCACACAAAGCCACTCTATCAACTCAGGGAAGCAGCCAAAATGTAGAGACAAAGAAACAGGTCACAAATGAAAGAAATGGAGGAAAGCAAATGACTGGATATAGAGTTCAAAACCATGGTTATAAGGTTTTTCAAGAATTTTCTAGAAAAGGCCGATAAATTTAGCAAGACCCTCGAGGATATGAAAAAGGACCAACTAGAAATTAAGCATACACTGACTGAAATTAAAAATAATATACAGAGATCCCACAGCAGACTAGAGGATCGCAAGATTCAAGTCAAAGATTTGAAATACAAAGAAGCAAACAACACCCAACTGGAAAAGAAAAAAAGAATCCAAAAATATGAAGATAGTGTAAGGAGCCTCTGGGACAACTTCAAGTGTACCAACATCAGAATTATGGGGGGAGAAGAAGAGAGAGAGCAAGATACTGAAAACCTATTTGAAGAAATAATGACAGAAAACTTCCCCCACCTGGTGAAAGAAATAGATTTACAAGTCCAGGAAGCACAGAGAACCCCAAACAAAAGGAATCCAAAGAGGACCACACCAAGACACATCATAATTAAAATGCCAAGAGCAAAAGACAAAGAGAGAGTCTTAAAAGCAGCAAGAGAAAAACAGTTAGTTACCTACAAGGGAGCACCCATACGATTGTCAGCTGATTTCTCAACAGAAATTATGCAGGCCAGATGGCAGTGGCAAGAAATATTCAAAGTGATGAATATCAAGAACATACAACCAAGAGTACTCTACCCAGCAAAGTTATCATTCAGAATTGAAGGGCAGATAAAGAGCTTCACAGATAAGAAAAAGCTAAAGGAGTTCATCACCTCCAAACCAGTATTATATGAAATGCTGAAAGGTATTCTTTAAGAAGAGGAAGAAGAAGAAAAAGGTAAAGATAAAAAATATGAACAATAAATACATATCTATCAACAAGTGAATCTAAAAATCAAGTGAATAAAAAAATCTGATGAACAGAATAAACTGGTGAATATAATAGAATCAGGGGCATAGAAAGGGAGTGGACTGACAATTCTCGGGGGAAAGGAGTGTGGGGGGTGTGGGAAGAGACTGGACAAAAATCGTACACCTATGAATGAGGACAGTGGGGGGGGGTGGCGTAAGGGCAGAGGGTGGGGTGGGAACCGGGTGGAGGGGAGCTATGGGGAAAAAAAGAGGAACAATTGTAATAATCTGAACAATAAAGATTTATTAAATTTTTTAAAAAAAGGGGGGGGGGGACCTGGGACACAGTCACATTCATCCAGGGAGAACACTTGTAAGATGAAGGCAGGGATCAGAGGGATACTTCCACAAGCCAATGAACACCAAAGAAGGCCAGGAAATCACCTGAGGCTAGGGGAGAGGCATAGAACAGATTCTTCCTCTCAGCCCCCAGAAGGAAGCAACCCTGCTGACACCTTAATCATCTCAACCTCCAGCCTCCAGAACTTGGAGCAATTTCTGGTGCTTCAGCCATTCAGTTGTGATGCTTTGTTGTGGCAGTCCTAGCAAACTAATACAGGAGATTTGAAAAGAAGTTGAGTTTGGCTAAATGGATTGTGGCTAAATTTCTTAATTCTTGTGTTGAGAATTCTGGTACTGTTGTGTCCTCTTTAGTTAGGCTTCACTCTAAAGAAAGATTCTTTGCCCTAAAGTAAATATATCATATAATAATATCACATTATAGTATACTAGCGTTCCCGTTGCAGGAAAAATCCTGCAATAGGGTTTCTGCTGCACTCTACCCCGCCCCGCCTCCACTCCTCCCTTGTCCCCCAGCCCACCTTCTCCGCCAGCACGCCCCGCTCTCCTTCCTTCTCCCCCGGCCCCGCCTTCGCTCCTCCCTTCTCCACAGCTTTGCTCCCTTCAGCATCTCTTGGCTTCTTTCTATGCTGTCTTGATATCCAAATTAGCCTCCATCTTTGTTGGGGTAATTTGCATACTCGTCCTGATTGATTGGTGGGCGTGGCTTGGGCGTAGCAAAGGTACGGTCAATTTGCATATTTGTCTATTATAAGGTAGGATGACAACACTTCAATGTAACAGGTGTCAAGGCTTATTGAGTATTTTCCAGACTTTTGTGTGCATAAGAATTGCCTGTGGTGCTGGTTTAAAATGCATTTATACCTATTGAATCAGAATCTCTGAGGGCCGAGGCATGGGAATCCGTATTTTTGACTGGCATCTCCAGAGATTCTAGTGAACACATTTTGAAGACCAGCAACAGGAACTGAAGAAATGGTGGGATTTCATCCAAAGTCTATTGGATGGAGCTGAGGCATCTTTTGGCGTAGTTTTAAGGAGAGTCCTTAAATCCCAGTATGGAAGCAGTTACCTTTCTGGCCAACATCTAAGAGAATCTCCCCCGAAGTACTTATTATGCATCTTAGTTTTAAATGATCTTATTGTAGAACCCCACACCACAAAAACCACATCACAATAGTTCAATGAAGTAGGAAATGACTTCTAATTTGGTTTGTTCCCCTGAGTAAAGGCAAGGGTCAAGAAGAGTCAGAGAATTCATTCATTTATTCAGGAAATGTTCAGCACCCTTCTAGGCATAGGAGAACAAAAGCAGTGATGGAACTGTCTCTGCCCTCATTGAACTTCACTGGAGAAGGGCAGGCAAACAAGAAACCAAGACCAGATGAGAAGATGAGGATTCTGGCAACGACTGCCACTTTCGCCCTCACACCTATGTAGAAAGTGGGAATGTACTGATATTAAACACTACCTCTTAAATGTATGAACTGTGTGTGTATATAACTCTCATGCATTTTTAGAGAACAAAAGGTGATGATACAATGATTAGATGACTTATCCTATATAATAAGAGAGGAATATGCTAATTATCCATTACACCCTGAGGCATAACAACGGACTGCATAAAGACTGGATCACGGATCTGCGGGGGCGGGGGTGGGGGTGGGGGGGAGAGCTACAGGAGGGGGCAGGGCAGCAAGCTATAAGGGGAGGGTGGGGGGAGGGGCCAGGGGGGAGCTACAGAAGGGTGGGGCAGCGGGTGGAGAGCTACAGGAGAGCGTGGCTATTAGTATGTCATATTAGAGATTTAAAGCTATAGTATTGCTCTGAAAAATATACTGCTAAATATTCCATGTGACCTCCCCATTCCTTCATACACATTTCATTTGTGACTCCTCATCGGAGGGAAGAAAAGGTCTGTAGGTTGGATGGTGTTCATTGCTCCCTTTAACAGGCAACACCCAGCTCAGAGCTGTGTTTCTGATGTGCTTAGTTATTCTAACATTTCTCCCAGGGCACCAAAGAGATTCAGTTTCAAGAAAAGAACTTGATCACAGGTTTTCAAACAAGATGGAAAAATGTTAGTGAAGCAATGAACATTTCAAACCACATTGAAAAGTCAAGAAAATAAGACTTTCTATTCATAACAACTACTAAATATTAGTTTTCCCTGTTATTCAATAAAGCTTAGGAGACAGTCCAATATCAGACAGAGGGTAAAACTGGCTGTACGCATTTCCCGCTGAAAGCTAATTCAGTTTTGATAGATGGGGCCAAAATGTAAGTCCCCCAGCAAGCACTGTCTTAAAACCTCACACAATAATAATTGTAAAAATTGCCTCGCCAGTGTTTACAGGCATTTTCTTTTAATATCCATAAGGGTGTATTTCGCAAAACCCAGTGCTAGTTTTGAAAATAGAACGCTGGGGGGAAAGCAGCAATCATCTGCTACCACGCACCCACGACACACAGGAAGAGCCAAACTCTGTAATTTAGCAGCAAAGCTTGTTTTTCTCCTGAGTTCCCAGTCTCTTATTTCAGGGTTTTGTGTGGAGTTTCAGAAAGAATATTGAAGACACGGTTCCTGAACCCTCGCCCACGTTAAGAGGATACAACATGCCTATTAATAATTGTATTACTCCTCTATTATTGCTAAGAATAATGATGGGCTGGGAGCATTGGCCCCTCGAGCCGAATTTATCCTGAAATGTTTTCAATTAACTCTTGGCACCCGCAGGAAAGCATCAAACCTTTCCCAGGCTGAAATATGGAAAATCTGCAGGGAGCATCTCAGCAGGAGAGGAATTTCATTAAAACCAGCACATCATAATCTAACGACTTCTGCTCTCCCTCTAAGCTCCCCATTGATAAGGAGTCCGAGGCGAGTTTTATGGATTTGCAAAGAGAAATGATTTCATAAGACCCTTTCAGGAAAGTTGCTTTGGCCCGGGCCTTTGAGTGATTATCTGCTCGCTGATGAAAAAATGGTCAGACGTTTCGCTTAACTGTGACCGCTCCCTAAGAGGCTGGGCAGTTGGGGACACAGCATCAGTCCGCAGACAGCTAGCTGCTTTCTGGGATCTGCCGCGGGGGCGGGGGCGGGGAGAGGAGGGGCAGTTTTCCCAGGTCTCTGTAGAGTGACATCCTGTTACAACCTGTGTTTTGAATGACCTGCTTGGAGAGTCAAGAAGCAGGCTTCTCAAGGCATGAGATCAGCAGCCAGACAATGGACCAGCTTTCAAAGGTGTGAATCCGTTTCTGAAAATGTCCAGTTGCCCTTGGGGGTTTGGGGGTGGGTGGGTGGGGGGGGGGGAAGCGAGAATTGGAATCCAGAGAGGGAAGTAAAGACATTTATTTTGGGGTTTTTAAAATATACATCTATCTCTGTCCTCCACCTCCTACCCCAACTCGGCTTTGCATTCTCTTGCTCAATGTGTCATGGGAAATGAAATAACAATATTGAAAATACTGTGACGGAAAATATTGAGAATATTCAAAGAGATGCCATACAGGAAATGCCCAGCAAGGGCTAGTTGTCCTAATATTTTGATCATATTGAAAAGTAAAATGCTAGAGCTGGACTCCCACAGGCTGGCAAGGTCTTCAAAAGCAAGGGGAGTCTGAGGAACCGTCCCAGCCACGAGGAGCCAGAGGAGCCATGACGGCTAAGTGTAATGAGCTGTCCCAGCTGGGATCCTGGTCAGGGAAGGCATGTGGCAAAAACTAAGGAAATCTCAATCAACTAGATTTTAGTTAAGGATAATTTATCCATGTTGGTTCACTGGTTATGATAAACAGACCATATATATATACATATATATATATATATACATATATATATGTATATATATATATATATACACACACACACACACATATATATATATGTAAAATGTTAATAGTAGGGGATATTGGGTGAACTCTCTATTGTCATTTCAATTTTTTTTTTGTAACTCTAAAACTGTACTAAAAAATAATCTTTTCAAAACAAACAAAAATAATATGGCATTCCATCCTAATAAACGTGAGATCATGTGTGCATTTTACATTAGGGGAGTAAAGAACATGTGTCTTTCACCAGACACATGTGTGTGCGCACACACACACACACACACACAGAACCTGCTCCCACCACAGATCATGAATGCTGGTTACTTCACTGTGGCTTACATGTAGTAAGTCTCCAGTACTTTTGTCACTCGACTACCTGTGTATCTCATGTACTGAAGCTATTTCAGCTGCGGGCCCCCCCCCCCCTCCCCCACCCCCCGCCCCCCGTGGACAGCTCCAGGCCTGCCTGTCTGTGTCCGATCTGCATGTCCTGTTCCCTCCAGGGTACACCTTCTCAACTCAATCCCCTCGACGTTTAAATTAGATGGAAAACTCTGAGCCCTTCCCCAGTGTGTTTCCTTATATCACATACCCCTTCCCAACTTCATATGGCTAACACTAAATACTGACAATAACCCTAGCTGGTTTGGCTCAGTGGATAGAATGTCAGCCTGTGGACTGAAGGGTCCTGGGTTTGATTTTGGTCAAGGGCACATGCCCGGGTTTTGGGCTCGATCCCCAGAGGGGGGCGTGCAGGAGGCAGCCAGTCAATGATTCTCTCTCTTCATTGATATTTCTATCTCTCTCTCCCTCTCTCTGAAGTCAATAAAAATGTAAATATATACGTGTGTGTGTGTGTGTGTGTGTGTGTGTGTGTGTGTGTATTGACAACACACTGAGATGCTCCAGGCCCATCAGGAATGTTCAGAGACCTCTTTCTTATTCTTTCACCTGTCCTGTCACCAAAGCCCTGCACTTCTTTCTTACCAGGTCACCTTTGTGTCTTCCACCCATTTCACCCTCTGCCAGTCCCCCTCCCTCCCTCCTCTGAGCACTGGAAGTTTGAGCAGTGCATCCTCAGAGTCTAGATCGGTCCCATAGTCCCCAGTGCTTTGCTGTTTGTAAGCTTTGTATGTGTTTTATTAACTCCATTTTATTCTTGTAACAACCCCAGGAAGGCAGCACCGCTGTGATTCCATTTTACAAGACCACAGGCAGAAAGATAAGTCACTTGCTCTGGATCACACAGCATGTCACTGCTAGAGGTGGATTTGAACACAGGCTGCCCAGTCCTACAGTCCATATTCTTGACTTTGACACTACAGCCTAAACAGCCTGGAGCTAAGCACACCATGTGGTGCCCGGAAAAGGAAACGTTTAAGCAGGAGGTTGGAATGATCCAATTGCTGGCTTTGAAGCTGGAAGGCGGCCATGAGCCAAGGAATGCTGGCAGGCTCTAGGAGCTGAAAAAGGCAAAGAAAGGGAATCTCCCTTAGCCGTCCCCGCACTATAGAATCTTGTTTTAGCTCCATGAGATTCATTTCAGATCTCTGATCTCCAGAACCATACAATAATAGTTTTGCCTTTTTTTTAAGCCACTTAATTTATGGTAATTTCTTATAGCAGAAATACAAAACAAATTATATACCTTTAATAACTTTACTTTAGGCAAGGAATTCTAAATTTAACTGCTGTACAATAGTTATAGTCCCATATGCTGGTGGTAAAATACTAGTCATTGTAGGGGAAAGCAAATATTGAAGGGAGAGCTAAGAGTTGACTGGCTTGTAAGTGCAGCTAGGATAAAAGTATGCTGAGGAGTTTAAATGTTTTCCCCCCTCCCCTTTTTGTGGATTAATGCTTTCAAAAACCTCTTTATCGTTAAGGTGGATATAGAACTGAGTGTAAACTTAAAGCCTAAGACAGTTTATAAAATGTGTTTCATTTACATCTTGGGAATTTTTCATGCACGTAAAATAATCTTGCTCTGTGACTTCTGCACTCATTTTTGCTAACTCTGCGAAGCATGGCCGATTTGGGTCACTGCTTTCGGTTTCATCATGTGTCATATCCACCTCTGCCATGCTGCTAGCCTTTAGCATCATCTCAGAATTTATGCACTCCATCGAACCAGATTTTTTCCAATACCTTTCCCATTGTGTGTGTGTGTGCATAGCCAGTGCTATGAAGATATTGCCTATTGTCCAAGACAGAAATTCCCAGAGTTTCTGTTGACATTGTGTGTGGAGTGGTGGGGGGTGGGTGACTATACCACACGACTCGGAATCATCCCAAAGCCAACAGAGATGCACATTATCCGTGAGACTAAGAATGGTCTCAACTCAGTTGGAAGAAGGTGAATTCCCTTTCTAAAGCAAACACTCTGTGCAACACGTAAGGATTTAGGCCTTAAAAACCACATATGTGGGCCACTCCTCATGTTCTACAGTCTATCATGTATCATTGGACCATGTGTTTGTTTTTGTTGTTTTCGTTCCTGTGCTTAATTGGGGTCTTTGTTACTAATGATAGCACACAATTAAGGGGGCAGTAACATGAAATACGTGGGACTGGGAGTATGTACCAGGGCTGGGATAAGGTGGAAGAAAGGGAAATAACATCTAAAATGACTTTTGCAGAAGGAAACTCTGTTCTTTTCTCTTTTTTTTTAAAGCTTATGTACTCCTTTCAAGCTAAGAATTTCAAGAGCATCCTTCTGTTACACAAGTTACCTGATACCCTCATGCTCAACATTTTTTTTTCTTTGCCATCATCTATGCAAACAGACCTCCAGTGAAACTCACATATAAATACATGCTCACCCCACATTTATACCTCTGCCAATTCTTCCCTCACATGTAAACTTTAGGAAGTTCCACTCTAAATAGTTTTCAAATCCAAGCTGCCACTTTGATTTCATCAATTCAAGCCCTTGATGAGATCAAACCTTTGAAATGAGAAAAGATTTTTAATCCATTTATACCAGATGGAGTTCAACTCTCCCCATCTTGAGAGCTATACAGGATTAATAATTCTGAAACCCTTTCCCTCTCCCTACCTCCCACACACCCAGCATCTTTTACAGCTACTTTCATCAAATTGTATCGGCACTTGCATTGGAACAAAATCAGGGAAAGAATGTTCTTTATAACCCAGCCTTGCTGTCGCTGTTGCTGTACTTTACTGACAAAACGCTGCCCCTCTTCTATGGGGATCAGCAAATAAAAACGAAAACAGGACTTATGGAAAATAAGCCTGAAGCTCGGCCCTTCAGCAAGGGCCAAGAAAACTAAGAAAATGACTGAGTTCGTAACAAAGAGGGATTTTGGTAAGGAGCCTGAAACACTTATGTGGAGGATAAATGAATGGAAATGGCAAGTTTCTTCATAGACATTGAAATTGGGAACTTAAAAAATCGTTGTCTGAGATGATTCCGTGTTCCTTTTCATCAGAACAAATATTGTCTTGGAAAGAATCTGCCTTTGATTTTATTTTCTTAATCATTGGCACCTTGAAGAAGGATCCCATTTCTCGTAGCTGTCACTCACTCTGCAAAGTTATCCCCCTTTTCTTCTGTGGGCACTTGCCCGAGAGCAAAGATTATATTTTATGTCCTCAGATTCAAATCATGACGGAGGGTTGTTTGTGAAGTTACGAACGACACAAATAGAGCTGGAAACCTGCTCTTCGGAACAAAGCCCGTGGGTGTGAGGAGGCTGGGTGCCATCCTGGGTAGATGGCATCGAGTTCATTCGGAAACTGTGCTGAGTGACTCCTGAAATGTGATCAAGGCACTGCCTGTGAGAGGAGCCCTAAGAGGCGTAAAGGCTCTTTGTCACCTGTGGCATCTTCTCCCATGCCATCTCAAGCTTAAGCGAATATATGCCAGAAAATGTATTTTTCACTGTTTTTGGATTAACTGGCAGGTGGAGTTTGCGGGCAACAGGTACTATTTGAAAAAGAATATTCCTCAGGAATATGGAATCCTGACATTTGCTAGCTAAGAACAAGAATACGGAGGGAAGCGAAAATAATCAAATGGGTGGGCGAGCCAAGAGGGGTATCAACAGACAGCAAGGAGCACGTGTCCTCTTGGGTTTTCATTATGGGACGCGCCTGAGGCGTGTTATCACAGTGAGCTCCCCACAAGTCACTTCCTTCTCTTGGAAGGTCAGGATGCACAAGAGATTGCAGCCCACTCAGTCAGTGCTCATCCTGCCGCCCCTCGGTGCTTCAGGCCCTTCCGGGTTGAAGCACTCCAGCCCGCAGCCGGGGCCACACTTGTGTCTTTGCTTCGGAGCTGCAAGAACCACTTCGCCTGCAACAATGAGCCTGGGAATTGATGTCCCTCCCAGGCGCCCGCTTAACCAATGACACAGAAATGTGGGCATGAGTATTACAGTTCCTCCGCACCTGGGCTGGGATCGCTCTGCAGTATGTGTTTTATTCCATCCCCAGAGCTTTCTGGGGGCATTGCATGTAGGTTGCCCTCAGTATTATCGGGCTTAACAATGCACACCTTACTTGGTGCCTTTTCTTCCCTGTGTCACCTCCCCACCCCTGCTGCACCTCCCTACACCTCCAAACACACACACACACACACACACACACACACACACACACACACACACACACCACGAACGCACGCACGCACGCACGCAGAAAACTACTGTTCTTAATCCATGTCTCAGGCTTTGCTTCTTAGGGAAGGGAAACCAACTAATAGAGAGAGACTTGGTTCCCTAGCCCTCAAGTGACAACTAGAACAGAGTAGAAGTGTCATTAGGGTGTAGTGGAAGAACCTTTCCTGAGCCCAAACTCCACTTACATCCCTTACCGGGCAGGTCCCTTGGGCAAAGCCCTCCTTGTCACTGAGCCTCATCTCTAAGGTGTAGAGAGCGCCTCCCCTTGGGAGCCGTGTGAAATGACGCATTTACAAGGAGCTGCTGTTCCAAACAGGCGTGCAATACCTGACGCTTCTTCTCAAGCTCGCTCCACACATCTTCACTTTTGCTCTGGGCCCCTCCGAGTCGCTGGTGGCTTACTCAGAAGAGCAGGCAATTACCATGCCTAGAACAACCCCTGGGAAAGATGGAGCCAATGGGTCAATGGCCCCGTCTTCAAGCAGGCAATTCTAGGAAGCACTCGAAGCCTAGGTGGAACTCAGCTGCATTGCCCACAATGGCAACCTTAACGATTCACATTTCTATTGAGCCTCCTCCCTTCCTTGTCTCATTCTCCTTCCCCCCTGCTCCCTGGGATCACACCCAAATAAACAGCATGCACTCCTGTCCTCCTCCCAGGGTCTTCTTTTGCTAAGACATGTGGGTTGGAATAGTTAAGTTAACATCACATTTGAGGTTGTGCTATGACCTAAAAAGGCACCAGTAAAACCCTGGGAGAAGCCTTTCAGGGGAACAGGAGCGCCCAGTGGTGGCCTGCCTAAAGGAGCTTCATACTTCTTTCCATTTCCTCTTGGGAAACTCTTCAGACCCAGTTTACAAGCTGCGTGAAGACTTTAAAGGCTCGCTCTTCAGGGAAGGAGGAGGAAGGAGAGGTTCCTGCAGGGTCAGCGGTGCAGGGCCCGCCTCCCTACAACTTAGATAAAGGGAGGGTGACCTCATTCACACTTACTACTTCTCCCCCCGGGGGACTGAGCTTCAGGGAGCTCCCCAATCCTGGGGCACACTCTGCCCCTCCCCCCAAAAAAATACCAAGTCACTTTGCAATATCACCTTCATTTAAGGTTCCTCATTATTGGCTCATAGACTAAGAAAATCAAACTTGGCTCTAGTTTTAGATGTTCTCTCAAAAGCACCTAATTTCCAAATGATGATAATAATAACATAAAATGTGGCAGCTTTAAATGTCACCATCACAGTTGGGTGTCTACAAAGCCTTTTTCTAGTGCACAGTGATCACATCCTCCACTTCTGCAACTGCTCTCAACCTGATGGAGTGGCTTCATTCGATTCATGGATCTTTAACAGGAAAGAGTTGCTTCGATGTGAACTAAGTGATGAGAAGAACAGTGAGAGAGCGGAGTCCTGTGTGGGCGGAAGGGGTTCCTCTAAAGAAGGGATTCCCTGCCCAGGTGGCATGTCTCAGTGGTTGAGTGTTGACCTATAAACCAGGAGGTCATGGTTCGATTCCCAATCAGGGCACATGCCTGGGTTGTGGGCTTGATCTCTAGTAGGGGGTGTGCAGGAGGCAGCTGATCAATGATTCTCTCTTATCATTGATGTTTCTCTCTCTCTCTCTCTCTCTCTCTCTCGCTCGCTCTCTCTCTCTCTCTCCCTCCCTTCCACTCTCAGAAATCTATCTATCTATCTATATATAAAATCCTAAGCCACCGTTTGACCATTCGACCGTTCGACCGGTAGCTATGACATGCACTGACCACCAGGGGGCAGACGCTCAATGCACAGGCATGGAAACATGGAACAGGCTGATTAATCTCAAGAGGGGAGGGGGGAAGGGGGAGGGCAGGAAGAGATTAACCAAAGATCTTATATGCATACTAGAGGCCCAGTGCACGGATTCGCCCTCTCACAATCAGGGACCCCTCTGGGGATGTTGGACTGCTGGTTTCATCCTGATCCCCACAGGGTAGGCCGAGGGACCCCACTGGTGCACAAATCTATGCATTGGGCCTCTAGTATGCATATACAATCTTTGGTTAATCTCTTCCTGCCCTCCCCCTCCCCCTTCCCTCTGAGATTCATCAATCTGTTCCATATTTCCATGCCTGTGCATTGAGTGTCTGCCCCCTGGTGGTCAGTGCACCTCATAGCTACCAGTTGAACAGTTGAATGGTCAAACGGTTGCTTAGGCTTTTAGATAGATAGATAGATAGATAGATAGATAGATAGATAGATAGATAGATAGATAGATAGATATGAAGAAGGGAGTCCCCATAACCCCTAGACCCTCATAAAAACCAACAGCTCATTTCTTCCTTTCACCTCAATGAAGAAACATGATGGAAGGGTTTCATTTCTCACATTACAAACATTTCTCCCATCTCCTGGGGGAGATGCAGAGAATATGCAAATAAAAAATGGGGCTTTATTTAGATTGCCTTTTTACATGTATATATATTTTAATCAGAAAGGCCTAAATTTGAATGAAGTTTATCTTTCTCTCTGGATGGGGATAGTTACTACGTGTTGAGAAGCCATGAGAGTTATTATGAGGCCATGTATGCATGTGTCACGTTTGCGCATTGACAGACCATGGAGAGATGGCAAATGGGTGCCTTTATTTGCTGGAACTCTATTTCTATTCCCTCTCCCCCAAAAGAGAAAAGAGCAGTAGCCACAGCCAGGCCAGTGTTTAACTCAGGAAGGAAACTAAGGCTTGACTGCTGCTCTTGACCTGGGCGGGTCAGCTCCAAGCCCCCGGGGCTGGGCAGAGGAAGGGGGTGATTTAGGAAGGGGCAGGGGTGGGGGACAGGCATTTATACACAGGAGAGGGGGCTGCTGGGGTTCAGGGCTGCTGCATCAGGTTGGGGGATTCCCTAGGTCCTAGGCAGGAGGGAGGGGAGGAGGAGGAAGAAGAAGGGGAGAAAGAGGAGGAAGCAAAAGACGTGGGGGGTGGGGTAGGTGGAGAAGAAAAGGCACTTTTTTAATAGCTCTTTTCTGAAAGGCCCATCATCTCCATTTACTGTGTCTCAATAGCTGGGGCTCAAAGCACAGCCCCGTGTGGGCCAACTTCTGCCTCTTCTGGGATGATCACTTCCCAGGGGGACAGCGAAAGAGCAAATGGGAAATGGTAGGAGAGGCAGGCAGGAGGGAGGAGGAGAGGGAGAGGGACCGAGGGAGCGGAGAGGGTGAGGGAGAGGGAGAGGGGTGGGAAGGGATAGAGAAAAAAAAAGAGAGAAAGGGGTGGGGGAGGGGAGAGAAAAGAAAGGGGCAAAACCCCTTGCTGACACGGGGCATAACTTAATTTTCACGGTGCCGGGACAGCTGTATCGTGTAATCTGCCATGGCATGCCATTAAAGCTTCAATGACTTTACTGACCCAGAAGGGAAACTCAGACCGTGGAGAGGCTTTTGAAAAGAAGTGGTGATCTTTCACGATTTATGAGCTTGTCTTAAAGAAACAGACTCCACTCACTTTAAATTAATCACCCTTTCCAGGGTGCATAGAAATCGGGGTCTCTGCGCTGCGCCTTGCAGAGGCCTGGAGAGCTGGGTCCGCCTCGACCCCGCGGTGCGGTGCGGCCGTGGCCAGGGGTGTAGGTGATGGTGGCGGAGGTGATGGCAGAGGTGGAGGTGACGGCGCGACAGAGGTGGAGGCGGTGGACGGGAGGGTTTTCTGTGCTGTCGCCTTCCCTAGCCGGGCGCCCCCCCCCCTATTCACCCTCCCCCCCGCAGAGGCCCCGGGCAGAGCGAGGGGGGCGGCGGGGCTGCAGGACCTGGAACTCTGCAAAGGAGTGGTGCCGCGTCCTCGGAGGGAGGCCGGAGGTCAGAGCAGGGATGGCTGGCAGGGGGCGGGAGGAGGGCCTGTGTGTGGTGGGCAAAGGCCTTATTCACGTCCTCGGGCTCGCATTCATTGTGCAGGAAGAAAAAAGGAACCAGGAGGAATATCAGGCATTTCACACCCTGATGAAATGCGAGACCTCCCGTGTGATTAAACCTCTGAAAGGAAAAGTGAGGTATTAGCAGGCCCACTTTCCCCTCCCTCGCTTTACGTATTTCTCAGAACAAAGGGTGAAAACCTCCTCCTAATGTGCATACGTGCACTGTTTAAATTTTGGCAAAGATCTATTCCCCCCACAGGGACGTGTTGGAGAACTGATGGTCATAAAATAATTTGCCGTAATGTCCGAGTGAAAGCCCAGAAGTGTTCTTGAACTGAATAGAACCGGGCGAATGATTTGCATTTTATCTTCAAAACACCTTTGCAAACAGGAGCGCTTTCTCTGGGCAATTTAATAACCTCTCAGCGAATGAATGCGCCTGGAGTGCAGGCCCGTGCACCAGGCTTTCCCTTCGTTTCATTCGGGGATTCCCTTTGAACCTATTGTGTATCTGGGCGGTGCTTTCATATGGTTTGGGGGCTTTGGCATGTCTAAGGTTTCACTGACTGGTTACCTTTGAACAGCTTCCGATGTGTCGAAGGCTACTCGGCTCCTTCAAAAATCTGCTCCTCAATAAAACGATTTCTGGTGGTGGAAATGGGATCCAGATAAAAAGAAATTTCAAAGGACAGCAGATGGACTAAATCTGTTCTTCCAGTATTTTGGTAAAACATCGTATCTGGTCTCTGGAGAGCAATTAGAACAAACTTCCTTCTTACAAAGCGGTCCGTGGCCCTGGCCAGGGATGCTCGGTTGGCTGGGTGTCATCCCAGGCACCAAAAGGTTGCCGGTTTGATTCCTGGTCAAGGCACATGCCCAGGTTTCGAGCTCGATCCCCAGCAGGGGATGTGCAGGAGGCAGCCGGTCTCTCTCTCTCTCTCTCTCTCTCTCTCTCTCTCTCTCTCTCACTCTCTCTCTCTCTCTCTTCCTCTCTGGGCAATTTAATAACCTGTCCCCCCCAAAAAAACCCTGCCCCACTACTCATTTTCTCCCTGTTTCCCCCTATCTCCAGCTCCCAGAAGCCATCAGTCTGCAGTCTGTCTCTATGGACTTACCTATTTTGAACATTTTATGTAAAAACCAATTTAAAACATTTTTTTTTAAAAAAAAAAGTGGTCTGTATTTTACAGTTTGGTGGAAGTCAACGGACTTCTAAGGATTCGTGCACTGAGATGGTTGAAGGGAACTAAGGCAGCAGACGCCATGCTATTGACCTTGAGGGATGCTCAGCTACGGTCCAACTGAGGTAACCTGGTGCCACCTGTCATCCCTAGCCCTTCCGCGGGGCTGTCATCACAGGTGCACATCTTGTGCCACCGCCAGTCAGGGTTGAACGATTTGAATTTCGCGAACACACGCTACAGTAACGTCACAGCATTTTATAGAGAGTATACCTTTTTACAGGTGTTATACCGTTATTCCACACATGTTGCAAATTAGCTGGCAGGTTGGGGGAGACCTCAGGACGGATTTTGGAGCCTTGCTGAGCATCAAACTCACCTGGGACACTGTGAAATACAGAGCTTTGTTCAACCCCCACATGCTGGGTCATCAACTCCTTTAGGGTGAGGCCCAAGCGCACATCATTTTAAAACATGTTTTTAAATGTTTTGAGGTGAAATTCTCATACATAAAATTAACCATTTTAAAGTGAAAAGCTCAGGAGCATTTAGGACATTGACAATGCGGTGCAACCACCACCTCTGTCTTGTTCCAACACCTGTCCACCACTCCCGAATCAAACCCTGCCCACGAGGCATGTTCTCCGCTTCCCCCTCCCCCCCTGGAGGCCGCCAGTCTGCATTCTGTCTCTAGGGATTTACCTATTTTGAACATTTTATGTAACTGGAACCATACGATATGTGATGTTTAGTGTGTGCTTGGGCATGTGTGTTTTTAAAAAGATGTGTTCTGGTTAGTCCCTCTAAGGACAGATTTGTCTCTTTAAAAAACAAAAAACAAACAAACAAACAAACAAAAGTTCCAATTTTAAAATTATCAAACAACTTTACAATATCAAGCACCACAATATTAATAATTCCATTCACCCTACAATCCGTCTCACAGAGAAATTTTAAACTCCTTTGTGGTCTCTCGATTCTTTTGTACCCAATATAGATTTAATTTTATTGTAATAAAAAATTAAAAATTTCTCTGGAGCCCTAGCTGGTTTGGCTCAGCAGATAGAGCGTCAGTCTGTGGACTGAAGGGTCCTGGGTTCAATTCCAGTCAAGGGCACATGCCCGGGTTGTGGGCTCGACCACCAGTAGGGGGCATACAGGAGGCAGCCGATCAATGATTCTCTCTCATCATTGACGTTTGTATCTCTCTCTCCCTCTTCCTTCCTCCCTGAAATCAATAAAAAATATATTAAAAAATATTTCGCTGGACTTCCAGATATTATTGTTTTCTGTGTACTTCTATGTGTGGCTAATATTTACGTTTGTTTACCTCTTTAGGCTGTGTACCCTATCATTGCAATTCTGCTACTGGAGGGAGTAGGATTCCTCCACTGCCCCTGTGAGCGGGGATCTTGGGGCGCCTCTGAAATGCGCACTTTCAGAAGCCCCCATGGGGGAATGAGGTGTGGTACAAGATTTTATTTACGAGGAGTTATATTCCCCGGGTCCCAAAGTCCCACGCCCCACCTGGTTATTATAACGCCATCATTACTACAATTTCCCAAACTTGTATAACTTGTTATTTTTTTCTGTTCTTCAATATTGCCATGCCGAACATCTTCGTTTGGGAAATTGCTTGGATGTTTGTCATTGGATCAAAAGCACAGATTGGAAAACAATGTTTTCCTCATCGATGAAGTAATTCATGTGTTTGGCAATCACAGCTCACTCAGAACATTTGACACTTACGGTAAAATATAAAAGACTTCAGCTTTTGTTTGCAGGCTTCATGTCACAGTCAAAACAGAACAATTTCTACCAAAGTGCATGAGGCAGAGCTCACTTGGCAAAGTGTGGTCCCAGTGGGCGCCTGTCTGTCTGTGCTGCAACAATCTTACGCCATCTCCCTGGGACTGGACTTGGGAAAGGGGAGAGATCTTCCTAGTGGCCTAGCAAAAACCTACCTGCCACGTGGGTTCTGCTCTTCCCCAATGACCTGTAAACCACCCATTCTCACTTTGGAAATCTCAGATCCCAACCCCACCCCCTTTCTCCTTTGTCCAAAATAACATATCTACCCAATTTTACCTCACTGTCTTTGGAATGTTTATGCTTATGCGAATTCCCTGTGTGCACGTGTCAGGGTATGTTCTGGAAACTGTAAGGAGGGTATTTAGGGAGAGCTCACCAGGGGCCAGAGCAGGAGGGTCTCAGATGCCTGTTAAGTAGCTCAAACTTTAGCTCATTGATTAGCATTTTCCAATAGGTGAACCACAGACCCCTCCAGGGGATCAGGAAGGTGTTCCAAGAGATCAAGTCTTTAAAAGTGTTATGGGATCTATTTAAAGTTTCATGAAAACAATTCTCAAATGCAGTATGGCTTTTATTCCCTTAAAAAGAAAAAGGCAGTGAGCGTGCATGGTAATTAGTAGAGGTCAGTGACCATGCTTAAAATTATCACTTGGTTTTAAAATTGTTTTGGTTTTTAGTCATACAGAGTTTATGGACTGTTGGTTTGAGGAGGAATCATAAGGAACAAAGGTTTCAAAACACAAGAGATTAGTGGGGAGCATAAAAGTGAAAATAATCCTCAAAAATTGCCTCCAGATGATTATCACCAGGTCAGTAAATAATATTGCTCTAATAAAAATTCTTCTGCAGCACAAGGACCTCACAAGGCAATGTGGAGGGAGAAGACACTGGTAATTATATCCAATTTAGCTTTGCACTTACTACTCATAAAGACCCTGACACTCACAATCCTTCATTTGTATAATGATTTTCTCATCTCCTAGAAACAAAACATGAAAATTGGTCTGTGGTGTTTTTTTTTAATAAACATCATAATTTTTAAGTGCAAAATTAAAGAGTTCCAAATATCAGATCATAAAAAAGACTTTCATTTAAATTATAAAGCTATGATAAGTAGTTCAATTTCAATATTCAATATAAAATATATTTTATCCAAAACAAACAAAATATAATACACCCTTTAGTAATATATTCATCAACAAATGATTTTCCTTACACAATTAATTTACAGTCACCCAAGGGCATGTGCCATATTAACTGGGAGAAAGTCAAAATTTATCTTTATATACTACTGATATTATTGAATTTTTATGTTAGAAATAAATTTTATAATCTGTGCAAATATACTTATATATGATATAAAATATTTTACTTGAGATCATTTTAATCATAGTTCATTTAAAAAAATCAACAAATGGCCCTAACTGGTTTGGCTCAGTGGATGGAATGTCGGCCTGCGGACTGAAGGGTCCCAGGTTCGATTCTGGTCAAGGGCATGTACCTTGGTTGCGGGCACATCTCCAGTAGGAGGTGTGCAGGAGGCAGCTGATCGATGTTTCTCTCTCATCCATGTTTCTAACTCTCCATACCTCTCCCTTCCTCTCTGTAAAAAATCAATAAAACATATTTTAAAAAATATTTTAAAAAATCAACAAATGAAAAATATCTAGGGGGCTTTGTTGGATTTTACATTAGGCTGAAAAGTGTTCTGGCAAGTGACCAAAGTTGGAGATGCTGATAAGATTTATGGGAAGCCAATGGAAATAAAGGCAGATCACAGAGCATATGGTGCAACATTTATTGGAGGAAAGTGTCATATTAGAAAATGTCCCTGACCTCCTGCTTCAGAATGGATTGAAATTACACAAATTTATGCAATAAGTTTCCAACTGACTTTTGTCCTACTTACTCTCTGGGCCAAAGAAGTAGCCAGTGGAGAAAGTATCTAGAATTCATGCTGTTCACACCACTGGGGATAACTGCCTACAAAGATGCCTTTTATGGGGGGAAATTGTAATGGTACCCTCCAGAAGAAGGTCTCTGCATTATCTGGACCAGGGAATCTGCAATGCATCTGGAAGCTGATGTTTTAAAATGTGGGTTTTGTTATCATTCAGGAATAGTAAGGCCAACAGATCAGGAGATAACTATTGTGGCAAGCGGCTACAGTGTTTGGACAGGTTCAAGCCTCGAACTAATGAGAGGGCACAGTCCTCTCGTGGCCACGTGCAAGTCCCAGCGTGGAGGGCACGGCCCTCCCAGCACAATTATAGCCAACAGCTGTAGTTGTAAGCTTGAACCTATGGTCCGAACACGTGGCCCCATGTGTCTGAGTAATGTAGGCTTGACAGAGTTCAGGTGCATGTAGTTGAGTAGGATTGAAAACCACGAGAATATTGTAAACATCTTTTTTTTTAAAAATATATCTTATTGATTTTTTTACAGAGAGGAAGGGAGAGAGAGAGATAGAGAGTCAGAAACATCGATGAGAGAGAAACATTGATCAGCTGCCTTCTGCACACCCCCTACTGGGGATGTGCCCGCAACCAAGGTACATGCCCCTGACCGGAATCGAACCTGGGACCCTTCAGTCCGCAGGCTGATGCTCCATCCACTGAGCCAAACCGGTTTCGGCTGTTGTAAACATCTTGATCACACCCTTACTTTGCCTCGTGGCATCTGCTATAAAATGAAGACATAGCTTGTGGACATGGTCGCTGTCTCTCAGAGAAGCAGTGTCCCACCAAGACCCAGCTTTCATTCTCTTGTCTGTCTTTTCTAAGCCTTTCAGCCGCCCCCACTCAGGTTCACCCTTGGCTGTGCTGGCCCGGCACAAACTACCAATGAAGAGATAGTTTCTTATAGTTCCCCCAAAGATGGGGCACACAATGCCATGCAGGGCCACATAGAGAAGCACAGGGCCAGCAGGAAGCAGGAAGAGCAGAAGAAAAATATGGGCAAGAGTTTTTATTGTGGTTTGTGCAGGAAGGACTTGGGCAAGGCTGGGTAAACAGGTTTAGGATTGGCTGGATTGAATAATTTCAGCGGATTCTGGGGTGTAGGGAGTGTTTCTAGATGTCTGGAACCTGGCCCTCCTGTGATTAAGACAGAGAAACAGTGGCCTGGAGTGTGAGAGTTTAATAAAGGAGGTAGTGGTAGGAGGCGGCGGTGGTGCTGGTGGTGGTGGTGGTGGTGGTGGTGGTGGTGGTGGTGGTGGTGGTGATGGTGGTGTAATGGGTTCTGAATTGGCTGGTTTACATGTGAAAGGTGCACTCAGTGGTAAGTCCTTTACTGTCTCTAGGAATTGCTAGCCCTGGGAGGGGCAGTTCCTCCAAGTCAGCAAGGCTCAGGATGTCCAGCATCAGAAATACAAAAAAAGAAAGAAAAAAAACCATGATCAATACAATGGGTCACTTTAAAACCACTGAATAGATGTCAACTCTGGTGACTTGCAACTGACTATTATGGTGTATGGAAGGGAAGGGCAGGTGGCAGAAAATCATGCACAATCCATCAATAACTTTACCTTTCCCACAAATGCATATTAAGCTGTATGACTGTGTCTGGAAACTTTCTTTCTTTAATAACATGGAACTCAGAATTCCTTAGTCAAATATGGGCAGAGATCACGCTGGCTGTGCCACTCAGTGCCAATCCTGGTCTCTCTCTCTCTCTCTCTCTCTCTCTCTCTCTCTCTCTCTCTCTCTCTCTCGGATTCACATTCTCCTGAAAATTTCTGCTACCACCTCGTTAGGTTCAAGGAATTGCTGGTTTTCCTTTACCAAGGGCCCATGTATTATCTTCTCTTATAATTGGCTGCATAGCTGAGATGTTCAAAAAGACTTTCAAGGCAAGGACAGAGCAAAAGAGGAAAAAGGCAATACCTTATCTATTTCTGTCTTATAAAATAGAGATCACTCATCCTTAGCTTGTGATGTACCTCAAGGTCCCCTTTTGTCCAGATCCCAGGTTGTGCCAATACAACTGATTATCTCTAACCAACACTCCTCAGGAGTGAACTCCCAGACATTCAACTTTCTCAAAGTAAAGACCAAGAAAAGGAGCCCACTTTGGCTCTTCCATTTATCTCAATCACAGTCTCCCAATTCCTGTTTCCAGTCTAAGGAATCCAGTCTTTATCTGGGTAAATGACCTTACCCTAAAGAAGAGTCTTCAACGGCAGGGAATTTTCCTCACCCATGCAAGACTCAGCAGAACAAATGCATCTCAGGAATACATAACAATTCACAATTCTAAGATGGCCCCCCAACATTCCAGCCCCCTGATATACACACCAAGTATGATTCCTGGGACTTGGGACTATAATGAAATTGTCAACTCATGATAAGATTATGTTATATGGCACAGTTAGCAATTTAGTCATACAAACATACTGGAACCCTCATGTGATTAGGACAGGGAAATAGTGGCCCGGAGTCTGAGCGTTTAACAAAGGGAGGTAGTGGTGGGAGGATGTGGCGTTGGTGGGAAGGGCGACCATTCTTGGTGGGCCTGACTTAATCAGGTAACCCTCAGAAGAGATCGGGTTCTTCCTAGTGAAATAGATTTGAAGCGTGACAGGGATATGACATAAGGATGAGTCTCCATTGCCGGCTTTGAAGACAGAAGGACCATATAACATGGATGGCGAGTAGCCTGTAATGAAACTAGGAACTCAGCCCCACAACTGCAAGGAACTGGAAGTGAGCTTGGAGGAAGGCACCACGCTCCAGTTGAGAACACAGCCTGGTTGACACCTTGAGTGGAACACCTAGTCACCGTGCCTGGATTTTTTACATAGAACTATGAAATAATAAGTGGGCACTATTTTAAGCCACTGAGTTTGTGATACTGATTTGCAACAATAGAAAATGAATTCAAACTCCAGCCTTATGGAGAGACACACATCTAATCAGGTCATAGTGTGTTGCAGAAGAATTAATGGTGGGTTCCATTGCAAGATGACTCAAAGTGCTCTGGGGTCTACCGTGAAAATAACAGCTGAAAACTGGTGTTTACAATACAAAACTCACTGCCTCTTACTACAGAATAGCTTAGGTAGGTTTGTGAACAGGTAAATCACCCGAAGGGCATCACATGCACCATTATTTCCAAGAAAATGGACAAAGGATGATAAAGAGTCCAAGGAACACCTTGAAGTGGACTGGTGATAGAGAGTATCCACCAGACTGGCCAGGTTTCTCATTACTGTCTAGATGGTGAACAGAGGCAGCGTGCCTTGTCAAAGTACTCTCATCAGCTAATGCCTTAAATCGACCACGTTCCTTTCCCATATCTCATTGTTTGCTCTTGGCTACTTTAGAGCCATATAAAATTATGTGAGCCTAATTTAACTTTTGGCTGTTTTCCACAGAGAGGCAGAAAATTCTAATATTTGCACCAAAATTTCAACCAACTTTGTCAGAGTACAAACAGCATGGCCGTTAATTGAGCCAGCCTGTATTAGCATGACTTGTACAGGACTTGCAGGATTGTGGAGCTTAGGGAGCTTTAAGATGGTCTCCTGGTGAAAACTAAGCCGTGAGACAGATTGTACTGTCCCAGGACAAAACAGCAAAGCCAAGATGAGACTTCAGACTTCCTGATCCCCAGTTCAGTATCTCTTCCTTTTTAAAGTCTAATTGAAAATCTTATTATTTTAGCTACTTTTACTCTCCTAGGATTGGTCAGTCTTTGTGTTATTTCCAATAATATGTGTATAGTATATGTGTTAACATAAATTTGGAGAAATATTTAATCCCTGGATAATTTAAAATCACTTGGCTCATGGTTTTGGTTTTTTATTTTTAATCCTATAATTATCAATACTCTTTCTTTCTTTTTTTGTAGCTATTCTACTCCATCCCAAACAAAATATAAATGTGATAGGTAAGTTATTAAGCTATTTGTGTGTGTGTGTGTGTTTTCCCATCTCACTATCATTTCCTTTCTGTTTTAAGAAGTACTTCTGACTCCCTTGCCACAGGATAGCATGGAGAAGCATAGTCAAGAAGATGGAGAAGAGAGGTCCCCCCAAAAGTAAAGATGGAGGTGATGGGGCTCTGTGGTAAAGATGGGGCAGAGAGTGGAAAGGTGATTATGGGTCGTCCTTTGGGGAGTAGACAGGCTCCCAGCTCAATTCCTACCTAAGGAAGAACCAACAATGCAGTTCAGGATCTCTTATTGGCTTGGCCTCAGTTTTAATCAGAAGCCCAAATACCAGAGCTCCTTCCTCCTAACATTTAGCTCTGCTTGTGATCCTTGGGGTGTTTGCACAACCACCAGTGGCCCCTCCCCTTGGCTGGCCAACTGCCTGAGGCCTCTTCCCCCCAAACCCTCCCCAGGCCTGCCCTCGACTGCCCCCCCCCCAACCATGATTGGGGGCGGGCTGGCTGGCTAACCTCCCGTGGCCCCTCCCCCCAGCTGGCCTGGCCCAATCGGCCCCAATGGGGGCAGGCCGGCTGGACCCCACCCATGCATGAATTCGTGCACCAGGCCTCTAGTTATTATATAACTAACCACCCTGTGACTTAATGGCTAATAAAAGTCATTTATTTTGCTTATGAATCTGCAGTTTAGGTTGGTCTCCTCTCTGCTCCTACCAGAGTCAGGAAGAATGGCTTGGCTTAGGGCTGGAGAATCCACTTTCAGGATGGCTCACTCACATGGCTGACCAGTTGGGTCTGCTGTCTGCTGGGAGCTCCTGCAAGAGGCTAAGGTCTCAGCTCCAGATCCTCTCCATACAGATCTCTCCAAGGTCGTTGGGCCTCCTCTCACAGCATGGTGGCTGGAATCCAAGAGACACAGGGAGACTTAACCTCCGAAGTCATCAGTATCACTTCTACCTCCTCAGGGTCGGAGGGAGGGACATGAACCTCATCACTCAGCGAGGGCCGACGAAGCCACACTGTACTTAGAGCACGTGGGATGAGATGTCATATTTGACTACTTTCAGAAAATACAATCTGCCACCCCCCCCACGACTCGCACTGAATGTTGCACCTATTCTCTTTGCATATTCCTGATGCCTTACCACTTCCTCCAAATGGCATCTGTTTCTACTGGTAATACTGTGGTTAACCACTACTGTTGAAGTCTTGGATTTAGATAAAGATGTAAGAACACTTTTATAAAATTCTCATTTTATAAGAACCAGCAGCTTATTTCCATACCTTCTTTTTCTGACCTGAATGGAACAGAAAGTATCTCGTAGGCTTTGGTAAGAATACTTTAGATGCTGCCTTAACTTTATCCTGGGACCTAATTCACAGGATGAGTAATTCCAGTGGCCATTTACTCTCAGAGGCTGCTCATCAGCACCCTCCCCTCCCCACTCTACAGCACCTTTTAGCTGTGGACAACACACTGCAAAGTCCAACTTCCAAGGTGAGATATGATGGCAATTTCCAGGATAATTGCTGTAGACAGAAAAGAATTTGAGAGGAGGGGCCTCTGTAGATATTTGCCCAGCCCCGTGCCTCACCCCAGGAAAGCTGGCCTTGAGTCCTGGGTGCCTAGGAGTCTGGCCACAATGAAATAGATTCACAGATTAGACAGTGAGAGGACTCCCAAGCAGTTTGTCTGCAGGCTGGCCAGCAGGCCCTAAGCCTAAGGTGACTGTTTAAGGATCAAGTGGAGCTGGTGGGCAGGGGAGGCAGGAATGGGAGGCATCCAAAATTGCATCCAAAACCTGAGAGTTAATGAACCAAAGGAGGGAACGTGGAAGTCACTGAGTGAGAAGGAGCCTTGAGTTTTCCAGACATGCAGTGGGTCAGAAGTTATAGGCATAGAAAAGCCTAGACCTGTGTTTCTTCAAATTTTCATGTGAAAAATATATCATCTAGGAGTCTTGTCAAAATGCTGATTTTGATTGGATGGTTCTGGGCTGGGGCTCCCAGGTGACGCCAGATGTTGCCGGTTCACAGGCCACACTCAGTAGCAAGGGTCTAGACAAGCAGTAATTCTCAGCCTTGGCTGTGTACTAGAGTCACCTGTGATGCGTGTGTAACCGCAGAACCAGCTCCAAATGGTCCTAGCCTGTTTAACGAGATACTGTGCTGCTTTTCAGAGACAATAGCCCGAAACCTCAAGCCATGCACCTGAAGCATGAGCAGAGGAGAGAACGTTGCTCTTCAGCTGCACCTGGAACCAACGTATAGCTCCCCTGCCACACCCACACAGAACCAAAGGACTAGGACAAACCGGAACTTGAACACCAGAACCCCTTAATAGGGTGACCAGATCGTCCCGCTTTTGGCGGGACAGTCCCGATTTTTAACCATTTGTCCCGCGTCCCACGGCGTTTTAAAAAAGTCCCTATTTTTGGAAAGATTCGAAGCAAATGGCCCATTGACCAGAAGATCCAGTATTGACACCCCTTACCATAAATGGCCAAGCTCCAAGGTCCTCCGGTTAAAACTTGCCCTGCCACTGCTTCTGCATACCTGTTCCCTAACCCCTTAAAAACCCTCCCCAAACCCTGGATCAGAGAGTTGTGGTTTCTGAGTGTTAGCTTTCCGTTCTCCGGGGAGGCGCCATTCATAAGAAGACAGCCAGTCTTTCTCCACCTCAGTTCTCAAGAGGGAAGTCCTAAGTATTTAGTGTTTGGCTGCTAGCACCTAGTGGATGAATTTTTTTCTGTTCCGTAACTCGTGTAAACATCCAGTCTCTGGGGACTGGCTTTGGGCATCAGTCTGTCAAAGCCCCAGGAGACTGCAACGTGCGGTCGAGGTTGAACGTCCCTGCTGGAGAGGGAGGCCAGTTGGTGGCTGAGAAGCTGTAGACACTGAATCAACCCCATCTCTGGGCACCCAGAGAGGAGCAGCAGGTGTCCACTTACAAACATGACGTCTACACTTCCTGTCTCCCTTGAACATAAGCTCTGGTTCCATGCGGCATTGCCTTCTTTTTTCACCACCATCAGCCCAGGTAGCCCGAGGTATCTCTGGCCCTATGGGAGCGTTCAGAGAGAAGGACTATGGGAATGGTTCCTCCCCTTCACCTACAAAGTGTACAACTGGGACTGGAGGGTGCCTTCATTAGCAATGCCACGTCTCTCCTGGGTAACTGTGTTACTGCCCCACATGTCTGCATTCATGTGGCCCCACATCGGCACTCTATGCACTGATATTTTTATGGAAATATCTTTCATCTTCTTTTAAAGCAGGTGGCACACATCTGTATTCTTTTAAGATCCTGGCTAGCATGCAGCTTCAGTGTGCCTATTTTCTGACACTGCTCAGTTGAAGAAAGCATCTCTAAATGATCCAAAGGAGACAGAGCCCAGAGTGCAGCTATGGAAGAAAAACCTATTTTCATTACTTTTTGTTTTAGGTTTACAGAAGTACAGGTGGGCGGGGGTGATTTTTGGCTAACATTAATTTCCGAGGTATGGAATATACAAAAAAAAATAGATTAAGAACAAAGCAATGAGGAACCTCAATGGTGGGACACTTCTCAGTATTTATAGCATTACACATTTATATTTCCCTTGAGCAAATAATCCTCCTTGGAATGTTTCCTATGCAAATACCTGTAAATGCTCAAAATGCATGGGCAAGTAGGAGTGTTCCCATCTATGTGTTGGGTGATGTACAGGCCACAGGAGAGGAAGAGGATAAATGGGTGTATCTAGTGAGAGCAGCTGGAGGAGGGGGAGAAAACCGTGGCTTCTAGGGGGAAGTCCTAAGTCAATGCTGCCAGCACCAGAGGTCTGAACTGGGGCCTTTGTGTATATGTGACCGGGAGGCAATTTTAGCTCATCCCTTGGAATATCTTCCAGTTTCTGTATTTGATGCTTTGACATCAGGGGCACTGCAGGGACTGCCCCTCTCAGGGCTACTAATTCCTGGAGATGGGAACGGATTTGCCTGTGAATTTGCCTTTCATATGCAAACCAATCACCCCCTTTGTGCCGGTGGGGATGGGGGACTCTCAGATTCTGGATCCTTATGCACCTTCCCTAAGCACTCCAGGACCAGATTAGACATCTAGGATAGCCCTCAGGCCCTCAAGCTCACTGAAATCACCCAAACCAGCCCAACCTAAACCTGCTCACCCTGCCTCCTGGGCTCCTTCCTGTGGGAACCACAATAAAGGGTCTTGCCCATGGTCCCCCTCACTTCCTCTGCCTCTTGATTGACCCTCATGCTTCTCCGTGTGGCCCTGTGTGCGCAGTACCTCCTATTTCTAGGGATCTGTGAATAGAAACATGTAATTTCTTCATGACAATCCATTCTGTGTCTGCATGCCTTACCATACCCGATGAAAACAAATTTCAGATACATTTTAAAACATCCCTGAAAAGAACTTTAAATAACTACAGCTCTTTGGAAATGCAATAATATAGCATTTCCTGGTCTTGAAGATAAATAATCACAAGCCACAAAATGAAGTTGGACAGTGTGTGTGTGTGTGTGTGTGTGTGTGTGTGTGTGTGTGTGTGTGTGTTGGGGAAGGGGAGGGAGTTAGTGTCTTAGATAACTTGAAACACTCCTCTTGTGTGTATTACTGTATATAATGAGGCGCATCCAGTATAAGTCTTCAGTCGTGCTACTTATTTCTATGCTGTGCACTTCATTCAGTTTGGTATGCCATGTTCTGGATAGTGCCTAGCACATGGCTAACAGTTTTAAGAGATTAAGCACCAACCAAATGTGAATATCATGCCCTCCTGTCATGAGTAGCATATAGTGTGTCATTTTGTGAATGTTCCTAATGTCCCTTTGTCTGGCGTGCTTGCCTCAGTAGGGAAGAGAGGTTAGCATTAACTAAGCAGGTTAACTCAACTAGCATTGAGTTAACTAGCATTGTGGTTGAATTCCTCTCTTATCTGGAACAACTGTGAGGACTTTTGGCGACAAAAATCACCTCCAAGATACAGGACAAGGAGAGCTCTGAGTCAAAGCCAGCTGGAAAAGCCAGAGAAAAATGTGACTGGGGTTTAGGATTCGGTGGGGGTTTCAGAGCTGGGCATTTGGAACCTAAGAGGATATCAGAGCAAACATAGGTTAGAAACTGGATAAACACATCCCTGTGCAATTTATGAAATTACCTTGAGGATCCTTTGGCTGGTGGGAAAGTGTGTGATTCCTGAAGGTGTCAGTTTGACTCGAAGGGTCCATAAAGGCACAGTGAACACTTTGGGGTCTCCTGAGAACACATTCCGAGTGTGCAGGAGGCTAGTTGGGGAATGCTCAGGATCAATATCTCCACTAGTAAACGGGCGAGGGAAGCAGGAAGGGACAGAGGGAGAAGTTGAACTGTGATGTGGTTGCCATCAAGACCCCAGCTGATCCTACAGGTAGTTCTGGAATGTGGGTGGTTGCTCAGAGCTGTCCAGAATCCAGGCAGGAAAGCTGGGCTTTGGGTATCCTCAGGGGATTTGGGTTACTTTCAGGAAGGAGGCTTAACTCGGAGATGGCAACCTCATTCCTGCCAAAGGCAATTCCTGGGGATGCTGCTGTGACCAGCATAGCCAACAGTCAGGACAACTGGAAAAACCTCTATTCTGGAAGGGGATCTAGGTGACATGTCATCATCTACTCAGCATCCCATGAAGTAGAACATTGGCACATGCCATTTTGGGAATTGTGGGTTTTACAGCCAGTCTCTCCTGCTATCTCAAAGCAAAGTCGAAAACCCTCAGCTCTGCTGGACTTGGTAAGGGGTGGTCCAAAGCTGTCAGTGATGGGTTTTCCTCGCTACTAGGAAGGTCTGCAGAATCCACATATGATTGGGACTCGTGGCCCAAGGAGATGTTATTCTAACTGGTAACTGCAGACTCACTAAGCTGCGGGACCAAGGTCGACTACACTGCTGTCCGGCTGGGAAGTGGCTTCAGTCAATAGAAGAGCTGAAGGACAGGGATGAGCACCTAACACGTGTTCGTTGGATGCAGCTCATCCTTCCTAGGAATCCCTGAGGCCATTTCCCAGAGTCCTCTGACTCCAACGTGATGGTTTAAATCCAGAGGGTTGGAAGCACCAGGGAATTACCCATTGGAGTCTCTCCGCTGTTGCCGGGCGTCCCATCCTCGCCAGCACATGCCGACAGACACACACACAAGTACAGTACTGTTCTCCCAGATCCTCCATTGCACAGATCTCCTGCTGAAGTTTCTGACTAACGGTAAGTTATTTGTTCAGAAAGATTTTATGGCTCTCATAAAATGTCAATTACAGTTTTAAAATAACTTGTCGTTTTTCTGTAACATGATGCTGCCATCTTGGTTCCCAGAGGGTGTATTAAATTCAAGTAGCAATAACAAATCATTTAAGCAATAAATAAATAACCTGAGACAGAGCGCCGTTAAGAGTTAATAGTCTCCCATACACTCAATAGAGGGTGAGGCTCCACTCAATTAAAGTGACCCCGGGAGGAGGAGGGGCAGGGGCCAAACTGCACCCAGTCGTTTTGTTGAAGGTATTCAACCCGCACACATTCATTTCCTTCTTTATGTTGTCTCTTTTCAGCAGGGAAGGCTCTCTGCGGTCCCTGGGCCCGGAGAACAATTACGGTACAGTCTCAGAGAACAGAAAGAAAACTGGGGTCATAAATATGTTAAATGGGTGCGTGGGTTTAAGTGGCTTTGTAAACGAAACACGAGGAAACCTCAGACTAATTAATGAATACGAAGCAGTGGGAAAGCTGGAGGTTTTGGGGGGACCGTCTTGTCCTGGGGTGAGGATGCAGCATCTGTACAATTCTTTTCCTCCAGGGAGGTACACTTATTGATTTTAGAAATCTGCATTTTCAAGATCTCAAATTATCTGGATGGAGAATAACAGATTTGGGTTAAAAAAAAAAACATTTTAAAAAATAAATCCTCTTTAAGCTATCGTGTCTCTAGTCAAGTTATAGCCTTGGCCTGAATGAATGGTTTTGTGTTGTCCTTGTATTCTGAGAGAGACACATCACACTACCTTTTAAAAAAGGATGAATTACATGCTATTAATACAGAATCACAGTTCATTCAAATATAGGGACTCTTTCCTACTAATGGCCTTTTAAAAATAAATTCCATCTGGGTCAAAGCAAAGATAAGATTTTATGATGTGACTTTTCCATATGTTCTAAAATATTTCAGTCTTTCTGTTTGGAGAGTTTACTATTTTCCCTTTTGTTCTTTCTTCACCTTTTTTCTCTCCATTTTTTTTAAAGCAAAAATAGCTTCACTTATGGGAAGTTGAAGGCTGTCTGTATGTCTCATATGACTCATTTTGAATCCACAAATGACTTTCTGAACTGGCTATGTGAGGCAAGCCAGTACTGACACTCTGAAAATGTCCCTGAACTTGGAGGATGCTGACACTGTGAGGGCCAAACAGAGGCCACAGCAGAGATGCAAACGGACAAATGGGTGGGGAAGACAAGTGTCAGGGGATAGTTTCAGAGGGGAGAAAGAGATCAAGACACACACAGAGATATGGGGGAAGGCTAACTAGAGAAATATTGAGTGCAGAGAGAGAGAAAGAGAGATTGAGACACACACAGAGAGATAGAATGATTCAGAGGGGGGTGGAGAGAGAAGAGTAATGAGGAGAGAGTGTGAAGCATAGAGAAGGGAGGGAGGGAGAGAGAGAGAGAGACAGAGAGAAAGATGAGAGGGAAAAGAGAGAGAAAAGGATACACAGATAGAGGGCGAGGGGAGAGAGAGATAAAGATGCAGAGAGTGGTTGGAGAGAGAGAGAGAGAGAGAGAGAGAGAGACAGAGAGAGAGAGAGAGAGAGAGAAACTCAGTAGGAGATGGGAAAAGTAGAAAGGCACAAGGAAAACCACAGAGGGGACCGAGATAGCAAGAGGAACAAACAAAACAAAACAAAAAAAAAACCACATACCAACAAGCAATGGAAATGGGGTGGCTCAGACTCCCTTGTTTAATTGATTAAATAGCCAACCTACTAACAATGGATTAAATTGAACCATTGGTCTAATTTAGTTATTATGATACTAAAATGAGCAGGCTATGCTCTTCTTTTGGGCTATTTCAGTGGTCTTAGTTGCAACAATAAAAAACACACAACCCTTTCTGAATCCTGTATATATCAATTCAACCAGCTCATTTTCTTTTTATTGCATATAAAGCTGCAGAATTACCTAATTATAATCTTTAAGTGTACTTTAAAAAACATTTATTCTTTAACAAATTATTAATAAAAAATCTACCAACGGTATGCCAAAGGATACAGTTTTGTACAAAGAATTTACAAAAATGTTTAAGATACTATAATTGTCCATAAATTAAGAAAATACTGATTCAAGGTGACATGATAAACACATCAGACTAAATTATATAAAGACAAGAACAAAATAGCACAAGAAAAAAACACAAAAATGTCACAGTAGAAAACCTAATAAATTGCTCTACTGAGGGATACAGGTTTTTAAATGTTCCAAAGTCTAAAAAGGGAGGACTCTTTAGGAGTTAGCATAGCCTTTGATAGTTCTGTGAGGATGGGTAACCTGCTTTGGGTCTTCAAGGCCCTGGATTCCCCCACTAGGTAGAGAGAAGAAAAGGCCACGTGAAGACAATTGATTTTTGAATTGTCAAATTTTCTTATTTTATTTATAAGGAATAATGAAAAATATAAATGTAGTCATTCATGTGATACGATTTGTATTCTTTCCCAAAATTTCAACTTATATCACAGCGTCAAAGAAAAGTTCACTACCCAATGGCATTGGCCATTAAGGACATCATTCCATGGAAGAAGTTGGTGTTGCAAATTGCTGTTAAGCAGAAAATTACACTAACCCCAGATGCCTTTCTCTTTTGTCACCGTCTGTACAACATTACCTTCTTCATGAAGCAGTCCTTCCTCTATCAGACTGGAATGATGACCCCTCTGCTGAATACCTTGTGGCTCTCAGAGAGTGATCTAAAAACTCAAATGTGTCCTGGATAGAGAAGAAAAACAGATCAGTGGTTGCCAGGGGCTGAGGGTGGGAGCAGAGAATGACTGACAGTGAACACAAGGGAACTTTAGGGCTGATGGAAATGCTCTGTAAGTTTTGATTGTAGTAATGGTTGCACTTCTCAAAAAGTTTACTAAAATTATTGAATTGGATGCTTACTATGGGTGAGTTTTATGATATGTACATGAATAAAGCTGTTTTTTTAAGTTACTACCAGGCCAGGCTAGGGATGTGAAGGTTATGTTTTTTGGATGTAGACACAGTTTTTTTTTTGCGTAGTAAATGTTTAAGAATATGCATCAACCCCACAAAGAGATAACTGTCTCCCACATTTCATGAAACAGTGAGATCTTCTTGTTCTACTTTTCAGGTCCTAATTTTGATGGAGACATGAGTAAAGAGAAATATTTCTCAAATAAGAGGGAACCAACCTTATGATCACATGACAAGTGGCAATCAATGATTCCCTATGTGGGGCCACAATAGGGATTGGTGGGACCTGTGGTGAACCAGAGAGGCAGGCGTCAGTCACCTCAAGGGCCAGCTACCAGGTAGCTCCGTTGGTTGTGACCACGGGACAACACTAGCCCAGTGTTACCAGACTTTCTATTTGTCCAAGAGAGTTGTATAGTAAACCTTCCAATTTTTAAAATGTTGGTTCAGACTTTAAAACAAAGCATTGTGTGGTCCAAACAAAATGAGATCAATTTGGTAGATAAGCTGAAAAGTTTGCAAGCTCTGCTTTCTAGCCAGAACCTTACAATTCAGCACTTAATTGTGGATTTCCCATATTTGTTCACTGTTGTTTTATGGGGGCTAATTTTGACTCCCTAACTTTTTATAGTTCCTAGAGCTAGGGGTTGGGATAAAGGGTTGGGGGCTAATAAATATATATGTGTGGATGTGGATGTGTGTGTGCATGAATGTAAGTGTGTGTGTGTGTGTGTGTGTGTGTGTGTGTGTGTGTGTACTGGCCCTCCACATAGTGCCTAACTTTGCGCCAAATAATTACAAATGCACAGTCAATATTGTTGATTTAGTTAATATAAAAATATTATTTAAATAAATATTTCCTTGAAGGCTAGTTCAAGTGTGCATGCTACTTCACCCACCAATAGAACGCCTGGGACTCAACCCCAAGTCTAAATAGATGTTACTTTAAGTAACAAAGAATAACTTAGGTTTTCCTTGGTAAGCTCTAGTCTATAAGGAAATAAAAATAAATATTTCTTAATTGGGCCATCATACTAGTTCCAAAATGAGGCAGAGGCTAGATTGATTCTTATCACATATTGTTCTTTCTTTCTGGGCACACATAAAGATTCTATTTCTCAGTCTCCTTTGCAGTTAGTTGGAGGTCATTTGACTACATTCTGGGCAATGCAAAGCGGGCAGATGTTACTTCCAGACCTGGTCATAGAAAACACTGCATGATATTCTGCACTCTCTGTGTATCCCCCTACATTTGTGGAAGCTGCACGTTGAGGTTGGATTCATCATCAAATGAAAGGAGTCACAGCTTGGAGAGTCACACAGCAGAACCATCTCACCTGCATCGGATTGAAATACAAGTGAAATGATGAGGAATTATGAAAGCGATTTGAGCATTGTTTGTTACAGCAACCAGCACCACTTATCCTGACTAATAAATACAACTTGTCTTTTCAGAGATAGTCTGGAAAAAGTTGATTATACATATAGGTGGTGTAGATCCTACCAATGTAATTAGTAAAACAGGTTGCTAAATAATCATATTGAATGCTCACAACACAATCCTGTGTGGGTATAGAATGGGGCCTTTTATCATTGGTACAGATTAGGAAGCAGAGGTGCAGAAAAGTAAATGGAAGGAGCTGGGATTTAAATCAGAGTATTTTGAATCCTCACTGAGACCTATATTTATCTACTACTGTTTATGTTTAGCAGAGAGTCTTCAAAGAGGTGGAAAGGATGCTTAACTTTGTTATCTGATTATTTTCTCATATTCATATTTCAAATTGATATTTACACTCAGTATTTGTGTCAAGCCTTCAGCGTGGCCTATGTTCTCATGTTAATTATTACTCCTTCAATTAAACTTCTGTAACAAAAGGAGGAGGCTGTGCAAATTCATCTACTCCATATTATAATTAATGACATATAAATACTTGGATTTTAACAGTATAGCATATCTCCTGGGAAACATAGAATTGCTCAGAATTTCTCAACCATGGTAAAATACTTAATGTATAATAAGAAGTACAATTAACCGAGTTTTGTTATAATATATTTCTCAATTGGTGTTGTACACACTGTCAAAAATGTTCTTTAATTAACACAAAATGAAAAATATTCCATGAATATGATGCACTAGAACAAAAAGTGTTTTAGCACTTTTTTACCACCTTCAAAATCATGTTTCACTAAAGGGAACAAATGAAATATCATAAAGGAATGAGCCCAGGGAATTTCCAAACCTTTATCCTCAGAGATCTCACTCAAATTCCACCTATATCTTCTGGCTTTCTTTGCTCTACTCAGTCTCAAATAACACATTTGAAACCCATTATGATTATATTTTTTCACTGCAGCCTCAAGCATAGCCTACCATGTACCACATGCCTGTGGTTTTCAACCAGGGGTCATTTTGGTCCCCAAGGAACAGTTGACAATGTTTGCTGACCAGGACCGATTCAGTGAATGTGCAACCTACGTCTTCTCACAGGGCTGCATGCTCAGGAGGCTTCCACACCAGGTTTAATGCTCCGCCGTCGCCTTCATAATTCTTCATCACTTTACCTTTGCACTTGCATTTTGTAAGCGCAGTCTAATGGGACGAGGCAGCATGCCCTTGAACAGAGGAGATACGTGCAATCTGTGCGGCTGCCTTTCCTTGCCTTCCCATTTGCATTCCTGATGCCCATGAGCACAGAATTCCTGTGGGCCAGTGATGAGCGGGGGTTCAGCAAGACTCACAGGTAGTCCAAGTGCAGCGTGTCTCACTTTGACTGAGTAAGCAAGGGTGTGAGAGCCCCCAAAGGCCACACTTGCTGGTTGAACTAGAACTTTCTCTGAGTGCAGAAAGAAGACAAATCTAAGAAACACAGATACCCCAGGAACCCTATCATGTCCTTTCTTCTTCCCTGTACTAGCCCACCACTTACCCCTGCAAATGGTGGTGTAGATTACAGGGATGGGGAACGTCTGGCCCGTGGGCCGCTTAAGACCCACAAAATCATTTGGTCTGGCCCTGCCAAGGCATTAGGGGTGAATTAAATATTTGACCAAGTATAGTAGGCAAATTTTTTAAAAATATATTTTATTGATTTTTAACAGAGAGGAAGGGAGAGGGATAGAGAGTTTGAAACACCGATGGGAGAGAAACATCAATCAGCTGCCTCCTGCACACCCCCTACTGGGGATGTGCCCGCAACTAAGGTACATGCCCTTGACCAGAATCGAACCTGGGACCCTTCAGTCCACAGGCCAACGCTCTATCCACCGAGCCAAACCGGTTAGGGCATAGCAGGCAAATTTTTAAGTTGATAATTTTGTATAGCCTGTGAATGATGTTATAAATATCCAACTGGTCCTTGGCAGAAGAAAGGTTCCCCGCCCCTGGTGTAGAAGGAAAGAGGATAGAACAGCTTATAGGGCCTTTTCCTTTCAGACTTTGCTAACTCAGCTGTGAGTTGAAGGTAGGCGTGTGATAGAACCTGCGTGTATTTTATGCAGCATATTCACTGTTCCAGTAGGAGTGAAATATGAGTTGTGTAATTTTGGTGATTCGGCATATGACATAAATGCTCTTATATTTGCATTAAAACTGGTATTCTGCAATATAAAAATAAGCACTAAAATTCATGCTCATAATTTAAAGTTTTAGTTTTTCTTGTTAGAATGACATTAAATAGCAGATTTTTCAAAAACACCATGGCAAGTCGAAAGAGAGAGAGAGAGAGAGAAAGAGAGAGACCCTGGAAGGAAGCAAAAAGCTGTATATCTTATACCTTAAATTCACTTTGCCCTGCTTATTTATTAATGAGCCCACATTTCCAGTTGTTTTGCAGCTGGCCCTGATGAAGACATTTTTGATCATTACAGCTAGACTTAGGGAGGGGTGCTAGTGGTATCCAGTGGGTAGAGACCAGGGGTGCTGCTAAACACCTTGCATTGCACAGGACGGCTCCATGACAAAGAATTAGCTGGCCCCAAATGTCAGTGGTGCCCAAACTGAGAAACTGTTCAGCATTTAGGTCCATTGATAAAATCTCCAACTAGATGTCAAATCCCTTTAGATCATGAGTTATCTCTTCTCTTTTTAGCTCATATAGTACACTTCCTGGCACAAGTGCTGGAATTTAATAAAAAGTGGTCAATAAATGCAGGGTGTGGCTAAAGCAGGTTTATAGTTGTTCATATGAAAAGTAATACAATAATTAATAAATAATAATACAAGAATAAACTCTGTGTTTTGGGTACTCACCTCTGTAAACCTACTTTTCCCCCACACTGTACTTGTGTTAAAAAGGAAAAGAGACTAATCTTTCAATATTCTTTGTTGCTATCATAATCCTTGTTATGTGGACGTATTAAACAACGTGTACAACTTGCATACAACTTACAGGATCAAGTCAGTGGCAGAACTGGAAGATTTATTACTTTGCTTACAGCTGATGTGTAGCTAGAAAGACATAATTTAGAATTGAAAAGAATTTTTGCCACTATACTCAGGAGGCAGGAATTAGGGAAAGGAAATACTAACTTAGTCCCTGACTTACAAGCAGTGGCATTGGGTACCTCATTTTTAATCATCTATAATAATAAAAGCGTAATATGCTAATTAGACCGGACTTCCTTCTGGACAATTTTCCAGATGAAGCCGGGGCTTCGAGGGAAGCCCAGGTCCTGGGTGCCAGAGGGAAGCCGGTGCCGGCAGCCAGGGGAAGGAAGGCCTACTCTTGCTTGAATTTCGTGCATTGGGCCTCTAGTTTATTACAAATGCTTATCATTCATCCCATTTCGTAGGTGAGTAATTTGTGGCTCAGCGAGGTTAAGTGATTTGTTCAAGTTCATGTATCTAAAGAATATTGACTGAGCCAAAAAGCAATCTCAGCTCTGCGTGACTCAGAAACGTGCGATACGGACTGGTCCTTCCTGTGACCACACTTCGCCACTAAGGGCAAGAATGTGACCCTCCAGTGGAATTCCCTTCCCATTCCACATCTGTGAAGAGCCTCTTTGTCCTGACCAGACCAAACCAGGACACCTTGGAGAGGAAAAGAGCGGCTGCTAATCAACATGAGAGACAACAGATGCTAACCAGGGCTGCTTGTGAAAGAGGGGGGCCTCCGATGGACACCCTTCTCCTGGAGGAACCCCATTGAAGGGCGGTGTCCTGGTCAACATCTGCTGCCCCACAGTGCCCACTGACACATCCCTCATATTTATTTGCCAGAAGAAGTAAAAATGAAAAGTGAGAGGAAGGTAAATAAACGTGAGGTATTTTGCAATTCATCATAAAATGACTCCTGGTATCACATTTTGCTTCAAAAGCCATGAGTCAAAAAAATGCCAGGAGCAGTCCTGGTCTAGAACATACTCATCATAGCAGATCTGAACTGCAGTGGTTTCTCATTCTCAGAAGAGTGCTGTGCCAGATGCCCCTCACCTCGCAGTGTTTCTTTGGTTGTGTACAGTGTTTCTTTGGGTGCCTGCCACTGACGTGAAGGCAGCAGCAACAACAACAGGATTCTGACTTAAACAGCCTCTGGAAGATGTGAAGCTAATATTCTAGGTTTGTGCCATATACATGGCGTGGTGGCTAATTAAATAGGCTAAAATCAAAAGAACCATAGCCCTTTCTATCAAAACACTTCATGTCTTCTCTTCCTGTTTTTCCTCCTCCTGCTCCTCTTATTCAGCTCCTGCTAATAGAATACGTGCAAATTGGACATGCATTACTGGAAGGAACTGGAGGAAAAGGAGCTATGTGGGACAGAAGGTGCCAATCGGGGCAGGAACCCAGCCCACGCCTTTCGTGCATTGGTCTACCACCTGCTGCTGATATGATACTCACCCCCTGCCCCCAGAATTTCTGCTGGGCACCAGCCAGAATCCCGAGGTAGGAATCTAAATTTGATGGTGGGCACATACATTTGGCCCCATTCATAAAGATCCATGACCACTAAGACCAACAAGTTAGGATAGAGTCCACGACCCCTTAACTGGGACTATTTTCATAGGCAGGTCAGTAACACTTACTAGTACATGGCTGGATTTGCGATTTCACGCGTGAGGGACTCCCAGTTCGTGGCCCTGTCTCCTTCCGGGGCTGAGGAAGGCAGTAGGTCAGAGACCTGCTCTTTTGTCTAAGATCACACAGGCTGTTGGCAGCAGACCCTTCAGCTCAAGCTCGCTCACTCCTGGAGTCCTGCCAAGCCTCACACTACGAAAATGACAGCATTTAATTAGAAGGGGGAATGCCTTGCTTTACATGAAAGAGAAGAGTGAAATGGGAAAAATTAATTCATTGCTATGTAATCGGTATAAAACACTTTAAATATGCAGAGGTTGCCGTTTAGTTTTGTGGGGGCTTTTGGTTTTTTGTTTTTTGTTGTTGCTTTGTTTTGTTTTTAAGCCAGTTTCTTACGAGAAAGCAGTGTAGTTGCCTTGACTGCTTTTGTGTCCTGGTAGCAGCTGAGGGCAACATGGAAGCGAGAAAGCCACCGCAATAAACCTCTGAGCTTTGCCCTATTAAAAATGTCAGACTAATAAATCACAGTTTTAATGACCGAAGGGGGGGGAGATCAATACGTTTGGGGAAGCCATCTATAGAGGTATCATATGGTGTTATTTAAGGAAAGCTCACCAGGGCAGCAAATATTTCACAGCAATCTAAAGTTCAATGTTAAGATCCAAATTAGAACATTAAGGCTGTATTAACTATTAGGCCAGAAACCTTAGCTTAATCCCTCTTCTTTTTAGGCACAATTTGGTCTTCGGATTGTATATGGATTTAAAAATAAATAGCCCTATACCTTTCAACTTGTTTTCTATCTTTAAAATCTTGGAAATTAAAAAAGAAAAGTCAGTTTTATTACTAGAGTTTTAAAAAAGCATTCCTAAATTTGGCGATTACTTAATATATTGAAACAACAACAGGAAGTCAAATTAAACAAAAGGGTGAAATTTACTGTTGAGGCAATGAATGTAAGAGTATACCCAATAGATCTGCAGGCTTCAGTGTGAGCGAAGATCAAACTGTCAAGTGTAAAAGAAAAATAGATCCTGTAAAAGAAATTATCCTAGGCTTATAATTATTCTTAGTAGCTTTTTCTTCTCTCCCTCTCACACCTCCCTACCCTGAGTTATATATGCACTCACAGAAATTCTCATTGGAAAAAAAAATAAAAACCTAATCCCACATTTTTATGTTACTCGTTTTTGTCAAAGTTTCAAAATTGCCTTATTTAATGAGTTTCTCTTCACAAGTACAAAAGATATAAATAAGGTGCCATGATGGGCAGTAAAGGAAGCCCTTTTGAGGTCTCGGGGAAACTGTTCAGCAGGGATTGAAGACCACTTCTGATGCACACTCTAAAAGAAATATTTTAAGCAAACCATAAAAGTGGGCTTGACCCTTCCATGGGCCCGTCATAAATCAATTGTTAAAGCAAGGGTGAAAACTGGGGAGGAGGTCAGAGGTGGCAGAGAGGTCACAGAGAAAGGACAGTGTGAGAACCTAGAGTGAAAACGGGGTGGGGGAGGGAAGGGGGGGTTGAAATGGGGCAATTTTTGGCTGAGTAGCATCATTAGTTCACAATGATGTTGCTTATGAAATGTTAGCCAAAAATCCCCATATCAAAACTTAAAACCTAGGGTTGTTTTAGTTCTAAGGTCCCTGTTTAGCAAAAAGATAGATTGAAACTTGGTTAAAAGTATTTATCCACCTTGTTTTTAGGTCCTTAAGAAAGTTCCTGAAAACACACATGAGGCTTATGCCTCTGTTTTCTATTTATCATTAGAGAATGCATCTGAAACTATGCAAATAATAACCAAATAAATACTTCATGGCATCTCAAAATATATCATTTTTGCTATATTATGAGAAAGACAGCCTTTAATTTTTTTGCCAAGTTGATCTCATACTTACAAGGAAAGCTGTGTGTGACACCCTCTTCATTAAGAGAGAATATTGAAAGACAAGTTACTTTGTTGACTGATCTGAAAAACCAAAAACAAAAAAACACACCTTGCTTTTTCTAGGACATTTTGTACCAAATGTAGAGTTTGAATGATCTATATATCTCATCATTTGTTTCCAGGGGGTAGAATCAAGTTTGAAGCCCAGACAATTAAAGTGATTCACATTTAAATGAAAGGTGGCTTGATTGATTTGTAACGACACAATTTATTTGGTAATAATGACATTCCTTGAGTTTGGCCAGCAAAACAAAGGTTGATTTATTTCCTAATAACAAAGACAAATGGCCCTTCTGCTCCAGACTCTTCCTCATTCTCAGTGGCGTAGGGCCAGGTTGCAAGGGGACTCTGGTCTTCTCTCCCTCGTGCTGGAGGAGAATGCTAGACAAAATCTTTCAGAAACATGAATCACAGTGGTCCCTGTGACGGAAACTGGACACTTGAACACCTAAAAGTTTTAACGAGCCGCATGTAATTTCACAACTTGCTCTTTAAAACCAACAGTCATGCCAAAGAAAGTATACATCTCATGCAAAGCACCTTAACATGGGCATTTGTAAAGCTATAGCTTATGGGTAACATGTGTTTGAGACACATTTTAAAGGACTCAGATAAATAGGGTAAATATTATGATGACATCATTATTATAATGACATTGTTCATATTTCTTAAGAATATTGTCCTTAAAAACAGTCCAATGTTCTATACAGGTGGTTCATTTTTAAAATGTAAATATAAGTGGTGCCCTGACTGGTTTGGCTCAGTGGATAGAGCGTCGGCCTGCGGACTGAGGGGTCCCAGGTTCGATTCCGGTCAAGGGCATGTACCTTGGTTGCGGGCACATCCCCGGTGGGGGGTGTGCAGGAGGCAGCTGATCAATGTCTCTCTCTCATCGATGTTTCTAACTCTATCCCTCTCCCTTCCTCTCTGTAATAAAATCAGTAAAAATATATTTTAAAAAAATAAAAATAAAATGTAAATATAAGTGGAACAGCTAAGGAGTGTCTATGTAAGATAATAAGGAATAGCAAAAAGTAATACAAGGGCAAACATTACAAAAATAATTTCTAGTAAATATGTGGTGGTTTCTATTTTTATGTGATAAAATTGTAATATTAAGCTTTTTTCAAAGTTTCTTGTTTAATTTTTAAATTGAGATATAACTAACATATTATATTAGTTTTAGGTGTTCAACATAGTGATTCAATATTGTACGCATTGTAAAATGATCACCACAACAAGTCTAGTTAGCACGAGTCACCACACACAATTCCATTTTTTTCTTAAGATGAGAACTTTGAAGACTTACTCTCATGGCAACTTTCAAATATACAGCATAGTCTCATTAGCCATCTTCACCATGCTGTGCATTAATCCCTGGGACTCATTTATTTTATAACTGGAAGTCTGTACCTTTTGAGCCCTTCACCCGTTCTCTCCCCTCCCCCCCATTTTATTTGAATATGTTTGGGGTGCTTGGTATTTTTAAGACACCGAATCCTTCAGTGACTTACAGAATCTCCCAGAACCCATTGGGCAGAGCAGCCTCCAGGTGTGAGGAAGACTCTGGCTGGGGAAAGGAGATCAAGTCAATTGGAGTGACTTCCTATCATGATTTTCAGAAGGCCATTTTCCTGAGTAGGAAAAATGTGATAATATGAAAATTTAAGAAGTGTGCATGACCTCGTCTCTGTTCCTTTCTGAAAAGAGAAAACTTTTTCACTTTGACATTGAAAGGAAGCTGGGAACTACTGCAGGAAGCTGTATCCAAGAGTTGATGGAAGAGCTAAGAAATAAATAGCTTTTTGCTTTCCAATGCAGTTGTTCATTCATTCAACAGGAGAGTCCCTACTGAGTGCTAAGCATGCTCTCCAGCCTATAGTAGAAGGCAGGCTAGGTCTTTGCCCTCCTAGACTTTACATTCTCATGGAAAGGTGGGGAGGCAGATGATTAAAAGATAAGCAAAAAGGACACTTCCTGACAGTGATAGGTGTTAAGTAGGCAGTAAATAGGGCCACGTGATAGAGCAGGGCAAGGGAAAGCTCAGATGTGTAGTTAGACTGGGGATCTACGAGTGAAGTCTGAAGTCAGCAGGGGGTTACTGTAGAGGGCAGCTTGCTATTTAGTGCAAACAAATGCAACAATTTTTTTGTCTTAACAAAGTCAGGTTCAGGGTATAATAAACAAACACCTATATACCTAAAATTCATAAATAATAAATGCTAATATATTGTCATTTAGGCTTCAGTTTATTTTTAATGAAAGAAATAAGAATATTACAGCTGAAACGTCTTTCTATTTCTCTCTCCCACTGTTTCTCTCCCCAATTCCCTTCCCTTCTTACCTCCCTTCCTACTGGAGGTGATCACTATTGTGGGGTCTAAAAAAATAATACTTTTCCTCACACCTTCTAAGTTCTTCTAGCTGGGCTGATAATAAAATTAGCAAAGATGATTAAAAGGAGAATATAAAAAATTTTAATGCCCTATGCATGGAGAATTCACATAAGCATGGACATTCTAAAGACAGTGAAGCAACACTGGGTATATATGACATTCTTGGACAAAGGAGAAAGATTTCAGAAGTGAGAATGGGTGATTTACAGGTAATTGAGGAAGAGGGGAACATCCATGGCAGACAAAGTCTCGCTTAACAACCCAGAAACAATGGGACACGGGGTATCTAGCTAACAGGCTTGGAGTCTTCCGGACTAAAGCTAGGGTGAAGATTCTTAAGGTGATTAAGCCAAGGCCCCCTTCCTATAGCAGGTTTCTCGGTCTGAATCTCTTGGGCAGGAAAGGGGGGAGGGTCGAAGTTCCTTACCGAGTCTTTTGCTTCTTCAGAACCAGCTTAAAATCAATACCCCAAAAGGCAGCTTCAGGGCGGCAGAACTCGGGTCCCCTTCACTACCGTGATGTGGCGCGCTGTTCTTCCAGTCCACAGTGTACGCTTTCCTACATGCGTATGTGCCCAAGAATGGCATTGTTTTCGTGTTTTTTAAATGTATACAAATCACACCATTCTGTATGTAAGATTCCTTTATTTGATTTTTCATTCAGCACTGTTTGAGGAGTTATCCATGACAATACTGATGGAGCTGTTCGATTCATTTTGGTAGCTATACCGGGGTGGGCAAAAGTAGGTTTACAATTGTAAGTAGGCAAAAAAACCCATAATTTATTCTTGTATTAACATTTACTTATTATTGTATTACTTATTTGTATGAACTGTAAACCTACTTTTGCCCATGCCTGTATATCCTAATATTCTGCACTAACGGTCATTGGGGGTTTTAATAGATTTTACTTTCACACACTGTGCTTCACTAAACATTTTTATACCATGTCTTCTTATGCACAGATGCAAGAGTTTCTTTTAAAAAATATACCTAGAAATAGAAATGCTAGATAGGAGGGGGTGGAAGTGGGGGTGTACCAAGTATTCCAGATGTTGCCAGATTGTTTTTGTTTTTTTAAAAATATATATATCCTCTTTATTGTTGATAGTATTACAGATATCTCCCATTCCCCCCAATATCCCCGTCCTCCCAGCACTCCCCCCCACCCCCACCCCCGCCCAGGTCTTCATTACACTATTGCCCTTGACCATGGGCTGTGCATATAAATATGTAAGTTCTTTGGTTTATCTCTTCTCGTCCCCTCATTCCCCAGATTGTTTTCTAAAGTGGCCGTACACATTTATAATCACATTAGGGGTGTGAGGCCCCTTCTCTGCCTCATTCTGGCCGGCACCTGGTATTGTAGACTTTACTGTTACTAAACGACATCTCCTGTTTTACAATAGCACATAAAGCAATATTATTTCTTTGATTACAAATGAGGTAAAACCATTTCTCCATACCTTTATTGGCCATTGGGTTTCCCTGGTTTGTGAATTCCTTGCTTCTAGTCTTTGTCAGATTTTCTACCAGGTTTTACATTTTTCCTTATTGATTTGTGGCAGCTATTGATATTTCCTGGAGTTTGATAAACATTCATACACACGTATGCATACATATCTGATGTACATATGTGTATTCAGTAAGATGTGCAACCACAAAATTAATATACAACATTAACTAATAAAATTAGCAGCATTAATTCATATATAGAAATAATCTGTTGGAAGATATGATAGCCTTCTTTGCAAAGTAGCATAAACACAAAATACTTAGCAATAACTATATTAAGAAATATAAAGTCTTTTTCAATGAACATTGTACATTAATTAATGAAAAGACTTTGAAGGGACCAAAGTTTTGTCCCCCTGAACTTGCTTTTGGGAATGTTGATTTTAAGCTGGTTATTGAGAAACAAAAGACTCAGAAAGAAACTTTGACCTGCCCTCCCTTTCCTGCCCAAGAGATTCAGACAGAGAAACCTGCTTCAGGAAGGAGAGCTTAGGATGTAGCCTTAGTAAATAAGAGGGCTTCAGGCAGGCGTCTGTTAGCTAGATACAGTACCCCATGCCCCATTGTTTCTGAGTAGCCTAGCAAACATTGTCCTGCCCTGCATGTTACTCTCTTCCTCAAGTACCTGTGAATCACCCATTTCACTTCTGAAACCCAATTCGCCCATTACCCCACCACCTTTCTCCTTTGTCCAAAAATGTCTTATATACCCAGTATTTGCCTCACTGTCTTTGGAATTTTCATGCAATTATCATGCCTATCTAAATTTCCCATGAGCATGTATTAAACTTTGATTTTCTCCTGTTAATTTGTCTCTGTTAATTTGATAAGTAGTCCAGCCAGAAGAACTTAGAAGGTGGGAGGAAAAGTATTAATATTTTTTAGCCCCAACATGTCAAGTCCTTGCAAAAGAAACTAACATCATAATGATGTAAGTCCTCCCCAAATTAGTCTATTAATTTAATATAATTCTATTAAAATTCAAGCAACATTTTCGTTGAACCTGACACAGAATCCACATATTGGAATAAAAAAATTCAAGAAGGACTAAAGCAATGATTAGAAACGAAAATAAGAAGTATGTCCTGCAAGGTGACAAAAGTTATAGAATTGCAGTAACCACATACACTGCAGAGAAATACACAGACATTGGTTCTTGCTGTGTCTTGACAAATTTTTGTAATAAAAACATTCCACTATTGTCATTTTTTTAGCCACCAAACAATTCATTCTCTAATTTTAAATAAATAATTCTACTTTTAAGAGGAAAAGCAAGCATGATAGGGTGGCTGCTGTTTTAAAGCCTCTAAGACAGGAAGATCCACTGATCTCCTAATCCAAAGGTGCGGGGGGAGGGCGGGGAGAAACATTTTCTGGAAGCTGACTCAAGAAAGGCAGGAGAAATTAACTAGTTGCTCTGGGCCATCAATTTTCTTACCTATAAGAGCAAGTTGTACATAAAGATATTACACTCATAGAATTATATGAGTGTTTAATGTTAGAGTTTGAAGAAACGGAAGTAATCCTTTAGAGCATGTGACTCCTTTTGTAGAAGAGATGGAGGCCCCCTGACTCCAGTGTGAATGATAACACCTATTGTCTGTCAGTATGGCTCTAATGCGATGGATAACTCCAGGAACCATAAGGAACCTTTAGGGAGCCCCCAGTGTGAAATCACAGCAGGCGTGGCTGTGCCAGCAAATGCTGCTGGAGACAGGTGGAAACCGCGAGACCAAATTCATGAGAGCTGCTGGGTGCCTGGCACCCCTACCCGAGCCAGATGAACCTGACTATCCCATTTCCCCAGCCAACTGGACCCTTGGGAGGCAGAAGCGGTTCTCTTTTCTAACGATGATTCTCCCTGGAATGTTCTGAGAGCATTTTTGGTCACCTTTCCCACCTACCATTCCGCTTTTAAAATTAATCGACTCAAATGACAAGCGCGCTCAGAGCAGAAGCCACCATGTGGGTGCTTATGCCCCAAGTCCTCATTTGTATTTGATTATAACTTAATAAGACTCTATTCACTTAATGAGATGTGAAAGTTACCATTTCTAAAATATATTACAGAAAGAATATTTTTCAAATATTGTCTCACAATATCTATACTAAGAACTATGTGTTATTACTATAATAGACATAGAAGCTGAGGCTCAGGAAGGAGGGTGGCCTTCTCAAGGACACCGGGAGAGAGGGCAGAGACGCAACTCCCAGCAGCCAGGTCTGGCAGACGACAACCCTACACTCGCCATCCTGCATGATGCCAACTGTCAACTCGATGTGTCAGTGGTGGTCAGGGTGGCATGGCCGTAGACAGCCTCTGGCCAGACACTGTACTCTGCGTCCTCTGTCCTTGTCTTCTTGTAAGAACAAATTCAAACAAGAGCCAACAAATAACAGCAAAAGCAGGTGAGAATGTATTTGCAGAAAAGGAATTCACTCAGCTGGCAACTCAGCTGGCTGAAACCAAACTAAGTGCCCGCTTAGTTGGGGCTTGGGGTATTTATACCTTTAAGCTGGAGTGCCCCTGAGTAGTCTCCCCTTCCCTTATTTCTAAAAAAAAAAAAAAAAATCTTCAAACTATAAGGCTGCCTGATCCAGGTGTTATGCCACTGGTTAGACCAAACATCCTGGTCTAAGGGGCTCCACCTTCTCTCCTCACATAGGGGTCTGTTGCCTCCATTGTCTAGTTTGGGTTTGTCACATCTCACATGGACCCCCTCTAAGCCCTAACTGCCTTTCCCAGCTAATATCTTTCTATCTGTCTACTCTAACAAACTTACAGCGACTCTGAGCTCACTTGGAGAGCTGTTGCCATGCTCATGACTGTAAGACCGAGATTTCAAAGAAATGTAGGTGTTTATATTTAGAGCAAGTTGCTCTGTGGCCAGGTGTCATAGAATTGCCAAGCCTCCTTGGGCTATATACCATTTTACTGCTTCTTTGGAGGATGTTAGCAGCACTTCACTTTGCTGCTTCTTAATTTCATAAAACTAAGAAATTCATGTGATTCCATCAAGCATTAGTTACATGGGCCTGGTGATTAAACTGGTCTAGTGACATGTACAAGAATAAAAATTCATATGATGGTAGGAAGGATCTATACCTTTAAAAAATGGAGTACAGAATCAGTGGTAAAGGTATCTTCTATGCCATTCCTTTGATTCACTCAGTCCCTGGTACTCTAAGGCCTTTTCCATCCCTTGATAATATGAAGATCTTTTCTGCTCCAACAGGGTCTTTACATTTAGTGTTCTGTTTGCCTTCAAACCTAATCTACCAGATTTCACATGGCTTCTCTTTGCTTTTGGGTCTTGAGTCAAATATTAGCAACTCAGAAAGCCTGCTCTCATCCCCTATATAACTGCTCCACAGTTATCCTCTATCAAATCCCTAGTTTGTTTCTTTTGTATTTGTTTCAATCTGGTTTTTATTTTCTTGAACTTGGAGATGTATTTTGCTCATTACTGAATCTCCAGAACCCAGAATAGAGTCTAGAAAAATGGTGGTAGCTGAGTAAAAATTGATTAGGTGACAAATGAGTGAGTGAACAATCTCCTAATAGAAACAGTAAAAATGATCAGAAAACCCTTTTCAGCTACATTTCCACAGAGAGATTTAGCAATGAAAATACTTTTATTCAGTTCCAAAGCCCTGGTCAGTCAATGCTGACTTCAGAGGCAAAAGGGACCTGAGACTTGCAGCCTCTGGGTTTGGCATCCCAGCTCAGAAAACCACCTCTTGGAAGCATAGCTGGGGCTGTCCTGACCCTCCTCCCTCAGCTCCTTTGGCGTGTGCTCTGGGCCCAAAGGTTGCTATTTACTGGGTTTTGTCGAGCCAACACAAAGTAAATATTTTCAGTTCCCAAATGCTGGTGAGAGCAGGGGAGAGATCAAATGACAGTGCCTGGGAGTCAACTCAGCCTCACGCAGCAGCAGGCTGGGTTCGCGCACACCGGGAGCCCGTGGATTAGGAACACATGGCAAGAGCAAGGTGCATTTCCTGCTGCAGCCCTGCGGCATGCGGGAAGAAGAGTTGATGCAGCTCTCCGAAGAAATCAACAGCAGCAGCAAATCAGATGCCAGGTGCTGCCAGAGCCACACATTCCCCAAGGCTTGTCAATACCCCCATCCATACAGCGATACAGGGCATTGCAGAAATGCAGACCAGGAGGGGCAGTGGGGAGAGAGGCCCAGCAGATCAGCAAGAGGAGCAGAAATAGCTCTGCTGGATGCTCATTAAAGAAAGCAAAGCCTCGGTAGTCCCGAGCTCAAGTGTTCGAAAACCATGCTTATCTGTAAATAAAAATCACTGCAAACCGTGCCTGTTGTTTGTTTTCTCCTGCAAGAGAACAAGATCCTGGCACCTGATCAAATGCTTGAAGAGCATCTGAAACGAAGCCACACGGAGGCTCAGTCACATTGCCGTTCTTGTGCAGGGTGGGTGGCAGCTAACCCCTCCTCGATGCTCTTTTCCTCTTGGCCAACGGAAGAGCGTACTGGGGCTTGCCCAAACAGGCCCCAACAAGGCACTTTTATTTAGTTTCTAGCGTGATTAATCTAATTTGTCTTAGGTTCTGGGAAACTGGCTATACTACAAGGTAGCTTCCTGGAAACGTACGAAAACTGACATTCAAAAATTCTTGAGCAAATTAGACATTAAGGGCCCAATTGTATATGTTTCACATCAACAAGCTGCTACATAGGTGAAGCTGATCTATCTAGAAAAGGTTTTATAGTTTTAGGAAAAAATCAGGCTTTGAGAAAGTAACATATGTTCTTTTCAAGCTCTCTTTCCCAGGCTCACTTTGAAAGGATCACTGAAATCCCCCATTAAGAAAGGGACTAAATCTATCATCAGAAAGGTATCGGATAGCACACCCATCTGCTGCTGTTTTAACATTTTAAAAGGATTCACTAAGAGTGGAGATGTTTTTCTCTTAGAAGCAGACAGACTACTCTCTGTGCCAAGTGCAGGTAGCTGGGATTGTTCCTGAGGTGGGGAGTAGCCCAAGAGGGGGAGCGTCTCAATCCTCCTGAACACAGAGCGCAGGCTCTCAATTTTCCAAATGAGAAAACGGACTCCTAGGTCAATGAAGTAATTTTCCTAAAAAACAACAAAAAACAAAACAAAACAAAAAAAAAAAAACCCATAGGCCTGGACTAATGAGAAAGCCAGCTTGACATGTTCCACCTCCTGGTTTCCGGTCCACAGCCATCTCCATTCTGCTGCGCCTGCCGAGTCTATTTAGATATTCCCAAGAGGTGCAATTCTAGAAGCCACCTCTAGAGGCCTCGTTCCAGATTGAAATTGGTCCACCCAGGGTAGTTTTAGAACATGGGCTTTTCAATCCAGGACTTTGTGTCCAATCCCCACCCTCCCAAATCCAGAAATTGATTTTTAAAAATATTTATTTCTATCTTCTAAGAGTGGATTATACATCAAAACCAAACCTCTAAAACAAGCCACAGCCCAAAGACCTCTCTACTTGCCCTAGACCTCAATAATATTAGCTAGAGGTGGATATCATCTAGGCTTTTCAGATGCTTAAAACCTGTGGCAGGTTGGGAAGAGATGGTCCAGGACCGTGGTCGGCAAACTGCGGCTCGCGAGCCACATGCGGCTCTTTGGCCCCTTGAGTGTGGCTCTTCCACAAAATACCACTAGGCCTGGGCAAGTCTATTTTGAAGAAGTGGCGTTAGAAGAAGTTTAAGTTTAAAAAATCTGGCTCTCAAAAGAAATTTCAATCGTTGTACTGTTGATATTTGGCTCTGTTGACTAATGAGTTTGCCGACCACGGGTCCAGGAGATTATTCGGCAGGTGCTACTAGGTTCAGTTTCATGACTGTCCTCCCTAGATGCTTGTATTCTTTAAAGAGTCAAATATTATGTCATAGTCTTACTAGGAATATCATAGATGTAACTGTTCTTTCTCAAAACAGCTTCTTCTATTTTTATAAAGAACAAAAGTTTAACCTTTCTTTTCTGTCTGTGAAATAAGCCAAAATAGACTTCTCTTAAAAATTGAGCTTTATTTTAAAGTAAGAAAAATCCTATCACCTACCCATACCATGAATGGAAGAGATTATGAAAAACTACTTGCCATTATTGAATATGAAATGTGGCGCTTATTAAATGAGTACCTTATATTTGGTCATATGCATATTCCAACAGACAACATTTGTCATAAACAAAGCATATGGTAGCTTTTACTTAGAGGACCTGGAATTAAATACAGTCACATATCCATTAGTGTATTCATGTAAATTAATGTTGCTTTCTATGGGCTCCAGTTTCTGGTCAATCTTTTAGAAAGTTGCCAAAATATTTGGAAAAGTTATTTGAATGGAAAATTGGATATTATTGGTCAATTTGTGATATCTGAATTAAAGACATGGTAACCTTAAAAAAAAAAAAAAGAAAGAAAGGCACACCTACCACGAGAAATCTGTGCTTAGCACAACCATGAGATTCAAGTTTGAACAACACTTCTTCCTTGAGACTCTTCTATCCATTAAAAAGTACATGTCCAAAACCATCCAGTTCTGTGGCCCTCGGTGGAATATGTTCAATCCAGCCACAGACCTGCTGGCAAACTCGTTTCCAAAAAGTAGTCCATTTCAACCTCCTTCAAGATTAAGTGAAAAAAAATCAGATCACATCTAATTTACCTGCAACAGCTCTGTTCTAGAATTCTACAATTCACTTCAGCTGCTAAGTTCATCAACTTGTCAACATTAGGTCATTCAGCTAAGGAAACAGGTTAAACATTTAAACCTCTTCCATAAGGGCCTTGACTGAAATAAGCTCTACGTTGTGCTCAAATGCATAGACAATTTTTAATATATCAGTTCTTAATACCTACTTGCTAGTTTTACTCTCCAAGTATGCATGTTCTGAGTTTCTGGAAAACAAGAATATTAATCAAGATACCACCATTTAGAATTTTAGGGAAAACTCAAATATGAGAGTTGTCAGAAATGAGGAAACTATAATAATCCCATTCTAAACGGTTTATTTGCAAGAAAATATTTATGAGCATATGTGTTGATGGAGTTTTACTTTACTCTCCCTCACTCAAATATAAGCTGCATGTCCCCCATTGTTCTTTTCTCCGAATCTAGATCTGTGCCTGATAAATGAATGAATGAATGAATGAATGAATACTCAAGCATGAAGTTTCTACTCCAGGTGGTTGACTAGGGCATTTTAATCCTACTGCTGGAACATCCTACTGGGAAATTCAGCCAAGCTGAAAGATTTTCTTCTTAAAATCGGTGGATAGAGTACAAAGCAAGGTGTGCATCCCTTTGGCTATCATTTTTATTTCTGAGATGTATTTCTAGTAGCTTTGCTATGTACTTCCTTTTCCTTACTCCTAAACAGTGGGAATAGACCAAGTTGACAGCATGTTTTTTCAAGGGAAGGAAGAATCTGTCATGTGTCCTTGAATTTTCCAGCGCCAACTACATTAGACAGAGGAGCCAGGCAACTGACACATCTTGGTTCATTTGATTTAGAAAAATATTCCCAGAAAATATTCTCTGTGGCTGGGGAGTCCACACATTTTTTAGAATTTACTTATTTCCTCTGCCCTATCCCCAAATAGAAAGAAGCGAGGGTGAAATGCCACGTGGCTGGTTTTACTGGGCCTGTTGTGATTTGGCCAGGATAGGTGAACTCTTGCTTTCTCCATCACCAGGCTCCAGGAGAGTACCACAGAACGGCTCCCCTAGCCAATGCTGGCCTCTGCTGGTGTACACACAGGGAATCAGGAGGCCAGTGGTAGATCCTCCCTTCAACCCAACAAAGATGGCGGGTTCCATTATACACTTACCTGAGAGTGCCTTGGCTTACAGTACCCCATAAATGAAGATGTGCCCTTTATCATCTTTTATTATCTTTTATTATAGTATGAGCACCCTTGGGTGGAGAGCCATAATTGATTGACTGCATTTTCCCACTAAATGGCAGAGGGAAATGAACAGACCAAGCACTATTTGACTTTGAACCCCACTGCCTCAGTATAGAGCCTGACATATGAACAGATGCTGACCAATGGTTTTGAATGCCAGAGTGACCAACTAGTCCTGGTTTGCGCGGAACTTTGTCAGTTTTGGCAGTGAAATTTCATTGTCTCAGGAAACCCTCTGTCCAGAGCAAGCTGAACAGAGTACCACAGAGATGCTCATCAACTTGCAGAATTCTGAATTCAGGTCAGTCCACCTCTTGCAAATTTGTGTAGCATTAGCCTCATCAATCTGGGGGCGCAGAGTTTGCAAATAAACAAAACGTTTTCTGTTAAAAAATCAATATATATATTTTCAGACTGTTTGAAAAATTCTTTGTTTCTTTTTTCAAATACCTGTCAGAATAATCAGTTAGCATGAAAAACTAAAAGGTTGTGAGTAGAAAAGAACAAAATCAAATAAGAAGCATGACAAATCATTTCAGTTACAGGGCGCACATACCTGGTATTGCTTTTTCCCCCTCAAATTATTTGCCAAGTGACTTACTCCAGACATACTGGTCAATACTTTTCGTGTTGCTAAAAGATCAGGAGTCTAGGCTGGATTTTTTTATATAAAAAATAATTAAAAAGGAAATGAATGCCAGGAAAAGAGGATTATCAAACATTTTTTCATGCTTCCTTTTAAAAACTAGAAGAAAATAGAGATGTGTCAAAAGAAATACCTCACCATTTCATTATGTGGTTTCAGATACATTTTGCACTTTCAGAATTTCCCCAAATGAAATACCACAAGGAAGAATGCACATTTTACAGTCCTAAACATATTTAATACACTGTTTTTACAACAGCTGTTGCTTTCACAGAACTTTAACCCTGCTGTGTAAATGCATCACCAGGAAAATACCCAGGTTGTCATGGAGACAACCTTATTAGCACTGGGCCCTTTGCTCCGTTGAACTGGTGTCAGCTTTCAGCTCCCTGCATTCCAGTCTGGCATCAACCCCAGGCTACAGCTCAGACTTCATTAGAGACCCTGATGAAGAACAGCGCAGGAATCCGGGGCAATTACTAGAACTGTATGACCACTTTCCATCAACACACCTGATGGGAAAACTGTAAATTAATTCCAGAGGGAATGAGGACATTAATCAAGATTTTCTGGCATCTTCCTTGAAGGACCCCTGATAGACCCAGCTGTCTTTTTCTAGCTAATTTTAAGCTCATCCATTGTCTTAGCAGGGAAAGATAACATTACAGCTGACATTTGGAAGATTATTTAAAGTATCATGTGACAAGTGTCACATGTGTAAGGCCGAATTTTCGTGTTGCTAAAAGAGCTGGTGAAATTTCGATCTCCTCTTGAAGAAAATATGGCATCATAATTGCATTGAGTTTGGCATGGTGAAAATCAATAATAGCATTCTCTAAAAAATTTTGAACATTTGTCTTTACAAAAATTGAATTCAAAGGGAACACACAAAAAATATTAAATATAAAAGCAAAATTGATGGTCACTTGTTTGTTTTTGTAAAGCACTGCAGAAGAGAAAAAAAATGAAGTGCTAGCCTTGGCTAATGACTTCAGAGAGCAAATTAAAACCAAATTTTTCTAAAACAGCTAGATTTTATAATCTTGTAGGAGTGCATGTGTGTGTGTGTGCGCACGCACACACACACACACACACACACACACACACACACACACACATTACCCCTGAAAAGTTCTTAAATTTCATTACAAGAAAATTTTCAAATGGTTCATATTATAAAGCTTTTGCATATTTGTGATTTAGCCAAACAAAGCACCTCACTGACCATAAAGGAAACTTACCAAAACTGTTCTCAGTGAACTGACCCAAAATTTAAAGACAAAATTAGTTCAGTACTTTAATCAAGCCATCATCAAGTGGTCTTGTGTGGTGGCAGTTCTAACACAGTCAGAGACAGAGAGTGGGCATAGACAAGACTAAGTTCATATGGAATCATCCTTTGAGATCTGACTGAATCAGGCTTGTATTTATTTAGGCCACAAACACGTGTGTATAAATAAACCAGAAATGTCTGACAATTGCCTTGTTTAATAAACTGATTAAAGGATGAGGAAAAGATGGAATTGACTTTAATTTGCTTTCTTTGCTTTTCCTCCAAAGATCAGCTGGCGTCCATGTTGTTGTAGGAAACCTTCACTCAGGAATCCATCTGGAAGTGTTCTCTCCCTTCCGTTCACTCCTTAACGTCCTTATTTATTTGTTCACTCAACAGCAGCTTACTGAGCACATACTATGTGCTGGTCACTGTGCATGGAGTATAATGGTGAACCAAAACAAGTGATATTGCCCTTATGGAGTTTATGTTTTTCTGAACTGTTCATTGGGCACCGTAATATTTTCTCATCTTGTAATATATTTGCTTCTGTATTTCCATATTTATAAATGCCTACGGGCAGAAGGTCCAACCAAAGTTGTTCTTAATAACATTTTTTATTGATTTTTTTTGAGAGAGAGCAAAACATCAATTAATTGTTCCCACTTATTTATACATTCATTGGTTGATTCTTATGTGTGCCTTAAGTAGGAATCGAACCCACAATCTTGGCGTATCTGGACAATGCTATAAACAACTGAGCTAACTGGCCAAGGCCTAATAAAGTTTTTTTATTTTAATACAATTCTCATAAGAATTTACAAGGCATTCAAGAAATATGACATTCCATTTTTGATCCATTTTTTTAGACTTATTAACAAAAATCAATGTCAAAGAAGACGTGTGTCACAAATAAGGCACTTTAAATAGTAGGCCACAGGTATTATATTCCAAAGAAGAAGTTTCAAAAATCAGTGGCAGTGTAATAACTGTGAAATATTAAGCAATGTGTTATTTATCCCATATTCAAATAGCTAAGTTATGGCTGGCTCCCTGTTCATTGCCTCCAGGGAGAGATGTGACAAGACTAAAGCAGAGAAAAAATGTTTTCCTGGCATTAGCTTTCAAAATCCTTATCCCTTGGGGAGATATAAAGGGCTCCCACAAAGAGAAAATGTTTGGGGAAAACATGACTGTGAGCAGAGCTTCCTGCCTGACCCAGGACTTCTAAGATTTCCCTAGGCTTAAGGTGGAGGAGGTGATGAGAGCAGAGAGGAGGGTGGAGCTGGGAGAGAGCAAGCTGAATTTAATGGGGCCTGAGTGGAGAGGAACAGGCCTATCTCAACAACAGGCCTCCATGAGAGGCTGGCTTTAAGTTTCCAGACACTGGGTGAGACTCAGAAACCAAGTAATTGAACTCTTACCCAGGGACCACTTAGCAGGGGTAGCATCCATTTGAGTTCCCACATTTTCTTTTTCTCTGTCCAACATACTAATTGGAATAAGCTTAGTTTTGCTACAATAACAAGAAGCCCCAAACTCATTGGAGCTTCATGTCTTACTCACACTGCTTGTCTGCTTTGCACTGTGGACACTCTGCCCCAATGCCACTCTGGTCCTCTCTATGAGAACCCAAGGGGATACACCCATCACCTTCTGGGCCCAAGGCAAAGGGAAACGGATTGTGGCAAAACCCAAAATGACTTATAAAGTTTCTGTCCAGATATAACGTCTGCTCACATTTCATTGGACAACACAAATAAATCATGGGATAAGCCTGATTTCAACGGTATACCAGGGGAGGGAAATATATGTCAGTAACCACCCATGCAATCTACCACACCCACTCTGTGTAGCAAGAAAGCCAGTGTAACAAGAGAGAGTGTGGGCCCTGGACACTGGGTGGGTGTACCTGTGTGGGTGAATTTGAGTGAGGGAGGTGGGATGGTGGTGTGTGTCCCTGCGTCTGCAGGTGAACAGAACCAGCCTGACATACAGCCAGAGCCAGATCAGGACTTCATTTGCTCCTGATAACAACACACAATGGCAGTCTCACAGGGAACAAGCAGATGTGCTTCCTATAGTGAAAATAAATAGTTTTTGTTTTCCCATTCACTCAATTTAATTGGTTGAAATAAACCAGGAAAAAAAATGTAATTAGTGTTCTTATCTGAAAAGTGACAGCAGTCACAATTGCCTAAAATGATCAAAATTGACACATTGCCTGGAATTAACTATTAATCTTCAAAAAATGCCTGGTTCTTTATTAATGAACACATTTACTAGGAATAAAAGTTTGAGAAATACCTAAACAAGCTTATTGTTGTGTAATAAAAATTTTCTTCTTCCAGTGTTTTATTTTTGTTGTTGTTGTTGTTTTTACTTACCTCAGGAAGATTGAGAAATACAAGCTTGTGACTTTTGGCAATAAAGATTCATGATGCTAACTCCCAACGATATTGTTTGGCCATTTGTCATTTTTAGTATTTGTATCTTTAGGAGAGAATAATAAAAGACAGAAGATTATCCATCAGTTGGATAAATTTTGGGGTTTACCAGTTGAATCTAGGAAGTCACCTTCAGTAGCTGACCTGGTACTCCTTATATCTGTTATCCAGTCCTGTGGATTATTTCTGTAAAATCCCAATCCTTTTACTAGTATATTTTTTATTGATTTCTAGGCGCTCTTATTATATTAAAAATATTAGTCTTATCATACCTGAATCAAGTTATAGGAGTGGCATAGTGGATTTCTGTTGTACACAATGACTGTTAAACACATAAAACATTATGCTTGAATCTCACTATGGTTGTTCTAAGAGAGCTGATTGCGTCAGACTGTCCTGTATTGAGCATCCCCAGTCGTCTGCTTGAAATGCTTTCCTCTCCTGAAACCTCACCCTACAAAGGACTTGTGCTTTTCAACCAGGCTGTCTCTCTTCCTCTAGAAAGTCTTCTTTGACCACCTTCTCCATGCTGCCGTCTGTTTCTGCAGCACGGGCAGGCCGTAGTCCTCCATCATGGTATGTGGACACAGACCCCTCGCATGATTATTCAGGTGCTGCATGTATGTAGGTCTCCACTTCAGAGACTGGGTCTCATGCTTCCTACTGGTCCTCCACAAAACCCAGCACACTTGGTAGCTACAGGCGTGTGTTTCCAAAGGGACAATAAAGTCCTTGAGGACCAACTCATGGGTTTCCTTTCTCTTCTCCATATTTGCTGCACACAGTTCAGGGGCCGTTGCTCAGTGCTTGTCAATGGACTGGGCAGAGCTGTGAGAAACGGCAAGGAGCAGATCAGTCTCATTCATTTGTCCTGAAAGAAAGAAGTGAGAACATTCTCCATCCTGCTCATGTTCTGCACAGTAGACCAGCATCGAGAGGCCTTCTTAGGACCCCTCAGAGAAGTTAAGTGTTGCAATGATAATAGCAAAAGCAAGCTTTATTGAGGTTCTGTTACTTGCAACCAAGAGTTTTGAGTAATACTGAGATTACTTAGTAATTACCTAATAAGGGCAGAGTACAGGTGCCACATAATTTTAAAAATCAGGGCTGATCATGCTGAATCTATTATTCTGTTAACTTCTATTCCTTCTTAATAGAATATGATAAAAAGATTATCATGCCATTAGCATTTTTCTATGATACTTTATTAGTTGTGCCATTAGTTAATTTATTGGATTATGATGATCGAACATTCGAGTTGCTTCCAAATTTTCAATATTTTAAACAGTACTATAATGAACAAGCTTATTTACATACTTTTGAGCAACATTCCTGATAATCTGGTAGGTACAAATTTTCAAAAGTGGAGCTGGGCCCTCACTGGTTTGGCTCAGTGGATAGAGGATTGGCCTGCAGACCAAAGGGTTTCTGGTTTGATTCCAGTCAAGGGCACATACTAGTACTTTGTTGCAGGCTCCTCCCTGCCCCGGGCTCTGGTTGGTGCTCGTAGAGGAGGCAACCAATTGATGTGTTTCTCTCACATCGATGTTTCTGTCTTTTGCTCTCTCTTTCACTCTCTCTAAAAATCAATGGAAAATATCCTCGGGTGAGGATTAAAAAAATAAATTGTTCAAAAAGTTAAAAATGGAACTCCCATTTGACCCAGTAATCCCACTTCTAGGAGTATATCTCAAGAAACCAGAAACACCAATCAGAAATGATATATGCACCCCTATGTTCATAGAAGCACAATTTACCATAGCTAAGACTTGGAAACAGCCTAAGTGCCCATCAGCAGATGAGTGGATTAAAAAACCGTGGGACCTCTACACAATGGAATACTACGCTGCTGTGAAAAAGAAGGAAGTTTTACCATTTGCAACAGCATGGATGGAACTGGAGAGCATTAGGCTAAGCAAAATAAGCCAGTTGGAGAAAGATAAATATCACATGATCTCACTCATATGTTGGATATAATGATCAACATAAACTGATGAACAAAAATAGATCCAGAGACAAGGTAGCACTGAAGAGACCATCCAACCTCAGAGAGAAGGCAGGCGGGGGAGGGTTAGAGATCAAACAAAGGACTTGTATGCATGCATATTTGCATAACCAATGGACACAGACACTGGGGCAGTGGGGGCTTGCCTCAGGGGTGAGAGTGGTGGGGGGGGGCGCGGGTAGTCAATCGGGGAATAGGGAGACATATGTAATACTTTAAACAAACAAAAAAAAAGTGGAGCTGAGGTCAAAAGGCATGCTCAGTGTCAGATATTGATAAATGTCTTCCAGAGAGGTACATTGGTTTACAACCCCTTTTCACCCGTCAGTAATGCATTGGGGCTCTTTTTTCCACACCCTAATCAGCATGACTTACTTACCAGGGCCTCTGAAGCTAGACTGCAGGGTTTCAGTCTTGGATCCTCTCTCTCCTGGCCAGGATGTGATTCAGCCATGTGACCTCAGGCACATCACTCAACCTCGCTGGTCCCCAGTTCCCTTATTTGTGAAGTGGGGATGAAATACTCACCTCCTCCTCTTCACTGTGTCCCATAATTGAATAAGTCTTATCTTAAAGCAGTGAGTGAACTTCCTGGCATTTATATGAATTTGATCACTTCGAAGGAGATTGGCAAATTATTTGGATCAGAAATCCAGCTACCTCTCGGGAATGGGGATGCAGGTGAGCGCTCACATGTATTGAACACCTACTAGGTGCCTGTTTTGAACATCTGACCTTGGGGAATTCCCTACCTTGTGCATCTTAATGTCTGAGACATCCCCCACTTTACAATTTGAAAATGCCAGATGACCATTCTCCCAGCCTGTGTTGCCAGCAGTGCAAGCTCCAGCGTCTCGGGCTTTGTGACAATGACAGTAGTGCGTCCATCCAACCTGCTGTCCTTTGTGGTATCAAGTCTCCTTTGCTGAGACAGTCTGAGCTGTGTTCTCCATGACTTCTTTCCCTGGAGTTTTTTTAAATGTAAATCTCGGACACTGCGTTATTTCACCTGTAAATACCTAGTGTATTAGCCTCTCTTAAGGCTTCTTTAAGAATCATAACCTCCATAACAACATCAGACCTAACAAAATCCCCAGTCATTCCTTACTGTCATCTGATACGCAGCCAGTCATATTACAGTTTCTCCAGTTGTCTTTTTACAGTGGGTTTCTTGAATCAGAATCTGAGTAAAGCCCACCAGTTGCCTTTGGCTCTGAGTCTCTTAGGTTTGTCTCTTTTATTCAATAGCATCCTTTCGTTTGCTTTTCCACATGATTGATTGGTGGGGAAAACAGTTCATTTTTTCCGGTAGAACCCATTTTCTTTATAACAACTTCCTTTTCTGTTTCAATCAAGCCAGAAATGGACTTCAGTTGATGGCAAGTAAGAATTGAGATGGCAACACGAGCTTTGCAGGGGTCCCAGTTTTACAGAGGGGGAAACTGAGGTTCGTGGGGGTTAAACTCAGTGTCTGCGTGTCATCATTTTCTCCCAGTTCCTGTCCAGCTCTAGCACGCTGAGATCTCATGCCTCTTTCCTCGATCCCAAGTCCATTCCAGCCGGCAGTGCACCCCAAGAATCCAGAATACCTCGTTTCTCACTGCCCGTGATGGTCTCTGCTCGGCCCCAGAAGCGCTGGCTTCATTCAAGTGCATCACGTTGCCTGCCGGAGTGCAGGCGCAGCTGTGAATCAGCATAAATGCCTTCTGCGTGTGTCTTTATCCCGGATGCACGGGCCTGTGGTGGTCAAGGCGCAGTCCCGGCCCAGCAGCATCAGCGTCACCTGGGAACTTAGAAGCTCCACCGCAGACCTTCCGCAGCAGAAACACCAGAGCTGGGACCCGCCACCTGTGGCTTTCATAAGCCTTCTAGGTGATTCTGGCACCTGCTCCAGTGTGAGAACCACCGCAACTGCCCTTCCCACCTGTGGATCCCTATGACATCACATTAACATGAAAAAGTCCAGAATGGTTGTTCTTGTTCCTACTTACGTAGCACGTCTCATACTGCATGTAGCAGTGTTACATGCAGTAATGAACCTTTTTTTTTTTTTTTTTAAATCTACCACTAAGTTCTCCAGTGGACTCTTTGGTATTTAGAGAAATGTTATTATTTTTTACAATTTCATTATTTAATCTCTCGTTCCTTATGTTAACACCACAGTGTTGACTGTTACCTTGTGAGAGGAGTGTCTGTTAGAGCCAGAACCTCACAGTTCGCCTCCAGGCAGATGGCTCAGATCTACAGACGCCCCCAGAAGCTTGGGGAGGGCCTGGTTGGGCTCATGGGCTCCCTGGCCCTGATATGGTCTCTGGTTCCATTTGCCCCTGCAGGCCAATGGGGGAGCTGGAGAGGGTCCAGAGGCTTGAAGAGACACTAAGGGTAGGTAGGGATAAGTTTGCTGAGCAGGAAGAAGGCTTAAAACTTTGTAAAATCCTTAAAACTCATTCATGAAAGCGTTTGCGTTCTGTCTTTGTGCTCTGCGGTAAGCCCCACGTGCCCTGTCTTGCTCTGTCTCGATTTCCCTACCCGGAACCATCTGGCTAACATTCCTGTCACTGGATTCGTGCCACGTCCCTCACGATGGATAAGAGCAGGCACTGGCTCCGGTCCCCGTGGGCCTCCGATGCACGTTGCTGGCGGGGCAGCATCTGCTCCTGGGCCTTCCCGCACCACTGCGCACCTGCCTCGGGGCTTCTGACGCGCCTGGGTCAGAGGCTGCCGCGGGCGGGCCTTCGGTGCTGGGCTTGCTGCCTGCTCAGCCTGAGTCCCGCATTCACGTTTTAAGCCCTATTGGGAGACAAAGAAGAACTGCAGGACCATTCTTTGCAAGGCACCATCTGTTTTTCCTCTCCTGTCCCAGCCTTTTCTCTCTCCTAATTTTTATTCTTTTCTAGAACAGGGTAATACTTTGAGAATTATTTACCACTTTCCTTCTCAACCAACTCATAGATTCCCCCTTCCCCTCTGCCACTTTCTGGGCGGTACTAAATTTCCCACCAGTGAGAAGCAGGCTGATCTTAGCAGAGTATGTCAAATCCCAGCTGTGCTGCGCGCACGCACACGCACACACACACGCACACACACACACACACACACGCACACACATGTCTTTAGGCTTGTTTCTCCATTCCGCAATGTTTTCCCTTCAGAAAGTTAATGAAATATCCCCACGGCAACTAAAACCACCAACACTGATTTTACATAGTTACAAATTGGAAATTTCTGGAAAGAGTTTGCCCTATAATGTTTGGGCTTAATATTTATAGTTTGTGTCAGATCATGTCTTATCCAAGACATCACTCCCCTTCATTAAGTGAAAAGTAAATACATCTCTAGTGTTACAAAAACAAGCTGCTATTTACCCAGAGCCAGTTATCTGAACCCAAACCCTCTGTTCTGGAGCCTGAAGGGGGAGGCTGGCCTGAGACCACAGTCTTTGCAAAGTGAGTAGGCAGCGACTCATGTGCCAAGGTGCCTGGCCCGAAAGAACAATAAAAGCAAACTCTTTTATCCCCCACCTTCGCTGGGCTCCCCGTTTCCTTTAAGGCTGCCCTGGGCTCTGAACCTGATATGAGCAGGCGCCTGAGGATCGCTGACTCTCTTGGCCATTGGGGGGTGGGGGGCATTTCAGGGATTATTCTCTGCCATCCATCTCCCCCCCCCCCCCGACTCTTTCTCACCAGGCTCCAGAATGAAAAATGAGAACATTCCGATCTCGCATATTAAACCATAACTAATTATTATTAGATCCGTTTTCACTCTTTCCCAACCCAACTGTCAAAGGCAAAGGTCTTAATTTACTAGCTCCCGTGGGCCTGCAGCTCGGGTAGAAAGAGGACGAGAGGTGCCAGGGGTGGACTGACTTCAGCTGGCTCAAAGGCTCAGTAAGGAAAACAGCTCTCAGGACCTTGAAAGGATCGGACTCCAGTGTTCTCACTGGAATTGCCCCTCAAAGGCTACAAGTGCTGTTGATGTTCTCTGCACCGAGGAGCAATGCCTGCAGGGAAAGCTGGAGTCGCTCTGAATTAATCTACTAGGCCACATAAAAGGCAGGCCCTGGGAGTGTGGAGCCACCAATTTTCACATCTGGAAGAGACCCCTGTGGTAACGTGTGCCACAACTCCTCAAGTCATGAGTGAGGAGAACAGGTTGGCAAGGAGGCAAGGCCACACCCCTCCCAGCAGGGCTTTCTCTCCCCTTGGTGATCTTGTGATCAATCGTGTCCACATTTGACTATACAGGGCAATGGAAAGTGCAGGAATAAAGTTGAGAGGTCCCGCCTTCCATTCCTGTGTTTTGGTGCTAAGAAAAAACTCGAGATGATTTAAATCAAGTAAAAATTCTTCCAAGAGGCATGGAAAGTCTCAGGACCAAGCAGATGAACAGACAAGGAAGGTTCATATCTACACGCATCCTTGCTGCCATCAAATCCAAGAGGGTGGCCATGGCTGCATTAACATAGGCTTATGAGAATAATGGTTCTGAGATTATTCAATTTCCTCTAAAAATTTCACCAAAATTTTATGATGCTGCAACGTAAGAAGTAAACCCGAGGATTTGAAAAGCAGCTTTCTAGAAGTCTGAACCCATCGTCCTCCGTGCCTTAAAAGAGCAATGTAACACAATAAGAACACAGTTTACAATGAAGCTCCCAAACAACAGTTAAGTTCCATAATTATTAAAAACAAGAGGTCCATTGCATAAATACATGCACGGGTGGGGTCTGGCCGGTCCATCCCAATTGGGGCTGATCAGGGGCAGGGCCAGCCAGGGGGGAGGTGCTACAGGCAGTTGGTGGGCTGGCCCCACCCCCTGGTTGAACTCCGGGTGGAACTTCTGGTCGAGGGGACAATTTGCATATTAGCCTTTTATTATACAGGATGTTACCACATATAACAGCAGCAAAATAGCATAAGGCACCGGGGAGAGAATTTAATAAAAGAAGTGCATGACTTAAAAAAGGAAAATTGTGAAACTATGCTGAAAGACATAGAAAAAAAAAAAAACTAAGTAAATTCAATATATTTAACAGCAAAATCCTGGAAATAACCCAAATATCCAATGAAAAGAGAATGAATGAGATACACCACAGACATGGATATGAAGACTCAATATCATAAATATGCCAGTTCTCAAAAAACTATGAATCCAGAACAAATTCTTCTGGGGACATGAGAAGCTGATTCTAATGTGTATGTAGAAAAGCAAAGGGCCAACCACAGCCAAGACTCAGCTGAAGAAAAGGGTGAGGGGAGGTTGCACCACTTATCCAGCATGTGAATAAGAGGGACAATAAGATTTATTTTTACCATCAGGGATCTCCCAAATAAATTGATTATTCATATAGAGGACTGGGTTGAGAACACCACTTCTGAGATTGCAAAACTCTTCTTCATCTCTTTTTTAAAATGTGTATTTGTTCTATTATTTTTAAAGATGCATGTTCCCTAGCATGGCATTTAGGAGACACTCAATAAATATTTGTTGAACAAGTGAGCAGGTGAATGGAAATAAGCAAATTCTTCCATGTTTATAGTTATTTTTGTTCATGATGTCAGTTACCACCCACCCATAAGTCTGCTATGAAATCCCGCTACCTGTGTGCTGAATCTTGCCTATGTCTTGAGTGGAGAGAAGCCTGGATGGTTGGGTGGAATGGAAAGTTCCCTCGCCCCTGATGACTCAGGGTCTAGCCAGTGTCTGCTGTCTTGACCTGGTGTCCAATGTGCCTGGAGTGACCTTAGCCTCAGGACACAGCACCAGACATGCCCAGCATTTTTCCACCTGCTGAGCACATTCCATTTGTGGAGACCAAAGGCTGCCCAGAGGCATGGAATGGGTAGCCTTATGGACCAAAAGACATCATCTCTTACAGGGATCCTGAGGTCAGAGTGGTGAGCCTGTCACACTGGGCGAGGAGACCCAGTCTGCTGTCTGTGAAGTGCTGGCCTTGCAGAGGATGTGGGTTGGGGGCTGGGCTTCCATGTTAAGGTAGTGATGATGGGCCATGTGCATAATAAAATGAAATAAGCCTACACAGAGAGAAGAGCAGATGAGCAGAAAGAAAAGGAGTTGAAAAAATATGAGAGAGAAGTTTTTAAGTGACCTCTTAGCTCTTGTGATTAGGTGATTAAAGAACCCTGAAACAACAATATAAACAAATGATAATGACAATAAAAATTTAATTCTAACAGCGATACTTATATACCGCTTGTTTACTCTGTGCCAACACTTTGAGCATAATCCATTGCATTCTTGCCTACAAGTTTGATATTCCCATTTTACAGCTGAGAAAATGGAGGTATAGATATTTTAGCTAATTTGCTCAAGCCAAGCAAGGTGCAATGACCTGGATCCAGGCAGTGTGCTCCAGAGGCAACGTTCTTGATCTTCATATTCTCTTACCTCTCAAAGGGTCTTCAGGGCGGGTTTGGTTACTTGCAGACAGACATTTCCTGACTAACTGGATAAAACAAATCCTTTTGAGAAAGCTACCTGATGCCCTGCTCTGGTAAGCTCTATCCATTGTGGACAGTTGGACATGTTGTCTGCCTGGGCCCCAGGATCTAGAACCCTTTCAATTGTCTGAGGACTTGAACTTCCATGGCCAATAGCCCAGTCTTATAGAGATTTGACCACTTTGTCTAGTCCCAGTTCACCCCATCTTTATTGCTTCTCTATCCACTCTTTTGAAGAAATGACTCAGAAACTCAAAGCTCTGAAGTTTCCCCAAAAAATCACGTTCTTTAAAATACTACTTCTGAATGATATTAAGTATTGTGCGGAACTCAGAAATGAACATCAACAACAAAACATCTTTTTAAAAATGGAGCAAGAACGTCATGCTGAGAGGCTTGTCTACTTATGTCAGCATCTAGACCAGGGGTTGGCAAACTACAATGCTTGGCCCCAATACAGCCTGCCACCTGTTTTTGTAAATAAAGTTTTATTGGCACACAGCCATGCCATTTATTTCCATATGCCTGCTTTTGTGCAAGGACAGCAGACTTGCATATTTGGAACAGTGTCTGTATGACCTGTGAAGTCTAAAATATTTACTCTCTGTCCCTTTAAAGAACAATTTTGCTGACTCCACACCTAGATGCATGGAAAATAGTCATCATCACAATGTGTTTCCAAAGGAAGGCTTTAAAAGTTGGGCAGCTCCAAAACTGCCCCTATCTTGCTGGTACAATGACTGGATTTCTCTCCTAGCGACAGCATGTGAATATGTAATTTTGTGCCTGGAATAGTTGCTCATAAGTTTGCTGACCCTAGCTGCATTATTTCCTTCACAAAAAGCACCCAGTAAAAGAAAAACGTGTGCTGTGCTATGCTCTTAGCAGATGTGCCTTACCTTAATTTATTATCAAAATGATTTTTTTTCTGTAACAGTTATTCAGATTTCCCTGTGGTTGTTAGAATTTACTTCATTTGATAGAAATTACGTGAACTTAGTCAAAAACAAAAAGAGAAAAATAATAACATTTAATATTTCAAAAGGCAGATATTACTTCTGGTTTTCAAAGGAGGAAACGAAGACTCTGAGAGGCTAAATAAAATGCCTTAAAATTATAGAGGTAGAAAAGGCTGCAAATGCTGTGCATTAAAGGTTCTGAGAAGTCCTTGAGTAAAGAAATCTAATTAAGCTTTTTAAAATCATTATTCTCCAAACAGACTTTTTTTTTTTTAAGATTCCTTATAAGGTCCCAGGAGTTGGTTCTCTGAGGAATGCACTGGGAGGATGCGTCTCTATAGTGGGGATGTCATGGGTTTCACAGAGTGAAATGTGCCCATGGTGGAAGACACATTTGACTTTGTGGAGCTCTTGAGGTTTGCTGGGAAAAGCCTGAATGCTGGCCTTGGAGAGATCAGGCACCAGCTACCACCACAGAAGGATTTTAAACAACCCAGCTTTCAATTCCCTCTCCTGTATGGGATTAGAGGATTATGGAGACAGTTCCACAAGACCATCTATTTCTTTATATATATATATATAAATATATATATATAAAATTGATTTTAGAGAGGAAGCGAGAGGAAGAGAGATGGAAACATCAATGATGAGAGAGAATCATTGGCTGCCTCCTGCAAGCCCCCTACTGAGGATGAGCCCGCAATTAGGGCATGTGCCCTGACTGAGAATTGAACCATGACCTCTTGGTTCATAGGTCAATGCTCAACCACTGAGCCACGCTGGCTGGGTGACGATACCATCTATTTCCATTTAAGTTAAATGACATATTATAGGCACTCAGAAAAGGGGAGATAATATTATACCTTGTGAGTGCAAGTAGAAAAAGTAGGGAGTAAAAATAAATCAGAAGCTCAGCTAAAAAGCAGAGGAAGCCTTGTGTGCCTGCTTTTTTCATCCCGTCTGCCCTGTCCCCCTAGAATTAAGCCCACTGTTCCACCTACAGCAGACAAGAGCTCAAAGTGGACATGGGTACAGGAATAGTAGGAGGTTTCATCAGATAACTGTATTAAAGACCAAACAAACACGTTAGAGCATTTCATCGTCCCCTTCCTTACTTGTCTCAGCCTCTAAGCCAGGACGTTTCGCCCTCCTAACTCTGAGGACAGACCATCATGAAGTAGATGAACTAGTTCTTCCTGGGGTTGCGAAGGTAGCGGAGGGGGAGGAGGGATACCACCCTTTCATTTTGGAGAAGGTCTTATGAGGACACACCTCCTATGGCCCCTTGGAGGAGGCAGCTGCCAGCAGCCTGGAGGCTGGGAACCCACCCTCCAATTCACCAATCGGAAGGACTGAGGCTACTCAGGATTTAAAGGAGTATCCTTTTATTGCAGGCCAATTTCTAAGCCTCTTCTACTGGGCTTACAAACCAGATCCCTGTAGTTTTTGCCTTCGTCCCTGCATCTGCTAGAAAGATGGAATAAGCCCATGATGTAGGGCAGGAGTTGGCAAACTTTTTCTATGAAGAGCCGGGGAGTAAATAGTTCAGGCTTTGCATGCCATATGGTCTCTGTCGCAACTACTCAACTCTGCCCTTATAGCAAGAAAGCAGCCATGGATAATATGTAAACGTGGTTTATCTCCAAGAAAACTTCATTTGTGGATGCTGAAATTTGCATTTTATGTAATTTTCTTCTTTCTCCACTCCCCATCTCCAACTATTAAAATGGTCAAACCCATCCTTAGCTGGTGTGCTATACAAGAACACGGGATGGGTAGGATTTGGTCCATGGCTACCATTTGCTGAGCCTTAATTTAGAAGATCCTGGGAGGTTCTGGATAAGAGATTTTGGACAAGCCTCTGAGCTTCTAGGAGCATAAGTAGGAGCCCATACCAGCCAGCAACTGGATAAAATGAGATGATGTCGGTGAAATTACTCTAATAACTAAAAGGTGTTTTTAGAAATCAATGCTAATACTATCAAAGTAAGTCTCCAAGCAGAAATGTTGATTCCAACATAAAAAGACATGTAAATTGTCCAGCGATCATTTAAAGGAGAATTTCAACCACGGTAGGGAAAACACAGCTCAAATGATCTTTTCCAAGTGTTTTGTATTTTGAACAAAAAAACCACAACCAAAATGTGACTTGTGGTTTTGGATGTTGGAGGGTTTTTTTGCCACCAGTTATATTATTTTAAAAGTCATAAAAATCAACCACAAAATATCTAATTTCTCAAATTATTATTTATTACCATTTAATTAACTACATGGTTGGTTGAAGCTTTTCTTCCACAGTTTCTCCCTTTTCTGTGGTTTTTCCCTTTGCTGACAACACCTGAAACAGGGCAACAGCCCTTAATGTCAGTGAAAACAGGAGCAAATGCGGAGCTTTCAGGACGTGAATGATCTCCCAGCCTCAGGCTGACAGATGTTTTGGGGCTTGTGGGTACAAGAAAATAAGTAGAAAACGGGGTCTCCAGCCGGAACCCTCTAAGTCGCATTCCCTAGAGGGTGGGGTGAGCCTGTGGTATGCTCCAAAGAATGAGGTTTCCAAGTGTCTGCTGAGGAGAGGCCACTGGCCCAGACGTGGGAGTCTTGCTTCCAAGGGCAGGTTCCCATTGAGCACTCAGGGACCACGCTTCTCCAGGACAGTGACAACCCTGATGAGAGGAGGAAGCCAGGGAGGGAGGAAGGGGAGCCTGAGGGAATGTGGTGTGTGTCACTTTAATTTCATTTTCTTTTATAAAAATGGGAAGTGTAGAAGTTGACATGATGGATGTGGCAGTCAGCCAGTGAGGTAGGCATATGCTGCTGTAACAAAAGAAAACAATCTCAGTGACTTCATAGACTAGTTCTCACTCAGCTCTGCCGATTCTCCAGGTTAACTCACCGTGATATGGAGACACGTGATCCAGGCTTCTTCAATGCCAAGTCTCCTGACTCATCTCCTGGCTATGTGATCCCCTCCGAAGGGGAAGAGACAGCTGGGAAGTCACATAGGACCTCGCTGTCCTCACCTGGGCACTTGCACCCACAGTCCAGTGGCCAGGACTTATCCTGTGGGCCCAACTGTCTGCAAATGGGCTGAATAATGAGCAGTCTTCAATCCATGATTTAAATTCACCCTTTTACATATAAGTCAAATTCTCTGTGTGATCTCATTCTGTGCCAGGCACAAAGGCCTCTCAAACTCCTTCTCCAACTTTCCCCCAATGTTCAATGTTCAATAAGCCAGATGTTGCTCCACTCAATGGCCTTTAACTCCACTTTATGTTGTTTTTTCTCCCACATTGTTACAATGATCACAAGTGCTGAAGACTTAACCCTACTTGGTTAAATGCCCAATGTGTTCTTGGCTCACCTCACCTTTTTAGTTGCAAAAATACAAAATATTCCACAGTCTCTTTTTCTGCTTTTGTTTGCCTCCCAATAAGGCACACGGAGCTACCCTTTTCTCTAATTTGCAAACTTAACTCTTTTTTTTTCCTATTCACTAAACTTGGTATTTTTCCATCCCCCTATTAGTTCCTTCACCACCCCTTCCAGAAATTTCTCTCTGCCCATTCAACATGGGACCACCTAGCTTGTCATCACCTCACCAGTCCAGACCTCAGTTTCTTCATCTGTAAAATGGGAGGTTAGAATGAGCTGTGTCCTTCCAGTTCTGACGGTGCACAGAACCTTCTCTGCTGACGTCTCTCATGGCCTCCTTCTCACCAAGATTTCACCCTTTTAAATCATGGGATATGCTAAAGAGGCAATTATAACCTGCTGTGTTCTAAACAGGAAAAAACAAACTCTATGAATTGAACTTTGATTTGGAAATTTCTCCTTTAATTTAGAAATTTTGTCTTTCTTAAGTTTTCCCCAACAGCTTTTCATGAGTTGAATCATTTGAAATCATTTTTTAAATTTATATAACTCATTATACATTTTACTCTTGAATTTGCACAGAGTTGTAAATCATAAATAGTGGAATTATCAAGTTCTCCTAAAAAAAAAAAGTTGATTCCTATGTTTTTTCCTTTCATGATGTTACTTGAAATCAGAACTAAATAGAATTATTGAGTTAATTTTGAAATTAAAGCATATTGACCTTGATGAGATGCTCGTATAGAAACTTAATCATTCACTTATAAATAGCTGAGTTTCTTGTTTGTTTCAATTGCATACAATGAAAAGGAATATAAATAGAATATTCCATTAGAATGTAATTAATAATATATTTTTTCTGGAAATGGGATCAATCCTAATACTTTAACAGAATGTTTTGGGTTAGTCATTTCTTTTCAAGATGAAACATTACAGTAGAAAATGGATTCTTCCTCAGCTTCTTTGCTGATTTATTAAGCAGCAGCACCTTGTTATGCCATTTAGCCGAGTGTAATGTTTAGACCAATGGCAATGAATACAACAACTTTGCTCCCACAGCTAAAATTTCTTTGTGAGCTTTAGTTATAATGAAGACCATTATTAATGATATATTAATGGTATAAAATAGTATAATAGTGTGTTCCTTTAAGGTGTTATAAATGAATTGCATCACCTCTATAATTTTAACATCATGTGTAACCCACAGTTAGGCCTTCAATTCATGGTGGGTGTCAATGCCATATTTTGTCAATTTGAAATGCATTCTAATATCTTTGAAATCAGGATGTGTGCTGCAGCTGATGACTTCTCACAACCACTGTGGCCAGGAGACTGGTGGGCCGGCTGCCATGGCCTGCCCACGTGCTGTTGTTCCTGAAAACTTGACAATTATTCGTGATGACGCAGCTATACCATGAGCTCAGTACACCAAACATTTTGTTTGAGAAAGGAACCTGAGTTCTGGTTGTAGTCCGCATGCCTTCCATTGACACGTATAGGGTGGACGAGGAAATCAAGCACCAAATCTCGCTTACAGGCCATCAAAGACTTTCAAGACAACAGCAGAGCCTCTTGATGAAACACAGCATCGCCAATGCTCTAACCCAGGGCCCAGAGGATGATCCTGTGTAGAAAAGCATGGACATTGACAGCCTGAAGAAGAAAAATTATTCAGATGAGCACATTCTGTGCATTAAGAAAGTTTAAGAAGTCAACTAATTTGTTTCTATCCTTCTTATGTGAGCAGAAGAATGATAGAAGATGATTATTTCTATCTAAATAAGTCGGGAAAATCTCTTCAATAAGTATTAAATTCTAGTGACCTGCAAAGGTTGTGTTATATTTGAATAAGGAACATATTTTTCTCCTAAGCGTGTCCTTGCACGGCCTTGTTAGGACAACAAAGTCCCTTTTGCTGATGACACTTTTCCTGCTCCCCTTTAAGCAGTAATCAATCTCCTTGAGACACTCCGAAGCCCCCCTCCTATTTTGAATTTCTGGGCAGTGTCCAGTTTCAGTTGGGGATAAAACTCATGCAAGTTCTCAAATCTCTGTGTTCTTGATCAAGGCAAGGTGCTGTGAGGAAGAAAAGGTGATTTCAATAGAAATGGCTTGGGCAAATCGATGTGTCTCTCTCACATCGATGTTTCTCACTCCCTCCACTGTCTCTAAAAATCAATAGAAAATATATCCTTGGGTGAGGATTAACACCTCCCACTCTCTCCCCCCCAATAAAAGGCTTTGGCAAGATGTCAGAAAATGTCAATCACAAGTTGGAAATGATCACAATAATAATAATTAAAATAGCTAACATTCACTCAACATTTACTATATGCTAAATGGTATTCTAAGCATTTTATATGAATTAACTCATCTGCTCTCTAAACCATGTTGAGTGAGATACTAATTATTATGATCATTTTTCAGATGAGGAAACTGAGATGCAAGTAGGTTAAGTAACTTGCCCAAGTTCACAAAACTATAAAGAGACAAATCCAAAATGGAAATTCATTGAGCCTGGATCCACTAAGCACGTGAACGCTGGGATATTCTGAAATAACTGTAGCTTAAAACAATAACTATTTACTTTGGGGGAAGAGTCATGGCTATTATTGGAGGGAATATCCAAACATAACTAACATATTAGCTATTAAAACGATAGTGCACAGCTAGGGAAGGAAGGGCAGATATCCTTGTAAAAGGACAGATTTCCAGAGAGAAGAAACAGCACCTGCGTGCCATCGCTGATTACATCACAGAGGAAGGTGGAGATGTTGCCCAGGGGAGCGCGCCCCGCCCCCGCCCCCGCCCCCGGAGAGCAGAACGTTCAGCGGGTCTCTGGGCTGGCATTCAGGAACACTCGGGAGGGGCAGGTGTTCTAGAACCTCAAAATCTGGTGAAAACTGCGAATGTCTGATTTAACGTGTGTTCCCGTAAACCTCATCCCAGACTGAAACTCCTGCAGGGCCCGCACAGAAAGCAGTGTCTCATTCCCCTCTGAGCCAGCCCAGAATGCCTAACAGCAGTCTGAGAGAAGACCCACAACAGGGCTTTGGGGAGGGGGAGAGAAAACACAGAATTAGTCACTCAGGCAGGCAAAGAGACTGGTGTTGCCCGTTTGCAAAATCATTCGGGTGCGATGATTTCCCTCCGCCCCCTCCGGAGTGTATAGAGTTTCAGAAGTATCCCACGAATGCTTGTAAACCTTCATCTATATTAACGTCAAATTTTAAGATATCATTTCCTGTAATAAAAAAAAATATCTTCTCATAATTGAAGAAAACAAAAACCAAGAGGACACATTCCCAGCCTCCTCTGGGACGTCAGTGGGAGAAGAAAAAGGAACGTTGTTCTTGGACGATTTTGCTATTCCCTCAACAGCCATTCCTTGGGTCTCCTCTGTTCTGTAACTATGTCCTGGGTGACCCCTGGGTAGTCCACTTAATTGCGTGCCATTTCATCCTTGTTTGGCAATTATCCCTGTGCATAGTTACGAGTAAAGTGATTTCCCTATCTATGCATTAAAGTTAAATTTTGCTCCTGGGGTTTAGTGCGTGTGCCTTCTGGTGACATCAATACGAAGCATGTGTTCTTCTTCCTGCCATGTGTGAGAGAAGAATATGGTCAATTAGCATAGTGACATCTATTAAATGTGATGATAAACACTTTTTAAAAGCAGCTCAACAAATGATTATGGAGTTCACACTTTTACTAATTGCTGCAATTTCTGACTGAAATAAAAATCTTCATCTCGCTTTAGTATTGTGGGTTGGATATCTCTAGAAAATAATAAAAAATATCCTTGAAGAATCTCAAAAAAAATAAATAAATATCATTTCCAAGCGTCCCCGTCCTGCGATTCTGGGCATTGAGTGCTCCAGCAGAGAGAATGCCGGCAGCTCGGCCGCTGCTCAGGAGAGCTGGACTGCGGCTTCATGAACTTGCCATGTGAATCCATGATGTCATCTGTTCCCTCAGACCCAGACCACCCACGCAGGCGGCCTATTCTCTCCCCGAGTCGTCGGGAGGGGCCTGCCTTTACAAATGATTCGAGGTGGAAACAGAGGACGTAGCTTGAATTGTTACACAAAAGTGCTGCCTGCAACTGTGAGGAGCGTTTGGACATGCGGACGCGGTGATTTTCCCCCTATTTGAATGCTGAAATTCTCCTTACCTAGGATGGAAGGGCTGAGAGACGGCGTGGGGCGAGGGAGGTTTCTGAAGCAGGCCGGCAAGTCTGTAATCGCACAGTCAGCAAGAGGGAAAATATGTGAAAATACGTAAAAAGATGGGAACCCTGAAAATATTGGGGCAAGAAGGAATTAGATCATCAACGATGTGAGTCTGACATGTAGATGACTTTTTTTTTACTCCTTGGCCCTTAGTTATTAGAGGGAAATTGTAGGGAGGTGGGGGGGGGGATGTTCACATTGCTGAGAAGTAAAGAAATGCATTTTTTAAAAACAATTTGAAGGAAACTCAAAGCATTTGGGGCTTCTCAATATTTTTCATCGTGAGTTGTGGAGGAGAAAGGGCTCATTTGGGGCCACAGAGAGTGAGGGGCCAGGAAGGCCTATGCCTGCCGAACTAATCGGCCTCCATAGCAAGGAGCTCTGAGGCTGGGGCCCTGCACTGTGGAAAGCCACCGGTGAAGGGCCCTGCCCGCTATTTTCCTGTGGGCTGGCAAGAGGGCAAAGTATAGGGGCAGGGAGGGAGGCACCAGATCCTAAATTTATAGCACTGAAGGCATTAGGACGCTGCTATGTGGAGAGGAAAATGAATGTGTGAACTAAAACACCAGTTCGTGACATCTTCCAAGAAACAAGCCATCTTAGGGCTGGGGCGTTGGGGGGCCGGGAGAGTAGTCTTAATCTTTGCTGAGCCACGAATCCTTTCAGCAGTTTGGTGAAGCCAATGGATAAACTCTCCGAATAATGTTGTGAAATGAATTAAGCAGAATACAGAGGATTAGCAAGGCAATCAATTATATCAAAATGCATTTATGAAACATTTCTAACATGTTCATTTACATATTGATATGTGTGTTTCTTTATTGACACTTTAAAGACAAGATCCAGTTTAGTAACTGCCGTGATTCTGAAGTGCTGGTGAGCAGACACAGAAGGACCATCCACAGCAATTGTAGATGACATGCAGGCATCTGAGACCCCCACGGTGACAAAGTCCTTACAATTGTAGTTGGTTGTGTACATCCACAATTGGAGAAACTGCTGAGTTTCAGCTAGATGTTGAAAACTGAGATTCTTTTTTCCGCTCATGTTCATGGAGACCCTTGTTAAGAGCCCCTGTCCCCAGGAAGACATCACCGGGCAGCCATTGGGGTTGGGTGACAAGACTCGGGACATTGGAGAAGAGTCATTTCTGACTAGTGAGGTGTCTGACCTCAAATTTTTCCTCAAATCTTTTCATAAAGAAAAAATTGAAAGAACCATTTCCATAAGAGTTCCTTAAGACACTGGGGCACAAGGAACTATGTTTTGAAACCTCTTTGAAGACTGTAAAACAAATGCATGGATGCCCCGAGGTATCTTTGTTGGGCTGGTTAGACTGGCCGTGAACCCATGTGAGTGTTTTTCTAGGGAGGCTCAGAAACCCACGGGGTGAGGAAGGCTTTACTGGTTGGATCCTGTATTAATGGGAATAGGTGGCAAGGAGCACTGTGAGCAGACTCTGTTGGTTGCCTACCTGGCATCCATCTCTACCCTTTCCTTTCCTAACAGTACCTAGACCCTCATAGTGCACGCACCCCTCCTCCCCCAAACCTAGGTGGTCTCTGTTTTGGGGGAAGCTTCAGGAGTGGGGCAGTAGGGCATGACCAACTTCCTTGTGCTGAACCTTGTATTCTCCTCTTCTGCACACAGTAATTGGGTCAGGGGTGGGCATGGAACCTACACTGATATAATCAGATGACTGACTTTCAGGACTCTTGTGGGGAAGGCTGGGACAGAAGGATTCTCTTTTCCCTGGAACGGGCAGGGTGGAGATATGAAGCCTGAGCCAGATCTGGTCATTTTTCTGCCAAATGGAAGGCCAGCCTGGGATGAAGCCAACACAGAGAGCAGGGCATAGCCAAGGAAACCCCAGAGAAATGAGCCAGAGACCATGGATGAAGCAAACTCAGAAGCCTGGCCCACCATTGAATTTCCACTTAGGAGAGTCAATGAATTCCCCTCTTGTTTAAACCAGTATGAGTTAGGCTTTCTGTTACATGTAGCCCCAAACATCCTAAACGATAAAGCAGACTTCCTAATTATACAGTCACAGATGGAAGAGCATTTCGGACAGAGGGAATTGCATGTACAAGACACCGAGGCCAGGCAGGGGGTTGTTTGTTTAGAAACTGAGAACTTGGTTAATAATATTGCAATAACTGTGTGTAGTGTCAGACGGGTACTCGAGTTTTGGGGGGATCACTTCGTGAGGTATATAGATGTTTAATCACTGTGCTGTACACTTGAAATATAATATTGTATGTCAACTATAACTGGAAAATGAATTAAATTTTTAAAAATTGGAACTTGGCATAGCTAAAGCATGGAGGGAATGTGGAAAATGACAAGAATTGAGGTTGTAAAGATTGTAAAGGGGTTGTAAAGAGTTTTAATATTTAATAACATTAGGTCTTATAGTGTGGATCCACTACAGGATTTCAAATAGGGGAGTTACAAGTTTATATCTGGATCCTAGATCATGCTCAGACTAAAATAGAAAGCACACAGGTGTCATCTTTGCACACACATATACATATGCACATACACACACATATAAAACTTGCATCAGGAATGTTATGAAAATTTTATCTTTTTCTAATTTTTTTTTATTTGCTTTACTTTCTTTTTAATATACAAATCTGCAATCTACCTAGAATTTATGTTTGTTTATGGTGTTAAGTAGGTTGGTTTTGTTTCCAAATGTTTAACCAATTGTCACAATACCATTAATTGAATAGTTTGTTCTTTCACTTCTCTGAAATGTCCTCTTTGTCGTATATTAAATTCCCATAGCCATCAAAGATGGCTTCTGAACACTGTCTTTTCAAGCAGTCTGTTTCATGCCATGCTTTTCAAAACACGATGGCTTTACTAGTATAATATTTGTTGATATCTCATAACTGAAATGCTCCCTTATTATTTTATTTTCCAAAATTGTTTTTACTAGTTTCATAAATGTATTCTCCCAAATTAACTACAATCAATTTGTCAAGTTAAAAAGCAAGAAATCTCTGGAATTTTTAAAAATCTCATTCAATAGATAAGCTAATTGAGACAGATTTTAGCACTTCTATTATTATAAATTCTTCAATTTATTAAATCTGAGATAGTGAATATTATCCTTCACTTTTTAAAAGAAAATAATAACTTTTAAAAGTTTGTTTAGAAAAGAAGACCGAAGTAACTTAAGTTTAAAATGATCCTTTATCATGAGAATTCACTGTGAAAAGTCCCAGTACATGGTGAAATAATGAGCACAAAGCAATGTAATTCCATTACCACCACTACACATTTCCTCACAAAGCCTTCCAGGAGTCAGTGAGACATGCAAAATAGTCTCATTCACTTTTTAAAATATTTTATTAAATTTATTGGGGTGACATCCTATATAATAAAGAGGTAAGATGTAAATTGACCATCACACCCTCGCACAAGATGGCTGCCCCCACGTGGTCACAAGATGGCCACCACTAGATGGCCACCAAGGGGGGCAGTTGTGGACGATCAGGCCAGCAGGGGAAGGCAGTTGTGGACAATCAGGCCAGCAGGGGAAGGCAGTTGGGGGCAACCAGGCCTGCAGAGGAGGGCAGTTGAGGGGGACTAGGCCTGCAGGGGAGGGCAGTTGGGATCAACCAGGCCTCCAGGGGAGGGCAGTTGGGGGGGACTAGGCCTGCAGGGGAGGGTAGTTGGGGGCAATCAGGCCGGCAGGGAGCAGTTAGGTATCAATCAGGCTGGCAGGGGAGTGGTTAGGGGATGATCAGGCTGGTAGGCAGAAGCAGTAAGCAGTTAGGGGCAATCAGGCAGGCAGGCAGGCGAGCGTTTGGGAGCCAGCAGTCCCTGATTGTGAGAGGGTCCCAGATTGGAGAGGGTGCAGGCTGGGCTGAGGGACACTGCACCCCCCCCCCCCCCCCAGTGCATGAATTTCATTCACCGGGCCTCTAGTTGGTTAATAAGATTATATAAGCTTCAAGTGTACAAGTCTATAATACATCATCTGCATATTGCATTGTGTGCTCACCACCCAAAGTCAAGTCTCCTTCCTTCACCATCTATTGGACCCCCTTTATCCTCTTCTACCTTTCCCGCTCTCCTACCATACTCTTGTCTGTGTCTGTGAGTTTTTGGTTGGTTGTCTGGCTTTGTCTGTTTGTTGCTTTCTGTTTTATATCCCACATATGAGTGAAATCATATGGTTCTCTCCTACTCAGCCATAAGAAAAGGTAAAATACTGCCGTCTGTGACATGATGAACCTTGAGGATATCATTCACTTTTGAGGTAAACAGCTCTCCAGCAAAACAAAGCCACCATCCTAAACTTTCAGGTGGCAGTTATTCTTGTTTTCTTTTTTCCTTTTCAAGGGCAGCTCCTCCATAGAGCGCCAAAATGCATGGTGTCCTCTATGAACTGGGGAATGTTAGCAGCCTGGGGACAGAGTCACCCTTTATTTTAAGGGATGTCATTGAAGTATGAATGCTCATGCCCCTTTCTTTTAGATGCTAAGACAACCCCATGCCCTATCTAGCAAGTCACAGGGAGAGGAAGCGTTCTCTTTGGGACTTTTCAAGTGTACTGCTGGCTGGAGTGATATCTGCGGAAGGAATGCTAGGAGCAGCACACTGCAGCTCCGTGGCCGAATTCCATGGCAACAGCTGGAGAATCACAGGTGTTGTCAGGAAAGCCTCCAGCCCCGCTTCAATGTTCCAGAGAGCTCTTTATTATTTTAAGCACCGAGTTCGGAGAGTGTTTAATTTGCTCGAATTCAAAACATTCCTCGTGGGCAAAGTGCAATGTAAACAAAGTTCCAGGAGAAACTCATGTCAACCTAATTTTTTATTTGCAAACAGGGTGGTTAAAAACAAAGCACTTAACTATTTTTCTGACGGCGATGATCCCACGTAAGCATTTAGGAAGGTAATGAGGGGAAAATACTCCCTTACTTCAGCCGGCCATAATGTAAGCTCTTTGATATTAGCTGGGGAGGTGGAGACTTCTAGATCAATTTAGTGCATCTGCCTTAGCTGGGGCAGTGTGAGGAGGGACGAGACATACAAGAGATTCAAATATCTAGCAGTTGAATGAGTTGCCACCTTCAGGGTGCAGAAGTGTTTTGAAGGTACTCACATCGGCCTCGCCAGCTTTAGTCCCACTCTCTTTTGTGGCCCGTGGTTTAGAAAATGAAAAAAAAACAAAAAAAAAAAACACCACTCAGAAGCTCAGAGCCTATGGTTTTGCAAGTCCACTTCACCTAAGAACACACCTGAGACCATGTTCATTGTAGCTGTGCCTGAGCAGGGCTCTCCCATTCAGACGCCTGATATATTCTGGCTCTACTGTCACATATGAGTTCATTCATTGGTGGTTTTATTTTTCATATATTTAGTGAACACTTACCAAATTCCAGGGCCTGCACTAAAATGAAGATGCACAATGGGAACCAGTATTGGTGTTACCCTTGAGGGGCTGTGGGCAGGTGAGAGCAGATGACTTATAACAGTTACAGCACAGGGAATGAGTGCTCCTAGAAGACATGGCTGGAAGGATGCCTCCAGTCGCAGATTTCACCATAAGCCATGTCTCTGCCCCCCCTCCAGTCCCCTCCCCACTGCACTTCCAGAGGAGCTCCAGCCCCACGGCCTTAAGGATCAACCTATGTCATCCCTCCGACCAGGATGATTGATCAGGAGAGAAACCTGTTAGCCCAGCTGGTAGGGATGACTGTCCTTCCTCTCTGCTCACTATTAGGCCGCCAAAGCCATGATGGCATTAAAGGATGCTGCCAGCTCCCTGAGAGGAGCAAGATGAGGCAGCGACACAGCCTCCTGACAGCATCTCGGCCAGGGCCAGCCCAGCCCGAGGCCAGCTTTCTGTGGTCCTTTCTGTGGTCCAAATAGTTGATTCCATAAACCCCTCCTCCTTGTATTTCATTCTACTTAAGCTAATTTGAATTGGGACTCTGTCTCTTATCACCAAGAGAATACTGTTCACTCCACGTTCCAAAATAGGGATGAGTACAGGGGCGGTGAGAGCACAGAGGTGGGTGGGTGCGCCAAGCCCAGGCTAGGTGCCTGAGAGAGGCTTCCGGGGGAAGTGATACCCTAATAGGAGACATAACTAATGACAACCAGAGCCCTGAGCTACTCTGCTCCATTATGTCATTCCCCTTTACAAAACAAACAGCTGCCTTTCTTCTCCAAACGAGTGTGGGTTTTAGATTTAAAAAGTTGGTGAAACCCCGTGGAGGGTAGGAGGCCAGGATCATGGATGAGTGTCCAACATTGTTCTCTTTGGTGATGGGAATGAGCTGACGAGCAGAAGTACAGAAGGAGGATGACTCAGAGCTCAAGGTGATGTAGGTTTTGTAGAGTTAGGATGCCATTGGCACCTCCATGGACAGCGGAGGCAGCTGCAGGCCCGAGCTTGCGCTGCCTTAAGCAGATTGGGGCGATCCCACCAGTCCTGCTGTGGTTCCCAGCCCAGCCCAGCCCAGCCTTCCCAATGACCATGCGGCCTGTACCTGTTCCCACTGCCCCTCCCCCCCCTCCACCTGGCTCTATCATCCTCCTGGGAAGACAGGGAGGCTCTTCCTGAGGGCATTTCACCAGAGGGAACCAGAGATGCAAAGATATGGGACTGTGAAACAGCCCCTTGTGCCCAGAGAACACCAAGGGGTGCAGCCATCGGGCTGACTGGTAAGTCACCATTGTGTACATGACCTTGAACGGATGTATCGGGGGAATGTGTTTTGCAGTTGTAAAGTGCTCCACAGATGCTATTTTCTATCATGACGTATATCACAGGGTTGTTGCAAGACCCAAATGAGATCGCACGCCTATAAAGTGGGCTGGAAAAGCATCATGCACGTGCTAATTAACAGAGTCTGGGTACAGCCTGGTTACATTTCAGACCACAAAGGAATAGTGAAAGTTGAATTAACAGCGAATTTCTCTCGAATCAACAGTATTAAATATCTTTATAAACTGGGTGTTTTAATGAAAATACTCCCTATCACCTCTTTACAGATAAATGAATGATTTCATTTTCTATTAAAAATAATTTCCTGCTAACAATCAATTAGACCATCAGGCTTCAGGCTTTGAGCCTGAGTCATTTATATTGATTTACCACATCACCAAAAACACTCAATGTGGCATCTAAAGTACATTCACACATATGTATGTGTGTATGTATGAATGTGTGTATGTGTGTGCACATATTTTTTATTTTCAAATCTGTGTCCATTATCTCCTAAGGTGCTGTAATGCTATCTTAGCTGCTCCCTCTAGCTCGAGCCTCTCACCCCTCTGCACAGCTGCTCAGAAACTCAACAGCATTTTAATCATTCCATCTGGTTTGGCTGTCATGGCTTCTTTCATTGTGAAAAGGCATAAAATAGAAGTTAAAAGTAGAGCTGTAAGAAAGGGAAATTATCATTTATTCCAGGTAGCTTGATTGTTGACCTAAACACCCAGGAGAATTGGCTAAAACATCATTGGCTCAAGTAGGAAAATTTGGTAACATTGCTCACTAGTCAATAAATACCAAAAGGACTGTTGTTTCCCTACCTACCCGCAGAAACCAGTCTGAACATATCGTGGAAACAAAAGTCACCCATGTAGGGGGTGATATAGAGACACTGAGTATTGTTGCTTGGGGCTCCAGAGAATACTGGTTGTGCCCACAGCCTCCTGAAAACAGTTCTCTCATGAAAACAGTTTCACAGCTTTGCCAACCACAAAGGGCCCTGACCCAGCTCTAAGGTTAAGGTGCGACAAAGATGTCTTGCTCATTGTGATATTTCTCCAAAGGCCAAAATAAAAAATGCTTTCCTGCCTCCTTCATAGAAATACCTTTTTCCTTCTCACTCAAAAGACAATGTTAGCGCCTTAGAGCAGGGGTCCTCAAACTTTTTAAACAGGGGGCCAGTTCACTGTCCCTCAGACCGTTGGAGGGCCGGACTATAGTTTTAAAAAAAAACTACGAACAAATTCCTATGCACACTGCACATATCTTATTTTGAAGTAAAAAAACAAAACGGCAAAACACCCGCATGTGGCCCACGGGCCGTAGTTTGAGGATGTCTGCCTTAGAACATCTTTGTTGTGTGCAGATCCTGTTCTATGCACACCTACCGCTCAGGTGGTTTTCCCTGGACTAAAGGACAGTCTGCCCTCAAGAAGTAGTTAAGTTATTTCTCTATCAGGTGTTTCTGTTATCTACTAAAGTAATATTTATTACCTATACATTAAATTACTGGGCTTTGCCCACCAGATCTATTAAAAAAAGAAGAAGAAGTAGTTAAGTCTCTACCTCCTGCCAGCTAACAATGCTTACAGTTTTTAATAACAGATTGTTTTCAATCTCTACCGACCAGGTTCACAAAGTTCTAGAGTGCCTGCATGACCGAATATTGCCAGAGGGGCTTCCTGGAAGTGGAAGGCCTGAGTTGTCTGCACTTAGTTGGTGAGAAGCTTGTTTAAGCTGAAACCTGAAGGGAAAGCAGAGGGAGGAAGGTAGGAGGGGATGGAGAGTGGCTCTGGCAGAGAAAACAGCCTGGTGGGATGGGGCAGGTGTTGGGAGAGAGAGCTCCCTCGCAGGCCAGTTTAGCTGAAGCATGGAGACTGGGACAGAGAGGCAGAAGGTTGGCTGTTGACTGAAAATGACAAGAGACTAGATTTAAAATATAAATAGTAGGTCCAGACCACAAAGTTTAAGAAAACACTAAATTGCCACTTCCCTTCCTTAGACTTGTTTCCTGTGCTGTTAGTTATTGGTGCACAGGAAGAAGTCAATGGGGAAAACGCTCTTTTTCTGCCCAGGGTCTAATTCGAATGAGACCCTCTTTGTCTCTGTTACTCCCCCAAAAGGGAACATAGGTAAGATGGTGACAGCTCCTGAGAGATTAAGAAAAACCCCATCCACACAAACCACATTCTTCAAATCCTAAAATTCACAGCTCCTGCCATTACAGCAAATCTAGGAAAGCAACCATGGTCAGAAGGGTTGGCATAGATTGGTGACTGCCCAACACTTGCAGGGGAATTTGGTGGGGCTTGGGGACTTCCCCCTGCAGAATACAAACTTTGCACTCCAAGTGCTTCTCCTAACCAAAGCCTACCAACGACAGCCGGTGACAGAGTCAGAATGCCCAGCTTCCGCAGGCGATATGCACCAAGACTTTTGATACACTAATCAGTTATGTTGAATACAAATGTTAATTTAAGGATATTAACCATAATATGTAACTATTTTAAAAAAACAATCTAGGCAGAGGAGGGGAAAGGGGGGAAATGGGAAACATCTGTAATACAGTCAATAAGATAAAAAAGTTAATTAAAAAAAAAAAACAATCTAAATGCCAGACAGCAGGCAGGTGTTTGTTTGTTTTTTAAAAAATCTCTCTGGTGAAGCCAAAAAACAAAACAAAACCACACACACACACACACACACACACACACACACACACTAAAAATCTTGTTTTCGAATAATAATGAACAATCTGCCAAAACCGGTTTGGCTCAGTGGATAGAGCTTCGGCCTGCGAACTGAAGGGTCCCAGGTTCGATTCCGGTCGGGGGCATGTACCTTGGTTGCGGGCACATCCCCAGTAGGGGGTGTGCAAGAGGCAGCTGATCGATGTTTCTCTCTCATCAATGTTTCTAACTCTCTATCCCTCTCTCTTCCTCTCTGTAAAAAATATATATAAAAAATATTTAAAAATAGTAATAATAATGAACAATCTGGAGCAATTCTCAAAACACTATTATCAGTGAAAACCTGATGATCAAACAGCACACCAGTGGCCTTTTTCATTCGATGACACCTGTGCTGTGAAGATATACAACTCGGAAGACAATACTTGAAAACATTAACATGTATTTTCTCTGAAAGGTATGGCTTTGGGTGGTTTGCTTTTCTTGTCATTCCTTCTCTGTTTTTCCAAGTGTTTTAAAAAATATATAATATTGTTACAGTCAGAAAGAGAGACGAAAATATTCAGGAGAGCCTGTGTTTTACATGGCAAAGCCTGTCCCGGACTGGGTGAGCATCTGAGTCACATGGCGGTCTTAGTGCAAATAAACAAGGTCTGCTTTTGCCGAGTGTTCCAGAAAAAAAAAAAAAAGAAAGAAAGAAGAAATGTTTCTGTGCGATTTATCTGTCCACGTCTTCGCCTGAGCGAGGAAACACACGCACAAATACACACGTTTTTCCTGTTGTGCTGCCCTGCGGTGTTGGGGAGTTTGGCTCCAAGGCCCCGGGGCCCAGTGGCCGCCTCCAAAACGGGGAGCCCCCGCCGCTCCCGCCGGGGAGACGCTCCTGGCTTCCTGCCTCGGTGCAGAGAGAGCTGCCCTTGTGTGCGCAGGCCTCGCCGGGCCCAGGAGGAGCGCCGCTGGAAAAACAGCAGGATGCCTGAGATCCTTTGCTCGCTGTCTCAGGAAGTAAGACTCATCTTTCCTCACCAGAGGAGACCCACGCTTTCCCAGGACTTGGAGGGAGAAGCGGTCCTTGCGCGGAGACTGGAGAGCTGGCTGGATTTCCAGAACTGTTTTTCATGGACACACGATGGAGAGTTTGATGAGAAAAGGAGAAATCCGAGTGTAGGGGATTCGGTTTCGGCAGGATTTTAACCTCCTGTGGCTTCTTCCAGATGTTCTGGAGACCTTTTTAATCAGAATCCCCAGGAATGCGGGGGGTGGGGGGGGTGGGGGGGAAGAGATAGCTAGTCCTGGCACCTCTGTTTTATTAAAGGGTTCCAGGTGATTCCAGTGGACAGCCGAGTTTGAGAATGATGGCTGTAGCCGCATGCCAGAGGGGGACTGGCATAGAAAAACGGCAGTTAAAACACACGTGGCATCCGCAGGAGAGAGATTTACATGCAGCCTTACACACTGTGTTTTGCCCTCGCCGGTTTGGCTCAGTGAATAGAGCGTCGCGGGATCCATGCAGGTCAAGGGCATGGACCTTGGTTGCAGGTTCCCGGCCCTGGTCGCTGTACGTGCAGGAGGCAAGCAACCGATGTGTCTCTCTCACATCCGTGTTCCTGTCTCTCCCTCTCCCTTTCACTCTCTCTAAAAAAAATAAAAAAATAAAAAAAAATCAATGGAACAATGTCCTCGAGTGAGGATTAACAAAAAGAAATTATTTTTCAAAAAAGACTACCTTCTTTGCTAGAAAGGGTTCCATGCCATCATCTCACTTGAGTCACAGATTCCCTTCACGGTCTGGATGGAAACAATAGGGCACCCCAGCGCACGCCCGGGCACCGCTGTGGGATGCCCCATAAATCAGCGCAGGGCAAGCGGGCCCAGCCAGGGTGAGTGCTGCCGGGCAAGGCCGCCCGGCTGGGACCGAACGCTCGTTGCCTATTAACTGCACGTGTTGACTTTGTGTGGGGAGCTGGAGAGTCCGGCCACCACAAACCCAAGGGTCAACAGCCACTTGGCAGCCCCTTTGCACGGAGCAAGGGCTGAATGAAATAAAATCAGCTTTTCAACGGCTCAGCTTCCTTCTAGAAGCTACTCTTCGATGCTGGGCGACACATGCCCTGATTTCTAAATGGGGCTTAAGCCCACTACCCAGGTGTAATTGTTAATATCCCCCCCCCCCGCCCCTCTTTTACTCTTAGACTTCTTCCAGTTTGTGGATAAATCATATGATCGCCTAACATCAAGGTCAAGGTGGTGGCACTGAGCTAAGGGAGCAGTGGGAGGAGAATGGTTAGTAACCCCCCTAAATAGTCATGAAGCAGTAAACTCGCTCTTCAACACAGCCAGTGCCCCTCACTTAGCAAGCAGCGAAAATAACTGCTTAGGAGACTTCCCCCATCCTTTCTCCCCTCCCGCCTCCATTCACTGGATACATGTTTAACTCTTTCAGTTTCTTTAATATCCATCATCGACGGAGCAGCACAGGGCAGTAAGTGTATGTCAATTTTCACTTTGCAGCATGCACACTTTATTCCCAAATTACCCCAGTAACCCAAATAAGAAAGGAGAAAATGCACAAAGCATTACTGTGGCCATCTGGAATGCATAATGTGGAAAGATCTGCAATACATTACATGGTCTGGAAAGTGGCTGGTCGAATTCCAGAGCTAAGACAGACTTCAAAGTCTGGCTGTACATCAGTGAAACTGCTGATCGGCTCCGATATTTAAAGTGGGTGTAGATGAATGAATTTATTACCGTTTTTATCTTCTGGGCTCAAATGGGGAAATGGGATCATAGTCAGGTTCTCCTTTAATTTCATGCTGGATTTTTTTTTTCTTAGATTTTATTTTTCGCCTCCTGGATGCTGTATTAGGTCTTGATTTTTCTGTTTGGATTGCAACACCCCTTCCTTATCTGTGCCATGATCCTGAGAACTGACTTGCTTGTATGAGTAACTTCACTTTGTAGATAATGGTGGCCTGATCATGAGATGTTTTGCACAAAGGACCTCAATTGATATATATATATGAAACTTCATAGTCTCTTTACTGTCTCTCTCTCTCTCCAATGGAACAAGTCAACAGTTAAGATCTGAACTCAACTGTATGGAATTTATTTCTAAAATTGAATTTGGGTGATATCAAGTTGTATTTCCTGATTAGAAATATTTTATGAGTAAAACCTGGATTCAATAAATATTTGGAAACACTTGATTTGAGGACTGCTGTCAGAAACTCCGCTTAGGAAGGGATAAAAGAGCAGTTCTTTCGTCAACAGCCTCGAAATCCCTTTGAGAAACAAGCATCTTCTCATCTCTGCCAACTGGATTGCTTTTATCTTCATACAAATGTATCCTGACCCTTCAAAGAACCCCAACAAGTAGAATCCTAAGCCAACTCCATAGCAAATGTCTGCACTCCTCCACCTTCAAGAGCTCATAGGGTTCCATTCCCAAACTCTAAACACAGTCTCATTAGCAATGAAAAGGTATTGCTTTGGGTCTCTTTTGGGACTGGGGGGGAAAGAATTATTTCTCTCGCACACAATAAAGGAAGGAAGCACACCAAGAACTCAAGGTTAATCACCTCCTGACAACCTGCAACGACTGCTTTTCTTCTTTACTATGGTAAGTATGCATTTGAACTTCCTTGGATTTCTACAGTAATTAGATTATTAAAACATAGCTGAAGACTATCCCAGGACAAGATGGTAGAGTAAGGTAAAGTTTCACTTTCAGGCACCCCCTTTAAGTTTCTGACCCCCTTTTCATTTTCAGGACTCTTTCTCCACCTTCCTTCCCCAATAAACAAAGAACAAGGTATTAATTCTTCCATGAGTTGCCCCGCTCAAAAATCTTTTGTATTTTAAAAGGGTGTTGAGACATGGACTACTTTTAACCCAAAGCGATTAGTCTCTCACAGTAAGACATGGAAAGAGAAAACTGTGGGGGTACAGGGGCCTCTGACACCCCTAAGTTATGTCATGACAGTGTTTTCTTATACTCAAAGGATGGTGTTTAAACTAGCGTAATTTCTGCAGGTCAGTGAGTTATGTGGATAAACGGTGATGGAAGGAAACTCGACTTGGGGTGGTAAACACACAATACAATATACAGATGATGTATTTATACAATTGTTTCCATGAACTACGTAATTTTATTAACCAATGTCATCCCAATAAATCCAATTAAATAAATAAATACCACATCCACTCTGTTTCTGGCAGTTAAATTCTACTATGTAGTGTCCGCCCCTCTGGGTACCCATCAAACCTGCTGAAACCAGGGAGCCAAAATAAATAAAATAAAAGGAACACATAATTCAATTTGTTTTCCATCCATGTGTTATATTCCCAATTCAGTTCTAAGAGATAAGGTATTTTCCAGAACGAGGCTAGCAGCTGCTCTTTATTGATTCCCTAAGACTGCCATACCAAAGTACTTAACACTGGGTGGCTTAAAACCACGGAACTTATCACAGCTCTGGAGGCTAGAAGTCTGAATTCCTTGTGTGAGAGAGAGCAGGGCCGTATTCCTCCAGAACGTCTAGGGGAGGAAACTTCCTCACCTCTTCCACCCCTGGGCTTTCCTTGGCTCATGGTAGTGTAACTCCAATCTCTGCCTCTGTCATCACACACCTGCCTTCAGGCCCACGTCTCTGCATCTACAGATATTAAGCCACTTGCCAAAGAAGTACAGTTGGGAATTTGAATGCAGGTCTGCATCCAAACTGAGAAATCTTTCCACCATATCAGAGGTTCTCCAGGAGAATCCCCTGGAGGGCTTGTGAAAACATAGACTGCTATCCCCACCCCAGAGCTTCTGATTCAGGAGGGCTTGGGTGGGGCTGGTCATTTCCATTTCTAACAAGGTTCCAGGTGATGCCCATGCTGTTGGTGGGGGACCACACTTGGACAACCACTACACACTGGCTGCATATTAGAAGTCACCCGTGCAGCCCTCCGATGTCACTGGTCTGGGATGGGGTTGGCCCCTGGCAGTTCCAGAAGCTCACGGGATGGTTCAATGTGCAGGCAGATTTGGAGACTGCTTTTGCTGCTCAGCTACCTGATAGCTGGACTCTGGTGAATATTGACCTCTAGCTCCACTTGGACAGAAGAAAGAGAAATAACTGTTTAACATTCTAGCATAATCAGCATAGCCCAACTGCAAACATTTGGCTTCTCCCCACGCATACCTCCCCAGTCATATCCACATTGTCTTTCAACTGTTCTCTTAAGAGAAAGAGGCCCCTAAAAATAGGTATCTGGACTCTTTGGGGAATGAGAGGGATCTAGAAAGTAAGAAAGAATATCTGTTTCTCCCGTGACCCACACAGACATGTTGATCCCCCATTTAACTAAACACTATCTCCTGTCTAAATTCACGAAGTGCCTTTATCTATGCTCTGTAATTGACATATCTCTTCATCATATCTTGATGTTTGATCCACTATTTGTAGATCCTAAAACTTATTTAGCCGAACAGATATCTAATATAATGTGCTTTTAGGGCTCAATCCTGACATATGCACCCGGTTTCACTCCTCAAAAAATGCCCCCTGACTCTCAGGCCTAAAATTCCCCTGGAAAAGAATCCATCCCTTCCAGCTCAAATACTCATGTGACTCTCTGAAAGACACAGAACAAAGCTTTAGCTTGATAGTCTGACCCTCACTTACATAATCCCTACCTAACCTTTCCTCCATTTTCTCTGCCTTGTCTCATATCCTCTACGTGGTGGTAATGGGGATTACTCATCTATCCTATTCCACACATATTTGCCCCCTTCTTTTACTAAACAGCATTCAAGTTGTTCTCTTTGCCTGGAATAGCTTCAGTATGCATATTGAAATTCCGCATATTTAAACTTTCAGTATCTTTCAAGGTATACTCAGATTACCATCCCCAATTAGAATTAAGTTTTCTCATTAATAAATTACTCACAGCATTTAGTTTAAACTTAATTTATTCTAGCTTGCTAGAGTAATTTATGCTTATCTACCATCACCATCCTTTACCACTCTGTGAAATCCTAGAAGATGGGAGCTTGATTTATTCATTTTAGCATCCTCCCCACAAACTCTAGCTCAAAGCTTGCACATAATAAATACTCAGAATAACTCTAGTCCAATATTGAATAAAAGTCCAGTCTATGCTTTGATCTCTGTCCCTAATATGAACTATGCCAAGGTATTGACATTTTATTAGCCATTTACACTTTATTGCAAATGTGTTTCCAACCCTTTCATGAAATGTATTATAAATATCACCAAGCATGAGTATCTGATGACAAGAGTGGGAAGGCAGAATTGAGATGATAAAGGTTTCCATTGATCAAATTTCTCATGCACTTTCTTAGAAGACTTGAACTTTGTTGAGGTGTATGGCCATTCTGCTGCTTGTGCATTTGTGAGCAGGGTGGATTCAAAACTAAAAGCTTGCATAAGGAATACTTTTTTGTAATAACTACATTCTGGTGTCCCTCATTAGCCCCCTGAATCTTATTCCTTCTCTTGGCAAATTTTTACCCAAAGAACTCTCAGTTAGCAAGTGGCTCCTTCCAACTTGATGAATTGTCCATTTCACTCTCACATGGTTCTTGACTTCTGCACACTTTCTGTCTCGTGGCGAAAGCTCTGCTGATAGGAAGGGAGCCTTCCTGTGGACTTGCACTCAATCTTTAAGACAAGTTTCACATGACATCATGCCCTATAGTAACTTAAAAAATAAAGATTCAAAATGTTCCCTGTGGTCCTAACTATCTGGTGGTACAATTCACACGCATCTGTTTTCAAAGTCACCATGTTTTGAGGCTAAGGGGGAGTTGCATTACCATGCTGAGTGTTCTGGTGGGAGCACCACGGGCCTCCAGAATGACAATGCCACATGATGACAAAACGCGCAATCTGCTTTCCATCCAGGCAGCTCTGAGAGAAGTGCTATAAAAAGGGCTCGCCAGCTGATGACCCTTTCAAAGGCTTAGATCCCTGTGTTTTATCTCATTCCAAGTGAATTCCTTTCTGAGCTGAACACACTCAAGTTTAGACATGGAAGGGAGTTATAGAGATTATCCGGACCAGACCCATGTCATCAGATGATCTTCAAAAACATCTAGAATTCATAGCTCAGTGGGAAAGGAATAGTACTTATAGCCAGTCAGAGCTTTAGAGCCCGTGAGCCTTGGTGGGGTAGGGATTGACTAGGACCCCCACAGAGCTGAGTTACGAATAACCAGGTGAGCAGAGTACCTAGCACAGGCCAAGCTTATAGTAAGTGCTCAATATATCTTCTTCCCCATTCATCCTACTGTTGCTCTTCTATTGGCCATAAAGGAATTCCACAGCTTCATTCAGTTGTCCACCCAACAATTTTACTCTCCTGTTAAGAGGTTTTCTTTCTCTCTACCCACAATCCCTGCTTTATGCATTTAAGTCCACATAGGCAAGCAGAGTAGCTTGTCCTTTCCTTTCTTTCTATTCCTAAAACAAATGACCACGTCAGCATCCCTGGTTGGTCTATGAAAAACAGGGAAAATCATTTCTATCCTTCCCCATAGCTTTGTGGTGAGATTAAATTATATAAAGGATATGCAAATCCTTTGGAATTTTGGAAGAGTCCAGGCCAACATATGATTGCCCAGTACCCCTACCTTAGTTGAATTATTTGTGGCCTCTTATCTGGATGTAGAAAATACTCCTCATTGGTCCCTCACACCTACTGTTGTTTCCCTTCAACTCATGAGCCCACCACCAAATACCAAATCCAACTCTTATTAATTCTCTCCCCAATTCCTCAGGCTTCTTCTCACCACAGATTAGATGGGGGAAACAAACTAAAGAAAATATTCCCAATGTAATATACTTGCAGGGAATTTTTTAAAATAACTTCTAGTGTTGTTCAGTGGAATCATGGTAATTTTCTATATCTGCACTGTCCAATGCAAGAACCATTAGCCACATGTGGCTCAGGTGGTTGAAGAACTGAATTTTAAATTAAAAAATTTTAATTTTAATTTAAATAAGCTAGTGGCTACCATTTTGGGCAGCACAGATATAGATCAATGTTTCTCAAGCTTTAATGTACATATGACTCGTGAGGAGCTTGTCAAAATGCAGGTTCTAATTTAGTAAGTCTGGGTGGGGCCTGAGATTCTGCATTTCTAACATAATGTTGATACTGTTAGATGAGAGACTACTCTTTGAGTAACAAGGAGCTATCTTAAAGGACACAAAGAGGATGTTTTAGGGTGTGTGTTTTTCAGAAAAAAATAAAGATTGCAACCTAAAAAAATGAGAGTATGAATATGGATAATTAATTTACAAAAGAGGAACCTCAAAAGGCTATTTTGCATATTATTCTCCAGGTATTCTAATTCACTATTGATCAGAAAGAGCCAAATAAAACAACAATGTTATATTGCTTGACAACTATAAGATAGACAACTATTAGAAGGCTGGATGTCACCAAATGTTAGTGTGGATCACGTCCTGCTGAAGGAGGGTAGGTTGGTGCAGCCATTCTAGAAGGAAATCTGGCACTACTGACTTAAATTAAGTAGCTACACACTCATGATCTAGCATTCATTTCCGGGGGTATATATTCCAAAGAAGTTCTCACACAGATCATGTAAGAAGGTTGTGACGGGGAAGCAGAGCCAAGCCAGGCATCCATCAATGGGTGAGTGGATGGTGAAATGTGGTGGGTACAGAGCATGGGATACTATGCAGCATTTGAAAGTAATAACTTTGATGCACATGTAGCAATATAGATTAAACTTTAATATGGTAACTGAGTGAAAAAAATGTGAATCAGAATGGGACATATAACACCATAACATGTTCAGGAATTTAAAATACCTTCTACAAAATAAGTCCTGTTTTATAGAAACATATAAAATTTTAAAACACACCTCAAATACTTTAGATTGATTGCATAAGGTGGAAGAGAGGTGGCAGAATGGGAGTATGGAATGGGAACACAAAGGAAGAAATGGAAAAAGATAGGATCTTGCAAGAACTATGAAAATGTGGCATGTGGCAAAGGAAACGTCTGGAATTTAACATCCCCGGTGAGCTGGCCTCAGTGCCTGAGCAGCTCATCTCCTATTGTATCTTCTATGTTAACCCTCCCTACTCTGTTGACACACTGATCCTATTGCTCTCCTATAGGCACACATGGACCATTCCTTCACAGGCTTTCTTCCCAGCGTGGGATCTCCCTAAGCCCCCTGACCAAGCTGCATACGTGTGAACCCTGGGCTGTTTCCTTTGGGTAAGCTCTCTACTCATCAAAACCAAAATGAACACCTCTTTCTCTCACGTTGGCCACACCTGCGTTCTGCACTTTTCCTTTGGCACTGATCACATACAGACTCGCCTGTTGGCTGCCATTCTGTGAAGACTTGAAGCCACAACCAGAGCATCAACTACAGGACCCGACCCCAGAGTGTGCAAGCTCCCAGAGCACATGGTCAGGGTCACCGTCCTCTTTGGGATCCTCGTCAGAATCTAGCACCGTATTTTTCAAAGTCCTGCTTAAAAAGGTCTGACTGATTCAGTTTAATCTCATCTTAAAAACTATTCCTTTATAAAAAGAAAGTGCAGTATTTGCTTCTCAACTGGAAGGCAATTGAAGAAGTCAGGAGCGTGGTTTGTAGACCAATGTCCCTAGTGATACTTATAAATATGTTTATATTCATTAAAGTAAAGCAATAAAAATAACACACTCAATTAAGATAACATCAACAGTACTCAATCTACCCTAAAATCACCATAATGGCCATTGTTTAGGTGATTACAATTTACGATTACTTATTGTCCAGAATCTCTCTAGGACATCTTCTTTCTCGGTTTTAATGAGACACATGTAAATTTGGCATTCTGTGTTTATAAATACTGAGAATGATAATAACTACCATTTGTTGAGCATCTACTCTGTTTCCAGCTGTACAGACCTTAGCTCCTTTTTCTCCTCACAACCCTGTAGGTAATACTGTAAGATCCCTATTTTATAACGCAGGAAACAGAGGGTCAAAAGAAGTAAAGTGACTTCCTCAGGATCATCTGCTAGTGAGCAAGAAAGCAAACCTGGCTTCAAGCAATGAAGCAACTGGTCTGACTCCCAAACTGAAACCTTTCCACTATTCACTTCTGCCAAGGACTTTCCTAGTGTCTCTGATTCTCCAAGCAAATGTTTATCCAATATTATGACTCTGAGGATCTAAGTCATAAAAAGAAGTCTCTATGATTTGCACACGTCAATGATTCTCAAAAGTGCACACTATTTTAGAACCATCGGCGATTACAGTTGAATTAAAGGTGGAGCCTGGGTAGCATATAGTTTTAAAAGTTTCCAAGTGATCATGGTGACTTGTAGGCATGCATATAAGCATAACCAATGGACACAGACACTAGGGGGGTGAGGGAATAAGCAGGGAGGTGGGGGGGGGCAATGAGGGACAAGGACACATATATAATACCTAAATCAATAAATTAAATAAATAAATACATAATTTTTAAAAAAAAGCTTCCAAGTGATGCTAATGTGCAGCTGGGGCTGAGAACCACCGGCACAGACGCAGAACAGGTGCCCAGAATGGGAAGGGATTTTTGGAATAAAATTGCCCTCAGTCCTATTTCCTAAATTCAATCTCTCTAGGGACAAGGTTTTCATCTTTTTTTCCCAATGTGTTTACTAATTTTCTCTCATCTCTCTCCAGTTTCTTCTTGTTTTTTTGGAACTCAAATATCAAAACAGGAAATAAATACTTTGTTAAAGGTCTGATGAGTGCAAAGCATGATAGCAGTGATATCTTCAAAACCACTGTGGTCAGGGCATGCTAACAGCGATGACCAGCCACCCCAAGTCTTGGCTTAACGTGGGAGTTTGTTTCTTGCTCTCATAACAGATAAGCAGCCAGCCATCCACCCAGTGACTCAGACTCAGGCTGTCCACATCTGTGGCTTCACCATCCCCTCTAGCCTCCGACTCCTGTGCTGGTTCCTTTCCCTCTGTCTGGCAGATGATGAAAAGAAATATATGCAGAATCCCACCTTATGAGGGAGAAATGCACTTCCTTCCTGGTGAGTTGTACTTCCTTCCCCGCCTACATTGCTATTTAATTCAACTCAAGGTCACTATGACCTTCAGATGTTTCCCTGTGACTTATACCCAAGTTGTCTTACCTGTTCCAAATGGCAATTAATATCACACTTATTGAGTGGCCAGTATGTTGCAGGTCCTAGCTAATTAGGTTACATATGTTATTATGTTTTCAAAATAATCCTGTGAGGGATGAGCTGTCATTATTTCCTTTTTACAGAGGACAGTGAAGCTACAGGAATTTGAGTGACCTGACCAAACCTAGATATGAGTTACCAGAGCTCAGAGTGGACCCTAGATCTTCCAGCCACTTTCCATCGCTCTGTTTGATTTTGATCTTTAAGTGCAGTATACACAAAAGTTGCTCATGATGTAATCTGATGGGATCTAATCAGTAATTTATGGATGTAGGAAAAAAAGTAGGAAGAAAGGATGGATGGGTGGGTAAATGGATGGAGAGAAAGAGGAAAAGACCTATAAGATTGAAACTACAATGTTCATTTCCTGAAAAGGATTTTCCTTCAATCCAAGAATATATTCTTACTTCATTTTTGGTGTTAAAATGTTCTTTCTTTTGTTAAACAATGGTGAGACTAAATAGTAATTGTTTTAAATTTTCATAAAAACATTTAAGCTTTCCAGACTTCTTTAGTTCACAATTTTTTTTTCATTTTTCTTAATCTGCAAAATTGAACACCCTGGGAAACAATCTCCTAGCATTTCTCTCAACACTAGGGCATTATTTCTTTTTGCAGACCATGACCCTACGCCTCACGTTCACTCTACCCTTGGGAACCATTGTTGTCTCACCACCACCACTGGCTTAATGATGAGCGAAATGTGATCCCATCCCAACCCCAAATTAGGGGATTTGCTTCTGGAGAACCTTCAAGGGGAATTCACATTTCTTTTTTTGTCTTTTCTCCTTTATTCTTTTAATTCTCTCCCACACACCAAAAACAAAAAAAGAAAAGGAAAGGAAAGGAAAGAAAATCAGTGGGAGGACAGAAATTTGTTCTCCAGATGATGTTTCTGTTCATCCTGGGATCCTTTAAACCCCACATCCCCAACCACCCTCCCTGGCCCCCACTGGAGCTGACTGAGGTCTCTTATTACATGGCCCAAGAACTGTCAACCAAGACACATTTTTTTCTTCCACAGAACAATTTGCAGTTGGAAGGCATAGAGATTGGTTATGCTAAAGCTTTACTACATGATCAGATAACACAGATTCAATTGATGTATGACAGGATTTCAGCCTATGGGGCAATTATGGGATTCTTCAACTAAAACCTGTGAAGAAATAGCCATTTGCCCCACACAAGAAAACTAAAGACAATATCACAAGATTATATATTGGCCCTAACCTAATTGTGTACCTACTAGCGATAATAGACATAATAGTTAATAATAGCTATTATTTTTCAAGCATTTACTATGGACCAAACACCCTTACACCAACTTCTAAAGTAGGAATTATTCCTCTCTTAATTTACAGATGAGAAATCTGAGACTTGGGGAAATCAGTTCCTTGTTCATATTATACAACTTGTTAGTAATGGAGGTGGGATCTAAAACCAGATTTGTCCAATCACAAGCTTTAATTATTGGGTAACTTGTAGTAAGCCCCCTCTCCCCCATCACCTTAATGATGATCCCAAGGTCTGGAACGATTGCCAATGCTTGAAGAGACAATGGTGTGAAGAGATGGTCCCACTCACAATCTGACAGAGGAGCTAGACTTATAACCAATTAATTAGACCAGAATTGCCATGCAAGTTTCAATTGTCATCTCAGAGAAGCCTTCTATTAGGGTTTATATTTGAGAATCGCTTGGTATGGGCTCAGGAGAGACTCAGTGTTCCTTAGAACAATAATGTCAATATCATTTCACAAGGAAGACGGTTAACGTCATGTTCAAAGGCAGAATTCAGGCTTTCTTTTTATGATATTAGTATTCAGTAGAAAAGGAAGTCATCTTCTTTTAGGTGAGTTTGTTTCTGAGGTAGCTAATGCGGAAACCACTCCAAGCTCTCGGTGTCGGTGACTGAACGGCCTCTGGGTATCGCATCAATCTCAATAATTAATTCAGGACCCACTTTGCACCTTCAAAGATGACTCGACATGGTCAAGGGTGGAGTTTCCTTTGGAAGGGGCTAAGGGGGTTGAAAAGAGGCCTGGAGAGAAGAATTGGTGACACAAGGGGTCCTGCGCTGTAAGACCATGGTTTCTGACCAGTGCAAGCAGTAGGATGGAGGTGCACACATTAAGACAAAGCTGAACAAGACAAACTGGGGAGAGAATCTAGTGTGGCACAGAAAGTCTGGCTGTGAAGACGAAGATCTTCCAGACGAAGGTGAATGAGGTTAAAGGAGGCTCTCTTGGCAAAGATGAAGAGAGTTGAGTGTGTTTAAATGCTGCTGGAAGCAGCGAGGGGAAATGTTGGAGACTCGGGTGAGAGGAGAGATGGCTGGTAGCTTGGGGAGGTGGGTAGGCTTGACCAGGAGTAGAGGGAGGGTTGACCATGGCAGGAGAGGTGGAGAGCATGCAGACACCATGCAGATGGGACATAAGGTGCTTCTGGAAACCCAAGGGGTGCTTGGCTGATGCCTTTTCTTCTGCCTGTGAAGGAGTTAAGGGCAGCTGTAAGGGATAAGATTTGAAGGGTGTAGCAAAAATTTGAATAACCACTGCAGAGGGTCGGGGAGCACAATGGCATGAGTAGCATGGGGGCATGCAGAGCAGTGTTGAACCCCAACTAAGTGTAGTGGGAACAATAGGGCCTGCAGCTCTGCAGCTTGAGGTCCTGTGTCAGCCCCACTCTTCGTGGGGGCCAGGAGCATAGGAAACAGAGGTTGGGGTCTTCCAGATGGATGGGTGAGATAATGAACCCTAGGGATTAAAAACTAAGGGAGAGAATAAAAGTCAGAGAGCACCCCATGTTACAAGAATATAGTCCTGCAACCTCTTGGGGTTTAGCAAACTTCTGAAATTCTGCAAGATCATTGGACTCAGTCACTGGGACCCAATGCCTTCAGGTGGCTTTGGAGATACTATTTGCCCCTAAACCAGTGTCTCCTCCAGTATTCTTCTGTGCTCTGATTGGTTTGTTCCTAGTTGGCCTCATAATCTTTTCAACCTTCCCCCACCCTTAGAATAGCCAATGACACAATGTTACTTTGGCCTTTACTTGAGGGTCTTGGGAGTGAGAAATACAAGTCTCCATGTCCTGGTAAAGATTGGGTTTGAGTTAAATTCCTGGAATTCTCCAAAGAGGTTCAGGCCTGGGGACTATAGCACATTATGCATTGCTGTTGTTCTTTGTTTTCATTAAAGGAACAGGAATTTGCATTTTATTTTAATTTTTAAATTATGAAGTAATACATATACACATGATTTATTTGATAAAATTAGAGTAAAAAAAAAAAAAGTAAAAGTAGTCCTTTACCACACCCTTCACCCAATTCTACTCTCTTTCCAGAGGTAAGTAGGAATAACAACTTGGTGATTCCTCATTTAGACCTTATTCCATGTGTATACACATATATGGATATACTTTTCTATATTCATGTTTTTTATAAATGTATCAGACAATACTTATTTTTCTGTGATCAATTTTCCATATCAAGGAATATAAATTTATTTTTATTTTTTAAAATTTTATTATGGAAAGATTTTAAAAAGAGAGAACATAGAGGATCAACTATAAAAACAACCTATGTCTTGCCACCTAGATTTATATAATTATTAATAATCTTGACATTTCAGCAAATCTTTTTAAGAAATAAAACTTTGTAGATAGAGTTGAATTGCCATTTTTAGCCCATCCCGATCCTATACTCTTTCTTAGTTTCCCAGAAGAAATCACAATCCTGAGAAACTGTTGGATATACTTTTCACACAAGTTTTCTTGTAACCATATGTATATATCTTCATAAACTAATTATTGTATTGTTCTGAGAGATTTAAAAATGCAGAAATGGTCTCCTACTGTATATGCCTTTCTGTGACTTACTTTTCTTGCTCAGCATAAATTTTCTAAATATTCCTAGATGTGTCCATATTGCTACATAGAGCTGAATGACTTATTTTCATTGTTGGTTTTCTTTGTCTGAATATACAACTGTTTTATGCATTCTCCTTTTGGTGGATATGTAAATTGTTTACAATTTTTGTGGTAACAAACTCTGTTGCAATGAACACAGTACATGTTCCTTTGAGCAGAGGTGTGAGGGTTTCTCTAGGTGTTTCCTTTGGACTAATGCCTGTCACTTGCAGGACTCATCAGAACTTGTACCAACATTGAATATTAGCTCATTGTTGGCTTTTTTAGAAGTAATGTGCAGATATGTGCAGTTAAAGAGCATAAAATATCTCTGTCTGGAATTGGTAATGTTAGTGTCTGCAAGATTGGAAGTGAGGATGTAATATCATCCTTTGAGATTAAAACTGTCTCATGGACACACACTGGATCACAGCAGGGATGCTCACAGGCCCTTGAGAGAATGACTCTCAAGCAAGACAAAACCGCACTGTAACCTGACTGAAGCATTAATGTCCTGAAGGAAGAATATGGCAATCAAAAAGGGTGCTGCCTTCTGGGGAAATAGAAAATAAGGAGCCCCAAGGGAAAACTCAACAATGCTAGCCCAATCATTGCACCCAGGAAGGGCAGCCTGAACTACAGCTATTTCTAAACCAATGCTGCAGAGATCATTAGCTACACTGCGTTATTCCTTATTCACATTTGATATTTCTTTTTCTTCCCTTGATTACCAACCAAAGATTGGCCATTAAGACTTTGAGTTGAATGCCTTCCTTTTTTATTTATTTTTTTTTCAAATATATTTTATTGATTTTTTACAGAGAGGAAGGGAGAGGGATAGAGAGCTAGAAACATCAATGAGAGAGAAACATCGACCAGCTGCCTCCTGCACACCCCCTACCGGGGATGTGCCCGCAACCAAGGTACATGCCCTTGACCGGAATCGAACCTGGGACCTTTCAGTCTGCAGACCGACGCTCTATCCACTGAGCCAAACCGGTTTCGGCTGAATGCCTTCCTTTTTTAAATGTAAACTAATAAACCGGCATTCTGATATGATGACTCATTCTTATCCACATGGTTCTTATGAGTCCATCACTACGACTGGGTCCCTTCTCAGAATGCTGATAACAGCAGGTACAGAACCGAGACCCTGAGCTCCGGGCCTGACCCATGATAAACAACCATAATGAGTGCCACCTGGGCAGGTCCTCATCACAGCACCCTGGCTCTCCTCCTCTGAGCCTATAAGAAAAGTAACTTCTATTGTCACCATGTGCACATGGTTTCTACAATTCGCATGTTCTAGGTTCTGGGAACCCTGAAGAACATCAATATCATGGGTGGTTGTTGTTGTTTTTTGTGGTTTGTTTTTTCAATGAGAGTTATGGTGAATACAATCCCAACAATTCTAAAGATCCCGAGTATCAGCTACGTAGGTAAACATAAGCCCATGTGCTTTAGCCTAAAAGAACTGATGCACCTAAGGGACATCCAAGTGGCTTCACCCTTTCATTAAGGGAGGGAGCATGGCCAATGAGAAAACTCTAAAATTTGTATTATATTTTTCCATGATACCTTTATGCAGTTTTTCATGTGTCACACATTTATATCGCCTTAATGATATTGCAGGTGATTTGTCTGTGGGTTAACTGGTGTTCCAAACATCAGGAAGAACGCTTCACTGGATGTCAGGGAAAGCTGCATGGTTGGTTTATGAAGTGAGACTATTAAATGGCCCATCTTGCGGAATGTGGAGTAGGGAGGTGATTAGAGCAAAGAAAGAGGAACTCTGGTTACTTCCTACCCTCTGACTACATTCCCAACAAATACTCGTAGTTGTGATAATTACCGGTTTGTTCCAGTAAGAATTTGGGTCTTTAAATATATGAAAGTCACCGGCAATTCTGGCTGTTGTTTCTGATGTTTTGGCATCACATTAAAAAAATTCCAGATTTTTAATGAAGGTCAGATTCCTTCAAAACAGGAAAACATCTGTCATAAACACCGAACAAATATTTATAGGGCTAAGCTGGCAGCATGCAGCCTCCTCTCTCCCCTTCCTAATTGGAGCTGAAAGGACAAGGACAAACGCAACAAGAAAACAGCAAACAAAGCGGTCACAGAATTGCTGATATGAAGAGTACCAACACGTCGTCAACTCAGACATTCTCCAAGCCAGGCACAAAGAGCAGGCTGTGGGCAGATCCCCGTTATTGGAGGCTCTCTGGCAGACTCTTTGGTATATGCTATTCAGTGTGAGTCTACTATTCATACAGAGATGCAAATGACGTCAAAGAACCAAAACAATTTTTTTAAAATATATTTTATTGATTTTTTTACACAGAGGAAGGGAGAGGGATAGAGAGTTAGAAACATCGATGAGAGAGAAACATCGATCAGCTGCCTCCTGCACACCCCCTACTGGGGATGTGCCCGCAGCCAAGGCACATGCCCTTGGCCGGAATCGAACCTGGGACCCTTGAGTCCGCAGGCTGACGCTCTTATCCACTGAGCCAAACCGGTTAGGGCCCAAAACAATTTTGAAAAACACACACGCAGCGTTGGAATAATCACACTGCCTGACTTGAAGAGTTATGATAAAGCTCTAATAATCAAGACAATGTGGTATTAGTGTCAAAATAAACAAATATATTAGCAGAGCAAAATAGAGAGTTCAGAAATAGACCTAAGCATACATGATCAACTGATTTTCCCAAAGGCACGAAGGCAATTCAGTGGAGGAAGAATAGTCTTTTTAAAGCAAGTGATGCTGGGACAATTAGCCCCATGCAAAACAAACAAACAAAAAAGCTTGAACCAAATCTTACACCATATACAAAAGTTAACTCAAAGTAGATTATGGGCCTAGATGTAAAACTTAAAACTATAAGGCTTCTGTAAGGACACATGGAAGAAAACCTTTGTGACTTTGGATTTAGGCAAAGATTACTTAGCTACAACACGAAAGTACAATCCATAAAATTTGATATATTGAGCTTCACTAAAACTAAGAATTTTTGCTCTTTAAAAGACATTATCCTATATAATAAAAGCATAGTATGCATATTGTTCCCTCAATCGGGAGTTCTTCTGGGAGTTTGACCAGGAGGCAGGGCTGGCTAGGGGAAGGGAAGGAGGCCCAGCAGCCGGGGGAAGAAAGAGAGTACCCAGCTAACCAACACCAGCCGCTAGGGACCCTACCAGTGCACGAGTTTCATGCACTGGGCCTCTAGTTAAGAAAATAAAAAGACATGTTACAGACTGAATGGAAATATTTTCAAATCATACATCTGATTAAGGAAATATGCATGGAATACAAAAAGAATATGAAAACTCAATAATAAGATAACAAATAACCCAAGTTAAAAAAATGAGCAAGTGTTGAGCACATACTTCACCAAATAAGACAGGAATTGTAAGTAAACATACACAAAAAAATAACCAACCTCATTACTCACTAGGAAAATGCAGATGGTAGCTCATAATGAAATACCACAATATACCTATTAAAATGTATAAAATTCATAAGACTGACCAAATAAAAGTGGGCAAGGGTATATAGCAACTAGAACTGTAATACATATGCTGCTGCTGAGAATCCAAAAATAGTTCAGAAAATAGTTTGGCAGTCTAAAAGTTAGAAATATACCTAACAAGCCCAGCCATCATGGCTCAGTGGTTGAGTGTCAATCTATGAACCAGGAGGTCACGGTTCAATTTCCGGTCAGGGCCCATGCCCAGGTTTCAGGCTCAAACCCCAGTGTGGAGCATGCAGGAGGCAGCCAATCAATGATTCTCTCTCATCATTGATGTTTCTATCTCTCCCTCTCCCTTCCTCTCTGAAAGCAATAAAAATATATTTTAAAAAATATAAATATATATATATATATTCAGCCATTCTAGACTTTGGTGCTTACTGTGAGAAAAGAAAACACAAAGATTTATACGCAAATGTTCACAGCAGCTTCATTTGTAATAGTAAACAAATGAAAACAAATAAACAAAAAGCTGTAAACAATCCCAGTGGCCATCAACAGCAAATGGATAAACAAATTGTAGTCTATCTATATAATGAAATACTATTCAGCAATAACAATGAATAAGCTATTGATGCACACAATGACAGAATGAATCTCAAAATATAATGCTGAGTGAAAGAAGCTAGAAAAAAAGTAAATATTTTATTATTCCATTAATATAAATTTCTAAATTTATAGAAAAGGCAAACACCTACAGTAACAGAAAGAACTTCAGTGGTTGCCTGGGGATGAGGAGTGAAGGGGAGAGGTGAAGGGAAGCCTAAGGGGGAAGGTGAACACTTTTAGAAGTGATGGGTGTGTCCACTATGTTGATTTTGGGAGGGTTGTTTCACAGTTGTATAAACCCTATCAACTTGTACACTTTAAATATATGCAGTTTTGTGTAAGTCAATCCTAACTCAAAAAAACGCAGTTTAAAAATTTATTGGTTAAAAAATGCAATCCAAATATTATCAGGTAAAATGAATAGCCTTACATTTAAAAGCCATTTAAAAGTGTGCCTTGAGGAATAAGGGCCTTAGGGAGTTGACCAGTGGAGACCGGCTTTATTCTGACCCATTGAGGCTTGCTCTTGTTGCCTTCTGTTTAGCAGCATTTCTCTGGTTGGGGAGATGAGTAGAGGACCTCATGTGATCCCATGGATTTCTCACACTCTAGAAACAAGTTTGATCCCAGAATCCTTTATCTATCCGTTCATCGCCACTTTTCAAGTGAACAATAAGAATTTTAAAAGCTGTCTCTTATTAAGCATCTACGATGTGCCAGACAGTTGACATGTAATAGCCCAAAGACTCACAACAATCCTATGAGACATATTCTTTTCCCATTTTTCAAGTGCACTGACTTGCCAAAAACTAACATTGCTAGCAAACAATAGGGATAGGGTCAGGGCCCAGACTTGTCCACCAACACACAGCCAGATATATTTCTTGAGGCAACAGATAAATCAGTGCTCTGGTGGCAACACCAATGCCATCCCAAAGGAGGAAGGGGCGGAGTTGCCTGGATCTGTCCCCTGGGGTGCCTTCCCCTTCAGGCTTCAGAACTGGTCTTTAAAAAACATTTAGCCAAGTTCTCAATGTGTTTTACCAAACACTTTTCCCCTTGATTTTTAAACCCATGTGTTATTTCAGGAATAATAGAAACCATATGTCTCTGACATATTTACACTTAAATCATCAAGATGTTGTTTTGCCAGAACTTTCAGATGTCTTCTGAGATATATATATATATATTTTTTAAATGGGACCTTCCTAGATGCAGAAGTCCCCATCACAAGTAAACAAAATAAGAAAAAGGACTGAATAGGGACGCAGTTTTGGCCTGGCCCTGTGGCATGGATTTGAGACGTGGCAAGCTGCATCATTCTTTCCTTGCCACAGGAGGGGCTGAGAATAGCATTTGGTGACTGATGGTCATTTCGGAATTGCTTAATTATGTTTCTAGCTTTAGATGAAACCATGAAAACTTGAGCTCAATGAGAAACCCTTTACTGATCTGGTGACGTTGCAAAATCTGTTCTTGGAATCTTGGAAAGCCCAATGCAAAAGCCAGAAGCCAGATCAGTGAACCCGTTTATAAGATTTAACAAAGCTTAAACCTTAGAGTGAAAGAGCCCCGAGAAAATGCCTTCTTTGGGGAAAATGCCATCACAGGTGTTCAGACAAGCTGTTCTGTGTTTTCTCTGACAGGTGTCCCTGAGCCCCCACAAACCAGAGCCTTCCTTCTTGTTGGGAATAAGCTCACCCATAATTCATACAGCCTGTCCTCCTGGAGTTCTCCTGAAGACAAAGATAGCTTCTCAAGCATGCCATGGTGTTTCCCAAAGTCCATTTCACAGTGGCAAGTCCATTGGAGAGAAGCCAAGTATTTTTGAGAGTAAAGGCATTGTTTTCAAGAGCATCTCCCTCAGCATCACCAGGATGCTGCTGCTGATGAACAGACAGAAACGGGCTCTGGTTTCAGATCCCAGCACTGCTACTTCCCAGCTGTGTGACCTTGGGCAAGGACTTTAACCCCTCCACAGCTCAATTTCTTCATCAGCGGAAGAGACAGAAGAGTGACACTCCCAAGGGCTGGTGTGTGAATTTGTGATACACGAGAGGTTGAGGTTCATAATAAATTGAGGTTGTTATTCTGACACCGGAAAGAATGGGAAGAAAAATGTTTAAATGTTGATTCAAAAGGACAGTCCATTATGCTTCAAGGTATTGTTGATACAGTTCATAAAACATTTTATAAAAACATACAGTTATTAAATTTGAGAGATGACATCATCAACCCTGTGCAGTTGCCTTATATGAACTACTGAGTTATCAATCCACTAACAAGTACCCGTTTTCACATAAAGTATTGTTTGTTTGTTTGTTTGTTTTTATCAAAAGTGTATGAGGATATCCATAGTTGTGTATTTGGAAAATTTATGTGCTCTTAAGAATTTTAGAGCTGGAATGTGGTCCAATTTTATAGATAAGGAGGCACCTGAAGTTGGCAATATTGAGGGACTTGTTCAAGGTCACAATGCTATTGATTAGCATTTCGGATGAGCTCCCAAGCCAGTGTTTTTGCCACGTCATCCCAGCTTCCACTCTGCAGTATTTTTTTGTTGTTGTTCTTCCCCTCTTTCATTCTTATAACCACATTACTGCTTATAAGAATGAAAGAGGAGAACAATCCAGAATCAATTTGCTCTTTTTGAAAAAACAAAAAAGCTCACCTTGTCAACTGGACAGTTGTACCTGGCCCTCCCCATCTTGGCTCATGGCCAGAGCGTGGTGGAAAGCTTATCCTCGGGGAGCACTCACGCTTGCGGTGCCGGCGGGAGGTTAGGGAACACCGCAGTCGGCCAACGCGTGGGAAGGCCTGCTTGTGATTACCAGAAAACTCGGGGGAACTGATGGGTTTGGGAAACATTTTTGTAGGGTTTTGCTAACAGAAAAAAGAAAGGGAATCTGGTATATGTTAATTGACAGATTATTCCAGAGGAGTGTTCAAAAACATAAAATATAAATTGGCAAATTCAAGAATGTCTGAAACAGGAACTTTGCTGAGACGTTCGTGTGCGTTGAGTGAAATGATGACATTTGCATTCAAGCCAAACTCCAGAGAGTTTCGAGTCAGAGTTTCCACCTCATTCCCACCCCATTCCCACCCCATTCTCATGCACTCTCCTAACGTGGGCTTCCTAGACTGGGTTTGGGCTGCGGGGCTGGAGTGCTCGTGATCACGTTGGTTAAATTTACCTGCACTTGTGCCATTCTCCACGTCACCAGGCAGCGTGGACAGAAGCTCCGAGAAGCCCTACTCTGCGCACTGGGAGAACTCACAGCAAAATAAGGAAAGGCCGACCTAGCCTGGAGCCAGGATTCCCAGATGTTTCCAAGAGAGGAAATGGTCACCCACATGCTCCGCACAGGGGAGAAGTGGCTTCCCTTTGAGTGAAGGGGAAATATGAAAGCGGCGCCCTCGGAGTAATCCTGCTGCTTGAAGTAGGGAGGGTTCACATGAAATCATGACAGCTGGAGGGCCCCTGTCTGCTTCACCCAAGGCACGCCTTGGCCATGCCATGGTTTTGCAGACAGCCTGGCCCGGGATGCAGCCCAGCTGTTCCAGCTGTGGGAGCCAGGCAGAGAGTGGGAAAATGCGGGAGGTCCATGAGGACATCAACTGCCTACTACCAATGTCAGCTGGAAATGTCAAGAGGAAAGTTCCCTAAAACTATCCCTTTTTTGCTCTCTCTCTTCGCCAATAGTTGCCGGTACCTATATTTTGGGGGTTGTGGCTATTTAACCATTATTTTATAACTTAGGGATGACAGATGCCTTGGTGCCCCACCCATAAGCCATTGGCACTCACAGGCAATGGCTTGGTTTCTTTACCATAGCCACCTGGGACCCTGTGGAGGGTCTGCTCTGACCACAGTGACATGTTCTGCTCTGTGTGGGGGAGCTAACTGGTCCAGGGGCAGCCTATATCCAGTGACATGTGAACAAATAACCCAGATGGACATTCGAGCAAAATGTTTGGTGACTAAAGCTGAACGTGTGCATACATTATAACCCAGTAAATCCACTCCCAGATATACCTGACAAATTGGTATGAAGTCAAATGAAAAAAAGTCCTTCAATTAAAACTTCGAAGAAGTCTCCAAAACATTTTAAACACACACACACATATATATATATATACTATATCTTTACCAAAGCACATGTACTGGAAGGTACATAGCAACCATCTTTGTAATAGCCCCAAATTGAAAATAGTCCAAATGGTCATCAACAATAGAATAGAACGTTAAATTATAAGATATTCCTACGGGGAATATTATACAGGGAGAACAAAAGAACTACACACAGCAAGAACAGATCTCACAAACATTATGGTGAGCAAAAGCATCCCACTCTACAGAGTTCATATGTAGCATTCTATTTATATAAATTTGAAAATATACAAATAAAGGCAGAACTGATCTATGGTGACAGAAGCCAGGACAGTGGCTTCTTTGGGGAGGTAGGATGGTACCTGGGAGGGGAACAAGAGCTTTTGGGGAAGGCTGGTTATATTTTATGTCCTGGCCTGGATGGAAGTTATATTCTGTTGTACATTCATGACTTGTACTTTCCTATACATATCTTATACTTCACTATGGATACTTAATCAGAGATAATCCCCTAGCCTGCCTTCTATTAATTTATTAGCAGTGGGCCTCTACATCTCTCTAACAATTAGTCATTTATTCTGTTTCTGCTTAAACTCCTCTCAAGTCACAGACAGGCAAGTAGAGAATTCTTTCATCACAGAACAAGGAGGCAAGGTGGAGTGAATTCTTCTAAAGATGATGTTACCAAATGACCAATTTCCTAACTTCACCGTGTGTGTGTGTGTGTGTGTGTGTGTGTGTGTGTGTGTGTGCGCGCACACGCGCGCGCGCGTGCATATGGGTTATTAAGCTTACATGAAAATGTTAAAATACACGTTTCTGCAACAGTGAATGTCCATAAGAAGCGCAAACCCCAAAATGTTTCTTAATAATTCTTTAAATATCTGCTCTAAAGAGAATTAAAAATCAGACAAATATAATTTTGCGGATATCTCCAAAAGCTATCAAAACTTTATCATCCAATACAAAGTCCCATGATGATATAAATACTTAAAAATTGTAACAAATAAATGTTACTGCTATTGGAAAAGTTAATCAAAGAATTATCAGATTGCTAGAATTTTGGTGAGTTAACAAATGGCTTGTAAAAGATTCCAGAAGTCACAAAAGCTGAAAAAAATTAACAAAGGAATAGCTAAAATTCAAAAGAATTCAAAAATATCATAGAAAAGGTAAATATAAATGCAGAGAGTGTGAAAGGGAACCCCTCAACCTTGGGAAGGTGTGTACACAGAAACGTAACCACTGCCATCTTCCTTCCTAACTCACTGTAATCACGTTAGCCTGTGTATGACAGTAGAAATGGAGTCACTATTTTTGGGAAGAGAGGGACAAAGAGGGAGAAGAGGAGAACAGAGACAACACAATGAAGGAACACATTATTTTTTCCAGCTTTGTTGAATACTAGAGGCCCAGTACACAAAATTCATGCACTGGTAGGGTCTCTAGCACCTACCAGCTGCCAGCTGGGTACTCCTTTCCATCCCCCCCGCCCCCACTCCAGGTCACCTGCCACCGCTGGGGCCTCCCTCCCTTCCCCGGCCAGCCCTGCCCCCTGATTGAACTCCCAGATAAATTTCCGGTCGAGGGGTCAATTTACATACTACGCTTTTATTATATAGGACAATTAACATATAACATTGTAGAAGTTTAAGGTGTAGCATGTGTTGCTTTGATACATTTCTATATTGTAAAATGATTACCACCATAGCATTAGCTAACACCTCCATCACGTCATATAATTACCATTTTGTCTTTGTGGTGAGAACATTGAAAGTCTCTCAGAGAGAAGGGACATTTATTGAACATCTGCTCTGCAAGACACTATACAGGTGTACAAAGATGTTGTTAGCAAAGTGGTCAAAGTAACGGTAACCAACACACAGTGCTTATGCACTAGGCACTGCCAGCAGCATTTAATGTGTACTTGCTTTAATCCTTACAACACCAGAATGAAGTAGGTCTTAGCATCATTATTACCATTTTATGGATATAGTAGCAGAGGAACTGGGAGTTTAAGTGCTGGTCCAAAGTCACCCAGAGCTAGAAAGTGGCAAAGCTGGGTTTAAACCTTTGTGGTGTGGGCTGCAGAATCTATGTGCCTTCACATGATGCTCTGAGTAGACAGTGATCAACTTCAAGGCATGTGACCCCTCAGTCACAGTTCCATTGCAGGATCAGCTGAGAAGTAAAAGGAGACCCCAAAAAAATCTATTTAGCTACTTGGCAAGAAAATTACAGAAAAGGAAGGCTTCTGATTAGTGTTGAACTCTCCTCTTTCCCGGCTAAGCCTACCCCTTATTATCTTTTATGGGCGCCCTCATTACCATGCCAAATTAAGAGCTGACAGTGGGTCTCCTCTTCTGCCACTTTGGCCCAGCCCTGCTTCATTCAGCCAGGTTAAACCGTCTTCCTTAATTACTAGCGGGAGCTCAGTCTTGCGCAAGGAGAGTTTAGAACTTTAGATGATAAATTCTAACAAGGGACCTTTGTTTGGTGCGTGCAGTTGGGCACCACAGTCACCTTAATTATGCAATGATGTCACCCAGGGCCGGGGAGAAGTTCTAAGGGCTTAATCACTGGGAGGCCTGGGAGTAATGAGCAATGGGCATTGTTGCATGGAGGCAGCCCACCTCCTCTCCTGGGCAGAGCAGGGGCAGGGAGTGGGTGGGGCCTTCTTTCCATTAGGGAAGCTGTATATAGCGGGGGACCAGAGCATGGCCTTTGGGATCAGGTTTGTTTAGTCCTGGCTTGCTGTGTGCCTTTGGAAGACTTCTCTCAGATTGCTCTAGAGCTGGGGTAATGATATCTAACTCATAAGACCATAGGAAACAAATGAGGTAGAGTGTTTTACTTCCTATTATAGTTCCCGGGCAGAATAAGTACTTGGCATTTTGGCCACAAGAGGAGGGGAATCCCCTTTGTCATTAAGAATATCTCCGCCCTGACTGGTTTGGCTCAGTGGATAGAGTGTCGGCCTGCAGACCGAAGGGTCCCAGGTTCGATTCCGGTCAAGGGCATGTACCTTGGTTGCGGGCACATCCCCAGTAGGGGGTGTGCAAGAGGCAGCTGATAGATGTTTCTCTCTCATCGATGTTTCTAACTCTCTATCCCTCTCCCTTCCTCTCTGTAAAAAATCAATAAAATATATTAAAAAAAAAAAGAATATCTCCATTAGCCCTGGCCAGTGTTGCTCAGTTGGTTGGGCGTCATACCATGCACCAAAATGTGGCCTGTTGGATTCCTGGTCAGGGCACATGCCCAGGTTGCGGGCTCAATCCCCAATAGGGGGTGTGCAGGAGGTAGCCAATTGATATTTCCCTCTCACATCGATGTTTCTCTCTCTTTCCCTCTCCCTCCCTCTTTCTCTAAAAATCAATTTTAAAAATCTTTTTCTTTTTTTTTTTTTAAGTGTATTTCTATTATTCCCAAGAAGAGCAGGACTGGGAACTTCTATTAGTGCCCAGGCATGTCACCAAAGACCTGGATTTGCAATCCTACTCTATTCACCTTTCTGAGCCTTGATTTCCCCCTTTGTACAAGAACCTAAGATTGTGAGGTTTGACTGTGATCGTGGATGGTAGAGAACCCCACACAGTGCCTCCATTTGTTTCTAAATGAGGATGGGAAACAAATGTTTGGGGAGCACAGCAAAGGAGGCCCATGGTTCCTTTCCAACCATGTGGAAGTTTTATTATAACCAGCTTCCAGACCGCTGTGCTGAGCTAGCTTTCCGTCTCGGACAAATGCTGTTTCCCCACTTATTTTGTTTCCTCTGGCCAGTTGATCGGCTGCTGGGCTGAATAACCACTGTCTTCCTACCCTCTTCCCCACTCCCCTTCTCACCTCGGCCTCCGGCTGACCCACATGGGCTGCAAGCAGGAGACAGGCCTTACCCTTTCTCCTTCCTCAGCAGCTGATGCTCCCACCCACCGCCAGTGTCCACTGCAATCCTGGTCACCCACCTCAGAAATCTCCAATCTGCAGGCTCCTTTGCATCCTTACTGCCACTGCTCCAAGTTTTCAGTGTTTCCCCGCAAGCAGGAAGGAATCTTCCCTCCTCCCCTTAGGGCACAAGTGAGAACTCCTGCAGCACTCACTTGGGACACGACCAAGAACCCCTGCTTTCATTACTGATGGGAGCAGAAAGCCCACTGGTTGGGACTTTCTGCACACACACACACACACGCACACACACACACACACACACTCGAGACAGGATTTTCCATGCACTGGAAACTTCAATGGGTAAAAGCCCCAAGCCTCTCATGGAAGTTTCTGGATACGATGGCAGATGGGTTTTGAACAGCGAGGGAAAGGACTTCCGTTGGGGGCAGCTGCGAGCCATGCTGCAGTGACGACTTTGCAGCTTCATTGGATCCAGAGCCAGCCCCAGGGGTGCATGCTTCTGGGAAATGCCTCGGCCATGAAGACTAGGCCACCCATGCGAACTGTTGCCTTCTTGCTGATCCACATCCTATTTATAGTGTCGGTCCTGTGAAACAAATGTTTTCAGCCATCCATCTGCAAGCCTTGCTGGCATGCAGGCTCTCTCTTTTTGGGTCTTAGTACACCACCACCAGCAGTCCCCATCTGGGTACTTCTAAGGGGATCAAGGAGAAAGCACACTGACCTGCAAAAAAACACACACACACCCCCAAAAAAACCTCCACGGAACAGGTGGCAGAATCAACGCCTGTGGAAAGTCAAGGCCCCAGATGGTGCACAAAGAAAGGGCATGGCTCTGCCCCTCCCAGGCCACCCGGAGGACCCCTCTGCTGTGCTGACTGGCGGAGACTTTTCCCCACTAGAGACGGAGTGGACGGGATAAGACAGAACTCGCCCACGGTCGTGCCAGTACTTCTTACTCAAGAGCCACACGCTTTATCATGTCAAATGACAAAAATATTTTGTCTTCTATCTAGCTTGGGGGCTTCCCATCCTGGCGAGGATTACATGGATGCCAAAGCCAGCCGTCTCCTAGGAATGTGAGCAAACTGGCTGAGAACAGGGCCCTCAAGATCCAACAAGCTGCTGCATCTTGAATACAAGGAGTCACTTTTCACAGTCTCTTGTTCTTGGGGCTTTGCTGGGCTGGATCCCCACCACCCCCTGCTTGTGAATTTGATAGGGAACATTGATTTTACCAGAGTTCTGTCTCTGATGTGAATTTACTCAACCCTCTTAGAAAATATCCCTAAATTGTTTGTAAATTTGTTTCTCCAGATAAAAAGATCAGGAGAAAACCCGATGCCTCCGTTTCCTCCTCGTCCCCCACCTCGCCTCACCATCAACTAGAGCTACACTGACCCAGCCCTGCCCCGCTAGGCCTCTGGGCCTCGGGCATGCTCCTCCAGCTTCCAGACCGCTGTGCCGGACTAGTGTTCTGTCTCAGAGAAAGTTGCTCCAGGCCTGGGTAACCTTCCCTCCTTTCCCACTTTCCTTTCAGGGGTAAGACAAAAGTCACATTTCTGATGAAGGTTCCCTCAGCCATCCCAGAAAAAAATGAATTACCCCCTATTTAGTTCACTAAATATACCTTCGATTCCAAACTCTCTCTTCAGTGCTCCTGATCTTTCTACTGGCCTGTTTTTCTATTCTTGAGCCTATGCCAAAGTATTTTTCAACCTAAGTTATTTTTTGGTATAATATGCAAACGTTGCTAAGTTTACATTCCTTATTCTTGTAGTGCTACAACTATCAAACTAGGTTTGCTTTACAAATTAAATACAAATAAAACTAAAAAAAAACTGGGAAACTTCAAATTACCCCAGTGTGCTGCCACGACAAAGTTGTTGGCCAGCAGTGGACAGGGTGTTCAGGGCTACGGGGCAGGTCCTGTATGTCGGGTGTGCTGAGAATAGGATTTGTCACGTGAAGGCCTCATGCTTGCATGCTGTTCAAACCGATGTCAAATTTTGCTGTCACTAAGCCAGATTGGAATTTGGCACTCAACATATCGTCAATGTTTTCAATCTACCTCTGTTCTTATTAGCACAGGAGTATCAAATCGGTGTAATTTACCACCAGTACAACTGTAAATGCTTCATAGTTATAAATGCAAATATGACACGGTTTTGTGGCAGTCCCCGGTTACCATGGCCATTCGATGATCCAGAATAGGATTATGTTTACTTTTTTGCCATTACAGCTTAAAATAAAACACATTTTAGGTTTGTCAGATCCCAACAGACATGCACAAATACCAATTTTAAAACTCTCTGTATGTCTTTCTCCTGTAATTTGCATTTTCCTCCAGAGCTGCCTGTCCCGCGAGCCTCAGGGCTCATGAAGCGTTTCCCTGCCCTGACTTCAATGCCATGCTATTTGATCCCACAAGCTTTATAGTATGTTTTCACATCTATCTGGACAAATCCTCTCTGCTACCCCCTCAGTATTTTCCTTCTACAAATTTTTATGGGAAATACTTACTTGGATAAATATTTCAAATGAAGAAGTATGATTCCCGATGCTATAACAATAATCCTATATGATAAAGAGGTAATATGCAAATTGACCCTCACACCCTCAGAAGATGGCTGCCTACGACCAGGCCAGGAGGGGGGTTAGTGAGGGATGACCAAACGACTGAACAACAGGCTGCGTGGGGCCACCAAGCCAGCAAGGAGGAGGCAGTTAGGGGCAACCAGGCCAGCAGGCAGGTGAGTGATTAGGAGTCAGCGGTCCAAGATTATGAGAGGGATGTCTGACTGCAGTCGGACATCCCCCAAGGGGTCCGAGATTAGAGAGGGTGCAGGCTGGGCTAAGAGGACCCCCCTCCCCGTACACAAATTTCATGCATCAGGCCTCTAGTATATCCATAATCCCATAATACAATTCCTAATTCCATAATAAAAGAAGAGGCATTCTGGTGGGAAAGCACTTTCACGTAGTCACCAATTTCATCAGGGTGGAACTTGAGATATTAAATCTTTCTTCTAGGAATGTGTTTCATTTCTCTATTTATTTCTACCTTGTTTTAAGTCCTTCAGGAAAGTTTTGTAGTATTCTTCATTCTTAATAAATTTACTACAGGCCAGGTGCACAAAATTTGTGCAGGGGGTGGGGAGTGGTCGTACATGGTCGGGGGAGGGGTCCCCTCAGCCCAGCCTGCATCCTCTCTAATCCAGGACCCCTTGCCTAAACCGACAGTTGGACATCCCTCTCACAATCTTGGACTGCTGGCTCCTAATTGCTCACCTGCCTGCCTGCCTGGTTGCCCTTAACTGCTCCACACCCCACACCCCCCGCCAGCCTGATCACCCCTCACTGGCTCTGCATGCTGGTCTGATCGCCCCTAACTGCCCCTCCCCCACCGGCCTGGTCATCCCTTACTGCCCCCCTCTGCCGGCCTGGTCGCCCCCAACTGCCCCCCATGCCAGCCTAGTCACCCCTTACTGCCCCCCTGCCAGCCTAATTGCCCCCAACTGCCCCTCCTGCCGGCCTGGTGCCCCCAACTGCACACCCCCCCCCCCCGCCAACCTGGTTGCCCCTAACTGCCCCCGCCACTGCCAGCCTGGTCACCTCTTACTGCCCCCCCCTGCTGGCCTGGTTGCCCCTAACTATCCCCCCCATACCGGTCTGGTCGTCCCACGCAGCCTGCTGTTCAGTTGTTTGGTCGTCCCTCACTAACCCCCCTGCCGACCTGGTCGTAGGCAGCCATCTTGTGAGGGTGTGAGGGTCAATTTGCATATTACCTCTTTATTATATAGGATGCCTGTTTATTTCAGAGTTTTGTATTTATTTTAAACTAGCGTTCCCGTTGCAGGAAAAATCCTGCAATAGGATTTCCTGCTGCACTCTACCCCGCCTCCCCTCCGCCCTTGTCGCCCACCCCGCCTTCTCCTCTAGCCCGCCTGCTTTTCCGTTTGCCCCCGGCCCCGCCTCCACTCAGCCCTTGTCACCCGCCCTGCCTTCTCCACCAGCCCGCCTGCTTTTCCCTTCGCCCCGGCCCTGACTTCGCTCCTCCCTTCTCCTCCCCCCCGCCCCCCGTCCCGGCTTGCTTGCTTCTTCGAAGCTTTACTCCCTTCTGCAGCTCTTGGTTTCTTTCTTTTTTTTTTTTTTTTTTTTTAATATTTTTATTGAGGTATTATATGTGTACATATCTTACTATTACCCCCCCCACCCCACACCCACACATGCCCTCCCCCCCCAGAGTTTTGCGTCCATTGTTTATGCTTATATGCATGCATACAAGTCCTTCGTTTGATTTCATAACTCCCCCACCTTTCCCAAACTTTCCCCCTGTACTTTGAAAGTCTGTTTGATGCTTTACTGTCTCTGTATCTATCTTTTTGTTCACCACTTTATAATGTTCTTTACTATCCCTAAATGAGTGAGATCATGTGGTATTTTTCTTTCATTGACTGGCTTATTTCACTTAGCATAATGTTCTCCATTTCCATCCAGGTTGCTGCAAATGATGAGAATTCCTTCTTTTTTATGGCAGCATAGTATTCCATTGTGTAGATGTACCACAGTTTTCCGATCCAGTCATCTGCTGATGGGCACCTAGGCTGTTTCCAAATCTTAGCTATTGTAAATTGTGCTGCTATGAACATAGTGGTGCATATATCCTTTCTGATTGGTGTTTCTAGTTTCTTCGGATATATTCCCAGGAGTGGGATTACTGGGTCAAATGGGAGTTCCATTTTCAGTTTTTTGAGGAAACTCCATACTGTTCTCCACAGTGGCTGCACCAGTCTGCATTCCCACCAGCAGTGCACGAGGGTTCTTTTTTCTCCGCATCCTCGCCAACACTTGTTGTTTGTTGATTTGTTGATGATAGCCATTCTGACAGGTGTGAGATGGTACCTCATTGTTGTTTTGATTTGCATCTCTCGGATAATAAGTGACTTTGAACATGTTTTCATGTGTCTCTTGGCCTTCCTTCTGTCTTCTTTTGAAAATATTCTGTTTAGGTCTGTTGCCCATTTTTTTATTGGATCATTTATCTTCCTCTTATTGAGTTGCATAAGCTGCCTGTAGATGTTGGAGATTAAACCTTTATCAGTGATAGCATTTGCAAATATGTTTTCCCATGCAGTGGGCTTTCTTGTTGTTTTGTTGATGGTTTCTTTTGCTGTAAAAAAGCTTTTTATTTTGATGTAGTCCCATTTGTTAATTTTCTCTTTAGCTTCCATTGCCCTAGGGGCAGTGTCAGTGAAGAAGTTCTTGTGGCATATGTCTGAGATTTTGTTGCCTGTGGATTCCTCTAGTATTTTTATGGTTTCCCGTCTTATGTTTAAGTCCTGTATCCATTTTGAGTTTATTTTTGTGTATGGTGTAAGTTGGTGATCTAGTTTCATTTTTTTGCATGTATCTGTCCAGTTTTCCCAACACCATTTATTGAAGAGACTGTCTTGACTCCATTGTATGTTCATGCCTCCTTTGTCAAATATTAATTGAGCATAGTGGTTTGGGTCGATATCTGGGTTCTCTATTCTGTTCCATTGATCTATATGTCTGTTCTTGTGCCAGTACCAGGCTGTTTTGAGAACAGTGGCTTTGTAATACAGCTTGAAATCTGGTATTGAGATCCCACCTACTTTATTCTTCTTTCTGAGGATTGCTGAGGCTAGTCGGGGTCTTTTTTTATTCCAGATGAATTTTTGGAGAGTTCTTTCTAGGTCTGTGAAATATGCTGTTGGTATTTTGATGGGGAGTGCATTGAATCTGTAGATTGCTTTGGGTAGTATGGACATTTTAATGATGTTGATTCTACCAATCCAGGAACATGGTATGTTCTTCCATCTGTTTACGTCTTCCTCTATCTCTTTTTTCAGTGTCCTGTAGTTTTCTGCGTATAGGTCTTTTACCTCCTTAGTTAAGTTTATTCCTAGGTATCTTAATTTTTTTGGTGCGATGGTAAATGGGATTGCTTTTTTAGTCTCTCTTTCTGTAAGTTCATTATTGGTGTATAGAAAAGCCATAGATTTCTTGGCGTTAATTTTGTATCCCGCTACATTGCCGAATTCATTTATTAAGTCTATTAGTTTTTTGATGGAATCTTTTGGGTTTTTTATGTACAATATCATGTCATCTGCAAATAAGGACAGCTTCACTTCTTCTTTTCCAATTTGGATGCCTCTTATTTCTTCTTCTTGCCTAATTGCGATAGCTAATACTTCCAGTACTATGTCAAACAGGAGTGGTGAGAGTGGGCATCCCTGTCTTGTTCCTGTTCTTAGGGGAAATGGTTTTAGTTTTTGCCCATTGAGTATGATGTTTGCTGTGGGTTTATCATAAATAGCTTTTATTATGTTGAGGTATGAGCCTTCTATTCCCACCTTGTTGAGAGTTTTTATCAAGAAAGGGTGTTGGATTTTGTCAAATGCTTTTTCTGCATCTATTGATATGACTATGTGATTTTTATCTCTCAATTTGTTTATGTGATGTATCACGTTTATTGATTTGCGGATATTGTACCATCCTTGCATTCCTGGAATAAATCCTACTTGGTCATGGTGTATGATCTTTCTGATGTACTGCTGGAGCCGATTTGCTAGAATTTTGTTGAGGATTTTGGCATCAATGTTCATGAGGGATATTGGCCTGTAATTCTCTTTCATTGAGTTGTCTTTATCTGGTTTTGGTATTAGGGTGATGCTGGCTTCATAGAAGGAGCCTGGAAGTGTTCCTTCCTCTTGAATTTTTTGGAATAGTCTGAGGAGGATAGGTTTTAGTTCTTCCTTGAAAGTTTGATAAAACTCTCCTGTGAAGCCATCTGGCCCCGGGCTTTTGTTTGCCGGAAGCTTTTTGATGACTGCTTCAATTTCTTCCATAGTTACTGGCATGTTGAGCTGTTTAGAATCTTCCTGATTGAGTTTTGGAAGGTTGTATTTTTCTAGGAATATGTCGATTTCCTCTAGGTTGTCCAGTTTGTTGGAATAGAGTTGTTCGTAGTATTTTGTAACAATCCTTTGTATTTCGTCGGGGTCTGTTGTTATTTCACCTCTTTCATTTCTGATTTTGTTTATTTGGGTCCTCTCTCTTTGCTTCTTGGTGAGCCTGGCTAGAGGTCCATCAATCTTGTTTATCCTTTCAAAGAACCAGCTCTTGGTTTTGTTGATCTTTTGTATTGTTTCTTTGGTCTCTATGTCGTTTATCTCCGCTCTGATCTTTATTATTTCTTTCCTTCTGCTTACACTGGGCTTATCTTGTTGCTCTCTCTCTAACTCTTTGAGTTGTTGGGTTAGGTAATTTATTACCATTGTTTCTTGTTTTTTGAAGTAGGCTTGTAGAGCTATGAACTTCCCTCTCAGGACTGCTTTCATTGTGTCCCATAGATTTTGGATTGTTGTGTTTTCATTGTCGTTTGTTGCCATGATGTTTTTTATTTCTTCCTTGATGTCTTTGGTAACCCAGTCATGGTTTAATAACATGCTGTTTAGTCTCCAAGTGTTTGATTTCTTTGGGTTGTTTTTATTGTAGTTGATTTCCAGTTTTATGCCACTGTGATCTGAGAAGATACTTGATATGATTTCTATCTTCTTGAATTTGGAGAGACTTTGCCTATGTCCTAACATATGGTCTATCTTTGAAAATGACCCATGTGCACTTGAGAAGAATGTATATTCTGTGGCTTTGGGGTGAAATGTTCTGAAGATGTCGATTAATTCCATCTGTTCTAGTGAGTCATTTAGGATTGATGTTTCTTTGCTGATTTTTTGTTTAGAGGATTTGTCCAATGGTGATAGTGGGGTATTGAAGTCTCCTACTATGATTGTATTACTGTCAATCTCTCCTTTGATATCTTCCAGGAGTTTTTTAATGTATCTTGGTGCTCCTGTATTGGGTGCATATATGTTTACCAGAGTTATTTCTTCTTGTTGGATTTCTCCCTTTAGTATTATGAAGTGGCCTTCATTATCTCTTGTTATGTCCTTCACTTTGAGATCTAATTTGTCAGATATAAGTATTGCAACCCCAGCTTTTTTTTCATTTCCATTTGCCTGGAAAACCTTTTTCCATCCCTTTACTCTCAGTCTGTATGCATCCTTTTTTTTGAGGTGGGTTTCCTGTAGACAGCAGATATCTGGGTTTTGTTTTCTTATCCAGTCTGTTACCCTGTGTCTTTTGATTGGGGCATTCAATCCATTTACATTTAAAGTTATTATTGATAGGTACTTATTTGACGCCATTTTTATTCTATACCCCTGTGTACCTTCTTTGCTTCCTATTTCTTTCTTTCTTTTTTTTTTTTTACAGCAGACCCTTTAGCATTTCTTTCATTGCTGGTTTGGTGGTGATAAACTCCCTTAGTCCTTTTTTGTCTGTGAAGCTCCTGATTTCACCTTCAATTTTGATTGATAGCCTTGCTGGGTACAGTATTCTTGGATTTAGACCCTTCCTTTGCATGACTTGGTATATTTCATTCCATTCCCTTCTGGCCTGATGAGTTTCTGTTGAGAAATCAGTTGCTAGTCTGATGAGGGTTCCTTTGTATGTAACTGTCTGTCTCTCTCTGGCCGCTTGTAAGATTCTTACTTTGTCGTTGGTGTTTGCCAACTTAACTATAATGTGCCTTGGCGTCGGTCTTTTGGGATTCATTTTGCTTGGAACTCTGTGAGCTTCTTGGATTTGTGTGGGTTTTTTCTTCCCTATATCAGGGAAGTTTTCTGTTATTATTTCTTCAAACAGGTTTTCTATTCCTTGCTCAGTTTCCTTTCCTTCTGGCACCCCTATTATCCTGATGTTGTTTTGTTTTGTATTGTCCCGAAGTTCCCTTACGCTCTCCTCAATCTTTCTAATTTTTGTTTCTAGAAGCTGTTGTAATTGGGTATTTTTTTCCATCTTGTCTTCTAGCTCACTTATGCGGTCCTCTGCTTCATCTAGTCTACTCTTGATGCTTTCTATTGAGTTCTTTACAGCAGCGATGTCATTTTTCATTTCTTCTTGGTTCTTCTTCATTTCTTCTTGGTTCTTACTCATATTGTCGAATTTGTCTTCCATCCTTTTCAGCCACTTTATGACCATTTCTCTGAATTCTTTCTCTGATAGGTTGTTTGCCTCTAAATCGTTTACTTCCTTTTCTGGTGATGCCTGCTTCTCTTTCCTGTTTGGGCTGTTTCTTTGTCTCCCCATGGTCTCTCTTCTCTGGATGTCTGGTTATATAGATTTCTCTCTCTGGCGTTGATTTAAAGGTATAAAATACAACACAACCAGGCACAACAGACAAGGCACTGAACAGAATTGTATTCACGATATTAATAACCTCCAATAAAGGTAACCACCAGAGAAAGACAAATTAGGGAATAGGAGTGGAAGAGGGAGAGTAAAAAGAAAGAACAACAACGAAGAAAAAAAAAAAAAACAACAAAGAGTGTGAATCTGAACTTGGGAAAAGAGCAGAAAGAAAGAAAAGAAAAAACAGAAAAGAAAAAAAAAGTAAGAGAGACAAGAATGATACTAAGAGAGAAAAGGGGAACAAACTATATATATGGGGAGTAAACTCCACTAGAACAACCACTATTCCCAGCAAATTCCAGCAACACGAGCCTGGAGATTAATACAAATTGCAACAGCAGCTAATATCAAGTGAGGCAAGGGAAAACAAAAGTAAAAAACAAACAAAAACAAAGCAAACAAAAGAACCAACCAAACCAACAAAAAGAATAATCAAAACAATCTCATAAAAAAGCATACAAATTCAATCTAATCAACATTCAAGCAAACAACAACAAAAGGCCCGAGAGAAAAATAATTTTTTAAAGGTAGCGTAGAGAGAGGTTTGTATGGATTTGGAGCAGGGGGTTGGGAATTAGATATATAAGTAGGGTGAAGTTTTAGCAGGGAGTAAACTGAAAAAGTAGGGAAAATCTAAAGCCAGAAAGGGTTAAGATAAACTGGGGACCAAAAGGGGAAAGGTTAGGAGGAGAGTGATGGCATAATTTTAGCTTTGAGATAGGGTAAAGCGATTGTAAGGGAAAGATGCAAATCGAATGTAGGACACTAATCCAAAAATAAAAGAAAGGGAAAATCTAATGACATTAAAAAAAAAAAAAGTAAAATAATAGTAATAATAGTGCTGATTGAAAATAAAAATGTAATAATTAAAAAGGTGAAAATCAAGTGAGGAAAAAGAAAAAAATATTAGTTTCTTAAGTAAAAGATGCAAAAAATGAAAATAAAAAAATATGAGAATAAAAAAATTGAAAAATTGAAAAAAGAATTGAAAATTAAAAAATAGGAAGACTAAAATGTGCAGTAGCGGCTGTCATTCACTTCCTCTATTATTCTGTTTGGTACGCCTTTTTCCCAGTCTGGGCGGTATTTCAGTTCAGCTTCATTCCAGGGCTCCTCAGTGTTGGAAGCCAGTCCTGCTTTTTAAGCCAGCCCTGTCTTAATTTCTCGTATTTATTTTTGATTACACCAGAGACAATTAGCGTTTCAGCCCCTGGGTGGCAGTGTTTCTGAATTGACTTCCGGGCCTCTCTAGCTCCTTTTTCTTTTTTTTTTTTCCCCCTTCTATGGCACTCACTACCAGTTTGTGGAGGTGTGCGCCTCAGAGCTGCCTCTCTGATGGTCACACGCAGCTCTGGCCCCAGGTTCCGAAAAAACACCTTCCCCCTGCAGTCTTTCAGGGTTTCCACCTGGGTTTACCTCTGTGTTGGGCTTAGCAATCAGAGTCGGAAAGAGCCCAGGTGTGCGGACCGTGGGTCTGTGCCCCAGACTAAGGAGCCTGCACTCCTTTGAAAATTCTTAGTCTGACCCTCCTCGTCAGATTAAAATGAGTTGCTTTCAAGAGGTCACTTCTGTTAGCAGCTCAGAAGACCCCCCTCCTCATTCACGGATCACGGCAGTTCCAACTGCCGCTGATTTTTCTAGGCACAGACCTCCCGGCTCCTGCCGGTCCTGCGGCTGCCGCGCTTCCCTCACCCAGCGCTTCCCTCACCCACCGCGGGGATTAGAAACCGCAGCTTATTTCAGACAAAATCTGACCTTTCCGTGGTGCAGTGAAGAGTTTCTTTGAATCCGAGTGTTTGCGCTGATAGGGGACAGGTGGTCTGGTGCTCCCAGCAGTTCAGTGTTTGCAGTTGTCGCAGAAAGTCAGGTTTCCACTAAAATCCTCCTTTCCTTGCAAGATGGTGAGGCGCCCGGCGAGCCCGCAGCTCCAGGAGGGGACCCAGCCCCTGTGGGTGCTGCGCGGTCAGAGGAACACTGCCCAGCACTCCCCCGCCTTCTCCTGGAGTTTAGCTGTCCCTTGGCTTGCCCACATACACTCCCTCTGCGAGCCTCTGCTGCTCCGACTCTCCGCCCCAGGAACAGACTCCAAACCCGACTCTATTCCGTCGCCATTTTTTTCTCCATTCAGCTCTTGGTTTCTTTCGACGCTGTCTTGATATGCAAATTAGCTGCCATCTTTGTTGGGGTAATTTGCATAGTCGTCCTGATTGGCTGGTGGGCATGGCTTGGCTGGTGGGCGTGACTTAGGTGTAGCGAAGGTGCGGTCAATTTGCATATTTGTCTATTATTAGATTAAATGGGAGTTTCCCCATTCCCTTTTCTAATTATTGCATTACCAGACAAAAGAACTAATTGAATATCAAAATACTTTATCAAAATCTGCTATGAATTCTAAATGTTTTAAAAATAACCTTTCAAGTTTTCTAAGAATACATAAATGTTTTCTGAAAACAAAGATTATGAGGATTTATAATTTTAACATTTATTCTGCTCAATTAATTTTCAAACACTGTTGAATAACAGTGGTGATAGTGGCACCCTCTTATCCTTCAATTACTGGAAGTAGCTTTATTATTTTACCCTTCACATGTTTGTTCACAATCTTTGGCGTATTTATTTAGTTTGCTTCTGTCTAAGCTGAGGTAGAGCTTTCATGAAGAACATCTTCCACATTTTATCACATGCTTCTTTAGAACCCACTGATATCATTATTCAGTTTATCTCCTTTAGTTGATTCAAGAATTATGTTTCCAGATTTCCTGATGGTGAACCATTATTTAAATTATTAACCCAACTGGGTCATTCTGTAAGATTCTCTATTTCAGTATATTGCTGGATTTTATTTGCCAATTTCTTATTTAAAAGTTGTCACTTTATTCACATTTGTGGTTCTATAATTATTGTTTCAGTTCCATCTTTCTCAAATTTTGATATTAAAAGATTATGATAGATCTGAAATGAATTGGAGATTTTCTGTAATTTTTTATATACCAGAAAAGTTTAACAATGTAGGGGTTGTCTATCCTTTGCATATAAAATGGATGTTGGCCATGAAAATCAACCGAGCTAGGTAGATTTTTCATATGTTTATTTTTCTACCACTATTGGGACAATTTTATTGCTTTATATTTTGTTAGAGAACCATTATTTTCTAGTATTTTTCAAGGGTACTACTCTGGAATTGCACAAAATATCCATGTATAGTGTTTTTCCTTTTTAGTATCTATCATTATATCTCATTATTCATTCTTTTATTATATTTTTAGAAGTGCCAAATGACCATTTTTATGGTTGTAATGAACACAAATAAGACATGCACATGAGCTGTCTATTCATTTCTCTGCTGTGCTGCCTGGCATTGAGGTCGGTGTCTCTGATGGCCAGCTGGGCTGCTCTTTTGACAATGGCTTTGCAGTCCTGGGGAGATATGATAAGAAATCTCAGCACAGTGAGATTTGTTGCACATCAGCAGCACTTCACGCTGCTTGATGTTGAGGTCCAGGAACTTCTGGAAGCCACTGGGCAGCATGTGCTTTGTGTTCTTGTTGCCTCGTAACCAGCACTGGGCATCAAGTTCCGCTCTTGAATCTCCTGTTCACCCTGTTGTCAATGCCTCTGGGTTTCTTCCACTTATGCTCCGTTTTGACATGTTGGCCTGGCTGGATGAACCTCTCCCTCCAACATCATTCAGTCCAGAAAAGTGGGAGGCCCTCGGGGCAGGAATCCTTTCTTCCTGCAGCCAGAGAGCCAGCAGGGGCTCCAACGTGCAGCAGGGCTCAGTGACATGCTCAAGGGGTGGGCAGCAGGCCCGAGGCTCGGATGCTGGGAGAGGCTGCCCCATGACCTGGGTCCTTTTAGTCCTGGGAGCTTACTAGAGGATGAGGCAGGAGGGGATACATCTGAGTCTTCAGTGAAGAGTTTGGGGATGCTCAAGTGGCAATCCCCTGTTGTAGAGGGGGAACCAGGGACCAGCTTCTCTTCAAGTGAAGTGGCATTCTCAGGGGCTCCCAAGGACCCTTCATTTTTAAAAATAAAATCTTCATCACTTGCTGAATCACCTGAGGATCTTGATGAAACACAGATTCTCCTAAGTCTGGGGTGAGGACCCAAGATTCTGCGCTCCAATGAGCTCCCCGGCCACCCTGCTGCCGCTGGTCCACAGCTCACACTCCGAGCAGTGACCCTTGAAGGAACATATCACACAGAAGCCTGCTCTTTTTACACTAGAGTGGCCTTCATTCGACTGGTGACTTGAGTTCCCACCTACAGTGGCATGGGGACAGGGTGGGAAGATGCTGAGTGTGTGAAGGTGAGAGGATGGACGGGTTTATATCAACAGTTTCAATAAACACATCCCTGCTTTTAAGTTCACCAGGTTTCCACAAAATACTCTTTATAGTCTTTGTATCTAAGAAGTTCATTCTGGGCCTGCAAAGAGTTAAAGGGGACAGAGACAATGAGAGAAAGTTCCCTATTCACAGCACTTCTAACAAGCTGAACCTGGTCCAAGCTTTGTTCAATGAGCACGTATTTTATACAAATAAGATCACAGTCGCGTCCTCATCTCTAATTAAACCAGAAAGGAAGCATTTGTTCTAATTGGACTGCATAGCTCAAGAATTAATTGTGAGATTGTTTAGAATTGCAATCTTGTGACCTGTTCACCAAAAGGCAGGGAAACCCCTATTTTAAGAGTCTCACTCTATGTCATTTTTTTTCGGACTTTTTTTTTTTTTTTTTCTATTTAATTCCTGGAAACCTTAGTGCAAGTTGAACCCATGATTTACAAACAAAAGCAAAAACTTCTAAGGGCAGCTTACTGTGCAGATTCATAAAAGCCTTGGCAAAGGTGAGGATAACTCAATTTAGCTCAATATTCTAATGTGCCCCTGAGAAGGCGCCCTCATAATTAGGGATTTGCGCAATTTCTATGGGGGGAATCATGTGTCACATTATTTATCAATATCAAAAGAGTCACTTTTGTATTCGGCTGTCTGGCGTGCCTGGAAACAAGATATTCTCACCAAATGCTAGTCTCAGACCACATTCAACCAAAGGTGCAAAAGGTTTTCATTGGCACCTCTGGTGAGCTTGGGTGGCTTTGATTACCATCGAGTTTGCAAAGTATTATTTGACAGGGTTTCGCACGGTTAGAGCGAGAGCTGTCCCGCTCTGCTTGGGCTCTCTCTTCTGCATCTTATTGGTATAGCTTGCCGACAAACGCCGGTTGTTTGCCTGCCGCAGTTCTCTACCGCAGAGAGAAGAAGCTGGCTCTTCACCTTACAAAAGCTAATAAATAAAAGCCAGACAATGAAAGAAAAATACCACATGATCTCACTCATTTATGGAAAATAAAGAACATTATAACCTGATGAACAAAAAGATAGATACAGAGGCAGTAAAGCATCGAACAGACTGTCAAATTACAGCGGGAAGGCTGGGGAGTGTTGCGGAGTGGGGGAAAGAGATCAACCAAAGGACTTGTATGCATGCATATAAGCACAACCAATGGACACAAGACACTGGGGCTGGGGGTGGGATGAGGGCATATGACAGGGGTTAGGGGAGGCTGGGGAAAGGTCAATGGCGGGGGGGAAGGAGATATATGTACTACTATGTGTAATACTTTAAACAATAAAATAAAATTAAAAAAAAGAATATCGCTATGTCATACTTCACTGTAGGCCCTGAACCCCTCAGGACCAGGGGCAGATGTCTTTAGAGCATTGGGCAGGCTGGGACTGGGATGCGCTTTCGCACCTGGGGAGGCCCCAGTCCGTTTGGTGACGCTCTGCTCAACCTAGCACTTTGGTTACTAATACTCTGCCAGGGGCTACAGGAAACCCAGCTCTCTGCCAAGAACTAGCCTGAGCTTGTGATGCTGACACTTGGGAAAGTCTTGCTTTGACTTGTATATAGAAAGAGTACATGTCAAGTTGAATGTCAGTGATGGAGAAGGGGGGGGGGGGCGGTGCTTGACATGGCCTTCCCATGCAACGCTGCGTTTCATGCTAGTGACATTTTAAGAGACCACATTCATGAGCAGGGTGTTTGCTCACCTCACAGCCTCCATCCCATCCAATGCATACGTCTTCACAGTTGCTTGCTACCCAGTGCAAAACCTGGCTACCTTTGAATAGGTTGTAGGGATGGAAAATGAAGACAGCTTTGCCAGAATTACATAACCTGAAGCAACCCAAAGCAGACCGAAGAGGATGGGCAAATGGAGCTGAACTAAAACAAGGAGAACCACTTTACTTTGAGAATGGATTTTAATGAAGATCAAGTGAGACACACAGACTGATGAGTGTGCCCGGAAGACTCATGTGTCAGCCTCCATGCTGCCAGCAAGGTGCCAGGGCATGTGGGAGATAGATGGGAATTAGCCTCCCCACACGGAGGGAGCAAACCTAACAACTGTGAAATTCTGAGTAGATTGTAAGGGAACTTCTCACTAAACTATGAGGTCTTTACAGGCTAGCTTAGGTCTCTGAGTTCTCCTCGCCTAACATAGGAGCCCACCGTAGGCACAGCAAATCTTTGTGAATGAATGGACGAGCAACAGGAGACAGGATATAACTGAGGTGAAGCACAGACAACCACTGCCACAGCAGTTCAGAAGGGGACAGACCAATGTGCGACTGAATAAGTGAGGAAGGGTCCTGGAGAATTAATTCAGCCTCAGTGCAAAGAATGGCCCAAAATATCCAGTGGTTTATAAATCTCCTGATTCCTTTTCCTGGCCTTTCCCACTCTATTAAACTTCCTGAGTCCATAGACTGTATCTTGTTTAATTCACTGCAGAGAAAATTTAATTTATAGACTCCTAATTCTGCTGTTCATATTGGGTAACAGTTTTAGCATCATGTGCTTAATATGTGTGTGTGGGGGGGGAAGACAACAAAAACAAAAAGAGATGCTAATTTGTGGTTCATTTTGTTTGTTGCACATGAAATATTTTATGAGCCCCAAATTTTAAATTATATATTTTTCACACATACAATAACATGCATTCACAAGAGTATTTTAAATATTTTAAGATTCAATTGTTTAACTAAAATTTACTTAGAGTATATGTTGTATCAGTCAGGATTGGTTAAGCTATGCAGTGGTAACAAATGAGTCTGAAATCTCAATGGCTTTGCACACCAAAAGTTTATTTCCCACTCTGCTGTATGTTCAGGTATACAGCAAGGACGAGGGGTTTACTCTGCAGGAACCAGGCTCTACCATTTATAACATCTTCAGACCCCATAGGAAGAGAAGACACAATTGAAAAGAATCATGTTTCAACTCTAGGACACTGTAGTCCAGAAATGACACAAATCACTTTTTAATTGAATTTATTGGGGTGGCATTGGTTAATAAAATTCTATAGATTTCAGGTGTATAAGTTCTATAATACATCATTTCTATATTGTATTGTGTGTTTACCATCCCAAGTCAAGTCTCTTTCCATCACTATTTATCCCCCTTTACCTTCTAACTCTCCCACCTCCTTTTCCCTCTGGCAATCACCATACTATTGTCTAAGTCCATGAGTCTCTCTCTTTTTTTTTTTCTTTGCTTAATCCCTTCACCCTTCTCACCCAGCCCCAATCTCCTCCATTCTGACAGCTGTCTGTCTGTTCTCTGTATCTATGAGTCGGTCTCCAGTTTGACACAAACCACTTTTGCCTAAAGCCCATTCATCAGAACTACTCACGTGACCTGCAACATGTGGGAGAGCAGATGGAATGTGTGTTGTGTGCCCTCATCCTTTCTAGAATCACTCCCTGTAAGGAAATTTCAGGACCACTACAGTGGTGAACTCAATGACGGGTAGCACCCAAAAGAAGATTTTTTTTCTTTCCCTGGAGTCTTGAGAGAACCTGAAGCGGTGGGTAGCAGGATACAGTGATAGAATACCTTAGATGGGACAGCCATTAGCATCCTGGGTCCCATAGCAAATATCAATTTCAAAAACAAAAGAGGAAATGGCAGTCACCACTGGTTAAAAACTTACCAAGGATATCATCCACCTCTAACAGTAAAACTATTGCTAAGAGATCATCCTCTAGGCCATCAATGTACCTCTGAGTTGGCATCAAAAACATGCTGAACTTTTGGTGACACCAAAGGGCCATAAAGAGTCTAGACCCAGAGCCACTGCCTATAGGGGAAGCACTGACCAAGTCTGACAGGCAGATGCTGGGGGTAGAGTGACTGTTTGCCCCAATCTTCACATTCACATCTCCAATTCTGTCTTGGTTGTCATTTCTAGCTAGTAATTCTGGAAATATACCAAGTCGACTGAACATTTAAAATATAAGTTTTAGTAAGAACTATGTGGTGTTTCTTCCTGTCTTTTTTTTTTTTAAATATATAACAAGAACTTTAAAATTGAAAAGTCAAAGCCTCAAAACTCCCTGAACCCCTGAGGTCTTACCAAGGATAGATAATCCAATGAGCTAGTTGACAAATCAGTTGCAAATGCATGTGAATGGTAGCCCTCTGGAGACTAGCTGCCCTAGCCTGATACCACCCAGGGGCCATGAACAAACCACCCCTGTAGGGTGACCAACCACATGGAGAAAGGCAAGAAGACCCACCTGTGGTAAGGACCTTCCAATGCAGATTCTCAGCCCAGCCAGTGTGGTTTGTACCTGGCCCCCAGTCACTCTAGCTGCCAAAACCTTGAAATGCAATTGAGAGAATTTGGTCAGATTCTTCGGGGTTGAGAGGATCCAGGATTAAGCCAGTGTGGAGACTCTTGCCTTTCAGCACTGGAAGGGTGGTCCCCGGGGAAGGGGGTCTGGCCTGAGGCCCACTCAACTCATCACCTGAACAAATATCTTCCTGTCACACTGAAGAGAACAGCTGAGGTTCAACAAAGCATCTGCTAATAAATTGTCTCTACAGTGTCAGCTCTCCCGCTGGGGGCCCATCCTGCACACTGACATGAGTTTCTTAAGTTGAACAAAAGGAAACCCAGGATGGCATTGATCCAGACGAACTGGCTAAATCTGCACAGTTGGCTCCACAAGCTTAAAGACACCTCACTGATCATTAGCTCCAAATAACCTCAAATCCGGGCTCTGTAAATCCTCCTGCTCTGGGAGACAGATGCAAACCACGGGCCAAGTCTTCTGGGTCCCAGACCACTGCTCCCTGTGGTGGGAAGATGTGGTGGGAAAAGGTTCCCAGCTGGGTGACAGAGCAGAGGGAGAGAAAGGCCCGGCCTGGGGGCAGGGTGGAGAAGCTGGCTGAGAAATAAGGTGTTTGTTCTTGGTGCCTCCAGCCCAGGGCTGCCTGGGAACTCGGGGAGGTGCAGGAGCCCAGGCCCCAGGTGCATGGCATCGCTGTTGCTGCTGAACCTGGGCCAACATTAGCAAAGGCTGAGGTGAAGTTGGGCCGTGCGGGAAACTGCTTGCTTTCTTCTGCCAGTGGCAACTTGTGTTTGGAACTGCATTTTGCATTAAAATATGGAAAATGGGTTGGGGTTCTTGTACAAGGCAGCTGACGGGGCCAGATGTAGGTCATCTGTTTTCTGAGTTAAGAAAAACACTTATTTGGGCTTTCAAAATGTTTTTTCCTACGTTTTAAAGTGTGTCCATCAAAAGTATTTAATAAATGTCAGATGGCACATGGCCGTAGGCAAACTTCTTGTTGACAGAGCAGCTTCACAGACACAAGCTCATGGGATTTTATTATCTGGCACAGACGAAACCAGTATGCTGTGTACCCAGCAAATGTGAAGGTTCAAGAAAGTCGTAGAGGGTGAACTTGGGATGGACAATCCCTCTCATCCTGGAAGAGCTCATGGTGATGTACCTGTGATCTCCAATTCTTTCTTTACTTTCAGCTTTACAAATAGTCGCATGCCTAGAAAATTTTTCATGGAATGACTGGCTATGTCCTTATATTCAAGAGTGCACCAGAGAACCTTGCTTTTAGAAACTCAGGGATTTGTTTGTTTTTGAAAATTATTTCCATGTGAACAACTCATGTATTTAGGCCTCTCTGGCTCACATCACCTTTAGAAGGACCAATCTGAAATACACAATAAAGAAAGCAACACCAGGCTGGAATTTATCCAAGCAGATGACCAGGTCAGTACAGAATCAGAATCTTCTACAAACCCTCCCACTTCCATGGTATCCCCCTCTGGGCCTAACCATGTGACAAACCATGTGACCGAAGTTACTTGCTGGCCAGCAAATGGATTATTCCCAGTGGATTCTTCAAGCCCATCTTTCTCTTGCAACATTGTTCCATTCTGATTTACTTCTATAGATTACGTCTGTGAATGTAAAGGGGTTGGGGTCATTCCTTAAAGATCACGAGGCTCAAAGTGTTGGAAATAATGATTCTAACTTATCTGCTTGAATTGGGATTCTCCAAAGCAGTGAGCATAGAGGGAGGTCAGAAAGAATAGATGGTGGATATAAGACATGTAGATATGCTTCTACTGGCCTTTGCAGTTTGCAAAGCATTTCATGTTTTCCAAAGTAAAGTAAATAAGCCAACAGCATAGCTTCTGCCAAACAAGCCTTCAGATTCCAGTATTTATATGAAAAGAAGCAGAATTCTAAGCAAAAAAGAAAAAGAAGAATTTTGTTGATGATTATCTAATTAGGGAAGCAAAACCTCTCACTGAGAAGGTACGAGAATCTACTTTCCTGGAAGGGATCCATGATGAGTTCAGATTTTCTTTTAACAAATACACTACAGTGAGGCAGTGTGGCATTGCTCTTATAGTACCTACAGAGCAGTGACAATAAATGAGTTTGAGCAAAAGGACATATTAATTAAAGAATTACAAATGGCTACTGTGAGAGGAGAAGTAAAGGGCTGACTTAGAGAAGAACAGCTCATCAGAAAAGGCCCGTTGGAGGATGTTATGTTTAAGCTGAGGCCTAGAGTGAGAGGAGCAGGGGGAAGTGTGCTCCCAAGCAGAAGAACAGTGCAGCTGGAGACCCAGAGGGAAAGTTAGCACATTTGAGAAACTAAGAGAAGGCCAATGTGGCTGAACCAGATAGACCAAGGGTGACAGTGAGATAAAGTTCACTTAGAGGTAAGCAGGGGCTGAACCCTGAGGACTTTCTGGCCACAGTAAAGATTTTGGATTTTAGTCCATGTGCCATGAGAAGGGATCATTGTGATATGATCTGGTTTACATAATTAGAAGATTGTTCCGGATGCTTTGTGGAAAATGGGTTGGAGTTTGGGTAAAGAAGAAGAAAAATAATTCAGGAAGTGTTAGAATAGTCTATATGAGCTATTGGAATAGTCAACATAAGCAATAATAGTGGACTGGGTGAGGGTAGTGACGTGGGGATAGAGAGAGGTAAACCAGTTGGATAACTAAAAGTTTTGTTTTGGACATGTGAAGTTAGATATACTGGTAGCTGCAAGACATCCAGGGAGAGATAGTGAGAAGCAGTAAGATATAGGAGTCTGGAGTCTACACATATAAATTTGGAAGCCACAGGCATAAAAGAGCATTTACATATGTGGGAATGGATGAGTTTAGCTGGTGTGAGAGCTAGAGAAAGAAAAGGGGCGAAGACTGAGCATTAGGAACATGCCAACATGTCCATATTAAGTAGCTGAAATGCAGCCAGTAGAGGAAATATCTTTAAGTATTTTAGCCCTAGCTCTGTCACTAAGTCTGTGTCCTTGAGCAAAAACAAAAAACAAAACAAAAAAAAAACACCTGAATTATGTGGACCCAAAGGTCCCTTCATGTTTACCACTCTATAATTTTACCAAAAGGCACCGTCCCAACCCTGCAATCAGAGAAATGTTGAGTGAGTTCAGGACTGACTTTAAAGAAGTCAGCTAGGATGACATCCACCTCTTTCCCCCCATTTTTCTGCAGAAAATACGCTGCGCTAAGCAAATGATGGGCCTGATATTCCTGTGGATAGACCCTCACACCATAGCAAAGAACACTTTAAATGACAAGGACCAATGAGGGATATTTGTCAACTCACAGGTAAAATTCAAGTGTGTCTTTTGGGTGAGGAAATAAATGGGAAAAGATTAGGAGAGCCAGGGGATTCCCTGTCCAGCCAGAGAGAACTCGGAACTAAGAACATTGGAACATGTGGCCTCCAAGTTCACCAAGGTAGGGGATAGAGGAGATGGAGGAAATAAATGGCCTCATAGCCAGGGAGAGATACACAATACCCTCCCCTCACTTCAATTGACTTGAATTACAAAGGAGCCTGGAAAATGCAGAGACACGGGCCTGTGGCCTAATCAGTGAGTAGTCACTATCTGGCATAGGGGGCCACACGCAAAATTAAAGGGAGGAAATCTATCTTTGAACCATTCTTACTTGGCAGCCTGTGCCCTTTCATTCGCCCCTCTTCTCTGCTAACTCAAGCTCCTACCCAGTCTCCTTTCCTCAGAACTTGGCACTCTCACTCAAGAATTAATAGTGCCTGAAGGAGACACTGCCTCCTTGGGAAATTGCTTTTACCCATTAAAATGCAAAGCAACCTGCTTAATGATAGTATTCCTGGCCCAGTAGCAGGGAGAGAGAGGTGCCAGCAAGGCAATTATACATTTATCTAATTTGTGTAGTGATGATGGCTTCTTTTCATTGGGTACCTACCACATATTGCCACCATTACTTTTATTGTTATTGCTATTGTTTTGGAAAGTAGCAGAGTCAAGTCAAATCCCAAGTCTGAGGCTTAGTGACCTTGAACAAGGTGCTTAACCTCTCATTCACGCCATTTGCTGAACCTTTTAAAATGAGGATAGTGGCACCACCTCTGTTGTCGTCCTGTAGAGGATGGGGCATGGCAGATGTTATAAAACTCAAGTTGTTATAATAAGCTGCTTGAACAGAAGAAGGGCTAAGAATTGGAGTTCTAAAGAGACAGGGTGGCCTCCCCAGTTGGTCCACTGGACACCCTTTCAGGAGAGGAAGAGAGAAGCTGGGGGAGGAGAAAAAGGTAGTGAAGTAATTCTGACAGAGGCCTTTGCAGCAGGACTTGAGGCCCTTATTCCTCGTCTGGCGTGCAGCTGTGTCCAGAGCCTGAGACTGTCACACGCACAGTGTCAGAATCCACGGAGCTACCAGAAGCCCCACACCACACAGCCCGCTCGATGGAGTAATTCTACGCCGCCTCCCGATGCTGGTTTCCCTTCCAGGAGCCCCCGTTCCCCTCTGAATCCATGCGTGGAGACTGGCATGCTTCCACCCAAGGGGAGAGGCTGGAAGCATGCTAACACTATTGACACAGCGGTGGTTTAATTAAATCTTTAGTGGAAAAGCAGCTGAGAGGTGGGGCCTTCCCCAGCACCCTTCGCGGAGCAGCCAACTGGATGGCTCCAACCCCTGGTACCAACACTTGAGCTAATACCATCACTCTTGCCATGACGGCACTCTCAAAGTGCTGAAATGTTATTTAAAAACACAGCCCAGAACCTGAAACCAGACACCTTCCAAGGAGAAACCCCTCGGGTAGAAATTCTGTGTGTGTGACACAAGGCAAAGCAGAGACCTGGATGAAGTGATCGGTGGCGTGGTGAGAGGCGAAAGCAGCAGGAGCTGGGACAGATGAACCCTGGGAGATGGGGAACTCAGATTCCCGTCCCCTCAAGGCACCCACAGGCTAGCCCCAGATCTTTCCTGTGAAGACCCTTCTCTCTAGTCACTTTGAGTTGAAAAATCTGGGTTCCTAGATGCGATGGCCATGTGAGGCATACCGAGGAAAAAGGAGGAGAACCAGCAGATCCCAGCATCGTGCCTTCATCTGACACATGCCTCCAACGTTTCCATCTCCTCCCTCAAAACCAAGGCCAACCAGCTCCACATTCCTATTGTTTTTGATATTAAATATTTAACATTTATTAAGCATTTAAAACATACTAGGCCTGCACTATCAAATATGGTAGATACAAGCCACACAGGGCTAGTCAGCACTCGAAATGTGACTATAAGTATAAAGCAACACCAGATCCTGAAGACTTTGTTTTAAAAAATGTAAATTCCTCATTAATATTTAGTATATGTCAGAATGACAATATTATGGCTATACAAAGGAAAATAAAATGTTATAAAGACTAATTTCACCCTTCTTAACATTTGTAAATGTGGCTACTAAAAAATTTAAGGTCACATCTGTGCCTTGCATACTTTCATTGGACAGAAACATGTTAGATAGTGTGCTAGGCACTTCTTATATTATCATCTCATTTAATCCCTAAACCACATCCCTGAGGTCACTTGCATTTTACAGACCTGTCAAGGTCCCATGTTGCCCATCTTCTCTCTGACTCTCTTCCTATCTCCTGCTCCTTTACTCATTCACTCCATACTAGCCACTCAGCTTCCTCAATGTTCTCAGAACATGCCAGGCACACTCTGTCTTGAGGCCACTTTCCAGCTGCCCTCTCTACCTAGAATGGTAGATAGCTACTTGGCAAATCCTTGGCATTACCCAAGTAGGGTTTGATTTCAGCAGAATTGTAATTACTGATCCTCAGCTTCCTTCTAATTTTGCTCGGTGACATCATGAAATGTATCTTGCTCCTCAGTCTTATACTCCCATTCCCTTCTTATTCCATTTTATCATTTTTACCAGTATTTACCATTTTCTAATCTCTATGCAGTTCACTCACTTGATATGAGTCTACTGAAAGTCTCCCCATGACAAAATGTAGGTTCCCCAATGGCAGGGATGTTGGTCTGCTTTGTTCCCTGCCATAACCCAATGGGGAGGAGATTGAGGTAGGGGTGTTGATTCCCCTGGCTCCCTGCCCAGTTAGCGCAAGGTGGCCATGTCTCTTACAGAAGGGGCCTGGTGGTGGCCCTCCCCACAAAATTCTCTGTCTCCAAGTTTTGATAACTACTCTCATTGCCTCTTCAGGCCTAGAGGTAACATCTAAGGAGGACCATTGCCATTCTCCAGGCTACTGCACTATCCCTTATAATTTCTCTATACCCTGCTCACATCTTTGTAAACAATCTCCTTATGAAACTCTCCTAAATTACCCAATTTGAGCGTCATGTGTTTCTTCCCTGACTCATACAAGATTTTTTATGAACTACTTTGAATGCCGCATCCATTTGTGGCTAGGGTTCAGGATCTGGAAAAGGGGCTTTGCACAAATGAATACACTGGACAAGAAATATGAATTTAGAAGGCATTGGGGGCCAGGCAGAAAACCTTTCTCTAGTGGAGAGACTCCCTGACTTCTGGGTCCCATTTGCTTTTATTCACTTGAATACACATTTGCCCTTTAGGGATGCATACCGGCATATCAAAGGTAAAGTTTGGTAAATAGTAAAAGGATTATCAGGTTAGAGGATTGCCTTGAGCCATGTGGCCAACAGCAGGGCAATATTATGCTGATTTTCAGCCCTGCTGAATATCGCATTGATATGCTAACTATCTTGGAGGTAGTTTGTTGGTCTTAGCTTCCAGCAAACTACCCCCAAAAAACCAAATCTGTAACTCATTATTCCATGAGAAAATTCATTCCAAGGAACAAGTCAGATTGCCAGAAAGTTGTCAACTCCCAATATTGCTCCAGCTGGAAGAGGGGCTCTCACCCTCCTGTGTGGAGTAGTTGGGGGTGAACTGCCCCAAACACGAGCCCTGAGGTTGCACCAGTTCCATGGAACCAGATGGGATGGCTGCAAGGTGTCCAGCATTGTAACTAGCAATCAGGCATGGTCAAGGAAAAGGGCTGGAGCCCTTCAGTTATGTTCATGTATAAGGACTAAGCTCAACTGAGGGTTTATAATGCAGATGTGACTTAAGTATATGTGTGCCTATGTGCATAGAAACAGTAACTCATTCATTACATATTTATTGAGTGACGCCTATGTACCAGGCATGGTGCCTGCAGGAATATATATATATATATATATCCCGATTTGAGTAATATATTCACTTCTTAGTTATGGTATATATACATATACTTTAATATATGTGATATATACATATCATATCATTCAGCAATTAAAATTTGAACTAAAAGGTACAATTGAGACAAAGCTCAACTCCCTCCAGAAACTGAGACCCTGAGAAGTGAAGTGGCTTACCTGTGAAGACACACTGGAAAGCCATGGTGGGAACCAATAGCTCTCATGCCAGCCTCTCAGGACATCTATCTGACTGATTGGCTCTCCCTCTTCAATGCATAAGCTATTTGAAATTTTCTGGTTGACCATAAACATGGCTGCAAGAACACTAAAAGGTACGTGTATGTCCATGAAAAAATGGCCCTCCAGTTCAGGCAATGAACTCATCCCGTTCATGATTACCATGAAAATATTACAAAAGAAATAGGACCCAGGGATGCTATCATGCCTAGTAAGGGAATAATCACATGGCAAAGGTGCATTGAGAGTCTCTGATTCATTTGCCTCTCAGCATAACCATTATTGCTTGTCTCATTTTCGGTTCCTATAAGTGTACTCCTAGTATCACCTGAGCTCACTCATCTGGGGGAAAAGATGAACAACATAGACTGAACAAGAACAGCATCGATCAGACTGTCAGACCTCAGAGGGAAGGTAGGGGAGGGTGGGGATAAGGGAGATAGATCAACCAAAGGACTTGTGTGCTTGCATATGAGCCTAACCAGTGATCACGGACAACAGGGGGGTGGGGGCATGCGTGTGGAGGGGTTTGGGATGGGAATGGGGGGGGGTTTGAGGACAAATATGTGATACCCTAATCAATAAAGTAATTTAAAAAAAGAAAAGAAAATACTATTCTTAACACACACACACACACACACACACACACACACACACAAAAAAAGTCTCTGTGATACAGAATGCCATTTTTAGCAGGCTGGAGAGAGCAGACTAAGATGGCCTGGGGACAGTGAACACACTGATAAAGGAGAAACATGAGAAGAAAATGTGCTGTCACATTCAGTTCCATTTCACTGCAGTCTGTAGGGAATCTCCGTAGTTTCATTTGACAAATGGCTCAGAAACATGTCACAGACCTTCAAGGAGGAGCCATGGAATGTGTGCTGGTGAGGGACACACTCAGGGTCTGGCTTCTGTCTCTTTCTTCCTTGGTTCTTTTTTCTATTTTGTGCCTCCTGTCAACTAAGGAAACCTGGGAGGATTCCTATTTGCCCCAATCCTGACTCTGCACCTCTCTCATGAACTGATAGAAAGCTCTCTGGGCCCCTGTGAACATCTCTGTAGATGCCGGAAGAGTGAAACCACCATGTGTCGATCTGTCTTCTCACCGCATCTCATTCAACACCAAACTCAAGTGGTTCTCTCAAACCCTGATACTCTGAACATACCAGACAGAATTAAGCCATGAAATATTATCCCTCTTGGATTCTCTTGCCCAGTCTCATGGTTTGTGCAGTTTGGGCAGAACACACAGCACGGAGATGGCCGCCAGAACATTTGCGAATCCTGTTAGTGCTCCCTGGAGGCTCCCCATATTCGAGCCAAAAAATGACTCATGAATGATCAGTTTCGTGGTGCTAACCCCCAATCTCATGACAGCATCATACCTCATTGGCTCTGACATTTCCCTTTGTAACTAAATCTTTAACAGAATTAGGTTTCTCTTACAACCACTTTCATGAAGCAATAATGACTGCACTGGGTAATTCGCCAATCAAGGCCATTAATTTATAATCTGGGTATTGTACTGGAACCAAGAGACAAAATATAACTGTGGATAATGGCATGCTATATGTAGTTAGAAGTCCTAGGAAGGTCCAATTGAGTGTTCATTTGTTTTTACCATATTAGATTTTTTTATATAAGCAGGGAATTTTCTGAATGCTTCCTACCAGCTGCTCATAAATGCTATCCATGTTTGTATTCACATTAAAGATACAAAACCAAATTGAATCAGTATTTGAGAAGGAAACTTATAATGAATTCTGTGGTTCATTCTACAATTCTTTAGTGTCAAGTTAATGCTAGCCCAACAATATTAAATTAAGAAAAGCCTAATTATTATAATCAAATAAAATTGCTTAGATTTAAAAGTCCCTGTTCCAAGTACTGCACATCTACTATTTTGTTTAATCCTAACAATTATCTTATAAAATAGAACTACTATTACCCTCATTTTATTAATGGGGCAACTGGAACTTTAAGAGGTTGAGGTAAGCATTCAAGGCCACAGGACTAAGTCTAGCAAAGTCAGGATTCAGGTCAGGTCTCTGTATTACCAGAACCCTGTTCTTAATCTCTAACCAAAATTGGAGGAGAGGGAAATGAGATCTGATTACTCCTATCCCATATTTTTTGACTTATGTTTGTTTTCTCAGTTCTCATCTTTCTACAGTGTTTGGAAGACAGAAAAGTACAACTGAAGTCTCAAAGCAATTTAACATTTGCTGGAGTCAGATGCAGTTGACCTCAAAAGAACTGGGCAGGTTTCATTTGGAGCTTTATTTGTTAAATCCTAGTTTATCTCGAAGAGAAAGATTATAATGCCAGAAAGAAAAAAAGAAAGATAACACCTAATATTCATCCCAACATAAGCAATGATGAAATCTCTAAAATTACATAAGGGCTTCCCACATGAGTGATTTATTTACACTTGGGGAAAGGTGGCATTGGTGGTGGTATGTGTGCATGTAAAAGAGAGAGAGAGAGAGAGAGAGAGAGAGAGAGAGAGAGAGAGAGAGAGAGACTGAGAAGCAGAGAGCTTCATTGTTTGTATTTTTTTTAGAGTTGAGTCTATAGAAGCCGACTTCTTCCTGGCAAGTTCACAGTGAGACAAACTAGAGCTAGTATTTCAATGATGCATGTATGTGTGGGTGTGTGTTTTGGGGATAGAGTCAGGATGAAGTGAAATATCATTCCATTATGAGGTGGTTAGTCTAAATCTCTCAGATTTCCTCTAGTTTAACATTTTCAGAAGGGTTGTAAATCCTCCCTTGCCAAGTGGAAAATGACCTTGCTCATGCATTTGTTCATTAATGTATGAGTTCATTCATTTATCTTTCCATCAAGTATTCACTTATATTTTTCACTTTTAAGAGAATCTGAAAATACAAATCATTTAATCTGCAATATAATATGTTTTCAATTTCATAGGAAAAAATAGTAATATAATACAATATAATATTTTGCTATGTTATATATCACATCATATTATATAATATGCCCACAATATATACAATATTTTTAACTTTACACACAAATAATTAATAGCAGGATTATCAATACTTTTCATTTTGTCTTTGTGGTTTTGGTTCTTCCAAATTTTCTACAATAAAAATATGTTACTTATGTGCATAGAAAACAGAAGGATAACTTTTTTTAAGGATATAGCCTTTAAGTAAATCACCCTATTTCCTCATTTCCCAAATGGAAAGCCCAGTTTCCAAATCTGATAGTATCAGCTATGCTAAAGAGATATTCACCTATGTAAACTTGTTAAAACACACACACACACAACACACACACACACACACACACACACAGAAAAAAAAATACCTTTCTACTCAACATTCTGTATCTCCACTCATCAAATACTTTCAGAGTAGGTAGAAAAATGGACTCTGAGCTCACCTACTCCCCACCACCACCACCCCCACACACACACACACATACTCACCCTGAAGAATGTGGAGAATATGAGTATCACCCTTAGTAGCTCAATTTGACACCTATGACTTCCCAATGCCCACCCTGAAAAGTGGCCTCTGAGAGCCAGAGAACCCTTGACCTACCCACACCCATCCAAGTACCCCTTTGTATAAATGAAAACAGCAGCAGAGCCGAGCCTGCCTTGCTGAAAGTCAGTCTAGCTCTCAATGTAATATAGCACAAAATTACCCTTACCTTGAAAAGGAAGTTCTACTCAAAATCCTAAGCTACAAGGCAATTGGTGCTGGTTTCTAGAGTATTGGGGTCATCAGCCATAGCTGGAATGAGGGAAAGAGTGAGGAGGCTATTAGTAATGGGCAGTGTATTTTCCAAAGGTGAACACTGGACAAAATCTCTCCACGTGATCATGAATGCCACAGAGGGAATGAGCACCAAGATGCCAGCCATCCTACATTTAGGTCAGGGTTGAGACTCCTGTGCCAGCTTCTGAGACTAGTAAACTGTCCCTCAGGTGCACCATTAGGTTGATTCCTCTTTTTAAAAAAATATATTTTATTGATTTTTTACAGAGAGGAAGGGAGAGGGATAGAGAGTCAGAAACATCGATGAGAAAGAAACATCGATCAGCTGCCTCCCACACCCCCTACTGGGTATGTGCCCGCAACCAAGGTACATGCCCTTAACCGGTATCGAACCTGGGACCCTTGAGTCCGCAGGCCGACGCTCTGTCCACTGAGCCAAACTGGTTAGGGCAGGTTGATTCCTCTTGCTAAAATAGTTGGAAATTTTAAGAATCTTGTTTATAATCTTCAATAAACTTTCAATATACTGCAAGCATCAAAAGCAACACATGTCTACTATGGCAACTATTATGAACTTAGAATGGAGCAACATGTAAGTATAAGAAATTATATTGACCTCCCTGAGGAATTAACAAGACCAGTAATACTGAAGAATGTGCCCAACCAGTGTGGCTTAGTGGTTGAGCATTGACCTATGAGCCAGGAGATCACAGTTCAATTCCCCATACGTGCCCATGTCCGAGTTGTGGGCACGATCCTCAATGTGGGATGTGCAGGAGGCAGCCGATCAATGATTTTCTCTTATCATTGATATTTTTCTATCTTTCTCTCCCTCTCCCTTCCTCTGAATGAATCAATGAATGAATATACATATATATATATATATATATATATATATATATATATGACTGAAGAATGTGAAACAGCAGAAAACACCATAAGCACTTATATATGTGTATATATGGTAATGAGTACATTTGCCCCACAACACTGGTGTATAAGAGACGCGCCACTTTCTTATTCTTCCAGAGCAGATAAATCTGGCTCGAGGTTCCCGTGTATGTAACTAGCAGGACATCTGATGCCAGTATATGTGGGTTTCCTTCTCTCCCCCATCACATTAGAAAGGATTCCTTGGTTATCCTGCCCCTTAGTCTATGAAAATGGGGTTTCCTCACTCCCTTCTGCTTTTAAGTCTGTCTTTAGTGAGATACATCATGAGTCAGTCATGAGCACAAGCAGGATAGGCCAAGACACACACTATTTCTCGAGGTGTGGAGCTCAGCACCAGGCTGGACAATAAAAGACTCTCCCTTCCCCTCTCAAAGCCTCAATATTGGATATCAGACCCCAAGTAGCCACTGGATAGTCCCTCTGAGGCCCAGCTCCCTCCTGAGTATTGGGTTTTTGACTTGCCCAAATGAGACAATGCATAAAATTACATATGAAAACAAGACAAAAATTAATATCTCAGTAGACTGTCCCCAGATACTTAATGCATATACAGTATGAGATGAAAATTCCTTGAAAAGCACCAAGTCTTATGTAAAAAGACAAATAATTTCCCTACACAATGCCAGACTGAAATGAATGAAATGAGCCAATAGCTTTTCCCAGTATCACCCTTAACTACTCTCGTCCTAGTCATATCACATGCTTGCCTGGAAAGCTTAGGCTGGCCTGGACACTTCCAAAAGTTCTTTGAACTTCCCCTTGGTTAATGGAAAATGCCTCTTGGTCATAAAGACCTCAGTGGAGGCCAGAGCACACACCTTCAGTCTGTAGCCACTCTTCCATCTCTCTCTCTCCACCCTGTTTACTTCAAATATCTGTTTTTGTTGAATCTTTCTTTTAAAGATAGGGATAGAATAACATTGTGCTCCTGAGCCATCGCAAAAAGTCCCTCCAACACTTACTCTTTGGGATTCTTTTCCTCATTGCAGCATTGCTGGCTTCTTGTATTCCTTTGTCCAAGGCATGCACTATCTGGCATGTCTTTTGTGTACCTCTCCTGGGAGATAGGGTGATGGGGGTGAGTCTAGCTTCAGACCTGGAACTGAACACAAATTCCAGTTCTAATTCTTACCAGCTATGAGACAGTAAACACTTTCTTAACCTACAAGAAACTGTTTCCCCAGCTCTATGATGCTAATCCTTCCGAGGATGGTTGTGAGCATTAAATGAGGTGCTGGGTGAATACATACATTTCCCTTCCCTGACTGTGCAAAGCGATGTTATATAAAATGTTCTCTCAGGTTTGAGTTGAGGGGCATGACCAAGGAATTCACTGTATCTCACTCATTCTTATTTACAAACTGTTGGGAGCAGAGAAGAGACTATATTTGGGAGAACTATTCAACTTTCAAAGAATGATAGAATCTCCTCTCCTGCCTCTGAATTCTTCTTAGTCAAGCTCAATATTTTAGAAATATAGTATTATTATAATACACTTCTGGTTACTTCATATTCTTAGGCTTAGATAAGATTCAATTTTTAGAAAGTTACTACCACCTGCAAGGAATGATTTGACAATATGGGCAGTTTCCTGCCAACACTTAGAGGGAAATGATTAGTTTTCCTGATACTGTGGTTAACCAGGGAAGGCTTCTTCCCCACAAATGAGACAGGTCAAATTCTCCTATCTCTGGGCAAAGAGAGAAATCTATCGTACCATTGGCACTCCTTCCTCTGTCTTTTTGAGAGCAAAATGAGAAGAGGAATTCTGAAAAGCATTAAGTAGTAATCTCAGTTACTGGGGTCTGAATCACGGAGATGTCACATAGCAATCTGTGATAGATTACATAGGCTCTTCCCATCACGAGACAGAGTCTGTTTCCATATCTTTTATTCTGGGATGGCTCTGTGACTTGCTCTGACCAATTGGGTGTTGTAGAATTGATGTTGTATGAATTCTGGAGCCTTGGCCTTGTTTCTTCTGCTCTTGCCATCTTGGAATGCTACCTTGAGGCAGCCGTAAAGGAAGCTGATCTACCTTCCTGGAGAATGAGAGGCCATGTGAAGGAGAACCCCGGTATCCAGGCTAAGAGCCAGCACCACCTGCCAATCATATGAGTGAGGTATCTTAGATCCACTGGCCCAGCTCACCCCCAAGCTGAATGTGAGTGACCCTGGGGGGAACCAGCAGAGGAACTACATCACCAACCACAGTACCTTGAAAAATATTTTATTGTCACCTTAAATCACTTATGAATCCAATTCCTTAACCTTGATCCCCATGTACTAAGAATTAAAGTTAAAGCAAGTCTCAGGCATAAGTAGATTAGGCCTCCGCCCACAGGATGGAATTTGGAGTCAGAATTGAAGCCTGCCCCTAATTAACATGGCTTCAAACCTTAAATGCACACTCTCAACTTTAAGTTCAGTATTGCGTTTCTCTAGAAAGTTCCTATTGAAATTAAAATATGTCAACAATATGAGGGATGACACATTACTTTCTTAAAGGAAATTTATACCTTAGTTAAAATAGCTTTTATCTAAGTAACAACATTTTGAGCACTGAGTTAGCAAAAAATACAAATATTAAAATAATAATAATGATAAATAATAAAAATAATAGTACTATTTTAATGACAATGGCAGTGTGCAGTCTATTAGGGAAGAGCTATGTAGGCTATTTGTAGCTTTGTCAGGGCACTAGGAGAGCTATGGGAGTTTGCAGATTAAAAAAAACAAAACACAATTTCTGATTGGGAAAATCATACAAAAGGGATATGTAAGGAAGGGTAGGATTTAGAAGAACATATATAACCCACATAGAGTATGTATCTGAAGGAAATGAAATCAGGATCTCAAAGAGATATCTGCACCCTCATGCTCAATGCAGCATTACTCACAGTAGCCAAGACACAACCAAAAGTGTCTGTCAAATGTACGAATGGATAAAGAGAATGTGAGGTATATATACAATGAAATATTATTCAGCCATGAGAAAGTAGGAAATCCTGCTATTTGCAACAGCAAGGATGGAACCTTGAAGACATTATGTTAAGTGACATAAGTCAGCCAGAGAAAGACAAATATTGTGTGATATCACTTATATGTGGAATCTAAAAAAGCCAACTCATGGAAACAAAGTAGAGCTCGGCTGGCATTGCTCAGTGGTTGAGCATCAATCTATGAACCAGGAGGTTATGGTTTGATTCCTGGTCAGAGCACATGCCCAGGTTGCAAGCTCAATCCCCAGTGTGGGGTTGTACAAGAGGCAGCTTATCAATTGTTCTCCCTCATCATTGATGTTTCTATTTCTTTCTCTCCCTTCCTCTCTGAGACCAATGAAAATATATATTAAAAACAAACAACAGTAAAACGGTGGTTACTGGGGTTTGGAGGGTGCGGGAAATGGGGAGATTTTGGTCAAGGGTGCTGATTTCCAGTTATATGATAAATAAATTCTGGGGATCTACTAGTAATATACAACTAGGTGATTATAGTTAATAATACTGTATATACTTGAAAGTTGCTAAGAGAGTAGATCTTAAATATTCTCACTACAAATAAGAAACAGTAATTATATGAAGTGATGAAGGCGTTAGCTAACTCCATTATGTATATACTAGAGGCCTGGTGCACAAATTCGTGCACCAGTGGGGTCCCTCAGTCTGGCCTGCAGGATCAGGCCGAAACCAGCTCTCCAACATCCCCCAAGAGGTCCCGATTGTAAAAGGGCACAGGCCAGGCTGAGGGACCCTACTGGTGCACAATTAGGGCTGGGGAGGGATGCAGGAGGTTGGCCAGCAGGGGAGGGACTATGGGAGGGCTCCAGGGTGTGTCTGGCCCATCTGGCTTAGTCCAGATCAGCTGGACCCCAGCAGCAAGCTAACCTACCGGTCGGAGCATCTGCCCCCTGGTAGTCAGTGCATGTCATAGCAAGTGGTTGAGCGGCCTTAGCATATCATTAGCATATTATGCTTTGATTAGTTGAATGGACGACTGGACACTTAGCATATTAGGCTTTTATTATATAGGATTATTACATGTATATATTATGTAATAATCATGCATGTGTGTGTGTGTATGTGTGTGTGTGTGTGTGTGTGTGTGTGTGTGTGTGTGTGTGTGTAGAGAGAGAGGCCCAGTGCACAAATTCGTGCATGGGTGGGGTCCATCCAGGTGGCCTGCGGGGATCAGGCTGAAACCAGCAGTCCAATGCCACCTGCTGCTCCTGCCTGCCCCTCCCGCTCACCCAGGCCCCGCTGTGCCTGCCACAGGCTCACACCCAGTCAGTCCCAATTTGGAGAGGTTCGCACCGCAGCGGTGGTGCTCACCAGCCATGAGCCCTGTGTCTAGCACCCATCCTGAGGGGGGTTAGGGGCCGGGGCACAATTGGCCCTCAAGGCGGGTGGTGGGACTCCCTTGCCAGCCCAGGATCTTGATCCATCCCGCTGATGTTTGCACAGGTTGTCGAGATCCACCTGGCAGCTGCTTTTATATCGTCTCTTCCTTGCAGAGCATCTAGGGAGGGGAAGCAGCCGCGGTGCCCAAGGCCAACTTGCAGGAGGCCTGTGGCACTGTAGGGATTGTGCAAGAGGCCCCAGTCCGTCAGTGCCTGGCCTGTTCTCCAGAGATTGGACCTGAGGGAGTGAGTGACCCACAGGGACAGGTGGGTCAGCTGAGCGGCACTCCCGCTATGGGAGCTCACTGACCACCAGGGGGCAGCTTCTGCATTGAGCGTTTGCCTCCTGGTGGTCAGTGAGTGTCATAGAGACCAGTCGACCGGCTGTTGGGTCGCTTAGGCCAGGGGTCCTCAAATGGTCTGAGGACCGTTTTTAAACAGGGGGCCAGTTCACTGTCCCTCAGACCGTTGGAGGGCCAGACTATAGTTTAAAAAAAACTATGAACAAATTCCTATGCACACTGCACGTATCTTATTTTTAAGTAAAAAAACAAAATGGCAAAAACACCTGCATGTGGCCCACGGGCCGTAGTTTGAGGACGCCTGGCTTAGGCTTTTATACACACACACACACACACACACACACACACACACACACACATACACACAGTGGTTGAGCATGTGGTCGTGTGTGTGTGTGTGTGTGTGTGTGTGTGTGTACTGTGGTCCACAGTGGTTGAGTATGAGTGTGTGTGTGTGTGTGTGTGTGTGTGTGTGTGTACTTAGATATAACAGAGAGTAGAGATAAGGAGTTTTAGACATTTTCATTGACAGGGAAAGGCCTGAGCATGTGGTTTGTCTCTGAGGAGTCTGGCCCCCTGTGGAACCAAGGAGCGTGTCCCAGGCCCTCTAGTCAATATCATGAACCTTAAGGAAGGAATGATTTTGCAAGAAGCAAGTGGCATGTGAAGGAGGGTTATATAGAGGATCAGCTTATAGCATGAGCCTGGTTCAGGGCAAGCGCTCAATAATATCTGTTTGAGTTTAATAGGAGGCAACAAAAGAGCTCCTCTCACCAGCATGTGGAGCATCATTCCCCATTCTCAGACCCTCAGACACATAAGGTTCCTCCGCTTCTTGTTTTCTCCCAGGTCTTCTATTGTTTGTTCTTCCTGACTTTTATGACACTGTCATCTCCTGCTCAGCACCGGCTGAGTATAAATAATCAACTAGTCATTTCCTCTCATTCAACTAACAATGATAAATAAATAAACACACACACACACACACACACACACACATACACACACACACACGTACATGTAGCTGGCAAAATTAGGGTGGCCACTTTTTATTCATGAGAATGTTCTTAAACTTTTTTATCTGACACCAGCCCTCCCACTCAATCAAGTGTTTCTTTAAGCCAAATGGTTCTCAACTGGGGATGATTTTTGCCCCCCAAGAAGGACATTTGGCAACACTTAGAGATATTTTGGGCTGTCACCACCGGAAGGATGCTACAGGCATCTAACATGTAGAGGCCAGGGATGCTGCTGAATATCCTACAGTGCACAGGACGCCCCCACGTCAAAGAGCTCTCTCAGTTGGCTCCTGTGTCCCTTTGACATATCCCCGTACCCCCATTATTATGTTGTTTTATTTGATCACGTCCTTACTTTCTGGCATTACAATGCTCTCCAGGCTAAACTTTAGTATATTTCCTTCTTCAGTCCTAGAATCAACCATTTATCTAAGGAGACCTGCTCCTTCCTGGTGCAGAATGGCATTAGGAAGATCTGGGCACTAGGTATACTTGTTGTCACTAGGGCCATAGCAACTTTTTATTTTTAAAAACCTTTAGTATGCCTTAGGATAGTAATAGTAATAGTAGTACATGTATATGATCTATAAATGTGTTGGGAACACATGCCTATTTTTTCACCCCATGCATAATGAAAAAACAATGCTTGGCGACTACTGCTCTAGAACACTGTCACTAATGAGACTCAATTCTAACAGATCCTGGTCTCTGCTGTCCTCCATTTTTACTTCATACTCCCGAGAGAGAGAATCCACTGCTCCAGAGCTGAGCCTCCACTTCTCAGCTGAGGGTGGTAAGACACGGTTCTGCAAGTCCACCCCTCTGAGTCAGGGGCAGGTCCCAAGAAGGAGCTGGTGCTGTGAGCTGGGCAGCCTCCCCAGGATACACCCGCCGAAGAGGGACATGCAGGCGATGTGGTCAGAGGGAAGGGCAAAAGGAAGCAAGGGTGCTGGGTGGGTAGAGCTGAGCTCAATCTTCCATAGAGCAGAGCACTCTCTCAGATCCCTCCCTGGCCATGTGCATGGTCCCACCATCCCCCTGGTGCTCCCCTCTCACCAGGGACACCAAGAGAGACACTGGGGTTTGGCCAGTGTCCTTCTGGCATGAGAACAAGAAAAACACTCTACACACCCAAAACACTCTCTATGCTGGGAAGAGCAGCTTATATACATGTGAACACAGGACCACAGACATGACAGAAATGTCAGGAGGACTGACAGGGGACGTCCATTCACTCATTGCCCTCACTCCCAGGACTCTCCAGGCGCTCTGTACTCCATCTCATTTGTCTTCTAAGCAGGCAGTTTGAGAAAGGTAAACACTGGGTCTGTTCCTCCTTTGTAAAAAAATATACATACTTTTTTTAAGAAAAGAAAGTGTCTTACTCTTGCAGAGAACATTTTGTTGGGTTATTGGCAGTGATTCGAGTGGAGGTCATGTGAATGGACTAGGTGGGAGAGAGCCAGAAGATTTTGTTCTGGGTGGGACAGGAGATCAGCCTTCTGCCTGGAAAGTAGCCTTGACTTTACAATTTTTGTAATAGAGAGAAGAAACAACATTACTTGTAACATCCGGAAAATGTAAGGTGTCACCATCTGAGGTATCACCCCAGGTCTGCGAAGAGATGCTCATAAATACTTGACCGTCAGGATCCTGACCTGTGTCCCCATAGGAGCTAGAACCTGCGTCCCCTCCTCCCTCTCACCTCCACTTGCCTCACTAAGGCTTACTTCTTAACAGCTGGGATTCCAGCTGAGAAGGCTCTGTGAGGCAGCTGCCCCAGCCCCCAAGCCTCTCCTGTCTTCCTCTGACACTGACCTCACAGAACACTCTCTCCCCACAGCCTGGCCAGGGAACAAATGCATTTCTGTCGGTGAATCCACAAGACTTCAGTGTGGGGTTAAAAGCATAGAAAATCATAGTATCAGTTATCAGTGTTGTAGCTCTAATGTTACCCTAGTCAAATCACTGCTGATTAAAACCAGCCCTGTTAATAAGCCACAAGCTTTATTTCCCCTCAAATGTCTATAACCACTTTCTGCAACCCCTATTAAAAGGCAAAACCCAAAGAAAAACACAGCTTTGGAGCCCAAGTGCCGCTTATTCCCTAGAGAAGACGTGAACAAGAAAGAAATGGTGGGGTTTTTTTTTTCCTTACCTCTCCCCCACTACATGAGTCAAACTTTTCTCATAACTACAGGGAGAAATCAATAAAATACAGGCGGGCATTATCAGTGGTCTGCAACATTAGATCAGCTGCAAACAGTCCTCCTCCGCCTCCTAAAATGAATGCATTTGCCAGCAATTCCCCACGTCTGACTCACATCCTTATTACCTCCTTCTCCTCTTGCTTGCTTTCCCCTTAAGGGACTGATTTTTCCTCCCATCTAAGCCAAAAAGAATTTCTCTGGATTAAGGAGACTGATGAAAGCATTTTTAATATTTGAGTTCAGGTTTGCAAGCTCCATAAAACCGACGTTTCCCGTTGCCTGCTTTGTCTTCCCCACCCCACCCCCCTTGTCAATCGTTTTTCTCCTTCATTTGCTCCACAGAAACCAGCCAAGGGCCTTCTCCAGAAGGGGGTCTCTGGCCCCCTGGCAGCTTCCCCTGCGGGACCGCCTGCTCTCCTGAGCTCTGCCGGCCCCGGATGCAGAATATAACATCTTTCAAAAATCTTGCAGAAAGTGGGGGTGGGGGGACTTACATGACATCTTTCATGTTGATGCCATATGCCTTTCAAGTAAAGACTGGTTTGACAATGTGCTGAGCAGCTCAGAGAAGAACATGTTTCAAGCCTGGAGGGGAAAGTTTTGACAATTCATTCCAGGGAAAACTGGAACCTTCCCCACCCACCCCGCCTTCGACTAAGAAGAGGTGGAAAGGAGGGAAACAGTGCCTTCCCAGGGCAGGAAGACAGTGATCTTTGTTCTTTGTTCTCCCCACATTTGTATCGCTGTTACAACACCACTTTTCCTTGCTCCTCAAATGAATGGTGGCTTTCCCAACTTTGCCTTAAATTCTGGGAGCCTTGGAATTACGACGTGTAAATAGGCCTTTGCTGGAGCCAAGCTTATTACTTGATGCCAGGAGCTGCTCAGACCCAGTTCAACTCAATGTTCTTGGGAGACAAGGGATTTAGTTGTTTGTTTGTTTGTTTTTTAAAGAGTGCTGATCAGGCCACCCTGCTTCTGTTCTGAGCTTGGGGTCTGAGATCTGATTGGGCACTTACTTACACCATACCAGGTAACTGTTTAGCCTTATTGTCATACCAAAAGTCCCCCTGGCTTCCAGGCAAAGCATCACGTTGAAACAATAAAAACCATCTGCCACCAAATGCCTCACTCTGACATTTTCCATCCCTTTTCATATCCAATTGCATCACCATCCACAGGATAATTGTTTTCAGATGGTGACAATGCACTAAGTGACACACTTAGTGACAGATGGGTGTGTATGTGTGTACATGTGTATTTTATGGTCAGTTCTACACTGTCCTTTGTAAGAGGGCACAGTAAATGTCATCTCCAGGTACAACAATGTGAAGAGGCTGGCTGACACAGAACAACCAACCAGTACCATGAATCATGCAAGAAGTTGTCCCTCTAATGGAGTACAGATGAACCAAAATGATGAGTAGACTTTAAAGTGTGAGTCCACTATTTTTCTCAGTGGGGATGCCTAACAATTTTAGTATTTATAACATTAATGACAGCTAATGTTTCCATTTTAAATATGATGCTTTTTATAACAAGAAGAACTAAAATATCTCATAGCATTTCTCTAGAAGAATCGGAAAGCTAATATACTTTGTTCCAGGAACTGCTTTCTCAAAAGTTACAGTATTTAATCTTAACAATAGTCTCACCGAAACCGGTTTGGCTCAGTGGATAGAGCGTCAGCCTGTGGACTGAAGGGTCCCAGGTTCGATTCCGGTCAAGGGCATGTACCTTGGTTGCGGGCACATCCCCAGAAGGGGGTGTGCAAGAGGCAGCTGATCGATGTTTCTCTCTCATCGATGTTTCTAACTCTCTATCCTTCTCTCTTCCTCTCTGTAAAAAAATCAATAAAATATATTTAAAAATAAATAAATAAACAATAGTCTCATGAGTAGGTATTATAAGTTAAATGAGGCTCCGAGCGATTGTCTCACTTACCCGAGATTATTCATCATCACCACCATGATTGTCATTCTCGTTATGGTATCTACTTTTTATTGGGCACCAACTTAAGGCTAGGGGCTATTTGCAATACTTTATAAGCAGAATTTCTAATCCTACAAATAACGCTGCATGGTAGGTATTTTGACTATCACTTCATAAGTGAGTAAACTAAAATTCAGAAATTCATCAACTTGCCCCAGCATCAAGGTTAATAAGTGGCGGACTTGAGATTCACATCCATGTCAATGACTTCTGAGGCTCATGGTGCGTTGATTTTAAAATATTTCCACAGCCCTGGCCGGTGTGGGTCAGTTGGTTGGCCATCGTACCATGCACCAAGGGGTTGCACTGAGGGGATTGGATTCAATCCCCAGTTGCGGGGGGGGGGGGCATGAGAGAGGCAGTTCAATCCATGCTTTCACATGGATATTTCTCTCTCTCTCTCCCTCTCTTTCTAAAAATCAATAAAAATATTTTTTAAAGTTTTTTTTAAATAATAAAATATTTCCATAAATTGTTTCATACTCCTCCTCCAAAAGTTGGACATTGATAGTTCTCCCCTTACAAGTATGTTGTATTTAGTAACTCACTTTTATTTAAGAGAATATGGTGGAAGAGAAGGTATGTGACTTCCAAATTAGGTCAAGGCATTGTGGCTTCCTGCCTGCTCTTCCTCTGTTCTCTCTCTGGGGGAGTCCAGCTGCCATGGCATGAGGACACTAAAGCAGCCCCATGGAGAGGTCCAGGTGGCAAGGAGCTAAGGCCTCCTGCAACTGCCATGCAATGGAGCCGTGTTGGAAACAGATCTTCCAGCCACAGGCCAGTCTTCAGATGACTGCAGCCCAATCTGACATCTTGCCTGCAGCCTCATGGGAGACCCTGAGCCAGAACCACCCAACTCAAGCATGCCGAAAAACTGTAAGGTAATAACTATTGGTTGTTTTAATCTGGAGTAATTTGTTAAGCAGCGATAGATAACTAATACATATTACCTAAATCATAGTACTCAAAAGCAGCTCCATTTGTGTCCAGTGGCATACAAAACTAAGTGAAACAAGAAAATAAAAGCCCTGTTCCATAATTTTCTAGACTTCACATATTTAAAAATATTTACCAAGTGCCCTGAAACTCAGGACTGGTCACCAGGCCTGTACAGAGAATCACAAAGAGCTGAAGTTGACTATCTGTGGTTGAACCAGTTTCCCATGGTCCAAACCAAAGGCACAAAACAGTTTTGACTTCTTGAGTTGGAGTTCCAACCTTCTAAAGTTCTAAACAACGAAGAGGAATGTCTCAATCCCTTAGTCCTGTGATGTTATGGAGATACTTTGTATTGGGCTGATGCCACTTGACCGAGAAGCTTGGAATCTGACCACCAAAATACCTCCAAGGCGTTTTTGATTGGTTGAAGTTTTCCCCAGGATGAACTAAATGACCCCAGCAGGTCTCTCAAACTCCCACTGAAGCCTGAGGAAATTTGGGGATATTCAGACATCCTACACTCAAGAGTGAGTGTCTCAGTGTTACCTTTGCTCCTCAGGGGCCAAGCCCTTCATAAAAACACTGAAATCGCCTGAGAAATGTACACTCTGCAAGTGAATTTACTACCACAGACACTGAATCCAACATGGTGCAGCCAAAAAGTTCAAAGAGCCTGGACAAGGTCCCAACCTTTATCAGGATTTTTGAGACATCCAAACTCATTCTTCCAGTCCCTGTTTTTCTAGTTGCTTAGAAGTTCTTGCACGGAAGATTAAAAATGTGAAGATTTTGCCTCTTTATACAACTGCAAATAAAATCTTCCCAAGAGAAGGTCTCCTTGATGAATAAACACATGACTTTCATTTGCTTGGCTCTGCAAAAGTGCTTTTAAAGTAATCCAGGCGAAATCTCCATGGACCGCGACTTGCAGGCTGCCCACTCCCCAGTCCTAGCATGAGGGTAACATACACCACGGTTTTTCCCTTCCTCTTTTTAATCAAATGCATTACAGCATGCTATTACTCCTGGGGCTGTGTTTCTCCAGATGGTTTTCCAGCTCCACCGTAGGTCCACTCAGAAGGAAATAGAACAATGTTTCCCAGTTTAGTACCTTAAGTCGATTTCTTTTCCCCAGGCCTCTGTACATGCTGACATCACTTTTCACTAAACGCCAAAAGGACTGAGTTTGTATCATGGCAGACTGGGTCATGTGGGTCTGGAATTATGCAAAAGTAAAGTAGCCTCTCTCCTCCTTGGAGGGACAAGTTGAATAACCTAAGACCAAAACAAGACCTTGAACTTCCTTTGTACTAGATTCATAGTGGCCATTCAGTAGATTCACTCAATCCGTAGTACATACCCATGTAAGTTTTTTTAAATCATTCTGTCCCGTTTGTATCTATATTGGCTTGACAGTCCTATGGTGGCACAACTAAAATAGCTGCCTGCTCATGTTTCATGCACCCGACACCCTCCACACCAGCAGCTCCAGGTTAGTGCCCAGTCAAAGTTCATGTCTGGGTTCTCTGTAGGATGACCACAGGGGGAATGTAGAGTTAAGATTGTATTACATTGTGTTTTCCATGAAACGCTTACACGTTGGGGGCTCCTCAGAGAGAATATAGAAGATGCTGGATGAGATATAGTCATCAATCTGATTCTGAAATCCTTCAGGGGTAAAGCTGACATCCAAATATTTCACATCCCTTGAGAGCCTGCATAAAATCTGCATTATCCTATAAAGGATGGGACATGCTTGGAGCAAAAACCCTCTCCCTCACTCAAGCAGCCATTATTCACCTTTCAGCAACTGTCTACAGCCAGACCCCATGGTGAGGGATGCTTGATGCAGGGCCTCGATGAAGAATAACACCCAGGTAGGACCCACAGCCCCTCTGCCCATCTGATGCCTATTCTTGGAAGCAGAGAAGCAGCAAGAGTTCTGCAGTTCAATTAAACTAATATTATTTGTCACTTGCTATGTACTCACTGTGGAGAGCATTGGCACTCAGAGACAAGACCATGATTCCTGACCTAAAGGAGGTCACAGTCTGTGCAGGACAAGGGGAGAAGGGTGGAAGTGGCTGAGAAAGATGGAGATGGAGAAAAATGCAGGTCCAATAGAGCAGCAGGGGCTGGAGTCCTCCTCGTCAAAGCTCAACGTGACCCGATCCTGTCCACAGTAAATACAGACAAACTCAGGTCTGGAACTCAGGACACAATCAGGAAAGCTGCCATCATTATACTACGGTGGCCAAAGTATGTACTGCTGGGTATTTCTCCTTCATAACATTCATAATATTTACTGCAAGTAGCATCAGTATTTTTCTTGCTCGTATCTTGCTCACCGTTGTATCCCCTTTGCCTAGCATAGTTCCAGGTCTATCATTTGGTGCTTAAGAAAATATTTGCTAAGGGAAAGCTTATGAGAAAATTGGAGGAGGAAAGAGACTATGTCTTATGCAAATATAAGAATATCGTGCCCGGGAGAAGCCACCAGCCCCTTCCCCCAGCATGCAGATGCCAAGGATGTAGCATTTCGCAAATCAGACTTACTCTACAAGCCCTTTCTTCAAGCCTGAAATTTCTCACCAAGATTACTACTATAGGCAGCAAAACAGGAATCTGCCTTGAAGCAAACATACTCTACTAAGTATTATTTATCTCCCCAGGACGCATTCCCCAGTTAGTTCTCCTCTTGGATTTTTACTCCTGAGGCTTTATTGTCGAACTGTTTTCTATCCATAAACAATCTGTGTTCATTTCAAAGGCTCCAGCTATCTGTGACCACTTGAGAATTATAATAAAACCCAGCTCCTGACTCTGGCACCTCCGACTTCCGCATGCTCTCCTTGTGATGTGGCTAACTGAGAGCAGTGTGGAATTGCTCCGGATTAGGTTGTGAGCCTAATCCAGAGCAATGTGCAAGTGGTCTTCTAGGAAGTGGAAGGACCTGAAATAGGGGTGTGTCACATTTTGAACATGCAGAATAAGCTGACACATGAAGCTTCCTTTGGTTGCAGATGTGCTCCTTGAAGGCAAATGACATAAATTCCTCATCTTTGTGGGGACAGTGCCTCACACAGCACTTGGCATAGAGGAGGCCCTCAGTAAATGTTTGATGATCTGAGCTGCGCATGTACCACTACTACAAAGATTCTAGAAGCATTATGCTGCAGAACCAATGTGGCAAACACTTGAGATCAAATGAAAATTTTCACTCCTGAAGAGCTGAGACTATGCTACAAGGCTATCCAGCAACTGGTAGAGCTGAAAAATTTATAAGCTTCCCAACAAGTAAGTTTAAGTTCCAAAGAGTATTGAGTGCCTTATCACATACACCCCTACTCACACACATACTCATGGGCACTCAGTGAAGAGCTCATGAATGAATGCTTTAAGAACAGATGTTTATGTTTACATGTTTACAACATGTAATCAGGTTGACAAATTTGTTCTCCAGATGAGTTAATATATGTAAAGTACTCAAAGGTGCCTGACATATAGAAACCATGCAATGTATTATATATTTTTTATTATTACCACTATTACTTTGCTTGTTTTTATTGTCTCAGCCTCCTCTTTCTGGATCTTTTTTGGGCTTGTTTTTTGTTTTTGCTTTTATTTTGTACTTCGTATTAGTTTCTATTTCCCTCCCAGGTACCCAGTTACAGGTTTTCTCTATCGCCTACCATTAGCCCTATTTTCCTATCTTTCCTTTTCCACATGTATGAATGTATATGTGAATAAAGGTCATAATTTAAGGTAATAACCCTCCCAGAGATATTTGCCTTTTAGTATTCATCTATGCCAAAGAGGATACACTGATTGAAGAATTTCTGACATTGACTAATGGGTTTATGAGTATATCTGGGAATCACTTATTTTTTTTTTAGTATTCCTAATCACATTGTGATATTAGCACACCTTACATATCAGATCTGTCTTTAAAAGTTGTCACAAAGACCCAGATTTTGGCAAAAGCTAATAATTATCTAAATTCCCTATGTTAGCTAAAATTAAGTTCTATTTTAAAAAAAATAAGAAACATTTGCCTTTCTCCAACCCAGTTCCAGCCTTGCTCTGAGTTGCATCTCCTCCACAATCCTGGGTAGCCTGTGCCCTCTTTAGATGACTTTCCCCAGCTCTCCCATTGTGGTAATATACAGGGTTGGCAAAAGTTTATAGATGTTTGTATGGAAAATAATACAATAATTAAGAATAATGCAATAATAAACTGTTTCTCATACTCATACCACCACTATAAACCTACTTTTGCCCACCACAGTAGATGTGATGAAAAAGAGAAAAGTTAAGTTCTTCACCACTGACACCAAGATTTCCTTTAAGAAGCAACTGTAAATGTTAAGTTAAACACTTTGATAAAGACTGAGGTCAAAGACTTGTAAGCATCACTGGACCTGGGCTTAGGCATTGGAGGAGAATGCTCTGGATAATGACAGGAGGTGAACTGGAGCTCCCAGACAACCTGGAAGAGGAAGGGTATGAGACCTAGCGAGGGAGAGACAGAAGAGGAAGGAAATGAGTTTGTGCTGGTGGGAGGCTGGGCACTAGATGATGCAGTCTTGCCTGTGACCACTCCACCCAACAATTTTCTTTTTCCAGAAAGTCAAACTCATGAAACTTCAGTGTAAGCAATGAGGACACTTCTCATCATGGAACCAACAAAGCTGTTTCCTGTTGGGAACAAAATGATGGCATCAAACTCAGCAGGTGAACAAAGCCAGGAGAAAGTTAGGAGAATTATTTCAATTAATTGTAGAATAGCTACTTCTGATCAAATGTCAACTAATTTCTTCTTTCTCCATCATCTCCCTACAAAATATCATATCCATTCACATCATTGATGGGATTTCTCTTTCTTGTAAGTATTATAAATCAAACCTCAGAAGACCAAGATGGGTAGATAAGAGATCAGGAGCCCCATTGGAAAATAAATCTGTCCAAGAAGCAAGAAATGGAACCCTTGACATTTAAAAAATCACAGAACATTATTCAGCCTTAAAAAAGTAAATTCTGCCATTAACGGCAACATGGATGAGCCTGAAGAACATTATGTTAAGTGAAATAAGCCAGACACAGAAAAACAAATACTGCATGATTTCACTTATATATGAAATCTAAAATAGTCAAACTCATAGAAGCAGAAAGTGGAACGGTGATTTCCAGGGGCCTGGGAGCAGGGGAGGGGCCTTTGAGGAGAAGTGGAGATGTCGGTACAAAGTCTTAGTTCTGGGGATCTAATGTATAGCAGTGTGACTATAGTTAACAACACTGCATTGTATTCTTGAGATTTGCTAAGGGAATAGATGTTAAGTGTTCTCACCACAAGAAAAAAAGAAAGTGGTGATGAATGTGCTCATTAGCTTGATTGTGGTGATTATTCTACAATGTATATGTATATCAAAATGTCATATGCTTTAAATATTTGTCACACACACACACACACACACACACAATCACATAAAACTGTGAAGGCAAAACTCACTGGATAATTAGCAGAGAAACCTCGTGGGGAGCATAACATTTTCATGTTAGATGATTCACACGATGCAGAGTAAGAGCTTGAAATGGAAAAATATTAAACTAGCAGGTCAGTCAGTCCTTCCATACTGGTCGCCAGCATTTACTTCAGTTCCAGTAAAACAGTAGGCTCAAGTATTTTCCTTTTCACTAGGTTAAAGAATGTGAGTAACATCTGTGGCGTGTGTTGATACTTGTTGAACCAAAAGCTCAGAAATGCCATCCTAAAATAAATAAGACTTGGGGGGGACTCTAGTTGCTGGACAACCCCAGATTCTGGTTCATCTGAGATTTAGCAAATCAATGAAACAAAGTCCCTGACCTTCCCCACCCCTAATTTTCAGAGGATGAAAAAGGTATCTCGTATAATTCTACACCCTTGGGTATCAAGGCACAGAAAAAAATAAGTATTTAAATTTGCTGGGGAGAAGGGTGAAACTTATGAAACTATTTAATGGAATAAAACATTCTGTGAGAACTGTAGGAGGCCATAATTGCCAGAGTGCCTTTACTGCTGCATCATGGAACGGTATTTAGGAGAAGGGCTCAGATTCAAAAGAGAGGAGTAGAATCACTTCTGCAAGCAGTGATGAGGGTTTCATTTTCCTTGAAGAAAGGTGGCAGAGGAGGAAATGGTAGCCCTGGAAAGGCTTCGCTGTGCAAGATGGAGGAGCTGCTAGCAGACTCATAGCTAGGGAAGCAAAAAGAAAAGTCATTGTTCTCTTTGAGTATGTTCCCCAAAAGTGTTCAGATACCATACTGTGTGGTTGGTGTTGGACCTATGATAAAAAGATAGTGTGGCAAAGACAGTGATAGGAGATTCTAAGACCCACAAAGAAGGTAGTCAAAGAGAGCACTCATGTCTGAGCCTGGTTCCCACCAGCCCCAGGTGTCCCAACTCTCCCCCTGTTCACAGTAGAATGAAGGAGAAAAAAAAGATAAAACAGAGGATTATAATACAAATGTGGTCACTCCAGGGATCTGTAGTGAAGTACCTAATGTAGAGAGATGAGTATGGGTCAGGGGTTAAGAGAAGACCTTTCGAATTGGGGGTAAAATATATAGGACTTAAATAGAGAGTAAAAGTTAGGACACTACTAGGTTCTATTAATCAAAAAGATCTTCTAAACAGAATAAAGAGGCCTCAGTAACAAACATTAATAGACTACTTCCTGGACACTCTTAGAGAGCCAGCTTTTTAAGAGCTATGCAGCTATATCAGGCAGAGTGTGCTCGGAGGAGCAGAATCACCAGGAGTGATACACAGCAAGGGCTTCGTTACTGAACTTGACCATACACAATTATGAGAACTTATTAAACAGTCCATGTAAGTCTATTGTTGTGTATGGCATTGGCTCTAAAGCCAGCAGGGAAAGCAGGTGGAAAAGAAAGGAAGTGGGAGAGAATAAGGACAAACGGGAACCCCTGACAATTATCTGAAACCCCAAATTCAAATTAAATGATGTGACTCTGGTGCCTTTTGCCACAGAGTGAAATACATACTTGGCTGAGAAGATGAAGAAGCTGGAGGATAATCCAGGTAGATGAGCAGCCACATGTGAGAACTGCAGCAAAGCTCAGCACCAAGCTTCTGGGGGTGAGGACACTGCTGGGTGTCACCTCCATCTCCTACAACAGTGGCCTCGCCAACTTGGAACTATTCAGGTGGAGAATTCTGGGAAATGTAGTTCCATTTTAACTAAACATGTACACACACACACACACACACACACACACACACACACACACACACACAACTAATCCACAAGAGCAGCTCCAGGAAATAATGACAAATGTCAGCTGTGCTAGTTACAGACCTGTTACTCTAATGTTTGATCTGTGCACATCCCATTCATTCCATTTGACTAACTGCTCCTTTCTTCATTTGTCCATGAAGAGCAAAACGGAGGGAGAGCAGTGGTCAATTTTCTATAAACACGCGATTTTACAAGGGAAGAGACTGGCAAGAGAGGCTGAAATAAAATCTGGGGAAATGTATGCTGCTTTGGGGATGACACAAAAGAAGCTCATCATCATTCCCTCCTCCATAGGTCTCAGCCAGAGTAAGTGCCCAGAGAATCCACCTCATGGATTTCCGAAATTGCCAAGTGAAGTGCATCTTTGTCTCTTGAGACTGTCCTGCTTTACAGGAAAAGAATTAAAAAGTGAGGACCACATAAGTACTACACTAATTATGAGCTGGAATGTGTCAGCCAGAAATAAGTTACAAGCTGGCCAGAGCCTGCAAACTCTAGTTAGATGTTTAATAAAGTTCAGGCATGCAGCCGCGAGCACTCCTGGACGCTTGCCACCTTTTATTATGGTGGCGCCTGGCAACATGCTTGTAGTTAGGAATCTGTCAGCCTTTCCATTAGAAACTCCATCTTTTCAGGACTCTCTAAATCTCTTTTTTTTAAATCACATAAATTAGAAACTTGTATGTAGCTTGTCCAAAAATGAGAATATTTTGTGGTGGTTGTCATTGTTTTGTTTTGCCTTTCAGATTTGAAGAACCTCAATCTAGTTCTGTCATTTACTGTACAATTTTTTTTAAAGAAGAAGTAGAAGAAAACCAGAAAAGGCAAAGTTAATAGATAGGTCATTGGTTTGGTTCCAATTTTTCCTACAGAAATGACCTGCTCTTTCCTTTCTGAAAAAGGAAAACACACTATAGCAAAGTGTTTTGTGTCAAGATAAAATCTGTCCTTAGGTAAGTCCAAAGATAAGAAAATGTAGCTTTCCATTTTTTAGCTTGGTATGAGATTGTTAGCCTGGCAACACAAAAGAAGTTAGAGATCAGTTTTATGTTTCAATATAGTATATTCTTCAGAAGCAATCTCCATTGGAAAAAATCCATATCCAAATTGGAAATACTGGGTTAAACAAGAGAACTTGCAGTAATTCCTCAGTTCTGATTGAAAGATACATTATGAATTTAACAGCAGCTATTCAGAAGGAAAGAAAAGAGGGGAGGGGAGAAGAGGAGAGGAGAGGGAAAGGAAGGAAGGGGAGGGGAGGGGGAAAGGGAAAAAGGAAGGAAGGAATCACCTACATAAATATACTCACTGGTGTTAAGATGCCAATTTAAGGAATATATACATTTGAGAGAAGGATGAAATATCTTAGAATAAGGAAATAGGGCATATCATTCATTATTATTTACAAAACACTTTCAACCAAATTTTGCCGAGTCCTTCTTCTCTCCCTAGATAAAATACCAGGCAAATTCCATAACATTTCTAGTTATTTTTCAAGTTTCAAAAAACCAGTTATTTGTAAAACCAAACTGCCAAGATCTGCTCTGATTTGAAATATCTCTCCCTTGCCCTAGCGTGGGCTTGAACCAGTGTGGAAGTCTGCAGAGGGGGAAACGTGTGATGAGTGCTCTGTGATTGTTTTTACCCTGCTCTTTCTCTTCTCTTCTCTTCTCCCCTCCCCTCCCTCTGCTGCTGCTGGCTGTTCCAAGTATGGAGTGTGCTGAGGATTCGGAGAGAAAGGTCCTATTATTAGACCCAGGACAGTCCTGGCTTACCTTGGGAGCACCAATCCTGCCTGTTGTCTAGGGTATTTCTAATGAAATGTTTGTTACTAACAGTTATGTGAAATTCACCAGGAGGGGTGTGGTAGACCTCCACTCTCTACTTCAAGCTCCTGGCATGGTTTTGCCTGGTAGCTGGGAGAATCAGGGAAAGAAGGCAGAGTTCCTTATTAATGTGTGGTTAAATCTGAGCAATGACCATAATGACAGCCCCCTTCCTATACCTTACCTTTTTCAGATATGAAGTGATACCATTTCTTTGATCAGGACAACATGTGGGGATGCCCCTACTGGCATCTTGGTATACCAGGCAGCTGTGCTGTGGCCCGTGACATAGCCTTCAACATGCTGGAAGCTATGAGGCTGCCAAGTGCGAGGATTGAGGAGAAAGGTGGGAAATTGTAGGCCACTTGCATGTGAAGTATGTGTGAGACACAGGGCTGAGAAATCCTGCCATGTGGAGAGTGGTGTGAAAGCTTTTGCAACAAATGTTTTTCATTTGCATAATTCTGCAATTATTTATTTTATTCTTTGATAAGTAAATATATTCTAGATAACAAAAGCCAGATTTCTCACTGTTGAAGAAAGAAGTTAAAGGAAAAGAAGAAAGTAGAATGAATTTATGTTTTGGATTGTTGCTGTAACAAGTTGTCACAAACTAGATGGGTTTAAACAACAAAACTTATTTATCTCATAGTTTTGTAGGTTAGAAGTTCAACATGGTCTCACTGGACAAAACTCAGAACTATGGTCACTTCTGGATACTCTAGGGAAGAATCCATTTCCTTACTTTTCCTAGTTTCTAGAAACTACCCATAAATCAGGGCTCACGGCCCACCCCTTCCTCCTCCTTCAAAGCCAGAAAAAGTGGGAATCTTTCTCACATTGCATTCCTCTGACCTCTCCATTGTCACATCTCCTACTCCGACTCTCTTCTCCTGACTCCCTCTTCCACATTTAAGGGTCCTTGTGATCCTGGGTTTGCCCAAATAACCCAGGATAATCTTCCTATTTTAAGGTCAGCTGATTAACCTCCTTCATTCTATCTGCAACCTAATTTCCCATGGACATGTTACCTAACATATTCACTGATTCTGGCAATTAGGACCTGGACATCTTTGTGGGACTATTATTTTGCCTTCCACACTGTCCTAATAATAAAAAGAAAATAAATAAAAGTAAGAAGTTGTAGACAGAGCTGAAAGAGCTAAAGAAAATGAGCTTACATCTTTATAATTACACTAGAGGCCTGGTGCATGAATTCGTGCATGGGTGGGGTCCCTCTGGGTGGCCTGCAGGGATCAAGCCGAAACCCACAGTCCAATGCCGCCTGCAGCTCCTACTTGCCACTTCTGCTCATCCCAGCCCCACTGTGCCTGCCATGGGAGCTCACACCCAATCAGTCCAGATCAGAAAAGGTTCACACTGAGGCAGCAGCGATCGTCAGCCATGAGCCCTACATCTGGCACCCTCCCAAGGGGAGTGGCCTGTGGGATCAGGCTGAAACCTGCTCTCTGACATCCCCCGAGGGGTCCTGGATTGCGAGAGGGCGCAGGCCAGGCTGAGAGACCCCACCAGTGCACGATCAGGCTGGGGAGGGGCCACGGGAGGGCTCCAGGGCATGTCTGACCCATCTCGCTCAGTCCTGATCGGCTGGACCCCAGCAGCAAGCTAACCTACCGATCGGAGCATCTGCCCCCTGGTGGTCAGTGCACATCATAGCAAGTGGTTGAGCAACCTTAGCATATCATTAGCATATTATGCTTTGATTGGTTGGTTGGTTGTTCTGCCATTTGGTCTATTTGCATATTACCCTTTTATTATATAGGATATGGAGAAAGCATAGAGCTCTGATTAACAACAGAATATATTTGATGCCATTATCTTAAATCAATGAGCCTTTTGAATAGAAGACTTGATCAACCAGATTTCAGAATTCTGCCTCCATCTACCAGTTGTGTTAACTTCAGCATAGCTGGCATATATCCATTCTGGGGCTCAGATTTCTCACTTGTTAAATGGAAATTATATAATCACAGGGTGATTGTGTGGAATAACATGGACAACATATATGATTTTATAAGGTAGTGACATTAATAATAACAACAAAGTAGACTTAATACCAAGTGCTATGGCAAGAGCTTCAGCATTATCTCTTTAATTCTCACAACAACCTAATGAGGTAGTACTTATTTTACCTGTTTTTCTTATGGGGCTCAAAAAGACCGAGTAATTTTCCCAGTTGGTATATAATATAGCCAGGATTGGAACAGTTTGTATCACTCCAAAAGTCTCTACTATTAGCCACTATGACATCAGATATAAATGTAAGTTATGAAAACTAGTTTTAGAGTAATTCATTCTCTTACGGAAAAAAGACGAAAGCCTTGAAATGAATCTGTTCCCATCTGACACAGCTATTGGAAACTTTCTGTTACAACCTACCACCCTGGTAGGGAGAGCTTCGTTTTTAAGCCACCTTTAAGGCTCTGTACAGAATAAGGTAACACAATGAGCCAGTATTTATTTGCTTCTGAAAGGGCTGTGGACAGAGACGCTAAGGGTTCCATCCAAGGAGCTCTTGGTTCCGTCACACTCCCTTCGCCCATGTAGTTCTCTACCCAGATCAGACACGTGGTTTCTAGTCTAGACTGAATCTGCATTATACACTTCATATTGTTTCCCAGAGCACTCTTTTCAAACAACAAACAAGCAAAAAATTGTTTCTGTTTTTCCACTTTAAGAAAAATGTTTAAAAGCTTTCCCTATGTGCGCAATGTCTGTATGGTGTCTCTAGTAAATTATTTTCACATGTTGTCTGCCAGATCCACCGAATTTGCAGAAAGCACACCCTTCCTCATGCCTGGGATGACCTCTCACCCAAGAGGTCAGTACCTAAAAGGCAGTATGAGCCAACTGCGTTGTGTGCTCCATTACCCATGAGATTATGAGTAATTGTGGGTAATTGCTACAGCAAATGAGTTATAGTTAATTACTAGTGTGGTCTTAATCCCAGCACCAAGTGAAAGCAAAAATGCTCATTGACATTTCACTCTGTACTATAATGAATACAGCTTGCAGTTTTAGTTGATGCCAAAACATTCACTATTATGAACAGTCTGAAATCCCAAGGGAATCAGATAACTGAGTGGTTAAGCATGTAGGATTTTTCGTTCCCCACTTTTAATTTACTGCCAGGTATTTTTAAGGGCAACTCAACTTCCTTTTTACCCTAGGCAACGGCATGGGCTTTCTGCTAAAGTTTGCAAATGTTAAGAGTCACCTGACTCTAGAACCTGCTAAAAATAGCATATTGTAAGTATTTAAGGCATCATTTGTAAGGATAAAATAAAATAATAGATTATGAAGTTCTTTAGAAAAAATGAAAGCTCAATGCAATTATAAGGTATCATTATTATCCTCTTATAACTGTGATCTAAATTAAACACTCACTCAGCAACTAATACTTATGAAGTGCTCCATATAAAATATAATTTGTTAATTATTGCCTTTAATGTCAGTGATAATCAGTACATACCTGGGTAAGTGTAAAATGTGGCCTTTTTTGAACTAGTAATCCAAGAGTATTTCCTCTCATCCCCTAAATCCATATTTCAATTGCTCTGATTTGGCCATGCTTTCAGTCTCTTAGGAAAGAGTTCCCTTTGAGACTGATAACACAGATGGAGATAGGAGCTTGGACTTCGGGTCTTCTGATAAGTAGCTTAATGCCCCTGGGCAAACTATGTAATCATTTGAGTCATAGCTTTCATATCCTCTAAAATAGGGCTGATAACTTACATCTAAGAATATTGTCAGGATAAAGTGAAAGGAAAAGGAAAAAGCACTTTGGAATGTTAAATGTACATGAAATCAAGACTTATATGAACAATAGAGTACACTATAACAACATTAACAGTTTCATCGTGAAATGAGGACATTTAGCTTTTCTCCCCATCAGAACTGCTCTAACACCACATTCCTATATTTAAGGGTTTGGGCAAGGGAGAAAATGTTGTTTGAGCTGTAAAACCAAATGGGAAGAAGAAGGTTGTCACCAATTTTCCTCTGATTTGAGCCCAAAGGAAGGATGGTATAGGGAGCTGCACATATCCAAATGTCTTTGAATTTGGTTTGCAGCCAGCACGGCCTCACTTTATCTAGATGTCTCCCTGCATTCTGAAATGAGTGCTGTTCTCCAGGGAGACAAGGGCCTCAGTCAAACAAGGAACTTCCAGGAAGAATCCCTCCATCTTAATCTTTTTCAAAAGGAGGTTTGGACTATGGTCCAGGGCCTCAAGGACCAGATGAATTTGAAGAGGAGGTGGGGATTGTAAATACAACTGTTAATCCACCCCTGCCAGCACTTCCTGTCTTTCCAGAATGCAGACATTGGGGAACTCTCCTCTTCCTGGTGTACATAAATTTACAAATTCTACACTCATTCAGCAACTAACACTTATGAAGTGCCTGTTTGTGCAGAGCATGCTCTGGGTTCTGGAGACTCAGCAGCAAGCAAGACATTGATATTTTCTTCTAGCAGAACAGGAACCAAAAGGAACAAATCCACAAACAACAACAAAAAATCAGGTTATAGCTAATCCTTTCCAAGTTTATTAGAGTAGGACTATGTGATGGACATAACTGGGTGATGAGGGAAGTCAGCCTGAGATGACATTTAACTGAATCTCAATGACAGAAGGACTAACATCCCATCTCAGTGTGCCTTCCCACGGCTTCTGTTCCTTCTTCACTCCCTCTGCTGTGGATCTAGGGTTCCCACAGTGAAGCAGCCCTCCCAATCCAGACCTTCCACTGAGCTGGCCGTCTTCTTGGCTTTTCGATTCATTCATTCAACAGACTCAAAACAGGCTCTCGCCTTTGGTCAGCACTTCCATCCTAGGTGTGGGACAACCTCAGACCAGCACCACAATGTTGGTATTGTTATGTCTGTTTTAATAATGGGGCTCAGAATGTTGGTATTATTATGTCTGTTTTAATAATGGGGCTCAGAAATAATAACTATAACAATCACCACTATTCATCAGGTGCTACTACATGGCAAAATCTAACAGACCCAAGTGAAGGATCAATGGCCATAATGGTCACCAGAGGCTTGGGACCAGGGGCCTTCTTCATTTCCTGGGCTACAAAATCTGCAGGGATTCTGTGCACCCAAGGGAAAGTGATAAAAAGCCAAAATCAATTGATATGTGTCTTATGTCAACTGTGGCAGAAAGGGATTGACCCAGATTCATTATTATTTTTAAAACACATTTTATATGTAAACTCCTTCAGGTTTTGAGGGTTAGGTTTTATTTTTTAGTTTTGTTTTATTTTGGGGTTTTTTTGTTTTGTTTTGTTTTGTTTTGTTTTGGGTTTTTTGTTGTTGTTGTTGTTGTTTTGCTTGTTTTTACCTAAAATTTTTTTTTATTTCATCCTTAAAAGATAATTTCACTGGATATTTAATTTTATATTTAATTGTCTATATCAACAATTATTTTTTTCTTTGGTACACTGAAGAATATTATTACATTTTCTTCTGGGTTTCACTGTTGCTATTGAGAAGCTAGCTGTCATTCTAGTTAACACACCTTTGTAAATAACCTTTCTTTTCTCTCTGGTTGCTTTTTCTTTTGCTGATTGCTTTCAAGATCATCTCCTTGTCTTTGCTGGTCTGCAGTTTCACTAGGATATTTTCAAATGTGATTTCCATTTAATTTCAGTTGAGATAACTTGAGTTTCCTGAATCTATTGACTGTAGTTCTGCATCAACTGAGAAAACTTCTCAGCTATTCTCTTTGAAAATTATCTTTCCCTAATTCTCTCTATTTTATCTTTCTGAGTTTTCAATTAGATACTTATTGGATCTTCTTGTCATATCTTCCATGTCTCAGCTTTCATTTATTTATATCTTTTGTATTTTCTATCCTTAGGTTTCTTGACTACTTTCTAGGTTCTGGGGACTTCTTCAGATGTATCTTCCAGTTTATTAATTTTCTTATTGGTTGTTTTCAATTTGCTATTTGCAAGCTCAGTTTATTTTATTTTAATTATTTTATTTTTATTTTTGGAAATTTTATTGGGTTTTGCTATAAAAATCTACCTCATCAATATTGATAGTTTCTTATTCCTTTACCATCCCTTCAATATCCTCATTTATTTATTTATTTAAATGTATGAAATATATTTGTTTTATAGTCTATATCTGATGATTCTGTAGTTCTTGCAAATCTGATTCTACTTTGTTTTTCTGCTGATTCTGATGTTATCCAAATTTCTTGCATGTTCAGTGATTTTTACAATTTTCTTATTGTGAGCTCATGTTCCTTAGACTGTCTATGGAAATTCTCTGAAATCTGTTTTTAAAGTACATTTCTCAAGAAAGGATCTGTTTGCTTCCACCAGTTGCCTGTAGGTACTTATCAACCCAGGACCACTTTTTACTAAATTTTTGTCTTGGAATTTTGTTAGACTACTCAGATAGGGTAGATTATGGCCTCCAAATTCACATGAACTCAGGCTTGTTTTTAAAAATTCTCAGATGAGTTTATTTGTTTCTTTTCTTTTTTTATAGCATTCAGAGCAAAGTCCAAGACAATCAAGTCCTCTTTGTGGGGTTGGACTTTCTAGTTAGCTCTCTGTATGTATCACCCTTTACGGTCCTGTTTTAAAAAAAGGGTTCTCCAATCAGACTTCTTGCTCTCTCTGGGCCCTAGACTTGGTCTCTGGACTTCCATGCTGTAGCCCATTAAAGCTAAGTGCATAGACCACCAAATATTAGCAGATACATATGGTGCAGGGTGAAGGGGGAAGAGTACTTTCTCATCATTTCTTGCTTCGGGCTACTTTTTCTACTGTTAGCTCAGTTGTGCTTTTTAAATGTTTTATTTCAAAATATATTTTATTAAGCATTTTAAGTGTTCTGCACCTGGAGGGGTATGTATATATAGAGAGAGTCTATGGTGTTTGTTATTAACCCTGTTACTTACCATCCTTCTTTCCCCTTCAGATGGTAAACACTCCAGCTACTCTATTCTGTCTCACTAGTCATTCCTGGCACACAGTCAGCATTTAACAAATGTTTGTTGTTTGAAATAAATCACTTGGCAGGACACTTATCTAAATTTAGGTTTGTTATAGAATTTATTATTCAATCGTGTCAAACTTTTATACCTACGGAACCCTTATACCAGAGATGAGTAAATACATAAATGGGGCCTAAAGATGTAGCTAGAGTTTTTTCATCTTAAACAAATCATGAAAATATTGATTTAACTCCAAATTAGGTTGATGCTTGTTTTTACCAACAATATTGTAAATTACTTATCAGCAAATTATATACCACCATTGTCACCATCCATTTCAGAGTCCAGGTGCCCATTAGAAAGATGTACTACATTTATTTTCATGATGGCTTTGCCTAATTCTTACGTGGGTATGCATCCCTTATTTATTTATTTATTTATTTACTTATTTATTTAGCTCAGATATCTTGTATTTATTTGTTTAAATTTTTTATTGATTTGAGAGAGGATAGGAGAGAGAGAAACATCAATGTGAGAGCAAAACATCAATCAGTTGTCTCCTGTACCAACCGGGGATGGAACCCACAACCTGGGTATGTGCCCTGACTGAGAATCGAACCAGCTAACTTCTTGTGCACAGGACAATGTTCCAACCAATTGAGCCACACCGCCAGAGCTGTGTATCCCATTTTTAGAAGCATCATAATACAATGTTGAAATGAAGGAAGATGTAAAAACTTACTAAAACAGAAAGAAAACCCAACTCTTTCATCAGCTCAGACCTTCCACCCCTAACCTCACATACGGCTTCAATTCAGGAGCAGGGTGCTTAATCGCCTGTGAGGCATTGCTTGGAATGTCAGTGAGCACAAAGGGCAAGGTCAGGACTGTGTGAAGCAAAAAGGACAGGTCTTGTCCAAAAGGGAGAGGCGGCCACTTACCTCCAGCCAAGTGTTTCCATGTGGAAGTGCAGGTCAGCACTGCAGAGCTCCAAACCAAGAATCCAGATTTTTATGTTAACTCTCCTAATGTTTTAAAGTTTGCATGATTCCTAAAATTATAAAATAGAACATGGAAGATTATTTTTATAGTCTTGGGATGAAGAAAAATTCCAAATAATAGAAAACTTAGAAGACAAAAAATTGGTTGGCTACATAACATTTTTATCTGCATAACAAAAACACCACAAACAAAGCAAAATAACAAACAAAATGAAGTAAATATTTACAGACAAAATGATAATTTTCTTAGTATACAAAGTGCTATTGAAAATGAGATAAATAGATTCCAATAGAAAAATATTGGCAACAAGAAAAAGAGATGGTTCCCAGAAAAGGAATTGCAAATGGTACATGAGAAGATGAACAAGGTCACCCATAATAAGAAAAATGCTAATTAAATTACTGTGAGATGCCATACTTCACTGACTAACTTGGCAAAGATCAAAGAGCTTCAAATCAAATTGTTGGCAAAGAAATGGAAAACAGACCTCTCTTACACTGTTGGGGGATTATAAATTGACTAGGGGCCCAGTGCACAAATTCGTGCACCTTGAAAGGAACTGTGGGCCACAAGGCTGCAATGAGCACAGGGGCGGGTCTCAGCCCATCCTCCACACCCCCGCCCGGCCCCTCCCACCATGGCCTCCATTCCCATCTGCCAGCAGCCCCACTCTCTCCACCGCCGCTCCCACATGCTGACGGCACCACCCCACTCGCACCCACTGACAGCGTGGAGCGATTAGGGCCGGCGCCAGCAGCAGGTGCGAGCAGTGTCAGTGCGTGTGAGTGGCAGCTGCTGCCCCAATCGCCCCTCAGAAGCAGAGGGAGGTGGAGAAGCCCTCAGGGGTGATCGGGCCAGCAGCCACCACGCATACCCACTGACGGAGCCAAGCGATTGGGACCAGCGTCGGGCGCCAGCAGCGAATGTGAGTGGCAGTCTGGCACCGGCTGCAGGTGCAAGCAGGGCCAGCGCCAGCATCAGGTACGAGCGCCAGGCAGGACCATGGTGCACAGGAGCAAAGAATTTTCAATAACCACCAGAGGCTTGCCCTGATGACAGCAACCAGCACCCCACTTTGGTCTGGTGTCCCCGCTCACCTGCTCCACCATCCCACCGCAGCCAACGCCCAACACCTACCATGTTCTGCACTCTGCTGCCTGCTGCCGATGCCCGCCATGTTCCGTGCGCACCCCGTAGTGGTCAGTGCACGTCATACTGATTGGTTGTTTAGTTGTTTGGTTGTTTTGCCATTCGGTCTATTTGCATATTAGCCTTTTATTATATAGGATAAGAGTCTACAGGAGGGCACTTGGCAGAATTTATCAAATATACTTACCTTTGACCCAGGAAGTCATTTTGTATTCAGATATACAGAATGAGTCAATAACACATGCACAGGGATATGGACTGTAATACTCTCTGTGCACACTCCTTGTCTCATGTACAAAGAAGAGGCTTTAAAACTGCTACTAAATCTTCTTGTTCACACAAGAATGTGTATGGGCTCAGGTTTGATACAACCAGTGCGATAGGCCGGAAAACATAGTGGTAAAGAGTGTGGGACCAGGAATCAGATTCCTTATTGTTTAAATAAGCAATACCACTTGCTAGCTGTGTATCATTTGGGCGAGTTATTTAGCACCATGGGACTCAGTTTGGTCATCTGAAAACCGGTAGTGATCATAGTGACTACTTCTCAGGATTATTAAAAGGCTTAAATGAATGTAATTCATGGAAAGGATTTAAAACATGTCCTTAGCCTGGCCAGCGTGGCTCAATGGTTGAGTGTCGACCTATGAACCAGGAGGTCACAGTTCAATTCCCAGTCAGAACACATGCCCAGGTTTCCGGCTCAATCCCCAGTAGGGGGCATGCAGGAGGGAGCCAATCGATGTCTCTCTCTCATCAATATTTCTATCTCTCTATCCCTCTCCCTTTCTCTCTCTAAAAAAAAAATCAATTAAAAAACATTATTTAAAAAATAAAAAAAATAAAACACATCCTAATGTGTCAAATCGTAATTTCCCAAAATGCCTATAGTGGAAGGTGGCTTCCATTCACATGCTCTTCTGCAGCGTGACTCTGCCCTCCTCCTCAAGGGGAGGAGTCTATATAGGTATCTCCACTCCCTTGAATCTGGGAAGACCCTGGATCTGCTCTGACCAAGAGAATAGGGAGAAAGTGATGCTGTACCAGTCCTAATTGTAGCCTTTAAGTGGCCTGGTAGATTTTACTTTTGTGTCATAGAATCTTTACAATAGAACAAAATGAGTATTATTATCCGAGTTTTATTATTTAGGAAACTGAGGTTTAGAGAAAATTTTAGTAATATCTCCCCCTTCTCTCACGTCCTACCCATTATCACCACCAAAACCAATGAAAGGTTGCAGTAAGGTTGACATCCCTAGGCCTTCCACTTCACCCAATCAGTGTCATTCTGGAAGGATTTCAATGACAAGACCTTCCCTCCTGGCCACCTGAGTGGCCCATCAAACTTGCTTTCCAGATCCTCTACCCTTAAGCCCCATCACAGGGGCAATAGTGATGAGGGTGAGTCACCTGAAAGTATTTCGTATGGTCTTAGAGTTGAGCGGATTGAAAACCAAACTCAAGTGATTGATACCGTTTTCCGCTGAATCCGAACACCAGTTAAATCCATAACCTTGCAGTCTTGTATGTGAATTCTGGCAACTGGCACAGTGGCAGCTAGGGGGAATGAAGAAAAACTGGAGAGGCCCAAACCTGATGTCAATTTAATTCTCACAAGAAAACAGTGAAATGGACCACATTTTACAGACAAGGAAATATTTTATAGACAAGAAAAACCTGCAAGTTTCAAACTACAAGTGGCAGAGCCAGAACTCAAACCAAGAAATTCTGACCAAAAGCCCACGCTCTAAACCAGAGTTGAGCAAACTTTCTGTGAAGGGCTTTGCAGGCCACACAGCAGCCTGGCCGGAGGACTAAACTCTGCCAATGTGGGCAAAGGCAACTGTCGATAATTCATAACAAGTGGGTGTGAATGTCAGCCAATACAACTTAATTTATGGACCCCAAAATGGGAATTTGATATAATTTTCACAGATCACTAAATCTTCTTCTTTTGATTTCTGAAAATGAGCTGTGAGGCATACAAAAGCAAGCATTGCTGTGGTTGCCATCTCCTGCTCTTAGCCATGTGATATTGTGTATGCAGAACTGAAACTAATCTTTGGAAATGGGTCCATAATTCCTTGAAAATGTATCCATGAAAGATTCTTTCTATGTAAATGTAGCATGTGTTTATGCTCTGGCTTACAGCAATAGGTCATCATATGCCAGGGATGGCAGAGCACATTTTGAAACTGTCCACATAGGCCACATGTTTGGCTCTATAGCAGGGGTCCTCAAACTACGGCCCGCGGGCCACATGCGGCCCGCCGAGGACATTTATCCGGGCCGCTGGGTGTTTTTGCCGCCGCTGCCTGTCCTGCTTAGCAGCCGACTTAGCCGTGTGCATAGGAATTTGTTCATAGTTTTTTTTTTAAACTATAGTCCGGCCCTCCAACTCTCTGAGGGATAGTGAACTGGCCCCCTGTTTAAAAAGTTTGAGGACCCCTGCTCTATAGAGGACAGATATTCAGGTATTCACTTAAAACAAAACAAAACAAACAAAAAACACTGCTGACAAGAGGCCAGCTGAAATGGAGCATTCTGCAAGAAACTAAAATACAAAGAGCCAGGCATGTTTACTTTGCATCCTATAAATGATTTAAGAGAACTTTAATATGGCCACTGAGTATACTTTCGGCTTGTTAGACATTTTATTTTTTGACCAGGGAACATTTTGTAAATGGAAGACCTTGATGTGTTAGCTTAGATTCCCGAGTCAAAGGTATGCTTAAGCACTTTGGAAGAAGTTCTCTCTGACCGCTCTGCTCGCTGCTGCCACTTTCACCAATGTACATTTCTCCGTGGTCACTAAAACTCAGACATCAACAATATAAAGAAAGACTCAGTGTCTACCACAAACTCCACATCTGCTTTCAAGAAAGGCAGGGAAGGCAGAATGAGGTGCAGATGAGAGTCAGAAGCAGCTTAAGATTTGGTCACAGAAGTAAGATACTTTCAACTCAAGTGTAAGCAGAATCTCATTACCATCTTCATGTAAGTGGCCAAGAGTGTTGAACTTTTTAGAAAGCCTGCACAAACCCACCATGATTAGCTTTATCACAGGATATCAGGTTAAAAAATGTATATCCCTCATCCCCTAGAAGGGGAGGCTTGTGATTTATGGGGGGAAAAACTGCACCTTAAGAGGTAAATATGTCTTCTCTCAATTCTACTCGATTTTTGTTGGATTTCCAAGATAACCTATATTTATAAAAGAATTTTGAAGATTTGTTTTCTATTTCCTAAACTATATAGACTATAGTAAAAAGGAGTAGAAATTAGCAGAATGGGGATGAAGGGAGTTGGTTGAGAAATCATGGTTGATAGAAATTATTGGGAGCAATTCATTTCAAAGGTTTGATACTGAATTTGTACCAGGTATTCAGATGAATGGAGGTAGGACTGGTGTGGAAGACTGAGGCTTCGCTCTTGGTTGTATATACATCTGTAGAACTTAATTATTGCAATAAGCACTTTTAGTAATTAAATAAAGCAATAAAAATGGAAGAATTACATTAAAGAATTACAACCATGAGTTTTGTGAGTTCCAAGATGATGGAAGTCACATTTGACTATGCAAGGAAAGGGAAGTGGAAGAGGCAAGTCAGGAAATTCTCCAGGAGGATGTGACACTTGCAATAACCCTTTGACGATCAATAAGATTTGACAGGGTGAAGAGGGCGTCGTCTGCCAAAGAAGTGAACAAAGGCATGAGGGAAGGAGTGCTCTGGCCATGGCAAAGAAAGGGTCTGCCAGATGTTCCTCAGGCTTATTCATTTTAGAAATGTGTCTGCAAGGCTGATTCAGTTGTATGGACACAGACAGACATCACGAAACAACCAGCTGTAAAAGATGCTTAGCTACTTACCAGCACAGATTGCAGCTTGCAAGAAAAATAACAAAAGAAGATAAAGAATAACATTTCTATTATACTCATATAAATGCCAATGATGTTGGAGCATCTTGAAGAATTCTAGTCACACCTGCTTAATGCTTCACAGCAGAATAACCAAAAGTGGATCAATCCAGCCCTGGCCAGGTAGCTCAGTTGATTAGAGCATCCTCCTGATACGACTAGGTTGTGGGTTCAATCCCCAGTCAGGGCACATACAAGAATCAACCAATGAATGTATAAACAAGTGGAACAACAAAATCAATGTTTCTCTCCCCTCTCCCCCCCCCCCTCTTCTCTCTCTGTCTCTCTCAACTCAATTTTTTTATAAAGTAGATCAATCCAGAGACCTCAGTTTCCACATTAATTACCAGCCAAGCATTTTTTCTTTTTTAAAATATATTTTTATTGATTTCAAAGAGGAAGGGAGAGGGAGAGAGAGAGAGAAATATCCATGATGAAAGAAAATCATTCGTCCGCTGCCTCCTGCACACCCCCTACTGGGGATCGAAACTGCAACACAGGCATGTGCCCTTGACCAGAATCGAACCTGGGATCATTCAATCCTCAGGCCAGCGCTCTATCCACTAAGCCAAACCAGCGAGGGCCAGCCAAGCATTATTTCAATGCAAATGAACTTGAGCAAATCCAGCTTCCAGGTTTAACAATGGTTATTTTATTTTCCTATCAATCCAATCTATGGGTAATTCTCACTTGATAATAAAATGTCAGTTCTTGGAACCCACTCCACACCTACTGAATAGTACACCTCTATGTTTCTACAGGCTTCCAGGTGATGTTTGTGGATGACAGATGGAGAGCCACCATGTAGAATGTGCACAGCATAGTTTCATGGCATCTACTATGAATGATTCCACTATGGACAAGTCGGAGCAATTGGAGACACTTTTTCTAACTTGACCTTTCCAATCAGTCACTTCAAATTGAAGAATTTAAGGTCACATTCTTTCTAGCTCATCTATGTCCCATTAGGGACTACTTGGGCTTAAACACGCTGTTTCTATCCTTTCTGAAACCTTCCTCCTACAGTTTCTGAGAGAGTGAGGTGAAATAACTCATATAAAGCCAGACATGTCTATAAATGTGGTTGCCTCCCTCCCCTTGATTCATCTCTTAAATTTCTTAGGTAGTTTATCTGAAGAATTCCCAAGAGAAAGGTGAGACATAATTGCAGGTCCTTCAAGTGGTGCTGCAGTGAGTGGCTGGAGGAAATGTACTCTTAGTGTTGATTTGAGTGGCTCCTTGCCCATTTCCAGGCAGCCGGCCTTGAGCCTCTCTCCGGGGCAGGAGGGCGCCACCTTTGCTCCGTTGTGGAACCCTCCAGGCCAATGGAGTCTGAAGCTGAGGGCAGCACCCAAGCAATGCAAAGTCCCTGTGGTTGAAGCAGTGGTGTGAGGGCCTGGAACCTGCTCACCTCATCCCTTCTCTCATCCTCCCAGACCAGATCCCCACCTGGGGGCCCACTTTGAAAATTATCCTCTCTAAGTCTTAGAGTCTCTTGGAGTCTGAGAGATGAGAAACATGTGATGTGAATGTTACGCACGTGGCAATAAAGGATTCTTGGTCACTGGAAAGAGCAAAGTGCTGCAATAAAGGTAAAAGCGACCTCAAAACAGTGCCTTCATTTAAAAATAAATATTTAAAATAATACTAGCCTACACAGCATTGAGAAAAGTTCCCACTAATCCTACTACCCCAATACAACTGCCATTAGCTACTTGGGACACATTTCAGAAAGGATATATGCACCATATGTTCATAGCAGCACAATTTACAATACTAAGATTTGGAAACAGCCTAGGTGCCCATCAGCAGATGACTGATCAGAAAACTGTGGTACATCTACACAATGGAATACTATGCCATAAAAAAGAAGGAATTCTCATCATTTCCAGCAACCTGGATGGAATTGGAGAACATTATGCTGAGTGAAATAAGCCAGTCAATGAAAGAAAAATATGATCTCACTCATTTATGGATAGTAAAGAACATTAAAAAGTGATGAACAAAAAGATAGATACAGAGACAGTAAAGCATCAAACAGACTTTCAAATTACAGGGGGAAAGTTAGGGAGAGGTGGGGGAGTATGAAATCAAACGAAGGACTTGTATGCATGCATATAAGCATAAACAATGGACACAAAACTCTGGGGGGTGAAGGCATGTATGGGTGTGGGGTGGGGGGGTGGTAATCCTATCAAGTTGAATAACGGTCCCGAGCACAATAATACATCAGAGTGACATTATAGGAAGAAAGAGGGCTGTCTTAGAGATGCTTCCCGGTGCAATGGGGAGAATCTGGGCTTTCTCTTAAACCACAGGACCTGAAGGTCTGATGCTATTCCTCCGGGTGGGGAACAGGAGAGGAGTAGGAAAAGCTAAAGGATGGAGAGAAGGAGAAGAGGGAGCGAACCAGCCCAGAGAAAGATTAGAACTTCGGGGGCTCATTAGAAGGGGACTCTACACAGGTCACCAGCCTGAACTCCATGCCCATTTGTCATCAGTTCATTGCAAGAGTTACTTTCTAGTGAAGAACTGCATTTATATACCCTCCCTCACTTCCAACACATTACTAAGAAGCTACAAAATCACCTTCACTACCCTTCAGCAGCTCCCTTATCCTTTAGGAAAAAGCCCAAAATGTTGAAGGTCCCTGACCAAGTCAGCTCCTCCTCAGGTGCTCCCATAGCACAGTCCCCTCTCCCGGCCTCTGTCACACTCCGTGTCGTTGCTGAACCATCTGCCTGCCTTCTCGACTGGAACAGCACCAGTGGGGGAACAGCCCTGTCCGTGGTACATCCTTTGTCAGGGCTGCTGCCTGGGGGAATGATGCCCTACAGGAAATGGGTGACTATTTTCTCAGTCCTCCCATGGATGCCGTGGGCATTCAAGTTCAGTTCTCTGAGGGAACCCCTTGGGAAGAGCCGGCTACCCATCCAAGTACAGCGTTGGCACACAGTGTCTCAATAAATGTTCACTCAAGTCAACTAAAACCATGGTCGGCAAACTGTGGCTCGCGAGCCACATGAGGCTCTTTGGCCCCTTGAGTGTGGCTCTTCCACAAAATACCACAGTCTATTTTGAAGAAGTGGTGTTAGAAGAAGTTTAAGTTTAAAAAATTTGGCTCTCAAAAGAAATTTCAATCGCTGTACTGTTGATATTTGGCTCTGTTGACTAATGAGTTTGCCGACCACTGAGCAAAAGAACTAAAAGATTAAGGTTTCCATGCTTGGGGCAAGGGGAAGAAGTCGCTGCGTCCTCAGAACCATTTAAATGGATCCGTATAACTGCTTGCCCCGCTTATAGGACTACAACTTGCAAGGAAAATCAGGGCCAACTTTAAGATGCCGCAGAGCCACATGGCCTGTGATCCTCCCAGCACCAAAGGTGCTCTGTGCCTGTGGGTTCCCGGATGAGGAATGACTTCTCACCTTGCCGTCCTTCCCTGCCAGCGCGCCCTCCTGGGTGCTTTCATTACTTTCCCTTGCAGATGCCTCTGTTTCTAATTAGAGCCAGGGGCCTGACCCCCGAGAGCTGATAACAATTTTGCCCCTAGATATACCTTATTGGCTAACTGGAAAAGGCAGGTTAATGGTGTCTGCATGGAAGGTGTATTATTAGAAGTGAGTCTGTGAGGCAAACTCCCCGTGACTCTAATCTTCGGAATGCTGACTCCTGAGGTCAGTAATTGGGCAGCGCAGAATTCACCAGAGCAGCAGGCCTAAGCCTGTCTTCAGACCTCTTTGAAATGCAGTTCCTGAGGTCAGGGAAATAATTGCTTCATTTGAAGGGGGTAGAAAGAGATGAGGGGAGAAGGAACAACCTTCATTATTTCTCCGGTTTATCAATGCACCATGTTCTCAATATCCCGTCTAATTAAAATAACACAGGCTGCTTGAGAAACTCAATCATTTCCACGGTGATTCTTGTCAGCTTGCTCCTCCTGCCAGCTCAGAGATGCCTAATAGCAGATAAGCCGGGAGTCTGGACCTCCTTCGCTTAGTCATTAATTCGGCAACCAGGGTGCCATGGTGCTCATTAACGTTCTTTGCCCCCGATATATTTAAATCCTTAATTAACAGGGAGGATATTTTAATGTCAGTGCTTTGCAACTTTCCAAAGAAAAATGCCAATGTAATCAACTTGAACTCCTGACCACCACTCCTAACGCAAGTCTGCCTTCTTCTCCAGCGGCCGGGCTATCTCTGGGCTCAGTTCACATTCCAGACACACTGGCCATGATAAGCTGGACACGTGGTATCCGTTCTCCGGAAAGTGACTGAACATGGCATCATTCAGAGGACCATTCTGAAGTCCAGCTATTATACTAAGTCCTGATCACCTGAGAAAAGCTCCTGAGATCCACTTTTATGTTCATGAAGAAGGCAAGGAGGCATGAGGAGGAAAGGGGGAGGGGGAAATGTGTTTTTTGTATGTGTGTGTTTTTGGTGTGTTTTTTTTTTTTTTTTTCTTGGCTAATTCTGCATAATTTCCATGGGCCAGACTTAATTCTGCCTCACAAATACAAGGAAGATGAAAAAACTAGAACAAAAGAAATATGAAATGAATAAACCAAAATGCACACACTAGGCAAGAAAGAAGTAGGGGGAAAATTATTTTTTTAAAAGATTCAACTCCACCCTGGCAGCGTCACTACCAAGATCTATGGCCACATGAGGCACACATTGCAGGAGCCCCTGGTGTGTATTCAGGCCTGTCTGGCGTCCATCACAAGGGACCCCCTGTGGCCCTGAGGGGCACCACCAGCCTGCTCACCTTAGGGACGTGGGGTGCGGATTTTTAATCCCCATGGGACTTTGAGGTCCCTATACCCACGAAAGCCCCCACAGCTGACTTGGCACTTGGTTCATGACACTTTCCGTTCTCAGAGGCAGAGCTGAGTGCTGCCTGGGACTCGGGGTCCTTCCAGGATCTGGCCCAGAATCTGCCAGCCCAGCCCCTGAAATGGCCCCTTTGACCACCTTGTTGGTGAACCACAGGCCCTGGTTAAGGCATACAATCTCCATGGATTTAGAAGCAGTCAGTAAGTGGTGGGAGCTAATGTAAAGATAACATGAAAGGCAGGGGGAAAGGGGATACAAACCAAGCCACTTAAAATAAGAAAACATTTTAGAACAAATCAGCATTCTCTCCCTGTACCCTAAGATGTCAACTTTATACATGTCACTAAAATAATTTTAAAGATTGTTTTAAGTGCTCTTCTGTTAATCTTAATTGCAAGGTAGATGGAAGCATTCCTTTTACTTCTCCAGCTACAGTAGAAAAGTATTAGAAAGGAATATATCAAAGCTCAGAGGCTGGAATTTTAAAAATGAAATTCAGATGTGTCTAATAAATCTGGCCGAGAGATGCAAGGAGACCCTTCAAGCCGTGTGGGCAAAACATGCCTGGAATTTGGGCTGTGACCTCACCTGGCCACTTGCTTCATTAAATCTGCTGCTTTGGGGCACAAGGGTCTGGGGTCAGCCGGGATGTTTTCATCCCACTTACACTGCAATATTGTTTGCTCGCCTGAGGGGCTGCCCAGTGTCTGCCTCCTGCTCAAGTGTCATGACTCAGCCAAACTCAAGAGGCAGGAAACTGAGCTGGATGGATCACTGGTTTGATCTCAAGTGACAAATCCCTTGTTGTGACTTCGTTTAGAGGCAGGAGATTGTTGGAAGTGGGGGAGGAGGCAGAATCAGAAAAAGAGCAGGAGATGTGTTCACCATCATAGCTGCTGCTCCCACATGCCACCTGCATGTCTGCACACCTGATGGCACCCACACACCTGATGTCCTCCTCCTGATGGCACCCACACAGCTGCCTATCTATCCAGAGAAAACAGGAAGTGCCAGGAGTGAAGTACAGGGAAGTGCCATGAAGGAAATAGCAGAGATTCTGAGCCACAAAATTCTAGGTTCTATGTCTGGGTCAACCCCGCAAGGATTCCTGAGGTTAGGCAAGTGACTAGCCTTTCTGTGCCTTGGCTTTCACATCTGTAAATTGGGGATGATTATACTCACATGTCACAATTGCCAAGAGGAATGAATATAATGACTTATGTAAAACACCCAGCACAGACAATCCATCCTTCATATATCAAACCCTATTGCTTTCCTTTTCTGTAGCTCCTACTACACAATTGTGGATTTAGTGGGGCAAGTAAGGGAAGACCTGGGAGACGTAATTCTGTTCTCTTAACAAGGGAGCAACAGACAAGACAAAAGATGACAAAATCAAGTCATTTTACCCTGAAAATCACTGGCAGCAAGAAGAGACATTTATGGTGAGAATGGAGAGTCATGTGGCACTCGGCTTTTTACTTCAAAAAAATTAAATGCTTTCTCACAACCCAATTGCCCAGCTGACTGACGAAGATTATCACAGTCTGCTGGATTCATTTTCCAAGAAGCCTGACTAGTCACAGAAAGTACCTTATGGATGATCTTGTTTGATAGGTGAATTTGCTTAATAGTCCAACACAACCCCTTACTATGAGGGCCCCAGGAGTCCCATTTCCTGTGTCCTAGCTTGCCACCATGTCACCAAGTCCAGCTGAGAGAGAGAGACAGAGAGAGAGGGCGGTCATCCTCCTCCTATGGCCCAGCTCTCCATTCCATGACAAAGAGCACCGTCTCTGCAGGAGGATTGAGTGAGGGTCTCCAGTCCCTTACTGCTCCCTTGAGGCCCAAGGGCACCTACTGACCATTAGTAATACCCATCCAGCCGCAGTGGGTCAGGGCATGGCCGTTTTTATATTGCCCATGTGTAGACCAGTTTGTGGCTATCGATCCTCCTCCTGTACAAAGTAAAGGATACACTCCACAATCCCAATCAGAATGGACTCTGGGACAAGATCCTGGAGGCTTCCTCCTGGGCCAGGAATTGCTAACTCCTGGGGGTGCTAGAGACAGGACTTGAGGGGCCTGGGCCACAGGGAGGGGGCACTCAAGGGGCTCAAGACAGCAGCTATATTAGTGTTTCAATTATCTACTGTTGTGTCACAAACCTCCCCAAAACTCAATAACGTAAAACAACAATTTATTCTTTCTCATAATTTTTGCAATGTGGGCTGGTTTCATTCGTGTGGGTTTTCTGACTCATGCGTTGCCTCCTGGTGTGGGAAGGTCTGAAATGGCTTCTCCAATCACATGTCTGTTGCCTTACCTGGGATCGCTGACCAGCAGGGACCCGGCTGAGCATCGCTCTCTCCATGCGGCCTCTTCCCATGGCTAGCGTGGTTTCCTCAGTGCTGTGACCTCAGGATACTGGTTTTTGTCCATGATGAATGGCTTCTAAAAGGGTAGAAACAGAAGCCATCAGTTCTTAAGGCCTTGGCTCAGAAGTCTCATAGCCTCCTTTCAGAGTATTCTCCTGGTCAAAGCAAGTCCCAAGGCCAGCCTGATTTGAGGACAGGGAAAACCTGCGCCTCTTCATGGGTGGAACAACATTTGTGTAACAGAGGAAAGAAAGGATGGTGGCCATCTGAGGAAAACATCTACCACAATCAGTGTGGACGCATTGAAAAATCTTAACACTGATACGGCCCTGTATGTGCATAGTGGCTGAACGTCAGCCGAGTGTGCGCCTCTTCTTTAGGTGGCTTGCGATTTTACATTTGTGCTTTATTTGAACAGCGTCTTCAAGGTGGTAGGAACTGTGGCTGTGTCTGCTCTAGTGTCAGGCGTAGTGTCTGTCACATCCCAGCATTTGATTAAGTTAATGAGTGATTATCCCCTTTTTAAAAAAGCAACAACAACAGCCAAAATCATGACTGAACAGCTTTTAGTGACTGAAGGCTTCAACTCTTGTGTGGCGAAAACTTGGTAAAGGGCTTTAAAGGGGGAGCAGAGTGCTTAGTGTCGGTTGTCCCTGGCAGAAGGAACAGTTTTGCTTAAAGGCGCTAGAACGCAGACTTTGGCGCCGATTCCAGGTGTCTGTGGGAGGCAGGGGGGAGAAAATGGACCGAGAAAGAAAGCTTTAATACAATAGGTTTCTCCTTCCCTCCCCTGTTTTATGGATGTTCTTAGCACCCAGCACAGATCCCCTACAACTGATAAAATCATCAATGAGAGGAGCCACCCACCAGGAGGAACTGACCTCCCAGGAAGGCTCTCCTTAGGCAAGAAGCAATGCCTCCTTCCAGCTTGGAATGCTTTGCGTGAGGTAAAGGTTTTACTTGGGAGGCAGCCTGAGGTAAAGGAAAGAACAGGAGTCAGAAAAACTGGGTTCCCTTCCAGCTTTGCCGCACTCCAGAGGAACAGCCTGCAGTAAGGCACGTCTTGCACTCAGCCACCCTCCGACACCTGCTGGGGGCTCAGCTGGCTTCAGACATCAACCCCTCCTGCCCGGCTTACCTAGGGCACGTTGTTCCTTGTTACCAGATGGGACAATCCCACCCTTCCAACCTCTCTGTCCCCACCAGCCCATCTCCCATTAATTCGGCCTTGTTCACCTCAAACGCATCATTAAGTGTGTGTAGGATATTTTCACTAAGCTGGTTGGGACCACTGTCGTTTTCCACCTGCTTCCCTCCCTAGCAGGTCCCCTCATGTTGAATGGCAGCAGGATGCCTGTGGGTAGTTTTCGGTGCACTGATAAGGGGAAATCTAGTTGGGGACACATTTAGTTGGAGGTTAGTAGAATAGGTTTATGTGGTTCACTCCAAGGTAAACCTACACTGGTTAAAAGCAAATAATGAGGTTTAAGAACCATTTGGATTACCCTCAAACTATTTTTTAAAGCCGTAGTATATTTAGAAGAAAAGATCAATTGTGAAAAAAGCAATGAATAGACTCGAACTATTTGATAACTCGATTCATAATCGAAATCATGTGGACACACTGGAAACAATTTCTTAGTGATTTGACACAAAATACTGACACCAACAAATTTAGCATAAAACTCATGATACACATTACAAAGAAGACATTGACAGCTAACCTTATTGGAATCAATTCAAACATAAAACTACTAAAGTATGTATGTATAATAAGTATGAGACCATTAGAATTCCAGCATGGCATAATTGACGGTATTAAGGATTAGCTTTTTCAGAAATTTATTTCAGGTATGATAATGGTGTTGTGGTTATGGCACAGTAAAAAAAAAAAAAAGTCCTTATCTTTTAGGAATGCATAGTGAAATATTTACTGAAGAAATAATGTGTAGGCTTTGCCTTGAAAGAATTAAGAAAGGAGGATGGGTGGGTGTGTAGATTGAATAAGATTGGCCATGGGTTGATGATTATTAACTCTGATTGACATAGGAATTAACTGTATTACTCTGACTACTTTTGCTTTTGTTAAAAATGAAAAGTTAAAAAAAAAAAAAAGAGTAAGGCATGACCGTGGTGAAGGAGGCTACAGATGGCCTCTGAACTCTCTCTGCAGATACTGCGCTTGGCCTTGGCCTCTCCAGCCATGGAGGAGGATCTGCTTCACACACAGCCTTGAATCAAGGGACCAGGAAGCCAGAGCTCAGCAAGGGACAGGAAATGAGGCCTGATAGTGTGGGTAAACCGAGACCACCCCCAGCTTGTGGATATGAATGTCTAAAACCCAGGAGCTTGAACCCAGCCAGGGTGGCTCAGTGGTTGAGCATTGACCTATGAACCAGGAGGTCATGGTTCGATTCCCAGTCAGGCACATGCCTGAGTTGCGGGCTCCATACCCAGTAGGGGGCGTGTAGGAGGCAGCCAATCAATGATTCTCTCTCATCATTGATGTCTCTCTCTCTCCCATATTCTCTCTGAAATAATAAATAAAATTAAATTAAAATAATAATAATAATAACCCAGGAGCTTGAAAAGTAGAGAGAGAGGAGGTGAAATGCACCAAAAAAAAAAAAAAGTAGAGTTAGGAAAGTCACCTGGATGCCTGCATATGGACACCTATGAAAGGAAGAAGGAACTTTACGTGCCACACCAGGTTGTGGGCCTTGGGAGAAAAGATAAATTGGAATTACCGACTGTTTGTGCCCCTGCAAAATATTTTATGTTGAAGCTCTACTCCCCAATGTGATGGTACTCGGAGAAGGGGACTTTGGGAGGGATTTGGGTTGCTTAAGCCACACAGCCTATGGATTTATGCTATGGCAGCCTGAGCTGGCTAAGACAGTGGGTCGGGGAAGAGGCTATTCACCACAGTCAGCCTGACTGTCCCAGTGGGGTTTTCTCCACAGATAATCTGTGAGTCCTCTGAAGGAGGAAAGAAGGTGGAAAAGTGAAAAGCCAATATTGGTTAAGTGCTAACTGAGATTGCTGATTTATGAATGTGGCTGGGCATTTTATAAGATATGACAACATGTTTTTCCTCTTGTGTTTTTCCTTTGTGTGCTTGTTGGGGAAGGGGAAATAGAGGCAATCTAAAAATCTTTCTGATCATCATCTTCCAGGAAGGAAGCCAGGAGAAGACCCTGGGAGACTCCTGAGAACAGACAGGATCCTGGCCCAAAGCATGGCTGCAGCAGAGTTCCTCGTCCAGGCGCCCAGAGCTCAGGGGAGGAAAGAGAGGAAGACCCGTGGGCCTCTGCTGACGATGCCACAGGGAAGGTGGCAGGACCTGGGGAGGAATGGCTACATGTCCATCAAGGCAGAGCAGACCCCAAGGGAGCCTTACCTAAATGGGACCCCAAAGCATTCAAGACACCCAGTGGGGCTATTTAAACAGGACTCTCAGCTCTTGGTCGGAACCTAAATGTCCCCACCCCACCCAATTTTGGCCCTACACAGATCCCCTGGGCAGGATCCAAAAGAGGAAGACCAAGGTCTGTTCATCCAGGTGAAGGAATCTCAGACTTAAAATCTACTTTTAAAAACGATATACTGAAAGGAAGAGAGTTATTGTTCTCCAATCCCGGAGTTGGAGGCTGATTCATGATGTAAATTAACAGATAAGTTATCTTGTGCACTTTAATCTTCCAACAGTCTTGTGAAGTCAAGTCTCTCTGCTGTGCGACTTATCCTTTCAATCAGTCATTCTACCCACAGGTGCTGACTCCTTGGGCTCCAGGCATTCTGCCGGGTGCTGGCAGAGCAGGGAACAAAACTGAGAAAGTATCTACACTCCTAGAGCTTACAGCCCAGTGGGGATGACAAAACATAAAAAAACAAACTAATAAAGATACAAGATCAGTACAAACTGTGATAAGCATTGCTCAAAAAATAAACCAGAGGATGTGATAAAGAATCCCTGTGCCATGAACGGGATGAAGTGGACAGGAAAGGCCTCTCCAAGGAGATATTATGTGAGCTAAGACCTAAACTAGGGGGAAACCTAGCCATGCAGAGTTGGGAGATAAAATAGAAGGGAGAGGGACAGCCTGGCATTGAGAACACGTTCGAGGAAGGAAAGGAAGGGAGTGTGGTTGGCCTAAAAGAGTGAAGAGAAACAGGGAGCAGGCTGGAGGAAGAAGTCAGATGACTCAGAATCTTACAGAGCAAGATATGGAGTTTGAATTTTATTCTTAAAACAATGGGAAACCATGGATTAATTTTAAGTAGTGGATTTGCCTACAACTAGTGTATGGATTAAATGAGTTAATATGTAATGCACTTAGAAAAGTGCCTGGCGTAGACAGCACTCTAAAAGGATTCTCATTCTTATCCTTATTCTTATTATTAATGTTGGGTTGGAGAAGGGCCAAGAATGGAAGCAAATAAACCAGTTTGGAGGCTATTTCTGTAGTCATTGGGGCCTGAATCGGGGTGGGTGCTGTGAAGTTGGAGAGAAGTGGCATGTATATAACAAAATGTAAGTCAGGAGTACAGTCAACAGGACTTTCTGATGGCAGAGAAAGAAAGGCACGAAGGACTCCCTCTAGGTTTCTGTCATAAACAGTCAGATGACACATTACTCAAGCTGACTGCAAAAAAAAGCAAGCGGGGAGGAAAAGTCAAGAGTTCCATTACATTCTATTGAGTTTGAGATGCCTATCAGATATCTACGTGGAGGTGTCAAATATGCTGTCATCCTCATTGCACAAAGAGGAAACTGAGGCTCCTTCACAAGGAGGAAGCAGAAATTTAGAGAGATGATCATTTGCTCAAAGTCCAACAGTTACTAAGAGGGAACGTCGAGCCTGGAATGCAGGCTAAGACCTCTTCAGAGATCTCCCTCCCTCCTAGTTAAACACCCTGAGAAGGGGTGTCAGGCTTCTTGTTGGTATAACAGAGTCAACTCTAGCATCTATCAGATGCCTACAGGGGCTAGAATCCCAGAAAGTCTAGGGCAGTGCTTGAGCCAGCAACAGAAGCCATGAAACACGCCCCAATTCTCTGAGACTTGGTGGTCAGATAATGTGTCTGGGCAAGAAAGAAAAGCCGGGCAAGAATGGTACACATTTAAGGGAAGTAGCATTAACTTGCTCGCCCTTAGTTGCTGATCTACAAAATAGGAAGATAAATCTAATACACATCGTTTCAGGTCTGTTATAAAGGATCACTTTTAAAAAGAGAAACAGAGAACGGGAGAACATACTTTATAAACCAAGGGCTGGTGGGAGAGAGATATGGGGAGTTATGGTTTCATGGACATGGAGTTTCAGTTTGGGATGATGAAAAAATTCTGGTGATGGCTGTCCAACAAGGAGAATAAACTTAATGCCACTGAATTATACACTTAAAAATGGTTAGCATGGTAAATTTTATGTTATGTATGTTTTACCACAATAAAAAAAATTAAACTGGACATTTGCTCATGTTATGGAATAGAAGTTAGCTTAACACACTTTTATTCTGTTTATCTCCTAAGGAACTAGGCAATCCTCTATGTCACTTGTTATCTACTTATGCTTTGGATGTGAGGGAGGACTAGTTGTAACTTGGATGGGAAAGGTGCTGGAACCAAGACATAAGCTATAAATAAAGCCAAGACAGTTGTCTTTTTTAAAACTTGAGTTAGTGGCTACATTTCAAATTGCGTCTTATTTTATCTGAACAGGATCACGTTCTGTAAGCAAGCATCTGTCTGCATTCGTTTATGATCCCCTCAGGGCCACAATATGCCTTTGCCTGTCTTTTCAGTGTTCTCTCGGTACCTCACGTATGAAAATATGATTCCATTATTGGGACAGTTGACTAGAGAAATCCAATGTAACTAGAGAGAGAAAGAACTAGAGTGCCCACTACCCAAAGCCTTGATGGAACCACTAGAAATTCAAATGCTGAGGGCTATACGCAAATAGAGGTCAGATTACATTAAATGTAGCTGTCCAGACTTTCAAAGCCAGTCGGCTTTCTTCTGATTCAGAGAACTTTCTTTTCTTCTTTCCTCAATTTTTAAAACAAAATTTTAATTCTGATAAAGTGCATATAAGAAAATTTACCATCTAATCATTTTAAGTGTACAGTTCAACAGTGTTAAGTAGATGCACATTGTTGTGCATGCAATCTCCAGAATTTTTTCATCTTGCAAAACTGGAATCCTATACGCTTCAGATTAACTCCCCATTCCCCCCCCCCCCATCACCTGGGAACCATCATTCTACTTTCTGAATTCAATAACTCTGGGTACCTCCCATAAGTAAAATCCTACAGTATTTGGCTTATTTTACTTAGCATAATGTCCTCAAGGTTCATCCATGTTGTAGTATGTGTCAGAATCTCCTTCCTTTTTACAGCTGAACACTATCCCATTGTATGGACAGACCACATTTTGTTTACTCATCTGTTGAGGGACACTTGGGTTGTTTCCACCTGTGCTACTGTGAACATGAGTTTACAAATATCTCTTTGAGAGCTTGTTTTCAATTCTTTTGGTATATTCCCAGAAGTGGAATTGCTGGATCAATATGATAATCCTACATGGCTTTTTGTTGGATGAGGTGCTTGTTGGTAGTTACAGTCCCCCTCAAAGTGTTGATATTCAGTGGAGACTGAGTGGAAGCCATGTTATCCGCTCAATGCATTTGACTGCATATTATAGCAATGCTTGTATCCTCAGTCCCCACTTGGGAATCTCTGGGGTGGGGCCCAGGGGCAAGCCTGCTCACCAGTTCTTTAGGAGATTCTCAGGATCTCTAGACTTTGAGAACCGGGTTCTAGAGAGAGCACAGGCTCACTTACCTTAAGGATATTCTCTCAATCTCACCCCACAGTAAATATTCTATTTGTCAGAAGAGAATTCTGGCAAACCTAGAACTCAAGCCCAAGTCCATTAGCCTCCAAATCCCACATTCTTTCTTCTGCCCACATGCCTTTGCTTGCCATGAACACAAACACACAGCAAAGAGGGGATGTTTCATTTCCCCCGGGGGCCTCCCTGCACACTGTGAATTGTGTTTCAAGTCTCCAAAGGGTCACCACCCTCCAGCATATCCTTGGAGACCACAGACACTTTCAGTCTCTCCTTGGAGATTCTGAGATGTACAATTAAAAACAGGAATGACAGCAGCTCATTTACCTAAAGGTCAACTTTTTGCTTATGACAATTTTTGTTTTTTTTAAACCCAAGAGAATACAACTTGCAAACAAATCAGCCCTTTATCTGAGCCTTTGCAGGTCTGTCCATTCCCCGCAGGCGCTGGCAGATGCCCGTCTATTAGTGACACTGGATGATGGCCCATGTGCTGCCCAATCGCCCACACCCGAGGCAGCCCCCGGTCCTGCAGGCCTGTTCACCTTGTGCAGTGGAGGGGACGCGGCTCCCGGGGCTAAGAGCGGGCAGTGGGGCACGCAGAAGCCCAGCCACCCCCGCCAGGGACAGTCATTCAGAGCTCCTGTGGGTCTCCTTTGTGCGGTAGGTGAGGCTTCCCACTGTGGGTTCCGGTGACTTGGAATGCCAAGGGCCTAAACTTAATTAACTTCTCCAGGGCCGGGACGCTTCCATCTCAGCCCTCGTCCTGCTTCGTGGGGCTGCGGGACGAAAGTGCTCCCTGCACAAACAGAGGGCCAGGGACCTTAGTGGGAGCGTTGGCAAATACAACAGGGCCAGTGGCATCCTCATTAAACTCTGATTAGCAAGCAGACTTGATCCAGGCCAAATCGGAGCTGAATGAGATTTCTTTCTTCTTCTTTTTCTGCTGCCAGTTGATCAGATGTAGGCAATTAAGAACCCCCACACCTCCAGCTCTTGTATTTTTTTTTTTTTTTTTTTGAAGCAGGGAGCTCATACCAGTCAAGCCATAAAGACACCATTGTTCTTAGAACAATATTCCCCACTAATCTCACTTCTGGCAATTTACTTTTTCTTCCCAAGCAGATTTAGAAACTAAAAAAAAAAAAAAATCCTTGAAAGAGTAGGGGGGAGTAGAGGGGAGGGGAAGGAATACTCCATGGTATCTAATCCCATCGCAAAGTGGGAGTTTTCTTGTTCCATTCAGCTTTTCTTTGAATGAGCCCTGGATAAATAAACTTCTAGTGCATCGGCCACATTGATGCGGAGACCGTGAGGGTCCAATTATGCATATGGGGGGGGGCGGGGGTTCTGGTTTGCAAATCAAACACAAAGAGGGCAGCACAGGCTCTCCCTTGTAATCAGCTCTCACTACAAATTTACAAACCTGCGAGGTGAGATTGCCTTTTGTTAAGTGTTTAAAGCAATTATTACCTTTCTTTAATTTTCTGGTGGTAATTAGGCTCCTGAATCCAGTCCAACCTGGTCTGTGCCCGGAAGGCCTGCTCGCTGCTCCCTGTGTCTGTGCGGAGAGGTGAGGGATCTTTGGAGCCAGCCTCGCAGGGACTCCTGAGAACTCCAAAACTTTTCCAGCCAGAGGGCCAAGAAGTCTGACAGGCAGACACTGAGAAGCTGTGTCCTTTTTGCCTGTAAAGAGAGAAGATGAAAGACAACAGAGAAGATGAGAGGAGTAAAGGGAGGGTGAAACACGGAAAGCCAGAAACTAAGGTCAGAGGCGGGGAAGGGGGAAAAGGCAACAGACATTTGAGACAGAAAAAAAAAAAAAAAAAGACAGTGAGGATCATCTAAAATGAAGTAAAAAAAAAAGGGGGGGAGGGGGAGTCAGCTCACTGTTGTTACTGTGTTTGAACTTTCATATTCACAAGATTCCTATTAATGAGCTCAGAGCCTCTAGGCGCATATGCCTCAATGCATTGCGACTCTTACAATGAATGAAGAAGCCAAGAGTCTCTGAAAAGAAAAACCAAAGGGGAAAGAAAGCAAGAGAATCCAAAAGCGCTGGGAAATAGCTTACCTAAAAGCCACCCCTTTCACCAAGCCCCAGAGGTCAACCAACTTGGCAGGCAAGAGAGACCCAGGAAAGACTTGCCAACAGCTCTAGCCACTCAGACCCTGCATGGAGGCTGGACCAGAAATTCCACTGCTCAGCTCCTGTTCTGACAAGTGCAGAGCACAGCACCGGTCCTGGGGCTGGAATCCAACTCTGGGAAGGCCAAGGGTGACATCTTCTGCGCCTCTTCTAAGGACCAACATTCTCCCATCACTGAGCTACTGAGAATTAGAATGACTGTGCCTATCTGGGGTGAGGGTGAGGTCCACGGTGCCGGGCAGGCCAGAAACTAGGCTGGAAGTTAGAGGCAATCGGTGTGACTGTAGACGCCGCCAGAGTAGAGAGGAAGCAAGGTGCACACCCCTTGCCAGTGTCCAGGGAAATCCAGGGCGGAGGGGCGGTCCCAGGGCTCTGAGCAAACAAGAGGTGGGAGTTGCCATCTGCTCTGTGGCTGCAAACTGTGTCTTTTCTCATCAGGTGCATCAGCCTTTCCCAAGCTGGAGGTAAAGAACCTCTCCCTTTCACAGTGCAGGATTCTGAATCACTGAGGCCTGGGTTCAGATCCTGCCTAGGTACCTACCTGCTATGTGCTGCTGGTAAAATTCCTTACTCCCTGTGAGCCCTAGTTTTTCTCACCTGTAGAGTGAAGGGAATCCCTCTTGGAGAGGATTAAATTAAATGAAGTATATAAATCACTTAACACATGCCTGTGACAGACACTCGACAAATAATGGAAAATTAGTCTAATAAATGATTAATTGTTGTTGATTGGCTTTAGGAAACTGGGTTAAAAAGAAAAGCAAGTACTATTTCCAAGAAAAATAGCAATCTCTTGGAGAAACTAGATTGAATGTATGGAAAGCGTTGCTGTAATACGCAGTCAAATGTATTGAGTGGCAATAACCTGGCTCCCACTCAGTCTCTACTGAGTATCAACGATTTGACAGGGGCTGTAAATACCAACAAGCAGCTCTTCCTAAAACCTTGCCGTCTGGGGTGACTTAAGCTATGTAGCTAGGAGCCTGCATGTGATAAGAGGCAAAGGAGTTGAACAAAGAAATGCAGGAGCAGTGAGGAAGGAGAGATTAGTTCCAGATAGGAGGATTAGGAGAGGCTTTCGGTTGGAGCTGGCATTAAACCAAGCCTTGAAGATAGGTAGAAATAAGAAGAAAGGGCATTCTGGGAGGAGGGACCTGGCTGAATGCAGGAAAGGCAGGATGTGCCTGGGAAACGGTGAGCGGTGCCGCCTGCTGGGAGCGAGGCTGTGTGGATGAGTTAGTGACAGGGGAGACCATTTGCCGTGACGGGTTGGACCTTTATTTTGTAGGCGGTGGACAGGATGGAATTGTTGGACTAGTGTCGCTCCAGGAGCCCATGTGTGGATGGGAAGTGGGGAGAGACCAACGGCCAGACCAGCAGGGGCTTTCGCAGCAAGAGAACGGACAATGGCCTAAAGCAGGGCAGTGGGGATGCGCAGGAGGGTGTGGCTGTGGACACGTGGGGACTGTCAGCGAGAGGACTTGCCACGTGTTGAACGTGAGGGGCAAGGAGAGGTAAGAGTTGTCAAGAATGTTGGAATCTGAGGCTGAATCATCAGAAGAGCTGGGAGACCATAACCACTGAGAGAGCAAGGGCCTTGGGAAGGTGGATAGTGATATTGGGACCTCCTAACGTATGAGATGACAGCGTTTCAGCCAGTCACTTGTCAGCTGCTGCTGTTACATAGATGGCTTGAATCTCACGTCAGACATTAAGCCAGAAACCTATCTTGAGAACTGGATTATCCGAGGTCAATTAAGGGAAACAGAAACGTGCCCAGGTCTCCTACACGAGGAATTAAATGCAGGGGGTTAACAAAGAGATGATGGAAGTGCTGAGAAGACAATCAGGAGATGCCAAGGAAACCCAGAAATGAGAACAGCAGGAAGCTGGGACCTCCCCTGAGGCTGAAGGGACAGTGAGTGGAGGAGGAGTCACCAGAGCCCAAAAGCTTAAACCATCTCACAGGAGCTTTTGGGGAGCTGGACACAGAGCAAGAGGCCGTTTGGCGGGAAATGGAGTCACAGAGAACGAGGCGTTACAGGGACCCTGTGCACAGCACAAGGGGCTCCTCCCATTCTTCTCCCAAGTGCGAGGAGCGGGCTGCTGAGCAAGAATAGGTGTCTTGGGCCGAAACCAGTTTGGCTCAGTGGATAGAGCGTCGGCCTGCAGACTGAAGGGTCCCGGGTTCGATTCCGGTCTAGGGCATGTGCCTTGGTTGCGGGCACATTCCCAGTAGGGGGTGTGCAGGAGGCAGCTGATGGATGTTTCTCTCTCATCGATGTTTCTAGCTCTCTATCCCTCTCCCTTCCTCTCTATAAAAAAATCAATAAAATATTTTAAAAAAAAAAAGAATAGGTGTCTTGGGGTGACAGAAAAAAAACACAGGTGTGATGGTACCTTGGAGAAAAGATGGAGAAGAGAGTACCACAGTCAGGACCTAGAGGAACCGCCAGTAGCATCCCAGAACTGGAGGAAACCTAAGGAAGAGGTAGAGAGCAAATGCCTGCATGGTCTTGACCTCCCTGCCCCACAGGGCCAATGGCAGGTCAGGGAGAGAAAAGGTGCCTGCAGACCTGCCCTCCGCTGTGCACCTTGGCAATGCAGCGCCCAGTGCAGTTCTTTTCAGCGCAGAAGCCACACTTCCGCTCTGGGATCCTGACTACAACACAGGAGCACCGATTTGCTGTGCTTTCCACCTCTGCCATGTTAGGGGAAGGACTTCTTTTGTAAAACCCTGTGAATGGTTCTTTTACCGGCATTTCCCGAGCGTGGAAGTGTTAGCGAAGGGATTCGCAGAGTTCATTAACTCCCGTCACCCCCGCCCTCCTGTTTGCCCAGCTCATTCAAAAACATAAATGCCACTACAAACAACCACTAAATCTACAGAGGCTTGTCTGGCTGTCACACAGCCGTAAAAACAATGTGCCCTCAGGCAGGGGAGGGGAAGTGAGGATGGCAAAGCACACACTAATTTTCAACAATCCCTACTTAGAGACATAATCTTCAAATAAATATTTAACTTGCTCTGTCTTTGGTTGTAGATTATTTACAAATCAGGCTTTAAAATGATCCTTCCCTGAGCTATTTGCACACCTAGAGTTGCCCGAGAGTAGGAATGAGCATTCCTGGATGCTGGAGGCTGCCTCCCATGCGACCGTACACACTGGCTGCAGGCAGCTTGAGCCCCATCAGGTCCCAGCGCCCTCTGTCACTGTGAAGTGGGGGTACTGGCAAGCCTGCCACCTCCAGAAGGTTACCATTCAGAGAAATGGGAGACAGAATTCCCAGCCCACGGTCATTCAAAACCCCAAGATTTAGAGGAGAATGAGGCAAAATGTATATCCCCTGGACCTGCAGAGATGGCAAAGAAACTTGCTGTGAAAGAAGTTGGTGTTATGGAGCCTTCAAACTCTAGCATGTACATTTTCTAAGAATACTTGAAAATCCCAAGAGGTTAATAGGTGGTCCAAGGAAGAAAGGGATTTGTGCTAACATAATTATATATTCCTCCTGTTGGAGACACATGAACAAGGGTTTGCAAACCTTTTCTCAAAGGGCCAGATAGCAAATATTTTCTGCTCCATGGGCCATCTGGTCTCTGTCGTAGCTTCTCACCTCCACCATTTTGGGGCAAAGCAGCCATGGAGAACTTGCAAAGGAATGGGCATGGCTCTATTCCAATAAAACTTTATTGGCAGGTCAGATTTGGCCTATGGGCCACAGTTTCCCAACTCTTTCACTAGAAGGTTTAAAAGCTCTGAGAAGTCCTGCACTTAAGTGAATTTCATCTAATCCATTTTTTCCTCACACATCTTTGACCACAATACCCTTCTGTATCCCCACATGTCTGTTGACATCAGTGATAACCCAGTGTTCCACAGAACAGTTTCGGAAGTAATGTCCTGGGAAATGTGCTAGGAAAGAAAACGCGACCCGCAAAAAGTCATAACACCTTGGCAATCTAAATATACAACGTGAAAGCAAAAGCTCTGGTCACTTCAGGAAAAAATCATTCTCTACTTCTAAATGGGGGGGGAGCAGCAGCAGAAATCAAGTAATAGTCAGAGACCAAGGGAAACTTCAATGCAGACCAGAAATCTGTCCCAAGGAGGCTATGGCACCAGCTAGGGCATCAGGAAAGACGGGCTCAGGGGGCCCTAGAATCTCAGATCACCAGGTAGAGGCTTACAGCAAACATGATTCTGATTGTCTCTCAAGCTCTTGATGATCCTCAAGGCTGCTCAAAGAAAAATGTATTCATCTGCTAGGCTAACTACTCACCAAACAATTCCAAACACAACAGAAGTTTATTTCTAATTTGCATAAAGTTCCAACTGGCATTCCTCTCCCCCCCCCCATTTATTTATTTATTTTTTAAATAATCCTTTATTGTTGAAAGTATTACTATGTCTCCTTTTTTCCCCATTGACCTTCTCCAGCTCCCCCTATCCACCCAACTGGCATTCCTGGTCAGTGGGCAGCTCTCTTCCACACAGTAATTCAGGGATCCAGGCCCTTTCTTTTTTGTGGCCCTGCCATTCCCTTGTGTTTCATTGTCTTCTACCAGATCCTTAGCATCTGACCAGCAGTCATGGAAAGAGAGAGAGGGCATGGAGGATGGAGCAGAGACCTTTATGGGCCAAACAGCTCGTGAACACCTTTGGGCTCTGCACAGGACACCAGACAGTGGGAAGCCAAGGGGAAGCCAAGGTGTCTCCCTGGAGAACCAAAGATAACACCAAGCCAAATGTATGGGCTCTGCAAGTCTGCATATCGAGTCTTCACTTGACCTTCACTCTACTCCTCATTCACCATGGATTCTCTATTTATTTACTTTATTCTCTTTTAGTGTCTCAGTAAACTTTCAATTCTTTTTTTTTTTTGGGGGGGGGGGTTGGGTAGAGGAGAGGCATAAGAGGAAATCACTAAATAAAATGTAATATGAAGTCATGTTTCAAGTGGGGAAAAGAAAATAAAGAAATGCCCACTGGGGTGGATTGAATTTTAAAAAAACATTAAACAAAGCAACAATGAAGTAGAGTAGAGTTCCCAGAAACTCCTGTGAGCTTTTCCCTTTTCGAAGAACACCAAAGCTTGCCTGGCTCTCTCCAGGTTGGTCTACCCATGCCTCACCCCCGCAGGAAGTCTAGCATCAGCTCTGCATCTGCTCCAGAGACTAGCCCAGAGAGAATCCAGAACTGGCCTGTCCTCCACAGTCTTGCTGAGGGCACTGACCTCGTTCACAAATAGCTATGTCCTCCTTCCTTGAACCACAGCCAAGCCCAGATGACAACCATCTTAAAGTAATCTAGACCCTCCACCCCTGCATAGGCGCCCCCTTATGGTCCCTGACCCCCAACTGCTCACATTCCACCCAAGCATGAGCAGACAAATGCAAACTGCACATCCCAGCCACTAACAGTTAAATTCTAACTAGGAAAAATGGTGGGGAGGGAGAGAGAAGTAGATTTAATTTAGGAAAAGGGGTGAACACTTGTTTAGATAGTTCTGGAATAGTAACTGCTATCTTTCTGAGAGATGAGAAGGAGGACGGACCTTGTGAAGCTCATTGGAGGGCACATGCTTAAATGCTTCTGTTGTTATTTCTAACCGACTATTAAGAAAAACTTTTCATCAGGAAAACATTTCATCTTTTAAAAACTAGATGTCAAGGAATGTGATTTTGCAAAACAAACTACAACAATTCGTGGGCCACACATGCTTAGCTCCACGAGGCCTCTGACCACAATGAAGTCATATACTCATTGCGCCCTCCACCCCCTAATGGGGATCATTTGGAAATTTGAATCATAAACTCAAATTTTTCTCCCCTATTTTAGTCCCTTATTAATGTCATATATCACATAAAATAACAACTGGGAGATGACAAGAATAATTCAGACATATACATATACCTTAACTGCTTATACATATGAGTAGACATACATATGTAGATGTGCATATATACAGATATATTACACAGTTCCTGAACTGAAAATGAATTCTCATTTAATCTTCACAACAACCTCATGAGATAGGCATGTTAGAAATTCCTCCCATTTCACAGATGAGGAAACTAAAGTCAGAGGGTGAATGAGGTCATAGTGAGCCAGGGAGCCACAGAGCAGGGCCCAGACACAGGCCAGCGGAATTGGCTCCCTGTGCCAACCACCTCTGATCACAAGAGTAGTGAGTGACGGCCTGCTAGGCACCTCCTCCATACCCTTTGTACAATGTGTCTACCCACACACATGCCCGCATCCACACTTTGAGTGTAAGTTACTATTATCTCCTCCTAGTCATCGCTTTACGAGAGTAGGAACAAAGTGACCAGAACCCAGTGATGGTGAACCATAACCTTCCCTGCAGCTGAGAGAGTTTGGCAGGGCCCTCAGTCCATAAGTTAAAAGCTGCAGGAGGCAACCAGAGCAGATGAGACCCACCCAGTTGCCGTCCTGTGGTTCTCCAGCTGTGTCTAACATCCTCTCCTGACATCGGCTCTAACCACCCACAAGTGTGAAGTCAAGGAGCTGAGACTATATCTCTAAATTTAAAAAAATCAAACACATGCACACTAACATACATATGTGTTAAAACTATACGAAAACTGAGGCAATGATTACCTTACTCAGGCCAATCATTTTTGTCTTCAAGAGGATCTAGATAACCTTAAAGGATACAACATTTTAGCCTGAACCCATTAAGACAGCCAGATGCTCATTCCTTTTCTTCTGCATGTTTGGCAGGAGGAGGGTCCCGGCGGCCAGAGGAGGAGCGCGCTGGTGCGAGGAGCACCATGCCAGGACATCCCTGCTGCAGCCGCCACAGTTGCCCAGGACCGAGGCTTGGATCCATTCATGACAAAGCAGCTGGGTTCTCATGCTTCTGTCACATTAATGCCATGTGGGTCAGTACACCCTGGTAGAAAACTGTACTCGTAAGCCTCGCAGAGTGAACAGATCAGTGTTCTCAGCAGAAATCTGGAGGCGTCTGCACCGCTGGGGGCATCTGGCACATCCAAGTCATATTGTTTCTCCAAAGTGACTGCTGCTTCAACCTTTCTTCTACAAGCACTGTTCCACTCCAGCTATAACCCTCGACTGCCCTTGTGGTCAGAGCCTCACTGGCCTTTGTAACTGCTGTTTTTCTTAGGAGGTGCATGTATTACATCATAAACATAGGGGGAGATTATAGTGCTTATGATAGGAAAGAACATTATAAAAAATGGTCCATGGCTCCAAGCAAATTAGTATGAAGTACATTCCTGAGGGAAAGAAGTGTAGGGTGTACAAAACGCAAAGAAATTAGGATTGGAAGTTAGGATTTCTCTCTGGAACATCCCAGATGATTTTAAAGATCACTATGTCTTATAGATTCTCATGCTACATCCTTCTCTCCTCCTCCCCCACGGGTATTTCTGCAGAGCAGTAGCCAACATGGAGAGCCAACAACAGCATCCCCCTTGTGGGATTTGGACAGCCTTCCAATAATCTATTACTGAGGCAGGGGCAGGGAGACCATCTCCAAGACAAAAGAAAGACAATGAACTGTGGCTGGAGATACAGAGTGACCATTTATACATTGAGTCAGTGACTGCACAAGTTACAGGCCAGAATCTCCCTTCCGTGCTCTTGATGGCCCTTGTCACATTGCGTTATGGAATGAATTGTGTGTCCCCCGCCAAACCTTCATGTGGAAGAAATAACCCCCAGTTTCTCAAAATGTGACTGTATTTGGAGACAAGGCTTTTTAAAGAGGTAACTGTGTTAAAACGAGGCCCTTGGCATTGGTCTTAATCCAATTTGACTGGTATCCTTACAGGAAGAGGAATTTAAACACATAGACACCAGGGATAGCATGCACACAGAGGAAAAGGCCATGCGAGGGCACAGCAAAAAGGCAGCCATCTGCAAGCCAAGGAGAGAGGCCTCAGGAGAAACCAACCCTGCTGACATCTTGATCTTGGACTTTCAGCCTCCAGAACGGGGAGAAATACATGTCTGTTGTTTAAGCCACTCTCTGTATTTTGCTATGGCAGCTGGAGCAGACTCATACGCTCTCCATGAAGCCGTAGAGCCTGACCAGGGAAAGCATTTGACCTTGGAGGAGGAGGCCTGGGGTTCAAGCCAGGCTTTGTCACTAAAAACATGTAATTTTCCCAGAAAAGTCAGGGTTTCTGAGCATCACTTCCATCCTGCAAAACAGGAGGATTGATTGACACAGACTGAGAGGTTCCTTCTACCACACAGTCTATGACTGTCTCACCTTTTTACTACAAGGATGCCTCACCCAGCTCTCAACTCCACAGCCTCCCATAGCAGCAAGGCTCACTCAGTGGCCCCCACAAGCTACAAGCACCGCCTGGGACTTGAGATGGGGCCCGGGGGGACTCTACATTCTCTAGTGACAGGAATTAATGAGTTGGGAAACAGTGATGTGGGTTTTGTCATTCTCCTTAATAGGTTTTTGTCAAGAGTAGGGACAGCTTTGCCCAGAGACCTTTGTATTCAGCTCAGGTATTCAGTCTGCCCCCTCTCCCTGAGGGCTTGCTCTGCTTGGATTGTAGCCCAACTCCCACCCAATTCCCAATTAAATATATCAGCCAGGTCTGTGCCTGATGCAGGAAGCCCTCACTTGCTGAGGGGCTTAAATCACTTAACGTGTGCCTGCCAATTTTCCCCTCCATATCACTTTTACTGATTAGCCTTTTCTTTTCCCTTGTTAAGAAAATGATGCAACTCATTATTTTTAAAGAAGCCTTGATGGGACTTGGCTCAGATACAAAACAATATTTCAACCAACAGAAAAGTCTATCAAAGTAGCAAAAATTGTAAAGACGAAGTTTACTCGGTCATAGTACTGGTGTAAAGAAATAGGCATCCTTGTATTGGTGGAAGTGTAGGTCAGTATGACCTTCCTGAAGGATAAGCTGTCAGTGTTCATCAAAATTTTAAATGTGCACTTTTAGGAACGTATACCACAGAAATATGATTATCATGGATATACATAAAAATGGATATAAAAATATATTCTCTGATATGCTTAAGCAAAATTTTAGCAAAGAACTAAATATTATTAAATTATATTTGCTAATAAAATTATAGCAGATAACTAAATATTAATCAATAGTCAATGGTAAATCAATCTTACAACATTCCAAATTATGGTTCTATTAAATGTAATGAGTTCATCCTAGACGCATTAATATGTCTATGTCATATAGTAGAAAAAAGTAGATAGCTGAACAATATAATAGTTGGTTTAATTTTTTAATGCATATTTGTTTGTGGCGAGTTGCATGAGCACTCCAAAACTTCCTAGAATTATACACCCCAAAGTTGTGAACAGTACTTATTTCTGGGATTGGGAATGTAGTGAGCAAGAAAAAACTTTTCCTTTTAACTCTATGTACCTCTGTATTATTTAAATGTGTTGCGATCAGTTTATATTGTTTGTGTAACATGAAAAAAAGCAGGAAAGTTTGTTTTTATTTTTAATTCTGTCATCTTTTCTTAGCTACTTTGCAATTCTTTGTAGAGGTAGGCAGAATGTGTACATGTGTGTGTGAGAGAGAGAGAACGATGAATCCCCAAGATCTCCATCACCAGTACCCTCTCCTCCCCATTATGCCTAACACAGGGAGAGGGTTCTTCGATAATTGCTTGACCAACTATTTTACTTAAAGCATCGGGGTTCAGCTTACAAAATTCAGTGGCATGGTCTCTTCCCTTGAGGAGCTGACTAAGTCTAGTGAGGAGACCAACAATTAACATATCAAGTTATATAACCCATAATGAGGGGTAGGCAGGCCATTGTGATAGTGTAATGGCGGCCTGGAAAGAAGAGCAAATGAGTCACCAGGAAAAGTCAGGAAAGCTCCACCAAAAGGAAGTTGATGAATTGAGACTTGGGCACTGGGCATAATTTTTTTTTTCAGGTAATTAAAAATAAATAAAATTGTTTTCTGCATCGAACCATGAAAGAATTTAAGACAACAGTAAATACACTAATTAAATACAAAGTGAAAGAGACATCGATGATGTCTAAGCTCCAACTTGAAAACATCCATTCTGATCGCCTTAGACTATGGATCGAGCACCCACAATGTGCTCAGCTCTGAACTGGGAATGAGGGGGAGAAGGGATGATAAAACTATGTGCCCTGGTCTCGATCCTTAAGAAGTTTTCAACCTTGGTAAGGAAACCAAACTAATGCACAAAAATGTGTACGTAGTAGTACAGGCGGCCAATCAAATATTAACAAACTTACATCACTCGGCACTTAATTGTATGTTACAGACTCCAAAGACAATGACTATAAATGATACAACCAAAAATCAAGGCACACTCTTCAGAGATGTACTAAATGTGCAGCATGCAAATATTCAGCCATATTTAGTAACACTTTCAATGAATCTATTTTTTTTAAATAGTAAAGTTAAATGAAATCTAAATTCTGGCAAAAAAAATATGCATATACTAACAAAGCAGGTAAGTGTTTAATTATTATAGGCACCACAATTGCTGGTCATAAAACAAAGCTCTTGGTGTCAACTAGAGAAGTCAGAAAAAGTATGACAAGGTGGCACCTGATTTGGGCCTCATAGGACCGGTAGGATTTAGGTAAGGGAAGCGATTAGCAAGAAACTTAGAGGTAGAAAGAACACCAATTATGGGATTCTCTTCCATTCTGAATGACTTAATGATCCTATGCTGTTCTTGTTACCCTGGTAGACTATCCATAAGACAGCCCAGGAATAAATACAGTTTGCTTTTGAAAATCACTGTCAGCGATTTTCGATCTTTTTCATCCCGTGGCACACATAAAATAATCACTAAAATTCTGCAGCACACCAAAGAACATATTATATTTTTTGCCAATCTGACAAAAAAAATAGATATGCTTTTGATTCATTCACACCGGATGGCTATTTTAGTATTAGCTGTTGTCATTTTTTTTTATTTGGCAATCTAAGGGAACAGAGGTCAGTGCTCCTGACTAAATAGTCAGGTAGTGCATGTTTTAAAAATTCTTGTGGCACACCAGTTGAAAACCATTGCTCTAGAAGGAAACGGATATTTGACGACTTACAAAGGCAGAAGTATCTGGGAAGCTTATCAGGGAAACCAAGGATTTCCATAGACGGTGCATCGGAAGGTTCAAAACTTTTGCTCTCTTGCCTCATTAGTCTGAGTAGTACACTATTTGTTTCTAAAAAGAAAAAGATGTTAGGAGAAAATAACATTTCCAAAAGAGAGATCAGAGGTGAGTTTACAAAGCAAATGGGAAGTGTCATATTGAGAAACTACAATGTTGGAATAGGCAATGAGGGAGAGAGCTGGAGGAGGTAAGTGGGTAGGGAGGAAAGCCAGCTCTTGCTAAGTTAACGGCCAATTAACATTTGCCATACTTCAGACTCCAATGTTTAGCAAGGGCTTCTCAATATTAAAGGCAGCTCTTTGAACAATAGAGTCCCTTTTTTCCTGCCGTTCACAGCTGTCAGAGATCATTTAACTCCCTATATATTTCCAAAAAGTGATGCCTTTAATGGGCAGCGTAAACACTAGGGTTAGAGCACACTGAAGCTTGACTCAGACGCATGGTGTTAGGGCATCGCTCGCATCTGTCAGGATCTGGAAGGGAGGCCTAAGTAAATAACGCCATAAACTGCATTTAAAAAAAGAAAGAGAGAGAGAGAGGGTAGGGTGGAAGGAGGGGAGATGAGGGAGACAGCCAGAGAGAAGGAAAGAAGAGAAATAATACAAGGACCAGAGAGAGATTAAACTTCTGCCACAGAAGTTGAAACTGCATTAATTAAAATTTCAGTTTCCTTCTTAAAATGATTCCTTCCATTCAAATGTAAACGTAGTCATAAAGTATCATGTTAAGTCTCATGTGTCAGACCCAAACAAATGTCCTGGTTATTGGGAATTCAACCAGAGCTCTTATTATCTCAGCACAGTTTATATTTAATTTCCCATTTGTTTTTCTTCTTTTACACCAGATCCAGGTATCACATATAACATGCTCTGATTTTTCTGTTTCTCTGAGTACACTCAATGGCCTTACTGTTCTCCAAGACCAATAAAACCAGTGGTGTGATGGTCCTCCCTTTGGGCTGGGATTCTGTATTGGAAATATAAATCCAATAGTTATTAAAGAGAGACTATGAAACTTAAGAAGAAGGCTCACACTTCTAATTAAGCAAATGTAACCTGCAAGAGTAAATGTTTTGTGAGCTCAACAGTGTTTGCAAGCATATAGCAATCTTGAAAAATCTTCCTTTCAAATGAATACTGGGAAGTAGTAAAATGGTCTTCATAACATGATCTATAATAATCTATAATAATAAAAGAGTAATATGCTAATTAGACCAGACATCTTCCAGACGTCATTCCAGATGTCCTTCCTGACAAAGCCAGGGCTGGAGGGAAGCCAGCCCGGGTCCTGGGTGCCTGCCAGCAGCCGGAGGAGGGAAACCCAGGTCCTGGAGAAAAGCTGGTGCTGGCAGCTGGGGAAAGAAGGCCTACTCTTGCACAAATTTTTGTGCATCAGGCCTCTAGTGTTATATAAACTCCCAAATGCACTCAGGAATTTTAAATGTAATCTTAAAACTAGCTAACCTTTAATATCTGAATTCATAGAAGAGTGTTATCTAACTTTATCTTCTTAAGCAATAATTAGAATCGTAATAAAAGCATAAAAAGCTTAGCAATATAGAAAATTTTTGAGTAAAAATACAACTCACCCCAAATTTTACCAACTAGAAGTAAGCAATGTTAAGAGTCTACAAATATTATTATAAAATCTCTTTGAAAAACATTCAGATAAAAAATGAGTGTTATCTATATATCTATAGATATAAAAGGCTAAGTGACGGACCATACATCTGGCCGGTACATATGACGCGCACTGGCTATCTACACTAATAAAAGAGAAAGATGCAAAGTGACCATACCTTCGCAACGCCCACCAGCCAATCAGGAGTATGCAAATTAACCCAACAAAGATGGTGCGTTAATTTGCATACGCAGGTGCCAAGCGGCCGGGGGCGGGGCGGGATGCCTGCATCGTCGCCATGGTGATGACGCAGGTGTTCTGCACCACCCCAGCTGCTCCAGGCCTCTGGGCAGTGTGGGAAGGTGGAGAGGTGGCTCCTGGCCAGAGCAAAGGCAGAAAGGCAGCTCTGGTCCAGAGCAAAGGTGGTGCCGGCAACCAGGGGAAGGAAGGCCCATTCTTGCACGAATCTTCATGCATCAGGACTCTAGTTTAAAAATAAACGTTGACTGACGCATGCACCATACATATAAGCTTTTGCTGGTGCCAATCGCATGCGTGTTTTAATTTTATAATGCTACTAGAGGCCTGATGCACGAAATTTGTGCAAGAGAAGACCTTCCTGAGTTCTTACCATTTGCAACAGCATGGATGGAACTGGAGAGCATTATGCTAAGTGAAATAAGCCAGTCAGAGAAAGATAAATATCACATGATCTCACTCATTAATGGAATATAATGAACAACATAAACTGATGAACAAAAACAGATCCAGAGACAGAGAAACATTGATCAGACCATCAAACCTTAGAGGGAAGGTAGGGAAGGGTGGGGGTAAGGGGGAGAGATCAACCAAAGGACTTGTATGCATGCATATAAGCCTAACCAATGGACACAGAGAACAGGGGTGTGAGGACATGAGTGGGAGGGATGGGGAGTAATGGGGGGATAAGGACACATATGTAATACCTTAATCAATAAAGAAATTAAAAAAAAAAAGAGCAGGCCTTCCTTACCCTGGCTGCTGGCACCAGCTTCCCTCTGGCACCTGGGACCCAGGCTTCCCTCGCAGCCCTGGCTTTGTCCAGTCGGTCGTCCGGTCTAATTAGCATATTGCTCTTTTATTATTATAGATATTATATATACTATTTTCACATGTAATTTTTCCAGTAACGTAATTACCATACAAATCTTTCTTCTAATTAATTTCCTTTCAATGTGCATGAATCTGTGCACCAGGCCACTAGTATGTCAATATTATCTCAATAAAACTGGGGGGGGGGGGAATAAGAAATGAATTAAAATATGATAGAGAGAGAAATAGCTACAAAGACTTAATGATTTCATTAGAATAAAATCATGCAATATGTACCATCTTAAAATATTTAATCTTATTTTATATGCATTTAATAAAGGAAAAAGAAATAAAGTAAAACTGAGAAAATGGCAGAATTTTCGACAAATGTTTCTTTGTCATCTAAGATTAAGGAAGAAATGGTTAAGACATCAGCAGCCTAGAGTCATCATTGTTGCTGATAGTTTAAAATACACATTTTCTTTTTAAACAGTTTGGATTGGTTTCCTCTAAAAAAGATGAGGAGTATGACCAGAGTGGTTCAATGGTTGAGCATTGACCTATTGAGCAGAAGGTCACAATTTGATTCCAGGTTAGGGCACATGCCTGGGTTGTAAGCTCGATCCCCGGTGGGGACTTGCAGGACTCAGCCAATCAATGATTCTGTCTCATCATTGATGTTTCTATCTCTCTCCCTTTCCCTTCTCTGAAATCAAAAATATTTTTAAAAAAGAAAGAAAAGGTGAGGACCTCTTTCACTTCCTCCTACTTCCCCTCTCCCTCCTCAATTTTTGTTGCTCTATATTATTTTTATATGTAGTTAGTGCTTCAGAATTTGAAATACTTGCATCAATCATAGTTCTCCTGTTTGTTTCCTCTTAGATGTATATTAGAATGGATTCCATGCTCACAACTAGTCTAGCTACCACCACTTCTCCATTCTTGAGTTCTTTATTTTGACTCATCTTTTGCCCTACATTATTTTATTAATGCAGCAAAACATTATTTTGGTAAAATGTATTAGAATTTTTCAGTTTAATGCAAATCATGGAAGTTGGGTACATGTAATTGTGCATTTAGTGAGAGTTAGGGAAAATATAATCTGCTGAGGCATCTCATACTTTAAAACACAGCAGGTCACTGAAGATGCAATTTGTGGGAGGGCTTGAAATGCCTCCAAAGGCAAACCATGCAGAAAACTACGGGCTGACAGAAGAGGCCTAGGAAGATGGGATTAAGGTTCCAGATCGGGGGAGGGGAAAGTTAGCTACATCCAACCTCTTCAGAAGTGCCCAATTAGGCAGCAAATGCCCCTCAAAGTAAGGGGGAATCTACCTTGGTACATTACTATTTAGAGGCACAAAGGACTGTTTTTTAGGGATGACTTGTCTCCTTTTTATGCCATGACTATTTAGACATTTTAAATTAACCTCAAACTCAGCCACACCATTGAACACACCATCTTCCCCTGTATATCTGGACTTCCTTGTACCTCCCTTTGCTGACTGGGAGGCATCCTGGGGCCCCAGTTGCACAGGAACTTTCTCTCCCTGACTTCTGCTTCCCATATCCAATCCACTTCAGTTTCCTCCACTGTCACCATCCTCATCAGCATTATTTCATAGGGTGATAAGTTATGGTTCTTCCTCATTCCATTCTCCAAAATATCAAAATGTACCCAAGAAACAGCACTTGTATGGCTAAATGACCTAATGAAATTTTTAAATGATCATGAATTTTTTACTCTGAAAAGGCAGATTTCTCAGTTTTTCATAAAAGTGAAATCCTATGAGCAGGAAACTAGATTTAGAGTCTATGCTGGAGTCAGAAAAATCTATATATATGAAAACCTAATATGCCAATAGACTGAACGGCAGAACGACCGAACAACTGGTCACTAAGACGTGCGCTGACCACCAGGGGGCATGTGCAGAACATGGCAGGCAATGGCCATGGTGGGATGGTGGAGCAGGTGAGTGGGGGCGCCAGACCATAGTAGAGTGCCAGTCACTGTCATGGGGCAAGCCTCTGGTGGTTACTGAAAATTCTTTGCTCCCGTGTGCCGCAGTCCCACCCGCCATTTGCACCCGCTGCTGGCGCCAGCCCCAATTGCTCCGTGATTAGGTGGAGGAGGAGTGGAGAGTAACTGCTTACAGTAAGGGGTTTCCTTTTGGGGGTAATAAAAATATTTTGAAAACAGATAAAGATGATGTTTGCAGAACATTTTGAATGTACTAAATGCCACTGGATTGTTCACTTTGAAATGGTTAATTTTGTTATGTGAATTTTACCTCAATAAAAAAAATAAATAAATAAATAAATAAATAAATAAATAAATAAATAAAACGGGGGGGGGGTCAAATTTGGTCCACATGCCATGTTTAAATGAAAACAAAAGAAAGTGTACATTTCAAGAAATACTTAAGCCTTTCTGGAAAGAGACACAGATGTATTTCAGAGCAACGATCAGCTGGGAATAGTGGTAGTTTGTCTTACATCAGCCCACAAGGATTCTCAAATGGCCGTGGCATTCTGTACACAGGTAGGACAGGGCTTGTGTCGAGGGTCTGCAGGGGCCTTGGAGGCAGAGAACAGCCTTGGGTTGTAGTGTCCTTTCCTTAACTTCCTACTAAACAGCACTCCCATATACCATGTGCCCAAGCCAGGTGTTCAGTCTGCTCTCTCCTTCCTTCCCCTCACCCACTCAATCACCATGTTCTCACACCTCCTCAGTCTCTCCTAAAGTTATCCATTTCTGGCATTCCCCTTGCTACTGTCAGAGTTCAATGCCATTCCCTCTCAGCTAGACTGTTGCAACAGCCACCTCGCTGTCCTCCTCACTCCAGCTCTGTCCCCTCTGATGGTTGTTCCTTATGTCAGCCTCACACTAATACACACTCTAAAGCCATAGTTTTTTGCACTGACAAAAGGAAAACTGTGATTGCATATTTAGTGTAAATATCAAATTTTTGGCAGCCAAGGCAAAAATGGAAACATCTCGGTGAAAGATAGTGTATCAGCCCAAAATGCCTGATACAAGGGCTTGGAGGGACTCTATGGCTCCACTGCCAGGATAGCTTAGTCGGCGCCTATTTGGGGGAATCACTGAATGTAGCTTAAACTCCTAAAGGCTGTTCTTGAGCGTGCTGTGGGAGAGAGCAGGCAAGGCTCCAAGCCACCGAGAGCACAATCATTCATTCATTCACTCACTCAGTCAGTCATTCAGTCAACTAGTATTTAAAGAGTTGGTCCATGGTCAGGATCTCTGCATAATGAATCATATATGGCCCCTCAAGGAATATAGAGTCTATTGGGAAAGTCTGATAGGGCATGAACAATTGTTACACAGGGTGATAGGTGGTATGATAAAATTAAAGATGGAGTGCTGTGGAGGCAAATGTGGTGGAACCTACCTCAGCAGAGGGAAGAAGTGACAAGAGAAAGGATGGCGAGTGTTCTCTGGGCTGCAGCCTGAGGGGCACGGAGGGCACACCTGAGGGGGACACCTCGTCAGGAGTGCGCAGATGGGCTTCCAAACGATAGGCATGTGTTACTCTCAGGCACATTCTTGGCATTTCATTTGAGAAAAATGCCTCCTGGCCACAATGTCAGGAACGTGCTTATAAATAACAAATTCCTTCAACTTACTGAACACATCTCATCCCTTTTGTCAAAAAAGCTTGCAGGTCACCACACAGATATATTGTTTGCAACCAGGGCTGCTCCTGTCATATATAACACATTTCCCCCCTTGCAATGATGTTGAAACGTGAAGACATCCACTGGGAGCTTAGTCTTGAATGCTGGCACCTGGGCAGGCAATCGCCAGCAACGCTCTGTCAAGCGGTTCTTGAGCGTGCTGTGGGAGAGAGCAGGCAAGGCTCCAAGCCACCGAGAGCACAATCATTCATTCATTTACTCAGTCATTCAGTCAACCAGTATTTAAAGAGTTGCTCCATGGTCAGAATCTCTGCATAATGAATCATATATGGTCCCTCAAGGAATATAGAGTCTATTGGGAAAGTCTGATAGGGCATGAACAATTGTTACACAGGGTGATAGGTGGTATGATAAAATTAAAGATGGAGTGCTGTGGAGGCAAATGTGGTGGAACCTATCTCAGCAGAGGGAAGAAGTGGCAGAGAAAGATTGCTCAAGGAAATTATATCTGTGCTGAACAGTTGCTCTGAAGATGAGAGTAAGTGAAACATCAAATTTTACTCTAATATGCAGTTTAGTGATAGAAAGCATAGGTCTGGGCTCTGAAGTTGGACTTCTGGGTATAGATCCTGGCCCTGCCCCTCACCAGCTCTGTGACTTTGGGGTAGTTAATTAACCACTCTGTGTCTCAGTTTCCTCATCTGTAAAATGAGAATTGCTAAATAAGTTAATAAATATATATAAATAGAATGTAGATACATATAAATACAGATATACATAAAATGAACTATGTATAAAAGTAAATATGTAAAGAACATTTATTGGCACAAAGTAATGGCTACATCAGAACTTGTGATATATGGTTATTAATATGAGTTGCTTCAAATACCTTTGGGAAGTAGTTTGAGTATGAATTGTAAATGTATGATAATATTAATAAAATATAGTTGCTCTAGCAATGAATAGTCTATAATTTTTTCTTTTTGATAAAGCACTGGTTTGGGCAAATCTGACCTAGGACCTCATGGTGCACATGCACACACATGCGCGTGCACACACACACACACAAGCTGTATTTATCTTGGAAGCAAAACTGTAGTAATAGTCTAATCTTAAGCATGAATTTCTTCTATTCTAAATTCTGTGATTTGCATTGCTACAAAATCTTTGTTTACCAGACAGCTGCCAATCCTCGAATTTCACTATGTTTAAATAATTTGGGTCTCAATGGGGAATTGTGGTTTAACAAGCCAAATAAAGAGAATAATGTATCTCAATCTTAACATTGTTGGAGGAATAGCAACTTATGCTAAACAAGGGTGCAGGCGTCAGATGGTGCTGGCAAAAAGCCATGGATCCTGACATCTGTTTCAAAAACTACTTCCCACAACTATCTGCCTGTCAGCAAAAATATTAAAACAGTTAATGGGTAAATGAAAACTCTTTTTGGTGGGTCAGGCTGTCTTTGTCTTGGAGGTTTGATTCATGATTCAGAATTCATTTCTGGGGAAACGTGCTGCATCTGACTCTGGGTCTTGTCTAGGTGGTGGATGTGATGGGCCCAGGCTCTGCTCACAGAACACAGCAACTCAGCAGGTAAATAGGCAATTGCCACGCTGCCTGGAGTCTCACATGCCAGGGCTGGGAGAAGTCATAAAGGATGTGTGAGCTCAGGTATGACACTTTACCTCAAGCCACAACATGCATTTCCAGAATTAGCCATGGTTTGCAGAACACTCACATTCATGCTGTACCTGCCAGTCACAGAAACCTAGGTGAGATGCAAAACAAACCTATTAGCCACTTTTGCATGGCTAAGTTCATATTTTCAGTGAAAACATTGGGGTTCTCAATGACCACTAAATCATTGCCTGCTCCCCCTCCCCACTTCAAAGTGTTTTTAGACTCTTGGAGCTTTTGCCTTTGCTTACATTGTTTTCATTATGACTACTAATCAAATAAAGAATATTTTTTGAACTCCAACTCTTTGTGATAGAAAGTATAGCACATTCAGGAGTAAAGGCACAGTAAACGTAGCCTTTACAACCCTTAAAATACTAAATATTATGCTTCAAAAAAAACCCCACATAGGATTATACAAGCTGAAATACTTAATTCCACAATGCAGACTTACCCAGCATGTATCTAGGAGGGAAGAGATGGTCAGTGGTGGAAGGGTAAGGCTGGAAATGAGCCTTGAAGTACTGATAATATATGCATTGGAAGAGATGGAAGCTCTTGTGATTTAGGGAGGACGAAGAGGGCTGATAGAAATAGAATCGCAAGTAGCAAAAATCTGAAGTTGGAAATTAGTTTGGCATATTTGTAGAAAAATAGAGAAATCAGGTGAGAGCCAAGGACTTATATGAAGAGCAGCGGGCAGACAAAGCAGAACCTGCCAATGTCTTTGACGTTTCTGTGCCTGTGCTCACACTGAAATGTCTCCCCCACAACACAGCTTGCAACTCAACTGAAGTCCTCAAATAATGGGAATCAATTTTCTACATTCAACAGTTGGAAAGTGATTTTCTTCATTATAACCCTGTATATCTTATTCTGTGTCATGAAATAGAAATTAATGTTTGTGCATTTATATACCCTGCTGTTTTCCAAAGTATAATTAAGATAGCTTGCAAAGATAATATATAGTACAATGAAAGAGCTTGAAACAGAATTGGATAAGAGAAATAATAAAGAGAAAACAAAGGTATGTATTAGATGGAGCCAGAAATAAGCTTAGTGCTAATTATATGTCACATGGGGCCATAAATTCGTCTTCCAGCAGCATGAAGAGGGAAACCTGATGGTTATGGGAAAGTGGTCATTTCACCTGTCATAGTCACACATATCGTTAAAGCCATTAGAAGCATTAAGAATCATCCACGTCCAATCCTGTCATTTCAAGATGACAGTCAGGTGGGGCTCTGAGCCTCTGAGTCCGATCAGAGAACTAGTTAGGGCAGAACAGAAGTCAGCTTTCAGTAGAGCGGAAATTGCTCCCAGAGAGGAGATTAAGAATCAGAAGGGAACCTGTGAATAGAGGTCGCCTTCCCATGGCTTTGGAACCTCCTTTCAGAGCAGTCAGATTTCTTCTGCATCGGCCACCACTAAGACGTGAATTAAGGAGTATTGTAAATTCCTAATTAGATCACCTTAATTGTTGCTATGGTCAACTACAAAACCTGATAGAATGTTTGAAAGTTCACATCGTCTTTAGGAGATGGCATTTTTCTTGTATGCCTGTCAACATCAGCAGTAAACTGTACCTGCTGACTTCACCATCTCCAGTGAGCTCACAGTCAGGTCCATTTTCTGGTCCTTTGGTGCAGGCATTTTCTGTTTGGGTTTTTATTCATTCTAATGAGTGTTGTGACCACACAGCCTCACCCCGGTGGAGAAATGTGTTTTTGCTAAAACTATAATTTACTACTTCAGGTCTCCCCGACTCATAGCAAAATGGTGACGCCATAGGAAAGACCTCATTATGCGACTTTGCTATAATGAGGGAGTCAAGGAATAATATTTAATACGTGCTGGAGACAATGATATAGCTGTAATGCCTAACAGAAAGAATAACAAGAAAGAAATGTGGCATCGCTCCATGTGATGAAGATAAAGACTAAACAATCAACAAGGTGGGCTGCAAAGGCACTTTGAGATTTGGAAGGTGGAAGCGAAGCAGCAACCCTGGTATGTCAGGGCCGGGGAACTGAGCTCCACGGCAGGCTCTATTCATTGACACAGGGCAGCAGTCAGGCCTAACCTGCTCCACTGTTTCCAGATTCTCCCTCACCTTCTCCAGTTGCTGGGCCAGGTGCATGCTCTTCTCAAGATCACCCACATCATTAAAGATGGAAGTGATGAGAGACTGATAAGGGATCTACTCCATCCTCATGGTTTCTAGCACCTATCTGTGGTCCCTGATTGTCCTTGTTCTCCCCTGTTTTCATCCACTTTCCCGTCTGGTTTCTCCAACATCAGACACAAAGACCAGTTAGCCAACTCCCACACTGCGCAGGGTCAAATCCCTCTAAAAATTCCCAGTGGTATTTGCCTCTGTTTGTATGAGATAACACTGTTCTCAATGGGATCAACAGTCCTCATTCTTCTAACACTTGGGATTTTTTTGTTGTTGTTGTTCTTTTATATATTTTTTTTATTTTAAATTTAATTTTAAATTCTTTTTTAATTTTAAAAAAGAAGCATTCCAATATCATTAAGAAATATTTTGAAAAATGGAAAAAATCTTTAATCCAAAATTCCTTCTCTCTTGCAGGCCAAATGTTTTGTGTATTATCTTATAATCTACAATAACACATGAGACAGTTTAGGGCTTGTTTTAGTTAGTTCAGGTTGCTATAACAAAATACCATTGACTTGTAAACAACAGAAATTTATTTCTCACAGTTCTAGAGGTTGGAAGTCCAAGATCAGGATGCCAGCATAGTTGGGTTTTGGCAAAGGCCCCCTTTCAGGTTGCAGACTGCCAACTTCTCACTGTGTCCTCACACGGTGGAAGGGGTAAGCTACCTCTCTGGGGTCTCTGTTATAAGGGCACAAATCCCATTCATTAGGGCTCCCCCTGTCCCATGACCTAATCACCTCCCAAAGCCTCACCTCCTTGTACCATCCCCCTGAGCATTAAGTTCCCAACTTATAAATTTGGGGATGGGAGGCGGGACAAAACCATTCAAACCATGGCAGGGTTCATACAGATTTTTCTTGTAGAAAGTTGTTCATCACTGCTACCCATGAGAAGATGTTCACAACATTCCTATTGGGACCAGCATGTACAGGGTAGTCATAAATAAATAAGATATCTTTATGTGTACCACACATCAACCTTTACAGTCATATTTCATTAGCTGTACTAGACAGTCTATAGAGGAAGTTCAATGTGCCAAATCACTGCTGGGTTTATAAGTTTGTGTATACAAGATATATATATATATATACACACACACACACATATATATATGTATATATATGTATATATATGTATGTATAATATATATATATATATATATATATATATATATACAACTTTGAAGTTGTTGGCGGTTTTTTGCTTGTTTGATTTGCATGCCCTAATTTGACCAAGTTGTTTAAATGACAAACTCAAGCTCTAGTGCAAGTTCCTGTTGTGCACAAATGTTGGTTTCCAAATACCATTTCCCATTAAAAAGAACCGGTGTTCATTGGAGAAATGACTTATTGTGAGTCTGACACAAGAAATGTACAAGAGGAGCCTGGAACCTCTGTCACATCAGAAATCCAGGAAGCTACTGAGACAAAGGTAACAGCAACCAACTTCAAGTGGCTCCTCCTTGCCAAAGATGAAATTTGATCATTAAAAAGAATAATTAGGCCCGGCCTGCAGAGCTCAGTGGTTGAGCATCAGCCTATGAACCAGGAGGTCACAGTCTGATTCCCGGGGTCAGGGGACATGCCCTGGTGGCTGGCTTGATCCCCAGTGGGGGACATGCAGGAGGCAGCCGATCAATGATTCTCTCCCATCGTTGATGTTTCTATTTCTCTCTCCCTCTCCCTCTCCCTTCCTCTCTGAAATCAATAAAAATATATATTTTTAAAGAATAATTAACATGAAAGGATTAGTTTATGCCACCCCCAAAACATGCCACTTTAGCATAAGGATTATCTTGATCTGAAAGCAATTGCGAAGCTGCAGATGCATAAGAAGCTCCTTTCCCTCCACGTATCTGCCTAAAGACAGGATAAAGTTTCCCTTTGTGAAGGTGTCCCTCTCTCTTATACCAGAAAGGGAAGAATAATCCTTATCACTGGAGTTTGAAATAATGCAAAAATGGGCCTACTAAACACACCTTAATAAAATAAGCCTTATCATTCATTAATTTCCCTCATATATTTACCTTCCACACTTTACCACCCCTAGAAGCCCCTTTTCCTTTGTCTTGTCACTTCCCCACAAATTTATTGACCTTTATTAATATAAGCCCATAGGTCTAACTGCCTCTTTGAATCTTCACTCCCTTTTCCTTGAGGTCCCCATGTGCATACATAATAAACCTTTCTCCTCTTAATCCGTCTTGTATCAGTTTGATTCATGGGCCCATTCACTGAGCCTAAACAGGTACAGGAAAAATTTTTCCTCCCCTACAATTGTGATGAATTACAATATTTCAATCATGTTAAAAACTCATAAATTCATCATGATACTAAAAACAGTAAACAGCAAGTATTACTCACTTCTGAAGGGTGCCAGGGAACCAACTCATTATTCTGAAAACTGGTAGATAAAGGAAAATGATCAAGCATTTATTCTACCCTTCTTGATCAATCTGTTTTTCAGGACAACCAAATAGTTGATGAGGGAATTGTAGCCAATAAATACAGAAGGAATCACCAAATTAGAAAAATCACCATTTGACAGGCCTTCATGATCATCAATGGTTGCTAAAACCATTAGGTAAAAGACCAATAAAGATTTACATAAGGGATGAGTCAGGCTGATAACACCTAAACCACTGGCCAACATTAAGATCTAATCAAAGAAAGGCTATCTTCTGAGGTGAGAAGGAAAGGACAAAGTCCCATCAGTGATGTAATCCTATATAATAAAAGGTTAATATGCAAATCGACTGAATGGCAGAATGATTGGTCACTATGACGTGTACTGACCACCAGGGGGCAGACACTCAATGCAGGAGCTGTCCCCTGGTGGTCAGTGCGCTTCCACAGGGGGAGTGCCACTCAGCCAGAAGCCAGGCTCAGGCTGGCGAGCCTCTGCAGGAGAGGATAAGGACCCGCTGGGGGATGTCCGACTGCAAGCTTAGGCCCAAGCCAGCAGTTGGACATCCCCCAAGGGGTCCCAGACTGTGAGAAGGCACAAGCGGGCTGAGGGGCCTCCCTCTCTCAATGCACAAATGTCATGCACCGAGCCTCTAGTCTAACCATAAAATTGAACCTGAACCTAATGAAGCCTCCATATTAAATTGATGGTTTATAGGAAATACAGAGAACATAACAAATGACATCAGAGGATATAACCAGCAAAACCCAGAATGTGTGGAGTTTGACAGAACATTTTCCTCCAGGTTAGATACCTTGGGGCATCTCTGACTCTTCCAGTACATCAACCTTCCTCCTTAACTGGTTCCAAACCATGTTATTATTTCTTTGCTATCTCTGTTAAATGAACTGTTTCTCTTTCTTCCCATGAATTGTCACAAATTTATTCTTGTCCTTATGATCAATCTTTTCCTTTTTAGAGTGTTTGTTACACTTTTTAACTATCAACATCTGTGTTTGTGTCTCCCTCACTCAATTCTAAAAGCTTCCTAAAGGCAAAGATCATGACTCTTTTGTTCTTACCTGATGTATATTAATCATATATTCAGTGACTAAAAGCTTGGTTAACTAAATGAATAAATGAACAAATGCATCAGCCATCCAGGCCACAACAATAATTCCAGACTCTTTGCCCCTTCCAATTCCTCCTATATACCCCTACCATGAATGTTCCTTTTAAGAAGGTATAATTGCCCTAAGCTGGTTTGGCTCAGTGGATAGAGCGTCAGCCTGTGGAAGGGTCCCAAGGTTCGATTCCGGTCAAGGGCACATGCCCAGGTTGTGGGCTCGTGCAGGAGGCAGCTGGTCAATGATTCTCTCTCATCATTGATGTTTCTATCTCTCCCTTCCTCTCTGAAATCAATAAAAATATGTTTTAATAAATAAATAAAAATTAAAAGGTACAATTATCTTATTACTCAAGAAACTTATTTTAAGTTATAGTATCAAGCTGAACTTCTCTGCTTCCCTTTGAAGGCTCCAAAATGTGGCCCAAAGACATTTCCCATAAATCCCCAACTTTTCTGCTTCACGATTTCCCATTCTTGCCACTCTTGCCCCTGAGTCAGCGCTTTGTTGGAGCTGCCTTTACTTCAGTGGGGCATCACCTCATTCCTTCTATCTGATTCTGTAATCCCACCCATTTCCAACAGTTCCCCTGCAATACCTTCTCCAGCTTCCCCAGATCATAGTCATTTTTCCCAAGGACCAGAATTTCAACATGAAATAATTAATTTCAGTCCCTTTTGTGTTCAGTTGACAAAAACAAATACAAGGAAGTGAAGTGGCAGCCCCAAGCTCCTTAGCAAGACAGCAAAGCCCTTGTGTACCCTCAACCAGTTCAATGCCCCTTCCCCTCCACACACAGGGTCCTGTCTAGACTGCAGGGTATTCAAGGGTGGTATATTTCACTGTGTTCCCCAAAGCAATGGATTGCAAAGTAGGGTGAGCATCCCCTCCCCCGAGGAGTACCCAGTGGCATATAGTAAGAAAATATTGAAATTTCTATTTACTTCATCCTTTAAAATTTTCTATTTCTACATGCATTTAATATACATCATCTGTTGGTATAGTAGGACATAAATATAACTGATAAATACATGCCATGCATATATAGAGGTGCATGCCTTCATCTATATAAAATGTTTTTAACTAACAGGGTTGTAACCACACACACACACACACACACACACACACACTCACAAATTAGTAGCATTTGCAGTAGACTGCCCAGCCAACCCCTGAGCATTAGTAGCCCTAATATATATATATATATATATATATATATATATATATATATATATATATATATATATATATTCTAATGTTAACCAAGAAACTGTGAAGTCATTTTGAAGGCAGTCTCCTTCCTCTGCTCCCTCCCTTGCTCTTTGAAATGTCTATTTTTAAAAGCCATTCAGTAAACCCCATGGCTTCAGGCAGTTTCAATCTGTTCAAATTCCTAAGGACACTTAAAGGCAATCACTTCATTTAGAGAAGTCTTTCTTGAGAATGAAGAGAGGATAAGTAGGAGAAAAGGCTAAAGGTCATGACCCCTGCTTGCTGGAGCACCTGGGCAATATTTCCCTATGAGCTCACTGATCATGAGTTTATTTTGGTAACTTTCTGGAGACAAATCAAGTTGTAATTGAAAAGCAAGCATTTGTATATTGGTTGAAAGGAAAGAAAACAACTGCTAGAATAAGCCGCACAGCAGCGTTATGACTGGCAGGTGCTCAGCTGAAACCAAAACTCACATCCTTGTATGACTCTCGATATATAATTCAAATCAAACGTTTATAATGCCTTACTCGGTCAAGAAATGGCTACATAAACCTTTGAAATAAAGGGATCAAACAAGGTGGCTCCTCTGGAAACAGGGATTGAAAGAAACTGACTGCTGGGCTGAACATGATTTTTATTTCTGTTCCTTACAGAGGCACATTTTACATAAAACAACTTAGCAATTAGCTCTTTCTAGAAAGAAAAGGGAAAAGTTAAAGCAAAACACAATTCATTGACTTGCTGGGTCATTCCTACGTTCAAGTTTAAATCCCTGGTGGTATTGATTGTAAATTATGTCCTACCTTTCATGGACAGTCTGCTTAGGACAAATATTGTGTTGTTCTCCATTGTTTTGATCACCTAAAGAATAAAAAGAATAAACTTTGTCTCCTTAAACTTAAACAAGAATTTTCAAAATTATATCTATTTTTTTAATAATACTTTAACTAACCAAAAATATGACACTTTATAAATTGTTCATTCTGTAAGTGCTTCCCAAGAGATAAGATTTTTTTTTTATTGCAGAATTAACTATTAGTTGCATTTGGAGGTTTATTCTTCAGATCCAATTCTATTCTGTCAATACAGTCAAATCCATTGGAAGTGGAATTAATTATGTTTATGAAGTTCTATTCAGGAAAGCACTGCTGGATAGCTACAGATGTTCCCACACCTTTTAACTATATACCAAATCCAGCACTACCCCCTGTACAGGAAATTATTATTAGTTCTCTCTGGTTTCCTTCTGTAATCACAAATATGTCAAATGATGACATAATGAAGGATTCAGCAGGATTTGCTCATCTAGAATTAGGACACTTAGGGAGTGCATCCCCTGGGCTCAGCCCCATCTATGATCTCACAGACATCTGCAAGGTGAGGGACCAGGACAGCCAAAATAACTTCCCCTAGGGGAGGTGAGTCATACCCCTCTCCGTGAGACACTTGGATTTCAAGGATGAAAAGGAAGAACTGAATACAATTTAATATCCAATAATAATCCTCTGTCACAAGTTGTGGAAAGTTACTGGAATGACTTGAATATGCTGAATATTTCCCCTCAAAATTAAAATTAAACAATCTTCAAGTCTAGAAATGCATCTGAGATGAAAACCAGTCCTATATTTTATTGTGGGTGGAGTCTCTAAGATTCCAAAATCCTAGATAAAATCTTTAAAAGTCCACGGAGAGTATTTTGCTAAGCGAAATAAGCCAATGGGAGAAAGTAAGTATCACATGATCTCACTCTTATGTGGAATCTAATGAACAAAATAAAATGAACAAAATAGATCCAGAGACATATAAGCTGGAACAGACTTTCCAACCTCAGAGGGAAGGCAGGGAAGGGTGGGTGGGTGGGAAGAGATCAATCAAAGAACTTGTATGCATATATGCATAACCCATGGACACAGACAATAGGGTGGTGAAGGCCTAGGTGGGGGCAGGGGCGGGCTAGGATAGGTCAATGGGGCGAAACAGGGGGCATATGTAATACTTTCAACAATAAAGTTTTTTTTTAAGTTACAGAGTGCTACTTGCACTATTTTATACTTGAAATAAATAAATAAATATCCATTGATTATTAAGACATTTGTTTCTATTGGAGAAGCATGCACCAAGGACTGATGCAAAGAAACCAGCATGGGTAGCACTTTAGAAGTCAATAGAGCAAAACTGCACAGTTAAAAAGGGTCTCTACCCAGAATGATTGAGGTGAGGTAGGGAGGACGACTATGCTAATCAGGAAAAAATGTTATTTGAGTTCTTGAGCCACAAAATGAGCAATAGGATTTGGCTGATGAAACTTATACTAGTTGGGAGAGAAGATAGTTTGTTTTCCTTTTTGCAAATATGTGACCTTTCCCTGGCCAGTTAGCTCAGCTGTTTGGAGCTCAGTATTTGACGAGACCCACGGATTCAAAACCCACAGGGCCTGGCTAGCAATAAACATCACAATCAGAAAGCTTTCTTTTAGGACCAACCATTGATCTACTATCCCTAAATAGTCTCCTACTAGAAGTATGATCCTTTTTGCCAAACAAAAAACTATGATTAACTTAGGGCAACCTGCTAAGTGTAATTGAAAACTTGAAGCATTTCATGTGACCTTGGGCAAGTTGCTTAACTACTGAGTCGTAGCATCCCCATATTTAAATGCTACAGACAGAGACAGTGTAGGTTTGTTGCCTAGATTAGAGTTACTACATGGAAAACTCTTAGAAGACTGTGAGGCATGGTGTAAGTGCTCATTGAATGTATGCTACAATTAAATGATTATTTTCTTATAAAGTATTAATGATGAGTCAAAGGACTGTCTTCTTTTGTGAAAGTATGCGACTTGACAAAAAGCAAGGGACTTGACATTGGAGATTCAGAGAGAAGTGGTTAAGAACGAGAACTAAACCAGCAGTTAATAGGATTCGATGAGTCTTAACCTGATCAAAGTGGGGGCGGGAAATGTCCTTGAAGAAGCCTAAGGAAGGACACACTGAAAAGTAAAGAAATCCAGAAGAGGAGCCTCATTGAAGACTATCTTTTTCTTTATCTTTATTGTTGAAAGTATTATAGATGTCCCCTTTGGTTTTGTTTGTTTGTTCCCATGGACTCCCTCCTGCCTGCACCCACTCCTCCCAAGCCTCTAGATCAATGTTAAGAAACCGGGTGAGATTTAGAATCTATGTGTTAGGTGTCTTGACTTTTCTTGAGGCAGAGAGGTGGTGGTAAGAATGCAAAGGTGGCTATAACCCTAGCTGAAAACAGTTCCCGTTTGAGCGATACTGAGGCTGCAGGTGGAAGGACAAAAACCCATAAGCCTGAAGAGAAAAATACCTGTCTGAAACTGCGAACGTGCACCTCTGTGCTTGCCCTCACCTTGCACTCCTTCTCAGAAGTCGGCTCTATCCATGCAGAGGTGTTGGGTTGGGTTGGGTGGGAGTGTTGAGGTTGTTGCTGAATCAGTCCAGTGGGATCAGAAGCTAAGTAAACTTCCTCTGCAACAATAAAGACCTGCTAAACAAAGGATTATCCCCAAGTGGGGGAAAAAGGACGCCTTTGCTGTCACTCATCGCTCCCTTCAGGGAACAACATCATGAAAGCCAGCCTCAGACGCTTACAAATGGAGCAGCTTTCCCAAATCTGATTATGAGCCCTTTGGGCTTTGAAAATTATGGCAGCTTATGAAAAGTAACCACAGAGTACTCTGTGGGCGCGGAGTAGGGCCCTAGGGGAGCGTCCTGGGAAGGGAATAAATTCTAGCTGGGCCCTCCAGGTCTAGTTGCCGAAGGAAAATGCAGAGCTTTCCATCAACACAGCCATTTGTAGTTTTGGCTTAAAAACAAACAAATAGTTCTTTGGGTTGTTTTGCTTTGTTTTTCATCATGTAGATATTAGTGGTTAATACAAAATAAGATCTCTCCTAAAACTACAAAGATTGCAAACACAATATAAAAGAATACAAACCAAGGACAGTTTAAGTGTCCTTCCTAACATCATCAAAAAGAAAATGTGAAGTAAGAGAGAGAGAGAGAGAGAGAGAGAGAGAGAGAGATCCAAATGACCCCAGAGAGCTATAGGCTAAGGCAGGGCTGATGCTGATGGCAGCACTGTCCCTCTCCTGCTGTCACAGACCTTGCTAATCAATCATGGTACTATTTCTTTTATCAAAACATCCAGGCATTCACCCATCCATCAGAGATGGCATGAAAGTGGAGACAAAGTTGTGAAGATATCTAGGAATCTCTTATGAGCCCTGAACAGAAGTATGTGTAAGAGGATACTTTAGACCGGGCGCCACAGTGCTGAGAAAAGAGCACTAGATTAGGACAATGATCATCAAACTGCAATGAGCATCAGAATCCCCTGGAGGGCGTGTGCAAACACAGATTGCTGGACCCTGACTCCTGGAATTTCTGGTTGAGTATATCTGCGGCTTCCAAGAATTGGCATTTTTCATGAACTCCCAGACAATGCTGAGATATTGCTGGTCCAGTGGAGAACCACTGGACTAGGGCTAAAGACACTGTAGTGACCTGATAATGACTCCCAAAGATACATCATGTCCTAATCCCAGGACCCTTGAATGGTACCTTATACGGTAAAGTTTTTGGAGATACGATTAAGTTAAAGATCTGGATATGAGGGGATTATCCTGGACTATCTCAGGCGTCCTCAAACTATGGCCCGAGAGCCACATGCGGGTGTTTTTGCCGTTTTGTTTTTTTTACTTCAAAATAAGATATGTGCAGTGTGTATAGGAATTTGTTCATAGTTTTTTTTAAACTATAGTCCAGCCCTCCAACGGTCTGAGGGACAGTGAACTGGCCCCCTGTTTAAAAAGTTTGAGGACCCCTGATTGGTCCTGCTAACGACTGAATGTTTGTGTCCCCCAAATTTATATGTGATGGTATCAGAAGATGGGGTCTTTAAGAGTAAGTTATTTAGTTTAGGTGAGGTCATGAGGACTAGGCCCCTTAATGGGATTACTGTTCTTATAAGAAGAGGAATAGATCAGAGCTCATTCTCTCTCAAATGAGGATATAGCAAGAAGGCAGCCATCTGCAAACCAGAAAGTGCTCTCACCAAGCACCTGACATGCTGCACCCTGATCTTGGGCTTCCAGCCTCCAGAACGGTGAGGAATGTGTGTCGTTTAGGTCCTCAGTCTATGGTATTTTGTTATAGCAGCTTGAGCTGACACACATGCCCTAAATGACATCACAAGTATCTTTATAAGAGGGAGGCAGAGGGAAATTAGACACAGAGAGATGGAGGCAGTGTGACCTGGAAGCAGAGATCAGAGTAATGCTGGAAAAGGATGCTTCAGCATATTCGGACCTACCTCAGTAGAGTTCGTTCTCACACAGAGCAAATCAGAGAAGGTAGGGCATCATTATCATGTAGTTATACACTGAGTGGCCAGATTATTATGATCTCTGAACACATAACAATCTGGCCACTCAGTGTGTGTGTGTGTGTGTGTGTGTGTGTGTGTGTGTGTGTGTGTGTGTGTTAGAGGCCCAGTGCATGAATTTGTGCATGGGTGGGGTCCGGCCAGCCTGGCTAGGGGGAGGGGACATGGGCGGTTGGCCTGCCTGCCTGCTGGTCAAACTCCTGGTTGAGGGGACAATTTGCATATTAGCCTTTTATTATATAGGATATACACTGAGTGGCTAGATTATTATGCATTCAGAGATCATAATAATCTGGCCACTCAGTGTAATGTTCTCAGCAAATTTTACCCCTAGAGTGGAACCCTGAGCTGCAATAACCAACCCAATCATTTCCCAGTCCCCTCCCTGCCCCGCCCCCCCCCCCACACCCCCAATCTTGTCAGTGATTACCAATGTGACTTTGGACAGGTTATTTGTTATCTCTGGGCCTCCTTTTCCAAAAGGAGGTTGAATTAAATGACCTCTAAGGAGCTTGCCTGTTTCGAGGGTCCCTGACATTTGAGGCTGTCATTTGTTCACCTTGCCCTTGGGCCTGTAAAGGGCCTGGAGGATGCCAGTGGTGGGTGTGGCTGAGGTTCAAGTCTCGGGCATGGGCCCAGCTCCAAGTAGTAAGACTGAACTAAGCCCTGGGATTTGAGTTATGGATAGATTTCCCACTCGATTCAGATATACATTTTATAAACTGTATAAAATGTATAATATACATTTTAAAAACTATCGGAGTCCATTTTATAATCCTTGGAAGATATATGTCTCAAGAGTACTACTATGCATGAAATGCTTAGTAGGCCTACAGAGAGGTTCTATCCAACATGGCAGAGCGAACAGAGCTTAGAGGTGCAAAGATCAGAAAGAAAGGAGTCATCTTACATTTAAGTTAACATAAAACTGTAGATCAGAGAAGAGCAAAGACCTTAGAAATCGCAGAGCCCTAGAACCTACTTAAAACAAGGGCCTTCAGACTGCGGGAGGCCTGGAGCTCTGTGGCCTCCACCCTCAGGATGCTCAGGGGCCAGTCTTCCAGGTTGTTACCTTACCAGTTCTTCCTTCACTGCATCAGAAAAGCCTTCCTTGAATGAACCACTCCCTTCTCGAGATAGATAAAATGGTCATGTACTCATTCATTCATTCATTCATTCATTCATCTGATATTTAATGAATGTTTAGAATGTGCCAGCTTGAGGTTGAGTATAACAATAATCAAAACAGACCCAGCCCCTCTCTTCCTGGAGTTCATGAAGCTTATAAACTAGTGAGAGAGCAAGACACTAATCAATACAGAAGTAAATGTGTAAAGGTATTTGTTAATGTGCAGTGCCGGGAAGGTACAGGCTGCCGGAAGAGTGTTTACAGGGTTACTTGACTTAGTGTGTTGTGGGGTCTTAGAAGGCTAATCATATTTGCCGCCAATTATTTTACAAGCAAGGTCCTACAGACATGACCCCATCATATTTATCTTTGCCTGCCATACAGCCTAGCCAGTGGCGATAGTAGCAGCTCAGTAAAGGTCTGCTGCAACAAAGGAGTTACCAGGCCAATTCAGTCCAAGGTCTTACGCCCACCAGAGTTAATAAAAAGCTCTGGTTACATGCTTCTAAAGACCAACCTGGGTTGTTTGCTTTCCCTCATTTTCAAGGAAGAAGTTCTAGAGTTCCAAACATTTAAGAGAAGGCTAACGGGAGAAAGTTTGTGTAGCTAATGATCCAGCTTGGGGTTGGTTTATCTCAAAGCCCAGGGAGTTTTTGCTACCTTTGCCCTGTCAGCAGGGAACTGGCTCTGAAGATGTGGGAGATTACAGGAGCTTTCAAGACAAAGGAACATAAATCAAAAAGAATGAAAAGAAAACAAGATCCTTGATCCTCCTCCTGTTAATGTTCTTTTAAAAGTATTTTGCAAGAGAGCTGGGAGGGGGAGGGAAAACCATGTTTTTAAAAAAGGGAGGTAAGCCAGACGTTAAATGGCTGAAGACATACAGTATAAAGCCCCCAATCAACCCCTTCTATCTCTTTTATGTTTTTCTGTCTCGCCATTAACAACCCAAAATGATTAACTAACAATTGGAAAATGATGTCAAAGAGATAAACCATTTCCTCCGTCTCTTGTTTCCATTCCTGTGTGATTCAGAAACTCTGAGCTGTAGTTTTGAATGATGAAATGGTTTGGGCTCCACTTAATCTATCAAGATCAGAGTGCAAGGTGGCAATAAGCAGGTGGGATAGAATCGGTCTATTCTGGAAAGATAAACGTAGATTTGATTTGGATTTGAATAGTAACCTTTCAACAAAGCTAAAAGCTATGGAAGTCCCATGCCCTTTCTAAATAGGGGAATGAGCTGAACCCCACCTTAATCAGAGCCCATCCCACTCCAGGGCCTCCTGGGGCTTCTGATCTTTTCTAAGATGATGCAACACCAGAACTTCAGACAGGAATGTTTACTCCTGCCCCTGAAACATCCATGGTAGTCTGCTCTCTATACACAGTGAACCGCTTCCTCAAGGATTAGGGTGGCCATACAAAATTCAGGATGTCTAGTAAAATGTGAATCAGATAAACAACAAATATTTTTCAGTATGAGTATGACCAAAATATTGTATATTTGGATGTCCTGTCCTTTTATTTGCTAAATCTGGCAACCCTTCCAATTATCAAAACTCAATAGATCCTAAATATGTAGGGTTAGTTATCAGACAAAATACAGGACGCCCGGTCAAGTTTGAATTTCAGATAAACAATTAATCATTTTTTTTTAGTATTAGTATGTCCCACGTTTTAACATTTGAGACATACATATAACTGAATAAATTATTTGCTATCTACTTGAAATTCAAATTTAACTGAGCATCCTGTATTATTTGCTACATTCGGCAACCCTATTCTTATATCTTATTCCCTCCAACAATTGCATGGAAGTAAAGCTAAGCTTAGATGAAAATGGGGGTGTTCTGGGCTGGGAGGAAACATTCAGAAACAAGTGGTCAAGGGTATTTGGAGAAGGAGGTAGAGTGGGTTAGTCTATCCCCCTTTTCTTTAATATCTAAGTTTTCAAAATCATGGGCTTCGAGGTGCTCCTATTATGCCTGTGTTTTTTAAAATCTCTGTTATAGCTGAATTATTGCACCTTTTCTATTCCTAATGTTTTGTTTTTCTCTGTGTGTATGTATGAAAGTAGACTGGGGCGACACCACTAGTAGGACTGCCAGAAGCCAGTTCCAGCATGTCATAATTGCAAGAGTTTCATCGAAAGGTTGATGGAACTTGGGGACTCAATAAGGGCTGAGTCACATATGTTATCACCTGCTGGAATGGCTAAAGGCATTTCCCCAAACCTGAAAAGGATGATTGTTTACTGCCAGACAGCTCAGGGCATCTCAATCTACATGTTATTGCCTCCTTTTGGCCAAACACCAACAGGCAATTCCCCAATCTGACAATGCTTCTGTATGAAACCCTACCCTTTGAAGTGTATTATCTCCATCTTGCCTTGGAACAAATTGTGTTAATAAAAAGCAAGGGGTCCTGAGACAAGGAGAACTTGGTTTCTTCAGCCAAGCTCCTCGGCCCCTCCATATGCCTTTCAAAATTATGTTTTGTCTCTGGACTCTTATTAAATCTATGCACAGCCCTTTCTCCAGATTTCCTGAACCCTTCTAGATGTCGGATCAAGACCACTGGCATTAAATCGCACCCAACATCTGGCATTATAGGACGATAATGATGACTATAACAACACCTGAGCTATTGTTGCTGTTTTTAGACAGAAGGGAGAAGTCCTAAGAACACATATAAATAAAAATCATAAGTGAGAAGGGGCATATTTTCTGAGAAAACAGAGGAGCAGACGGGGTGATTAAAGGCCCCAAATGAGTCTTGAGGGTAAATGAAGAAACGTGTCAAAGGCCTCAATCTCTCGGAATGGAAGACAAGCTTTCTTCTGTATGAATCAACTGGAAGATGCATTTAACTCAAATAATATTTGATAGCCCAGAAGAAAGGTATAGGTACAAATTTCCAGCCTCCAGTTTTCAGCCCTTAAGTAGCATAATCCATTTCTAGTTTTAGTGCCACATTTCTTGTTCTTTCAATATCCCAAGTGCTACACAACCTACTCCAACTGCAGTAAGGTGATCCTAGCCTTTTGGGAGATAAAGACTAAAAAGAAGAAAAGGTTGGTAACCAGCTTATCCCAACAAAACGAAGCAAATCCATCACCTCACCTGAGAACTACTGACATTTTCTTGACACTACCTTCAGGTCTGGAAGTGCACTGGAAGTACCTCAGGAATGCCATCTGCACATAATAGGGATATTTTTGCACCTAATTTTTCATTATTCCCTATTAGTGGGTGCAGAGCATTGTGTATGGAAGATATTCAACAAAAGTATGTTGGATAACCAAACAAATGACCTTTGAGTACTATTTTCCTGGAAAAACTGAAAGAGATCATTTAAAGAAAATCTTTGTCTTATTTTTTGGCAATGTCTTTGACCAAGAGCTTTTCATCCAGTGTTACCAGAATAACAAGGGAGGAGAAGGATGCTGAGAGGGGGGTGAGCTCAGAAGAGTGAACAGAATTGTAACTCCTGTCCCACCCCACGCATCATTTGGTGGTGGCACAGGACAGGCACAGCTAGGACAAGGGCCAAAGGGCTGTTACCAGGCTTAAGGTTTTGAGGAGATGAAATAGAGCAGAGTATCCATCCCAGCGTCATGATAACTCAGTGACAGAAGGGCCAGCGTACACCAGGGCACTTCAAGAAAGTGGGAAAGCACTTATAAATGAACACATTGGGAGGAAGATGTGAATTGTGCAAACTCAAATGATCTCAACAAGGAAGAGGTGTGGTAAACTCCTTTTTAAAAAATGCAAATCATTTAGGAATTGGACAAAGAACTCTGAGATTAAGTCCTCCTTGAGAAGGTCATGTGCAGAGACAGAAAAGAAGATCCATGAGCGGTGCCCACCTCTAGGAGTAATGTCAGCAGAACAAAGCCCAAATCAAGGTTAGGATTAAGGGGGGAAATGTTCAAAAATTGTACAAAGGATACTGCATTCGTTTCCTATTGGCAGTATATTAAATGAAACAAACTTTGTGGCTGAAAATAACCGGAATTTATTATCTTATAGGTCTGGAGGTCAGAAGTCCAAAATCAATTTCTCTGGGCGAACATCAAGGTTTCAGTGGGTCTGCATTCCTCCTGGAGGCTCCAGGGGATAATCCATCTCCTTGCCTTTTGCAACTTCTAGAAGCTTCTTGCATTCCTTGGCTTGTAGCCCAGCATGGCTACATCCTCTGCTTCCACAGCCACATGTCCCTCTCTCCTTCTGATCCTCCTGTCTTCGTCTTATAAGAACACTTGTGATTACTTTGGGCCTAGATAAGCCAAGCCTAGATTATCTCAAGACAATCTCAGCATCTTAAAATCCTAAACTTAATTACATCTGGAATCAGTACATGAACATCTTTGGGGACCATTATTCAGCCTACCACAAATAAACGTCACTATTTACAGGAAACAAATAAATATTTCTCAGAGGCAATGGTGTAATGCTAATAGATGACAAAAAGGAAGTGATCTACTTAATTTCCTTATGGCTTCCAGTTTCTCTGACAGGAAGATTGATCCCTGGGCTGATAACCTGCCTACTCACACTGCCCTACCCAGCCCATGCAGACTAATACATCACTATTTCCCCCAGGCCCCCATGGCTCATTGCATGTTCCTCTGTTATAGCATTTGATTGCTTAACAAATACCTACTGAGCACCTATGTGAAAGCTATATCCTCGTCCAGCATACATCCGTGAACAAACTAATGGAAAGTTCTTAACCCCAAAGGATTACCACACGAGTAGGGGAAGGCACACAGTAAACAAAACAAAGTAGGAAATTATACGGCATATTTGAAGGAAAGAAAAGCAGGGGAGAGGGAGTGCCGTATCAGGAGTTAGTTGTGGTGCTAAATCAGGTACTGGGAACGGCTTGGCTGAGAAGATGGCACATGAGCAAAGGCTTGAAGGATGTGAGGGAGGGAGCCTCACCTTTTCTTAGATGTCCTAAGAAAAGAAATAGCAAATAATGCAAAGGCCCCCAGGAGCACGAGGAGCAGCCTGGGGGTTTGGAGCGGACAGAGGGCAGCCAGGCTAAGATCAGCAAGGGGGCAGTTGCAGAAGCCGGGGACATACCCTAACGGAAGGGTCGGCTTGAGGAAGACCTTGTCACATCGGGTTGTACAGGCTGTGGGCTTCGGAGAGCAGGACGCTGCCTCATTCTCTTTGGGGTCCCTGGCTCCTCAAACAGTGTGAGCATGCATCCTCGTTATCACCTGAGAAACACGGCTGAAGGGGAAACTTCCCTTTGGTTTTCCACCAGGTGAGGACAGAAGGCATAGTTTTCTCTCTGCAACTTCATGGAGTACTTCCCTTGGCATTTAGGACAGAGGCCTGGCATGTCTGTCACCAGACTGTGGAAACCACCTCTCAGGCCAAGAAGTACCAGGTGTACCGGTTAATAATGCGAATTTTGTTATCAAAGAAAACACGATAATTTCGAGAGAAACATCCAAAGTGCTTTATTCAAAGTAATGTCCATCGCTAGCCACACATTTCCCCCATCTTTCAGGTAATTGGTGGATACTGTCCCAATAGAACTTTCCTTGTTTTAAGGCAAACCATTCAGAGACCCAATTTTCCACTTCTTCGCATGTTTTGAAGTGCTGCTCAGAAAGTGCGTGTGCCATGAATTGGAACAAGTGGTAATCTGAAGGAGCAAGGTCTGGTGAATATGGCGGGTGGGTTAATACGTCCCAGGCAAGATCTTTTAACGTGTCTTTAACTGGTTTTGAAGTGTGTAATGGTGCATCATCATGAAGCAAAATTATTTTGCCGTGTCTTCTGGCCCATTCTGGTGGTTTTACGATCAAAGTGTCATTCAAATTGATTATTTGTTGTTGGTATCAATCAGAATTAACGGTTTCACCTGGTTTTAGAAGCTCATAATACACCACATCTTCCTGATCCCACCAAACACAGAGCATTGTCTTCTTTCTGAAGCGATTTGGCCTTGCAGTAGATGTTGATGGTTGACCTGGATCAACCCATGACTTTGTGCGTTTGGGATTCTCAAATAAATCCACTTTTCATCGCCAGTCACAATTCAATGCAAAAAAGACTTTTTCTCGTGCCGTTGAAGCAACATTTTACTGATGACTTTTTGGTTTTCCATTTGTCTTTCGTTCAATTGGTGTGGCACCCATTTTCCTTCCTTTAAAATCTTTCCCATGGCTTGTAAATGACCGGAAATTGTTTGCTGAGCAACGTTTAATCTTCCTGCAAGTTGCTTTTGAGTTTGACATGCATCTTCATCCAGTAATGCTTGTAACTGTTGGTCTTCTAACTTTTTCGGTTGACCTGGACGCTCTTTGTCTTTCGCATCGAAATCATCACTTTTAAAGCGTTTAAACCAGCGTTCACAAGTACCTTGAGATGGAGCATGTTCGCCATAAGCTTCCCAAAGTATACGATAACTTTCAGCAGCACTTTTCTTCAAAATAAGTAATGAATTAAAACTTCCCGTGAATGCTCTTTTTTGGCACGAAATTCGACATTTTTTAAGCGTAAAAATATCTATGATGTTAACACCTTCGGCAAATTTTACATATGAAGTTTTGAAGCTTGCTGTCAATACAACAAAACAGCATACATATCAAATCGCATATATATCAACATATGTGTAACTCCATCTATTGAAAAAATCTGCATTTTTAACTGGTACACCTGGTAAGAGTTACAGTTGCATTGATCAGTGTCCTGTGTGCTCAGCTTGCACTCTGCCTACCTGCCCTGCCCTGCCCTGCCACTGACTGACTGCCCCTCCCTCCCTCTCATCTTCGCCAGCCAATGCCATCCCACCTCGGCCAAAGGCCCTGGCAAGCCTGGGTCCTTTCCTCACCTGCTGGGTGCACAGGCTCAGCTGAAACTGGGGGACAGTTGGGTGGGGAAGGGAGGTGTAATAAGCCAGGAGGGGAGGAGAGCTGAGAAACAGGAGATGCTGGTCTGGGGGAATGGGAGAGGGAGAGGATGTCGGGAGCCTGTTTGTTCCAGCGTGCTGGGAGTAACAAAGGGTTAAGCGATTTGCATTACTGTATTTGTGTGCAGGCCTCCGAGGGCCTCCGGGAGCTGCGCTTGGGTGGTCTGGTACAGTCCCAGGCAGCAACCTATTAGCGGTATCTCCGTGTGATTTATGCAGCTGTCAAGCTGCCTTCACTGGGACAAGTGAACTGTGGGTACCGGCCGGTGGCCCCGCTCCTTCGAGAGGATCAGTAAATGAGGACCAGAGAGAAAGGAAAACAGCTCAAGGTGCCACCCCTCATCCTCTGGGTCCTCTAATGACAAGTCCCCTCTATAGAAAAACATCCAGCTGCCCACAGGAGAGCGCCTCACAGAGCCCCACTGTCTGGGACCGCCAGGCTGGGCTGGGAGGGTAGGAGGCTTGGCAGGGAGCCACCCACCACTAATGGATTACGAGAGGCCAGGCTGACAGACAGACAGACCTGAACCTGACAGCTAGCGTGGCTTCAACACGGGACCACTGTTTCAGGCCCGAGGGTGATGGGTACAATGCCAGGGAAGCATTGTCACACGAGGATGCCACCCACGAGGCCTCCGGCAGCAAGCACACCTCACCGACCACGCAGCACAGGCCGCGGAGCACCCGGGCCTGAAGCGCTGGAGGCAGCGCTGGAAGCCAGGGAGACAGTTCATTTCAACGCGGAGCAGAGCCCGTCTAAGCTCTGGCACTCGGCTCCCCTCCCTCCTCTGACCAGACTGGTGATCCTCCCGGGGCTGGTCCCTTCATCACCACCAGGCACTCCCACACACACCTCCATACACGCACACCTACCCATGCATCACTACATACTAGTATACACACATATGCATACCTACCTACACGCACCTACATATACACACCTGTTATGCATAGAGCTTGTGGCCCCCAAGGAGAGGGCTATCTGCCTTATTCAGTGTTTGACTGACAGTGAAGTAGCCAGGGACATTTTTGAAGTTTTGGCTTGGGGTGTGTGTGTGTGTGTGTGTGTGTGTGTGTGTATGACAGAAAGAGAGAATGAGAGAGAGAGAGAGACAGAGAGAGAACACAAAGGCAGGGCTACACTTCATGTCAGGAACATTAATGGCCCTCTTTTCTCCCTGCTGCCAATTGGCATGTGATGTATTGTATTTGTGGTGCAGCAATGGAAGGCAGGTGTTTCATATTGGATTTGATTCCCAGCCAGAACATTTCAGGCGGTGAGGGGGTGGGAGGGTGGTAGAGACATCTCCGATCGCTGCTGAAACACAGGAGGAAGCAGAAAGAGCTGCACGTGGTCAGCCAGTGACAACTAGGAACTGCTCTTCCTTCCCTCCCTTGTCCTTCAGTGCTTCTGCCTGCCCTTGACTCCGGCAGGCCCAGTGCTCCACAGTGGGGGTGCCCTGAAGAGAAAGGCTCTTGGCTGGACTCAGACAGACACAGGTGGCACCGACAGCTGCACGTTCCCTGGGTCTCTTGTCTTGGCAAAGCTCCGTGGACTTGGTCATTTAACAGTCCTGTCAGCTCAGGCGGGAAGAGACAATGGCATTTTTCATAGGCTTCCTGTTTGTTCACATAGGAAGCTGTTAATGCCTCACTTCCAATTGGTGTCTGGAGGTAAATGTGCCAACTCGCCCTCCAAGCACCTGATCTTCGTCCTCTTTGCCCATTCAGACAGGAGTTTAAATGGTTGGCAGTTTAGTTCAGGGAATGGCAGCACTGTATTTCCCATTGCCAGGGGCCTCTGAAGGACCCTTGTGCCCTTCTGTTTTCCAGGGCACCATTCTTCTGCCCTGGTCTGGGAACAAAGGGAACAGCTGCCCTGGAAGTTGGAACTGTGGCGGGCTTGGCCAGCATTCCTCGTATGGCTCCCCTCTTGGCGCTCTCCCCCACGCCCCCGCGTCCGGTCATTACAGACAGCTCGCGGTTCCTTGAGCTTGTTTCCAACCTCTAATCTAAAACCTGAACTTCTGTGCTGTCCCCACAAGACCTGAGATCGCCTCCCTCGTGGGAATCCCTCACACCACACCACACTCTTAGGGTTCACACAACACCAGGAGCCTTTGGGGGATTTGTTTCGGGACAGCTCCCCAGAGACCCTGGACTGAGAAAGTCACAAAAAGGTGGAAAGGATGCTCTCTCTTCCTTTGCAGTTGCTCTGGAGAAAGGAGAAGGCTGGTGATGGAGAATGACTGCTAATTATTGGTGCTTTCCTGACATATTCTGTGGGGAGGCCATGCCTGGAAATCACAGTGGATGGGGCCCCGAGTGGCTTTTGTGCTAACAACTTCACATGTAGGGTCTTCCCTAAAAAACTTGCATAAGGGTTGTTTTCTTTTCCATAAATTTGAGAAAAGGTAAACTTTCACACCAGTCACACACTTTCTTCAGTGGGAGCTGGGAAGTCAGTTCACCATCTCCACTGTTCCTACACGGCTTCGGTCCCCCCATGTCCCATCCAGGTCAACGCAATGACTTCCTAAAATCCACCCCTCTTGCTTTCACCATAATCACCTTCCTAAAACATGGGCCAGATCTCACTTCTCCCTCCTCTAAAATCTTTGCCACCACTCCCTCTGCCTCAGTCCCAAACTTGAGAGTAGCATTAAAGGCCCTTGACAAGATGGATCTATCCAGTGTTTCTATATCCTCCTTGTAGAAGATACAGACGGTATGTGTCAGTCTGGATCCACCAAGAAGCAGACATCACAATGTCTAAAAGTGCACAAACTTGACTAGGGCTAACACCTGTATAAAAGGAGATGGGGAGGGAGCTGAAGAAGGCTGGAAGAACTTTTAGACTGTGACCAAGGTTTGACCCCGTGTGCAGGAGAGGCGGGGGGCGGGGGAGATTGTTGGGTAGAAGCATCTAGACTGTGTAAAGTCAGCCAGCAAAGGAGTTTCATGTCTCCCAGAATTGGGCTAGTCTTAGTGTCTCTGCCTCACTCCGCCACTGGCTGAGAGCAGCCTACGGGAAAGGGGTGTGGTCTTAGTGAAACCCAGTGTGGATTTCAGAGAGCAGCACCAGGGCCCTTGGTGAACTATGCTCCCTGGAGTTGGAGGTCTACAAAAGCCATTCCCATAGTGGAATACAAGTCAGCCAAGGAGGAGAACCACAATTTCTGGAGCATGCCGTTTAATTCCATACAGCCATGCATTTGCCAGTGCCTTCCTCCTTACTAGCCATGGTCTCCCATTCCACCACCAAATGAAATTCTACCCATCCTTCAAGCATCCATTCAAGTGTTACCTTCTCCACAAAACTGTGTTTAATACTGATGATACTTTGCCTGCCCCTCCAGAGCATTAGAGCATCCCTTTGGATTAGAACTACTTGTTTGCAAGTCTCTCTCCTTTCTGGCCTTGAGGGCGGGGATTGTTTCATTTCTCTTTCTATGAAATGGACACATAATAATACAAAGTGTATTATTATATGTCAAGCCTCATGCTAGGCCCTGCTGGTCTGGCAATATATGAAACAGGGGAGGAGCTTCCTCTCCAGTCTTGCGAGGGAACTAAAGGATGACAGTGCTGAGAGTCAGAGCAATAAGCAAAAGTTGGTTCTATACCTCCCATAGGAGACAAGGGAAGGGAGGAGGTGACTAAGTATTGTTTTTTTAAAATTATACAGCAACAACTTATGAGGTCTTAGGATGTTAACATTGGGGAGTGGAGGCTGAGACTCCAATGAAGGTTAGAACTCTCAAAGGGTAGCAATCTCATTACATCAACGGCCCCATGTGTCCAGCAAACTTACTAGAAAGTTTATACCTACAATGGTTCTAGATGGACAAAAAAAAAAAAAATCCTCTGTGCCTGTGTCTTGCATTAGTTTAAATTTTTACTTTTTAACTGTACACATGGGCTATGAAACCCCAAGCCAAAGCCAAGAAATTAACAAAGAAACCTAAAGCAAAAGCTCTTCTGAAACTAATCCTCCATTAAGAATTTTAAAATGCTTGAGCAAACAATCCACCATGAAAGTCAGCATATACAACAGATGATTAATTTATCAGGCCTGAGATAATAGAAAAACAATGTAATAGAAACTATAAACTAAGTAGTATGTTTAAAGTATAAAAGGGTTTTAAAAGTATTAAAAAAAAGTATAAGGAAATAATTAGACTCTGTGAAAAAATGAACAGGAAGATTTGAAAAAGAACCAAATGAAACTTCCACAAAAGGAAAATATTTTCATTAAAATTAAAAAGTGAATGGGCAGATTATCCAAGGTAGATATGAAAAAAATTATCAAATACAGCACAAGGGCATAATGACAGAAAATATAAAACAAAGATTAATAAACTTGGATGATATAATAAAATGATCAATGAGAATGGGAGGAAGGAAGAAATTATTCGGTAAACAAACATTTTTAAAAAGAAGAAGACAAATAAACACAATTAGAAAATAACCACATATACAGAAAAGAAAAAACAAACCATGAGAGCATCCTCTCAGCTCTATGCAAATCCATCTTCTGCAGACCTGGGTGGCAGAACTTTTCCATTGTCCTGCAGATTCTTCTCTGCCCTCTCCTCTCTGCTGTGCCCAGAAGGTTGGCCTTTATGGGCCACATCAACCCCTCTGGCATCGAGTCAGTTTTAGATTTAGCCAACAGGAAGGCATGAGAGGAGGTCACAGGTCCTATCAAGAAATCTTCCCCTACAACTATTCCCCTGGGTGTCCATAACAGCTTCCTCTCCTTTCCCTGGTGTTACACCTTCCTGTGTTCATGTCCTCTAACCCTCCCCACAATTTTATAAATCATCCTTTTATTAAACTCTCTTCTATTGGCCCTTTTGAGGTTCCCTGTTGGAACCTTGTCTGGATGATATGGATGACTTTCAAGTAAAACAGAAACAACCAAGAATGACCACAGAAAATATATTGAAAATGTAAAATTGGCCAAAACCATAACAGAAACTGAGAAAATTATCTAAGAATTAACTCTCCCCTTCATCCATTTGCTCCAAAAGTATCTAGGCTACATGGGGGTCAGAATGGGAGACAAGAAGGGGGGGAGGTCTGCATATCTTAGTATTATTGACATAGAAGATATTATAAATTTTTAACAACCTAGAAGATATTATAAATTTTTAACAACCTGGACATGAAGGAAGGAATGAGCAACCAAATGTATGACAAGATGGAGAATCCGTCCCTATTCTCTTGTCTTACATCATAACTCCATTTGGTTTTCTCTTACATTAAAGGAGGAATAATTTTCTTAAAACAGCAATGAAGCAAATTCCAGGCCCCAGGTTTGCATTGCTTTGATCACTGATGTTAGAGCCAAGAGCACAATTTATCCTTAGTAGACTGGCATGTTGGTCTCATTTTGAGTAGAATCCAATAGGAAGCATTTCCCAAAGGGTGTTCCATTAAATAAGTCCCATAGTTGTAGTAAGTGCTGGGATACTATGCACAGATCCTTTCTTCTGCGATAAGGTTCACAAAAGCACCTCTCTCTGGGAATTGCCCTCAGTGATAGGTAACTGTTTCCAATGAGGGGCAGACAGCAGCCATGGATGGCTGATAGAGGAACACAAAGGCCCTTTTATCCCAAAACAGGACATTCTATAGGTCCATCCCATCTCCAGAGCTCCCAGTGGCATCTACTGAGGATTCAGCAGCAGCTGTGTGGCCACTCAGCTTCTCCCTCTGCCCAATCCTGCCTTCCTCACTTCCATACAGGTATGATGCTCAAGAACACACGCCAAAAAATATTCCAAGAGCATTGTCTGTTTTCTCCATCGCACTGTCTGTTTTCAGGAAACCCAATCCAAGACAATGAACAAGCATGTCTGGGAAGCCAATTATACCCACTACCACCAATCAATAATCTGCAGTGCATTGTGGTGCATAATAGAATATCAGCACCTCTGAGATGGCCCACCATAAAGCATTTGAACTTGTTTGACCCAGCAATTACATTTGTTTGCCCACAGAAACTTTTTTTAATGCTTATTAACATCTCATGGAACATATTTTAGAAATACTAGTTCAAAGACCAGAACAGTCCATAAGCTATGAATCAATATGCATGTAAGAGATGGTTTTTATTTTTGGCAAAGGCATATTGAAAAACCAAGACACTGATCACTGCATGTGATCACCAAAGGTCTCTGGCAGGGTGGCAGGACATCCTCAGTTATTGGAAAGAGCCTGGGAGCCAGTTAAATCCAACTCTATGTCCTGGCACTGTGGCCTTGGTCTAGTGAGTCCTTTATTCCTACCACATAGGGCTGCTATAAGAGAAAGAGATATGCAGAGGACTAGTGGTAATGTAAGTAACCAGTAGAGATTAATTTATACAGGCTTAGAGCTAATGTAAGTGAAGTAAATTCAAACTTTTGTAGTAATTCTTTCTTAACACTTCTGTCATTTCACTCTTATTCTTTATCCTTTCCCTTTCCTGAGTGATTAAACTATGTATAATGAAAAAGACATAGAAAATTTACAAGATCATGAATGAGAGAAAGAACAGGTGACATATTGTCTGGTAATTTCACTGTCATCATGATCATCATGTACATATATAAAGGCTAAGAGCCACTGATTCATTTGGACCCAGCAAAGAGAGGCTAGAGCCTTGGTTCTCAATCTAGATATCCAGGATTACACTCTAAAAAACTGAATGTAAATACATTAAAGATTTTGGGGATCAAATTTATTGCAAATTGATCCTTTCATCCCTTTAATGCAATGAAGGAATGAAGGAATGAATGAATGAATAGAATGAATGAGTGAATGGATGATACACCGCATCAGTAAAAGGCTTGGAGAGAACAAACACCCATGTGTCCTGGCTGTGGTTTCTAAACTAGGGAAGGTAGCCATCTGCAGACAACAGGTTATTTCACTTCAGTTTTGGCACAGGACAAGAACTAAGGAGTTCTAAGAATCAGTCCTCTCCATGCTCATTATTTCTTTACTTTTCCACATTGTTTTTAGCATTTCTGGCAAAGTCCAATATTTCCAGCCATGCCCCAATTTGGTTGGGAAGGTATTCACAGACAGAAATACAAGACACACAATGGCACATCTAAATATAATTGGTGTTAGATTATTTCATTCTCCTACATCTTTTTTTCCCTTTAAGCTCTTAGGTGATGTCAGCCCTCACTAGGATCTTCGCATGTGGCGAAGCTCAAAGCAGCCAGTGTTGCGCTTGTGTGCAATTCTGACAAAGGGACTGGAATGACCTTCTTCATCTCTCCGGGCACCGAATCAGGAGTGACCTCATTCACAACCCCCAGGGCTGAGGGGGGCACCGGGCACATTTAATCCTGTCCGACGGTACCTACGGAGCAGTGTGTCACCTCACTCTTGTCCAGGTCACAGATTTAAAAGAGCCCATGAACCCAGGACCAAGCGGACATGGATAATTCAGCTCCAAAGGCTGGAGCTCAAGACTCACTTTCTCCTCTGAGGTAAACTTTCCCCATAAAACTAAATGAAGCCTCATAAAATAATTTCCTTCCGTGACTCAAAAGCAACATTGCCATAACACACATATAAATCTGACAAGCCCACCTTTTTTAATCACCTCACATGATATAAAAGGCAATATATTTTTTAAACCAACTCACATGTCTCTCTAATATATTTACAGTCTGACTCACTTCACCCAGGGGTATACGCAATAACGAATAATTCTGAAGAAGAAATAGGAGAAGGAGGCCCCTCCCATTACCCCCTGAGCACCTCCTGTGTACAATCTCGTGATGGGAATACAGAGTCTAGACGTAGAAGTCATTTAATAGTTTAAACTATATTTGAAATTTTTTTGTTTGTCAGAACCTGGTTTTTATTTTTTCCCCCCTAATTATACCAGTCTGCAAGTTCAAGAAGGACAGAAATGACTCCAGAATCCTGTCATCTTTAGATGCAAAAAACCAAAGGAATTTTGTTTAGTTTCATATTTTTGCTGCTCTCCCACCTTTTCCTCCAACGTTTGGATCTGCCCAGGATGGGCTCCATATCTGACTAAGTAAAATTCTTTTCTGCTTTACTCTAGTCCAATTTATTTATTTATTTTTGCATTTTAAAAGATGAGTTTTTCAAAAAGTGGGCTAAAAGAACTTATACCTTTGAGCTCAATGCTACTTTAAAAATGAAATGTTTTCAACAGGGCAATGAAATGAATACAATCTAGAAGGAGAAAAGACTTGGTGTAACTTGGTCCATCCTTCTCCAATCCTCCTTCCCTTTCTGCTCAGCAGACACTATTTATGTCTGGGTTGATTCTGCACCCCATAAGCTCTCAGTGTATTGGGGTCCAAGTTCTATTTGTGTCACACACCTCCCCGCAACTCATGAGGTGGGCCTTCCTTGTCTCTAAGCATTGCCCTGGGCTAGGCCCCTGCTCAGCCCTCCAACACTGTAGCTCCCAAGAGAGAGCTGGGCAGACCCCCAGTCCCCAGGAGGGATGAACATCTCCTGATTTCTTCTCTTGTACCCAGCACTTCTGACCACAGCTGCCACACAGAACTCTACCCCTCAGCAGATTCTGCAATGCCAATGGGATTAATATCTTCCTAAATTTAAAGGGAGTGATGGAAATTGTTTTAGTCCATCTGGGGAAAAGGCATCGGTTTTAGAATTAGACAGACTTGGATTAGAATCCTGGCTCTGACACTTATTAACAGTAATCCTGGGCAAGTAATCCTTCCCTGAACCTCACTTTCCTTGTCTGCGAAATGGAAATAATAATACCAATCTCTTGATGGGCTTACATGAAATGATGTAGGTCTCATCTATTCTTCTGGGGGTCACACTGTTTGGTACATATCAGGTGTTCAATAACAAATAGTAATTTCCTACCCCTTTTCTGGAACTCCCATCTTTTATTCCATCAGCCACTTGATGAGCTAACTTCTCATTTGGACACTGCACTTTCTTTCACAATATCTGAGCAAAATGTAATTTCAATCTAACTTCAGAAAGTGTTTAAGGACTGGCATCACTAACCCCAAACCCCTTTGCCAGGCATTGGCTGTTACAAAGGCACATGGTTTTTCTGGCCAAGGAGAACACCTTGAATGTGAGTTCCAACCAATGGGCAGTTACTTAGCCTGTGGCCATGCCAGGCATTGTGCTGGGTACTTGGGGATGCAAAAAGGCATCAGAGACACATTAATGAGAGAAGCTCATGTTCTGGTATAATATCAAGCCATGTCCATTATTTCCTCACTGAGTTCATCACAATCATTGTCTCTTCACCAGCTTGCATTATCGTAGAGTAATCCAGACTTGCATGAACTCAAATTTAGAAAATCTGCAATCATTAAGGAAGGGAAGGTCCTTTACTGGCATGCTATTTGGCAAGTGATGGGAGTAGGTGGGGAGATACTGCAATGAATGCAATTCCCTTTTTACTCCCATTGACACACTAAGTCTCTTGATGTGCTTAGAAAGCTAAGATATATAACGTGCAGCAGGACAGAAGTGATTACCATGGAAGTGTCCACCATTTTCCTCACTTCCCTCTGCAGAACCAAAGAGGAGAGAGGGAGGGATGGAGACTGATTTAAGGGAGAAAAGCCCATCGAAGCAGAGAAAGAGGGAAGATGCACTTAAATGGTTTGCTCGGAAAGGATCCCGTTCATCAGGCTGCCTTTGCATAAGTCCAACCGACTTACATATTGCTCATCTGTTCCGTAAGGTTGGCAAAGTCCTTTTCCCTTCTCAAATAGAAAATGTTATCTTGCCTAAAAGAAGCAAACCTGAAGCTGTGGAAGTTCAAGGTTCAATTTCTGTTAAAAATAAACACCTCATGTTATTTAAGTGAAAGCTAAAATTAGGTAGATCGGTCCTTCCCTGCCTACTTTTTTATGCTGTGGACACTTGAAACCATGAATGCCCTGAGCCACAGAGCAGCCTCCAGATGAGCTGAGCTCTTTGTTCGTAGACCAGACCCAAATCCACACCAGAGCTTTGTGGTCCCTCAGCATGGGCATTTACAGAAACTCACATGCATACATGTGACAAGCACACAGTAAAGGCTGGAGGGTTCCAAATTTTTTTAATTTATCCTAAAAATTTTAAGTTCTCTTTGTAGAATAGTACTTATGTAATAATTACTTGCCCATGGCAAACAATATATTTTTCCATTACTGGAAGTAATAGAGTGAATTTGCCTGTCTGACTTCGGCTGATCCACTGTAGAAAAAATTTTTTTTTTCAAACAAAGCCTTTCTCCATGTCTTTGCTCTTAGACATAAAGCAGTTAGCACACAGCTAAAGACAGAAGCATCCCCTTGCTTCCTGTGTGCCTGCACAGAAACCCCCCCCCCCGCCCCCGAGTCCCTAGGATCTTCCTTCACCATTCTTCCCTTGGCAGAGTTCAACAAGAGTGGGCACATGGCCTGGGTTCACCGAAGAAGATGAAGCGAGGCTGATAAATGGCATTGTTATCACTGTTGTGCAGGCTGGAGCAACTAGGCCTGTCTGCACATTGCACAATAGATACAATTAGCAGCCCTTTGAATCACCAGCAGTGGGCTTGGCCCACCCCAGGCTGAGGCACCTCACGTGGTGCTGGTCCTTAATTTCCCAGGGGTCAGCCAGCTCGCAGTTACAGCAGTGGTTTACACCACTGAGGGTGAGCCAAGCCCTTTTCTTCTTTGTCTCCCACCACTATCTAATCCTTTGCTTGATGCACACATTGTATGCCTCCCCAGAAACGTGAAAAGTCCAGCTGAGGACCTGGAACCACCCAATCTTGCTGCTTGTACTTTGCAATTGTTCTCATTTTTTCTTAGTGGATGTCCAGTTTATTTGAAAATAATGATCATAGATGAAAAAAAAAGCATTTTATATATTATCCCAGTTGTCCATGGATTATTATCTAAATGCCTAAAAAGGGTACGTTAGAATTCTACCTATTTTATGAATGTGCGTTTTCCGGAGTAAAAGTGAATGATTTCTCCAGGTTCATAGACAGAGAAAGAGGCAGAGCCAAGTCGCAAACCCAGGTCTGATTCCAAACCCAGTGGCCTTTTTTATTACGCTCTTCTTTTTTTCTTTATCTTGTAATGAAGGTGAAATTCACATTAACATAGAAGTATCCACTTTAAAGTGCAACCACCACATTTGTCAAGTTCCAAACACTTTCCTTTTTTTTTCTTTTTTTAATTTATTTATTTTTAATTTCTTTTTGATTAAGGTATCACATATTTGTCCTCATCCCCCCATTCCCATCCCACACCCCTCCCCACACATGCCCCCACCCCCCTGTTGTCCTTAACCACTGGTTAGGCTCATATGCGTGCACACAAGTCCTTTGATTGATCTCTCCCCTTTACCCTCACCCTTCCCTACCCTCCCTCTGAGGCCCGACAGTCTGATCCATGCCTCCTTGTTTCTGAACAACATAGACTGATGAACAAGAACAGACCCAGAAACCAAACACTTTCATCACCCCAAAAACCACTAGTCTGTTTTCTGTCTCTCTGGATTACTTATGCAGGATTTTCATATAGATGGAATCATATGATATGTGACCTTCTGTGTATGGCTTATTTCACTTAACACAACTTCTTGAGGTTCACCTATGTTGTAGAATATATCAGCGCTTCTTTCTGTTTTAGAATTGAATCACATTGCATTATGTATCCATTCTTTCATCAATGGACACTTAGGTTGTTTCCATGTTTGGCTACTGTGAATAATGCTGCTATGAACATGAGTGTACATGGAATTTGTTTGAGTCCCTGTTTTCAATTGGTTGGAGTATATACCTAAAAGAAGTGGGATCTCTGGATTATGTGGTGATACTACATTTAACTGTCCGAGGAACCACCAAGCTGTTTCCACGGCGACTGAATCATTTTACATTCCTATCAGCAATGAATGAGGGTTCCAATTTCCCCACATCCTCTCCAACAGTTGTCCTTTTTCTTTTCTCCTTTTTTATTATAGCCACTCCTAGTTGGTATAAAGTGATATCTCATATGGTTTTGATGTGCATTTCCCTAATGACTAATGACGTTGAGCATCTTTTCATATACTTGTTAGTTACTTAGACATCTTCTTTGAAGAACTATCTATTCAAGTCCTTTATCTCCCTTTTAATTGGATTACTTGTCTTTTCCTTGTTGAGTTTCTTGTTCTTGTTTCTTTATATTCTGACTAATAGACTCTTATCAAATCTATGATTTGCAAATATGTTCTCTCATTCTCTAGGCTGTCTTTTCATTTTCTTGATAATGTCCTTTGATGTGCAAAAGTGTTTAATTTTGAAGAAGTCCAATGTACCTATTTTTTTCTTCTGGTGTCACTTTATTCCTCTGTCACCCAGAGCACCTAGATTAGTACTATGTACCAAGTAAAGTCAACAAATGTTTGTCATGTGTTTTACTGTCTCTATTTGGCTGAAGAGAATCATCTCTAACTTCCCATACAACTCAAACATTACAGAACTCTAAGGCCATTTGAAATCATTTTCAGACTATATATATGATCATTTCTCCAAACCAACAGATTGCTCTCATTAGACTCTTAGAAAAAAAACATAAAGATTTAAATTGGCTTTGGTATAAATGTTTTTAGATGTTTACATGGCATACGTGATATTGCATGTTTGCATAACATACATGTTTTTCATGGTATACATGTTTTCATATGTTTACATTATATATATGTTTTTCTTTCTAAGAAAAGAAAGATGGCAAGTTGCTAGTCTTCTGTTCAGGAATCTTTAATGTCTTTTTGTTGTTCTTGGCTACTTGACAGCTCTGCCCTCCTTTTGAAAATACAGACTTTTCGATACACTTTTCTCAGGCATAAATCATGAGGGGCAGGGAGGAACCTGAACATTTAATTGTGTTATAATTGCTCTTGGACTGCTACACCACCTCTAGCTTATTATTCCCAAGGAAATGATACCGTTTTAATCTTCTGTGCTGATTGATGGCTAAGCTTTGCTGGAAAGTAATTTACGTGGCTAATAAATCCAAGATGAATTTTCCAGGCACATGACAGAGAGGACTGTCAACATTTGCTTTGTCCTTTGTTATTCCCCAACCTCAAGTGGCTGGCGTGGACACCCATTACTGCCGAGGGCAAGCTCTACCTTCCACCCCACCATTCCTTCCTACCTTTCCAGCTCCTAACTACAGCTTCACAAGAGTTTTCAGCATAATTCTTATGCAAATCACAATTACAACTTAGATCCAGTGGCTTCTAATCTGGCGACCAGTTTGGTATGCTCACATTCATATATGCCAGTTCTTTAAAAAGGGATGTCTCAATTATTTGTGCAAGCCAGTTCAAAGAATACATGATCTACCTTTCAGGAGGGAGGTTGGGGGAGCATACTGTATAACTACCATACCTCTGAAATAATGAGGGGAAAACTACTCCTTATTATGAGAGAGAGTTGTACTGTGAAGCACTACATCTGAGATATGGAAAGCCAGATATCTGGGAATATTTTACAAAATCATAATTATTAGTTTCTGAGGAAGTAGAGGGCCTCACATCTAAGAATGTATTTCTTAGATATGGACCAATCACATTTTAATGACAGTAAAGGAATTTCTAATCTTAAAAAAATAAAACATACAAAACCTTAAATAAGTGAATGTGTGTAACACATTTAAAACAATAACTAGCACATAATAAGTACTTCATAATTTCTGGCTCCTTTTTTTACACCCTTATCTTAGTAACACAATAGCGAGTAGACAAAAGGGAGGCAGAACATGGCTCTTTTGAACTGCAGCTCTTGTTTCTTCCTCCCTCCTCTCTGTTGTTTCTCCTACATGCATGACTTCTTTTATGTCCCTCTCTAGAAAGCTTTCACTCTTGTGCACATGTGTGCACCAGCTCGTGTGTCCATGAAAGTGGGGGGGTGAATAATGTGATTCTGACAACTACGTCTCATCAGAATGGCCAAATACTACAGATACCAGAATTTATAGCCAATTCAGCAACAACTAGGAAAACAATTTCCTTAAAATCAATCACAGGTGTCATATTTCATAATACTCCACCATTAACTCCAGCCTAGTACTTACCACACGGTCATGACTTGTTCATTGAATCTCTCTCCACACCCATCCTCACCTCATATCTATTGACTGAGACAGAGACACCATCTCATACTTTCTGGTATCTCAGTCCCACACAACCACACAAATTGGAATGAGCAAGTAAGAAAGAACTACCCCTGAAATAGTCCTCTGTTACTGAAGTGATGAAACACTGCTGGTCACCGTCATTGGAGGAATCCCTTTATGCCTGGAAAGTACTTTCACTAGCTTCCCACAGAATCAGACTCCCAACTCACTGGATCAGAAATGGTATGGCACTAGAGTGTTGGGGAAATTATATACTTTTAGTGGAATACAAGAGTCAGATGGGCCTTAAACTTATCTAAGCCAGCTCATTTTATAAAAGGGGAAAGTAAGAGCCAAAAGATTAAGTGCTTTGCTTATGGCCATGCAGCTAGTTAATCTCAGAGCTAAAAACAGAATGTGTAATGTTACCACACATTTGATTGAACATCTCCAGTCCTATTATGAACGTTAATAAACTTTATTTTTATTACTGACCTTCCAGGGCACAATCCTAATGTTTTTTCTCATCTGTAAAAATCCTCAGAGAGTCAATTTGGCAAATTACTAAGCATTTATATTCTCAATTCAACTATGAAAAACTGAATGGTAACTCACAAGTGGAAGAGCATGCTGGCTGTCCAATTACCTTTATATTTTAAGCAGAAATAGTAAGACCTGCTTCAATTTCACTAAAGGAATCAGAGCTGTAAAAAATCCAGACATCCTTATGGATTTAATGAATTCAAAAAGAGAAGTGACGAAAACATCAAGAGAAATCTGGGGGAAAAAGAGACATATGTAATACTTTAAACAATAAAATAATAATAATAAAATAATTTCAAAGAGTAAAAAAAAACAGCATAGACACACTAAATAAATAAATAATAAAACAATCCTTAACACACACACACAATAAGACACAAAATCCCACCCTTCCTTATGACAAAAGACCACTCTCTAATTAAAACCATATTGCTTTTCCATCAGTTTTTTTTAAACTGAGATCTACATGTAGATAGATAGGTAGGTAGATACATAGATACCTAGATCTTAATCATAGCCTGGCACAAAAGACTACAAGTATTTTTAAGTGTTTTCAATGAAAAATTTTGCATTCCCTCCTCACAGCTCACTTCCACTGAGCATTCCATCACCACCTGCTTCTGTTTAAGCAGAGTTGCCCAATTCCTCCCCACCCCAACCCCCAAACTGGGTTCAATTTAATTATGGCTTTTGTTTTAACCCACACCATTTGGTGATTAAGGAACAACAGAATCCAAAAGAACCAAAAAAAGCTGCCATAAAGTTTTGTTTCAAGTAATTTTAGAAGTATCCTTATATATTTTTTGTCCTGTAATACTGCCAGCTGTGACATTAAAGACTCCAGGAAAGGGGAGAAAAATGATGATGGAAGGAGACTTGACTTGGGGTGGTGAACTCACAATACAATATACAGATGATGTATTATAGAATTGTACACATGAAACCTATATAATTTTATTAACCAATGTCACCTCAACAAATTCAATAAAAAAGAAAAAATATATAAAGACGCCAGAGAAAATAGACATGTTATGACCACTTACAGATAAGATGATAGCATGCCTTCCCTTTGGACACTTAAAAAGACCCTCAAAGGTCGCTAAATACTGTAAATCAATCTGGCTTTTGCTGATTACTTATGAGTTACATCAGAACTATCTAAAATTCCATGGCAAAGACATGGTGGAAATGAGCTTCTGTGTGCAGCTGGTTAATGCTCATGGATTATTCATGAAGTACCACCATTCCAAACTGGTCCAAAGGAAACAACGGGACAAAAGACTCAGCAACCAGGTTGACTAGCTGGAAATCTGATCAGATGAAGTCAGCACAGTCATCAGAACTAAGGGCCTCATCAGATCCGATTTCCGATGAGTTTCAGCTGAATCTGAGCAGCAAATACAAAGCAGCTGTTACTGCTAATGCTATGATGGTAGAATCTAAGAGATGCATTCCTTCAAGATCTCCGAGTGTTGGGTAGTAAAGGACACTTAGTGACATGTCCTAAGAAATTCTTGGATCTTAGCTCTCTTACTATGGCCTTTAATAGATAGACCACTTGTTTTTAGAAGGGCCAAAGACTAGGAACATTGCAATATATGCACATTTGAGGATGGATCCCGACAAAACCCTAGGCTTTCTTGAAGGAAATGGCAAAGTTGAGCATCGAAGACAGCATGTGGCTTCTGGGTCTGCCTTATTTCAAATCCAAGCTGGATTTGAGTGTTCTCTTTTTGTAAAAAGAGGCTGAGATACACAGAAAGGGTGATGGCCTTGGTCAGAAGGTGTGTGTGTGGCACGTACCCTGAGGCTACAAGGAACACAGAGCATTGGATCAGCACTCAAAACCCAACTCTCAAACCAGGGTCCAATGTGGATGGAGCCTCTGAATGCTAGCACAGATGTTAATAGCTCTGCATTCTGCCAGCTAGATGCTGGGTGGAAAAGTATCTCAAAAGGCAGAAGAGAAAAGACAGAGAGCTAGAGAAGATAAGAAGAAGAGAGGAAGAGGGAAGTCCCCAGTGCAAAGTGGGGAGTGGTGCAAAATCACACTGATTTGTTTTTTGCCAGCATGTATTGGCACATGGATGGAGTACCATCTATATCTACAGTGTACATAAAGATGGCCCGCCAAGCCCCCTTCAACGAAGGACTTGCTCAGCCACCAGGAGCACAAATAGTTCACCATCAGCTCCTCCCAGGACTGTCTCAGCAGCAGAAGCCACCTGGTCCAAAGTCATGCCCCTTCCTGGGATGGCCCATATCCAATCATGATCCATCTCAGCTCAACTCTGGGCAACACTGAAGGGCCATTCTAGTTCCAGAGCTCCCATGGAGTCATCTGAGACTGCCATGAGCCTGCATTCTGCCCAGTCCTGATTCCTTTTCCTCCTGTACAGCTGTCTCCTTCCCAAGGGTCCTTAATAAACCCACACACCAAACTCCATCCTAGGATCTGCCTCCCAACCCGTGACACCATCTGTATCTGGGATTGTCTTGACAACTTTCTAGGGTAAACTTGCTAAATCTCCAGCTGAACTATTGCATTATGCTTAGACAATTAATTTCTCATGCCTGAAAAATAATCCACAGGAAACTCGAATCATCAATTTGTTGAGGCATTTGACCCAAGAACCTGGATTTCTTGGGTACAAGGATTATTAACATTAGTACAAACTGTTATAACATTTTTAAAGGCAGTATAAAGACCCGTGTGGATAATTTGGTGAGGGGGAGTTAGCTCTGTTGTTTTGTTTTTCAGTTGTGTGGATCATTTGGCATGGATACCTGACTGAAAATGGTGATCTTTCATAAATCCTTTTAATTAAAAGCCAGATGAGGACTGCTGTTCAGATATTATGAGCCATGAATCACCCTTTCTCTCCCCTCAGAGCAGAGAAGGAGGGGCCTGTATTGTAAAATAAGAGCACACCTTTTCGTCCTTTACTCCCCTTGTCCTCTTTTAGAAGTACAAACCTGAGTACTAACGCCAGAGTTCTGAGAAGCTCAGCCCCTCACTTACCTGGCTCTCTCGTAGCAAGTTCCAAATGAAGCTTCCTTGACTATTGACTAATGTGACTAGCATAGAAGAGGCAAAGCTCCATCTCTGAGCTCAAACCTGCTCTCACCTGCCAGGATACAGGCACAGGAGCCTGGTTTTGAACCAACAGGAACTCCTGAAGACCGCTGGCAGATAAGCTGAGCATCCCTGAAATGAGAATAAATCTGGAATCTGAGGGGCTCTCTGTATTCAGATGCTGAGATGAGCATTGTTGGAAAACTGAGAGGCTAGAAAGGACCAATAATTGACCCTTGTTCTTGGAATATCCCGGCGTCTCTGGGCCCAGCCCAGTCACCACCTGTCACTTTCAAAAAGGAGACCTCAGGACATGCTGCCCTTTCAGCATTTTGTTTTAGAGACCATGTGTCTCAGCCATCTTTTCAACGAAGGTGGTCTTCTTGACCAACACTCTCAGAAGGACCACTGTCAACCTGAGATGATACAACCCAACAGTTGTGCACAAGTCATGGGCCTTGCTGCCAGGAGAGAGCGGGTGGAGAAAGACCATGAAAGAAGGATATGGAAACCAGAAGGCATAGCAGGAAATGGCAGATCAAATTTCATTTCCACTCCAGCTGGAATGTCAGTGTACCCGGAACTTCCAAGGGCCGGGCACAGTTTAGTAAGGGCAGTGGATCCAGACTGACAAAGACGACTGTCTACCAGGAAGAATGCTGAGGAATGAGACCGTCTATAGCACAGACTCTGAGATGTCAGATGCCAGTTCCGGGGCCTGTCTGGGAAGAGCCTTCTGATTGTTAAAAGCCCTTGCTCGCCGCTTTTCGACTTTTAGGTAAATGAGGATTACTAAGAGTACTTGTTTAACAAGTTGATCATAGATCCTGCTCCTAGAGTTTCTGATTTGATGAGTACAGGAATGGGAGCCAGGAATCCAATTTATTGATTTAATTATTTTTAAAGTGAGCCACAGGTCATTCAGATGCATGGACCACAATTTAAGGAACAGCGCTCAGACCTACAGGGAGATGTTTCCTTTCATGGTTTGCCATATGCTTCCTGCTAGCAAGCCAGTCTGGATTATTTGCATAAAGGGCAATCATAAGTTCCGAAAAGGTTGGTTGGAGTTGAACAAGCATCCTCTTTCAATAGGGAGTAGGGTGGGAAGTAACAAATATTAAGATCTGACTACATGTTAGAAACTGTATTGGCAGCTTAACCTACCAGTAGTTTATTTTATTCTTACAAGACGCCTGAGTAAAGAAGCATCTCAGTTTTATAAATGGAGAAACTGAGGCTTCAAAAAGTTAAGTAAGTAATTTGCCAAGGATCAACAAGCTACGGTGACAAGCCAGGAATTGAACCCATATAGCCCGTTTGGAGGCAACCTTGTCTGAACATGAGAATCATCCAGGGAGTTTGTTCAAAATCTGATTCACAGTCCGTTCCCCTGTTGATTCCGGTTCCGCATCTTTGGGGCAGAGCCCTGGAATCTGTATCTTTGGCAATTACCCCCAGGTGATTCTCACCTGTGAGTGCACATACTTATGGGTCCCTTCCAGTAGGATTAGATGTCTCAAATAATCCAAGTTTTCACCCTTTGCCTTCAGGGCAAACGTGTTGCCTTTGAAAAGACCTGATTAAAAAAAATTTTTTTTAACTTGTCTCAAAAAATAAATGTGCATTGCTATTCAGATGTTTTCCTTCCCTACATTGTTTCTCTTCTTAGAGAAAAACACTGGATTGGGATGAAGGGATTTCCAAAGCTATATAATAACATTTGAGGGTGGGCAACATTTTTCACATGACTCCCTGTAATAAAAAACAGCAAGTGGTTGAGAAAATAGCCACAGAATTAGAACAACTGCTGTGAGCCTTCCAGAGATTAATTAACTTGGTTGGAGGATCAGATTTCCACCCTCCAACATCCCCATATTCTCTAGTTGTTCACAAACTTTAGGGTGCATAAGAATCATGTGCTGTGGGGGAGGCCAGAGATTCCAATTTGGTAGGTTCATGGTGGGGCTCAAAATCTACATTTTGAAAGAGCCCCTGGAGTTATTCTAACGCCTATATCCACAAACCAAAAAGCTGTGGCAATATATCAAGACCACCTTGAGTTATTTTTGGAAGTAAGTAGAGGTGGATGGATGGATGGACAATAGAATAACAACGAAAACAAATAGCCCTTGGCATTTAGTAGAAACACTGCTGTATTAGCATCACTCATTAGTAATCCCACTAGTTAATATAAACAATTTAACTGTTTATACAAAGCATTGTTGAATATCTAAAAGAGCTATGACTGCATACATCTGAAAAAATTTTTTTATTATTTTTATTTATTAAATTGATTGGGTGACATTAGTCAACATGAACATACAGGTTTCAGGTGTGGGTTTCTATGTTACAAGATCCACCATCCAGAGTCAAATCTTTTCCTGTCGTCTTATATAGAATTTTTGTTCTTGTCTGTTTGTTTTAAACTTTATTGTTGAAAGCAAATATATGTCTCCCTTCTTCCCCCATTTACCTCTTTATATGAAATTTTTTAAGTGTGATACACCATTAGTCCATGGTGTCTCTAACATCTCTCATTTATGCAATAGCATTGCAAGAAACTATCATGAGACAGTAAAAATCCTATCTTACTATCAATGTCCATGATAACATTGAACTGTGCTCTGAGAGAAATAATATCCTTGGAATATAATAAAATAGAAATGGATAATACAATCTGAAACTTCTGGCATTTGGGCAATACAAGAATATTTAACAACTTAACAGTAACCCTGCTTTGTGTTTTTACACACTGTATGACAGGTATACACCATTATATTATCATACAGAATATTTTCACTGCCCTAAAAAATCCTCTATGTTCCGCCTAGTCATCTCTCCCTCCCTCCCTCCAACCCCTAGCAACAAGTGATTATTTTACAGTCTCCATAGTTTTGGCTTTTCCAGAATGTCATTTGGTTGGAATCACACAGTATGTAGCCTTTTCAGATTAACTCCTTTCCTTAGTAATATGCATTTAAGTTTCTTCCACTGAGTAATATTCTATTGCCTATATATAGCACAATTCATTAATCCATTCACCTACTAAAGAATGTTGGTTTTCATAATTATAAATAAAGCTGTTACAAACAGCCATGTGTAGATTTTTGTATGGACGTAAGATTTTTACTTTTTTGGGTAAATACCAAGGAGCATGATTGCTGGATTGTATGGTAAGAGTATGTTTAGTTTTATAAGAAACTGCCATACTACCTTCCAAAGCGGTTGTAAGTGGCATTAAGTACATTCACATTATTGTGCAACCATCACCCTTATCCATCTTCAGAACTTTTTCATTATCACAAACTGAAATTTGTACCCATTAAACAATAACTCCCTATTCCATTCCTCCCTCCAACCCCTGGCAACCACCGTTCTACTTTCTGTCTCTATGAGTTTGACTAATCTAAGTACCACATACAAGTGAAATCATATACAGTGTCCTTTTGTGACTGGTTTATTTCACTTAGCATGTTGGCCCATGTTATAGCATGTGTCAGGACTTCCTTCCTTTTTAAGGCTGAATGATATTCCATTGTATGGAAATACTACATTTTGTTTATCCCTTCATCCATTGATGGCCTGCTGGTGTAAACAAACCTACTGCACTGCCAGTCATATAAAAGTACAGCACATACACATACACAGTCCATAAGATTTGATGACGATAAACAATTACTGGTTTTATGTGTTCATTATAATTTTTATCGTTATTTTAGAGTGTCTTTTTTCTATTTATAAAAATGTTTGCTCTAAAACAGTATGCTGTGTTATGTGGGCAGCAGCCTCAGAAATCTTGTGTCTTGATTGCATCATTTTCTCTGGTGCTTGATTTAATCTCATGTTGTTTAGTACAGTAACATGCTGTACAGGCTTGTAGCCTAGGAGCAATGGGCTATACCATATAGCCGAGGTGGGTAATAGGCTATACCATCTAGATTTAGTAAGTGCCCTCTATGAGCTTCTCACAATGACAAAATCGCCTAATGATGAATTTCTCAGAACATATCCCCGTGATTAAAAGGCACATGACTATAAATCTGTTTGTTGAAGGAATAAGTGCATGAATTAATGGATTTGTTCCCTGCATGTCAAAATAAAGTTCAAGAAGGACAGCTTTTTTCATTGATAACATTAAGATTATAATAGCTTTATAAATAAGAGGTTGTATTTTTATTTTTATTTTTTAAGAGGCTATAGTTTAATGTCTTTTTAAAGGTACAGTACATGAGGAAAAGTAGTATTCCTGAAGCTCATTCCTGCTTGTCAAATCCATATAGCTCATCTGGCTCTGGTTTAATCAGATCTTTGGTGCTGCTTTTTTTTTTCATTTCTTTTTTTTCTGAAATATTCCTACATGTTTCCATTATGTCATATGTTTTGTAACTATAGCTTAACTATCTGATTTCTTTAAAACCTCTGGGCCAGCAAATCTGGTTTTCCTTAGATGAGGCTCAGATTTGTAAATCAATGATATGATCGATGCACCTAGGGACCCCCTTCTTCCTGTCTTCCCCGTCTACAAAGAAAACTTTCACCAAGTTTCCAGGACACAAAGACTCCTTTTTCCAAAATATTATGCAAATACTGAAGAAGCCTTCCCCCGCTCACGGTCCTATGAATGTTTGCAGACACTGAAGATTCCTACAGTATTCCTTTGTAACAATCAAGAGCCAGAGATTTGGGAGAGGAATGAGGTACTGAGAGTCCGGAACCAGGACATGAGTGCATTTAGGAAAACACTCCGAGAGTGAAGCTCTGAGCAAAGCAGCTTCTCCCAACATGCAAAAGGCTTTGCCGGTCCCCTGGGCTGAGAGGAAGGTGCCCAACAGCCCCTGTGCGTGTCCTTGTACAGATGTGTGCTTTCCCACCGTGTAGCCTTTGCTCAGATCTTCCAGGTTTACTCTAGAAGGGGAGTTAACGTACTTCTTCTGGAAAGGGCCAGTAGAAAGCACAGTAAATATTTTATTTGCTCTATTTTAAATATACATGTAAAAAATCATAAATATTTTAAGCTTTGTGAGCCACATACAGTCTCTGTCATATCTTCCTTATTTGTTCGCTTTTTAGAATCCTTTATAAATGTAAAAATGTCTCCTAGCTTGAGAATGTATGAAACAGACCACAAGCTGGATTTGACTCACTAACTAGAGTTTGCCAACGCCTGACCTAGAGGATACGAGGGAAGAGAGGATATGGATCATGCTTCTCATGGTTTCCTTTATGGTCTCTCACCTGAACCTTACTATCTGTCTTCTCCCAATAACACTACTTACCCACTCATTGGTGTGTGCCAGACCTTGTATCTGGTACTTTAAATTGTTGCAGACTCTCATTGAACAACATTTTGAGATTAGTGCTGTTGTTATCCCCATTTTATAGATGGGAAAACTGAGGCTTATGGAATTTAAGTAACCCTCCCAAGATCATACTGCTAATAAGACACAGCGTCAAGAACCGAAATTAAGTCTGTCTGATTCCAAATCTCTCATTTGCTCTTTCCCCTAGAACCTGACAATAGCAGTTCTCCCTTCCGTCTACCTACCTCCAATCCATCTTACATATGTTTTTCTATATATCTCTAAAACATCAGTTTGATCATGACATTTGCCTGCTCAGAATCTTTCAGTGGCTCTTTATTATTTATCCAATACAGCAAAAGCTCCTCTGTTTAGCTCTTGCTATGACCCCAACTCAACTTTCCAGCTTTATCCCCATTCCCTGTGTTTCTCTAGTCCCTCAGGTTGGCTGAATTAGCCCTTTAGTTCTGCCACCAGGCAGCATGGCGGTTTTCCACCAAATCATTTTCCTCATGTCAACCCCTCTCCGAAAACATTCTCCCTTCCCACCTCCCATCTCCACTTACCTACTTTCTGCCCTCTGCATCTGCTACACCAAACACCCTTCGGGTGAAAAAATGTGTGCACACATACACATACATACATATCCTATATAATAATCCTATATAATAAAAGGCTAATATGCAAATCGACCAAATGGCAGAACCACCGGTTGCTATGATATGCACTGACCACCAGGGGGGAGATGTTCAACATAGAAGCTGCCCCCTGGTGGACAGTGTGCTCCCACAGGGGAAGCACTGCTCAGCTGGCTCATGGCTGGCAAGCGCAGCAGCGGTGGCAGGAGCCTCTCCTGCCTCCACTGTAGGCAGGTGGTAAGGAGCGAGAGGTCCCGGACTGCGAGAGGGTGCAGGCCAGGCTGAGGACCCCCGCCCCCTCCCAGTGCATGAATATCATGCACCAGGCATCTAGTCTATATATAATAGCTCATGGGAAAATGACATAAAGTTACTCTGCAAAGTGCATGTAATTGTCACATGGTATTGATTACACATATTAAATACTAGCATTCCCGTTGCAGGAAAAATCCTGCAATAGGGTTTCCTGCTGCACTCTACCCCGCCCTGCCTGCTCTCCTCCCTTGTCCCCCGGCCCCGCCTCCGCTCCTCCCTTCTCCTCCCCCCAGCTTGCTTGCTTCTCCGCAGCTTTGCTCCCTCCTGCAGCTCTTGGCTTCTTTCTACGCTGTCTTGATATGCAAATTAGCCGCCATCTTTGTTGGGGTAATTTGCATACTCGTCCTGATTGGTTGGTGGGCATGGCTTGGCTCGTTAGTGTGGCTTGGGCGTAGCAAAGGTGTGGTCAATTTGCATATTTGTCTATTATTAGGTAGGATTTTAAAAGTACAAAAAAGATGTGGCTATTTAAAAAAAAAACAACACAAATTTAAACGTGAAAGAAAAAGGCAACCAAGAATGAGGTAGGGACTGACAATATTTAAATGCTCATTCAGACAAATTAGGTCAACCTCCAGACCCAGAGACAAGGTGTGGGTTTAGGAGGATTGACATGGATGGCCTGGTTGCCACAGTTTCCAGCTAAGAACTTCCCTTCAGCATATCATAAAGCGGTTTACAATCCCTGATGGGCTTGTCCTTACTCAAAATTATCAAGTGGGTAAATTTTATCTTTGGGGAAATTCTCTTAAGTCATTTCTGAAGTCGTTTCATCCATTCAGAAAAAATATTTATTGACTTCCTGCTATGATTCAAGCAATCTGTTAGGTGCTAGAGAGGTAAAACTGATAGTTAATCCATTAGAGAGGCTGGTACTCACCATGCATAAGAGAAGCAACAGCAACCGTTTGTTAAATGTGCCTTCCATGCTAGAGATAGTAAAAACCAGTTTTCTATTGGTGATTGATTGAATCCTTTTCTCTGTGTTCTTTCATCATAGTGTTACTGTAGGCAGTCACTGGGAGTGCTGGGGAGTCTCCCCTTTGGTTAAGGTGACAGCAGGGGGAGGTTCTTACACTCAGCATGTCAAAAGCCAGGAAGATGAATGGATAGAAAAAAAGCCCTCCCCTCCCTATCCCTATAAGAACGGTGGAGGACTTGGATAGGGAGATGAGATGATCTTTGAGATGGAGGGAGGGGAGATTGGTCTTTGAGACCTGAAGTCCACCAATCTCCCAGATCTTGTGGCTCCTGAATAAATCTCTTTTCTTTTGCACCAGCACCTGCCTCATGAGTTTGGCTTTCATTCCGCAGGCAGTCATATCTCCATTTATGTTGTTCCATTACCATAGTTTAAATGTCTCATTATAGTCTTAACTGGGTTACTTCACTTGTAGCTATTCGTATTTTAAAACTCACCTATTAACCAATGTCACCCCAATAAATTTAATTAAAAAGTAATCCTACCTAATAAAATGGTAATATGTAAATTACCATCACTCCGCTATGCCCACGATTGGGCCAGAGGGAGGAGCAGGGGGTGGGACTTGGGGTGGCCGGGGTAGCCGATTGGGCCTGCAGGACGCTGAGCTCGCGTCGCCAGTGGCGGCGCAAGCTCAGCATCTGCGCCATGGCTGTGCTTCGGAACAGAAGGGGCCTCTGGGGCAGCGAGCTCACGTCCTGCCGCTGACCATCAAAAGCGTGGGAGCTGGGTGCCTGTCTGCTCCAGCACCAGACCTTTCAGAAGCCTCCGCGGCGCCAGAGGCTTCTGAAAGGCCTGGTGCACCAGGGGACAGGCACCCAGCTCCCCCGCGATCAAAAGCGAAAGCGTGTAGGGGACCCTACCCGTGCATGATTCAATCATGCACTGGGCCTCTAGTAAATAAATAAAAAGATTGCTGTCTTTTTTTGAAAAATAAAACTCACCAGTCAAAGGGGTAATCCAAAAGAATTGTAATTTCAGCAGTGTGGCGGAGAGGTGGGGGAGATATCTCAGAACAAAAATTAAACTGGTATTTTCTCTGAAAGATCACAAGCTTAGTGCTATACACAGGGGCTGATTTTTTAAAATTTAAAGTTCCACTTTTGCTGTGTTGGTTGTTGTTGCTAAGTGATGGCTTTTTCCCAGAAACTCCAAGCTTCCCTCTGGTTTGTGACTTTCCAAGTCTCCCTATTTTCATTTGAAACAAGGTACCCAAAGAGGTATCCTGCAAATACTTGGTTACTTGTAAGAAAATATAAACACTTCAAAAATAAGTGCACTGCCAACATTTCAGAGCTGCAACGGTTGTGCCTAGAACTGTCAAATGTCAAAAATAATTACCAGACAGAAAGTTACTCACACATCTAGCAGGCATGATCAAAACTAATCCTTCCTGCCTTCATCTGTCTGGACAGAGTCAGGTAGGAAAGCTGCCCAGCCCAGCTCCTTGAGCCTTCATGGATTTGGAGAGGGAGAGAATCCTTAACCTGAATCTGGAACATTCTCTTTAGCTGTCAGGGGTAATTTTATATACCCAATGATCCACTGCTATTTTTACTTGTGTGTTTTGTTTATCCTCACCAGAGGATATGTTTATTGATTTTAGAGAGAGAGGCAGGAAGAAAGAGAAAGACAGAGAGAGAGACAGAGAGAGAGAGAATATCAATGTGAGAGAGAAACATCAATGGGTTACATCCTGTATGCACCCCAACCGGGAATCAAACCCAAAACCTAGATCTGTGCCCTGACCAGAAATCGAACCCGCAAACATTTTGGTGCACAGGATGACACTCCAACCAACTGAGTCACCCGACAGGGCTTGTGTTGCATAAATGCACAGATTGATTGTATCACACCTACCAGGTTTGTTAACCTTTTCATTGCAAAGTAAAATATAATATAACATGGATTCAGAAAACTATTCAACACAAATGTAAATCTTAATAAATTATTATAAACAACACTGAGATCAAGAAATAGAACTTTGAGCCACCTTAGAAATTCCTGTCATATGCTCCATCCCAGCCACTACCTGTCTCTTCCCTAAAGTAATTACTGTGGGGACTTATATAATAACTAGAGGCCCAGTGCATGAGATTCATGCATGGGGGGATGTCCCTCAACCCGACCTGCACCCTCTCCAATCTGGGACCCCTCGGGGGATGTCTGACTCCTGGTTTAGCCCTGATCCCAAACCAGCAGTCGGACATCCCTCTCACAATCCAGGACTGCTGGCTCCTAACTGCTCGTCTGCCTGCCTACCTGATCACCCCTAACCACCTCTGCCTGCCTGCCTGATCACCCCTAACCACCTCTGCTTGCCAACCTGATCGCCACCTAACTGCTCCCCCTGCTGGCCTGATCGCCCCCAACTGCCCTCCCCTGCCAGCCTGCTCCCCCATGCCAGCCTAATCTCACCCCTAATTGCTTGCTCCCCGACCCCCGCCAGCCTGATCGCCCCTAACTGCCTCTGCCTCGGCCCCCGCCACCGTGGCTTTGTCCAGAAGGAAGTCAGATGTCTGGAAGATATCCGGTCTACCCGGTCTAATTAGCATATTACCCTTTTATTAGTATAGATTCCTTCCTGGTGTTGCTTGTTAATAGTCTTGTCATGCAAGTGTGAAATCCTAGACACTATAGAGTGGTCTTGCCCATTTTTAAAAAATGTAAAGTCTTCATTTCTTCCTGTCATAAGTTCCTTCTCCATCCTTTTCTTTTCTTTACAGATTACCTGCCAAAGAACACAGCATACTGTGTATAAAAGCTTTTGGAGGTTTTTTCCATATGTTATGCCCATCACACCTCATGCTTTTCTCCCCTACCCTCACCCATATCCCACAACTTTTCTCCCCTGCTCTGCACCAAGTCACTCATGTTGACAATCAACTGTGTACCCTTCAGTATTTTCCTCCAGGCTTATATAGCAGCCGTCGCCAACCGGTGGTCCCTGAGGTCCAAAAGGTTGGCGACCACTGTCATATAGCACATATGCAGGCTGTTTATTTGACAGATGAGCCCAGAGAGCAGAAGAAAGAAACAAAGAAGAAGGAAAGAAGGTGCTGTCGAGCTGGACAACACTGTGGGCACCTGGCTCAAAGGACCTGCGTAGACAATGTCTCGGAGCTGCCCCCTTGAGGGAAGGGAGGTTGGAGCATTGGTGCCCCAACTCTCGTCCCCCTGGGCTGGGGGCTGCCTGCCAGAGTGGGGCGCTCCTGTAGGCAGGCCAAGTGCTCTCCTGGACTCTAGAGGCAGCCCCAAGCCAGAGGGACACTGAGGCATGCACATGAGGGTGTTGCCGGCATGCATCCACCAGAGGCGCCAAAATCACAAGAAGGCCACAGGGAAGTGACACAAGGCATGGAGAGCGCCTGCTACTGTCCCTCCAAAATGAGCCTGGTATCTGGCTTCCCACACATCTCTCTCTCCTTCCCAAATTCCTCCCTAACCTTCCTGTTTTCACCACCTGCCTAATGCTTTTTCTTCCCTGTCCAGTGACCCCACACACACACTTTAATCTGAGCCTAAAATAATCCTACCAACTTTCAAAGCCCTACTTCGAATATCACCTTTGGGGAGGCAGCATTGTGGGGGAACAGTTTGGGGTCTAAGGTTGGTGTCAAGTCCTGACTCAGCCTTTTCCTATGGCATCAGAGACTTAAGCTGCTCTGGGTCTTGCCGAGGTGGGGACATTCCCAAGCACAGACCCACGAGAACCAGGCTCCAACAGAGAGCCAGCAGCACTCCTGCACCAAAGGTCTTAATGAAGCAAATACCCAGGATATTCTGGCCATGGAAACAAGAAAATGCCTGCATGAAAGAAAGCAGCGGAGGGTGGAAGGGGCAGAACTGGCTTTGATAACTATACAAAATTGGTCTTCTGCACAACCCTTTAGCCTGGTTTCCTGCCCCCAAAGCCCCTCTAATCAGCACTCTCCCAACACCCTTTCTAGCGACTGTGGCGGGGGGGGGGGGGGGGGGGGGAGGTAGGGGTGGAGGGAGAGAGAGAGAGAGAGAGAGAGAGATTGAATCACCCAATAAAAACAACCACCCGATCTTTCAGAATACGTTGGAAGATGACATTTTTTCCCCTCCACAGAAATACAAAGGAGGGCAGGGGAGGAAAGCATTCCCCTTCACTCACAAAAAGGGAACCGTCTGGATTTGACAAGCTGGAGACGATTCAGGTATGTGCCACTGTGGTCGCATTGTGTAAATGTCATTTCCCACTCGCCTCTGAGGCTAAAATATCAAAACTGACACTATCTCACAGCTTGGGAGTTATTCCCTGCAAAATGACAACAAATAATTTTATCATAAACAAGTTAGCACAAAAGTCCTCCCCTCCTAATTTAATTTCAGGACAAATGAGGCTAATCCTTTAGTTATGCAGTATGTTTATCTGTCAAATTGACTTTCTGCTGAAAAGCACTTTGCTATTACAGAGGCTGCTGATAACTATCTGCTCAAAGAATTTATAGTATTACAGAAAAATCCCCTTAAAAAAAAAAAAAAGCAGAGACTGGGAAATAATTCTTTTAACAAAGAAAGCACTATAGAGGCTAAGTCATCACCGGCTTGGAGACGCTGCAGGCAGAGCCATTGGGAGCAGGGTCTCAGTGCTGGCCAGCCTGCAGTCAGCTACCAGGGGTATGTTTCCAAAAAGGTGTGTGAGGTTTCAATGGCATAGGAGCCACAAATAAAGTCTCAGATCCAGTTGAGGGTTGAAGGCTGAAGAATGAACGCCTAATGGTGAGGCTACTGTTGTATGAAAGATCCAGTATTAGCCCTGGACATGGGGTAGCTGTGGTTTTGGGGGAAGTGCCCTGAGAAGCTGGATGGAAGCCGATGTGGCATGTGGGAGCTATATGATGCTAGCCAAATCTCAGATCCTCCATGAAAGTCACTTTCCGAAAAGAGGAACAGCAACCTTGACCTTATGAGATCGTTGTTGGGATTAATGAGATGGTGCACATGAAAGCACTTTGCCAAGTGTAAAATAAGTATATGATAGTAGTGGAATATTAGCTGGTTGCTCCAATGGGTTTCATTTAGAAATACACAGGCCCATGTGAGCAATTCCAGCTCATTTATCTCAGCCCACTTCCCATACCACAGGCTCCCTAAGTCCTGTGAGAACTCCAAGCAGGGGCAGTTTGACTCAAACAACCTGACGTAGGCGAATACATTCTAAAACTTAAAAAAGTAAACCTTTCTTGGGAGTGTAAGTACTTGTTATTAGGAGACTAGTCAAATAAGGTATGAAGTTTTCATACAATCAAATAATAGACTGCTATAAAAAGAATGAAAGAGAGCTATTTATACTGCCCAGAAAAAAATGTCCATATTTTGTCCACTGACAAAAGCTCACTTTGCAGAATAGTATGATTCATTAAGGTGACATCAAAGTATATATATACATATTCTTATAAGTACATAGAAAAGTCTGTAATTTTACATAAAGGGGAATGAAATTTAGAGGACTAGGGAGGGATAAAGGTTTTCAATTCAGTACTTACTTCCAATTTATATGTTGTATAAATTTTTTTAACATGAGCGTGTATTATTTTCATAATATAAAATGGGAAAAATTACTGTATTATTCTATATATGCAAATCCCAACAAGAGTAAATGAAGAACATTCTTGAAAATAAACTAGATACCTGTATGGTATATCCTGACTATAAAACTCACTGGAAGTATATGAATTCTTTACGTGGGGAACTAAAGAACATTAAAACTAGATAAATCACTAAAACCTTCAGAAAAAACCTCCAAGCATAAATTTATCTGGCTTGTAGGTTTTCCTAGGTATAATTGTTTCCTATTTTATTAATGTATTTAAGAATACTTCACCTATTTCCAAAAAAAAATGAGGTTTATTAAAATGTGTGTAAATGTCTCTACAGGGTTAAAATAAGTAAGAAAAATCAAACAGGTGACAAATAGGAGGAGGCATAAATAAAGTTAGAAATAGGATTAGCAGAGGAAAAAATTCACACTGCAACATTCTCGTGTCTCACTAGTTTGGGTGCCCTAACATCCCTGCAAAAGGGGCAAACAACAGTTTCAGACTTCACACTGCCCATAAGATCAAAGCAAACCAATTACTTGTGGTGAGTCCAGTTATTCAGGGTGGTGAGTCTGAAGAGAAATTTCTTGCATGCGTCCTCATAAATTATATATATATATATATATAAATATATATATATATATACTGCTACATTAACAGAGTTCTCAAAAATCCTAAAAAAATAAATGTTCATAGAGCCGTATTTATTTCAGTTATGGAAAAAAAGAGGGGGGAAATATTATTGCTCTTTATTTTCCAGGATGGGATCTTCAAAAAAAAAAAAAGAACAACAGACACTCACTCACCTACTTTAAAATCATGATATGCAATTTAGATCACTGAAGTCATAAAGAATGCTAAAAAGATTTTTGCATACCTGTTATCCCCAGCACCTAGCAGCGTGCCTTGTGCACAGTAAGCATTCAATAGAAGTGTGAAAACGTGATGAGCCTGAACTTATGTAGACATTGGAAAGCAATTCGCTCTCCCGCTGCTTTCCACTACGCTTTCCATCAGTGGCAGGAATGGACCATAAAGTGGGGGAATCACAATGGTGCTTAGAATGTTCTATTAAAACATACTCCGTACTTTCTCTACTTGCCCTTAGGAGCTGGGAGGTGGGTGCAAAATGTTAAGAGATAAGATTTCTGGCCGGAGGCCAGGAACAGTTCAAAAGGTGCTATTGTACAGCTGTCAGTTCAAGGAACTGCGCTGCAGAACTCATAAGAATGATATGGGAAACCTGTGATTTAATCAGCTGCAGACTCGTTACCCACGCAGGGAAGTCTCCATCCATCAGGGTGGCAGGTACATATTTCACAGTGGGGCTGCACCGAGGCGTTAGGGCTAAAGTTGAAGCTGGGAGCTAGAGTTTAACCTGAGTGATTCTCGCTGGTAGGAGACTTTATGCTGGTGGCAGCTACCCGGCCTCTCACCTTTAAAGATCAAAAAGTTAACCTACCACGCCCTATGGTGAAACCCCACAGAGAACCGACATTAGCTGACTTAACTTATTCGCTGTGCCCTTTCACTCTCTGGCCACGAAACTCGTTATCTGACAGCCATGTGTTTTACCCTCTGAAGAACTAATTTTGCACCCACGTACTAAGCGAGCTGTACTTCCGAAACAGAAGGCGAGGGGCACAGCCGTGTTCTGGACGTGCCCTAGCAGAGGCCTCTGGAGGAAAGGCAGGTGCATCAGAATGAGAGGGTTGCTCATGGAGACAGAAGACTGACAAGCACCTCAAACCAGCGAGTAGCCACTACCAACCGAGCCAAGCCACCATCCCGGGGACCGTGAAAGAACTCAACTGAACTCCTGGCACCAGCTGGTGAGGCCAGCTCATGTGCCTACCCGTCTCCTCGGCCTGTAGGAAACACGGCCACACTGACACCCACCAGCCCCCCTCGAAGCTGCACGAGGAGAGGGGTAGACAGCGCACTGATTATTCCCTCTTTTCCTTTCCTACATGTTTCCTTCCCAGCGAGATTGCCAGTCGGTGCCTTCTCTTTCTTTTGTACCTGCATCATCACCAAAGAGTCCCCAGTGCGTGAAAGATCATTCATAAATGCTCGCGGATCAACTCAGTCCTATCTGAGCAACCACTGGAACACCATACAGACCAACCATGTAAAAAAGGTCTCCTATTTAAGACAGACAAAGAACAAAATTCCACTTATTTTATTCTGTAATGCAATTAAAACCCTTAGATTGAAAAGACCAAAGTTGCAAAACCACATCACATCAGTAGGCGAGTATGCCAAGGGAGAGACTAGAGAGAGTAGAAGAATGCAATAAAAATGAACGCCCCTTCCCCGGGAAGAGTGAAGACTGCCTAGCTATTCCTTTACAGACGGAGAGAGTCCGCTACAAAGGACGGATTGGGAAAAGGACTGCACCAAGAACCAGGTGTCAAGGGAGGGGCTGAGACCAGGACTGGGCGCTCTCTTCCCTCTACCTGAGACCTCAGAGGTGTCCCTGCTCCCAAACAAATTACAGATGCCCCAAGAAAGTTCCTCCTGCAAACAATATCTCTTGCTGGACATAAACACCTCCTTTCAAAGCTTGAAATTTATTAGCGCCCAAATGATGTTTATGACCCTGGGGCTTGTGATCCTGTCATGGATTCTATCAGCCAAGGAGACTGGATTAGCTCACGGGCCCAGGCATTTACGGCTCTGAAGTGAGCCACTGTTCAAAGAGTACGGAGGACAGATGGAACTGATCTGCCCGCAGGTGGATGAGCGCCACTCCAGCAGGAAGGGCAGGGGGCTTGGCTGAGGGAACACCCAGGACCAAGGAGAGAACACAAAATAATAAAGTGGGAATCAGCACCGCGGAGCCAGCAGCCAACCAGAAGCCATCACCAAAAGAAGGGAGCCAGGGGGAGGAGGGGGAGGGGGGCAACCAAATGCTGGCACAGTATCAAAAGCAGCAAGATTTTTATTGAAATGAAAATGCAAAAGATGAATAAATGTCAATGGAATTTATTCCTCCGGGAACTTTCCGAATCACTACTACTGTATACAAATACAAGAGGAATGGTTTTTTTGTACATTGTGGCTTAACTTCATTTTAATATTTTTCATTTTTATAAAACTAGATATGTGTGCATTTTTTAAGTGCAGTTTTAAGGTCTGTGAATGTAACCAGAACACTTCAAGAGAAAATGAAAATTTGGTTAAACACAGAAGGTTATTCACTCAGAATTCAGGGGGAGAGAAAGAAGCAGAGAGCCTGTTAAAATTTGTTGAAATTCTAATACCACCACCCACAACAGAGGTGGAATAAAGAAATATTACTCACTCAGGTATTCTGTTATAATCTTCTGTGGTAGTTCTTTACTTTTGCTAACTGTTGCTCATGGATTAAAAAAAAAAATACAATGTGAGCGTGGTGAAGAAACATTTAAATTTTAAACTTGGGCTTGTATCTTTGGGCCTTGCCTCTGGAACAGAAGTAGGTGCATTGAGAGTCGTTGAGAAAGCCCTTTCAAAGCAAGACGTCTAGATTTACTTCCTGGGTGGCAGGCCCTGAAGGTCGGCCTCATCCTGAATGGTGCTTCAGAGCTTCCAGCCTCTTGAGAGCTGGGACTACACCTTTATTTACACATATTTGGATATCATTCCACAAGTGAGAAGCAAAAATCTGGCGAAATCTTGGGCAGGGTACAAAAGATGGTAAGAGCATGGTCCCTCCAGTTTCAAAGAGCTTGCCCTCTTATTAGGAAGTAAAAGATTCACACAAATAACTGAAACATACACACACATGTAAAAGTTATAATGGAATAAATGTGCTCACTGTGTACTTGCTTATAGGTGAGAAATGTATAACCTATATATATGTCTGTGTGTATAGAATATGCGTATGTGTGTATTTATGTTTATACATAGCGCCCAAGATACATATAGAAGAGTTGTCTAAGAGTATGGGGAAGTCTTATACGTGGCATGTGTCCACATTCTGTCTTTGTAGTCTTTCTATTAGCTTGCCCACTTGCTGTCCCATTGTTGTAGATTATAGGAAACTGGCCTGAAGTTGTTCACCAATTCTTGAGCTATAATAAAGCAGTTTCTAAAAAATTTACCACTCTCTGTTATCCTTCCCAAAACTTAGCCTATGCCTGACTAACAGCAAATGAAGGAATAAATGATATTTATTAAGATATTTCTCTTGACACTTTCCCTTACATATTTTTTCACCTATAGAATTCCAGCAACATTAACAACTCTACATCTGAGTGTTGTAGGATTAGGACAAGTACAAAGATGGACCCGATTACTCATTTCCAAGTTGCCCATCTATATTATTTTATATGTGTCACTCAATTTTCTCAACTCTCTGCTTTACATTTTAAAGCAGCATTCTGGGAAGGTGTTAAGCACCAGTATGATGAGAAGAGAACTTTTGTTTTAGTTTGAAATCTGGATTCTGCCAAGTCTTTGGAAAAGTAAAATTGCAAAATTATCAATATAGTTAAGAGACAAGCCCAACCCTCATAGCTCAGTGGTTGAGTGTCGACCTATGGGCCAGGGGGTTGCAGTTCGATTCCTGGTCAGGGCACATGCCTGGGTTGTGGGCTTGATCCCCAGTGGGGGGCGTGCAGGAGGCAGCCAATCAATGATTCTCTCTCATCATTGATGTTTCTATCTCTCTCTCCCTCTCCCTTCCTCTCTGAAATCGATTTTTTTTTTAAAGAAAGAGGCAAGAAGGCTGCCTTTATGATCTGTGTAATCTGCCATAGTTACCAGTATGTTCTTATTGAATGCCTACTGGTACATTGCACGTGGAAAGACATTCTCAGTCCTTGCCCTTAACCAATTATTGAGAATGTTTACACAGAGTCGAGTCACCTCACTGTGGCCCTGTTTCTCTACCTCTCTGTCCCAGGGGAGCTCTGCCCTTGGTTTTCCCAGGCCAGTGCCAGTCTCTGCAGGACAGGGGCCATGCCCTGGATGGAGAGGAAGGCTGCTCAGGGTGGGCGTGAGCCGAGCTGGTGAAGCCGAGCACTTCTGCTGTGGTGGAGGAATCGGTGTGCCTGCGGCAAAGCACTTAATCTATTTGTGTCTCCATCTCCCGTTTGTAAAACAGGGTAATTATAACCTCCTTGCCTTACACTGCTGCTGGGAAGCTTCATTAATGTTTGTAAATCACTTCGAAGATGAGAGTGATTGCGGTGGCAGGTGCAAGATCTCTGGCCTGCATCCTCCCTCCCTGGTTCCTGGCAGCTTGCTTCATTTCAGAGGAGGGAGAAAAAGTAATGCTCTTCCCGTTCCCTTTTCCTACTCACATTGAATATCCAAAGGGGAACATATTATCCCATTTTCCTAAAGGTCTGTGTCCTCAGTTCTCCCTTTTTCATCACAACTCAGAAAGCATTAATATCTTTAGATGCAATCACTTAATATTAACATCTTGTAAAATTCTGCCCAGGTTATGGAATTATCATCAATCGTTATTTCTTTGCATCAATTTATGCCCATGTTATGTCCAAAGGTATATGTCTATGAATTCAAAAACAAATGAATCTTAAAGTCTATCTCCTAGTGAGTCTAACATTTAAATCAATTAACCTTTCTTCAAAAAGAAAAAAAAAACATTTTTAAGTTGCACATAAAATACATACATGTTGAGATGATGACTTTACAAGTTGAAGGGAATCTCCAAGTCACCCGATGTAGAAGACCCTCCTCCCCCATCAACTCACATCAGAGTTTGCAGTGAGCAAGAAATATATCTCGGTTGTGATAAGCCACTGAGATTTCAGTTATTTGTTACAGCAGCATAACCTAGTCTATCCTAACTAAGTGTATTAACCATCATGGCATTTCTTCATACAAAAAGTATATAGTGAATGCCATCTATGTTTATGTCAGGTATCTTATAATAAGTGTACTGCAAAACTGCCAAAAAGAAAATAAAGAGGGATGAATAGCCTCAGTCATTTAAAGGAAAAGTACTGAAGCTGGGTGATTTTTGTCTTTGCAAGCCTAGTAATTACTTCAGAGGAAATTGTCCAAAAGTAAACTTAAATGCAAAAAAAATGCAAATTTGCCCAAATTAAGTAGTGTTTTATTTTTGAATGAGTCCATACTTTCCTAAAGACCAAGTGTTCTCTAAGTAAGACTGGAAAGCAATATGTCCAGAAATATTTCTGCTCTCCTTTTATATCTACAAAGGATTCTTAGCTTAAAAAAACTACAAATCTAAAAGGAATGCTGAAAGTGGCCTAATATATATTAAAAATTATCACCAGTCCTCATCAGTCAGTGCTCTTGTGCCTTTGTCATAATTAGGCAGTATGTCTATGAATTTTCTGGATTAGGGCTACGTGATAGATCAGGGCTCTTAAGAGATTCATGATCTCCCATCACAGAAATATTCACATGAGATAAAATTCCATTGCAGTTTATGTACTTGGATTCAACATCTATCCATCTGTAACTGCCTTGTGAAATGACAGCAAATTGGGAAGAAAGAAAAAAATATGAGGGGACATTGAGACAAAATGTAGGGGAAGCCTGTTAGTTCACTGTTCATCATTTTGAATGGAGAAAAGTCAGGATAATGGGAGCTACTCAGTGTTCATCTCTTTAAATCCCAAGGATGTCTTTTTAAAGATCAGCAGGATTTCAATAATCATAGTAATCCACAAGAATCTATAATCCCAACACAGGCTGTCAGACAAACCCCAAGCCGTGGGAAAAGAAAATCTTTCATTAATTTCTGTCTAGTGCTCTAATCAGCTTCATGACTTTGCTAGTGGAATATCCATGGCCACGTAATAAGTACTGTGTGTCCCTCCCTTCCTCCTGCCACTCCTCCACCCACTGAAGCAAGAAGCATTTTTAGAGGATTGTCTGAGAAAGGTTGTTCCCAGGTCTCTGTGTACTGGCCTGGGTTTAACCTCAAGTTTATAGATCTCCTGGGACTCCTCATGGAAGCCACAATGACAGTCCAGTTTGGAATCTGGTGTCCTGGGCAAGAAAACCACAAACCCTGCCTAGGCACTTTATCTGCTGGACCATGCCTTTGAAAGATAAGCTGCTCTGAGGCAGAGGTCGGGGTTAGAATGAGCTATTGCAGCTTAGCTCTTCTGGCTGACGTTCTCAGGAACTGGGATGGGTCTGGCCCAAAGTGAGCTCAGATTACATGTACTCTTACCATGCTCATTCTTAGCTCACAGACACCTCCTTTAACATCGAGTTAATGCCCACGGAGGTAGCTAACCAGATTCTCTTCAACAGAATTATAAACTGCCTTTCAGCCTTTGATGGCCATTAACTCGACTTTGGTTTATTTTTCTTTCTTTGAAAAAATAAACTTTATTTTGAAATAATTATTTTCTCTATTAGATATTTTTCCAAATTACTAAAATAATAAAAATTTATTTATTTTTCCAAATTTCCACAAGATGTATGAGAAAAACCCCATCCAACAAGTTCATGCACCTCTTCTACAACATTCTCTAGGCATAAATACCTGTGGACAAGCACATGCAAATGCAAACATACCCATATGTAGGTGTGTGGACAAATGGGTTTATCCATGGGTTGATTAGATAGCTTTTGTTTTGCAAACAAAAGTAATACCGTTCCCATTACTTTGATTTTTTTCACTATACAGCATTTGTCCCTACAGTCAGTAGGTCGAGTTATAACTATTCCTATTTCTTTATATATGTACTAGAGGCCCGGTGCATGAAATTCGTGCATGGGGAGGGGGTGTCCCTCAGCCCAGCCTGCACCCTCTCCAATCTGGGACCCCTTGAGGGATGTCCGACTGCCTGTTTAGGCCCGATCCCTCTCATAATCCAGGACTGCTGGCTCCCAACCACTCACCTGCCTCTGCCTGATTGCCCCTAACTGCTTCTGCCTGCCAGCCTGATCAACCCCTAACCACTCCCCTGCCAGCCTGATCAACACCTAACTGCTCCCCTACTGGCCCAATTGCCCCTAACTGCCTTCCCCTGCTGACCTGGTCACCCCTAACTGCCCTCACTGCTGGCCTGATCACCCACAACTGCCCTCCCCTGCAGGCCTGGTCCACCCCCCCCCGCCCCAACTGCCCTCCCCTGCTGGCCTGGTCACCCCCAACTGCCCTCCTCTGCTGGCCTGGTCACCCCTAACTGCCCACAACTGCCCTCCCCTGCAGGCCATCTTGTGGCGGCCATCTTGTTTCCACATGGGGGCAGCCATCTTGTGTCTTGGAGTGACGGTCGATTTGCATATTACTCTTTTATTAGATAGGATGCACACACATTAATTTTACATAAATAGAATGATACCCTATGATGGAGATCAGCTTAGTCTCTTTTTCACCTGCCCTCATTTTCTCTATCCCCACAATTCATCAGTATCCCAAGATAGTAACCTAAAACTGTTGTCCTTTCTTATCTCTATGCTCATGTCATCATAAACACACACAGGCCTGGAATGTATTGGTCCCTGTTTACAAATTGGATCATTTTATACATATTTCTCTGTATTCTACGATTTCTCATTCTATAATACTTTGTCACCTATGATAGCTCTAATTGGTATTTTTAAAACCTAAAAATATACCTTGGTGCAGTGATACCAATTATTTTACCAGCCTTTTCCCTACAGCTCTGTTTCCAGCTGTTATCTGTTTGTTTGTGTTTTTGCTTTTTCCTTTACCAACAATGCTTCACTTATTGTCCTTGTAAATAGAACTTTTCATATTGTTGTTTTAATTTCCAAGGGATATAATCACAGGAATGGACTGCTAGGTTTGAAAGCATGTGCATTTGTTAATTTTAGTAGATCCTTTTAATGGCTAAATTCATTAGAGCTTGCCTGGTTGTTTCCATAAATACGGTGTTAATTCACCTTGATACTAGCCATACATAGGGATTACAATCTTTTAAATTTTTGCCCGTGGTATTTCATGGTTACTTTAATCTGAACTTTCCTAATTACCGGTGGGTTTGAGCACAATTCAAAACTCTCTTAATCATGTAGATTCATTCATCTATAAATTGCCAATATTTTTCCTGGATTGGTTGTCTTTTCCCATGTTGCCTCTTAAGTGACACATCTTAAAGGTGAGCAGAACACAGGTGGCATTCACAAGGTCAGAATAACTGGGAGACAACTCTAGTTAGCAATACTGTGTTGCGTATTTGAAAATTGCTAAGAGAGTAGATCTTAAAAGTTTTTATCACAAGAAATGTATAACTATTTGTAAATTGAAGTGATAGATTTAACTAAACTTACAGCAGTGATCATTTTACTATATAAATCAAATAATTATGTTTTACACCTGAAACTAATACATAGTTATATGTCAATTATATCCCAATTAAAAGTAACTGAGAGGGATATATACAAGGAGAAGAAGAGGTGGAAATTGTAGTCAATTTTGCCAAAGGCCAATGATAACCAGAAGGATTCTACTTTGCATGTGGATCTGAGGGTGAGCATTAGGGCATTATCTCCTGTCTCTGCCATGGATCAGGTAGACTCTCTCAAGAGTGCAAGTGCTGAATTGGCCAAAATTGGGGAGGAGCTGTTTGGAAGGAAAGGGGACAGAAAACAAAGAAGGGAGGAGAGGAAAGTAGCATGTGGTTAAGTGTCTGCCTTGGGCCAGTCACTGGAGTAGCATTTTAGAGATATATTCTCATTTACTCCTTGCAATGAACCGAGGAGTTTAGTTGAGTTCTCATGTCTACAGAGTTTCAGAGATACCAAGTAACTTGTCCTACATCATTCAGTTGGTGAGGGACGGACCTAGGAGTGTGACATGGGTCTGTCTCACTCCCACATCCATGCTCCTTCCCAGCCACAGTGAAAATGCCAGGGGAACCTGAGCTGTGCACTGTGGCCTGCACAGAAGAGTCAGGTGAAACGGCAAAACGTCCCATCATCACCACCCTGACTACATATCATTTCACACCTATAGATTGGCTACAATCTAAAAGTCAGATAACAACAAATGTTGGTGAAGATGTAGATAAACTGGAACCTTCATACACTGCTGGTAAGAATGTAAAATGATGTTTGGAAAGCAATCTGGCAGTTCCTCTCAAACTTAAACATAGAGTTACACGTGACCCAGCCGTTTCACTCCCAGGTATATACCTAAAAGAATAAATATATACACCCATGCAAAAAGTATGTACATAAATGTTTATAGCAATTTTATTCACAGTAATCAGAAGTGGAAACAACTCAGATGTCTATCAACCGATGAATGGATAAACAAAATGAGGTATATTTATACAGTGGAATATTATTTGGCCACAGACAGGAATAAAGACTTGATACACACTATAACATAGATGAACCTTGAAAACATTATGCTAAGTGATACCAGACACATATTATATTATTCTATTCATATAAACTACAAAAAAATGCTCACTAATGTACATAATAATACATGCATCTATATTTCTACATGTTTTCACTGGGATAGAGAAAAATTAGCACAGAAGGGTAAATAGCTGGCTTACTCTAGGAGGGAGAGGAAGGTGTGCGTTGGGAAGTGGTTATTAACGTTTGTTTATATATCTCTACATTGTTTCATTTGTGACAACAATTGTGCATTACTTTCATAAGTAATAAGGATCATTGAAAATTATAAACAAGGAAGAGCACGGCAGGGCGGTATCTATGGCAATGAATCCATGCTTCAGATGCACGGTCCTTTGTGTTCCAGTTTAGTTCCATGTTCAGAGTTATGGGCTGACCGTCTAGACATGAACGCCCACCAATATACTGAGGAAGTTGCATAGAAATGGGAATTAGCTGTGGATGTGGAACGCTCAATAGCTGCTCAAAAGGAAACACAATAAAAATAGTTTTGTAACACTTGTGATAAGACAACTGTACAAAGATTGATCACTTGACGTCATTAAATCAAGTGCCCTTTTGTGTGAGTTTCTGAGGACAAAGAAGTCCAGAGGTATTTTATGTGCAACATGAAAATTGAGATAAGAAATCAGCAGAGATAAGATTTTAGTACTTTGGGCAGGGAAACCAAGATGGCGACATAGGTTAAACACCTAACCTGCAGCCGGGCACAACAATTTCAAAAATACAACTAGAGGTCAGAACGGACATCGTCCAGAACCACAGGAGAGCTGGCGGACTGAAATGCCCACAGCTGGGGGGAAGGAGAAGGCCACGGGGACAGTCGGGGAAGCCGTAAAAGCCTGAGGTATGGAGAAACGGGCGGAGACACGAGCACACGTGCCTGCGGGGAGGATGGAACCGGAGAGGAGGGGGCGGCTGATGACCTGGCCGGAGTTCACTGGCAGGAAGGAGATAAAGGCTCCGGAGTGCGCTGAGCACCGGCTCCGATTGAACTGAACCCCATTCCGGGCGAAACCCTGGGAAACTCACTCACTTTCGCAACTCCGCCGCCCCCGCAGGCCGCCCGGCCCGGGACGCTGGGGACGCCGCCGCAGCGGCGGCGCCCGGAGCCCGGCGGCCTCCCAGCACCCGTCCCCGCCGCGCAGCCCCCGCGCGCCCCGCACACCGGACGGAGGCCCGGGCGCCCTTTCCGTGCACCTCCCGGCGGCGCTAGACTTCAGTAGAGTTGACTGAATTCAAGGGATTAAAAAGTATAAATTGGGGGGACGCCGCGGCGGCGACGTCCGGAACACGGTGATGGCGGTGCCTGGAGCTCGGCGGCCGCCCAGCGCCCGTCCCAGCCGCGCAGCCCTCGCGCGCCTGGTTCCGCGGGACGCGCGCACCGCGCACCGGACGGAGGCCCGGGCGCCCTTTCCGTGCACCTCCCGGCGGCGCTAGACTTCAGTAGAGTTGACTGAATTCAAGGGATTAAAAAGTATAAATTGGGGGGACGCCGCGGCGGCGACGTCCGGAACACGGTGATGGCGGTGCCTGGAGCTCGGCGGCCGCCCAGCGCCCGTCCCAGCCGCGCAGCCCTCGCGCGCCTGGTTCCGCGGGACGCGCGCACCGCGCACCGGACGGAGGCCCGGGCGCCCTTTCCGTGCACCTCCCGGCGGCGCTAGACTTCAGTAGAGTTGACTGAAATGAAGGGATTAAGAAGTACAAATTGAGAAGTTTGAAAAAGATGGCGGCGGAGGTTAAAGGCTGTTCTGTTGCCTCGCACCCAGCGAAATCGGAGGGGATGAGGTGTGGAGGTGCGTGGGTCTGGCTGGTGGCGGGGGAAAGGGGCTTTTGTTCCAAACCTAAGGGAGATTAGCTCTCCATCACCCTGAAACCCATCTTCTGGCGAACCCCGGGAGACCCAGATGCCTGCGGGGAGAGGCGGGACTCTTGCAGAGGTGCGCCCAGCAATCAGTGTTTGCTGCGCTGGAGTGCGGAACGAGGGGACTTAGATACATGGAAGGCAGAAGGACCAGACTCACAGCCATCGAGGCTCGCCGCACCATGGCCTGTTGGCGCCCTGAGACCCCGCCCCGCCCTGGGACCCGCCCCGCATGTTTTGAAGACCTGCCCCGCAAGTCTTGCAGGCACACCTGCGCCCCAAGCAATGGCTTATGCATGTGGGTGGCCTGCCCTCTGGCAGCGGACCAGATGATCTGCTGTTCTAGTCGGACTGCTCCAGGGCCACTCAGACAGGAGGAAGAAACTACAGTTTTTGCTGTAATCCTTGCTGAGTGCCTAAGGCAGTAGCTGATCTACACCCCATTGGAGACCCAGAAACGAGGGCATCTAGTGGTCTGTGGGAGATGACACCAGATTTCAACCACGTGCATAAGGGACACATTCAACGGGAATATTCAGTGAGCGCCAAAGCTTTGCTGCACCAAGACCCGGCCCATAAACGTGTCTCCTGCACAGCAACTCTTCCTTTATAGACAAAGAGAGCCCCCCCAGTGACACCAACAACAATCAAGACTTAACTATACAAAGGAGGACCAAGATGGAGGCATAGGGCGGAAGCCTGATTGTTGCCTACCACAACAACTTTGAGACTACGACAAGAGAGCAGAGCAGACACCATCCAAGACCACCATAGGGCTGGCTGAGTAGATGCTCTACAACTAGAATAAAAGAGGGGTATGTGGGATGATGCTGATGCCGGTGACCCAAAGACCACACTTTAAGAACTACAGCTCAGGCGACACAAAAGAACTATGGCTCAGGCGATACAACAGCGGCCTGGAACGTGCTCGGCGCAGTTCCCCCGGCGGTCTCCGGCTGAGGGGACGGCTCCACTGGCAGCCAAGCACGGACAGACGAGCCCCTATGAGACATGGGGTGGGAGACTCCGCGCTTGCTGACCTCTGAGTCCGTCAAGAATCTCAACGCCCCGGAAGCGGCCAGGTGCGCATGCTCGGCGACCGGCCACCTATGCAGACCCAAGGGCCGACGCAGTGACGCCAGACTGGCCCACCGCCATGCACCGGGTGCACCGGAACTTCGCCGAGCCGCCGCCCGACGAGTTCTGCAGCAGCCATACTGGAGCTCTGGAAGGATGGCCAGGGGAATTGCTGAGGGGGGATTGACCGGCAGGAATTGGGATCGGGAAGACGGGGCCCCGCTGAGACCCGGGTGCGGGCGGGGTTGCGCGCCTCTGGACTCGGGTGTGGTCACACGCCTCTGGGTATAAGTGAGGCCTCACGTCCCTGGGTCTAGGTGAGGCCACATGCCCCTGGGTCCAGGTGAGGCCGGACTCCGGGTCCGGGTGAGGCCAAGTGCCCCTGGACCCGGATGACGCTGGACCCCATGCCCGGGCGAGGCCAAGCGCCCCTGGGTCTGGGAGAGCCCACACACCCCTGGGTCCAGGCGAGACCATGTGTCCCTGGATCCGGGTGAGGCTGCGTGCACCTAGGCCCGGGTGAGCCCAAGTGGCCCTGGGTCTGGGAGAGGCCAAGCGTCCCTGGGTGCGGGTGAGACCATGTGTCCCTGGATCCGGGTGAGGCCTCGTGCACCTAGGCCCGGGTGAGGCCACGTGCCCCTGGGTCTGGGAGAGGCCAAGCGTCCCTGGGTCCGGGCGAGACCATGCGTCCCTGGATCCGGATGAGGCCTCGTGCACCTAGGCCCGGGTGAGCCCAAGTGGCCCTGGGTCTGGGAGAGTCCAAGCGTCCCTGGGTACGGGTGAGACCATGTGTCCCTGGATCCGGATGAGGCCTCGTGCACCTAGGCCCGGGTGAGCCCAAGTGGCCCTGGGTCTGGGAGAGGCCAAGCGTCCCTGGGTCCGGGTGAGACCATGCGTCCCTGGATCCGGATGAGGCCTAGTGCACCTAGGCCCGGGTGAGCCCAAGTGGCCCTGGGTCGGGGAGAGGCCAAGCGTCCCTGGGTCCGGGTGAGACCATGTGTCCCTGGATCCGGGTGAGGCCTCGTGCACCTAGGCCCGGGTGAGCCCAAGTGGCCCTGGGTCGGGGAGAGGCCAAGCGTCCCTGGGTCCGGGTGAGACCATGTGTCCCTGGATCCGGGTGAGGCCTCGTGCACCTAGGCCCGGGTGAGCCCAAGTGGCCCTGGGTCTGGGAGAGGCCAAGCGTCCCTGGGTCCTGGTGAGACCAAGTGTCCCTGGATCCGGGTGAGGCCTCGTGCACCTAGGCCCGGGTGAGCCCAAGTGGCCCTGGGTCTGGGAGAGGCCAAGCGTCCCTGGGTCCGGGTGAGACCATGTGTCCCAGGATCCGGGTGAGGCCTCGTGCACCTAGGCCCGGGTGAGCCCAAGTGGCCCTGGGTCTGGGAGAGGCCAAGCGTCCCTGGGTCCGGGTGAGACCATGCGTCCCTGGATCCGGATGAGGCCTCGTGCACCTAGGCCCGGGTGAGCCCAAGAGGCCCTGGGTCTGGGAGACGCCAAGCGTCCCTGGGTCCGGGTGAGACCATGTGTCCCTGGATCCGGTTGAGGCCTCGTGCACCTAGGCCCGGGTGAGCCCAAGTGGCCCTGGGTCTGGGAGAGGCCAAGCGTCCCTGGGTCCGGGTGAGACCATGCGTCCCTGGATCCGGATGAGGCCTCGTGCGCCTAGGCCCGGGTGAGCTCAAGTGGCCCTGGGTCTGGGAGAGGCCAAGCGTCCCTGGGTCCGGGTGAGACCATGTGTCCCTGGATCCGGATGAGGCCTCGTGCACCTAGGCCCGGGTGAGCCCAAGTGGCCCTGGGTCTGGGAGAGGCCAAGCGTCCCTGGGTCCGGGTGAGACCATATGTCCCTGGATCCGGGTGAGGCCTCGTGCACCTAGGCCCGGGTGAGCCCAAGTGGCCCTGGGTCGGGGAGAGGCCAAGCGTCCCTGGGTCCGGGTGAGACCATGTGTCCCTGGATCCGGGTGAGGCCTCGTGCACCTAGGCCCGGGTGAGCCCAAGTGGCCCTTGGTCTGGGAGAGGCCAAGCGTCCCTGGGTCCGGGTGAGACCATGTGTCCCTGGATCCGGGTGAGGCCTCGTGCACCTAGGCCCGGGTGAGCCCAAGTGGCCCTGGGTCTGGGAGAGGCCAAGCGTCCCTGGGTCCGGGTGAGACCATGTGTCCCTGGATCCGGGTGAGGCCTCGTGCACCTAGGCCCGGGTGAGCCCAAGTGGCCCTGGGTCTGGGAGAGGCCAAGCATCCCTGGGTCCGGGTGAGACCATGTGTCCAAGGATCCGGGTGAGGCCTCGTGCACCTAGGCCCGGGTGAGCCCAAGTGGCCCTGGGTCTGGGAGAGGCCAAGCGTCCCTGGGTCCGGGTGAGACCATGTGTCCCTGGATCCGGGTGAGGCCTCGTGCACCTAGGCCCGGGTGAGCCCAAGTGGCCCTGGGTCTGGGAGAGGCCAAGCGTCCCTGGGTCCGGGTGAGACCATGTGTCCCTGGATCCGGGTGAGGCCTCGTGCACCTAGGCCCGGGTGAGCCCAAGTGGCCCTGGGTCTGGGAGAGGCCAAGCGTCCCTGGGTCCGGGTGAGACCATGTGTCCCTGGATCCGGGTGAGGCCTCGTGCACCTAGGCCCGGGTGAGCCCAAGAGGCCCTGGGTCTGGGAGAGGCCAAGCGTCCCTGGGTCCGGGTGAGACCATGTGTCCCTGGATCCGGATGAGGCCTCGTGCACCTAGGCCCGGGTGAGCCCAAGTGGCCCTGGGTCTGGGAGTGGCCAAACGTTCCTGGGTCTGGGTGTGACCATGTGTCCCTGGATCCGAGTGAGGCCTCGTGAACCTAGGCCCGGGTGAGGCCACGTGCCCCTGGGTCTGGGAGAGGCCAAGCGTCCCTGGGTCCGGGTGAGACCATGCGTCCCTGGATCCGGATGAGGCCTCGTGCACCTAGGCCCGGGTGAGGCCACGTGCCCCTGGGTCTGGGAGAGGCCAAGCGTCCCTGGGTCCGGGAGAGACCATGTGTCCCTGGATCCAGGTGAGGCCTTGTGCAACTAAGCCCGGGTGAGGCCACGTGCCCCTGGGTCTGGGAGAGGCCAAGTGTCCTTGGGTACGGGTGAAGCCAGATCCTGGGTCCGGGTGAGGCCGTGCGCCCCTGGATCCATCCGGGTGAGGCTGGGTCCCAGGCCCGGGTGAGACCACGCGCCCCTTGGATATGGGTGAGGCCACGTGCCCCTTAGTCCAGGTGACGCCGTGCCCCTGGGATCGGCCGAGACCAAACCAGAGGGAGTCAGACCTCCATTACCGCCATTTGTCCACCATCCAGAGCTGAGGGGTCAGTGCTGACATGTACACATAAGGAACTACTGGACATCGAAATTGGGTCTCAAAAGAACTGTTGGTCCAGGGGGAAGCTCGCTACAGATTGATTCATTTGCCTGTCAGCATAAATATTATTGCTCGTCTCACATTCAGTTCTTATTAGTATATATCTAGTAACATTTGATCTCGTTCATCTAGAGGAAATGATGAACAACATAGACTGAGGAACAAGAACAGAACCAGAAGCAAGGAGGCATCGATCGGACTATCGGGCCTCAGAGGGAGGATACGGGAGGGTAGGGGGAGGGTGGGGGGAGGGGGAGAGTTCAACCAAAGGACCTGTATGCATGCATATAAGCCTATCCAACGGTTAAGTTCAACAGGGGATTGGGGCATGCGTGGGGAGAGGGGTGGGATGGGAATGGGGGGATGAGGACAAATATGTGACACCTTAATCAATAAAGAAATTAAAAAAAAATAAAAATAAAAAAAAAATAAAAAAAAAAATATATTGCAAAAAAAAAAAAAAAAAAAAAAAAAAAAAAAAAAAAAAAAAAGATTTTAGTACTTTGATGGATTTTACTTATCCTCCCTAATTCCTAACCCAAATCGCAAGCATTTGCTTCAATCTGGAAGAGACTTGGAGCTAAGAGGCTTTTTTTTTTTTTTTTTTTTGGAAATGAATTGCACTTTATGTTTGCTGCTTCTCCTGGGCTCCCACAAATGTCGGCAGTATCAGAGCTTGAAAGACAGTGTGGGATTGTGGTTGAAGGCGCACAATGCCTGGTTTCAAACCTCAGCTCTGCCACTCACTCACGTGGACAACTCACTCAGTCTTCACGTGTGTCCAGTTTCCCATCCATGAGGTAAGCATGACAATGCAAAGCACCCCTCGGGACAGTTGTGGGCAGTAAGTGTACTAATATCAGTAAAGCATGTAAAATTGTGCCTGCCATCAAACCATATCTTTTGTGCCTTAACAACTTCTTGCCACTTTGGTACAGTTTTCAAAAACTGTTTATGCCCTGGCTGGTTTTGCTCAGTGGATAGAGCGTCAGACTGCGGACTGAAGGGTCCCGGGTTCGATTCCAGTCAAGGGCACATGCCCGGGTTGCAGGCTCAATCCCCACTGTGAGGCGTGCAGGAGGCAGCCAATCAATGATTCTCTCTCATCATTGTTGTTTCCATCTCTCTCTCTCTCTCTCTTTCTCTCTGAAATCAATAAAAATATATATTTTTTAAAAACTGTTTATAATGTGCTATTTTCTCTCCTCCACTCACACACATGCACTGATTGTCTCTTGCCTGCCAGGCATTGTGCTAGGCATTCAGAATAATAAACAAATGAATAAATTTCAAAGTCTGTGTTAAATTGCACATTTCCAAATGTACATATAATAACCTTCTTAATCACTCTATGTGTTCAAAGCAGAAAACAAACAGAAGTTATTACTATATAATTAGTGGTGAAAGAATACACAAGTGAGGAATAGGACAGCACTAACACTAATATGAGTCTCGCCACAGGGCTTCACCCCAACTCAGCATCTGTGCTGTGACTGTAAATTACTGAGGCTAGACCCACAATCCAGAGCAGAAACTTGATCCTGTTACCAAAGGAGTGTGGTGAGTTACCCCAATGTTTGGTCAAGTTCAGAGCACTGTGTTCGCAGGTAATAGTCAAATTCACACTGGCCACTTGCACAGGCCTGAGAGAAAGCAGAGCTGACCTAGCAAGAACTAGAAAGTGGGTCAAACAACAAAAAAAATGCTAAATCATGTGACCCTCTTTCTACATCTTTTCCTCCTGGGTTTCATAAAACAAGGGGAGAACAAAGAAAGAGATGGTGGTGGGAAAGCCCATTGACCACTGGAAATGCTATGTCAGCAGCAGCATTTTTTGTGGCTCAATGATTTCTCTGAACCAGCGACTTGACAACAATGCAGCAGACCCCATACAGTAAAATGCTTAGTGTACCTGAAAGCACTGGTGGTCATCCAGTAAGTCACTTGCTTATTCATTCTGCAGATATAGCCCTTTCTATGTGCCTGATGGTGTGCTAAAAACTGGGATTACAACGGCTTTCTTTTAATTCAGAGCAAAAATCAGGTACAAACCTTCAAAGTTTATAAAGCTTCAATCAGAAAAAAAAAATTAAAGTCTTAACAAAACAAAAATACAACTTGGTGGTGCTTTTATGTGGGCAACCATCAGCCTAATATGTCATTATGTCAATTGACCGTGGTTCAAGTGCTAATTTCTCAAGAGCCGGTGCAAAGCAGAAGGCTCCGGAAGCCAGTAGAAAAGTGAACTTTCCTAGTGTTGCTCCTGAAGGAACACTAGTCAAAATGTTTAGAAATGGTATTCCAATTGAGAATTAAAAATAATACCTACCTGGAAATATTGTCATAATGATGTGCATCTTTCTACTATTTACAATGCAAAGTTCAGATTTAGGTAACACATTTCTCAGTAGACACCCCTCTCAACAACTCATCTGAAGACATTCTTGTACGCCTAGACTTCTCTTGGGGTCCCAGAGTCATATTATCACAAGACAACTATAAAATCTTTACAGCAACAAGAATCTATTAACCAGTAGGTAAACCGTGCATGCAGTAAAAATTCTGTGTGTCAGAATTCAGAAGCCAGGACAGAGTGGGTCATCTCGTTGCTTGGCTGCTAGTGTGAGTTTCTTAAGTCAGAGAAGCCTTTCGTGAGTACATTCCCCTGTTGACTCACCTCCTCCCAGAAAAAAAATAATACATCAACAACTTAGAAATTAAATCAATGCAACCAGTTTAAAATTTTTCACTCAAAATATAAAAATTAAAACAACAGAGAAGTCATGTCTATTTGAGGACTTAAAGAATCCAGCTATAGCCTGGCAGATGTGGCTCAGTGGTTGAGCATTGATTGACCTACGAACCAAGAGGTCAGGGCACATGCCCAGGTTGCAGACTCGATCTCCAGTAGGGGGCATGCAGGAGGCAGCCGACTGATGATGTTCCACTCTCATCAACGTTTCTATCTCTCTATACCTCTCCCTTCGCTTCTCTCTAAAAATCAATACAAACATTTTTTTTTAAATCCGAATATAATCCTTGAGTTGCCCAAAAAAAGTGAAAATTGAGGAATTTGGGACATGGAAGGGAAAGATAATTCAAAATGGTTACAAGACTTTGTTGAGAGAGAAGGAACTGGGGTCTCTTTTTCAATGCAGGATAATTGCGTTGTCATACTTGCATTGTGAAAATAACAGATGATGCACAAGATGGGCCGATTCTGCTATTTACAAAGAGCAGTTCACTGAGGTTTATCTAGTACCCAGCCTGTCCCAGGCTCACGCCCTGTCTAAACAAAGCTGGGCATTATCAGCAACCTCTAGGTATTAATCAAGAACCTACACTGACACGCCCAGCTAGGTTGTTGTAATAAAAGATGAAGGAGGAAGGAAACATACTGTTCCACCTTCAAGTTTTCCATTGATTATAACTCTAAAATAAGGAACCCCCCAGGCTTGATGCTCTCCATTCCATCTGAGAGCATGCTGACATGTGCTTTTCAAGCCCTTGAAAACAAGAATCCATTTTCTCTACCTGCTACTGAGCAATCTCTCTTACCCCTGATGGAAGGGAAGAAGACCTACCTCCCTGAGGGCTCACAATCAGTAAGGTCTATGGGTAAATCCAACTCTGTCTAATAGAAGCTCAACCACACCCTCTTGCCCATGACTCCTAGGATATGGAGAGAAGAGATCTGTTGGTGGTTACCTCTTCCCAGGCCCCTATGTAAGGTGTGCACCTCCTTAGAGATATGAAGTCAGCTCCAAAGAAATGATAAGTGGTCTCAGATTTATTGCTTGGCTGCTAGTGTGAGTTTCTTAAGTCAGAGAAGCCTTTCGTGAGTACATTCCCACCTGTTCACTCACCTCCTCCCAGAAAAAAAATAATACATCAACAACTTAGAAATTAAATCAAGATTTATTCCTCTTATTCATAAGTGTTGGGAACAAGTAGTTCCAAAGGAAATTAACACTCTTAGGAAGAAAAGGCACTCAAGTGAGAACCATGCCTAACATCCGACCTCTACCTCTGCTTCAAACATGCCCTTATAGGGAGTTCCATGGCCACAGTGATGCAATGGTGCAGGGTGACCCAGCCCACGGGATGGGATGCCTAACCTAATCCATTGAACAAACACTCATTTACACATCTGCCAGAGATATGACAGTCGGATGCCAATAGCCTGTAGTAGCTCATTATCAACTCTCCCCGTGACAGATGCCCTAAGAATGAATGAATTGCTTCACTGGTTATTGCCTCAGTCTCTCCAACTGCAAAACGGTGACAGTAATGCTTCTCCTTGTTCTCTGCCTTGATATAGTCATTATAAGGAACAGGCTGAGCTCACTAAAGAGAGGTTGTAATATTTACACTATTTACACTAAAGGCTGTAATATTTATATTAAACATTAGACTTTATTTCTTCGCTTTTGTCCTAAGAAAGTGCTACTTACTAGCTATGCATTATTCTATAATCAAAAAGAAAAATAAAACTACTTTGTAGTCCTTGCCAAGGAAAATTAATGGAAGCTCACTTCACGAGCTACACAATGGTCATGAGAAAAGCCTAGCTAGGCACTAGCTACACAGCTAAATGCCTAATCAGGGACCCAACAAAAGCTTCAGATCAATTCTTCATCAACTGTGCTCTCAAGTTTTATGTGGAAACAAAGGTCATAAACAAGGCTACAATTTTTGCAAAGAGATGGAGAAGAAAGGACTTTCTTTCCTTGAGGGCAGACAATGTGCCTTTCTCAGCCTTGAGTTTCAGGGCCTGAATTCAATAGCGGTTGCTCAATCAATATTTGTTGATACTTGTGCTGAGTGGCCCAAAGCAGGCTTCCAAGTGCCTGATCCTCCCCTTCAGGGGAAAGATGTAAATCCGGATACAGAATTAGGGTGGTCTTGAATAATTCATATAAATATAGACAATTTGGATAGTCCTTCAGAAAAGAGACTTCAATTCCCATGTTTAGAAACTTCCTGTATCTAACCTAAATCTTGCATGTCCCTCTTATTCCAGCATTAATGGAATCAGAAAACATGGCAATGAAATCATCACTCCAATTCTCCTTATCAAGACAAAAATATTGACATTTTTAAAAGTTCAAATTTAACTGACTTAATATGCACTTCTGAATTACAGATAGGTGTATCTTTCTAGGTAAAAATCTAAATAAATAACTACTAGTGTCCTTAATTAGGTCATTCTATGACCACTTGCTCTAAGTGCAGTGCTTCTGAATTTCTTTCTCTCAATTCATGGTTCAGACTGTATTTTTAGCCTTGAAAGGCAATAGATGGCTTGCTTATTCTCTAACTTCACGAAAACCTCAAGACCGTAGTAAAGAGAAAGCAAGTCCTGTGGACTCCAGCTAGAGATCCATCCATTTCTGGTGGATAGCAGAACCTCATGGAATGAGGTCAAACTGCACTTCTGTTCTTTTGCTTGTATTTCCCTCCTGAGAGTTAAAGAAGCAATTTGCAGAGGGAGAGCCTCACAGCACTCACCCAGGCTTCAAATGTGTTTACTCTGCTTTCAATAGCATTGATTCCTACAGCACACACATTAAATAACACTTTGCCATTTAGTGGCTTCATTCTTTCCACAAGCAGATGGCTGCTTAGAAATGTATTTACCGCCACCTTGTGGGACAGAAACAAACTTATTTGTAAAAGGCCTGTTCTGTACAATTTTTTTGGTCACAGTTGAAAATCTTCCTGATTTTTGATCACTTTTTCTTCTCTAGCCTCAGTGCTGATCCTGCTACTGGAGAACCTCGTACCTGGAAGGGGGGAAAAAAACAAACCCTGCTTGCTTCGTGTGCTGTCCTTCTCTGTCAAAGGCAGCTATGACATAAAGAGAGCAAAAACTTCCATTCCCTGGAAAGCTCCTAAACCTCAATGACAGTGCCAGGAATTGAACCATAATCCCAGATAATTATATTTACAAGAAAGAGCCTACCCATAATCTCTCCAAAAAATAATGTTATTCACATATGTTTTATATAGAAATCCACATACATTGGCTTAGCCATGTTTGCATTCTGATCTTAGACTAGAAAATTAGCCTGACCTAACAGAAGTGTTTAAAATTGCCTGCCCTACAATATATCACATAAATGCAAGGCATGGTCTGGTGTGCTTTTTCATTACATTTTCCTGTTGCCAAGACATTTCTATAGCTGTATATATCTCTGTAGATGGCTCTGAGGGAAGGGCTGAGAAGTAAGACTATACCCATGTTTGGATAAACATATCTATCTGTTTTACCTCAGAGTGAACTATCTCATCGTGGGAAAGTTTATGTCTGTTAAATATACACCAAAAAATTTAAGGGTTTGATTATAAGGAATGTCTGTTTTTAAAAAATACATAAATTTTTCACTTGGAAAAGGCTAGTTTTTTGCAGTTCTTCTTAGCAGCTACTATTTCTAATACCTGAGTAGATAACTTACATTACTGCAACTTTGGCCTGATCCACCACAATGGTGACTAAAATTATACATGGACATTAAATCTGAACAGACAAAATGTAGGAAGCAGCTAGAACCATCTTGCAACAGTTTCTTCTTTCATGAAACTTACTTTTTTTTTTTTACTGGAAAAGAGAATTGATTCTAACTAGAGTTGTGATTTTCACAACACAATTCCCTTTCCATGACCTAAGAGATTCTGGGATTGAAAGTTCAGGAGAGGAGGGAGGGAGGCTCTCTCAGGAATGCTCAGGAATGTGGTAACAGTAATGTATGAATATTGAGAGGGGAAAAAATGTTACACAAGGCAGGACCCAGAAAGGGAGCCAAGCTGAATGCTTTTTCCCAGTGTTGATCAAGAGCCCCATAAATTCCAGTGTCAGGTTTTCAGAGTATTGTCAAAGATAGAAGGGGACATAACAGGTCAAATGTCTCAGAAGTGGAAACAGTAATGCAAGGAAAATAAAGTTGAAAGTCAATTGAAAAAATGAAATATATTCTTAATACTATGTGTTAGGTCCTATTTTTTTTTTTCCTAATTCCTCAAAAAGAGAAAAAAAAATTTAAATCCACTGGAAGTAAAAAAGACCCATAAGCTCTTTCTGAGAAAGGAAGGGAAATTAGTCACCAAATATTATTCAAAAGGTTATGCTGTTCACCAAAGCGGCCAGTCTCCCAGGCTTAGGAAAGACTTGTACTTTCTTGCTCCCAGGTGGTTGGGTGAGGCATGTGACTAGTTTGGGTCAATGAGTAGAGAGCAGAAATGGCATGTGTTACTTCCAGGATAGAACACTGAATTGTTGATGCAATACCACAAGATGGCTAGTCCCTGTGGCACAGTGACCTGTAATTCAATATAGTGGCTGCTTTGTCATCCTGGGTCCCTGGGAGAATGCCATGAGCACAGCCCCTTGGCCTATCTGCACTAAACATGCAATGAGCAAAACATGTCATGTAGGTGAGAAACAAACTGTTATGGGTTGGGCCACCAACATTCTTGGAGATGTTTGTTACTGCAGCATGACAAAGCCAATCCTGGCTGATACATACCTGCAGTTGGGAGGCAGTGTGCTTGTCTCTGAAGTGAACGGAAGTGTGTGACATGGTCCTTATGTTTAGGCAATGAGTGCCTCAAGCTTATAGTGGAAAGGTAGGGAGGGCATTGGCTGGTGTGAAAAAAATATATATTAGATTTCAAAGCAGTTTTCTGTCTTCTCAAAAGAAGATTGAATTCATCTTCCAGGCAACTGTTACTTAAGAAAACACACACACACACACACACACACACACACACACACACACACATACACACACACACACACAAATGTGCCCTTTGGTCACACTAATGCAAATCAAAAACACTCCCAATGGTTGTTTGGGGAGAAAAAAAACCTCTAATTTAATTCACCTTTTCTAGAAGAGGAAGTTAAGCTTTGATTTGGAAATGTCGATTGTCACAGAGTTGAGTCAGAGTTGTGACTCAGAGGCTTTCTTGCTTTCCTGAGTGACAGAAATTTAATTCCCTCTTTTGATCTCAACCAAACATGTCCTAGCGGTGGAGGTGAGCCAACGATTGTCCCCTAAGGACAGCCATAAAGACCCTAGGAGTATCTGGATCCCTGGGGTTGTAAGAGAACCACTTCTAGGAGCCACATGACTCACTTTCTCTGTTGTTCTTTACTTCAGTTATTCCCAGGCCTAAGTAAAAGCCTATCAAAAGTTGTTGCTTCCCAGAGAGAGTTTAGGGCTATGCTCCCCACAAGGAAGACCCTCAAAGGGGGACTGAGAGGTGATGCAAGGCCCCTCAAAAGCCACAGGTGCACAAAGTGCCATCTATAGATAAAATACTAGATACTATGCCATGCTCATTTTTTCAATACACATTACAGATAAACACATTCATAAAAATGTCACTGAATTTACTGTATCTTTGTGCCATTTTGTATCTTCTCAAGTAACAGACATTGAAAGTACAAGCCACAAGCACAAGAGGTTCATTAAATGGTCTGACATTTAAAAGGAGTCCTCGGCCCAGCTGGTGTGGCTTAGTAGTGGTTCCATTTCCCATCAGGGCACATGCCCCAATTGTGGGCTTGATCCCCAATAGGGGGCATGCAGGAGGCAGCCAATTGATGACTCTCTCTCATCAATGTTTCTATCTCCTCTCCCTCTCCTCTTCTCTCAGAAATCAATAAAACTGTTTGTTCATTTTTTAATAAAAGGAATTCCCGCTCTACGATCACCGAGGAACCACTGCTTTTAAACAGTAGATTCCTGTTTCATTTCTGAGAAGCCTGGAACTCATAGCACAGTCAGTGTCCTGGACGCAGGATAGGGTGAGACCTCCTCCATAGAGCCCCACTCCTGCTTCATGCACTGCTGCCGTTCTGCTACCCCCATCAATACAAGTCAGCCCATCTTTGAATTTCCTGTCCTCATACTGCTTAATACCGACATATACATATACTCAGGGCCCTCCATACAAATTCATCCCAGAGGTAGATTGTGAGATGATCAGAAATGAAACATATTTGAAAGACCATAGACAGACCTGCCCATGACAGGTAAGGTGCCACTTCAGTCTGATCCTTATTTCTTGGAATTCAACACCGAAAGGCAATGCCTTCAGTCCTAACTCCAACTGGTCACGTGTAAGTGAACAAAGGCAAGATGTTGGCCTTCCACACTGAGTGAATGTGTTTAGAGCTTGGCACCAGCCAATTTCTGCTCTATTTTTCTAACCCAGTTTGTAAAACAGACCCTCCACTTGACCCAGGGTATAATAATATCTATAGCCAAAACTGCCAATCAGAGGAAGGTTCAAGGATTTCAGACCTAAGCAACCTATCATTTTGTTGGTTTTCTAAATTCACTGCTTGCTGTGTTGAGTGTCTTTCTCATAAGAGGCACTACATTTGACTCCTAGAAGTGTCTTTATTATACACAACAATGCCTGTGAAGCACGAGATATTACTGTACCCATTTGAAGAAAATGAGGCTTAAAGAGGTTAAGTAAACTGCCAAAGTAACCAGTTAGTGTCTTAGCCAAGACTCACAGACAGGTCTGTCTATTTTCAAAGCCTAGGCATGTATCTGAATACTCCACTCTACCTGACTCCTTCCCAAATACTGTGGCCATCTAATTTGGATCATCATGGAACACTGATCTTTTATAAATATTTCCCATTTGGAAATGGTGACTATTACTCTCATGTTCAGATATAGGTACATCAGGGAAGTAAGAATCATGAAATCATAGACCTGAAAGGGCCTGAGAGCTAAACAATGATGTGGTGGACTCCATCATGTACCAACGAGAGGTGTCAAGTCAGTAACCACAAGTCAGTGCAAACGTCTCAACAGCCAGCCGGACTAGACACCCAAACAAGTGTTGTCTTCCAAAGTGAACATGCACTAATGTATGAGTTCTAAGGTATTTATTTTTGTATATATATTTAATTGATTTTTAGATATTGAGGAAGAGAGAAGGAGAGAGAGAGAGATATGAGAGCAAAACATGGACCAGCTACCCCCTGCACACCCCCTATCAGGGATCGAGTCTACAACCCAGGCATGTGTCCTGACGGGGAAAGGAATCTCACAGGATGATGCCCAACCAACTGAGCCACACTGGCCAGGTCTAGGGTGTTTATTTTTTAAAGCCAACCACTTTACTATATCATCACACCTTGCATATGCATTATAATCAATTAATCCATCATTACTGGGATAAAACAGTCTTCATTGTTGTCCTATATTCATCTTATATATGTTTGCAATAAACAAAGCATTAAGTCTTTCAATATTGACTTATGTATTTACATATATTTATTTTATGAATATTTCATTCGGTATATTTTTTTGTATTTTTAGTGATGAAGTCTATTTTTAAAATCAACAGTCTTTGTTTATCTTCAAAGATGCCAGACAGCCCCCACACACTTGTCGTTACTCATGTGCTGAGATAGTTTGGTGCTCAGTTGTTCATGGTGACATCGGTACTCCACCGCAGTGTGCACAGCTTTATCTTCTCATCTGTCGGAATCGTTAAGTTTAGTAGATTTTCAGTTTAAAATAAATGTTGATATTCTGTCCTTTTAAAAATAGTTATTTGCTTTGAATGAATCACGTAATTCGTTTATTTTATTCTTACCCAAGTAATTTTTAAAAATATAATTCACTTAATATTTGTGATAAAATCTGATAATCATGTTTTGAGTTTCTTTTTGTTTTGTTAAATCCTCACCCAAGGATATGTTTATTTATGAGAGAGGGGGGAGAGAGAGAGAGAGTGTGTGAGAGAGAGAGAGAGAAGAGAGAGAGAGAGAGAGAGAGAGAGAAACACTGATGGGATCTGTAACCTAGGTGTGTGCCCTGGCCCAGAATCAAATCAAACCGGCAACCTTTGGTGTTCAGGACGATGCTCCAACCAATTGAGCCACCTGGCTAGGGCTGCTAATGCATTGTTTTATGTAGTCCCCACTAAGAAGTAAAATATTACTCAGTATATGAACAAATAATTACAGCCAAATTTCATGTTCAAAGTATTTGGTTAGGAACCAATAATAAGATACTCACCATCACCTTAAGCTTAAGTGGATACCTTAATTTTATAGATTAAAATCCTATAGTAATAAATGCATACTATATGAATATGGGTCAAGTTTTTTACTCTCTTAAATTTCTCTCTTGAAACTTTCTAAATTTAAGATATTTGTTAAAGTATGTTAAAGCATGCTATTTTTCTCTTTTCTTGTAAATTGTATTCAAATATATCATGTATAAGAAAAAGTGCACAGACCATAATAGATGCCTCAATGAATTTTCATAAAAGGAAGACACCCATATAACTGGCACCCAGATCAAAAACAGAGAAAGACCGGCACCCCCAAGACCCCACTCTCGCCCTCCCAGTCACAACCTTCCAAGAGTAACCACTAGGCTGATTTAACCCCATAGTTTAGTTTTATCGCTTTTTTTCATTTTTAATCAATATTTATTGTCCAGATTTTTACAATTGCTCCTCTTTTTCCCCCCATAGCTCCCCTCCACCCAGTTCCCACCCCACCCTCTGCCCTTACCCCTCCCCACACTATCCTCATCCATAGGTGGATTTTTGTCCAGTCTCTTCCCGCACCCCCCACACACTTTCCCCACTGAGAAATGTCAGTCCACTCCCTTTCTATGCCCCTGATTATATTCCATTCACTAGTTTATTTTGTTCATCAGATTTTTTATTCACTTGATTTTTAGATACACTTGTGGATAGATTAAGGTGACCAGACGTCCCACTTTTGGCGGGACAGTCCCGATTTTTAACAATTTGTCCCGCGTCCCGCGGCGTTTTTAAAAAGTCCCAATTTTTGGAAAGAATGCACCACAAGCTAGGGAACAGCGGGAGAACAGGAAGGGAATATACGGTTTTCGGCGGCCATGTGGCTATTTAGCCAGGATATGAGTTTTATATTATTTTTGTTAACTTTATAATGTTAAACTTTAATAATAACAAATAATTGTTGAGAACTGATTATCGAGAACTGCTTATCAAAGTTCGCATTTTGATCAGTTGTTAGAATTCGACCACCATTGTTTGGACTTAATGAACAATGGCATTTTTGGGATTGGCAACGACGAAAACATTTTGTAACTGTCTCTCAGACGATACACATCGTACTGTGTGCTAGTAAGCTAGTTAAACAAGTGATGTCATTACAAATCAGCTATTCAGATAATTTAGGTAAGTAATTTATTTATTTATTTCATAAATACATAAATTTTCTTGAATTTAGCAGACAGTACTCGTATTATTTATATTTTATAGTGGCCGCAAAAAGTCTAGCGCCGGCCTTGAAAGTGACACGACTTACTTTATGGCAAATTCAGAGGAAAAATAATACAAGTTAGTATTGTTATTTAGAAAGAAATATAGGATTAAAATAATTTTTAAAATATAGTAACTTTATAACAATAAAATTCATTTAATTTATAAACTAACAATAAAATATGTTCATGTAATTATGTACCTACTTACTGTGTTTTTAAGCAATATGTATATAATAATTTATAATATAATTTTAAATTATTTTTTTTTAGATTTTTAACATAATGAGTAAGAAGAGGATGCAAATTCAACGATGATCTAAGAAGTGAATTTCCTTTTATTAAAAAAACCAAAAGCGATTACAATATAGGCCAAATTTTTAATCAAGAACCCCTCCCCCCACCCCCGGGCCGAAACCGGTTTGGCTCAGTAGATAGAGCGTCAGCCTGCGGACTCAAGGGTCCCAGGTTCGATTCCGGTCAAGGGCATGTACCTTGGTTGCGGGCACATCCCCAGTAGGGGGTGTGCAAGAGGCAGCTGATTGATGTTTCTCTCTCATCGATGTTTCTAACTCTCTATCCCTCTCTCTTCCTCTCTGTAAAAAAATCAATAAAATATATTTTTAAAAAAAAAAGAACCCCCCTCCCCAACCTGGTCAATGGTGTCCCGCTTTACCAATGTTAAAATCTGGTCACCTTAGGATAGATATGTATTTGTTCTTCATAATTTTTATCTTTACCTTTTTTTTTCTTCTTCTTCCTCTTCTTAAAGAATACCTTTCAGCATTTCATATAATACTGGTTTGGCGGTGATGAACTCCTTTAGCTTTTTCTTATCTGTGAAGCTCTTTATCTGACCTTCAATTCTAAATGATAACTTTGCAGGGTAGAGTAATCTTGATTGTAGGTTCTTGCTATTCATCATTTTGAATATTTCTTGCCACTCCCTTCTGGCCTGCATAGTTTCTGTTGAGAAATCAGCTGACAATCATATGGGTGCTCTCTTGTAGGTAACTAACTGTTTTTCTCTTGCTGCTTTTAATATTCTCTCATTGTCTTTTGCTCTTGGCATTTTAATTATGATGTGTCTTGGTGTGGTCCTCTTTGGATTCCTTTTGTTTGGGGTTCTCTGCACTTCCTGAACTTGTAAGTCTATTTCTTTCATCCGGTGGGGAAGTTTTCAGTCATTTTTTCTTCAAATAGGTTTTCAGTATCTTGCTCTCTCTCTTCTTCTGGCACCCCCATAATTCAGATGTTGGTATGCTTGAAGTTGTCCTAGAGGCTCCTTACACTATCTTCATATTTTTGGATACTTTTTTCTTTTCCAGTTGGGTGTTTTTTGCTTCTTTGTATTTCAAATCTTTGACTTGATTCTTGCGATCCTCTAGTCTGCTGTTGGGTCTCTGTATAATTTTTTTTTCAGTCACTGTATGTTTAATTTCTAGTTGGTCCTTTTTCATATCCTTAAGGGTCTCGCTAAATTTATCGGCCTTTTCTAGAAAATTCTTGAAAAACCTTATAACCATGGTTTGGAATTCTATATCCAGTAGTTTGCTTTCCTCCATTTCTTTCATTTGTGACCTGTTTCTTTGTCTCCACATTTTGGCTGCTTCCCTGAGTTGATAGAGTGGCTTTGTGTGCTAGGTGTCCTATAGGGCCCAGTGGCTCAGCCTCCCCAGTTACCTGAGGTGGACACTCTTGGTGCACCCCTTTGTGGGCTGTGTGCACAGTCTTGTTGTAGTTAAGCCTTGATTGTTGTTGGTATCACTGGAAGGAATTGACCTCCAGGCCAATTGGCTGTGAGGATCAGCTGTGTCAACGCTGGGAGAACTTCTGTGCTGGAGACACCCTTATGAAACAAGACTTGCTTCAGTGGGGCTTTGGTGCTCACTGAGTGTGACCCTTATGGATCTGAGGAGTTGTAATCTGGATGGTCCTACTCTGACCCCTGGGTACACTGGCTCTTGGATCTCCAAGGAGGTGCTAATGTAGCCTCTGCCTGAGGCCACCCAGCAGGAGCTACGGAGAGATCTGCAGATTCCTATTCTTTGTTTGGGTTTTGGAGGTGCCCATATGAGGCTCAGCTGTGAAGCAAATGCAAGCTGCTGCAGGGCCTTGGGCCTTCTTTTGGATGTTCTGGGTCTCACTGACTCAGCTGCAATTTGTTAAGTAAGTTTAGAATTCAAAGGACCTATTCATATGCAAAAGCTTCTGAGCTCAGCTTGGATGGGGTGGAGTCTCAGGGCAGAGCAACCAGCAATGGCTTCATGGAGTGGGATCTCATGGCGGAGCAAACAGCTATGGCTTCCCATCAGCCCTGCCCTAAGAGGCCCCCCGGGTCTCAGTGTCCTGTGGTAATCACTGCAAGTACCTCTGAGAGAAAGCCGCCCTTGAGTTTTGCCTGCTGCCAAACAGTCCAGTTTCTCCCCGTATGAGTCTGGGTCCCCAGAGTCTCACCCAGAACTGGAGTTCAGAGAGGTCGGAAGCTTTTGTCTCCCTCCTGATTGAGAAAGCCAGCTGCATACTCAGTTGCCAGCCCTCTCTGCGCCCGCGCCTCCGTACCTCTGCCTTCCGCAGCTCCTGTGAGTCTCGGTGTGCTTGTCTCTTTCCTTCTACTTGTAGAATTTCCACTCAGCCAGCCTTCCTGTGGTTCTGGATGATGTCTGTTTTGTCTTTTTGTTGTAGTTTTGAAATTGTGTGAGGCAGCAGTTTAGGTGTTTACCTATGCCACCATCTTAGTTTCTCCTATCGATTTTTAAACTTCATAAAAACAAAATGATATAGTATGTAGTCTTTGTGACTATTGCCTTCCTTCAATATTATGTTTCTGAAGTTCGTCCCTGTGGTTGCATGTAGCTACAGTTTTTTAATTCTCATTTATGAATGGTAGTCAATTGTGGGGATATACTATAATTTCTTTATCCACTATATGTTGCATGGGACTTGTGTACACTAAAACATTATTCCTTATTTATCTAAAATTCACATTTATCTGAGGCTCCTATGTTTTGTCTGACTACCCTAATCTTTGCCAACACTTAGCATTGTCAGTAGAAGTGCCTATTTTATTTAAAAAACAAAAACAAACAAACAAACCAAAACCATTTGCTACCCTTATAGAAGTTGATCTACAAAATAAAAGTGAAGATTTAAGTCATTCAGTTCATCTAAATACCAAGAACAAGAAACTGGTTTATTCAAGATTACCTCCTCCTCCAGGAAAAAAAAAAAAGTCCACTTTATGTAATAAAGAATGTCTTTCAGCTATGTACATTTATTAAATCAACTGGAACATGGCCAAGTCTTCACTTTATTTTTGATGTATAAACAGCCTCAATTGTGTTGACAGTTTGCTTACAAACACAGAAGTTGTAGTTATAACAATGTTTATTATTTCTATGAACTCCTTTTATTCTTCAAAGCATATTACAAATTATAAGTTAATTAAGCTCTACAATGGCCCTCCACCCCCTCCACAGGAAAGAAGGGAATTACTGTGCTTTTTTTAACACTTCCAATCTCAAATTCAAGATATAAAACAACTGGTCACAGAGTAAATTTCACCCTAAAACCAAAGATCTTAGCTCCATGTTCCAAACACTAAGCTTATGTCAATCAAAGGGAAACATTAATATTCTACCTAACAAAAATGATTGCCATTCTGCTTTCCCATCTTGAAACAGGAAAGAGTTGATCAGGAAATGCTGAACTTACCAAACAGTGCTTATCTTCATTCTTAGATATGAGCCTCATCAGCAAGGTTCCAACCTCAGCAAAGTTCTGACTTGTTTTTTGTTGGTTTTTTTAATATATTTTTTTATTAATTTCAGAGAGGAAGGGAAAAGGAGAGAGAGATAGAAACATCAATGATGAGAGAGAATCATTGATTGGCTGCCTCCTGCACACCCCCTACTGGGGATTGAGCCCCGCAACCCAGGCATGTGCCCTTGGCCGGAATCGAACCTGTGACCCCTCAGTCTGCAGGCTAATGTTCTATCCACTGAGCCAAGCCGGATAGGGCCTGGCTTGTTTTTTTATTCTAAAAATGGGTACTCATCAAGAACACAAAGGATAGCGACAGAAAGGGGGGAGAGGGAGATGTAGATTTTGGAAAATCCAGTGTGGTTCAGAGGAAATTCTAAGATTATTCTGTTATTATCTCCCAGTGTCATTACCGAACAAGCACTGAAATTTACTGAGCTAGTACAATAAAAAACTTGTCTCAATTTCTCTTTTGACTTTTCCAGCCACAAAAATCTTGGCATGGGGGAACATTTGTCATAAAATGACTATTGTTCCATCCAGTTCCTCAATGAAAGTGAGACTCTGAGGTCCTGTTGGGAACAGCTGGGATAATTCTGGGGAAAGCATTTCAATTTAATTCCATATTTGTCTGCAAGTATTAACCAATAATTTATGAAACTTTCCTTGACAACTAGTATTTAAAGAAATAGAAATTGTGTGTTTTTCGGAGCAATATTTCCCCTGAATTATTCCTTTAGTTCCCCCTGAAAATATCTCCATCAAATTGCTTACATTAAACATCTTTGTCTCTTTTTCTGCACTTCTTTTCTAATGAATGAAGAAAATGGTAATTGAAAGCATAAAAGGTACTTATAACTATGATGGGTGGCTATGTACTGAAAAATAAAAGTGTGAGATCTAGAAGACATACTATTTATTGGTGATGATAAAAGATAAAGTTTAGTTCACAAGTGCAAAACGTTAAACAAAATACATTATTTAATTTGAGTGTGCCAAAGATATACTATTGGCAGCACAAATCCTTAATAGGTAAGGAAGAAAGCTGGCAGAGTCACAAAAGAGAGAGAGAGATTTTTCAAATGAGTATCTTTCTACAATAATCAACTATGAACCAATGCAGACATAGAAAAATAAGTTTATCTCACTTAATAGAGTTGTTTAGCTGAAAAGGGGATTTTTTAAAGAGGTGAATTAGTCCATGAAAGGTTTGGAAGTTTCCTATTTACCCCACAAACCTGGTCATCCTCCCAAGACCCCTTCCCCTGCCATCTTCCTCATCTCATGCCATAAGCTTAGGAATCATTATTAACTCTCTTCCTCACTCCTCTTCTTATTGGCTATCTCCAAATTATATGGTAAATTCATCCACTCCTTCCCATCCTGACTGACACCACCCCTTGTTCAGACCCACAAGGATGGGGCAGTAGGCTCATAGGTGTTCTACCTGATTCACTCCTGCCATCTGCAGTCCATTCTCCAGGCAGCAGACAGGGGAGACCTTTTTAAACTCTTTTTTTTTTTAATTTCTTTATTGATTAAGGTATTACATATGTGTCCTTATCCTCCCATTGTCCCCCACCCCACCCCCATTCATGCCCTCACCCCCTGTGGTCTGTGTCCATTTGTTAGGCTTATATCCATGCATACAAGTCCTTTGGTTGATCTCTCTCCCTTCCCCCCACCCTCCCCTACCTTCCCTCTGAGGTTTGACGGTCTGATTGATGCTACTCTGCCTCTGGATCTGTTTTTGTTCATCGGTTTATATTGTTCATTATATTCCATAAATAAGTGAGATAATGTGATATTTATCTTTCTCTGACTGGCTTATTTCACTTAGCATAATGCTCTCCAGTTCCATCCATGCTGTTGCAAATGGTAAGAACTCTTTCTTTTTTACCGCAGCATAGTATTCCATTGTGTAGATGCACCACAGTTTTTTAATCCACTCATCTGCTTGATGGGCACTTAGGCTGTTTCCAAATCTTAGCTATGGTGAATTGTGCTGCTATGAACATAGGGGTGCATATATCCTTTCTGACTGGTGTTTCCAGTTTCTTGGGATATATTCCTAGAAGTGGGATCACTGGATCAAATGGGAGTTCCATTTTTAAGTTTTTTGAGGAAACTCCATACTGTTCTCCACAGTGGCTGCACCAGTCTGCATTCCCACCAGCAGTGCACGAGGGTTCCTTTTTCTCCGCATCCTCGCCAGCACTTGTTTGTTGATTTGTTGATATAGCCATTCTGACAGGTGTGAGAAACTCTTATTGCTAAGTTATATCACTTCCTATTTTTTTAATTTAAAAAACAAAACACTCTTCAATCAAACTTCTTAGTACAGCCCATAAGGAACTGCAACTAGCATCATCTGGGCACACAGGAACTGTTCAAGAAATACTTGTTGAATAAACAATTTTTTAAAAAAAAAAACACTTTTAAGGGAGACTCCCAAGAAAAGAAGTAGCCCCAGAAAAGTAACAGTGAAGGAGGGGCAGGGTGGCAGCATAAAGATGATGGTTCAAGCAGGTCGGGGCTCCACAGTAGCAGTTAGTTGCTTGGTCTTTGTGAACCTTCTCCAAAGAAGCCCCTGAAACTCTTCTTCCGTTGACGATGCATCTGCTTGCTCCCCCATCTCACCTTCCAGCTTCCACACGGTCTCATCATTTCAAGGCAACCACGGAGGAAGCCAGAGTCTCCTGGGGTCTTGTCAGCCAGTTCCCTGAGTACCAGGGTCTCTCCTTGCTGGTTGGCATCCAGCAAGGAGGCTCCTTGGTCTGTGGGGACGGCAATCACTGGGCAGGGCCAGGCTCCTACTGGTGATGGCATGATCCTTCACAGGGCTGAAAGTAGATGAGGTAGAGTCAAGTGGGTCTGGAAAATTATAAAAACTTGGCCCAGAAAAACCACAAATAAGAGTCATAGAAGAATGGGATGAAAAAAGAACAGAATCAAGAGACTGTCAAGACGACATTTCGCTCAGCTACACCTTCACCAATTCACACTGAAGCAGGATTAGACAGTACCAGAACCATGTCATCTATTATTTGCCACCTGTTATTTGTAATACACTTCCCATTCCTGACTGTGTGTTTAATTATTCTCAATTATCTCTTTGTTTCAGTTGAAGGATCCCTTCAAGTATGTCACTACAGATAGATATCTGAATTGGGAAAAACACCAATTTCAGTTCAATTTTGGGCAGCATCAGATCAACAATAAACTTTACAGAATGGTGCCTTGACAAGGTGTATTTCTATGTGAGTATACTATGTATTTTTAATGCCACCCAAGCAGCAGAAACATGACATATAGATGGTAGGACTAACAAACATAATTTGTGCAATGGGAAAGTATATAACAATTATATGATTTATTCGTTGACAACTACAGAAAGGCCTATTTCAGTTAAGAAAACAAAAGTTGATGAACAGCAGATCATTAAACTAATGGAAAATTCCAAAACTAAAGAAAGACGTTGCAGAAAGAACTGACTGATAATCCCTAGTGCCAATTTGAAAATGTGTTTTCAATTCCTGGATGATCTCATAGAGACTACATAAGACCAACAACAAAAAGAAGTAAACAGTTTTCAAGGTGATACTAATAAAATATGACATTGCCAGATATATTTTAAGTACTGTCAGAGAAAAGGACAATCTAATTATATTTATTTAAAATCAAAAGTTGCAACTTGAAATAATTGTATAACTATTAAATTGAAATAGCAGGAATCATAGGGTGTAATCACCTTATTTCTATTTCCTACTGTTCCTTTAAATGTGTTACAGGGCTATTTCTTCCCATGACAGCAGATGAAAACTTGGTCAACCCCTTTATATTTCTCGTCCCTTTTACATAATACAAACAATGTGCATTCGAAGTCACATAGCACAGCCCCAGTTTCAGACTTAAAAATGCCCAGCATCATGTAACAGATAAAGCTTGCATCTTGTTTTAACTTGTAAAGAATATTTCACAGCCCCCAAGTCTGGTCCAGTACAGAGCGGAAGCTCACCAGTGGAAGAAGAAGAGATGTAGTGGGCACATTCTCTCTTTCCCCCATCTAGATCTTCCGTTCCTCTTCCCTGTTAGTCATGGTCTCTGGCCCTTCCAGGGTTGGAGTAGAAGGAAGAGAAGAGGAAAGGAGGCAGGGACATTCTTCCTTGACTGCTACTGTCCTGTAGTGTGACTGTGGTGATCTCTGGACTTGACAGGTGCTTAAAGCTGACTTGAATGCTTTTGTGGGTTCTTCAGACACCCTTCCCTTCTATTGCTAGGGACCACATACTTGCAATTCCTTTGACCTGGGCAAATGATTCTCTGGTGCCCCTGATGGCTGCAGCCTTTTCCTGCAGCAAGTAGACTTCCAGGGGCACTCCTCTAGTGTCTTTCTTTCTCTCATGAGAAAGCCTGGCCCTTAGGAAACACTCTGGAGCACAGGCTGATCCCGAGGAAGCAGGAAGCCCTCCTGTGGCCCACCATCACAGCGGCAGGTCAGCCGGTCACTCATCCTATAGATTTCTAGGTTTGAGTCCAACACCATTGCACTCTATCTACTGAACTGCAAGTGTTGCATATTAAGTTCCCCAGTGTCCCTGGGCTTTAGGTAAGAGGCACCACAGCCCTCCCCCAAGGTTGAAGAGGACTTGCAGAACATAGACAGATGGCTCCAAAAATCCTCTCGTCTAATCTCCAGAGTCTGCCTGTCATAACCTCAATGAGGGTGAGAAAGACAGAGAAATAATGAGACTGGGTTTTGCCCATATCCTTTAGAGATTCTGCAATCTGGTAATCTGGTCTCCATCCTCGCTTCGGGATGATTGATGTGGACAGATATAAAGTATATTAATATATATATATATATATATATATATATATATATATATATATATATTATAATATGGGGTGAACTTTAACCAGGATTTCCATTTTAATAACCTGTTGCATTAATTTCTTTTAAGCATCCACTGCCAAGGCTGGTTTGACTTGACAGGTGAGTCAGCTACTAAATATGCCTGGAAGGAAATATGCTACAATAACATACTAGAACAAGATTCCATAGGCCATCAAAATGTCAGCATATGTCTACTTGAGGCAAAAGGAGAAACTAGATTCTTAAACCACTCCCAACTCTAAAATGCTATAATCATGACCATGTGATTAATCAAACCCTGTTGAAGAGCTCAGGAGGCCTCTCTGTAACAGCACCAGGTACATTCCCATTCCATTCTTGACTGCTCTTTTCCCCTAACACTGGCAGCTTCCCCAGTATCTTTCTGAACACCCACCTCTTTGCTGACCCTGAAGACAAGTTCACAGGCTGTGTCAGAATACTAAACATCTGAGCAAACAAAAGGATAACATTAGCAACAGTCACAAAAACTGGGAAACAGTGAATATTCTTATAGCCCTGGTACCCTCCTCAGGAGGCAAATGGAAGTTCTAGTATATCTGAGCCCCGACTTATGTTTCTGAGAGTAAGACTCTAAACATTCGGTGGCCATGTAATTTATCATCCATCCTAAGCAGTTCTGGCATTAAAGCCATGCCAATAATCATTATGCTGGGACAGAAATTTACACACCTTCTTCTCCTTCTCTCCTTCCTGACAAAGTCTGTGCAGACTGGTCACCTCCTCACGGGGGCCATACACAAGCATGAACACATACCCACACTTGTCTTAGCTGCCAATTTGGTGCTTTAGTTTCCACTGGGGGTTTGCCCAATGAGAAGACTGATCACTTAGAGCATCTCTGTATAGGTCAGGTCTTGCCCTTAAAAAAACCATTCCTGAGTTTTAAGTATCTCCCATGGTTTAGAATTTAAATGGTGTAGAGCAAATAGTGACCCTTCTCAGTGTTTTTAAGTCATTTTACAGAGTCTCCAAAGCATGCAAGTATTCATCATATGGACATTCTTCATATGGAAACCCTCTACCCCATGAAAAAGAGCAAAGGAAAAGAACCAAAGCCTAGTCCTTTAATGAAGGATCTGCCATGAAAATACGGGTGCAAATGGTTTAACAGTCTGCATAATTCACTGCCAAACTCAATACGAAAACTCATGACTAAAAATGTCAATGTGAAAACCCTCACTGAATTTTTACACAAAACCACATGATTATAGGATTCCTTCCTCTTTGGAAAATATTAGCTCTTTCTAATTGATCTTTTTCTTCTAATGTAGAGAATTAGCATTGGTTTAAGTCTTCCACTTTTGACTGTTACAACCTTTATTAAAGAAAGCTATTAACTCTGGCTGCAGAACATCAGCCTAAGAGATGGCAAGCAGAATATGCTTTATGTAATATCTGAAGTACATCAGAAGAAAACATTTCAAGCATAATACCCACCATAGTTAGCTCATTCATTTCCTAAGCATTATCACACTTTGACAATCACCTCAAAAAAATCTGCTGGTGTTATATTTTTCATCATTATTTTCTTAAAATAAATATTACATTAATCATCTATTCCAGATGACCTCTAACATCAAGTTACTTTTTGCAATGCAATGTACGAATATCATTTAAGTTTCAAATTAAATTGGAGGGTTTTGATTAAGCGGCTCAAAGAGGAAATGTTTTGTCCTTTGAAAAGGAAGATAGTTTATTAATATCAATGGCTTGAACTATTAGTATAAAATAGTGTGAATATTTCACATATATATAGATTATTAAATAAATCAACCTAATCACCATTCCATATTAAAGTAGCAAAAGGTTGCCCAAAAAATAAAAATTCATTTCCTCACTTATTATCTTCCTCATCCTTTGTCTTTCAACTCTGCACATACCTTCTAATAACTTTGTTCTCCAGCATTAAGTTCCACTTCTTTCGCACACATGAGAAGAAAAAGTACCTTTACACTTAATTTTAACTAAAAAATTTACATTGTACTTTACAATTTACAGAACATTGTTCATGGGAGTTTGCCCCACTTAAAATAGTTGTTTGTGAAGGTCAAAAACAGTTGAATGTTGGCAGTTTCCTACGGCTCAAGGTAGTAGATCTCATTGGTTCCTCACCATCTTGCGAGAAAGATATTATTATTCCTGTTTTATTGATTAAGCTGAAATTCAGAAATATTAAGAAATTGGCACAAAACCTTTCCGTTAGAGCATGTCCAATATATAGGGCCCATATCTTCTGATTCCAAATTTTTTTTTCTACCATCATGTGTTAAATGCAATACATAGCTCAAGGCCTTTAAGATGTCTTGTGTAGGATATTCAGGACCTAAACAATTTATTTTTCCTCTACCCACTGAGGTGTACTAAGGAGAAGATTCAAGCCCAAGAATGACTGAGATTGCCTTTATGTTTTAAAAGGCAATTTATAAGGACAAGGGAAAGAGAAGCAGAGGAATATGTATAAAGGGCCCTATTGTATTCTTGATTGGCTGGGCCTCTCAATCCCCCCTTTATGGGTGCAATGAACACATGAAACTACATGGTTTCCCAGACCATCTGCTTTCCCTTTAATTTAAAGTGTTTCCCTTTTTGACTTATATGCATGCATATAAGCATAACCAATGGACACAGACACTAAGGGGGTGAGGGCATGTGCTGGGGGAGCGGGGTGGCCGGGGAGAGGTCAATGGAGGAGAAAGGAGACATATGTAATACTTTAAACAATAAAGAATTTTTAAAAGGACATGTAGAAATAGATTTCACAGCAGTTGCAATTTAGCTTTACAATTGCTTATAAAATAGTACTTTCTAATAACATAAAACAAATAAATAACTAAAGTGTTTCCCTTTTTCATAATGGATTTTATATATATATATATAAAATGAGGGTCAGTTCTTCATAGAAAGAAAAAAAAGGCCAGCATCCTCTGATTCATAAGCTGGATCGAGCCACTGCAAGTTTCATTCAACTGGGGCGGGGGGAAGATGAGGGCATGCGACAGGGGTTAGGGGAGGCTGGGGGAAGGTCAAGGGGGGAAAAAAAGGAGATATATGTACTACTACATGTAATACTTTAAACAATAAAAAAATATATTAAAAAATATATTCTCACAGATCTTGACCCACACAAATCGCTGGTCCTATCAACACACCAGTGGCTACCGAGCAGAACCAGTATCGATAACCTGGAAGGCAGACTTGCCTGCATTTTTAGGCTCTTTCCCAAGAATTCAGACTCACAGGTAGCTAGAAGCACATAAAATCTGAGTATTCAGGAACTGAGAAATAGCAGATCTGAGTCAATGTGACCCCTTCATCAAACCTCCTCCAAACTCTAAACCTCCTCCATGACATCTCCTGTAATAGAAATTCAGGAAAAGAAACGAAACCTCAGGTGCATCTTGTCTATCCTAACAAAAGGCATCCTTTACTAACCTGGCATTGTATGAATCATAGACTATACCGGTATTCCATGAAGAGATCCCTACTCTGAAGAAATTCTAAAAGTGGCTTAAGCTTTCACATCTGGACAGCACATCTTGGAAATGCAACGTGAGAGAATGTTCCCGAGGAGATGGAAGCATATTTATGATCCCACCTTATAGGTGAGTAAAGCAGGACAGCGAAGACCTGAATTCTCTTTGTAAACTAAATTGGTAAAATATGTTATCTGGGAGGAAAAGGTAGTATATACACACACTCATGAAACCTTGAACTTTCCAGGATTGTTAACATGATAGACTCAAGATACAGAGAGAGCTGGAGAGGGAGACCGTAAGCACAACGCATTGTGTTTCTAATTTTTATTTTTTAAAATATGCTTGTCCTGAGTTTTTTCAGACCTGTCTAAATTTCCCTTGGCGTCTGGAGCCTAGGGATGAGTACCAAATGTTGGTGGCTGGCTAAGGGACTCTCTCCATGGAGGATGTTTTCCTGTTTCTTATTTTAAGGCACTAGTAATTCATCTGAACTGTCTTTTTTCAGACATAGAAGAACCAGATTTTAAAATTCTCTCTTTTCCTTCCTGTCCCCTCCCCACCCTTTCAGGAGAAATGGAAAACATTTTTTCCTGTCATCCTAACCCTCTTGGATTTTTGAATTGCATTTTCTGTTAAGCTTCAGGCAGCTTGAGCTCTGAGGTATCTGAATGGCAGGAAGTGATTTACTAAAATTCATCCCCAGAGAACAAAGATTGGAACACAATAGTGATTTTGTTAATAATATGAAAAGAGATTTTCTACATATAAATCACATTGGCATATGTTTCTAGGTTCAATGTCCATAAGGTTCCAATTTAGGCTACAAAGGGGGGGAAAATCACATGCAACAATCTCATATTGTAGTTTTGATATGGAGCTAGTGAATTACATTCAACAAAACCATTCGCTTCTAGGGGGGAAAAACTAATACAATAATTGACTAAAAATATTCTTATGGTAATTGTTAAAATATTTTCAGAGAAAAAATCATGAAAAAAACAACCCATAAGAATTCTCCCATAAAACAGAAGTCTTAGATTCATGCTAATTTGTAGTGAGTTTGACATTTAATAGGGCATTTCTCATTAGTTGCTTTACCAAAATCTCCCTTGGGCCAAATGTCTGCAGAGAATGCATTCTTGCTTTTCAGTCAAATAAGGGTGGCAAAGGGGGATGGGGAGGGCGGGATGGTGAAGATAGTCTGGCACTGAGATTCCTTCAAATTTTTTCTGAAAAATTCTTTTTTTTTCCCTTTATTGATTAAAGTATTACATATGTGTCCTTATCCTCCCATTGCCCCCCCACCCCCCACTCATGCCCTCACCCCACTGGTGTCTGTGTCCATTGGTTAGGCTTATATGCATGCATACAAATCCTTCGGTTGATCTCTCTCCCTTACCCCCACCCTCCCCTACCTTCCCTCTGAGGTTTGACGGTCTGATCAATGCAGCAACTCTGAAGGTAAGAGAGCTGAGTTCATTCATTCATTTACTTATTTAGACACTTGTAACATGTATCAGGAGCCTAGTAGGTGTCGGAGATCACTAGAGCCCAGCTTGCCTTTAAGAAATCCAGTCTTGCCGAAACCGGTTTGGCTCAGTAGATAGAGCATCGGTCTGCGGACTTAAGGGTCCCAGGTTCGATTCCAGTCAAGGGCATGTACCTTGGTTGCGGGCACATCCCCAGTAGGGGGTGTGCAAGAGGCAGCTGATCGATGTTTCTCTCTCATCAATGTTTCTAACTCTCTATCCCTCTCTCTTCCTCTCTGTAAAAAAATCAATGAAATATACTAAAAAAAAAATAAATAAATAAAATGTTGATATTAAAAAGAAATTCAGTCTAAGGAGAAGATTTGACTTTGGGTGGTGGGCACACGGTACAATATAGTAGAAACCCACACCTGAAACCTATATATTCATGTTGACCAATGTCACCCCAATCAATTTAATAAATAAATAAAGATAGATAGATAGATAGATAGATAGATATCCAGTCTAGTGGAAGAAAACAGCCTGTAAACACTTAGAGTATAATGTATGAGTGCTAGCTCCAGAACCAAGCACTCCACAAACAACTCTGTGCATGACTGTCCTTGTCACTTCTGGGGATAAAGGGATGAATAACAACATTTCTGCACACAGGAAGCACAGAAATCTAACATGAGCACTTTGTGAGCATTATGTTAAGCCTCGCCTCGGCAATCCAGTTGGGTATTATTGTTCTATTTCATAAATAAGAAACACGGAGCCTCACCCTGTACACTGCTTGTGTGAATGGTAAATTGGTACAACCACTAGGGAAAACAGTATGGCGTTACCTCAAAAAATTAAAAGTAGAACCACCATATGACCCAGATATATATATCAATTATATATCAATAAAGCCGGGGAGGGGTAATCGTAGATAATACATAAAAGCAGCCATCCTATCTAATGAAAGAGTAATATGCAAATTGACCGTGCCTCTGCTACACCCACAAGCTACGCCCACCAGCCAATCAGGAGCAAGTATGCAAATTAACCCAACCAAGATGGCTGCAGTCACGGAGCAAGCAGGAGGCTTAGGTTTCCCTGGCAATGGAGGAAGCCAAGCTTCCTGCACACCCTGGCCAGCCCAGGCCTCTGCTGAAGGCTACAAAGTTTCAATTATACAAGATAAATAAATCCCAACAAAAATGGCTGCGGCCACGGAGCGAGCAGGAGGCTTGGATTTCCCCAGCAATGGAGGAAGCCAAACTTCCTGGGCGGCCCTGGCCTCTGCTCAAGGCTACAAAGTTTCAATTATAGAAGATAAATAAATCCCAGATACCAGGGCCTCTGCTTGGGTCGCCAGGGGGGTTGGGGGGGCCGGCCTGCAAACCACCACAGACCCCTCGCCCAGGCCATCCCATGCCCTAAGGGAACCTCCACCCTGATCCAGGACACCCTTCAGGGCAAACCAGCTGGCCCCCATCCATGTGCCAGGCCTCTATCCTATCTAATAAAAGAGCAATATGCAAATTGACCATCACTCCAACACACAAGATGGTTGCCCCCATGTGGTCAAAGATGGCTGCCCCCATGTGGCCACAAGATGGCTGCCACAAGATGGCCTGCAAGGGAGGGCAGTTGTGGGCAATCAGGCCAGCAGGGTAGCGGGGAGAGCAGTTGGGAGTGATCAAGCCTGCAGGGGAGGTCAGTTAGGGGTGACCAGGCTGGCAGAGGAGGGAAGTTGGGGGCGACCGGGCCTGCAGGGAAGGGCAATTGCAGGGGACCCAAGCCTGTAGGGGAGAGCAGCTGGGGGGACCAGGCCTGCAGGGGAGGGCAGTTAGGGGTGACCAGGCCTGCAGGGGAGGGCAGTTAGGGGCAATCAGGCTGGCAGGGGAGTGGTTAAGGGGGTGATCAGGCTGGCAGGCAGAAGTGGTTAGGGGCAATCAGGAAGGCAGGCAGGCAAGCAGTTGGGAGCCAGCAGTCCTGGATTGTGACAGGGATCCAGGGCTAAATGGGCAGTTGGACATCCCTGGAGGGGTCCCAGATTGGAGAGGGTACAGGCTGGGCTGAGGGACACACACACATACCCGTGCATGAATTTTGTGCATCAGGCCTCTAGTAGATAATAGATAAACTAATGAGTGTGTCTGTGTTCCAATAAAACCTTATGGAAGAAGAGATAACCAAAGAACTTACATACTTATATGCATAGCCCATGGACGCAGGCAATAGGGTAGTGAAGGCCTGCGGGTTCGGTGAGGGGGTAAGGACTGGGAGGAGGGGGGTAAAGGAGGGGAAATGGGAGATACCTGTAATACTATCAACAATAAAAAATATATTTAAAAAAACACATCTTATGGACACTGGGAAAAAACTAAAGGTCAGAATGTTTAGATCTTTACTGTTCAAGGGGTATAAAATTTCATTTATGTCAGATGAGTAAATTCTAGAGATCCTATAATTAATAATACCATGTTGTGCATTTAAAATTTGTTAAGTTGGTACACATCAGATTTAGTATTCTTACCACAATAAAACATTTTTTTAAGAAAAAATGAGAGATCTTAAGCACTATGTGGGGGGAAAAGCTGAAATAGAATACAATATCCGGTGTCTTATCAACAGTGGATGGAAATAACAAAAAAGCAAAGTACCAAGTTAATATACAAAAGTCAGTGTACTTCCTCTATTCCAGCAATGAACAAAAGGAGTTCATCACCGCCAAACCAGTATTACATGAAATGCTGAAAGGTATTCTTTAAGAAGAGGAAGAAGAAGAAAAAGGTAAAGATAAAAATTATGAACAATAAATACATATCTATCAACAAGTGAATCTAAAAATCAAGTGAGTAAAAAATCTGATGAACGTAATAAACTAGTGAATATAATAGAATCAGGGGCATAGAAAGGGAGTGGACTGACAGTTCTCTGGGGGAAAGGGGTGTAGGGGATGCGGGAAGAGACGACAAGAATCGTACACCTATGCGTGAGGACAGTGGGGGGGTGGGTAAGGGCAGAGGTGGGGGTGGGAACCGGGTGGAGGGGAGCTATGGGGGAAAAAAGAGGAACAATTGTAATAATCTGAACAATAAATATTTCTTTAAAAAAAAAAGAATTGAAATCTTTTTTAAAAATAGCATTTATAATAGCACCAAAAAATACAACTGAATACATAGTTATAAATCTAACAAAATATGTACAAATCTATGTCCAGAAAACTATAAGACAGTACAGAAAGCAATCAAATAAAACCTGAATAGAGAGATGTTCTTTTTTTAAAAGGAGACTAAAAAGGGGACATATGTAATACTTTCAACAATAAAGATTTTAAACATTTAAAAAAGAGCCTAAAAAACAAAATAAATGAACAAGCAGAACAGAAACAGACTCACAAACACGGAGAACATTTTGACGGTTGCCAGATGGGAGGGGGTTTGGGGAACTGGGAGATAAGGGTGAAGGAATTAAGAAGGGCAAATTGGTAGTTACAGAATAGTCATGGGGATGTAAAGTCCAGCCCAGGGAATATGATCAATAATATTGCAATAATTATATATGCTGCCAGATGGATACAGGATTTTTCTAGATGATCACTTAGTAAGTTATATCATATCTAATTACTGGGTTGTACACCTGAAACTAATATAATATTGTATGCCAACTGTAACTGAAAAATAAAAATTATTTTAAAAATCAAAGCAATGGAAAAGCTGCATAGCTTTATATCTAAAATAAATGAGTCCCACTCTGTACTAGCCAAGCCACACTCAAGTCTTACTGATACCCCATAACCATGTGCCTTGCACCAAGTGAAAAATAAATAAGCATCCAGCCCTAGCCAGTTTGGTTCAGTGGATAGAGTGTCAGCCTACAGACCAAAGGGTTCCGTGTTCGATTTTCAGTTGCAGGCTCCTCCCCGGCCTCCAGGTCTGTGCAGGAGGCAACCAATCAATGTGTTTCTCTCACATCAATATGTCTGTCTTTCCCTCTCTCTTCCACTCTAAAAATCAAAGGAAAAATATCCTTGGGTGAGGATTAAAAAAAAGAGAGAGAGAGCAAGCATCCAGCAAAAAAAAACACACACAAGTAAATAAAATATATCAGTGTCTAAAGTCGTATAGCTATTAGACAGGAAAGCCAATCTGAAGCTTTGCTGGCTCTGTGAAAGCTCATGGACCTATTTGTGCCCATGTAACACTATCCCTGAAGAGAACCATCTGGGTTTGCAACAGAAGCTTAGAAGTAGGGTGGTTAGATGTATAACTGGTTGAATTAGAGGTTGAATTAGTTTTAAACTGTTAATTCACAGGTTCTCATGAGGCAAGGCTTTCCTCAATGGATTTACCCACCACGCAGTTCCACACTAAACCAAACTTATAGATATATGGAACCCATCATGTCACTCTTATCTCCAGTCACAGAATACGTGGTGTCCATCTGACTAGGTGTCCTCCTTTTCACTGCCCAAGCCATCAGGGCATTTGTGGTCTCTTTGACACTTCCCTGAAACTAACCTAGATGCAAATAGGTTCACCTTCTGTTTGGATCATCTGTTCCTTTCAAATACTATAAAATGTTCTGAGTATACAATGCAGAGAATAGACACCGTTTATAAAAGCCCTAGCCGGTTTTGCTCAGTGCGTAGGGCGTCAGCCTGCGGATTGAAAGGTCCCAGGTTTGATTACAGCCAAGGGCACATGCCTGGGTTGCGGGCTCGATCCCCAGTGTGGGGTGTGCAGGAAGCAGCCAATCAATGATTCTCTCTCATCATTGATGTTTCTCTCTCTCTCTCTCTCTCTCTCTCTCTCTCTCGCTCTCTCTCTCTCTCCCTTTCCCTCTCTCTCTGAAATCAATAAAATAAAAAATAAAAACACAATTACACATAGTGATGGCCTTTCCTTGCACTAAAGGGAAAAACATACACACCTGCAGCAACTTCACTAAATATGTATTTCCTAACTATGCTTATTTTTAGGGCAATATGTTCTTTTTCATGTCTTAAGTATGGCCAAGTTAAAGCCCACATTGTTTTGGCTATTGGAGATGTTAGTAAGTCACAGAAAAAAGAATTTTTGATTGGTTTCATCCCATAAAATTTGTAAGGGAAACCTTTTCCTCCTCCTAGGATAGGAGTATTAATTCAATGATGCAATAATTAGATAATATTTACTAGTATATTTATTTTTTCCTAAAGAAAAAACTGGTCTCATAACCCCCACCCTTCTGTCCCTCTCCACTAGTATTAGAATTATCAAAGGTTTATGTAATTGAATTTTTGGTTGTGCAGGGGCAGGAGGATGTATGGGTGATTCTAGCTCAGAAACTGGTTGGTCCACTGATGGAAACAAGGATTACAGAAGGGTCTTTTTGAGGGGAAGATAAGATAAGAATCAGAAGCACAGGAGAGAAGTCTAGACTGGAATTATAAATTTTGAAGTTAGTCTACTGAAGAGGTGTTGAAATGGGCTCTAGACTTTATACACCACACATACACACACACACACACACACACACACACACACACACACACACACACAAAGCGTGTCCTTGGTTATGTAGGTGAGGCAAAGATTTCATTCTGATCAGAGTGCTGGACTGATTTGCAAGATGCTATCCTCTTCATTCACACATTTGTGCCCTACATGGAATAAAGTCAAATGCATGCAGTTGTGTTAATTCAATTATACTCATCCCAAGACTCAGGCATACCTGGGCACATCTGAGAGTGGAGGCTATGCACATCAGGGACCAAGGAGCTACCAGGGAAACAACCCAGGTTAATTGATGTGAGGTCCATTTCAGGATAACAAGCAGGTAAAAAAGGAAAGTTATCTATATATATAAAAGGCTAAGCGACCAATAGCTTTGATGAGCAATGACCACCAGGGGGCAGACACTTCGACCGGTAGCTATGACACACACACTGACCACCAGGGGGCAGACACTCAACACAGGAGCTGCCAAGCTGCGGTGACTTGGCAGCAGCAGTTCTCGGGTGACGCACCCCGGAATCAGAGAGGAGGGAGCCCCATTCCAGGGTGCATCACCCAAGACCCGCCCTCTCACAATCCGGGACCCCTCAGGGGATGTTGGAGAGCCAGTTTAGGCCCGATCCCCACAGGCCAGACCGAGGGACCCCACCTGCCGGAGGGACCCTGCTCACTCCACAGACGCCCTTCGAGCTGTGGCACCACCCCAGGTGCGGCCAGCCAGGGAGGGGGAAGGCTGGCTCCAGGGCATGTCTTGCCCATCTCGCCCAGTCCCGCCCCACCAGCCACCTTCTAGTTAATTTCCTTTCAATGTGCACGAATCCGTGCACCAGGGCACGAGTTTTTTAATAAAACATGTGCCTGTCGCTCAGGTTACCCTGCCAGTCTTCAGGGACACATACCCCATATTCACAGCTGAGGCAGGTTTATGAAAAAGAAAGAAACACTCACAAATATCTCCATGGGGCTTTGAGAACACAGGTGGAGCCACGCTGGGGCAATGGCTTTCTCAGAACAACCTCTGTGCGGAGGTGAACACCTTGAGCAAGAACCGCTCGCAGTCTTGACATCAACTTTGCTGACACCTCACCCGTTCAGCAGGCATCCCAATTGGCAGTGGTGTCTCGACAGGTGAGGACATCAACACTGACGCTCCCAACACAGACCCAAAGCATCAATACCAGGTGCAGGGTCATCAGGGAAAACAGACAAGACAGTAGTCTTATGTGAAGACAACAGTCCTGGGCACCTGGGAAGGTGGGAAATAGCAGGTGATGGCACTCTGAGCATTTATGAAGTTATTCAGATGGACCTCTCCAAAGCTATTCAGGAAGAATTTGAGAATCTGGAGTTTCTAGAGTTTGTAGAGGCAGAACCAGAGATATACTATTTTGTGACTTATTTTCCTCTTAATTTTATCCCTAATCCAGTGTGACTTCAGAAATACAAGTAATGCTGAACAACAGGGTTATAAAAGTAGAGATAGAAAAAACATTTTTATATTTCCCACCATTTCCCCATGCGTGAAGAATTATCTATATTCAATCACCCCTCACAATGCAGAAGTTTCTGATTTTTTTTTTCTCTGTAAAAATATAAGCCCAGCTGGTGTTGCTCAGTGGTTGATCATTGACCTATGAACCAGGAGATCAAAGTTTGATTCCTGGTCAGGGCATATGTCTGGGTTGCGGACTGGATCCCCAGTAGGGGGCGTGCAGGAGGCAGCCGATCAATGATCTCATCATTGATGTTTCTATTTCTCTCTCCCTCTCCCTTCCTCTCTGAAATCAATAAAAATATTTTTAAATAAATAAATATAATTACAGCACAGTTCCCTTTTCAGCGCCTGGCAATGAGATTTTCACAGCAACTGCTTGTCTCTTAACCTCTCTTGTGGTCATTTGGGCCTCTTTTGCTTTAAGACAGGAAAGAAGAATCTTGTGGGATCCTACCTTTTAATTAATATTCATAGTGATCAAAAAGGACAGTTTTCTTGGAGAATTCAAGGTAAACTTGAGACACAATAGCGGGCACTGTTCCTACAGCTAATTGGGGGAACCTGGAGGGTGCCCAGGTTTGAGTCACAAAGAAGTAATTATTCTTTTCCCCTCACAGATAACTTTAGAAGCATTCCCTGACATTCATGAACTTTTCCCACTGGCATGAGAAATGCAGGAATGTGGCTCTGCCTGCCTTGCCTAGAGGAAGATCTGTTTCCCCAAACTGAGTGCATTCGTTTAACCCCATTAAAAAAAAAAAAAAGTTGAAAGTTTAGCTCAAGATTTGCTTTTGGGAGTAGAGGGATGGAATTTTATCAGATTGCGGGGAAAGTAATGGTACCTGCCAAAGAATCATATTGCTTTCTTTTTCTTTAAAAGAAAGAAAAACTTAGGCTGATTTTGCAGCAGGAAGCCTGCCCATATGACAAATGAGTCAAGATGAAATGCAGTGGTTTGGTCTTTCTGGAAATTTAGTTCTAAGATTTTGAAAAATCTGGGGAAAACAAGAAATCTTATTGTTAAAGGAGAGAGTAAGTTAGAATAGTGGCAGCAACCCACTTATAAGAAAAGCTCACTTGCAAACAGGAAGAAAGTTTTGAAACAGGTTGCCTATAAAACAGCCATTTAAAATAACTACAGGGAGATCATCTAAAACCTGGAGAGAAAGAAAAAGCACCAGAATAAAGGCCTCATAGCAGGAATGAAGAAACAGCGCAAGGAGCTAAGGGTCCTGTGCAGGTTTTACCCTCTGCTTCATTTTACCCAAATGTCAGGAGGAAGAGACCCAGGGGCCTCTAGCTGAGATAGTAAACAGAATCCCTACATCAGACCAGGATTAAAAACCTGGAGAGAAAAATTAGAAGCAGAAGAGAATCGGAAACGAGAAAGCAAGGTCAAGAATACAAGCGATGAGAACCAGGTCACCACGCCAAGATCAGGAATACTGAAAGTCAGAGGGAAGGGACAGAAAACCACCAAGTCCAAGCCACTTACTAAAAGAGGGCAAGCCCAGAGGCCAAGGAGTGACTGACTTAACACTAGGCTTTCAGACTCTTCCAAGAAACCCTAATGATAGAACAGAGTAGATTCATATCCACAAAGATTCTGGAGGCATGGTGGGGGCAGCATTTGTAAATATCACATGACTTAACAAATTAATGGAAAATGTGCATTTTGCCCTATACGGTAGCTTTTTTCTTTTCCGTGTAAAGTTAATGTAATATCAGTTTCTCACCACTGAGTACTAGTAAAATAGACTGCTCAAGAGGACACACCAGAATCAGCATAGGAATATGGAGTATCATTTTATCTCTCAAAAGTAAGTCTTTTATTAAGTGCAGGAGCAAACAAGATTTCATATTGCATCAGAAAAACAAGTCAATAAGCAATCATTTAATCCCCACAGTATACACAGCACTTAGGAGATTACAACTTGGAATTCAAACTAACCTTCTTTGATGAGGTTTTGTTTTGCTTTGTTTTGTCTTGTTTTGTTTTGTTTTGTTGCTTCCTCCCTCCTCACACTAGAGCTCCACCAGGTAGTTCCCATTCTTCATCAATAGGTAAATTGCAAGAAGTAGAAAATCTAACTGGAAAAAAACCTACATAACCAAGAACTGGGATGAAAGGCAATATGTGGTATTTTGCTCCTTGTGTTCCAAATTGAGAAACATCTGTTCTTGCCATTGTGTCCATCTGATTTGTCTTCTAGAACTGCAAGTCCCATCCATCTCTCTTACTAAATCAGAGAAAATGGGGCAAAGTCTGGGCAGGAGATAAAGGGGACCTGTGATTGGACTGTATACCGTTTCCAAATTCTCATCTCAAGAACAAATTAAGTCCAGGTGGGAATAATTTAAACTATTTATTTATATCATACTTTAAAATATGGAGCCAGCTGGAAAGAGGGCAGCTTGAAGTCAGCATGCCCCCTAATGTCACCTTCTAAAGCAGTATAACAATGCGAGCAGACAAGGCAATATGAATTGCTATAACTCTTAGGGAAGGTAATCTGCCACTCCCTATTAAAAAGTAAAATGTGCCTACACTGAACTCAGTAACCCCACTTGGAGTAATGCAGCAGTCCATAAAGATATACGTGCTCATGCTTTGATTGCTGGTTATTTGTAATGGTTTACGTATTGGGAAAAGAAAAGCTAACTAAAGACACATGCATTGTGTTTAGATTGATGGGAAGTGATGCTTTTTAAGAAAAATCCACTACAGTAAAAAGGTACCTAACTTGCATTTTTCATCTAACACCCCCAAAGCAAAATGGGCATCAATAGATATTGAGTATAATGGACCTTTTTAAAAGGTTTAATAAGCTTCCTGATGAATCACTCACATTAGCTGTTAGATTTTAAAATCATCATTAGTTTTCACAACAACCACTGTTTTATGACTCATGTAGTTATCTAAACATTGTTTCTGAAACATTTGAAATAACTGAGCTCTATAAAGTGTCTATATGTGTGTAGAAAAGTCAAGTTTATTAGCCCTAGAAGATTCTTGCCTTTTTCACCTTCCATGTTACCAGCTTGAGAACAAAGCTGAAATGCACTTGTTTTTCAGATTCTCCTTAGCCTTGAAAATCTACCTAGACAGAACCTTATTGTTTAGTGCTTAACTTTCATTCTTAAAAATAAATCCATATTTCTGATCTCATATTTCTTCTAAGATGAGATGCGGGTATGCACTTATTGTATAATGTCTATCGAATGGCTAAATAAATTGTGATACCTAATTAATATGAAATATTGCACAGCTTTATTTTTTAAATGTTTGATCTATATTTATCATCCTGAAGAGAAACCTACATTATATAAAATGAGAAATTTGCTGAATGTCTTCAGCAATGAAAAATGAGCCTCAAAACAGTTCCAATATAATATATAATCTGTACATTGTAATCCTAGTTTTAAAAAAAAACCTGTGTGTGTGTGTGTGTGTGTGTGTGTGTGTGTGTGTGTGTAAAAAGAGAAAGAAATGGAAACATTTATTCTAGGTCATTAAGGGGGTAGGGTATCATGAAATTTTTCTTTATACGTTTTAGATTGTTTAAATAGCTATAATGATCATAAATTACCCTTGTTAATAACAACAAAATCAAGAGGAAATAAAAGTAGAAAAGGAAATTGGATGAAGGGGGAAGTATAGATGGTACTAATAAGTTCTTTCAAAGTTTTAAATGCCAATAATTTATTTCTAGTAACCTAAATTGTTTCCTTGTTTTTAGTATTTTTTTCCTTTGGTTAATTCTTTCCACCTTCAATTCATCTTCCAGAAATATTTTTGATAAATTAGAGTTATCTAATTTAACTAGCAGTTAATAGTTTTATAAATTGCATCTATATACATAGTCAGGGATAATCTATCATTAAACAAAGATGTGTAAAAAGGAAGAGCTAAGTAGTATGCAAAGTTTATTCAAATGTTTGATGTGAAAGAGAGGACTTGAAAAACCAATATGGAAACATAGATCTTTGACTTCAAAAAGTTCATCTATAACTTGCCAATGCCTTCAGACAGATCAATATGGGAATATACACTGAGTGGCCAGATTATTATGATCTCTGAACGCATAATAATCTGGCCACTCAGTGTGTGTGTGTGTGTGTGTGTGTGTGTGTGTGTGTGTATCTATCCTACCTAATAAAAGAGTAATATGCAAATGGACCACACCTTCGCTACGCCCAAGCCACACCCACCAGCCAATCAGGGTGAGTATGCAAATTAACCCAACCAAGATGGCAGTTAGTTTGCATATCAAGACAGTGTAGGAAGAAGCCAAGCACTGCAGAAGGGAGAGAAGCTGCGGAGAAGCAAGCAGGCGGAGCGGTGGAGAAGGGAGGCAAGCAGGTGGGGCTGGGGAGAGCACAGCAGGAAGCCCTATTGCAGGAATCTTCCTGCAATGGGCTACTAGTGTGTATATATATATTAGAGGCCCAGTGCATAAATTCTTGCATGGGTGGGGTCTGGCCAGCCTGGCCAGGGGGAGGGGACATGGGCAGTTGGCCGGCCTGCCTACTGGTCGAACTCCTGGTCAAGGGGACAATTTGCATATTAGCCTTTTATTATATAGGATATACACTGAGTGGCCAGATTATTATGCGTTCAGAGATCATAATAATCTGGCCACTCAGTGTATATCCTATATAATAAAAGGCTAATATGCAAATATTAAATGCGTTCAGAGATCATAATAATCTGGCCACTCAGTGTATACCAAACTGCTGAGATTCATCAAGTACAATCACTCTCCGAAGTTCAAATAGATATATATATAAATGTGTCCCTTAGTAAAAGCATCAAATAATATTTTGATAGGATTGTAGAGAAAGGTGGCATCTACCTAAAGTACCAGAGCTTAAATGTGTGCTCTTTGGAAGACTGACCTTGAAAGTGGAAAGAGGACATTAGAATAAGAGCGGGCAAAGGTGCCCCACAAGGTTCAGCACCCTGCAGTTTATACATGCCTGTGTGTATAAAGGTTAGGCAGACTCAAGCATAATCCTGACACCACGGCTGCTCTGGGAGCCTGAGGTTATGGAGTGTTGGTAAGGGCAGGGAGAGCAATCTTAGCCACAGGCTAGCTGATAACTATGACCTTGGGCCAAAGTACTCTAGACATCTGAAAGAGAATTTCTGCATCCTTCCAGACCCTAATTCCTTTCTATTGAGTAGAAAATGCAAGACAATGTGAATATGTAACTATAAGGTTTGACCATAACTATATGACTTGGCCAAAAGGAGCAGGACCAAAGACAGATCAACAATACCAGGGGCTCTCTGGAGCCTCCAGCCTCAAGTTTACTCTTTTTCCCTAAGTCAAATTCCTTCCCTTCATGACCTCCTTCTGCAACAGATCCTTCCAAGAACTTTCTTCAAGGTGGGGCTAAGTAGACCACATTGAGATAGCATTGGTTAATAAAATTAGGTAAATTTCAAGTGTAAAATTCTATAATACATCATCTGTACATTGTATTGTGTGTTCACCACCCAAAGCCACATCTCCTTCTATTGCCATTTATCCCCTCTTTACCCTCTTCTACCTGCCCCCAACCCCTTTCCTCCTGATAATCACTGTACTGCTGTCTGTGTCTATAAGGTTTTTTACTGTTTGGTTTTTTTGTTTGTTTGTTTTTGCTTAATCCCTTCACCTAATTCACCCAGTCCTCCAAACCGCCTCCTCCCCCAACAACTGTCAGTCTGTTGTCTGTATCTATAAGTCTGTTTCTATTTTGTTTGTTTGTTTTGTTTTGTTCTTTAGATTCCACATAGAAGTGAAATCATAGCACAGTTTTGACTGCTGATGATAATTTTGAGCTAACTCAAATCATCTCATTGTCCCTAGTGCTTCCCACTTTGCAATGCTGCCATCATCCCCTCATACAATTGTCTGTATTTTTTGCTCAGGATCACCACCCCAACTTCCAGTTGGGGTAGGAGAGTTCTCATACCCCTGAAAGAGCCCAAATCACAGTCACACATCCCTGTCCCCATAAAGTGTTCAGTCTCTGACAACTCAGGATGCATGTCAGGGGATTCAGGAAATATCCCATGGCCCCATTAACCTCCATCCTACAGTAGCCAAAACTAGTTTCCAGGGAAGTGCGTGAGGAGGAGCACCCTAAGCCCCCACAGTTGGGTTACAGAAACCACAGGAAGAGTTATCCCACCACCCAACACATAACTGTTATAAAAGGTGGCTTGAGAAAAATGTGGTGGCCTGACTTACGCTCCATTTACTCATTAAAATGAGTTCTACCACTTGATGAGCAAGGCCCACATTCTTAACTGGCTCTACCACCCTAACAACTCAAGTTGGAAATTGCTTGCTAGTCCACTTCTTCTTCTCTTTGGTAAGGAGAACGCTGACTTGAGTTTTTACTTCAACTTTCCATGGACAGCAAACATCTTGAGCTGTTTCTATACTAGGAAAAGGGTGATGTTGGTTTTGATTTCCTGCCCCAAACTTTGTGACATTCCCCAAGAATATGTGTGAATATTCACAACTGACAAATTTGGGCATATATAAAATCCTTGCCCATGTGTGGTTCATACTTTCCTCTCCTCTGCAATGGGAGCTGTCAAAAACAAATTAAGTAATTAAATAATGTTGCTGCAGCTGTGTGTATCCTTCATTACATTATATGACTGTAGCTAAAGGATGACTCTCTCCTGCCTAGCTGTTAAAATATTTATAATGGAAGGTGTGTTGTCAGGGCATGTTCTACTGTTGCCAGAAAAAACAAAAAAGTAAATGAAAATGACGTTGATGGCATGGCATGACTGCACGCAGAGCTCGTGTGTGTGTGTGTGTGTGTGTGTGTGTGTGTGTGTGTGTGTGGTACATGCTCTGTTGTAAAAGTTACTCTGGTTACCTGTTTTTTTAAATTAATTTTTAAAAGGCCATAAAAATAGAAACAGAGGGTTTGTCAATTTTCTAATGATTCAATAAATAAAATATCTTTAGAACAAACAGTAGGATTTACTGACCACAATTTATCATTTCTCTTAAAAATTAGTACTCTCCATTGAAAAAATTGTATAAATAAATAACAAGTATTTATCCAAGAAAATAACACCTTCAAGAAAATAACATCTCCAAGGTGAGTGTTTGTTTACCTTTTGTTGTTGATGTGTGTATGAAAGAAAAGAGCAAAGAAGGAAAAAGGAATTAAAAATGGTTGATCATTCTAGAATGTCTTGCTTTAAAAATCTCACATTAGCCTTTGGACACTGGTATCCTCAAAATCCTTAATTTTAGCGATATTAGTAAGAATGAGGGAAGAAAACTTATCATTTCAAAGTTTGTGCATACTTCCTTAGGGAAATACCTACATCTCGAAGTAGGTAATTTTCAACACATTGGATTTTCATAACTCTAAGAATGCATATGTTTAATGGAAATACCAGGCAAAGGCACCTGAATAAAAGAGAAGTTGTTACATATGTATCATATATTAACCTTATATTAAATGTTTAAGATAATACACTAGTAGCTTATTTAAAAAATATATCATACTTAGAATGTTAGAGCTTCAACTGAAAGCAACAAAAATTTAAGCCAAAGAATTAAAGGACAACAAAGAAACACAAAGATACACCAAGAAACAGGACAGAGCTAAATGAGTATAAACAAAAAAATCTCTAAGACCAATAGGACATTCAAGAACAGGAATTTCTTTTGTTGTCATGGAGGAGACATCTCATTATAAACATTTAGAAGTAATAAGTGAATCTTAGCCAAATCAACAACAAAAAATTAACACATACCTATGCTGGAGAAAAAAAAAGAAAATCCCTTTGTGCCAGATAAACAGAGAAATCAAGGCCAGAGTAGAGAGGTGACCCAACAGAACTTTCCACCTCAATCTCAGGTACTAGAGGTTCAGGACCAGATTCTAATGCCTCTGTGAGGACAGAACATAGTGTCTGCAAAGGGCTAAAGAGCTGTAATTGAATATCCCATGTAAAGCATGGAGCCATGAAAAACTATGTCCACCATGAAAAAACTAAAATACTCCTCCTACCTGACTGCGGAAGCACTTAATAAGCTTGCCACCTCTCCAGGGCCTTGGGTTAAAAATAAATCACCTGTGAGAAATCAAAACTCCCAGTACCCACTACCATGGGTATAGGGTTTAAGTGTGTAACACTTCCATGATTAAGGTACCATAAACCATGCAGTTGATATAAAATGTATTCTGAAAGCACTCTCAGCATTCAAGAAAATGTGAAACCGCTCTTTGGGGATACTTTAAAAAGGAAGGAAGAACAAGGATTTAAGAAACTTGCAAGGGGGTGGGAGTGGGGGAGCCCCATTGTTGAAAATCATTTATAAATCCAATAAGAAATCAAGACACTGTAAGGGAAATTCAGAAAATTCAATCAACAGGAAAATTCTCACTCCCAAAATCTGGGTTATGCACAGTATGAAAGAGACTACAAGTAAATTTATTTAAAATTACTGAGATAGAGCTTCCAGTCAAGATGGTGAAGTAGGTAAATGTAGTACTTGAATCCTCCCACAACCACATCAAAATTACAACTAAAGTACAAGCAACCATCATTCAGAACCACCCGAAACCTACCTGAACAGAAGTCCTACAACTAAGGATATAAAGAAGCAGCCACATTGAAACTGGTAGGAGGAGCAAAGACAGGGAATGGGCTGGTCCTACACCCATGAGGGGCGGATAAAAATTGAGAGGGATATATGGGCCTTGGAGATCCCTTTGAGAAGCAAGGGGTTCAAGCCTCACTCCAGGCCCTCCAGCCTGGGGTTCCATGGCCAGGAAGTGAAGTCCCCATACGCCTTGTTGTAAAAACCAGTGGGGATTGTGGCTGAGTGAGACAGAGGGAAGCTTAAGTCCCTGGTGTTCCTCTCTGAGGGCTTGCCCACAGACTTACTCATACTCATTCGCTTTGAGCTCAAGCACTAGGGCAGCAGTTCAAAGGGTGCCAGAGACATATGGGGAGGAACTGAACTGTCTGGCATCAAGGTGGGAAGTGGAGGAGCAGCTTTCTCCCAGACAGAAGTACTGGCAGAGACCATTGTTCCTTTTAACCCTCTCCCCCACCACCAAGCCACCAGGAGGGTACAATATTCGAGTCTCCATCAACCTGGCTACCAATGTTCACCCCTCCCTGATGATTCCCTGAGACCCCACCCCATCCAGTTTTGGGGGCTCACCCAAGCTGTTTCCAGTGGTTTTTCCATATGAATGCCTGTCTTGGCTCATGCTTCAGACTTCCCTAAAATCTCTCAAACAAGCAGCATCTGGCCTTTGCATGCCCATACCTCTTGCTCCAGCTGGCTTTGGTTCGCAGCTTAGCCTCTTCTGGGCACCTCCAAGCCCAACACAAGTTGCAGCCATCTTCAGATCACTTTATAGCTCACAGTGGGTGGCCCCAGGCAGCAGCTGACCTTGGCCTGCCCCTCCTGGGAGGCCCCAGAGCCAGCACACCTTGGGGACAGCTATAGACCATGTAGAAGTACCAACCACCTCCACAAGTGACACACTCCAAGGGCAGGCTCTTCCATCTCTATCACAATAGTCTTTCCCTCTGGCCTTCTCCCTTTCTCCAAACCTTCTCTACTTCCCCAGACCTTTAAAACTCAACCTTTTCCATCACATCCTGGTGTTGGGGATTTGAGAGACACCATTAAGTCAGTCCAGCTCCCTTCTTCACCTCTAGATCAATTGCAAAATAAAAGTAAAGCAGATGGGAGTGCCTTATCCTTTTTAAGGAATAAAGCTGCCTTTCCCAAAGTCTTATATTTAAGATCTTTTCTGAATATAGCAGCCAAAGACACTTGAATGATTCTGTCACCATAGCTATACTTTAAGAATGGCCAACAGTTCGTCTATCTCACAAAGCAAGTCACATGGGAGTGACTAGTGATTAACTGAGTGGTTGGATTGAAATTCTCCATTCAAGCCCACTGACCTAAAACAAGCATAGCACACATGCTGACTTGTTAGAGAGAAAGAAAAGAGGCCTAAAGGTGACAGTAAGAAAGAGCCAAAGAGAAAAACAACAAAAAACAGTTCACTTACTTTTGAACCCAGATTGACCCTGAAAATATTAATATATTATTGGAATTGGACATTTACCAAAATCTGTTAGATGAAAGAAAGGAGGAAATAAATGGAATCCCAAACAGCACAGATATTTTCTCTTTTTTCAAAAGGGTAGAGGGCAGAAACCGGTTTGGCTCAGTGGATAGAGCGTCAGCCTGCGGACTGAAAGGTCCCAGGTTCGGTACCGGTCAAGGGCATGTACCTTGGTTGCAGGCACATCCCCAGTGGAGGGCGTGCAGGAGGCAGCTGGTTGATGTTTCTAACTCTCTATCTCTCTCCCTTCCTTTCTGTAAAAAATCAATAAAATATATATATTTTTTTAAAAAGGGTGGAGGGCAGAATTGCTGATTGGTACTGAATTTCTGTATCGTTTTTCTCTAAAACACTTTTGGCCAAATGAGAAAGATCTCTACTCCTGCATAGAAGATTCTTTTCAGCCACAGGTATTAATGCACATAAAAGGTTAGTGCTTTAGCATTTTAGCTGGAGAGAAAAGGCATAAACAAAGAAAAAATATTAAATTTTTAAAAAGGAGATTTAAACACCTGCTAAACAAATACAGGAGTTATAAGAAGGCCTAGAGCTAATGTCAAAAGAATTGTATGCCAAAGAAATGCTAAAAAGATGGCCTGATAATATTACACTAAAGCGTTGGTTTCCAAACCAGAAGATAAGCGAAGACAAAGAAAAGAGCCCCACATAAGTCTAACCAAACTGGTAAAGGATGAGCAAAGCATCACATAAACCCACAGTTTCAGACGGGGGTGGAGGTGGGGAGGTGCCTCATTCGCTCAGCCCACAGCCCTGTTGCTAAGGAAGAATCACACTGTGGGAGCGAGTCAGGAGAGACAGGAGAGAACAGGAGGCATCCTACCTCTGCTAAGTCAGCTGTGGAGACAGCTGAGGACACACATTGGCGACTCTGGAATGGGAGCTGCTGGGAAGAAGAATGCATCCCAGCTCCCACTCTGCAGCCACATTAAAGGTTTCAAGGATTAGCAAAAATGTCCAACCCATTGTTCAAGTAATTCTGGATATCCAAATCTAAACTAGTTGATGAGTTCATTCAGGCCAGTGTTTTGTGGACTTGATACAAAATTCACATGTGGTTTTTTGGTCAGGGAAGCAAAACAATAGTCTTCATGCAGCACCCTAGTCAACATTTCCCAATGGCAGTAAAGCAATTCTATAACTCTGCTAATTCTTTAACATAAAATCATGATTGTCAAAACCAAATCACAGTCCCAGAATTCTTTCTTTCTAGATAAAATCAAATATTGGTTATCTGTACTGTAGTATCCAGCCTATGCACTTATTTGCGATCCTAGAAATCAAAGCATAGATGCACTGCTCCCTCTACTGGCTTTGCAACTGCAGTTAAGGATAAGTTCAGAAAGCCCCTTAGCTAGATTCCTTTCTCCAATGAATGAAAAATATAACAGTGCAAGTTTCTTAAAGTAAACCTTAACTAAAGATTTACAAAACCTTTAGCAAGCATCACATTAAAGAGTTAACATAAACATGTTTAAGCCCTTACAAATAAATGTTATTCTTTATTTTTGTTGACCTTTGCTGGAACTATTGAAATTTTCTGATCTTGACTACCCTGAGAATTAAGGACTAGAAAGGAATTTTTAAAAGGAAAATAACAATGAAGCCATTTTAGATGTTTTAAAGCAACATTTTCATGCATTTCCTATTATCTCTCTTCTCAGTACTTGAAGAACCTTTGCCACCCATTCTTCCATAACTGAAATGCAATAATGCATATAGTGTCCTTATACCTCTATTTTCTCTGAACTTCCAGAAGAAAGTACAGCTATAGAGATTTTATTAGGTAAAATTGAAAACCATGTGGTATTTCCTGGTTCTTGAAAATTAATAAAAATAATGGCAATGATCTATAGCAGCAGTTGAAATAACCTTACTGGAGCCAATTGTTACTCAGATGGCTTAATGGCTCTGTTTCCTCCTCACTAATAAGTTAGCAAATGGTCCAAATTTGACATTCTTGATTCTCTCTTCCAAGTTCCCAGTTCCATCCTGAACTGTTTATTAAGCCAAATTCACTCATTTGGTCATTTGATAAATATTTATAATGTAAGGATAAAGAGAGTTGGAGTCCTATATTAACATCAGACAAAATAGATGTTAAGACAGAGAAGATTTTATGATGATCAACATACAAAAATGAATTAAAATTTTAATTTTTGATAGTATCAAAAGAATAAAATACTTAGGAATACATTTAATAAAATAAGTGTAAGAATTACACATTGAAAACTGCAAAGCATCATTTAACAAACTTAAAGAAGACCTAAAGAAATTGAAACACATCCTACTAGTATATTCATGAAGGATGGGATAGGGACACAGAACATCAGGAAAGTTTTTATAAAGGTATCACTAGAAGAAAGTATTCATTTAACTTTTTTTCTTCCCTAGGTTGAGGGGAATTGGGAAATAGGACATTCCAAGTGGAGGAGGTAATAACAGGAAAGCATCATTTGTTCGAGGAGCTGTGATCAGCTCAGCATGACAGGAAGGCATCCAAGGTGAAAGGCAGTCAGGAAAAGGCTAGCAGTGCAGGAGCCAGATCACAGAAGGCCTCGTCTTCCCCCTCCAGGAGAGCAGACTGAATCGACTGGCAAATGTGAATCCCCCTCCCCTCTCTAACAGAAGCATTTTCTTTGGTTAGTTTTCTTTCCAAAAACCACAAACCAAAACAGAGGAAGGATTGAACCTTTGAGACTGCCTATTTCCGAAGTGTTCTAGTAATTTTAATGCTGAAGGACAGACATTCATTGGTCACTCACTGCAGAGCATTCAGAGGCTGCAGGACAATTATGAGTGGCAGGTATCCTGGACACGTGCATCTGCGCTGTGCCTATACCCAGCGTCCCTTGCGTGCTCCCAGCATGCACTGTTCCCACACTGCGAACCAGAAGGGCTGAAGCAAGATGGCCACTCCTGGAGGAGGGCCCTCAATTACCCACAACAAGCATCTGGGCACAAGCCCTCATCTTAGGTGATTATGGCCACGGGTTAATCTAGCGGTTCCTCCTAATTAATGGCCTGGAGGATTGAAGAAGCCAGAAGCAACCACAACACTCCGAGTTTTTGGAAAAGCCCAGCTGGCTGAGTGTCAGGCTCCGTTAGAACAAACCTTGGTGTGTTGTTTAACCGCATCACCCTTTCCTGGAATCCAGCCCTTTGGCTGACACTCTTCTGTGGAGACAGAGTGTCCCTCTTGTGGCTCCAAAATGCCATTTAGGCTTTTCTTCTGCCTCAGCATTCCTCATTCTCTCAGCTTCTTCCGGTCCCTTCTTCTCTGGGAAATACTCTGTCTTTCCTCATTCATTTCTTTATTTTCTCCACAATTGGTTTATTTTTTCCTTTTCCTTCAAGAGATCTGATGGCCCTTTCTTTCCTGTTCTTGATTTCTCTCTTTCCTCCATCCTTCCTCCCTCTTTTCCCCATTCCCTGTCTTTTTAATTGACCTAGACAAAAATAGATCATATTGTATTACATGACACTCTCAGCAGGTTCCATGCATGGCCCTCTTTGATTTGGTTCATGTTTCTTTCTAACTACTTGTTTTAATAATGTGATAAGCACCAATGACTCTGACAACCATTGAAACTAAAAGAGGGGTCACAACAATATCCTCCAGCAAACCACTGGTAGCCCATGACCCCACCCCAGGGTCCCTCACTCAGGGTAGTTACCATGGTGAATCCCAGCCATCCTTCCTTCCTTTCTTTTTATACAGATTAATTGTATCTATATGTAGTTCTAAAAAATTATTTTTACTCTATTTTTTAAGTCTATGAAAAAGTTAGTGCTTTTACTTTGTTTTACCTATATTTTTACAGGTTTTTTACTTTTTGTCTTGAAATAAATTCAAACTTTTAGAAACGTTTCAAGAATAATACATACGTTGAATTCTCATATAGCCTCCCTATATATTATATTTTTATATAAAGAAAGTTATTATCCATATCATTTGAAAATAGGGTGCATACCTCTTTACTCCTTAATACATCACTGTGTATTTTCTAAGAATAAGAAAAATCTTACATAACCACAAGTAAGAAAATTTAATATTAATACCATACATATATGCTTATATCTTATCAATAGTCCATTTTTAAGTTTTTTCAATTGTCACAATATCATTTATAGCAATTTTTTCGGGTCCAGAATCTGGTCCAGAATCACATGTTGCATTCCATTGTTGTGTCTCTTTAGTCTTCTTTAATCTGAAATAATTCCTCAGCCTTATTTTTCACTCTATGACCTTAACATTCATGTAATATTTTGTTAGTGGTCCTCAATTTAGGTTCTCCTGATACTTGCTTTTGATTGCATCAAGGTTATACATTTTTGCCAAGAATATCACAGAAGCAATAGCATGTGCTGTGTCCTCAGTAAATCATATCTGGAGGTGCACTGTTGGTGACATAATCTTTGGTCCCTTGCTAATAGTGCTGCCCAGTTTGTACAGATTATATCTTTGCATATAATTTCACTTAATATTACATTGCTAAGATTTTCCATATTGTTGCATCTCACCTCTCTCTACCTCACCCCCCATTTATCTTTCTCTCCCCCACACCCACTCACAGAACACACACATACATCTACACACACACATATACACACACACATTTTCTTATCTTTTTTACTTCCCTGTCTCATTTTCCAGCCACATTCTTACTTGAAATCAATTTGGAAGTATACAACTCCTTGTTCCATTACTATAGACCAAATCTCCAAAGATTTGTAACTAGTATGCCAAAAATATGTGTTGTTAAAAAATAGGTGACTTAACAAAGAAGCATATACCAAAAAGATTAAAAAGGGATCCTTCACTATTCTCTCAATTAACCAACCTGTCAACATTTATTAACTGAGTAACTATTATTGTCCTAGAACCATGATTGACTAGATAGGGGGGGGGGGGCCATATAAAGTACAAAACTACAAAGGCTTTTGAAGCCTGATGCTTCCCCCAACCAGCAGTGTACCTCTCCTTGGACACTTTCCTCAGGACTCAGCTCGAATTTCACCTCCTCTGTAAAGCTACCCCTGCCTGCTCCTAGTCAAGCACCTATCTAAATACCTACTGTTGTCCAAACACAGTATTAGAAGATTTCTTCACAGTAGTTCTGGAAAGAAGGTGTTACCACCTTCATTTGTTCAATGAGTAGACAGAGACCCAAATTTTTAAAGGACTTCGCTGTCACTCAGCTGTTTCAAGGCAGAGCCAGAACTGGTGCCCAGGCCTGACTTCAAAGGTGAGTAGTCCTCTCACTATTTCAAAACGAGTCCTAAGAGAGATAGTGCTTTTTCTTTAAAACTCTGATAACATCTTACTTATAGTTCAATTTCAGTGGTTATTGCCTAAGATTGATTTTGACTATTCAAACATACGAACTAAGTAATACTCTCATCTGAGTCCCCAGAAGTCAGTAAAGTAACTGCAAATACTGTCAATCCTCCTTATTCACAGGTTCCATATTTGAGAATTTGCTAAAGTTTGTCACCCCAAAATCAATATTAGGGGCACTTTTGTGGGCATGAGCATGTGCAGAGGGTGAAAACTTTGAGTCACCCAACTCGCACAAGCTGAGGTCCAACAAGGCAACACTCTGCCTTCTTGTTTCAGCTCTCAAACTATAAAAAAAAAGTGTCCTCTATGTGGTCTATTTAGTGCCATATTTTTCACGACTTTGTGCTTCTTTTGTGATTTCACTATTTGAAATGGCTCCCAAACCCTTAAACACTATTGTTGGGATTATAAATTGGTGCAGTCACTATGGAAAACAGTACAGATGTTCCTAAAAAAATTAAGTATAGGACTACCAGGTGGTGGTCCAGCAATTCCTATTGTGGGTATTTATCTGAAAATATGAAAATACTAATTCAAAAAGATGTGTACACCCCTATGCTCATTGCAGAATTATTTACAATAGCCAAGATATGAAAACAACCTAAATGTCCAACAACAAATGAGTGAATAAAGAAGATGTGGAATATATATACAATGGAATACCACTCAACCATGAAAAGATGAAATGTTGCTATTTCCAACAATATGGATGGACTGTGAGGGTATTATGCTAAGTGCAATAAAACAGATGAAAAAGAATAAAAACCTTATAATTTCACTCATATGTGGAATATAAGAGGAAAAAAAAGAAATGAACAAACAAAACAAAACAGAAACAAATTCATGGATACAAACATCAGATTTGTGGTTACCAAAGAGATGAGGAGTGGGTTGGAAGGCAAAATGGTTAAAGCGGGTCAAATGTATAGTGACAGGTGGAAACTAGAGTTCTGGTGGTGAGCACACAATAATGTATAGAGATACTGAATTATACTGTTGTACACCTGAAAGTTATACAATGTTATTAACCAACATTACCCCAATTTAAAAAAAGCTTTTAGTTAAATAAATAAAATGACTTCCAAGCATTGTACTGAAGTGCTGACTAGTATTCCTAGGTGCATGAAGGCTGTGACGTGCCTTACCGAGAAAATGTGTGCCCTTGATAAGTTTTAGCATGAGGTATAGTGCTGTTGGCTATGAGTCCGATGTGAATAAATCAGTAATATATATTAAATAGGTGTCCTTAAATGAAAACATCCATAAAATAAGGTTATGTATTAACTCATTTACAAAAACGTTGTGACCACAGACTGGTAGGAACCAAACCCTGTATTTTCCCCTAGGAGCAATGTTTCAGTATTGCTAATGCAGTGTTCCCACTGACTTTGTAAAACGTAACTACTGTGAATAGCAAGAATCAACTTAGTCAGTGGTAGAGAAGTGTATGATGAAAGAATAAAGAACAGAAGACATCTGGTTGGAAAAAAATGACATTAACAAATGAAAAGCTGCTTCATGAACCCACATGAAGACAAACATATACAAAGAGAATTTTATGTTGATACTAGAGGCCCAGTGCATGAAATTTATGCACTGGGGGGGGGGAGGGGTCCCTCAGCCTGGCATGTGCCCTCTTGCAGTCCAGGAGCCCTCAGGGGATGTCCAACGGACAGCTCCTACAGGGAGTGGGCCTAAGCCAGCAGTCAGACATCCTTAGTGCTGCCATGGAGGCAGGAGAGGCTCCCGCCACTGCTGCTACACTCACCAGCTCTGAGCCGGGCTTCTGGCTGAGCAGCACTCCTCCTGTGGGAGCGCACTGACCACCACAGGGCAGCTCCTGCATTGAGCGTCTACCCGCTGGTGGTCAGTGCACGTCATAGTGAGCAGTTGAGTGTCCTTAGCATATCATTAGCATATTATGCTTTGATTGGTTGAACGGCCAACTGGATGACCAGACACTTAGCATATTAGGCTTTTATTATATAGGATAATAAAGAGGTGCCAGATTATGTAATACAAGCAGAAATAGACTGCCATATAATAAGGAGAACATACAGAAGGGATAGGTAATAAATGTATATTTTTTATTCAATGGAAAGCAAATGTTCTGTGATAATTTCTTTCCAAATGAATGAATATTATTATGCAAATTCAGCATATCTGACTGCCCTGAATTTAGCACTCCATAATAACTTTACTCTTTGTATCTCATTGAGCACATCAAAAATCTGCATGTCTTATATTTGCAATAAAATATAATAGTACCACATTTTTTAACCACAGGAGTTTTCAAGAGCTCATTACAACTCTTTTCCAAATTTTTTATTATTAAAATTTTTATTATCAAATAACACAGCATTATTGTGTCCACTTTTAAATAAAAATGCACTGGAATATTTATCTGTGAGCTCTTCATAAAGCAAGGAAGAAGAATTTGTTTAATCTTCCGCCTGACTTTACTAGTATACAACAGTTTCTACACTGTTGCATGATGGGAGAGGGCCTGACCTGCCAGTTCTTTATCCATATGATTGTGGTAAAAGCAGACATAACATTATGGCTCAACAGAACAAAGATGAGCATACAAAGTACATGGTTTAAATAATTCCAGAGCTTTTGGACACAGATCTCTTTTTTCAAGACACGAATCTCATGTAACCATAATCATGATTGGTGGTGGAGAATTTTAAAAACAGAATCTCCCCTAAACCCTCCAGACTTAGTTATACCACAGCTAAATCAGGTGATTCCAACACATGATTCACATCCCACAAAAAAATGGAATGTTTACAAAAGCAAGGCTCCCAAAGGACAAAGTAGCCTTTTCTCAAAATCCATCCAAATTTTAAGACAATCTTTCTATGTTTTGACATAACTACCATGTTTCCTATTCTAAAATAAAAGGTTCATATAAACACACAGTTTTCACATCTAAGTATCAGGGTTCTGACATACATTAAATGCAACTTTGCCTTAGTAGATTAGGTCATGAATCAAGTCTATTACTATAGTGATGTGTACATACATATAATTTTTTATTATAGAAATTTTCAACTATACACAAAAATGTCAGAAGAAATAGTATAACAAATTCCTATGTACCAATCACCCAGCTCCAAAATTAATAGAGATGTTAGGGATTATGTTTTCAAATACAAAGAAAAGATTACATACCATCCTATCTTGTCCTGCCTACACCTGCAGCAAACAATAAACATCACCACCCACACTGAATGATTTGCAGGACATGAGCTATTTGATCTGCAAACATATTTAATTCCAACCTGAGATGACTAGGGCTAATAGCTGCACAGAACAATTCTCCTAACTCCCTTGTATAATGCAATTGATGCTAAAAATTCATGTTGACTATTTAAAAATCTGATTTTTAAATGTTTTATTTTACTATTACAAAGCTAATGCATTTTCATTTTGTAAAATTGGCAAATATAATCATAAATTTGCATATGGATAGATATTTTATGATATTATAAAATAATTGCTTATTTTCTTTATTGTGATAATGGCCTTTGGGTAAGTAGGAATATTACTTTATTTTTAGGAGATACATAATGAAGTATTTGAGGGAGAAATATTATAATGTCTGCAATTGCTTTCAAATGGTTCAGTAACGTGTGTGTGTGTGTGTGTGTGTGTGTGTGTGTCTGTGTGTGTCTTTGTGTGTCTGTGTGTGTGTGTATGTGTGCGCAGATCCTGGGTTGGCAAATTATTTTCTGCAAACAGCCAGCTAGTAAATATTTTACACTTTGCAAACCAAAAGACAAAAATCAAAAATATTCTTTAGATAGCTGTATAACGAGTTAAAATGTTATTGCTTAAAAATTTAAAAACCCTTCTTAATTGGGTCTGTGCAAGAACAGGTGATTGGGGCGCTGGCTGGGTAGCTCAGTTGGTCAGAACATCTTCCCAATATGCCAAGTCGAGGGTTTGATCACCACCTGGTTAGGGCATATACAAGAATCAACCAATGAATGCATAAATAAGTGGAACAACAAATCACTGTTTCTCTCTCTCTTTCCTCCAAATAATTTAAAAAAAAAACAAAACAAAACAAAAAAACAGGTGATGGCCCAGATTTGGCCTTGGTGATAGTTTGCCAACTACCAATGTAGACAAATGGATAGACAGACCATCCTCATCCCAGCTCTGTGGAAAATTCACCGAAGTTGCTTTGGATGTTTTCCTTTAATTCTACTGCCCTCTAGTGTGGAGGAAAAAGAATTCTGTACTCCATAAAAAAAAAAAAAAGAGAGAGAAGAGAGAGAGAAAGTGAGTATGTACTATTTGCTTACTTATCTGGATTCAAAGTCTGTTTTACTGCAGAATAAACTTTTGAAAACTCTACCTACCATGATCTTCTTGCTTTACTTTGGATGAAGTAAAATTCCTAATAAAAACGATATTTTTATCAGTCTTCACCTGGAGACTATTATGTTAAGTGAAATAAGCCAATCAGAGAAAGACAAATATCACATAATCTCACTTATATGTGGAATCTAACAAAATAAACTGATGGATAAAATAGGACCAGTGGCATGGAAACATGGAATCTCAGAGAGAAGGGGGGGGGTGGTTAAGAAGAGATTAATCAAAGAACTTTTATGCATATATGCATTGCCCATGGACACAGAAAATAGGGAGATGAAGACCTGGGGGGTGGAGGTGGGTTTTGGGTGGAGGGGAACAATGGGGGGAAGTAAGGGGGACATCTGTAATATTTGCAAAAATAAAGATTTTTTTAATACTTCAAAAATTAGACTGTATTTCACATTACCCTGAAAATAAGCTAGGTGATAAGGCTTGGCTTTCCCAGGACCCTCTCACAAAGGATTCCTCCAGCTGCTCCTTTCCCTACAGTTGAGTACTCAGGTCTTTGGCAACATGTGACAGGTTAGAAAAAGGGGGTTAAAAGAGGAAAAGAAGCAGAAAGTCAAAGGAAAGAGGAAGAGAATAAGACAGGGATGTGTGTGGATGATAGAAAAAAATAATAGACTAAAAAATGGAGTACAGAACAAGAAAAAAAAGTGTAAAAGAAAACCACTCAACGTTAGAATAGGAAGTCCAGGAGTCAAGAAAGAGAAAAACAAGGGGGAATGTCAAGGATCCAAGATAAAAAGAGGAAAGGAAAGAAATGAGAAGGCAATGAGTTGTGCTGTGGTCAGTTGGTTGTTCATTGATTCACCTGAGGAGGAACCACCAGGCCAGGCCCACACACCTTGGGCAGTTTGCTCAACCCTTCCAGTCCCCACATCCCACCCCACCCACACAGCCACTGCTCCCCACCCTATTGTGTTCTTTCCCTGGTGCTCACAGCCTCCTTTTTCACAGGATAATTGGCTTATTCGTTATACAAAAATGTAAGCTCCAAGAGGGCAGAGAATTTTGCTTTTTTCCCCGTTTTGTGCACTGGTGTATCCCAAATGTCCAGAGCAATATCTTGCACATATATGACATGCATTTAATAAATATTTATTTAATAAATGAAGAAATGGTGAGGGCACCTGTAGAAATGGACCAGAAGATGTATTTGCAATGTTTGTTTTGCTGTGTGTGAGGGTCACCGAAGAAGGATCACATGAGGCCAAAAGGGGTAAAGTATTATAAATTTACTAGAGGCCCAGTGCATGAAATTCATGCACGGGGGTAGGGGGATCCCCTCACCCCGACCTGTACCCTCTCGCAATCCGGGACCTCTTGGGGGATGTCCGACTGGCAGTCAGACATCCCTCTCGCAATCCAGGACCACTAGCTCCTAACCACTCGCCTGCCTGCCTGCTTGATTGCCCCTAACCACTATGCATACCTGCCTGATCACCCCTAACCACTCACCTGCCTGCCTGATCACCCCAAACTGCTTGCCTGCCTGCCTGATCACCCCTAACAACTCTGACTGCCTATTTGATCACCCCTAACCACTCGCCTGCCTGCCTGATTGCCCCTAACCACTCTGCCTGCCTGCCCGATGGCCCTTAACTGCTTGCCTGCCTGCCTGATCGCCCCTAACCGCCTCTGCCTTGGCCCCTGCCACTGCAGCTTTGTCCAGAAGGATGTCCGGAATGATGTCCAGAAAGTCGTTTGGCTGTCCAGTCTAATTAGCATATTATGCTTTTATTATTATAGATTATTACATCTGCTAGCAGAAGGACTGAGACCAAAATGGCATCAGTGGGGCAGAGTTGGAGGAGTGGGATATTTATGTGTCTTGTAAGGGTCAGCCAAGGTAACCAGGTGCAGGTGGAGGCCAGGTGGAGGCGGTCCACTGGAAACTAGGTGAGGCAGTTTAGTGGAAGCCAAAATACAGGACAATTGCCAGAAGGGGCAAGAGCCCCAAGCAGAGCATAACGGAGCCTAACACTGTGTGATTATGATACCTTTTCTCCTGTGCACAGCACATTTTCATTTGCAGGCTGCCACCCAGTTTTTAACATATATTTCTGACTATAGACTGAATCTTGTGTCTCCCCAAAATTCATCCATTGAAACAAATACCCAATGAGATAGTATTAGGAGACGGGGCCTTTGGGAGGTGCTTAGGTCATGAGGTGGAGTTCTGAAAATGAGATTAATGCCCTTATAAAAGAGACACCTCAGACAGAGACCCCTTGCGTATTCCACAATGTGAGGACACAATGACAGAGGGCCCTCACCTGACCATACTGGCATCCTGATCTCAGACTTCCAGCCTCAAGAACTGTAAGAAATACATTTCCATTGTTTATAAGCAATCCAGCCTATGGCATTTTGTTATAGCAGCCCAATTGGCCTAAGACACTTCCCTTCTGAGGAGACAAGCACTTCTTAGAAATCACTGGTTATAGTTCCACTCAAGTCAACATTGCTTCTGAAAATCAGATTCTGAAATCAGAAGCAAAGATATCGATACGAACCATGTAATTCTACAATCAAATCACTTTTTAGAAACCACAAATCAAATTACAGAACATATAGATCCTCACTTCAGGCTAAATCATGGAAAAAAAGTTCTAGAGCCAAATAAAGCAAGTTATAAAAGGTTGTTTTCCTTTCTTTCTATTGCCTTTTCTGTTTTCCATCTCAAATGTGTTCCACTCAACCTTCAACATTACTCACCAGATATTTTACAATGAATATCCAATGACAGTGTAAAATACTTCAAATAATACAAAGGCAGCAAAACAAAAATGCCCAAATTTTAACATGAACTCACCTCCATGATTACATTTCCAAAGACAGGCTGAAATCCTTTGACCTTGGTCAATTAACGTAGGAAGACATTAAGATTTAACATTTTCTCCTCAGATTTGCTGTATCAGAGGAATCTTCTTCTCAAGTACATAATCCTGAAAGCAGAGAGACAGTGGATTGTGGATCCAGTAGAACAAAAAGAACTTTTAGGAACAAGCCAGAGGTTTGAGGCACCATCAACAAGCAATGCTTCCAATGGAGGAGCCATTAAAATGGTGCCCAGTGACTGACAAGCACTCCTTCTTGAATGCTATAACTCTGCTTCTCACCTAAGTAAAATAATTTATTCTACATTTTCCACTCCCCAGCTCTGTGCTCAGGAAGATGCTAGGACTGTCTATGCATCTTCAGGCCATTCCCAGCACTATTGGTGCAACAGGTACCAGCTGCCACATTGAGGCTCTAAAGTTAAAGAACAATCAGTTAAGGAGAACCATGATGGTGGTGTAGTCAAATGCCTGAACTCACTGCCTCCCACAACCACACCAAAGTTATAACTAAAATACAGAACAACCATCATACAGAACAACCATCATCCAGAACTGGCTGAATGGAAGTCCTATAGCTAGAGAAGTAAAGAAGAAAGCGCACTGAGACTGGGAGGAGAGGCAGGGGCACGGAATGGGAGGGAGATTTTTTAATTGGGAGGGATATTGCCTCTGCAGAGAGCATCCGGAAGAGCAAGTGGTCCCAGCCCCACACCAGACGCCCAGCCCAGGGTCCCAGAGCAGGGGAAAGAAGTCCCTATGGGCAATAAGAACTACAGGCTGTGCCGAAACCGGTTTGGCTCAGTGGATAGAGCGTCGGCCTGTGGACTGAAGGGTCCCAGGTTCGATTCCGGTCAAGGGCATGTACCTTGGTTGCGGGCACATCCCCAGTAGGGGGTGTGCAAGAGGCAGCTAATCGATGTTTCTGACTCTCTATCCCTCTCTCTTCCTCTCTGTAAAAGATCAATAAAATATATTTAAAAATAATAATAATAATAATAAAATAAAAATAAAAAAGAACTACAGGCTGTAAAAACCAGTGTGGATTGGGGCTCAGTGACACCAAGGCTGCTGGAGACCCAGGTGCTTCTCTTAAAAGGCCAGCACACAAATTGAATTTACAAGGTCCTTCTTCCTTTGAGCTCTAGCACCAGAGAGAGGCTCTGGGAGACCCAGACACATGCAAGGAGAAACTGGACTGTCTGGCATTGGGACAAGAACTCGGAGGCACTTGTAGCAGTCATTGTTCCCATGCTGGGACCTCCCCTGTTGCAGGGCTGACTGGAAGCCATTTCTGTTTGCTCCACCCCGGGTGATTCCCTGAGACCCTGCCCCGCCCAATTTACAACCCTACCCAAGCTGTGAGCAGCAGCTTTTGCATATGAATGGCCTGTCCTTTCTCAGGCTAAAACCTGTCAAACAAGCTGCAGCTGGGTCAGGGAGCCCCGAACCTATCAATAAAAAGCCCAAGACCCAGCACTAGCACCAGCTTGCCTTACTTCACAGCTGGGCCTCTTCTGGGCGCTTCCAAACATGATACAAAGAGGAGGAATCTGAAGATCTCTCTGAAGCTCCTGCTGGGTGGCTTGAGGCAGTGGCTGACTTTGCACCTCCAGTGTTTCCAGTGGTCAATGTCAGACCATATCATATTACAACTCTACACATCCATAAGCGACACACTCAAGGTGCAGATTCAGTGAGCACCAAAGCCCCAATGAAACAAGTCCTGCTCCATAAGGGTGTCTCCTACACAGCAGCCCTCCCACTATAGGCTCAGATGGTCCCCTCAGCCAATGGCCTGAGTAACACCAACAGCAATCAAGGCTCAACTACAACAGTAACACCAACAGCAATCAAGGCTCAACTACAACAAGACTGTGCACACAGCCCAAAAAGGGGTGCACCTAGAGTAGCGGTTGCCAACTGGTGGTCCGCAGACCCACTGATGGTCCATGAGGTCTGAAAGGTTCACGACTGCTGACCTAGAGTGTCAACCTCAGGTGATTGGGGAGGCTGAGCCATTGGGCCCTATAGAACACCTACTACACAAGGCCACTCTATCAACTCAAGGAGATTTAGCAGCTCTACCCAATACATAGAAACAAACACAGGGAAGCAGCCAAAATTCAGAGACAAAGAAACATGTCACAAATGAAAGAAATGGAAGAAAGCAAACTACTGAATATAGAGTTCAAAATCACAGTTATAAGGTTACTCAAGAATCTTCTAGAAACCTCTAAGGGTCTTAGTGAGACTTTCAAGGATCTTAGTGAGAATGCCAAAAAAAATGGAAAAGGACCAGACAGAAATTAAGCATACACTGACTGAAATAAAGAATAATATACAGAGATTCAACAGTAGACTATAGGATCCCAAGAATCAAATCAATGATTTGAAATATGAGGAAGCAAAAAACACCCAACAGAAGAGCAAAAAGAAAAAGAATCCAAAAATATCAAGATAGTGTAAGGAGCCTCTGGAACAACTTCAAGCGTACCAACATCCAAATTATGGGGGTGCCAAAAGAAGAGAGAGCACAATATTGAAAACCTATTTGAAGAAATAATAACAGGGAACTTCTCCTACATGGTGAAAGAAATAGACTTATAAGTCCAGGAAGCACAGAGAACTCCAAACAAGAGGAACCCAAAGAGGACCACACCTAAGACATATTATGATTAAAATGCCAAGGGCAAAAGACAAAGAGAGAATCTTAAAAGCAGTTAGTTACCTACAAGGGAGTACCCATACGACTGTCAGCTGATTTCTCAACAGAAACTATGTAGGCCAGAAGGGAGTGGCAAGAAATCTTCAAAGTGATGAATAGCAAGAACCTACAACCAAGATTACTCTACCCAGCAAAGCTATCATTTAGAATTGAAGGTCAGATAAAGAGTTTCACAGACAAGAAAAAGTTAAAGGAGTTCATCGCCACCAAACCAGTATTATATGAAATGCTTAAGGGTATTCTTTAAGAAGAGGAAGAAGAAAAAGATAAAGATAAAAAATATGAACAACAAAGTGGCAACAAATACATATCTATCAACAATTGAATCTAAAAATCAAACGAATAAAAAATCTGATGAACAAAATAAACTGGTGAATGGAATAGAATCAGGGGCATGGAAATGGAACAGACTAACGATTCTCAGAGGGATAGGGGTGCTGCGGGGGGCAGGAAGAGATTAGACAAAGATCTTATATGCATGTATGCATTACCTATGGACACAGACAATAGGGTGGTAAGGGCCTGGGGTGGGGCAGGAACTGGGTGGAGGGGGACTATAGGGAGGGAAAGAGGTACACCTGTAATAATCTCAACAATAAAGACTTTTAAAATTAAATAAATAAAACACTGTGCTAACCAAACACTGAATCTGGAGGTTTGATCCAGTCCAGAGGCCACCAGTTTCAGCCTTCTGCCATCACCACCCTTGGAGATTATTTGGTTTCAGTGACCATTCATATGTTTGACACACGATTCTCTCTCTTACTGACTCTCTCTCTCTCTCCACACTTCCACACAAAGAACAATGAGCAGTTGAAGTATTTGCTGACAGCGAAGTATAGGGAGATGGGCAGTGGAAGAAAGTAGTTATAAATCCCAACTACAGCCATGTGGCCAGTTGCAGAAATGAGAACTGTAATAATTATAAGTATTTTTTTCTTACTTTGTTATGGGTGTGTTTATATATGGATAGTAATCAAATATTTTTTTTCTTTTCTCTCTTATTCCTTTAACACCTAACTTATCACAGCATTGAAATCATAGGACATCAATGAGAAGAGTAAACTTCATCCAGGACTTCACATTCTCTTGTGGGAAACTGGTTAGCATGTTTCAGTTGTATGTGGGGAGAAGTTGTATGATATTAGTATGCCTTTTATTTTCTTTATTTGGAGATTAAGTATAGTTTAAGATGTATCTGGTGCTAAGTTAACAAGGGGTGGGCTATGATGGTCTTTTTGATATGCCAACTTGGCTAGGCTACAGTCCCCAGTTAACCAAACATGAATCTAGGTGAAGGTATTTTGCAGATGTGATTAAAAGCCACCAAATTTTAGGTAATGTGGATGCGACTCGTTCAGATTAAAAGTCTATAAAGGAGGAAGGGGAGGAAGAAGGTGGAGGAGGAGGAGGAGGAGGAGGAAGAGAGGAAGGAGAAGAAGAAGGGAGAAGGAGGAGGATGAGAAGGAGGAGGAGGAGGAGGAAGAGAGGAAGGAGAAGAAGAAGGGAGAAGGAGGAGGATGAGAAGGAGGAGGAGGAGGGGGAGGAGGAGGAGGAGGAAAAGGAGGAGGAGGAGGAGGAGGAAAAGGAGGAGGAGGAGGAGGAGAAGAAGAAGAAGAAGAACAACAACAACAACAACAACAACTAGTAGTAGTAGAGGTAGTAGTAGTAGAGGAGACGAGAAGGAACGAAAGGGAAGGGAAGGAAAGGAAAACCAGCCTAACAAGAAAAAACAACAACCATGCAATAGCACATCGAATCAGTGAGAGAAATCTAAATGAAGAGTAACTCAAAACAGTGGCTTAGAACTCTAACTTATACCAGTATAGCGTTTTCAACCAAAAACAAGAATTTCTGTAGAAATGACAGGGCAAAGGAAAGCAGTTTTAGGCTCCCAAGGATTTCAAACTGTGGGAAGGTAAATCTGAGAGGAAACTAATGAAGTAAGGTTTGCTTGCAGATTCCTCTAGTGTCTCTGGGTTAGTAAGACTCTATTTCCAGTAAAAGGAAAAGTTATACTATGCTTTTAGGAAAAAAAAAAGGGGGGGAGCTTTTCCTGCATTTTCTGCTTCTTGTTTTCAAAACAATTTTTTTCTGTCAAAGAGGCATAATTTGGAGTAATATATTCTGCTTTCCTTCACAGAAGAAGGGGTAGCAAAGAAAGGATTGAGGATAAGGGTTTCACTCCCCACAAATTGAATACATTTTCTTTATATAAAATTCACGTCCCTCTTTCTTTGTTTTTCACTGTAGCCAAACTGATGAACATTTGCTATCACCAATCCAGGAACTTGCATGGGAGGAACATTTGAGTATTCCTTTGAAGTCTTTTTTTTGCTCTAAAATTTCATGCTGCTAATACTGTTGCTTCTGTTTCCACCACTTCTCCCAGAATCCCAGCAATTTAAAAGCTAATAGAAGACTGGAGTGAATGCTTTGTGCAGATAAAGACTTGACAAATTAAAAAAAAAAAAAAAGGCCTTTTCTCCTGTGCCAGGTTATCCAGGAACTCATCTGACCTGAAGTTCCATCTATTTACCTGAATCCAGGGTCTGCCTGGACTGTGACATTCCTATGTGGATGGAAAAAAAAAAAATACCAGGAGTGACACAGCCCAGGAACACACTGCACCAATAATAATTTTGCAACAAGCTACCCAGATTGTTTTTACTTCATGAGTCTGCCTGCAAATTCAGGTTTCTCTGGTTCATCTCCTTTGTGTTAGTATTTATTTATTAAAGTGAAATGATCACATCTTCATTTTTTTTCATGCCAGGATTAAAGCTCAAAGTTACATTGAATTGTCTTCACTTCATGTTGTTCTCCAGGTATCTGGGTTCATCAGAACTCATATATTTCTCTGAGACTCGTTAGCTCACTCTCTCTACCATGCTCCCAAGCAGCGGGAAAAAGAGAACTCTGTGTCCCCACCCCCACATAAAAAGCCATTTTCTCTTTGCAAGCAACTGCTGTATTTTTCAGCTGGCATGTCCTAGATTATTCTAAAAAGAGCAGCAGCATGAGAAATATAAGAACAGATCATTCAAAGACTCCCTGACAATGCACAGCTCACAATTACAAATGCAGGGGTAGGCGGAACATCTGTATTCTGAGTCATTCCAATTTTCTAGAAAGAAGGTCCTTAACCCTCCTTCTGCATAAGCTTTTGTGGTCTATAAGCAGGCTCCAGAACTGGTTCACTGTGTGCTGTCATTTTATTTTATTTTTTTAATCCTCACCTGAGGCTATTTTCCATTGATTTTTGGAGGGAGGGGGAGAGACAGAGAAAAGTAACATCAATGTGAGAAAGACACATCATCGATTGGTTGCCTTCCACAGGTGCCCCGATCAGGGTTGGGAACCACGCCTGTAACTGAGGTACGTGCCCTTGCCCAGAATTGAACCTGGGACCCTTCAGTCCGCAGGCCAACACTCTATCCAGTGAGCCAAACCAGCTAGGGCAGGTGTGCTCTATCTTGAGACTGCAACAGACTCCCTCCCTACTCTCACACAGGCTCAATGTATTTTGAAGTCATCTTAAATATTGATTGCCTGCAACCAAGAGTTTTAAAGTACATATTTGAGTAATGAATAATGTCTATGCAAAAGCAACGTGTGTGTGTGTGTGTGTGTGTGTGTGTGTGTGTGTGTGTGTGTGTGTGTATTTGGGGGAGAAAGAAGTAAATAACCTTTAAAATCCCATATTGGTTTATGACCTTGGTTCTCTCAGGCCTGGAATAATACAAATTTAAGAGATATTCCCTTTTGTGGGAAAAGATCCTAGGAAAAAGTGAAAAGGGAAGTAGACATTTTTTCTAGAAAACAGTAAAAACAGCTATTCCAAAAGAGAGCTGGCTGATTAATGAGTAACAAAAAGATGCTGACAAAAGAACAGCAAGACATTGACGAGTAAAATCAAGAGCTCACAGCAGTTAAGTCAGAGCCAAGTTCACCAAAGTGTTTTTAGGAGTTACTGTTTCTTCTTGTGTAACTCCAATTTCACTGTTTATACAGAGACATGTCAACATATCTGTTGACTTAACAAAACACAGATTTTCATTCCTCACCCTCCCCCCCCGTCCCCCGCCCTACCAGCCATGGTACACAGTCTGACATTTAGGCTCATGGGCTTCGGTGTAGAGTCAGAGGTTCAGATCCTGCTCTTTATAGCTGTGTGTCTCAGGACAAGCTTCTTACCCTTAGTCCCAGTTTCTGCACCTATATGATGGGGATGGTATGTCTGTCCATCTGTGTCAAAGGGCAGTTGTAAGTAATGATGAAATGATGCAGGTAACCACCACACAATAGCTCTTGGCACACAAAACGAGCTCAGTGACTGCTGGTGTGGAGTGGGATGGCAGACTCACACTTAGGAACACCTGGTACAGAAACCAAAGCTCTCAGGGTCTGGACACTAAAACCTCAAACTCTAAAGTGACAACGTCATGTGAAATCTGTACAAGATTGCTTTGAGTGGAGAAATACAACAAAGCCTGAAAAGAACCAAGGATGGCAGAAATACCCACTTTGAAAACTTAAGACACACTTAACTGCTTGTGAAAGAAAGATGACATATTAAGGTCAGGACTCCTTGAACTGATCCTACCTGGTAATTCCAGAAATTCAAATGCCCTGCCCTGAATCTGATTTTGTCCAAGTGTCCTCAGAGGAACTCTTGAGAATGGTGTAATTGCTTCTGTTATTTTGCCTAAGGGTAGAAATGGGGAGAGAAGGGAGTGTCTGGCAAGTAATTTTAGGACGGACGTATGCTAGGACTGCAGTAGGAGAAATGCATCTCAGAGTACAGAAAGCATTTCATTATTCACACTTCCTCTCACCCTCCCTTCCACCAATCTCTCTCAAAAATGGCATGGGCCAGGGCACTGGACATCCTTCAAACCTGACCAGAAATTATCTCCCTCTAAGATAAGATAATGAAACTGTATCCTTTTATTATTACTTACTTTAGTAACTGGCACTAGAATTCTTCTTGCACAAGATTTATCCTTATGGGGAAAAGACCTGCGTAAGGACCACTTGGGAAAGGGGAATACCTGTGGGGTCATGGATGTTGGCTGGCACCATGGATTCTACAAAATCACCCAGCGTAGAATGAGTTGCCTGCGACAGTCCTGAAGAAGAAGAGGAAGAGGAGTCAGGAGGGAGAAAGAGAGAAGAAAGAAGAGCACATGAAATGATGGGTGGCTGTGTTGTGATGGAGGAGACAACTCCTCAACTTCTCACCAAAACCCCTAAACTCATGAAGCTTAGAAGTGGGTTGCAAGTATGTGTGGGGTTTGTGTCTGAGTTGGCAGGTTACCCAACAGAGGATATACATGCAGACCAAGGAGCTAGAGAGCAATGCAATCAAACATACATCTACTAAAGGCTCCAAATATCATAAGCAGATACAGAAAGGTGAAAATAAAACCTAGTGAAGATGCTAAGGATGAAAGTGGCCTGCTGAGCATAGGAAACTGCCTGGGCTCAGGCATGCATGCAACCACACACACCAACACTCATTATCAATGTTGGTTGAACTCCTACAATGTGTCAGGCACTGTACTAGGCTGTGAAACACCATGGTGAGCAAAGCCAGAGTGTGGAAGAGACAGACATTGATCAAGTAAGTGCACAAACATTTGTAAAGTTGCAATTGTGAGGAGTGCTATGAAGCAGGAGTACATGGCATTATAAGAGACTATAAGAGAGCCCTAGCTGGTCTGGCTCAGTGGATAGAGCATCAGCCCGAGAACCAAAAGTCCCGGGTTCGATTCCGGTCAAGGGCATGTACCTCAAATGCAGGCACCTCCCCAGCCCTGGCCCTGGTCAGGGCTCATACAGGAGGCAACCAATCAATGTATTTCTCTCATTTTCCCTCTCTCTTCCACTCTCCCTAAAAATCAATGGAAAAATATCCTCAGGTGAGGATTAAAAATAATAATAATAATAATGAGGAGGAGGAGGAGGAGGAAGAGAAGGAAAAATATCAGAGAGATTGGCCCAGGCAGAGACCAGAGCTTCCCCAATAAGTGATGCCTGAGCAGAGCACTGAGAGATGAGAAAGGTAAAAAAAAAAAAAAAAAAAACAAGGAGAGAAAAGCAGCCCAGGAAGAATGTGTTTAACAGCCCGGGATGACGGGTTTGAGGACTGAAAGAAGGCAAAGTGTGGCTAAGGCAAAGACAGCCTGGGGAGAATGGGCAACATGAAGGTGGAAGGCAGGGAGGGACCAGGCTCCTCAGAGACTGTGGACCCCAAGATGGAGTCAGTCTTTATCTCAACAGCAGTGGGAAGTCATTGAAGGGAGACTGACAGGAACCCCCACCCCGCCAGAAGCCTGAAAATGGTAAATGAGACCCCTGTTTACACTTTATCCCCACTTTTCTAGGCATCTCCATTGACTATCCATCTGGCTTAGCCTGAGTAACTGAGCCCAAAATCAGGGGGGAAAAAACCCACAACAAACCAACATTTAATAAACACTGTTAACTCAGTTATTTTATTTAAATAATCAGTATTTTTAAATGAATTTTCCATCAGCATACAAGAAAAACAACACCACCACCAATTCAGACCCACCATTGAAACACAAATGCCCAGTGTATACTAGTAAATTTATATTAATTCAGTATTTAATCTTTAGTTACTTAAAAAAATACTGGATTAGGAGTCAAATAGCCTGAGATGTAATTCTGACTCAGCCACTTGCTAGTCACGTGATCTTGGATAAGTCTCCAAACTTTAGTCTCATGTATAAAAAGGGATAACAACTTTTGCCCAACAGATCCTACAGAATTAATGTGAGAGCCTTGTCCAGCTGGCCTGGTTCTTTGGTTGAGCATCAACCTATGAACCTGGAGGTTACTGTTCGATTCCAGGTCCGGGCACATGCCCGGGTTGCAGGGCTCAATCCCCAGTGTGGGAGATTGAGGAGGCAGCCAGTCAATGATTCTCTCTCATCATTGATGTTTCTATCTCTCTTTCCCCCTCCTTTCTTCTCTGAAATAAACAAAAATATATTTTTTAAAAATAAAGTGAGAAAAAAAATAAAGTGAGAACCTTTTATAAGAGCAAAACAGCAAATAAAGATATTATTATTAACTTTCCTCTAAATTGCAGAGGAAAATACACAACATATTCCATTCAGGTAATGTTTCTTTTAACGTCACATATCTGTTTTGCAATATTGTTACAAAATAATGCTTTATCTTGAAAGTCACTGCCCTCTAATCCATTATAAAACTACTTCTTGTGTACATGAAACCACCCAGAGGGAGACTCTTTGAAAAAGATTTTTTTGTTTCATTTATTTTAGCACAGATAAAAGATTCAGTTCAAGTATTATCACCAAAGTTTTATATTTACTTTTTAAAGAAAAAGGATATATGAAATATGCTCAATTCATAAAAAGAGAAGATAATGTTAAAACAATATGAGGTGCTATTTTTCACCCATCACATTAGCAAAATGTAAACTCCTGTAGAAACAATCTGTTGGACAGATTTTTGGAAAACAAACATTCTCATTCACTACTGGTGGGGACAAAATGGAGAGGAATTGGGCTATATCGAGCAAAACTACATGTGCATTTCCCCTTTGGCCTAGAAATCCCACTTGTAGGAATTTACCCTAAAAATACACCTCTGACAATACAAGAAAGCACAGGAATAGGGTTATTCATTGCACCATTATTTATAATTGCAAATACTGAAACATTCCAAAGGCCCATACATAGGAGTTTGGTTGAATAAATTATGGTACATTTACTTAATGGAGTACTAAACAGCTGGAAAACTAAAAAACAAAAAACATTTCCATGAAATGACAAATTGATTTCCAGAATATATTATTAAGTGGGGAAAAACAAGATACTAAAGATTATATGTAGCATGCTAGATTTTGTATATATTTACATAACTGTATAAAATATATACTCATTTATTTTTACAAAACACAGAAAAGATAAACATAAAGCAAATTAATCTGGTTACCTAAGGGGGTTGGGGAAATGGAATAGAAGAGATAGAAAGGGGAACTGTTTGAATATAATGTTCTATATAGCTTTGGATTTTGAACCATGTTAGTATTTTACATATTCAAAAAATTAAATTAAATCAGTAAGATTGGGGGTAGGGGTGGAAAGACGTACAATTGCAAAGAAAAAGAATCCAAAAAACCTTTTGAACATAAAGTATTCTGACTATACACTTTTGGTGGGATATATACTAAGGACAAAAAATATCTTGAACTTTACTTGGTAGGTTTGTTTTGAGTAGTAATGTGGGAAGGCAATTCTGAAACTGCTTTGTGTATATTGCAGGATTGAGCAAATGAGTAGATATACTGATGTTTTGAGGAAGCAGAGAGTTCATTGTGGCAGAACAAAGACACAAATATGGAATGGTGCAAGAAGAGGAAGAATCCTCTCCTACTGAACTGGGTATCAGTTAGAGCTATCATGAATTAGTGGTTTTTAAAACATGTTTCCTAGTTCTGTCCATTGAGAGAACCTAAAAGCAATTTTAGCCTAGAACAATGAGTACACATGGAACCCAGGTTTCACTTTCCAAACAGTATTGGGAAAATGCCTATTTTAAGGTAAACCTGGGATATCTTGTGCCAGAAATTAGGGAAGCACTCAAAACTGAGGAAGATATAAGAACCAGTTTAAGGGGCTGCCACTTGCCAAATTTGGAACAATTGGGGCATCAAAATAGATACTGACTGGAATGGATTATAACACACTTAATAAAATAGAATCCATGAGCTCACATTGGCCTTAAAGAGAAACTGTAAAGAAAATGGGAGACCCATGCCCAGCTCAAATCGGGACCAAGGTAACAGACAGAGACTTGGCCGACAGCATCTGCCCTCTCACTGCAACAAGACTTGTTTGAGTTGTCTTGTACCCATGGTGTGGGGAAGTGGGTTTTTGATATCTAAATCCAGCCTAGCACCAGGAATGCTCAGGGCCTACTCAAGAAGGCAAATAATCCTTTCCACTAATATTTACAGAGTAAAATAAGATTGTTGTTAGAGTATTAAATTTGAAAGTAAAATAGTAGTCAAGTTTACAGAGTAATTTAAATTGGCTAATTGAAATAAGCAAATAGTCTAGAAAAATTGATTGTACTGAACAAAAAGCTGTTCCTAAAGTATTAACAAAAATTTTTATTGGTAGTTCATCTCATGGTAAAATTGCATAACATGTAATGAACCTAAAGCAGACATATTTCAGCGCAAAAAATTAAAATTTAAAAGCTATCAAGACTACATTATAAAATTTCCAAAAGCCTCCTAATACTTAAATAAAAAAAAGGGGGGGGGGGATAGTAGAAGAATATCATGTAAGGAAAAATATCCTGTAAGTAAATTACATGTAGAAAATTTTTACTTTATAAAATTAACTTTCATTTGTAATGCTAACAGCAAGACATCCATGAAAAACACACATGATGAGGGAGAAACCAAGATGGCGGCATAGGTGAAACACCTAACCTGCAGCCGGGCACAACAATTTCAAAGGCACAACTAGAGGTCAGAACGGACATCGTCCAGAACCACAGGAGAGCTGGCGGACTGAAATGCCCACAGATGGGGGGAAGGAGAAGGCCACGGGGACAATCGGGGGAGCCGTAAAAGCCTGAGGTATGGAGAAATTGGCGGAGACACGAGCACGCGCGCCTGCGGGGAGGATGGAGCCGGAGAGGAAGGGGCGGCTGACGGCCTGGCCGGCGTTCACTGGCAGGAAGGAGATAAAGGCTCCGGAGTGCGCTAAGCGCCGGCTCCGACTGCACTGAGCGCCAGTTCCGGGCGAAACCCTGGGAAGCCAGGCGCAGGCTGGGGGAATGGATCTGGGCTGTGGGGCGCAGGCACAGAGGAGCGGGGGAAGGCAGAGCTCCAGAGGCGCGCACGGGAAGGGGCGCAAAGGACGGACTGTTGCCTGCGCCACTGAACTGCCCTAGCGGGAAGGAGACATAAGCTCAGGACCGTGCTGAACCCCAGTTCCGACTGCACTGAACCCCAGTTCCGGGCGAATCCCTGGGAAGCCAGGCGCACACTGGGGGAATGAATTTGGGCTGTGGTGGCGGAGGCACAGAGAAGCGGCGGCTCCAGACGCGCGCACTGGAAGGTGCGCAGAGGACGAACTTTTGCCTGCGCCACTGGGTGGCCCTGCTGGGAAGGAGAAAGGGACGCCAGACTGCACTGTGACCCAGTTCCAACTACACTGAAACCCAGTTCCAGGCGAGAATCTGGGAGTCCAGATTCATTAGGGGAGGGACTGGACTGTTTGGCAGTGGGCGAAACTCCAGGGCGCGTTTCTCTCAGAGGTGTTTGCAAGGAATACAGAGGGACACAGACACAGGAGCCTCATAGGGCGGGGCTGACAGGAAGCCAAGGTTGTAGGCTCCACCCTGTAGCTCCGCCCCAGCCAAGCTGAGCAGAAGCTTTTTCCTGCTGAGTGCCTCAGGTAGTGGCTGACCCACACTGCATTGGAGACCCAGAAACGAGGGCATCTAGTGGTTGGTGGGAGATGACACCAGATTTCAATCACTTGCATAAGGGAGGCATTCTAGAGGCAGACTCAGTGAGCGCCAAGGCATTGCTGCATCAAGACCCGGCCCACAAACATGTCTCCTGCACAGCAACTCTTCCTATATGGACAAAGAGGGTCCTCACGGCCAATTGGCCTGGAGGACAATTTCTCCCAGTGACACCAACAACAATCAAGACTTAACTGTACAAAGGTGGACCAAGATGGAGACATAGGGCGGCAGCCTGATCGTTGCCTACCACAACAATATTGAGACTACGACGGGAGAGCAGAGCAGACACCAGCCAGAAAGACCGGGGGGCTGGCTGAGCAGATGCTCTACAACTAGAATAAAAGAGAGGGGTACGCAGGATGATGCTGATGCCGGTGACCCAAAGTCCACACTTTAAGAACTATGGCTCAGGCGACACAATGGTGGCCAGGAACGTGCTCGGCGCAGTTCCCCCGGCGGTCTCTGGCTGAGGGGATGGCTCCACTCGCTGCCGAGCACGGACAGACGAGCCCCTGGGAGACATGGGGTGGGAGACTCCGTGCTTGCTGACCTCCGAGTCCTTCAAGAATCTCAATGCCCCGAAGTGGCCAGGTGCGCACGCTCAGCGACTGGCCACCGATGCAGACCCAAGGGCCTACGCAGCGACACCGGACCAGCCCACCGCCGGGTACCGGGCACACCGGAGCCTTGCCGAGCCCGCCGCCCAACGAGTTCTGCGGCAGCCGCCCTGGAGCTCTGAGAAAATGACCGAAGGAATTGCTGAGAGGGAATTGACCAACAGGAATTGGGATCAAGAAGACGAAACCCCGCTGAGACCCGAGTCCAGGCGAGCCTGCGAGCCTCTGGGCTCAGATGTGGTCACACGCCTCTGGGTCTAGGTGAGGCCTCACGCCCCTGGGTTTGGGTGAGGCCACGCGCCCCTGGGTCCAGGTGAAGCTGGATTCCGGATTCGGGTGAGGCCATGTGCCCCTGGGTCCGGGCGAATCTGAACCCTGGGTCCGGGTGAAGCCGTGGGCCCCTGGATCCGGGTAAGGCTGGGTCCCGAGTACGGGTGAGGCCGTGAGCCCCTGGATCCGGGTGAGACCACGCGACCAGGGGTCTGAGAGAGGTAACGCGCCCCTGGGTCCGGGTGGCTTCGTGCACCTAGGTCCAGGTGAGGCCACGTGCCCCTGGGTCTGAGAGAGGCCACGCACCCCTAGGTCCGGGCGAGACCATGTGTCCCTGGATCCGGGTGGGGCCTCGTGCACCTAGGTCCGGGTGGGGCCGCGTGCCCCTGGGTCTGGGGGAGGCCAGGCGTCCCTGGGTCCGGGTGAGACCGTGTGTCCCTGGATCCGGGTGAGGCCTCGTGCGCCTAGGCCCGGGTGAGGCCACGTGCCCCTGGGTCTGGGGGAGGCCAGGTGTCCCTGGGTCCGGGTGAGACCGTGTGTCCCTGGATCCGGGTGAGGCCTCGTGCACCTAGGCCCGGGTGAGGCCACGTGCCCCTGGGTCTGGGGGAGGCCAAGCGTCCCTGGGTCCGGGTGAGACTGTGTGTCCCTGGATCCGGGTGAGACCTCGTGCACCTAGGCATGGGTGAGGTCACGTGCCCCGGGGTCTGAGAGGCCAAGCGTCCCTGGGTCCGGGTGAGACCATGTGTCCCTGGATCCGGGTGAGGCCGCGTGCACCTAGGCCCGGGTGAGCCCAAGTGGCCCTGGGTCTGGGAGAGGCCAAGCGTCCCTGGGTCCGGGTGAGACCATGTGTCCCAGGATCCGGGTGAGGCCTCGTGCACCTAGGCCCGGGTGAGCCCAAGTGGCCCTGGGTCTGGGAGAGGCCAAGCGTCCCTCGGTCCGGGTGAGACCATGTGTCCCTGGATTCGGGTGAGGCCTCGTGCACCTAGGCCCGGGTGAGCCCAAGTGGCCCTGGGTCTGGGAGAGGCCAAGCGTCCCTGGGTCCGGGTGAGACCATGTGTCCCTGGATCCGGGTGAGGCCACGTGCACCTAGGCCCGGGTGAGCCCAAGTGGCCCTGGTTCTGGGAGAGGCCAAGCGTCCCTGGGTCCGGGTGCGACCATGTGTCCCTGGATCCGGATGAGGCCTCGTGCACCTAGGCCCGGGTGAGCCCAAGTGGCCCTGGGTCTGGGAGAGGCCAAGCGTCCCTGGGTCCGGGTGAGACCATGTGTCCCTGGATCCGGGTGAGGCCGCGTGCACCTAGGCCCGGGTGAGCCCAAGTGGCCCTGGGTCTGGGAGAGGCCAAGCGTCCCTGGGTCCGGGTGAGACCATGTGTCCCTGGATCCGGATGAGGCCGCGTGCACCTAGGCCCGGGTGAGCCCAAGTGGCCCTGGGTCTGGGAGAGGCCAAGCGTCCCTGGGTCCGGGTGCGACCATGTGTCCCTGGATCCGGATGAGGCCTCGTGCACCTAGGCCCGGGTGAGCCCAAGTGGCCCTGGGTCTGGGAGAGGCCAAGCGTCCCTCGGTCCGGGTGAGACCATGTGTCCCTGGATCCGGGTGAGGCCTCGTGCACCTAGGCCCGGGTGAGCCCAAGTGGCCCTGGGTCTGGGAGAGGCCAAGCGTTCCTGGGTCCGGGTGAGACCATGTGTCCCTGGATCCGGGTGAGGCCGCGTGCACCTAGGCCCGGGTGAGCCCAAGTGGCCCTGGGTCTGGGAGAGGCCAAGCGTCCCTGGGTCCGGGGGCGACCATGTGTCCCTGGATCCGGATGAGGCCTCGTGCACCTAGGCCCGGGTGAGCCCAAGTGGCCCTGGGTCTGGGAGAGGCCAAGCGTCCCTGGGTCCGGGTGAGACCATGTGTCCCTGGATCCGGGTGAGGCCTCGTACACCTAGGCCCGGGTGAGCCCAAGTGGCCCTGGGTCTGGGAGAGGCCAAGCGTCCCTGGGTCCGGGTGCGACCATGTGTCCCTGGATCCGGGTGAGGCCTCGTGCACCTAGGCCCGGGTGAGCCCAAGTGGCCCTGGGTCTGGGAGAGGCCAAGTGTCCCTGGGTCCGGGTGAGACCATGTGTCCCTGGATCCGGGTGAGGCCGCGTGCACCTAGGCCCGGGTGAGCCCAAGTGGCCCTGGGTCTGGGAGAGGCCAAGCGTCCCTGTGTCCGGGTGAGACCATGTGTCCCTGGATCCGGGTGAGGCCTCGTACACCTAGGCCCGGGTGAGCCCAATTGGCCCTGGGTCTGGGAGAGGCTAAGCGTCCCTGGGTCCGGGTGCGACCATGTGTCCCTGGATCCGGATGAGGCCTCGTACACCTAGGCCCGGGTGAGCCCAAGTGGCCCTGGGTCTGGGAGAGGCCAAGCGTCCCTCGGTCCGGGTGCGACCATGTGTCCCTGGATCCGGATGAGGCCTCGTGCACCTAGGCCCGGGTGAGGCCACGTGCCCCTGGGTCTGGGAGAGGCCAAGCGTCCCTGGGTACGGGTGAAGCCAGATCCTGGGTCCGGGTGAGGCCGTGCGCCCCTGGATCCATCCGGGTGAGGCTAGGTCCCAGGCCCGGGTGTGACCACGCGTCCCTTGGGTAAGGGTGAGGCCACGTGCCCCTTAGTCTGGGTGACGCCGTGCCCCTGGGTTCGGCCGAGACCAAACCAGAGGGAGTCGGACCTCCATTACCACCATTTGTCCACCATCCAGAGCTGAGGGGTCAGTGCTGACATGTACACATAAGGAACTACTGGACATTGAAATTGGGTCTCAAAAGAACTGTTGATCCAGGGGGAAGCTCACTACAGATTGATTCATTTGCCTGTCAGCATAACTATTATTGCTCGTCTCACATTCAGTTCTTATTAGTATATATCTAGTGACATATGATCTCGCTCATCTAGGGGAAATGATGAACAACATAGACTGAGGAACAAGAACAGAACCAGAAGCAAGGAGGCATCGATCGGACTATCGGGCCTCAGAGGGAGGATAGGGGAGGGTAGGGGGAGAGTGGGGGGGAGGGGGAGAGTTCAACCAAAGGACCTGTATGCATGCATATAAGCCTATCCAACGGTTAAGTTCAACAGGGGATTGGGGCATGCGTGGGGAGAGGGGTGGGATGGGAATGGGGGGATGAGGACAAATATGTGACACCTTAATCAATAAAGAAATTAAAAAAAATAAAATAAATAAAAGGTTACTGGGGTAAAAAAAAAAAAAAAAAACACACATGGTGTCAAAACAAGCCAAAGGAAAATCGTTTGGGCAAAAAATGAAAAAGGATCCCAAGTCAAATTTATAGAAAATATTCCTTTATTAACTTTTGGTCGAGAATATGTATGGATATTTTCAGAAAACAACTCCAAGACCATGTGGATTCCTGCAACAGAGAGGAATTGACAGGACTGCTCCAGCCATGAAGTCAGAAGAGAAACAGTCCAGAGATGGAAGACGCTGACGACGCCTTGCCATACTAGCAGACAGCAGCTGTGCGTCGCTGAAGGTTGCCCAAACCAGAGAGGGTCGGACCTGTATCACCACCATTTGTCCACCATCCAGAACTGAAATATCATTGCTGACATGTACACATAAGGAATTGTTTGACATTGAAATTGGGACTCAAAAGAACTGTTGGCCCAGAAAGAAACTCACTACAGACTGATTCATTTGCCTCTCAGCATAACCATTATTGCTTGTCTCATTTTCGGCTCTTATAAGTGTATTTCTTATATCACATGATCTCACTTATCTAGGGGAAATAATGAACAACATAAACTGATGAACAAAAACAGACCTGGAGAAAGGGAAGCATCGATCAGACTGTCAAACCTCAGAGGGAAAGTAGGGGAGGGTGGGGGAAAGGGGGAGAGATCAACCAAAGGACTTGTATGCATGCCTATAAGCCTAACCAGTGGTCACGGACAACCGGGGGATGGGGGCATATGTGGGGAGGGGTTTGGGATGGGAATAAGGGGATGAGGACAAATATGTGATATCTTAATCAGTAAAGAAATTTAAAAAAAGAAAAAGAAAATGGGAGAAAGTGAAAGTCCTCCTTTATATAAGAATGCCAAATAATAAACACAGGAGGGATGATAAAAATAGAAAATCGCCATTTCACAACTACATAGCAATATTTGATTTCAGGAGTTAATCATTAATGGATGCTAAAACCATTGGGAGAAAGATGGGGGGACAGAATATTCACACAGCCCAAAGTATCACAAGTTATTTATTAATTTCAAATGAAAAAATGAATGTTTATTAATGGAGAAATATGGTAGATATTATCTTAACCAAGTGATCAAACTTATCGTTAAAAAAACATTGCCACCTCATATGTCCTCTGCTGTACTACACTGAGATGTGTGATACAACATCACCTATATAGTATTCCTGCCAAAAAAATGTTTAATGAAGTCGAACCATAGGGAAACAATCAACTGCAAAAGAATGGGCCCAGACTCTTCCAAAATGTCAACATCATGAATGGGGAAAAATTGGCAAGCTGTGCTACATTAAAGAACACTTAAAAAAAAAGCAATATATGAATCTTGCTCAAATCTTCAGTAAAAATAAGTGTTAAATTAAAAAGTATACCATTATTGGGACAATTGCAGAACTGCATGTTAGGAAATAATACTGTGTCATGTCCAAATGTCCTGAGTGTGATAATTACATTTGTAGTTGCGTAGGAAAATATTCTCAGTTTTGAGAGATATACACTAAAGGTTGGGGGGTTTAGCTATCTAGATGTCTGCAACTCTCAAATGGTTCAGCCAAAAAATACACACATGCACAAAGGAAGAAATGTGACAAAATGTTAAAATTGATGAATTATGTAAATAGTACATGGATGTTCATTGTATATTTCTTGAAATTTTTCTGTAGGTTTGATGTTTTTTCCAATACAACATGGGCCGGGGGGAGGAGAAGAGGGAGCTGTTTACCAGTATACAGTCACTGCAAGAAGACAGCACAGACAATCTGACAAGCAGTCAATATAGCTGTTGGGTGGATCCTCACCAAGAGTACAAGCTCCAGCAGAAAGGTTCCGGGAGATACTGCAGATAGCCAATTTGGGCAACATTATTCATTCATTCATTCATTCATTACAGGGTGCCCAATTAAATTTGAATTTCAGATAAACAACAAACAGTTTTTCAGTATGTCTCCCCCTGGGAGGCACCATGGACTGTTCCATACCCAGGGGACAAGGGACAACAGGACAGTTCAAAATTAGAGCCATTTCTATTCCTACTTACTATTTTTATTTCATCAAATTCCACTCTATTTACTTTTATTTTTTTAATCTTTATTTTTGAAAGTATTACAGATGTTCCCTTTCTCCCCCCCATTGACCCCTTGTAGCCTGCACCCCCCATCCCTCCCAGCCCCCCATCCCAAGGACGGTCGGCAATACCTGAGGATATTTTTTATTGTAAGTGAGAAGGATGGGATACAGAATAAAATTTAGGTCCCTTTAGGAAGGACAAAGGTGAGAATGGATAGCAGCCAACAACATCATTCCACATCTATTAGGTTTTATATCAAACTCAAAGCTGTATGCACCCTAACTGACTCAAGGAAGTATTCTAACTCAATTATTTGAGAATTGGGGCGGGGAGGGGGGCGGGGGGAGAGATTGGGGAGAAGAAAGCCATTGTGAGGATGTTGAAAACTTTAGGCAGATAGTGAAAGAGCAAAGAAGGGTAGAACATTTTAAAGTTTCTGAGTTTATTTTTCATATATATATATAAAAGCCAAGCGACCTGAACAACAGAACAACCAGAATGACTGGTCACTATGACACACACTGCAGCAGCCAACTGTCCCATCGGGGCCCTGGTCAGGTCCCCCTAACCACCCTCTGCTCCTCCCCCTGGCCAGTCCCACCCCCAATCGGCCCCCATCAGGGCGGGCCAGCCCCCATTGGGGCAGGCCAGCTGGACCTCACCCGTGCATGAATTGGTGCACCGGGCCTCTAGTCCTATTATAAAATTAGACCTCTGTCAGAGTACTAATACACCATAAGAAGAGAGAGGAATCAAATGTTAATGACAAACTACTGCTGTAGAGCCTAGTTTGTCCTCCTGGATGAAAACCTAACCTGTAATAAACCTAACCAAAGGAACCTCACAGGGTGATCTGATCACAAGTTCCTAACAGAGGAGGTCACAGTAGTTAATCACATCCCAGGCCCATAAAAGGTTTATCTTTGCCTTAAGCAAGACCTGTTCATTGTTTTTATGCATCTAGGTCAGTGATGGGCAACCTTTTGAGCTTGGTGTGTCAAACTTCGCCAAAAAACTGAGCATAACTCGGGTAGTGTGTCACTTTGAGGAAAAAACATTATTTCGCAAATGTTTCATCCTCGGCATGCGGCCGCCTCAGCGGCCACATGTCATCAGAAATGTCTACACATGTCAGTGCTGACTTGCGTGTCATAAGTTCGCCATCACTGATCTAGGTTAACACACTTGAAAAGCCTCTTTTTTAGATCCCTGTGAAGCATAACCACCCTGAAGAGAGAACATAGTCTTATTAACTATCCTGTAATCCAATCATAGAGATTTCCCTGTGTCAGGGACCAAGAGTCGGTCAAAGGATTAACTCTGACCTTCAGTAAGTTACTGTACTAGGCCCACTTCCTCTTGCCTGAGGACAAAGCATTTCTTCTGTAGCCGCCCTTCAACTGCCACACCCTTTATCTATAGTTACGACTTTCGCCGATTATCTAGGTCAGCCCCCACCCCTCCTAGGCATCCACCCTTCTAGAAATCACATATAAGGAACGCTGTAAAAATAAAGTTTTGAGGCTTGATCAGAATCCCTTTTGTCTTGCCTCCATTCTTTGCGTCCCTTGTCTGTCTCTCATTCTCTTAGGTGCGCCGCCTCGGTACCCCCGTTAGAAGACCCCGCAGGTCGGGGAAATCCTCCATGTTCATGTACTAATCTTCTTTACCCTCCCTCCTTAATTCCAAATGTATAAAAGGAACTGCAAACTGTCATTCTGGGGAGCATTTTTCTCCCTCTGAGGAGAACTTGCATCCAGATGTGTCCTCTGCTTGGTTCAAATAAACTGTTACAAAAATGCTCCAAAAGTTTGGATGTTCTTGCATTGACATCCTGCATCTTTCATTCATTCCACAAATATTTCTAGGGAGTCTACCATGAGCCAGGTAATGTTCTAGGTCCTAGAGGATATACTGATAAAATGGGCAAGTCTCTACCCTTGTTGAACTTTTCTTATGGAGTAATACAGGCAAGAAACAAATAATCATGACAAATCCAGACCAAGTGGGGGGAAGGCAGAGGAGAGGGCAGTAGACAGCAATTTAAATGAGTGGTAAGAATTGCTCTCATTGAGAATGTGAGCAAAGGTTTGAAGGAGATGGAGGTGTGACCAATACAGACACCAAAGGGAGGGAAAGCTTTCTAGGCAGAGGAAATAGCCAGTGCAAAGCCCTGGCATGATGAAGGAATTGCAAAAAGGCTAGTATAGCTCGGGTGGAGTGAGTCAGAGGAATAAAGAGTGCGATCAGAAATAAAAGGAGGGGCTTTGTAGCCATTTTAAGGACTTTGGCTTTTACTCCCAGGGAACTGAAGAGCCACTGAGGGATTCTGAGTGGGAAACAGTAATCTGGCTCAGATCTGAACTTGAGTTTTCTGGCTACAGTGTTGAGAATAGATGAGGAGGGCAAGGGTGAAAGCTGACGATTGCAACAATGCATCAGAGCCATGGTCGTTACTAACAGCAAGTTGGGAGCAGTGGAAGTGGTGAGGAGTCAATAAACTCCGGACATAGGTAAAGGGGGAGCCAATATAATTCACTAAAAAAGTGAATAAAAAGCACTAAGGGAAAAAAAATTGGCTGACAAAGCTATGAACACAACCTCTGCACTTCTGACTCCATGGCCCTACAGGAAAAACACCACTGGCACAGTTTGTTAAAGGTTAACTTGTCAAGAGGTGCCACAATGTTAAGCTTCTCGTTCAAGAGAGAAGACACATTTATAACATATGAAGCAATATTAATGTCCTCTGAACCAAACAGGCCCCACATTTCTGCTCCAAGTTGTTGGAAAAATGTCTAGACCGTGACGCAACCACACAAAGAATCTGAAAAACTCAATTCCCTCCAGTAACATTAAAAAAAAATTTTTTTAAAACCAAACTTTTCAACTTAATTTTAAGAGTCCCCACAACCAGTTTAAATTGCCACTGCAGTATAATATAGACAGAGGTATAGTAACTGTCAATAATCTTTGGTTAATATTGCATCTTGTTTTAGAGAGCCTCATTTATCCTCAAGATGACTCTTGTTAAAGAACAAAATTCAACTGAATAAATCTGAAGGTCTAATTGGTTTATTAATTGATTCATGAGTCAGTCAGCATCCCATCTAGCAACTAGAAGGGCACTACAAGGAGTTGTACAAAATGGAAGGTTGTTTTAGACAGAAAGATGGTAGGTAGGACAAGAAAGGTAAAAGAGTGGATTATTTCAGGCAAGATCACCTTCCCTTAGGGATGGCCATGGGGGGGGGGGGGTCTTACTGGGCATATTACCTCCTTAGTGCTGATCAGGAAATTTCAAATTGAATTAAAATTCCACTCCTGGGAGAGGCTGAAACTGTAATTAGTTTAGGTATTAAGTCTTGGTGGGGCTTACCACAGTGACTGCATTTTGGGTCTGCTATTTCTTTTTAACAAACTTCAAAGCAAGTTTAGAATAAAAGTTAGGATTTTGGAGATGCATTGAAGAAAATGCAAGTAAAAAATATTTAAAAATCCTTAAAAAGATGTATCTTCTATTGCTCCTCTAGAATTTTTCCTAAACCAGGTCTTGTGTGCAAGAATTATTCCACTGGGTGAGGCAACGCTATTGTCCCTTAATAAATGCAATCATGTATTATATTACCAAGCTCCCTTTGGACTCTATGAAAGGCACTGTCCGCCTGTCAAACAGATAACTGGCTTGATTCCCAGGTATTTTTCAGAACCAAAGCATTTGGATATGGCATGGATTAGATGACTTAAGAATCTGAAAAGCCCCCAGACCAGTTCCTGGCAGTAGCCAGTACGTATGGGTTCATAATTATTTTAAGACCAAGGCCTCACAGGATCTCGCGAATTTAAGTTTAAATGTTTTAAAGCAGAGCAATCAAAACCATCACATTTTTCTCAACGCTCTGGGGTGTTTGCTAGCTCCAGGTGTGCAATTTTCGTTCAAAAATTCGAGTACATCTCTTGGGTCATCTTTTCAGATTACACGTATTCTTAAAAACACCGTCCTGTGTTGTTTTTGTTTCAGTTTTTGTTTACGTACCCAATCTAAGAAAAAAAGCAAAGCATTTCCCTCGACCCTACTGAGAGCTGGGTGAACAGCGGGTGCTTCAACAGGATAGGCATTCCTACAGGACCGGCAACCCAGACCTCCTGGGACGTGACATCACTCGGAATTACCGGGAAAATATCTAGAGCACTGAGACCTCAGACCCAGCAACCAGGAGCCTCCAGGGGCAAGCCGAGCTTCCGAGCCTACCCCGGCACGCGGCACGCGGCAGCGGCCGACCTCGGAGAACCAGAGCTCTCCTTCCTACGCTTCCCGGGTAGAGAGGAGACCTGGGCGAGGAGGGACGGCCCGCTCTCCCGCGAGTCAGCGCACGGCAGCGGCGGCGGCGGCGGCGGAAGTGGGCGGGGCGCTGCGGAGGCGGGAGGGGCGGGGCTGGAGGCGGGCGGCCCTTCGGAAGGGCGCGCGTTTCCGGCGTGAGCGGCGGAGCTCTCCGGCGGGGGCGGCCCCCGCCTCCCAATCGCGCACAATGAGCCAGCGCTGAGCGCCGGAAGTGGGGCCGGAGGAAAACACAGAGAGGGAGCCCGGCCGGGACCGAAGGAGGCGGAGGAGCGCCGCGGAGGTGGTGAGTGTTTCGGGCGTCTTCTCCTCGCGTCCCTCCCGGACTCGCCTCCGGGGTGAGTCTCCGATAGGTTCTCCGGAACCCAGACTGGAGGGCGGGCTCCGCCCAGGAGTTTTACGTTGGCTTCATCCTCCGCTGGCCTCGGTCCCTGTTGCCAGGCCAGCGGGGACTGAGCGATCAGGTTCGAGCCCCTGTCTTCACTTTCGGTCAGACCGTGCGAGGGCCGCAGAAGGAGGGATTTCGGTGGAAGCACTCGGCCTCGGCCCCCTGGCCGACCTGGGGGACCTCGGAACCCATCAGGGAGGTAGGTCACTTCCTGCTTCCTGGTACCCGCGGTGGCTTCGTGGCCGGGAGTGCGGGGACGCTTCCTCTTTCTCCGCCTCCGGTCCCAAGGGGTGGAAACTGAGGCAAATCGGGGGGTGGGGCGATCAGATGGGGATCGTCGAGGGGAAATTGCAATTGGTGACAAAAAAAAACACAAACAAAACACCAACTTGTTTGGGGTGGAGAAGGAGGTCGGGGAAGAGTAGCTGGAGTTGTTTCTTGGTTGGAAACCCAGCCCCTTTGACTGGAGCGGAGCCTCGGTGGGGCCTCCGTCACCCAAGCGATCGGAGCCATCGTTCTGAATAGTGGTGGGGAGGTGAGCCGAGGTCCCGGGGCGCGGAGGAGGGACGGAGACGTGGAGTTTTAAAGACTGCTTCGGGAGTTTGCTAACAGTATGGGCTTGGGATGAAGGGTTGTTTTTGTTTTGTTTTGTTTTTTAAGAGAAGCGCTTTTGTCATATAGGTAAAACTTGGTATGAGTAACATTTTTTAATGCTACAGTTCTCGAGACTAGAGACTATAGGGAGCTTCCCTTAGTCACAGGTTTAATCTTCATGTTACAGAGTAGGTACTAATTTTCATGATGAATATCCTAGGATAAGCCTCCTAACTTCTAGTGTAATACACTGATTATTGGAATGCGATGGAAATTAGGGGAGAGGGGGAGTTTCTTATGGGCTTTTGAGCGTCTGTGCAATACATGGGGTATTTTGTACACTAGGTGTGATACCTTGTTATAGTTTGATTTTCCCCCAAAATGCTTTCTTTCAGGTGCAAAGTAAGAAAAGTGAAGTCAAAGACCATGGGAGATGCACCAAAACCTTATTTTGTGAAGCGTGCTAAAGACCGGGGAGCTGTAGAAGATGAGGATTTCAGAAGGGGTCACCCTCAACAAGATTATTTAATAATGGATGATTATGCTAAAGGCCATAGCAATAAAATGGAAAAAGGCCTTCCCAAGAGAAAAATAACACCAGGGAACTATGGGAATACTCCTAGAAAAGGACCATATGCCGTTTCCAGCAATCCATATGCATTTAAAAACCCAATTTACAGTCAACCCCTTTGGGTAAATGACAACCACAGAGATCAAAGTAAGAGATGGCTATCAGATGAACTTGCTGGTAATTCGGAGAGTTGGAGAGAATTCAAACTAGGACCTAGAATTCCTGTTATGAACCGACCAAGAAAAGAGCCCTTTCAAGAAAGTGAAGATGGATATCGGTGGCAAGACGGAAGAGGCTGTAGAGCTGTAAGGCGACTATTTCATAAAGACCCAACAAGCCTGGAAACCATGTCAGAAGTGGAAGCAGGAAGCCACGGTAATGTGTTGCAATTTGTCAAGTTAACAACCCAAAGTCAGCAGTCTTTTTTTCTTTTTCATCCAGATGAGTTTTATTATTTTCAGCAATGCAGTTCAAATTTTTCATAGTTTCTGCTTATTTAATATAATTATTTTAAGGATTGCAGTTGTGATACGTGTATATATTGGTCCCTTTAAAAGTTTCCTTTGCCATAATGCTCATTTTACTTTAGTCAACATATTTCCTGTTGGTGCTTTTTACATTAGAGGGTGAGCATATTCTCCTGGAGACTATATCATAATTTCTGAGTGTGTGTATATAATTTCTAAATCATGTATCACAGTTTTGTATTTGAATAATATAAATGACAGACTGTGAAGATTTTAAAAATCTTATTTGATATAAAAGCCCAATATAGACTGCATATATCTCCTGCCACAGAGGGATAGGAGGGTAGTCCAAGATTTTCTTCCCCTCAAAAGTGAGCTTTACAGCCGAAACCGGTTTGGCTCAGTGGATAGCGTCGGCCTGCGGACTCAAGGGTCCGGGTTCGATTCCGGTCAAGGGCATGACCTTGGTTGCGGGCACATCCCCAGTAGGGAGTGTGCAAGAGCAGCTGATCGATGTTTCTCTCCATCGATGTTTCTAACTCTATCCCTCTTTCTTCCTCTCTCAATAAAATATATATAAAAAAAAAAGTGAGCTTTACAAACATATTGAGAGATATTACGTTTAGAAGTCAGAAATACACATAAAAGCCTTACCTTTTAGTTTCAAACCAGAAGCCTATTCTGGGTGCCCTACATGTTTGATAATAATTGCCCCAAAGCGATTATACAGTTTTCTAAAAGGTGAATAAATTTGGTCCATGTCCCTGTGATATCTGTAAACAGGGAAATTGTTTTTATCTAATGGACAGTAATTACTAAAATGAAGTGAAGTCATACATTTGTAGAAAAAAAATAAAACTAATATTTAGTCTGAAAATGCAAAGTATGCTCAAAATTATTCTTGGAAAAATGGGCTATTAAGTTTGTTGACTTTGTTGTTGTTGTTAACGTTAATCCTCACCAAGGATATTTTTTCCATTGATTTTAAAGAGTGGAAGGGAAGGGGAGAGACAGAGAGAAACATTGATGCAAAAGAGATACATCGATTGGTTGCTTCCCACATGAGCCTTACCAAGGTCAGGCCAGGGATCAAGCCTGCAACCAAGGTGCATGCCCTTGACTGGAATCGAACCCGAATCCCTTCAGTCTGAAGGCCAACTCTAACCACTGAGAAAACTGGCCAGGGCTGCCTGCTTTTTTTTTTTTTTTTTTTTTTTTTAAGCAACTTAGTTATGTTCTCTTCCCCTTTTGACTAAGTTATGACCTACTAATTTTACCACCAAATTTATTCCTATTAAGTTTACTACTGAAATCTGTCTTCTTTATATTCCCAGTCTGTAGTTCTTCCTCATCTCTACTACCAAATCAGCCTACCTAAACCCTCTGCCTCCATCATCACTACTGGTTTGCTTCCTATTAAAAATATATACTCTACTATACCAATTTCTTCCTAAAAACTTAAAGCACTTCCTGACTGACTATAAAATAATGAAAGAAATGGAGTGCTGGGCCTGGCGGGGAGTGAGGGAGAGGCGGTTGACACTTTAAATAGACTGATCAGGGTAGCCCTCACTGGGTAGTGCGGGAGCCGGCACTGGGAATTTTTGAGGAAAACGTCCTCCACTCCCACCCCCGTGTAAAGGCTGTGACAGAGCGGGTACATTCCAGGAAGAGCACGGAAGCCCGTGTGGCTGAAGGAAAGGAGGCCATACAGAATGAGTTGCAAACTAGCGAGCACTTTCACAGGTTTGGTCATGTGTGTGTGTGTGTGTGTGTGTGTGTGTGTGTGTTTTAATTTAAATGCTGGTAGGCAATGTTGGCACTTTCTAGGCCCTTTTCCTTCATATTATCTCACAGTGGTGTGTGTGTGTGTGTGTGGGTGTGTGTGTGTGTGTGTGTGTGTTTTAAACCTGTAGGACATTTGTCACCTGTACATTTAGAAGTCTTAGTAGGAAAAACATCATGTTCTATCTTTAGAGGGTCTTATGAAAGTATAAAATGGGAGAAAAGGTGTTATTTTATATTTTTTTTAAATAGGAAAAGCAAAAGAAAATGCTTTGAATCAAAGAGTCAAAACAGAAAGAGGTATTAGGAATCAAATGGATGGGAGAGATCAAACCTTAGCCTCAGAAATCTTGAAGCTGTAAAGAACTGGAAGGAATTGTCTGTGGTGATATACCAAAGGTAGAATCACAGTTTTACAAAGCAGGAAGTTGTGGCCCAGAGAAGTTAAATTTATCCAGACTTGTTTATGTAGAATGGTAGATGAGGAAGTGAAACTGAAATCATGTACCGTGCTGCTCTGGCTGCTAACTCAGCAGCGCTGGACCGGAAATCTGACAGAGGGAAACTGCACACGCATTGATGATTTCTGGACTTTCAAGTTGTGTTTTTCTTTTTAAAAGTTTGTGTGATTTTAAGTATTTGTGTATTACTGTGTCTGTGGGACATGGACATTTTAATTTAGTTACCAGTAGTTGGTCTTTTAGAAAAGAAAATTTGATGTTGAGCAGCATTATGAAAAGAAAGACTTATAGATCAATAGTTTGCAACCAGAAAGATATTAAAAGGGATTGTTTACATACCAAAAACCTCTTATATGTATTTGTGTTTCATTTTAAAAGAAGTTGATTTTAAGAGGTTTTGAATGGGAAATACGTCTTCACTGTCTTTTTATTGAAAGCTCCCATGTTTTCTCTCTGTGAAATACAGGTGTATTCTTTCACAAATGCTAATTAAAGGTCTTTTCAGTCTCTTATTTCTTGAAAATCTTCATAAAGGAAATATTAAGCTTTGGTATAACATTGCTCACTGTAGAGAGAAATTTAAACTTTGCACTACACTCAGAGATTCCTAAAAAGGATTTCATTAAAGGAACTGAAATTTTCCTGAAATCAAACTTGTCTTAATAAGGGAGGGTCTTATTAAATGATATGAGAAAATGAAGTGAAATTATCTCAAGTTGCTTTGTTTTTAATACTGTCTATTTTTCAGTTCTCCATTACCACTCACACTTCATCTCTCAAATATCCTAGGTTGCCAATTTATCGTATTTGGGACAGTTCCATTAGTAATCTTAGCTGGAAAACATCCACTCAAATACACATGTCCTTTGTGAATGGAACAGTGGTTCATATGCAAGTAAAATATGGGAAACTTAGAATACTGTATATAGAGAATGCATTCATATTACAAAAAAACTTGGGATAAGCCAGGTAGTCTAAGTAATTATGGAAATTTTTTTTAGCAAAACCCAGCTTTGCTTTCCTGATTCCCAACAGCTAGATTTTATTATTTGATCATTTTTACTATGCAGGCCTGTGAGGTTCATAAGGTTATATTGACTTATCAGTACTGGTCTGTTCCAGTTGTGAATGAGTATGCTGCAAGAAGGGATTTTAATTAGTTCTTTTTAGTTTGTATATTGTTACAAGGCTGAATTTAAGAATTTCACCTATGCTTTAATCTCTTTTTCAAATCCCTTTGCTTTGACTTAGTCATGTGTCTCTGCACAAGTCACTTATTTTCCTGGACCAGCATTTCCCCCATCTGTACAATGGGAGTAATTTTAGCATCCATGACAGGATCACTGTAGGGATTAAATGAGGCAATGCCATATAAACTGCTTACATTGCACCTATTGCATAATAAAATACTCTGTAATGGTAGCTGCTGTTATCAGCATCAGACAAAATTTCTGCAGCCACCTACTTCTCTGTATAAAAACAATAAAGAGTTAATTGTGTTCTCTGGAGGGAAATTGAAGTCATTCTTTCTAGAAAATGACAGCAAATATAGTTATATTTAGCAGTCTTTGTGAGTAGGAAAGAGGAGGGATTAAAAAAAGGAATTTGGTTCTATATCACTTAGTGTTTTTGACTAATATGGACTTTCCTAATGGGTATCGCACATATTGGTGTAAATCTCTAATGAGTGTTTGCCTAAGTGAGAAAGTTCTGTCCTTAATACTGAAATCAGATGCAGTTTTTTAAAGTTGGTAATGACAAGCAAATTAAGTGAAAATAGACATACCTTTAAAGTAAAAGAAGTGCCTATCTCAAAAGTTTAGGGCAGACCAAGAGTACTCTCCTTAAAAGATTTATATTTTAATTGGGAGTAGGGGGAGTATTTAAAAGCAGGTATTAAGGTGTAGACTGATTTTTTTTCTTCCAATGACTACTTTTTACTATTTTGTTTGGTCTATGTTGATTGCTTTTAAAAATAAAACTGTATTTGTCCTAATACTTCTTTAATTTTGTTTAATTGCCACTTACTGTAGTACAGAAACTGTTAGCAGAATTTCACTATATTCATCTTATGGTAGTTTGAACACAGTGCTTGCTGATTTCCTTCTAGAACTATTGGCAAGTAGCTTTTGTAAAATAAAGGTCCTATATCTCCCTTTTCTGACAATTTTTTTTTTCAATTAACTGATTTATTGTACCTGCTATACAAGTAATAAGTTCCAGTGGAAACTTGACAGGAATTGCCTTATGCAGGGCATTGCAGGTTTCTATTTTCAGACTAGTTATTGATAAGCCATTTAGAAGCTCTCTTTCCATTCAAGTCATTCAATCCATTTATCACAATTTTAATTGGAGAAATGAATTTAACTTTAATTGTATGTGTTACTAATAGTTTCATTTTTCAGAACTTAAGGGAAGTTATGAAAGTTATTTAAGACAAATTTTTTTATAAAGCAATCTCACAATCACCTTTAGTTTCACAAGTTAAAAGTTACACATTTTTTTAAAAAGTGACAGATTCATTTATTATAAGGATTGTAGAACAGCACAGTCTATAAACAAGTGAAAATTAGTGTATACTTGCAGAAAATTTTTAGTTCAGCTGCTAATTGTTTCTTCCTTTGAAATGTATTCAGTGTGCATGCCATTGAAGAAGTGAAAATGAAAGTAAAGATAAAATGGGAAATGGTTGTCCTCAGTAAATAAAATTTTGGCTTAAACTTCTTGATATTAATGTGGGGGGACAATTATGTGAAGACTGAATTTTCATTTCAGATAAGAATGTAGTTGATTTCTGAGATCTTTGGAAATATATTTATTGTCCATCTGTGCTGTTAATATTGTTCACTTATGAAAATGAAAGTAAATGTGTATAGTTTTCATTAGAATAACAGGTATATTTACAAGTATCCTATATAATAAAGAGCTAATATGCAAATGGTCATCGCGCCCTCATGCTGGGGCCGGGGGACCTGAGGGCTGCGCCCCCCGCCCAGCGGGGCTTGATGGGGGGACCTGAGGCCACGCCCCTGGCACCAGGCCGGGGGACCTGAAGCTGTGCCCCCCTCCCAGCAGAGCTTGATGGGGGGACCTGAGGCCGCACACCACCACCCCCCGCCCCAGGGCCAGGGGACTTAAGGCTGTGCCCCCCCACCTGGCAGGGCTTGACAGGGGAACCTGAGGCCCTGACTCCCGGGGCCAAGGGACCTGAGGCCTCATCCCAGGGCCGGGGGACCTGAGGCCACGACCCCGCCCTGGCGTGGGGCCAGGGGACCTGAGACTGCGCCCCCCAGCCCTGCGGGGCTTGACAGGGGTAGAGCTGGCCAGGTCTGGATCTCACGCAATTTCGAGGTTCAAGCGGTGTGTGGGGACTTGACTCTGGGTCCCGTGGTGCACCCCAGACTCTTGACAGGAAGGAGATTTTCATATACGTTTTACTAATTTTCTTTTATCTCTGACACTTCCATTATAGGGAAAGGGCAAATAGCAATATTAAAATATTTCCTCTAATTAATTCTCTTTTAATGTGCACAAATTTCGTGCACCAGGCCCCTGTTACTAGAATATAGTAGATACATGTATATTATGTATTATGATGATATATTAGGTATATGAGAACAGGTATATTCACCTTCAGAGGATACTTTCAGCAATATACCAAAAAGATGATTAAATCAAATTATTTGATTGAAGTAGAATTCCTTTTAAGTTTAAAAAAACACACCTATTTCTATGGATTTATGTATCTAGATGAGGTGCTTAATGAGTATTCAGGCATTCTATCCATGCCTATCCCTTTCCTTATGCTCTGTGTTCAGTTGTCATTCAGATATTACACGATTTCATTAATAAATATATAAATTCTGCTTTTTAGTCAGTTCTGTTATTTAATATCACCAATAATATTTTTTTCCTAACTTAAGAAGACAAGAAGCAGAAGTCCAGACCTAGGAAGCCACGGAGGACTAGAAATGGGGAAAGTGACCTGGACGGGGACTTGGAAGGCCCTGTGATCGACGAGTCTGTGCTTTCAGCAAAGGAGCTCCTGGGTTTACAGCAGGCTGAGGAGCGATTGAAAAGAGACTGCATTGACAGGCTGAAAAGGGTAACATCTTTTATTTGTTAGTTAAAATCCTTGTTTTGTTTAAACTGTGTTAGTAATTGGGGATATGTGCTTTGATGAATTAGATATCCTACTTTGGTTATTAGTATTGAAGCACTACAAGCTACAAGTGATAGTCAGTTTGATTTAATGAGTTACTTAAATAAAAATGACTATTAGGATAGTGATAGAGTGACAGTAACATACTAACAATTTTAAAAGTGGAGGGGAAATCATTTTCTGCCTAATTTTTGTTGACCTATAGTTTTGAGGATATATATATCTATAAATCTCTTTAAATTATAGCGACCAAGAAACTACCCTACAGCAAAGTATACCTGCAAACTTTGTGATGTTTTCATTGAATCTATTGCATTTGCCCATAAGCATATCAAAGAGAAGAGGCACAAGAAAAACATTAAGGTAAGTTTAATGTAACCAAAACAAATGTTTATCTGTCAGTTGTTATTTCTTGTCTTTGTGACTTTCTTCTCCTTAATAACTTTGCTACCTATATTATTGAATTTACCCAAAATACTTTATGCTGCTCAGACATGTTTTGCTGGATAGTCTTATGAATTTCCTTAAGGACACTATGAAGATGAACAAAGTCATTGATAGGACTTAAGTATATGTCGTTACGCCAGTAATAAAATAATTTGTCATTGCTGTTTTTAATATTCTTTTTTAGCACTTTTTTCTTATTCCTGTCTTCCCTCTATTATCACTTTATGTGCATGAAGAAATGTTTGATAACGTGAAAACTAACACAGCTAAAGTAAAAGAGAAGGCTAAGAATATTTATAGTGTTGTCTTGGTAAATGGTAGAAGGTTAAAAACGTGTGTCATTTTTTAATCTCAACATTGATCTTAAAAGGAGAAGCAGGAGGAAGAGTTGCTCACTACATTACCCCCGCCTACGCCCTCCCAGATAAATGCAATTGGTATTGCCATTGACAGAGTTGTACAGGAGTTTGGGTTACTCAATGAGAACTTGGAACAGAGACTAGAAATTAAACGTATCATGGAAAATGTGTTCCAACACAAGTTACCAGGTATTTTCTAGATTTGTTTTTCTATTTAGCTAGCTAAAGGTACTTCAATCATTTTTCCTACTAGTAATAATTTTCACCTAATAGAAATTGATTTGCCATATCTTTATTTTTTGCCTGTTTTTGTTTTTCCTGACTTCCCCTGAGGAAGCAAAGACTTTTACATGCATTGTCATTAAACCTGTTTTCATTATGAATTTCATTATGTGCATGTACTTGAAATTAAATACCCCATGTTAGTGGGGCACTATGGGACTCTTGTGTATATATTTGTTTACCATTCTACCTATTTAAATTGACAAAATATTTTGAGTTAAAATAAAGAGAAGTATGTTGGAGTCAGTTTCACGTATCTGTGTCCAAAAAGGTTCTATTTAACCACACTTAAAAGACTTATAATATCTAAAATGAGTTTTGCAAACTAATATGTAATAGATTTTGTGTACTGGTGAATTCATTCTCCATATTATGTCTGTGGAACCATGGGAAACTGTTTTTTAGAATGTTCTTCAAGTGATTCTAAAATATAGCTAGGGTTGAAATCACTGTTTTAATTATTACCGTATTACCCATAGAACCATGTGTTCCACAGTAAGATCATTACATATAATATATCATTCATATTCATACATGCTTTCATAAAAATAAAGGGTGAGAACCTGCTCATTTCATTATATAGGGACCTCATTCTTTTTTTTTTTTTTTAATATATTTTTATTGATTTCAGAGAGGAAGAGAGAGATAGAAACATCAATGATGAGAGATAATCGTTGATTGGCTGCCTCCTGCACACCCCACACTGGGGATCGAGCCGCAATCCTGGGCATGTGCCCTTGACTGGAATCGAAACTGGGACCCTTTGGTCCACAGGCCGACGCTCTATCCACTGAGCAAAACCAGCTAGGGCGGGACCTCATCCTTTATGTTGTAGATAGTTCCTGAAAAGTCACTTATAATTTTGATGTTTTTTGCCATAGACATCCATTGTAAAATTGAATGTATTTTTTCCATGAGAAACTTTTAAAGCCCAAAGTAATCACTTGACTTAACCTGGGGGGAAAAACCCAAAGTTTCCTGATGAGAAAGGATAAAATTTTGGCACAATAGTGATAAAACATTGAGTGGTAAATATAGGCCATATACACACTTTTCTCTTAAAAGTGAATCACATGTTGCCTAGTGTTTTAAATTGTATCAGTTATATAATTATTTTTCAAAAGTTTTCCTAAAGGGATTATATTATGTTAAATGCTGCTTGTTTATAATATGAGTATTCCTATTAAAAAATTTCAAGCTGAAGGTCATTTTTATGATTATTGGTTTATAGAAACACAATCTTTGTAGTAAATTACACCTATGTGGCCTTTCTAAAAGGGGAAGTGTTTGCATTAACTCTTTAGTATACTACCAGGTTTATAAATACAAAACAAAGTTAGCCATTTCTTTTTCACTTTCACATTTAAACATGTAAAAAATGATAGCAAGTATTATTTTTTGCACAAAATGTGAAATAATAATTTAGGAATTTTTAAAATATGTTTTACAACTGAAAAGATAGCCCTTATGTTAAATCACTGTCAATGCAGTCTTCCCTATTACATAAAATAAAATAAAATAAATAAATAAAATAAAATAAAATAAAATAAAGGAAGAGCAAAGAGTCACCCTTGCTATCCTTTGTTTATACCAGACTTGAATAGTGTTTTGCTTTTGTGTATAGTTTTAATTGATGGTCCTATTTCTGAAATAACAGTGCTTTGTTATAACTTTCAAGAAATTTTACCTTATTTATGACTTTTATTTATTTACATTTTTTTTTTAGATTGTTCTCTAAGATTATATGGGTCATCCTGTAGCCAATTGGGTTTCAAAAATTCGGATGTAAACATTGACATTCAGTTTCCAGCCATTGTAAGTACAAAATTAAATGTTGGAATTTTCATAGAGTGGTATGGAAATTCTTTTTTTAAAATATGAGCTATATTTCAAATATGAATATAGTTTAGAGATTTTCAGATTTGTTTAAGTGTAATGGTGGCAGCTTTTTTTCCAAAAATTTCTATTTCTATGTTCTTTTGCCTGTCTTCAGTTTTAGGGCATTATTTCAAATACTCTATAGCTTTTCATACTTACTTTACTCTTTAGATCTTTCATACGTCAAATACTGGTATTCTTACCATGTGAATCTTATGGGGCTATTTAGGTTCAGTTAACTTGAAATGATTAAATTGCTTTGGTAAAGTCAACTTTCCAGTGCAGGAAAGAATTTTAGATGTTAAGCAGTGTTGATATATAACTTCTATGACCTGAAAGCTTAATTTGCTTCTGGGTTCCCTCTATTATACACCTACTTTATTAAAATAATTATGCTCTTTTTTTTTCATTCCCTCCTGTTATCCCCAGCCACTCAAAAACAATTATGCTTTTGAAGAACCACACCTGACATAGCTTTCTGGTTTAAATATGACTCAAAAAACTTTTGATGAGTCAGAATTTTAAAACTGGAAGGCACTTTAGTAGAGTATACATTTATCCACTGGTGGTTACCATAGCCCAGTGTGTAGATGGTTTGTGTCAATTTAATTTACCTGGGTTGCTAGTTCAAATACAAATCCACCCACAGATGTTCTATTTCATGGCCTCATTCTTTGCCATCCCAGGTACTATTGCTCCATGGTCAGCTGACCAATAGATTTTACTATTCTTTTAACCTTAAATTATGATTAGTAATTTATCAGCATAGCTGTTATTTTTGATTCATTCATTCATTTAGCAAATATGCACTGAGTCTCATAGAGTGAGAGAGGTAATAGTGGTTACAGTATGTCAACTTCTAGCCACAACTTTTGAGATTTGCTGAGAGGCTAAGTAACTCAGGAATTAATTTGGAGTTAACTGTGTAGTAGGTCTCCTTTGCCCATATTCATCCTCGTTTGGTGCTCATTTCTCTGTCCCTGACCAATATAGTGATTAATTTCTTTACTCTGGTTGTAATGTGCTTTCTAATTTGGATAATTTCAGATGACTGTATATCATCTCAGTGAAGCAAAAGTACTTACAGATAATTTGATGTATTCATTGATCTATTTTCTAGATGTCTCAGCCAGATGTTCTCCTACTTGTTCAGGAATGTTTAAAGAACAGTGGTAAGACCAGATTCTTTCTACATTTTGCTTTTAAATGTTTCTTTTGTCTATAATTTAAATATATCATTTCTGAAACTTTGAAAATCGGAAGTCATTATTTAGCTTGATAATAATGTCACAATTTATAAAGATTAAATGAACCTTAGACCAAGTCTAAGAAGACACAAAATATGTAAAATTTACTCTCGAGGGTATAACTAAAGGGCAATCTGCTTTATACAGTGGTTTAAATTAATACTTTCTAATGGCAAATAGGTGTGACCCAACCCTGATTAATGAATCAACAAACGTTTGTTCCCAGATAGATTTGTCAGTTGTCCATATTTTAGAAGCTTTTGCAGCAATTTTGTTTGAATAGCCTACCCATATTTCTAATTATGTTATTCATATAACATTTAAACAGTCTAATTCAATAATATAGCATTTTCAGTCGAACATAGTTTTACAAAATTAGGGTTTTAAATTAACATGATTACTTAATTCTTGAATATCATACTTTCTCCTTTTCAAGTCATCTTGGAGCTTTACTTAATAATGGTTTTGAAAAAGGCTGAGCAGATAAATCACAACTGGAACTTGAACTTTATCTAGTTCTCTAAACAAAAGTATAATTAACCTACTTAACCTTTTTGTCTTCTTTCCTCAGATTCTTTTATTGATGTTGATGCAGATTTTCATGCGAGGGTGCCAATGGTGGTGTGCAAAGAAAAGAAAAGGTCTGTTTCTTTAAGCTGTTCATATATTAAATATCAACTTGCCGAAAGCACGTGTATTTCACTAAACCTTTTTTTTTCTATACTTCACTAAATCTTATGTTTAATTTCTAGAATGATAGAGTCCTTGTGTTTAATTTCATAGGCTTACTACTAGCTTTCTCCCTATACTTTTGGCAATTGATGCAAAGGAAACATTAATTTTGAAAAGAATAAAATTTTTTAAAAGGAAAAAATAGAGAAAGGAAGCATTTTGACCCATTTCAACATGGTAAAAAACAACTTCATCAGTTACTTGTTGAGATCACCTTTTGCCATCTTTTTTAGCAGCATTTTTAGCACTGCTAAATAGCAATTAGATGACTTCACCCATGTATTTCTCCATCTGGAAGTACTATCAGTACTATAAGTGGGTGGTTTATAGGCTGTAATGATTGTTTACTAGACAGATTTCTCCAACTCTTGGAGAACACTTTTATACTTACAAATAGGAATTCATACTCTCATTTGAAATATTTTATAGTATTCCCTTATTTTCATTTCCACACAAAATAGTTTTAATGTATGAAAGTACATAGTTTTTAGTTCTGAAAATAAAATTTACTCAGAAAATGGCTGCCCTATTTTATTTTTTATTAAAAACAACAACAACAATAACACACTTTCTTAAGTGACCCATAAAGATTTAGTGAGTTTTGGATTTTTTTTTAACTTTATTTTTATTTTTAAAGTACTTACTATCAATGTAAATTAGTTGTTGGCATAAAAGATACCTATATAACACTTTTTATCTTTCTCTTTTTCCTCCCCATCCTCACCCCTGACCCCCACCAGTGGTCTTTTTTGTAAAGTGAGTGCAGGAAATGAACATGCTTGTCTGACAACAAATCACTTATCTGCCCTTGGAAAACTAGAACCAAAGCTGGTTCCTTTGGTGATTGCATTTAGGTACTGGGCAAAGGTAGGTCTAGTGCTTAAGTTTGTGAATATATTCTGTGTATGCATAAGCAGTATGCTTTGATTTTTGTATGGTTAATTTACTCTTAAATGTTTGGATGCATATTTATAAACACGAAGAGAGTAGGCATCTGAATATTGCAACAGAAATTTTTTTTTTAATATGTTTTATTGATTTTTTTACAGAGGGGAAGGGAGAGGGATAGAGAGTTAGAAACATTGATCAGCTGCCTCCTGCACACCCCCTACTAGGGATGTGCCCGCAACCAAGGTACATGCCCTTGACCGGAATCGAACCTGGGACCCTTCAGTCTGCAGGCCGACGCTCTATCCACTGAGCCAAACCGGTTAGGGCAACAACAGAAATTTTTAAAAATATATATTTTATTGATCTAAGAGAGGAATAGAGAGGGAGAGGTAGAAACATCAGTGATGAGAAAGAATCATCAATCAGCTGCCTCCTGCCTGCCTCCTACTGGGGATCGAGCCTACAACCTGGGCATGTGCCCTTGACCGGAATCGAACCTGGGACCCTCCAGTCCACAGGCCAATGCTCTGTCCACTGAGCCAAACCAGCTAGGGCGGAACAGAAATTTTAATGTGCACAGAAAGGGAAATTCATTGTTTCTGTTTCACTGTATAGTAGTATTGCTCAAAAGATTTATAGTGCATATTATAAATCAGATTTGCGAGTCAAATCCCAGAAGATATGGCCCAAGAATTTACATTTTAACTAGTTTTTGGGGTTTTTTTAATCTATTTTATTGATTTTTTACAGAGAGGAAGGGAGAAGGATAGAGAGGTAGAAACATCGACCAGCTGCCTCCTGCACACCCCCCACTGGGGATGTGCCTGCAGCCAATATACATGCCCTCAACTGGAATCGAACCTGGGATCTTTCAGTCTGCAGACCGACGCTGTATCCACTGAGCCAAACCGGTTTTGGCCATTTTAACTAGTTTTATGAGGTGATTATAAGGCACAGGAAAGTTTGAGATAAAGCTTCATTTCCAGTAATATACCCAGAGACTCCAAAAATGAAAGCCACTATCTGGCCTTGCTTACATTTTCATAATGTTTTAAATACAGTATCTCAATTAAAATGCCAGTAGAGCATTTAACATTGTCCCAAAATGTAGGGTCCCATCATGACTACAAAAATGAGTTGCTCTGCAGGTGCTTCATAGAGAAAAATCCAAAGCTTTACTGGTTAATATATAGCAGTAACAATGCATATAGCCCTAACCAGTTTTGGCTCAGTGAATAGAGCGTCAGCCTGCAGACTGAAGGGTCCCAGGTTCGATTCCAGTCAAGGGCATGTACCTTGGTTGCGGGCACATCCCCAGTGTGTGTGTGTGGGGTGTGGGGGGAGGTGCAGGAGGCAGCTGGTCAATGTTTCTAACTCTCTATCCCTCTCCCTTCCTCTCTGTAAAAAATCAATAAAATATATATTTTTTTAAAAACAAAAACAGTGCATATAGTTCCTGTGGCTTGTGTCAAAGCTAAGCAGAGAGTTCCCCACTCTTAACTGGGTAAGGTGATAATTACAGTATGCCTTTTTTGAAAGCTGCCTCTTGCTTTATCACAAAATAGTCCATCCTTTTTATTTTTATTTTAATCCTCGCCCGATTACACAGAGAGGAAGGGAAAGAGAGAGAAACATCAATCAGTTGCCTTCTGTATGTGCTCTCACTGGGAATTGAACCAGCAACAGAACAACGCTCAACCAACTGAGCCACTCTGGCCAGGCTAGACCATTGCTTTTAAGTTGTTTTTGTTAGTGTTAATGAATCTGCCCACCTTCTCTCTCCTGATCACTTATGTGGTCAAAGCATGCATTTTCAAGGCAGTAGGTTAGGATGATGAGGGCTTGCACTTGGAATCGAACCATCGTTTTGATTTCATTAAAAGTGTTTTAACCAAGTGAATGGATTACTGTGGATGTGAAAAAAATGAAACAGCAAATGGTATTTTAGGATCCTTTACAAATATGTGTAGTTAACAAGATTAAAATGTTGAAATTAAAGCTGTTACTCAAAACCACAGTATGTGGTTGCTCCAAAAGTATAAGGACGTTTTACATTTTGTCACTGTGGTGTTTTATTTGAGGAGTAAATCATGTAATACAAGGAAAAGAAGTGACAGGTTTTAGACCAAATTATATAACAAGTTGGTACAAATGAAAGCTTATCCTCTTTTCTCTCATTTGTAGCTTTGCAGTATAGATCGCCCTGAAGAAGGAGGTTTGCCACCATATGTGTTTGCCCTGATGGCTGTTTTCTTTCTTCAGCAGAGGAAAGAACCCCTTCTGCCTGTTTATCTAGGATCATGGGTAAAAAACTTCAATATTCAATACCTGTGCATAATTTCAAAATCTAAAAACCTCAGAATTGACATGAATTTATTTATCCTATTGTGAATACTCATATTTGCTGAAATGTTAATGTATTTGTTTACAATATGCTGCTCTATCCTCTTCTGGGAGAACTATTCTAAATTGAAGAAAACACTTGTGAAACACATATGATCCTAAGGGTTTCGAACAAGAGAATGTGAACCTGTAATAAATTTATCATTTGGTACACACTGTCTCTGGGTATAGTTTTATAATTTGATATAAGAATTGCTACTGATGCAGAACTTAGTAATCACCTCTTGAGTAATACTTTGGTACCATCTTTAAGAACAATTAAACTCTCTTTTAATACCGAGGTATTTATCTTAAAGTCTGTGTACACTGACTTTATAGAAAGTCTCACTTGGTGAAAAGCTAACTTTGGCACATTTGGATATTTTAACTACCTTTCTTCTTACCATATGTAGAATTCTCATTATTTAAGGAACATTTACCAGAGTAGTAGTTATTTACTATGGATACATAGAGGGGCAGGGGGTAGCTTTTTCTTTACTTAATAGATTGAGAATTAAGCAGCATCCTTTATCTGCCAAGACCCAGGAATAAAGACTAAAGCAGAATAAGCCCCTTATAAACTCTGTCCTGGAATAAGGAGTTTCAGTCCACTTTGTGGCAGGTTGCCTAAGGGAGCTCTCTTTGTGCTTCTAGTACTAAAAGGAAAGAATTCAGGGCCTTGAGAAGGTATCTTTGCTAGACTGCTCTTCTCTGGTGGGAAAAAGAATGAGAGAACAAAGTCAACTCTTAGTGAATAACGCTTTCTGTCACACCCAAGTCTGAAATTCGAATGACTTGCCCCAGTTAAGCAGTTTCCCCCAATTAAGCAATTCATTGGAGGAAAGGAAAGTCTTTTCAACAATTGATCTTGGAAAAACTAGAGATCCGTAAATGAACATTAAATCTTTGCCTTACAGCATACCCTGAAATTAACTCAAAATGAATCAGAGACATACATGACATGGTTAAAACTATAAAATGCCCAGAAGAAAGCCTAGGAGAAAAATCTTTGCAGCCTGGGGATAGGCAAGGCTTTCTTAGGTAGAAAACTGAAAGTGCAAACCACATCTATAGAGAAAAATATTGATAAGCTCTTTAGAAATGTTTTACTCTTCAAAACCCAACAAGAAAACAAGACATAAGCTACAGAATTAAAGAAAAACATTGAATATATAAATCTAACAGTCACCGCACCTCGTATTTTCTGTAAGAGTGGTTTGTTCTTTCAGTCAGTTAGCAAGTCCTTACTGAGCATTTACCTGTGCTGGGCAGTGTTCTAGATGCTAGAGTTAGAGCAGTGAACAAAACAACATCCTTGTCCTCAAATTTCTTTATACAGTGAGGTGAGAAAGGTAAATAAGTACATATCAAGTGGCAGTAATTTCTCTGAGGAAAAATAAAACAGGGGAAGGACAGAAAGTGAAAGGGAAAGATCTATTTAGCGAAAAAGATATTTGAGCAGAGCCTGAGTGCATTGAGGGAGAGTGGGCTACCTGATTGTTGGGGGAAAGAACCTTCCAAACAGAGGAAGTAGCAGGTATCAGCTGTGAGTCAGGAAGATGGGTCAGAGAAGAAGCAAAGAGCCAGATTATGTGGGCCCTCTCTTGGCCCTGGAAAGGGCTATGAATTTCATTCTGAGTTTGAAGGAAACCATTATAACTGGGAGCAACATGATTTCTCTCTCTCTTTCTCTCTCTCTCTCTCTCTCTCTCTCTTTCTGGAAGGATTACTCTGCTAAACCAAAGAAGTAGTCCATTTGATACGGAGATACATTTGGGAAATAGTATACCACATCACCCCACTCCATAGTCATTGTATACATTAACCTGTTTCAAGGCTTATTATAAATCCCACTGTACACTCAAGAAACCTGTTCAGATTTGTCCACGTTTCTTAGACCTTTTGAGCCCAGACTTTTCTTTAGCAATTTGTATCTCAACAACATCAGGAGAAACAATTTCTTACATTTATTGACATTTACTCCATCCCATAGCTGTATCTGAATCCTTTATTTCCATTATTTCATGTCACAACTATCCATGAAGGAGGTTCTAGTGTTACCTCTTTAAACAGAAACCTGAGACCTAAAGAAAGTCATGAGGGAGCTGAGATTTTTTTTCACTTTTTTTTTATTGGACTTATTGGGGTGACATTGGTTAATAAAATTATGTAAGTTTCAGGTGTATAGTTATATCATACATCATCTGTATATTGTGTGTTCATACCCCAGGTCAAGTCTCCTTCCATCACCATTTATCGCCCCCATACCCTCTTCTACCTATTCCCACCCAGGAGTTGAGATTTTATCCCAAACAGATTTACTGTAGAACTTGTGGCCTTGGGCCTGGGCCGTTTTGCCTTCTCTTATTTACTAAAGAGTTATTTCACAAAATCATTTATTTTGCAAATCAAAACTTTATTTTTTACTTCAAAAAATATATTTTTAAAAAATTTATATCTTCGAAAAATTTCATAACTGATACCTTTTACATTTTTAATGAACCATAGAGTGTTGTTATCTTTTCATTCCTTTCAGGATTAATGTGTTCTGATTGATATAAAATTGTTTCTACCTTATAATAATGTATGTCTAATTTTTCTCTAGATTGAAGGATTCTCACTAAATAAACTAGGCAACTTCAACCTAAAAGATATTCAGAAAGACGTTGTGGTTTGGGAATACACTGATAATGCCACAGGGGATGCAGACACAGCAAAAGAAGAGGCACAAAAAAAAATACCTGTTAAAACAGGACAGGTATGTTCTCTTATTTTTAATTTTACCATCTTTTTTTAACTCTGTCATTAATTGTAGAGTTCATTAATTAATCAGTCCTCTCTTCTTTCCTCAATTATCTTAACTGTTTCATTGATGTTTCATTTCCTAGTCTGTGCAGTCCTTTGAATAGACGAATAATGAGAAAAGGTAAAATTCACATTAGATTTACAGTTATTGATGTAGTTCTGTGTGCAGGGTCCTATGGAAGATACTGAGAATTCAAAGCTAAAGCCTACCTATTCTCAAAGTACTTAGGTCTTAGATGGTATTATGAGGTTTAAACAGATGAAAAGTTAACCTCAGATTATTAAAATAACAATGAGTAATTATATGAACTTGTTTCCATCCTATTAGGGGTGGACAGGGAAGTTTATGCACAAAGAAAGAATTGCCATTTGAATTTCCAACAAAAATCTGAGCAGTATAACTATACTAGTAATAAGAATAGAATTTCAGCCCTTGCCGGTTTGGCTCAGTGAATAGAGCGTCAGCCTGTGGACTGAAGGGTCCCAGGTTTGATTCCGGTCAAGGACGCATGCCTGGGTTGTGGGCTTGATCCCAGTGGGGGACATGCAAGAGGCAACGAATCAGTGGTTCTATCTCATCATTGATGTTTCTATCTCTCTCTCCCTCTCCCTTCCTCTCTGAAATCAATAAAAACATACTTTAAAAGGAAAAGAACAGGATTTTGCCCCAAATTGGGGCAGACCCCACAACCTTATAACCCTTGGGGGTGACATGATGATAATATCCACAAATTACTTCTGAGACCAGGATTTTAATCCCAGCTTTACACCAGTAGGTCATGTCACTCTTCTAGAAAGAGGAGGTAATGGTGACTCATAGATACTCCAGTTTGCTTTCTGTAATCCTGGAGGGGTGAAGGGAAGGGGAAACCTGTCTTTCTCTGCTGCCACCAGCACAGCAACACTTTTATCTGTGTCCTATTTATGGTTCCAGTAGTGGATAAGAGCACAGGCTGTGGAGCCAGAATATGTGTATTTGTATCCCAGCTCTCCCACTTCCTAGCTTGCGTGTCCTTGAGCAAGTGACGTAATCTTTCTGTGGGCCCCAGTTTCCTCACCTAAAAATGGGGGTGATATTGGTACCCTCTCATAGGGTCATTGATTTATAAAATGCTTAACTCAGTGCCAAAAAAGAAAGTGTTCTCTACTTTAAAAAAACAATGACAATAACAAAAAAACCACTGAAGTACCACTAGTTTAGATAGATGAAAGGTCTCTTTAAGTTCCATAGTACAGTATTACCAAGTCATTTCAGTGAGATGCTTAAATCCTTAGTAATGCTGAATAAGCCATATGGATGAAGAGGTAAAATTTTATAAGGCTTTCCATTTCTGGGGGTTTTCTTTGTGTCCTCAACTATATAGAGTTTGGGACCTAGACAACTTCCTTTTTCAACCAGGTCTGCTTTGTAAATCCACCGGATGACTTTGTCTTATTAGATAGATCCTGTGTGGTTGAGATGTAGTAGGAATTAAAATACTCTACCACTTGTTTTGAAGCTTGATATAATAAAGTGCAATCAGGAACAAATTTATACCTTAGAAGGAAAAGCTATCACTGTAAGTCCAATTAAAGACTGTATCTTTACATTTTTATGTTATTTGGAGAGAGGAATCATGCTGCCACTTCTGAAAGGGATATCTAAACTGTCAGAATTGCTTAGTGTGATTGAAATAGCACTGTACTGGGATGGGAGACTGTTCTCATTCTGCCACTGACATGCAGTGGGACCTTTGACAAGTCACGTAAACTCTCTGGCTTCAGTTTCTTCTCTTGTAACATACGGGAGTTGAACTAGATTACTTCTTAACAGCATCTTACAGTTGTGACTTTATGTTTCAGTGATAAATGGATTTCTTGTAATTAAAGATTTTATCTAAGTGAAAAAATACAGAGAGCAACCACGTCTGCTTTCCCTTGTTTCTGACTTAATCCTCATAACTATCCTGTGTTATAGGTGGTATCATCCCTACTCTGCAGATAATGATAGCGACCATTTTTTGAACATGTGTGCCAGGCACTGTGCTAAGCTCTTTTCAGACACTCTCTCACTCAATCCTCCCAACAACCCTATGAGGTGGGTACTGTGATCCCCATTGTTCACATGAGGAAACTGAGGCTTGGACAGCTTATATACCTTGACTAGGATCATGCACAGCTAGTATATGGCAGAATGGGGTTGCAAACCTAAGCGTGTCTCATTCCAAAGCCAGTTCTCTTAGCCACTTTGCTATACTGCCAAATGAGAATGAAGAAGCTAAGTCACAGAGCAGTTAACAACTATGAAGTGGCAGAATTAGTATTGGACACTTTTTTTTCCTATTCTAAGTCCTGTGTGCTTTCCAGTTAATTACATTACAGTGTGTTCCAACTTGTCAAGAGTCTGTGAATGTAAAACTAGCAATAATAGCTGATATAGAGAGTTATTTGACTTTGAAATTAATTTAAGATCACTAAACATTCCGTGAGCTTAAGTAGCTTCTCAGAGCAAACAAGGGGAGCATTTTTCCTTTTGCTCTATGCTTTTAGCTGCCGCCCATTTCTGTGTGTAACATTGTAAAGGTGTCCTCCAGCAGCAGAAACAGGGAGAGCTCAATGAAATTGATGCACAGTTCTCTCCACCTGTCATTAAAACTTCAAAACTAGGAGTACTGTCTGATTACATACAACTGCCTGACTATTCCTATGATGATGACAAGGTTTTAAAATACTCTAATCCCAGCAGTGTAGTGAAAGAATGCTATTTTTCTACAAGCAAAATTAAAACTAGAATGCGATTTATCCTAAATGGTTGTCAAATTCATATCTTTGCTAAGGTTTTTAAGATTTTTAAAAATTTCATGCTTTTGAATGCTAATTTTTCAAATTGTGCTGACATCTGAAATACCTGTGTTTTCTCTTTGTGATTAATAGGTATCATTAATATTTGATTTAAAACACCAGCCTTCAGTGCCAGTTGGGCAGCTCTGGGTGGAATTGCTTCGATTCTATGCTTTAGAATTTAATTTGGCTGATTTAGTGATAAGTATCCGAGTCAAAGAAATGATATCTCGTGAATCAAAGGATTGGCCCAAAAAGCGCATTGCCATCGAAGGTATCCCAAAATGTTTATCTTTAATTCCTTTTTTATTTTTTAAGGTGTCTGTCTAACAGCATGCTTTTTATTTCAGTCTCTTTTCAGTTCCTACATGTAAGGTAGGCCTGACCCCAAAAGTGAAATAGATAGGATCTTGGATGCATTACAGTGGTCATTACAAGTAACCAAACTTTTTGTTTTGAAATGTATTTAAGTGCAGCAATAAGTGCATCTTAATTACTTAAGCAACTAAAATAATGGCTGGCTGAGTCCTTGCTTTCTTTGTAAATTTCTTAAAAACTTGAGCCCTTAAAAAGTTTTCTCCCAGTGATGTACGAATCCCCTTTCTTCTTTTAATGTCCTCATTTCTGTATTTTTTTTAAATATATTTTATTGATTTTTTTTACAGAGAGGAAGGGAGAGAGATAGTTAGAAACATCAGTGAGAGAGAAACATCGATCAGCTGCCTCCTGCACACCCCCCACTGGGGATGTGCCCGCAACCAAGGTACATGCCCTTGACCGGAATCGAACCCAGGCCCTTCAGTCCGCAGGCCGACGCTCTATCCACTGAGCCAAACCGGTTTCGGCTCATTTCTGTATTTTTTAATTGAGTCATTTCATGAATTGTTGATGTTGTTTAGTTTTACAGAGGTTGAGGATAATACTTTTTCTCATGCAAAATAACATTCTTTGTTAGATTCCTCACCATAGAAAAGATAAGTTATTTTTAGAATATCTGCAGTAACATTTAGAACTTACTAATGAAAACACTTTTTCTAGTGAGGCTCAATTAATTGAAAACATTGTTTAAAAGACACACTGATGTGGCCCTGGTCAGGTGGTTCAGTTGGTTGGAGTGTCATCCCATACACCAAAAGGTTTCGGGTTCAATTCCCGGTCAGGGCACATACCTAGGTGCAGGTTCAGTCCCTGGTCAGAAGCAACCGTCGATATTTCTCTCTCACCTTGATGGTTTTCTCTCTCTCTCTTTCTCTCGCTCTCCCCGTCTCTCTGTCTCTGTCTGTCTTTCCTTACCTCCCTCCTTTCCTACTTTCCTCCTTTTCTCCCTTTCTCTCTCTAAAACATATCCTCAGGTGAGGATTAAAAATAAATAAAATAAAAGACACACTGATGTGCCCCATAGACTTCATTAAATGGACTAGCTCTTCTCAGCTTTTCAAAGTCAGGCAGTAGAAACCTCTCTAGAAATCTTAATTCTCCTCTTTTAAATATTTTAAAGAATCTCCTAAATGGAATTCTCTTATTTTTGCTTGATTTTTTTCAAGCTTTATATTGCATAAGAGGGTTTGGGGTGGTCTTTTTTTTTTTTTTTGCATTTTGCATAAATTCTTTGTACAGTCATAGGGATCTCACCTTTTTAAACCCTCCCCTGCAGTTTCTCTGGCTCAGCTCTTCTGGCCAATTGCCTAACCTGCTGGAGTCTAGGGGAGGAGAAAAGATTGAGAGAAGTGGTGTCTCCTCCTGGTGCCTCCCTCTCGCCCCTGAATTCAGCTCAGCCAGTCAGTGATGGGGCTTCCCAGGGCAGAAGAGTGGAGGTAAGCTGTACAAACCACACAGCCTGGCTGAGTGGGGAGGCAGAGCACTCAGCAGAACCTGGTAGAAAGCCCACACTTCCCCAGGCACAAGAGCCACATTCAGGACATATTTTTTACCTCCGTAGTCACAGAACAAAATAGAGAAGGGGTACTGGTTCAGAACAGAATGGGTTCTCTTCATAGGGCAGATATTTAAGAAAACATTTCTTTTTGTTCTTAAACTCTAATCATCTTACTCCCCATCTCCAAGTTTTTAAAAGCATAGATAAGATACATGCTGAATTTTATAATTCATTTGTTGTCTAATTTTATCTAGAGCAGGCTAATTTTAAAAATGTGTAATACAAATGTATGCAATGGATTTTTTTTTCATTCCAGATCCCTACTCTGTTAAAAGGAATGTGGCAAGAACCCTAAACAGTCAACCTGTGTTTGAATACATACTTCATTGTTTAAGAACAACCTATAAATATTTTGCTCTTCCACACAAAATTACAAAACCTAGCCTTCCGAAGCCTCTGAGTACTGTTACATGTTCAGAACGTTCTAAAGAAGTAGCAAAGCATGATCCAGATTTACAAGCAAAAAATGATAAACTCAAAAACTCAGTTGTTGTTCAAGGTCCCAGTGCTCCCAGTTCAACTGCAAATACCTGCAAGGTACAGCCAGTTACTCTTAAAGAGACTGCTGAAAGCCGTGGAAGCCCACCAGCAGAGGGAACAGGAAGCACAGACATCAGTGTCCAGCTGGGAAACTCAGATTGTATCAAGGTAGAAGTTACTTGTGATGATCATGAGGATGTTAATGTACACCATGGAGAAACTGGAAGTAAAGCTGAGAAAGAAAAAATTGGAAAGGAGGACAAGCATCCTTTGACTGCTGATGCTCAAGATTTAAGCAGTAGCAAACATGGAGAGCCTCTCACCTCTGGTAGCACAGGAAATACTGAGACAGATTGCACTTTGGATGTAGGTTTCCAAAGCTCTACAGCTAAAGAATGTGATGGATTTGCTACTTTAGATAATAACATAGATGTTGATGAAGAAAGCTTAGATGTTGATGAACTAGAAGACTCTCTCAGCCACTTTGCCCCTTTAAGACAGGGCCAGACATCAGGAATCATTCACTCTGATGAAGAGGAGGAGGAGGGCGTTACCCGAAAAGAAGAGGAGGACGATGGTGCTAATGAAGATGGGTTAGACAATGCCTACACCAGATCAGGGGATGAGGATGCCCTATCTGACGAGGATGAGGAGGTAGGCGAGTCTAAGTATGAAGACTCGAAAGAATGTGGAAAAGATGTGGATGGAGCTCTACTAACAGAACTTAATAAAATCAGTCTTAAGGAGGAAAATGTATGTGAAGGAAATTCAACCATGGATCCATCGAACTTCTATGAATTTAGTAAGCTCACCTTCACCAAAGGCAAGGTAGGTAATCAGTGCCAGTCTTAGACATAGAACTGGGAGACTTGAAACAGTTGTAATACATGTGGTTACAATTGTATATACTAGAACAGGGGGCTCCCCATTTGGTAGTGGTTAATGAGTTGGTCTACAACTTCAGCACTGGTCCACTTCCCTCCTTAGTCTCATGGAAATTTGCACAGGAGAAAGGGAATGCTGTTGGTAGTGAAAATGACTGCCTTTTCCTCTTGAGTATGCCATCTGGGTGTCCCCATCTCAGATAGCTTGGAATGGCTGCACTTTTTATTTTCACTAGAGGCCCGGTGCACGAATTCATGCACCAGTGGGATCCCTCGGCCAGGCCTGCGGGATCAGGCCGAAACTAGCTCTACGACATCCCCCAAAGGGTCCCGGATTGTGAGAGGGCGCAGGCCAGGCTGAGGGACCCCACCGGTGTACTATCAGGGCCGGGGAGGGACCGCAGGAGGTTGGCCAGCCAGGGGAGGACCGTGGGAGGGCTCCAGGGCATGTCTGGCCCATCTCGCTCAGTCCCTATCAGCCGGACAGACCCCAACTGCAAGCTAACCTACCAGCCAGAGCATCTGCCCCCTGGTGGTAGGTGCACATCATACCGAATGGTTGAGTTGCCTTACCATATCATTAGCATATTATGCTTTGATTGGTTGAATGGACAACCAGATGACCTGACACTTAGCGTATTAGGCTTTTATTATATAGGAGGATTCCTGTGGAATGTGAAGAGTAGACTGTGTACTTAAAAAAAAAAAAAAAAAGATTTAGGGCCCCTTTATTTGGCAAATAAAAGTTTTATCTTAAGTCTTGTTTTGCTTTGCCCTCCTGCAGTCCCCCACAGTAGTGTGCAGTTTATGCAAACGAGAGGGTCATCTAAAGAAGGACTGCCCTGACGACTTCAAAAGAATCCAGCTGGAACCTTTGCCACCATTGACACCCAAATTTACAACTATCCTAGATCAAGTTTGTATCCAGTGTTATAGTAAGTTGTTACCATTTCTTTTGATTTGTTAAATTGATGTTTTCTCAAGAGTCACCTGAATCACTAACCTTCTAGCTTCTTTATAGGGACTAAGTCTGTTCCGTTCCCCATTGTGTCCAATGTTCTTTGTCTCCTGTTCCATTTGGGATATATAATAAATAATTGTTAAAGACAGGAAGGAGGATCTTTAAAGGCTTAAGATTAGAGTACTATCATTTCCCAAGTGGTGTTTCTTGAAATGTGTTTCTAGGTACAGTTAATAGTGTCTTGTGATAAGAAGTATTCACGGGTCAAGTAGGGAATAACTCTACTTACTTACTGTTCCCTCAGAGAGCACAGGGCACAGTAGCATAATAAAGGCTTTTGATAAATGTTATGGTAAAGAATTTATTTAACTCTTTAATCCCACATTTCCAAAATTGAGCCTAGAATACTTTTGGTTAACAGTAATTAGTAGCCTACATAACAGCACTTGAAGAAGCATTGGTTTGGGGAAGCACTGGTGTGCAGAGGTTTAAATTTCTACTAAGAAGAATCTTTTAAAAGAAAGGGATGCAGCTACTTAGAGGAGAACTGGATGCATCACAGTGCTACATCTTGAGGTGTCTGTGTGCTAAAAGATGACCATTCTTAACAAGTGATTTACTTTTTAAGCCTTTTTGGAGTTTATAACCTATGAAAGGAAATTGTAGGTTCTCCTTTAATATATATATATATATATATATATATATATATATATATATACACACATACATATATACTAGAGGCCTGGTGCATGAAAATTCATGCACTGGAGGGGGGTCCCTCAGCCCAGCCAGCCCCTCTCACAGTCTGGGAGCCCTCAGGGGTGGGAAGCAACCCAGCAATCAGGGGAAGGCGACACCCCATGACACCTCTGCTGCTGCCACTGCCAGCAGTGCAAACCTCTGCTGGCCCTGTTTACCTGAGCCTCGGGCGTCAGCTGGGCAGCTGACATCCGAGGCTTGCCTGCACCTTAGGCCGGCCGTGGGCGGCTGGGCAGCCGACATCAAAGGCTTGCCTGCATCTTCAGCCAGCCCTTGTTGGCTGGGGGGCTGAGGGGACTGGGGGACACCAGAGGCAAGCGGACCTGTCCTTTTTGCATGCCTGATGCCCTGGTGGGGCTGAGGGGACTGGGCAATGTCATCTTGTGGCTGTGGGCACCGCCACCTTTGAGGGTGTGGCAGTCAATCAGCATATTCCCTCCTTATAGGCTGTGGGTGCTGCCATATTTGAAGGCGGGGCAGTCAATTAGCATATTCCCTCCTTATTGGCTATGGGCACCACCATCTTTGTGATGGTGTGAGGCTCAATTAGCATATTCCCTCTTTATTAGATAGGAGATATATATATATATATATATATATATATATATATATATATATATACACACACACACACACACACACACACACACACACACATGCTCACAAACTTGTGTGTGCGCCCTCTGGAAGAGTTCCCTGAAGGCTGCCCTTTAGAGAACCCTGGGTCTCTGAAATGCAGTATTTCTCAGGTTACTTTCCATTTCAGAAGCAGTTCTTGGTGGTAGAATCTTATTTTAAAGGCATCCTCTTTATTTTACATGCTTTCTACTGAGAAGACACAAAATTTAGGGTGGGTTTTTTTTTTTTCTGTAAGCCTGTTAGGTTTCATATAATTTTCAGAGAATGTGAACATCATTTTTTCTGAATGTTTCTCTTTATTTTAAACAGAGGATTTTTCTCCAACTATTTTAGAAGATCAAGCTCGTGAACATATTCGGCAAAACCTAGAAAGTTTCATAAGGCAGGAGTTTCCAGGTAACTAACTTTTTACCTTTAAGAAAAGAAGGGTAGCGTGACCTTCCTCAGAAAGCGTCCATGTGTTACAATCACATTAATTTTGAGAAAGAGAACGTAATCTTGCAGTGATGGGGACAGGGCTTCAGTGTGTGGCATGCCTAGGGTGGCCATTGTTCGGCTCAGTCCTAGCTTCCCAACAGAGAAGACAGCTGCCTGTAGGATTTCTCTTAGCAGATGCCTCGAAGTGAATTTCATTGAGGACTATGTTTAGAGTCAAAGTTCACACCTCTAAAAAGTCTGTTTAGAAAGTGGTAAACTTAATGTATTAAATATGTTTAGGAGATTCAAATTTTCCTCAAAATGTCCTTACATTTTTTATTTTTTTTTATTGATTTCAAAGAAGAAGGGAGAGGGAGAGAGAGATAGAATCAGTGATGAGAGAGGATCCTTGATTGCTGCCTCCTGCATACCCCACACTGGGGATCGAGCCTGCAATCTGGGCATGTGCCCTAACCGGGAATTGAACCATGACCTCTGGTTTATAGGTCATCATTCAATGACAGCCACCCTGACCAGGCAATATCCTTACATTTAAGAATAAAGTGGCACTTGGTAATCTTTCATGCCATGTAGAACTTGTATTTATTTAAGGTAAAGTTTGAAAGAAAAATATAATAAATGACTGATTAATAAGGACATAATTAGGTGATTAATATAGGATAGTTAACTGGGTATTTTGATTTATGAGAGGGACCTTTTGATCCAAAAATTAAATATAATCAGGTAATTAGTTATTACTTTTCATATATCCCTAACAGGAACTAAATTGAGCTTGTTTGGCTCCTCCAAAAATGGATTTGGGTTCAAACAGAGTGATCTTGACGTCTGTATGACAATTAATGGACTTGAAACTGCTGAGGTACAGTGACCACATAAACTTCCATTTGCTGTGGCAGTGTGATTTGATAACTTTGACTGACAGTATAGCTCGATGTTCTCCAAATTTATCAGGACACAGTCTGTTTGACCAAATATAGTAAGAAGTTTAGAGTGGATGTAAGGGTTAGAAAGTCTTATACTTTCAACCTGGAGTACAAAGTGAATTTGAAAGCAACTTTGGGGAATTCTAGAAAGCCAAGCCAGCCTCTCCAGTGTCCCATTGGCATAGCAGCTAGGCTTAGATTAGAAAGCAGTAATGTGGTATAATGACAAGAGTACTGAACTTGTAGTCCAGTGACCTGGATTCAAGATAAACTTGGTTTTATCAGTCCCTATACATGTGGTCTTTGGTTGATAATCTGCAAAATGGAAATGGTAATTCTGGTCCTTTTGCTTCAGGAGATTGTTACGCACATCAGCCTGGATCATGTATGTCAGGAGTCAGCAAACGCTGTGGTCCCCAGGCTAAACTCTGCCCACTGCCTGTTTTGTAAATACATTTTCATTAGAACATAGTCACACCCCTTCAGTTATGTATACTCTACTGCCACTTTCACTCTAACTGCAGAACTGAGTAGATGCAACAGACTATATGATCCACAAAATAAAAGGTTGGCCAGCTCTGGTGAAGATGAAATAAAAATACTGTGAAAAGGTATAAAATCTGAGAAGTACCAAATCCCTACTCTTAAAAAGATATTTAGCAACAGTCCAAATACTGTATGTATATCCACATGAGTGATGCTGCTGTTGCCCAAGATCTTTTTATGCCTTTTCTTAGTTTCAAGTCTGTCTTTGAGGATGTATCTGACTTGGGAAAATAGCCACGTTATCTAGCCCAACTTTAGTGAATAAGGTAGATAAGTAATACTGGGATCGATACATAGAATGACTTTAATGTACATCATCAAGATGGAATTTTTACATGATTTATAAACTAGTTTTGAAGGCATTTCTAAAATAAAATTTCAGTGTATTGTGGGACATATATAACCTTCAAAAAAAAACAAACCTATGTTGGAAAGGGTCAGCAGAAATATTTTTAAGTATGATCTATTAGAAATATTCATATTTGCTGTATGACTTTCATTTTGTACATTATATTTTTGTCTAGTCCTATGGAAAAATAATTTGAGCTTAATCACTACCCATAACAGTTCATCAGCTCTTAATGAAACTATAATGAAGGGCTACCCAGAATGAATTAGGGCATAGAAGCTTCCTCTTATTTATGCTGGCACATAATTGGTGACATAATTACCCAGAGGGAAAAATGGAGGTCCTCACTGGTTCAGAGACTTCTGGAGGCTCCAATTTCAGCCTCTATTGAGCCTCCAAAAGCAATTAGTTGGCTGTATTTGGGGGAAGGAATTGTATCTTTAGGATATTTGCTATGTATACTAATTAATGCTCACCTAAAAGGGGAAAAAAAAAAAAAAACGAGTTGAAATTAATTTCATTATTTCTGAAGGTAATAGAAACTATTTATAACCGGATTAGAAACCTATCTTCCATTTTTGGTTCAGTACTTTATGCCATTTTTGTTACAGGGGTTGGACTGTGTAAGAACTATTGAAGAATTGGCCAGAGTCCTCAAAAAACATTCAGGTATCTCTATAATTTTTTTCTAAATATAAATATAGATATAGAAATAGACTTATTTATTTACAAGCAAAAGTGTATTTAGAAAATCACAGAGGAAGAAATGAGCCATGGAGGAAGTGAGTTTAGCTGGGCTGCATGGGCTCAGGAAACAAGCTGCAGAGGCAAAAGAATGGCCGTTGGAGCTTAGGAAAAGGAAAGAAAGAGACACGCCTAAAGGAAGAGGGCGCAGGCAGAGAGAGAGAGGAAGAGAGTCCTAAAAATATTTTCGTCTTTTTTTTTTTTTTAAAGGACCGCCCCCCCACCCCCTTTTTTTTTTTTTTCAGAGAGGAAGGGAGAGGGAGAGAGATAGAAACATCATTGATGAGAGAGAATCACTGATTGGCTGCCTCCTGCACTCCCCCTACTGAGGATGGAGCCTGCAACCTGGGCATGTGCCCTTGACTAGAATCGAACCTGGGCCCCTTTATCCGCAGACCTATCTATGCTCTATCCACTGAGCCAAATCAGTATTTTGCATAGTTAGAATTTACTAATGCCAATAAAACAGCATCGTAGCTTATTTATATTATACTTGCAGAATTGGTGTCTTACTAATATTAGTAAGTATTAAATAACTTCTGAGGAGAGAGTGGGAAATTGTTGCATAGGAGAGGTTTGTGGAAAAGATGGGCTTGTTCTGATCTCAAATGATGACGAATATGATTTGAAAAGAATAGGAAGAGAGAAGTCTTTCCTTAAAATGGAATGTAGTATATTTTGGAGAACGGTGAGAAGATTGATACATTTAGAGAGGAGTTTCAAGTGGAAACTATGAGGAGGTAAGGTAAAGTCTGTAGATATTAAGAAGCCACTCAAGTTTCTGCAGGAGATGAGGAACCCAATAAAAGCATAACTTGAGCTTTTTAGGCAACTAGCATTGTCTCTGTTGGAGGCTATAACCTAAGTGACAGAGCAGAAAGACCTTATCCAGGTCCAAGTAGTCCGAAAAGGAAAAGATCAGAGATTCCAAAGGAAAATGTCTTAGATTTGGTACCTACAAGTAGGAAATAAGGGTTCAGGCTGATGTCTGGGTATTTGGGAAATGGGAATATTTGCAGAAAACACTAGTGTGGAGGTGTTTAGTTTGCCATGAAAGTATAATCTCCAAGAGGTAGCACTCTAGTAAGAAACTAAAAATATGGAATTGTCAAATCAGGATTGTAGAACAAAATAGAAGTTTTGCATTGAAAGCCTTAATGAGAGAGAAGTAGAGAAGCCAAGAAAGAGAAAAGTAGAGGGGCCAAGGGAATTGTTGTTTAGAGAAGTTGAGGACTACACTTTAATTTCTGTGTGTAGAAATGAAGGAAGGACACTGAAAAAGGAGCCATTGGGATAAAATAAACCAGGATGATGTGCTGTGAATAAGTCCTAGAGGATGGGTTTCTAAGTGTCATTAAGGTTAACAGTGTCAAGTTCTAGAATGGGAAGTAGGTGGAGAAAAGACTGTCTACTTTGGAGGCAGTATAGCAAAGTAGTTGGGGGATCTAGAATCAAACTTTCTGGTTTTAAATCTTGGCTCCCCCACTTGCTGGCTATGTGATCTCAGAAAGTCACTCAACCTCATTATTAGCACTCAGTTACTCATCTGTAAAGTGGGAATAACAATAAAGTTAAGTTTACATCCATATTATATTGATGTTCTATCTAATAAAAGGATAATATGCAGATTGACCATCACTCCAACACAAGATGGCTACCCCCATGTGACACAAGATGGGCGCCACAAGATGGCCTGCAGGGGAGGGCAGTTGGTGGTGACCAGGCCTGCAGGGGAGGGCAATTGGGGGCAATCAGGCCTGCAGGGGAGGGCAGTTAGGGGTGACCGAGCTGGCAGAGGAGGGCAGTTGGGGGTGACCAGGCCTCCAGGGGAGGACAGTTGGGGGAGGGGGAGTACCAGGCCTGCAGGGGAGGGCAGTTGGGGGGGACCAGGCCAGCAGGGGAGGGCAGTTGGGGGGGACCAGGCCTGCAGGGGAGGACAGTTGGGGGCAATCAGGCCTGCAGGGGAGGGCAGTTGGGAGGGACCAGGCCTTCAGGGGATGACAGTTGCAGGGTATCAGGCCTACAGGGGAAGGCAGTTGCAGGGGACCAGGCCAGCAGGGGAGGGCAGTTGGGGGGGACCCAGGCCTGTAGGGGAGGGCATTTACAGGCAATCAGGCTGGCAAGGGAGCAGTTAAGCGTCGATCAGGCTGGCAGGGGAGTGGTTAGGGAGTGATCGGGCTGGCAGGCAGGCAGACAAGCAGTTGGGAGCCAGAAGTCCTGGATTGTGAGAGGGATATCTGACTGCCCCCTGGGATTGGGCCTGAACGGGCAGTCGGGCATCCCTCGAGGGGTCTCAGATTAGAGACGGTGCAGGCTGGGCTGAGGGAACCCCCCCACCCCGTGCACGAATTTTGTGCACCAGGCCTCTAATCTATATATAAAAGCCTAAGCAACCATTACAACCAGTTGCTATGACGCGCACTGACCACCAAGGTCAGACATTCAACACAGGAGCTGCCCCCTGGTGGTCAGTGTGCTTCCACAGCGGGAGCGTCACTCTGCCAGAAGCTGGGCTCATGGCTGGTGAGCATGGATGTGGCGGTGGGAGCCTCTCCTGCGTAGTGGGGTTGGGATGAGCGGAAGCATTGCCCGGCCCCAGCTTGGGCTTCTCCCCGGCCACCTGCTGCTTCACACACTGCTACGTCCCTTGGGGGGCATCAGACTGCTGGTTTCAGCCCGATCCCCACAGGCCCCATAGGTCCGACATCTCCCAAGGATTTCTGGATTGCGAGAGGGAGCAGGTCAGGCCGAGGGACCCCACCAGTGCACGAATCCGTGCACCGGGCCTCTAGTGTTCACATAATAGCTTCCATGCCCAGCAGTATTTAATGATATTCTCTTGTTTCAACCTAGGTCTGAGAAATATCTTGCCTATTACAACAGCAAAGGTGCCAATTGTAAAGTTCTACCATTTGAGAAGTGGTCTGGAAGTGGACATCAGTTTGTATAACACATTGGTAAGATATACCTTCTAAGTGGCTTCTCTCGAGAGATTAAGGGAAACAGATGTCTCTTAAGCCATTCATTCCATTGCATTCATTCTTACAGTAGTTATTAGTGCTTGCTCTGTGCCTGGCAGTGATCTGAGGCTGGGGGTATAACAGAGAATTAAGTTAATGTTAATATTCATTTAAAATTAGGTCAGAGTGGCAGGTGCTTTTGTTTGGCTTGAACTTTTTTAATTTTGGAGTGTGTGTGTGTGTGTGTGTGTATCTGGTTTCACACTTGGTTTGTTTCAGGGCTTTATGGCACCTCTCTGGCCCCTAAGGGCAATGCCAGGGCAGGTTGGGGGAATCATCCATCAACTTATTACAGGAAACTGATTTTTTTGTTTTATTTAAATTTTTTATTGTTACAAGTATTACATATGTCTCCTTTTTTCTCCCATTGACCTCTCCCCAGCTGCTCCCACCCCTAGCACATGACCTCACCCTCTCCCCTACTGTCTGTGTCCATTGGTTATGCTTATATGCATGCATATAAGTCCTTTGGTTGATATCTTAAACACATACACACACACACACACACACACACCTCTTCCCTCTAAGGTTTCACTGGTCTGTTCGATATTTCTATATCTCTGGATCTATTTTTGTTCATCAGTTTAAGTTGTTCATTATATTCAGGAAACTGATTATTTTATAGCCCTTATTTTTTAGGAATGTCCACACTAAGGACATCCTATCTAATAAAAAAGTAATATGCAAATTAACTGTCACTCATCACAAAGATGGCGGCACTCAGTCCTCTCAGCCCCACTGGAGTCCCCAAGTCCTGGGGGAGGCCACTGAGAGCAGGCTGCGTGAGCGGCCTGGCAGAATGCTTGCTTCGTCGCCGCAGCAACGAGGCAAGCATTCCGCACCTGGCCGCGGATGGGCCTCTGGGCTGTGGAAAGCCTCTGGGCAGCGGGCGCAGAGCGACCAGGCCCCACAAAGAGCTACTGGCGCACAGATTCGTGCACAGGGCGACTAGTCTATATATATCCCCTGGTAGTCAGTGCGCTCCCACAGCGGGAGTGCCACTCAGCTGACTGACAGGCACCAGATGCTTGGCTTATGACTGGCGAGCGCAGCTTCAGCGGTGCAAGCCCTCTCGTGCAGCGGGGCCAGGATGAGCAGGAGCGGTGCAGCGTCCTGCCTGGGTTTGGGCTCCTCCCCAGCCGCCTGCCGCTCCGGGCACTACTACATCCCTCAGGGGATATCGGACTGCTGGTTTCGGCATGATTCCAGAAACCCAGTCAGACATCCCCCGAGGGTCCCAGATTGCAAGAGGGCTCAGGCCAGGCTAGGGGACCCCACTGGTGCACACTGGGTCCTCTAGTATTAACATAATGGAAATCATAAAATCAAATGTCATTTACAATTCTTAATTATTATCTCTTAAATTATTGAAGCTTATTTGGGGGGAAGAAATACTAGTTTTAGTCTAAGTATGTTTATTCTAAAATGAATTACAGTATAAGCCTTTTCAGAATATTCTAGCTTAAAACTTTTTTTTCTAAATGATAGCCTTATAGTATCATTTTCTTTTTAACAGGCCCTTCATAACACAAGGCTCTTATCTGCTTATTCAGCCATTGATCCCAGAGTGAAATATTTATGCTATACCATGAAAGTTTTTACAAAGGTGAGTATGCTTTCAGTTTTACCTTATCAGGAAATCTTATTGCATCTTTAGACCTTGTTGAAAACATGTCTCTCTTATTTTAAAGACTAGCCATGTCATAAGCTTCTTTTAACTATTTGGGAAGCCCTACTCAGCAAGCTAAAATTTTGTCTTAAATTTTACATGATTATCTGATCTTGCTATGACTAATTGTTCCACTGCTTTGTTGGGTCCTTTGTTTTATTTGGGGTTGTTTGTTTTTTTTTCTTATTTGGTTTTGTTGGCATATTTTAGCATTTGAAAATGTAATTATTATATTAATGCCCTGTAGAAGCACTTACTTTTAGTGATAATAGAATAGCTACAAGCAGAAAACATTGGTAATCTTTCTTTTGTGCTCCTTTTCCTTCCCTCCAGATGTGTGATATTGGTGATGCATCCAGAGGCAGCTTATCATCATATGCATACACACTTATGGTGCTATATTTTCTCCAGCAGAGGAATCCACCAGTCATTCCTGTCCTTCAAGAGGTATTAATAAAGTAAATTATAGCCCTACCCGGTTTGGCTCAGTGGATAGAGTGTCGGACTGTGGACTGAAAGGTCCCAGGTTCGATTCCAGTCAAGGGCATGTACCTTGGTTGCGGGCACATCCCCATTGGGAGGTGTGCAGGAGGCAGCTGATGGATGTTTCTCTCTCATCGATGTTTCTAACTATCTCTCTCCCTTCCTCTCTGTGAAAAAATCAATAAAATATATTTTAAAAATAAAATAAAGTAAATTATATTTCTCATCTGTAAAGCTGGGTGATATTTTGAGCCTTCTTCCTTCTCAAAAATTCTTTGGTTGTAGCCTAGCCAGCATGGCTCAGTGCTTGAGCATCGACCTATGAATCAAAAGGTCATGGTTTGATTCCCAGTCAGGGCACATGCCCAGGATATGGGCTCAATCCCCAGTGGGGGGGTCTCTGTCATCATTGATGTTTCTATCTCTCTTTCCCTCTCCATTCCTCTCTGAAATCAATTAAAATATATTTTTAAAATATTCTCTGGTTTTGTAGTTAAAATTTCACCAATTTTTCTAAAAATTTTTGTATCAGTGCATTAAGTTTGTAATCCATACTAATAATTTTAAAATTAATTGCAGATATACAAAGGTGAAAAGAAACCTGAAATATTTGTTGATGGCTGGAATATTTATTTTTTTGATCAAATAGATGAACTGGTACGTATTTTAATAGTAAAGATTTTTTTCTTACATCCTTGACTAAAAGTTAGCTATACTATGCTGTAGTATAGAAAGATGGTCAACAACTATATTATCATTTGCTATATTTATTTATATTATGATAGTAAAAAAATAACAGCTAGCATATACAGATGCTTCCTTTGAAGTTTAAAACACTTTTAAGCCAGGTGAGTTTTTAGGGACTATATCCAGGTTCTTTAATGCCTAATAATTTCAAATAATTTGGTAGTTTTTTCCAAATAAACAAATATTTGCTCTGTGATTTTTGTACATAGCTTGGAAAGACTTAATTATCACCAAGGCTCTTTTAAAGTTTATTTCAAGATTCTTCCACTAACATGCATTCTGAGGTTTGATATTAAAACCCTGAGCTCTCCCTATCTCCAAATCATAGGCTGAAGATTAATAAACTCATGTAGGTGGTATTTTAAAATGTAAAAGAAAAGCTTTGTAATTACATATTTTGTGTATTTAAACTCTAGTTAATTAGGAATAAGTCCAAATTTACTTCATAAGATACAAGTGAATAATGACATTAACACTTTACTATAGGGCATGATATCCCTTGTTTTCTTCTGTTTCTAGCCCACCTATTGGCCAGAATATGGAAATAATACAGAATCTGTTGGGCAGCTCTGGTTGGGACTTCTTCGTTTCTACACAGAGGACTTTGATTTTAAAGAACATGTTATTAGCATCAGAAGAAAAAGCCTGCTTACAACTTTTAAGAAACAGTGGACCTCAAAATACATTGTTATTGAAGGTACAAATAAAATCAAAACTTAAAGTTACATAGAATGTAGAGTTTGAATGAGGAGGGCATTGTTCTTCATCTCTCCAGGAGGGGCAGCCCGGAGCCACTGATTGGGGTGCGCAGTGCACCATCCTGTTACTGCCTGCATCAGGTGGAGGCATCTGCTTCCCACCTAAACACTTATTTTTAAATGATTGGTGCCTTCATGTGGAGCCTCTCACATTACATCTTTGGTCACCATGACAGATCTTTTACTATCATTGAACACTTAGTGGAGAATAAGAAAAGTCACAGTAGACATAAGCCAGCTTCAAAATAAGTGGGACTTTTAAAACCTTCCTAATAAGAGTGAATTTTCAACATCTTTATTTGCTATTAATGGAGGCTTTTTACCCATCAGGAGTCATATCACCTAAATAATGTGTTACTCTAGGTCAGCGATTTTCAACCTTTTTCATCTCATGGCACACATAAACTAATTACTAAAATTCTGCAGCACACCAAAAAATATATTTTTGTTGTCGATTTGGCAAAAAATAAATTGGTATAATTTTGACTCATTCACATTGCATGGCTATTGTTGTGTTGGCGCTGTTGTCTTGTTTTTATTTGACAGTCTCAGGGAAAAGAGATCAGTCCCCCTGACTAAGACAGGTATTGCATGTTTTAAAGTTCATGTGGCAACACATGGGTTGAAAATCACTGCTCTAGGTTAAACTTTCATCTACCTATTGATAGTCTTATAATGTGAAAATATGTAAAATGAAAATCAAATCACAATGGGTTGACCCCTCCCCTCCCCAAAAAAAAAGATTTTTGGAGTGGTTTTTGTTTTGTTTTGTTGTGTTTTTGCTTTCTTGAATATGTTTTTAAGCATTTACAGGAAATAATTAAATATCTACACATTAGGTTTCACTTATGAATTATCATGCGTGTAAATTTATTTTAAATCATTTATAAAGTATTTTGATTTAGAAAGTATGATTTATCCCCATTTATTTTATGAACCAGTTTATTCAGATCCCACATATATCTTTGACATCAGCAGCTTTCTATCCTTCCTACCACTTTCTGGATCATCTAACAAATACCGTAGTGTTCCAGATCACAACAGATATCCACTCATCTAAGATGTTTGAGTGGAAATATTTAAGATCATATGGGAATGCTTATATGAAGCCTTTACTAGAAATTGAGATCCAAGTAGCTATTGCCTGTGTGTGTTTTAATTTATCACGTGAATGCATTCTGTGATATCCATGATGAATTATTTTCTAAAGTGATCTTTAAAAAGCTTGTTAATTGGCGGGAACATTTAATTCTAAAATGTTTTAAATATATTTGTGACCTCTATATGCCTTCAAAAACTCGCATTAAAAAATGTCAGGCTAATGTTAGTCTTCTCCAAATAGTATTTTCTTGTTCAAAATAAAGCAACTCCTCATAATGTGAAAGATTTTATAAGAATTCAAATATAAAGCAACACCATCTTTTCTGGTGGACACTTTTGAGAAAAAAACTTGCCTTACAGTTGGGAATATATGTTACCTAACTATATAACAAATTTGAAGATCATTAAAAAGGTATTTATTTAATACTTTTAATAATGATAAATTATGTAACACTTATTATATAAACCATTTATTGTATGAATAGTAGCATTTTCTTTTTGGTTATCTTATTCTCATTTTTTTTACTTAGATCCCTTTGATTTGAATCATAATCTTGGAGCTGGATTATCAAGAAAAAGTAAGTTAACTTTGTTTATAAATATTCATGTAATCTCTCTTTAATTCACCTACTTGAGCTCTTATTCTTTGCTTTTTAGTGACCAATTTTATAATGAAAGCATTTATTAATGGTAGAAGAGTATTTGGTATTCCAGTCAAAGGATTTCCAAAGGACTACCCCTCAAAAATGGTAAGCATCTGTTGGACATAAAAAAATAAAAACAATTCTGAAAGCCCGTATTAAACATTTAATTAGTACACATTACTTCAGTAATAACTTAAATACTCTGAATATCTGGTGAGTCTAGCCACCAAGATGAACAATTACAACACAAATCCCTAAAAACCCTTTCTAAAACATCCCAGCTCTGAGACAGTTCATCAGGAGTACGGGAGAAATAGCCAGAGGTGGAGTTTGGTTGAGAAAATTTATAATTTTGGTGCTGCTTTTCCTTGGTAACACATATAGGTGGCATTGCTGTGCCACCAACATTGAGCTCCATGCCAGTCTCAGCCAAGCCTTTTGCACATGCCTAAGGGCATCCATATGAAGTCTGGACTTTCCTTTGTTTGTTTATTACTGTACTTGCAAAGAGTAATACATCCCTGTACTAGAATTGTCTGTTCTCATATAAACTAATGCTCAGGTTTCTATTGAGCCGCATTCATTAAAAACAAAATTGCATTATCAAGATAACATGTTTCAGTGAGAAAAAAGGGGGTTAGAAACTAGAGGGTTTTTAAATTATTATTATTATCCTCACCCAAGGATATATTTTACTGATTTTAGAGAGGAGATAAGGGGGAGAGAGAGAGAAACATTGATATATGAGAAAAACATCAATTGGTTGCCTCCTGTCTGAGTATCGAACCTGAAACCCAGGTATGTGCCCTGACCAGGAATCGAACTGTCAACCCTTCAGTGCATGGGATGATGCTCCAACCAACTGAGCCACACCGGCTAGAGCAGAGCTAGAGGGTTTTATGTTTAAAATAAAGTTATTATTTTTCTGCATTAATCTTCTGAATACACTTTTAATGAACCTTAACTGTTCGGTGTGTAGCCATATTCAGCATTTGATTACATGTGTACATCTAGTCGTAGATATTGCTGTAGTAGTCTGTCAGTGCTTCTGAAACTTGTCCAAACATATCACTTGGGGATTTTGTTAAATGCAGATTCTGATTCAGGAGGACTTTGCATTTCTTTTTCTTTTTTTTTTTTTTTTAATATATTTCTTTATTGATTTCAGAGAGGAAGGGAGAAGGAGAGAACGATAGAAACATCAATAATGAGAGAGAATCGTTGATGGGCTGCCTCCTGCGTGGACAGCCCCCTCTGGGGATCAAGCCCGCAAGCCAGGCATGTGCCCGCGGCTGGAATCGAACCTAGGTCCCTTGGGTCCGCAGGCTGACGCTCTATCCACTGAGCCAAGCCGGCCAAGGCATGACTGTGCATTTCTTACAAGCTCCCAGGTGATGCTGGTGATGCTGGTCCCCCACCTTAATTTCACTGGTAAAGAGACTAAAGTCCAGACCATTGTCTTTCCTTTCTTCTGATATTTCCCTCCAGAAGCCACTATGAAATAAAGCAACAGCACATAGCCTCTTTCTTTTTCTCTGTAATCTGTATATGCAAATCATGTTCCTCAATTCCTTAGGTGTTAGCTTTTCTTTTTTTAGAGCAGCGAAGCCTTTGTACCTGGACTCAGCTCCCCCCAAGTCCTGGGGAGCTGACTTCTGGGGAATGTGATGCTCTTATTTAGAAGTGCTGGGGCTGAAACCGGTTTGGCTCAGTGGATAGAGCGTCGGCCTGTGGACTGAGGGGTCCCAGGTTCGATTCCGGTCAAGGGCATGTACCTTGGTTGCGGGCACATCCCCAGTAGGGGTTATGCAAGAGGCAGCTGATCGATGTTTCTCTAACATCGATGTTTCTAACTCTCTATCCCTCTCTCTCCTCTCTGTAAAAAATAAAATACATAAAAAAATAGAAGTGCTGGGGAAAAGCTACCTTTATGGTTAAGGATAAACAGTGCTGCGTGATGGAAAGGACTACATAAAATTGGAGTTTAGGTAAAATTATCCTGATTTGACCTCATAATGGTTTTAGATTTGAAATTAATCAGTATAAATAATATTTATTAAGTTAATGATAATGTTGATGTTGAGATATAAGATACCTGATTGCTGTCGGGTTAGTTTTTGTGTTTTGATCTCATAGTAATAGTTCATGTTTGTATATATTTATGTTTTTCTAGGAGTACTTTTTTGATCCAGATGTGCTAACTGAAGGAGAGCTGGCCCCAAATGATAGATGTTGCCGAATTTGTGGGAAAATTGGACACTTCATGAAGGACTGTCCTTTGAGGAGAAAGTAAGTAATTGTTCAAAAGTGGTGGTTTTGATTTTATGCTCTTAATGTACCAGTTTTTAAATGAGGTTCTGTTGTGACAGAAAATAAACTCATAGGAAATTCAGCAGTTCTCACATAAATTTAAGGATTTTTATAATGAAAATGAGGTGATTTAAAATATGGCCTTACATACAGATAATGAGAATTGACTCCAGTGTAACAGTGACAATCTCTCAGGCTTGGTCCCTTTTCCTAATTTTGGTCATGGCCCTAATCATTACTCAGTCATTTGGTTATCGGCCTCTCCAGCTGGGATGGAAGAGAAAAGAGGACAATAAAATGCTTCCCTTTTACAGCAGTGAGAAGTTCAGAATCATTTCAGTCAATGGAAGGTACAATTGGTTCCTTCAGGATGTCAATTACACTTCTAATGTACAGTAACTGAGGTGTGCCACGTTGGGATTGGGACTCACTGACAGCGTCTCAGACTCTAAGACCCTTTCACTTGTACACCTTAATATTGCTATGGTGACCTACTCAGCTTGGTGACGATGCTTCTCTTTGCAAGAGGACAGAGGGACAAAGTGGATGCTCACTTTGAACATACTGTTTAGGGTGGTAGTGGTGTTTTTACTTGGATGATAATATGCTCATTTAAAAACAGGTTATCATCTCCCTGGCTGGTGTTACTCAGTGGTTAGAGCATTGGCCCTGGCACCAAAGGGTCGTGGGTATGATGCCCGGTCAAGTTCACGTACCTGGGTAGTAGGTTGGATCCTTGGCCCTTGTCGGGATGCGTATGGGAGGCAACCAATAATGTGTCTCTCTCACATCGATGTTTCTCTCTCCCCCCACTTTTCCACTCTCTCTAAAAATCAATGGGAAAAATATATTCGGGTAAGGATTAACCAAAAACAACAACAAAAATAAAACAGGTCATCATGTGGAATTTAAGGCTCTTATTTAGTACATATTTGTTTTTTACTCAAATAATAATAGTCACTGGTCATGGGCAAGGAAGAAATGATTTTAATATTTTAAGACCCTAAATCTCCTTATATAACCATCACTTGCATGTGAACCTATTTCCTTCTAGTCCCTTTTTTGGGCATGTGAATGAATGTATTTAAAGTTTCACATCTCAAATTTCCAGTGTCTAGTAAAGAATGCTAAGCAGGCCAGAAAGGTTCTAAAAAATCACCCCAAGGATAAGTTTCATTACATCAATATCAAGGAGTTCCACTAATTGTAAAACTGGTTTTAGAGCACTGGAGTAATTGTGAAAATGAAAAGGAAAAACACCCTTTACACCCTGAGGTTGCTTCTTAGTAGAAAAGAATAGATTTAAGTTTGTTAAATTCTGCGGTTGCCCTCTAATGCCCTCTGTTTCTCGTTATTTCCTAAACCTGGAGTTGTCTTATTTTGTTAGAATTCTGTTTGGATTTTTTTTCTACCAGTATTATATCATTTTCTACAGAGTGAGGCGACGGCGAGATCAGGAAGATACCCTAAACCAAAGATACCCTGAGAACAAAGACAAAAGAAGCAAAGATGACAAAGAAGTTCAAAACAAGTGTGCGGAGAGGGAGGTGTCATCAAAAGAGGAGAGGCCCGTGCAGTACACGCCTCAGAAAGCCAAGCCGGCGAAGGCAGTTGTCGATCTGGGGAGAGAGAAGATGCTCAGGCCACCGGTGGAAAAGTGGAAGAGACAGGATGACAAAGACTTGAGAGAAAAACGTTGTTTTATTTGTGGACGAGAGGGGCACATTAAAAAGGAATGCCCGCAGTTCAAAGGCTCTCCAGGTATGCACACCAGTCACACTTTGATGTTCCCAATCACATCTCAAGGGAAATCTCCTTTTTAGAGTTCTCTACTATTAATTTCTTCAACAAATCTAATGACTTAAAAAGATATTTTTTAAGAATGTGAGATTCCCTCCCCTCCTTTAATTCTGATCTTTTATAAGTCTTAAACACTTAATTCCTGGTTTTATTTAGAAGCTTATAAAAGTAATTTGGTTGACTTTTTAAATAAGATTATCAATAAAATGAAAACCTGGTCATCCCCAGTACCTAAAAAATGTAGCCTAAGTGACCATAAAACAAACTGTAACTTGAGCTTCGCTACTCAGTGTGGGCACTTTTGAAGTTGAAGCACTGCCTAGCCATGGAGGAGGCATCCGGTTATCGCAGGATGTCAAACTGTGTGTTCGCTGAGCCACATGTATTTTTATTTAAATACATAACATGCACATGCGTGGAAAAGGGACTAGAAGGAAATAGGTTATACAGTTAATAGTGGTTCTAACTGCAGAGGAGAATTATGGAGGAGTTTCTCTTTGGATTTTATCATTAAATATTTTTCTGCAATATGTATGTTGATTATTATGATGCGGAAAAACATAAGTCAGTAGTTCAAAATCATCCATTATCTTGCCTCTTTAAGTTGTTGGATCTGAATTAACATATTATCTTAAATGGCTCAAATATCCATTGAAGGTACCTTTTTAACAGACTGGTAAGAGTAAGGGTGCCTTTGTGTATGTATAAGCAGTTTATACACTCACTTTTTTAGAACAAACCTGTGAATGTGGATGAAATATGGTTAGTTTAGAAAAGAAACTCTTGAGACCATTTTTAAAATTAAAATAGTACCCTATTTCTGTCCTCAATTGTATATGTTTGTGAATAGCATACAAAAGTTAGCACTGCTGATAGTTTCCTTAAAGTGTTCATTCCAGTGTTTATTGTTCCTGGAACACTAATAACCTCTTCCCCACTTCATTAAATCAGCAATATGGTGTCTCTTTCTTTCTTTTTTGTCTCTTTTCTTTTTAAGACAAGAAAGTTATAGATCACCTGTACTTTCTTTTTCCAAAAAGAAGCTTTATATGCAAAGGAGTAAATTAATTATTGATTTTGAAATAGTTTAAAACATTTATGAAAGATACATCTTGCCCTACTTCTAAAGAACTCAGACAAACTCAAGCTCTTTTGCCCTAATGTGGGACAAATACCAGAATAAAATGATTTTCTTTTATGATTATATGAGATAAATATAATTAAAAGAATTTAAAATAATAGCAATAACTAACATTCATTGAGTGCTTAATATAGACCAGGCACTATTTTAACTACATGGGTAATTTCATGTAATTTTCACCACAGCCCCATCAAATGTGGTATTATTGATATCCCCGGTTTACAGATGAGGAAACTGTAAACAGTATAGATAAGATGTAATAAAGTTTTGCCACCGTTATTTTTGTAGGCCACCATTCAGAGGAACTCAAGGTCTGTGTTACTAATAGCTCGAAGCACATTGTCATTGTGTTCCTTTTTGGTACAATGCAGTGGTGAAGGAATGCCCCTGTGGTCCTCAGCATGGATGGATTGCTTCCTTCTAGCTAGTAGCAAGTTTTACGTTATCTACTAGTGAAGCTCTCAAAACAGTTAGAGCAGTGATTCTGTCAGGCTGGGACAGCAGCAAATCCGAGGGAGAGGGGACATCCTGGGCGGGAGGTGGGTATAATCCAATCAAAGCAAAAGCTTTGGAGTCTTTACTTCAGAATGCAGTATGTACAGTTTAAGTCAAGTAGTCATATTATAAAAGTAAAATAAGAAGGGAAGAGTGGGGCTGGAGTGAGGTGAATTTCCTCCAGTAGCAATGAAAAATAGTTAGCTGCTGCTTCCTATCTAAGAGTTAGGCTGCTCCCTCTCGTTTCTGCAAATACATTATTATTTTGTCCACACAGTGTATTCAGTGGAGCTTCTGTCATATCAACAGACAATCTTTCTGTGCAAGTTTGAAAACAGGGCTACTGCTTTCAATTTAAAGTAGGAACAAAAAGTGCCGATTTCTTTCTTAGGTATGTTTAAGTCACATTGGGTATGTGGATCCCCTTCTTCACCTAGTACTTTGAGACCAACTGAAACATTTGTTCAGGTAAACCTAGCTCAGAACTAAGCAAGAAGGCCTTGCAGCATCTGTCTATTCAGCAAACCTTTACTGGGTGCTAGCAGCTCTGTGCCGGGTCCTCGAGGTGCTGGGCAGGCCCAGGCCCTGACTCCTTCCTTCTGGCTAACCCCCCGGCTCCCTCCCTCTGCCCTCAGCACAGTGTGGTGAGGAGGCTTGCTGTGCCGGGGATGGCAGGGCATGCTTTAAGGATCCCTGCATATGTGTCTTGCTTTTCAGTAACTTGCAAAGTTCTGCCTCCCACATGCCTAATTTCAGCTCTCCTTGGATAAGGTTGCAATTTTAAAGCTCTTTCGGATGCTATTCCTTTCAATTTTGTAAACCAGTGTATTTCATTTTTTAGGCAGTGCTTTTACATGAAGACAAAAAGAAACAAAAAGCAACTATATTTTTGAGTCCCCAGTCAGGTATGTGGGTTAAAAACAACAACAAATGTGTGTTATTTTACTTACTGCATAGTTGCCACATGCCTTTTGAGACACTTCTTTTGAATAGCGGTTTTAACAGGGATTGGACATCAGAATCAACTGGGGAACTTACCCTGCCCCTCCTTCATCTCCTAAGTCAGATTCTTCAAGGGTTAGGCTTGGGCCTGTATATTTTTTTAATTTATAGGTGATTCTTATACCATCCCTGAGAAGAAACCATAGTCTTGAATTATTTGTTCCTCTTCCATGCTTTTTGTTTCTGCTTTGAAATTGCCACTGTGTTGTCAACAGTGTAATCCCTTCATGGAGATTATTCACTGCACCAAAGGAAGGAAAGAAAGTAATTGTTGGCCTGAACTCCACTCTCTCACTAAGTCATTTGTTCATTCCTTTAACAAATATTTAAGGCCCACACCCGCCCACCTGCTAAGTGCAGGGCATGGGTCTAAACACGGAGGATACAGCATTGAACCAGCATAGCCCCTTCTCTCATTCTCGTCAGAGGAGATACATAAACATTTCATGTGGTGACAGGTGTTAAGAAATATAAAGCAGGAAAAGGGAAACAGAGAATGTTGGAGAGGGAGGCAGCCTTTCTTATAAAGTCACTTCTAAATTTAAGCAAAGAATCAAGGGAGGGGCAAGTCATAGGAAATTCGAGTTCGACTGTTACAGCAGAACTACAAACAGTTTTTGTCCTCCAGGGTCACTGAGTGGAATGAGCAGGAAAGGGTGGTAAGAGGTGAGGTCAGGGTAGATGGTCTGGATCAGGTAGCACCCATCGATGACATTAAGTGAGGACTTTTACTGTATTTTGAAGGTAGCATCTTCAAACATGATTTTTGAAGGTTGGATGACAAAGTATAAATCAGAGATGACACTATGATATTTGGCCTGAGCAACCAGAAGAATAGAGATTGAATTTTCTCTGCTGAAGAGCAAATCTGGGGGGAGCGAGGGCGGGGGGCCCGGCGGGGGGTTAGTTTTAGAAACCTAAGTTTAAGAAACTGGCTAGATATCTGTGTAGAGATGCCAAGTAGCCAAGTGGATATCCTACAAGCCTGGCCTTTAGAGCAGAGGTTCAGGCTGGAGATACAAATTTGAGTATTATCAGTGTGTAATAGTACTTAAAGGCCTGGGTCTGAGTAAGATCACCTAGAAAGGAAATACAGATAGAAGAGAGAAGAGCATTTAGAGACTCTGGTAGAAAATAAAGGAGATAAAAAATGGTGAGAGAGCAGAAGCAGCAAGAGAGCTGGGTCCTAGAATTCAAATGGAGGAAGTTCCTCAAAGAGAAGGGAATTGCGTGAATTGCTGCTCATAGGTCTGCTGCAGCTGTAGACTGAGAATTAAGCACTGGACTTGGCAATGCAGAAGTCACTGGTGACTTTGAAAAGAGCTGTTTCTTTGGCACGCAAGGGCGAAAAACGTGATTACAGGGAGCTCTGGTGAGAAATGTTGGGAGAGGAATTGTAGGCAACATGACTTCAGCTACGGGCACCAAGTGTCAGGGCCCCAGGTCTGTGGACAGGTGCTGAAAGGGAGGGGACGATGGAAGGCTCTGCAGGCCTTTTTCTAGAGTTTCAGTCGTGCTTTTGAGTCTTGAAATGGAAGGGAGGGAATTGAGACAGAAAAGAAAAATAAAATAACTTTAATATACTAACTTTTTCAGCTTTTTTAGTATGAAGGGATGAAACTATAAATTTGATGCAAACATTCTGACTTCTGGCCTGTTGATATCCTTAGTAACTTTACTTAAAAGTGCCTGTCAGTCTTTCACCTCTCTCCTTTCTCTCTCTCTCATCTTGTTCAGTAAAGTCTTTTTAAAGGAGGGAATTTATATAAGCATGTGTAGTCTTTTGAACTTGATTGTGTACTTTATGAGAAACGTTTTTGAAATTTTAAAACTTCATTAAGGTAACCTGACATTTTTGTACATCATGTCAACCCACATTTTGTATGCTCAGTTTGTATGTGTCATATTGCTAATGCACAAACAACTGTTTGCCTTTAGATTGGAGAGTGTGAAGAGTCTAAGCTATCTCCCATGTATGTCAGTGACTGAGAAGTAGCACTCTCACGTCCTCAGCAGCCTCCTAAGTCCTGCAGTAAAGAGAGCTCTTCCCTGCTTCACCAGCCGGGTGCCAGGGCGCAGTGATCTCACCTGGGAAGGCTAAGAAAGCTCCAGTGAGGAATGTTTGGTTGACTGTTAACAGGAGTAAAGTAAATGGAATTGTTAAGTTGTTTAACTATTTCCACTTCTGCGAGGGCCAAGGTCAATTATCTCATATAAAATAATCTAAAAAGAAATAGGCATTTATTTTTATGATCCGTGAACTTGATAGGTGGTGGGTTTTTTAGTAGCATCAGAACTTTTTACAATCAAAATTTCAAAGGCATGGGGATTGAGGTTGGTACACAGAGTGAGGTCAGATGATTCAAAGAGAAGCACAAAGCTTCAAAGAATTGCCACCCTTACCCAAAAGAGGACTGGAATGCATGAAAGGTAAAGACACAGGAGGCTCAGTGAGAAAATTCAGGAGCAGCTGTTAGCTGGGAAGGTTTTGTAATTGTTCTCAGTAGGATGCTTGGACTTATAAACCAAAAAACTACTACTGGGAAAAACCCCAAAATCAAATAGACAGAAGAGAAATGAGAATGGAGCCTATTGTGAGATGATTTGATTGACAATGAGAGCAGCCATGAACGAAGGCTAAGGACGTTGACAGGCTGCCCCTGGAAGCAACTTTGATTCAACAAATGAAAGCCTGTGGGAAACAGACTCCACTGCAGTTTACGGGTTGTTTCTCAGAGATCCTCAGAGTTTGAGGGTCACAAGGTTAGCATATGTAAACAAGCCAAGAGTTGTTTTTGTAAGGGTCAGCCTTGAACAGACATTTCCAAAACATGTTACATAGGAAAAACACTGATTCTTTCTTAGGTTAGATGTTCATTTGGCCAAAGATGAAATGTCTTAAGAACATCAGCTCTGCAGTCAGATTGCATGGTATATTTTCTAGCTTTATAATAGTGAAACACCTGCTTAGCCTCCACTTGCCTCAGTTTCCTCATCTGTTCTAAGGGATAATAATAAGAGAAATACCTGACTTGTAGGGATGTTGAGAAATCCATGTCAAAGCACTTATAACAGCCCCTGCATACAGCAAGAACAGAGCAGAGGTTTGTGGTGGGTGGTGGTTCATTGATATTTCTGCAGGGCTATGTCAACATTGCTCCTGCTAAAGGTTTTACACATCTTGAAAGTAGAATTTTATTATAATTTTTTTAAGTGCTGGAGGAATACAGATGTTAGACATTATAAAATAGCATTACTGATTGACAGTAAGTTAGGATTTCTGTAATTATCTTCTAAGTAAGAAACTGACACTTATAAATCTTTTGAGCAACTGTACTAGTAAAACTTAAATTTACTACGGAAAAAAAAAAATTAGTGTGATACCAGAAAAATACAAATAACTGTTATAGGTAGCTAAAATCTATCCTTTCCAATAAATTAAACTCTTCAAGTAAGTACATGACAGCTGTTAAGACTACCAAACTTATCCATGATAAACTTACCCAAATTATATATGTTGTTCTGAATGTGAAATGTCTCAATTATAAGTAGTGTTAAATTTCCCCAAAGCTCTTCCTTCTCACCAGAGCCTGTTGATATGGACAGCCCCTACTCTTGCACATTAGCTGTGTTGACCTTAGGCAATAGGTTAACTTCTCTGAGCTCCAGATGTCTCATGTATAAAATTGCAGAAGCACCATTTATCTGGCTGGGTGCTGAGAAAATGCACCCAGATTATAGTAAGCACTCAGCCACATTCCCTGTTCTCTCCTAACACCTGTCTGCATTCTTTTTTTTTTTTTTTAATTTCAGAGAGGATGGGAGAGAGAGAAACATCAATGATGAGGGAGACTCATTGATCGGCTGCCTCCTGCACACCCCACACTGGGGATCAAGCCCGCAATCTGGGCATGTGCCCTGACCGAGAATCAAACCATGACCTCCTGGTTCATAAGTTGACGCTTAACCACTGAGCCACGCCAGCCAGGCGATTCTTTTCCACTAGGCTACGTATAGTTCTTAACCTCCTAAATGAGATAGTATTGAATAGAAAATTTCATGAATTTCCTTGCTCTTCGTTGTTATTTCCCTCCCCACATACACACGGCCAACACAGTGGCTTAGATGGTGTGTAAATGGTACTGATTAGAGGTGAACTCACTTTGGAGGAACAATAGAGTGCGAATGGCTAAGAACATGAGGTTTTAAAGTCAGACATACTTGGGTTTGAAATCCAGCCCAAATGTTTACTGGCTGTGTCACCTCAGCAAGTTTTGAACCTCTCTCTGCCTCAGTTTCCTTATCAGTTAATTGGGACTAGCACCTTACAGGGCAATAAAGATTAATTTCATATATGTAAAGCCCATAGCACAGTATCAGGCACATACCACTCAATAAATTATCACCGTTCTTATTACTGTAATTAACAGGAGGTATCAACCTTGCTGTAATTTATCTTACAAATACTCTTATCTTCTTAATAAGATAAGAGTATTTGGAGATTAGAGAATCGTAGTTATAAACTGACTTTTTTGCATAAATTAATTACTCTGGCATAATTACGTATAACAGTTTATTCAGTCTGTGAATCTCAAGAACCTAACATATTTCTGATCCTTAATCCTCCCCCATTTTCCAAAGGAAATTACTTTTCTAAAGGAACTACCTGTTTCTTCATTTATTCTACTTTAATTCCATGGTTTGAAATCTTAAAAATTAAAGATGCTGTAATAGTAAATAGATTAATGGGTATCTTTTCTCCCTCATGATGATGTGTACTTATACAATTTTTTTCTTTTTAATATATTTTTATTGTTTTCAGAAAAGAAGGGAGAGGAAGAGAGAGAGACAGGAACATCAATGATGAGAATCATTAATGGGCTGCCTCCTGCACGCCCCACACAGGGGATCGAGCCTGCAACCCAGGCAGGTGCCCTGACCAGGAATCGAAGCATGACCTCCTGGTTCATAGATCGACACTTAACCTCTGAGCCATGCCAATATTTTTTGAAACAGTGTGGAGAGATCTTGTTATCCGTGAATGTACATCATCCTTTTAGATATCCGGTATTCTTGCTATTCCAGTGTATCACTATATTATTATTTCTTTAATCATTCCTGATTAAGGGACTGTTTTCAAATATATGATATATCAATGTCTTCAAAACATTTTTTGATTTTATACTTTTTCACAACATATTGAAAGTTCATATATCTCCTTTATATTTTTAAGTTGATGTCTAAATTTTTCATCATACTGCAAAGCTTTTGTAATTTCTGGGGGTGTGGGGGATTATAAATATTGGCATTATAAAATACAACTTTTAAATCAGCCTTATATGTATCAAATGAAATATAAATATTATTGCAGAAACTTTACATCATTTCATTTTTTTCCTTGACTACCTCTGTTTCACTTCCACAGAATTTTATATTAAGACTGAAGGCCTAGTGCATGAATTCGTGCACCGGGGGCAGGGCTGGCTGGGGGAGGAGCTGCAGGTGGTTGGCCCCACGAAGGGGCGGTGATCAGGGGCAGGTCTTGTCTGCCCTGCCCCCTGGTCAAACTGCTGGTTGAGGGGACAATTTGCATATTAGGCTTTTATTATATAGGATGATATATTTTTGTCATATAATTCAAGCATTTTATTGATCACTCTATCATACTTATCTGAAATAAAAATATTTATGTAAATTGGAATTTTAAGCTTTTTCTTAAGTCCCAAAGTATAAAATTTTCTTCTAAGTTGTTTTTTTTTAAAATTCTTTATTGTTTAAAGTATTACATGAGTCTCCTTTTTTCCCCCATTGACCTCTCCCCCGCCATTTCTAAGTTGTTTTTACAACCATTAGAACAATGATTGATCAAAGCAATTGATACAAATTTGGATTTAAAATTACTTTTTATGTTTACATACTAAAAATGACTGTCATTTAATGAGCAGATGGGATTTTTCCCAGTGCATTTATCTGTCTATGGACCAATACTACTTATTGCAGGAATGAAAACAGAGTTCTTTAACATTATTATCTCTAATTTTTGTTTTTTTGTTTTTATGGTTGGTAAATATTGAGAAAACTTAGTAGACTTTATGATAGCAAATTAAAAAAAAATACAAATTCTTTTGAGAGTTTGGGAATGGAAAATGTATTATAACAATGACTCTTAATTATTTTTCGTTCATTAAATGACCAAAAACCACATAGTAATGTAATATCAGAAATTATTCATGATGATCATCAGCTATTAATGTAATTTTACAAAAAACTAAAACTTAGGGGTTTTATTAGAGGCATTTTGCATTTATCACAAACCATCATTTTCTTTGCCTCCTTGCCTCCAGGTTTTTCCACTCCAGGGCAGCGTACCACATTAAGATTTGGATGGTTAGGAGATATGCCTGTCTTTTGTATTATAGTGAAAGTAGGAAAAGAATTGTGAAAGGGGAGTTGGAAAGAAAAATTGGTGTGATCTCTAATAACCTGCCCAAAGCCTTAGCCATGAAGGCATTATCAGAAAGAATTCAGATAGAAATTGAGAGGCTGCAAGCAATTCTCTTAACACCCCTTCCCCACTTGTCTTGTTAAGTCAGCTCAGAAATACATATACCCAAAAAATAAAAAATAAATAAATAAATAAATAAATAAATAAATAAATAAATAAAAAGAAATACATATACCCAAGTTTGAAGATCACTATGTATATAAAACCCTATAAAGGATATTTGCCTAGGTATATATCCTCAGGATAAATTCCCAGTTAGAATGACGGGTTGAAAAGTATGTACCTTTCAACAGTGGTACCAGTAATGCCAATTTATGATTAGCAATCACAGAGTCATTCACAACCTGTTTCCCACACCCTCACTTCATTGAGATACTCTTTTTTGTCAATCTGCTTGAATTTCTGTTATACCATTGAACTCAACATTTTGTACATGTTTTCATTTGTATTTCTTCATGTTATATCTTTGCACTTTTTATTATAGTAGTCATCTTTGTTTTTAGTTCTTTCTACATAGAAATTCATTCATGCTTTGTCAAAAGTGTTATGTGCTTCACCTCCTCCACCCCCAGTTTATTATTCTTTCAGCCTCATTTATTATTTGTTTTGCCATACAGACATTTGTTTGCTTGTTTGTTTCTTTTTGTAGTTTGATTTCAAGCCAACTTTCCTGTAGTTTCAAGTCATGCTTACACAATTTATGAATTTCATGGTGTTCATTTATATTTTACTTCTATTAGTTTTAAAGTATCTTCAGGTATGCTGAGATTTATGTTTATACTAGAGGCCAAGTGCACAAAATCGTGCACAGGTAGGGTCCCCAGCAGCTGCCTTTTATTCTGTACTGCCCCCTGGTGGTCAGAGCACATCATAGCTAGCAAGCAAGCAAGCAAACTCCCGGTCAGTCAAACTCCCAAGGGGACACTTTGCATGTTAGGCTTTTATATAGAGAGAGATAGGAGGTTACATGTTTAGGTAATACATTAATAAAACTATTAGTACTATTAGAAAAGAATGGTTCTTAACACTTTGGGGAAAATATAAGAAGACACACATAACAACTACCCATCTACTAGAGAAGTAGCATCATTTTATTTCCAATCCTTTTTTTGGTTAATTCTCACCCAAGGATATTTTTTCATCGATTTTTTTTTTTTTTTTTTTTGTTTTTTTTTTTTTTGCCAGGAATTGAACCTGCAACCCAAGTACATGTCCTTGACTGGGAATTGAATCTATGACCCTAGGTGCTCAGGCCAACATTCTAACTACTTAACTACACTGGCCAGGGCACATTTACAATCTTTTTTTAAATAAAAGATTAAAATAGTGAAAGTACCCTTTTACTACCACCCCCAGGTCGTCATATCCCCCTCCATTCTAGAGGCATCCGTTATTATGAGTTGAGGGCTCCTTCAGTTCTTCGTGAAAGGTCATACATATGTATCCTTTAACATATTACCCCTGGTGAATTTTTAAATTTACATGGCATCATGCTGTATAAAGTGTTCTACAACCTGCTTTTTCATATCTATTTAACAAAATGATTTTTAAATTTTAAACATATTGCTGTATTTTAAACATATTGCTGTATATAAATTTATGGTATTTTTTAATAGTATTCCATCATATGAATACAGAATATTGTATGTATCCATTACCTAGTACATGAGCATTAAATTGAGTCTGATTTTTTGCTGTTATAAACAATGTTGTGCACATTCTTGTGTGAATGTCCTTGAGTATAGGTGAGAGGTTCTATAGGGTGTGTGTGCTCAGAAGTCAAATTGTTTAGGTTATAGCATATATTATTAACTGTTCTATGGTATGGTTTTAATTAGTAATCCTCCTTTCTGAAACTGTATTAAAATGATGTCACTCTAGCGACTTGTCTGCATTTAAAAAAGATTTGGACTAGGCTTATGTTTAATAGATCATGTTTCATATGCTGTAGACTTTTTTATATCTAGCCTAAGTACTTAATTCAAAACAAGTGACCATTTCCAGTGTGAAAACTTTCCGTGAATAATTAACCATAAGTAGCAATGTTACAGATTTCTTGATGAAGTCAGACTTATTTCATTTATGTTGGGTTTTGTTTCTTCCCCTCCTCTAGGTAGCCTTTCCAGTAAATATATGACTCAGGGAAAAGCCTCAGTGAAGAGGACCCAGCAGGAATCATGAGGGAAGGAAAATGCAGCGCTCTAAATGGCCACTCAGGCATTCCTAATCACTCTGAAAATTAGGTTCATTTTACAGGACTCAGCAGCATAGATCAGGCTTCAACTTAACATTTAAGGGAAATGTCAGATTTTTTTTTAACTGAATGAAATTCATAATAAGGAAAAAATTTTTAATGTAGTCTTACCTACCACAAATCCTCATAGATTTAAGGATTTTAATAGAAAGCCATGGTGTATGTATTTAAGCCAGGTTTAAAAAAAAAAAAAAAAGTAACGATGGGCCAGTATTCAGTGAATACAATTTCATGGTTTTTAATTCTTTCAAATCACACTAAAATGGTGTGCTGATAAACCCCAAGAAATTAATTCTTTCTTTCCTATAAATCCCTTTTTTGTTTTGAAGAGGGGAAATTATATTTATTGTTGTTTACTGAATTCTGTGTGAAAGTGTGTCAAATATGTGTGAACTGCTACTACTGTGTTTACCATTTACAAACCTTATTTTATTGATATTTGTAGAAGAAGTGATAACATGAACATGATTACCTGTTTGTGTGAGTCTTCCATGGATGAGCAATGCCAATGAGGGGCTTTTTGGTATTTTCCCTCTCTAATTTTAATTAAGTTGACATATATCTACTATGCTCCTAAAAATGAAGTGAGGAAAACAAGTAGTCTTGTTTGCTGCTAAAAAACATTTTCAAAGGAAAAATGACAAATAAAAGTGCTTTTTACTTTTTATGATATTCAGAAATTAGGGTGGAGAACTTAAAAAAAAAAAATCCCTGCAGATTAAAGAAGCCATCTCTGCCAATTATAAGTTTGCTTGGTGTCATTTTGGGTCTGACTGGAACCCTTATGGAACTGTTTCTGTAACTTCACAAGCCTTTCAATAGTAGTACATGGTCAGAACTATGTTTCAGTTTGATTTTGAAATAAAAGCAAAATTTCAACCTGTAATTTTATCCACATCCCTTTCTAGTGAGAGTCCTAACTTTTATGAGGAAACTAGATCGGGAGTAAGGGCAGTACAGATCTGAGCCTCTTTATCTCGTGCTCCCTTTACTTGTGCTTATACTGTACTGGTGTTCACGGACACCCACTGTGTGGCAAGCACTAGGAATGCACAACTAGGCACAGATTTAGGAGGACAAATACGTAGAGGGAGGTACCAGAGGGTTTTGCTGGGCAAGCATTCCTAGATAGGGGAAAACTCAAAACATATATACCCATGGCCCTTCTTTTAAACAAATTACTTGAAAACATATTCCAGCTAAAGGAGAATCATGTAAAAATTAACTTCAGAATTGTGATAGAAAGAATTAGTGATCATTCCTTACTCAATTTGAATGAATACAAACTCGTAAATTAAGTGGATTATGCAACCTGGGCTGAAACTCTGCTCTACAAGACTTTCTGTGGAAAGCCTATTGACGCTGCTGTCTTCTGGCATTATAGCAGAAGTCTGAGGCCAGCCTGATTTTTATTCCCTTGCAGGTTTTATTTTTCTGCTTTGAAGCTTGTGTGTTTATTCCTGTATCTTTTGTGTCAGTGACTTTTTTCTCAACCAAACCGAATCCAATATATCTCCCTACCCAAGTTGTTTTTATTGTTTTTTATCCTCACCCAAGGGTATTTTTTGTATTGGTTTGAAAGAGAGAGAGAAAAACATCCAGCTTCTGTACATGCCCCAAACTGGGATCCAAACCCACAACCTAGGTTTGTTCTCTGATCAGGAGTTGAACCCGCAACTTTTTGATGTACAGGATGACACTCCAACCAATTGAGCAACTTAGCCAGGGCTTTTTTTATATATATACTAGTGGCCTGGTGCACGAAATTCATGCACGGGGGGGGGGGGGGGCGCGGTTTCCCTTAGCCTGGCCTGCACCCTCTCCAATCTGGGACCCCTTGATGGATGTCCTACTGCTGGTTTACAGGGATCGGGCCTAAACTGGCAGTCGGACATCCCTCTCGCAGTCCGGGACTGCTGGCTCCTAACCACTCGCCTGCCTGATTGCCCCTAACCACTCTGCCTGCCAGCCTGCTCGCCCCCAACTGCCCCCCTTGCCAGTGTATTTGCCCCCAACTGCCTCCCCCTGATGGCCTGCTCACCCCCACCTTCCCTTCCCACTGGCCTGCTTGCCCCCAACTGCACTCCTGCTGGCCTGCTGGCCTGATCACCTCCAACTGACCCCCACTGATAGCCTGCTTGCCCCCAACTGCCCCCCCCCCCCCCCCCCCCCCGCTGGTTTACTTACCCCCAACAGCCTGATCACCCACAACTGCCGTCCCATCCTGGCCTGATTACCCACAACTGCCCTCCCCTCTTGGCCTTTAATCGCCTCTGCCTCAGCCCCCGCCTCTACCATGGCTTTGTCCAGAAGAACATCCAGAAGGTCTCCTGGAAGGTCTCCCAGTCTAATTAGCATATTACCCTTTTATTAGTATAGATATTGATTTCAGAGAGAAAGGGAGGAGAGAGAGATGGAAACATCAATGATGAGAGAGAGTCATTGATCAGCTGCCTCCTGCACTCCCCCTACTGGGAATCGAGCCCACAGCCCAGGCATGTGCCTTTGACCAGAATCGAACCCAGAACCTTTCAGTCTACAGGCTGACACTCTATCCACTGAGCCAGACAAGCTAGGGCTTAATCAATTTGAGAAAGTATCTATGTTTGTTTTTTTCTCAAAAATCCTTTTGTCTTAATATTCCTCTCATCTTTTTCCTTCCTGCTAGGAAAACTTCTCAAATTTAACCTCCACATGACTAGCTTGATTTTTTAGTGTCATTCTGCTGTTTGTTGTTTCTAACTAAATTTTTTCATTTCACTTCTAATTTTCTTGACTTATTCTCACCCATTTTCCTTTTCCTCTCATTTTAGCTTAATTTCATTGTCTTCCTTTTCATAGAAATCATGTTTTCTTACATCCTTTTAAGGATGTTGCAAGTTTCCTGCATTCTATTCTGATTTCCAAAGTAGACTCTACCCAGTGTACTATGCTTTTAGTTTGATTTTGAGCCCTCCCACTGGATCAGTGGGACAGTGACCAATATTTGCCAGCAGACCTGGAAAATTGATTGCCCTTGGGTTTTTGCTCCCTTCATTTGGATGCCAGTGTTAGCCCCTTCTCAACGCCCCTCAGGGACAGACACATCTGTCCCATATCATGTTCCGTTCCCTGAGAGTGGTTATCTTTTGAATGCAGCTGGCCTCTCTCTTAACAGGCTCTACAAATGCCCCACTACTGGGGTTCTGTTCTCTTTCTCTCAGGAACAAACAAAAATATGAAATCCATTTTTATAACCCCAATCAATACAAATCTCTTGCTCAGTGTTTACAGTACCAATAATGTGCACAAAGATGTTAATTGTTCTGAGATAACTTCAGTTTATTTTTTCATCTTAAAATGTATTTCACAAATGGTTCTGGGTGTTTTTTAATATTTCTCAAGTGGGAACATTTGTGAGTAGATAGGTCAAAAGGGTTCATCGTGTTTCAGGCCAAAAAAAACATTTTTTTTCGAAAAGCAAATAGAGAATTTAACAACCCCCCATAAAACTGTAAAAATGTGCTCCGTGCTTTTTACTTTGAAAGCAGGTGTGTATGGGCAGCAGTCAAGACTTGAGCAAACTTCACTTTGTGAAATTCTAGACTTAAAGGGGGCCTGGCTCTGCCAGTTTTCCAGTTAAGAGTGTGGCACTCCTCCTAACCTTTTGGCAGTCCCATTTCCCTGCATATAAAGTGGAAATCATTCCTGCCCTTCCACTGTGTAGTGAGGATCAAGCGAGGTCTTATTAGGAAAAGACATTTTTAAATGTCTAGAACCCTGAAACTAAATCCTGAGGTGCAATATTGAACATTTCCCTATTGAAAGTTCTTAACCTACTAATAAACATCTAAAAGTGGTTACAGCTTGCAATCTCCTTTAACAGTTCCCACCCCGCCTAATTTCCACATCACTGAGCAGCTCCTGCTCTGAGATAAAGGAGTGCACACATTTCCTACTCATGAAAACTCTCTTAAATCCAATTTAAGGGACCTGCACCAGTTTCAAATAACATTAGGTATTACTGAACCACTGACAAGTAGATTTTGTGATTTAGCACTTAACATGCAACACACATAACCAAGTTAAAAACTAAGTAGTGTGTCTTAAAGGAAAGAAGGCTGTTCAATGTACACAGGGTCCTGAATCAGAAGACTTAGAGCTAAAATTTTAAAATAGCATCTGATGAATTATATTAAAAGACTTTGAGTTTAAAGCATTGCTTGTAAAATAGCCGAACCAACATTCCTGTCCTATACAGCTCAAAGTTGTGAGGCTACTAGTGTGCTAAGGGTTCTTTTAAAAGCTGTAAAGTGCTACACAACTGTGTGATATTTTAATAATTTATAAAAATGATAACAGGTAATCAGTTTTTACATTTTAAAAGGACTTTACTTATATTTTTTTAATAGATTGATTTTTAGAGAGAGGTAAAAGGAAAAACATTGATTTTTTTTTCTACTTATTTATGCATTAATTGGTTGATTCCGGTAAGTGTCCTGACTGGGGATTGAACCCTGAAACCTTGGATATCTAGACAATACTCTTAACTGAGTCACCTGGCCAGGGCCTTTTTTAAAAAAAAAAACATTTTTATTAACTTCAGTTTTTCACAGCAAAATTGAGCAGAAAGTCAGTTTCCATAAGCCCCGGCAAGCCAACCTCTCCCACTATCCACATCCTGCACCAGGGTAGGACATTTGTTACAATCCAAGAACCTAAAGGGACATACCGTTATCACCCAAAACCCATAGGTTACATTAGAATTCATTTTTGGTGTGGAACATTCTATGGGTTTAGACAAATATCTAATGGCATGCATCCACCATTGTGTCACACAGAATAGTTTCAAAATGTATGGCATCTCTAAATATCCAGTATTAATTAGCAAGTTTTACTGGGCACTGCAATGTGCCAGGCACTCCTCTAAGGGCTTTTCATTTGATCTTCACAATACCTGTAGGAGGAAGGACATGAGAAGTAAAATACCTTGTTGCTAAATCACCCAACTACTATCCCACCACACTTCTGTCTCCTAATCCCAATTTCTTCTAAGCTTTGGAGGTTAGGGAAAAAATAACTTACACTCTCTTATTGTCAGTGCAATTGCATTTCAGTACCAGGGAGAAGGAACTATTTAACAGGATTTCTAACCAATCCTGTAGGCTCTAGAGCAGTGGTTCTCAACCTTTCTAATGCCACAACCCTTTAATACAGTTCCTCATGTTGTGGTGACCCCTAACCATAAAATTATTTTAGTTGCTACTTCATAACTGTAAATATCTGTGTTTTCCGATGGTCTTAGGCGACCCCTCCGGTTGAGAACTGCTGCTGTAGAGCCTAAGACCATCAGAAAACATATTTACATTACGATTGATTAACAGTAGCAAAATTACAGTTATGAAGTAGCAACGAAAATAATTTTATGATTGGGGGTCACCACAACATGAGGAACTGTATTAAAGGGTCGCGGCATTAGAAAAGTTAAGGTTGAGAACCACTGCTCTAGAGCAAGCATGTCAAACTCAAAAGCTAACACGGGCCAAATAAGCAAGGTTTAAGTTTCTGTGGGCTGCAAAAAAAACAAAGCTTCAATTTTCATAGAAACGTAGGTTTATTTCAGTAGAGACATACTGAATACAAAGGGCTGAAATAAAAGTAATCATTAACGTGAAATAGAACATTTTAATAAAAATTAATATTTTCTTGAACATTAACTTACCAGACACTGAATAACTGCATAAATTAATAAACGTAAGGCAAATAAACCTATTTTTCTTGTTCTTCAAACGTGAAATATTTCCTGTGGCACACACCAAACAAGTCAGTCCAAGGCTCATGACGTGGCAATTGGCTGCTAACATATTCGCTGCTAGTATTAGTGGAGAGAAATGGTGTCCCTACACGTAAGGCACGTAAAGGAAATGAATGCAACACGATTATAGTAATCAGTCATTATCAAACGTAGTTTGTTACTAATAACTATAGACCCGGTGCGTGGATTCATGCATGGGTGGGGTCCAGCCAGCCCACCCCAATGGGGCCAATCGGGCTGGGCCGGTGGGAGGAGGGGCCACCTCCCCGCCCCCCCCAATGGGGCCAGTTGGCTGGCTGCAGTGCACATCATAGTGACCGGATCATTCCGGCGTTCCAGTCACTTGGCTTTTATAGAGAGAGAGACCGAGTGCACAAAATTCGTGTACAGGTAGGGTCTCTAGGCCTGGCTGGCAATCAGAGCTGATCAGGGCCTTCTGGCTGCCAGCCAGGGTTTTCCTTCAGTCCACACCGCCCCCTGGTGCTTAGTGCACGTCATAGCGAGCAATCGAACTCCTGAGGGGACAATTTGCATATTAGGCTTTTATGTGTATAGATTATGTATAACAGGCAATGAGAGGAGATTAAAAATGGTGGCAGAGTAAGTGGATGCAGCACGGACATGCTCCCAGGAACAAACTGGTATTACAACTAAAATACAGAAAAACTTCCTGAACAATCAGTGGAAAACTCACAGGAGAGAACCCTGATACCCGAGGACCGAAAGTGGAGACTGAATAGAGACTGGTAGGAGGGGGGGTGGAGGCTCGAAAGGGCTGGCTGGGCACCCACAGGCAGCAACTGAAGTTCCGAAGAGATATCTCAGGTGTAGGGGGTTGCCACTGATAACTCTGGGATCTAATCCCCATGCTGGGTCTCCCAACAGAGATCACCAAACCTGAGGAGGGTAGCCATATAACTGGCTGTGAAAAGCAGTGGGGTGCTGTCTGCCAGGGAGTAAAAGCCGAAATCTTAGGCACCCCCTGAAAGGACCAACACAAAATTCCCTGTGGAGCCACCCACCTTGTGCTCTGGCAGAGGGAGGGTGAAGTGGACTGGAGCCGTGAGAGCAGAAGCCAGGATTGGGAACTTGGGGGATAGAGTTCAGAAGGCAGACACCCCAAGTTTCCTGGGCTGAGTCATTCCCTCACGCAGTGGAGGACATCTTTCCCACATAGACATCTGCCTTGCCTAGGGGGAAAATAGTCCATACAATCTATTGGATAACACCTTTCCCTGAAACCACTTAAGAGATGAAAAATAAGAATTAGTCTCCAGCCGTAACCGGTTTGGCTCAGTGGATAGAGCATCGGCCTGTGGACTGAGGGGTCCCGGGTCTGATTCCGGTCAGGGGCATGTGCCTTGGTTGCGGGCACATCCCTGGTGGGGGGTGTGCAGGAAGCAGCTAATCGATGTTTCTCTCTCATCGATGTTTCTGACTCTCTGTCCCTCTCCCTTCCTCTCTGTGAAAAATCAATAAAATATATTTTTAAAAAAATTAGTCTCCAGCAGAAGAAACTGCCCCACCCTATTGAAAATAACTTTCACCACACCTGGGGGAGGGGGGCATTTAAAGTTGGAATCCTATCAGTCTGTAGGCAGGGGCAGTCTCTGAAGGCTTTGAGTCTATGCCTGATCTAATTAGTCAGAAACAGTCTTGAACACTGTCCTGCACTAGAGATTGAGAGGTGTAGAGGATCTACTTAATAATCACAAACCCAAAAAGGAAGCCAAAATGAGGAGACAAAGAACCTCCAAATGAAAAAACTAGAGAATTCTCCAGAAGAAGAGATAAATGAAGCAGAGATAAGAAATTTATTTGAATCAGAGTTCAGAGTAATAATGGTAAAAATACTCAACAGCATAAAAAAAGATATAGTAACTGAAAAAAGAACAGTCTGAAATAAAGAATGACATATCACAAAGAACACATTGGAAGGAATACACAGCAGAATAGTATAAGAGGATATAAAAAGTTATGAAATTTTTATTAAAACGTTTCTTACATACCATTATATTGGCTGAGCCACAAAAATACTCGTTGTGGGCCACAGCCCACAGGACGCAAGTTTGATATGCTTGAATTAGAGCATTAAACTAGGCTGCAAACACACTGCCCCGATTAGTTCTTTCCACATCAAAACCCTGAGCAAGAATCTATCCTCCCCAGCACCACTCCTCTTTCCCCTTTACTTCTAGCACTTCCGTGAGACATGGCCGTCTATCCTGATGTTCTCCCATCTGCTAACCCTGCTGTACGTCAGTCCTACCAGGATCTCTCTTTCTTCCCTGGGCCCTCTGTTTACCAGGCTTCCTATTAGTGCCTGGTGCCCAGGAATATTTGCTGAATTAACAGGCAGAATTAAAAGGCAGGGCCCCTCAGCAGCCACGATAAGGTCTGACAACACTATAAATGTGCGTATCCGCAGAGCTGCCCAGTCACATTTTAGGATACGGTAGTGTTCCAAAACCAACACCTGAAGCGAAAATTGCATTAGCTCCATCCTTCAACATCCCAGGCAGTCCAGCACGCAGGCTCGGGGGCTCTTGATTTACCCCGCGACCCTGCGGTAATTCTACGCTCCGAAAGAACAAGACGTTCTTTCAAATGGAGAAACATCTGGTCCAGCTGTGCCGAAAGAGGAGACCGAAGCGTCTGGAGCTGTTTGGGCCTCGGAGCCATCCTGCCTGGAGAGCACCAGCTCCCGAGCTGGGCTGACTGTTCGGCGGCATCCAGTGGTGGCGCACCAGGCCCAGCGGCAAGGGCCCGGGGCCCCGCGCCTCCGCGTCCTCAGTCCGGCTCCCACACCACGCCCCGCGCCCTGGCGGCGGCCACCTGTCTCGGGGCCCTGCCTGCCGAGTCAGTGCCCACGGCCCGCCCTCCGCCCATCACTCAGGCGTCCTGCCCAATGGGGACGGGACGGGGCGGGGCGGGGCGGGGCGCGGCCTGAGGCAGCCAGCGGCGGAGCTTGTGGCGTCAAAGCGCCGCTGTGTCCATGGAGAGAGGCTGAGGCATCTGAGCTGCGGCCCAAAACATCAGGGCACCGGGACGGCCAGGATGTCGGCTTCGTTAGTCCGGGCCACCGTCCGGGCGGTGAGCAAGAGGAAGCTGCAGGCCACCCGGGCCGCCCTCACCCTGGTGAGTTTTCGGGCGCACGGCCTGGCCCGTGACATTGGTTCACCTCCGCTCCGCAAGGGGAGGTCGGGGCGGCGGGGTGCGCTACGGCCGGGCGGCGGCGGGGCCCCAGCCCGCTCCGCAGCTCTGCGCCCTCCACCCTTAGGCCCCCTCCTCCACACCCCCCCACACCCCACCCCCGTCCTTGCTGGGAAAATAGATCCGGGAGGGGCTGCCCCGCCCGAGCCGGCGCCCCCCGGTACTACGTTTCCCAGCGGGCCGCGCGCCGCGTGGGGGGGAGGGGCGGTGTGCGTGCGTGACCCCGGGGGTCGGGTCGGCGCGGCCTGCCTGCCGCCCGGGATCCCCCTGGGGAGCCTTGGGGGTGCTGTGCTCGAGGTCGTAGGTTTAGAGGTCGCGCGGGACAGGCGCGGGGCCTAGCTGGGTGCATAAAAGCAGAATTTACCGGTGAGGGGCTTGGGGAGGACGGAGGCTGGCGGACGGAGCTCAGCCTAAGTGTGTGATTGGCAGTGAGAGTGCGTTCCCCAAAGCCCACGCCCCGGCTCCGAGGGAGGCTGCGGGGCACCCGGGGTTACTTCCTGGTGTCGGGGGGAGCGGAGGCTCTTTGGAACCCCCTCTGGGTCCCGGCCGTTCTGGGCCTCTTACAGAGAACAAAGACGGAGCACGATCTCCACCCCGAGTTTGTTGACAGCGTTTTCTGGGTGAAAGGTCTGACACACGCAGAGGGCACCGGGGTACAAACTCAAGACTCTCAAAAGAACGGAGCGTTCCTGCCGACCCCCGACGTTGGGTCTGTTTTCACCAAAGGAAAACTCGCGTAACATGAACCATTTTAAAGTGTTCCATTCGGGGGCACTTGGTACATTCGCAGTATTGTCCAGCCATCGTGTCTATGTAGTTCCAAAACATTGCATCCCCAAAGAAAACCCTGTCGTGTGCATCTGCAATTTGGAAAGATTCGTTCCATTGGAAAGCTTAGGATCAGCGTCCTTCTCACACACATCTCCCTCTCTCTGACTAAGGAGAAGACTTGGTTCAAGTATTTATCACCTAGATACTAGGAAAATGGATTACTGTATTCAAGTGGCATCATGGATTCCAGTCAGTATAATGCCAGAAACCAGGAAATTCGTTGTTGCAAAATAGAAGAAAGTCATGAACAGGCAGAAGAATTCATTTTTATGATGGGTTAATATTTTACACCATAGTCTATATTACTTGTTTCCATACCACCAAGTCTGGGTTCATGTTTCGAAGATATACTATCGATTATTCGGATTGTCTAAGGTTTTTGAAATCACAAGAACTGGAGGACATGACTCATACTTGGTGTCTCCTTTGAAGGAAACACAGTATTGAGAATGAGAAGTGTTTGCTACAAAGGAGAGAAACCCTATGGCATTGGATAAAAGTATGTTGCTGTGAAGTAGGTGAAAAAATGCATCATCTACAGTTCCTTTTTCCATAATTTTAACACGAAAAACAAACTGGAAATGTTTTTCTAAAAGGCCAAACTATCTCACTCAAAGATGTTCCTTCACTTGAAAGAATGTCTTGTTCTGTGATATACGTACGAGTAGATTAAAAACCATCCTTATATTTCATTGAGTTTTAAGAGTCTCAAGGTGTTTTATTTTATTTTTTTTATTGTTGAGGGTATTACAGATGTCCCCCATTTCCACCACCCTCCCTTAAGAATCTCTTAAGTTTTAATTCACTAACCAAATCTCAAGTGACCTAGTCATTAATTATACATAAGTTTCTTGAAAAGGCATGGGGTTCTTGAGAAACGCAGTGAAATGGGAAGACTGCTAGCTTGCAGCCTGTTGTTTAGTTGAAGTTTTTATACTATTTCCCAGGTTGATTTTACTTAAGTGCAAAGTTGCTGAAGTATGCAAATAGATTGAGAGCAAAGTGGGCCCCTTAGCTTCTGCCTGGAAGTTTTCTTCCAGTCCCAAATGTTCCCTGTTGAGTCATTCTGGCTTGTTCTGGAAAGTGACAAGAACCATATCTTTCCCCTTAAATGAGTACTAAACTAGGGTACCCGTCATTAGTAGCACTTCTCCCAATGGAGTATATTTGGGATTTGCCTGACACCGAAAAATTGAGGGTTCCTCTTTTTACTAAGAGTTGAGAAAAAAAGAAAATATATTATTTTGTAAAACTAAATTAGGTCACTTAGAAAGTCACTTGGAGATAAAAACCCTTGGGGCTTGTTGACAGCTTAGTGAACAGACCCCTCGCCCGAGTTTTGTTTACTTCATGCAGTGGTGCGCCCTCTGCACCTTTGACCCACCAGCTTTAACCAAGGTTATACCTTGGGTTGTACTTGCAAAGAATATTTCCCGTGGCTGTGCCTTTTTTGTGTAATTTGTCAGCTATCCTTTGCTTTTTGACAGTAATTCGAGTAAGTTCTTCAGGCCTCGTGGGAAGTATGACCATAAGAATTATGCAAGATGGTTTTTATTTTCAGTCATTTAGAAGGGTAAATGAGCACTTCAGATTTTTTCTCATTAATATTTCTGTAACAGGTTGGAATGCTATGGTTTCCAAAATCAATAAAAGCCATAATTCTTCTCTTCGGCATTTCCTTCTTTCTCCCCCTGGGTACTATTCCCTGTCTTGTTGAGATGCTTTCCTCCTGTTAGGATAAAATCGTGAGAAAGGGCCTTTATGGACGCTGGTAGTGATTTGTTTAATTTTCTTTTTCGATGACATTGGTAGTGATTTAAGGACACTGGTAGTAATATGTTTTGTTTTTACAGTGACACACAAATATATATATATTAATATATATATATTAATAACTGAAATCAAAGTTTCACTGCACATTTATTTTTAGCAACTGCAATGCATTGTTTTCTATTTTATGTTTGTTTTCTGTGTTTTAAAAATGCTTGTTTCGACCTTCTGAATTGGCTTCATGACCTTTCTAATTTGGGTGCAGACTTTGCTTCACCATCCTCATCTGGCTGAGTCCCCACGGGGCAAAGCAGAAGAGCATACTCTGGGGCCATCCATTGGGTCTGCTCCCTCGGCACAGGCTTGAGTTCTGGCCAGAGCTACTGCCCCGTCACAGGTCATTATGTCCACTCTCTGGGGTTTCACAAACCATGAAAATGTCAGTACAAAAAACTAGGACCAGCACAGCATTGCCAGCTATTGGAGCTAATAAAGTAGGAAGGACAGGATTTCATCGTCATAACAACAGCTGGCTTATATTTGCCACTGCTCTAAATGCTCTTCATGAATCCTGAAGAAGAGCGACTATTATACCCATTTAAGCCAAGTAATGGGCTGGGACACAGCTAGGAGGTAGACCAGGAATGCCCTGGAACAGACTTTGTCCCTAACAGCCTCCTCCTCAAGAAAGTGGAGTCGGTGATACACATGCAGTACGTTGTGATGTTTTTCTTATTTTGAGGACCGCTGGACTAGGTTAAAAGCATTTCTCCCCCCAAAACTCCTCCCTGTTCTTGTTACTATTATTGGTTAGCTTAGATACCCTGAAATACTGATGGAAGCCAACTTTAACATTGTTTTTAATATATTTATTTCAGAGAGAGGAAGGGAGAAGGAGAGCGGGATAGAATTATCAACGATGAGAGAGAATCATTGATTGGCTGCCTCCTGCATGCCCTCCTACTGGGGATCCAGCCCACAACTTGGGCATGTGCCCTGACCGGGAATTGAACCGTAACCTCCTGGGTCGATGCTCAAGCACTGAGCCACACTGGCCGGGCAAGCCAGCTTTAGTATCTGAACATTTGGGGGGACTGGGGTGAGAGACACACTCTGGGTTATTTGATGATGGTAGCACTCTTTCATCATCTAGGTATGCGTTTTAATGGATTGAAACAGATTTGGGGTAAGCAAAAAGAGCAATGGAGTTAATAATCAACAGGAAAAATGCCTGAAAGTTGGCTTTCCCAGGAGTTAACTTGATTCATTCATTGGCTTGTGAGCGCCTTCTGTGTGTCAGGCAATGTGCTTATTGCTGGGCATACAGCAGGAGCACAAAATAGATGCTGCCCAGAAAGATTGCATTTGTGATGTACGTGGATAGTACCATAGAGATTATGACAAGGAGTGGACCTTTACGGGGGGAGCAAGATGAGAAGGCTGTTGCTAGAAGACATTTTAAAAATAAAGAGAATGATTGAGCCCTGGATGGTGGCTCAGTTGGTTGGAGCATTGTCCCATACACCAAAGGTTGCAAGTTCTATTCCCAGTCAGGGCACTTACCTAGGTTGTGAATTCAATCTTTGGTCCAGGTGCATACGGGAAGCAACCAATCCATGTTTCTCTCTCTCTCTCTCTCTCTCACTTTCTCTCTCTCTCTCAAAATCAATGAAAGCATATCCTTGGTGAGGATTAAAAATAAGTAAAAATAAAGAGAATTATTTTAATTAAGTACAGTTCATATGTTTGTGTATAAAATCCACAAGGTACTCTGGTGAGAATGGAACAAGACTAGAAAATACATAAGGCTTTGAAGAATGCAAATTTTGTAGCTAAAAACTTAACATTTTATTTTTCAGACACCTTCAGCAGTAAACAAGATAAAACAACTTCTTAAAGATAAGCCTGAACATGTAAGTAAAACCAGTCAAATACTTAGTAAAAAAATCAAGTTGTATTTTCACAATGAATTTGTCTTGTGATAAACAGTATGCTTTAATTAATTAGGGTTTAGTTTATTTGAGCCAAACTGACAACATATGCCAGGGACCAAGATCTCAAACGCTCCCTAAATCACATAATACAGCAGGATACTCAGTGAAAAGGAAGTCACTCTCTTACCCCAGCCACTTCATCATCATTCTCCCTTTTAAGAGGCAACTTCTTAGTGTCCTTTGGAGATAATCTGTACATTCTATTTACCTAGACCAGGGTTTCTCGGCCTCAGCACTGTGGTTTGGGCTGTGTAATTCTTTTTTGGGATTAGATTGCAGGATGTTTAGTGTCATCTATAGTCTCTGCCAGTGACTCCACTTCACCCCTCAATTGTGACAACCAAAAATATTTCCCTGGGGGAACCACTGGCCTCAACTCCGCTGTTAAGCTTGTGTGTGTATTTCTTCTCCTACTTAGGTGAGAGCATACCATATATGCTGTAGTTACACTTTGCTTTTTGCCCCTAATGAAATAGCCTGAAGATCTTTTCATATCTATCTATCTATAATAATAAAAGTGTAATATGCTAATTAGACCAGACGGCCGAACAACTTTCCAGACGAAGCCGGGGCTGTGAGGGCCAAGCCCCTTGCACAGATTTTGTGCCTTGGGCCTCTAGCATATATTAAAGCCTAAGCAACCAGAAACAACTGGCTGGTAGCTATGATGCGCACTGACCCAGACCTTGCTGTTGGGGCCCAGACAGCCCCGAATCTGGTTCACCCGCACCTCAGACCCAGACAGGAGGGAGGAGGGAGCCCAATTCCTCGCAGAATCGGCTGTTGGTTAGCTTGCTGCTGGGACCAATCTCCGCGGTTCCTCGCCCCGGCCAGCCACCTCCCCTCCCCTCCCCGATCAGCCCCGATCGCCAGCCAGGCCGAGGGACCCCACCCATGCACGAATTCGTGCACCCAGCCTCTAGTCTTTACATAAAGATGCACCTCATTGTTATTCCTGGCTGCATTTAATAGTACAATCCATTGAACAAGTTTGATTTATTTAACCAGTTCCCCCACATTAAAGGTTTTTTGGGTTGTTTTCATTCAGTGCTGCCACAAACATCATTCAACAAATATTTAGTGTGTGTAGTATACCAAGCCCATTGTTCTAGGCCTCTAAGCGTAGCCTAGTGCATGTACATAGGCTTTATTCCTAGATGTGGAATTGATGAGTAAGGGGTGTGTACATAATCTTAATCTTACTGCATTACTAATTGCCTACAGAATACTGTAAATTACTTCCAAGACTGTTAACATTTACTGATTAGACTATAGAGTGGTTTCTAGATTCCATTGTACAATGTCCCATTACAATGGGAGTTCTATCACCTTCCTCCTATGATATGTGCTAACGTATGTCAGTGTTCCAACTCCCTTTGGATACACTAATGACTAGAGTAGAAATTGACCAAATGAAACAAAAAATTAACTTTGTAGATTTGTTCATGGTGACATGAAAAGGATTGAGCAAGCACTTCATCAGGTGTCACTGTGGCAAAGTCGATCCCTTTTCTAAATTCCAGTTACCTAAAGCTGTACTTTCACATGCTGTTTAAGTGTCTAGATCCATTCTGATGGTTGGATTTCCTGCTTGCTAAGTTAAATACTTACGACTTGAGCTCCAGAACTTCAGCTAAACAATTTATTGTGTATTTATCATGCTGAAGATGTTAAACTACCTCCGAGGCTCTCTAAGCTGACACTCGGAAGGCGAATAAATCCGTGGCTCTGTCTCCTTGCTGTTGAGGACAGAAGAGACTAGTCTGAATGTTTCCGCTCATCAAAACTCCCAGGCAGCTTGACATTCTAACTCACACTCTTCACCGGTGTCTTCCTACTTCATGATCACTTTCCGGAAGCAAGCACATGTTGCTGCTTTTCCGAGAATCAACATCTGCTTAGTGAAATAATACTTTTTATGATGATATTTTTGTTATATACATAAATGAAAAAGCAGATAGGATCCAAGAATAGAAATTCTGTAGACATTGTTAGAAAATTACATTAAGATAGACATTGGTATTTTAAAAGCGTTCTTTGGTCACTTTTTAAATTTCTTACATTTCTGTTGGCATCGGTCTTTTGCTTCGTGGTATTTGAGAGTGTTGACACAGCTCTGCCATAGAATTAAGGCCCTGTTAGAGGCAGCATGATTGGCAGGCCTGTGGACCTTGGCGAACCTAACCATAGGGAAACTTCCTGAGAACATCGCACAGGATGAGGTGGAGCAAAAGTGTTTTTGAGCAAGTTCATTTTTTTTAGTTGTCATCTCTGCCATCAGAGACTTTTCTTTTTCCTTTTAAAAAAAGTGATTATTCTTTTTTTTTTTTTTTTTTAATTAAAACTCCTTTACAATGTTATTCCCAGTGACTATAGTTTGGGTTTTCCCCCCCTCTGTATTGTTTTCTTTGTACATAATTAGTTTTTATTCTTTTTGGGCCACCCCTCAGTGTCATGATGATGTTTGTACCTAAGTAAAATTTTAAAATACTTGCTTCCCATTCCACTTACACTTGCTAAAGGGCTATTTGATAGTCAGGAATCTAATATATATCTTTTAGCTTATGAAGAAGTGAATAATATCATATAGCCAGGACTTTTTAAATATGATTGCTTAATCTGTACTATGTTAAAATTGAGTTTATATTTACAATTGTTTTTCAGGTAGGCGTGAAAGTTGGTGTCCGAACCAGGGGTTGTAATGGCCTTTCTTATACTCTAGAATATACGAAGACAAAAGGAGATTCTGATGAAGAAGTTGTTCAAGATGGTGAGTATTAAACTTTTTCTGGGCACTTTGTTTTGCCTAAAATGTTTCTCCTTATATAGCACGAAGAGTAATAATAATAGTAGGGATGGCATATATAATGTTCACTATGAGGTAGACATGGTTTGAGAGACTTTCCAAATGAAAATGATACCATATTGTCCCCATTTTGCCGGTAAGAAAAACTGAGGCATGGAGAGATTAAATAATTTGCATAGGGTCACAGAGCTAGTAAGTGGCCTAATGAACATTTGAATCCAATCAGATTTACGGCAGAGGCTGTGCTATGGTAGGTTATTGGATAAATGTGTTTATTTGTTTCAATTATGAAAGGTTATTCTGTGCAGAAAGTTTTTAAGATTATAGAATGAACCAACTGCTTTTGTGTGAAGTCGCAGTTTTACATATATATCAAATAAGTAATGTCATCTCATGCTTTTGAGGACTCTATAGTTTCAGTTTTAATTTCCACATTAAAATTTTCAGGTCTTTAATTATATTTGCCCCCACTGCCTGCCCCTATGCAATAATCTGATCGAGCCTATTTGAAACAAATGGTGCTACCGCTGTGGGGGAACTTCAGGGCACATGGGTTTGCAGTGGTGGCTTTGTGCGTCAGAAGTGTGCTGTTGGCTAGCTTTCCTGGATTCCTAGTGTGAGTTCATTTTATTAAATTGAATTTACTAACCAAGAAAGGTACATGTTAATATTTTATTTTTAAATCAGTACATAAACTTAAACCCTAAATTTTCATCTTAATGAAGAGGAGATCTAATAAATATATATATGGCTATATTTAAATAATGACTTAATTTCTTATAAGAAAGAAAGCTTTCTTAAACTGATTGTATTTATGAAGATGCTGACTTCTGCCTACATAATTACTATGGGTTATGTTATTACTAGTTTTCTGACCCATGCACAGAAGAACGAATTGCTGCGTCTTAAACCAGCCCACTCTACACAGTCTTTGGTGTGTCTCTAGGTGTGGCAGAGTGTCGTGTGTATAGATGGCATTGCAGGGTTTTCATAAATGTATCGTCTCCGTCTTTACAAAATTCACTGAATATACACATTTTCTTTATGTTCCAAATTTGAAAAATGGGTGAAATATAATGCAAGGCAAATTCTAGTTTTACATAGACTTGTCATGGAATTTGCTTGGGTACAACTTTCTGACCTAATACAGTTGTTTTTTACATAGGTTATTGTGTAGAAAGGGGACAGGAAACTGAGCACTGAATCCCTAGGAAACAATGGGAGATTCAAAAGCGCCCTGTTTGGGTTTTGTTAGTGTTACTATTTAAAGCTTACTTGAGCTTTGGCTCGGCAGGTTCTGTTGGTGTGCAGGCTTTATATGACATGTGTTTTCTTCTCCCCAAGGAGTCAGAGTGTTCATCGAAAAGAAAGCACAGCTAACACTTTTAGGAACAGAAATGGACTATGTTGAGGACAAACTATCCAGTGAGTTTGTGTTCAACAACCCCAACATCAAAGGAACATGTGGCTGTGGAGAAAGCTTTAATATTTGACTCCTCAGGACTGCTCTGGCTGTAAGCTCCAGGAAAGCTGTGGAAGAAATCGGGACTGTCACGTGCTTAAGGTTGACAATGCATGGCTGCCTTATGAGGAAAATAAACTGATGCATTTTGAAAATGAAGCCAGTGTGTTAGATTTCAGAAGTGGTATTCGTCTTCTTTTTAGGGGACAGAATATGAGAAGCCATCACTCTCTTTGGGTCATTTTTCTGATCTGTAAAGAAAAATAAATCCTGCCCTGTACTTAATTCTCTTGCATCCTTTCAGTTAGAACCAGTTTTACGGAAGGTGCCGGCCTGGGTGGATTTCGGGAAACACATTCTTAATAGGTGTGCACTCTGGATCTCCGTTGAATGGCTTGAATGTGCATCTCTAGGCCAGGTTGATGGTTCTTAAAATTCAGAGGCAGAAAGTCCTGACTGCTAGGTTGACATGGTGGTGCGTTGTTTTTCTGCCCAAACTTGGCTCAGCCTTTCTCCATTTTTATCCAAAATTTCATTGTCAGATGCCTCATTTCCTTACCCTTTAGCAGCATCAGCCATTAGATGAAAGTGTCAAAGATTTCCTTGAAATACAGTGCAGAATGGTTTTGAGTGATGGCATCAAAAGGTAAGAAATACTTCGCCCACCATTTTTCATCCATTTTCTTTGCCACTCTAAACATCTGCTGAAGGTGGGATCTCAAGCTGACTTAGATTCTTTCATTTGAAAGGTCTCCTACAAGCCATCTAGCCCACCCCCTCAATTCTATACCTTAGGAAGCAAAACCCCAGGGAAGGAGGAGGGCTTGTGCCCACCTGCACATACAGAGCGGGGACCACCACATCTCCCCTTCCGTGCAGGTGACAGGCCAGCCCTGAGTGCCGAGGCAGGCAGCGAAGGTGAATTTTCTAGCTGATTGACGTTTCGATAAGATTTCGGTGTAATTTGATGGAGATCATATTTTTATTTTGAGTGAGAAGGATCTTATTTGTAAACCCCTCTATGTGAATGACCCTGTTGCTTCTTTCGAAGTATGAAGCAGTGGTTTATACCTGCAGGGAAGATGTGGTAGCCCAGAGCGCCCTTTTGGAATGTAGTGCATGTAGCAGAGCCCAGGGGTCTCCCAAAGTTCCCAGGATGCACATACTTTCTGGATCCTAAGTCCAAGTGCTAAAATTTATAAATCTTAATATTTTAACCCAACATTTTTGTCACCAATTTTTCTCTTTAACAGTGTTCCTTTTGTAATTTAATTCTTAATTTTCCTGAGCTTGCCATATGCTTTTTTTGAAAGCCAAGTCTTATGAATTGAAGTAGCCAAGTTCCTTGATGTTTGTCGTATTTACTGAAATACCTGTCACAAATTGCACCAAAACCTAGAGCAGTTGCTTTATGCTCATGAGTTTGTATTAATATAATTGTCAACCCACTTATAATTTGTGCAATACTGAATGTATGTAGTGATTTGAGTTGTCAATAAAAAAATGTGGCCTCTTTGTGATCATGAAATTGCCTTTTCTTTTTAAGGAGGACGGGTTTGGGAATAATCACTGTTATAGCTACTTACGAATAATTGTCATACTTTTCTAACGAGTCTCCCTGCGGTCACAATGTTCTCCACCTGGTGCTGTTGCCTTTCAGTTGCTGTGTTCTCCATGCAGTCCTTGACACAACCATTTCCAGTTGCTCTTGGCTCCACAGTCCTCAGCGTTCCCTTCACGCTGTCTTTCTCCTGGTCTCACTCTAAGGATCATCCACGTCATCAAAGCTGCTTCTCCAGCCTCCCACACAGATTCCTTTCAGACATTCTCGTGTGTCATCGTCCCTACCTGGAATGCTTTTTCAGGTCTGTCTTCCGAGTTTTGTGTTCACCTCCAAAAAGGTGCTTAACGGTTCACTTCAGGCGTGTTCGTGAGCACCTGCTCTCCACTCGCCCTGAGGTTTCACAGATGACCAGAGACAGTCCGTCTCTGACCTCAAAGATCTTCGAGTTGACAAATAAGCCAGCAGACACCAATAAAGAAAATACGGTAAGTGTTGCTAATAGCTAACGTTTATTGCAGACTTGCTACGTGCCCAGAATTGTTCTAATATAATCCTCACAACACAGCAAAGTAGGTCTGACTTCTGTCTTTTGCGTAGATGAGAGCCTGAAGCACATCAGAGATAAAGTAGTTGCTAAGGTAACACAGTACGAGGCCACGTCGATGACAGCCCATGGCGTCTGGCTCCAGCCCCATGTTCCTAGCAGCGAGGCCACATTGCATGTCAAAACAAGTGCATTTGGAAGAATCAGCCGGACTGGCCCGTGGAGCTTGGGGAAGGCTGTGTGATGAGGCAGAGCGCAGGAAGCTACTGCAAAACCAAGCAGGACCTGAGCGAGGGACCCGTATGAGGAAGGCTAAGGTGAAATCAGTGGGACTCCGTTAACAGACCAACCCGACAAGGCCATGATTTTGCGCCTCTTGGCTACCCACACTAGCAAAACTTGTACTGGTGTTTTTTATTTTGGTTTGTCTCTTGCACAATATTGAAAGGATCTTGACACGAGCTCTATCATTTTCTTTGCTAATTCACCTAACACCAGGCACATCCTAAGTGTTTTGGCAAAATGATTCCTATGGCCGTTAGCAGCCATAACGTGTTCTGTGTCCTATTCATCCAAGCTCCACTCCAGACCCCGGGCGTCCTGTGTGACAGGTAGACCATCAGCTTTGTGGAGGGTTCTTGACGCAGAAGCAGAGCCAGAGCCGATGGATTACCACAACTGAAAGCCCACTCTTCCACATCAAGGTGCTAACTGGACGGCTCGGGCCGCTGTGGCTAACTACCCCGTGAAGTGGTGGGGGTGCTGGACCACACTGCCCCAGAGCGTGCACCTGCCCTCTGTCTCAGGACCCACAGAATGATTTTTTTTTTTTTTTTGGCTTAAAACGCATTTATTATCTCACATGCTGTCGGTCAGTGCTCTGGGCCTGGCTAACTGGGCACTCTGCTTCAGGGGCTTCTTCCACAGGCTCAGTCAAGGTGTCAGCTGAGCTGAAGTTGTCTTAACCCTCCACGGGGGAAAGGTTTGCTTCTTAACTCACGTGGTTCCTGGCGGGATTCAAGAAGCAGCCTGACACTTTCCCAGGTGCGATGTTTAAAAAATATTCTTAGTATACTGATACTCCAAAAATCACCAAGTGCTGACATTTCTCCAGGTGAAAAGTAAAGCTATGGCTTATTTTAATGTTGGCAAATTGGAGCCTGATTCTCTCTTCTTTAAGAGAATCTGTCATCAGGCAGAATGGAAGAGCTGAGGTATTGGTTTGTAGAGCGGTTAACAGACAGCAGACCTGAAATACTAGTATTTATCCACTGTGGTCATTTCTTCCAGGAACACAAACTCCCTTGCCCACCTAGAGGCTTGTAGCAAGTCCAAACAAATTTAATGTTTCCATTTAATCAAGAGCTGTGAATAAATATTAGCATTTTAGGCCTGTTACTGAAATGGGACTTACAATTGTCAGAACTGCCTTTTGGTTCCAGAATGATTTTTTTTTCTCAACAAGGAAAGGGTGGAGCGGGGTTGGAAAAATCCCTACAAGATCAGATGTTCCTCACATTTCTAGGTTTCACTTTAGCAGGAAATGCCTTTAAAAAAAAAAGCTTCTTGTCTAGTTTTGGTGCCTCAGAGATCAGGAAATGCAAAGCCTGTGATGTTAAGCCGCCTGGCCCTTCCCTGCCGTCGAACAGCCTACAGAGCTCTTTAACCGTCAGTGCCCTGTGTGGCCCGGGCCGGAGGGACGGCATCAGCCTGCAGTAAGTACAAATTCGGCCGGCCTGGTGCAGGTCATGGGAGGCCGGCATGCAAAGGTGTAGGTCTGGGAGGGAGCTACCCCTGAATTTGAACCGTGGGTTCTGCCACTTTGTAGCCTAATGACCTGGCACAGGTGAGGTCACTTCTGAGCCTGCTTCCCTTCTGTAGAACAAGCTCAGAACGTGGGGAGATTGGATGAGTTAAGAGCACAGTACAGCATCCAGCTTAGATACGTTGTAGTTTACCCATGGATTGTCCATCAAAGTGAGAGTTTACGGAAATGAATCTCCACACAATTAGCGAGTTATTGTCCCATATTAAAATCTTGGGGGGGGGGGGCGGGGGGGAAATTTGCTGTATTTCTTTCCAATGACTACAGTATTACAAATACAATCGTACAGAGAAATTGTATTCTCTTTGTAGCTGATTAGAGACTTCCTGTGGAGAGAAACCTGCCTTAATTGAGCCAAATCCGTGGGTCCGGGTGGACCACACCAGACCTCAGAGGGAGAGCCAGGCTGGAGGTCTGCCCTGCCCTCAGCTTCCTTTGAGATGCTCGGCCCAGGTTGGGGGTTAACTGTGGGATGGATGAGGTCAACTTCCTCCCTGGCTCTCCTGCGAAATCCTGGTTGAAGGCTTAGTCTGAGGATTCTTACTAAGGGTGACTTGGGATCCAACATTCCCCAAGGCAAGAGCGCTGTACCTAGCTTTTACAACCCTTATTTTTTTATGGCCTTAGTACGTTACTTCATGGTTTTACTTCCAGGAACAACTAGTTCTCAAACTGATCACTGTAAAGTACCCACTTCTCCAGCGTTAAGGTGTAAGTAAGTCACTGGGGATCCTGTTCCAACATCCCTGATTCCAGGCGTCTGGGCAGGGGGCGGAGGATGTGCACACCCAGCCAGGCCCATGCCATTGCTCTGCCCTCTGAGTGCCAGGGTTGCAAAGTCTTTACCTCGGGAAGAGCCTGATTGTGTTACGTGACCATTTGTGCCCTCGTGTTCAGGGTTTCTGACCAGCATGACATACCCAGGTTGCCATCCTGAGATGACACCTCGAAGGCCAGGACCAGGCGGCTATAGCTCTCGGGGCTGATTTCCCCTAGGTGTTCTGAAATACTAAACATCTCGGGGACCCCATTTCCACTTACTAGCTTCCTTGGGGCTGGGGTCCCCAGCTCGGCCACCACTGCTTGAGCCTGCAGAACCAGGCGACTTGGAGGTCCCTCCAGTCATTTTTATCCCAATGCTTTTGAACCAGAGTGTTTTCAAATGGAAAGACTGAGTTTGACACCTCAGGGACACAAAAGAAGGGAAAAGCCTTGCATGGCCCTTCTTTTGACCGGCCACCTAAGGTGGGTGTTTTGGCAAAGTGTTTAATGATTGCCACAAAATCCTCGAAAGGGGAGCCATTTAAGAGTGGGGCATGGCCATGCAGCCCCCCACCCACTCCCAAAAGGATCATCTGGGCAGATGCAGGAAGCACAGTCTGTCTCCTGACTAATTGCCTCAATTTCTCCTTTGCACCTTGCCCCTATCTATAGAAGAAATACCTACCTGATTAGAAATTATATTCACAATTCAGCTATTTAATGTTCGCTTTTTAAAATATATCTTTATTGATTGCAGATATAAGGAGGGAGAGGGAAAGAGAGACAGAAACATCAATGATGAGAATCATTTATCAGCTGCTTCCTGCACACCCCACACGGGAATTGAACCATGACCTCCTGGTTCAGAGGTCAACGCTCAACCACTGAGCTCTGTTGGCTGGGCTATTTAATATTCACTTTTTAAAAAAATTACCTTTCCATCCTCCACTCTCTACCCATTACCCTCATGCAGGAAGATAATCCCCTGACCCTTAATGTTACACAGCTGTTTATGTGACTTTGAGGATGTTCATATGTCACAATGGACAGGTACTCATTTACTCAAAACTTAACTAAGCATTAGGGAGATGTCAGGTACCCTCCTAGACCATGAGGCTACTGGATGAATGGAACCCAGCCCCTGCTCCCAGGCACACAGATTCATGAAAGAGATGGCCACATAAACAGATGATTATTAAGCAGGTGGTAAGTGCAGTGATGAATAACGGGCATAATGAAGTGAAAAGCACAAAAAGTGACGAGGAAGCCAGTATGGGCTGGGCAAGGAGAGGCGGGTGAAGTGGGCAGTGGAGAGAGAGACAGGAAAGGCCAGAGCCAAGAGAGGAGATGGTGGCTGGGAGACCGTCCTTCCTTCCAGGAGGTCCCAGAAAGCTGACCCAGCTGGTGGGGACTGTGCCTGTACAATCTCCCTCTTCCTTTGGGGCCTTCTCCACTAACAGCCCCGCCTTCTCCCTGCATTTCTGTGCCTTCTTCCTTCCGCACCACATTCCCACAGATGCATGGCCCTGGCTTGGCTCTGCTCTCCCCACGCCTGGCGTCCTTCCTCCTCCTTCTCCCTACATCCAGCCTTGAGCGCGTACAGCCTTGGAAAAGATGAGAGTCCACATGAGGAGCAGATGGAAAAATAGTAGAGAGCTTCCTCTCCCCCCTCCCCAGAACCAGCGCCTGGGGACAAGCAGAAGAGCGCAAGATTTCTTCACACTACTCAGAACAGCACGCAGTTTAACGCATGAGTTGTTTATTTCTGGGATTTTTCCGTTTACTATTTTTGGGCCACTGTTGACCAGGGATATCTGAAACCATGGAGAGTGTGATCTTTCAATATAGAGATTAAAGTCTTTGATTCCAGGAAAACCTTCTTGAATTTTAATTTTAAATTTTTTCTTTTCTAGGATTTTGTTTTCCCCCTCTTTGGGATATCCAATTAAATATGTTTTATCTCCTTAGCCCAACCTTTATACCTATCATTTTCTCTATAAATCATTTTCAACATTTTTATTGAGAAATAATTTATATACCATAAAACTCACCCACTCAAAGTATACAGTGCAACCCACTAACCATCACCACAATCAATTTTAGGACATTTGTATCACTCCCAAAAGAAACCCCATACAATTAGCAGTCATTCCCCATTCCTTCATGCACCCAGATTCAGGCAACTACTCATCTACCTTCTGTCTCTATAGACTTGCTAATCCTATATATTTCATATAAATGCAATCATACAATATCTGGCCTTTTGTGGATGGCTTCTTTTACTTAGCATAAATTTCCAAGATTTATCATATGGCAACATACTTCATTTCTTATCACTGAATAGTATTCTACTATATGGATGCACCACATTGTGTTTATCCATTCATCAGGTGAAGGGCACTAGGGTTGTTTTCACTTTTTGGCTGTTATGAATAGTGCTGCTATGAACAGTCATGTACAAGTTTTTGTGTAGACATGTGACTTCTCTTAGATACATACCTCGGAATGAATCTTCTGGTTACATGGCAGCTCTACGTTTGACATTTTGAAGAATTGCCAAACTGTTTTTCAAAGTCACTGCACCATATTTTATTCCCACTAGTAATGTATGAAGGTACCAATTTCTCGAAATCCTTGCCAAAAACCATTATTATCTGTCTTTATTATAGCCATCCTAGGGAGAGTGAAATGATATTCAACTGTTGCTTAAATTTGCATTTTCATGATAGCTAATGACGTTGAGCATGTTTTCATGTTTTGTTGGCTATTTGTATATCTTCTTTGGAGAAATCTCTATTCAAATCCTTTGCCCATTTTTTAATTTATTTATTTGTATTTTTACTGTTGAGTTTGTAAGTGTTCTTTGTACATTTGAATATGAATCCTTTATCAGATATATGGCTTGTAAATGTTTTCTCCCATTCTGTGCATTGTCATTTTCACTTTCTTCATGGTGTCCTTTAAAGCACAGAAGTTTAATTTGATGAATCTCAATTTATGTATTTCTTTATTCTTTTTGCTTCTGATTTCGGTTGTATATCCAAGAAATCCTTGCCTAAGCCAGATCACGAAAGTTTATTCCTATGTTTTCTTCTAGGAGTTTTTTTAGTTTTAACTCTTCTATTATGGTCTAGGATACATTTTAAGTTAATCTGTGTATGGATTAGGGTAGGAGTCCAACTTCACTCTTCTACACGTGGATATCCAATTGTCCCAACATCATTTATTTAAAAAAAAAACAACATTCTTTTTCCCATTGAATTGTCCTGGCCACCTTATTTCTAGTTCCTGTTCCAATGTTGCTTTTGTTTGCCACAATAGCTAATTACCATTATGCTTATTTCCATTTTCTCTTCAGTTCTATTATGTTCTTACTTAGACTGACATAAAAGGGATATTAAATAAACATTCTGCTTGATTAAGTGGGGAGTCAGAGTGAGCACAGATGCGATGAAGCATGCATATGAGCACAGAAGATCGTTTCAGAAAAAAAATGAATTGCCCCCACTGGCTGAAACAGAGAGAACATGTATGGCCTTGTGATGACATAGAAATATGATTTGTAAATGTTTGGAATGTTTAGAAGCAAATTGTGGATAGTCTTTGTAAGTCTGGTCAAGAAATTTACATCTTATCCTAAAAGGAATAAAGAGCCAAGTTTGAAGAATAAACTAATGAATGGCTGGGTAAAGACATGATTTAGGATAGATTACTACTACTGCTGCTGTTACTACTACTACTACCACTAACAGCAACAACATGCAGGCAAGAAAACCGGTAGGCGATCTTTGTAGCAGTTCAAAGATGGGGTCAGTTAGGCTTCTTATCAGAATCATTGCAATGAGTTTGGAAAGACTAGAGAAGATACTTTTTTAAAATCAATTTCAAAATGAAAGGTTAAGAGTTAAGGTGGATAAAAATGAAGGCTGTGAAAACTGCATCAGAATTGATAATTGAGAACTCACTGTTATCTCCAAGATTTCAATTTTGGTTCATCAGTCAGGGTAGAAGCTCAATGTTGTTATACTGAAGATTAGATTATGAGAATATAAAAAATAGCAAGTACAGAGGTAAAGGCAAGCGTAATACCAGCCCAGAGTCAAATGTGGGAGAGGACTTAGGTGCCACTTATTGATGAGACCAATTGTATAGATTTTATGGCCATTTTTAACCCCTCAAAAAGGGATTAAACATAATTCCATCTGTAAAATGCCTGCAATCATTTGTGGCCCAAAGCAAATAATTTCAAAATGTTAATTATTGTTATTATTAGCGTTTTTCTTCCAATTAAAAAAAAATACTTTTCCTGGGTAAAGAAGTGTAAGTTTTTCTTTAAATTACCTGGAAAATCAAAAATATGTAAGACAAACAAAAATCTATATGGGATTCTTTGAACTAATAATAAATGCCTGAACATATGTGTCATATAAGAATTTGAGGTGTTTCACAGAAAATATTCCATTGAAACATGATTAATTTGGCAGACCTGGAGTAAGGAGAAAACAAAAGAAAAATGGTAACGGTATAAAATTTAAAGTGTTCCTCTTACAAAGTTTAGAAGATTTAAAAAGTGCTTCCCTTGCCCTAGTTGGTTTGGCTCAGTTGATAGAGCATTGGCCTGCGGACTGAAGGGTCCCAGGTTCAATTCCGGTCAAGGGCACATGCCTGGATTGCAGGCTCTATCTCCAGTAGGAAGCGTGCAGGAGGCAGCCGATCAATGATTCTCTCTCATCATTGATGTTTCTATCTCTTTCTCCCTCTCTGAAATCAATAAAAATATGTTTTTTTTAGAAAAAGGTGTTAACCTCTCCTTTGTATTTTATCTGACTTTTGCTCTTTCATTTCATCTTTCTTCATATTGATTTTTTAGGAATTAGAGAGTAAAATCCCAGCACAATGTTCACCAATACAGACGCTGATCCGAGTAAAGATGATGTGGAGGCCGAGTTTCCCAGGTGTTCGGTATGTCCTTCTAATGCTATAATATGCACAGGAGACTGTGCTTTCAAGAATTATAAGAAGAACTATTAAGTACCCGGTGGCATGCTGTGGATGGGGGGGCAAAGAGAATACAAACATTTCACTTCTGTGACTTCCCTTCCTCGGCACAGCAAAACACAGCTCCTCTGTGGGCAGGGGATCCTGCGTGCTGACTTGTGTTTGTGCGGTTGGTAATGCGTTTGAAAGAGCCATTGACCAAGTCGGCCCACTTCCTATTTGTTGCTCTTGACTAGAATTGAAGGGAAACTGCGCTGGGCTAAATGACACAAGTCTGGGCTCTCACTTTGGCCTTTATGGCCTTCCAATTCAATGACCTAAGAAACTCCTTGGGGATAATGGGATTAGCAGGCAGAATGCTCTAGAAAATAAAATTTTATTCCTTTAATACAGGATTTTAGATAGAGAAGGGGGACTCTCAGGGGACATTTATTGTCTTCTCTGCCAACAATTCCTCCCAGACACGCCACAAATGTAGCCATTGGCCTTGGTAAGATATTCCAGTTAAAAAGGACAATGACAGCTTCGTCTGCACAGTGTTCCTAAGTATGCCAAGCCCCTCGGTCACCAGGATGAAGCTTTGATATCTAGATGATCTGGCTCCCTTTCTTCTTTAAAAGAGAGGTAGCCTTACCCAGAACAGACTTTGCAAACCCCCACAACCGAGTCTCTCCACGGTAAGTCACAGGATTTTAGAGTGGAAAGATCTTAAAGACTTTGGAAACCAGGCTCATTTTGCAATGCAGCCTTTCAGTGATGTGTCTGAATACCACCCCTTTTGGGGAATGAATCTGACACTTGTCCATCTGGTCTCTTGCCACCATTGACTGGGCTTAGCTAGGCAATACTATCTCCCAAAGATAGATGCTTCTGTTTGCATGGTTACTTGTTATGCTCTTTGTTTTAGGGTTTGCGGATCTGCCAGGCAATCACCCTTCATCAATCTCATGACTTCCCACTTTTTTCCCATAGCTGCCAGAATTATATGCACTGGCTGAGAATATTAATCAGGAGAGCAAAAAATCGAATCACCTAAAAACTCTTGGTATTTCACCAACTGAAGCACGGAGAATACTTAATCAAACCCTGAATATCATGTCACCCACTAGCAGAACAGATTTGGGAGAAGTTTCCCAACCTGTTTTCAAGCTCAAGGTGGTTAGAAAAGAGGAGGAGGAGAAGCCACCATCGCTGACGGATCTCCTACACCGCAGCTTACTGACCGGCTCGCCCTCCCAGCTAGACAGGCTGGGGGAATCCCAGCAGAGACTTGCTCACTATGGGATCACCCCTCCCATGCACACTTTTCCCTATGAGATTATCCTCAGTGACGCCAACTTTTTGGGCGTCGCACGGAAGAAGTTTTCGAGTATCGGAAAATTATCCAGAATGAGCATTTCCAAGGTGAAGGCAGACAGGTTTTTATTTGAAGATAGAATTACTGAATACTCAATAATTGAACCAGGTACGCTAAACATGGTGGGAGGAAAAAGAGTGGAAATCTTACTAGAAAATTTGCCTAGGTTTCTAGAGCTGAAAGTATCAAATATTGATCGGTGGGAATATTGGAGTTCTGGTGCTCTGCTGCATGTAAAAGCAATGGGAAATGGAGAACAGAGATTTATCAAACATTCCAGGGTCAAATCTCAGACTCATTCCCAAAACGGTGTATTTAAACTTACTTTTCTAAAATGAGCCAGTTCAGCTTGGACTCTAAAGCACCCATAACTATTTGTTTATTGTTTCATGAAGTTAGTCAAGTATTTACTGAATAATGACTTATCTTTCTTAAATATGTTGATTTTTTTCCTTCAATTGAGGGTGGGTTTTGTTTTTAGATTTTTTTTCATGAACCTTTATTTTTTCCAATTGTTACATCTCTACAAAGAGAAGGAAACTCTCCAGTTCTGATACTTTAATAAGGAAGTACCCATAAAAGTCCAAAGACCATATGGAGAAAGTTAATAATATGTAAAACATATGTTGGTAAGTTATAATGAAAAGAGCCATAGGTGACCTTCTCAAATATCACCAAACAAGGAGGATGGTAAAATTACCCATGAGAAATAGACCTGCTTGCTTGCTTGTACCAATTATTCTCTTTAAACTCCTCAAACTCATTTTGGCTCTTTGGCCTCTGGTTTTACATTCAATCCCCTGCCTACCACTCCCCCCGCCCCCCATTCCCCCAAGTTTACAATTTATTTAGTCATGAAAAGAATTGAAGGGAAGGGAAAGAGAAATGGCTGCTGAGTAGGGGAATATGCAGTGTATCTTGGCTGTGGTTCATTGGCTTCTTGAAGAAATTGCAACTACTAATGACTGTCCACACTGGTAGGTCTGAAAGAGAAGGGGAAAGAGCCAAATTCTAGCTAAGACACTGTACTCAGGGCTTATACCAGCATCTTGGAAGAAGTGACACTAGCCATGTAAACACTTCTCTTTTTAAAAAAAAATATATTTTATTGATTTTTTACAGAGGAAGAGAGAGGGATAGAAGTTAGAAACATCGATGAGAGAGAAACATCGATCAGCTGCCTCCTGCGGCCCCCCCCCCCCCCTCACTGGGGATGTGCCAGCAACCAACGTACATGCCCTTTGACCAAAATCGAACCTGGAACCTTTCAGTCCGCAGGCTGACGCTCTACTCACTGAGCCAAACCGGTTTCGGCTAAACACTTCTCTTAAATCTTCCTCCTTGTTTCCACCACTCATGAGGATCCTGCCCCCTGTTGACCTCAGTGCTCTGCAGGTCTCTCCACTTGCACATTCTTCATTTCCAAGCACCAAATGAGACCCTTGCTCTACCTGTGGTGACCCTGCAGGTTCCTTTCCAGCCCGGCTAGCCGGACCCACCCAATACCTAAGGTGGGCACCATAGGTTCCCCCTTAGTTTACAAAAGGCTTTCTACCAGAAGGGAGGAGACTCAAATTAATCAAAGGGTTATTCTGTCATGAAACACCTCTGAATCGCTGAAGGTGATTCTTTGAACATCTGATTCTTTTCAGAAAAACAATTCTTGGATCTAAGGGATCTGGAGTGGAAATATTACAAGGGGATCACAAAGTGGAAACGCAAAACGTCAGATGCATTTGCAAAAATACAGTACAACAGTGAGAAGAGGTTTATAGAGAGCAAGGAGACACCTGGTATTGTTTTCCCACCACTAGTTCGTAGGTCTTTGGTCATTTATCCTCAAATTGATTTTCCACCCAATTTAACTTCTTAAAGTGAAATATATAGCTTATTGAAAATATTTTGGACGTAGATTTTGCTCTTAAGAATTTTGAACTTACACACAAAAATTTAAGAAGCAGATGCACCATGGAACATAGACCTGATTCTATATGATATGCACATAAGGTCCAAAATTAAACCACTAATATGGAGTGAAAGATCCACGCTGACCTTCTAGGGTGTATATGAAGGAGAACGCAAGTGAGAATAGCTCTATAACATTTTTAAGCGCATGAAAAAGTCCACTATCATAAAAATAGTTGGTAAACTCAACAAATGGGAAAATTAATACGTGAGGCTATAGAGGCAATTTGAGAACTTCAAAATATGTTAACAGCTCAAAGACATGAGGAAGGAAATAGCATCTATGAAACAAGAATGGGAAGAGTTTAAAAAGAACACGTCGGAAATCTTGGAAGTGAAAAACATAGTAATTGAAAATAAAATAATGACAATCCTCAATAAGTTATATCAGTGGTATGCCGGATCTATCTGAAAAGAGAAGGGATTAATGAGTTGGCAGGTAGCACTGGGAAAGAAGTTTCCAGATCACAGCACCGTAAGATAGAGGAGGAAGTCATAAAAGAAGTTAAGGGTAATGGAGGGTAGAATGAGAAGTTCGGAAATATATCCAAGGGAAGTTGCAGAAGAAGATAAGGAGAATGGAGAAAAGATGACACTTGAAAAAAAAAAAAACAAAGATCACTTTCTAGAAATGAAGAAACACATGAAAACTTGCATTGAAAAATCTCACTGAGCGATTAGCAAGAAAATAAATCTACACTTAGAAATGCCGTAGCAGAACCGAAGAGCATTTAGCAAAAAAAGAAAATATAACCTACAAAAGAGAGAAGATGGATGACAAACAAATGACAAAATTGTGGTGAAACTCTCACTAACAACAGAAGTCAGAAGGTGAAGGTTTTATATACTCAACATCCTGAGGGAAATAACTGTCGATCTGGAATTCACCAACCAGCCAACTCTCTTTAAAAAGTAAGAGTAAAGTAAATACTTGTTAAAACATAGGAGAGCAAAAAAAATTTATTATCCTTTACTGAAAAAACTACTAGCAAATATAGACATTAGCAAGAACCCAGAGGGAGTGCAAGAAAAAGGGGTGAGCAATTAAATTCTTAATAACATGTGATTGTGATTGTGTCGATATTAGAATATATTTCTAGATTCTATTTCCTAATATTTTTAAAATTCACCTCTATATAAGAGAAGTTATTCTGTGGTTTTCATTTTTGCACCAATTTTAAAAATCAGATTTGGCTTCAGCATAGTGGATATCTTCAGCAGAAGGTACTGTCTAGCAATTGGTCTGAGGGAGGTTTCTGGGTTCTCACAATATTCTGGGTTTTTAAAATCTATCTACTCAAGTATGTTCAGTATGCAAAAATTCCTCAAGCCATACATTTAACAACTGTAAAGTTTTTTTTTAATATATTGATTTTTTACAGAGAGGAAGGGAGAGGGATAGAGAACCAGAAACATCAATGAGAAAGAAACATCAATCAGCTGCCTCTTGCACACCCCCTACCGGGGATGTGCCCGCAACCAAGGTACATGCCCTTGACCAGAATCGAACCTGGGACTCTTGAGTCCACAGGCCGATGCTCTACCCACTGAGCAAAACGGGCCAGGGCAACAACCGTAAAGTTTTATCGTGCATGTTATACTTTACCAAAAAAGGTTTACAAGTTGTGTTACCTTCATGAAATGAATTGGGGCCCTAGCCAGTTTGACTCAGTGGATAGAGTGTCGGCCTGCAGACCAAAGGGTCCCAGGTTTGATTCCAGCCAAGGGCACATGCCTGGCCCAGGCCCTGGTCTGGGCTCATACAGGAGGCAACCAATTGATGTGTTTCTCTCTGTCTCTCCCTCTCTCTTCTACTCTCCCTAAAAATCAATGGGAAAATATCCTCGGGTGAGGAATAAATAAATAAATAAATAAATAAATAAATAAAATGAATTGGGGAGTTTTCATCTTTTTATTTGGGGCCATAGCCTTTTAAATAACATTGGAAATATTTTAAAGCTAGATCTTTAAAGTCTAGCCAGAACTTAGTTATAAAATCATCTAGTCCTGACATTTTTCTTCCTATTTTATTATGAAACTTTTTAAACTACATTCAACACTTAAGATTTTACCACACTCATTTCATCTATTCCTATTGTTGTGTTTGCTGTGGATGCTGAACTATTTTAAAGCAAATCTTAGGTTTCGGATCTAACATACTATCCTTACATACTTTGGTGTGCATCTCAGAAAAGTATCGACATCTTCTTTCATAGCCACACTGCCATTATTATACCAAGAAAAATTGTAATTCCTTACTACCATCTATTTATCCATATTTTAAGTCCCCTTGTTGTCTCAAAACTATCTTTTTCCAGTTGGTCTGTTTCAATCAGAATACATGCAAGATTAAGGACTGCATTTGGTCTCTCAAAGATTTTTTAATCTAGAGCAATTCCTCACTTTTTTTTTTTTCTTGTAATTGACTTACTGAAGAAATTGGTCCATTGTCCTGTAGAAGTTTCCACAATCTAGATTTGTACCTCAGGGGGTCATTTAACTTCTTCTTCTATCATCCATATTCCTTGTAAATTGGATGTTTGCAGTGGCTTGATTATATTCAGGCTCACCTCTTTTTGCAAAGAATAAATTCACTAGGTGGTGCTGTGTACTTCAGGTTGCCTCACCATAAAAGACAAATAATATCTGGTTGTCCCTAGTTTAGTGACTGTAAGACTGAGTAATGCATCCAGGTGGTGACAGCCTGGTGCCTTTTTATAAAGTTCCCCACCAACCTTTCATCTAATGGCTTTCATCCACAGATGACAATGGTAGCACCCGCTGCGAGGCCCCCAGAGATCCCCACCTCCTAGTGGATACATGCTTGTGTCCCCTGAGAGTAGGCTAGACTTACGACTTACTCCCATGAAAAGAATGCATCATAGGTGATAGACTGTTACTTCAAGATTAATCTACAAAAAAATAAAAATAAAAATGTGCAGCCCTAGCTGGTTTGGCTCAGTGGATAGAGCGTTGGCCTGCGGACTGAAGAGTCCCGGGTTCCATTCTGGTCAGGGGCACATGCTTGGGCTGTGGGCTCGATCCCCAGTAGGGGGCGTGCAGGAGACAGCCGACTGATAATTCTCTCATCATTGATGTTTCTATCTCTTTCTCTCTTCCTCTCTGAAATCAATAAAAATGTATTTTTAAAAACACGTGCATTCTCTCTTGGATGCCTTCTTTTGTTCTCACTCACTTGCTAGCTCCTAAGGAAGCCAGCTGCCATCGTCAGAGATGCCTTTCGGAGATGTCCATGTGTCAAGTAACGGTGGCCAATAGCCAGCAACAAGCTGAGATCTGCCAACAACCACATGAATGAACTTGGGAGCCGGTCCTCCTCCTATAAGCCTTGAGATGACTGCTGGCACCTTGACTCTGACCTTGTGGGAGGCCCTGAGCCAAGAGCACCCACTTAGGCCAGACCCAGCTTCCTCATCCACAGAAACTATGAGATAATAAACATTTGTTATTGTGAGCTGCTACATTTTGGGGTCATCGGTTACAAAGCGATAGGTAACTAGTACAATCATCTTTGCCTGGATCAGTTATTTTCATTAGGGTTTACTCACTATGGTTTTCTAATTTTATTGCTTAGGATTCCCTCTTTAGTTGCCATTTTTCAGATTAAGGGGTTGATGTTCTAGTCACTTCCAAGGATGGACAAAGAAGTCTTTCTCTTTTTGTCTTTTACAAGTAGCATTGTGGGTTCATTGGTGTTTGTTTTGTTTTTAGTAAACTTGATTTTTAAGTATAATATCATACAGAAAATCGTAAGCTTAATGAATTATAACAAACTGAACATACCTATCGAACCACACCCAGGTCATGAAATGGAGCACTGTCAGCAAGCCCCTCTCTTGCACTTTCCTAAATTTTTACCCTCCTGTAACCAGTACTGACCACAGGTTGGTTTTGTCTATTTTTGCACTCTTTTATACAAATGTACACATACTGCATGGATTCCCTTGATCTCTCTTTATAGAATTAAAGTACATGAACGCAATAGCACATAAGTTGGCTGGAGGTAAATGGAGTGAGAGGGTCCTAAGATAGAGTGAACTAATAGACATTGGTTTTCAATAAGTTGAGGATGTTTGCTGTAGTATGGAGGGTATCCACTAAAAGAACAGGGAGATAATGTATAATTAACAAGCAAATAGAGGAGGGAAAAGGAATAAAAAATATTTAATCAATCCAAAAGTAGACAAGAAAGTAAAGAAAAGGTAATATAGTTCAAGTGGGAAAAATAGAGTAAATAGTAAGATATTAGATATTGATATATCAACAGTTAATTTAAATTTGAATGGAATAAATACTTCTATTAAAAGCCAAAGACTGTCAATCTGTATAAAAATAATTTCAATGGCATGCTGCTTACAAGAAACATAAGCTAAGTATAATAATGAAAAAGGTTGAAGGTGCCGAAACCGGTTTGGCTCAGTGGATAGAGCGTCGGCCTGTGGACTGAAAGGTCCAGGTTCGATTCCGGTCAAGGGCATGTACCTTGGTTGCGGGCACATCCCCAGTAGTGGGTGTGCAAGAGGCAGCTGGTCGATGTTTCTCTCTCATCGATGTTTCTAACTCTCTATCCCTCTCTCTTCCTCACTGTAATAAATCAATAAAATATATTTAAAAAAAAAAAGGTTGAAGGTGCAAAGATGGAAAAAGATGTATCTTCTAAACAGTAACTGAAAGTTGTTATATCTATACTACTATCAGACAAAGCCAAATTTAAAAAAAAAGAAGCATCATTAGAAATAGAGGATTACTTATTAATCATAAAAGTTTTATTCATCCAGAAGACATGATTGTCCACTACCATCACCTTGTTTCACTTACCACCTCAACTCCCCTACTGGTCTGTTTTCCCCACTAGGAATCTTGTCGTTCTGTTTGTCATTCTATCTCCAGTGCCTAGAATACATCTTTTTAAAAATTGTGTTGGTTTTTCATTTTCTTTCTTTTTTTAATATATATTTTTATTGATTTCAGAGAGGAAGGGAGAGGAAGAGAAGAGATAGAAATATCAATGATGAGAGAGAATCATCGATTGGCTGCCTCCTGCACGCCTCCCAGTGGGGATGGAGCCCACAACCGGCTAGGGCGTAATTTTTATTTTTCAATTACAGCTGACTTTTAATATTATTTTGTATGGTTTCAGGTGTACAGTATAGTGGTTAGATAATCATATACTTTTTAAAAATATATTTCATTGATTTTTTACAGAGAGGAAGGGAGAGGGATAGAGAGTTAGAAACATCGATGAGAGGGAAACATCGATCAGCTGCCTCCTGCACACCCCCCACTTGGTGCCTGCAACCAAGGTACATGCCCTTGACAGGAATCAAACCTGGGACCTTTCAGTCCGCCGGCCGACGCTCTATCCACTGAGCCAAACCGGGCAGGGCGATAATCATATACTTTACAAAATGTTCTCCTGTTATTTCCAGTACCCACCCGGCACCATACATGGTTATTACAGTATTATTGAGTATATTCCCCATGCTGTACTTTACATCTCGTGACTATTTTGTAACTATCAATCAGTACTTCTTAATTCCTTTACCTTTATCACCCAGTCCCCCAATACCCCTCCCTTCTGGCAACCACCAGCCCACTCTCTCTGTCTATGAGTCTGTTTCAATTTCATTTGTTTATTATGTAGAATACTTCTTGACACAGTAAATACTCAATAATTTTTTTGTGGAACAAATAATGAATGAATAAAATAATCCTACATATTTACTGAATGAATGAGAGCATCTCTATGGAACTATACATTTCCTCTTCACTACACAACACATTTTCTCCCCTCACAATCATTTTCCGAGAAATTTTCCAGAGAAGATAAAATTTTTGCAGCTATTGAAGTGCCCACAGAGAGTTCCAAATGTGGCTACCAACCTCATCGTGGCAGATACAAGGACTCATGTGTCAAATTATTTTGGAAAGTAAAAATTTTTTAAAATATATGTTTTATTGATTTTTTTTACAGAGAGGAAGGGAGAGGGATAAAGAGTTTGAAACATCCATCAGCTGCCTCCTGCACACCCCCTACTGGGGATGTGCCTGCAACCAAGATACATGCCCTTGACCGGAATCCGGACCCTTCAGTCTGCAGGCCAACGCTCTATCCACTGAGCCAAACCGGTTAGGGCGGAAAATAAAAATTTTTAAATCAATCCTTGAATAATCCATGTGTTTCACTATTGAAAATGGGTCCCATGAACTCAATTCTATTTAGGGTAGTAAGAGATGAGTTTTCTTTGTTCTAGACCTTCAGATAAAATTATATCTCTTTAAGGGCTCTTGAACTTTTCCCACTTATGATAAATTGCCTCCAAATTTAATGCATCATGAAATTGAGAATCTGTTGTGCCAATTTTGCTTCTAGTTTTCCTCTAATTTGTATCTGTTTCCAGAATGGTAATAAAATCAACCTAAATCATATTAAAAAAATAAGATTAGGGTTTGCAGATACACATGGATACACAGCTTCATTAAAAGAGTATGTAACATAATCAGGATTATGAGATAATAAAAATATAGTAATCTGCAAAATTATTATGAGAAAATTAACGCTTGAATGATACAATCGCATGATGATAAAAAGCATACTAGTTTTGAATTTGTGTGACTTCCTATTAAGAAATGATGATGAAGGGGAAATGGGACAATTAAAAAGCAACTGCTGGGGTCTCTTACCAGGTCCAAAACCAAGACAAATGATCTAATTACTGTCATGTCTGAAAATAGAAATAGACATTGTGATCTTGAGAAAGGGAATAATTGATCATGTCACCGGAGGCATAGGGTGCTGGTAAACCAGACCTTTGGGTGACACTAATTAAAGCATTTGGGATACACCTGGATCAAAGGCAGAAAGGAAAAAAGGAAGACAACACAAACCTTTTGTGCCGAACTCCGTCTGGAGGCTTTGAAAACACGGAACAACCTTAGCTATTGGGCTTCATATTTATGAGGTGGTAACTTGTTTAGGTCCGCCCACCCCCCTCCTTAATGACCAGGCTCTCATTGGTCCCTATCAGACAGCACGCCGTTGTGGGCTCTGGGCAGTAGTAAGGGTGATGCTTATTTGTTTAGAGTTTCACCATTTATAAAGCATGATCTCAACTTACCTCACTTGAGATACTATATTTAAGACAGCTTTTTAAAAACTGTCTTTATTTACTTCAGAGAGAGGAAGGGAGAGGGAGAGAGAGAGAGAAATAGCAATAATGAGAGAGAATCCTTGATTGGCTGCCTCCTGCACGCCCCCTACTGGGGATTGAGCCCACAACTGGGGCATGTGCCCTGACCTGGAACAGAACCATGACTGCCTAGTCCATGGGTCAACACTCACCCACTGAGCCACACCAGCGGGCTGTGTTAAGACAGCTTTGCTGCTTATGCAAACAAATACACTAGGTGATGGACACAATATTTTATTCACTTATATTTCCCCCCTCACTGTAACTAAGAGGATGCCACTACGAAGCGACTATTCCATGAAAGTCAATATGCTCATTTTTATTTTTTAAAAAGATGATATGGTCTAGAGTAGTGGTCGGCAAACTGTGGCTCTTGAGCCACATGCGGCTCGTGAGTCGCGGTTTGCCGCTCTGTTGACTAATGAGTTTGCCCACCACTGCGTAAGGCATTACCCTTACCCAGAAGTTTTGACTTCAGGTTAAAGACATTAGTACATTATTAAAATGTTTTTTAAGTGTTTTTCCCTAAGGCAGTGGTTGGCAAACTCATTAGTCAACAGAGCGGCAAACAGCAATGTGGCTCTTGAGTCGCAGTTTGCCGACCACTGGTCTAGAGCACTAGAAAGGGAATTATTACTTAGTACAGCTTTCTGGAGGGCAACTTGGCAATAAATATTAAAGTCTCAAATCTCTTAGAATGTACATACTCTGAAGATACATTACCAACAATATGAAAATACATGTAAGCATGGAGATTGGTTAAACACACGTATTTAATTTAAATTAAAACAACTGAAACTAAAATTTTCCATTAAACACTTTATTTCATGTAAAATATTTCATTAACATTTTATTATATTAACTAGAGGCCCAGTGCACGGATTTGTGCACCGGTGGGGTCCCTCAGCGTGGCCTGTGGAGATCCAGCCAAAACCGGCAGTCCAACGCTACCTACCGCATCCGCTCATCCTGCCCTGCTGCACCTGCTGCAGGCTCGTACCCAGTCAGTCCCGATTGGGAGAGGCTTGCGCCGCCACAGCTGTGCTCATCAGCTGTGAGCCCTGTGTCTGACGCCTGCAGGTGAGCTAAGTGGCACCCCCGCTGTGGGAGTGCACTGACCATCAGGGGAAGCTCCTGCATTGAGCATCTGGCCCCTGGTGGTCAGTGCATGTCATAGCGACCAGTCGACAGGTTGTTCAGTCGCTTAGACTTTTATATATATAGGTTACATATTGAAATGATAATTTACTGGATATTGTGAGTTAAATAAAATACATTAAACTGATTTTCACTTGTTTCTTTTTACTATTTTTTAAAAAATAAGTCTATTCTCATTAAATTTGGTCTAATAATTTGTGTAAGTGCAGCAAGAATAGGGATTGACTATATAGGTTCTTTTAAAGTGTTCTTTGCTGGAACTTTTTTTTTCTTTTCTTTTTTTAAATATATCTTTATTGATCTCAGAGAGGAGGGAAGAGGGATAAAGAGTTAGAAACTTCGATGAGATAGAAACATCAATCAGCTGCCTCCTGCACACTCCCTACTAGGGATGTGCCCGCAGCCAACGTACATGCCCTTGACCGAAATCGAACCTGGGACCCTTCAGTCTACAGGCTGACGCTCTATCCACTGAGCCAAACCGGCCAGGGCTCTTTTTACTATTTTTAATATGGCTACTAGGACATTTTAAATTACATAGGTGGCTTGAATTCTATTTCTATATGACAGCTCTGTTCTATACCTACTTTCCATATAGTCTTTCCTGATTTTCCTAAATAGATATGACTTCTGTCTCCCCCATAGCTCTTTGAATTTCTCTTAGGATATTTGTGGGGGGACATTTGCTAGTTTTTCACCTGCCAGCATCCTACCTCCTTGGGGGAAAGTCCTATGGTGCCTGCTTTGATGAAAATTAGTGGCCACATCCCATTAGAGAAACTGGAGGCATTGTCCCTGCTAGCGCTAGGGAGGAATCAAATTCCTCCAGTTAGAAGCTCCTTCCTGACAATGTGTATCTTGAGCCAGTGTTACAAAGGACTGGCTGAAGGCCCTGTTTCTTAAAGCTGCTGCCGAGTGTGGCAGATAAACCACACCCACTCTTTCTGCTGTATCACTTTTGCAGTGTTTTCTGCTGCCTAGGTTTTCCAAATGGATTGGAAATCAATCAATATCATGACAGTAATTCTCACCATTGATTCTGTGAGACACCGACATCTGTCTAATCCATTTCCCTTTTCCTTAAAACGAGAGAGGTTGTTTCTGTTGTCGGAAACCGCGTGTCCCCATACCGCACTGACGCTGTTCTGTGATGTCTTACATTTAATCCTAGCAAACTCTAGGCTATGGGGAACGTCTAAGGATTGAAGGACAAATTGAGGAGTGAAGCAGGAGCCAGCCCTGCAGGTCTAGGGAGCCATTCCGGAGGTAGGTGCATATCAATACTTCCAGTCCTTGGTCATCCCTTTGTTCATTCCAGAAACAGAGTGAAGGACCAGCCTAGGTCAGGGGTCTGTGGGAAGGCTGACACATGGCCCTCCAACACATTCACGCCGTCATCCCTGGAACCTGCGAAGGCTACCTTACACGGCAAAAGGGCCTTTACGGTTGTGATGAAATTAAGGACCTTGAGGTGGGGAAATTATCTTGAATTATTTGGGTGGGACCCATATGATCACAGGGTCCTTAGAAGTGGAGAACCCTGCCCAGCCGGATCGGAGAGATGTGACTAGAGAAGCAGGCTGAGAAAGATGCTACTGAGTTGGGAGATGCAGGAAGAGGGTCACAGCTGAGGAATGCATGCAGCCTCTAGAGGTCCTAAAAGACAGGAAATGGGTCATCCCTAGAGAGTCCAGAGAGGAATGCAGCCCAGTGAGATTTCTGACCTATAAAACGGCGTGGGTTTTGACTGATTTAGGTTTGTGGTAAACTGTTGGGGCAGCAAATAGAAAACTAATACAAAGTGCCTTCTCTCTCCCCCACCCCCCACCCCCTTGAGATTGACAGTCCTATCAAGGCTGCATCCCTTGGAGAGTAGGGGGGAGGTTCCTGTTTGAAAAGCAGGTGCCATTAGCAAGTGAGGGAAGGATACTGAACAGGCAAATCACGCTGCCCACCAGCCACCAGCCACCACAGCCCCTGGAACATTTTAATCAAAATATGTCCAGTTGAGTCTTTAGGGCCAGCAACTGATTAGGCTAAATACTGTGGGTAAGAAGCCTTGAGGAAATAGAAAACGTAAGGAATGTAAATCCAATATTTATATATGCAATATATACTGTATTTATGTTATATATATAGATTTAGATATAACAGCATCGTAAAAATTCCAAATTCTGTCATAAAGGTTCTCATGAAACTTGAAAAGGACTGATTCCTCCTCAGTAAAGATGTAGTTAATTCAGCCAGCTGCCCTAGGACTTAGACATACGGACCTGTTCCATAAAAAAATGATCACTGGCTGAGTCATTGCTGACTAATTAGTTGCAGATAAATGGAGACCTACTAACAGGCAAATGAGATGAAATTTTGGGGGGTTCCAATCGAAGAGAGCCAAAAGGAGCAATCAGGGAAACTTACTGTATCTGTCCCCAAACCTGGATATGGACACTAAGGCGAGAAGAGCGAAGTGATACAAGTCAAGTCCTTGGAAAAGCCAAGCTGATGTCCAACACACCCTCGGCTTTTGAACATTTGGTCTGACCAGGTGGCAGTCTGACAGTGAGTAACTCACTTTGGAATATGGTACAACGTGACTCTCCAGGGGTCATTATTGTCCGCTCATAATTCAGTGAGGAGATTTTGGCTCATAAAGGTCTTTTCTGGCAGTTAAGGGGATCCATGGTCAGGAGGTGTAAAGTTATCTTGGTCACTTTCTTCAAGGTGAGTCTTTGTTCAGGGTGAAAACAGTTTGGCTGTAAGCATTCCCTTGGGAGTTTGTGTATTTCCTTGTTGTTGTTGTTATTGTTGTTGGGATTTGGGAGGGGTGAGAGGAAGGGTTCCTTTCCCAGACAGCAGAGCGAGGTAGGTTCCAAAAGTGATAATTCTGGGAGAAGGTTTCTCAGTCTGGCCACCTGTTAGAATTACCTGGGAAGCTTTAAAACAAACACGAATATCAACATTTGGCCTCACAACTCCAGCGGTGGGACCCTAGCACCTGAATATTCTAAAAGCTCCCAGATAATTCTAACTCCGCCCCGTGCGGTCAGGGTTAGGAACCGCTGCTGTAGAATTTTCTAGCGTAGGAACCCTGGAGGACCCTCGTTTTGTGGCATCCCCTCCGGGAGGTATGACCTGACAGTGCTTTCCAAACCGCGTGCGCCCAGGAACCTTCGTTGTATCTGTCGCAAGAAGTCGGAGTGCCACAGCTCCAAAAACTGGGTTTGAGAGATAACAGTCCAGGGGGGATTAGGGCCAACCCGGAATGGATGTGGAATTAGAAAAACACAAAAAACCCTCCTCCCCCGCAAACATCCACTTTTCACTGGCTCCTCTACCCGGAGCAGTGTGGGCCTGGACCGCCGAAGGAGACCTGAGTGTGGCCAGGTGTGTGGCGCTGGGCGTGGCGGGCTCTGCTTTCCGGAAAATCCCCTGGAGTCCAGGGGGCGTGGGAGGAATTGGCTCTCCAGGTCCCTTCGCTCCGCCGCCCGCCGCGCCCCACCTCCCCGCCTCCCAAAGAGGCGTCGGGACCGCTCACATTGGCCCGGGGCCCCTGGAAGAGAAGGGGCGGCGGCCGGGCGGCCAGGAGGGGCGCTGCGCGGTTTCCCGGCTCCCGCCGAGGGGCGGCCGCGGCTCGGGCGCGCGCACCGTGTGGCCGGCGTCCGGGCGCGGCCCCGGCGGCCCCGGCCCGGCCTCTGTGCGCTCCAGGCGCCGCCTCTTCCCCGCGCCGCGGGCGCTGCCGGGGGCGGGGACTCGCCGCTGCGGAGGCCGGAGGCGCGCGGCGCGGAGCGAGCGGAGCGCGGGGCCGGCGGCGGTGGCGGCGGCGGCGGTGGGAGAGCGGCCGGGGGACCTGGGAGCCGGGCTTGCAGCGCCGAGCGGCCGCCCGAGCCGCGGCAGGAGGTGAGTGTCTGGCGCGCGTTCCTCGGCGCGCCCTTGGCCGCCCGGCGCCCCGGCTGCTTCCTCCTCTCCGCCCCTCCTCCGCCCGGGGTTCGGCCCCAGGGACTCGGTGCCGGCCCCGGGAGACACCGGCCGGCTCACGCCGCGGCTGCAGCCTGCTCCCGGAGTCCGCTGGGCCCTGCTCCGCACCTCCCCGCTCCGGAGCCCTGGCCTCGGGGCTGTCGGGACCCGCCAGGCTCCGTCCCCCGGCGCGCAGGGGCCGTGCGAGGGTTGCCCGCCCCTGCGGAGGCCAGTCTGGGGCGATGCGGGCCTTTCTTTGTGTTCTTCGCCTGATCACGCGCGTCAGCCTCCAAAGCCCAAAGCGTGCGTCCCCCCAAGTCGCACCGGCGCTTGTCTCGTGGGCGTGATGGGCACGAGGGCGGCCGGGAGGGCCGGCGGCGCCGCGCACCCCGCCTCCCCGCCCTCCCTCCGCCTCCCCAGCCCGGCGCGCCCGGCCGCCTCGGGTGCCCACGTTGGCCGCGGTCGTGTCCTGGCAGGTGACCGGGTCCGCGGACCGCGCCGCCGGAGCCCGCGTTAGGGGTGCGCCAGGCCCCCTCCTGCCTTGCCCACCTTCGGCCGTGTGAAGGGTCCACAAACTTTTGCTCTGCTGTAAAGAGGGTCTTCGGGGTTTATACACTCTATATTTACGCCCTGTTTCATGTTTTTAATGTGTGTGTGTTGTTTTTTTCTTTGGTAAAGCAACGTGGGGAAGATAATCTATTTTGATAAATGGTCTTTTCAGCGGATCTTCAGAATCATTATTCTATTCGGAATGCCATGGTGATGCTAGCCACTTTGCAGACGTCCCATTTCTAAATTTGCCTCAAACTTGTGCTTTCGAGATGTCCTTTGTCTGGTTGGGGTCCCGAGGGCCCACAGCCTGACATTATGCAAAGGTGGAGGGACATTCCTAGGGGCGGATTACTGACATGTCCAACAGCCGGATGAAATACTGAACAGCGCTGGAGAGTGACGCGGTGTTTGGCTTAAGGCCATCCCTTTGACTCCAATTTAGGCAGTTTTAGTATTTCTGAATTTTTTCGGAGCGTGGGACCTGGGGAGCAGTGTCATTTCCAGGAGGTCCTTGTGGGGTAGCTTGGGGCATTCTAGCTCCTCCTCCTCCTGTCATCCGAAGATTAAAAACTTAAGCTCCTGCTATTAGGAAAGAGGAATGTTACTTTATTTGTAAATAGAAACCAGCAACTTGCTGACACTTAGTGTCCTTAGGCCAGAACTCAGTGTTGAAGGTGTCACCCGGTGAAAAAGACACTGAATTCTTAAGATGCTTAAAGGGGAAAGGTTAGCTCTTCAAGACATATTTTGTTCTCCTATGGGGAAGTGATCACCTTTTTTTTCTATTGGTTTTGCTCAACCAAAGATGAGAGGAAGGAGTGCTGGGGAGCGAGGGAGGGGTCAGATTGCAGTGAGGTTGCTGTTAGGAGCTAAGGATGCCATCTGCTTTCTGACTGCTGGTCCAGTTGTTGATGGGGAATGCAAAGGTTTTGCATTTATATATTTTTTCGGGGCGGGGGAGGGGGGCTGCGCAGAAACCGCAGTGAAGATGGTTGACCTGGTCAGGCCCAGGGCTACCTTGAGTCTTATTTATGTGGCCACCTTCCCCTAGCAGGGAGGGCACTGCTGACCCGGCTGACAATCCTGTGCTTGTTCCAGCTCGGTTTCTGCATCTGAAGCTCCCTACGCAGGGTAGCCGGCAGGGCCTGGGGGAACCGCCTCCACAGGGGAGAGCTGGAAGGTGGAGTGTCACCACCCAGGCTGTGGTGAGCAGAGAGTGAAAGGGAGCTTGAAGGCCACCCCCTGTCTCCTCAGACTGCCTGGGGTGACCAGGAGGGAGGAGGGAGACTGGGGTGAGGGCTGAGAGCCCCTGTGCCCGGGGCTTTAATTCAGTTGTACTATTGTTATTATGTTTATCTTTAGAAAAAAATAAGTTGCCTGAGGAAAAGATTCATTTCTTTTTCAATGACCTAACATGAGAAATAATATCCATAATTGGGGTAAGAAAATTTTTTTTGGGGGGGTAAACAACCCCTTGCCTCCCCCTCCAGAAAAAAAACACCCACTTTGTTAACTTTTTTAAACATTTGCAAAAGGAGAGGAATGGTCTTCATAGGCCTTTGCTCTCACCTTAGGAAGGTGTGAGTGGTATTTCATTTGCCTCCCCAAAAAGCATTCTTTGATGGTGATGGTTTTTTAGACTTTCAAGTTACTGATGAAATACATTAAAAGAGAGACTTGGCTTGAAGTTAAAGAAGTGTTTCCTAAATTCCCAGAGAGTCTGCTTAGCGTCACACAGAAATTTCCTACACTTTCAGAAAAAAAAAAAAAATGCATGCCTTGTCAGATTTTTACATTTTGATCTTATTTTTCTTTCAAACCCTTCAGGGTTGTGTTCATAATACTTCTTCCAACTAAGATCTTTGAAGATTGATTAGTGCCTGACAGTAAGAATATATATGTAAAATACTATTTAATGATACATTTTGTAGTGTGCTGTGATTTCCAGATTTTTTTTAATCGTTCTCATTAGTAAAAAATGTTTAACCCTTTGCACTCGCTTGGTTTTTTTCTCGATTCCTTTATTCTAATGCTAACCGTGTCGAGTCACACTCGACATCTGAGTGCAAAAGGTTAATACCTAAAACTTATATATGTTACTAGAGGCTCAGTGCATGAATTTGTGCACCAGTGGGGTCCCTTGGCCTGGCCTGCGGATGGGGCTGGATAGGGCCGAAACCAGCTCTCTGACATCCCCTGAGGGGTTCTGGATTGTGGGAGGGTGCAGGCCAGGCCGAGGGACCCCACCGGTGCATGATCTGGGGCTGGGGAGGAATGCTGGAGGTTGGCCAGCGGGGAATGACTGCAGGAGGGCTCCAGGTCATGTCTGGCCCATCTCACTCAGCCCTGATGGGCCGGACCCCAGCAGCAAGCTGACCTATGAGTTGGAGTGTCTGCCCCCTGGTGGTCAGTGCATATCAAAGCGAGCGGTTGAGGGGCCTTAGCATATCATTAGCATATTACACTTTCATTGGTTGAATGGCCGACTGGACACTTAGCATATTAAGCTTTTATTATTATACTAGAGGCCCGATGCACAGAATTTGTGCAAGAGTAGGCCTTCCTGCCCTAACCGGTTTGGCTCAGTAGATAGAGCATCGGCCTGCGGACTCAAGGGTCCCAGGTTCGATTCCGGTCAAGGGCATGTACCTTGGTTGCGGGCACATCCCCAGTGGGGAGTGTTCAGGATGCAGCCGATTGATGTTTCTCTCTCATCGATGTTTCTGACTCTCTATCCCTCTCCCTTCCTCTCTGTAAAAAAATCAATAAAATATATTTAAAAAAAAAAAAAAGAGTAGGTCTTCCTTACCCTGGCTGCTGGCACCGGCTTCCCTCTGGCACCCGGCACCCGGGCTTCCCTCGCAGCCCCACCTTTGTCCAGAAGGATGTCTGGGAGGACATCTGGTCTAATTAGCATATTATGCTTTTATTAGTATAGAGGATATGTCAGTTATATCTCAGTGAAATAACCTTTAGCTCTCCCCATACAAATACATGTGCTATTGTCTTGCATCTCAAGGCCCAATATACACTTAGGGCTGGATTCATCGTTAATGACGGGGGAAGTGAAACCCCATTTCAGATACTGCTTCTTGAATTTTGAGTATGTGGGGCCTGTTTCTGGTCAGGCCAGAGTCTTTTACTTCATGATGTGGCTCAGGCAGAGCTGACTCTGGGCGAGAAGCATGGACCTTCCAAACCGGGCTTGTGTTTGCCTGTGCTTGCGTTTATGAGTGTAACCTAATTTGTGCTTTTTATAGGAATCATAAAGTTTCATATCCTCTTCAATGTTTAGTTTAGTTACAATATGTCAATCCACTTCTCTGTGCAAGTCCTGACGGCAAAGGAGCGCCTCAGGCACTTGGGAGGGTGGGGGCGCGTGACCCCGGACAGAGAGCCTCAGTGAGGAGGCAGGGCCAGTTTCTACTTTTATTAGCAGCTAGTATTTTGCTGTAGTGTAGTAAAATTAGTGTCATGTAACAGTATAAAATTACCAGCACAATTAGTACAAACATAGTATAATTTAAGTTATTACATGTCATACTTGTATCACTAAAACATAGCTGCTAGCCTGCTGTTTGGGTAAAAATAAATGTAACTTCTGGGATTCCCTTCCCCAGCTCTGGAGCATCTTCTGCAACCTCAGGGATGCCCGAGCCCTGCTGCAGACAGCCGCTTTCTTATTTTAGCCTCAGGTAATTCCTTCATTTGCTCCTCCGAAGAACCCCGTTAAGGCAGGTACAACGGATCTTGCCCCCTTTTTTAAACGAATACACTGAGACTAAAAATGGTCATGTGTTTACTTGGTGGCAAGTGAAGGATGGCATGTAATTTTCACACCTGTCGTAGGAGACAGACACGAAGGTTACCCCTTTACAGGCGATTCCAGAGGGCTGGGAGTAACTGCCAGGTGCCCAGGTAGAAACGGATTCTCACCCTGCTCTCCAGCTCCTCTCCTTCACCTGCCCGAAGCTCCAGGTGGGGACCCGTGTCTTCTCTGTGTCTGTCCGTGGAAGATAGAGCTCTTTCTTGCTCCTTGGTGTCCCCAATGATGGGTTCCAGCTCAGAAGAGAGCCTTGGCATCTGTTTGAATGAGTTTTGTTTTGTTCTCTTAACTCATGAACATACATGTGGTGTAGTCACTTTGTTTTAGGGGAAGCTGTAAAATACCATGATTTAATCTGGGAACGCCAAAAATACAGCTTCTAAACTGGCTAATAGTACCAATGTACTGTATATCTTCCTTCTTAATTTTTTAAAAAATATATTTTTATTGATTTTAGAGAGGAAGGGAGCGGGAAAGAGAGAGAGAAACATCAATGATGAGAGAGAAATCATTGATTGGCTGCCTCCTGCACATCCCCTACTGGGGATGGAGCCCACAACTCAGGCATGTGCCCTTGATCGGAATCGAACCTGGGACCGGAATCAAACCTGGGACCCTTTAGCCCGCAGGCCAATGCTTTAAGCACTGAGCCAAACCAGCTAGGGCACATCTTAATTTTTTTATTGTTATTGTTTGGCTTTTGTATTAAAAATATGCTCATTGAGGAGAAAAAGATTGTGGAAAATAAAAAGTGAAAGCTTTATTTCTACTCTTTCTTTTCTCTATGCATTCTATTCTCACCATAGCTTGTATGTATCATTCCTTTTTATATTTTGGAACTTTTTTTACTTGAGAGTTTGTGTTTTTTAAAATATATCTTTATTGATTTTAGAGAGGGAGAGAGAGAGAGAAAGAGAGAGGGAGCAACAGAAGATACGGATTTGCTGCCTCCCACATGCACCCTGACCAACTTGAGTCTACAACCTGGGCATATGCCCTGACTGGGAATCAACTGGGTGACCTCGAACTGGCAACCTTTCTGTGCACAGGATGATGCTCAACCAGCTGCGCCACACTGGCCAGGGCAACAGTTTGCATTGTGATTATCTATTGTTCTGTAACAAATCACCTCCAAACTTGAAACTGTCATTTTTTTATTGCTCAGGGGTCTGTAGGTTGCTTGGCTCAGCTGAGTGGTTCTGCTCCATGTGACATTGGCCAGGGCAGCAGTCTTTTGAAGCACAGTTGGGCTGAAACTTTGGCTATTACCAGTTTTTAAAAGTATTGCCTTGACAAATTTTAGAAGAGACAAAATTATATACTAACTAGAGGCCCGGTGCATGAGATTCATGCACTTGGGGGGAGGGGGGTGTCCCTCAGCCTGGCCTGCACCCTCTCGCAGTCTGGGAGCCCTCGGGGGATGTCCACCTGACGGGGAGCGGGCCTGAGCAGGCAGTAGGACATCCTTAGCGCTGCTGTGGAGGCGGGAGAGGCTCCCACCACCACCTCTGCACTCGCCAGCCATGAGCCCACTTCTGGGCTTCTGGATGAGCAGCACTCCCCCAGTGGTCAGTGTGTGTCATAGCGACCGGTCGTTCAGCTGTTCAGTCGATTTGCATATTGCCCTTTTATTATATAGGATGAGTGATTTAGAAAAAAAAATTAAGTATAGTTCTCTGGCCCTGGCCGGTTTGGCTCAGTGGATAGAGCGTCGGCCTGCGGACTCAAGGGTCCCAGGTTCGATTCTGGTCAAGGCATGTACCTTGGTTGCAGGCACATCCCCAGTGGGGGGTGTGCAGGAGGCAGCTGATCGATGTTTCTCTCTCATTGATGTTTCTAATCTCCCTGGTGGTCTAGTGGTTAGGATTCGGCGCTCTCTCATTGATGTTTCTAACTCTCTATCTCTCCCTGTAAAAAATCAATAAAATATATTGAAAAAAACAAAACAAAACTATAGTTCTCTGATTTCAGTGCTATCAGAACTGGAGGGTCTAGCCTATCACATCTAGATCTCTGTTATTTCACGTGTCATGAGTATTATTCTTTTGATTTTCTTCCAGCCATTTAAAATCTAAGCTTTCGGGCCGTGTACAGAAACAGGTGTTTGGCAGCATTCAGTCCTCGGGCTGCATTTTGCTGACTCCTGAACTGAAGGGAAAATGTGGGCGCTCTTGCTGAGATAAGTCTTCGTGTGCATGGGGGGAGGTGGCCTTTCTTCAGAAATCCCAAGTGCTGGAAAAAAAACAGGATGGAATTTGGTTCCTTTCACTCATCCATCTTTCTTTTTGGTGTTTCCACTACATAACACTAAATATGCACATTAATTTCTTTAAATGGATTTTAGAGGGGAAGGGAGAGGGATAGAGAGAGAGAAACATGGATCTGAGAAACATCAGTCGGCTGCAGGGGTGGGGGGGTGAGAGGCTCCTGCCAACACTGCTGCACTCGCCAGCCATGAGCCCAGCTTCTGGGCTTCTGGCTGAGCAGCGCCCCCCCTGTGGGAGTGCACTGACCACCAGCGGGCAGCTCCTGCGTTGAGTGTCTGCCCCCTGGTGGTCAGTGCACGTCATAGCGACCGGTTATTCCACCGTTCAGTCAATTTGCCTATTAGCCTTTTATTATATAGGATTATATAGGATTGCGGACCGGAAAGTGAGAGGAGGAGATTCTGTTTTTAAAGTAATGTAAGGAGAACACAATGGACTTGGTCATTAACCCTCATAGTTTGGAGCAGACATTGACAAACTTTCCCTAAAGGTCCAGATAATAAATACTTTAACTGGTTTAATCCTCATAATAACCCTAAGATCTCTGTCTCAGCTGTTCAACCTCTGCCTGGCAGCCAGAAAGCAGCCGTCAGCAATACTTAACGGAATGGGCATGGCTGTGTTCAGTAAAACTGGATTTACAACACGGGCCAGCTGTGGCGCCTGGGCCTTGGTTTGCTGACCTGACTTGGAGACATTCTTGGGACAGGGGAGAATAATTTTAAACTCTCAAAAACGTGTTGGTGAGCAAGTACTGCACCCACCTCTGGGCGTATTCTCAGGTCTGTTTGCTCACACCGTGACTTCTGAACCTCCAGGGGAGGCCGTTTCCTGAGAAAGAACAAAGGTGCAGGCTCCCCCCCCCCACCCCCCCCTCAGAGAGCCCAGTTTCCCTGCCTTGGTGACGTGGGTCAAACAACTAACCTGATCTGCTTGCTCCTTTCTATTTGCCCATACGATTAAAAACCCCTCTGTGAAAACAGGGAAGTGAAAGGGAAAATATCGCACTAGGACAGTGGTCAGCAAACTCATTAGTCAACAGAGCCAAATATCAACAGTACAACGATTGAAATTTCTTTTGAGAGCCAAATTTTTTAAACTTAAACTTCTTCTAACGCCACTTCTTCAAAATAGACTCGCCCAGGACGTGGTATTTTGTGGAAGAGCCACACTCAAGGGGCCAAAGAGCCGCATGTGGCTCGCGAGCCGCCGTTTGCTGACCACTGCACTAGGCGATTCAAGGGGCTGATGCATTTGGCAGGTTGCCCATTTTCATATGCTCTTTCTTTAAGAAAAAAAAATAATAATCAGAGGTCTCCGTTCTCTTATAAAAATTTTTGTCTTATAAGCCAACAATAATTTTAACAAAATTTAGACCAAATTTAAAAAATTAAGCCAGTCAGAAAGAATCTGCGGTGTTTATGTGCCTTTTCCAATTTACCAGGGGACTTGCAGTGCAGCAACACACACTTTCACTGCCGGGGAGCCGGGGGTCGCAGGGGTTAGTTAATCAAGGTTAATCATTTTTTTAGTGTGTTCAGATACCCGTAATCAAATACGAGACAAAACACCATCTGAAGCCTAAGTGACAATGGACATGAATATCAGCATATCTCCCATCCACTTTCTTTCTTTTTTTTTTAAATATATTTTATTGGTTTTTCACAGAGAGGAAGGGAGAGGGATAGAGAGCTAGAAACATCGATGAGAGAGAAACATCGACCAGCTGCCTCCTGCACACCCCCTACCGGGGATGTGCCCGCAACCAATGTACATGCCCTTGACCGGAATCGAACCTGGGACCTTCCAGTCCGCAGACCGACGCTCTATCCACTGAGCCAAACCGGTTTCGGCTCCCATCCACTTTCATCGCTGCCTCCGTGCCCGAACATTTCAGGTGGGGAAAGGAGGATGTTTATCGTCTTGGACAGCTGTAAACGCTGGCTCTGAATTCCTGCCTGAAGTCCTCTCGGTCTTTGTCATGTCTCCCCTGTGTCTGTCCCTTCTGTCCCGCAGCAGTGGCTGCCACGGTCCCGGAAGTCCGTGGTGGAGCACCGGCAGGCCTGACGCAGGAGTGCTGGGCCGGCCTTCCGCAGGGGCCCCCTCTTCCCTGGGCAGCCCCGCGTCCGTCCGGAGCCCAGGCTCCCCTGACACTGCCCCGGGCGGCTGCATGCCTCCCTGGGCTTCACATAAGAAACGTTCAAACCTGTCAGTCGTTTCTGTGAGCTTATTTGAGCCAAACTGTTGACAGTTGCTGGAAAGCAGAATCTCCAGGAATTAAGATAATGCTCTGGAGAATGGTGGTTTTTCACCTTGTTTTACACATTACGATCCAAAGAGGAGACGTTAGTGGGTTACATTGAGGCCGTTGGTGATAGATTAGGGAGGTGGGAGAAGGCAAAGCAGGGAAACCTCTGGGGCTGGGTAAAAAGTGAACTGATAGACACAGACTTCTTTTACCGAGGAGGGTGCAGGATAGTTAACAGTTAATTACCTCGATAACAGTGAGGGGATTATGGTCTCCTCAGAGCGGTGCCTGTGCTTGGAGGGGTCTGAAAAAAAGGAAAAATTGCTTTGACATTCCAACGATAGGCTATCATAGAGGCAAAAAGACAACAGGCTCAGTTAAGGTCAAGATTGGCCTTTGTCAGGGAAGATACAGCCTAGGACATGACTACCCACCATAAGTGCTTTTAGTTAAGAGTTTTAATTTCAGACCATTAAAAAAAAATTTTTTTTAAATATATATTTAATTGATTTTTTACAGAGAGGAAGGGAGAGGGATAGAGAGAAACATCGATGAGAGAGAAACATCGATCCGCTGCCTCCTGCACACCCCCTACCGGGGATGTGCCCGCAACCAAGGTACATGCCCTTGCCCGGAATCGAACCTGGGACCCTTCAGTCCGCAGGCCGATGCTCTATCCACTGAGCCAAACCGGTTATGGCTATTAAAAAAATTTTTGTTGTTGTTGATTTCAGAGAGGAAGGGAGAGGGAGAGAGGGAGAGAGAGAGAGAGAGAGAGAGAGAGAGAGAGAGAGAGAAACATCAATGATGAGAGAGAATCATTGATTGGCTGCCTCCTGGAGGCCCCCTACTGGGGATCAAGCCTGCAACCCGGGCATGTGCCCTTGACTGGAATTGAACCTGTGACCTTTCAGTCCGCAGGCGGACACTGTATCCACCGAGCCAAACCAGCTAGGGCTCAGACCATTCTTTGTGGTTACTTTCGTCTCTGAGTTTGCAAGGCCACCACGAAGGCTTTCCTGAGCTTGTCAGGTCAGCATTGGCCCCTTTCGTCCACACCAGCCAGCCAGCGGAGCCCTGGGCCACCGAGAGGGGCTTCGGAGACCGCACTTGGGTTCAGCCTCCCCGAGCCCCTCTTTTTCATGTGATGGGCCTGGTCTGGGACGTCTGCTGCTGCAGGGGCGGCTGTGAGTCAGCCCCAGGTGGTGGCAGTTACTACAGCTACAGCGGGCAGAAGAGTCGATAGGAGGAATGCGGGCGGCTGGTTCCTAGTAAGTAGGTTGATTGTGGGAGGAAAATATTCATCATCGTATAGGAAAAGACTAGATCTAGAAATAATTTGTTATTCATTTTTCCACCTTGAATAATAATAATGGTCAACATTTATTGAGCAATTACTGTGTGCCAGAAGTGGTGCTAAGCACTTGTCATGTTGTAACTCATTTGATCCTCCAAAACCCGAGGAGGACAGTGAGGCACAGATGGATCCTGCAGCTGCTAAGAGGGACCAGGACCCGACTCTGGCCATTGGGCTTCAGTATTTGTTCTCTTAACACAGTGGTCGACAAACTGCGGCTCGCGAGCCGCAGTTTGCCGACCACTGTCTTTTTTTTTTAAATATATTTTATTGATTTTTTACAGAGAGGAAGGGAGAGGGATAGAAAGCTAGAAACATCGATGAGAGAGAAACGTCGACCAGCTGCCTCCTGCACACCCCCTACCGGGGATGTGCCCGCAACCAATGTACATGCCCTTGACCGGAATCGAACCTGGGACCTTTCAATCCGCAGGCCGATGCTCTATCCACTGAGCCAAACCGGTTTCCGCCCGACCACTGTCTTAACACCACCCTGAGCTGCCTGGTGCTAGCACAACACCTGCTCATCATGGTGGTTGTGCAATAAATTTTGTATTGATTGGCGAAAGGACGGAGATTATTAAACAGTCATCTGCACACTTCCCTGAAGTGAGAACCGAATCCAGAGTCTGTTTTCAGACTGAAGGTATACCCACCCACTGGCATATCTGCTGGAATAACAAAAGGTCATTGAAGGATCCCATCTAAAATGATATTGTTAGGGAATTAGGTATATGGCCATGATAGCCTTTCAAGGCACTAGATAAAAATAGATTCTTGCATAAAGGGCACTGAAAGAACTGGCTAGCCATTACAAAAACAAAACAAAGCCTTATTCTTTGTATTTCCTTACTCCTTACATTAAAAATTTTAAGTGGAGGAATGAGCCTATATAATAAAAGCCTAATATGCTAAGTGTCCGGTCTTCCATTCAACCAATCAAAGTGTAATATGCTAATGATATGCTAAGGTCGCTCAACCTCTCGCTATGACGTGCACTGACCACCAGGGGGCAGACGCTCTGACCGGTAGGTTAGCTTGCTGCTGTGGTCCTGCTGATTGGGACTGAGTGAGATGGGCTGGACATGAACTGGGGCCCCTCCACGGTCCCTCCCCGGCTGGCCAACCTCCCGCGTCCCTCCCCGGCCCCATTGGTGCACCGCTGGGGTCTCGGTGTGGCCAGCACCCTCTTGCAATCCGGGACCTCTTGGGGGATGTCGGAGAGCTGGTTTTGGCCCGATCCCGCAGGCCAGGCCAAGGGACTCCACTGGTACACAAACTTGTGCACTGGGCCTCTAGTTTAAATATAAGTATGAAATCACAGATATGTTGAGAGGAGATATGGTATATGGGTAAATATATTTCAGAACTCAGAGTAGGAAATGTCTTTCTAAATCTAAAAAATCCAGAAGCAATAAAAGATGGACAAGATTAGGTTATTTTAAAAATACCAACAGCCAAAAACTATGGGCAGAAAATTTCACAAAGTCAAAAAACAAATGAAAAATTGAGAAAAAAATTACATAAGACCAAAAATTAGTTTATCTTTAATATACGAAGAGCTCTTACAAATCAATAAGGTGAACACTCCAGTTTAAAGTGGGCAAAGACTATGGAAAGGTATTTCACTAAAATGAACATACAAATGGCCAGTGGATGAAAAGATGTTCATTTATGCTCATAACTAAGGAAATGTATTTTTAAAATATTACTACTGATGAGATTACCAGACATTAAAAAGTTTGTGTGTTATTTATGTGAGAAAACAGATATTCTCCTACAAGTGGTGGGAGGGTAAATTATTGGAAATAATTTGGAAGCCAACATGGTAAGATTTCTCAAAACGTTATTAGAAATTTAATTTATAAGAGAGTTGCAAAAATAGTACAGGTGGTTCCCTTATGTATTTCACCCATCTTCTCCTTATGTTACCCTCTTACATACTCAGAGAGTTTATCAAAATTAAGACATTAACCTTGGCACTATCTTACTAACCGAAGTACTTAATCTATTTGAATTTCACCAGTTTCTCTCCCTGATGGTCTTTTTCCGTTCTAGGATCCCGTGCAGGATCCCACCTGGCACTGAGTTCTCATGACTCTGTAGTTGTTAAGTCTGTGGCCGTTCCTTCGTCTTTTCCTTATTTTGCATGATCTTGAGAGATTGGAAGAGTGCCGGTCCGAGTTTTATAGGATGCCCTTGAATTGAGTCCCTCAGAATTTTTCTCCCGGTGCATCCTATCAGGCGGTCTGTGATGTTGACCTGAGGGGGAGTCGTTAGGATTCTCCAGTTTAAAGGTATTGTTTTCCTGTCGTAATTTGCTACATGTTTGAAAGGAGCAAAGAGCTGTCCGTGTTAAACGCATACGTTTAGGCCCAGCAATCCCACTTACCGAAGTTTATGCACAGCTGTCTGGGATCTTTCAGCTGCTGCAGCAGGGGGTGAGACGACCCCTCCACCCCTCCACTGATGGGGGATTCAGTGAGGCCCTATTGGAAGCTCTTGGCCAGTGCCTCACACATAATGAACTCCCTGCTGGATCCCCCTTCCTTCCCAGAACCCCTGGAGGCCGGAGGTATTTGGAATTGTGAGTTCTTTCAGAATTCAGAAGCTAGTAGGATGCATTTGTAAAAGGCGAAAGATTTATGCGATCTGAAGAGAAACCAGAGTATCAGTAGGATGCATTTATTATATTTATGTGGCAGCTCTGCAGCAGCACCCCACAGCCAAACACTGACCTTTCTGCAGCATGAGGTATGGCCCTGCCTGTCCCGGGACTTACACATGATGTTTGACCGGAGGAAGGTAAAGACAATTTTTTAGTAGCTTCAGGTGAGTTCTGGCCAGACCTTGGTCTGATTTCAGGTCAGGTTCTGTTGCCGGGTGAGTGATTAGAAATCCCTTTGAGCCCTAACCAGTTTGGCTCAGTGGATAGAGTGTCGGCCTGCGGACTGAAAGGTCCCAGGTTCGATTCCAGTCTAGGGCATGTACCTTGGTTTTGGGCACATCCCCAGTAGGAGGTGTGCAGGAGGCAGTTGATCAATGTTTCTAACTCTCTATCCCTCTCCCTCCTCTCTGTAAAAAAATCAATAAAATATGTTAAAAAAAAAATAAATAAAAATCCCTTTGGGGTTTTAGAGCATCTTGGATTTCAGAATTGTGGGTAAGGGATTGTACACCCGCATAAGAGATGGCAAACACAGACGCAGATGCCGAAGAGCGCTCGAGGCAGCGGTGTTGGAAATAAGCCTAGAAAACCCCGCTGGCCCTTGGCAGGAGGTTGGCTACGTAAATCCTGGTTCACTGAGGTGCCCGAGTCTGCCCTTTAGAAAGAATGGAGCAACCCATCGTGTGCCACCAGGAAAAGGGTGACTAGTGTATGGCTAATTGACTCAGGACATGTCCAGGAACTCAGTTCAAGAACATTTGCTTGTAAATGCATCCGGAAACATCGAGAATGAGGTCGAGAAACGTGGCTGCTCATGAGAATCACCTGGGGAGATTATAAAACACCATCACCTGGGCCCAGCCTTACGTACGCACGATCAGAATGAGAAGCGGAGGCCTGGGCCCAGGTCTCAGCACAGGCACACCTCAGAGCCACTGCGGGCTCAGTGCCAGGCCACCGCAGTAAAGCCAGCCGTGTAAGTCTGCACGTCATAATCTTTTTGCCGGTGGAGGGCCTTGCCTTCCATTTGTTAAAAAGGCAACACCTATGAACTTCCGGAAACAGACTAGCAGTACAATAAGGTTTGCCTGTGTTAAGAAGGAGGACCTCTCCCAGGGACACACTTAGAAGTGCCGTAGGGTAGGAAGGCCCCGTGAGCTCTGCTGTGCTCTCACTCACAAGACCTTGACCTCAAAGGTGAGTCCCTGGTGGTCTTTCCCCCTCCTCCTCCCTTCCTCTCTCTCCCTCCTCCTCCTCCTCCTCCTCCACGGCTGGCCCCACCTGGCCTGAAAGCGGTTACTGCTTGTTGCCCTCCCTCTGATAAGGTCCTGTTTTATCTGGCTCAGCAGAAGCCTTTTGGCAAAGTGAACTTTTCCTTGTCCCTGGTGCCCAATGCTGGCATCCGGCCGGACCTGGTGTGGGGTTGAAGCCCACGAACCAAATGGATGGCTCCTTTCTTGTCAGCCGAGTCTGTGTTTCTTTTAAGAACGCGGCACTCTCTGCAGCTCTCCAAGCCCTCGCTGCTTGGCTGTGCTGTGCACTCCGCGTGCCGCGGTCCCGCAGACGAGGGAGAGAAGCTCGGGAGCTGGTGCCCGCTTCCTTTCTGCCCGCAGGCCCTGCCTGTCCCGGGACTTACACAGGGCGAGTTCACACTCCTCACACTCCCCGTTGCTCAAGAAACACGTTAGCTGCGTGCCCTTAGTGGTCCCGTCCGCATTTTACAGAAGAGGAAACCGAAGCACGAGAGAAGTGGTTACTTGCCGAGGTCTGTGAGCGTGCCGGGAGCCAGCCACGCTGCCCGCTGCGGTGCTGCCTACCTGTCCCCCCTCCGCAGCTCCGTGCTGCCTACCTGTCCCCCCTCCGCAGCTCCGTGCTGCCTACCTGTCCCCCCTCCGCAGCTCCGCGTGTCCAGGAGAGGACGAGGACGCCAGTGGTGCTTTGGGGCTGGACGCCTTCCGTTTGGTTGTGACAGTGGACGTGGCCTGCTTCGGCCGTGGATACCAATATTGACGCTTGCTTATCTTTGCATTTATTTGGCAGATTCTCAGCCTGGCCTATGAGATGATGGGACTGGGAAACGGGCGTCGGACCATGAAGTCGCCGCCCTTCGTGCTGGCTGCCCTGGTGGCCTGTGTCATCGTCCTGGGCTTCAACTACTGGATCGCGAGCTCCCGGAGCGTGGATCTCCAGGTGTTTTGCTTGTTTGTTTGTTTTGTTTGTGTGGCTGCCGTAGGGTATTTCACGGTGCTGGGCGGTGGGGCCCGAGGGGTTTGCATGTATTTATCACAGCAAGGGTGTGTGCTCCTTGTAATGCCTGTGCCGGCTCTTCATGTGCCTCCACATCGGACCAAGCTCCTCCTCCCTCATCCTTTAAGCCCTCAGTCTGCCTTTAGAGAATCCTGTTGGCCCACTTAGCAAGAGTCCACGTCTAGCAAGATGTCTCCTTCTGATGCTTTTCCATGTCTTGACCCCCTCAGTCTGTTCTTTGGCTGTAAATTGCTGCTGTCTTTGCTGTATTCAGAGTTGAGCACGGTTTCTCTCTCTCTCTCCCCCCCCCCCCCCCCCCCCGCCCCAGTCATGACCCTATGGGGTAATCTCGAATAAAGTTTTCCCTGCTGTGTTAATAAGCATCAGAATAGTTTTTCCTGAACAGTGGATTGTATACATCATCATCTTTGGTGCACCACTCTACAAGGTTGAGACTTCATTCTTCCCATTTCACAGGTAGGCAAACTGAGGCCCAGAGAGGTCAAGCACCTGGGGAGCTGGGATTCCAACCCAGTCTGTCTGACGTCAGAGCTTGGGCTCTTAGCCCCGGAACTTCGTTGCCCCTGAGTGTTTTGTCCTCTCCTGCTTACCCGCCAGGGGTGTCGAGCCTTTGTCTGAGCCCTGTTCTCTGCACAGATGGGCTCTTAGCATCCGGAGTTGGAGAACTGAGTCTCTTTTTAGAAATCTTGTCTGATAAGGAGTCCTTAAGTGCCCTTAACGACTTAAGTACTTAAGTGGGGAAAAGGAACTAAATACTTGAGCAGCATCTCACACCTGGTAAGGCATGAGGCATTTTATGTATTTATTTAAAGCTCACAAAAATCCCTGTGCAGGGTGTGGTGGCGTTTCCATGGAGACGTGCAGTGGAGTCAGGGAAGCTCGTAGCAGTGAATGCCGTTGCTTGTAGAGAAACCTGCTGTAGCTTCTACACAGTGGCTGCAGATTGAGCCTTGGGCACAGCCTGTGGGTGTAAGGCGAGCTGCTGGCCTTGGGCCCCGGGTTGTCTGTGCAGGTGGTCTGGTCTCCGGGGGCGGCCTGACATTTGCCCTCACCCTGTGGTGTCCTTGTAGACGCGGATCATGGAGCTGGAAGGCAGGGTCCGCAGGGCGGCCGCCGAGAGAGGCGCGGTGGAGCTGAAGAAGAACGAGTTCCAGGGGGAGCTGGAGAAGCAGCGGGAGCAGCTGGACAAAATCCAGTCCAGCCACAACTTTCAGATGGAGAGCGTCAACAAGTTACACCAGGATGAAAAGGCAAGGCCGGCTTGCGTTCTCTTAATGTGGTCTAGACACGAGCGCACACGCTGTGCAGCTCTTCTCCCTGGGACGGTGAGCGGTTGTGTGTGTATCTGTGGAATTACCGGAGATTAGCCTCTTGATGGAGCCTCTGGATGGGCTTCTTGTAAAACCCTTTGCAATGGTGGTAAATGAGAGAGATGAAAAGAACTATCTTGGCATCGGATTTTCTGCCTGTTGGCTTTTTTATTATTTTTTTAAATCTTTTTTATTGTTTAAAGTATTACATATGTCTCCTTTTCCCCCCGATTGACCCCTCCCCGGCCACTCCCACCCCCCAGGACAAGCCCCAGTGTCCATGCCCATTGGCTATGCTGATATACATACAAGTCTTTTAGTTCAGTGGTCGGCAAACTCATTAGTCAACAGAGCCAAATATCAACAGTACAACGATTGAAATTTCTTTTGAGAGCCACAATTTTTTAAACTTAAACTATATAGGTAGGTACATTGTTATTAACTTAATTAGGGTACTCCTAAGCTGGCCTTTGCTAAAACTCAAGGGGCCAAAGAGCCACATGTGGCTCTTGAGCCGTAGTTTGCCGACCACTGCTTTCGTTGATCTCTTCCCCCTTGCCCCCTTCCCTCTGAGGTTGGATGGTCTGTTTGATGTTTCTTTGTCTCTGGATCTGTTTTTGTTCATCAGTTTATGTTGTTCATTATATTCCACAAATGAGTGCATGTGATATTTATCTTTCTCTGACTGGCTTATTTCACTTAGCATAATGCTCTCCAGTTCCATCCATGCTGTTGCAAATGGTAAAAGTTCCTTCTTTTTTACAGCAGAGTAGTATTCCATTGTGTAGATGTACCATAGTTTTTTATTTTTATTTATTTTATTTTATTTTATTTTTTATATTTTATTGATTTTTCACAGAGAGGAAGAGAGAGGGATAGAGATTTAGAAACATCGATGATAGAGAGACATCGATCAGCTGCCTCTTGCACAACCCCCACCGGGGATGTGCCCGCAACCAAGGTACATGCCCTTGACCGGAATCGAACCCTGGACCCTTCAGTCCACAGGCCGACGCTCTATCCACTGAGCCAAACCGGTTTCGGCAGTACCATAGTTTTTTAATCCACGCATCTGTTGATGGGCACTTAAGACTGTTTCCAAATCTAAGCTATTGTAAAATGAACATAGGGGTGCATATATCTTTTCTGAGGGGTGTTTCTGGTTTCTTGGGATATATTCCTAGAGATGGGATCACTGGGCCAAATGGATATATTCCTAGAAGTGGGATCACTGGGCCATTTTTAGTTTTTTTGAGGAAACGCCATACCGTTCTCCATAGTGGCTGCACTAGTCTGCATTCCCACTAGCAGTGCAGGAGGGTTCCTTTTTCTCCTCTGTTGGCTTTTTTAAAAAAAATATATTTTATTGATTTTTTACAGAGAGGAAGGGAGAGGGATAGAGAGTTAGAAACATCGATCAGCTGCCTCCTACACACCCCCTACTGGGGATGTGCCCGCAACCAAGGTACATGCCCTTGACCGGAATCGAACCTGGGACCCTTGAGTCCGCAGGCCGACGCTCCATCCACTGAGCCAAACCAGTTAGGGCGTCCCCTGTTGGCTTTTTTTCTTACTGTCTTCAAACATGTGTGAAGTCCCTGCTCTGTGCCGGGTACCGGGCCTGTGCTGGGTGTTAGTGTCTCAAAGAAGAGTAACATTTGTGCTCTCTTTATATCTCACGGATTGGAAAGGTTGCAGACCTCTAAATACTACCAAAGAGAGTAGGGGACTCAGGGATGCTGGATTTTAAGTTAAAAAAACACACACGTTTGATCATTTGATTTTGAGGCCACAGCTGACTCTTGGGGATTGAACTGTCATTCTGTTTTTCTTTTCTTTTTTTGCCTCCTTATCTGTTGCAGAATTAGGTATGTTTATGGTGGCTTGATACATAAATGCAATTATTTGAGTTCATCTTGTATTGCTACCACTTGGTGGAAGCCCTCATATACTGTAGTTGTATATAGAAGAGTTATACAGCTTTGTTTTGAAACAGAAATGATTGTGGATAAGTCAACCTTAAATAACTTTCAGAAAAGTTGTCTTTCTTAATTATCAAAATATTGTAGTTTTTAAAATACAAAAAAGAAATTTAAAATCACCTGCAATTCCATCGCTCAGAGATTAACCACTGAGAAGCACTCACCCCTATTTAAAAAAAAAAATAGATTACATCTAAGCTTTTCTAAATCACTGTTATATTCGAGCTTTTATAAATGTGGGTATGCCATGAAAATTATAGAATGTAAAGGGAGCTCTTGAAATGATAAATACATTTGAACACATCTGGTTTTGCACATCATTTAAAAAGACCTAGAAACTCTCGGCTTACTATGCATTGTTATTTCAGGGGTGTTGAGGCAACCACATCAATGATAGGAAGTCAGGAGTATAGTTCGAGATCAGAGAGGATTCTTCGTAAACGTGTGCTGAAGGGAACTGGAGTAGATTCCCTTGTCGTCTGATTGGCCGAGGTGACTAGGTTTTGGACATGAAGATCTACGTTTGATTCAGGTGAACAGGATTGCACATACACGTGCTATTACTTCTTAACAAATTACCCCAAAACACAGTGATTTAAAACCATGACAGACAACGTGTATTTGGCTCAGGTGTCTGCTTTTTGGCAGGGCTTCGTGGGGCAGCTGTATGTACTCTGCTCCACACTGTGTCCCCGTCTGGAGGGCCTCGAAGTCTGGGGGCAGAAGGTTTCCTCACTCGTGTCTGGTGATCGGTGACCAGAGGCCTCGGTGGGGCCCGGGCTGAAGCACCGGCGTGGCTTTTCCGCCTGGCTGCTGCCTTCCTTTAACTGTGGAGGCTGGGTTCCCAGGCCAGGCATCCCGACAGAGGGAGGGGGCGGGGGAGCCAGGAGGAAGCTGTCGCCTTTGTCTGAGTTCCCAGGTCTGTCGTAACAAATTACCATACACCGAGTGGCTTAAAGCAACGAAGATTTATTCCTTCCTGGTCTGGAGGCTTGGACGTCCAAAATCAGGGTGTCACAGGACCCAGGAGGCTCTATCGGAGCGTCCTTCCTGTGCTGCTCACAGCCTCTGGCGTTGGCTGGCAGCCTTGGACATTACTTGGTTTGCACTTGTATCACCCTGATCTCTGCCGCTGTTTGCCCAGGGCGTGTCCTCCACGTCTCTAGCTTTGCCCGTTCTCTTCTGTCAGATCGATTTAGGACCCACCCTCTGGACTTTAACCTGATTACAGCTGCATAGACCCTGTTTCTGAATAGGCTTTTCATAGGTTCATTTATAGGTTCTGGGTGGACATGCGTTTTTGGGGTGAAACCCATGGCCCCTTTTTCGTAGTCAGCAGGGCCTTTTCCTCTGCGGTGGCTACAAGTGCGTGGCCGAGGCCAGCCCAGATGGAAGGGGAGAGGGAATCAGACTCTGTCTTTGTCAGAAACCCGAGGCCACATTTTAAACCGCCAAGTTTGTGTGGTTATAAATAATCTTTACGCAGCCAGCAGTGAAATGCTATTTTCTTTTTAGGCTTATATGTGTGTATGTATAAAGTAAGTGTTTAGGGGGCCCCGGGAGAGAGAGGCCTTCAGGTGTTAGTTTTTGGCAAAAGCTGATGGAGATTCGTTGGTGAAGGTCTGCACTAGCGTCTAAGGACGGCACAGGATGGTTCCCCTCATTCTTTTACTGGGTTGTCGGAAGGCTGATCAGTCCTTTTGGGTCTGAGATCTTGGGTCCTCTCCTGGTCCCTGGCTGGTGTGGCCTCGGGCCTGGGCTGGGGGCTGCTCCCTTCCGTGTTTGTTCCTGTGAGTGGCTTCTGGGGAAGATTCTGCCCCTTAAAAAGGACTTGACTAAAATTAAGCAGCTTGGTCATTTGTCCTGGCTTAGAGTGCTTTCACACAAGCACACATTTAACTTCTCAAGGGGCTGACGAGGGGTGAGGAGGGGGGCGCAGGGGGGTGCGGGGAGACAGGTGTGACCTTTGAGAGGGAGGTACAGGCTGCACCCTGAGAGGTCGCTGGCTGGCTCCAGGGCCCTGTAGAGGGGCTGGGGGCGCCCCAGACTGCTGGCTCCACCACTGCCTTCCCTGCGGCCTGACACGGCTCTCGGGGTGTTCCAGTTTCTCTGCTCCGGGTCGGCTTTTCTTGTGCACCTGAGAACGAGGTGCTTTTCTTCTGGAAATGTGCTTTCTTGTTTGTTTGTTTTTGTTTTGGAGGGCCAGTGGGGACTTGCGTAGGGCACTGTCCTTCTTTGCTTTTTATCACCTCTCGTCCCTGTGACTGATGGAAGAATCAAGGCTTCTAGAAAAGCTGTTCTGTTTTCATCCCCATTAATTTTCTGTGTTCAGTTCTGTCTGTCCGCTCAGGATGCCCCGTGGGGACCAGCTGTGCCTGCTGTCTGTGCATTTCCCATTGAGTGCTGCAGGAAGAGGAGGGAGTGGGTCTGTCGGAGTCAGCACAGGCAGAAATCACTCCAGCTGTTGGATGCAACAGCGGTTTGGTACAGGCAGGTAGATGCCGATGGGATGGTGGGAAGGGCCTGGAGGAGCAAGCGTGCTGGGATGGCTCACCTGTCAGGACCAGCCCCAGGGCCCGACCCAGAGGCTGAACGGGGAGGCTGCCGCTGGGGCCTTCGGCCTTCGCTCAGACACCACGCTCCTTGCTCCATTCTGCGCCTCCAGCCTCTGACCCCGTTCAGCATTCCAGTCTCCAGGGAGTGTATCTGATCGGATCTAAGTCCCACTGGGCGTGAGTCTGGAAAATGTACTTTAGCTTCCACGCCTCTTCAGGAAGGCACAGTACGGGTCGTGTGCCACAGATGCCGACCTGTGTCTGCCACCAGGCATGCGGGGGGCGGGGGGAGAGGTGGACCTCGGGGGGCGGTGCCCAAGTGCTGTGGGAGTCATAGGAGAGCTGTCCTCCACTGAGACTCCGGGAAGCCTTGAGGGTGTCGGGGTGGGAACAGCACCTCGTGGCTGGGTGTGAGGCTGGTTTTTATCTCCATTACTTTTCTGTTTTTATCCCCATTAATCTTAGGGACGTATAGGGAGTACACAGGAGCACAGGGGCCCCTTCACACAAGGATCTTTTAAGCCACTTACAGTTCGGACTTGAGTTGGAGGACAGGGGAGCCATCGTAGGGTTTAATCTGTGGATCAAGGTCATCAGATCAGGTCTGGGGGTTTAAAAGGTGGGTCCTGGCCCTGGGGAGTGTCCTTGGGGCGGCGGGGGGGGGGGCAGGGCAGAGAGGAGGCAGCTCTTGAAATATTTGGAGCAAAAATGATGTGCTGAGTTGAGGTAAGAGTAGAATGAATTCTGCCAAGTGAGCAGATTCGAGAGGCCGCCAGCTGGAGGAATCGACAGGCCTGGGCGACAGGTGCAGCACGGAGAAGGGGAGAGGGAGGCTGCTATAAATAAATACTGGGCCCTTCTCTGTCCTGGGACTCTCTCTGTCCTCCCTTCTTGCTCTTCAGGGACTGAGCTGTCCCCGCCAGCACGTGGCTTTGAGCACTGAACATGTCCCCATTGGGGTGTGCTGTACTGTGAATGGGTTTTGAAGGCTTAGTGTGAATAGAAAGGCAAAATGCCTCATGGATACTGTTTTATGTTGGTTAGTTACATCCGAGATCAGTCATTGAAGTGTTCCTTTTCTTTTTCTGTTTCAGCTCTGGCATTCAGAGGGAAGGGTTTGATCACTAGGCGAGGTGGAAGTTTAAGTGTACCGGTCATGTTGTTGTACAAAAGACCTCTGGATACTTTTTATCTGGCAACACTGAGACTCCATGCTCATTCAACCCTAACTCCCCTCCCCGCACCCTCAGCCCTTGGCAGCTGTCCCCTTTTCCACGTTCTGTTTCTCTGATTTTGGCCGCTTTAGATCCTTCATGTGAGGGAGTCATGTAGGTTTTGTCCTTTTGTGACTGGATTGTCTTACTTAGCCTCCTGTCCTCCAGGTTCATCACACTGCAAGGATGTGCCTTCCTTTTGAAAGGCGGCATAGTAGTCTGCTGCGTGCACATGTTCTTTACCATCGAGGGACACTCGGTTGCTGCAGCGCTTGACGCCTGTGAATAGTGCTGCTGTAAAACACGGGGCTGCAGCCCTAACCGGTTTGGCTCAGTGGATAGAGCGTCAGCCTGTGGACTGAAGGGTCCCTCCCAGGTTTGATTCCAGTTAAGGGCATGTACCTTGCTTGCGGCACATACCCAGTAGGGGGTGTGCAGGAGGCAGCTGATAGATGTTTGATGTTTCTCTCTCATCGATGTTTCTAACTCTCTATCCCTCTCCCTTCCTCTCTGTAAAAAATCAATAAAATAGATTTAAAAAGCACATGGAGCTGCAGATAACCGCCTCAGGATCTTGCTTTGAGTTCTTTCAGATAAATCCCCGGAAGTGGGAATGCTGGGTTACGTGGTCATCTTTTGTCTTCTTAGCTGAACGGGTGCAAGCCTTTGCCGAGAGGAGCGGGAGCCGCACGCTGGGTGAATCGGATTCCCGGCGTGCGGATCCTCCCGTCACTGCTGGCTCTCTCCTCTCCGCTGCCCGCATGGAATATTTCTTGTTGACGTAGAATGTCTATAAACAGCCCTCTTGATCACCTCTCCCTGAGAGAATGATTATACAGTGTATTATCACGGTGGCCTCTTCCCGGTTGTACCAGGAAATGTTCCTTTGCACTCAGCTCTCCCAAGATAAACACCAGAGCAGTCTGGCCAGGTTTCACTTCTGGGTGCACAGCCCTGGATTCATAAACACCCGACTCCAGAAAACTCTGTCCAGGCCAGAGGAAGAGCGGGGGCTGGGCAGAGAGGGCCAGCGGAGAGCCGGAGGCACAGAAGGGGGAGGCGGGGCGGTTGGCATCATCACCGGGAGCCAGAAACGGGACAGAAATGTGTCTCCAAGTTACGGGCGGCCTTTTCCAAGCTTCGTTGAGGCCACAGGAAGAAACGTTCCCGGGTGGCCCCGCGCACAGTGTGTGTGCGCACACAGCGGTGCTTTCCAGCGTGGCGTGCTCTGATCTCTCATGTTCTCGTCCCGCCCTCTTCAGGTTCCTGCTTGCCTTTAGCGCTGGGTGCAGTCCACTGGGTTGGTGTCCTGCTGGGGTTTAGACCCAGTTGGGCAAATAGTGATGGAGTGCCCGCTCCCTGGAGCCGGCCGCTGGGGCTCAGGCGTGGCTTTGCCTGTTGGCTGTTGAGTGAGCCACGGGACTGAGCTTCCTAAGCAGCCTGTGCCTCAGGTGAGGAGCATTCTGCCGGCCCGCGCAGCTGGGTGAGGGGAGGGAGCACCTGGATGGGAGCATCTGCTGTCAGGTGATGACTCGGCACGCACAGGCTGCTGGTCCCGCTCAGCGGCACACTCACTCCTCTTTCTCGTTACTTTTCTTATATTGTTGCCCTGAGTCCTGTGCGGCTTTTCCCTTTCCTGTTATCAGCGTTCCCAAATCTGTGTGACCAACTGGGTGTGAGGCCCGCACTCCCCAGGCTGGTAGACTGTGGATGGAAGGAAGAGGCCAGAGGTTGAAATGACTCAGGATGCTGTGCTGGTGGAGGGGTCCCCGAGTTTCCTTCTCTTGGCTCTGTTAGCCGGCCTGGCGCTCGGAGTTTGATTCTGAGCGAGGGTCTGACTGTACCCAGGCTCCCCCAGAAGAAAAGCCAGAGTAGGGATTCAGCCAGGCATGGCAGGGGCCTTGCCCAGCGGAGGGGCCTGTCCTGGAACTCGGCGAGAGCCAGGGACCGGTTCCTCTCCCTCCGGTGACAGCTGGTGTTGGGCAGGCAGGACTCTCTGTGCGTGAGTTCCTTTTCTGGCTGTGGCCGTCAGATAGTGCAGCGGAGAGCTGCCCGCCCGGGGCCTGCCCTCCTGACCTCTGCGTAGGGTCGGGGAGGGGTGCACCCTTCCTTTTCCCCACGTGTACGTCTTACTAGGGTGGGTTCTGCTGTTTCATTCTGCGTTTATCTTCCTTGCAGGCGGTTTTGGTGAATAATATCACCACGGGCGAGAAGCTCATCAGAACCCTGCAAGGTGAGCTTCCCTTCTCCTCCTCTCCTCCTGACACCAGGCCTCTGGGGTCGGGGCCCACTTTCCTCTTGTCCTTCTGTGGGTCGTTGATTCTAATCTAATGTCCGGTGTGATTGTGAGTGATTGAGTAATCTTTAATTCTTTTTGCCTAACTATATTTCCTTAAAGAGCTTTTTCCTTTAAAAATGTTACTGGATACATTGTAAGCTTCTCTGTACAGAAGAATTCACACTCTCATTTTTTGATATGTTGAAAAGAATATACATATGTGCTCACACACATATCTATGATATGTATGTGATCTATTTTTTATATATGGTATATATATAGGGTGGGGCAAAAGTAGGTTTACAGTTGTTTGTATAGAAAATACTACAGTAATCTATACTAATGAAAGGGTAATATGCTAATTAGACTGGATAGACCGGACTTTCTTCCTGACAAAGCCACAATGGTGGGGCTGAGGCAGGGGCAGTTAGGGGCAATCAGGTAGGCAAGGGGGAGCCGTTAGGGACGAGCAGGCAGGCAGGCAGGCAGGCAGGCAGGCAGGCAGAGGTGGTTAGGGGTGATCAGGCCAGCAGGGGAGAGCAGTTAGGGGTGATCAGGCTGGCAGGGGAGCAGTTAGGGGCATCAGGCCGGCAGGCAGAGGCTGTTAGGGGCGATTAGGCAGGCAGGCAGAGGGGTTAGGGTGATCAGGCAGGCAAGCAGAGGTGGTTAGAGGCGATCAGGCAGGCAGGCAGGCAGAGGGATTAGGGGCGACCAGGCAGGCAGGCAGAGGCAGTTAGGGGCAATAAGGTGGGCAGGCAGAGGTGGTTAGGGGCAATCAGGCAGGCAGGCAGAGTGGTTAGGGGTGATCGGGCAGGAAGGCAGGTGAGTGGTTAGGAGCCAGCGGTCCTAGATTGCGAGAGGGTGCAGGCTGGGCTGAGGGATCCCCCCCTCCATGCATGAATTTCGTGCACTGGGCCTCTAGTTAATACATAAGAAGAAAAATAGACTCTGTTTCTCGTACTCACAACTGCAAACCTAGATGGACAGCTCGTGTCCATCTAGGAGTCTAAGAATGTTCAGAGGGGAAAGGCAGGGTTACACAGAGTTAAGTGAGTTCCTTGGTCCCAGGGGCTTCTCAGAGCGTGTGATCTGCTGATGCTCCTGGTCACACGTCTGGAAGGGAGGACGGTCTGCAGCCTTTCCCAGGCAGTCCTGTGCTGCGTGACGACCGATAAGTTTTGAGACGTGTCATTAGGCAGTCTCGTCATGGTGCACACAGCATGGCGCGTACTTACCCACATCTAGATGGTGTCGCCTGCTGCACACCGAGGCTGATGGCGGCCCACTGTCATGTGTGTGGCCCGTCACTGACCAGCACATCGTGAGCAGCGCATGGCTGTACTTAGTATTTTTAAACAGCTTTAATCGGGTGCAGCTGACAGAGTGAGTGACACTTATTTAAAGTGCAGAGTTGGACAGGTTTTGACATAGTGCGCGTGTCAAGAGACCACCACCAAAACCAACACAGGGACATGTCCATCCCCCCGAGGTGTCCTTGTGCCCCATGGTAATCCTCCCCAGTAGCCTCTGATCTGGTTCTGTCTCATTTTACAGGTTTATATACAGGGAATCAGACAGTATATATCCTTTTTGTCTGGCTGCTTCCACTCAGCATACTTGGAAATCCATCCGAGCTGTTCTAGATGGCCGTACTTCATTCCTTTTCGTTGTGGGGTAGTGTTCCGTTGCCCATGCTCAGTTTGATGATGCAGTCTTTTTTTGACGGTTAGGTAATGGAGCTGTAACTTACACACAATCGAGTTTGCCCTTTGCAGAGTGCCTTTCTGTACGTTGTGACAGATGCAGAGTGCCCCAGACCACCACAGTCACAGTCAGGACACGGCTCGTGTCCATCGCTCCAGGATGTCCCCCCGCAGACTTTCGTGGTCAGTCTCCTGCCCCCACCTCAGCCTCCGGCACCCACTGAGCCGTTTCCCACCCAGGCGATGACCCTGACCTGACCCCAGCCCGGTTTTGCCTTTCCGAGGCCGTTACCTCCATGTGTCTGAGACGGATCCATGTGGCTGTGTGCAGCAGCAGTTCCCGGAACCCGTCACTTTCACTTATTTCCCCCTAGAGAGCCGGGCAGGTCTAGAGCTGTGAGGACAGCCTTGGGGGACTCGGGTGTCTGTCCAGAGCTGTGTCCTGGCCCTGCTTGCTGCCGTCTGCCCGCTCTGCGGTCACCTCTGTGGCAGCTTGCCCGCCCACCCAGCTTGGCGCTTTGTCAGCTGCTGCTGTTTTTCTGTAGAGCTTTTACAAATCCCCCCCCCAGTGTTTCTGTAGCATCCCATCCATTTTCTTTTGCAGTTCTTACCAGACTTGTAAATACCAACTTAATTTCTGTTTTTCCTTTATTTCCTTTGACATAGTGCGCATGTCAAGAGACCACCACCAAAACCAACACAGGGAAATAAAGGAAAAACGTTGCCTTTATTTTTTAATTTTTTAAAATATATTTGCATTGCTTTCAAAGAGGAAGGGAGAGGGGAGAGAGAATCATTCATTGATTGGCTGCCTCCTGCATGCCCCACACTGGGGATCGAGCCCACCACCCTGACGGGGAATCAAACCGTGACCTCCTGGCTCATAGGTTGATGCTCAGCCTTTGCTTCACCGCGGCTGAGCCTGTGTTGCTTTTATGAGCCAACTCGTCAGGGCAGCAGGGATGGGGCTGATGAATTTCCTCAAAGAAAGCTGCCGTTTCCCAGATAAGAGGGCGAGATGATTATATGAACACGGGGGCCTCAGAGAGTAGCTTGGCTGTGAGCAGCTGACTGGAGAGTTCCCTGGCGGAGCCTGGCAGCCAGGGACGGGGTGGGGGAGGAGGGGCTGCTTATCTGATGGGGTGTCGAAATCAGTGGGGTGCACAGTAGCTTTTGTGACCTTGTAGGACAGACAGCTCAGGGCTTATGATGTCTGAGAAAGAAACAGGCGTTTTCAGGGTTGGAGGTCAAGAAGGAGATTTAAGAGAGAAGACATGTTTGGCAAGGAGCAAAGTGCCGCTTCCTGTAGGGCCATAGATCTCGGAGGGCCGCTTCCCTGGCTGGGGCTTTGGGGGTGCTGGGAGGGGCCGTGCGCTCACCCCTTCCTCTTTCCCTCCTCCTCCTCCTCTGGTGTGCCATGCCACTGTCCTGGTTGTGGGTTTGGATGTGTCCGCTGTTGTCCTGACGCCGTCCTGTGTGATCTCCCGTCCTCCTCGCGGCTCAGACCAGCTCAAGGCCCTGCAGAAGAATTACGGCAAGCTGCAGCAGGATGTCCTCCAGTTTCAGAAGAACCAGACGAACCTGGAGAGGAAGTTCTCCTACGACCTGTAAGTGTGGCTCGGCACCAAGGGCATGCACTCGGGGCTGCCGAGCTCCAGGCCTCGGGCAGCAGCCGGGCCGGCATAGTCGCCACTCGCCCTTCCTTTTAGGGAGCAGACAGGGCTCTCCGGGGAAGGTCCAGTCCCCTCCGGGAGCCAGGCCTTCAGAAATAATGCATTTTATGTTGTGTTAGCCGTGCTTCGGAAAGCCATGGGAAGGTGTTAGCCAGAGGCTCGTAATACCAGGTCAATAAGAGGGCAGCTCTCCGAAGCAGGAAAGACTTGCTCAGCGTGCTTGAAGCCGTGATGTACTTCACGCGCTGTGACGCTCAGGTGAACTGGCTCCGTCGGTACATCTAAAGCCTGTGTGTTCCAGGAGTGCTCAGATGTGACCGACCTACGTCCACCTCCCAGACAAGGGGCAGGTAGATCTCTGAAAGGACGTTGGCCGCCTGCGGGGTGACCAGCAGTGTACGAGAACAAGTCTCCACACGCCGATTGCCCTGGTAGGGAGTCTGATGTCTTCCAAGCAACTGTGCACCGTGACATCTTCCTGATCACTTTAAGTCCAAGTACAACCCAAACTGGGCTCCCCCCCCGCCCCCCCCAGTACATAAATAGGCAAAGGACATGTGTAGTCAATGCAGAGGGAACAGTAGGAAAACATGCATGTATGGAACCTTGTTCAGCTCGGCCAGGGGTTCTCAGTGGGTGGCATTGTGCCCAAGGAGACCTTTGGTGGACATTTTTGATGGTCAGAACTCGGAAGAGGGTGCTACTGGTATCTGGTGGGTAGAGAACAGGGACACGGCTAAACATCCTGCAAAGATGGGGCTCCTCCCACAACGGGGTTTTACCTGCCCCCAAATACCACAGGTGCCGAGTTGAGAAACCCTGAGCTAGGCTGGTAATCAATGAAAACTTTCAGACAAACACGAAGGGCCCCAGTCTTACTATTATTCATCCTTGAAAAACACCTTAACGCACATATTTCCCGTCCATTGACTGAAATGCAGTGAGCCGTTAATGGCCTCCCTGGGTATATTTGACCCAGAAGGTTTTAGCTGGACATCAGCCAGGGCCCAGCGACAGGGAGGGCAGCTCTGCCTCCGGGATCGGAGCGTTGAGACAAGCAGTGAGCGGGATGTTCTAACCCGGGTTGGCCATGCGTGCGGGACGCACTGTTTTTCTCTCAGGAGGAGGATAGAAGGAAAACTCTGGCTGAGCACATCTGTGTCATTAGTTGTGTCCAAAGCCCTGAGCCAGATACAAGAGGATTCCCAGGGATGATGCTTATGGAATGTTGAAAGCTGGAAAGAGTTAGTTGCTCTTACCCAGGCGTCCTCAAACTACGGCCCGCCGGCCACATGCGGGTGTTTTTGCCGTTTTGTGTTTTTACTTCAAAATAAGATATGTGCAGTGTGCATAGGAATTTGTTCATAGTTTTTTTTAAACTATAGTCCGGCCCTCCAACGGTCTGAGGGACAGTGAACTGGCCCCCTGTTTAAAAAGTGTGAGGACCCCTGCTCTTACCTGTCTTTGAATTAGAGACCCTTTGTGATTGTCTGATAAAAGGTAGGAACACCGCCAAAACCGGTTTGGCTCAGTGGCTAGAGCGTCGGCCTGCGGACTGAGAGGTCCCAGGTTCGATTCCGGTCAAGGGCATGTACCTTGGTTGCGGGCACATCCCCAGTGGGGGGCGTGCAGGAGGCAGCTGGTCGATGTTTCTCTCTCATCGATGTTTCTAACTCTCTATCCCTCTCCCTTCCTCTCTGTAAGAAATCAATAAAATATATTTTTTAAAAAAAAGGGTAGGAACACCTTGTTAGCCAATTTATGAATGGACATGTACACAGCATTGTGCATCAAGGTCCCACAAATTCAATGCACAACTTTGTGTATATATCCACTTATAAATGTGCCCATCGTCCATTAAAACACCCTCTCTGGCCTCAACATTTTACAGAAGGCAATGCTGAGAATGCAGAAGCTGACGGAAAGGCCAGGTTTCCTGATAAACAAGTTTGTGCTCTTTCTTCAAATTTCGGAGTGAGCGTACATCCCCACTTCTTACTCCTCCCCTGAGGCAGACATCACTAGGCGATCACTGTGCTTGATGCAATCACAGCCTTGCATCCCCTCCCAAGAGCCCCTAGAGTTGGTGAATGAGATGAGCTGCCTGCCATCTCCTCTCCATGCCACGAGGAAGCAGGCTGGTGGAATGTAAGCAGTAACACTGTGATGTCAGCACCCTGGATAATCAGATCATCTGCCTTGATAGATCCCTGTACTGAGCACATTCTGTTCGTAGTCCTCCGACCATCAGTTGCACCAGTTAGGGCGATCTCTGGGGCCCGGTCTTGTGTGTCTCTACATTTGAGCTCCAGTTAATGCCTGAACAGTCACCCTGAAGGTGTAAGAAGCAGCCAGCCTGCGGCCTCCAGGAAGTAACACTGTCCCGATCTCTAGGACCCGCACGTGAGCTTCGTTCTGCGGTGGCTCCTCTTGTTGCGGTTGAGCGGGAATGTGGAAAGCTGACCTTAATCCGCATGGCTGACACACACAGGCTCTTTTCTTTGTACTTGAGTTTGGCAGGGCTGAGAGCCGGCGAAAACAGTAGTTCCTTTTTTGTAGGTTTCAGGGTCCAGCTATGGCCCTGCACCTGCTCCTTTGCTAATCCTGAGCTGCTGTGAAGTTGTTAGATCACAATGAATTGGACACATCTAGTTCTTTCCGTATACAGAGGTCTTCCTTCTTGTTCGCTGTGCTAAGCTACGGGGCACTGGTCTACCACCCGCGGCTCGCGTGTGTGAGAATTTTATACAAGCGAATTTTCTCCAAGTCTTCTCTTGATCTGTAAGCTGTGCCAGGTTAGGATCTCTGTCTTTCATTATTTCTAACGTACCTGATGTCCCTCTGTGTGTGTGGTTGAGATCCAGTAAGTCCTGTGAACTGACCAGTACAGTACAAGAGTTAAGAGGTCAAGTGCACTTACCCCTGGCTCTGAAATGGGTGTGACTCGGAAGAGGCAGCCGTGTGGTAGTGGGAGCATTGCAGTCAGGAAACCGCAGTCTGGCCTGATTTCAGCCTTGTCTCTCTCTCTCCTCTCTGCAGCCCTGGGTGGTGTCAGTCAGCTCACCTCTTAGCTTCCTCATTTGTACAAGTGGCTAATTCTCTCAATTACTTTATAACAGACACTTGAGTTCCAGGTACAAAGCTGAAGTGATACCTCAAAGTGTCTCTGCTAAATGGGAGCTCGGGCCGAATTAGATTCTCCATCAGCAGTTCTCTCACACCAACTGGGTATCCTCCAGTTCAGTTCAATTATTTCCATTTTTTAATATACATTTTGAATTTTAGACTTATTGCTGAGATAGTACAGAGAGTTCCCGTATATCCCATACCCAGTGTCCCCTATTGTTGACACTTTACATTAGTGTGGTGTATTTGTCACAATTAACTAACCAATACATACATTACTGTTATTTTTAAAAAATATATTTTCATTGATTTCAGAGAGGAAGGGAGAGGGAGAGAAGGATAGAAATATCAATGATGAGAATCATTGATCAGCTGCCTCCTGCACACGCCCTACAGGATGTCGAACCGAAACCCAGGCATGAGCCCTGACAGGGAATTGAACCGTGGCTTCCTGATTCACAGGTCAAAGCTCAACCACTGAGCCTTGCCGGCCAGGCCACAGATTATGTTTTAAAAATTGTTTTTTTCCTAACCAGTAAAGTTTACCTGTTCTAGAACAAGGTGACATATTCTTAGAAAGTTTCAATCGACTACAGTTTTCTTGTCATTTGATGAAAGCACACATTGTCCTGCCTTACGTATTGTCTTTAGATGAAGTGCCTGGGGCAGGAAAAAGTGTCTCCTGTGGATTTCAGTCACTGCAGGGACACACTTGGCATATAGACACCCTGTGGGTGTTTGTCCTTTCCTTCTGTCCCCAAAGGAGCCAGTGCATCAATCAGATGAAAGAGGTGAAGGAGCAGTGTGAGGAGCAGATAGAAGAAGTCACCAAAAAGGGGAATGAAGCTGTGGCTTCCAGAGACCTGAGTGAACACAAGGAACCAAGCCAGCAGGTAATTCTGGATTTCGCTGCCAAGGGTTTCCAGAAGGTTTTCCTACCCCTCTCCGGGCATTTCGTTCCCTTGTCTGCCGTCAGGTTTGCTCTGTTCTCTGCTCTCCCCAGGGGGTTTGCTTCCCTGAGACACACGGCCTGGTCCTGGGGTGCTGAGTAGGCTGGCCTCCAGGCCCAGGCCCTGTGCTCCGGGCTCTGCCGGGATGACTTCATGTGAAGCTCACAGCCACCTTGGGAGGGAGTTGCTGCTGTTTCCATGTTCTGAGGGTGCTGAGGCCCATGGTGATGGTTAAGTGCGATGGCCCAGGTCACACTTACCTGGTCAGCGGTGGAGCCGATCAGAGCCCATGCGTCCAGGCTGTCTCCTGTGTCAAGCACATCCCATGAAATTGCTTCTGGGAGTTCTTCGTTTTTGTTTTAAAATCTAGCAGCTTTATTGAGATATCATTTACATACCATACAATTCACCCATAAAGTATTTGCAGTTTTTTGGTTTTTAGTATATTCACAAAGTTGTGAAACCATCATCACTGTCAATTTTAGAACGTTTTCATGACCAAAGGAACCCCATACTCATTAGCTCACCCCCCACTTACCCCAAACCCCCAGAGCCCTAGATAACCACCAACCCATTTTTTGTCTGTAGAGTTGCCTGATCTGGACATTTCATATCAATGAAATCATTATGTGGCCTTTTGTGTCTGACTTCTGTCACCTAGCATAATGCAGTCAAGGTTCATCCATGTTGTAGCTTTATTTCTTTTTATGGCTGAATAATATTCCATTATATGACATACCACTTTATTCATTTGTCCGTTGATAGTTATTTGGGTATTTCCAGTTTTTTGGCTATTATGAATAATGTGGCTATGAACATTCATGTACGTATTTTTATATGGGCATAAGTTTTCATTTCTCTTAGGTATATACCGACTGGGGAGTGGAATTGCTGGGTCTTTGTAAATTAATGTCTCGAGAAACTGCCAAACTATTTTTGGAAAGTGATCGTATCATTTTACATTCTCACCAGCAGTTTATGAGGGTCCCAGTTTCTCCACATTCTTGTCAACTCTTGTTATTACCTACCTTTTCCATTACAGCCAATCTAGTGGGTGTGGAGTGTTTTCTTAATGTGATTTTCTTTCCTAATAACTAATGATAGTTGAGCATCTTTTCATGTGCTTATTGGCCATTTGTATATCTTCTTCAGAGGAAATGTTTATTAGCTCCTTTGTCATTTTTAAAAGTTATTTTTTATTGAGTTGTAAGAGTTTGTAATGAATTCATACATATATACAGCTATTGGACATGATTTGAAAATATTTTTTCTCTCTGAATTTTTACTTATTGGTGTTCATTGAAGCAAAAAGGTTTTACTTTTGATGAAGTCATGTTTATATATTTCTTGTGTTGCTTATTCTTTTGATGTCATAACTAAAAATACTTTGCCTAACCCAAGGTCATGAAGATTTACTCCTGTATTTTCTTTACATATTTTTTATTGTTTAAACAATTAAGTACATATATCTCCTTTTACTCCTGTATTTTCTTCTGAGAGTTTTATAGTTCTTCACATTTTGTTCTTACATTTAGTCCTATGCTCCATCTTGAGTGAATTTAATCTTTGTAGCTGTTGTGTGGGTAGGGATCCAACTCCAGTCTTTGCATTGACTGTCTATCCAGTTGTCTCAGCACCACTTACTGAGAAAAATAATCCTATTCTTCCCCCACTGCATTGACTTGGCACCCTTGTCAAAAATCAGTTTGCTATAAACACGAGGGTTTACTTCTAGACTCTCACTTTTATTCCATTGTCTATCCTGTCAGTACCTCACACATAGTCTTGGTTACTGTAGCTTTATAGTAACCTCCCATTTTGTTCTTTTTCAGGATTACTTTGGCTAGTCTGTATCCATTGACTTTCACTCTGAATTTTAGGATCAGTTTGTCAGTTTCTTTAACAAAGCCATGTGGGATTTTGAGAGATTACATTGAATCTGTAGATCAGTTTGGGGTGTATTGCCCCCTTAGCAGCATTAAGTCTTCCAATCAGATGTCTTAACATATTTGAGGGATGTCTTTCCACGTATTTAAGTCCTTTAGAAATCTCTTTCAACAGTGTTTTATGGTTTTCAGAAGTCCTGCACTTTTTTTGTTAAATTTATTTCTAAGTATTTTTTGATGCTATTATAAATGGAATTATTTTCTTAATTTCACTTTTAAATGATCTTTTGCTAGTATACAGAAATACAGTTCATTTTTATATTGATCTTCTAACTTGAGGATATTTTTCCCAATGATTTTTAGAGAGAGTGGAAGGGAAGGAAGAAGGGGGAAAGAGAGAAACATTGATTGATGTGAGAGAAACACATTGATTGGTTGCCTCCTGCACGGGCAGGGGATCAAGCCTGCAACCCAGGTATGTACCCTTGACTGGGAATCGAACCTGAGACCCTTTGGTGCACAGGCTGATGCTCTAACCACTGAGCAACACTGGCCAGGGCTACATTCACTATTTGCCTGCCATAAGCACCTAGAGACCAACTTTAAAATCATTTTTCGTGAGAATTTTCAACTGAAAGTATTCAAGAAACCCAAATTGTGAGTAATATATTTATTTTTATAATATTCATTGCAAATTGATTTTTTTAAAAAATTGAATTTAAAATATCGTGGCATGTGGGGATGGTTTCCGTTTTGGATGCATGGCAGTTAACTCGTTAATTGAGTTTTAAATGTTAAACTAACTTTGCATTCTCAAGATAAATCCCTTGGCCATGGTATATAATTCTTTTATTTGTTGTTGAATATGACTTGCTAATATTTTGTTGCCTATATAAGGGATATTGGTCTATAGTTTTATTTTTTTGTAATGCCTTTGACTGGCTTTGGTATCAGGGTAATACTGGCTATAAAATGACTTGGGGGGTAGGTATTCCTTCCTCTTCTCTTTTTTTTGAAGAGTTTGTGAAGATTTGGTATTGATTCTTCTTTAAATGTTTGGTAGAATTTACTAATGAAGCCATTTTAGGCCTGGGATTTTTTTGGGGGTGGGGAGAGTTAAAGGGGTGTAATTTTTAAGTTACTAATTCAATCTCTTGTTATAACTCTACTCAGATTTTCTACTTCTTGAGTCAGTTTTGGTAGTTTGTCTTTCTAGGAATGTGTCTATTTCATCTAAGTTATCAATCTTGTTGACAAACAATTCTTCATAGTATTCCCTTATAAATAATACTTTTTATTTGTGTATGGTTGGTATTGTTATACCCTTTCTTTTTTTATTTTAGTAATTTGAGTCTACTCTCTTTTTTCGCTCAGTTAATCTGGCTAGAGGTTTGTCAGTTTTTTTCATATTTTCAAGAACTAACTTGATTTGATTGATTATTCTCTATTTTTCTATTTCTTATTTCATGAATTCCTTCTCTAATCCTTACGATGTCTTTCCTTGAGTAGGTTCAGTTTGCTCCTGTTGCACCATTATCTTTACCGTGAAAGATTATGTTACTGATTTTTGAGATCTTTCTTTTTCTTAATGTAGGCCCATAAATTTCCTTCTAAGCACTGCTTTAGCTGCCTCCCATAAGTTTGGTATGTTGTGTTGTTTTTTTGTTTTAGTTTTTCTCAATACTTTCTCATTTGGCTTGTGATTTCTTTGACCCATTGGTTATTTGTGAATTTCTCAAATTTCATTCTGCTATGATAATTTCATTCCACTATGGTTGGAAAACATAGTTTGCATGATTTCAGTCATTTTAGATTGGTTGTGGCTTGTTTTGTGGCCTAGCATATGTCTGTCCCGGTGAATATTCAGTGTACACTTGAGAAGAATGTTTATTTTGTTCTGGTTGGGTTGAGGGTTCTATTAATGTCTGTTCTGTCTAGTTTCCTTTTCCTTATTGATCTTCTGCCCACTTGTCCATCCATCATTTTATTTTTCCATCCATTATTGAAAGTACTTTTGGGGAGATCTTGACTCAGCCTCAGATATTCTGATTTATGCCGGGTGAAAGGGCACGATCGGGGTAGATGGCGGCATTTCTCAGGGTCTCCGTGTTCTCCTTTGTTAGAAGGACGCGATGACCCATCGCATCGCTCAGGGTTGTTCTGAGGTTTCTAGTGACGGAGCCCTGCCGTGGCTGTTCTGTGCTCCTGTTTCAGCTCCGAGCTCCCAGCGAGCCTCAGCCAAGGGTGCAGGAAGCAGGCCTGCCCCCGGCAGAGGTGCCACAAACGGAAGGGAATATGCCCAGTAACGGCGAGCCCCTGACGCCAGTCCCCAGTTCTGAGGCGGCTTTGGATTTGAGGAGGGAGGGTGAGAAAGGTAAGTGAAGCTTGGTAGTAGTTACATGTTTAAACTCCCGCCAGAGCCCCATTCAAATAAAAGACGGTGGAGTTCAAGCCCTGCACTCCGAACAAACACTCGGAGGGCAGAGTGTGCTGCTGGAGGCGTCAGCGAGCTCGATAATGGGGCTGCAGGTGGCAGGTGTCTCTGGGCGCCTGGATCTGGTGCTTCTTGATCTTGCTGGTCTCATCCCTGTAAAGTAAGTGCCTGCTCTGTGTTCTGTGTACAAAGGTCTAGGCTGTGCCTTTATTCAGGACAGGGTGGGGCTGGGGATCACAGGGTGGTAGCTGAGTCCTAGGCACCTGCCAGTGGCTCCCAAGTTCTTGTCTCCAGCATACAGTGGTCAGATAATCCCAGCAGTGCACCTTCCCCCATTTGTAGGTTGTCACTGTAAACAAGATAACTTAGTCCAGGTTTTTTTTTTTTCTGAACTACTTCCCCCTTGATCATGGTTCTGAAGATGAACTGCAGGTCATGGTTCTGAAGATGAACTGCAGGCCCCAGTTCTGACAGGACTGGAGCCTTCTGCTGAGGTCACTAAGCAAATTACCCAGCTGCCCACCCCATCCTCAGCTCCCCCATCCACAGTCCTTGGGAGGGCTCTGGGAATTGAGTGGTATGAGGGTTTTTGTTGTAATGAAGTTAAATGCCAGGGGGCTTCCAGCTCACATTGTTCTGTGCACAGAGGAAACCAATGACATCCAGGTCATCAGCGAGGAGGCGCTTCGGAGGGACAGCCAGGCGCTGCCACAGGAGCCAGACCACAAGCGGGCTGTGGAAGCAGACAGACATGCGGGCGAAAGAGGCATGGGAGATGCTGGAGACCTCGGCCAAACCCCACAGGTGCCAGCCACCCTGCTGATGAGCCTGGAAAATCAGGAGGTGGAGGAGCCTGAGCGGGACCAGCTTGTGGTCCGGGATGGGCAGGAGGAGGAGCAGGATGCTGACGAGGAAGGTGGGTGAGAGGCTCTGTGGGCTGCCCGCTGGCATGGGAAGGGTCCCCCTGAAGTTTACCGACGGCAGCCCATGATCTGGTGGTTCGTTTATTCAGTATCCATTATCAAGTAGGAGGCAGGAAGGATGAGCAGTACACTCCCTGGCACCTGGAATTTTCAGAAATAATATTCACAGGGAGTGAGGGGACTTTTCAGGTGGGAGACCTTTCTGAAGAATGTGTCCTCACAAGTTCTCAGTTCAAGAATTGAAGCAATAAAACTCAGGGGGCTGATTCGGTCGGTGGCTGTTTACTAGCTGTCAGACCATTGAGCAGCTGGTCACGTGTAACAGCCTCCAGGGGCACGCTACTGCAGGGCATGAGGATGCACCTCCTTCCAGGTGCATGGTGATGATCCACTTTGTGGAATGAAGCGACAGGGCACTGGCTTGTGCTTCATGTCCACGTCAGGCAGTGAGTGCAGAGAAATACAAATAGAGCTGACTTTTCCAGGTGTGCTTAAAAAAAATTGATTTATCTACATACATATATGCTACGTGTAGGTTAAACCCTGTGACTATGTCTGTGAAATGCATTTTGTCCTGATCTTCCTTTCCGGTTGCTGTTCTTTCCAGGGATGGATGTAGTGATGAATGATGGAATTCTGTAGGTCTGATGGGAAATTTTATCCTTTGGCTCACAGCAGCCACTCCGTTTCCTTCTTAAGGAGATGCCATTATCTATCATAATAAAAGCATACTATGCTAATTAGACCAGATCGCCGAACGACCTTCCGGATGAAGCCAGGGCTGCGAGGGCTGAGTGCCTTGCATGAATTTCGTGCATCGGGCCTCTAGTTAATTAGAAACCTGTTATTTCCAAAAACAGTGGAAACAACCTCCAGTTGATTGTCTCTTTAAAAAACTGGGATTTGGGTTTAGCTAGCTAGTTAGTTCCCCATATTATATAGACTCAGAGTCAAAGTGGAATACGTGAATAGAGAACTCTTACACGGTATGTGTACTGGCAGCAAATACACGAGTCCCTGTCAGTTCTGAGATGTGGCAAAAAGATCTGTCGGTGAAACCATGGTTGGAAGAACCCAGTGTCTGGGCTCTGTTGTGTCTCTGGCACCAAGATAAATGATGGAGTTTATGTTTTATGTGTTGTCTGTGTTAACGTTACAGGGAGAAACGAGCAAAAAGTGGGAGGAGATGATGACTACAACATGGATGAAAATGAGGCAGAATCTGAAACAGACAAGCAGGCAGCCCTTGCAGGGAATGACAGGAACGTAAATGGTAATGACTGTGGTGGGGTTGCCTCGTTCTAGGCGCAGATGTAATGCTCTACTCTGTAAGCTGAAGACCTTCTTCAGAAGTCTTCGAATTAGGGGCCAGGAGGGAGGTGCAGGGCTGAGGAGCGTGTTCATGGGGCTTCAGGCTTTGGGAGTCAGCCGGAGGGTGGGTCTTCAGCGACATTCAGGGATTTCCCAACAAAATGGCCAGGTCACCGCTGATTATAGCACCTATCAAAAGGCCCTGTTACAATGCACAGTGCTTCCAGGCAGCTTTTTATAGTGGCGTTTTGTGGTGTTATGATTTTGAATTTTTGGTGAGTCCAGGCCAGTGGGATGGATCGGTCTGGGTGTGTCTGTTTTGCTGTGATTGGATTCAGGTTGGGCGTTTTTGCAGCTGCCGTGTGTTCCTCTTGCTCCATACCAGGAGGCACGGATGGCAGGCTGGCAGCTTGGTGAAGTCAGTGCGCTCCAGGTCTCTCCCTTGCCAAAGTCCATTTTCCATATAACTAATTTGTCATCTGGGATGCCTTTTTCCATTTTTGAGATAGAATTGACATACAACACTGTGTGTTTAGATTGTACAGCATAATGAGTTGACTTATGTATATCGTGGAATGATTACTACAGTAAGTTGAATTCACATCCATCGTCTCATTAGGGATACAAAGTGTATTTTTTTTCCTTGTGATGAGAATACTTAGGATCCATGCTCTTAACAACTTTCATACATATCATAAGGCACTGTTAATCACTTCCATCATATTGCACATTCCATCCTCGTGGGGGCAGGGGTCCTTTGCAATGGTTTGGCTTTACCATCCATTGGAACCCATTGTCTAATGGTGACTTTTCTGATCCTGTCACCTTCACAGATATTAGCTGCCATGCTTTTTTTTTTTTTTTTTTAAATTTTTTTTAAAATTTTTTAAAAATATATTTTATTGATTTTTCAGAGAGGAAGGGGGAGGGATAGAGAGCCAGAAACATCGATCCCCACAACCAAGGTACATGCCCTTGACCGGAATCGAACCCGGGACCCCTCAGTCCGCAGGCCGATACTCTATCCACTGAGCCAAACCGGTTTCGGCTTTTTTTTTTAATTTTTAAAAATTGATTTAGAGAGGAATGGAGAGAAACATTGATGTCAGAGAGAAATATCAATTGGTTGCCTCCTCCACGTGCTCCAGCTGGGGATCGAAACCACAACCTAGGTATGTGTCCTGACTGGGAATTGAACCTTATTGTGTACAGGATGATGCTCCAACCACCTGAGCCACCCAGCCAGGACTAGCTGCCATTCTTTAGGGACCTCCCTACTCCAACACACTCATACACACACACACACATACACACACACACACATTGATTTGTTTTATTATCATTATGAACTTACGATTTCCTTTTAAAATTTTTATTTTTTCAGATGCTTGGTGTTTTAATTCTGTTTTTAAGAGTCTTTGTGTGCTGGGCACATTGCTCCTTATCTGTGAAGTTGCAGATACCTTCTCCCAGTTTGTCTTGATTTTGCCATGCACAAGTTTCTACAGTTTTTGTATCTTTTATTGCCTCTGGGAGTTGGAAGGAATGTACGTTTTCATTTAGTATGCTTACAAAATTTTCCTGTGAGGAAGTAAAACAGATTCAGAAAAACCACACAAAGCGAAGTTTTTAGAAGATGAACACCTTGTAACCACCCTCCACGCCCACTCACGAAATAGAATGTGGCCCGCCCTCTAGAAGCCCCTCCCTGTGCCCTGCCCCAGGCCCAGCACCTTCCCTCCCTGTAGTAGCAACCCCTCTCCTGACAGATCTAGTAGGCATTTTCTTACATTTCTCCATGGGTTTATCGCCCAAGTGGGCATCCCTCGACACCATAGTTTAGTCTTGCCTATTTTCCTAAATTTAGTATGTTCTTTAACCAGTAAGTCCCCAGGGCTCCCTTCCTTTTTCTTTGTAGTCTGTTAAAGAGCCAGAGCCAGTTGACTTGGAGTTTTCCGCAGTCTGGTAGTGCAGTTTACTATGTTCTTCTTTCTACCTCCTGCAAACCAGAGACCTGATAAGACTCAGGTTCTGGTCAAGCCTTTGGTAAGATGACAGTGTTACGTTCTTTCACCAGGAGGAAGGTGATGTCTGGTGAGACTCTTTTTGTGATACAAGCAACAGTTGATGCTCAGTGCCTTTATTAATTCACTGGGGTTATTCTAAGTCAGCCATCTGTGTGTAATAGTTGTAAATCAGGCATGGGTCTTCGGTCTTATTGGTGACACGTCTTTTGATGTCTGTGTGTTCCAAGGACAGAGTAAGGATGATGGAAGACACCGTCCATTCCCACTCTGTAAGGGAAGAGCTTTGGAGTAGCGAGAGCTGACCAAAGCTGCCAGGGCTCTCAGGAGGCATGTGCTTCCTGTTGCAGGTGCACTAAGAGGTGTTCATGAGGATTGTGACAGCATCAAAGTTTTCCTGAGAGTACATTTTTATTATCCATTTTATAGGACATGGGACATTATTTCACTATTTCAAATATGGCATTTTCAGATGTTTGAGACGTTGTAATGGTACCTGTTGGCCAAACAAGTGGTCTCGTTTGCTATCTTGTCCTTAGAATGCAATTCCCCATTGCAGTGTTGCCATGGGAGATAGTCTTTATTACAGTTTCTAAAATATTTATGTCAATGGGACCTGCCGGGCTGGTTTCTCAAAACATTTAATACTTATAGTATTATGTGTTTTTTTCCTTTTTAGTTCTTAATGCAGAAAATCAGAAAAGAGATGATAAATTTACTTGATCAGCATGAAAAGAGGAAACCCACAATCAAACTGGAATCACTTAATTTCATGTCAGGACTGAAGAGCGATAACTACAAAATATTCGCGAGGGATTGAATACTGTGAAATTTACTAAGTAACATACACACTTAAAGATGATTATTGTGGAATTTTAGTATGTCAGTGGGGGTTACTTTTGAAGCATCTGTATTAAAGATGTTAACATGTGTTGGCTAATAGGTATTTCATGAGAAGATCAACACCAAAAATAGAACACAAGTTCTCCAGGATAGGGACAGTGGCACTTATCATCCTGGGATGTACCTGTGTTTAAAATAAAATCCACAGGAAGAGTCCATCTTCTGATGTGAAGGAGAGGCCTGCTGCACGTAAAACACACACACACACACCTCTTCTTGGTTCCTCCTGGAGTTATTCTCTTCTCCAAATGCGGTGTCAAGTGAGGGCACCAGCCCGTCATTCCTGTTCTCCCTGGTCAGCACCAGAATTTACGGGTTTCTGCTCTACTGTGCTCATTCCTGGTTCTGACACTCAGAGGCCTGGAGCACTGACTGTAACGCTAACACTACTGACAGCATTGTAAACTCTTTTAAACACCAGCGTGTTTGGGGGAGAATTTTTAACGACCACTTGTATAATAGCCTTTGTCGTTAATGTTAAGTGGCTTCTAATGTGAAAACTTGTGATCTGTACTTACTTTGCTAATGTGTGTAGGCAAAGCAGCATCTTCTGTAATGAGTGGGCATCACCAAAAAAAGCTACAAGTGGATTAGACTTGACACAACAGGGGCCAGAGCAGAGGTGACCCGGGTGCCCGAGGGCGACACAGTACCATGGGGAGGGTTTGTTGTGGACAAACTGCCTACTTTGCTGGAGGAAAAGAGAAAGTTGGTGTTGAACAGTATACTGTTATAAGTTGGGAAATATTAGAAAAGGGAGAGAAATGGCATTGTGTCATAGTTTACATATTTAGCTGTGGTAAATGCCTATCAAAACTGATTTAAAAATCAAGTTAATGTTCATTTGAAAATGACTAATCATAATTTACATTGATAATAGTGATAGTTTTGGTTTTAGTTGGTCCTTAATATTTCAAGAAAATAGGCTTTTGCCACTTGTGAATAACTGGCAGAACCACACCAATGGCTTTCAATGAGGCTCTCTAATGGCCAAGTGGGTGGTGCGCTCACTAAAATATATTTGGAGCTACAGGATGAGATGCAGTCTCCTCGGGTCATCTGGTGGGACTCCCTCGCTGTGAAAGGAAACTGGCCCAGAGGAGTTGGAGCATAACCTGGCCTCACGCCAGGGGGACTTGCTGTGCCCCTGGCAGTCACTGAGGCAGCACCTGCTTTGCCTTCTAACAGCTCTACAACTTGGATGCTCTTCATGTATAATTCCCTTTTACCTAATTGCTAAGACTGAACTTTCCCACACAGAAAAGGCACATGAGAGTATAAAAGTAGCTCTATAAGATTTTGTCTAAGTCCTGTCCCACTCCCTTAGTCTTAGGCTTGATTTCGCAAATAATTCATCTCCTGTTTAGTTAGTGTGCACAGAGTTGCTGAGAAATGAAATACTGTTAGTCCAGCTTTTAAAACTTCCAGTTTTCCCTTCATCCCCTATTTGATCGCTAAAGAGCCAGCTTTTAAGTTGTGGAGATGAGATGTCAACATAAATGAAAAGTAACCCGTGGTGGTGATTTCATCTTCATTTACAGAGGCATCAAGGCCATTCCTCTAGGGGGTGTGCCCTGTGTGGTTTCTCCAGGCAGTCTGCTTTATTACCACTGGCTTCCTGTGGGATCACAAGCACCTAGCCCACGGCACCATTTAGAGGTATTATGGCTGTTAAAAAAATAAAACACACACCTGTGTTAATAAGCATCAAGTAGATATCCTAGCCTTGGTCTTCTGCTGTGGTCCAAATTAAATCAGCTATTCCAATCTGTAATCGGCATAAACTAATTCACACCTGTCCTCTCTATTCTCAAATGGTGTGTGGGCAGGAGAGATGAGTCGTTTTATCTTTTCTCCTGCAGATCAGACTGCAGGTGGATTCTAAGCAACCTTGGATTAGATTTATATTTCCCGAGGAATCTAATCACAGCACACACCTAGTGTGTGCTTTTGTGTGATGAAACTTGAGAAATAAACCTCTCACTCCCTGTTAAGTCAGTATGTTGTCATTAAATAACTAGATAATTAGCTTGATTGTTTTAATTGGTAATCGCTGGTTATCCATTCATAGAACCTGGCATGGTGAAGAGAATTGTGAATTCATGGTCCTGGAGGTTAGTTTTACTACCAGTATGTTTTAGCCTAAAAGATTATTAATTACAAATAATAGTTATTCTAATACTTGTCTTTGAAATGAATTTTAGAAAAATTTTTAATGGCAGAGGTTCTATTAACTGGGTTATATTAACTTCCTTTTTGCACATATTAGCTTAGATATTGAATATGTTCATTAGTGCCTGAAAGTTGGGAAAAGTTTATTTTGATTGTGTATTTAAATGTTTGTGTATTTGTATGCTATTTCTCAGCTCAGAGAGCAACGCTTTCTTAAAGTGTACTAAGCCATTGTTCCTTAAAAACTGGTTTGTAAAATTCTGATCATGTGTACACTGAAGGATTATTCTAAAATACGTTTCTTCCCATGCACTTAAAACACACAACTGAACGGCTTTACTCTTACTGGTGTGCATCTCTGGGAAGAGTTAACTGACTTTCGATATTATCATCTTTAAACTATACACTTCAGATAATGAGTTTTACAAACCAAGGCCCTAACCAATTGAGACAAATGCTTATTTTCTATTCTTACTCCTGAATTGAGTGACATTGAACATAAGTCGCCAATATAATTTATTCCCCTAGAGAGTCTAGTACTATGCTGGGTGCTTCGTAAATATTTTACTGTTAAGTCTAAATAAATGATTGCAATTGATCAGAGATGTCCTAGATAGATAACCTACTTTTCATATTAACTGAAATTTGCCTTTTAGAAACATTTAAATGAGTAGATGCCTTTTTGTATGAATGTTAAACACATGGGAATTAAGATGAAAACCCATTTGGCTGTAAGAGGTAAGCTGGAGTCTTTGTGTTAGTAGCTTGCTTCTTATTGTCTCTGAAAACTGTAGAGAACAACAGTGATGGAATCTCCAGGGTGATGTGCCACATCCGCTTTTATCCAGACTCTTTTAAGTTCGCATTTAAATAGTCACCTCAACATTTTCACTCACACTCCAAAAAAGCTGCTGCATTATCGACATTTAACATTTTTGTACCCTTTAAAAAAGTAGTCCTGTGACTTCAATCAGCAGCCTACAGTTTTTTTTTTTTTTTTCCTGAAAAGGACAATCTTGCTTTGGTTTTTTGAGAGAGGCTCATTAAAAAATTATTCTAGAACTCATCAGGTGACATATCTGTGATCAAAACAAAGTACAACACCTTCCTTTAAGCTTGGCTTAATGTTTGAATTGTAGACAGAAGGTTTCAGAGTTGTGTAATAACTTTACATGATCCTCCAAAAGCAGATAAATTCTCTTTTTAAATGGAAGGCATTATTAGCAGAGGACTTAAGGAAAAAAAACCTTATAATCTTACAATGTAAATGAATGCATAGGTGGACTGGTTCAGTATCTCAGGTCATTTCATCTCTTCAAAATCAATTCTAAAACTCTTTGGGCAGCTGTAGGATGACAAAAATATTTAGTCATCTCAAGTTCTATTTTATGGCTCCTCATTATTTTATGGTTCCTTATAAGCAAAAGCAATCAGTTCTGATTCCCTACTCTCCTTAGGATTTGGAGGTATTTGATATACCAACTTGTGTGCTTGGATTGATCTGTAAATACCTGACAAATGAACCAACTTTTATCAGCTGAAGCAAACTGTTAAGCGCAAGGACCAGATTCCAACTTGCTACTCCAAATTCCTCTGCACTTGCAGCCATCCTTTGTTCCCACCATCAGTGTTTCTTTTACTAAAGAAAAAACAGTCAACCTACTGCCCTAGTGACCTTTTTTACCTTCTCTACTCACTTTACCCCAGAATAGCTCAATGCCACATTTAAAAATTCCACATTCCATTAATTGAATGAGCAGGTTCTAGAAAGATTGTCACTATACTACAGTTGGGAAGATAGAACTATTTAAATTACAACTAAAAGTGCTAAGTACTTTTAAGGGGCTTGGTCTAAATGTTAATCTTTTAAAAGTAGCAAAGTAATAGTTAAGGACATTTTAAAAAACATCTACATTCTTACAGGTATATAATTTGTCATGACATGGAATCATAATGCCCATATAAGAGCCTCCCTACATAGCTTAGACTAGGCCCCTTTCAAAATGTATTTCGCCTAAATCCCTTGATTTGAAACATGTTTTAGATAATTTGCTTGAATTACTCAAATGTTAAACAGTAAACACCTTCAGCTCTCCACATGTACCAACAAAGTACTATTGTTTTATCTCCAGTAATACATTTTGGTCATATTTATTAACCTTTACAAACACTATTTTCACTCAATCATTTATAAAAAATGATTTATGATTAAATCTGTAATAAAACCATATAATGTTCATCAATGCATTCAACAAGATTAGTTTCATCCACGGACATAATAAACCACTTTAAAACAGCAGTTTTCATTCACATCATATAAGGCTGTCAAATTAAAAGAATTCCTCATAATGGGTTGTTATCCAAGAAATCCATGTCACTTCATGTTATATGGTAAGACTGATGGGTGGGTCCTAAAAAGTAGAATCTGAAAGTAGATTTTACCCCTTTATGATCACCTATCAGTCTCAAACCAGTTTCACAACGGGAAAATATTTGTGAGCAGAGAAATCAAATTCAGGAGGAACCTGTAAAGAAAATCAGAAAGTCAATGTATCTAACAAATATTCAGACAATTAACAAAGATTATTTTTATTTTAGAGTATTTTTAAAGACAAGGCAGTACAAGAGATTTTTAAAAAGCTGATTAAGTAGCAAAAAACTAAGGAACTAACCTGGGTTTATGAAGATCACTAGAAAACAGGCTGACCATCTATCTTTTGAGAATAGTTAAAGGAAAATGGACTTAAATTACAGGAAAAAGTCATGGGTCAGCAAATTTTTTAGTTCCAGGGTCACCGATAGTATGGAGCAATTAAATTAGTCACTGGTAAAGCCAGGCAGGAAAGGAGATAGAAAAACAATGGGAGTAAACAAATAGCAGACAATATAATGGGCAGATGCCACCACAATGCCTCAGCGGTTGGCTTCCAACGAGATGCAGAACCTCTGTGTTGAATATTTACATAGCACTGATAAAATATTACCAAGGAAGCATCCATCTCCTGAACCATTAAAAATATCTTATTATTGAAGCATCCACTTTTCTAAAGACAGATGACTTTTTAAATACCTCTTCCATATATGTATGTATACACATTTTCTTTTTTTACCCCAAGTCATTCAGTAATTTGCAGAGTGGGAAGGAAGGGAATGAAAGGCAGGCAGACTTTTGAAATTTTAAGTTAACAGAACCTATGTTTCAAGTCAAAAGGGCAAGCTCTAGTTTATTTTCTATTTTCTGCTTCTGATCCTCTTTTAGGATGATTTTTGAGTGCTTAATTTTTTTGGAATGAAACATCTTATTGAAAAAAGTGAAGTTCTATAATAATTTAGGACCATTTATTTTCCCCACAATGTACTTAACTTACCTTTGATTCCTTTTTGTGTCCTCCTGCCAGTAACTTCATAACCACAAAATTGGGTTTGGCAACCTTTAAAATTCTATTGACCTAAACAATGAGCAACATTAAGCTATCAAAACATAAAACTTACAATCAAAATGTCTTAATAGTATAGATACTAATAGGAACTTTGCACATCTAAGTGTTGATATTTTATTAAACATACGTAATTTAAAAATAGATTTCTTTTAGTAACACAGAACCCTATTTTAGTCAATTTTGAAAACATTAAGGGGCTACCGTAGCTTGCTTTTATGAAAATAAAAGAACATTGAGCTGCAAAGACAGCACCATGGAGGGGGCCATGGCCTCAAGTTAGGCTGTCTGCTTACAAATTCTAGCTTTGCCACTTACTAGCTATGAAATCTCTGGCAAGTTCTCTAACCTCTCTTCCTCAGTTTCTTCACCTGTTAAAAAGGGGGTAATAATTTTCCCTATCAACAGGATCTGTTGTAAAGATTAAATGAGTTCGTATATATTATGACCTGAGAACCAGGCCTCACAGGTAGTAAGTATCCTGTAAGTGTTAACTGTTATTTCTATCACTGTCTAAAAAGCTTCACTCCAACACATGAATACCGATGGGATGTGCAACTTGAAGGGACAAGTTCTGTCATCATCTTGCTGACCTCTCAAGAAACACACTTCACCATAACGTTAAGAAACACTCCTCCTCAGCTCCAGATCACACATCCACCTGCCCTGATGACAGCTCCATTTAGGTGGGGTGTCCAAAACAGCTCAACATCCCAGCTCTGCCTCCCTCCCCTGCTCCACCTGCATCTTCCCCAAGTGACTCCATCCATCCAGGTGTTCAGGCCAAAAACCCCAGAGTCATCCTTGACTCCATATCCAATCCATCAACCAACTCTGCAGGCTTGACCTTAAAATACATACAGAATGCGATCACTTCTGATCACCTCCACTGTCACCACCAACTCACCCGGGATACTGCTGTGGCCTACGACCTGGCTCCCCTGCTTCTGCTGGCCACACTTTCAGCAAAGTGACCACAATGATCCTTTGAACACAGATCTGGCCACTCCTCTGCTTGAAACCCTCTAACAACTCACCGCTTTTTTGCCCCTTACATCAGTCCTGGCTGTTCTTCAAATACTCGAGGCACACTCCTGCCTCATCACATCTTTACACATGTGGATCCCACCGCCTAGAAGGCTCCATGCCTACCTGGCCACATGATTTGCTTCTTCACCTTCCAGGATTTGCTCAAAGGTCACCTTATTAAAAAATGCCTCACCCCCTCTTGCTCCTATCTCCTGTAGCAGTCACTATCCCATTCCCAGCCTGATTTTTTCTTTATAATACTTATGATCTAATATACTATTTTACTTGTCTTTTCATTTATTTACTTACTGTCTGCAACCCACCACTCTCCTCAACACTGAGGAGGGCTGGGATTTTTGTCCTTTTTTCACTGCTGGAATCTACCACAGTGCTGGAGGCATAGGAGACACTAAGGAAATACTTGAATAAGTGAACTTCACTACTAGTAAAAGAAATACGCTGTTTTTTTATAGGTACCTTCCTCTAATTTTTATACTTCCCTCCTTTTTTTATTACATGGATATACTAGTATGTGATAAAAAAAGGTTGTCTCCTTCCCATCCCTGTTCCCTGACACGCCCTCCTCTCAAAAAGCACACAGTTATTCTAATTTCTATTATCTTTCCAGAAATATGTTATAGAATACTTGCCCCTTTTGACTGAAATGGCAACATACTATATAGTTTACTACCTTGCCTTTTAAACTTACTGTATTCTAAAGAATGCCCCATTACAGTATATAAAGGTCTTCCTTGTTCTTTCAAAAGTTGCCTAGTATTTCATTGTATGACGTGTCTTTAGTTATTTTACAGTCCCCGGTTGAAGAACACTACTTTCTGCATTTTCTTGCTATTAGGAATCCTGCTGTGATGAATACTCTTGTATACTGGTCACTTCCCTTACTATCCACGTGAGCACATTTATCTGTAGAAAAACCCTAAGAAGCAGAACTGTTGAGCTACCCTTCCATGGAGGTTGTACCAAGATATACTCCCCCCACATGGTGTATGATACATTTACAGAATAAATGCATTTCAATAAAAGTAGGTATACAGCAAATTGTGAAAATTATGAAAACCTGAAACTTAATATGTACAAGCTTTGTAAAATGGTATTTTAAAATAAAGTCACCAAAAACAATAGTCTTTATTTTATATGGTCAAGGGGATAAGGTGGTTTTCCTGTGATAACTAACCAGATCATTTTTCAGATTTAAGGTTTATGTGATATTTGAATATAATAAACTATAGATTAAAATATTTTAAACATTAACATTTCTAACAAGCCAGATCTTACTTTTCTTCTTCACAGTTCTAAGTCTTAATTTCTCCTTGCATTGATTTCTAAATTTACCCATAGAAGGTATTTACATCCTCTCATCAAATAATTAAGTCTGACAAGGTTAGGTTAAAAAAGCCATTTGAAATCTGGGGCAGAAACATGACAGGCTTCGTTTATGAATACCATGAATTCACTTTTACACGAACTGTCATCCAGGGGTAAGATTTGTACTCCCGACCGTCTTTCCCTGTAGAGTCACTGAGACTGAGCCTTACCTCGTGGTCAGGGTTCGGGAGGTTCTCCAGGATCATTTTGGCCTGCTGGAAGTGCTTGCTAGCTGCCACGTACAGTTCTGGAGACTGGGGGGGAGGGCTGTATTTATTGAGGTCAGACATTTCCTAAAAGGGGGAAACACTATTGTTCAAAACATGTTTAATATGAACATCTCAAACACCTTTTTAAATTATTCTATATTGACTATCCATTCCTATATAGACACCTAAGCAAACACTCAGCATGTCCCTATTTTTTCCTAGGTAATATTAAATCCTCAACCTTTAAATACTGCCTCATATTATTCTCATTCTTAAAGAAATGTTAAACATGATAATAGTATCCCAAAAAAGCCAAATAATTTTGACACTATTGAAATTGCCATTGTCCCATTAGTCCAACAGTCTGATTTCAGTATTTTAACAAAGTGGCTAGGTACAAACATCTCTAAGAAGGCCTAAGACTAAATATTTTACAGTGACTTTAGTGAGCAGGTTCACCTTGAACTGTAGATAGTGCACTGGGGGTGGTGTCATTACACTGTTGAATGGAGCAAATCTGTGCTCATATCGAACTTGTTCACTATCCAGCTCAAACTTGGGTTTTCGTACTTTGCCATCCATGTCAAATGCTACCATGGTCTACAGGAAAAAAGAGAACGAGGAAATATATATCAATATGAAAAAGTAACCATTCTCATTAAATTCAGAATAGAAAACAAGAAACAGCTATTTACAGATATCTACAACAACTTAAGGCTCAGAAGTCAGAAACGAGAAAAACTGGCTTTAGTGTTTATTTTTATGTCATGTGTCATCTTGTATATAAAAGGTTTTCAAGGCCTAGTGTTGATATTACTATTTTTCCCAATGAAATTATACCATATGCACATGATTTTTCCATGCTTCATGCTTTACAATAGTTTTGAAAGCTTCAAGTAAAAGTTTTTGAAAAAACATGGAGGCACATAAATTTTTAAAAGAAAAGGAGTCCATGTTCTATATATTTTAATGTAAGTTTCTTGTTATTACCATTAAAGTGAGGACTCAGTACTCCACCTCCTTGAAAATGTCTGTTTGTTTAAGCCATTCATTGTGGAGCCCGCTCCTTTCCTAATACACTCCTAAAAGATCCAAACCCCATCTCTTCCAAGAAACCTTTGCTGATCATCGATCAGAAGTAAACTCTTCTCTGATTATCTGTGTCATACATGTTACCTGGCCTGTCATTAATAAGGCACCTGAGACAAGGATCACATCTGATTAGACTTGGTATTCTGCAAGGTATTCACTATAAGATATCTGGCATACAACCTGGGTTCAAATATTTGGTAAACAACTTAATGAAAACAACTAGACTTGGAAAAAAGGTTTCAAGCAGATGTTTAACATAGGTGAAATTAGAACCCAGAAAAAAATCACAAAGAGAGTCAATTTTAACTAAGCTACATGACAGCAGTGTAGTTAAAAAGCAAAAAGAACTTTATTTTCAACAACTTACCTTAAACATTCCAGCACACATGTTCTGATATGCCTGGCTCATTGTGATTTCTCGGCTCAAAGGGCGAACTGTAATTAGAAAGAAAATCACCTGTACTCTTTCACCCTCCTCTTGCATTACTGCAGGAGAAAATGTAATTTTAAAAAAATCTTCCATGTTTACTAAATTAAAATTTCGAATAGTTTGTTCCTACAGGCTACATTTTATGGTCCAAAACTACAAATAATAAAATATAAAGACTAAATAAAAATTATGTTTCTTGAATGGAACACCAAAGAATTCTAATGTAAAGTAATTTTAACTTCTGAATGCATCATATAGAGATTTAACCTGTTTTTTTCTATATATAATATGTTTAGTTCCAAATGCTGTGATAAATGATGTTTCTTCTTTTTTTAAATTTTAATTTTTCAATTACAGTTTATGTTCAAAGTTATGTTGTATAAGTTTCCGGTGTATAGCATAGTGGTTAGACAATCAACCACTTTACAGAGTTCTCCCCATATTTCCAGTACCCACCTGGCACTACACAAAGTTAAGAGACTTCTTAAATAGGAAACCCATGAACGGTCATTTAATAGCCCACCCAAACTATTAAAATCTGATGGAAATACAAAGAAATATTTTGTAATGATTGTAGCAATATCTGTACCATTCCACGAGTGACTAATGGGGCAGTCCCTTTGAAACACTTCTTTCTTCTCGTGGTCCCTGAGTGGTGTGCCAAGGTCCTAGTCATCCTATGCTGACTCTTAAGAGCACAGCTCTAGATCTGCCTCTCTCCTGAGCTGCCAGCCTTTTGTCCAAAGATCAGAGGCTTGCTGTCTTGCGCCTTAACTAAATTGCTTGCGTGGTCTATGTGCTACTTCTTGTCCTAAGGTCCTCTGACACATGGAATTGCAAAGAAAGGAACCAAAAAGCCTTGTATCACTAATATTGGGACTCCGTTTCTTATACTTCTGAAGAGAAGATGAGAATTAAAATATTATGACTAATTCATCCGTTACAAGGGACAGAAGTGTCTCCAATATTGTTTGTTTCTTAAGTTTAAAAATAATCCACGGCACCTTTCTTCTTTTTCTTTGTCTTTTTACTGCTACGGCCCTTCTGCTGCTCTTCCATTATCCGTTCCTCTGCCATTTGCGAGCCATCAGCACGACTTAATGTCGACATCAACCATGCATAAAGGAATTCAGACAGATACCTTATAGAATAAAAATGTTAGTTAACAGTGGGTGTCTAAATGAGATAGCTTTATCAACACATGTATTGATACTGATAAAGAGATATTTTTCATAATGCTAAAGTCTTTTAAAAATAGGTTATCCAATTAGATAATTGATAGATCTTAGATGAGATCAATTAGATTAGAAATCAGCATTACAAGTGATTAACTTTCCCTTTCTTGTAGCCATCTATGTTGTTTAATTTCCTACAATGACATGCGTTTTATAACTTTACAAAAGATTTCTTGATAATGATGTGTATATGTAAATTGAATTAATGCCCATTACATTGGTTTTACTGTATCAGGACACGTTCACCTCAACCTATTAAGTAAATATTTTTTCCCCTGTTAATTATAAAAGAAAGCAAGCAAGTCCAAGCCAAGAGCTTCCAATCAGCTGCCTCAAACCACAAAGAAAGAACTTCAGCATTTTCTCCTATAAACTGTCTTCTTTGTCTACTATTAACAAAATATAACCCAAGTATCTATACCAATACCTTTTGGTAAGAGTTATCTACTGAAATGTTGGAGAATATACTAAATAATATTTTTCTCATATCACTATAGTTGATGCTCAAATTCCATTTTCATAGTCAAGAGCTTTCGGTTAAAGAACCCTTAGCACCATGATAAAAAAATACCATGTCAACTGCATGGAAGAGAATTACTTTCATTCCTTCATAGAGTTTCTCCAAGGAATATACAGGATCTTAATTACAAATAAAATAATTTGAATGAGTTAAAAGAGGAACTATATTAAGATTTAATATACTAAACTTAGTTGTTTGTGATGAGCAATAATAATTACTATTTTAAAATTACCACCACAATTTGCCAGACTAAGAAAAAGATTTAAGATGACTCAGACTCAATTCATTAGCTTGCAATTTTCTCTCTTTTTCCTGCTCCCATGTGTCCAGAACATGAATCAGGCATGGGCACGGACCAAAAGCCAAACTGGGATAAACAAGGAGTGACTCTGTCCCTGGCTGAAATTCTTCACTTTCTTCTATGACAGTTTTCCCATGCCTAAAATATTCTCAAGCATCCTCTTACTAGCTTTTGTTATCTCCAAGTGAAAGCAGAGAACTACTCTGCTGAGGATCATCTCTCATCAGCTGCTTTATACCACCTGAAACAAGTCCTCAGGGATGCAGTTTGAAAATGATAATCTCAGCCTTGATTTCTTCTCAGAAGAAAGATCTGGTTCAAATTTTGAACTTTAATTCTGATAAGTACAATACATAGCTAGTAGCAACCAGCATCACTGAAATTAGGCCAAAATGTGTATTTTTTTTTTCCCCTTAGAAATAGATAAGAGCTCTTCCAATTGTCCCAAAGCTAAAGTTAAAATACACAAATGAAAAAAAGTACCCTAAAGTTATATTCTACAGATGCTCTCTCAGATCTTTTCTATCCCCCACACTTACCAATATATGTAGTAGTACTCATGCATGCTGTAGAGCTCCAATTCAAAGCCACTGAGAAGATATTGTATCATAATTCTGAGGTTATGGTAAAGGACCCAGGTACCTAAACAGGCCAAATGTTGCCTTTGGGGTTCCTGCTTCAACAGCATGGTGTGAAGAGCCGCATCAACCTTCTCTGCCTATCAGAATGAAATATCGTAACGTTTACTTTCTTTTTAAGTAATGAGAGAATTTAAAATAAACTGCCAAAAACAGCATGAGCAGAAAATGAAAATCTTGCCACTAAACTCATACTTATAAAAGTAGTTTTGGTTAAGTTTATATCCAAACTTTTCCTTTCACAACGGATAACATTTAGCTAAATAGTCCTTAAGCTAAAAAGACATCCAATTAATAGGCCAAAAATAAAAATAATTGACTTCAGGTCTTTAGTTATATTTTCAATTAATATTGCTGCTGCTCACCAATTTATTCTAAGGTTATTATGTAATACATTTTCATATTAATGTGAACTTGCTGTAAAATTATAGTTATACATATATTTTATAACTTACCCTGATTACCAAAGAAATAATTCAGTTTGAATTATTGTTCTGTTTCTTTTAAAAAATATATTATTTTTTTTAAATTGATTTCAGAGGAAGAGAGAGAGACAGAAACATCACCGATGAGAGAAAATCACTGATTGGCTGCCTCCTGCACATCCCCTATTGGGGATCAAGCCAGCAACCCAGGCATGTGGGTTGGAATTGAACCATGACCTCCTGAATAAGTGGATGCTCAACCACTGAGCCACTGCGGCCTGGGCTTGTTCTGTTACTTTTTGCAAACTCTTACTTTGGTATATGAAACTGTTACATTGTAAGTGAAAAGAGAATTCACCATAGAGAAAAATTAAATAGTCAAAATACTGTTCCAAAGAATTGTTTTAAAAGTCTGGTCAAGTCATATGAATTGCTGAATTTTAGAAGGAAGGGCTACTTGTTGGCTCTTACCTCATCCTGCAAGGTAGCAAATTCCTCAAGAATATGACCGAGCTTGTCTCTCTGTCGAGCCCTATTATGCCCATGGATCTGAATAAGACTACAGAAAGGCTGCAACACATTAAAATTTGTTAACTGTCAATATGAAATTTCCTGATACTATAGAAAATTAACATTCCAAGTTTCCAAAATCCGGTTTAAGGAGAAAAAAAAAAAATACTGTGTATGTAAGAAACATGCCGATGTGTATTTTTTACAAGTGTTTCTTTTTGAGGAACTCAACACCAGGATTTATCAATAGCTAGAAGTAAGTGGCTGTTTATGAAACTTGTTTGCATAGGACTAAAATATCTTCCTTTTATCTTCAGATGTCATTCCACAATTTAAAGAGGAGTTTCTTTTGTGCTTATTTCAAGGCAAAAGGCACTGTTCAAGGCTGACACATCTGTGCTGCTTTAAATATACCAGAATGCCTAATAATTGTAAGACTTGGCAATGGTTAATAACTATAAACTCTAAGGTTGTTCTGTTCCTAATCTATACAGTAGCCTATATAATAAAAGGCTAATATGCAAATTGACCAAACCGTGGAACGACTGGTTGCTATGACGCACACTGACCACCAGGGGGCAGATGCTCAACACAGGAGCTGCCCTCTGGTGGTCAGTGTGTTCCCACAGGGGGAGCGCCACTCAGTCAGAAGCCAGGCTCACAGCTGGTGAGCGCAGCGGCAGCGTTGGGAGCCTCTCTTGCTTCCACGGCAGTGCTAAGTACACCTGCTGGCTTAGTCCTGCTCCTCAAGAGGGCACAGGCCGGGCTGAGAGACCCCCCCTCCCCCAGTGTATGAATGTGGTTCACTGGGCCTCTAGTCCTATATAATAAAAGCCTAATATGCAAATTGTCCCCTCAACCAAGGTTCGACACAGGGGGGTAGGCGTGGCTGGCCAACGGCCCCTCACCCCGGCTGGCCCCCCCCTCCCTGATTGGGGGTGGGGCTGGCCAGCAGCCATCCTCCCACATCCCCTCCCGCTGGCCAGCCCAGGCCGATCGGCCCCGATCAGGGTGGGCTGGCCAGACCCCACCCGAGCACAAATTCATGCACCGGGCCTCTAGTTCTCATGTAAAATACTGTAACATTTCACTAATCGGGTAACAGACATGAACAGTAGGATGCTCTGATTTAAGAAGTATGAATCATAAGATTCAAGTATAATATTATTTTAATATGGTATACTTTGACAGATTATCTCATTTGATCACTAACTAGTCTATCCTCTTAAGAGGTACAGAGGTAGAATTAACATGGCACATTTTAAAAATGAGGAAATTTATAGAAAAGTAAAGTGATCTCCCTGCTAATAAAATATTAGTGATAAAAATGAAATCTGGTCTCTTTTGACCATACCATGCTGTCTTCATATATGTATATGTGTGTGTGTGTGTGTGTGTGTGTGTGTGTGTGGTTTAGTAATTGGAATGACTAAAAAGAGCTCTCTATAAAGAGATTATAATTAAGAATGGCTTATAATAAACTTAATCCACCACAAGAGTTGTATGTTTTCTTAACTCCTTGAGATTTGAAAAAAGTTTGTGATCTCATCTAAATTAATAATTTTACTATAATCCTGTTCATTAAGATAGTATGAAGATATGTACCTGGGGATGTTACAAATATGCCTAGTTTATAAGGTCAAAAAGAAGTAAAGATTTTGTGTCCATTTAAAAAAACACACCAAAAAACAATGTGGACTGCTGTTTTCCCAGATGGGGGTAATAACCCGTTTTTGTGGTTCCTGAGGGTAGTAGTAAGAGGGCATCCAAAAGTGCCTCTGTACCTGTAACCTGCCAGGCACACAATAGGTTAGGATGCTATCAACTCAAGCATAAGAAGAGACAGAAACTTTCTATGTAGTGAATATGAATAAGAAATATTAGATGGAAAAATAGCACAAATTAATGCTACTAAAGGAATTATACCCCACAATTTTTAAAGTATCCATCACAACGTTCCAAACTGTAGTTCTTACCCGAACACAGTGAGTAACAAAGGAATCAATACAATCCTTAGCCTGGTGGTTATTATATAGGCAGCACCTGTAAGATAATATCCATGTCATGAAAATCAAACTATTTGGGAAATACCATCAGAGATAAATATAGTTTAATAGGAACTAGGTGTGGCAGACAGAAAGGAACCTAGCAAGGTCTGTTCAATTAAAGGCCTCTCTGTGTCCTGTTGTTAAAGATGGCCCAGCAAAACACCTATCAAACATTTGCTTTTCAATCTCCATGTGAATTGCCTTCGTCCTCTGTGAAATCCCAAAGCTCTACCTCCCTTTCTCCTTAGCCCAAGGTGGCACATAAAATAATGAGAGAAAGAAATGGAGTATTAGGCCTTGGGGGGCAAAGAAGAGAAGGTTGACACTTTTAAAAAAATGTTTTTATTGATTTCACAGAGAGGAAGGGAGAGGGGGAGAGAGAGAAAAAAAGAGAGAATCATCAATTGGCTGCCTCCTGCATGCCTCTCACTGGGGATTGAGCCCACAACCCGAGCATGTGCCCTGACCAGGAATTGAACCGTGATCTCCTGGTTCATGAATCGATGTTCAACTACTGTGCCACACTGCTGGGAAGCTGACACTTTTTAAATAGACTGATCAGGGTAGCCCTCACTGAAGTGATACTGAATGGACCTGAAGGTAGTCAGGGGGCCAGCCTTGGGAATTTTTGAGGAAAATGTCCTCCACTCCCATCTCTGTGTAAAGACCATGAGAGAGCGTGTATGTTCCTGGAAGAGTAAGGAAGCCAGTGTGGCTGAAGGAAAGGAGGTGCAGGGAGGGCAGTAAGAGATGAGGTCAGAGGGGCATCAGCACAGGGGTCTAGATAAGAGCATATGGGGCTTCAAAGGCTCAGTTACAGATTGTGGCTTTTACTGTGAATGAAGTGATGAACATTAACCAGCACCGGGGATGCTTGGGAATTTACTTCCTCCCAGTTAAGAAGCAGTCCTTAAATGAGAGGTGTCTGGGTAAATTCTCAAGTTCCCTTGCCTGAGTAGGACAACTCTGAGGTGTCACCCACACTGTCTCCAGAGCTCCCTGACAGGACTGAACCAGAGGAGTTACTCTCCATGGTATACCCTATAGCAATATCCTATAATTTTTCCTGGGAACACTTTATAATTACATGTACATGAATCTTTGTCTCAGGGTCTGCTTCTGGGGAATCCAATCTAAGAAAGAAAGCTACTAGAAAGTTTTAAGTGGGATGTGGCATGATTTATTCAAGAAATGGGTTGCTGAACCACTAACTGTTCTTATCTATATATATAAAAGCCTAAGCAACCGTCCGACCATCCGGTAGCTATGATGCGCACTGACCACCAGGGGGCAAATGCTCAATGCAGGAGCAGAAATCACAGGCATGGAAACATGAAACAGACTGATGAATCTCAGAGGGAAGGGGGAGAGGGCAGGAAAAGATTAACCAAAGATCTTATATGCATACTAGAGGCCCGGTGCATGAATTCGTGCACTGCTGGGGTCCCTTGGCCTGGCCTGCAGGGATCGGTCTGAAACCAGCTCTCCAACATTCCCCAAGGGGTCTCGAATTGTGAGAGGGCGCAGGCCAGGCCAAGGGACCCCACTGGTGCACGAATCTGTGCACTGGGCTCCTAGTAATATATAATCTCATACACCCAGTCTTCATACACACTGGTTTCTTTAAGAAATAGGCTCCTGCCCTAGCCGGTTTGGCTCAGTGGATAGTTTGGCCCACAGACTGAAGGGTCCCAGTTTCAATTCTGGTCAAGAGCATGTACATGGGTTGCAGGCTCGATCCCCAGCCTTGGTTAAGGGGCCCTGTGGGAGGTAATTAATGGATGTCTCTCTCACATCAATGTTTCTGTCTCTCCCCCTTCCTTCCACTCTCTCTAAAAACCAATGGAAAAATATCCTCAGGTGAGGAATAACAAAAAATAAAATAGACTCCTTTCTTCCGTCGGCCATGGAAAGCTCTCCTTATTTCCAAAATGCCAACTCAGATGATTCCTTCTGCCTGAAATACTTTCCAGCCTCTTATAGCAGCATATTTTTGGGGCAGTGACTCTGTCAGAACATAATTTAAGAATCAATTATCTGCATTTTCTATTTCTATCTAGACTCAGCTCATTGAAAATACACCTTATCTTGTTTTTTGTTTTTTTTTTGTAATTATTTCCCAAAGCACCTAACAGTGCTTTGTATTTAGTAACGGTCAATGCAATTTACTGAATTTCTGATAAGTCCTTGGAAAATTTTCTTCTCATACTGGACCTAATGTCAACTTCACTAAAACCTCAGTTTAAATCTAAACATGTATCATAAATCTATTTTAACATGATCGAATTTGTTGTTTTTTTTATATGGATACTTGATTCCAACAGTTTTAATGCCTTGGTTAAAAAGGAGATGGTCAGGCAATTTGGGCTTTTAAAAAACACATAGGGCCCTCGCTGGCTTGGCTCAGTGGATAGAGTGTTGGCCTACAAACTGAAGGGTCCCGGTTCAATTCTGGTCAGGGGCACATGCCTGGGTTATGGGCTTGATCCCCAGTAAGGGGGCATGCAGGAGGCAGCTGATCAATGATTCTTTCTCATCATTGATATTTCTCTCTCCCTTTCCTTTCCTTTCTGAAATCAAGAAATGTATCTATCTTTATCTATCTATAGATATAATTTCTTTAAATCGCCTTTCTTCTTTAAAAAAAAAAAGAAAGAAAGAAACACATATGTTATAAAACTTTCTATGATACTTACTTTGGGGAAAGCACTGGAGGACTGACAAAAGACCGAAGTGCATCTTTCACCATGTCTTGCATGAGGTGAGTTCCAAAGACCTTTTTGTTATCCACCAAGAAAGTGGTCTTAAAACAAATGTTATATATTAGTAATACTGCCACAAACTTGTTGTTGATCCATTGCACCTATAGCTGCCATTATTGTGACATGAGCATAATTTTTAAAAATACCACAAAATAAAAAGAGATTAAAATATTGAAAGTTGGTGGAAAATTTTTATAATCACTGTCTCCACAATGGATATTACTTTTTAATCCCTACTTAAGGTGTATTTGATGCAGGAGAATAAAGAAGTCTTTCAAGTCAAAAGTAGTAATTGCGAATTGGTCAAATTAACTGACTAGTCTAAATATGTCGAATGAGCTAACATATAAGAATGAGCGTCATAAATTGTGAAATAGTAAGTGGCTATACTTATTAAACTAGTCAATAACCTTTATCGCTAATGAATGCTTTAGAATACATACAACCTTTCCAAAATTGGATGAAGCAACAGATTATTAAAAAGTACATTATTAAATTTAAAATAAAATATTTAATAATAATTTGTATTTAATTTTCTCCCCTCAACCTCAATGCACTTTAATATTTACTATATTGTACCTTACTTGCTTTCCTAACACATCTGGGTTGTTTCCAGTTTTTGGTGATCATGAACCAACAGTATAAATATTCACATACAGGTTTCCAGAACATCAGATTCTACTTCTCTAGGGTAAACAAGTAGGAGTGGGGTTTGTATAGTTCATTTTATAAGAACGTGCCAATTGTTTTCCAAAGTATTTGAAGCACTTCACATTCCCATCAGCATTACATCCTTACAAGCAGCTGATATTCTATTTTTCTTTCTTTTTCTTTTTTTAAAAGATATTCTGAAAGGTGGATAATAGTATTTCATTGCAGTTTAATTTGCATTTCAGTAATATTAATGATGTTAAATATTTTACCATATTGAAGTGTTCAAACTTTTTGTTCAATGGATTGTCTGTTTCTTTATTGTTAAGCTTATAGAGTTCTTTATATGTTCTAGATTCAGGTCCTTTGACAGTATTTATAAATATTTTCTCCCACTCTGTAGAGGCTCTTCATTTTCTTAAGTGTCTTCCACAGAATTACTGTAAAGTTTTAAATTTATCAATTTAAGGATTATGCTTTTAATGTCACATCTGAGCATTCTCTGCCTTCTCCAAAGTCACAGAGATTTCCTCATATCCTTTCTTCTAAAAGTACTATAGTTTCACATTTTACATTTAGGTTTATGATGTATTCTGAGTCAATTTTTTCCCCATATGCCTGTCCAATTTGCACCACCTGTTGAAAAAGACTATAGAGATTTACCTCTGTAGTCTTTTTCAACAGGTGGTGCAAATTGGACAGGCATATGGGGAAAAAATTGAGGAATTTTTTGACCAAGGTAAATCAATCTCTATTGATTTACCTTTGTGCTTGGTCAAAAATTTACCACATTAATTTTATTTTCATTCTAATTCAAGATTTACTTTTTGATCCATGGGTTCTTTAGACATGGATTAATTGCCAAATATTTAGAGAATTTTCCAGGTATCTTCCTGTTACTGATTACTCATTTAATTCCAAAACAGAGTGCATACTTTGTATCATTTTGTTTTAAAATTGAAATTTATTTTATGGCACAGGAATGATCTTGATGAATGTCTAACACTCCAAATCAATGCTTCTAATAAAAAATGTAACATTAACTGTGGAATATCCTATAACAAGAAGTATCTACCTTTTGTTCCATCAATCACATAATTTGATGTTTAAAGAAGTATTTTCAATACTAAGTGGAACTTACTTGTAACAGAGATCTTGAAAGAACACAAGGTGATTGTTCACTAAACTCACAGAAAAAATCCTAAGAGAAACAGAGAAAAAGTAATGTCAATAATGGATTAAATAAAAGCAGAAAAACATCTGCATAGAGAGTGTAATTTTTACTAGAAATAATATCCTACCAGAGTCAGAATATGTTCTCTAAATTGTCTAATTGTACCAATAAGATTTTGGATAATTTTAGAGCCTCAATTTTTTAAAACAAACTGACCAATAATAGTATTGTGTGGATACTCATATTAAATTTGTACACCATGAAAATAACAGTAACAGTAATAATTTACTAACTAATGACAGAGGTTTACTTCCTACTTCACATAAATAAATACCAAGTAAGTAGGCTAATTGGATTCATATTACCAAATGACTGTTCCTGATCTTAGGGGAAGACCAAAAGATATGCTCAGAAAACTATAGATGGGTTTATACACAGATAGGAAAAAAGGATAAGAAAGACACTGAAGCCTGGCTGGCATGGCTCAGTGCTTGAGCATCAACCTATGAACCAGAAAGTCACAGTTCGATTCCGGGTCAAGGCACATGCCTGGGTTTCAGGTTTGATCCCTGGTGTGGGGTGTGCATGGTTCTCTCTCATTATTGATGTTTCTCGCTCTCTCTCCCTTTCCCTTCCTCTCTAAAATCAATAAAAATATATTTTAAAAAACAACAACACTGAAATGTTAACATCTGTAGGTTATAGGATAGTAGTTATTTATCATCTTCATATTTTTCTGCATTTTGCTGGGTCAAAGTTGTACATTTTTAAGATGAGAGAGATAGCCACTGGAGTACAGTAGAATGACTATTTCCCTTTATCAACATTAAAATATTATTTTACTTATCAATCTAATTGTTGTAAATTTCTTTAATTATTACTATTAAGTTTGAGTATTTTTAATGTTTATTGCTTTTTAAATGTGTGTGCTTATGTCCTATCCCAATTTTATATTTTGTTGCTTATCATTATCTTACTGATATGTCCGCATTCTCTATAATCTATCACTTTATCCTAATAACAAGCTTCTTATGCAGATCCAGCAGACCATTTGGTCCCTTATCCTTCCTCACTTTACTCTTGGCCTCTGCCACACGCCCCCACTACCATGAACCATTCCTCTGTCCCAAGCCTTCCAGGGATCCAGACTTTTCTCTGACTAGGCTCTTTTCATGTCCAGTGGCAGCAGTTCAGGCCTAGCTCCCCCAGCTCCCCTCCATTATGGTATGTCATTATGCATTCACCCCTCTGATAAGGTAATCCACAATCTCCTGCCAGAATACAAATTCCAACTGTTGCATTATATTTTCTGATTCCAATTCACATTGATCTTCTCTTTTTCTAAAACCCTACAATTAATCTGGTGAACACAAATAAGTACCTATGTCACAAGGATCAGACAAGTAGATAGAGCAGAAGAGTAAGAAAATCTCTATTAACCAGATAAGTCAATAACCAATCTAATTAAGTTACAATGAATTACAAAATGAATTGGCTTATCCCTGTAATCATTTCTACCTTTAAGATTCATGATTCTTAAGGACAGACTATTATAAAGTAAACAAATACAACAGGAAGTAATAAAGGCATAATCAGTGAAAGTTTCACTAAGGAATGAAGACTTAAGCTGGGCTTTAATGACAAAGAATTAATGGAAGGGAAAATAAAATTATTATAAGACAGCACATAAAAGCACAAATCTTCATTGACCATCAACTATGTCCCATAATTGCTGCTTAATTCTAGGAATGTAAACTGGTTAATTTTTCATCTCAAGAAACAGATACAGAAGAGACCTGGAACCAATAAGGAAGACTTCACAGAGGAAATGACATGGGGGTAGGAATTTATGTATTTCAGCATGGAGGGGGAACAAATGCATATGTATGCATAGTCATGCAAAAGAAATTAGTGTAATTATGCCTAAATATCAATAATATTATTTTGCATATTTTCTACTTACCTACTAAACATAAATATCACTACAACCTTACCAACTAACAAAATTCCACCTCTGAATGTTTTAATATTCCCAAAATAAAAGTATATTTTTCTGTATTTAAATCCATAAAAAAGATTAATCCACAAACTGTCAACTTAAAAATGTACATAATCTTTTACCCAGCAACCTCACTGTTTAGGAATTTATCTTAAGGGGGAAGAAAGCACCTGATATAACGATTTACCTATAAAGATATCTGCCACAAATACTGTTTATAATAGTAAAACACTGAAAAAGACTTACATGCAATTCAATATGAATGGATTGAAAACAAACTAAATACCTGATATATGCTTACAGTGGAATGCCATGTAACCATTAATATAGAAATATATGTATTTGTTGACATGAAAAGACAGATATTCACAATATAAATATTAATAATTAATGAAAAAGTTTACCAAATACCATGATACAATTTTATATAAAAAAATATTGGTGCACATGCATACTTAAAAGCTTTTGAAGACAGAATGCAGAGTTCAAACTCCCATTTCTAAAACTTGGATGAATTACCTAAATTCTCTAGACTTGAGTTTCTTAATTTCTAAAATGAATAGTTATATTCCAGAATAGAGATTTGAACTTACCAGGATACAATGTAAATTTGTTAAATTGACCACCTCACAGACAGTTTTTATTCTATCTATTAATCTTGCAAAATAGTTGACCATTTCTTCCCTTTTAATTATTTTTGCATATCGAGGAAAGGTAGGTGGAAGTAGCCTCTGGTTAACAAGGGGCTCAAAGCCCATCATAATTGGATGATCTAAAAAAGAAGAAAAATAAAATTTTCAATGTTTCTCAGAATTTTAAACCTCAAATACTACTAAAAGTAAAAAAGGCCAGTTTCAAAAACATCTCCAAACAAATTCTAATCACATTCTCTAGATTTCATATTTTACAATTAACATATCTATACACACATATTTTAAGGTAGACAAGCATATTTAATAACCTAAAATTGTATTTCCTATCTACATGATGTTGTTAGTGGTGACAGAGAGGGGCTTCTACCTTCAAGCCAAGAATGGGATAAAACAGGGTTAATATAGTCCCTTTTTCTGACCACAATAGTATGAAATTAGAAATGGAAAATCTACAAATATGTGGAAATTAAACAACAACACAGTTATGAACAACTAATAGGCCAAATAAGAAATCAAAAGGAAATTAAAAATATATCAAACCAAATGAAAATTGATACATAACATACCAAAACCTATGTGCTACAAAAGCAGTTGTGACAGGGAAGTTTATAGCAATAAATGCAGATATTAAAAAATTAGAAAGATTTCAAATAAACAATCTAACTTTATACCTCAAGGAATTAGAAAACAAATTAAGCCCAAAGTTAGAAGGAAGGAAATATAATGATTAGAGTGGAAATAAATGCAAGAGACCAAAAACACAACAGAAAATATTAACAAAAGCAAGAACTGGTTTACCAAAAAGATAAAAAAATTTGATAAACCTTTAGCTACACTCTTATATGTCTACTGACTGGAGAATTTAGTTTACATTTAAAGTAATTGTCAATAGGAATGGAAATGCCATTGTCATTTTGTCAATTGTTTCCTGGTTTTGTAATTTTTTGTAATTCTTTTTCCTTCTTTTGCTCTCGTCCTTTGTTATTTGATAAAGTTCTGTAGTGGTATGCTTGATTCTGTTCGTTTTATTTTTTTTTTCTATTTATCAATAGACTTTTGCTTTGTTGTTACCATGAGGTTTGCATAAAATACATTTGTAATAGTCTATTTTAAATTAATAACTTCAAACACATAAAGCTACACCTACCACATTTTATATCTAATGTCACAATTTGCATCCCCCCCCCCCCTTTAAAAAATATAGATTTTATGGATTTCAGAGAGGAAGGGAGAGGGAGAAACATCAATGATAAGAGAGAATCATTGATCGGCTGCCTCCTGCATGCCCCCTACTGGGGATGGAGCCCACAAACGGGGCATGTGCCCTTGACAAGAATTGAACCCGGGACCCTTCAGTCCACAGGCTAACGCTCTATCCCCTGAGCAAAACCAGCTAGGGCACAGTCTGCATCTTTTACATTGTATATCCATTAACAAATTATTATTATTATTATTTTTAATATATATTTTATTTATTTTTACAGAAAAGAAGAGAGAGGGATAGAGAGTTAGAAACATTGAGAGAAATCGATCAGCTGCCTCCTGCACACCCTCCACTGGGGATGTGCCCGCAACCAAGGTACATGCCCTTGACCGGAACCGAACCCAGGACCCTTCATTCACTCCGCAGGCGGACGCTCTATCCACTGAGCCAAACCAGTTAGGGCCATTAACAAATTATTTTAAATACTTTTTATCTTTTAACCTTCAGACAAAAATTTTAAGTCGTTTACCCACCACCATTACAACATTAGAGTATTCTGAACAAAACTAGTTGGCCCTTGGTATCTACAGGTTTTACATCCATGGATTCAACCAACCACAGATCAAAAACAGGATTCAGCCGTAACCGGTTTGGCTCAGTAGATAGAGCGTCGGCCTGCAGACTGAAAGGTCCCAGGTTCGATTCCGGTCAAGGGCATGTACCTTGGTTGTGGGCACATCCCCAGTAGGAGGTGTACAGGAGGCAGCTGATCGATGTTTCTCTATCATCGATGTTTCTAACTCTCTATTCCTCTCCCTTCCTCTCTGTAAAAAATCAGTAAAATATATTTAAAAAATGTATATATTATAAAAACAAAAAACAACAGGATTCAATACACACTTGGGAATCTGCAGATACAGGTTGACTGTATGCGTTGTTCTACGCTATTTTATATGTGCATCCATGGAGGATCCTGGAACCAATCCCTTGCTGATACAGAGGGATGGCTGTGTATATTTACTTTTAACAGTTTTGTACTTTTCTATGTTTTCAGCCCAGCCCAAGCTCCCTCTCAAACTTCTGTGATTGTCCATACCTCTTCTTCAGTTCTTAGAAGTAGCTTAGATTGTGCTAACACCCATCAGTGTCCCAAAGTCAGCATCTATATGTAGGCCAATTAGAAGCTAAATCCTAAGGTAGCAGCTGGAGAAGTATATAGTTAAGCCCCTTTCCAGGCAGAAACTGGGAGATGGGAATTTTTGTTCAATTCTTCTGGGTGTATACCATGGGGGAAGGGTGCTCCCACACCTGCTAACAACTGTTTCTTTGTTTTATAGTCCAGTGGGTTTCCTCAATGCAAGCGCAGTTGGTTAGTTGGGCCAGGTGATCGGGGGCTCATCCAATGACTGACAGCTGCAAAAGCTTGAGCACCAGCTGTGTGCAAGCTCCTTCCTGGGAGATACTGGTAACTGGGTTTTATTACTGCAACAAGTTGAAGTGAGAAGTTGGGAAAGATGCCTGCTGGTTTTCCCAGTCTCAGGAAGATCTGATCTAGGCCCTAGACGTCTGCTAAATTGGAAGCCTGATCCTCAGGTAGCAGCTCTTACAGTATGCAGGAGAAACAGGGAGGAAACCTCTGTTTCTAAACAGATTTTAAACTAGTTCACACGTCATTAACATAATTATCATCCTCATTTTCTGAGGTAGCTGGTATATAAAAATGGGGCTCTTGAGTGAATCCACAGTACAAACTGGTCTGTTCTTGACTTTCCTTATTAGTGGCTAAGAATTCAGTTATCTGGGGTCAGCTAGATCAATGTCCTCTGTTTTCCAGCTTCTAAAATTGTGTTGCTATTGTCTCCTTTCCCTGTTTATTCCTCTTTATTGAATATGCCTGGTTGGGTCTGGGAAGACTTTGTAATGGAAGTGATGATCTCTTAAAGAAGTAAAGGGGAGAGGTGACTAAAAGGAATGAACTGCTGACATCACAGCATGGTCACCAGACAGGGTAAATACTCAAGAGCACAAACAGTCAGATACAGTACTGCTTTTGTTCTAGAAAAAAATTTAAAAGAAAGGAGCATAAATACTTTATAAGTCTATGGAGCAAAACATTCCAAGGCCCAGAGAGATTTAATTAAATAAAATTTTAGCATCCATATGACCCAAAGCAATCTGGATGGGAAAGAATGAAAAGAGTAGGAGCAAAAACAGACAATTACCTCCTTTTGTAGTATCATTCTGGGCCTGGATGCCATGATGCAATGAATTATGAATGGCAGAAAGAAGATCTGCTGCTTGAACCATCAATTTTTGAGCTTCTGCAACAGCAGTGGTCTAGCAAATAAATCACCAAAAACATTCTTACATATTCTTTCACTGAAAGATATACATTGGATAGGAAAATCCTATAAACAATAATGAAATCAAGTGCTTGTTGTAAAGACATTGGTTTTCATGAACTATTCACTTAATACAGGATGTCCAGATCCTGTTAGGATAGAAATTATTTTTTTATAATTTTGTAGGAGCCATTAAAAAACAATAGAAAACATTTCTAGTTTATTCTATTAATATTTTGTTTAAAAAGAGTGATGTAGCTAACTGGAAAATTTCAACTCTGTCATTCATCAAGGTGAAATTAAAAAAAAACATAGAAAAAAATAGCATTGTAAAACTATGGTAAAAGTTGGTCCTTTACTCACCACTTATTAACTATTCACTAATTTTCTTGTAATTCACACACACACAAACACCATCTACCATCTAGGGCTTACTTTGGTGTCTATACAAATCTAACAGCTATTTCCTGAATGAAAGAGGACACCCTAAAATTCTCATTTTTACTTTCTCCTTTCAATTCACAAAATCTAACTGCTATTTTTATATCAACAACAGATATGCATATGTTATATGGAGCAAAATGTAAAATTCATGTGACTTTTTGAGAAAATCATCAGGGCTACTGTGGTGTAAATATACTGAATGTTCAGTGCTGTACATGTGCAATCGGGGCATATCAATGGAAAAGTCTCAGAACTACTTCAATAAAGCATTCTATCAAAACAAAACAAAAAAACAAACACAAAAAACTATATACCACTAAACAGATGATAGTAAATACCCTTACCTCTTTCTTAGTAAAGGCTATAAGCACTGTCAGTAACACTCGAGTAAATTTCATCCTGCTGAATACTGCTAAACACTGTTGGTGCTAAAAAAGAAATATTATATATATATATAAGAACTAGAAGTTAAAAGATGCGAAGTCTGTCAAAAGAATTTCATTTTAAAATATGATATTTTAAGTTCTAAATCTCAGTGTTAATAACTTAACTAGATTACAAAAAACAATCGCTTCTCGGCCTTTTGGCTAAGATCAAGTGTAGATTACAAAAACCTTCACTCAGTCTTTAAATGCCTGAAAATCGGAGCTGCAGGAAACATAGCAAAGCTTACTCTATTGAAATAGAAAGCTTCTGTATCAAAAGGACTGATTTTTCCCTAAGACAAAAGTTACACTATCATCTCAAAACTGATTTAACCATAAATTAAAAAGGATTGTGAAAAAACTACTTTAAGCAGAGTCAGAAAATGTAGGGCCTCAACTAAGGTTGGGCAACTTTTGATTCTGTGCAAGTTCTTGAGTTTTGCCAGGTTTTGATGTGTCATCTGTAAAAAGTCATTTTTTCTTTCTTCCTCATAGGAATACTGAAGATTCAGTTTTGAAATCATGTATGTGAAAGAGAGTATCATTCTATCAAAATAAATACAAGGGAAATAAAATCCCTTGCAATGTCCAATTTGTAAAGAAATACCTTAAAAAGGGCTACCACAAATTATAACACATAAAACTATAACATTAAGCGGTTGACTTTCTGATATGATCTACCAGAAAATAAGTTCAATTACTTCTAGTTCAACTTCTGGATCTCTTTCTTCTCCTTGTCGACTTCGAGTACTCTAAAATTTTAAGAAAGGTGAATTAAAACAAACACAAGCCTACAGAAGCATTAAATTATAAATATACAAGGCAAAGCACTAAATTAATTTATTGTAAGAATCTATTTTTAAGAAAAATATTGGAGAGGGAAAGTAAGCTGTTTTTAGTATTTATTTCCTCCTATTAATACTATATTTAAAAAGTTAGTTTTACAAAGATCATACAAAAGAGTAAGGTATTAAAAGCAGCAAAAGTAGAACAGTAAAATAACACAAGTAAAAGCACATGGTACTTCTTTCTTTTAAAAAATCTATTCTTTGAAATTCTAGATGCTTTCAAAACTAACCCTATTGGGAAAAAAAGTAGTATTTTCAAAACCACATCATAAAAATAAAGTCACATAGTGAATACTGATCTGTTCTGCACTAAAATGCAAGCCATCTTGTTAATACACGAGTAATATATGGTTAACAGTTTTGACAAAATTCTAGGAAGATCTCGTAAAAGAGCTGGTTTCTAGCACTGGAGCTCCCACCGACTAGTGGCATGCCCTAGTGAGACTCAGACAGGTTATTAAACTCCTTTGAACTGTATTTTCTAAATGTGGGGCACTGTGTGCATTTTATTGTCCAATTCAATAAATAATTGTGAATATCAAATAAAACAATGTAAAATTGCTTTCATAACTATGCTGTGTTATACAAGTGGAAAAAAATAGTAGAAATATTAACCTTTTCCCTTTTTTAATCTCTATGAGACCCAAGTCATCAAGGTCATTTGGCTGAAGGATGCCATTCATAGAAGATATTTACCAGATTTGGGATACCATCATTTACTGAACTTTTCCTCTGTGTTGTAGACACTCTCCTAGCTATTAAGGGCACAAAGATGAAGATAGTCCTCATGTTGGAGGAATTTCCAATTCTACAACATATGCTACTCTTAAAATAGCATACAAAAATTCTAAAAAATTGGCCCAAAATTGAAAAATTGAGAGGGTTTATTTTTCAATACTTGAAAGTGACATTAACTTATCAGAAGTTCCTGTAACAGCCTTCAAACTCATTACCAAAAGGCACAACATATACAAAGGAAGTTGATGGCCTATCTACACCAGTTATTTGTACTTAAAGTTAACCTCACATTTAGAAATAAAGAAAAATCCTACACCAAAGAGAGAGAGAGAGAGAGAATATATATATACCTTTACTCTTCTTTGCATGTCATCCTCCACATCTTTTAGCATGCCTAAAAAGAAAGACAATGGGGTTAAAAAAACAACAAATCCAAACAATAAACTTGTGAATTATCTTTATAGATGGTGTTACCTGTAACTCGAAGATCTGTCACATTGTTAGCCATTTTAAATCCGTAAGTCATTGACTGAAAATCTTCCTACACAAAAAAGGAATAATTAGGTCCTTGAGTAATAGCAAAACCTTTCCTTATATTTATCTTACAAAATCACAAATTTGCTAGTAAGAAAACAGTAATGGAATGTCAAGCCTGCTTATCTTAATATTGCTATCAAACATCCAAGCTATTCTTATCCTTGTAGCCTTAAAAATCCATATTCTAAGGTTCTCTGTATCCTTAATTTCAACTGCTTATCCTTAAGCAATTTAAATATACTTGCATTTAATAGGTTCATTTGCAAAATAAGGCTAATGGCCCTAACTGGTTTGGCTCAGTGGATAGGACTCAAGGGTCCCAGGTTCGATTCCGGTCAAGGCCATGTACTTTGGTTTCAGGCACATCCCCAGTAGGGGTGTGCAGGAGGCAGCTGATCGATGTTTCTCTCTCATGATGTTTCTAACTCTCTATCCCTATCCCTTCCTCTCTGTAAAAAAAAATCAGTAAAATACATTTAAAAAAATAAGGCTAATGCTTACGATAATATTACAAGGCAATTCCCATTTACAAAGTATTCTCAAATTCACAGGTGAATAGTAAATATGTAGTAATTACTGTTTGATTATAAGCTTGCAAGATTTAAATAAGATTCTTACTTCAAAAACCTGTTTCACTGTTAGGATAACAAAGATTAAGCCTTACTCAAAGTGATAGCAAAACCACATTCCCCCTTTAGCCCCATTCCAAAGAAAAATTATTCACATATGGATTCCCATCCCCAGAATAATTTAAAACGCTACTGAGACATTAAAAAATTAAGTGGCTTGCTGACTTGCATTGAAGACTATGAATTTAATATCATCTGGATTATTTAGCAAGTCAGAAGCTCTATTTAAGGAGTGTTTCTGTCATATTACAATTCTTATAAAATGTATATAAAAGCCTAATATAATGCACTAATAGTATTTACAGCAGGGGCCAAACTATTGCAAAATTTCTGAATTCTTAAAAAAAGCAACAGAGACCACGCAATTCATTTCAGGTATTACTATCTTACAGAAAGAAAACAAACATACATTATGCCCCTGGTCTCAAAAATCTCAGAGGTATTATATCACTCACAGGATGCAATACTTGAACATCAAATAGGATTCTCAAAGTTTACGTGTCTGAAAAAACGAACTCTCCTAATGTTTATCACATTGCTACGGTGCCTCCATCTATCCAGTTACTCAGGCTGAAAACCTGCACTTCAGCCTTCTATAACTGTCTGCAGACAGGTTCCCACCTTCCCATACTTATCCCTGCTATAATTTGCCATCAGAAGTCAAAGGGATTGTTTTAAAAATAAGTCATTTCATAGCACTTTATACTCAAAACCTAGTTTCCTACCTCATAGGAAAATCTAAAAGCCCAGGATGGCTTCTAAAACCCTCCACCATGTGGCTCTGGTCTCCCTCTCCAATCTCATTTCCTACCCACCACTCTTCTCCATGTCCACTGTACTGCAGTCACACAGGCCTGCTTGTGTACTTCAGACACATTGAACACATCCTCTTCTCAGGACCTTTGTACTTATTGAACCTCTCCTCAAAAGTATTTTCTTCAAAAGATTTACAAAGCTCCATCCCCACTGTTCCAATGTCAATTCCTCATATAGAGGTTTCCCCTGCACATTTTCTCTAAAACAGAACCCTCTACCACTTTCTATCCCCTTCCCCTGCTTTACTTTTCCTAAAACTAATCACCACTTAACATATATGTACTAGAGGCCCGGTGCATGAAATTCATGCACTCGGGGGGAAGGGAGGGGTCTCTCAGCCCAGCATGTGCCCTCTCACAGTTCGGGAGCCCTGTGATGGATTGCCCCCGCAGAGGGAGGCCCTGCCCACCTTCCGCAATCTGCTGGTCAGTGGCCTGAGTCCCCTGATTGATCGATTGCCCTGCTGGCCGGTGGCCTGGGCCTCCCGCTGCAGGGCGATCATGGGGCGATGGCCAGGCCCCTGGCCAATTGCATCGCACCCACCTTGGCTAGCATGGCACCAGTGGGTATCATAGTGTGGTTATCTGGATGGTCGTTCCACTGTTTGGCCGTTAGGTCAATTTGCATATTACACCTTTATTATAGATTTCCTTATCCAACAGAATGTGTAATTCATGAGATCAGGCTTTGCTTTATCTACTACTTTATTCCAGGACTTAATAGTGCTTAGCTCAGAGTACTGTTCAAAATATATTCATTGAATGAATGATAACTTACTGTAGGGCAGGGGCTATAAATGTAAACAGGTGGTAACTTTCCTGAGTATATCAGGCTGGTTACAAAATACCTTGGAGAATGGTGGAGACCGTAGCAAACTAAGGAACACACACCTCATCTAAAGGAAGTCAGCCACTAGTTACCCTATTGTGGCCATGAATTAATGCAAAACTAGTGTGGTAAGATCTAATTTTTCAAAGCAAAAACCTAATTTAATGTAAAATTTTCCAATTTTTAAATGTTACTAATTTTTAAAAAATTAAGTAGGCCAACACTGTGAAGACAAAAAATAAATAAAAATACAAAACACCTGTAAGCCCTCTCGGTGAACTGTTAAGTTTACCTAGAGGAGTCTAAGAAAAAGCATTTGTCTAGGACTGTGGTTGGTAAACTGCAGCTCGCAAGCCACATGTGGCTCTTTGACCCCTTGGGTGTGGCTCTTCCACAAAATACCACGGCCTGGGCAAGTCTATTTTGAAGAAGTGGCGTTAGGAGAAGTTTAAGAAATTTGGCTCTCAAAAGAAATTTTAATTGTTGTACTGTTGATATTTGGCTCTGTTGACTAATGAGTTTGCCGACCACTGGGATAGGAGAATATCTCAGGTCTGTGTAATAAATACAAACCTCAATTACAAGAACCTAATCTAAGTCACTGGAGGGCTGAAGCAGAGGATGATGCTAAAGATGCTGCCATTAAAGATCACTCTAAAAATTCTGCAGATTTAAGGACAAAAATAAAAGTGAAACCAATACTAAACACGATCCAAGCAGGAGCTGATGATTTGGATTGAGGTTATAATTAAGAGTGAGAAGTGGTTGAAATAGGTATATATCTAAAAGGTAAAGCCAACATGATGTGCCAATGAAATGAAAATGGGGTATGAGGAAACCTGTACAATCAAGAATTGTTTTTGGTCTGAGCAACTAGCAAAAGATGGTACCAATTACTGAAATGGGGCACATTTATGGAGGAGCAGGATTAAAGGCAGAAATAGAATACAATTTTGTTTATATTATATTTGCAATTTCTTTGGTCAACCAAATGAAGATTTCAGGAAGCTACTTGCTTAAATCTGGAAGTCAGGGAAGGAATCAGAACTAGAGATATTAATTTGGGGTTCAGCAGCATAATGTTGGTATTAAAAGCCACAAGAACTAGAGGAAAGCAACTGAAGAAGTTATAGTGAAGAGAAAAAGCTTAGGAGTATTCCAGCAGTTGGAAATGGACTCAGTGAGGAAGACAGAAATCTAAGATACTGCTGTATCAGGAAGATGAGGAGAAAGTATTTCAAAGAGTAGTCAACTGGGTCAAATGATGCTGACAGGTTGAAGAGGGAGGGGTGAGAACAATGGATTTAGCAATTTGGATATCATTAAGGACCTGTTAACACCAGTTTCTGTGTAGTGGTAGAAAAGAATATCCTGTTGGACAATGTCCAAATGAGAAGAGACTGGAAGAGAAAGTAAAATGAGTAAATATTAACAGTTCATTCAAGGAGTCTTTTTTATAGGGTAGCAGAGAAATGCAATCTATATATATATATAAAAGCCTAAGTGACCATTACGACCGGAATGACCGGTCGACCAGTTGCTATGACACACACTGACCACCAGGGGGCAGACACTCGATTCAGGAGCTCCCCCCTGATGGTCAGTGCACTCCCACAGCCAACCTCCCACAGCCCCTCCCCCCGGTAGGCCAGACCCCCGATGGCCCTGATGTGGGGGGCCAGTCGGCCAACCTCCCACAGCCCCTCCTCTCCCCTGGCTGGCCCCCCCACCCCATAGGCCCCAATTGCCGGCCAGGCTGAGGGACCCTACCAGTGCATGAATTCGTGCACCAGGCCTCTAGTTATAAATATAAGAAGTCATGGGGTCAAGGGAACTGGTGTTTTGTTACTCATTCATTCATTCATTCATTCATTCATTCATTCCCTCCTTCCTTCCTTCCTTCCTTCATCCATTCATCCATCCATCCATCCTCACCAAAGGATATGTTCTTACTGATTTTATAGAGGAAACAGAGAGAAAGAGAGAAACATCAATGTGAGAGAAAACGTTGATTAGTTGCCTCTCAAATGCACCCCGATCAGGGAATTGAACCTGCAACCTAGGTATGTACCTTGACCAGGAATTGAACCTGTAACTTTTTGATGAACAGGAAAGTAGTCCAACCAACTGAACCACCCAGCCAGGACTGATGTCCTATTTTAAATTAAGTGATAGTAAAACATGTTTATATGCCAATAAGTGGTGAAGGAAACACTAATGCGATACAAAGAAAGGATTAATAACTGCAGTAGGCAAGAGGGAATAGAATCGAGAATGAAAGTGGAGGGGCTGAGTTAGACTGTCACAGGAATACTTTCAACAAGATAGAAGGCAGAGTATATCGGAATCAACGCAGGTTAGCACGTGATAGTGAGAGATGGGGTACTTCTAATTCCACCGGATTCCAACTAATATTTCATTACAGTACAAAGCAAGCTGATAAAGAAGGGTTGGCATTAGAGGTTTGAGAGGAAATGATGTGGAAAAGTCACCTTGGAGACTGGAAAAGCAAGTTCACTATGGAAGTGTTATGGGGTAGGACTGTCACTAGTGTTGAGGGCCCATTTGAGATTTGTAGTCCTAAAATTAAAGTGAGAACTAGATACACAGATATGGATTTTCTCAAGCAGCCTTCTGCTGTTTGGGTACAAGCAGCAAGCAGGCAGATGGTTGGGGTTTTACCAGATAAGTGACACATTATGATGAAATGAGAGCACTGGATCAGGGAAATGAGGACACGAGGAAAGTAAAAGAAAAATAAAGTAAAAGCAAACATAAATTGAAGGTTTCCATAGAACTGAAGAATAGTGGGAGTAGGGAAATCAGAGTAAATAAGAGAGTTAAGTGGAAGCAATCAAGATTTTTGGAGGTGAATAGATTAGTACGGGTGGACCACACCATTATTAATCAAACTGGTATACTGTTCAGAGTAGAAGAGGATGCTATTAATAATCACACCAGAACAAAAGGTGTCAAGCAGGACTGTCAGGACTGTTCCATGCTAACCAATACCTACGGATACCAGCTGTCACAGAAGAATGTGCTGAGGAAGGGCAGAGAAAAAACTAAAATCTGAGCAAGTCAGGAGAGTGGGATTCAAGTTTAAAGATAAGCAGGACTGCCCTAGCTGGTTTGGCTCAGCAGTTAGAGCATGTCGGCTCGAGGACTAAAGGGTCCCAGGTTGGATACTAATCAAGAGCACATACCTCAATTGCAGGCTCGATCCCTGGCCCTGGTCAGGGCACATGTGGGAGGCAACCAATCAATGCATTGATGTTTCTGTTTCTGTTTCTCTCTCTCTCTCTCTCTCTCTCTCTCTCTCTCTCTCTCTCTGTCTTTCTCTCTCTCTCTCTCTTTTCTCCCTCCCTCCCTCCCTCCCCACCACCCCTCCCTTACACTGTCTCTAAAAATCAATGGGGGGAAAAAATATCCTCGAAGGAGGATTAACAACAAAAAGAGATAAGCAGGACTTTGCCCTGAAAAGGTTAGTAAAAGAGAAAAGGCATAAGGAGAACCAGAGGGAAATGTAATTATGGGGAAGGTTCAAGTATATGCAGAGTCGCTGGCTTTAAAGATGGAAATGCAGGAGGCTTCTAAAAGTGGCAAAAGGCAAGAAAGCAGACCATTCGCTAGGCCTCAAAGTGGTTAGGGGAAATCAGGAAGGCAGGCAGGCGAGCAGTTGGGAGCCAGCAGTCCTGGATTGTGATCCCACTGGGATCAGGCCTAAACGGGCAGTCGGACATCCCTTGAGGGGTCCCAGATTGGAGAGGGTGTAGGCTAGGTTGAGGGACACCCCCCGCCGCCCCCGTGAATGAATTTCGTGCACCAGGTCTCTAGTTTTTTTATACTACTACATGTTGTATAATACTCTAGTTTTTTATAATACTCTTGAAAGGGACACAGCCCTCCAGTACCTTGATTTTGGCCCTGTGAAACTTGTGCTCTCCAGAACTCTTCCTCTGCAACCATGCCTATCAAACCCAACATGTCTCAGATTGAGAAATTTGATATGCTGAAATTGAAGACAGAAACACAAGAGAAAAATCCACTGCCTTCAAAAGAAACCATTGAACAGGGGAAGCAAACAGGCAAATCATAATGAGACACAAACTGCAAATATGCACAAACCACCAATATGCACTGTATATTCCACAAGCACTGCCTTCTTATTTTAGCTGTTTAACTTTGTAAGATGCAAAGAGGTTGGATCAGTTTAAATGACTCCTGTCCCTTTTCACATTAAAGAACTACTCACAATGAAGGCTGCACCTGCCTCTCCCATCTGTCTGTCTGGCAGGCAGGGAAGGAAAAGAACTTGCATGTTGGTGAAGAAGCTGGGTGGGATGACAGTGAAATCTAGAGTAAAAACCAAGCTAATCCAAGGTGTCCTACAGTCTGTAAAATGCAGTTTAATCAGAGTGCCTTTTTGTTGTTAAAATGATTTTAATTATTGGAATGAACAATTTAAAAAATATGGAACTAAAGTTTTAAAACTTGAAAAGAGAGAGCGAGAGAGAGCATTAAGAGCCAGAAGAGACATCCTGTGCACAAGCATGAAATGATGGATGAGAATAATATTAGGGTCAGCTGAACAATAATATGCCAGGGGGAGAAAAACAAAAGTGAGAAAGAAAATGTAGGCATACACTAGTTTCGCTCATCTGTCATTAATATTTATATAATCACACTAATATCAGCAATAAATAATGATTTAACCAAAAACTGAATTCCTATTTAGGGTAGGGGAGGGGATAACGTATGAATGCTAAACACCTGCTAAAGATGTACTGATATACCATTGCTAAAAACTGTTAAGTCCTTAAATCCAGAAATTAGAATATAAACCTATTATCCAGAAATATGGAAATAAATAGGAAAAAACCAAAAGAATATGACAGAATGGGTAAGAAAGAGCAGAGAACCACAATTTCTCACTATAAGAGTTGTGGGCTATTTGACTAGTGCAAGTATTGTTACTTTTATTAAACCACATACCCCAGGGAAAATTTTTATATAGCAAAACTGAACATGACCAAATTACCTACTTTTAAGAGGGTCAGGTAGGGAATGAACTAGAGGGAAAGACCAGGCCAGAAAGAAGAATTCTGCCTAAACCTAAAGCTAACAAAGTCATGAACTAAAGCAGGAACAAAGAAAAACAGTGCCCAGAATCAAGGTATCTGCAAGGTAAAAAGAACCTGGATATAGAAGGTTAAAAAAAAATTTATCAAAGATAATATTCTAGATTCTATTTTGCAAGATACAGAATGCAAGAGGAAAAGCAGTCTAATTGGGGGGGGGGGAGGGGCCCTTATAGTTCCCATTTTGAATGTGTGAGCAAGATATTAAGAAAGAGCCGAAACCGGTTTGGCTCAGTGGATAGAGCGTCGGCCTGCGGACTGAAAGGTCCCGGGTTCGATTCCGGTCAAGGGCATGTACCTTGGTTGCGGGCACATCCCCAGTAGGGGTTGTGCAAGAGGCAGCTGATCGATGTTTCTCTATCATCGATGTTTCTAACTTTCTTTCTCTCTCTCTTCCTCTCTGTAAAAAATCAATAAAATATTAAAAAAATAAATAAATAAAGATATTAAGAAAGAAACATTTTTAGGCAGCTTGAAAATGTATCTAGTTCAGGAGTTAAAATAAAACAGACATAATCCGAGAACAAAATACACCAGCACTTAGGAACTTCAGAAACATTATTTCAAACAAAGAAATGATTATGTCATTTTTATTTATTCATTACCAAATCTTTTTTTAAAAATTATCTTTACTGTTGAAATTATTACAGATGTCCCCTTTTATTCTATTCATTACCATATCTCTTAAGGACTTTTATTAAGTAATCTTTTTTTTATTCCTAATTATAAAACTGAGACAAATTTATCTGGAAAATTGGCAAAGTTTGGAGGAAAACAATGACCATTCATATCATACACACACAGTATGTGAGTGCGTGTTTTCCCATCCTCATCAACATGGAGTATTATAAAAAAAACTAGAGACCTGGTGCACGAAATTCATTCACGGGGGCGGCGGGGGGGTGTCCCTCAACCTAGCCTACACCCTCTCCAATCTGGGACCCCTCAAGGAATGTCCGACTGCCCGTTTAGGCCTGATCCCAGTGGGATCACAATCCAGGACTGCTGGCTCCCAACTGCTCGCCTGCCTGCCTTCCTGATTTCCCCTAACCACTTCTGCCTGCCAGCCTGATCACCCCTTAACCACTCCAATGCCAGCCTGATTGATGTCTAACTGCTCCCCTGCCAGCCTGTTTGCCCCCAACTTCCCTCCTCTGCTGGCCTGGTCACACCTAACCGCCCTCCCCTGCAGGCTTGATCGCCTCCAACTGCCCTCCCTTGCAGGCCTGGTGCCTCCCAAATGCCCTCCCCTGCTGGCCATCTTGTGGTGGCCATCTTGTGTCCACATAGGGGCAAGATCATTGACCACATGGGAGCATCCATGTTGTGTTGGAGTGATGGTCAATCTGCATATTACTCTTTTATTAGATATGATAGAGGCCTGGTGCATGGGTGGGGGCCAACTTGTTTGCCCTGAAGGGTGTCCCGGATCAGGGTGGGGGTTCCCTTGGGACGTGGGGCGGCCTGAGCGAGGGGCCTGTGGTGGTTTGCAGGCCAGCCACCCCCCTGGTAACCCAAGCAGAGGCCCTGGTATCTGGAATTTATTTACCTTCTACAATTGAAACTTCGTAGCCTGGAGTGGAGCCAAGCCTCCTGCTCGCTCCTTGGCCGGCAGCCGTTTCTGTTGGGGTTTGTGTAAATCTTCTATAATTGAAACTTTGTAGCCTTAAGCGGAGTCCTGGGCCGGCCAGGGTGTGCGGAAACCAGGGGGCAACCCTAGCCTCCTGCTCTTTCCAGCTCCGTGGCTGCCGCCATTTGTTTGGATTTGTTTACCTTCTATAATTGAAACTTTGTAGCCTTGAGTGGAGGCTTAGGCTGGGAATGGCAGGCGGAAAGCTTGGCTTCATCCGTTGCCTGGGAAACCCAAGCCTCCCTCCTGCTCTCTGTGGCTGTAGCCATCCTGGTTGGGTCTATTTGCATACTCGCTCTGATTGGCTGGTGGGCGTGGCTTGGCATGTAGTGGAGTGATGGTTAATTTGCATATTACTTTTTTATTAGGTAGGATCTTGAAATCTTTGCCAATAATGGGTTAAAAAATGGTATCTCACACTTATAATTTGTATTTCTCTTAAGTAAGGTTAAGCATCTTATGTATAAAGGCCATTTTACTTTGTGAACTATCTTCTTTATTTTAAAAAACTTTTTAACACTTAAAACATTTCATCTATCTGCAATTTATTTTGATGTTGTTAACCACCTTCCCACTAACCCCACCCAAATCCATTATGTTAAGTCCTAAACCCCAATGTGATGGTATTACGATTTGGGGCTTTTGGGAGGTGATTAGGTCACAAGGGCAGGGGCCTCATGAATGGGATTACTGTCATTCATCATAAGAAGGAGCCCCGAGAGCTCCCTCTCCCCGTCTACCATGTGTGGACACAGTGTAAAATAAAGGTGGCTGTCTATGCACCAGGAAGCAGGCACTCACCAGACACTGATCTTGGATGATTTAGTGAGAAATAAATTTCTGTTGTTTAAAAGCCAACTAGTCTATGGTACTGTTATAGCAGCCCAAAATGACTAAGGCAGATGTAAAATGGGAAGTTAATTTTCAAGGTTGATAATCAATTATTCCAGTACAATTTTTTCAAATGAATCATTTCTCTGCCCCACTGACTTTTGATGTCCTTTGAGAATGTAACTATTTAAAATAATTTATATTTCTCTTCTCACTTATTAACAAACTAATCTTTTAAATAATTCTACCTGATGGATTAGATTTTCCATCACACCCATGTCAATTCAAATATGTAGCTAAATAAACAATGAGTAAATAAAGAGTAGACAGTTTTTTCATAGACAACACACAAGCCATACATTTAAATGTGGACAATCATGTTAGGTATATATTTAATTACTAGAGGCCTGGTGCACGAAATCCGTGCACAGCAGGGGTGGTCCCTTAGCCCAGCCTGCACCCTCTCCAATCCGGGACATCCTTCTTGCAATTCGGGACCGCTGTCTCCTAACCGCACGCCTGCCTGCCTGTCTGATTGACCCTAACTACCTCTGCCGGCCTGATCACTGCCTAACCGCTCCCTTGTTGGCCTGCTGGCCCCCAACTGCCCTGCCCTGCTGGCCTGATGGTCCCCAACTGCCCTGTCAGCCTAATGGCCCCAACTGCCCTCCCCTGCCGGCTTGATCACCCCTAACTGCCTCTGCCTCAATCCCCAGGACCGTGGCATTGTCCAGAAGGAAGTTGGACGTCTGGAAGATGGCTGGCTGACCCAGTCTAATTAGCATATTACCCTTTTATTAGTATAGAATTCTCACATACAGAACATTATTTAGAAAAGCTTTACATACTATATACAATGGACTACTGTAGGAGTCTAAGATATTTATTTTGGATCAACAACGTTAAAAAGAAAGTTACCAGTTTCAACAAAGGGAAAAATTAAATAATCATCTATATAATAAAAGCCTCAGTGACGGTTACAGCGGGACAACCAGAACGACCAGTTGCTAGGATGAGCACTGACCACGAGAGGGAGATGCTCAATGCAGGAGCTGCCCCTTGGTGGTCAGTGCGCCACACAAGGGGAGTACCGCTCAGCCAGAAGCCGGGCTCACTGCTGGCGAGTGCAGCAGCAGTGGCAGGAGCCTCTCCTGCCTCCGTGGCAGCGTTAAGGAGAAGCAAGGCGAGCAGTGAGGTGCAGCGAGCAGGCAGGTGGTAAGAAGAAAGCGCTTCTGGACTGTGAGAGGGCGCAGGCCAGGCTGAGAAACATCTATCCCCCTGCACCAATTTCATGCACCAAGCCTCTAGTTTATCAATAATCTCAAATGCTATCACGTTTTCCCTTAAAATTACCAGCATCTGAAACCTTATTTTCTATAAGGAGAAAAAAATTACCTCAAAACACTTCCCGAGAGCGAGTATAAACTTTAAGAAAATGTTTATACCCTAAAAGCGATTTTCAACCAATGTGCCACAATAATTTTTAAATTATGCAATACCTGACTATTTAGTCAGGGGCACTTACCTCTTTTCCCTTAGATTGTCAAATAAAAAAAAGATAACAGCCAATACAACAATAGCTGCCTGGTGTGAATGACTCAAAATTATACCTTTTTTTCGGTGAGATGGGCAGAAAAATTCTATTTTTTGGTGTGCCTCAGAATTAGTTCATGTGTGCCACGAGATGAAAAAGATTGAAAATCACTGCCCTAAAATATTCCTCATATTTTTGTTTTCTTTAGTTCCCTCTCAACCAAAGACTGAAAGTAAAGCACTGTTATAGTTTGTAAGACTTGAGGGCAGAAGCTGGCTCTTTTATTTTCTTTGTGAATCACCACAATAGCCAGAACAAAGTACTCTGCACATAATGGATACTCAACGAATGGTACTGACAGAAAAAACATACACTAGGATGAAAGTCCTTTCTTAGAACTGGATTATTTTAGCCAATATATATGTAAACAGCAATAGCACTAGTTTTAAAAATTGTTTTTATCTATACATGTTATAAAAATATGTATCATATAATCATTTAAATACATAACAGTGAATAAACTTCAGGGATTTAAATTGCAAATAATGGGTTAAAAAATGGTTTCTCTTGAAGCTTATTCACTATTACGTATTTAAATGATTATATGATACATATTTTTGTAACATCTAATCTAATAATAGACAAATATGCAAATTGACCATACCTCCGACACGCCCACAAGCCACGCCCACAAGCCACGCCCACCATCCAATCAGAGCGAGCATGCAAATTAACCCAAACCAAGATGGCTACAGCCACAGAGAGCAAGGTTTCCTAGGTTTATTTACTTTTTCCCTTGCAATGTCCTAGGTAACAGAGGAGGCCACGCTTTCTGCCTGCCATTTCCAGGCCTAAGCCTCCACTCAAGCTACAAAGTTTCAATTATAGAAGGGAAACAAATTCAAACAAATGGCAGCAGAATGGAGCTTGAGAGAGCAGGCCAGGGTTGCCGGTGGCAACAGGGGAAGCAAAGCTTTCCACACACCCTGGCTGGGCTCACCTGCTTAAGGCAACAAAGTTTCAATTATAACCCCAACACAATGGCTGCGGCCTCGGAGGGAGCCCCAGGCTTGGCTTGGCTCCGCTCCAGGCTACAAAGTTTCAATTGTAGAAGGAAAATAAATTCCAGATACCAGGGCCTCCGCTTGGGTTACCAGGGGGCGTGGCCGGCCTGCAAACCACCACAGGCCCCTCGATCAGGCCGCCCCACACCCCAAGGGAAACCCCACCTGATCTGGGACGCCCTTCAGGGCAAACCAGCTGGCTCCCACCCCTGTACCAGGCCTCTATCCTATCTAATAAAAGAATAATATGCAGATTGATCATCACTGCAACACACAATATAGCTGCCCCCATGTGGTCAAAGATCCTGCCCCCATGTGGACACAAGATGGCCACCACAAGATGGCCAGCAGGAGAGGGCAGTTGGGAGGCACCCGGCCTGCAAGGGAGGGCAGTTGTGAGGGATCAGCCCTGCAAGGGAGGGCAGTTGAGAGGGACCAGGCCTGCAAGAAAGGGCAGTTGGAGGTGATCAACCCTCCAGGAGAGGGCAGTTAGGAGTGACCAGGCCGGCAGAGGAGGGAAGTTGGGGGCAAACAGGCTGGCAGGGGAGCTGTTAGGCATCAATCAGGCTGGCAGCGGAGTGGTTAGGGGGTGATCAGGCTGGCAGGCAGAAGCGGTTAGGGCCAATCAGGAAGGCAGGCAGGCAAGCAGTTGGGAGCCAGCAGTCCTGGATTGTGAGAGGGCAGTCGGACATCCCTCAAGGGGTCTCATATTGGAGAGGGTACAGGCTGGGCTGAGGGAGAACCCCCCTCCGTGCACGAATTTCGTGCACCGGGCCTCTAGTGTATAGATAAAAACAATTTTTAAAACTAGTGCTATTGCTATTTACATATATATTGGCTAAAATAATCTAGACAAATGGCAGGGGAGGGAGGTGGTTAAAGAGCAACCAAAGGACTTGTATGCATGCATATTAGCATAACCAATGGACACAGACACTGAGGCGGTGGGGGTTGTCCAGGGTGGGAATGGCTGGGGGGGGAGGGGAGGAGTTGTCAAACGGGGAAAAAAGAGACATATGTAAAACTTTAGACAATAAATAAATTTTTAAAATGGTGTCTCACACTTATAATTACAAAATCTTACCTCTTCAAAAACAGCAGCTTTATTTACTTTTTCCCTTGCAATGTCACAGATTTTCAAGATTCCGAGAGCAAAAGCTTTCATGGCAGGATCTTCTATAAAGTCTGGATTATGAATGTAAAGACATGTAAAGACTGTCTGTGCCAAGGAGTGGCCTTCTAACCATGTTATCTATAAAGAAATAAAAGAATGGATATGTTTAAAGTGACAAAGAGCCTGCAAAGTCTAAATTGATCCAACAGTCAAAGACTAAAGTACCACAGACCAAAGTAAATATAATATTAATAACAATATTTAAAAGGTGATTAAAGGGAAGGTCAGGAAAGACAAAAAAGTTAGAATTCACTTTCATTGACTAAAGTCTTTTAAGAGTCATATGCCATAAACATGGTTGGCTAAAATATATAAATATGGGAAGCATCCTATATAGTAAAAGGGTAATATGTAAATAGACCAAATGGCAGAACTGAACAACCAATCAAAGCATAATATGCTAATGATATGCTAAGGCTGCTCAACCACTCACTATGACGTGCACTGACCACCAGGGGGCAGATGCTCCAACCGGTAGATTAGCTTGCTGCTGGGGTCTGGCCAATTGGGACTGAGCGAGATTGTCCAGACACGCCCTGGAGCCCTCCCACGGTCCTTCCCTGGCCCGACTGTGCACCAGTGGGGTCCCTCAGCCTGGCCTGTGCCCTCTCGCAATCTAGGACCCCTCAGGGGATGTTGGAGACCCAGTTTCAGCTCAATCCTACAGGCCACTCCCCTTGGAGGGCACCAGACGAGGGCTCATGGCTAGCGAGCGCTGCTGTGGCAGTGAGAGCCTCTTCCAATCAGGACTGATTGTGTGTGGGCCCGCGGCAGGCACATTGGGGCCAAAATGAGCGGGAGCAGCAGGTAGGAGATGCAGGCAGTGTGGACTGAGGGTTTCAGCCTGATCCCTGCAGGCCACCCAGAGGGACCCCACCCATGCACAAATTCATGCACCAGGCCTCTAGTTCTTATATATAATTCAGTTTGCAATATATTTGGAGACTAATGAAATTAAGTCTCCAAATATAGCAACCAAATGCAATCAATTCCCCATTCAGTCAGTAAAAATCCATAAACTATGGAATTTACAATTTTAGAACTAGGTCCCAACCCACTCATCCAACACTTCTTATCTCACCTAGTATTACCGCAAGAAACATACAATCGTTTTATTGCCCCCATCTCTAATTCAATACCCCGAATGAGATGAATCTTTCTAAAACACAAAAATAATCATTCAACACTATTTTACTGAGTAGTTAAAATGGGCCAGGGACCAGGTGTTCAAACCTGGGAATACCTATAGAAGCCAAAACTGAGTAACTATTATGCCCCAAGGGCTATGCTAGGTATTTTTATATATTTTACCTCATATTTCCTAACACTCTGAGGAGAGTGATATTTTTCTCCTTTTACATATAAAGAAACAAAGAGTCAGAGAGTGTAAATAATTTTGTCAAGTTTTATATAGTTACTAGTGGCCTGGTGCACAAAATTCATGCATGGGGGGTAGGGTGTCCCTCATCCCAGCTAAACTGGGACCCCTCAGGAATAGAGCCTACACAACCCTCTCACAATCCGGGACCACTGGCTCCTAACTGTCACCTGCCTGCCTGCCTGATCGACCCTAACCATTCTGCCTACCGGCCTGCTCGCCCCCAACTGCTCCCCCACCGGCCTGCTCGCCAACTGCCCACCCCTGCTGACCTGCTCGCCCCCACCTGCCTTTGCCTCGGCCCAGCCATCATGGCTTTGTCCAGAAGGATATCCGGAAGGTCTCCTGGTCTAATTAGCATATTACCCTTTTATTAGTATAGATATTTTACATTAAGTCCAAGAATTCTGCAATAGAGCAAGACAATAGTGCTGCATTACAAAATGAGAAATGCACATGAAAATTACTAGAATTAAGGTATGTATTATGTATTACCAGTGTGCACAAGATTTTCCAGACTAAAAACCATCTGCCTAGTAAAGGCCAAACTCTTAGATACAGTCCCAAGAATCTCATACAAATAATGGTTGCTCAACTTTGGCAAAAATCCTCCCTCTTGCCTCCATTTGTCCTATTCCACTGGGACTGTACACTGTTAAAGAGCAAGAAAGACATATATGAGGGAAAGAACCGGCTTTGGGGGAAGAAGGATCAGGATCAAGACTCTGGTTATGCCCCTTCCTAGCAATGTCATCCTAGGCAAATAAGATTATACCATATATTGAATAGAGCTGATATAAGACCTAAATGAAAAATATAGAAGTACATACTGGCAATCAATACTTACTAAACGACCAAATGAATAAAATTTACATATTTCTAAGACAATAATTTAAAAATTTAAAAAGGATGGTTAGAAAGTAGGCAAAAAAGAAAGAAAAGAAGCAGTACAAATGAGAATTTTGCCACAATTAACCAATTTTGTTTAGGAAAGACAACTTATCCAGCATATAGAAAGCACTACAAAAGTTTCTTCATTTTCTAAAACATGGCCAGTTTAGTACAATTCACTCTAGATTAGGAAAAACATATCTCCAAAGCCAATCCAAAAGTCTTTGTTTCAATTCTATGCTTCTTTATGGAAGCTTCCAATTGCAGATTTGTTTCCCTGGATACCTTGAGAACAAAAAGGGTACTTGGGGTAATAGCTACACAATTATCTTCACTAGAAAGAAAATATCCCCTTTTCCAGAAACTGAGAACTTAAAATAATCAGAGGAGTAGATAAAATGCTATTTCCTATAGCATAACTTGGCTTGTTAATCTTTTGTACACCTTACTAGGCCAAGCATTACATATATTTCATACTCAACATCAGTGTGTATACTATTAAAGATTCAGGTAAGTCATAATTTTAAAATTAACCAATAGTGTTATTTTGATTCTTACCAAACAGCAAAAACACGTATCCATTATCCCTATCAGTTCAGGCAAGGTGAGGTCTTTAATTTTAATGGTGCCATCCTAAAAAGGAGGGGAAATATGACATATAAAGAGAAGCTTTCAAAATTTATATATAGTGGCATTTTGCAAATGCTATAACAAATCCATGCATCTTGGATTTCAAAAATTAAGTATTTAAAAATAGCAATTCTAAGAACACTCTATCTCACCATCTGATAAAACTAAGATGCCAAATTAACTCTGTATTCTTAAAAATAATGTATCTGAAACAGGTCTTCAGTAAGAAAAATCCAAGCCTCTTTCATTTGAAACAGAATAAAGGCCTTTATAAAGAACTGAATGAAAAGCCAAACTAACAAGTATTTTAAAAGCAGTTCAAGCATTAACATGAATAATTTTAATGAATCAAAACTTACAAATAAAATAAACATTTAAAAAAATACTTCCCTTAAGTTGGTTAACTATATACTACTTATAAATTTTGTTTACAATATCCATTTACTTAGCAAATTTTTTCATAAAATATGCAAAATTAAACTCTGTGGTAACTATGAATGAATTTCTAAATCAATTCTCAATGAGTAAATTTCAAATTCACTGCCACAAGCATTTTACTTAATATATACCAGATAAGTTATGGGTTCGATCCCTGATAGGAAGGGAGTACAGGAGGCAACTGATCGATATTTCTCCCATTGATGTTTCCCTCTCTCTTCCTTCTTTCCCTCTAAAAATCAATAAAACCATATCCTCAGGTGAAGATTAAAAAATATATAATAAAAAATAATAAATATATTAATAGAAACAACTTAATCCTTAAGCCAATTACCCTGGTATTTGAATATATACTGGAATGCTTTAAAAAAATCAATTTTTATAATGCACACACAAAATTATAGCAAACTTTTAATGAAGACCTTAAATAATTTTCAGATTTCAAAAGAAAGAGATAACTAAAGTTTATAAATAACTCTTATTTATATATCTGAGATACTCTTAGAAAATTATACTTTAAGTAATATACTAAGTTTCATTCCCATTACTAATAAAAAATGTTTTAAAATATGAATAACAAATAATAAAATACAAAAACCACAATGATGACTACCTGGATAGCTTGTTCAAAATTGAGAACTTTTCGATTAACTTGGTTTCCAATCATGCCAGCATCCATCTTGGGATCCATCATTTCAATGGCAGACATGGCTTCAAAGAGACCAAATCTACAAATAAAAAAATTGACCCCACAAATTGTTTCTGAACTAGTAAGCTTATCCAGATCTCCACGATGGTAAAAAATTATAATAGTACTTAAAATAACTTCATTATTTTATGTATTTAATATTTAAATCTTTCCAACTTGCTAACACTTCTACTTCACTTAAATAACCTTCCTTTAACACAAAAATTTTTCCATGTACTTGTCAATGAAATTACTTTACATGCACTGTGGAGGAGAAAACAAAGATGATTTTTGCACTTCTTTCAACAGGCATTAGAAATTTTTGGAAAAGACATCAACTGATCTACAATAGATTCCAGTTTGCCTTCTTTTATTTTTTTTCAACTTTATTATTGTTTATTACTGTTGAAAAAAAATGAAACTAGGTTTTATAAATTAGTAGTCACATTTAATATTTGGACCACGTTTTAGTCTTGGGTGCTCAAAACACTAGAGCAGCAATGACCAACAGAAATATAATGTGAGCCACGTAGATAATTATAACTTTCCTAGTAGCCACACAAAAAAGTAAAAAGAAACAGATAAAATTGATTCTAATAATATTTTATTTAACTCAATATGTCCAAAAGTTTTATTTTAATCGATCCTTAGTATTGAAAATTATTAGTGAGATATTTTGCATTCTTTTTTTCATATTAAGATTTTTATTCCAATGCATATATTATGCCACATTTCAATTTGGGCCAGTTAATAGCCATGTGTGGTTACTGGACAGCACAGCTCTGGAACTTTGCTTCTAGCGACATCAACACTTCACCTAAGGTCTCTACGATCACCAATTTTCCTTCTTCTTGCTGCTTCTTTAAGTTTTAAGAAAGTAGCATCTTAGAGAATTAGAACCTGTATTGACATTTAAAAATAAACCAGTAAACAAACAAACAAACAGAACCAGGAGCCTCAGATTAAGTCTAATTTCGCAGGATATCTAAGTAGAATTTTGTTCAAATATAAGTGATAAACAAAATCTCTTGCAGTCATGACATTTAGATATAACAATTATAGCAATATTTCATAAAGGCATGGCCCTAAGCTAGAATCATTCTTGCCACCAGGGCCTTAAAATCATTTTTTGGAAAGACAGACATGCATATATGAAATAATTAAATAACCAAGCGGGGCAAATATTTAGCTAGGCAAAATAGGTAAGGGAAAGTGAGGGTGAAGGGAAAAGAGTGTACAAAGGTATAGAGGCTGGAACTGGCTGGGGTAAAGGGAGCACACAGTCACCCTCAGGAGTTCCTTGCTCTGCCAGCTTTCTCAGTGTTGGAGACCTCCTATGAGAAAGAGGGGAAGCAAGATGTAAACTTGCTTTACTCCAGTAAAGGAAGGGTCTATTTCAAATCTCTCTGGTGCCCTTCTATTCTACCGAACTGTGCTTCAGCACAATATCTATATGATGCAGTTTGGGGATTTAAAAAATTGTCTTCTGTACATATAAATTAGTGAGACTGGTTTATTTCTGAAACTGTTTTAGCTTAATCCTATGGCTGGCAGTCTGGAGACCTTTACCAATTTTACATGCTCAATTGAGAGTCCTGAGAATGCTTAGTGTTTATGTTCTCTAGTAGTTATGGCCTCTAGAGAGCCTGTGCTATTTTTGGTTTATGAATGCATAGTGAACAAATATATGGGACTCTGTAATCCAGGTAATGTGCCAAAGTACTTTTTGTAGAACATTAGTCCTATGGAGATTCCATGAAATAAAGTTTCCATGGTCAACAGCATTTTGGAAACCCAATACCAGAGGGACTGGGTATATTAGCATATTAGCTCTTACAGTCTTGCAGGAAGTTAACTTTTTACTTAGTTTAATCTAGCACTTTCAAATCAGTTAATTTTAGAACACACCACACCTTCTCCCTTAACACCTTTAACATCCTTGTCCTGAAGATCTGGATTCTGATTATTTTGAAAGTTATCTGACATCTCTATGACATCTTCATTGTCTGCATTCTGCATATTCACATTCTTGCATTTTATTACATTTTAAAATAATTGGGTGACCAGTCCTTGTCTTTGAGTAGGATGGTTTATTTATTTTTAATTGAATTTATTGGGGTGACATAAATAAAATTACATAGTTTTCTTGTGTGCAATTCTATAATACATCATTTATATATTGTATTATGTGTTTACCAACTCAAGTCAGTTTGTCTTCTGTAAATAATTTTGTCTACTTAACGTTTAGAAGTTATGCTTGCAATAATCATTATTAAATGTAACTTTTAGAGTTTTACATTTCCTTTATATCTTGAAAGTCCAATAATCTGGCACATTACACTCTATACAATGCCCAAAGTTTTAGAAAGTATACAATGAAAAGTAATCTAGAAATCCCAACAGCCTAATATTTGTGGCTTATTAGCCACAAAAGCAGATAGCTGTGATGCACTGTGGACTCAGTAGTATTTCATTGACTGAGACAGGCCTCAAGATATGGCGGAGAAATATAAAATATAAAAGAAAGTTTGTAGCTATTTTATTCATTCAACAAATACTTACTGAGTCCCTTCTATGTGCTAGGCACTGTGCTAGGAACTTGGGACATGAGTGAGCAAAACAAATTTGCCTGTCTCATGGAGTTTACATTCTAACAAACAATAAGCAATAAAGACAAATTACACAGTATGTTAGAAAACTGAACATGCTAGGGAGAAAAAGGATAGCTAAAGAAGGTATAAATTGAAAGGATACAACTTGAATAGGTGGGCAGGGTAGGCTGTTGTTCCCTGGACTGAGCCTAAAGCCTTAGGGAAATAAAAGAAGGCTAGGTTCCTCTACCTGTGCTCTCTCAAATCTTGTTCTACAGCTTTTCTGCATCAGCTTGCAATTTTGCTTCATTATATTTTTCCTATCATTGCCTGAAACATCAAAATGATGACATACAGTGGTTCTCAAAGTATGATCCCAAGATCAGCAGTATCAATCTCACCTAAGAACGTATTAAAAATGCATCTTCTTGGGTCCCACACTAGACCTACTGAATAAGGAACTCTGGGGGTGGGGCCCATCAATCTGCTTTTTAAAAAGCCCTTAAAGTTTGAGAAGAACTAAATTTGAGGTTCTCCCCCCTCCTCAAATGTTCAATCTTACTTACTAATTTAAAATTTCATATTCCTAACCTTACAAATAGAGCTTGGATGTAGCAGTATGGAAACTGGGGTTATCTATGGGAGTATAAATATAATTAAGCATTTCCCTTTATTTTACCTTTCCAGGGACTGAAAAATCTATGCATTTAGTCACCTAGCCTCACATATGACATACAACTAATACCTTTAAGACATTCCACATCCTGTACATTTGCCACAAGGAAAGGACCATAAGTCACACTTTTACTGATACAAACATTTCTTTTTTGTTTGTTTATCCTCGCCCGATAATATTTGTTTCCATTGATTTTTTTAGAGTGTGGGAAGGAGGGAGGGATTGAGGGAGGGGAGGAGGAGGAGAGAGAGAAACAACCATGTGAGAGAGACACATTGATTGGTTGCCTCCTGCATGCACTCCAACCAGGACTGGGGATCGAACCTGCAACCCAGGTACATGCCCTTGACCAGAATCAAACCCGAGGTCCTTTAGTCCATGGACTGACTCTCTAAACACTGACACAAACATTTCATATCACAAACTAGGGTCCGCTGCCCCAATATAGCTCACTAAGGTTAAAGTTATATTTATAATTAGTTTTATTTTTATAGCTTTGAATATAAAATTACTCAGACTTCAAGGAACACTACTGCACATGAGAAAAAACAAATACTTAGGGCACAATATACTTACAGCTTATCATGAAGCAGTTCTCCCAACTTTAATTCTAAAAGAAACAAAGAGAAAAATCCTTTGAATAATATTATATTTATACAAGAGGCATCGCACACCCCTCCCACCCACCACGCTTGCAGCCAGCCTTGCTGCGATCGAAGCCTTGCCACGCCCACCTGCTGCCGCCCCAACCACCCACTGGCCACCAGCCTTGCTGCGAGCCTGGGGGCCGCGGGGGAGGGTCCAGGAGGTGCTCCATGCACCTCATGGTGACCAGTTGTTTGGTCATTTTGGTCATGACACCTCTTGACCTTTTATTATTATGATTTAACTTTAAATGCTAAGAAAAAAATAAAACAAAATACTAGTACCTGAAAAATGTACTTGCATTAGTTTTCTAAGATATGGTTGTATTATTTCTACTCAATTACTAACTCAATGCCTTCTACACAGTGATCATTTATATACTAACCATAAACTAAACTTTTAAGAATTAACAAGCAACCCATCAAGGGCCAAAATAATCCAATTAGAATTACCAACCTCATTTAAAAAAAATCACTAGTGTTCCCTTAAATAAACTTTTTCATAGAACTGACTATTTCTCAAGTTGTTTTTAAACCAGTTGGTGTCAATCTAATGTCTTTTGTCTTCGAGACAGTGTTAAAACTATTTTTTAAAATTATATTTTAGTTAAATAATATAGAAAACACTTGCATAAACAGCTAATAAAAACACTGCTCATCCCCTATAAAGCAGTTCTCAACTGCAGCTGCCTATTACTATCAACCGGGGAGCATTTGAAAATTTCAAAGTCCAAGCAGCACCCCAAACCAACTAGTGGTGAAGCTTACGCAGTGGTTTTTAAGTACTCCAAGTAATATCAATGAACTGGTAAGGTGGGAACTAAGCCACCAAAGAGAGTAGAAAATGGCTCAGTGGATAAAGCTTTGGCCTGCAGACTGAAGGGTCCCAGGTTCGCTTCTAGTCAAGGACACATGCCTGGGTTGTGGGCTTGATCTCCAGTAGGGGTTGTGCAGGAGGCAACTGATCAATGATTCTCTCTCATCATTGATGTTTCTCTCTCTCTCCTCCTCTCCCTTCCTCTCTGCAATAAAAATATCCTATATAATAAAAGCATAGTATGCAAATTGTCCCCTCAACTGGGAGTTTGACAAGGGGTTGGGGCCAGCCGGGGGAAGGGAGGGAGTACCCGACGGGCAGCTGGCAGTCTCTAGGGACCTTACCAGTGCATACATTTTATATATATATGAAACCTTAATATGCAAATAGACCAAATGGCAGAACCATTGAACAACCAGTCATTGACATGCACTGACCACCCGGGGGCATGTGTGGAACATGGCGGGCATCGGCTATGATGAGATGGTGGAGCAGGTGAGTGGGGGACGCCAGACCAAGGCGGGGTGCTGATCACTGTCATCAGGGCGAGCCTCTGGTGGTTCCTGAAAATTCTTTGCTCCCGCATGCCGCGGTCCCACCTGCTCACACCTGCTGCCGGTGCTGGAGCTACTGCTCGCACCCACTGCCGGCGCGCCCGTTGCCATCAGCGGGTGCAAGCGGTGGCTGCCGGCCCCAGTAGCGCCTGAGAGCTTCTCCACCTCCCCCTGCTCCTGAGGGGCAATCGGAGCAGCAGCCACCGCTCACACCTGCTGATGGCTCCAGCCCCAATCGCTCTGCGTCAGTGGGTGCAAGTGGGGATGGCGCTGTCAGCGGAGGGAGTGGGGCTGCTGGCAGACAGGGACCAGAGGCTGCGGTGGGAGGGACTGGGTGAGGGCGCGGAGGATGGGCTGAGACCCACCCTGTGCCCACTGCAGCCTCGCGGCCACAGTTGTTTTCAAGGTGCACAAATTCATGCACTGGGCCTCAAGTATATATATAAAAAAAGAGAGAAGGAAATGGGATGAGAAATGGGTCCATATCCTCCTAGTTTGGAGCTTAAAAAGACTGAAAGTAATGTTAAGCTGACCGTGACTTCTAGACATCATCCTTGGAGAGGTTTCTGGCTATCCAGACAGCATGGAAGAAGGGAATCGGGTAGGCAGAAGAAGGAGCAATGTGTATTTTATGATTATTTATGTTTAAGTGAAATTTCTAAGTTGTGAGTTTGTAATTCAGAAAGCACCTAAATATAGATAACCAAATGGAATATAAAAAACAGAAACTATTTTATAGGTAGCAAAATAGAGTTTTAATTAGGCAAGGTTTCCTAGAGAAACAAAGCTCAGAGGTATTCTTTGGATAAATAATTTATTATATATCAGGCAAAATAACAGTGAGGGCACCAAACAATCAAAATAATTTGGAAAGAAAAAAACAAGAGCCTCAATGTCGGTTATAGAAAATGTGGATGGAATGTATGCCATCTGCCTAATAGAAAATAAAAGAAATGAGGAAAGTTAGAATTTTATCTAAAGGACTTTGAAGAGCCACTAAAAGAATAAGTGGAAATGTACATGAAAAACACTGCCATCCATATGCAGATAATTTTACTGTACAAAAAAAAAAAAAAAGTACAACAAAAAACCCCACCAAAATCTAGCCAAATGCCATCATACTGTCACCAAACAGGAGAAAACATTATAAGAGTTAAAGAAAAGGATATAATGATGTCTGTTTTCTTTATTTCTTTACTTTTTGTTAATCCTCACTTGAGGATATTTTTCCATTGACTTTTAGAGAGAGTAGAAAGGAGGAGGAGAGACAGAGAGAAACATCAATGAGAGAGAGAGAGAGAGAGAGAGAGAGAGAGAGAGAGAGATAGATCAATTGGTTGCCTCCCACATGCACCCTAATCAGGGCTAGGAATGAAGACTACAACTGAGGTATGTGCCCTTGACTGGCATAAAACCGGTGACCCTTCAGTCTGCGGGCAGACACGCTATCCACTGAGCCAAACTGTGTAGGGCTAATGATGTCAGTCTTTTTTAAAAAAATATATTTTATTGATTTTTTACAGAGAGGAAGAGAGGGAGATAGAGAGCCAGAAACATCGATGAGAGAGAAACATCGACCAGCTGCCTCCTGCATTCCCCCTACTGGGGATGTGCCTGCAACCAGGCTATATGCCCTTGACTGGAATCGAACCCGGGACCCTTCAGTCCGCAGGCCGATGCTCTACCCACTGAGCCAAACCCGTTAGGGCATGATGTCTGTTTTAAATTTAGTTTTCAGAAAGCTGCTAGAACAGAAGTCTAATCTATAATCCAGGCAATGAATCTGATTATTTCAAAAGAAGAAAACAAATCATTAATATCACAGGCTCATGATCTGGCAAAAGCCTTTAGTTCTAAATCTACATGTAAATGACAATTAGTTCTACATCAACTTTTTAGTTTCAAGAAGTACACCTCACATTTGTGCCACTTGAGAAAATGCAAGAGCTAATTATGGAGAAGTTAATAGATGGTTTGATGTTGGCAACAAAATGACATGCTACCCTCTCTCAATCCACACTGAAGCAGAGATTAAACCATATCTCCTACTCGAGGTCCTTCCATGAAGAAGCAGAATTATTCACTGTTCCTCAATCATAAAAACTATTATCTGGCTCTAATGGTTCATCTCAGTCTAGAATAATTCTCTTTATGTTCACTTAGAGAAACCCAACCATTTCTTTAAGCCCCAACTTAAGCCATATGTACTTCATAAAACCTTTCCCATTTAGGTTCATAATAACAGCCTTCTAATATAGATCACTTAAAATCAGTGCAAGATGATAGGTATAATCCACTAATAGTCTAAGATCTCTGAGCACAAAACTGTACTATAACTCACACTTCTTTCTCTCTTCCTTAGATAGACATACTAGTACATAGGTAATCACCCAACTCCCAGTCTAATGTTCTTTTTACTCTCTCTCCTAGGCATATTTTAATTGGACACATATTTTAAGAGTCCAAGGGTAGGCACATGATTTATCATTCTGCTTATACTCCACTGGCTCCCTTTCCATCTGCAGCTGCTCCAAGTCTTCTCTCCTCTCCTTAAGAGCACTGTTCTAAAAACACCCTACTTCACCACCAAAGACCTAACCTTCTTGTTCACTAATATAGAAGCCATCAAGGTGTGAATCCCTCCACCATTCCTCTCCATTCACTTAGAAATACACTGAGTGGCCAGATTATTATGATCTCTGAACGCATAATAATCTGGCTACTCAGTGCATATCCTATATAATATCCTATATAATAAAAGGCTAATATGCAAATTGTCCCCTTGACCAGGAGTTCGACCAGCAGGCAGGCAGGCCAACTGCCCATGTCCCCTCCCCCTGGCCAGGCAGGCCAGACCCCACCCATGCACGAATTCATGCACTGGGCCGCTAAATATATATACTGAGTGGCCAGATTATTATGTGTTCAGAGATCATAATAATCTGGCCACTCAGTGTATACCTGTATCTTCACATCCTAACCTCAGTTCCTTCTGTCTCATTATGTCCCTATTTTCCCCCATTCCCAAGTTAATTTCTCTACCATGTTTTTGAGCCAATCCTCTCTTATAGTTCAAGCTCTCACTCTTTGTTCCTTTCTCTTATCTTCAATCTCCCACCTCAGTAAGGCTCTTTCCCCTCAAACAAACATGCTCATTTATCCAATCATTTATGCCCAAACATTTATCAAACTTACTATATGTCAGGAAATGTTCTGTGTGCTAGGGTTACTGACAAGATTTTTGCACTCACAGAGTTACAATCCAGTGGGTGAGACTGATAATAAACAATAACTGAAAATGATGATTTATGACAGTAGATAAATGCTATGAAGAGAATAAAACAGGGTGATTTAACTGAGCTGGAGTTGGATAGAAGGGGGTGCATCTGCTTAGATTGGTTGTTTTGACAAGTCCTCACTGGAGAGGTAACATTTTAAGTGATCAGGAAGGAGCCAGCTATGTGAAGACCTAGGGGTAAAGTAATTTAAGGTATGAAAAACAAAATATTCAAAGAAGGAGGGACCACCTTGGAGTGTTTAATGAGATAAGAAGGACTTAAAAGTAAACACAGCTCTAGCCAGTTTGGCTCGGTGGATAGACCGTTGGCCAGCGGACTAAAGGGTCCCAGGGGTCCCAGGTTCTATTCCGGTCAAGAGCACATGCCCAGATTGCGGGCTCGATCCTCACTGGGGGGCGTGTAGGAGGCAGCCGATCAATGATACTCTCTCATCATTGATGTTTCTATCTCTCTCTCCCTCTTCCTTCCTCTCTGACTGAAATCAATATAAATATATTTAAAAACAAAACAAAACAAAAAACAACAACATAAATGAGCCTAGTGGGTACAAAATGAAATCTTGCCCTGACTGATGTGGCTCAGTTGGTTGGAGTGTGGTCCTGTACCTCGAAATATGGGGGGGTTCGAGTCCCAAATAAGGGCACATACCCAGGTTGTGGGTTCAATCCCTGGTTGGGGCATGTTCGGGAGGCAACCAATTGATGTTTTTCTGTACACTGATGTATTTTCTCTCTCTCACTTACTCTCTAAAATCAATAAAAAATGGTAAGCGAAATAAGCCAGTCGGAGAAATAAATATCACATGATCTCACTCATTTGTGGAATATAAGGAACAACAAAAACTGATGAACAAAAATAGAGCCAGGGGAAAAAATATATTAGAATATAGTAGAAGTAATCTTGTTATTTGCAGATTTTTAATATTTCCTCCAACTTTTGTGATATCATACTATATTAGTACAGTTTTGATAATATTATATTTAAAATTATTTTTTTCCTCAAAATATTAATGTTTATGGCATGTAATATTATATTTAAATCGTTTTTCTGGAATAATTGGTGTTTATTGCATGTAACATTATTATATTTAAGATAGTTTTTCTTGAAATATTAAAAAATAAAATAAAAAACCCCTAGGCCCTGAGGGGTAAAAAAATAAAAAATAAAATCAATAAAAAATCATATCCCTAGGTGAGGATTAAAATCTATCTATCTATCTATCTATCTATCTATCTATCTATCTGAGTGGTCGGGCAGGCACCAGATCATAAAGGCCATGGGAAGAAGTTGAAATTTATTCCATATACAACAGAAAGCCACTGGAGGATCTTAATTAAGCAGGGCATGGCATAATCTGGTCACTTTCAAACCTCAAATAGACAACAATACTACTGTCTTTAGGTCAACATATTCCGTTTACACAAGTTCAAAATTACTGCAAGATACTCTAACCTTTACTTAAAAAGTGAAGAAAATTTTAATAGAAGAAAGTGCCTTAATATCTTTATTTAACGCTGTATTTTATACATATATGTATATACATACATATATATATATATATTGGCTTTAAATGAAAGTTAAACCTAGAGGATAGAGAATGAATAGTGTGATTAACAAACTTACATAAAGCACACTTATCTACTGATTTGATTTACTGAGACAATGCAAAAATCACAATCAAGATTTTATTTTTACCTTTGCCCAGATTCTGAACTTCTAATCCAAATACCCAAACTCACCTCGACAAGCTTCTTCAAAATCTTGAGTTATGTCCACCCAGTTTGCACTGCTTTTTTCCATCTTTTCTGGTAGACTGAGCTCCCATCCTGAATCGTCGTCTTCCGCGGACGCTTTCATAACCATTATGCCTGCGAAATTAACACTGGTGTCAAAGAGAGGATGGAGGTAGCTTTCAGGGCCGGCCTATCTGCAAGCCACGTGTGGGTAAGGACGGGATGAAAAATCTTACCGAAGTGTTTAAGCCCAGCTCTTCTGAGTTTGAGGCTGGTATTGGAAAAACATGTCTTCATACAATTAAGTCTCACCGTAATGACCACTTCTGCGGCTCATTTCCTTAGCCCACCACCTACCAGAGCCCATAAAGAGTTTGCCTTCTCACTCTTTCAGGAGAAAAAAAAAAATCACACCTCAAGCCAGCACTGGCCCAAGCAGAACAAACTCCAGAGCTTCCATCATTCAACTCAGGCCGCAACTGACCCAGGCATTCTTCAGGGTCCCCTCTCCCAACTATTCCCGCCAGGGTGATCGCCCACCTGCCGGGAGACGACGGGCCGCCTCTCCCCAGCCGGCAGGACCCCGGCACAGCCCCGCCGAGAGGCGCAGCGCGCGGGAGCGCCCTGTGGGGCCCCCCCCCCCACACCCCCCGCCAGGCCCAGAGCTGGGGTGCACCTGAGGCGGGGACGCGCACCCCCACCCCACCCGGGTCAGCACGCCCCGGCCCCACAGGGCGCAAAAGCAAGGACAGGGCTATGGTCGCGCGGAATGCGGGCACACCTCGCACCGGGTCTTCGCCCTGGGAACACACCCGTCAAGGCCGGGCCTCGGCGGGCAAGCGGGTATCCGGGAACCCCAGCTCCTACCTGAGGCGCGGCGGTAGGGCCGGGGCCGCAGGGTGACCTGGCGTCCCCAGGATCTGCCACAAGAGCGGGGTCTGAGCGCTCAGACACGGGAGACAGGGAGTCTCAATGGCTCCGCACGGGAGGTCCCTACCTACCACTCCAGTGGCTACCGCGCCGCCACGCACCGAGCAGACCGAGGAAATAACGACGCCTCCCCTGCCGCCGCCGCCGCCACCGCCCCCTCCCCTCCACTCCGCTCGCCTAGCTGCGTGCGCGCATGCGTACGCCCGGAGCGCGCGACCCCGCCCCCCTCCCTCCCTCCCCGGGACTTCGCGCTCCCGGGCCACACCCCTTCCCTCGCCTCTGCCACCGTCAGGCCTACCGCTGCCGTCTTTTCTTCTCGCGTAAATATGGCCAATCGCGAGACCGGAAAACACCTTCCTTCACCAGCGACGGCCCCGTCCCTTGGCAGTGGGCGGGTCCCGGTAGGGGGCGGGGCCTGGGGCACAGCCCGCCCCGCCTCGCGCGGCTCCCTGGGAAATTCTTAGAAAGGTGACGTGAAGGCTCCGGGAAATCGTGGAGGAGTCAGGAGACCCTATGAGTTGCGGTCTGGAATGAAGAGTCGGCTCCTGGAGTTCTACCGAGCTAGGGCTGCCCAACGCCAGGTTTATGTTTTCTGAAGAGCGCCTGCGGGTTTCTTGAGAAAAAAAAATAGAAACAAAACATCTGCAGGGTCAAGCCAGCCATTTTTTTTTCTCGAACTCATACAAGAAATTTAATAAAAGAATCAGTTTTAAAGTGGGGTTACGTGAATAGCCCGGTATGGGTAAGGAACGCATCTTTACCACGACATACCCATTAAACTTTAAAAGAAGATACCAAATGTGAATTAACTGGGACATGGAGCAGCTGGACCTTTCTTGTTGCTGATGGGAATGCAAAATGGTTACAACTACTTTGGTAAAGATGTGCCTCTCTCACACTGATGTTTCTCTCCCCCTCCCTTCCACTCTCTCTAAAAATCAATGGGAAAAATATCCGCCCATGAGGATTAACAAAAAATAAAATAAAAATGTGAGGGGTTACCTATTTGTGTATTTTTAATCTTTATGTTAAATGTTATTGGTTAATAATCAAATAGGATCCCGAAGTACTAAGATTTCATGATGATGTACTAAAGTATAAATCTATTTTCTTTATTTCCATCCTTTTTTCCTGGCCATTAAGTGGACCCTTTAAATGTAAAAATACCTATCGTTCAGTTCTCGGGAATTTCCTTAAATTGTATTTTATTGTATCCTCCTCCTTTTCCTTTGTCATCAATTTCTAAAAATATTACTATTCAGATGGCAGATGTCTTGAATTGGTCCCTAATTTAAAAAATATTTTCTGTATTTTAAAAAGATTAATTTTTAAAATTAAAAGTTGTTTTTGCTTTAGCTGGGGAAGTTTTTAGCTTTATCTCCTAAACTTTTTATCAAGTTTTCATTTTTGCTATCACATTTTTTAATTTCCAAGAGGTCTTTTTTTGTTCTATGTATGTTCCTCACCATAATAAAATATTGTATATTTTCCACATGTGCGTTATCTCCTCATATCTCTGATAACATTAATGATATTTTTCTTTTTCCCCTACAGACTTTATTTCCGCTAATTTTTTTTCCTTCTAATTATTTCAGTCTCTGTCTTTTATGTTAGAGACTTCTTCAGCCTGGGGATTCTTGGCTAGAAGTTCATACAGAAGCCTGGGGTTTCAAAGAGTAGATCTAAGGCTCTGTGTTACTAGTAGGGACTTGTCAAATGTTGCCTTCACTATTAGGAGACTTAGTGGGACCATTCAGGCGTGAATCTCACATAATTAAGTTTGGGTCTTATTTCTTGGACTGGGAAAGTGCTTCTGATCTAGAGCCTTCATGTACGGCTGTGAAAGCTGGGCACTCACAGCTTCATCGGTGTCATTCACGTACACTGTGTGTATGCAAGGCTCCCCCAGAGCTGTGCAATTTAGCAACTGTGCTCTAAAAATCTGCTGGCTAGACAGCCATTTGGAGTGGAGGAAGAAGGATGGGGGGTGGAACAGGGAGAATTGCACATTCATTATAACAGTTTCATTTAATCTCCCTTTTTCTTAAGGTACTCCACTCTCTCATCGGTTCTAGTATCCCTTCCCACCTCACTGTAGCCCCTCCTTGCCAGACATTCTCTCCTTTACTCTTTCCAGTCCTCTACAGGGATTGGAGAAAGGCAGTTACAGCTAAGGAATTGGGGAGATGTCAAGTGCTGCTGCTTCTTAAACACACTCCCTTGTTTTAGATCTCCCTTGACAAGTCCCTACTAGTAACATAGAGTCTGTCATCTACTCACAGAGCCTTGGATCTACTCACTAACCTCCACCTCTGGAGACATTTGGTTCCACCAGTTCCTGGGTTTCTGGGTGTTTCTGTAGTACAAAAATGGGTGGCTTTTTGGCTTTTCCCCACAACTGGCCTTTGACCTAACTTTCTTGGATTTGCCAAGTCAGTGTCCCCATACATCTGCTTCATATCTTCCAAGATATTGTTTGTTTTTACTTCCTCCATTCCTTTTGTCATTTTGTGTGCCTTTTCACTTTCATTTTGTGGATGTTATAATACCTTTGTTCACTCCTCCATATATATTTTTTAAAATATATTTTTATTGATTTTTAGAGAGGAAGGAAGAGGGAGACAGAGATAGAAACATCAATGATGAGAGAGAATCATTGATTGGCTGCCTCCTGCACACTCCCCACTGGGGATCAAGCCCACAGCCAGGGCATGTGCCCTTGACTGGAATCGAACCCGGGACTCTTCAGTCCGCAGGCCGACGCTCCACCCATTGAACCAAACCAGCTAGGGCTCACTCCATATTTAACAAAAAATCTAGCAAAGGCAGCATGAGCAAGTCTCCTGAATATGCTACTTCCCAGTGTCCTCATTCATAAAACAATGACTTCACATAACTTACAGGGTTATGAGAATCAGAGAGTTTGGTGAATTGTAAAATTACATAACATAGTTCTTTTTATCAACTTCTGGATGTCTTGGTTGTTCAGTAGCACTTGAATACACTGTCTAGAAGACTATTTATCCAGCACTGAAAGCGAAATCCAGTACTTCATTTTTGTCCCACTCAGATTCGTGGCTTGCTTATCCCATTTTATAAAGCATCTTTGAGGAAAAGGATCTTCATTTTATATTCCCATCTCTTCAAAAATCCATTTCAGTTACTTGAACTTATAAAACTATAAAGGCACTTATGCTTCGGCTTCTGTACAAGTACTCAGTGTAGATGGAAAAAATCATTTCAGTTGCCTATAAAGCAGCCTTTTAGGTGTTTGAAGATTTATATTAAATCTCTGTGATTGTCAGCCCTGAGGTAAAATGTAAAACTACTAGCATTCTAAACTAAATCAAACCAAAATTATAGATTTCTCTTTTTATCCTTTAGACATGATTTTTTACAGAAGCTATAAATGATCATGTTTATCTTTTATTTTAAAAAAATGAAATGCTATTTAACTGGCACAGTCCCTAAACATCTAAAGTCCTTGGAGAACTCTGTCAAGATTAAAAAAGAAAACTTTGGACAACTCAAGCAAATGTAGAAAATCACGAAAAGAATGTTGTTATTTATAGAATGGCATATTTCCATTATTCGGTGCCAATTATTCTTAAAATATGCTTAAGTACAAACAAAACAAAATGAGATTTATGTTCATTGGTAATATTAAAAAGTTAAGACTAAGAATATGGTTCGTTCAAAGCTGGAATGCAGTAGCTAAAAAGAATCTGAAATGGAACCTATGCTAGCAATTTTTCTTACAAAATAATTACTAAAATAATTTGAAACTAATCTAGATAAAATACACCGGCAAGTGTGCAGGGGGAGAAAACACCATGTGTTACAGCCTATGATTAGTAACGTTTCCAGTTCTGCTCTAGCTTTTTTCTCCTTAGGACATTCGAGAACTAGGATTGCTGCAGATATACCAATGTATGAAATTTAGAGTTAACTTTATAATACAATGTCAGTATATGAGTGTTGGAATATTTGCAGTTATACTAAAGAATTTAAAGAAGTATCACAACTTCTAGGTTCTACAAGAATCTAAGCTATGAGACATCCTTCTACACACACAAATCACAATGAAGCAGACAACTGAAAAGATGTCTGCCATGTATTTGCAGCACTAGTCTTCTTTCATTATTGATCACCCTTTCTGGAAATTAGACCAGGAAAGATATGAAGTGCAAAAATATAGACTTTTTTTGTATAGAACTTGCATTTCTACACATCCTTTTGTGTTTGGTTAAAAGCAGACTGCATTCATGCTGTGAAATCTTTCTCTACAAAATAGACCCCTAAAAACTGTATTATTTCTTGAATTTTCACATGCTGTTGGTCTCTCTTTACTCCATTGGAGAAAACTATAAAGAAGAAAAATTACCTCTTTCATTGTCAAGCCCATCACTGCATTCTAAACCCTACTTATTTTTCAGCTCTGAAACTTTTTAATTCATTACTTATATAACTCAACAAATATTTTTAAGTGCCTTAAAAAAAAACAACGGATTCTTCTATGCAGTGACAATATCTTAATATACAACACAAACAATCCTGCTCTCACCAAAATTAATATTTAAGGAGACAAGTTATTCTTGTGTTTTTTTAATAAAAATAAATATAAGCAAATTGGAGGTAATTCAGAAGAAAGAAAAGCAGAAAAAAGTAATTCTGCCCAAATATAATTATTGTTAGCATTTTGGTCTCTTTGCTTCCAATTATTTTTTGCCTCTGCTAGAATTTTTTGTTGTTGTTTTTCTTTATGGGTGTGTGTGTGTGTGTTTGGGGGGTACTATTTAACATATCAGATCCTACATTTCCCACTTATATACATGTGCTCATGTAACTGCATAATCTTCATGACCATCATTTTGATAGTTTATAATACTAAAATATTCACTGTTTCATGACATTGGTATTTGGGTAATATCCAAAACTCAAGTTTATATATCCCATACTTAGGAATAACTAGTCTCTACTGGGGTTTGTAAGAAATTCTCCTTATACCCCCAAATCCTCTTCTAATTTCAGGCTTGTTGACCAGAGGTCACTGAGTCTACAATTGATTTACACAGAAAAGAGATATGTGTTTATGCTACCACCGAGTGCTATTACACACTTTTCCATAGAAATAACATGATGAATGAAGCCTCAATTCCCAGGCAAGTCCTGATCATGAAGGGCTTTTTTGGCCTACGATGAACTTAGTATTAAGCTTTATTACATTAAGCTTCATTGGCTTTGGATCCCAGATTTGTTAACTGAACCATTGTTATCATGTTGGCAGTAGGTGAAAATATGTTCAGCATTACAAGTAACTGTCATACAAATACATTTTTGGAATATGACTTATTTATAAAGTGTTGACTGTTATATCAATGCTATCTTTCCTTGATAAAGGGAACAATTGTTAATGGATAGAATCAGTTATGTTTACCCTTTATTTTATTCAGATACAAGGAAGCTGTGTTGATTTTACTTGAGAAACAAAATCTTTGGCTTTAGTGATATTATTTTAAATATTTCAGATAATAGAACCTGGAATTTAGGGCTCAAGTCCAATATACTATATATATGTGCAGAGAACAACCTAGGTTTCTGAGGGTAAACCAAAATAAAGATGTGGCCCTCAATTAGCTCCTGATTTCTAGGGAGGTGATTATTTGTTAACAACTAGCTACAACATGAGCTGGGATGAAGTAAGGTACTACAATGGAGGTAGAAGCTTTGAAGAAAATAAAAATACAATACAAAGAATGGAAGACAAAATTTGTATTTCATATGTCAGGATTTGTATATAGAATGTATAAAGAACTATTACAACTCAAAAATAAAAGGACAACCCAATTTAAAAACTGGAAAAATATCTAAACACACGGTTCTCCAAAATAAGATACACAAATGGCCAACAAGCACATGAAAAGATACTCAACATCATTAGCCATCAGAAAAATGCAAATCAAAACCACAATGCGATACCACTTCATACCAATAAAAGAGGCTGATAATAACAAGTGTTGGCAAGGATGTCAAGAAATCAGAACCCTTATACATTGCTGATGTGAATGTGAAACAGTCTAGCAGCTCCTTAAAAGGCTAAAGATAAAGTGATCATATGACTCAGATATTCCACTCCTAGGTATAAACCTAAAAGAAATAAAAACATATGTTTACACAAAAACATGCACATGAATGTTCATAGCACCATTATTTATAATAGCCAAAAAGTGGAAACAACCCAAAAGTTCATCAACTGATGAATGAATAAATAAAATGTGGTATATAGCCATACCACGGAAGATTAATCAGTAATAAAAATAAATAAATGGGGAGAGATTAACTGGGGAATTTATATGTATAAATGCATAGCCATGGACACAGATAAGAGTCTGGCGAAGGCCTGGGAGGGGCGGGTGTGAGGTGGAGGGGATCAATGCGGGGGGAAACATAAAGGAGACATCTGTAATACTATCAACAATAAAGATAAATATTTAAAAAAAGAAACGAAGTACTGATATATGCTATAACATGGATGTACCTTGAAAAGTTTAGGCTGAGATCCAAGATGGCAGTGGAATAGGTGGAAGTTACACTAACTTCCTCCCAGGATCAAACTGGAATTACAACTAAAATATAGGACAATCAGCCTGAATAACCAATTGAAAACTAGCTGAACAGAAGTCTATTTTATTTTTTCAGAGTTAATACCTTTATTAGAAAAAGTTTAATAGTAAAACTTTTCAATGACAGAGACAATCAAACATAGAAACAGACTCATAGAGACAGAATGGACTTAACAGCTGTCAGAGGGGGTTGGGGAATGGGTGAAATAGGTGAAGGGATTAAGCAAAAAGAAAACAACCACCACTCATAGACACAGACAACAGTATGGTGATTACCAGAAGGAAAGGGTCGAAGGATGAGAGCAGGTAGAAGAGGGTAAAGGGGGAATAAAGGATGATGGAAGGACACTTGACTTAGGGTGGTGAACACACTATACTGTATACAGACATGCATTATAAATTTGTACACTTAAAACCTATATAATTTCATTAACCAATGTAGCCCCAATAAGTTCAATAAAAAAATTAAAAAACAGCAAACATTAGGCTAAGTGAAATAAGCCAGTCACAAAAGACAACATATTATATGATTCAGTGTAGATGAACTGTCCAGAAAAGGCATTAGGCTAAGTGAAATAAGCCAGTCACAAAAGACAACATATTATATGATTCAGTGTAGATGAACTGTCTAGAAAAGGCAGATCTCTAAAGACAGAAAGTAGATTAGTAGTTGCATAGGACTAGGGGAGATAAAGGACTGGGGTAGGGGTGATTGCTAAGGGGTACAAGGTTTCTTTTTTGAGTTAATGGAAATGTTTTAAAAATGATTGTGGTGATGGTGATGGTTGCTCTGAATACACTAAAATGCCATTGTGTATTTAAATTGTACACTTTAAATGAGTTAATTGTATTATCTCCAAGTTATCTCTATAAAGCTGTTGTGTTTTTTTTTTTTTTAAAAAAAAGCATTTGGGATAGTTGGAGTGGGATTGGAGAGTGACTGCAAATAGTCATGAGGGATGTCTCTGGGATGGTGCAAATGTTCTAAAATGGGATTATGGTGCTGGTTTCATAACTCTAAGTTTACTAAAAATAATTGAAATGTACCCCCTTAAAATGAGTGAAAATTTTGGTATATAAATTATACACTAATATAACATTTTAAAAAAGTATAGTCTCAGAGGGCTTGGAATTTCAGCTCAGAGAGGCAAGAAATATTCTTGGTCAGACTCAAATTCCTGCAACAGTCACGCCCCCTGACGCAGAAGTCACACTCCCTGAATGCTCCCTGTGAGGTGCATTATTTTGTGGCCAGCCTGGGACCGCTGGAGAAATTTGTGGTCACCCACAAGGCCCAGAGGCTTTGCTGCAGGCAATAATATTTTACAAATTCCAGTTAGCTAGGCATATGCCCATTTTCAACTGGTTAGGTAGCAAAGACTTGTGAAGCTGAGCATTTCTTTATAGCCCTAGGTCAACCTCTAGAGCACAGAACTAACTCTATGTATATTGGGTTTCCCGGCAGAGCATAATTATCCACGGTGTCTTCTTACACTGGAGATGTTCTTAGGACAGTAGTTATGTAAGGTCACTGGATTGGTTCCTGGCGGGTGAAATGGCCCAATAACCCCCATAGAATTCCACAGGTCAAATAAATTGAGGGCAGTGTTCATCTAAACAGCTCCAGAAATCAGAGTTCATAGTTGTTGACAATCAGAGAGAAAGCAGAGAAGTAAAGTTGTACCTAGTCACTGCCTCTGCTCCCTCTCCATTTCTCCCCATGCAGGCAAGAACATATCCGTATGGCTAGCCACCAATGCAGGAAGAACTATACCATAAACGCGAGATAGGCATGGAGGACCTTGGAGTGGTGGGAGGTCTTCATCTAATTACCTGGTTTCTCTGTCAGTCAGGCACACCGGATTCTTATATGGTAAAAGCAAGTATCTAGTTTCTGGTCAAATTTGCAACACTGATCACTATAGCTTAGCTATCCACTGTGGTATTCATGACTATATCCAGAAGGGTCCCACCAAACCTTCCAAGTAGCACCTATAAGCAATGCTGTATATACCAGCCTTGGTCTTAGGCTAAGAACTATCATCCACTGGGAAGTAAACTAATGTGGTCCACCACCTGCTACTTCATCTAAGATTGGCACTATAGTTGGCAATAGAAAACAAAAAAACATTGATGGAAAAATTAACTTGAAGGGTTACATTCTAGGACAGCCCATTAGATTATCAATCTATAGGGGCTGAAGCTCTCAGGCTGGGCTAAAGGCAAGTCCTTAAGGCAATAGATTCTCCAGAGGAAAATAAGGGAAATATAAGTCTGGGGTTCCAAGAGTAAGCGGTAGAGATTGTAGTCATTAAGACTACATGAAACTGGGCTTTAGTTCCTGCTCTGCCATTTACTACCTAACTATTTAAGTCATAAAGCTACTTTTCCTGGCTAAACTTCAAGTTCATCATCTGTAACACCCATCTGTCTTTTAGGTTTTTAGGTTTGATATGAAATGAGGTCATTTTTTTCTATACTTCTGAAGCCACAGGAATATGTGAGATACTCTCCACCATTCCCAGGAAAGGCTACAGAATAAGAGGGGAAAAGACAGAAAGATCTAATGATACAAAAGATGGCAAACACTTATGTGAAGATGAATGTTGTATTTGCTGATAATCAGGAACCAAGCACATTGAGAATATAGGTTAGCAAGATAGGGAAGGCAATTTCTGTTTAAATAAGATGTGACATCTCCATGACAAATTCTCAAGAAAGAAAAAGTCTGGGGGGAAAAACCCTCAGCAGCAATTGAATAATTGTTTAATGAATGGAATATTTCAATGAGTATTTTGAACATGTCTATTTTCATTAAGAAAATTTACTTAAGTTACTTTAAATTGAGATTTAGGTTACTAACTTGCCAATAACCCATTAGTTCTGAGAATTGTCATATTTTACATTATCTATTACATGCCTCCCAGTAGTTATCCAGAGTTTAGTGCAAAGTAAAAAAGAGTGATTTCTCAGGTCACAGAGAACATACTACTTTACTGTATTAATAGGTAGAGTAGAGAGGATGAATTTGGATCCACTAACCTGAGATTTAATTCTGGCTTTACTATTTACTAGCTATATGAACTTTGCAAGTCACAACATCCTTAAGATTCAGTTTTACTTGTCTTAGAAGTAGTCATAACACCACCCATATTTTAGGTTTGGATTAAGATTTAAATGAGGTATCATCAAGATGTTTACAAACAAATCTACAAAATGACATAGCTTTGAGTCATGAAGAAGGATCAGTTATTAAATATTTACTGTTCTTCTGAACCCAGTTTGTCAAGAAGTTTTTCACTGTAACCAGAGGAATATGGGGACTCAGAACCATAATTTAGATAATATTTAGTTCTTAGCAAACTTGGGGTGTTCTGGACTCAGAGATTCAACCTTGGCTGCACACTAGAATCACCCAGAGGGTTTTAAATACTAATGGCCAAACCTCCTGTCCAGAGATTCTGTTTTACATGGTCTTCAGAATGGTGAGGGCAATAGAAATTTTCTAGAAATACTACAAGTGATTCTAATGTGTAGCCAAGCTTGAGAACCACTGCTCTAGAAAAAATAACAAAAAATATACATTGGAGAGACCAAACCATTGATCCCTACTGTGGGTTTAGCTGATCTAGGCTAGGTTTAGCCTACAGTGAGGATTATGCTGAAGAAGCATTAATATAATAAAGACAAAGGTCAGGTTTTGTTCCAAGCCTGGTCCATCCTGAGGAATCACTGGGCTCAAAGCACTTTCCTCTTGCTGGTCTCCTCATCAGGTGCCTTCTGAGAAGACTTCATTGGCTAAGATGTGCTGTGGCTGGGATCATCTCTGGTTTTATTAATCAGGATTCTCCAGAGAAACAGAAGCAATAGGATAGTGTGTGTGTGTGTGTGTGTGTGTGTGTGTGTGTGTGTGTATGTGTGTGTGTGTGTGTGTGTATGTGTGTGTGTGTGCCCGTGCGCGTGTGTTCACGTTAAATAATTTGTAGCCCATGTGATTATGAGAGCTAAGTCCCAAAATCTGCAGTTGGCAAGGTGGGAAACCAGGAGAGGTAATGCTGAGACCAGCAGGCTGAGACTCAGGAAGAGCCAATATTTGAGTTAGAGTCTGAAGGCTGAAAAACACTGACGTTCCACATTTGAAAGCAGCCAGGCAGGAGGAGTTTCCCCTTATCCATGGCAGGTGGAAATGGGGATAAGCCTTTTCATTCTATTCAGGCCTTCAACTGATTGGATGGGCCTCCCATTCAGGAGGGCAATCTGCTTTATTGAACCTACCAATTGTTTCTTAAAGTCTTGTACTAGTTTTCCCCTCTCTATACAATCCACTTCTTTTATACTAGAGGCCCAATCCACGAAATTCATGCAAGAGTAGGCCTTCCTTCCCTCAGCTGCCAGCACCAGCTTCTCTCTGGCACCCGGGACCCAGGCATCCCTCGTAGTCCTGGCTTTGTCTTGAAGGTAGTCCGGAAGGACGTCTGGTCTAATTAGCATATTACGCTTTTATTATTATAGGTTGGAATTTACTTTTCTGACCCTAATTGCTAAAAATCTAATTTTTAAATAGAAGCCTCTCTCTGAACTCTTGCTTTTCTCAAACTCCTACTGTGTGGAAATGAAGCCCACCCTTTTATTTTTATTTTATTTTTTACTATTAATTCTTTTATTTAATGATCATTATTATTATTCTGGCTTTTAAAATGGTCCTCAGAAGGCCCACCCTTTTAGCAACTCAGTTTTTTTTAGAGTAAGGCAAAGTCAGCCGGAGTCTGATAACCTTCTGAAGTAGGAACCAGAAATCGGTTTATTGGGCTGGGGGAGAGCTGTCAGGAGAAAAGGGCAAAACTTATTTTGCACAATCTCAAAAGAAAAGCAATTGCTCTGAATATCAGTAAGTTCCTTCCAGCTCCCCAACCCAAGACTCCATTATCTATTACTTCATGTAGACAGTGTTCTCAAAAGCACGCTCGCTATACCACCAGCTTCAGTCTCACCTGGGAACTTGTTAGAAACGTGTTCTCAAGCCCCACCTCAGACCTACTCAATTAAAAGCTCTGGGGTGTAGCTTGGAAATCTGTGGTTTCACAAGCCCTCCAGGTGAGGCTGATGCCTATCTTTGTGAAGCATTATGCTGATCAAGAAATTTAGCTTCCTGGGAGCCTTGCTGACTCACATCCTCACAAACTCATCTCCCCTCTCTTCCAGCTCATTCGGTGGAACAAACAGTTTCTTTCTCTTTTTAAAAAAATATATTTTATTGATTTTTTACAGAGAGGAAGGGAGAGGAAGAGGGATAGTTAGAAACATTGATGAGAGAGAAACACTGATTCAGCCGCCTCCTGCACACTCCCCCACTGGGGATGTGCCCACAACCAAGGTACATGCCCTTGATCGGAATCGAACCCGGGACCCCTCAGTCCACAGGCCGACGCTCTATCCACTGAGCCAAACCGATTTCGGTGGAACAAACAGTTTCATATCCCCATCTGTGGGCTCTCTCAGTGTCTCACGCAAATGACCAAAACATCAGTTGACTCCCTAGCTGGATTTCTGCACACACAAGTGGGAAGAATGAAGGCATAAAGAAGCACAGGGCAGGAGAAAGATCATCAGATCAGAAGCACATACATGTGGTCCCGATGGAGGAACTAGATAAGGGGAGGAAGTAACTAGATCATGGCCAAGAATGTTTCAAAACTGCTAAAAGACACAAAGGAAAAATAGGAGGCAGTGAGTAGAGAGAGTCCCTAGAGGAATTTTGCTAGAAAGTGAGGAAAGAAATCGCGTGGTTGATTGAGGGGCATGTGGCGTCAATATGAAGGTTGTGAATGGCCCAGCCAGGTGATTTCTTCGTTGATTCATCTATTTTTCACCTAAATATGATTCCTGTGAAAATAGTTCTCACACTTTGGAATATTTGTGTGTGTAGTTTTGGCAATAACTTAGTCAAAGCAAGTATACATTTGAGTTTGGGAGTGGAAAAGTTTCAATAAGCTAAAGTTTGTTGAAGGCCAGACACTTTACATACATTTATTTAAGGTTTACAGGTTTATAAATTAGGTGTTACTATCTCAATTTGATAGAGATTAAGTAACAGGCCCTAAAGTGAGAGTTGGAATTTTAAATTAGGCATTCTGACTTCTCATGCAGTTATTTCTACACATACCAGGCTTCCTCCTATAAAATATACAGAGTTTAGAAGACTCAAATCAAGATCTGATGTTTAAAGGATTCATCATACCAGGGAGATGAATGAAGGTCAGAAGAAACATGTTATGATTACATAATCACAAAAGCTCAGATATCAAATGTCATGTTAAGTGACAGTAGCATGGCTGGCTAAGCCTTATCTCTGCCACTTTTTTTCCTTCAGTAAATGCAGAAGGACTCAAAGGATTTATGGGGTTGGATAATGGGTATTTTTTTTAATCCATGGAGAGAGGGATTCCTAATGGATTTTGAGGTACCAGACAGATCCTGTTTGGTTAATGAGTGACTTGTATATTATTTGCACAGGAAATCTACTAAAGCAGCTACCTGCATGATTAGCAAAAAGAACTGGTAACAGATATCAGAATCATGAAAAACAAAGTAAGACTGAGGAATTGTTCCAGATTAAAGAAGACATAAGCAACTAAGTGTTATCTTAGACTGAATCTTGGGGAAGAGGGGGGTAGGGTGGGGAAGGGAGTACGGTTGCTACAAAGGATATAATTAGGACAATTGTCAAAAGTTTAATATGGACTTGGATTAAATAATATTATTGCATCAATGATAATTTTGCTGATTTTGATTACTTTCATATAATTATTTAAGGGTTATCCTTGTTCATAAGAAATAAACACTGAACTACTTAGGAATAAAGAAGCATGCTGTCTGCAATTCATTCTCAAATGATTCAGAGAAAAAATGTGTGTGTGTGTGTGTGTGTGTGTGTGTGTGTAATATACAGAGAAAATTATAAGGCAAACAGGTCAAAATGTAAGCAATTGTGAATCTGGTTAAAAGATTACTAGTAAAACTGGAAATTGAAATTAGCAATTTCTACTTCCTTTAGTCCTCAGGGACATCTGCTACAGACATCAGAGTATAGCATCTTGAAGCAAAAGCTAAACATGTCCATACTTTGTATGACAAAATAACACCTAGAATTATAAGTATTTTGTTGTAAATGTGACCATTTTTCAGAAAAACATGTTTTTGAGCACCAACCAACTGTAAGGAATAAGGCATTATGTTAGTGCTGCAGTATTCCTTTATTTATATTATTCATATTGGAGTGAGTGAAGATTGTTATGCACAGGGCTGCCTTCCTTGCATCATTTCTGTCTCAGATCAAATACTTCTCTGATCAGTTCATATTGCACTTGTACATTACTCTCTGTTATATCATCTTGTCCCATTGCCTTGTCACTATTTGAAATTACCTTGTTCATTCATTTGCTTAGTTATTTCTTGCCTTCTCCCAAGAATGATATCTCCCCAAAGAGAAGAACTGTACCCATATTGTTCACTGCTATATCCCCAGTGCCTAAAGCAGTGCTTGCCTGACACATATCAAATCTGTTGAACAAATTAATTAATTATGAAGTATCAAAGGGATAGTCAACTAAATTAATATATAAGAAGCCAAGTAAGTCTCAATGTTTCATTGAAATATTTGTATTAAATTATTAATTTTTTAAAAGTCAACTTGCAATTATTTATAGATTGCAATGTAAGCATCAGATAGATATATGATCTTTTATAACCCAAATTTCCATTATTCAAATATGTTTTGTCAGCTCCTGTGATAGCTTTCTTGCATTGGATAGCTAAATTTGGAAAAAATACCAGTATTTGTATGCAAATACAGCATTCTTCCTGTCTATTTCTTAGAAATTTATATGCCATCCAAAGATAGTCAGACTAGACAGAAAATATGTGACTTGAATGAGAGTTGCTTCAGTTCAAGACAATTTATATTCATAGTCAACAGAAGTTATACACTCACCTTACTCTATAAATGAAACTCTCCTCTCTTCAATCCTTTTATCTCGAAAGAGCAATACACAAGACTGAGACAAATGTACATGTCTAAGAACATTGAAACCATTCCATGGTAAAATCAATATTTTATTTTCAGTAATTCATCTAACAGTTTCTCTTTTTAGCATGCATGGTAAATTTTAGTATATGTGATAAATTAGGTGCTCAAAAATAATTCTCTGTTTTCGAAACAGCTCAATAACTAAGAAACAAACAAAGGAAAAATTATTGTCCATATTATATAATTAGCTCTTATATAATGATCAAAGATAAGGATAGCACACAACAATGAAATCAATACACCATTCCTCAGCTTATTCATTAGTTTTAGCTTCTCTTCACGAAATCCATATTTAATGGCCAATGAAATATACTAGTAAAGTCACTGGCTTATGTTTTACCATTTGTTAAAATAGGCTAGATTGATTCCCACTTAGAAAGGTACCTGGGTAACCTTCCCTTTTGGTAGTCTTTCTGCCACAAGCTTCCCAAAGAAAAGACAATCTTTTTCTCAAGCATCATATTTGTGGAACTAGTGGTATTCCAGTCACCTTGGGCCTCTATTTAGAATTCAAGAACTACTAGTGTATTACCACTCTGTTGTGTTGGTCAGGGACTTGTGAGACTATAAATAAAAATCTAACTTTTGTGCCATTGGAGTCTTGGAAGGAGAGAAAGGGTGGGCTTGAAAAAGTATTCAAAGGAATAATGGCTGGAAACTCCCCGAATTTGATAAGGCACATAAATCTACAGATTCAAGAATCTGAGTGAATTTCAAACAGGATACACCTAAAGAAATCGATGCCAACACATCAGGATCTAAATATATTTATAGAATACTCATCAGGATCTAAAGACATTTATAGAATACTCCACCAAACAGAATATATATTATCTTCAATTATTCATAGAACATATATCAAGATAGACTATATCCTGGGCCATAAACTAACATAAACAATTTTAAAATATTTGGAATCATACAGAGTGTATTCCTTGACCAGAATGGAATCAAACTAGAAATGAATAGCAGAAAGATAACAGAAAAAAATCTCCAAACACTTAGAAACTAAATAACACATTTCTAAATAATCCATGGATCAAAGATTAAGTTTCAAAAGAAATTTGAAAATGCTGTGAACTGAGTGAATATGTTAATATCTAAATTTGTGGACATAGCTAAAACAGTGCTAAGAGTGAAATATATAGCAAATGCATACATTAAGACAGTAGTCTCAAATCAATCATGTAAGCTCCCAAGAATATAGAAGTAGAGCAAAAGAAATCAAAGAAAGCATAAAAAATAAAGATAACCAGAAATCAATGAAATTAAAAAACAGAAAAGCAAGCAAGAAAATAAAGGAAATAAAGAGCTGGTACTTTGAAAAGATCAATAACATTTATAAATTTCCAATATTAGAAATGAAGCAGAGGATATCACTACAGACCCTGCAGACATCAAAAAGAACACTCCCTCCCTCCCCAGACTGGAAACAGGAAAAGCATGTTTGTTCTCATTATTCTTATTCAACATAGTGCTGGAATTTTGAGCCAGTGCAATAAGACAAAAAAAAAAAAAAAAAAAAGGCGGGGCTGAGGGTGGGAGGGAGACATAAAAGGCATACAGTTTGCAAAAAATAAAACCATCTTTATTTGCAGATGAGATGTTTGTTTATATAGAAAATTCTAAAAGATATACAAAAATGCTCCTAGAATTAATAATTGTGTTCAGCAAGGTCATAGGATACAAGAATACAAGACAAACATACAAAAGTCAATTGTATTTCTATATGCTAGCAGTAAACATAGACACCAAAATTTAAAACGCAGTGCTATTTAAAATTCCTCAAAAAAAAAAAGAGAGAAATGCTTAGGTGTAAATAGACTGAAAACTACACAATGCAAAGATCTGAACAAATTGAGAGACATACTTCATGCACTGGAAGAGTCAACATAGTAAATGGGCTAATTCTTCCCAATTACATTGTGGAGAGACAGATCTTAGCGCAAAGACTTCAAAGGCCCTCAGCAAAACCTTGTTACTAGCATTCAAAGCTTTTCCCCACAGTTTGACTTGGCTCATTTATGTACTTTTATGAGACGTGCTCATTTCTTTTGAGGGAAAGAAACAGAGAGTAGTTCCAGCTTCAGGTTGCTTGGGTAGAGTTTAGGAAGGAAAAGGATTTGTGTCTGTGAGCCTTTTCACCAGCAGTTGAGTTTCTAAAACAAGAGAAAATGCATCCCCACAGATGTTCCGAGCGTCCAGGGAACGGATTTTCACTCGGGCATTCATCCTCCAGGTGGCAGCAGTCCCTGTTACTGAAGAAGGCAACCTTGCCTGCCCTGGTTGTGTAGCTCACCAACAGTGGAAGCAAACTCACTCTTCCAGACGCAAATCGTACAAAGAGAGACGCTCGCCTAAGTTCTAACCTGAACAACTCTCAAACCTAGAAAATCGCCTCCCAGATAGCTGTAATTATGAGTGGTTGTCTGAGCTGATTGGCAGGAACTGCTAGCTATTCATAGATACTGTCATGTGTCACTTAAGGACAGAGGGGGATACATTCTGAGAAGTGAGTCGTTAGGCAATTTCCTTTGTTGTGCAAATATCATAGAGTGCACTTACACAAACCTAGATGGTATAGCCTTCTACACACCCAGGCTACATGGGATAGCCTATTGCTCCTGAGCTACAAACACGTACAGCATGTTACTGTACTCAATACCATAGGCAACTGTTAGACATGGTAATATTTGTGTGTCTAAATATATTTAAACACAGAAAAGACAATAAAGATATAGTATAAAAGAATTTTTTTAAAAGGACACATGTGTATAGGGCACCTAGCAGGAATGGAGCTTGCAGGGCTAGAAGTTGTTCTGGGTGAGGCAGTGTGAGTGGTGAGTGAATGCGAAGGCCTAGGGTATGAATCCTACTACAGATTTTATAAATACTGTACCCTTAGGCCAGTGGTCGGCAAACTCATTAGTCAACAGAGCCAAATATCAACAGTACAACGATTGAAATTTCTTTTGAGAGCCAAATTTTTTAACTTAAACTTCTTCTAACGCCACTTCTTCAAAATAGACTTGCCCAGGCTGTGGTATTTTGTGGAAGAGCCACACTCAAGGGGCCAAAGAGCCGCATGTGGCTCTCGAGCCGCAGTTTGCCAACCATGGCCTTAGGCTACACCAAATTTATAAAGATATTTTCTATATTCGGTAATAAATTAACCTTATCGTACTGTAATTAGCCTTATTACTGTATACATTTTTAAATTTTAAAACACTTTTGACTTCTGTAATAACAGCTTAAAACACAAACACATTATACAGCTGTACAAAAATATTTTCTTCGGACCAAAAGTTCCCCGGTTCAATTCTGGTCAAGGGCATATGCCCAGGGTTGTGGGCTCAATCCCCAGTCAAGGGCATATGCCTAGGTTGTGGGCTCAATCCCCAGTAGGGGGCATGCAGGAGGCAGCTGATGTATGACCACCTTCCTCCTCCTCTTCCTTCCTCTCTGAAATCAATAAAAATCTACTTGAAAAAAAAAAAAAAGAACCTGCCTGAGGCTCTTCTTGAGGAGCTCTCACTCTTTTCAGAAATGTGGTCATGGTGGTTTGCTTGGTTTGTTTCTTTTTCTCCCATCATAGATTTGCTTGTAAGCAGATAATGCTGAATGAACATTTCTCTCTATGAATGAAAACCTTTTGGTTTGGTAGTCCTGGTTATCAGATTGACTGTCATGGTATCACAGTGCTTGCATTCAAGTAACCCTTATTTTATTGACTGATGCCACATCCACATAACTTTTTTTTACAGTATATTGTTATCATTGTTCCACTTTATTATTCACTACTAGAGGCCCAATGCACGAAGATTCGTGCAAGAATGGGCCTTCCTTCCCCTGGTTGCCAGCACTGCCTTTGCTCCGGCCGGAGCCGCCTTTTTACTCTGGCCTGGAGCTGCCTTTCCACCTTCCCATGCTGCCTAGAGGCCCAGAGCAGCTGGGGTGGTGCGGAATGTGTGCATCGTTGCCATGGTGACGCCCCTGGCTGCTAGGTGCCTGCGTATGCAAATCAACTTGCCATATTTGTTGGGTTAATTTGCATACTCACTCTTGATTGGCTGGTGGGTGTCATGAAGGTACGGTCAATTTGCATCTTACTTTTTTATTAGTGTAGATTGTTAATCTCTTTCTGTGCCTAATTTATAAATTAGACTTTGTCATAGGTATCTATGTAGGAAAAAACAATATATGTAGGATTCTGTACTATCCACTGTTTCAGGCATCCACTGGGGATCTTGAAACATATCTCCTAGTGATAAGGAAGGAGTACTGTATATATAAAATATTTAATTAGCATATTAAAGCATTTTATTTATTTATTTATTTATTTTTAAAGTATGTTTTTATTGATTTTTAGAGAGAAACACCATCAATTGACTGCCTCTTGCAGGTCCCCTACTGGGTGTCGAGCCTGAAACCCAGACATGTGCCCTGACTGGGAATCAAACCAGTGCCCTCTTGGTTCATGCCTGGACAATCAACCATTGAACCACACTGGCCTGGCAGTGTTTTAGAGAACTTAAAAAAAATTTTTTTTTATTGATTTCAGAGAGAGGAAGGGAGAGGGAGAGAGATATAGAAACACCAATGATGAGAGAGAATCATCGATTGGCTGCCTCCTGCACGCCCCCTTTTGGGGATTATGGTGCCCTGACCATAATCAAACTGTGACCTAGGTCGATGCTCAACAACTGAGCCACATCAGCTGGACTTAGAGAGGACTTTTAACTAAACTCTGTTTTGTTTTTTTATATTAGAACCTAACTTCCATGTATAAACCCTTCTACTGTACCTATTTTTTAAAAAGTACCATTACCAAAAGAATACTGAAGCTTGGCAGCTTTCTGAGAGGTATAAATAAACTTTGATAATATTTTTAAAAGTTCGCATATTATAGATATTTTAGTTTTATAATCTTTATAAAATAATTTTATATTTACTGAAAACAAAGTCTCTTAGCTGTCTTAAAGGTTAAATATTTAATTATCTAAGGAACTCTGGACTTGTTTCAGCTGAATCATCTTTATCCCCCAAAGTGTGAGAACATTTTCTTCTGCTGTTTAGAGAGGTTTCTTGCCAAAAGTCACTATTTTAATTTTTGTTTTTTCCCCCAAATGCTTTTGGATTAACTACTCAATTTTATGATATATTCAACTTTTGAGATACTATTCCAATTCTATCACTAAGCTATTTTAAATCCACATTTTCAGTTCAAGGAGCAATCACCAAGTATTTTTCTATGAGTTGCTGTGCTTAGGAAAGAGAGAAAAAATAAACCATGCCTCTGCCTTTATTGTCAATAATAGTAATGGATGAAATGCATGGAATATATACTAAAAAGTAGCATGATGCCTCAGTCAGCACAGGCTGCTATAACAAAATACCATAAGCTGCATGTCTTATCAACCACAGAAATTTATTTCTCATAGTTCTGGAGGTTGGAAATCCCAGCAGGGTGAAGGCATGGACAGAGTCAATGAGGGCTGTCTTCTGGGTTGCAGATAGTTGACTTCTTATTGTATCCTCACACACTGAAAAAGAGGCAAGCTAACTCTCTGGCCTCTTCCATAAGGGCACTAATTCTATTCATGAGGGTTCCACCCTCATAACCTAATTATCTCCCCGAGGCCCCCACCTCCAAATAGAATCACTTTGGGTATTAGACTAACATACTTATTTTGTGGGGAACACATCTTTCAGTGCATAATACATAGATTATCAAGAATAGTTAATCCCTACCAGGGCAATATGTGGTAAGACTTCAGGGAGGATGGTGAATTTGATCTGGACACTAAAGGATAATAGTGGTGGTAAGCCTGGATTCTCAAACAATACAATCAGGTGTGTGAAAATTTAACTTTTATTTTCCTAAAACTGAACTTAACTTCTATCTCAAGTCCCTGTTTCTGTCTGATATCAGAAAATTTAATCTAAACACTTCCAGATAAACTCAGCTAAATGTAGAGATTTCTTAAGAATTTCAGTTGAAACTCAGTCAAGCACAGCCTTGCTAGTCAAGGTATAGCTAGTGGACCAGCGGCATAGATGGCCTGATTGCTTGTTAGAAATTCGGACTCTTTGCCCCGCCCCATATCTCCTGATTCAGAATGAGGAATTAACAGTTAACAAGATTCCCAGGTGATTTGTGTGCACATTAAAACATGAGAAATCCTGAGATACAATTATTTGTCTCTCCCTTCCTTTCACGTTAAGGTCAACTCCTGAATCTCTGCAGGTTGCCAAACAATCTACCCTTCAGATGGTTGAGCCCTCCACTGTGGTTCACCTTAGATGAGATGAAAGCTTGTCTCCATTTGATCTCTAAGCCTCCCTTTCTCTGCTTTACTGTGGTTTTCCCTTGTCCTGGCTGCAAAGCCTTTAAGGATCCTCCATCTCTCTCTCTTCACTAATCTCACATTTCTCAGGCTTTTTGAAGATTCGTCCATTCTCCCAGACATTTTTTGGCTTGCTTGGTTTCTGTGGAATCCTGTTACCCCAGGCACCTGACATTCAGTCAGTCAATTACCAGAGATATACGTAGAGCTGGCCTTCTTGTGATTGGGGATAAATTGTACAGGATGTGTTTGTACTTTGCTGAATTCATAATAGACAATAAATACTGGGGGGAAGTCACATTTAAAATGAGTGTGGAGCCCTGACCGGTTTGGCTCAGTGGATAGAGCGTCGGCCTGCGGACTGACTGGTCCCAGGTTGGATTCCAGTCAAGGGCATGTACCTTGGTTGAGGGCACATCCCCAGTGGGGGGTGTGCAGGAGGCAGCTGATCGATGTTTCTCTCTCATCGATGTTTCTAACTCTCCATCCCTCTCCCTTCCTCTCTGTTAAAAAAAGTCAATAAAATATATTATAAAAAAAATAAAATGAGTGTGGAGTCACAAATTCTTCAACAGATTTGTGTTTGTGTTTTTTTTCAGACTCTACTGATTTAGAATATGTGTTAGTCCATACACGGTCTGGGATGATGGTTATTCATCTGCAAGATGCTCTAATTCCTACCTAGAGTTCTTTCTAGCTTCAAGATTATTCATCCATCCTCATAATTAACTTATTAGTTATTGAGTGGTTAATATATGTCAGACATAAGAATTAGGATTGAAAAGATTATAGTCCCTGCCTTCAAAAAAATTAAAAAAAAAGTATATAACATTAGTTATGCATAAGGGAAATAATGGGAGCAGACTGTAGGCACATAGGTTACCCCACAGTGAGAGTCGGGAGAGAAGAGGCAAGCTTGTGACCCTAATAAAACTCCAAAGAATGTTAGGCATATATTAATAAACAAATTGCTTTCATACAGTGTTCGAATCCAGTTACATATATTGTCCTACATTTTTTGTAGTTGTTGTTAATCCTTACTCAAGATTAATTTTTCCCATTGATTTTTAGAGAAAGTGGGAGGGTAGGGGAGAGGCAGGAGAGAAATATCAATGTGAGAGAGACACATTGATTGATTGCCTCCTGCAAGTGCCCAAGCAGGGCCGGGGATCAAGCCTGCAAGTGAGATACGTGCACTTGACTAGAATTGAACCCTTTCAGTCCACGGGCTGATGTTCTAACCACTGAGAAACTGGCTAGGACTATTGTCCTACTTTTACTAATTATTATCTGTTAGATAAAAGTAATTCCTTGTTAAGTCAAAGAAGACATTATTAGTGCAAACTTGGTCATTTCTTTCCTAATTCTAAATATATGAAAGATATAAAACTATTTTTAAAATTATCTAGTTCACAGTTTTTATTATTTCAAATTGGTCTTCCAAATGGATAAGACTTTATTGCTAATGTAATAAAATGACATGGAAAATAAAAAAAAACATAGAGAAGACAATCAGATGCTAAAACATAATGACTAGATTCTCTTACCTAAAAGAGTAAGGCTATCAGTGACATACTTTTGTTTTCTAGAATAAGAGTATCCATAAAAATGCGATCCTCAAACTAAACAAAGTCTTACCATACAATCCAACAATCTCACTACGAGGTATTTGCCCATTTAAGTTGCACAAAAATAGCTATACTACATACATACAATGGAATATTATCCTATACTAGAGGCCCGATGCACAAAATTCGTGCAAGAGTAGGCCTTCCGCCGAAGCCGGTTTGGCTCAGTGGATGGAGCGTTGGTCTGCGGACTGGAAGGTCCCAGGTTCGATTCCGGTCAAGGGCATGTACATTGGTTGCGGGCACATCCCCCAGTGGGGGGTGTGCGGGAGGCAGCTGGTCGATGTCTCTCTCTCATCAATGTTTCTAGCTCTCTATCCCTTTCCCTTCCTCTCTGTGAAAAACCAATAAAATATATTAAAAAAAAAAAAAAAAAAAAGAGTAGGCCTTCCTTTCCCCAGCTGCCGGCACCGGCTTCCCTTTGGCACCTGGGACCCAGGCTTCCCTCCTGCTGCCGGCAGGCACCCAGGATTCAGGCTTCCCTCGCAGCACCAGCTTCGTTTGGAAGGTTGTCCGGAAGGATGTCCTGTCTAATTAGCATATTATGCTTTTATTAGTATAGATAATAAAAGGCTAATATGCAAATTGTCCCCTTGGGAGTTTGACCAACCTGGAGTTTGACTGCTCACTATTACGTGCACTGACCACCAGGGGGCAGCACAGAACGAAGGAAGGCTCCAGCCAGCAGCCGGCAGCTGGGGGAAGGAAGGCCCTGGCTGGCAGCTGGAAGGCCCCTGATCGGCCCTGATTGCTGACCAGGCCTAGGAACCCTACCGGTGCATGAATTTCATGTACTCGGCCTCTAGTTCAGCAATAAAAGGAAATAAGCTACTGAGGCACAATAAGACATGCATATTAGTAAGTGAAAGAAACCAATCTAAAAAGGCTACATATTTCATGATTCCAACTGTATAACATTCTGGAAAAGGCAACATTATAGAGATAGCAGTAGAAAGGTCAGTTGTTTCCAGGAGGTTGGGGAGGGGGTAAGAGTAGGTGGAGCACAGGGGATTTTTAGAACAGTGAAACCATTCTTATGATACTGTGATGGTAAATACAAAACATCATGCATTTGTCAAAACCTAGAGAACTGCCCTAGCCGGTTTGGCTTGGTGGATAGAGCGTCAGCCTGCGGACTGAAGGGTGCCAGGTTCGATTCTGGCCAAGGGCACGTGCCCAGGTTGAAGGCTCGATCCCCAGTGGGGGACGTGCAGGAGGCAGCCGATCAATGATTCTCTCTCCCATCATGTTTCTATCTCTCTCTCCCTTTCCCTTCCTCTCTGAAATCAATAAAAATATTTGAAAAAAATCAAACCTAGAGAATCTATAACACGAAGAATGAATAGTAATGTATGCAAATTTAGGAGGTCAGGGGCTACCAGGTAAAAATGCAGACTCTGATAAGAGAATCTAACTGTATTACAAATGTGTGAAACAACCTTACTGAAGGGAGTGGGGGTGGAGGGCAGTTGTTGATCTAAATAACTTTGTACATGAGTGGAGTCTGTTAGATAAAAGGCAAAAAAAAACAACAAAAAAAAAACTGCACAGAGTACTGTACTCTAGATGATAAAATTGTTTCCTTTGGGGGAATGGGAATTCTGATACTGCCATGCCTGTGTACTGGACTTGAACAGTAAAGCAAATTGATGACAGATGCGGGCGCCAGGTTTTTCACAGTTGAAGTGGGAATTTTACGGATCAGCTAGAATAATCCGCATGCTCTGATGAAATACTCTCATAACTGTGCTTTTGTTTTGGTGGTTGTGATGAAAATTCCAAATAATTTATGTAGATACTCCATCCTAAAGGAGGAGAGACTCCTCACTCTTTGAGTGTGGGCTGTGTGTAGTGACTTCCTCCCGAATAGGACAGTATGGAAAAGGAGGAAAAGAGTATGACTGCACAGTGGAGAAAGCTGACAAATAACTAGCTCAGCCAGGTGATGGTCAGAATCGATACACGTGATGAAAATGACACTCCACCTTGGAGGTTTTCCTCCCTTAAATATCCTAATTATCATGATTAAAAACACCAGGCAAATTCACATTGAGGGACATTAGACAAAACACTTTGCCAGTGCTCCTCCAAACCGGCAAAGTGAAAAACAAGGGAAGTCTGAGAAACTATCACAGTCAAGAGCAGTCTAAGGAGGCATGACAGCTAAGTGTGATGTGATAGTATCGTGCTATCCTGGCGGGGATTCTGGAACAGGAAATGGACATGAGGGCAATACTAAGGAAACCTGAATGAAGTATTGACTTTAGTTAATAATAATGCATCAATGTTGGCTCATTAATCGTACCAATGTACCACACTAATGTAAAATGGTACTAACAGGGGCAGCTGGGTGCAGAGGTATGTGTGAGTTAATGTACTGATAATTTTCTTGTACTATATGGTCAATTTTTGTGTAAAACTGTCCCAAACATAAAGTCTAATGATAAAATAATACATTCATTACTATAGTAAGTCCTCACTTAATATCAAAGATAGGTTCTGTGACTTTAAAGCAAAATGACAGATAGCTCTGCAGGCATGGCTCAGTGGTTGAGAATTGAACCAGGAGGTCACGGTTCGATTCCCGGTCAGGGCACATGCTGGGTTGCAGGCTCGATTCCCAGTGTCGGGTCATGCAGGAGGCAGCTGATTGATGATTCTCTCTCATCGTTGATGTTTCTATCTCTTTCTCTTTTTCCCTTCTTCTCTGAAATCAATAAAAACATTTAAAAAATAATAAATAAATGACACATAATGGACAAAACCAATTTTAGGCTAATTTATATAAATAAGAGTTATATTCCTATGGCATCTTATAAATGTTTTTTGAGGACCTGCTGAATTTTTACTCTCTTCAACAGTCAGCTTTTAAATTAAAAAAAATATATATTTTTATTGATTTCAGAGAGGAAGGGAGAGGGAGAGAGAAAGAAACATCAATGACGAGAATCATTGATTGGCTGCCTCCTGCATGCCCCCTACTGGGGATTGAGCCTGAAACCCTGGCATGTGCCCTGATGGGGAATTGAACCGTGACCTCCTGGTTCATAGATTGATGCTCAACCATTGAGCCACACCGGTTGAGTTTTTTAAAACAATTTTATTTAAAGAGCTTAACTTCCTAATCAGCCCACTCCGTCGGGCAGTACATGTGCTCTGGGTCTGGAGTGAGCTGCAAATGCCCCCTTCTTCAGCCACCTGTGTGGATTCTACCCATTCTTAGGCAGTTATCTGAAGCCTAGATCCCATGCACATATACTCTCACACATCAAAGTTAGCTAGCCAGAAAGCTGAGTTCTTTAAATTGCCAAAAAGGAAAAATAAATGAGCAGATTATGGAGAAACTGAAATAGTAATGAGGATGGTCATTTTAAGGTCCTAAATGCAGACAGTGTCTGGATTTAGACTACAGGGCATAGTTTGATGGCCACTGATCTAGTACAAGGCAGTCATGATATTCAAAAGGTATTTAGTAGTATTGTAATAGCATTAGTATTACCATCTATTTCTGTTATGCTTGTAGCAGCTAGAAAGTGAATGTTTATAAGATATGCAATTTAGATTTATAATAATTTTAATTGTAATTTGCAATGACTTCCTTTAAAAACACCAAAATGATATCTTCCTATCCACAGACCCCAAATTTTACAATGACAGACCTTTGCATTCTTAGCTTTCTAAAGGGCTGAACACATTGAAAGAATCATTTTGCTTATTTTTTAGTTTCTTTCCTAATTATGAGGCTTTAGAAATAAGAAATGAAATAAAAATTATTTTGTGAGTATATATATATTTTAAATAGATCCTTCATGAAACTGTTTCCACCAGCTTTGTTTAGAAAAGGTTCTCTGGAGATTCTAGTTGAAAACCTCAGAGAGAAAACAGCTGCTGCTCTGGGGAAATATTACGTAAGTCTTTCTGACAGCACGGTTAGCCTGCTTTCCCCTGAGCTCTGCTCACAGTGGGAACACCATGTGTTGGAAGGAGCCGTCATATATTACCTTCTTGCTATTACCCCGCACAGGAATGTTGAAGAACCGTGGGTATGGTTTTACAGAAACATCGGTATGATCCTAAAGTCAGAAGGCCGTCTTTCAGCAATTAATCTGAAGACAAAGAAGCAGAACCATTTTCACTTATTTGCAAACTCTGGTTCAAAGTCTTACATTTGCTGAAGCTTCCTAGAAAATACAAATTCTATGCAAAGTAGGACTGTTTTCAATGAGCAAAAATGCTGGGAGTTCGTTGAAGTAGCATTTGAAAAATCCACTTGATTACCAGCTCCTGGAGCCAGACCCTGGGTCTTGTCTTTTGTTGTATCCTCCCTCCCCATCCCCAGCACCTAGCAACCACGTTCCAAATCATATGTGCTGCATTGTGGAAGTGAATAGCAAATTCATATTCATTGAATTTAGCTATTGGAGTGGAACCAAGAAAGAATGGAAGAGCCTGAGCCAAACAGCAGTTGGAAACAAGTGTTAGATAACCTACAGCGCGTCCTCCATTTTACAGAAGGCTCACTCTGATATCCTGGCATGCCTATGTACCTCTAGGTGATGGCTTGGATGCAAAAACTACAAATTGCCTAAGTCTTTGTAACTCTCAGGGGAGAAGGATCACATCCCACTTGAGAAGAGGTCCGTAAAGAGACTGAATGGTACACTTCCCTCTGGAAGCCCCTGGCATAATGCAGTCATGAATCAAAGAAGACTTCTCTAAACTAGGTGAGTGTAAAACTTAATAAAATTTCTCTGATTATCAAGCAAAATGATTTATGTCATCTAAAATGACTTAATTGATTTAAAGTTACCTATAAAATGGAAGGACAAAGCATTACATTAAAAAATAATAGATTTCCCAAAGAATGGAGACAGAAGTTAGACGTTTTCAAATATATTTTGTTCATATATTTGATTCTGGAACCATGTACATGTTTTTACATAATCAAATATAACTTCAGTGTAAAATTACAATATAAACAAGTGAACTTAAAAATAGACCCAATTGATGGCATCACTTCAGACAGAGTAACGTTTATTTCAATAATGACACGAAAGAAAAAATACCATTGGTCACCTTTGGAGGACTTTAGGGAATTAACTCATTATGCTAAAAATTGGTGTATATATACTGTATGCCAGTGGTCGGCAAACTCATTAGTCAACAGAGCCAAATATCAACAGTACAACGATTGAAATTTCTTTTGAGAGCCAAATTTTTTAAACTTAAACTTCTTCTAACGCCATTTCTTCAAAATAGACTCGCCCAGGCCGTGGTATTTTGTGGAAGAGCCACACTCAAGGGGCCAAAGAGCCGCATGTGGCTCGTGAGCTGCAGTTTGCCAACCACTGCTGTATGCCAAGAAAAATGGACAGGAAGGTTTGTGGGTGGAAGTGGCACATGCAGGGCTCCAGCTGCCCCCAGGGTTGAGGGGTTCATTACCTCTGCATGCTGGTAACCAGACGACTGTCAGCTTGCCCATAGGCCATTACTTAATGTTACTTAACACACTTACTTGGCATTTACTAGTTTAGAGGTTGTTTAGCCCAGACCCTCAGTTTGTTAATTTTCCAGACCTTCAGTTTCAGAAAAGAGAACAGAGAGCCACAGAGGTATCCTGACTTACCCAGGACACACACTGAATTGGAGTTTCTCCCACCGACTCCATTGAGAGATGGCCCCTCTTCAGCACTGTAAGTAAGGTCCTTTCACAAGGCGCTCTGTCCAGGGTCCCCAACTTCTTTGTCCTTTGTTTGTGCCTGGGAAGCCCATCATTCCATTTCCACTCCCATTTCTTCCTCCACCCTGGGTGATTTCTATTCACCCTTCAAAGCCCTTTACCTGATTTCTATTCCTTTACCTCCTTTGTCTAACCTTCCTTAGTCACCTTGGGCAACTAATCACTTCCTCTTATTCATTCCCTCTGCTTGTACCATTGCTTTATTTTTTAAAATCAGCTAAACAAGACATAATTTCCATACAGTGAAATGCACCCATTTTTAGTGTACAGCTGAATGGTTTCTTTTTTACAAATGTATATACTTGTGTACCCACTGCCTATATAGAGAATATTTCTATCTCCCCTGAAGTTCCCTCATGCCCTTGTCAGAAAGTTGTTCCCCACCCTGCTACCCAGCCCTAGGCAATCACTGATTAAGTTTGTGTTTTCCAGAATTTCGTGTAAGTGGAATCAAACACTATGCACTGTCTTGTCTCTGGCTTCTTTGGCTCAGGGTAATATTTTTGAGATTTGTCTATGTTGTCTGCATCAATAGTTTGTTCCTTTTTGTGGCTGAGTAATATTCCAACGTATGGATAAACCACAATTTAACCATTCACCTTTTGATGGACCTTTGGATTGTTTCCAGTTTTCTGGCTATTAGGGATAAAGCTGCTATGCGCTTCCACAGCACTTTACATTGACTTGTACTACAGAGCATTTCATATTAATTATATAGTTTATATATAGTGCAAAGAGCACTAAAGCCAGAGCTGAGCCCTAAGAGTCTTAGAAATGTGTGTAAATTGCTCAGTACAGTTTCAGCGTATGATAAATCCTTAATAAATAATAGCTATTATGTCTGCTGTTCTTTTTAGCTGTGTGACCACGAGTAAGTTACTTGCCCTCTCTGAGCTTCAGTTTCTTCAAAAGTAAAATAAAAATTTCCAGGATCTTGCCCACAATGCTGACACACTGTGAGG